>NC_072378.2:19855000-22255000 GCF_028885625.2 Pongo pygmaeus
ATGGCTATCTAACACAAAAATACTAAATCCATGTAAAATTGGGATATGCTATAATACAATAATACCTTAATTTCATATATTAGATTCCTTCTTCATAGAATTGTATATAATTTTCATGAATTAAAAAACAATGAAGAAAAAAATAACTTCAATTCTTCCAAAATTGAATAAGATCTTTTATAAAGGAAAAATCAGTAAGTTTGTAGAATTAGATTCTGAGCTCTAACACTTACTGTGTGGCCTCAGGCAAGTTACTGAACCTCTCTGAGCCTTTCTAAAACTTTCTCTAATAATGGTAACACAGTACTACTCAGCCCTGAGAGTCTCCCCTAACACAGTGTCAGGCACATGAGCTATTCAGTATTTGTAAGTTCCTCCCCTCTAATCATTTCTATCTGTATTCATCCTGCTGCTTCAAGGAGGTAGGTTTTCAGCAAGTCGCATGCTTGCTGAATAGGGACAGGAATGATTAGCATGTGCCTGCCCTCTTCCAGTATGAAAATGGGGTTAAGAAGAATAGAGGAGCAGGGTGTATGTGTGTTCACTCCATATGGAGGACAAAGATTTCAAAAATGCACAAACATTTCAGGGAGAAGAGATTTTTAAGACTTCCCAGTGCAGAAGCTATTTTCTGTTTCATTTATTTCTCTCCAGAATAAACCTGAAGTTCTCTGCGCACCGAAGACATAAATGACATAAATGTTGATGGAAGGAGAAGGATTTGAGGAAGGTCAAGAGTCTGAGGAACAAGAAAGGACTGCAGTAGTGAAACAGCAGAAGAAACGAGGTGACGACCTCCAGGAGATTAAAAGGGGGCCTTATATCTGTTGATTTTGCTGTTAACATGGTCAGATGGGATACTTGCTTGCTTTTTGATCCATTTTCTGATAGTTAACTAAGTGCTGTAGGACTGACATAAATGCTGAGGATGGGACAGAGGGAGGAACTCTACACATGAACTCCCATATTGAGGGCCACGTCTTCGGGCTACCCTAATAATAGTCTCCTGGTAGAAAACAATTCTGAAAACGAAAGACATAATAACAGAGTGGTACACAGTATGCCATGTGGTATTTAAGAGACAGACTAAGGTTGAAAACAACATAAAATTTATGTATTTCTTCATGACTTAGAAAAATGTACCTTTTATAATTTATGTTTAACATAATTTCTAGTGGCTATGCTTCCCTATAAACTAAAGCTGAGATTAATTCAACAGGATGGAGACACCAGTATTTGGGAGTTCATTATGTTCTTTGCAATAATTCAATGAATCAGAAAATAATAGAATTTTGAAATAAAATCCAATTCCCTCATTTTACCGAAAATGAAACTGAGGCTGTGATGCTTTAAAATATGCCTTTTGAGGCTGGGTATGGTGGCTCACTCCTATAATCCCAGCACTCTGAGAGGCCTAGGCGGGAGGATCATGTGAGCCCAAGAGTTCCAGACTGTCCTGAACAACATAGCACAACCTTGTCTCTATAAAAAAAATTAAAAAAATTAATCGGGCATGGTGGCACGCGTCTATAGTTTCAGCTACTCAGAAAGCTAAGGTGGCAGGATCACTTGAGCCCAGGAGCTCAAGGCTGCAGTGAGCCATGATCGCGCCACTGCACTCCAGCCTGGGTGACGGAACAAGACACTGTCTCTACAAAAAAATAAAAATAAAATAAAATGTGTCCTTCATAAGATGACCTAACTTAGGGGCAGAGCTGCCAGCAAAATTTCAGGGCTTCCAACTCACAGTCAAGGAGCCTTTATTGAGTTCAGTACATAGTAGAATCATTTATATTATCAGAGCATTTGTTTTTTTCAGTATTTATCTTAGGAGTTATTTCTTTTAAAAATTCCTATTTGTTCTGATGCATACATTTCTTTTTCTTTTTTTTTTTTACAGATCATTTTTCTCTTATAAAAATTCTGTAAACACAGCCATTCTTTCTGTATTTGTAATTTGAGGACCGACTGGAGTTATTCCTGAGAGGGCTATGTTCCTGAGAGAACAAAATTATTGTTTTTGAAACTCTAGAGAGAACTGCTCTGGCAAAAGAAATGTAACTTTTCATCTACAGTCATTCTGAGGTGAAAGATCTCATGATCACTCTGGACTATACAACCCACAAGCAGACTTCAAGGATACCTACAGGAGCCCCAGAAGTCCTGATTGATCACACAGGCCCTAAAGACTCTATCAATTTGTTTATCAGCTTGCAATTCTAATTTCCTGACAGTAAAACACCAGTAAAAAATAATCTCCTCCCTCAATATTTTAGAGAATGCAAAGAAATACAGTCACTGTAGACCTGTGAGCTTTTGCCAAGTTTGGTTTTCATTATTATACATATGAAGAGAATCATCTTCGCCAAAATCTATAAAGGGACTGATTAACTCAGCTCTGTAGTAATTGTTTCATATTAAATCAGTCCAAAATTTTAGCGCATGTTTCTCAGGAACTCTTTATCTAGCATCAGGTATGTATCTAAACAGTATAGTATCTGTTAATTTTGAAGTTATATAAAAAAAGAAAATGTGCATTTTCACAAGTCTTAGTAGACGCTCTTTACAGTTTATATAATCCAATGTTGATAGAGTAAAATTTTTTTTATTCTTTCGAGAAATCAAAAATGTAGTCAAAATAAACAAAAGTTTCAACTTTTAGAGGTATTTTTTAGATTAGATTGCTTATATGGTTTGATGCTTTCTTAGAAGGTTGAATGATTCTAAAATGCTTTTAAGAAAAACATCAAGAATAAAAAGAACTACTTAAAACCAGATCAAATAAAAAAAGATTATCAGAGATCTCATAAGGCTTGCAATATCATTTCAAGATTTATTTTAAAAATAAGATTGCATTTTGTTCACTATTCTTCCCCTGCCAAAAGACACAAAACTTCCTTGTGAAACTGTGTTTAGGATCCATACCATAGTATCATCTTTTCCAGGAAACTGAATCATAAAGAGGTCTATAGGGTGATCCTAGGAATGAAATCCCAAAATTCCGCAGGATGGGGCTAAGGTTTGTATTTTCAACCTGAGAACTTCAGGCTGCTTCTCCTTCAGCAACCTCCTCCTCTTCTCCACTGCAGCTCCCCCCAGCCTCCCTGAAGCCCCAGGGAGCTGGGGCCTGTCCTTCCTAACACAAACTTTCTTTCTTCTGGAAGCACTGGAAAATCTCAGAGAGAATCACTGTCTCCCACATCCTGTAAATTTACCCAGGAGAGAAGCACTGTGCACACTTTGTGAGGAGGGTCCCGCTCATTGGAGAAAATCGGTGAAAGCAACGAGGAGACTGTACAAGCACGCACGCAGCCTCTTCACCTCACACTCCACAGCTATTTCTCATGCACTCTGGCCTTAACTTTGCTGACCTTACCACCACAGGTTTTTATATCACTAAATAACAGGGCACGAGGCTGCCATGGTGGACAATCTGCCTGCACTTGCCCCTCCACATCACCAAAGCTCCTTAGATCCCATTCATCAAATATTCGCTTTTACACTTAAACACACAATTTATGAAACACAAATTTCTGGTTCACCTAACCCTTGCATGGCGTGAGTTTTGAAAAACCAGTAAATTTTCTTGCTGACATTCCTCAAGTTACACGCTTTCCTGGTCCTACAGGCAGTGCAAGTTATCTGCTGCCCTCTTTTGAATTTTAGGGCACACTGCAATCCCAAATAGGGCCTATTGCCTGAAGACAGCCTCTTTTCCCTGTCTAGGGGCTGCTGCAACCTTCTGGCTAATCCAGAGCCTGCTGGAACAGCACTTTAACTCCCCTTTTGAGTGCTACTTTCTCTGCTGGTGTTCTTCCAAAGCAAAAGCAAAACCAATTTTATGAAGCAGCAAAAGAAGTATAAAGCATGCTATTACCTGTTCTTTTCTTTTTTCCCGGCTTATTGAGGTACAATTGACAAATAAAAATTCCATATATTTAAGGTATACAACTTGATGTTTTTACATATGTATACATTATAAAATGATCATCACAATCAAGCTAATTAACATAGCCAGCACTTGATATCATTACCATTTGTGTGTGTATGTATGTGCTGAGAACACTTACGCTCTACCCTCTTACCAAATTTCAAGTATACAGCACAACATCAACTATTGTCACCATGTTGTACACTGGATTTCCAGAACATATTCATCTTGCATAACTGAAAATTTGTACCCGTTGACCAACATCTCCTTATTCCCCCAGCCCCTCCCTATAACTACCCTTCTAAAGCTGCTTTGATGAGTTTTACCTTTTTACGTTCCATATAATAAGTGAGGTTATACGGTTTTGTTTTTGGTTTATTTCACTTAACATAACATCCTCCAGGTTCATCCACGTTGTCACAAATACGAGGATTTCCTTTTTTAAGGTTGAATAATATTCCAGTATGTATATATACAGTACATTTTATCTATCTATTCATCCATTGGCAGATGTTTAGGTTGTTTCCATATCTTGGCTATTGTAATTTCATTTCCTATCTGGCTGCCCCCTCTGGGCTGATCTATTAATTCCCCTAAAGTGTCTGCATGTAATTCTGTTGATAAAGATACTGAAAGGAAGAAGTATGCCAGAATACGATTTGCAAGCCTGTCCAGCTGAAGATAGCCAATCTTCCCAGACAGTAGAGGTTGAGGTTCGCACAGCAGTGACAAGTCACAGAGACATACGCAGCCATTCTAGGAAGTTAAACCTGCTGGGCTGGGCATGGCTCATTAACCCAGTGTTTGTACGGACCTCTCCCACAACTGCTCTCTGCTGCAGTGTGAGCATTCTCCAGTAACCATGGGTACCATGGCCCCTTCCTCAACCCCTCCCCAATAACATTGCCCTGACGACCCTGCGTCATCAACACTCCTGGTTCCTAGTGCCTACCAAACAGGAGAAAAAACAGGTGAATACGCCCCCTAAAAATGAAAAGAAATGACTGCCATCTTTTCCTCAACATCATAGACGGTTTTTTGGAGAACAAGAAGATAGCAACAATATAGCCATGGGAAAAATTATAGTATTGTGTCCAGAATGGCCACTGCGTTCTTGGTCTGACTTCAAGAATGAAGCCGCGGACCCTTGCAGTGAGTGTTAGAGCTCTTAAGGTAACACGTCTGGAGTTTGTTCCTTCTGATGTTTGAATGTGTTGAGTTTCTTCCTTCTGGTGGGTTCGTGGTTTCCCTGGCTCAGGAGTGAAGCTGCAGACTTCCGCGGTGAGTGCTACAGCTCTCAAGGCAGCACATCGGGAGTTGTTCATTCCTCCCACCCGACTCCCCAGTGGGCTTGTGGTCTTGCTGGCTTCAGGAGTGAGGCTGCAGACCTTCACTGCAAGTGTTCTAGCTCATAAAAGCAGTGTGGACCCAAAGAGTGAGCAGTAGCAAGATTTATTGCAAAGAGCAAAAGAACAAAGCCACCACAGTGTGGAACGGGAACCTGAGCGGATTGCCACTGCTGCCTCCGGCAGCCTGCTTTTATCTTCTTATCTGGCCCCACCCACATCCTGCTGATTGGTAGAGCCCAGTGGTCTGTTTTGACAGGGTGCTGATTGGTGCGTTTACCATCCCTGAGCTAGACGCAAAGGTTCTCCATGTCGCCACCAGATTAGCTAGATACCGAGTGTCCACACAAAGGTTCTCCAAGGCCCCACCAGAGTAGCTGGATACAGAGTGTCGATTGGTGCATTCACAAACCCTGAGCTAGACACAGGGTGCTGATTGGTGTGTTTACAAACCTTGAGCTAGACACAGGGTGCTGATTGGTGTATTTACAATCCCTGAGCCAGACATAAAGGTTCTTCACCTCCCCACCAGACTCAGGAGCCCAGCTGGCTTCACCCAGTGGATCCCGCCCTGGGGCTGCCTGCCATTCCTGCGCCGTGTGCCCGCACTCCTCAGCCCTTGGGTGGTCGATGGGACTGGGCGCCGTGGAGCAGGGGGCGGCGCTCGTTGGGGAGGCTCCGGCTGCACAGGAGCCCACGGAGGAGGTGGGAGGCTCAGGCATGGCGGGCTGCAGGTCCCGAGCCCTGCCCCGCGGAAGACAGCTCAGACCCGGCGAAAAATCGAGGGCAGCGCCGGTGGGCTGGCACTGCTGGGGGACCCAGTACACCCCCCACAGTCGCTGGCCCAGATGCTAAGCCGCTCATTGCCCCGGGCCGGCAGGGCCGGCCGGTTGCTCCGAGTGCGGGGCCCGCCAAGCCCACGCCCACCCGGAACTCCAGCTGGCCTACAAGCGCTGCGCGCAGCCCGGGTTCCCGCTCGCGCCTCTCCCTCCACACCTCCCTGCGAGCTGAGGGAGCCGGCTCCGGCCTTGGCCAGCCCAGAAAGGGGCTTCCACAATGCAGCGGTGGGCTGAAGAGCTCCTCAAGTGCCGCCAAAGTGGGAGCCCAGGCAGAGGAGGCGCCTAGAGCCAGCGAGGGCTGTGAGGACTGCCAGCATGCTGTCACCTCTCAGTATGACTGAGTCTAAGAATGTCTTATCAGAAAGTTGATTTCTATCTATTTTTCTATGGCAATCTATTTGTCTATCTGTCTCTCACAGGCATCTTTGAGCTCCCCCGACTCCCTGTAGATTTTTCAGCTTGATCATAAAACAGCATTCCCCTTTGACCTGTCTCTTTGCCGTAGTAGTCTCATATTGCAAATGGCCATTACCTGGTCATCGAGAGGGAGGAGTGATCTCACTGCAGCTCCAAATAGGGGGGAAAAAATGAATGGCACTGTCCTTCTCCCAGCAAAACAAATGCTGAAATTGTCTAATGGTCCAATCAGGCCACTAGAAGATTAGCCTTCCCAAACCAGTGGGCAAATGTCCCTCTGTACACAATGGCCAGCTTCCTGGGTGACAACCTGTGCAACTGAACAATGCCCTGAGCATAGAAGGGCCCACACTTAGTTTAATGTTCTGCTGTCACTGTCTTGAAATTCTTACTAATTTTATTTAACAAGGGGCCTCCCTTTTCGTTTTGCATAAACCTCAGATTATGTAGCCGGTCCTGCACAGCACTGAGGGATAGCTCAGTCCTGAGGCATCCGATTTCCAACTGCAATGGTGGGTTTTTAACTGTTTATTTATTTTGGGGGTGGGATGGCATGTGGTTTGCCTGGTACCTGTTTCGGTTCTCTTAGCTAGAACGCCTGCTTGTTGGGGCAATGCTGCGTGGCTGACTGGCAGTTACAATCCCAGGGACGACAGGCTTGGTCAATTATGGAAAGTGAAAGTTTCCATGGAGAACTGTGTGATGCGCCTGGAAGGAATCATCATGGCAGGTAGAAAGGTGCTGAGAAATTCTGCACGGAGGAGATAGTTCAGTAAAAAGAGAGGTTCATAAGCAACTCCCAGGAGTAATCTTGTTGTGTCTAGAAGGAAGAGACAAGAAAAGCCATTTCCTCCAGATTCTTCCTTTTCAATTGAAGCCACAAGGCCCCTGGTGCACACTCAGCCGATGTTCTTTATGTTTCCTACTGTTTACTCTGAATTCTTCCTGAGGTTTTGCAGAGAAGCACTACATCAACACAATTTATTTTATTACGATGCCATGTCATATCATATATCTCCTGTTCACATTAGGTTGACATGGTGCTGCGTTTGTGGATGAGCATATATGGATACATATTATCACAATCACTACAGAATAGCATTTATTGAGTGACCACTACACTATTAGATGCTGCAAACAGACATGTGAGAGCAGAAATAACAATTTAATAACAGAAAAAAATGACACTCCTTCTATTTAATCCAACTTGCAGAAAAACAAAACAAAATAACTACTCCATATTTCCTCTCCATGCCTGCTGTATGGTGGCGAGAAAGACCTCTAAAATGCATAAAGCTCTTATCTTCGTTTATTCCCCAAAGAATAATAGATCAGTCAGAGCTCTGATGCTGTTTTAATAATGTACAATTTACAATTCATTGGTTACCAAGCACTCACAGTATAATTAATTTTGCAGACCTGTTCAGCAAATCCACATGGTTTTGTACAATATAGGGAGGAGGACTGGTGGCAGTGGTGCCAGGAGGAGGGGGGCAGGAGTGGGGAAGGATGAAGGAGAAAACCGTCTTCTCTCCTTTTTCTTATTGAAGTAGCCGAGTCCTGCACCAGCTGGGCAGATTGGCAGATAACTGCCACGGCTGAATGAGAGACTCAGTCTGAGATACAAATATCTCCCCACTGAAAAGTTTACACCAGTGAAAACTGTGGTCCTGAGGGTACCCTGTTCAGTCTCATGGGGAGATCACACTAAGGAAACCTGCTGACCAAACCACAGAGCTACGTTAAGCATCTCTCTTCCAGAAAGGAAGTGATCCCCTCACAGACAGGAGTTGACCCACGAACTGCAATGTTCTTTAGGAGTCTGGCAGCTCTAGGGATCAGCTAGTTTTCTCAAAGGTGGCATTATTTCTTTCTTTCCACACCTCCTCATTTATCAGCATATCTCTTGTGTTCTCCTCTTTCTCTTATTGGCTGTCTTTGCTTCATCAAAGTTTCTAATTCCCCTACATACAGCCCACCAAGGCCTCCTGCCCCAAATCTGCCCTAAGCAGCCCCCTTCCCATCATCTGAATATATGTCTTAGGATGCTTTTGTTCATATTTCCAAGAGAAAATCTGATTGGCCCAGCTAGTCTTTTTCTGAACAGGGTTATAGGTGCTGTTCAGCCTGAGGGTTTTCTGCCCTTCTGTAGGGTACCCACTTCTATCCCCATCAGCTGTGAGATGCACAGTGTGGGGTGACAGGATACAAAAGAGGGGCCTGGGACTGCTCCTCCATCAGTAACTCTGGGCAAGGCAGGTTCTGCCCAGAGACACTCTGTCTAGGCACATGCCACAAAGGGGCCAGGTGCACCTCAGACCCAAGTCTGTCCTTCAGGTGGCAGGGCCACGCTCTTGGGGCAGGCCCACAAGGGCCTGGAAGGAGGCAGAAAACTGCCTGCAATTTCCCCTGATTTTCAGTGTATGTTTCCAAGTTTTTCTTGTTTTACCAGCTCCTAGACTCCTGCTAACCCTCTTTGAGAACTATCCTCAACATACACGCCCACACATACACAGGCACCCACGGGCACACACATGCATAGGCACCCAGACACAGACACACATTGGGACTTGGCATCTCCTACTCTCAATCAGTCCCTGACCTCTGTCTAGCTCTGAATCTGCTCAGCTTTTCTTTCTATAGGGCTCTGGTACCTGTTCTATGTCCTCCCCAGCATCTGACCTCAGCCAAAATTGTTTTTTGCTGTGACTCTCTTGTCACATCAAGTGCCTTGAAGGGACTCCCATTTTCTAAACCACAGAGTCTATGACAGATGGACAAATACGTGTTACTGTCAGGGCATGCTGGGTCACAAATGATACGGAGATGATGTCTATCAAGTGTCTCGTGTCAGTTTACTCAACAGCATTTGGAGTATGATGTTTGGCCAACTTCTGGCAGAGTTACGAAGGCCTTCCTGTTGCTGCCTGTCACCCAAACACCTCAAATTCTTAGGGTTTTCTTTGGTTTATGGCCAAAACATAGTCTCCAACCAAAATAAGCTTAATTTAGGATTCACTCAATCCTTCTTAATATTTTCATATTCATCTCACTCTATCTTTTTGTGAAATTCTTTTCCCCTTGATCATTTTTTCATGTCCGACCTAATTTCTCCCTTCAGTCTTCAGGATCTCCTGATAATCATTTATTCCATGGCAACTCCCTGATCTACCCATCTGGCCCAGCAGGGTACAGTTTATTTTATTCCTTAAAAAGATTGCCTTCAATTCTGCACAGTCACATCTGACTGTTTTTTTGTTTTGTTTTTTTTTTTGAGGCAACTGTCATGGGCATCCTAAGTGCCCCTGAAATAGAAGACCCTGATTTTCACTGGGAAGCAGATACATGTGATCCCTTAGGGGAAGATGGAATCTTTTCTTACAGCAACCAGGCATCACAGATAGCTTTATATGTGGGCAGATGGGGACCCTGGTGCAAATTTATAAAGTGCTGGGATGACTCATTGATTTTCAAAAGACCCTTCTGCCTATCTCCTAACTAAATGGTTTCCTATCACATGGGGAGGTTTAAAAATTATGGATGCCAGTCACTCACTGGGATTAATGAAGTCAGAATGTCTGGAATTGGGGTCCAGACATGAGTATGTGTTTTAATTCCCTAAGTGGTTCTAATGTGTACCGTTGTTGAGAACTCTTCCTTAGTTCAGTGGTTTATAAACTTGGCTGCACATTGGAATCACCAGGGAGTTTTAAACAATACACATGCCTGGGTCTCATCCCTGGAGATTTTGACTTAATTAGTCTGAGTTTTGGCCTGGCCATTGATAGTTTCAAAGCTCCCCAGGGGGTTCTAATATGCAGCCAAGATTGAGAACCAGTACCTTAATGAACACCTGAAACTTCAACATTGGGCTATCTAGGTAGCCTGTATTTTTACTTGCTAACCTTGGCCAGTCCTATCCAGAAGGTTTCCAGAGAGCAGGTTGTGGGAGGGGAGCCTGGAAAAGGCACAGAGACATGGAGACCCTGCGGGGAGGGCGTGAGGAACACCATGGAAAGACCACAAAACGAAGAATGTTTATGCCAAACACAAAATTATTTTTGGCTATTGAACTCATCTAAGTATGCATTCTGCCACGTCTTAGAAGCAATCAACAGAATCTCCTCTCCCAACAGTTTAGATGGCAGAGGGCATTGTTGGCTAGAATCCCATAAAACTCCACTGAGACCATCGCCAGTAGCAGACAGCTTCAGTTTAGAATCTTATACCTGCTCCAGCAACAGCTAGGTAGAGGTGTAATCCACGGCTAATTTAATAACATTCTAAGTTTTTAAACCTAGCATTTGCTATATTTAGAATTGTAAATTTGTGAACATTCTAAATATAGAATTTAATTTGATCTCAAAAGGGAATTCAATTTTACTCAAAGGCTTCAAAATATCTGGTTTTGACTTAATGGTGATAGTAAGCTGCTTCCAGAGAGGCAGAAAAAAAAACCCTTCAAAACTGGGGAGAGACAGGAGATAGGAAAATAAGTATGATAAAGCTTCCCTAAATCCCCAGTAAATCTATTTTAAGGCCTTGTATTCTTTTGTACCTTTTCCCCCAACCTCCACATTAATTCACCTGTCATTTTTTCAAGGACATTTTACATTTCACTTTTCCTTTGTCTTCTACATCTGTAGATACCCAGGGAATTTCCTCTCACCCAGTTTCCAAAACTTTTCCAAACCAAATGCACTTAGACGTGGTAATGTGTAATGCCAGTATGCCTAGGAGAACTGGGTCTCTGTCCAGAAATCCTTCCGTGGACTCCTGAGATGCAATACACGTCAACCTCTTAGGTTACCAGGGTCTAGAAAAACAAGTGTACTTAGGAACATTGTTTCTGTTCCGCTTAAAATGATATTGAGATGGTTCAGTCTGACTGAGCATGAAGTCAATACCCTAGAAGAGTATGGGAATATTTCTCTCACAGATTACCTGGGTATGCAGCCGGTTCCCCGTCAGGTTCTCCCTGGTTCATTTCCCTAAAGTTCTCTCATCATCATCTCACTGCCTCATCTAGTCACTCTGGGAGTGGCCCTTCCCCATGCATCTTTGATATCATTCAACCCTGGGTCTGACCACTGCCTGAGACACCTGCCACCCTGCAAGCCCTATCTTTTTAAAATGGAGATGGTATTGCCTTTCCAAAGATCATCTAAAAAAGAATTTCAGGAAAATACTCTTTGCATTCCAGCGTAAGTAAAGAGAGTGGAACTCTTCTGCAGCTGGGCAAAACCGTTTAAGTGTTGAAAATAAGAGACATTCTTCCTCCTTTTTGCACTGGGCATGCCAAACCTCCCCCTCACACAGTCACATCTCAAGGCTGTAACTCAGCAGATATGAGCAGTCGGTTTGCAAGGACAACATCAGGTACCATGGCTGTTCAGTTTATCCAGCTCCCCAAATCAACTTTTTACAAGATCTCTTCCCATCTCTCCCTCTGCATAAAATTAAAACCCCTGGAACTCAGAGGAGCCAAGCTAACCACCAGGAAGCACACACTTGGACAAGTAAGGAGCTGCCAATCATTTTAAGACCTGTTGGGCAAGCTTATCAGGTTCCCGATTCCTCCAGTATAAAATGCCTGGCGGTTTCAATGATCGAGATAAGCACAGCTGTAATCTACCATGATCCAGAGCTTATTCACAGATCACAGCTGTGTAATTTCAGGTAACATGCTTCCCTTGTTTGGATTTGTTTAACATTGTTAAATATATAGTCAGACCATCTGCACAGTATTTTTTTTAAATTGGAAATTACAACCATAACTTCCTTTTTATATATCAATAAACTAAACAGCAAAATTTCAAAGGGATCCTTCTGCACCAAGCAGTGAAGCAGAATGCCTGTCCCATGCCACACCACTGCCTAATTGCACACTAATTGGACAAACGTGATTAAATATTTCAAGATCTTTACTAATTGCCTCTATTTTAGCTTTAAAATTTGCTTGCCACCAACAAATTTAATGACACTGGTGTCTAGTCATCAGCAAAAAGCCCAAGAGTTGCTCTTTAAAATGTACCTAGTCAGAATATTTACTGATTGTGCATTGTTTCCAATGTAGCTTAATTAGAAATCCAATCAGTTCGCTAAGTCTAATTATACTTGATTTGTAGATTCAGACTATGATACATAATGAAGCCAAGCAGCTAACAGTAAGCGTGCCTGAAATGTAACAATAAGAGAAATATTTTTTAATGTACGTCTTGTCACTTTAGAAAATCAAGTAATACACACGATCTTTCACGATGGGGATTTTGGAGGTTTGAGCTTTGCAAAGTTTCCATGAACCAGATTCCAATTCCACTGGGAAGAGCTGCTTTGAAAGATGATGACCAGAAAATATTTCTATGTCTCCATATTAAAGATTAAAAAGAAAAAAGAAACAATTGCTTTCTTCACATTGACTCTATGAGAAACTTTTGTGGCATTATTTCACAGAAGTTGCTTTGAAGAAACTGATATGGTTAAAATAGATACATCTTATTTTAAAAATTATCTTCCCAGAAATTTGATTTAGCTACCTTGGAAAATGCCTTATCCGATGCCTAAAAACCACAATGCTTATGTAAGAAAATATTCAAATTTGTGTGGGTATAAGTGTTTATATACACAATATTTTACAAGAGGAAACATTTCTACACATATTATTGTATGTCTGCAATAATTTGCAACCAACTGTTGCTATGTGAAGACAGGCTAGGTGAAGTGGAGAAAGGCAAGAAAGCTTTATTATTTTTAATGCAGATTAAAATAACAATCACCATTGTCTCAATCATCCAAATAGTTTGAGACAAAGCAGTATTGAGAGAGCCCTAAATAGCCCTCATGCTATGACCCAGAATTCAAGCATCTCCCTGTTGGCATTCAGCACACAGACATGATGTAATCACCAAATGGGTTTGATGCTGAAAACTGGCCATCTCACCTCACCTTGCAATTGTCATCTGCCAAAAAAGGCAATGTTTGGGAACCGTAAGGATGCTGGTGATAATGCTGGTTCAAAACAAATCTCCAGAGTCAAGTTCATTTCATTTTCATTTTAAACACAGTGGGAGAAATCAATAGGCGAATCAGAATGGGTATAAAGGAAATGCAATTTCTAAGCTTTGGGGATTATAATATAAACATAATAGAGGATGACTCAAAACAACCTGAAACGCTAAATTAATTACTGTTGACTGTTCAACAATAGACTATTACTTTAGCATATTTATCTTTCTTTTAATGAAAAACTTATCATTTTCTAACAACATAGCCTAACAGAAACATTGAAATATTCTTGGCTGAGAAAGTCTGTAGAAGTGCAAAATCCGAGCAGTTGTAATTTTTGCATTAAAAACCAACCGTTTGCATGCACATTCTGCTGTTGCTTTTAAAAGGTTTGCAGGCCAGGCATCGTGCCTCACACCTGTAATCCCTGCACTTTGGGAGGCCGAGGCAGGTGGATCACTTGAGGTCAGGAGTTCGAGACCAGCCTGGCCAACATGATGAAACCCTGTCTCTACTAAAAATACAAAAATTAGCCAGGCATGGTCGTGCATGCCTCTAATCCCAGCTACTCGGGAGGCTGAGGTGGGAGAATCGCTTGAATCCAGGAGGTGGAGCTTGCAGTGAGCAAGATTGCACCACTGCACTCCAGGATGGGCAACACAGCAAGACTCTGTCTCAAAATCAAATCAAATCAAATCAAATATAAAAGTTTTGCAATAAAATTGCTCCATTGTGTGTGTACATATGCGCACACACACATACATCCACACAGACACCCATATGCAAAATGTTTAAAGAATCATTAATTCCTAACTTTTCTTTCTCCTTTTTTTTCAAAAGCACTTCATAGCATGTACTGAACCTGGAGAGTTTTCCTTTGCTTTCAGTTCTTTGCCTTCTGACATGGTTCCAAATCAATGTAGCCTCTAGCCAGGACCTTTGTTTATACTGTGCCCTGTGTAGCTCTTACTTTTCCCCTGTACTCTGGTGTAAGGCCTTACTGATTAATTTCTCAGCATTTAAGCAAAATGCTAAAAACAGAGTTTGTTGGTTGGTTTTTCAATCAGAACTCATCACACTGACCTTTGGGTTAACAGAGAAAGTCCTCATTGGCCTCATTTGAGCATAACACTATAGAAAGTCTCTTCTTGACCTTCCTTCCCAAGGACGGATTGCTTTGGGAATATTGTCACCTGGATTCTCTAGCACAGAGAGGTATGGAAGCAGGGACAAGACACAAATCTTATTATTTCTCTAGGCTGAAGCAGGCAGGTCTCACCACCTTCCTTAATTGATTGAGGTGAGAGAAAAGAAGATGTAAATACAAAATCTAGACTCTACTTCAGATCAGCTATTCAAAAGCAAAAGTTGGCAACCATATTACCTATTTAAAAAGCATGGTTTCTGTATATAATTGTCATGAACTGAAACAAAATAATTTTTTTAATGTTGTAAAAAATAATAAGAATATAGAAAAGCATATCTGCACGAATTCCTAGGAGATGAGGTAAGAAAAGAACCTCCTGGTGCAGTCTTCTCACTTCTAAATGTGAGAGAATTTCTAAAGGAGTGTTTTGTTCGCTTTTTTCCTCACAGCTTAGTTTTATCTTTTCCTCTTCTTATTAATAAGGCCTGGCCCCTCGTTAACATGCAGCCGGAACCTAATGAGCCTTGCAGACTCCTGTAATTTCTTCACTGTTGAAAATGCCTGACACTAATCTATGCCATTTATACTAATAAGAGGTGGATCAGCTGATATTTGGTGCAATGAAAATATGCTAAATATACTTTATTGAATTGCACATAGTTAGTTCTTCCCAGTTCACTGTATTACGGCAACAGATGCACAGTCATTACCTCTGCACTCTATGTGTGGCAAAACCTTTGGTTTGAATAAATAAGAGAAGAAGGAGCCAGACATTTGATATGTTAGCTTCCTTTTTTTTTTTTTATTTTCATGCTGACAATATTGACTTTCAAACTCCCACCTCAGAAAAGCCATCTTTTAGGTGGTTTTCAAAGCACAAATAACAGTGCTTCCTACGGAAATGGCAATGAACTGAAAATCTGACCTAAATTACGACATTTTATATGACGTGGACGTTAATGAATGGTAAATTTAAGTGGATTTTGCATAGAGCTTATGAATTACATCCATAAAGATCCCAAAAGTATGAATCTTGGTGATTCATACTTTTCTAGTGAATACCAAAAAAGTGCCCAATTTTAATATATGATGAATATCTTGTTATTATTATATTAGGCAAAAGCAACCTTTTAAAATTTTTGCATTAGCAGTCTAATTTTTTTTGATGACTCTGTCGTATTTGCGTTTCTTCTCTTACTTGAGAGGCACATGACTGAGGAGACAGACTGCAGGTGTTAGTAAATGTTTCCAACACTTATGTCAATACCTGTATTTGGCTCAGACATCACAAACCAGAGGGTGTTTTTTAAAACCTTATTTAAAATCTACATATTTATTCAAAACACTCAGCTATCGTTGCATCTTCTGAGATGTGCTGTGAATAAGATAAAGGCTTAAGGGTCCTGAACTAAACATTTATACCTGTGGACCCACAATACATAATAGCTATCAATAAGTGAATTCCCTAGTAAGTAAGTTCAGCAGGGTAGGATTAGTCTTTTGAGGGAAGTTGATTACATCATTAAAATTTCTTATTAACTATGCTCATATTTGACCAAAGATTTAGGAAAAGAATAGTAAAACAACTCAGAAGGCAGAGACGAGGTGAAAATGTCAAATAGCATCCAAAACCTCAGTTCTTCCATGATAATAGTATTTTTCTCTTAACAGGACTTAACATTTGAAAATAGTCGCAAGCTATTCAATGATGAAGAAAGAAAACTGTAATATGCATTGCTATTTAAAAATATTTCCCATGTACCCACCTGGTAGCCAGCACTCTTGACTGTCTCCTGACCAATAGTTTCTTGGAACATGTTTCATGTTTGTCTGGGCAGTATATCTTGCACTTATCCATAGGCATATTTTTTCAGATTTCCAAATGTCCTCTGATTTATCCTCTAAGAGAATTATGAGTCCCTTCCATCTATACCTCTTCCCTGGGACAATTACTTTATCTGTGCCTTCTAGAATCTGTTGTCTCTTAACCTTTGCCAGCACAGGTGCAGTAACTCCCCAAAGATTAACAGTCTGATTGTAGGTGTGATTGAAATTTGCTTGGCTTCCCTTCAGAATCCAGTGCCCTAGCCTACTAAATCACCTCCTATAATCTTGTGCACTTAGGCAAAGCAAACAAAATAATCTGCCAGGAAACACTAATGGTGGAGTGTCAACACAGACATCGTTTGTATTAACTGTCCTATTATTATTGCCCTGCTCCTTAAATCCAATCAAACTTCAATTCCCATTCTGCAGGGGCTGGGTGTTAATTAGAAAGAATGTGTGTTTGCATGTACCTATGTACACACACACATGCCCCTTCGTATACCCATATACCCCTCACGCATGCATGTGTGTGCCCATGGATGCAGGTCTCATTACTAATTAATTTAACTTCCAAGTGCTGCCCCGTGTTTCCAATTTGTCATTCCAATGCACAAAAGCATATATTCTGCATGCATGTCTTCTGCCCCAAATCTCGACATTTTCCAACAGATGTTAGCTAATGTGGTTGTAGAAGGTTCACTGTGAATGCTGCGAGCCCAATAAATCTTCCTCTTAAATGTAGGCACTCCACCATCCCAGTATCTTATACCTATAATACATTTTAATTACTTGGTTATTCAAATCATACTAAATTAGATTTGCACAAAACAGCACCATGGATTTCTCAATTTATATTTAATCCGCCACAAACAACCTAAAATTGGCAAGTGCACTTTTATTAGAACTTGCAGGAGCCACTGAAGTCTGATACCTTTAAAATTATTAAGTGACAAAGATTACTAGCACTAAGGTTCTACTTTGCTTCCCCATTAGCCATTTAGGTGACAGCTGCTGTATTACACATAAAGATGAACCATTCCTTGAGGGATGATAGTGGCTCCGCTGTGACACTGCTGGCATAAAGCATTATCAGACCATGGCTGAGCTTGGAGCCACCGAAGTCTCCTAGGCACCTATCAGTACCCTCATTATCTGCATCACAGAGTGCTGAGAACGAACACTGCCAGGCCTCACAGCTTCGCAGCTCATTTGAGAAGCGGAAATTAAATGTCCCAGGAGAGAAAACAGGCACACTGTAACAGCACCGGCTCTGTACACCAATAACATGTCGACCGCTGTAGCACTGACTTCTATCTCATTAATTTAATAGGCTCCTGGAATGAGGATGGGAAGGTAGAGAGGCAGCCTTGACAAGGAGATTACTGAGCAGCGCCGGCATTGTGTGTTTTGCGAGCTCATAACAGAACGAGGACTTACTGGAGGTATCACAGCTCTTCAGATATTTGTTGGGGCTTTTAGAAGCGCTGCACAGCAAAAAGAAATGAAGGGTGGGAGAGAGAAAAAGAAAGAAGGGGAGATTACCGAACAGGAGCAAAATTAGCTGATCATAAACATGATCTATGTTTATATTATGCAGCATTCCAACGTAAGGTGAAGGAAGCGAAGAAGGCTAGAGATAAAGGCACTCTCTGCACATAGAAAAAAAAATCCCTGATCGTGTGTGTGTGTGCATGTGTGTTTGAGGAGCCTATTGAACAGAGAAGCCTTTGCCCTGATGAAAACTGTTTTTATAGCACCATTTTCATAAAATTCAGAAATGCTTTTGCTGCAGAAATATCAGCTCCTTTATGACCAGAGTGACACCAAGCAAAACAAAGCTAGAGCCAAGAGACTATTCGGATAAGTCAGACCAAAGAAATTTTCCCTTAAGCAAAACATGATGCCTGAAGTCTCCAGGTGACGGAAACAACAGTGTTTTTTCACCTTGAATCATCAGATCATGCTCTCAATTTTCAGCTGGGTAGACCCACCCTTCATATAGGATTCAGATCTCTGCTCAACCAGAGAGACGCAAGACAGTCAGACTCCAAGATTATCAACATAGATTTTTGTACGCTGGATTTTTATTTTTAATAACTGTTCTCCATCGTTGTCATTTGTTTAAAGGCCTCGAGAGAAACAAAGATCAAGAAATCCAGTCTCCTCTACCTTTTGACATTGCTGAGAAAGGCTCTTTGTGTATTGGTTAAAGGAACAACAAGGCAAGACGTGGTGACTTTTGTGGTTATGAGTAATTAGCAATGGTATATATAGCATCGTGGGTAAATCTCTGATCAGTGTGATCTTTGTCTTCATGCTGCAGCCTGACAGAATTACAGGATAGTGGAAAGAGTGCTTGCTGTTTCCAGTATCAGGGAAATAGGTTTCGTATACCAGCTGCAATATTTACTTGCTGTGTGTCTTTGGGCAAGTCACTTTACCTCTCTGAGCCTCAGGGGTTTTGGGTTGTTTTTTCTGTTTTTGTTGTTGTTGCTGTTGTTGTTTTGTAAGTAAGAAGAGAGGACTGACACCTCCCTCTTCACCTGGCTGTGAGAATTAAGATAATGTAAATGAAAATCATTGGTATGGTATGCTAGTGTTCAAAGTTGTTTCATCAGATCAGACCCTATATTACTGATTTATCCTCCTCTGTGTTCAAAAATAGATTTCTGAGGGAATACCCACTGTAAGGGAGGAGGGGAGCTTTAATAAAGAGAGGCAACTAATGAAAAGCAGGGGGTAGTATAAACAGAGAGGCTCTCTCTGTCGTACATCTGGCTCCCAGGGGCCCGTTTTTCCTGGTGGGGCTGTTCTCAAGCTGCATCAGTCATAGGTTGCTTGGGGATCTGAAGAATGCTGAGGACCTCTTTGCTTAGAAAAAAATTCACTAGTGCTTATAATTTCAGAGATTCACAGACTTCCAGCCATGGACCCCCAGGTTAATAACACTTACAGAGTGTTACAGAGAAAGGGTATGTTGTGAGACTTTATGTGATATCAGAAGAGAAATCAACCCAGTCCTCCACACACACACACACACAAACACACACACACACACACGCATGCACACACACACACACTCTGGATAATCCAAGCCCTCTTTTGTAGCGACGCAAGTGAATTACAGAGTTCTGAGAATCACAGGCCATCAGCATTCTCCTGTTTCCGATTTTGTGCGAAACCCCTATCCTTTTCCACCTTTAGGATGAGGATATACTTGAATGTTGAACTCCTGAAGGCTCGAGGCCAGTCCTCTTCCTGGACCACTGGAATGTCAGGCGCTAAAATAGCTCCGTACCAATCACCTTGATGGGCAGTGAGCTGTGGTGAGGACAGCTGGGGCGTTTCTGTCTTGTCAGAGTGTCCCCACCTTCAGCAAGGAGCTGGGGTTTCACCCACTGAAGACTGGCCCCATTTAGTCCAGTGTTCATCTCTGGTTCTTTTCCCAGGAGAAGACTAGATTCCCGACCCCCAGTTCAGACTTGGAAAACTGGAACTTCTGCCATGTCCAGTCACCAGCCTCCTCTGCACATCCTGCTCGCCTCTCCCAGACACTTCCTATTCCTATTGCTGCCACCTGCCCAGGTAGCCTGTCCTATCTGGTGGCCTGAGGGCAGCACAAAGTCTCTAGATACTAGCTGGTCCTTTGTCTGACAGGCTCTGGACACAATGGACACTCAATAACTATTCTTAAATAAATGACCTAATAATATATTAAAGAAAAGGGATGGAGGAGGAAGAGGAAAAGAATAAAACGTGGACAGGAGTTAATAGGGGCTTGGGTGGGGAAGAAATGTCACCACAGCTGTCACCTGCTAAGTGTTAGAATAAAGTGACAATCTCAAAATGTCATACTACTTTTTCCTACTCCACTTCAAATACAAGTTTCCTGAATATTGATGGGAGTGGAGGAAGACAAGAGACGATGCCCTACAAGGGAAAACCCACAGAGGACACTGTGGCCATGCCTCCCCTTCCTACATTCTGTCCTGTTCCCCTGGCAGAAAGGAGTTTGTCACTCATGAGAGCATCATGACCCCACTAAGAAAGGGTGACGCTTTCCCCAACATGTGTCAATCACGCAATACTAGACCTGCTTATTACTTGCAAAGGGAATGTGTTCCTTCAAAGCCCTCCTTGAAGACCTATAGAATAGCCCCCAGGAAACTCCCCACACTGTACATGAAAACTGCTTTGCCAGAATGTGTCTCCTGTTCCACATAAAGCTCACCTTGACCCACAAAATTATTCCTCCTACTGAAAAAAAATAAGGGGAGGCACTGTGTGACTACTTCCCATTATTGCAGAAAAGTTACAGACTCCAGACAGAAGACTGCACTGCTCTTTGTCTATGAAACCTACCTGGAAAAACAGAAGTCTGATCAACCAACTAAGACTGTATGGTCTTAGAGACACACTTGCCCTGAGCAGGATATTCTGTCAGAAATTAAATCCAGGTTACCTATAGAACAAACAGACAAGCATCTGCAACGACAACAGCCTGACACTCTAACCCAGGGGTTCTAAATCAAGGGTAGTTGTGCCCCCTAGGGACATTTGGTAATATCTGGACACATTTTTAGTCGTCACAACCAGGGGGTGCTACTAGCATCTAGAGGGTGGAGGTCAGAGATTACCGAGAAACCCCCTACAATGCACGGACAGCTTTCCGCAGCAAAGCATTATCCAGCCCAAAATGTCAATAGCACTGAGGCTGAGAAAGCTCAGCCTAGTTGAGGTGAACTACACTCACTAGTTTTTTTGTTTGTTTGTTTCCAGCAATATTTTACCCTTCCCATGTTCTTAACTTCCTTGTTTCTCCTGCCTCATCTACCATATTTATTTCTTTTTCATGCTCTGACCCAGACTTCAGCCAAGCTCCAAGCTACATACATACAAATTTTGACCCTGACCCCAATTTTTATTTTCTTTTGACTGTACCACAGTGACTAAAATTTCTACTTCAGTCATGCATTGAGATAAAAGAGCTTAACGTATCAAAGCTCTCGCAACAGGAAAGCTTCTGCCGGGTGTGGTGGCTCATGCTTGTAATCCTAGCACGCTGGGAGGCCGAGGTGGGCAGATCACTTGAGGTCAGGAGTTCGAGACCAGCCTGGCTGGTCA
Source organism: Pongo pygmaeus (assembly GCF_028885625.2). Taxonomy (NCBI): domain Eukaryota; kingdom Metazoa; phylum Chordata; class Mammalia; order Primates; family Hominidae; genus Pongo; species Pongo pygmaeus. The sequence continues at coordinate 19,876,637 of NC_072378.2, forward strand.
TAGTGAAATCCCATCTCTACTAAAAATACAAAAATTAGCCAGGCATGGTGGCACGTGCCTGTAATCCATCTACTCGGGAGGCTGAGGCAGGAGAATCGCCTAAATCCAGGAGGCAGTGAGCCCAGATCGTGCCATTGCACTCCAGTCTGGGAGGCAAGAGCGAAACTAGAAACTACTTCTCAAAAAAAAAAAAAAAAAGCCTTATAAACCACTTTCAGACATTTGCAATGAAAGGTCACTTCTAAAGTCTAGAAAAGACCTGTGGGAATGGGGCACCTGGCTGAAAGCTTGTGATAAATGACCATAGATCTGGGAAGCTTTGAGTGCACAGTGGCTTTTGAGAGCAGGCCTAGATATTATGCCACAAGGGGTGGTCCTTAACAGCTGGGAGTGGTGTGAGGAATCTGGGAGCTAAGGGGAGAGAGAAGGGCCAAACAAGAGTGAATAAGGAGAGCCCTTCTGAAAGAAAAAAAGGAAACTAAGGCTACATTGAACTTTATGCAATTCTGCCCATGGGTCATTGGCCCAAACACCAGAACTCTTGCACCAGAAGGAACTCACCTCTCCATCCTCCAATGTGATTCTCCCCTAAACCTACACCAACACATTCCTCATTTTTCTATCCCAATCTCACTTACTCCACAAAGCCTTCTTTAACTAATTCTATTTTCACCTACATGCTTTCCACAGTTAGTTTCTCAGTTGGTTTTCTATTCATTTCCACTCATTTTTAAAGGAAATTCTATCACACTAAAGCAGCTTCTTACAGGACTAAACTTCTTTGTGTTGATTCCTTCTTTTTTTTTTTTTTTTTTTTGACACGGAGTCTCCCTCTGCCACCCAGGCTGGAGTGCAGTGGTACGATCTCAGCTCACTGTGACCTCCGCCTCCCAGGTTCAAGTGACTCCCCCTGCGTCAGCCTCCCAAGTAGCTGGGATTACAGGCGCCCGCCACCACTCTAGGTAACTTTTTTATTTTTTAGTACAGACAGGGTTTTGCCATGTTGGTCAGGCTGGTCTTGAACTCCTGAACTCAGGTGATCCTCCCTCCTTGGCCTCCCAAAGTTCTGGGATTACAGGTGTGAGCCACCACACCTGGCCAACTTTCCTTCTCATAGTTAAAATATTCTTCTGATTTGATTATTACACATTGTATACAGGTATCAAAATATCACATGCACCCTTAAAGTGTGTACAACTATTATGTCAATAAAAATTCTTCTACAAAAATCTTCTTTTTGGGGTTAATTTCATGATACAAAAAACCTAACACCCTGTCTGACGGTGATAATCTAAGATAGGTATTATGGGAAAAGAAGGAAAGCATTGACTGATAAGTGTCTACTGTGTGTCAAACACTGTGTTAAGCATTTTAAATACCTTATCTCATTTAATTCACTTAATAATTTTGTAAAGCAGATAGTGGTATCCAAGTTTTTAAAGACATGGAAACTGAAATCAGAGAAAGAGCATAAATTGTGCAAGATCATACAATTGATAAGTGGCAGACTGGGCTGAGTTTTAATCCTAGAAGAATAACCCAAAGGTAAAAGATTTGCATCAAATATCTCTGCCTTCTCATGATGTTACATTATGGATCTATCATTTACTGACCTAACTAAATATAATACACTTTTTATTTTGGCATAATTTTAGATTCACAGAAAAGCTGTAAGATAGTAAAGTGTTCCCATATAACCATCACTCATCTGCCCTTAATTTTAACATCTTATGTTACCATAGTACTTTTTTGTTTTGTTTTGTTTTGAGACAGAGTTTTGCTCTGGTCGCCTAGGCTGGAGTGCAATGGTGCAATCTTGGCTCACTGCAATCTCCACCTCCCGGGTTCAAGCAATTCTCTTACCTCAACCTCCCAAGTAGCTGGGATTACAGTTGGCCGCTTCAACACCCGGCTAATTTTTGTATTTTTTGTAAAGATGGGGTTTCACCATGTTGGCTAGGCTGGTCTCGAACTCCTGACCCCAGGTGATCCGCCCTCCTCGGCCTCCCAAAGTGTTGGGATTACAGGAGTGAGCCACCGTGCCCAGCCACCATAGTACATTTTTTAAAACCATGAAATTAACATTACTAAAAAATTATTAACCAAATGCCAGACTTTATTTGGATTTCCCCAATTTTTGTACCAATGTCCTTTTTCTGTTCTAGGATCCCTTTTGGGGATACCACACTGCATTTAGTTGCCACGTCATCTTAGTCTCCTCTGGTCTGTGACTGTCTCAGACTTGCTTTGTTTTTCATGGCCTTGGCAGTCTTGAAGAGTACTGGTCAGGTATTTTGCAGAATGACCCTCAATTTGGGTTTGTCTGATATTTTTCTCAACAGTTAATTGCTCAGTTAATTTTCTATTCATTTTCACTCATTTGTAGACTAGGATTGTGAGTCTTAGAAAGAGTATTGTAGAGTGAGATGTCCTTCTCATTACATCATATAAGAGGGGACATGATATTAACATGACTTATTGCTGGTGATATAAATCTTGATCACTTATTAAACATTGTGCCTGCCAAGTTTCTCCACTATAAAGTTGCTATCTTTTTGTTTCTCATGCTCTATTTTTTGGAAGCAAATCCATCCCATACTTCTCCAGGGGGAGAGGAATTATGTAACCCTCACTGGAGGAGAAAGTATCAACCTACAGTATTTGGAATTCTTCTGCAAAAAAGATTAGTCTCTTCTTCCCTAGTTATTTATCTGTTCAATCATTTATTGTCATCAGTGAGGACTTGTGGATACTGATTTTATTCTTTGGGCTATAATCCAATACTATCATTATTCATTTTGTCGCCATTTATGTATTTAGCCTGCATTTTTTTTCCAGAAATTAAAGTCTAAAATGTTCTCATCAGTCATATTAGGTAGAAATTATTTTATTTATCTTAAATGTATATATTCCCAGCTTCCTCGGTTGTCCCATAGTTCTGGGATTGTGAGATTTGCTCCAGGGCTGCCACACTGCAGAACTCCAGGGGGTGCTGATCACAATGTCAATGATGCATGGTGCCCCCTGCTGTTGTGCAACATGGAAAGACAGGCCAACTCTGTTTTGCATGATTTTATATAATTTCACCAGATACCCTCCTTTCAACTTTCATTGTTTCAGATTAAGAAGAGTCCTACTTTTTCTTTTGCCACAACATTATCAGACATAAGCTCTATTCATAGAGACATACATTCTCAATCCTGAAAATTCAGATTTCAGCCTTTATTTGCCACATAGATCAACTTTAGTCTTGCTACTGGGACCCTGATGTGTGGGTGTCTTCTTCTAGAATGCTGCTTAAACAAAGTTGCAGTTAGCAGGTCTTTATCCATCAGTGATTGAAGGAGCTGTTGCTGGTGACTGGAGTGGAGTAGAGGGTGGTGGAGGGAGGAATGGTGAGGAGGGGTCAGCTATCAACAGATGGCAGTCCATAAGACTGGCTTTTACGTTGTAATAGGCAGTGTGTGCAAATGGAAGTTGATGTGTTATTACTTGAATTATTCTTCTCTGATTCTTCTCCAAGTGTGCTGTATTTTTCTTGAACTGTGTAGAACAGGACACATAGAAATACCTAATGGTTTTAAGGACATTTCTACTTTCTCCTCAACCATCTTCTTTATGTGCTCCAAAATGTATGCATAGGAAGCCGTCTGACCTCTGATCTGTGGGATGGATTTTTTTGTTTGTTCGGTTTTTTTTTGTTTGTTTTTTTTTTTGAGACAGGGTCTAGCTCTGTTGCTCCGGCAGCCCGATCACAGCTCACTGCAGCCTTAAATTCCTGCGCTCAAGCAATCCTCTCACCTCAGCCTTGATCTGCTGTTTTGAAGGAATAATTTACAGTTACCCTCAGACCCATCTCTTGTGCCAAGGCCTATCTTAGGTGCCATCACCCCCAAGAGGCCTCTTGAGACCTTTCTTTCAGCTTAGGGCCCCCTTGGGGTGTTGGGGCCCCCTTGAGCTCCCTGACACACTGTCATAGCACATGCTCTCCTATTGATCTTCCCCACTGGACTGTGAGATCTGGGGGGCAGGGATCTCAGTACCTTGTACGATGACTGGAACACACTGGGTAGTTTTACATGTGAATGAAGAGTCAATGGTTCATAGTCCATCAAGATTTACCCACAGTGAAATTCATCTACTACATTGTCCCCATATGCTCAGCTGATAAAAACAACCCTTACAGTTTCTAGGCATTTACTACTCATAAGAACTCAGTATTATGTGGCTATGTGGTGATTTTGCTGTCCATTTTCTCTTCCAGGTAATTTTAAACCATGTTATATAATTATAAACCAAGCAGAAGTCTGGGGGGTTCTACAACCAATAATTCATACGGCGATGTTTCAGCTTAACCTCATCTTTTGTTTGCTGCTTTGAATAATGATTATTAGTAAATAATTCCATAGTAAAATCATTCTTATTTTAGAAGACATCTGTTCCCCTTTAATAGGTCAGCCCTCCCCAAAGAGGAAAGGATTGGCTATAAGAGCCCTTTGTTATCTTCCCTTCCCATCAGCCTTCAAATGAGAAGTAGGCAATTCGATTTAAACTAAAAACAAAAGGTTCCTGTTTAAAAGTATGCGTGTGATTAAAAAATATATATAGATGCATATATATTTTATTTTTAATATAAAAAATTAAAAAAATTTAAAAGTGTGTGTGTGATTAAAAAATATACATATGCATATATTTTATATTTTAGAGTGGTTTAAATTTAACAAGAAACTTGAATAGACAGTATAGAGATTTCCTATATACTCTCTGCCCCCACATGCACAGCCTGCACCACTATCAATATACCACCAAAATGGTACATATATGAATCCACATTGACACATCCTTATCAGCCAAACGCCATAGTTTACATTAGGGTTTGCTCTTGGTGCTGTACATTCTGTGGGTTCAGACAAATGTATAATGACAAGTACCCACCGTTTATATGGTTTGGATGTTCTGTTCCCTCCAAATCTCATGATGAAATGTGGCCACCAGTGTTCGAGGTGGGCCTAGTGGGAGGTGTTTCAATAATGGGAGTGGGTCCCTCATGAATTGCTTGGTGCTGTCCTCATGGTAATGAGTGAGTTCTCATTCTATGAGTTCATGCAAGATCTGGTTATTTAAAACAGCTCTCCTGCCCCTGCGCTTGCCATGTGATATGCTGGCTCCTCTCACCTTCTGCCATGATTGGAAGCTTCCTGAGGCCCCCCAGGAGCAAATGCCAGCATCATGTGTCCTGTACAGCCTGCAGAAGCGGGAGCCAAAATATTTCTTTTCTTTATAAATTACCCAGTCTCAGATATTCCTTTATAGCAATGCAAACTGACTAATACGGACGGTGCTGTACATCTGTGGGTCTAGACAAATGTATAATGACATGTATCCACCATTATGGTATCGTACAAAGTCTTTTCACTGCCCTAAAAATCCTTTGTGCTCTGCTCTTTCATCCCTTCCTCCTCACTAATCCCTGGCAACTGCTGATCGTTTTACTATAGAGAAAAACGAAAAATTCATTTTTCTTAGTGCTGAATTCATTGTCTGGATATACCACAAAAGAAAACTTTCTGATAAAGCATGACACACTTATAGTGAAGTACACAAACCATTAGAGCACAACTGGATACATTTTCATAAAATGGACACTTCTGTGTAGCCAGCACCCATATCTAGAAGCAAATCATTTCAGTACCACAGAAGTCCCCTGGTGCCCTGTTCCAGTCAATGCTCCCAAAGGTTAACCAGTGTCCTGTCCTCTAACATCATAGATTAGTTTTCCCTGCATAAAGACAGTTCAGAAGTGGACTTTGGAAACATTTCTTTTCATGAGAAACCTAGAAGACAACCAGCAATTTCCTCCTAGAATCTGACGTAAGTCTAAATTAAAGAGAAAACCTGGGAGATAGAATAGTATTTCTTCTTTATTTTCAGAAAGGACATTTACTAGTTCCCTCCTAGAGGTGAAGGATGCATTTAAAGTGCTTGTTGCCTCTCTATATGGTCAAGCTTGCACAATACCAAAATGGGCTGTCCACAAGTGACAAGTCTAAGCATATCATTTATTTGACATTGCCTAGGCCAGAGAGTAGTTGTTTCTTTGAATGCAACACTTTAAATAAAACACAGTCAGATGGAATGTGGATTGTGTAGCTATTCTGTGAATTAGTTTGCTCTCAGGATTCAAGACATATTTAACCTGTGTTAACAGCAGACCTACCTGGGAACATTGCAGATCTCTATCCTCAAACCCATACTACTTGGGGGCTGCAATATTAGCCAATGTCCTTAAGGCAAAAAAAAGGGGGGGGAAGGTTTTAACAGTAGACCATAAAATGTTGAAATACACACTCATACACACACACCTGCATGCATATTCACACACAAAACACATATATAGACAAAAATAACCCATAAACTTTCAAGATAGAATGGGAAAAAAGCAACAGATACTTCTTTTTATTTATTATCATAGAGAGTTATTATTCATGCAACAGAAGAAAAACCAGATAGCCTCTCCTATCACAAGCATAAGAACTTCCGCAGCTCAAAATGATCAGCTAGAAAACCCTCACGTATCACGGGTCCCTGGACAATCACTGTTATAAGAGGGTGGGCTGCATTTTTAAAGAGTCATGCGATATTTTGAAGGATGTAAGGTGACTTACCATGAAGGGTCAGCTGACATTCTCTGCATAAAATTCAGGTTAAGGTTTGATTTATTGGAGAGTAAACACACTTGTCTTTTGGCTGTTGTCAGCAAGGACAGACAGAGGCCACCAAGAGTCCCGCAGGAAGGCCTGAGCATCTATATCATTAGCCCAGGAAGGAGTAAGCACAGCCCAACCTCTCCTTAAGAAGCAGCAAAGAGCAGGAATTAAATGGGAGAAGATCAAATACTTAACACACTCTATTATATAACACAGCTCCCTAAAATAGGAAACGAAAACATTTAGCGAATAATAACAGCTATGACAGCAGCTTTTATTAAGTAGTTATTATATGACAGTTATTATATTAAGTGTTTATAAACATCCTGTAATTTAATCCCTACAACAATTCTACGAGCTAGGTGTTATTTATTACTATCATTATCTTTTTATAGGTAAAGGAAAGGAACTTGCCCAAGATCGCACACCTTGGAAGTTACAGAGCCTGCTTTGTCTGTCCTCTTAGAACTATGCAAGTCACAGGCCAATAAATGCATTATGTTACTATGACAGTGGGAATGCTGGATGATTGAAAGACTTGTTCAAGACAAAGAAGACACCCATGGCAGAGCTAAAATAAGAATAATTTGCTCTTTAATAGTAAAGTAATTCTTTGTCTTAACCACCTGATCCTAATGAAAAATGACTGATGATTTAATGCAGACTAAAAACCAAAACTTGAATTGATTCATTGACATGGACAAAACTAGAATTGCCTGCAAATATTCCCACAGCAGTGATAAGAGCCACCCTTATGAAAGAAATGAAATATGCATGAAGGCTGCAGGTGGCAACCCCACTCTCCCCACAAAGTATACCTTTCCTCCATGGGCCTTGCTTACTCCACATCCCTTCCCCCTGAGGCCCAGAGTTCTCATATTCTTTTCCCTTCCCTCCCATTAACCCCTGGACTTGATGAAATAAAACAATTCATCATAGAAAACATAAAGTAGCGATTATTATCCCAAGTACAACCAAGAGGATACTATTCAATGCAAACTGAGGATTCAAAATTGTTTTGAACTTGGTTAATCTTTTGATGTTTGTCTGATAATAAAACAAGTCTAAGAAGACTTTTTTTTGCATAATTTTGTTCCTGTGTTTTCAAAATATGTTAATGCACCCAACACTCATATTTTAATTTCTAAGTACTCACACCAGTCTCCAATAAAAGGAACCAGGGCTCCTTGGTGAAATAGCTGATTCTAGAGCTGGGTCAAGGAAAATACAAGATGAGCTTAGAGCATGATCTAGTGCCAGAAAATAAGGAAGTGCTACCAAAAAAATGGTGGAGTATGTCATATGAGCCAACCGGAAAGAGCTCCTAATGGTCAAAGCTGGAACAATTTGAGTAACAAAAGAAATAATATTATATTGGATTACAATCCAAAGCATAAAATAAATGTACATAATGCCATATTGATATAAATAATGATCTAATAAATAAATAAATAGGGGAAAAGAAACAAATCATCTCTATAGAAATTGCCAGATAATATATGCTAATACTTCCCCTTCTAAAAGTAGTAGGCTAGTCTTAGTAACTTGCTTTCAAAGAATAGAGATTGGGAAATGGGAAGATAGTAACTTTTCAATACAGAAACCTGGCAAATACTACCTTACCCAACTGATCAAGTTTAACTTCACCAGTGATAAGTCATGTTGATATCATGTACTTCCTGATCTTAAAAGCCACTTCACTCTGTGATATTCTTTCCTTTTTGTTTTTTTGCTTTTTTGTTTTTTTGTGAGATGGAGTCTTCTGTTGCTAGGCTGGAGTGCAATGGCATGATCTCAGCTCCCTGTGACCTCCGCTTCCCAGGTTCAAGCAATTCTCCTGCCTCGGCCTCCCGAGTAGCTGGGACTACAGGCACGCACCACCACGCCCAGGTAATTTTTGTATTTTTAGTAGAGACGGGGTTTCACTATTTTGGTCAGGATGGTCTCAATCTTTTGACTTCGTGATCTGCCCACCTGGGCCTCCCAAAGTTCTGGGATTACAGGAATGAGCCACCGCGCCCAGCCTGTGATAGTCTTTCCAAAAACTCACAGACCTGATTGAATCATGAGGAAAACATCGAACAAACCCAACCAAATTGGTGCACATTCTGCAAAAACACATGACCAGTCAATATCATGAAAACAAAGGATGGCTAAGAAACTGTCACAGTCCAGAGAAAACATGATGCCTAACTGCAACATGGCATCCCAAAACTGGTGAAATCCAAATAAAGCTGAGAGTTTAACTCATGGCAATGGAACAACTTAGTTTTGACAAGTGTACTATGGTTATATAAGAAGTTAAAATCAGGAGAAATTGAAACTAGATGATATTAATAATTTAGTGAAAACTCATATGGACAAAACAATTAACATAGATAGGATAAATAAAACAGATGAGAAACATGAGGGGTGCCAGTTTGGTTCAAACCGAGGACTTGTTCCAGGTATTAATGATGTGTCCCAGAAGCAAAATTTGTTGTGTTTTGAATACATAGGGAAACCTTGGTCACTTGGGATAGTCATGAAATTTTAAGAGGAACACTTAACAAATGTGTTAAAATTGTTAATCAAGTTAAGGGCAACCTACAGACCTCTAGAATTTTTTTCTTAGGTAAGGAGATGAGCAAGGTCTGAGAAAACATATTGTCTCATATTGATGCTCATTGACAAAGAAAATTTCCCACTCACCTTACTGAGTCAGTGAAAACTTCAAGTGTTTTTGAATGAAAGCTTCAATCTGTGGATTGTATGCATGCCTGAAAATGACTTCGCAAATTAGCATCTTTTGCCTATTCTTACAAGGCAATCTCACTTCAGTACTCCACCTGTAAGTCAAAGCAAACATGGAAATTCTAACCTGGAGCTGTAGGGTATACACCCCCAGGGAGGTGAGTTGGATTCTTTCCATGGTCTGAACCAGCTGGTTATGTACTCATCTGTCAGATTTACTGAAAATGTGTTCAACCTTGTTAAGAAACCCTTGAAAGACCTGAGGAAAGATCTTCATAAGTATTTTCCTAGTCCAATGAGAGAAAGATAAACAACACGTTCCCCAGCACTTCATAGTCATTACCAAGTAATTTGATACCTTCCATACAAAAATAGACACTGAAGATCACTTTGAACAGCTTCTTGAAACAAAAGTCACCTGGAAATATTTGACCAGTGTAGAAAACATTCAACATTTATGGCTGCTAACATTTTTGTGTACCCTTCTAACATTTTAAATTTCCTACGTAGGTAAAATCTGTGAAGACTTCATATTGCCAGAATGCCTTGCAACTAGGGTGTACCTGATTGACTTGGCTTCAGCCAACTAGAACACCCATGAGAGGCTTGATTCAGAAGTAACCATCATGAAGAAGTAGCTGGGCAGGCGTATGGACCTTCTGTCAAGCACAAGGGCAAAAAATGTTGTTCTTTCTGGAACAAGAGTATTCAGTGCTAACAGTCATGGTTGCCCATCAGCAGTGCTCATGTTTCTCAAGGGATACCTTAGTGTAATTGGGCATTACAACTGTGCAGCCTCAAAATCTGGCTTTCTGATCCTAATGAACCTTCTGTGAGTTACTCAAAACCCTCAAATAGATTCCTTGCCCGCTTGAGGTAGCCACATTGAATTCTGTTGATTGCAACTAAGAACCCCCATCTATACAATTAGTAGTAATTAAATATTTTTCTTCTTTCTAATTATATACATGGGAGTTGAAATGTGCTTAACATAAAAGTAAAGCCTAGAGTTATCTTACTAAGAATCTCATTTTCACCTTAAACTAGTCATATGAAATCAAATATCCTTTATTGCTGCCAAATAGAAACAAGTTTACTCTACTTGATGATTAACTTAATTTTGGTACAAATTTTTGCAGATCAATTTGATTATAGCTTACATTTCATTTATATTCATGTTTGAAATTAATTGTTCAATGAACAACATTATTTTGTTTTCATGGAATTTATTTTGATGAACAGTGAATCATCATAGGAAAAATAATGAGTATAATAGCATATGCAGTATATGAGATGGACAAAAATTGGGAAGGTGACGCACAAAGGGCAAAAGTAGAGAAAAGAGTTCATAAATATTCCTAAAGGAATCAGAGAAAAGTTTACAAAGATGAGAGCACGAGGCAACTATTGAGGCAAGGGTTTGCAGGATAGGCAAAGAAGAACGAGAGAATTTCAGGCAGAGACCAGAAGTGAGGAAACAAGAGGACTGAAACGGCATGGTGTGCTGAGGAAAACTCTGATGGTGCAAAATGACTGGAGAGTGAGGTATTAGACAGAAGGAAAGTCTGTTGAATAAGCGTAAAGATGCAGGCATGGGTCCTGAACATAAAGAGCCTCATATATCTTGCATAAGATTTTAGAGTTTATGGAGGATAGGGAGCAACTGAAGAATTTTAAGTGCTTTAAAATTCTTATTAAAGTGAATCATCATTAGATTCACTTTTTAAAAACATAACATTTAAAGAGAGACCCTTTCCAGGAATATTTGAATTTTACTAGAGACCAAGCCCTGTATAAAAAAGATAGTGCTCTGATGGTAGAATCTCAGGCATCATTCAGAAATGAGAAGACTACTCCCAGATGGTAACATTGTACCTTGCATTAGGTTTACCTGTAAGACTGGCTTTGTTGGAAATGAAAACTAGATGTTAGCTTAATGTGATCCTGAAGTGGCTTGAAACAATAGATACAATCTCCAGGAAATTAGCCCACATCAGGAGAATAGTGGCCAAGCTGCCAATATTGAAAATGCTACCTACCTGTGGAAATGAGTGGTATGTCTATAGCAGGGGCGTGGGTGACTTGGTTCTCTCTCTCAGTTCCTTCACAGTTCCCTAGTGTGATCTGAGGACAACCCATGTCTCACAAGGAGATTTCTCAAAATGTAAAGCAAAGCCCCCTCTTTATTTTCACATTTCAAACTCAATGCCATATCTTGGTTCTAAATGTTAACTTGGAGGTAATCATGTTTTCTAAGTGATGTAGTCTTTCAAGATTGAAAAGCAAACTATCCATTTCATCTCCAGTTTTATTCAAATCTTTATGATTCTTCATTAAATACAGTTGGTATCACAATACTTTCACTCTTGTGTGGGCGAGGACCTGAGCATGGCCAGAAGAAGCCAGGCTGTGTGGCAATCTTAGCAGGAGACTGAGATCCCACTGGAGCGCTTCTGCATCCTATCTGTGCCAGTGATGCTGCTTCTTCCTGGGGGCCTTGTGGCCGTGGTTTCTGTGGTCTACTTTTGCTTTCTATGGTCACTCTGGACGATATTTGTAGGATTTCTTCAACAGAACACTTTTCTTGCTCCAGCTGTTTTAATCCCAAACTGAATGGAGCTGCTAGGTTTATTTTGGGCTGTTTGAGAAAGATAAATAGACAATTCTGTCTGTCTGTCTGACTGTCTTTGTGTTTCTCTGATTCTCTCCTGTGTCTTCAGCCACCAGCTGAACAGTGAAATATTCAGTTAATCCATTGTTTTATCGATATGGTGCCAAGCAGCCAATGAGATGAAATCTTTTCCAAAAAATCAACACTCTATATATACAGATACACAGGTAGATATACACAGTCCCTGACTTAGGATAGTTCAATTTATGATTTTTTAACTTTACAGTAGTTTTATTGGGATAGTAAATGCATTTTTTTACTTATGATATGTTTGACTTATGATAGATCTATTGGGATGTAAACCTATCATAAGCTGGGGAGCATCTGTAGATGTCAATATAGACATACATATGGATAAATAGAGATATATGGGAGGGAATGAGTGAATTAATCAGCTTTCGCACTGCCATGATCTCTTACTAACCCCCAAAGCATGATATCTTTATGACCTAGGATTTCCATTCTGCCTTTGTCTAATGTAAACTCTTGAAAGAAATTCAAGTGACTGAGTAATTTGCTTTCCTACTCATTTATTCTTTCCCATTAAATTTGAAATCATCATATTAAATGTCTATACCAATCTGCATTTGGAAGCTTCAAAGCCAGGTGTTCCAGCCTGTTTGTTTAGTTTCTGGGGGCCTAAACTATTTAACTAAGATCCTGAATGTTTACAAAGTACCAAGGAGAAGAGCGCAACTAAGGGGAGAAGCCAGCTCCACACACAACTGCCACAAGATAACCATATATAGTTATGTCTCTTCTGTCATGTCTTTAGTTAATTTTCACTAATCAGATATATATTATAGGCTTGGGTCCTATTTTGCTTAGCCGAGGACAGAATCACTGATCTTTGATCTACTCATCTAACTTTGGTTTAATTTTATAGTTTTCAGGGTGGTGATATCCCCTCGGTCTTAATTATGCACAAACCTCAACAACCAGGGGTCAGTCCTCTGGCCCAGCTCCGTTTCCCCATTGTCTATCTTGTGATTGGACTGTATTACGGTCCTATTTGATTATCTATGCCAATGTTGTGCTTTATTGGAATAACTGAACTGACTACATGTCTTTACGGACACAGGAGTATATTAAAAGCCAACTGGACTAACAATAAATACAATGTAAAGTAACATAATTATAAGGCTTTAGGGGAAATCAGTGTAAGTTTTAACCCCAAATAATAAAAATAACCCCATAATATCTTATTATCAATCTGCCAGAAATAAAAAAGATAAACTATTTTGCTTAATTTGAATTCAAATACATCATATAAAAATTAAATATATTGAGTAATTATTAATAATTATTTTAAAATTGGCTTTTGAAAGAGAATGGTAAGAGAATAAAAAGACAATCCACAGACTGAAAAATAAAAATTATTTTAAAATTTTCCACTACTTTAATTCCCCTTAGAAATTAAATAAATATAAATTACCATTATTTAAAAAAATTACGCTTGCCTATTTTTTAAAAGGAAACAACACTGAAAATTATAATAAAGAAATCAACAAAAGACCTCAAATTCAACCACCCAGAAATAGCTGACTAGTTCATGCCCTTCATTCCAGACACCTCTCTTGCATGTAACACACAAATGGATACCTAATAAACAAAAGTAACTTTATAACAATTGAAGCATAATATGCTTGTTACTCCTTTATTACATTTTTCTACTTTAAGGAAGCTGTTTATCCTCTTGTTGAATCATCTTTGTTAGCCCTTCCTATCAAGCATTCTCTGTCTATTGCCTTCATTATTATTTTTTTTTTCTCCTCGATATTCAGTTCATTCTGAAGTCTTTTCTTTAAGACAGTTCTAGGTGCACCTATTCTGTTACTTGCTGCTAATTATTTATTTTATTTTATTTTATTTATTATTATTATTATTTTTGAGACGGAGTCTCGCTCTGTCGCCCAGGCTGGAGTGCAGTGACGCTATCTCGGCTTACTACAAGCTCCGCCTCCCGGGTTCATGCCATTCTCCTGCCTCAGCCTCCCGAGTAGCTGGGACTACAGGCGCCCGCCACCACGCCCAGCTAATTTTTTGTATTTTTAGTAGAGACGGGGTTTCACCGTGTTAGCCAGGATGGTCTCGATATCCTGACCTCGTGATCTGCCCGCCTCAGCCTCCCAAAGTGTTGGGATTACAAGCGTGAGCCACTGCGCCTGGCCAATAATTATTTATTATATCAAGTAATGTTGGTGTTCTGTTTCTCAATATATTCCCTACGTATTCAAGTTTCCTTTTAATCTTTTGTAGTGTTGTTGCCATTTCATCTGCCTTGGTCTTCTGTTTTGCTGAAGTTCTTAAACAGCATAAAACACTTTTCACAAATTCTTCAATTCTTTTGGTTAAGTTTTTGTCAATTTGGGTTTTAAGTGTTATCTTGTGGCTTTAATTTGTATCTTCCCAATGACTAATGCTGTTGAGCATCACTTCATGTGCTTATTTGCCATCCATAGATCTTCTTTGGTGAAGTGTCTGTTTAAATCTATTGCCCATTTTTTCAAATAGTTTGTTTTCTTATCATTGAGTTTATTCTGGATACAAGTCCTTTACTAGATATTTGCTTTGCAAATATTTTCTCTCAGTCTGTGGATTGTCTTTTTATTCTCTTACCAGTCTCTTTCAAAGGCCAGAAGTTTTTCATTGTGATGAAGTTCAATTTGTCAATTTGTTCTTTTATTGATTGTATTTTGGTGTCATATCTTAGAAAACTTTCTCAATCCCAGGTCACAAAGGTTTTCTCCTATTTTATGTTGTAGAACTTTTATAGTTTTATGTTTTACACTTAAGTCTATAATCTATTTTAGGTTAATCTGTGTATATGGTGAAAGTATGAAGTTTTTTGTTTTTATTTTGTTTTATATGTGTTCTAGTACCAGTTTTTCCAACACCATGTGTTGAAAAACTATCCTTTTTCCACTGAATTGCCTTTGTGCTTTTGTGAAAAATCAGTTGGTCATATGTATATATGTCTATTTTGGTTTCATTGATTTGTGTGCCTATAATTATGCCAATATCACAGTCTTGATTACCACAGCTTTATAATCATCTCAAAATTGGATTGTGCTAGTCTTCTAAATTTGTTATTCTTTATTAAAGATGTTTTGGATATTCGTGGTTCTTTTTTTTTTTTGAGACGGAGTCTCTCTCTGTCACCCAGGCTGGAGTGCAGTGGCGGGATCTCAGCTCACTGCAAGCTCTGCCTCCCGGGTTCACGCCATTCTCCTGCCTCAGCCTCCTGAGTAGCTGGGACTACAGGCGCCCACCACCACACCCGACTAATATTTTTTGTCTACTTTTTAGAAGAGACGTGGTTTCACCGTGTTAGCCAGGATGGTCTCGATCTCCTGACCTCGTGATCTGCCCGCCTCGGCCTCCCAAAGTGTTGGGATTACAGGCGTGAGCCACTGCAACCGGCCTATTCGTGGTTCTTTATATTTACATATTAATCTTACAATCAGTTGTCAATTTCTCCAAAAAAAAATTGAAGGTAATTTTCGTTGGAATTGCAGTGAATCTATAGATCAATTTGTGGCGAATATACATCTTAACACTATTGACTCTTTGGACTCTATATAGTTAAGTCTTCTTTAATTTCACTAAACACTGTTTTGTAGCTTTCAGTGTACAGATATTTTCCATGTTTTGCCATATTTATCCCTAAGTATTTAATTTTTTTGGATGTTAACTTGTAGCTTTCAGTGTACAGATATTTTCCATGTTTTGCCATATTTATCCCTAAGTATTTAATTTTTTTGGATGTTATTTAAATTGATGTCATTCATTTTAAATTTCATTTTCAGATTGCTCATTGCTATCATATGCAATTAATTTTTGTATATTGATTTTGGATCCCACAATCTTGTTAAACCCATGTATTAATTCTAGTAACATTTTGTAGGTTCCATTGTAAGAAGAAAACCCTAAGTATTTTCTACTTAAACAGTTATACCATCTGTGAATAAAAATAGTTTTACTTTTTCCTTCTCAATATGGATGGTTATATTTCTTTTCTATTGCCTTGTATATAGTAAGAAAAAGTATTACATTTTACAATGTTGAATAGAGGTGGTGAAACAGACATCCTTACCCTTATCCTGATTTTGAAAACATTAAGTCTTTCACCATTAAATATAATGTTATCTGTATGTTTTTTTGTAGATGTCCTTCCTCAGGATGAAAAAGCTATCTTTTATTCCTAGTTTGCTGAGAGTTTTTATCAGGAATGGACATTAGATTTGGTCAAATGTTTTTTGGTGTCTATTGAGGCAACACTATTTCAGTTTCTCAATATGGTAAATGACAATTTTTGAATGTTAAACTTATCTTGTATTCCTGAGATTAAACCCAACTTGGTCACTATTCTATTTATACATTGTCGGGTTCAATTTGCTAAAACTTTACTTAGGATTTTTTGCATTTATGTTTATCAGAGACAGTGGTCTGCAGTTTTCTTTTCTTGTGTGTCTGATTTTGGTATTAGGGTAATGCTGTCTTGCAGAATGCATTGGAAAGTAGTCCCCTCTCTTCAATTTTCTGGAAGCGCTTGAATAGAATTGATGTTATTTCTTAAATGTCTGGTAAATTTACCAGTAAAGTCATCTGTACAATGAATCTTTTGGGGAGATGGTTTTTAACTAAACATTTAATTTAACAGATTTTTGGCTAGTCAAGTTACCTACTTTTATTTCTTGAATGAGTTTTGGTAGTTTTTATCTTTCAAGGAATTTGTCCAGTTTATCTAAGTTGTCAAGTTTATTGTCATAAAGTAGTTTATCTTTATAATATATGTAGATTCTGTATTTATATAATGCTCTCATTCATACTACTCATTCATACTATTGATCATTTGTGTCATTTCTCTTTTTTTCTGATCGACCTGGCTAGAACTTTCTCAATTTCATTTATCCATTCAAAGAACCAGCTTCAGGGTTCATTAATTTTTCTATATTGTTTTCTGTTTTCTACTTTTATCTTCTTTAAGATGGAGTCTCACTCTATTGCCCAGGCTGGAGTGCAGTGGTGCAATGTCAGCTCACTGCAACCTTGACTTCTCAGGTTCAAGTGATTCTCATGCATCAGCCTCTTGAGTAGCTGGGACTACAGGTCCCACCACAGTAGCCACCACAGCCGGCTAATTTTTGTATTTGTAGTAGAGACAGGGCTTCTCATGTTGGCCAAGCTGGTCTTGAACTTCCGACAGCAAGTAATCCACCTGCCTAGGCCTCCCAAAGTGCTGGGATTACAGGCATGAGCCACCGCACCTGGCCTGTTTTCTGCTTCTTTATTTCTGCTTTGATTTTTATTATTTCCTTTCTTCTATTTGCTTTGAGTTTAATGTCCTCTTCTTTTTCTAGTTTTTTTAAAAAGATGAAGCTGGAGTCATTCATTTGAGACTTTTCTTTTTTTCTAACACGGCACTTAGTGCTATAAATTTTCTTTTAAGCACTGCTTTAGTGCATCCCACAAATTTCAATGCATTATATATTAATTTTATTCAGTGCAAAATACTTTCTACTTTCCCTTTAGATTTGTCCTTTGACCCATTATATTACTTAGAGGTACACTATTTAATTTCCAATATTCATGGATTTTCTAGAGATATTTCTACTAATGATTTCTAATTAAATTCCATTGTCATTAGGAAATGTACTTTATAAGACTTGAATTCTTTTAAATGTATTGAGAATTGTCTTATGGCCCAAAATATGGTATATTTTGGTAAACGTTCATATGCACTTGAAAAGAATGTTTATTCTGCAGTCGTTGGGGGAATTTTTCTATAAACATTAATTAGATCAAGTTGGTTGATAGTGTTGTTTAAATTTTTTATATTTTACTGCTTTCCCGTCTAATGATTTTATCAACCACTGGCAGACAGGTATTGATATCTCAGACTATTTTGAAATAAATCCATCCAAAGACACTTAGATAACTGAGTAGCCAAATTAAAGAAGAAAACCACATCATTATATTTTTAAAGGAAAAATTTGGGGAATGGGGCATCAATTAACATAAAGGAATGAATCAGTAGGTGTAGAACTGATTGCATGGGAGGAGATCTTTGCTGATCCCTGAAGCAGTCATTTAGGTAACCACCTATTGTACTTATGCACAAAGATAGGACCCTTCCATTAGTTCCCACTATGAATTTTCTAATTGAGGAAGTTGAGATGTATGAGATGAACCCACTTGAAAATGAAAAATTTGCCCAGGAATGACAATCTTTAGGGACACCCTTAGCTGCAATCACAAACAGCAATACTGTAATGTCATTAACTTCATTCCTCTCATTCTACAAAAGGTAACTTTATCTGTGAACTGTGCATCCACACACTCACAAAGATAAGAGGCCATTAACAAAAGCATGAGTGTTGGCGGCCCCACCAACTCTATCTAACCCAGTTAGCACATTTTCTAGCATTTTGTCATGAAGTCATTGGCAGTGTTAGTGTTCGAAAACTGCATGGCTCAGATGTTTCTAAACCCTTTTAATCCATGACAAAGGCCTCCCTTTATTGTTGTTTTGTTTTCCTTCGCTGCCCTACAGCATGGCAGCCAGTGTGCGCTCCTGATAAGCAGTGAGCCATGCAGATGCGGTTCAGTTTCCTTGTGCACACCACCATGCAACCTGCCAAGGCCCCAGTGTGGAAGGCAGCATGGCTTCCCCTCCCCCCTCCCAGAGCCAATGCCAGTGGCACCCTGCACAATGGTTAGCCAGCCAGATAACTTCAGAAGAACACAAAATTAATTTTTTGTGACACAAGTGACATTTACCATTAACTAATTTTGGAGATGCAGCATAGCTAATGTAAATAATTTCATTCTAATCCAAGTGAGATGAAAGCAGCAACCTTCCAACTTGGAGCAAAAAGGAAAAGAAACTGCTACTATGATAATGGACGTTTAAGAGATTACTTTCTTTCTCTTCCTGGCTTTGCATGGTAGGTATGAAGATAAGACTACACTGGTTCAGAAAACAATGCTGATATTTGCTGTTCTTGACAGAAAAGGCTCTTCTGTTTCCAGGGGAGTGTGACAAAAGAAACAAGAGAGGAGACTCTTTAAATGGTGGTCACCAAAATAAACTGAATTGAGAACAAAATGTGTGAAGGAATTGACAATCAGTTGAGTCTATGGCCTAAATGACTATCTTCACTACCAAGTTCACAGGAAGGGCTAAATCAGTGCACACACGAATTCTAAGGGGACCCCTGGGCTTCTGGTAGCAAATAATGGGCCAGGGTAGAGTCATGTTTGAGAGCAGCTATAAAATGGTTGGGACAGAGGAATCAATGTACAGGGCAATTTAGAATCCAGTGGAGAAGGCCAGATGCCAGAAGAGCACTGAGAATCAAGTGGATTACAAGATAGAGGCCTATTTCCTGGATTAGAGGCTAATAGCTACATCTGGATTTGAAGAATGAGAATCAGCGGAATCCATAATGACAGACCACATGGAAGGTGGAGGTATGAGACAATATGAGATAGTGGAAGTCAAAGAGCACTTGTTAAAAAGCCACTCAGTGATGGCATGCATCTTTTAACAGCAATGCCAAGTCCCTACCACCACCCCTGATTCTTAAAGGAACTAACATGATTTTGAAAGCTACTTCAAATTCTGCATACACTGCAGGTCAATATCCTCGAACAGTTCACGATAAGAGCTGCACATCTAAACTTTCAGGGCCTTTTCCATCTTCTTCCTGGATTTTTCAAATGATCAAGAGACACTATCCTCCTATCTCAAGAAACATACAGTAAATTGCAGAGAGCTACAGAGGGTAGAATAATTATATCATGGAAATTGTATTTTTCTGACAACATGCTTTTAACAAAACAATTTTTATTCCAAGCTTCCTGCCATCTTTTGCCTTTCAACTCCGCCCATGCCACATCTTCCCTGGTACTTTCTACCCTCCAAATAGCAAGGGCAGAATGAGCTATCCCACCATGGTACCCACATGAAAGCAGTCTCTTCCCAGCCTGGGAGGCGAGAACCCATTTCCCACCAAATGTCTAGTAGATGTCCCAGACTGAGATTCTGTCCATCTATCAATCAGCTTTACAAAACAGTGTTATACAAATGATTGAGAGACACTTCCAATCTTCTTGGCATTCATTGATCACACTATGTCTCTCCTTCAATTTGCTTCAAATTACTTCCTAATCCATCCCCCTCCTCATCTCAAACTGCTTCCTACAATTTCACATAAGCCTTGAGTTACATTTTCTAAAGTCCCTATAACCTGCCACTTCCCTAAATCCACTGCCTATAACATCTTTTCTGAACTTGGGACAACACCCAGTGCGTACTCATACTCTCTCTAGTATAACTGGTTGTTCAGAGATTCTAACTAGAAAAATCTGTTTCTCCTCCTCCTACCAGCCATAAACCACACCCCTGCCATCTTTTAAGATCTAACTTAAATCACGCCTCTTGGCTTCCCCTGGTTACGCAAGTTAGTATCTAACACCTAAGCTCAGCTCTCTCAGGTCCATCTGTTCTTCCTTCCTTTTTTCCTTTCTTCCTTGCTTCCTTCCTTCTTCCCTTTCTCCCTTCTTCTTTTCCTCCCTTCCTCTCTCCCTCCCTCTCTCTCTTTTTCCCTTCTTTCTTCCCTTCTTCCCATTTTCTTTCCTTCCTTCTAGCAAACAGTTAAAGACCTCCTACTGTATACCAGGCACTCACTCTTTAAGGAACTGGGTTACCGAAGTAAACAAGACAGACAAGGTCTTGTTCTTACCAAGTTTACATTCTAGAGGGTGGAGACAGACAATAAACTATTAAATAAATAAACAGGAAAACTGTCAGATGTGCGATAGTGACTGTATGGATAGTTAACGTGATGAGGAATGTTCAGTGGATACTTTAAATGGGTGGTAGGGAGGGCCTCTTTGAGGAGATGACATTTAAGTTATGATTGAAATGACTGAAGGAGGAATCCATGCTTCCTACTTGGAGGGAAGAGCATTCCAATGAGGGGAAGTTTCCAGTGCAGGGGCCCTAAGATAAAGTCTAACCGGGAAAATATTATCTTTTAACTTATTGTGTCTATGCCATAACTACACGTGTTATAGGTAATGTAATATATATTGCACATGTAATAAACACATAATACTATGAGGGACCATCCACATTAATTATATGTTTACAAACTTTTTCTTCCCCAGTGGATTCTGTTCAGAGTATGCAGTAAACTATTACCCAAACTAATAAGTTCTCGATCTACATTTGAAGATACTGACTAAGAATCAGATCCAAACCTCTCACGTCTGAAAGGAAAAGTGACAAATTTCTGAAAAATAGTATGTGAATTTATTCTACAGCTGCTCTCTGGACCAAATGATGCCTAAACCCAAGAGAGAAATTAATGCACAGTTCATCAAGATTTACACGTAAGCACACGCCTAACTCTTGACTTTTTCTCATTAACTTTTATGGTGCAAAGTTCTTTGAGCTGCTCCCTTTCACAGAATGACCCCATGTTCCCTATCATCCATTAACCAGCTTTCCCTAGCTCAGTTGAACACATCGTAAAATTATTTTCAGTGAGTAAGAAACCAGCTATACATTTTATGACTTATATAATAAAGAAACAAGAAAAATATACACTTTATAAAATGATAATATGCTGTCACATGGAGCTTTTAAGTTAATGGGACATATAGGAAATGGTGTCGTTAACAAAAGAAAAAAGAAAAAGAAAGTAATATATTATCATATCCTAAGTGCTGCTGCTGGCTGCATTTGGGTCCACAGTGCAAAGAATGGAGCAAAAACTCATAAAATAGGAAACGTGCAAATAATGCCACTTTGCTCCTTAGAACGCCGAAGTTTTCTGAATTAAAAAAATAATAAAAACCAGCCTAGCCAACATGGTGAAACCCCGTCTCTACTATAAATACGAAAAAAAGAAAAGAAAAGAAAATGCCGGGCATGGTGGCGAGCGCCTGTAATCTCAGCTACCTGGGAGGCTGAAGCAGGAGAATTGCTTGAACCCGGGAGGCGGAGGTTGCAGAGAGCCGAGATCACGCCGCTGCACTCCAGCCTCGGTGACAGAGCGAGACTGCCTCAAAATAATAATTAATAATAAAAATAAGGTGACAGCACAGCTCACATCGGTGAACATAGGTGTGTGAACCTGCTTGTCTTGGCTTTCCAGCAGGTAGAAGTCCAGGGACATGCGGCCGGAAGAACCGGATTTCAGCCCGGCTGTGTCACCACAGCAGCCACCTTGTGATGGATGTTGCCCGCAGGGGGATCCAGCCGCCTCGAAACAGGTATGAATTGTGAAGTGGGCCAAAGAGAGCAGATCAGCTGCTCCACAGTCTGGTTCAGGTTTCACACAGAAACAGGGAAGTGATGATAAATTTGCAAGTACACAGGCACAAAAGGTTCTCACTCACAGCTGGTGCATCTCATTCCACTCTTCACAAAATCAAGGGCAAAACTGGTTGTTAAGAAGCCTTGTGATTTTCATCTCCTGAGAATAGCTGAGAGTAACCAAGATATTGGAAAGCAGTGATAAAGCCTGGATTTGTTTTCAGTTTTTATTACAAACATTAAGCTACTGATTACGGGGAAGGCAATATTTTTTTTAGTAATAAAGGACACAGGTTCAGGAGCCAACATGCCTGAGTTCAAATGTCTCTGTTATTTACTGGGTAACTGTGGAGAAGTTACTGCAATGTGCTGTTTCTCATTGTACCCATCTATAAAATGGGAATATTAGTAATATATAGCATACAGGATTGTTGTGAGGATAATTGAAGTTATTAATTAAAGTGCTTGGCCAGGTATGGTGGCTCACATCTGTAATCCCAACATTGTGGGAGGCTGAGGTGGGAGGATCACTTAAGTCCAGGAGTTTGAAACCAGCCTGGGCAACATGGTGAAACCCTATCTCTACCCAAAAAAAAAAATTGAAAATTAGGCAGGTATGGTGGCACACACCTGTAGTTCCGGCTGCCTGGGAGGATAAGGTGGGAGGATCAATTGAGCCTTGGGAGTTCAAGGCTTCAGTGAGCCATGATTGCACCACTGCACTCCAGCCTGGGTGACAGAGCAAGACCTTGTCTCAAAAAAATAAAATAAGAAATAAAGTGCTTAAAACTATACTCAACCAATAGTAAGTGCTGTACTTATCAGAATATCAGAATATGGCTTAATTATCCTATGAGAAATGCTTCAGGAAAAACTGCACTGCTCATGAATCTTTAATATATTAAAGTGGATCAGAAAAACCTGTGCAGCACTGTATTAGTCAGGGGTTTCCAGAGAAACAGAACAGATAGGACATATATAATTATTTATATAAGAAGAGACATAGGAATTGGCTCATGTAATTATGGAGGCCTAGAAGTCCCATACAAATCTGCTGTCTGCACACTGAAGAACCAGAAAAGCCAATGGTATAATTCGGTCTAAGGCCTGAGAATCAGGGTCCAATGGTGTAAGTCCTGGTCTGAGTCTGAAAGCCTAAGAACCAGAAATGCTGATGTCTGAAGGTGGGAGAAGACATGTGTCTCAGCTCAAGCAGAGAGAGTGAATCCACCCTTCCTTTATCTTTTTGTTCTTTCCAGAGCCTCAAGGGATTGGATAAGGCCTACC
Organism: Pongo pygmaeus; assembly: GCF_028885625.2. Lineage (NCBI taxonomy): Eukaryota > Metazoa > Chordata > Mammalia > Primates > Hominidae > Pongo > Pongo pygmaeus. Next base: position 19,900,365 of record NC_072378.2, read on the forward strand.
CACATTGCTGAGGGTGGATCTTGTTTACTCAGCCTACTAATGCACATGCTTATCTCTTCTGGAAACATCCTCACAGATACACCCAGAAATTATGTTTAACCAGCTATCTGGGCATCCCTTGGTCCAGTCAAGTTGACACATGAAATGACCAATCACAAACACTTCGTTGCTTCATTGCTTATCAAATAAAGCAACTCTTCTATTGTCTATTAATGTTAACTTCTGAGATGGTGAGTCAAGCGCTAGCTAGTCAGTTCTGTCACGAGGACTTCAAAATAGTCTTGTAGACACATCACAAGGAAGGCTGCCAATCATTTGTGGAGTGCTCCAGAAAAGTGAGGACTCTAATCATACAACTTCAGAGCTGTCTCCACAGCAGTATCCCCTGGGGAGCTGGACAGATACTCCAAATCAGGGTTCATGCCAGGCAAATTAGGTCAGAACCTCTGTGAGTGGGGCCCAGGCATTGATGTGTTATTAAGACTCCCCTGATAATTCTGATACACAGTGACATTGGACAACCACTGAATGGACCAATGCTTTCACTTTGCAAATAGGGACACTGAGGCCAACAAAGTGATTTCCTAAGGCCATGGAGTAAGGGGGTGTGGCTCCTGTGTGGCAGAGCTAGGGTTAGTCCAAGGCATTTTTCATCCAACCCAAGTGCCAATAGTTCTCAAATGGTGGGGGGTGGGGGGAGGGAGCAGGGATTACAGGAGACGGAGCATATCAGAATCATATGGAATTACTTTTCATAGAATCACATCAGCACCACCACTGCTGCCCTGTTCCACCTCCCACCCCTCAAGTTGTTTTAGAATTTGATATGACTCTAACACATTCCTGCTGCCCAGCAATAATTCCAAAACATCTGAACCATCGGACGTGTGCAGACCCTACCCCATCCTGAAGCTGCAGCCCAGAATCTTTACCATTAAAAAGTTCTTTAGCTCGGCTGGGCACGATGCCTCATGCCTGTAATCCCAGCACTTTGGGAGGCCGAGGCAGGCAGATCACAAGGTCAGGAGATCGAGACCATCCTGGCTAACACGGTGAAACCCTGTCTCTACTAAAAATACAAAAATTAGCCGGGCATGGTGGCAGGTGCCTGTAGTCCCAGCTACTCGGGAGGCTGAGGTGGGAAAATGGCGTGAACCCAGGAGGGGGAGCTTGCAGTGAGCCGAGATCACACCACTGCACTCCAGCCTGGATGACAGAGTGAGACTCCGTCTCAAAAAAAAAAAAAAAAAAAAGAAAGAAAAAAGTTCTTTAGCTAATTCTTACATGAATTGGGGTTTGCGAAATACTCCTTTGATGCCCAGATGGTCAGTTATTGAGGTAGTAGCACATTATTCATGATTAATAAAACTTAGGATAAGAATGGATAATGAGGAGGGTATTTTGAAAGGAGGTGTTCTGGTGGGCTGACACAAGCAGGCAGGGAGCAAAGGTCTATAACAGACATCTCAGATCTTCCTGGGCCTGGGCAGAATTTTGTGTGACATCTTGCATTTCCCTTATTCTCAGGAGAATTAAACTGAAGTTAAGATACCTTAGTTTCCCCTTATTTGATCTGTCTATGCAATCTTGATGTCTGTTTTATCTCCAATGTAATTAACAGTGAATAGAAGGGTGAACATGGATGTTTTTGAGTGCAGCCCGTGGTGTCAGGGCCTTTACAAATAGGGACAACTGAGGCCAACAAAGTGATTTCCTCAAGGCCATGCAGGGGCTCCTGAGTGGCAGAGCCAGGATTAGTCCAAGGTTTTGGAAGAATCCCGACACACACAAGTCTTTTCATGACTCAAGCAGGCCAGTACTGCATGTCATAGCTTATCTGGGTTCATAAGAGGAAAAAAGAACACTAGCTGAGACCCTAAAAAGCACACACCATCAATGTGCCCTGTCTTAATCATGATCAGTTCTGCTTGTTAGGAGGCATTGATTGGGAGATGGTATATTTACCTGAGGGTGGTGCTAAGCTTGGGGGCACGGTGAATGATTTTGTAACTGGGAAGGGATTTGTCATATAGAAGTTTGTGACTCGGAGTTGAGTCTTTTGGTAGCTCATGATGCAACCCAAATCCTAGGACACATGGTCAATAATGTGTCTTATCTTAGGATTCTCCCAGTCAGACTTTTGCATAAGTTGTCTTTCTAGCAGTCCGATTAACATGGTGAGATCTATTTCACACACTGTGGCATCTCTCTAGAACAACTGAAAGGACTGGTGCAGCCACAGCTCGCTGCCCTCTACAATAACTTTCTGTCTGCTGCTGGGGTGAGTGGGAGACTGCAGTCTGGATGGGGCTTTTCCCCGATAGTCACAGATTCCTGCTTCTCCAGGCAGCAGCCTTACGTTCGAAGCGTGCTGCAATATAAAAAATCAGGCTTTTGCTGAAAGCCTTCCTTTGTCTGCTTTCTAGCCTAGTTTGCCATCCAAAAAGATTCCACAGAGTTGATGTTTCCGCTCCTTTAATTCAGTGCTTGGGATGACACAGCCCCAGTCCAGCTGTCCACCCAGCAAAGGGGTGTGTGTAAATGTTGCCCAGTGTTCTCGGCCTCTTTTCTTTCTTTGGGTCGGAAGCAAGGCTGTCACACTGTACGTTGTTATTTAAGGGATGTGCTGAGAAGTTTCCTTTCTGTGGTGGCAAAAATCTTTTCAAGGGAGCCTCTTTATTCCTCTGACATTTCCACTCTTGAAAAGATGACCCAGTTCCCGCAGAATAACAAAGGATGCACACAGAGAAAACAGATTCCCCTGGAGGCCTGATAAACCCAGGTGAACTCTGGCCAACTGAGTTTCCCTCAGAGAGCCGGGCAAGCTGCCAGGAAGCTGAGGAAGATAGTCACATCTCAAAGATAATATGGACAAATTAAGATCCGCTTAGCTTTGAGCTGTCTTTCAGAATTTCTCTTTGATATGAATCCATGTGAGGACATCTGGTCTACCAGTTGTCTCCTTTAAGGCCAAGTGGGGCCTCGTTGGGGCCTGAGGAATCATTGCTAAGCCTGGGATCCTGAACCAGTGTGAATGAACCAGAGCAGCCCCCAAGGTTTCCAGGACTCAGATGAGCTCACATTCACCACCACCAGTACAGAGGTACTGGCCTCTGTAGAAATTACTAGTTGTAGAATCTGGGGAGGGCAAGGGCTCTGCGAATAAGGGGCTAAGCACCATGTCCCGTGCAACTCAAAAACTTCAAATATTACAATTATCGGTCTAATCATTGCTTGGAAAATTCCAAATAGAAGTTGGTTCCTTTCAACCCAAATGTCCATCAATGATAGACTAGATAAAGAAAATGTGGCACATATACACCATGGAATACTATGCTACCATAAAAAAGAATGAGTTCATGTCTTTTGCAGGGACGTGGATGAAGCTGGAAACCATCATTCTCAGCAAACTAAGACAGGAACAGAAAACCAAACACCACATGTTCTCACTCATAAGTGGGAGTTGAACAATGAGAACACATGGACACAGGGAGGGGAACATCACATACTCCCTGTCGGGGGGTGGGGAACAAGGGGAGGGAGACCATTAGGACAAATACCTAATGCATGTTGGGCTTAAAACCTAGATGACGGGTTGATAGGTCCAGCAAACCACCATGGCACATGTATACCTATGTAACAAACCTGCACGTTCTGCACATGTATCCCAAAACTAAAAGTAAAAAAAAAAAAGTTAGTTCCTTTATTGGGATCTCTTTGCCATTCTTCTCAGATATTTCATATTTGCCTTTTCCTTTTTTGACAACAGAACTAGAGAAATGCTCGAGATCTAATTTCCTTCTCCTTGACTCTCCTCTTTTTAGGGTGCATCTAAATGATAAAGCTATAGCTGCTTTTGTGCCTGGCCTGTAATTTGCCTTTCCAAGGCCAAATGTTATCTGTTTGGTGGTGTTGTATACAGAGAAAAAAGGATTCCTTAGGAGATGTGTTCTTTTCATCAGATTCTGTGATCAAAGAATGCCAATAAAGACAGACATTTGACTTTTGTAATTTGTTCTGTATCTTCTCTCACACAATATTCCCTACTTTTTTTTACATTTTTGATCTAATGCATTGCCTCTCTGTAGCCATCTCTTTCTCATTTAGTCATTCAACAAATGGTTTCCATAGGTATTGCTCTAGGACTGGAAAAATAATAAAGCTCCCTGCCCTCTAGGAGGTGATGGTCAAAAGGGAGAGATGCACACAAGATCATCACAACATCATTAGCAACAGAACCAAGTACTAGAAGAGAGACAGGTACAAAGTACCTCAGGAGCAGAAGAAATGCAGCTTATTCTACCAAGGAAGAATGGGGGAAGTTTCACAAAGGAGGTCCTGTTTGTACCGGGCCTTTAAGAATAAACAGGTCTTTGTTAAGTGGATAGTGTTGAGAGCAACTGAGGAAGAAAGAACAGCACATGCAGAGGTCAGTAATCAAAATGGCACGTGGGCTTCTGTAGAAACCACTAGTGACTGAGTGAGATGTGAGGCTGTCAAGGTGAACTAGGGGCCTGCGTGCAGGAGGATGTTTTAGAAAGATAATTCCGATGCCATCACTGTCATCCTCATATTCACTACACAAATATGCACTGGGTACCACTATGTGTTAGGTGCTATTCCAGGTGACAGCAGTGCAGCACTGAGCAAAACTGGGCCAACTGTCCCATCTACTCATTCATAGTCCCCAGGGGAAAGATAAAAGTGAAATCAGGATTTTAATCTGCTTGAACTTGAATTCATTTTTTAAAAATTATGGATATATTATACAGCAGGTCAGTAGCAGAGTAGTCAGAGCTAGAACTTGAACACTGTCCTAAGATTCAGGCCCTACTTCGCCTTTGTGAAATGCATGCTTAGTGGAAGATTGTAAATGTTTAGTGGCATCAAAGCTACTGTGTGTCTGCAGTGAGCACACATTGGCAACAATGATGGGAAAATGTGTTTTGTACACACAAACACATCTGTTCGCTTACACATACATGTCCATTCTGCACGAATAGCAGACTTGTGAGTGGGAGAGGCAGGTGTGGAGTGATGGCTGTAGAGTCACGGTACATCATGAAACCACTCCAGAGCAGGTGCTAAACACTTGTGACCCTCATGTGCCCCACGTGTCAAGAGAACTCATCTCCAGACCCATGCCAGCCCCACAGTGATCAGGGACAGTCACGCCACCTCTGTCTTTCTGCCAGCATATTCATCACTCCATTGGTTTTCTGAATGCCTAATGCATGTTCAGCTCTGAAGAGGAGACAAAAATTTATGTAATGCCTTCCACATGCCATGATCATATGTCTACTTTCATCTGTGTCATCTCATTTAAACCTCATCATAAACTATGAGGTAGGCATTGCCATTCCCAAATTTCTTTTGAGTAAACTGAGGCTTAGAGAGGTTAAATTGCCCATGCCATGGAACTTATAAGCAGCCACCTTTGCCATGAAAGGTATATGGGTTAGAGGTTAAAGTCTGTACAGGGAATCCTCACTTGATGTCACCGGTAGGTGCTTGGAGGCTGTGACTTTAAGTGAAATGACATAAAGGAACCAATGTGACCATAAGCTAATTGATATAAACAAGAGTTAAGTTCCCTTGGCAAATTTCTGGTCACAAAAACACTGATTCTTTTAATTAATTTATTTATTTATTTATTTTGAGACAGAGTCTCGCTCTGTTGCGCAGGCTGGAGTGCAGTGGCTCACTGCAAGCTCTGCCTCCTGGGTTCATGTCATTCTCCTACCTCAGCCTTCTGAGTAGCTGGGACTACAGGTGCCCGCCATCACGGCTGGCTAATTTGTTTGTATTTTTAGTAGAGACGGGGTTTCACCGTATTAGCCAGGATGGTCTCGATCTCCTGACCTCGTGATCTGCCCGCCTTGGCCTCGGCTGGGGTTACAGGTGTGAGCCACACGCCCGGCCCAAACTTCTTAATAAAGACCAAAACAGTTTTAATATTAAACACTGAAATAAATGTGAGCTATACATACATTTAAAAAAGATTAATAAAAACAAGATAATGATTTACCCAATTTTCTATGAATCAGTAAGTGACAGTGACATAGTGGTGGTGGGTCAGATAAAAAAATTCATGTCTGCCAAGCAAAAATTGTAAGGAGCCCCTCCTACAAGCATGCAGTTCAGAAACAATCATGAATACGGTGGGCCTCCGAGAGCTTTTGTACTGCATCATTTATTGTCATGTGTCTATACAATTATTGTATGCTTTGTGAATGTTTATTTTGCAATAATTTGTACTCATTCACTTATTCATTTTTTCCAATCTGCTCATTTGAGTTCAGGGTCATGAGTGCTCAGGGTGCCAGATGGGAACCAGCCCTGTGCAGAATGCCATCCATCACAGGGCGTACCCATACACACCCACACTCACTCACACCGGGACAGTGCAGACATACCGATTCACCTAACATGCACAGCTTTGGGATGTGGGGGGAATCTGGAATACCTGGAGAAAACCCACACAGACAGTGGCCCTGGCTGGGATCTTTTTTTTTTTTTCGTCAACATTATAGTGAAACATTGTTGAAAGAAAGGATGTTATTCCAGGACTTGCTGCAGGTCGGAGTTCATCCTAGCTCTGCTCTGGGACAGAGAAATAATGTTGGGTCATCTTGGAGAAGTTTCTCACTCTTCCTTAGCCTCAATTTTCTCATTTGGAAAAGAAGGATGAAAATAATTTCAGAGGGTTATTGGATGAAGTAAGACAGTGGTTATGTAATTAACCTCTTGCCTCACACATAGCAAGCATTCAATACATAACAGCTATCTTTTTTTTTTTTCTTTTGAGATGGAGCCTTGCTCTGTCGCCCAGGCTGGAGTGCAGTGGCACGATCTTGGCTCACTGCAAGCTCCACCTCCCGGGTTCACGCCATTCTCCTGCCTCAGCCTCCCGAGTAGCTGGGACTACAGCACCTGCCACCGCGCCCGGCTAATTTTTTGTATTTTTAGTAGAGACGGGGTTTCACCATGTTAGCCAGGATGGTCTCGATCTCCTGACCTCATGATCTGCCTGCCTCGGCCTCCTAAAGTGCTGGGATTACAGGCGTGAGCAACTGCCCCCAGCCCATAACAGCTATCTTAATAAATGGTGAAGCTGGGAGTCCCAGGCTGTCTATTACAGCACTTCCATAGGAAACCTTGGTGAGTTTCCATTTCCATTTTGTCAGCTTCACCCTCAATGTCAAAGAGGTGCTGCCAGTTCAAGGTCAAAGTCTAATGAACCATGAAAGAACAGCTTTCAGGTATGAGCCACCAGCTGGGATGCTTCTTGGGATGCTTCTTACCTATTGTTCTCTCTCTCTCTGCGTGTGTCTCTCTCTCTCTCTCTGCACTTAGCCCCTAGTAATCCTTAAGAATAAAGACAGCAGCCATTCTGGGGCACTGAAAGTATGTAAGGATGTTTCTCTTCATTGGGTAGCACAGGCAATAATACAACCCCAAATAATACATAAAGCTAAATGATGAAACTAGCCTAGCATGCCTGAAAATACCAACATTCTACAAATAGTTATTGAATGCCTATTTAAGCTAGCCACTAGTCATACAAAGAACTCACAAGTTTGCCCACAGAGGGCTCGAGGTCAAGTCAGGAATCCCAACAAGCACAGAAGTTCAATTTGGGGCAGTGAGCGCTCAGTGCTGCAAGAGCAGAGGAAAGGGGCATCCAAAACATTGGGATTTAGGGAAGGTACAGGCCATCACTCCTCCCTGGCACCACAGTTACCACAGAAAAGGAAAAATGATCCTCCAATGGCCCAAAGCCTATCAGCCTCACACACAGAGGGGGCTTAGGGTTGGGAGTGCAAGTCTCCCACCCTGGCCTCCTGGTCCATCAGGTTGGCATGTGGTTAGCACAGGAATGGTACTGTCGATAACTGGCCAGGTCTATCCACAAGCTTCAAAGGCATCCTCTGACTGGCTTCCATTTATATTACAAAATGAACCGTTTTCCCCAAATTTCCTTGACCATTTAAATCTATTTGTATTTCTTCCCACTTAAGTACTTAAAGTTCAAATATAAATTTAACACTACTGCTAATTTCCCGCGAAGTTTCAAAATATGATCCTTGGCAGGACTATGAAACTTCTTCAGTTCATTCTGGTGGAGGATTAGAGGTGAGAAGCGGATGGAGAGGCACAGAGGGGGACGCAGTGCCAGGACCTGGCTCTATCACCAAACATCAGTGTGGTCCACCTGGCTAGGGTGGAAGGAAGAAGGAACACTCCAAAGAGAGCAGGGCATAGCTGAGCCTCACAGCAGGAGCTAAAAAACTTGCATTGAAATTACTTAGATTTCTTGAAAGTCTCCCTGTAAAGCTATTGCCATATCTAAAGAGGTTTGATTGTGTACATGAGTGTGTGTTTGTTTTACTTTTAAGGATTGTGAAGCACCAGGATGCTTGATAATGCAATGCCTCAAGCACCTGCCATAGTTTTGGCTGCTATGTTTTAGTCTTCGCAAACACAATGACTATTTTGAAGATAGTTCCTTAACCCTGTTCCTATACCTGACTTTGTGCTGGGCACTGAAGGGCCGTGAAAGACAAGTTATTTCCTCTGAGCTGCTTATGTGCAGAGGCTGACACAGAGACTGCACCTACAATTGGAAAAACTTTGAGCAAGTATATAAATCAAATGATGAAAAAGAATAACACTCTGAAGCAGCATGGGGTAAATGCTGCATATAAATCTTTGCATTACTGCAAACCTCGAAGGTACTGCAACTACCCTCAGGTGCTTTGGAACCATTCCAACATGCATAGTTTAGTTAAATGCACCTATCCAGATGTCGAAATAAAATTAAGGCCCTTCTTGGACTCCATACCAGAGAATTCCATACACATCTCTACATGACTAAGTCACTTCTTTAACTATTTAGTGTGGTGTGAAGAGCCTGGGAGAGAATTTGGAAGTTGGAAATGTCTAAAAAGTTAGAAAAGAAGAATTACAAGGAAAAATGATTAGATGAAACCGTTCTGCTTCTAGGAGAGCTAAGTAAAAATGAAAGCTCTTCTAGGGAGGACTTAAATGAAAAGCACCCTCTGGCCCCTAGAAACTAGAGGGAACGGAGAAGGACCCCAGGTGCAGGGAATAAGGACCTGACGTGGGTGAGTGGGAAGGAACAGACCATGAATCCAATTTTGTACTTAATCTCCAGGTAAATTGGAATGGATCCTCATATCCCTAGTACTCTTCTCTGGCAATCTGGAAAATTCGGCCAGGATTTGTACCATTTTGCCACTAGACACTGCTGGAAGACAGATAAGATATTGTAGTTAAGGTTCTTTGGGATGCAAGTAACAGAAACTGACTTTAGCCATAAATGAAATTTACTTAAAGATACTGGGGTAACTCACTGAATGTAAAAGAAAGCTGAGACAAACAAACCAACCAAAACAAGTTCCAGGAAGGGCAGAATCTATAAGCCTTCTCTCTGAGACCCTACTGTTATGGTGACTTAAGTCTACCATTCCCAGGTTTTTCTCTCTTGCTCCTGGAAGAACCTGCTGGTGAGCCCTGCATCAATTGTGAGGCCAAGAGCAGGAACAAGGATGCAATACAGGCATGGCAGCTGAGCACCAACTGTAGTTTAGGTGCAGTTGCCGGAGCTGAGAGGTTTCTTTGTGAGCCACCCCCATGGTATCCACTACTCTCTAAGACGAGCTCATGGTACGGCAGTCCATGGTGATGAGTTGCATTAAAGCTTCACATAGGGAAGAGAGAGGGAGAGAAAACAGGTATACATTAGAGGAGGAATCTAAGAAAGAATACTATGTTGGAGAAAATTGTTAAGCATGGAATGTATTACCAAAAAACCCACCACCAACTGAAACTAGGAACTGGATGTTAAAAAAATAGACTATGTTCTATAAAAAGATGGCTAAGTTGTATGTCTGTCCCAAAGACAAGATGACCTTCTGAGGCTTTCTCCAGTACTAAGATTTTGTGATTCTGTGATAAAATGTCATCCTATTGTTATGATTCGCATTTCTCAAACCCTGTCCATTAGATGTTAATCGATGTTCTATGAATAACAGAGTTTCAAACAAGTTCAAAGACTATTAAAGTTAAACCTTTGTTATTGTTTATGTTTGTTTGTTTGCTTTTCTTTTTTTGCTGCAGGACATCTCTCAACCTTAATATATATACCACGACTCTCCAGAAAAGGACAGGATTATGAATGCAAGATTTACCAAATTTATTTGACACAGAATCATTTGGTTGATGAATGATTCTTTTTTTTTTTCTTTTTTTCCTTTTTTTTTTTTTGAGAGTGAGTTTCACTCTTGTCGCCTAGGCTGAAGTGCAATTGCATGATCTCAGCTCACTGCAACCTCCACCTCTCAGGTTCAAGCAATTATCCTGCCTTAGTCTCCTGAGTAGCTGAGATTACAAGCACCTGCAACCACGCCCAGCTAGTTTTTGTATTTTTAGTAGATACGGGGTTTCACCATGTTGGCCAGACTGGTCTTGAACTCCTGACCTCAGGTGATCTGCCCGCCTCAGCCTCCCTAACTGCTGGGATTACAGGCATAAGCCACCACACCCGGCCTTGAAGAATGATTTGGAATACTCTTTGAGCGACTCCTAGTGACAGATTAGGGATTTTTTTGTGTTCCACAGAACACAGTTCAGAAAACACTACATTAGTCTATGTATTTCTTGGTGTACTTCAACTGGTTCAAATGGTTGACACACAATGCTACCTGCTTTCTTGATTATGTTTAATTTAATTCTAGATTTATTTTATACAGGCTTTTTTTTGTTAATTCATATACAGTAAAATTCATTCTTTGTGGTGCACAATTTTACAGGTTTTGAAAAATTCCTAGAGCTATCTACAACTACAGTCATAATAAGAACAGTTCCATTGCCCCCCAAATTCCCTCATGCTGCCTGTTTATAGTCAAACCCTTCCCCAGACCCGATCCCTGGCACCCATTGGTCTGTTTTTCATCCCTTTGGTTTTGCCTTTACAGAATGTCATGTAAATGGAATTGTGCATTATGTAGCCTTTGGGCCTGGCTTCTTTTACTTAGCAAAATGCATCTGACATTCGTCCAGGTTGTTATGTGAATCAATAGTTTGTTCCTTTTCATTGTCGAATTGTATTCCCTTGTTTGAATGGGCCATAATTTGTTTTCCCAGTCATCCACTGAAGAAGGTCATATAGCTTTTTACTTGTCAGAAAATGATAAATCAAATGAGCATGTGTTCTTAGCTAACAAATGAAGCATACTCTTGGGTATTATAATATCAAATGAAATTTTGTCTCAGTCAAAGAGAATATCTGATAAACCGCAAACGATTATATTTTTCTTTTACTTGAGAATAAAAACCATGAGAAGAAACTGGGTTTGTCCACATCATCATTAAACATAAAAATATCCCAAATAAATTCCCATAAAACTTAAGAGATTTCCCACAGAAGCTGTCCCTGCCAGAGAGGAAAACTGGTTAATAGAATATCCCAGAAGTATTTAAGAATTATTGGTTATTTCGTCATGCACCATGACCTCATTTATAGAGCAGACAAAACAACTCTCTTAGAAGTAGGAGGTGATGGGCAGAGGTGAAGTTCCTTTTATAAGAAAAATAAGATCAACAGAATATTACTTATGAAGATCAGAATAATGTGTTGCATCCACTAACCTACTTACTACCTCATTTCATTCTGAATATATCCTCTACTCTCCACTGATCCTTGTGGAAATTCATCAGGGTTGCATTTACAGACCAGGAGTGTCTCATGTTACAAGATGAGACAGGTCACCTTTGGATGACTCAATTCAAGAAAACTTGTCAATTCAAACTCCCCAGTCTGCAACTGCCTCTAAACCCACTCCAAAGAGTTTTGCTCTCCTACTGACAATCATGCATTTCCCCTATGGCTTTAAAAGGAGGACTTTGGCCTTGATGCTGTTTTCCTGGAGAAAAACTGTTTTGGATCTCAAAGCATCTCTGCAGACAAAGAGCTACAGAGTCACCTTTTATTTCTGCTATTGTTTTCTTTGTTTCATTTTTTGTTTGATGCACTTTGTGGAGGTCAAGCTTACTTCTCTGAAAATGTATGACAGTCTCTCCTGCCATTTCCAGGATTCCAAGAGTAACTCCATCTAGAAGATGTAAGATTCCCAGAGCTTCTCAAAGACATCCTGTATAAGGAGGAAATGGTCTTATTTTACTGGCTTGATATTGAGTGTTGAACAATTTCTATTATTCATGCAACAAACATTGAATAAGTCCTAGGGCAGAGAGCACAGGACAGTGAACAGGATAGATGCCAGTCCCGGCCTTCATGTATCTGATAGACACAGGAGAACTGACTTGCTTTAAAACAATTTAATGGGGCTAAAAGCTGTTTGAAGCTGACTTCATGGCTCTATGAGAATATCATCAAACTGTCTAAATTCTAGGAAATTTTCCAAATAATGACCGCAAGAAATTGGCTACAGACTTTAACTTCCTACAAAGATACAATTTATTATTGTGCATTCTCCTTAAGACTGAAAGTGCAAAAAACTGTTCGGACTCATAAAAATTAAAGAAAAACAAATTTATAAAAGTAAAGGAAAATGCTGTTCTTTGAAATTGTGTGTGCCCAGAAAGGCCACTGCATTCCCTTAAAGAGAATATCCCTCAAGATAGTTGAGAACTCAGATATAAAAAGTGAAAATAAAGGCTTTTAAAAAATTGTGTATAGATTAAATGTCATTTGTTTTTAAGATGTCCCAAATTCTACCCATTAAAAGAAGATAGTGAGAATTCTGTTAGGTCACTGATGGGTACTGACAGCTTTCAATGTGGGCCCCAGGCTCTGCTGGGCTTCCAGGTAGATATTAACTGCCTTCCCCTCCAGCCCAGAGAAGGGGGCCTATCCCCACCCCACTGCACAGAAAGATGCCAACTTTAGCTAAGCTCCCTGTAAGGAGGTGGTTAATTAGGAGGACCCAGAAAGATGTGACAGTGGGAATGGAGCAGTCACAGAAGCTGAAAACCTCAGAGATACCACTCCCCTGTACCCACCACAGATCATGGTGGGCCAGGCTTCGCCCAAAATGAAGTCAGGTCTCAGTGTCTCACTCTGAATCATGATCCTCATTCCTCACTGTGAGTGTATTCATCATAACAAATTATCATAGTATGGGTGACTTACATGACAGAAACTTATCTTCATGGCCCTGGAGGCTGGTGATGGGAATTTTTCAGCTCCATCATAGTCTTATAGGACCACTGTCATGTATGCGGTCCATTTTTGAACCAAACATTGCTATGCGGTGCGTGACTGTGTGTGAATGAGTGAATGAATGTATGAATGGCTCTTTGTTCCAGCTCTATCTCTTATTAGCCATTTTTTCCTTGAGTAATTCAATTTACCTACCCAAGCTTCAGGATTCTAAAGTTAGTGCCTTAATTCACATGGCAATTGTATAGCTCAAATAACAGAAAATATATAAAAATACTTTATGAACATTTTACTTAAATTTTAAGAGTTACTATTCTGGTCTGTCAAAACACAGAGAAAAGAAGACAAACAACTAATTTTTATGAGTCCAACTAAAATAGATTTTTTATTTTCTTAATATAGCAAGTCTATGCAAATCCACATGTATGGGGCCAATTTTCCAATTCCAGTCTCATCCTAGGAGTTCCCAGATGTCCAGAACTCATAATATAAACATTAGAGAGCACTATTAAATTATAGCAAGGGCATGGCACTTCTCTTTATAGCAATCCAAGGTCAAATGAACCTCTAATGGGACACATAGAGATTCTTCTCTTGGATGACTTCAAAAAGGGCTTGGGGACATACATGTTTATACAAAACATAATCAGGACTCAGAATTTATAAGTAAAATTATAACACAACTTTGTACATGTTTATACAAAACATAATCAGGACTCAGAATTTATAAGTAAAATTATAACACAACTTTGGAATCCAGGCTGCAGAAGTCCAATAGTATTTAAACTTGAAATGAGATGAAAACTCTGCCATTCCTTTGGTTTACCTGTCCTGTGCACCAGATTTAATTATGTGGGGCAGAGGACAAACAGACATCAACCTCAGTTCCTGGGAGATGAAGCTGGACTTATTTATTTTTCTCTCATTTTTTTTCCACGAAAACTATTTCAGGGTTTACTTTGACCCAAATCCCCTGTTGGCCTGCTTTGAGGACGAGGTGAGAGATCTGAGGACTGAGAAGTAATGAAGGCCAAGCATCTTAATTTGTAAGAGGGAAAGAAAAAAAATAGAACAAAGGAAAATGGAACAGGCTTGTAAGGTAATTAGCCATTTTCAAATGCAGCGATGGGCAAAGGAAACAAAACGTAGAACATGTATTAAAAGTCAAGCAGATGGTTTAGAAAATACAGCTGTAGGATCACACAGATTTTGACCATCCAAACCAAATTCAATTATCATGTCTGTGCTGCTTTTCTCTTTCTGCGACTGAAAGGCTATTATTAGGTGCTCTCTCTCTCTCTTTTTTACATCTCCAAGTAATGCCTTCGTAAAACATTCCAAAAAGTAAACATTAGCTTTAGGCCGTTTGATTACTGGTTTCCCAGAACGCTATGTTCTGTCCCGTTTCTCTCCATATTCCTTTAATATTAAAAATAGGAAATGACTGAGGCGGTTGAATGGATCTGCCTTGGAGGCTGTTCCCCCAGTCAGTCTCTCAAGCATTGTTGGGTCCTCATCCCACCAAACCCCATTTCATCTTTATGACATAGACAGCTCTCTGCCAAGCAGACGAAACCAGGGCACCCACCATATCTAACATGGAAAGTATTTAGAAACTGAGCCCTTCTTTCTTCTCCACAATTATTAATTTCTTAACAGTGCCTTGCTTTGTTTAAAAAGCTTCCTTCACTGTGGCTCGTGTTAGGTAAAGGTCGTTTTATTTTTCGCGTTGGCTTAGAATCTGAATGGAAAGAACTGACTATAAATGAGTCTTTGAATAGGCAAGGTAAACGGAGCCCTGGATAAGAAGAAAGCTCACAGAAGGCCCTCCTTGGTCTAGTAGAACCCAGGAACTGATCTGGGCTGACACAGGGATCAGTTGTGATTCCAGCAGATACTCTTATTCCCACACTACTTCCTTCAAGCTCTGAGCTGACTCAGGGGAAAGCATGTCTGACAAGCCTCGTAGTAGGAACCATTCCCTGGAGTGTCAAAGGGTAGAAAGGCAGCTAACAAGTCAGGCCATGAATTACTTTGCTGGTGGGGACAGATAGCAGATGAACATATGTACCTGGGTTCTGCACAAAAATTTCTTTCATGCTCCTCAAAAACAACGTCACAAAGTCTGTCCTAGTGAGTTTGTTTGCCCTCAATATGTGCCTCTGAAGCAAAATGAAAAGAGAAAATGTGAAGGAAAGCAATGGTCATTGCAATTAAGCTAGCAAACAACTTAATCCTGAAGCCAAATTCATTCTCACATAAATTTAAATAACATTTTAGAAAACCTTAAATTATCCGTCATTTCAAATTCTATTCTGTGCTTTGGTAACATTCTTAAGCACATTCGTACACATTTAGAATTGTGGACACATACTATTTTGCCTTTTCCTTTTGAAATGTAACATGATTTCACACATTTTCATACATCACCATTGTCCATGAACTTATTTGTAATAGCAATATGAAACTCAGTCTTTCATTAGTTTAGTGATTCAACAAATATTTCTGAGCACCTCTAGTTGCTAGAGACTTATATATAATCAAAGAGAGGATCCCTAAGGATAACCCAATAGGGTTGTTTGTCAACAGTCTTAAAACTGATCTCTTTATATTTTATTTATTTTGCAAAGTCAGGCTTCTGTATCACCAAATAAAGAGATATTTTTCCTCAAGAAAAAGTGAACGTAAAGTACAAGGTCTCACTTCACTTTCTGTGCCTTAATCTCTTCTATGGAAAATGAGGGAGGGATAAATTTGATACCCAAATCCTTTCTTGCCCTGGAATTCTGTGGTCTAGGTTTAAGGAAACAACATAACGTGTATTGTTTTGTTCAAGCATCCTACAATTGCTCTTGGAGTCATTATGCTGTCTCTAGTCTCTAATTCACCAGACAAACACTTAAGCAAGAACATCGAATTTATGTCGTAAAGCCCCACTAAGTGTTTAGCTGCAGCGTGTGAATCCTCAGAAACAGACCAGGAATTTAGGAACTGGGAACAAAGGGATGTATCTTTCACTACGATAAGGGAAGAACAAGGAGGCCTTTGGGAAAACAAGAAAAATCCCATTATAGGATTCAATGAGAGAAGAGAAAATTGTTTCCTCTTAATAAATATGACTTTATTTCATTCCAGCCACCTATTAATCCAAATTAAAAAAAAAATGTTCTTGGCACTGGTGATTCCTGTCTGAGCCCATTGCTGTTCTGATTTCCCACTGAGATCTACAAGTGATCAAGAGATCAATAATTCCAAATGGTGTTTTTACAGGAGCATTTCCTTCCAGAGTATGGAAAATGCTCTTTCATGAAGACAGATGGATGCAGTCTGCAGGACCGTGCTTACTCGAGAGAAACCGTCTTTGAAAACTTTTGACAACCAGCGGGGTAGCACGTCTGTTTCTATTTAAATGAGCTCATTACAGTTAATATTTTTGTGACTTCCAACCAGTTGTTCAATCATTCCTCAAGTGTGATATGTTTTAATCAAAAATGAAACACTTTAGGACACAGATATTGTTAACACCCCATTTTCACTACATCTTTTCTGGAACAAAGTTTCTGGAATAAGGAACTTTTTTAAAAAGGGGGGGATGGTACTTATGATATTTCTTTGTTTGCTGGAATAGAGAAAGTGGAATGATAAACAGGCCCCAAGTTACTGTAAGAATGACATGTCCCTCGTCTACTTTCATAGGTCTGTTTCTTCGGTAAGCCATTTTTTGATCTCGCTTAGAGGATTTTATTTTATTGACTACTTTAAAAGATACAGTAAATCTAGTCTATCTGGCATTTTATTGATCAAAATAATCTAGTAAATGGCACTTCTGAGTTTACCAGCAAAATAATAGTTGACGCTTATAATGATGATGGACAGAGGAGAACAGGCTACCAGCCAAAAAAGTCAGATGGCAACCAAAGCAGACGCCCAGATTCAGGAAATGTCAGAAAGTGACACTTTTGAAGAGAAGAAAACTCTCCTTATTGTAGGACTGCAAAGTGTGATTCTGGGGGCATTCTAATACTGGGGATTAAGGGACTCCCTTAAATGTTATTGAAGTGGAACTTTAGTCAGTGTACATTTGAAATGGTAACCTGTTTGGGAGAACAGTCTTCTAGGTTGACATTTGAAGTGGTATTGCCATGGCAAATGTACCCTAGAGGCATGGATCTAAACGGAATCTAGGAAAGACAGAGTGCAGAGTAAGAAATTCTTATTACTGCCATGCCAGTGCAAAGATAAAAATCACTGGGATGCCGGAAGAGCTGTGGCATTTCAATAAGCCACCACTGCTCTACAGTAATGACCAACAGGACACTCAACACCCCATGTGCACAAATCAGCCATGGAATCTTAATTCGACTTCTTGATAAAAGAGATTAAGTTGATGGAAATATGCAAATATAGCATCCAATTTGGTAGCAAATGATGGGGACTATAAATTAGTAAATTGACGTTTGGGTCCAGATTTATCTCATGCAAGCTGGATGGCCCCTGGGCAAAGCTGGGATGTTCATTCCTAATTCACATTATGCAGTGAGGTCCAGCTTACACTGATGTCAACTCCCTGACTAACAGAATTACCAAAGTATTGATGCCTCTGCTTTTGTTACCCAAGAAAGATTAAATAATGTTAAATAGAAATTGTGTTATATTTTCATTCCTTAAAAAGTATAATTGAAATAATAAAAATAATACCTAATAGTTATTGAGTATTTGCTAAGTGCCAAGCACTATTTTAAATGTTTTAATGTAGATAGGCAGATAGATAGATAGATAGATAGATAGATAGATAGATAGATAGAGAGATAGAGAGAGAGATAGAGAGATAGATGCATTTTAATGTATAGACACATAGATAGATTTAATCTTCATGGCATTCCTAAGAATATTCCCATTTTACAGATGAGGCAATAGAGGCACAGGGAAGTTAAATAAATTGCCAAGATCACACAGCTGGTGAAAGGCATAGTCCAGATTTGAACTCTGGCAATTTAGATCTTCAGTCCATCTTCTCAATTACTAGACAAAATCTCTCTATTAAATAAATGTTTTATTGAGCAGTATATGCCATTGACCGAAGAAGTCAGAGAAAAGTTTTACTGATTTAAACAAGATTTTTCCATTTATAATAGCATTCCCTAGCATTGTTTTTGTTCCCCCCTGGTTTGACTTTGGTATTCAGAATACATCTTTTTTCATAACTCCCATGTGTCTGAGGTCAGGATTTTCACATGTGGTGCAAACACCCATTCCCAAATCAACCCCTTG
The DNA here is from genome assembly GCF_028885625.2 of Pongo pygmaeus. Taxonomy (NCBI): domain Eukaryota; kingdom Metazoa; phylum Chordata; class Mammalia; order Primates; family Hominidae; genus Pongo; species Pongo pygmaeus. The sequence continues at coordinate 19,918,843 of NC_072378.2, forward strand.
ACTTCCAACCGCAAGTTTACTAGGAGTAATTAAATACTCTGCAATGCAAAGATCATGTCTGGGCCAGAGAAAGCAAGGGCAGGGTGGAACTTGGCCGCAATGTTTTGTTTGTTTTTCAGTGCATATACTGAGACTATACGGCCGGCAACTTTCACCTCTTATATTACTTTTCTCCTTTGCCAATTATTGACCCTGGGAGCAGTAAACAAAAACTTGTCTTCCTTGCTGCTCTGAAGCAAATACACAATTAAAACACAGGTGTGTTTGTCTTATTAGAATCTTTGCCATGGAAATTCTAAAATATTACCAAGGCAGGGTCATGTTATCTTGCTGTGTTACTGAACAGGAGAGATGGGGAAGTCTAAATAGAGACACTAAGCCCAGAATGTGCCCTAGCCCAGGAGCACCTGCACAGAGGAGTATGTAAAACAGGTGCTCTGACCACAAGCATTGTGTAAGAGGATGACATTTTCCATGAGGAGGACCACAGTGGCCAAGCCAAGCCCAGAGAGTGGAGACCCCAATCTGTTTCTAATCAACATCACTCAGGGGTCAAAGTCGTAATAGCATCAGGTTGATGAGATAGGGACGGGAGCTGGAGATCCACTGACGAGCTAGCTGGGATGGATTGGGCATCTTCCACAGTGCAATCTTTACTCAATCATTTATTCATTCATATAAATATACTGTTGAAGGCCAACTATGTTTCAAGCACTGAGTAAGACAGGCACTATCCCCTGATCCCAAGGAATGTGTAGCCTAGCTCAGGAACCCAGCTCAGCCAGAAGTCAAATTCCAATCATCAGGCCTATCTGGAAGAAGTGGGAAGAGGGTGTTGTCATATAGACAAGATGAACAGTTTGGGGTAAAGCATTCAGAGTATTTCCAGTCTAGGACCTGTATTTGCTGAAACATCTGCAAAAACAAGAAGACTACTGGTAAAGTTCAGAATCTGCAGGGTCAGAGTCAGTTAAGTTTAGAATAGCAAGCATGTCACCTGATAGAAGAGGCTGATCCTGGGCTAGGCAGGGTGGCTCATGCCTATAATCCCAGCACTTTGGGAGGCTGAGGCAGGTGGATCGCTTGAGGTCTTGAGGTCAGCAGTTCAAGACCAGCCTGGCCAACATGGCAAACCCCCTCTGCACTAAAAATACACAAATTAGCTGGGTGTGTTAGTGCATGCCTCTAGTCTCAGCTCCTCAGGAGGCTGAGGCAGGAGAATTGCTTGAACCTGGAAGGCAGAGGTTGCAGTGAACCCAGATCGTAACACTGCACTCCAGCCTGGGAGACAGAGCAAAGATTCTGTTTAAAAACAAAAAAAGAAGGAAGGAAGGAAGGAAGGAAGGAAGGAAGGAGGGAGGGAAAGAAAGAAAGAGAAAGAAAGAAAGAAAGAAAGAAAAAAAGAAAGAAAGAAAGAGAAAAAGAAGAAGAGGCTGATCATAAAACAGGTTGTCTGCTCTCTGTCCAGGTGCAACTTCTTGCTGCTGGGCAGCCAATGCTCCACAGTCTAGCCTAGACTGAAGATGGCCCCATTCTTGCAGGAGGACTGTCCACTGATGCAGGGGCAGGGATGCTGGGGTTGGCAGAAGGTGCTGAGGGCACACTTGGAATTCATGGTGTTATGTATATTTTTGGCATCAGATTAACTTTTCCCTAAGTGTTTATCTCTGATGGACATTAAAATTAATCTTGCATTCACTGAGAGCACACTAAATCGTGGCAGAGAAAGGCAGTCCAAATGAATGGTGCATGAGAGAAAGGGACTACAAGATACCTAACATTTAGCTAATAGTGAATTAATACAGAGTCAGTGATGTAAAATGCAATTCATTTTCATATATTATAAGTAGATAGACATATATATAAAGATATGTAGAACAGATACAGACATAGGCATGTGTGTATGTGTGTGTGTATGTGCATATATATATATACATACATATATATATATACACACAGACGTACATACATATATATCTCCAAATACATGTGGCTTCTACTTTGAGCTTGACAAATATTTCTGGCCATGTGACCTACTATAGAAAGTTATTTAGGCCCTTTTTTCAACATGGTAGATTAGAGCTTTACAGTATGCCTCAGCCACTTGGAAATAGCAAGATAGTACATAAAGATCAACTCTGTAAGCTTTAATTCATGAAAGAAAATGGGAATCCACCAGAATTGTGAAGGACACCCCAGATCCCAGAGAGGAGAATGCCAGCAAGCAGCTCCCATGATGGTAACTGACTGATAAAAGGAAAGAACGAAAAAAAAATCCTACCTGCACGAAAACAATTACAAAAGTTAGAAGTGTCAATGTCTCCAGATGAGAAGGAACCAGCACAAAGATTCCCGCACCATGAAACATCTGAATGTAGTGACACCACCAAAAGACTGCACTAGCTCTCCAGCAATGGTCCCTAACCAAAATGGAAACTCAGAAATGACAGACTAATAATTCAAAGCATGAATTGCAAGGAAGCTCAATAAGACCAAGACAAAGTTAAAAATAAACACAAAGAAACTGCTAAATCAATCCATGAAATGAAGGAAGATATTTATCTCTTCCTTCATCTCTTCCTTCATTTCATGGATTGATTTAGAGGAAATCAATCAGAGCTTCTGGAACCGAAAAACTCACTTAAGGAATTCGAAATACAATTGAAAGATTTGTCAATAGACTGGACCAAGCAAAAGAAAGAATTTCAGAGCTTGCAAGCTGGTCTTCTGAATTAACCCAGGCTGAAAAAAAGAAAGAAAAAGAATTTTTTTTAATGAGCAAAGTCATTGAGAACCATGAAATTATGTAAAGTGACCAAACCTATGAATTGTTGGTATTGCTGAGAGAGAAGGAGGAAAAGCAAACAACCTGGAAAATGTATTTGAGAAAATAATTCAAGAAAACGTCCCTAATCTTGCTAGAGATGTAGACACCCAGATACAAGAAATCCAGAGAACACCTGTGCGATACTATACAAAATGAACACCACCAAGACATATAGTCACCAGACTGTCCAAGGTCAATGCTAAAGAAAAAATCTTAAGGGCAGCTAGAATTAAAGGGCAGATCATGTACAAAGAGAACCCCATCAGACAAAAAGCAGATGTCTCAACAAAAACTTTACAAGCTTATTTTCAGACAATATTCTTGTATTCTTAAAGAAAATAAATTCCAACCAAGAATTTTATATCCCATCAAATTAAGCTTCATAAGTGGAGAGCTAAAATCTTCTCTAGACAAGTAAGCACTAAGCAAATTCATCACCACTAGACCGGCCGTAGAAGAGATCCTTAAAGGAGCTCTAAACATGGAAAAAACAAACAAACAAACAAAAACTACCTGCTACCACAAAAACACACTTAAGGACAAAGCCCATAGACCCTGTAAAGCAAAAACACAGTAGAAACTACAAAGCAACTAGCTGACAACTTCATGATGGTATCAAAACCTCACATTTCAATATTAACCTTGAATGTAAATAGTCTAAATGCCCCACTTAAAATGCACAAAGTGGCACACTGGATGAAAGAACGAGACTCATCCACCTGCTGTCTTCGAGAGACCCATCTTACACATAACAACACCCACAGGCTCAAAGTAAAGGGTTGAAGAAATATCTACAACACAAACAGAAAAAAACAAAAAAGAGCAGGGGTCCCTATTCTCATATCAGATAAAACAAACTTTAAACCAGTAATGGTAGAAAGGAACAAAGAAGAACATTACATAACGATCAAGGGTTCAATTCAACAAGAAGACTTAATCCTAAATACATATTCACCCAACATTGTAGCATCCAGATTCATAAAACAAGTACTTCTAGACCTACAAAAAGACATAGTCACAAAATAATAGTAGGGGACTTCAACATCCCATTGACAGCATTAGACAGATCATCAAGGCAGTAAACTAGCAAGGAAATTCTGAACTTAAACTTGACACCTGATCAATTGGACCTAACAGACATCTACAGAATACTTCACCCATTAACCACAGAATATACATTCTTCTCATCTGCACATGGGACATACTCTAAGATTGACCACATGCTTGGCCATAAAGCAGGTCTCAATAAATTCAGAAAAATCAAAATTAAACTAACCATACTCTCAGGCTACAATGAAATAAAAATAGAAATCAATATGAAGAAGATCTCTCCAAACTACACAATTGCATAGAAATTAAACAACTTTCTCCTGAATAACTTTTGGGTAAACAATGAAATCAAGGCAGAAATAAAAAAATATTTGATATAAGAGAAAAGACACAAAATATATCAAAATCTCTAGGATATAACAAAAGCAGTATTAAAAGGAAAATTAATAGTACTAACTGCCTAACTCAAAAACTTAGAATGATCTCAAATTAATGATGTTCCTCTAACATCACACTTAGAAGAACTAGAAAAACAAGAACAAACTAACCCTAAAGCTAGCAAAAGAAAAGAAACAACTAAAATCAGAGTGGAACTGAACAAAATTGAGGCCCCAAAATCCATACAAAGAATCAACAAAACCCAAAGTTTATTACTTGAAAGGACAAACAAGACTGATAGACTGATAGCTAGACTAACAAAGAAAAAAAAAGAGAGATGATCCAAATAAGCAGAATCAGAAATGACAAAGGTAACATTACAGCTGATTCCACAGAAATACAAAAGATCCTCAGAGACTATTATGAACACTTTTATGCACACCAACTAGAAAAATCTAGGGGAAATGAATAAATTCCTGGAAACACACAATCTCCCAGGATTGAACTAGGAAGAAATTGAAACCACAAACAGGTTAATATCAAGTTCTGAAATGGAATCGGTCATAAAAAGCCTACCAACAAAAAAAATTCCTGGACCAGATGGATTCACAGCCAAATTCTACCAGACATACAAAAAAGAGCTGGTACCAATTCTACTAAAACTATTTCAAATAGAAACTCCTCCCTAACTCATTCTACAAAGCTAGCATCAGCCTGATACCAAAACCTGTCAAAGACACAATGAAGAAAGAAAACTACAGACCAATATCCCTAATGAACACATGCAAAAATCCTCAACAAAATGCTAGCAAACTGAATTCAACAGCAAATCAAAAAGTTAATTTGCCATGATCAAGTAGGCTTCATTCCTGGGGTGCAAGGTTGGTTTCGACGTATGCAAAGCAACAAATGTGATTCACCACATAAACAGAATTAAAAACAAAAACCATATGATCATTTCAATAGACATGGAGAAAGCTTTCAATAAAATCCAACATCTTTTGCGCAAAAATCAGTACTGTTTCTACACATCAATAACGTTCAAGTTGCGAGAGAAATCAAGAATGCAATTCGATTTATAATGGCTACCAAAAAAAAAATACCTAGGAATATATCTAACCAAAGAGGTGAAAGATCTCTACAAGGAGAACTAGAAAACACTGCTAAAAGAAATCATAGATGACACAAACAAATGGAAAAATATTAAATATGGATTTGAAGAATCAATATCATTAAAATAGCCATAATGCCCAAAGCAATCTATGGATTCAGTGCTATTTCTATCAAACTAACAACATTATTTTTTACAAAAGACTAATCTAAAATTCATATGGAACCAAAAAGGAACCCAAATAGTCAAAGCAATCCTAAGGGGGGGGAAAAAAAAGCTAGAAGGATCATATTACATGTCTTTATACCACAAGGCTCCAGTAACCAAAACAGCATTGTACTGGTACAAAAACAAATACATAGACCAATGGAACAGAATAGAGAACCCAGAAATAAAGCTGCACACCTACAGCCGTCTAATCTTCAACAAAGTCAACAAAAATAAGCAATAGGGAAAGGGATCCCTGTTCAAAAAATGGTGCTGGGATAGCTGGATAGCTGTGTGCAGAAGCTATCCTTTCACCACATACAAAATTTCACCTGGTGAAGCTACCTTTCACCACACACAAAAATTAACTCAAGACAGATTAAAGATGTAAATATAAGAGCTCGAACTGTAAGAATTCTGGAAGAAAACCTCAAAAACGTCACTCTGAACATGGGACTTGAGAAAGCATTTATGAGTAAGTCCTCAAAAGCAATCACAACAAAAACAAAAATTGTTAAGTGGGCCCTAATTAAACTAAAGAGCTCCTGCACAGCAAAAGAAACTGTCAACAGAGTAAACAGACAATCTGCAGAATGGGAGAAAAAATTCACAAACTATGCATCTGACAAAGGTCTATAGAATCTATAAGGAATTCTTCAAACTATGTCTTCAAACAGAATCTATAAGAAACTTAAACAATAGGCCAAGCAAAGTACAAATAATCTTACTTAAAAATGGGCAAAAGACATGAACAGACACTTTTCAAAAGAATACCTAGAGGCAGCCAACAAAGACCTGAAAAAATACTCATCACTAATCATCAGAGAAATGTAAATCAAAACCACAATGAGCTACCATCTCACACCAGTCAAAATGGCTATTAAAAAGTTAAAAAACAACAGATTTGTCAAGGCTACAGAGAAGAGGGAATGCTGACACACTGTTGGTGGGAATGTAAATTAGTTCAGCCACTGTGGAAAGCAGTTTGGAGATTTCTCAAAGAACTTAAAACTACCATTTGGCCCAGCAATCCCATTACTGTGTATATACCCGAAGGAAAATAAATTGTTCTATCAATAAGACACGTGAACTCACATGTTCATTGCAGCATTATTCACAATAGTAAAAACATGAAATCAACCTAGGTGTCCATCAATGGTGGATTGGTTAAAGAAAATGTGATACATATACACCACGGAATACTATATAGCTATTTAAAAAATTAAATCATGACCTTTGCAGCACCATTGATACCACTGGAGGCCATTATCCTAAGCGAGTTAACATGGGAATAGAAAATGAAATACTGTGTGTTCTCACTTATAGGAGGCAGCTAAACATTGGGAACTCATGGACGTAAAGATGGCAACAATAGACACTGGAGACTACTAGAGGGGGAGGGAAGTTTGGGCAAGGATTGAAAAACTAACTGCTGGTGTGGCAATTCCTCAGGGATCTAGAACTAGAAATACCATTTGACCCAGCCATCCCATTACTGGGGATATACCCAAAGGACTATAAATCATGCTGCTATAAAGACACATGCACACGTATGTTTATTGTGGCACTATTCACAATAGCAAAGACTTGGAACCAACCCAAATGTCCAACAATGATAGACTGGATTAAGCAAATGTGGCACATATACACCATAGAATACTATGCAGCCATAAAAAATGATGAGTTCATGTCCTTTGTAGGGACATGGATGAAATTGGAAATCATCATTCTCAGTAAACTATCACAAGAACAAAAAACCAAACACCGCATATTCTCACTCATAGGTGGGAATTGAACAATGAGAACACATGGACACAGGAAGGGGAACATCACACTCTGGGGACTGTTGTGGGGTGGGGGGAAGGGGGAGGGATAGCTTTAGGAGATATACCTAATGCTAAATGACGAGTTAACGGGTGCAGCACACCAGCATGACACATGTATACATATGTAACTAACCTGCACATTGTGCACATGTACCCTAAAACTTAAAGTATAATAATAATAAAATAAAATTTAAAAAATAAATAAATAAATAAATAAACTCCTTAAAACTTAAAAAAAAAAAAAAAGAAAAACTAACTGCTGGGCATTATTCTCAGTACCTAGGTGACAGGATCATTTGTACCCCAAACCTCAGCATCATGCAATATGCCCAGGTGCACATGTACTTGTGCACATGTACCTCCTGAATCTAAAATAAAAGGTGACAAAGGAAAAAGAAAGTTATTTAGCCTCTCAACAAACTAAATTTTTGCCCATTTTACACACAAAACAATTTAATCTGTAGTAATATTAACTTGCCCATTGAAGATTTGTATGAAGACTAGATAAATGCTGTGTGTTCAGCAAGTACCGTGTTGCCTGACACTTAATACATGCTCAGTAAAAGGCAAAGCATTTGCTAATTACTCAGTCCTCTCAGTTCATGAACCGAGAGAAGGTTACCAACCCAGAATCCTCTGTCTCAAGGCTCACAGTTAATTAGGAAATGCAAAATCCACTCCAGAAGTAAGTAGACGATCTTGCTCAGACCCAAGTTCTTTTCGTAGCTCATGGGGGTGCTCTAAGGAGGAGGTTGAGTGCCAGGTGGGGCTATGGGAACCTAAGGAAGCATGTGGATTGCTATGCTCATCTGGCAATGGCTATGACTTCTAGGACCAATAATACATACCAAGGCAAATGGGGTTAAACTGAGCACTTGAATTATCCTGAACACAGGAGATGGATGAAGGAGCATCTCAGATCATATTGTAGGTGCTGCTTGTATTTCTGTCCTCACCTTAGCTGAGCTGTCTGGAAAGCTATTTGATATCTGTGAGGTCAAGGTAGAGCTCAGTGGCCACAAATAAGAATCTCAGCCCTGGTGCTCAGCAGAAAGGGCTACAAAAATGCATAGACCCATGATTTGAGTTGTTTCATATCAGACTTATTTTTCCCCAAGGTTTGCTTGATTGCCCCCTCTTCCTAGCTTTACTCTCCCGTGAAATAACATTGATTGGCTCTCTCACAGTTGTCCGGGTTGTGCATCAATCCCCTTAAGTTGGAATGGCATGTACGCTTCTCACTGTTCCTTGTAAAGTGCAACCCTGCTGCCCTCTGTAGCAGGCTCTTTATTTCCTCCCTTGTGCTAATCAGAAACACTTAGCTGCTTTCCTGCTCAGAGGCTGAATTAATAAATTACAAATGCCTGTTATCAAAGATTTGGAGGTTTTGACAAGTGATTTAGTTGATCACAAATGCAAGATTGTGTCAGGGAGAACCCGTGTTTTCAGGATACAGAAGGTGGATCAGCCTTGAATTTGAAAAATAGGCGAGTTTGATGAGCTCAAACTCATGGCAGAGCTTCTTAATATTTCCTGAGGTTCTAATCAAAGGAGCATCTTAACTAGTCCCAGAGGGAAATGAAAGATAAAAGGCCCACTCTACCTTGCCTTATCATGACTTTCCCCCCATCCTCACCTCATTCCTTTTGCCTGTTTCTAAAAATATCTTGGCAGGTAAGAATTAGTACTAGGATGTTATTTAGTCAAAAAAACAAAAACCCACTGCATAATGTACCGTACCTTTAAAATTTTTAACATCTGTTAAATTAAAATCAAGGAAATTGACATAGATAGGATGAAAGAAGATACAGCACCTCTAGCTTATGCCAACTAAAAATAAGAATTATTAATGAAGCCCGGCTTTCTTCTGCTGTGCACATTAATTATTTATGATAATAATACTCTGTACTGCCATATTAAAGAATTTTCTTCACCCAGCTTCCCAGAAAACTCCATCTTCTTGGGGGGAAAAAGGGAACCTCAACATGTTAAGCCCACAAAAGAACACATTCCTCTTCGTATATTTATTATACTGGAAGATGAATATAGTCTTGGGTTATTAAACTGGAATGGAAAACACATCTTATTAGAACTTACATGGTGATTTTTATTCTCACTAGTTTCATATAAACTTAATGATGCAGACTGCATTTTATGCTCATCTATTTTAAAATGGTGCCTGGAGCAAAAAAAGCTTCCATTAATGCCAGTTTGGTATTTCAAATACAATTTGATGTAATTTACTTCAAATATATGTGAACAGAGAAGGATAATACCAGTGCATTTTCTAGATTCAAATGTGACTTAGCTCGTGGCAATGATTTGTTAAATCTAAGTTTTTTGCAAAAGAAAGAAAAGCCAAAAGAAAATTTTTGTTAGTTATAAAATACAAGACATATATATAAAAGAATGAATCTAACCAGTTTTTGAGGAGAGAAGAGAAAATGGTGGGTTTTACGATAAAAGACTATTTTAACTTCATTCTCGGTTTTAATATTTATCAACCACAAGTAAATAATAAAGCATTTTCCCCAGTGATGTGCTGAGCTATGGAAACGCATTGTTTTCTCATATTCATATATTGTAGCATTACATTCATGGATATGTCAACATAACATCTTGCAGTTTAGAGAGATTTGATATGTTTTAAGCTTGGCAGAGAAATATTAAATAAATGTTTATATTTCCTAATCTTCAAATTTTCTCTCAGTGATTTTTAGAAGAACTATATTTAAAAGAACTTTAAAAAATAATCTTAAATATTATTGTCCTAACAGCTGCTTCTAGAAACACATGAAGCCTGATTTGATGTGTGAATCTCAAAAGGAGAGTTCATGTCATCTTATCCCCTTTACTTGGTGATCAATGTGCTTGCATGTCTGTTTCTCTTGCTCTGTGTTGACGCTAGGTCAGACTTCACGTTAGAAATAGGTGGCTGGTGTGTCTGTTGGAAATGCTCACAAAGGCATCTTGATGCACTGTAGCTGTCCAAGGTCTCTTCCCTACAGAAACACGCTCTAAGAGGATTACAGAGCTCGTGCTAATTCAAAGGATTTAATATTTTGCTGTGACACCCCGAAAACAAATAGAGAGCCCTGCCATTCCATCTCTACTCTGCTTGCTATTAGAAATTGGTTTTTAAGGGGCCAATCATTGCTTATTAACCCAAAAATATCCCTTCTACTGAAACAGCAGCTGCTGAAAGGAGAAGGGTCCCAATATTAATATCCCCACTGATTTTTCAGCATGGTGGTACCTCTCTGGAACACAGAGAAGTTGAGTGATGATAGATTCGGGCTGCGTTTTCTCTTTCTCATTCCTGGCCAGGCCTGCCATGTGCCTGGGCTGTGGGCAGCTGCCCTCATCCTTCCCTTCCTGATTTCCTCAGGGAAGCAACCTTGCTGTGAAGTGACTGGGATTGCTGGGAAAGAGGGAAAATATCCTTGCTTTTCCCAAGGTTGCTGGGTGAATTATAGGAGGAGAAGGACTGGCTAGGGGTAAAGGAAACCCAGAAAATGCTGTGCAATGGCCTGTCTGCAACATGGCCCCCGCAGGCAGGCAGCATAAAGCATAACGTCTGTCCTGGTCAACGACTAGGCTCTCTGAGAAAGGAGGTACAATCTCCTAATGGGTAAGATACTGATTTAGGAATACTGTTGTGTCATTGTCTTAAAGGTGCCAACCCGGTAAGCAAAACATAACCTCTAGTTTCACAATTTTCCTGCATCCAAGGCTGGAGTTAGGAGCAGGGCGATGGGAGAGTCTGGGAGGGAGGCTGCATCTAGAAAGAAAGACAAGGGAGAAGAGTTGGGTTTTACATTTCATAGGCGTGTCAGCAACCAATATGTTTGCTTCCTTGGCTGCCACTAATAAAGGCAGTTCTTAAGAAAAATAAACAAGCCTGTATTTTAGGAAGACTCATACATTTCCAGGAATCCTGGCTATGTGTGTCTATGCCAACAGTCACCCTACCCCCTGCCCTAAATGCAATGGGCTCTGCTTTCCCCACTGTCCTTATATAGGAACAAAAGAACAGGTTTTCTTTCTTTTTAAGTTCTGCAAAAACCTTAAGAAGTATTAAGTGACTCCTTTGTTTTTTTTTTTTTTTTTTTTTTTTTTGAGATAGGATTCACCCAGGCTGGAGTGCAGAGGCACAATCATCACCCACTGCAGCCTCAACCTCCTGGGCTCAAGTGATCTTCCTACCTCAGCCTCCCAAGTAGCTGATACTACAAGCATATGCCACCAAGCCTGGCTAATTTTTCTTAAGAGACAGGGTCTCCCTGTGTTGCCCAGGCTTGTCTCCAACTCCTGGGCTCAAGCATTTCTCCAAGTGCTCAGCCTCCTCAAGTGCTGGGATTACAGGCGTGAGCCACTGTGCCCCTACTCCATTTTTTGTTTGTTTATTTGTTTGTTTATTTTTTTAAGCTACATCATTTGCATTTCCAACTAGAAGCTAGAAATGACTAGCAATATAACTGTGTCAAAAATCTAGGTCTTAGTCTGAGCCCAGTAAGAAGCCCACCTAGAAGGGATTCAAGGAGACCGCAAAAATGTGCCGATATTTCTTGTTCAACTTGCCTTTTCCTCATTAGCCAGATGATAAGGAGACTCAGCAAAACCAAAGTGCCTCCAACAGTGTAAGAAGCACATTTCATATTAAAAGCCAGGAGACACACACAGAAACACAAAACTGAAACAAGTCTCACAAAACAATACTTACGCTTTCTTTCTTTCTTTCTTTTTTTGGAGACGGAGTCTCACACTGTCACCCGGGTTGCAGTGCAGTGGCACAATCTCGGCTCACTGCAACCTCCACCTCCCGGGTTCAAGCAATTCTCCTGCCTCAGCCCCCCAAGCAGCTGGGACTACAGGCACCCGCCACCACACCCTTTCTATAGATGGGAATATGCTGATATTTCTATTTTATTCTATTCCAATTTCAAGAGCTCAGTTGATTGGACAGCCCACTACTGGGTCACCATGCTGGGTTTGAAAACCATGAAGTCAAAGGACAAGCCCCAAGTTCTATAATGCTTTAGGATTTTCCAGAGTCCCAGTCTGTCTTCTATTGTAATTGTGGAAGAACATGTTATATAGATTGAGTGGCAAAAATACATTTAAGAGCAGAAACTGTCTTTCTTTCTCTACTTTGCATGGGAAAGAAAAGAGCATACCTATAAGGAGATAGAAACAAAAAAGCCAACTAATTGTTTTGAATGAGTGATGGTCAGGAATCTGGGGGAACAGAAAAAGGGAAGTAATAACATGGCAGGGGACTGGAGCTTTGAGCATAAAGCATCCAGAATGCCCAGTGTCCACTTTACATTGCCTTACTCCAACGTAACCCTCTCCATACCTTTGTACTGTAGTAAAGTCTGATACATTCAAATAACCCCTGTGGTGAGGTGGAAAATGAAGGACCTCAACAATTCAATGGAATGTGAACTGTCTCACATGCACTCTCTGCTAAGTGAAGTGTGCAGGAAGCAGAAGCCTACTGAGGCATCCAAGTCCAGCCTTTCTAGAAAGTGACCACTGGCACCATAAGGAGCCAGCTGTGTTTACCAGGAGGAGAAAAGGAGGAGAGTGATATTTCAATGACGATGTGACCTCAGCAAGCATGCTGATCTGAGTAAGAACTCTGGCATACATTTATTTAAACTATGAAGGATTTAGGTGTTTATTTATTTTTTTCATGGTTGCTATATATCATCATAAGCCAAAAGCTTCGGCCTTTAATGCCAATGAATCATTCATTTTTCCACCAAATATTTATTGAGCATGTCTTAGGTACTGGACCCTATTCTAGAGGCAGTGGAGAGAAATAAGGTGGAGTTCCTACTCTTCATGACAACTGTATTTTAGCAGTAAATCGATGTGTACATATGCAAACTGCTAAACAGTGATAACTGCCACAAATATTGCACTGTGGGCATTCAAAGAGGAGTAGGTTATCTCTCAGTATTGAGATCAGAGAAGAATTCATGAAGGACTAGAGTTGGAGGGATGGTATTTGACATTCAAAGACTGGGAGATAAGAGAGAACTCAGCATTGGCAAACTATTAGAACAAGAACATGGGGTCAGTGTAATGAAATGTAAAATTGCTTTTTCATCTTTATTATCCCAATGCCTGGCAAAAAGCAGGGACTCGGCAAATAAAATTAACTGGCCCTTACAGAGAAAGAATCAGCAATGCTAACTTACTTGTTCCTAAACAGACAAGCCACAGGCTAGTGTTAAGATTCCACAACAAACGGAAGAAATGTGAGAAAGTTACTACAGATCTCAGTTGTTAATTAGTTATTTCATCTAGTTTAATAGATTTTTCCATTCATGAGGATTTGGCCTCCCATATCTGGCTTCTCGTCAGAATGATCTGGAGAGGTTTTCACAACTGCAGATCCCCTGGCACCACTCGGGAATTTTGATTCAGCAGGTCTGTAGTGGAGCCCAGAAATTAGAGAGAAGAGGCACCATTCCTTCTACAGTCCTTCATTCAACATAGTAATGAAGGTTTTGCATCCCCCACTTTGCAGTTTTTCTTTATTAAACACACTTTTATCTATTTCCTTTTTACCATGCCATCTAAATATGCTGTGAAAGAAATACAATAAAATGTGGCACTCTAAGTGAACCTGTTTAGATAATCGCAGTCATAGGTAATGTGAATTACCTCATGGACCCATTGAAACTACTGAAAACTGAAATCAAGTTTTCATTTCTGCTTTTGCTAAGGAAGGACTTTTCCACTCAGGGCTTATACAATTAGTTATTAGTATTTTTGTGTTTTTAAAAAACTCAGATGACAAATTGTACACTTACCCCAGTTTCAATTGTATTTTGTTGTAGTTCACCGACAGTGATGGTAAGTCATAGAGATTTTGTTGATTCTCTAACTGTTATCCTTTGAACTTGTGAGCTCTCCAGGCTTCTCATTACTTGCAGACTTGACAGTAATGCCTTCTATGTCTTCATGCACATCTTAATGAAAATGTGGAAGAGAATGGTGTGAAGAACAACATCCAATGGGCAGTCACTAGAAATCTCTATCTACAGCTGTTTGGAGCCTGGCATTCTACTAATTAACCCACCTCAACATGTCAGCTTCCAATACATATTACCCTATCTTGTCAACAAAGATCTCACAAAGGATGCTATCAAACTCCTTGCTGGAGTCCAGAAATAGGACATCTGATGTATTTCTCTGATTTACCACATGGGTAACCTGTCAGCGAAGGCATGAGAACAACAGGACATAACTTGTCCTTAGAACACTTGCTCCATCCCGCTGGAAACCGTATTTGCAAATAATTGTCTTCATATGCAAATCTAGAATCTGATCTGAGATTTCAGTCATGTAGGGCATGCTCTTTCTGGGATTGGTGCTAGTTGTCCTTAGTTCAGCCATACTTCCTTTGACAATCTGGCCAGCCTTTCTGAGAACTGACTCGAGTAGAGATACAGTTTGTGCCATGCAACAGTGTTTTCCCTTTGTGTGAAACCATTACACCTATCCTGAGACCACGTCCCAAACTGTGGCCCTGTCAGGGTCATGCTCCATCAGTTGACCTGAAATTCATCCACACCAATAACCCAGGTAAACTGAGTATCTTGCTCCACCACCACTCTCAGTCAACAAAAAGACAGTAAAGGAGTATTTTGGGTTTATTCATTTTTTACCTCTCTCCACAATGAATTAGAGCCATCCCATACATTTTTATGGATTATTGCTAACAATTTCTACTGCTCAAACACACACTTGCAAAATTTTCATTATTTCTAACGGAACAACAACCATGTACAAAAAGAAACTCAGATACTGTCTTAATTCATTTTGTGTTGCCATAAAGGAATACCTGAGGCTGGGTAATTATAATGAAGGTTTACTTGACTCAAGTATTCTGCTCAGTAACCTGAAGTATTCTGCTGGCTGCAAGATTCAAGATTGGGCATCCGATGAGGGCCTCAGGCTGTTTCTACTCATAGCAGAAGGCATAGGGGAGCCAGAACCTTGTGGTGAGAGAGGAAGCAAGAGACAAGGGAGAGGTGCTGGGCTTTCTTTAGCAACCATCTCTAGGAACAACTAACAGAGTAAGAACTCACCCCGGAGGGAGGGCATTCATCTGTTCATGAGAAATCGGCCCGGTGACCCAAACATCCCCCATCAGGCCCACCTTCAAGAGATTTGGTGGGGACAAACCATATCCAAACCATAGCAGATATACAGAGGCTATTGTGCTAAACCACAGAGAAAGATTTTTTTATTGTTTTTATTTTTATTTTTTGAGAGAGAGTCTCTCTCTATCACCCAGTCTGGAGTACAGTAGCACAATCATGGCTCACTGCAGCCTTGAATTTCTGGGCTTAAGCAATTCTCCTGACTCAGCCTTCTGAGTAGCTAGGACTAGAAGCACATGCCACCATACCCAGCAAATTTTTCAAATTTTTTAGAGATGGGGTTCTTGCTTTGTTGCCTAGGTTGGTCTTGAACTCCTGACCTTGAGTGATCCTCCTGTCTCAGCCTCTCAAATTGCTGGGATTACAGCCATGAGTCACTACAAGAAAGATTTATTTTTTTTAAGCCTGTGATTCAGACCAAGCATTGGCAGACAAGGATTCACTGGCCACATTTAGCCCGTGACACGTTTTTGAAAGAAGCACAAGCAAAACAGTTGTTATATGAGTACATACAAATATCTTTGATTCTCCTCCTGACCTGCAAAGCCTAAATGTATGCTGTATCCTAAATACAGAAAAAAAAATTGCTACCCTGATTTAGAATAGCCAAACTCATCATGAAACAGTCACAAATCCACTGAAGTTTGTTGATAATTTACACTTTACTTAAAAAAAAAAAGTATGGAGTTAATACTTATCACCTCCTTGCCACTGAGCGACATGTTGAAAGCAACCTAATATATTTAGGGCTTGTTTGGGGGTAGAAAAAGACTTGAAACCATAGGGCATCAGGAACCCAAGGTCTCTGCCTCCTGGCCCTATAAGCAGCCCTGTTGGGCATTCATTTGATGTGAATTAGTTAACAAAGAAAAAGAGAGATCTTGCCATAAAACAGCACCCTTTCTCCATGGTTACTGAGACAAAGTCTCCAAAGAGGCTAATCAGCTATATTAGAATGAAGATGACACAAATCATTGATGTAAATAAGCAAACCAAGAAAAGGATCAAAGCTTCCCTTTCCCCACAGTAATTTAAAGTATCTTTCCAAGGTTCTTAATTCTAAAGAGCATAAAATGAGGATAAACATAGGAACTATAAAACAGCAGATTACATAAATAAAATTAGAAGGCATAATCCTAATCTCATATTTCCTACTGATGTTTGCTATCATTCAGTGATGCCGAAGCACAAGCTGCCATCAGATTCTAAGCTCAAGGTAAGGGTGAAAAGCAGAAACTTCATGTTATAGTTGCTATGAGTTAGTATAAGTCTAGCTGCTATCAGATCCACTGATTTGGGGCTCATCTTTTGACAAAGTATATATGCTGATGAAAAGCTGCTTTCGTTGCAGAGAGACTGCTAATTGCTTGATTATACAGGTCTTCACATTAATGAAGCACTATTCCATGGGTTTGGAGCATGGCATGCAACCAAATTACCAGCCCAGCACTCATGCTGTGAAATCTGATTATTCATTAGCCAGTCAGTGAGTGGTACCAACATCTTTTCTTTTTTCAAACCATCAAATGAGAATGACTGCTGTTCTCCATCCCCCACCCCCCACTTGAAGAATATGAGGATTTGAATTTGTTGCATGTGGGAAAGGGGAACGGCAGAGAGAGATGGGGTTTCCATAGGAGGTTTTTTTTTCACACATTTAATGCAATGTATATTATGACTAACAGGGAGCAATATGGATCAGCATTTCCTGCAAAAACTGATCACTGCTCACATCATCAGACTTCACATGTGATGTATCCTGAGCCTCCTTGACCAAGCTCTCAACCACCAAATGTGGTTGCTTGAATGAACTGGAATTTTATCGTCTCAGAACTGATTGATGAGAATCACTATAAGGCAAGTGTTCAAAGTAAAACAAAGGGAGGGAAGTCTTTTATGTGTGTGAGTGTGTGTGTGTCTTTTGTTTTTTTTTTTGTTTATTATAAGAACTTTTACCTCCACAAATAAAAATAGGGTAATCATAAGAGGACATAATTACCAGATTGATTTATGAAAATCATTTTATATATTTTTTATAATTGAAAAAAATGTTTGCTTCATTTACATGGCAAAAAAGATTATGTCCTTTCTGTCTAAAGCCAAGATTGATAGGGATTTAGTGTGACAAGTTTAAAGAACGCATCGCTCATCTATTTCAATGCCAGCATCAAAAGTCAAAAGAACTCAGCTATGACTGCTCTATTTATAACTCAAGCTGGATTGGGTTTCCAAATCAAATGATAGGAATTCCATCTTCTTTACCAAAGAAAGATACTGACACTCTGGCAAATGGGATTATCTCTAATGAGATTACACACAAAGTGATTAAGATGTGAATTGACACTACCCAGGAGAGACAAAGAGGTTCCTAAAGAAGCAGAGACAGAAATCAGTAAAGTACAGGAGGAAGAGCCTTTCCCAAGAAGGGGGACTCATTTCATAAAGCCCTAATGAGACAATTAGGGACCAACCTTGCTTTTTTTAACCTGTGCCCAAGAAAATAAAATTTTGTAATCATCATTAAGAGGGCCCCAGAAGTAAATTGAAACTGACCCCAAACCTATTTCAGACCATTTTTAATAACAGAACATTTAGAGGCTCTCTTCCCCATTGGCAAGGCATCTCTCCAATAACTGTTTGCCTTATATGCTTTCAACATGCAGACTGCCCTGAAGAAATACTCTCAAAGGATTTTCCTATATTGAATTATGTTCTTTTATTGCTTAAAGGAAACATAGAGATACTTAAGCATGCTCATTTTATGGATGAAGAAACTGAGATTCAGGAGGCTTGGAGACTTGCTTGGGGGTCACAGTGGTTTTGACAGCTGGGACTAGAACAGAAATCCTTGATGTAAGGCTGGAGAAGTAATCAATTGAACAGGGCCAAAATAATGTAGACCCACAAAAGGAAAGACAAATATGTGAATTGAATGGCAAAGGGAATATTATCAGTTGTGAAAATCTCTGTTAAAAACAAGAAAATAGGCTGGGCGTGGTGGCTCATGCCTGTAATCCCAGCACTTTGGGAGGCCAAGGCAGGCGGATCACAAGGTCAGGAGTTCAAGACCAGCCTGGCCAACATGGTGAAACCCCATCTCTACTAAAAACACAAAAATTAGCTGGGCGTGGTGGCGTGCACCTGTAATCCAGCTACTCGGGAGGCTGAGCAGGAGAATCACTTGAAGGATTCTTCACCCAGGAGGCAGAGGCTGCAGTGAGCTGAGATTGTGCCACTGCACTCCAGCCTGGGCAGCAGAGCGAGACTCAGTCTCAAAAAAACAAAACAAAACAAAGCAAACAACAACAAAAAACCAAGACAATAAGTCTATCATTTAGTTTCAGCAACTCCTCTGAGGCTACCATAGAATATTGTATTTCTCATGACATCCTGAACAATGCATCAGTCTCAGATTCCCACAGGTCATGAACCAATGCTGGAAGAAAAGAACTCATACACCTATAGGCACCAGGAGACATACTGGAATTCGAGGGGTGGGAGATTCCAAGTATTGCTTTAGTTTCTAATCTTAACTTACTACATGACCTTTAGAAATTCTTTTATCTAAAGATATAAAATGGATATAGTAATACCCGTCTCACTAGGGTGTTATGAAATGTCACTAATTAGACTAGTTTACAAAGCACTTTGAGACTTCCAAATGAAAAGTTCTACATACAATAATTATGAGTATTAGCATTATTATTAACAATAACAACTTTATTTACCAGCTTCATTATCACTTGCTCTCTTGACTTCTTGCTAAGAAAGACACTCAATAGTTTTTTGCTTCCCCACTTACAGGTCTTCGTAAGAAGGATTTTTAGCATACCAGTACATGGGTCAAGAAACCATCCAAGAAGTCACATTGTTACAATTTCACGTGTTTTATTCTAATTAAATCCCCAAATCAATCATTTTATGGTAAACATAACATAGTAGTTTTAAAACTGGTTTTAGTCACAGTTCCCGTTAACTATGTGATAAAATCTATGAGACTGCTTTTGGAAAACTGCATACATACATTGCATACATACATTTGCAATCAATTTAAAGATTAAGTTGATTAAACATTAAAGATTAAAACCCTAAATCTAGGAAATATTTATGTAATCACCCACTACTGCCCAGGCACTGTTCTAGGCACTTGAGAACAGCAGTAAATAAGACAGACCAAGATCTCTGCCCTGGTGGATCTTGCATGGGTGTCAGGAACCAGACAATTAAAAAATAATAAATAAGGTCTATTATGTTAGAAAAGGATAAGTTTTATGCAATAAAGAAAAAGTAGAGCTAAAAGTAAGCTAAAAGGAATAGGAAACACTGTGCAGACACTCTGTTCAAAGGATGAAACAGCGTAGTCCAGGTAGACCTTATTGAGAAAGTAAATTTTGAAGAAACAATTTGAAAGAAGTCAGCCAAGTCTACACCTGGTGGAGAAGTATTTCAGGTAGAGGAAGGAGCCAGGATGTAACCCCTAAATTGGGCCAGTAAGCAAGGGGAGAAGCAGTAGGAGGTGATGTCATTATTGCAATGATGGTAGTTTTACCCAGGATGGTAGCAATAGGGGAACAAAATGATCAAATGGTCAGTCCTGGAAACAGCTGGAGGCAGAGTCAATGGAGTCTGGAAGTAGAGCAAGGGAGAAAGTAGGAAGGGTTAAAGCCGACTCTTGGTTTTTGGCCTGAGCAACTGGAAAATGGAGCAAATTTCAGGAGTAAAGCTATTCAAGAACTCCTGTGCACTTTGCATTTTCCCTGCTGAACCCTTAGAGCTGGAAATATCATCTGATACATATCAGGGGCTCAGTAAACATTTATTTGATGAATAAATCCTCTCCTAACAATGGAGAGGATACCACACAGAATATGGGGTGTACTGTCACAGAATACCCCATATCACAGAAATCTCCAATCATTCTTCCAATATTATCTCCTTCATCTTTCTAGGATTTAAATTAAGGGTGAATATGTAGAGTTTTAGCTTCAGGGTTACCTCACTTCCACTCCATCCCCACCAAGCCAGCTTTTTTTTTTTTTTTTTAATGGGGATATAACAGGGAATCTCAGAAATATGCAACTAACTAGCAATAGGAATGGCAAGGGGGTTGTAATTTATCATCCAAAGAAATTACATCAAAGCTCCAAATAGCTTTAATTGATAATATTATCAACATCAGTCAGTACTCCTTTCTTCTTCTTCAAGGTGGTCACTTCAGTCCAAGAGAGTATTTCAAAGAATCAGTAAAAAAAGAGTCCCAGCCCAGAGACACATGGAGTAGCAAACAAAACTGGCAAAGTAAGGGCTGTCTATGCTGCTATTGCAGTACCAAAGAGTTCAGAAGTCGCCAAAACATGCATGTATCTGTTTTTACAAAGTACTGCCCAGTAGAATATGTTTAAGTCAAACGTATGAGAAACCGCAACATCAAAGACAATTCCCATTGAAGCTGAAAGCATCAGGCAGAGTTGAACAATGGAGAAAGTTGAAAAACGGAGAAAGTTGAACAAAGCTTTGTTATAGTCAGTCATTCCCACAGATTGCTTCACAATTCACTTGCTAGTTGTGACCTCGAAGTTGAATTAACCTCAAGTTGTTGATCTGCCACCCTAATATAGAGAGGTAAGAGGCACTCTGTGGTACTGATAGAAATATTTTATTCAAGCAAAGAGCTTTGGATTCCATATATGCTCATTCAGTTCACTCAGCAACACACCTGAGCAGTGGTTTAGGACTTTCGTCCCATTAGTAAACTCTTAAGTCTTCTTGCTAACTCCCACCCATGTTCACTGAGTTTGAAATGCACAAAAAGCAGTAGGCTTAGATGCTAAAATGTTAGAACATTAAAATATCAACTAATGCAGTTCCCTCACTGAAAAGTGAGAAAGTTGAGATCCAAGGATGTAGATCTGCTTATGCTATATTTGTTTAAACCACAGTCAGGCAAAAGCACAGCTAGATCCCATGTTTACAGACAGGACTCCCAGGTAAGCTTTTTCCTGCTATACATGTGTCTCAAACTCTTCCCACCGGCAAGCCCTCATTCATCTAAACAGGCAGGCTGAGAAACTCCAACTTTGTTGATTTCTAATTGAACCACGCCTACGGTAGCAATGGCTTCAAAGGTTGGGCATCATGCTGAATACCTGCTAAAGAAAAGTGCTTTCTCCTTTTGATATTTCTATAATTGCTAGAAGCTTGGGGCTATAAACCTGGTTCTGCTGTTGACTGGCTGGGTAATCCTGGACAAGTTAGGAAACTGTGCCTCATTTTCCTCTTGTACAAGATAAAAGCACTGCAATCCACTGACCGTAAGGGAGGCTTGCAGGTTTAAGATTACATGAGTCGATGAATAATCTCCCTCTTTAACAGTAGTGTCTTAAATTATTTGAAGATTCATAGTAATTTAGCACCTTCCTTCCCTCCATGAAAATAACTTCACATTAGGGAAATGGATCAGTAAATTTTGATAAATGGATATAATAAAATAAGCAACAATCTTATATATGCAAAAAGTTAGTAATAATGCAGGAGATGCTTTTTTGTTATGCTGATAACTGAGGAAATCAGAACAAGATTGTATATATATTATCCCAAGTATATGTGTTTTCTACCTTGCACAACATTTAAAATAGTGGTTGGCTTTGACAGGTGGAATCAAGGGTGGATAGTTGGTTTTCTACTTTTTTCTTTGAGTTTGTCTCTATTTTCCGTGAAACAAAAAGCCACTTTATTTTTAGGGAAAATAAATAAGCTTTGTTTTTGAAAAAGATTTATGATCCTGGCATTTTGCAAGTACCTGAAAATTTATGCATTTAGCAAACATAGGCCACCAGATTCTGCTCAGAATACAAATGAGCCCCGACAGGGTGGAATGTATCTCATGCCTCTTCTGAATTTTAGTAGTTACCTAACAAATATTTTTGCCCTTGACTCTAATGCTAGAAAAATCAAATCACAAGACTGTAAGGCTAGAGTTGAGAAGTGTAGTCTTCTACAAGAGCCAGGAAAGATGATTTTCAGCAACCAATTTGAATTCTTACGTAGTATAAGCCACATGGTAGACAATAAATAAAAGCAGATTAATTGATTGACTTATGGCCAAAAAGTATCTGGCTTCAGCTTTCCCCTTATGCCGTTTGTGAAACCTGCAGCTCAGGGGCCCCTATCCAGGCCGAGTGGTACTTTCTAGCCTATGGCTCCTAACTGAGGATATAGACTTGAAAAACAAGAGTCAGAATACCTAGACCAGAGATGGCAAATATACAGCTCACAAGCCACTGCTGTCTGCTTCCATGTACTTGGCAAGCATTACTGATGGATAAGGCTTCCATCCTTTATTCTCGAAAACAAACTCAGAGACTTGGAAACAACATTGGCCATTCCTACCAACCACTGGGAGCTGGCATGTGGTAAGAATCCAATTCACTACCTCTTACTTGGGTGAAGTATTTTTGTTGTTGTTGTTGTTGAGACGGAGTCTAACTTTGTCACACAGGCTGGAGAGCTGTGGTGCAATCTTGGCTCACCACAACCTCCACCTCCCGGGTTCAAGTGATTCTCCTGCCTCAGCCTCCCGAGCAGCTGGGACTATAGGCATGCGTCACCATGCCCAGCTAATTTTTGTATTTTTAGTACAGACAGGGTTTCACCATGTTGGTCAGGCTGGTCTTGAGCTCCTGACCTCGTGATCCACCCACCTTGGCCTCCCAAAGTGCTGGGATTACAGGCGTGAGCCACTGTGCTTGGCCAGGGTGAAGTCTTAAGATAGTTATGCAGCAATGTCTTCAGAGGAACAAATGAAAGATATTTGATAAATGAATGGATAGATGTGAGTCTTGTAATAAAAATGCTTTGACAACTCTAAAGTGCAAGGCATCAAAATCTTGACTGTGGATGAAAGGAGGATTGACTTCAAGCTGGCTTATTCACAGACTTGGCAACTTACTGCTGGTTGCTGGCAGGAGGTCTCAATCCCTTGCCAGATGGATTTCTTCATAGGGCTACATATCTGTTGTCACAACATGGCAGCCAACTTCCTCCTGAGCATGTGATCCAGGAGAACACAAGGCAGAAGTCACAGTGATTTGTATGGCCTAAGCTCAGAAGTTGCACCCTATCCTTTCCTCACTATCCTGTTGTTTATACAGGCCAGGTCTATACAACATGGAAGAGTACTACACACGAGTATGAATACAGGAGGCAGGAAACACTGGGAGCCATCTTGGAGGCTGGCTACCATGTAAGTCCCTGTAATGGAGTTAAAGAAGTTTGAGATTCAATCCTTGCTCTCAAGGAACTCACAGTGTAGTTGAAGGAAGAGCCCATATATGCAAACAACAACAACAATAAAAACCAACAATCTACTTAAGGGAAAAATAAAAACTATGACAGACTTCCAGAACCCCCCAGTATCTAAGTTCTCTGCCTCTTCTTGGGAATACTGCTACATTTCATTTCCCATATCCGTTGGGTTTTGGTCTGGCCATATAACTGGTTTTGGGCAATGGAATATAAGTGGAGATGATATGTGTCACCTCCAAGCTGAGGTAGTAAAAAGTGGCATTGCCACCTCCACACTCCTTCTCCTTTATTTGATGGTTCTGGCATGTAGAGGGTGGAGTCACTGTGTTCCTGAATGACTGTTTAGAGCAGGCTGTGGCCCACACCTTCCCTGGACCCACGCTGGGCTTCAGTATGTTTTCACAAAACTCACATGTTAAATTTTATTGCTATTTATTTCAGCCCCTGGTATTATTTACCCTAACAAACAAAGTCATCCAAGGCAACAACCAATCTGTGCAAAATAAATGACTGTAAGCCTCCTCCAGATGAATCCATGTTTTATGAGACTTCTTCTCACACATTCATGGGGCTCAGCTCAGTACAATGGCCCAGTAGACATTCCATAATTATTTAGACAGAGAGTAAAATAGAAAAAGTAGGTGGCAACACTTCAGAAAACAGCCTGAGTGGATTCTTCACATTGCTTTTCAATCTCTTTCTCCCAAACCCCTTCCCTCAATAAGAGTAGCCAGCAGGAATGCAGTAAATCTCCTGTATGGTTTTCCTGCCATTAGCTAGTCTCTTTCCCCACACTCCATGTTCTATGGTGCCGTGAGAGGAATCTTCCTTAAGGTCAACTCTGATTATACCATTTTTCTGCTCAACAATCTCCAGTGACTCCCCACTGCTTTCCAAATTAAGTTATGTGCCTTGTATTCACTTTCAAGGCTGGAAACTACCTTATATTTTGCTCCTTTCATTCATTCATTAAGCAAATTTCTGTGGACCTACATTGCACCAGACACCAAGTTAAATGCTAGTTAAATGCTAATTAGGTGTGGCTCTTGCCCTTAAAAAGCTCAGGGTCGGGCATGGTGGCTCATGCCTATAATCCCAGCACTTTGGGAGGCCTAGGTGGGAAGATAACATAAGACCAGCCTGGGCAACGTAGCAAGACCCCATCTCTACAAAAAATAAAAATAAAGAAATTAAAAGGAAAAAAGCTCAGTCTAGTGAGGGAATGTGAAAGTAAAAAAGGTAACTCAAAAGTGATTAAGCAGTAGAAGTATAGAGGAAGTGAGAGCTATTTGGTGTAAGATTTCACTTAATAAAAATGGAATGCTTGCTATGTCCCACATCCACTTCATACTTTATTCCACTAAAAAGCCATTCTCCCACTCTAGAATACCATCTTTGCACCAGATTTACAGAAGAGTTACAAAGAGCATACAGAGATCCCTCATGTACCCTCACTGCACTCACCCTAATGTTAACATCTTGCATAACCATGGCAATTTGTCAAAACAAAAAATTTAACATTGGTACACTATTAAACTATAGACTTTATTTGGGTTTCACCAGTTTTTCCACTAATGTCCTTTCCTTTTTCCAGGTTTCCACATTGAATTTGGTTAGCATGTTTTCTTAGTCTCCTTCATCTGTGATGGTCTTTTATTGTTTTTTATAATCTTGACAATTTTGAAGAGTACTGGTCAGGAATTTTGTAGAATGTCTCCCAATTTGAGTCTTTCTGATGTTTTCTCATGATCAGACTGGGTTTTGTGAATGGATAATACAGAAGTGAAGTGCCCTTCTTATCACATTATATCAGAGGGTATGTGATGTCAACATGACTTGTCGTTGATGATGCTAATCTTGCTCACTTGGATAAGGTGGTATTTGTGGGGTTTCTCCATTGTAAAACTTCTGTTTTTCCCTTTCCATACTCTATTCTTTGGAATCAAGCCACTAAGTCTAGATGACACTGAAAAGGAAGGGGATTAAGCCTGTGACCCAGGAGAGGGGAGTATCCACACGTATTTGGAATTCTTCTGCAGAAAGATTTATTTGTCCATTCTCTCTCCTTCCTTCCTTCCTTCTTTCCTTCCTTCCTTTCCTTCCTTCCTTCCTTCGTTCCTCCCTCCTCCCTCCCTCCCTTCCTTTTTCTTTCTTCAATTATTTATTTGTATTACCGTGGACCTATAGATATTTTCTTCTTTCCCTGAGTTGTGTGATGCTCTGCCATTTTTAACATGATGTTCATAGATACATGCTTAAGGTTATATACTACATTAAGTGCAGTCTTCTCATCTTTCTTGACAGTAAACTTCCAGGAAAAGGAATGTGCCCTATTTCACTTATCGTCAAAGTTAGGTCAAATGTCACCTTCCAGATGCCTACATTGGCCAGTCCTCTAAATTAGCGCCCATCCCCCACTGCTGCCAGTCACTCTCCGATTATTCTGTTACATTTTTATTTTCTTTATAACACTTGCTGCTTGGTAGTAATTTTATAGACTTGTTTATATACTTAATATTTGTCTTTTCCCACTAGAATAGCAGCTTCCTGAGATCAGGAGCATTGTTTTTCTTGTTCATTTCTGTATTCTCAGTGTCACAAACAGGGTCGGGCACATTGCCAGTACACAGTGAATGTTTACTGAGTAAATCAATAAATCTTCATATTTCTCACTATGCCCAGTGACTGGCCTTAGAGGGATCAATAACTACTAATGAGTGGAATCTGGAACTCTCCCAGTACCTGTTAAATTATGGTTAAATACATTTTTATTTATAAAATTCTGATGTATAAAAATAATTTTCAGAACAACATTGACATTAAAAATAAAAATAACAAACATCTGAATATGTCCTTGCTGTCAAGCAGCAGATTCTACTTCCTGATTGTGTTGTGTTCCTGTTAACACTGGAAATTCAAGTCAGTGTTCTCTGAGCCCAAGCCAGCCGGCTGCGCAATGGAGAACAAGAGTAGAAACAGAGAGAATTGTCCCAGGTGCTAAGGGTCTCTGGCTCATGCCTAATCCACAAAGCAGGCCACTGAGATGTGCCTGGGTGGTCAGATAATAAAGAGACTGGCATAGGATGAAGAAAGAAAGAGAAAGAAAGAAAGAAAAAAGAAAAAGAGAAAGAAAGAAAGAAAAAAGAAAGAAAGAAAGAAAGAGAGAGAGAAAGAAAGAGAGAGAGAGAAAGAAAGAAAAAGAAAGAAAGAAAGAAAGAAAGAGAGAGAGAGTTGGCCAAGGCTGCCAACTATCTAAATTTGAGTTCATTATGGTACAGCCATTTTAAGCCTCATGGAGAATTTACCCAGTTGGGGAAGAAAGAAATGGAAATCTGAAAAGCCAGCAACAGTCCTTTCCCTGAACTGGAGAGGTGGCTGAAGACTGGTAGGAATTTGGACTTTTCTTCCCAGGTTGTTTGGTAAAAATTATCAACGGCTGACATTTAAGAGAAATGAAATCTGATGAGGCAGAGTAAATGCAGTGTGAATGATTTGCTTTTCCCCATAACTGAGTGGATAAACATGATTATTTACTTAATAAAGAATTCTTTGATGTTCCCAAAACAATCCTATTAGTTTAATAAATGGTTGAAAAATTATGATTTATACAAGCTTGGTTAATAAATATACTCTGCAGTCTCTGTCCATTTATCATTGATTTCCATATGTTTGTACAGACAGCTGAGTTCTTTCTTTTCCTCTGAATGCTGCATTTGCAGGAAAATCAGGATTGAATTTAAAACATGAAATAATCATTATAAACCTCCTAGGTAAATAGTACTGACTCATTTACTCATACACTGAAGAATCAGGGCCAGCACCCAGGAATAAGAATCTTTTTCTATTTTTTTTTCTGTCTTTTGGAAGAGAAAACTGACCCAGGGTATATCATCACCCCTAACTCGGTGCCAGAGTTGGGGAAGATAGGAGAAACTATATGCACTCCATGATCATTGCCTGCCAAAAGCACTTACCGGTGCATCAAAGATGAGCTTCTGAAAAGACTAAGAGCAAAAATCTAGTATCTGATCTCAAGTATGAAAGGCCATCCTGAGTCATATTACGAGGCTGCCATAGTATATTAATATATCTCACAGGCTTACTCTTTTAGATATGCCAAGTTTCTAAAATCATTGTCTTTGTAATCAAAAGCTTTTACTAAATACGTCACATGGTGGTAAGATAGTGAGTCCCTTTCAGTTGAAGTATGCAAGCTGAATCTGAATGGCCATTTGTGAAAAATGCTTTGAAAGAACATGTAGAGCAGATGGAGGGTTGGCTTGCAGGAACTCCAGGGTTTTTTTTTTTTTCAACTCCAGGGTTCTATGCAGTCAGCCACCTAGTATCTTACAATCTAAATAGGAGGAACCATGTGGATGTTAGTCAATATTGAAAACCTGCAATTAAAATAATTAAATTAAATGAATACATAAATTAGGTGAGAGCACCTGGACATTTGGTGGGAAGGTGAGTGAGGAGGATATGAACCGTACTTAGAAGGCAATCTATTACACATGCTGTAAAGGTAGGAGACGAATTCTTATTGGAACGACAGATTAATATTTCAAGAGTTTGTGAGTGATGGGAGTATAACAGAGCTGTCACTGCTCCACTCATACCCCCTAGGCCTTATTACTTTAACACCTGCCTGCCCAACTTCCAACCCCAAGCAGCTGCATCTCTTTGCCCCTGAGCAAACATAGTGACTAGCTTCTAATGAATAGAATGTACCAGAAGTATTTGTTTTCGACTCCTGAAATTAGGTCATAAAAGGCACTGTAGCCTCCTCCTTGCTGTTTATCTTGGATTGGTCACTCTAGTGGAAGCCAGCTGCCATGTGGTGAGGACAATTGAGCAAGCTTATGAAGAAGTTCACATGGTAAGAAACTGAGGGCTCCTGCAAACAGCCCTGTGAGTGCCCCATCTTAGAAGTGGATCTTCCAACCTCAGTGAAGCCTTCAGGTGCCTGTGGCCCCTGCCAACATCCTGATTGACACCTCTTGGGCAAGAACCACCCAGCTAAGCTGCTCCCAAATTGCTAACCCACAGAAACCGTGACATAATAAATGTTTATCACTGTAAGCTACAAAGTTTTAGGGAGGACAGCAATTTGTTACACAGCAATAGATAACAAATACATTCAGACTAAGCTAAAATACAGAGAACGATCAATAAGGTCAAAGGCCAAAAAAAAAAAAAGGTTCAAAGGCTTGGGAGATGAGGAGCAAGACAAAGCGTGGCTTATATTATTTTTAACAAAAAGTAGAATGACACTGTTTATTTATTTCATAAATGAATTTTTTAAAAGCTGAACCTCAGATTTTAAATTATTAATCATAATTCTTAGATCATGACAGTCGTCTTTCATTCAGCAATGATCCTCTATTTTATTTATGATTTTAGTAATATAATGCACACTTATAAAACCAATGTTCAACTCGAGAACTAACTAGTAATTTACATTCACCTACACATAATTATATACTTTTTCACTTAATATACCATATTTCTTCCTCATATCATTAAGTACACTTCTACAAATTTTTTTATGTCTACACAGAATTCTGTAATGAATGTGGCATACTTGATTAAACCAGTTCTTTATTGTTGGACATTTAAAATATTCCCAACTTTTTGTTATTAAAAATAAGATGGTGATGAATATCTTCATGCATAAATTAATGTGCTGCTGTGATTAATTCCTTAGGATACATTCTCAAAAGTGTGGTGGCTCACACCTGTAATCTCAGCACTTTGAGAGGCTGAGGTGGGTGGATCACGAGGTCGGGGTTCAAGACCAGCCTGGCCAACATCGTGAAATCCTGTCTCTTCTAAAAATACAAAAATTAGCCAGGTTTGGTGGCGTGTGCCTGTAATCCCAGCTACTCGGGAGGCTGAGGCAGGAGAATCGCTTGAACCTGGGAGGCAGAGGTTGCAGTGAGCCAAGATCACGCCACCACACTCCAGCCTTGGTGACAGAGCAAGATTCTCTCGGGGGGGAAAAAAAAGTGCAAGTCTCTATGAAAAGGCAAAATCCAGCTCTACTGCTCCTGCAGCAACAGCTATCCCTGGCCCATCAGAAATGTCTCATCTTCTCCATACGAAGCCTCTGGATCATACACCTAGGTCCAAGCAATTCAATTTCCTCTGAAACAGTGGTCCCCATCGTTTTTGACACCAGGGACCAGTTTCGTGGAAGACAATTTTTCCACAGATGGTGTGGGAGGGATGATTTCAGGATAAAACTGTTCCACTCCAGATCATCAGGCATTAGTTAGATTCTCATAAGGAGCAGGCAACGTAGGTCCCTCACATGCACAGTTCACAGTAGGGTTTGTGCTTCTATGAGAATCTAATGCCAAGGCTGATCTGATAGGAGGTGGAGCTCAGGTAGTAATGTGAGCTATGGGGAGCCGCTGTAAATACAGATCAAGCTTCACTCACTCTCCCACCGCTCCCTTCCTGCTTTGCCACCTGGTTCTCAACAGGCCACAGACTGGTACCAGTCCATAGCCCAGAGGGTTGGGGACCCCTGCTCTAAAAGATCAGAACTACACTGACAATGTTCCACATGCCTTTTTATCTATAACCAAGAACCAAGCCCCTCCATACAGTTTTTGTCTTCTAGTCACTCTTCCCCAAACGGTGCTGTAAATCCCAAATCTGTTCCACCCCTTTTCCTCAAAACCAAAATCCTTCCACTGCACCTTCTAGAAATTTCTCTTCATTGATGTCTCATAAATTTTAACTTCCTCTCTAAACCATACCCGCCCCCGTCTGCCCCACTTTTCTTAACCAAAACTTGACTCTCCATCAGGAATACTGTTTCTCCTATAGCTCTCTCAGACATAAGCTGTTTAACTCACTCCTTTAAGACGATTATTTTTCTTCCTTATTGAATAAAAATCATTCTCACGTGTCTGGCAACTTCCTCTCTCTTTACAAGAACCATAGAGCAATTTCGTGGTCATTGTCCTCACTCGAGAAAGACATAAGCACGTCTTCTTCTTCACCCCAACTCCTGACATCACTTGACATAGCCTCAAGTTTGGCCACTCAAATCTTTAGTCTTCTCATCTCCAATGTTCTTTCACTCTATGCTACACTTGGTTACATCCCTGACCTCATCACCAACAGAAACCACACCACATGCAAGATTGAGAACTCAACTCAAGTGATAGCCAAAAATGGAAGCTATTGAACTTTGTGCTGATTCAGACAATGGGCACAGCTGAAAAAACTAGATGGAACAGATAAGACTTGATTGAAGCACGCTATAAAGGGCCCGAAGCTGCTCCTTGAAGAACAGAGAACTGGAAGAGGAAGAGAAAAGCACTGGAACTGTAGGCTGAAGTTCTAGAAGACGATAGGGCTACAACAGAGGTGAGAAGCGAGATCCCAGGGAAACTGATAAGCAAAGGGGATTTAAAATGTTTTGCTGTGACAAAAAATGTAATAATTTTTTTTGAGACAGAGTCTCACTCTGTCGCCCAGACCGGAGTGCAGTGGTGCAATCTCAGCTCACTGCAACCTCTACCTCCCGGGTTCAAGTGATTCTCCTGCCTCACCCTCCTGAGTAGCTGGGATTACAGGCATGCGCCACCACACCCGGCTAATTTTTATTTTTAGTAGAGATGGGGTTTCATCATGTTGGCCAGGCTAGTCTCGAACTCCTGACCTCAGGTGATCCTTACGCCTCAGCCTCCCAAAGTGCTGGGATTACAGGCGTCAGCTTCTTTGCCCCTTTTTAAGCTATTTTAGTTCAAAATTTAAAATGCCTGTTATGCTTCCTTACATGTTGGACTGATGTTTCTTTTGAATGCAACACCAGGGTGAGACCAGGCAGCCCAGCATTATTCAAGGTACACAAACACTCCTATCTCTGGCCTACCTTTCTCACTCACTTTTCATACAAGGAAAATTCTTTGACTTCATTGAGATCTCCAATCCCCTAAACTACATCATCTTTTCTCTATAGTCATCAACTCCTTCCTATTTTCTAATTTCTTCCCAACTTCAGAATCCGTGTCCAGTAGTTTAGTAATCCTCGACCTTGGATGGATGCCCACTGCAGACCTCTGTGCCTCTGTGCCTGCATAATTCAGCTGCAATGGTGCTGGCGGGGATGCCCATAATGCTGCAGATATTTTTTAGAATCTATGTTCATAAATAAGATAAGTCTGTCATATTTTACAATTACACTGTCATCTAATTTACATGAGTTTACTTTTTAAATGAGATTTGGGGCATTCCTCTTTTTTCCTATTCTCTGGAAGTGTTTTATAGGATTTGAATTTTGATCATTAGATGTGTTTTCTTTTTTTTTTTTTTGGTACAGTTGTAATTATGTTAGTCATCTCTTGGATGTGTTTTAGACAGAACTTTGTTAAAAACATCTGGGCCTAATAATTTCAGGCAGAAGTTTAAAGAAAAAGTAGATATTAACCTACTGATTCAATTTCTTTATTGGTTGTAAGTCTTTTCAGATTTCCCATTTCTACTTAGGTCAATTTTGGTATACATTATTTTCTAGGAGATTGTCTGTTTTGAATATCTTTAAATTTATTAGCCTGAAGTTATTTATATAACTCCCTTATTTTTATTTCTACATCTGTAACCATGTGCCTTCTTCATTCTTAACACTGTATATGTGTGCTATTTCTTTTTTGTCAGAAATTAATTTGTTTAGGTTTTTATTTTAAAAAACACTTCTTTATTGATTGTCCCTATCTTATCTTTATTATTTATGAATTTATGATCTTTAAAATGTTTTCCCTTTTACTTTTTCCAGGTTTTCTTGAATTGAATGCTTAGCTTGTCATTTCAGGCATTCTTTTTTAAAAAACAAACATTAAAGTATAAGTTACATACAATAAAATTCACAAATTTTTATATTTCATTGAGTTTTGATGAATGTGTAACCACCACTATAACCAATAAAGAGATCATTTCCAGTATGCCAAAATTCTCTTGTGCCCCTTTGCAGCCAGCCTTCACCACTACCCTAGTCTGGTCCCAGGGAACAACTGATCTGCTTTCTGTCATTATAAATTAGTTTGCCTTTTCTAAAATTTAACATAAGTGGAATCATACACATATTTTCTTCTGTGTCTGCCTTTTTTTTTTTTGCTTAGCACACTGTATGTGAAATTTACTCATGTTGAAATTTATCCATGTATTAGTAGTTCATTCATTTTTATTACTGAGTAGTGTTCCATTCTATGAATTATATTACAGTTTGTTTCATTTGCCTATCAATGGGCATTTGGGTTATTTCCAGTTTGGGGCTGTTATGAATAAAGCTGGTATACATACTTGTATACAAATCATTTTTTGAATGCATGTTTTTATTTCTCATGAGTAAATACCAGAAATAAAATTGCTGAGTTATATGTTAAGTATATGTTTAACATATAAGTAATTGTGAAATTCTTCTCCCAAATAGTTATACAATTTTACAACTACTTTGGAAAACAATGTTTGAGATTTCCAATTGCTCCATATTTGCACCAACACTTGGTATTGTCAGTCTTTTTTATTTTAATTATTCTCAATAATACGTAAAGTCATCTCATTGTAGTTTTAATTTACATTTCCCCAAAGTCTAGTGATGTTCAACTTATGTGATCACTAGCCATTCATAAATCTTATCAATATGTGTTTTCCTCATTTTTTGTCTTATTATTGAGTTGTAAGAGTTATTTTTGTAGTCTAGATATAAGCCCTTTATTAAATATATTTATGATACGTAACTGAGAGAAAAAGAGAGGGAAAGTTTTTGATATTAAACCTTTTCTATTGTTCTTTAATTAGTACTTTTAAAATTTCACTGTAATTACATATTGACTCATGAGTTACTTACAAATGAATTTTGAATTTTCAAACATGTAGGTTCTTTTACATTATCTCTTTGTTATTGATTACTGTCAATTGTACGGTGGTCAGAGAACATGGTCTGTTTTATGCTGGTTCTGAAATGTGTTCATATGTAATCATTTATGTGACAAATTTCACAAATGCATGCTCAAGGCAAATCTGTATTCTCTGTTTGGTTCATATATACTTTTAATTGTGATCAATGTTATATATATATATATATATATATATATATTTTTTTTTTTTTTTTTTTTTTTTTTGAGATGGAGTCTCGCTCTGTCACCCAGGCTGGAGTGCAGTGGCACAATCTCGGCTCACTGCAAGCTCTGCCTCCCAGGTTCATGCCATTCTCCTGCCTCAGCCTCCCGAGTAGCTGGGACTACAGGCACCTGCCACCACGCCCGGCTAATTTTTTGTATTTTTAGTAGAGACAGGGTTTCACCATGTTAGCCAGGATGGTCTCGATCTCCTGACCTCGTGAACCACCCGCCTCAGCCTCCCAAAGTGCTGGGATTACAGGCGTAAGCCACCGCACCCGGCCTAGATCAGTATTTTTAATTGTGTTGCTATAATCTTCCATATATGTATTATGACATAAAATCTTCCAATACAACTATAAATGTGTAGGTTCTACTGTACATCTATCAGCTTTTGCCTTATGTATTTTCAGGTCTTAGTATTAGTTGGACATAAGTTGAAAAATTTTAAATATTTCTGGTGAATGTTAGCTATTATCATGTAGTGAGTGTTATTTCCCTAATAATATTTTTGGCCGTAAACATACGACCTTTTAAAAAGTATCAGTAATAGTATTTGCCTGTTGTATCTTCCTCTATCCTTTCACTTTGAATCTTTTTATGTGCTTTTGTTTTAGATATGCCTCTTGTCAATACCATTGTATTAGTCTGTTCTCATGCTGCTAATAAAGACATACTGAGACTGGGTAATTTATAAAGAAAAGAGGTTTAATTGACTCACAGTTCAGCATGGCTGGGGAGGCCTCAGAAAACTTACAATCATGGCAGAAGGGGAAGCAAACAGGTCCTTCTTCACATGGCAGCAAAAAGGAGAAGAATGAGTGCCCAGCAAAGGGGGGAAGCCCTTATAAAACCATCAGATCTCATGAGAATGAACTCACTATCATGAGAATAGGATGGGGGAACCACCCCCATGATTCAGTATCTCCACCTGGTCCCTCCCATGACATGTGGGGATTATGAGAACTACAATTCAAGATGAGATTTGGGTAGGGACACAGCCAAACTATATCAACCACCAAACTAATTTTTTTTTTTTAATTCAATCTGGCAATTCTGTTTCTTTAGAAAAAACAGTTCCTTTACATTTATTGTGATTACATACACACCTACATATTGAGGTATAATTACCTAATGTAAAATATACAGTGTATAATTTGATGAGCTTTGACAAATGTATACCTTTGTAATCAACATAACAATCAAGATTATTCTATCCTGGAAATTTCTCTTAAGCTCCTTTCCCTTTACTCTCACTCTCCTCACAGAAACAAGCACTATTCTGATTTCTTTCCCTGTGGTTTAGTTTGGTCTGTTTTGGGACTTCATATAAATAGATTATTTATGTCTTTTTTGGACTGTCTTCTAATACTTAACATATTTTTTTGAGATTCATACCCATTGTTGCATGTATCAGAAGTTTATTGTTTTATTGCTGAGTAGTATCATATTATATGAATATAGTCACATATTTTTATTACTACCATTTCATCTTTTGCTTTTGATTTACTTGCCTATTCTGTCCTTCTTTTGATTCATCATGTCTTTGATCCATGTTTTTCCCCGTCCACTAGTTTGGGAGTTACATACTTTATTTCTATTCTTTCAGTAGTAATCATTAATAATTTAACATGCACACTAACAAAATGTAAAATTAATGAATACCTCTCATCTCCTCTTGAACAATACAAGTACCTTAGTACACTTTATTTTCAATATTCACTTCTTATTTTACAGGTGTTTTGTCCAGCATTTTAGCTCCATCTTGTTTTCTGAAATTCCCAAATTATAAGAATTATTGTTTCATATACTGAAGTTTAGTTTAGACTTACATATGATAACTAAGTTTTTTTGCTATTTCTTTTTATTTGGCGGATTCTTAAGGGGTCATGGTTTCTTGCAAGACACATTTTTAAAATTCTCTTAGTAATACTAGTGGTACACTCAGTTTTGTTTGTTCAAAATGTATTTACTTTGCCTTCATTTTTGAATAACATTTTTAAAATAATATTTTTAAAGAGAGACATAATTCTTGTTCAAGAATAATTTTTTCTCAACAATTTGCAAATATTCTACAGTCTTTTGGCTTCCATTTTTGAATAAATAATTTAAATTCTAATTGACATTATAATTGTACATATTTATGGGGTACAGTTTGATGTCCTGACACATATATGTTGTATAATTATTCAATCAGATAGTATATTCATCACATGAATTTATCATTTATTTGTGTCAAGAATATTCATTTGGTAATATACAGTATTTTACTATTAACCAAAGTCACCCTCCTGTGCAATAGAATACCAGAATTTATTCCTTCTATTTAATTGTAACTTTCTGTTCATTGACCAACCTCTCCTCATCCTCCCCTCCTCAGTCTGTGGTAACCAGTGTTTCATGGTTCTACACTCTACTTCTATGATATCAACTTTTTAGAAAAAATTTCACATATGAGTGAGATCACATAGTTTTTGTCTTTCTGTGTTTGGCTTATTTCATTTAACATGATGTCCTCCAGGTTCATGTTGTCACAAATAATATCATTTCTCTCTTTTTAAAGGCTGAATAGTATTCTATTTTGTATATATACCACATTTTATTAATTCATTCATCCATTGCTGGACATTTAGGTTCATTTCATATCTTGGCTATTGTAGATAGTGCTCCAGTAAACATGGGAGTGTAGATTTCTCTATGACATACTAATTTTATTTCCTTTTAATATATACCCAGTAGTAGGGTTGCTGGATCATATGGTGGCTCTATTTTTAATTTTTTCAGGAGCCTCCATACTGTTTTCCATAGTGGTTGTACTAGTTTACAATCCCACGAACATGTGCAAGTGTTCCTTTTTCTCCACATCTGTGCCAGCACTTGTTTTACTTTGTCTTTTTGGTAGTAGACATTCTAACTGGAGTGAAGTGGTATCTCATTGTGGTTTTGATTTGCATTTCCCTGATGATTAGTTATGTTGAGCATTTTTTTAATACCTGTTGGTCATTTGTATGTCCTTAGATAAATGTATATTAAGGTCTTTTGTCTATTTTTCATTTTTTTTTATTATTTATTATTATTATTTTTGAGACAGAATCTTGCTCTGTCACCCAGGCTGGAGTGCAGTGGCATGATCTCAGCTCATTACAACCTCTGTCCCCTGGTTTCAAGCAATCCTCCTGCCTCAGCTTCCCTAGTAGCTGGGATCACAGGCGTGTACTACCACGCCTGGCTGGTTTTTCTATTTTTACTAGAGACAGGGTTTCGCTGTGTTGGCCTGGCTGGTCTTGAACTCCTAACCTCAACTGATCCACCCACCTCGGCCTCCCAAAGTGTTGGGATTACAGGTGTGAGGCACCATGCCCAGCCTCTTTTGTCTATTTTTTAATTGGGTTATCTGGTTTTTGGTTTTTGGTTTGTTTTGTTTTTTGCTGGAAAGTTGTTTAAATTCCTTATGTATTCTGGATATTAACCTCTTGTCAGATAGATAATTTACAAGTATTTTCTCTCATTCTATAGGTTGTTTCTTCATTCTGTTAATCATTTCCTTTGCTGTGCAAAATTTTTTTAGTTCAATGTAATCTCAACTGTCTATTTTTGCTTTTGTTGCATGTGCTTTTGAAGTCATATTTAACAAATTTATGCCCAGCCCAATGTCATGAAGCATTTTTTCTATGTTTTCTTCTAGTATAGTTTCACAGTTTTTGGTTTCACATTTAAATCTTTAATTCACATTGACCTGATTTTTGTGTATGTTGAAAGATAGAATATAGTCTCATTCTTCTGCATGTGAATATCTGATTTTCCTACCGCAAAATTTATTGAAGAGACTGTCTTTTCTCCAATGTGTGTTCTTGGCACCTTTGTTGAAAGTCAATTGGCTGTAGGTGTATGAATTTATTTCTGGACATTTTATTCAGTTTCATCGGTTTATGTGCCTGCTTTTATGTCAGTACCATGCTGTTTAGGCTATGATAGCTTTATCATATATTTTGAAATCAGGCTGGGTAATGTCTCCAACTTTTTTCTTTTTATTCAGGTTTGCTTTTGCTATTTGAGGCTTTTGTGGTTTTATATGAATTTTATGATTTTTTTTCTATTACTATGAGGAATGTCATTGTCATTTTGATAGGGATTGCATTAAACTGTAGATCATTTTGGGTACTGTGGCCATTTTAACAATATTAATTCTTCCAATCTATGAACACATGGTATCTTTTCATTTATTTGTGTCCTCTTCAATTAATTTCATTGAAGTTTTATAGTTTCCATTGCAGAGATCTTTCATCTCCTTGGTTAAGTTTATTCCTAGGTATCTTTTTTATTTGTGGCTATTGTAAATGGAACTTCTTTTCAAATTTATTTTTCAAGTAGTTCACTATTAGTGCATAGAAATGCTACTAATTTTTGTATGCTAATTTTGTATCCTGCAACTTTTCTGAATTTTTAAAATTAGTTCTACAGTGTTTGGTGATGTCTTTGGGGTTCTCTCTATATACAATTATGCCATATACAAACAGGGATGATCTGACTCTCTTTTCCAATTTGGGTGTCTCTTATTTCTGTACCTTGGCTAATTGCTCTGGCTAGGACTTACAATACTACATTGAATAAAAGTGGTAAAAATGGTCATGCTTGTCTTGTTCCTGTTCAATATAATATTAGCTATGAGTTTTCCATATATGGCCTTTCTTGTGTTGAGGTACAGAACTTCTGTACCTAATTTCTTGAGAGTTTTCATCATGAAGGATGTTGAATTTTGTCAAATGCTTTTTCTGTGTCTATTGAAATAATCATCTGGTTTTTGTTAAATCATGCTTGCATCCCTGAGATGAATCTCACTTGATCATAGTGAATGATCTTTTTAATGTACTGTTGGATTCAGTTTGCTAGTATCTGGTTGAGAATTTTTGCATCTAGGTTCCTCAGGGATATTGGCCTGTAGTTTTCTTTTCTTATTGTGTTCTTTTCCAGTTTTGGAATCTGAGTAATGTTGGTCTTATAAAATGAGTTTGAAAGTATTCCTCTTGATACAAACAAATGGAAGAACATTCCATGCTCATGGGTAGGAAGAATCAATATCGTGAAAATGGCCATACTGCCCAAGGTTATTTATAGATTCAATGCCATCCCCATCAAGCTACCAATGACTTCTGTCACAGAATTGGAAAAAACTACTTTAAAGTTCATATGGAACCAAAAACGAGCCCGCATTCCCAAGTCAATCCTAAGCCAAAAGAACAAAGCTGGAGGCATCACCCTACCTGACTTCAAACTATACTACAAGGCTACAGTAACCAAAACAGCATGGTACTGGTACCAAAACAGAGATATAGATCAATGGAACAGAACAGAGCACTCAGAAATAATGCCACATATCTACAACTACCTGATCTTTGACAAACCTGAGAAAAACAAGCAATGGGAAAGGATTCCCTATTTAATTAATGGTGCTGGGAAAACTGGCTAGCCGTATGTAGAAAGCTGAAACTGGATCCCTTCCTTACACCTTATACAAAAATTAATTCAAGATGGATTAAAGACTTAAACGTTAGACCTAAAACCATAAAAACCCTAGAAGAAAACCTAGGCATTACCATTCAGGACATAGGCATGGGCAAGGACTTCATGTCTAAAACACCAAAAGCAATGGCAACAAAAGCCAAAATTGACAAATGGGATCTAATTAAACTGAAGAGCTTCTGCACAGCAAAAGAAACTACCATCAGAGTGAACAGGCAACCTACAAAATGGGAGAAAATTTTCGCAACCTACTCATCTGACAAAGGGCTAATATCCAGAATCTACAAGGAACTCAAACAAATTTACAAGAAAAAAACAAACAACCCCATCAAAAAGTGGGCCAAGGATATGAACAGACACTTCTCTAAAGAAGACATTTATGCAGCCAAAAGACACATGAAAAAATGCTCATCATCACTGGCCATCAGAGAAGTGCAAATCAAAACCACAATGAGATATCATCTCACACCAGTTAGAATGGCGATCATTAAAAAGTCAGGAAACAATAGGTGCTGGAGAGGATGTGAAGAAATAGGAACACTGTTGGTGGGACTGTAAACTAGTTCAACCATTGTGGAAGTCAGTGTGGTGAGTCCTCAGGGATCTAGAACTAGAAATACCATTTGACCCAGCCATCCCATTACTGGGGATATACCCAAAGGACGATAAATCATGCTGCTATAAAGACACATGCACACATATGTTTATTGCGGCACTATTCACAATAGCAAAGACTTGGAACCAACCCAAATGTCCAACAACGATAGACTGGATTAAGCAAATGTGGCACATATATACCAGGGAATACTATGCAGCCATAAAAAAGGATGAGTTCATGTCCTTTGTAGGGACATGGATGAAATGGGAAATCATCATTCTCAGTAAACTATCGCAAGGACAAAAAACCAAACACTGCATGTTCTCACTCATAGATGGGAATTGAACAATGAGAACACATGGACACAGGAAGGGAACATCACACTCTGGGGACTGTTGTGGGGTAGGGGGAGTGGGGAGGGATAGCATTAGGAGATATACCTAATGCTAAATGACGAGTTAATGGGTGCAGCACACCAGCATGGCACATGTATACATATGTAACTAACCTGCACATTGTGCACATGTACCCTAAAACTTAAAGTATAATAATAATAATAATAATAATAATAATAATAATAAAGAAAGTATTCCTCTTAAATTTTCAGAAATTAGTTTGAGAAGTGGTATTACTTCTTTTTTAAATATTTGGTAGAATTCAGCAGTTTTCAAGTCTTTACTTACAGTTGAATTGTGGATGTTTTCCCTTTTCTTTCTAATTGCTTTTAAGAACTATTTGTCTCTGTGTTCTGCTCATACAGTGAATCTTGGTAGGATTTTCTTTTATTGTTCCTTTTCTTGTCCTTTCTAAATCTGATGACTTATTGTCTTTGCTTCTAAAAATTCTTAGCCTTTGATATTTTGAATATTCTCTGTCTCATTCTCTTTTTCTGGAACTTTATTTAGACACACGGTAAAACTTCTCATTTTATTTTCAGTATCTCTTACTCTCTCTTTATATTTTCTATTTCTTTCACTCTTTCTGTAAGTTTCCTTAAATTTCATATCTTGTAGTTTACTAGTCTCTCTTTAGCTCTGACTAATCTTTTGCTTTAATCATTTCATTCAGTTTTTAATTTCAAAGATTATATTTTTCACATCTAGAAGTTCACTTTAATTCCTTTCTCCTCATATTTTTCTATTCTGCCTTCTAATTCCTTAAATAATTTAATTTAAGATTAAATTATTTTGGTCCTACTTCTGCTGATTGTAATGCTGGCTGTCACTCATAGTGACTTGTGTTTTGTAATTTCTATTGTTTTTATAATTTTCTATTATAAACTCATTGTCATCCCAGTGACTTTAACTGTAGAAATTCTGTGAGGTTGAGTTAAAAGCATGTCTGTCCAGAGCAGATTTATTTTCCTTCTACCAAATGCCCTAAGATGACTTTAAGTTAATTTCTTAGTGTGAGGATTCATGGACCTTGTGAATAGCATAAATGCAAAGCCAAAACCTACATGAGGACAGACACATTGTTATGAAGTCTCAGAGGTGACTTTTTTCCATGTAGAGTACAGGTTGAGTTAGATACATTTCGTTTTGATGAAAGGCAAAGATGTAGAACTTTGAGGCACTCAGGTTTATAATGGAGATATCAGTTCTAACTCCCCACCTCACATGGGCCAAAGCCTAGTCTCTCCACTGGGCTAAGCCATTCAAATCCTACTGTCTTCATTAATGAGATTTGTAAATATCTTTGAGGTAGCTGTAGCTTCAGTTTTGCTTTATCACCCTGATTATTTTTAAATTTTTGATCATTGGGATTGCTCTTACTTTCTTGACATTTCAACATGACATCTAGTAAGATAGCTGTTATATTTTACAAAGCACTTTAAAGTGTTGGTATTGGAAGGTTTTACAGAATATCTAGTTAATTATGTTGCTGAAAACTGCAATTACCAGTAACTCTTCAACCCATATCTATGGATCTTCCACCTCTACCATTTATTACAACCGTTCTTGCCAAGGACACCTCCATGTTGACAAACTTCATGTACAGTGTTCAGCCTCACCTTACTAGGCCTCTAAAAAATATTCAACATATGCAACCATTTCTTCATTCTTGATGTACTTTATTTTCCCATGCTCTTAGTTTTTCTCCTAACTCTCTGGGTACCTCTTCTTAGTCTTCTTTGCATGTCTAATCAATCCAAACCTAAAGTTTTAAAATTATCCTTATAAATATTGTAATAAATAAGAAGAGAGAAAAGCTCAAAATGTTATAATAAGCAGCATATGTTTCAGGAGTCTTCAGTACACTGCCAGCTAATGCTTATTATGATATTATTATTGCTATGCTCTTACTATCTTTTTTTTTGAGGTAGAGTCTCACTCCGTCACCTAGGCTGGAGTGCAGTGGCGTGATCTCGGCTCACGGCAATTTCTGCCTCCCAGATTCAAGTGATTCTCCTGCCTCAGCCTCCTGAGTAACTGGGATTACAGGTGCCTGCCACCACACCCAGCTAATTTTTGTATCTTCAGTAAGGACAGGGTTTTACCATGTTGGCCAGGCTTGTCTCCAACCCCTGACTTCAAGTGATCCGCCTGCCTCGGCCTCCCAAAGTGCTGGGAATACAGGCATGAGCCACTGTGCCCGGCCTTTATTATCATTTTTATGTAAAGTTAATTGTCATGACAGTAAATTAATCATAAAGTGAAGCTGAAGTTTAACATAGTTTGGCTTCACCATGCAGAACTATTCTGCCCTATAATGAAGAGGAATTACCTTTTTGCTTAAGAGTGTGAACTCTAAAGTTATACTACCTCATTTCAAATTCCTGCTGCACTACTTTCTAGCTTGATGATCCAAAGCATGTACTCTAACCCTTCTATGCCTTGGGTTCCTCATCTATGAAATAGAAGAAATTATAGTACCACCTAGATTTGTCAAAAGAATTGAGGATATACGTAGTCCCTGGCACATACAGGTTGAGTACCCCTTAACCAAAATGCTCGGGACTAGAAGAATTTTGGATTTTGAATTTTTTCAGATTTTGGAATATTTGCATACACGAAATAAGACATCTTGGGGATGAGACTCAAGCCTACACCAGAATTCATTTATGTTTTAGATACACCTTATATACATAGCCTAAAGGTAAATTTTATTTTCCACTGGGAATGCTGAATAAACTGTGTGCTGTGTAACTGCTTTTTGACTGTGCCCCGTCACATGAGGTCAGGGCTGGAATTTTTCATTTATGGCATTATGTCAATGCTGAAGTAGTTTTATATTTTTGAGCATTTTAGATTTTAGCTTTTCAGATTATGGATGCTCAACCTGTAGTAAGCACTGTGTAACTGCTGCCTTTTAAGATTCTTTACTACTATTACATTGACCTCTGTACTCTCCAGGTACAGCTAATGGGAGCAAAGAATTCTGAACTGTTCAAATAATTTTGACACAGAGATTGAGATAGCCAGCTATATTTCTGGACCCCTCATAAATGAGTTAGTCTCAGCTACTGCTGAGTCGCTTGCTACACGCTTTGGAAACTCATACAGAATGCAAAGAAGCAAAAAGAGTAACAAGGAAGTCTGTAACTTTTTCATTTGTCCTAATGAAAATCATTAGATAATGGCATTGTTTAGCAATCATAAGGTAACAGCCTAGGGTAGTGGACACCTCAGCAGATTCAGAATGACAGAGGGCAACATGGTCATAGTTAATGAGAATTTTTTTTTTTTTTTTGAGAACGGAGTCTCGCTCTCTCTCCAGGCTGGAGTGCAGTGGTGCGATCTCAGCTCACTGCAGCCTCTGCCTCCTGGCTTCAAGTGACTCTCCTACCTCAGCCTCCCAAGTAGCTGGGATTACAGGCGTGCGCCACCACACCCAGCTGATTTTTGTATTTTTAGTAGGGATGGGGTTTCACCGTGTTGGCCA
The DNA here is from genome assembly GCF_028885625.2 of Pongo pygmaeus. Classification (NCBI taxonomy): domain Eukaryota; kingdom Metazoa; phylum Chordata; class Mammalia; order Primates; family Hominidae; genus Pongo; species Pongo pygmaeus. The sequence continues at coordinate 19,962,865 of NC_072378.2, forward strand.
GGATGGTCTTGATCTCTCCACCTCGTGATCCACCCGCCTCGGTCTCCCAAAGTGCTGGGATTACAGGCATGAGCCACCGCGCCTCGCCGTTAATGAGAATTTTCTAAGCGTAACTGGCCCTCCAAGACACTTCGCTGAGATATTCCTAAGTATTTCATTTCAGGGCATTTATGGGAACACTGGCATTTCACCGTAGTGAGACCATACCACCACCAGTTTCCACTGTGCAATCTGCCACAGCAAAACAGCAAAGGACTATCAGGAAGGCACAATCAGCTTTGCTTGAGTGCCAATAAGCAAAACCTGGTGGCTGCCACGCTGGATCACTCTGCCACGCCTGGTTACCAGGATAACTTGAAAGTACCTGTGAGGTTTTCCCTGAGCTTTCAAATATGTTCTAGGATAAACTTGGAGAACTTCTAAATGACCTGAGGTTTCACAATAATCCCTATTGGGTAAAAACAGGGGAGCAGGTCAAATCTGTACTCTGTCCCTCCTCCCATGTCTAATCTGTCTTGACTGTGACAGGCTGTGAGGACCCAGACCCAAGAATGAGGACTCCCAAAATATACTACTACAAACAAATATGAAGGGAAGCATCCCAAAGCTGGAAGAAACCTGGAACAAGCACTTTGACCCTAAAAGAATACACCAACCTCAGAATGTGCTTGCTTACAGGGGACACCAAGCACATATAAGCACCTACAGGGCCAGGTGGATAATAGAAAGCAGTAAGGAGAGGGTAGGTAGGTGGGAAATTGGAGAGTGCTTTATCTGAAGTGGCTGCAATTGATCAGCTTCAGAGAAATGTTACCCAACCAACAGAGGTCCAAAGCTAATCTAATTCTTTTTGTTGTTGTTGTTGGTGGTGGTGGTGAGATGGAGTCTCGCTGTGTCACTCAGGCTGGAGTGCAGTGGAGCAATCTCAGCTCACCACAACCTCTGCCTCCTGGGTTCAAGTGATTCTCCTGCCTCAGTCTCCCAAGTAGCAGGGATTACAGGCACGTACCACTGCGCCCAGCTAATTTTTTGTATTTTTAGTAGAGACGGGTTTCACCATGTTGGCCAGGCTGGTCTTGAACTCCTGACCTCAGGTGATCCACCTGCCTTGGCCTCTCAAATTGCTGGGATTAGCTAATCTAATTCTTTAAGAAAAGCTAGAGGTCAAATTGTTCTCTGAAATCTCTCAATTTTGAAATGTTGGTAACTATTTTAAGTTGGTCAGAAACTTACATCTGCAGGCCATATTTGGCTCATGGCTGTCAATTTACCACTCATGTTTTAGGACAAGGGTTCCTGACCCTTATATAATGCACCACGTTGCCACAGCCTAGGGCATGGCCACATTCTCTGTGACCAAGGGACATAAGAGCGTTTATACACTGCAGGAAAGGCATGCTCGAACACCACGCTCCCTAGCGAGGATTGGTGCAACCAGGAGTGGAGAAAAAGTGTTATTCCCCCTTACACACAAATGTCTTTTTTTTTTCCTACTTCATGCTTATTATTATCATTCTTCCTAAATTCTTTTAGAAAGAAAAAACATGTATTGTATTTCTATATTTTTATATTGTTATTTTATGTATTCATCATAATTAAATGTATGTATACCTGTGTCTTACAAAATTATGAGCACCTTAAAACACTTAGAATTACAAATGCCTTCATATACACCATGGAATACTATGCAGCCATAAAAAATGATGAGTTCATGTCCTTTGCAGGGACATGGATGAAGCTGGAAACCATCATTCTCAGCAAACTATCACAAGGACAAAAAACCAAACACCACATGTTCTCACTCATAGGTGGGAATTGAACAATGAGAACACACGGACACAGGAAGGGGAACATCACACACTGGGGACTGTTGTGGGGTGGGGGGAGGGGGAAGGGATAGCATTAGGAGATATACCTAATGTTAAATGACGAGTTAATGGGTGCAGCACACCAACATGGCACATGTATACATATGTAACTAACCTGCACATTGTGCACATGTACCCTAAAACTTACAGTATAATAATAAAAAAAAGAATTACAAGTGCTGTGTAGTTTATTAATGTGTCAGGCCCAAGGTGCAGAATGACAAGTGAGAACTATCAAAGGTCCAGATGAAATGTGGTGCTGCTGTACCAGCCTTCTGCTGACAAACTCCTGAACTTCCTCCAGGTGAGAAAATGCACCTTGTTTGCTGAAGGCTTTGGTATTGGCAGCATTCTGTCACATATGGCCAAATCTAATCCTAACTTATGTAGCCTGAAAATTTTTTATTATTAAAAAAAGAAGCCTTTTAATGTGCCTTATAAAGTAGAAACTTCTTGAGTGTTTTTAATCTTTTGATATAGCAAATTTAGGGATCTATCAAGAATCAGCCATGGGCTCTAAAGTTAGACTTTAACAAATTGACTGCTTTCTTCAGCCATTTGGCAAAACCTCAAATTTAGAAGATTGAACTGAAGTGGGTCATGAATGTAATGATGTTTTCTTAGGATTTGGAGGCCACCTTTCTAAAACATTTTGTCAACAGTTCTCCTTGAATCTTCAGAGCTGATTAGGAGATAAGCTGGTACTGCCAAACCCTTCTCCCATAATTTTCAAGTTTCTTTCTTGCGACTTCTAAGTTTATAACAATTAGCGTGTTTTGCTAAACCTGAGAAGGATAATCCATGACTGCTTTTAATTAATCAATCAATAACTACATCCCAAAGGATGTTTTTCATTTTTTCCTCCCTGCTGGAACACCAGTTCCCTGAAATAGACATGCCCATAATATTTAAAGTGACCAGAAGCATAAATGTGACCACAGAAACAATGACCTTAGCAATTATGCCAGCAATGTGAATTGTTCAAGAAAGGAGGTGGGAACCACCTCCATTTATTCTCAATCAGTCAAAGCAGGGATGTTTGACTATCAAAAATCATTCAAAACAAACAAATAAGCAAAAAAACAAGCAGCACAACTAATTCTAAAAGGCATGAATACAACCACAAATAAAAAACTTCCACAATTTATCACATTAAATGGTCTAAGGATTGTTATAATGAGCGAGGCACTCTGATCATCGGAAGCTAGGCTGCGGATGGTTTCATGCTATAAAAGGGGACAATATACTGAGACTTTTCACAGAAAATGCCCTTTTGAGGATATTAAAGCAGATGCTCTCTTTCCCTCACTCTGGAGCCTCCTGTGGGGTGAATCCAGTAGCTTCTAGATAAAGTGCCCACACTGAAGTATTCGAATCCATTTAATGAGGCATCATGACAAAATTTGGCAAGGGTTTTTTCCCCCTGCTTCTTTTCCACCTCAAACTGTTTTGATTCATTTGTGAAAAATTTACTTTTGCCAGTTGAAAAACCCTTTTGTGGCTGCCAGTCACTAATCTCCCCTCTGACACATCCATTCAACTAGACTAAATCCAATATTGACATTTGTATCTTAGGGGAAAGGAGGTTAAGCACTGGGAGGAAAAGCAACTCCCCAGCCACGCTGAACACTGCACAGCATCTAAATGAGCTACGACGGGTTTGATTCAAGGGGAACCCCCGAGAACTCAGGGGGGCTTTGATCACATCCAGGGGCCGTCATTCTCTAGCTAGGCAGCCAAATGGAAGTTGTTTGATGCTATCTATGGGTATCCGTAGCAGCCTAATTAAAATTCTTCCTAGTGCTCAGAAATCATTCTTCAGTACCATCATCTCAATGGAATCTTTTCAATGTTTCTACTGGACTTTGCTTTCTCTGACATTAAAAAAAAGGAATCCTCCACTTGCAGTTCCTTGAAAGTTCTGCTCACTTCTAGGATTACCAGAATTCTCTTTCTTAGACACTGGCCTTAAGGTAATAGGGAGGTAGTAAGGGTCCTTCCTACCAAAGCCATGCTAGGTGATTTATTTAGTGAGAACCCTCCCATACCTCCCACCTCCATGCCCAAAGTATGTGACTACATGTCTTCAGTGTGCGATGAACATATGGACAGCTGCTTACTTAATACAGGCATTCCTAGAAAAACAAACATGTTTTAATTTGAAATTTAAAATACAGATTAAATTACCATGTAACAAAATAAATATTTGCCATGGCAACTAAAGAGTGAATTTGAAATGGCTGAAGGAATTGAATGGAAGTCGAAGTGAGAAAAAGTCAAAGTACAATTTGCAAATAAGGGGAATGACCTGGTATTATTTGTATCCAACCTTCTTCATCACTGAGGCATTACTCTTCCTTGTGTTTCTTACCAAGTTTAACAAAAAGGAAACTATAATATTATACAGAGGGTGCAATCCGTATAGCTTTCTACTATTTGCTGAGCCTTGGTTTTTTCTTTTCTTCTTAATTAAAAAATTCTCTAGTAAATAATATCTGACTGTCATAGCATGGAACCACTTAGCCCCTATGCCATCTTGATAATGTATCGCAACATTCTGTTGCTTTAGAAACATGTTAATTTTGTCCAAGTTGCTGATGGGGTGCAAGTTTGTCTACGAAATTTTAACACAATACTCTTTTATGTCTTTCTGCAGAGTTACGTACACACTTCTGTTACTGTAAACCTGCCACACTACAAACTTTGGGAACACAGAATACAGTCATACATTTTTGAAAATGTGTTTATATGACAATTTATATTTTGTTCCCAACTACCTTCAAAAGGAAAATCACCAGTAGTGATTTCCTCTCTTTATTTTTAAACCAAGAGCAGTTAACTTTTTTCCCCCAACAGTGTATGATTTTTGCCTGTTTTGTATCTATCACAAACACCATAAGCTGGTTTCACCACATATTAACAGCCACATCAGTTTCTTATTGTTCCTCACGTTCAAGACAGACAAGCCAACTTCCTATATTCAAGCCCTCTAGGTTCCTCTTTCCTATCTACCTTTGAGTGAAACTGGTTGTCAAGCTCCATTAAGTTATTAATATGTAAATGTTATAGCATGCTGCATCAGCTATTCATCACTATTGCCACCAACTCAATAGATCAGTTAGAAAAATGGTGAAGCACAGAAAATTTATAGTGTTAATGTCAGAGGAAAAAAATCGTAAGCTTCAGTCGACATTTAGACTGAAAATTCCATCTATTTAGGTTTCCCTGCGAGTATAACATTGGTTTCTGAGTACTGATGAGAAATAAAGATCATCATAGACTCTTGGAGTGGGAGGGATATTGAATATCTATTACGCCAATATAGTTTGCTGTTGGGCCGATTAATATCATTTACCCAACAAATTCATTGTCAAACCATAATTGTCAAAAAGTTAAAACTCTTGTACAAATATTGCATGCATCTGTGTTAAAAATGTATTCAACTTTTTAATGAGTTGAACCATAAAAATGATAACATTAAAATTAAGATGAGAAGATATTATACAAGGAGATAATTCTAAAATAAGTTTGCTGAATTAGAGAAAAAACTGGTTAATGTCCTGTAGGTCATAAGGGCACTAAAACCATAACTTTTGGGGTTATCTTTCTGGACAACAATTATTTCCATCTCCTTTCAGGTTTACAAGTTAACATATATTTAATACTTAACCCAATGTCTGAAACTTTAAGTAATAGAAATAAAATCAAACACAGGTACAGTTCCTAGATAATTAAATATTTGGGGGTTTTTAAGCAAACATTGAGAATATGTAATTGGAACATGTTTCTTTCTCCACTGGTTCATATTACCCAGGTTTACGTATGAGGTTATAAAAGGCAAATGTAAGCATGTTTTCTTTTTTTTAACTGTTATTTTAAGTTCAGGGGAGCATGTGCAGAATGTGCATGCTTGTCACGTGCTTTCTTAAAGATTCATTGTAAGCTGTTTCATCATAAGCTGTTTTCTTTCAGTGACTGGAAGTGTTTGACAGAGAAACACCTTTGTAAGCTAACCTTGAGAATATGTTATTGGAAACATGTTCTTTCTCCATTGGGCCCTAGATATTTAGGTGACCCTGCTCAAAAAATAAAACAAAACCTCAGTATGACATTAAAAGAATACACCTTCCATCTTTTGTTTTATTTCCAAGTTTTAAATTGCATGATTAACAAACTTTTAGTTTATCCAGGGCCTGTGGAAGACTGAATGATGGCCCAAAGATATACATGTCCTAATACCCTGAACTTGTGAATATGTTATCTTACATGGCAAAGAGACCCTTGCAAGTGTGATACAATTAAGGACTTTGAAAAGAGAAGATTATTGTGGATTATTCCAGAAGGCTCAATGTAATTACAAAGAAGGAGCTCTTCAGATCCCCCTCTTTAGAAAAGGGAGGCAAGAGGATCAAAGGCAGAAATATGAGATGTGATGACAAAAGCTGAGGTTGAAGTGATACCCTATGAAGATGGAGGAAAGGGCCATGAGCCAAGGAATGTGGACAGCCTTTAGAAGCTGGGAAAGGAAAGGAAGTGGATTCTCCCCTAGAACTTCCAGAAGGAATGCAGCCCTACGTTGGACTTCTGATCTCTAACAGAGTAAGACAATAAATTTGATTTGTTTTAAGCCTTTCGATTTGTGCTAATTTGTTACAGCAGCCACAGCAAACTCATACAGGGCTCATAGAGATGAACCTCATAGCATCTTAAATACCAGACTTGGTAGAATAATGGCAAATTCTAAAAATCCAAGCTATTACCTTAAGTAGTCTGACCACCTAAAATTAGTAGATCTAGAATGTAGAAAAGTTGATTTGAATGTTTTAAGCATAATTATGTACAAAAACTACTCTTACTAAGTTAAGGACAGTCTGGTTAATCAAAACTAAACATGTAAACAAACCAAAAATTTCCCTTTGTTGAGTTTGCAAGTTTAAAGAAGAAAATCAAAACATGCTTTCATATGCTCACCAACAGTATGACTGCATAATTAGCATAGTCACTCTTAAATTCAACAAATGTGGCTTAAGTTTTTAATTCTTTTAGCTGACTATAAACTTTGAGTTTCAATATTATACAGCATTTTCTCTGCTGTATATACAGCCATGAATCAGAGTTTGTTGTTTGACTCTCTCCTTGATATTGACTTCTAAAGCAAGTAAATTTAATTCCTATATTTTATTGAAGCCACCTGGGTTTGGTTTTATTTATTTATTTATTTATTTATTTATTTATTGAGATGGAGTCTCACTCTGTCGCCCAGGCTGGAATGCAGTGGCACAATCTTGGCTCACTGCAACCTCTGCCTCCTGGATTCAAGCAATTCTGCTGTCTCAGCCTCTCGAGTAGCTGGGATTACAGGTGGGAATCACCATGCCCAGCTAATTTTTTGTATATTTAGTAGAGACAGGGTTTCACTGTGTTGCCCAGGCTGGTCTCAAACTCCTGACCTCAAGTGATCCACCCGCCTCAGCCTCCCAAAGTGCTGAGATTACAGGCGTGAGCCATCATACCCAGCTTTGTTTGTTTGTTTTGATTCATGTTCCCTAGCCACCCCCAGGAGTGTCTTACGTGCAGATCTGATCTTCAAGGTTTAGGAAGGAATGATGGCACTTATCACTCCCCTCTGTAGAACTCTTTAAAGTATACCCATTGAGAACTGTTTACCTGAGGCTGGCAAGACACAGCATGGTCTGGCCCCTCTTTGACCCTCCAGCCCATCTTACTCCTCCTGGCCTCATACTCTGGGCTGACACCCACTGTACCTCCTTCAAGTTCCACTGATCAATGCACCTCTCCATCAGAATTCACCCTGCTCCCCTACCCACAACCCAGGAAACATCTATCCCTTCTTCAGAGCCAGGCTTAGACCTAATCTTTCTTGGGAGTTAGAGACTCTGCTACATGCTTCCTCATTGTTCTGTTTGCTTATTAACTGTAAGGTCACTGGAAATGGGGACAATGTCTATCCGTTTGTCCTCTGTTGGGTTACACTAAGGCGACAAAAAAGCCTGCATACTTGAGTCCATGCCATTTCCTCCACTGATAAGATCTAGGAAAAGAAACAGCAAATGGTAGAAGTCAGTTTTATCAAGCCCAGACAGACCCTTTACAAGATACTGATCACAGAGATCATGAGCAAGGGTGCAACCTCCAGACTTGGGAACGAAACAACAGAGTAATGTACTGCAATGTCAACTCCTATAGCACTAGCCTCTGCAATATCACCAGGAATTAGCATGTGAATTTCTCTGAGATTTCCATGGGATTCCTTGTGACTCATTTCTTGGGCACACTGGAAGCAGCATCTCTACAGATGGTGGTTGCTTGGGAATCCTTAAAGCGTGTGACAAAGCAACAGGCTTTTCATCGGGACCTGTAAGGCTGTACAGTTTAGGAGATCTTCCATGTGCCTGAACACATGTCAATAAACATTTGTTGGTCAATAAACATTTGTTAAGCAATGAAAAATCTTAACAACATTTTTGCTAATTTGTACATTGTCCTATTTCATCTGAGCTATTGACCTTAATAACATAATAACATAATTTTGTTATTAGGCAGCAATTTGGGTATTAGAGGTTATTTTTAACTATCTGATTTTATTCATCTTGTTACTACTCTGATTTTTTTTGTCTCCCATCCATACCCAAGCTATCACTCACTAACAATTAATATGAGAACAGGTTAAGATAAGATGAAACAGAAGTTAGCAAGAAGAAAGAGGAGAAGGAGAACAGATTATAATTAGTTCTTAATGGCATTTTAGTGCAACTGGGTTTTTTTTTTAGGTTCTTGAGCTTTTATTCATTTCCAGATAATTCATGCCTTGTCTAGTTAAAACCTTCACAAGTACCCAGAGAAGCCAAGTGTAAGGGGTTTCAAACAAAAAATAGTTATAGAGTCAAGGGATCAACTTTTTAAGTCAGAAATAATGCTTTTTTTTTAAGTTCACCATCATTAAAATTCTTTCTTCTAATGCTAGATGTTATTGTTCACCTACAATCAATCCAAGAGCTCCACTGTAAATGAAATTGTAGAAAAGAAATATATTTGCATGTACAGAAGCAAACCTGTGTTTCCCTGCTGGACCCTAATTTGGGATGTTATTTCCCTCTTATCCAATTTACCATTACCAGAAACGAAAATTTAAAGTATTGGTATTATTCAAAGCATCAGCAAAATGTATACCTAAACTGCTAGAAGTTAAAAATGTATCTTTATATCCAGGAATTTAAAAGTTTTTGGAGACAAACAGGAAACACGAATGTCACAACTGCAATTGAGAAAAATGTAAGGCAATTAATTACAGACTGCCTAGATTCTTAAATTAGAATTATACACAACAAAGTAGATGGTCTTTTTTTTTCTCAAAAAGGCCCCAATGGGAAGGTGATATAAATGTAATTTAGCTGATCATCAAGAAAGCTTTTGATCTAGTGCCATCTAAAAACTACCACAAAAGTTACCTTTTAGCTATTTTAATATAAGTCAAATTTTGGAAAGAACATTAAGTAGATAAAATACGAGCTTGGGAACCGAGACAAATAACATTAATAAGGAAATGTTTCCAAATGGAGAGTTGTGTCAAACAGATGTTGAAAGAATCAGACCAATATCAGAAATTATTTAGTTCCATTTTATGACACTAAAGTTGGGTCATAGGGAAGGCATGATAAACCAAAGTTAAATTTCATAATCGAACTTTAATTACAACTGTAACAAGTAACGTGCAAAGAAACTACATCAGAATAGATTGGATAGATTATGTTTACTGTGTTTTCACATATCAGTAAATGTGTGCAGTGTGGAGCAGTTTAGCAGCTCTTTGTGCTCTTTAAACACTTCTACCCATGTTTCAGAAAAAGAGAGACAGGCTCCCTTATGGAATTTACAAACCAGAATGGAAAACAGACATGGAACAAGAAACTGCCAGCGTGAGCTGCACCACACTGTGAGTAGCATTAGAAGAGAAAGCACAAGACTGTGCGGTCAGAAGAGGAGGTCGTATGAGAGCTGGACAGCCCAGCCAGGGAGCACAGCAAGAGCTCCTGGAAGAAAAGCAGATGCTAAATGTGGTGGGCAACCAAACTTCGTAGAAAAGAAGTGTCTCCTTCTGGGAAGGAGCAGCAATCACAGTAACCGGTACCAGACACTCACAAGCAGCCCAACTCTCAACTATCTAACCCCACAGTGAGAGGGAAGCTGAGATCCTGCTTGGATCAAACTGACCAGAACCTGCAGGGAGAGTTCTCCAAAGCCTCACATGCATACAGAGTATCAGTCTCCAATTCCCTTGTCTTTTCCTTCTTCCTCTTAAGTAGCAAAGGTAGGTCCTTAAGTTGCCATATTCTTTTTTTTTTTTTTTTGAGACAGAGTCTCGCTTTGTTGCCCAGCCTAAAGTGTAGCGGTGTAATTTCTACTTACTGCAACTTCTGCCTCCTGGGTTCAAGCGATTCTCCTTCCTCAGCCTCCTAAGTAGCTGGGATTACAAGCACCTGCCACCACGCCTGGCTAACTTTTGTATTTTTACTACAGATAGGGTTTCACTGTGTTGGCCAAGCTAGTCTTGAACTCCTGACCTCAAATGATCCACCCACCTCGGCCTCCCAAAGTCCTGGGATTACAGGTGGGAGCCACCATGACCAGCAAAGTTGCCAAATTTTTTCCATCCACATTTCTTTCTCTTTTTTTTTTGAGATAGAGTGTCGCTCTATTGCCCAGGCTAGAGTACAGTGGCACGATCTTGGCTCACTGCAAGCTCCGCCTCCCAGGTTCACACTGTTCTCCTGTCTCAGCCTCCCAAGTAGCTGGGACTACAGGCGTCCGCCACCACGCCCGGCTAATTTTTTGTATTTTTAGTAGAGGCGGGTTTTCACGCTGTTAGCCAAGATGGCCTCAATCTCCCGACCTTGTGATCTGCCTGCCTCGGCCTCCCAAAGTGCTGGCATTATAGGCGTGAGCCACCGAGCCCAGCCTCAATCCACATTTCTAAACAGATGATGCATCATTATTCAGCACAAAATTGTAAATGAAAACTTGTGTTGTATACTCTTTGATTATAAAATGTTGAATAATCCACATTATTTTTATTTATTTATTATTTTATTTTTGAGATGGAGTCTCGCTCTATTGCCCAGGCTGGAGTGCACTGGCGCCATCTTGGCTCACTGCAAACTCCGCCTCCCGGGTTCACGCCATTCTGCTGCCTCAGCCTCCCGCGTAGCTGGGACTACATGCACCCGCCACCACGCCTGGCCAATTTTTTGTATTTTTAGTAGAGAAGGGGTTTCACCGTGTTAGCCAGGGTGGTCTCGATCTCCTGACCTCATGATCCGCTCACCTCAGCCTCCCAAAGTGCTGGGATTTCAGGCGTCAGCCACCGTGCCTGGTCTTTTTTTTTTTAATTTTTATTTTTCAAGATGGAGTCTCCCTCTGTCGTCCAGGCTGGATTGCAGTGGTGCGATCTCTGCTCTCTGCAACCTGTAACTGCATTATTTTAAAGTACATGTTTTTTGAGTGTCTACTATGTGAAGGCATTTTGATATTTGCTCTGAGATGTTCAAGAGGAATCGTCTGAGATGTACTAGATGTACAAAGAGGCCTCAAAAAGCATATGGCTTGGCTGGGCACGGTGGCTGACGCCTGTAATCCCAGCACTCTGGGATGGTGAGGCGGGTGGATCACGAGGTCAGGAGATGGAGACCATCCTGGCTAACATGGTGAAACCCCGTCTCTACTAAAAACACAAAAAAATAGCCAGGAGTTGTGGCAGGCGCCTGTAGTTCCAGGTACTCTGGAGGCTAAGGCAGGAGAATTGCTTGAACCAGGGAGGCAGAGGTTGCAGTGAGCTGAGATCCTGCCACTGCACTGCAGCCTGGGTGACAGAGTGAGACTTTGTCAAAAAAAAAAAAAAAAAAAAAAGCATATGGCTTAGTAGAAGTAAAAAGCTGATACAGAAATAGCAATAATATATGTTCACAATATTTTGACTGGTCAGAGAAGAGACTTTGTAGGATGATATCTTCACTATCTACTGCTGCGTGACAAATAACTCCAAAATTTAGTGGTTTACAAGAATAATTTGTTATTTCTCATGGTTTGTGGTTTCGTTATCCAAATGGTTCTTCTACCAGTCATAGTCAGAATCACTGATAGGGCTACAGTCATTTGACTGCTCAGCTCAAGCTGGTAGATCTAGATAGGCTCACTCATGCATCTGGCAGTTAATATTGGCTATCAGCTAGATGTCTTAGTTCTCCACATGACCCCTCATGTTCTAGTAGGCTATACTAGGTTATTTCACAAAACGGCATCTTAGTATTCCAAAAAGGGAACAGTGAAAGCCATGAACATCTTAAGGCCTACATATTTTATTGGTCAAAACAAGTCACAAAACCAGATGGGATTCAAGGGGGTGGGAAATAGGTCCATCCTCTTGCTGACCGGAGCTATAGTGCCACATTACAAGGGCATGTAGACACTGGGGACATAATTCACTGGGGGTCGCTATTATATCTACCGACCAGAGAAGGCAGGTGGAATTAGGTGACACCTGCATCGCAAGTCCACTAGGAGTTCTGTGCAGACCAGCTTCCAAACATCACAGACTATTTCAGAAGCATCATCTCTATCATGGAATGTCTCATTGTTTGGGAATTACTGAAACAGTGGTTATAAACATATCTGAATTTGTTTGGGCTCCAAGATTTTGGAGACAAGTACCTTGAGTTCTATCCCAAATTGGAGATCAGACTGTTGTTGAAGTTGGCCCTGCTAAAGAGCCTCCCAATAAAAGAAATCCCACATGTGAACTGAAGCACAGGTCTCTGAGTCCAGGAGGCCATGGGCACAGCTACCATGTGAGGCTGCATGTGGCTGTGTGGTTTGTGCACTGCACAGAAGCCATGGCTGATAGGGTAAGTTGGGGTTGAAATCCTCAAGGCTAGCTGTTTACTAAACTGTGTCCCCATACCCTCACCCAAGAGCTGTGCTCATCCAGAGAAGGTGATTTGACTAATTTGTCTACTCAGAGAGGATGCTCATGTCTATTCATTATGAAATACTTATACCTATGCATCTGATATAAAGGCATATTATTTATCTGTGGTGAAGGACTGGTTTTGTGTTGTGCTGTTTCAGTTTCCAATCTACTGAAGAGCATCCTGTGGTCCTACTGCATGTGACCGGTACTCTGTGTGTGAGGCATGCAATTTGCCAGGTGTGTTTGACAACACCCCAACTGGTCCGTATCCTGATTCAAGACTTTTAAGACCACTGATCATGCATTTGGCTGTTTCAGCAAAGTCAAATTGCTGTAACATTCTCTAACCACTTATATCAGCATTGTGCTTTTCTCACTCAGACTATTAATAGCTTGTGAACCAGGACTGGTGCCTGGACAACACTTTGATTAGTTTATGCCATGCAGCCTACATCCCCATGCCAATGATGCAGGGTTGAGCTAGACCTTGCACTGGGGGAGCCGCTGATAGAACCAGGTTGGACATCTCACCCACAAAGGGCCTACTTATTGACTCACTATTAATCTATTTAATGAGACACAGCACATGGAAGTCAGCCTGACTGGGAGAGGCTAATCTCTGGACCAATCAGTTGGGTTCTCTCCAATGGAGATAGAGCACAGTAGCCTATCTAACAAAAAGAAATAAGGGCAGGGAGCACAAAGAGAAAGGCAGAAATATGCCAAAAAGTAGAGAACCCAGGGCCCACGAGAGTGAAATGGAAGGCAGCTGCCCCCTAAAGCCATCAGACGGCCTCTCAGGACCAGCACCAGACGTCATGAGTTTTTATAATAAACTCCCTTCTCCTAAGATGGCCTGGGGAAGGGTATAGCCCAAAAGGAAAAGAAGTTAAGACACCCCTCAAGAACTTCAAGAAGTGTGTGCAGGATGAGGAAGCAGGGACTTTTAGGAAAACCCAAAGTCCTGCTACAGGTAAGAGTCAAATAAATACTATTGCTTCTAAAATAGCTAACTTTGATTGAATAATTACTGCATTCCAGGCACTGTGCTAAGCACTTTACAAATATTTTATTTTATTGTATTATTATTTTTTTGAGACAGAGTCTCACTCTGTCGCCCAGGCTGGAGTGCAGTGGCGCAATCTCAGCTCACTGCAACCTCTGCCTCCTGGGTTCAAGTGATTCTCCTGCCTCAGCCTCCTGAGTAGCTGGGACTACAGGCGCGCACCACCACACCCAGCTAATTTTTGTATTTTTAGTAGAGATGGGGTTTCACCATGTTGGCCTCAATCTCTTCACTGTCTTTGTCTGTCTCAATCTCTTGACCTGGTGATCTGCCCGTGTTGGCCTCCCAAAGTGCTGGGATTACAGGCGTGAGCTACCACGCCCGGCCAAACAAATATTTTAAACTATATTTAATTCTCACCACTCTATGAAATGGCCATCATTGTTATCCATATTTTATAAAAGAGGAAACTGAGGCAGCTTCCTCAGTTTAGGTAGCATGTCCAAGGTCACACGACAAGTAAATGAGAGAACAGGGACTTGAAGCTAGGTGGGGTGGCCCAAGAGCCTATGCCATCTTTCTCAAGTAAAGCTAAAAAATAAAAATAAAAATGATGGGGTGGGGTGGCCCAAGAGTCTATCCCATCTTCCCCAAAGCTAAAAAATAAAAATAAAAATGATGTTTGTTCTTGTTTGAGTTACCCAGTTTTCTCTGCCCAGACTAGTGTCATCTAACAAGATACGGGTTGTATATATTGCACTTCTTTTGCAGTGTAATTATTGGCTTATCTGGCTGTGTCCTAACCTTGGAAAATATTTATCTTCCTAGAACAGTGTCTCGTATATACCTAGAGCACAATAAAAATTTGTGTTTTTTAAAACAATTATATCTGGAGGAAGTGAGATTATGAAAGATCTTGATTGTCAGACAATAAACTAGGTTTTGTTCTATGCACATTTGGATGCATTAGATGGTTTTTGAGCCTGAGTGTGACCATGGTACATAAATGAGCAGGAGAATGGAAAGGCTGGAGGCAAAGCTACCTAGAAGACAATATTTACCAGGCAAGAATCTGAGAAGGGATACAGAAATGGGAAAGATGGGACAGATGAGTGTAAGAACATAAGAGATTTATTATTACGTAGGAAGCAATATTGGGTCATCCCGAGGAAGGTATCTGCCACTCAAAGTTACATCCTGAAAGTATTACTGAAGTAAACAGTGACCACTCTTTTAAAAAAATCCCACACCATCAATTTTCTTGATGGCACAGGGAGTGAACCAAGGAGGAAAAACACAGAGGATAAAGATTTTGAATAGAAAAGTTATCTAGAAGAGTTGGACTCTGTGCCAATCATGGAATGGTCAGGGATCAGAATTCACCATCGGGGGTTCAAATAAAAAGACTTTAATAAAAGAACTAAGGTCCCACCGAGAAGTCATTACTACCCCTAGTTTTGAAAATATTAAGGCAGGAGATCTTAATAGGAACTCAGTGAGAACTGGAGAAGCTGTAGTCCCAGAGGGTTACAGTGACTACCAGAGACATTGCACCATAGCTGGGAGAAATACTCCAATATTCCTTTTCTCATGTTCCCCAGTCTCCTGATGGTGCCTTTCACTGGCTGAGCCAATCAGCACCTGGAAGACACTGAGCTTGGGAGATGCAGCCCACAGTGGTGAGCTCCCCAGGGCACAGAGCTGGACAGAGAAAGACAGACATATAGAACTGGAGGGGCAATTAGAGAATATGAAGAAGTCCTAGAATATTTAACGAATTTATTTTACTGATATTTTCCTTTTATATGCACAGAAACAATAAATGACAAACAAAAATGTCTAAATGTGTATGAAAGAGCTTTTGCAGAAAGTATACAAAAAAACCTGGAAGTAACAAAAACATTGTGTCAGTTTAATTGACAGCTTTTTCCCCCTTCCTAATAGTTCATGAAATAACAGTGAGTCACATGATGCTGCTCCTTTTTTTTTTTTTTTTTTTAACAAAAAAAGAGGATTTGGTAATTTAGGATGCATTTGTTGCAAGAAACAGAACCCAATGCAAGATGATAAACAACAAAAAGAGTAATAGTTGCTTCCCATAACTAGAAAGTCCCTATCTAGGGTGGACGTAAGGGTTGGGTAGATTTGTTGGCCCAATGATAAAATCAAGTACATAGTTTCTTTCTGGCCCTCTGCTATGTGTTTCATTGTATCATATTCATCCGGAGCTGGCTCCCTTCCTGTGGCTGAAAGAAGGCAGCAAACAACCCCTTGAATTATATTTTCAATGCAGATAGAAAACAAGTTGTTGCTGGAAACTCCCTCAGGAGATCCTTCCCAGAAGCATCTGGAACACTACACCTTGCACTACTCACTGGACCAAATATCTGCTCTATAGCAATGATTAACAAATAGAATCACACTGATTAACATAGGCTTGAGTGACATGACTGTTTCTAGAGTCAAGGTAGAGTTAAGTTCCCCCCACAACCAGACAGCTACACTAGAGAACTGTGAATTGCTACATGTTCCCTGCCCTCCAAAAGTGAGGGTAATTACCAATAGAGGGCTGAATGGGTCCTGGGGAAAGTAGGCAACACCTGTACAATACTATTTAACTAAAATATCATTACTTTTCATGGCATTATAAAACATGCAATACATGCACCATGGCCAAGATTCTCTCCCTCTTTTCTTTTTTTTTTTGAGACAGGGTCTCACTCTGTCACCCAGGCTTGGAGTGCAATGGCATGATCACAGCTAACTGCAGCCTTGACCTCTCAGGCTCAAGCAATGCTCCCACCTCCACCTCCTAAGTAGCTGGGACTACAGGCAAGTGCTACCACACCCAGCTAATTTTTGTAGAGGCTGGGTTTCACCATGTTGCCCAAGCTGGTCTCCAACTCCTGGGCTCAAGCCATCTGCTTGCCTCAACCTCCCAAAGCGCTGGGATTACAGGCATTAGCCACCACACCTAGCCAGTCAAGATTTTTAATAGGAAACAACTGAATACACTCTAGCTGGTGAAAGTAAACAAAGACTTTATTAAAGGCATTAGGGAGCTCTTAGAATTTTCAGAAGACTCAGAGAACTAGACCATAAAGCTAATCAACCACACCAAATTTTTCGCTATTGAAACACCTCATAATACCATTTGGCAATACAGCATGTAGAACCGAATGCTAGGAAGCCAGTACCCACACCAAAAAACTGAACAGCCAGGCATAGTGGCTCATGCCTATAGTCCCAGCTACTGGGCAACATAGTGGGACCCCATCTCTAAAACAAAGAAACAACAACAACAACAAAAACCCAAACACCACCAAACACCTTTGCCACTATGCTTGCCTGGGGATTGATCTCATGATGCCTTCAACCGCATCCAAATCTCATGTGTGGGTGTCCATTTGTCAGAGCCCAGGTCATATGCCTGAACCTTAGCTTCCACAGAGTATGGTGATGGCGTGTCCGGCATCTACCTGAGAAGGTAGGATTCAGTGTGGGATGTATTCAAGATCAGAAAAGTATCCAGAAGGTTTTGAGCAGCACCAAATAGTACTTCAACATGCAATGTCATTCACTGCTTCTGTGGGCCCAGGAAAATGTACTCCTGGGCAAATGAATCACAGCTCAGAGAAAGAAAGATTTGTTCAGCAAATGCCGCAAAAATGCCTCACTCTGCAGTTTAATGGGGTGGCAATGCAAACAGGATGCTTTGAGTGGAAAATCTTGCCTAGCTATCTCAATCTGTATCTCTACCAGGCTCAAAATTCACTTAATTCTAGGACCAACACTGATCCCTGCCATAACATAAATACTCATTTAACAAGTGTCCTACGTGTTATCTGTGTATCACTTAGTTTCTTGGCTCCTGACAAAATCCATTTCTTTCATAATATACTTCAGATATAAAAGTGTATTAAGAACAGATATATTTAAGGCTCATTTATCTTTTTTGATGTGGCATGTTCACTATTAGGGATCTAGAGACTTGACAACTACATGGATGAACCAATTTGCAATGACTTGACTGGCGTTTTTATAATAATGACCTAATTGCATATAAAGAAATATAATTAACATATATGTGACACCAACTATGTGTTCCTGTATTAGGTGTTCTACAAACAGTATCTCATTTTATCTTCTGAAAAAAAGAAGGTAGGTGCTATTATTCCCATTTTACCAGAGAGGAAACCGAGGCTCAGAGACATTATCTATCTGGCTCTCCGTCATATAATCTGCCTCCTAGAATCATCCACTTATGAAATCTTGCAACACAGGAACAAAGAGATGACCTGCTTCAGAGATGAGGGTAGGATTCTTATATTTCCCAGGACTTTTCTACCATGCATCTCCAACCATTGTTTCCCCCGTACAAAGATATCATCCTTGGTTTTACTGTGCATCTCAGATAACAGTTTCACCAACCCATCCGCTCTAGGTTTCTTCCAGCCTTCATTAACTCTAATTTCATTATCACCTGTTCTGGTGTGACCCTGTTCCCTGTGCACTTCTCTCCTTTCTCATGGGAAATGAATTTCTGTCTCTGCATCAGCTCTCTATCCAACTGTGTGAGCCCCGAGGCAAAGCACTCATTTGTATGTGAGTACTGTCCATCTCTCCTGTCATCCCCAGCTACCTCCTAAGGCTCTGACTCTTTGGTCACCTCTGGCTTCAGATGAGACTAAAGGGAATTTCTTAACCAGCATGTTGTGTGTGTGTGCGTGCATGCACGCATATGTGCACATATGCTTAATATCACTCAGATCATTCTGATTTCGTGTATGAATTGTAGTTCTGCATTTTATTAAAGTCTCCTTTCACCCCTTTCATTTTATTTTGTGAATTCTCACACCAGTATTGAATACGGCTCATGTATCCTTTGGGAGAAATAATAAATAATTTTCTAGTTGGGAGCAAATTAGATGAAGTTTATTTGATTTGCTTAGAAAGGCCAAATTTCTCAAAACAGTAAGTAAATGGGAGGCTGCTCTAGCAATACCAATGGAGAATCTATCAAAAAGCTCAGAAGTCCTACTGACTGGGGGAAAAAAAAGATATAAAAGACAAGACAAGAAAAAAACAAACAAACCCTGCCTCTCCTTTCTCCTTCTTCCCCATCTAACCTCGTAAGCTCCCCTCCCCACTAGCCCTCTGCAGTGTGATTGTCTTCTGATTCAAGGCCAGACAAAATAGCAGGGCAATAATGTTTTATTTCTGTTTTGTTGCCAGTGAGCTTGTGCTAAATCTCTCTATTCCCAGCCTCCTCTCTTCAAGTATATATACTTCAAGCAAAACAGAGGCAACAGAACTGGAATGTATAAAGTCAGGGAAAACACACGTGCACAAGCGCACACACATTCATATATGTATATACTAATAATAACTTCTTTTACAAATGAAGGCAGTACTTTTTGTGATCTAATAACATTTTAATAAACTTGAATTTCAAACTGCTACTAAACATAACATTAGGTAACGTATTAACTTGTGCTACATAAAGTCTCCATTATTACTTTTTGGTTTTTGTATTTTATATTTTCGCAAGAAGTGAACGCTGTCACCATGCTCAGTCTGTTTCTCTTGAGTATGTATGAGAGGTATTTGAAGGAAAATCAAGAAACAAGGACAAATATCATTACTGATTTCAAAAAATAAACAAAAAAACAGAAGATTGTGCTACTCTGACCAAGACAGAAGGGAAAAATAAGTTTAACATGTCCAAAGAGAGAAGTTGTAGCTATTCGGCAAAGGAAATGACTGAAACGATGTCAAATCTTTCCAAGAAAAGTTATGTTTGATTAAAATTTTCCCTCTGATTCATCCTAAGAAACCATTTTCCCCCAAGGCCTGGAATGGACATTTTGAAGGACACGTGCCTGTTATTGATACTGAATTCAGTCTCAGTGCATTATTTTAAAGCGATCACAGTGGTAGCTGTACACCAGTATGTGTATAGCCTTCAGATAAGCAATTGACTGTGAAATAATAGTACACAGCATTTAATATATACCCTCTGGTTATGGGTGTGCATACTAAACAAACAGTATTTTAAAATATATGCATATACATATAAACACGCAAACCCCACAAGTTAAAGCTCTCTATCTCTAAATGGACTGGCAGCTGCTTGAAATTTCCCCTCTACTCTCCCTAAGGTCTCAGGTGTGGGATCCATGAGCCAATGTCTCAGCTAGAACAGGTGTCTATCGCTGGGTAAATAGCAATTAGGCCCAAATTTCAGACTTTTTTTTTTTTTTCAAATCCCTTTCGGAGGAAAAGCCCAGGAATAAATAGTTGCTGTAACGGCCAGGGGTATTGTGTAGCATTATAGCCTCCAGCTGGTCTATTACATACTATAGACAGGCAAAGAATACGGGCACCTGACAGATGTGTTCTGTTAGCTTCATTAGGAAAGAAACAAAGAAACTCCTCAATTAATAGCAGCAGAGCCAAATGGGGGTGGGGGGAGAGCTTGAGGGGAGAGGAATCATAGCCTGTTATTTAAACAGAGTCAGGGAGCCTTTCACTAGTGGCTTAATATGATTCATTAATAAAAACAGCTTTTTGAATGCCCAGTTTAAGTCAAAAGAAATCACTAGCATTTTTTTCCCCTAGCAAAGGAAGGGCAAAATGACAAATTGCTGCTGTTAAATTCATTTCATGTGGGGATGGCCTTTCTCAAAGATCCCTTAAACGGCAAGGCTGGGTGTTTGTCACATTAAGTGGCAGAGCAGTTCTCAAAAATCGACTGTGGCACATCAGGGTCTCCGATGAATGGGCAGCAGTGGCCATCCAATAATTTTATGTATCCAGACCAGGAAGCATTTAGTGTTGTTTACATGAACGAGGATTTTTAAAGTAATGAAATGCAGCTCTTACCCTGATGAAAGGAAAATCTGTCCGTGGAGTCACTTTTAATTTCTTTTCTTCTTCTTGGAATGGTTTGAAATACTGGAGAAGCCCAGTTGGTGACTGCAGGTTTTGTTTCTTGCAAGCAGCAGAAGTCTGGTTATTTCTCCTTTTGTTTTTCCTTTGCTGAAGATACACGGGGAATCTATGTACAGTGTAAATATGTACAATTGTGAAAAGGGGAGTTATATATCATATTAGTAATATATGAGTTCTGAATAAAAACGGTTCTTTTTCCAAGCAAATAAGAACTACAGTAAGAACTCAGCTTTCATAATAATTCCCAGTGATGATTGTGGTGTGATACTTGAAAGAAGAATACTGCTTGCTACCAGGAGGTTAAAGTAGACAGTCTGACCTAGTTGCTGGGCTTAAGGAATGAATTCCTGACACCCCCTCCCACCCCCATCACCACCACTCAATTTATACAGCATAGAGTAAAAAGGACTCAGAGGCAAGGACCTAGAAAATTCAGGGGAATTTCTGATCAATTATCCAGGTAATTCAGGCATAATTACTATGAGTGTATTCACCTGGATAGTTTTTTATATGCTAAGAATTCATGGACAGCAGGATTATAACTACCAAGGCACAGTTCAGTGGAGAGTAGCCACAGGAGTCCCGGAGTAACCTAGGCCAGCAAGGATGTGCTCCAAAATCAGAATTGAACACTCATCTGTCTAATTGGGGTGTTGTCCCGCCAAAGAAATAGAAATCAAAACATAAATGGTCATGGCCAAATATGATGGGCCAGGGTCTTTGTGATGGAAATGTAATTGTAAACCTTTATGGCCAACTCAGGCTGTGATGTCTTGATGCTCTTCAATTTTTAAAATATACTCTTGGCTTCTATTTGTATTTTCCCCCCTCAAATAATAGCTACAGAACAAGAAGGCCTAATATCTATTCCCAAATGAACAGGAATGAAAAGGAAAAACAGCAAGCTTTCCTGGAAGCAAAGGCATTTTTCACCCAAAAGTCTCTTTCTACACTGCTAGTATTTCACATTTGACATCAAGGAATTGCAACCATGAAGGAAAAGGTCAGAATGTGAAACTGTTATGTTCAGACTCTAACTCATTATGGATCTTAATCTTTAGAAACAAGTAATAGTTCCAGCAGCAAATGACCGTTGGTTATAACTTAAAGTTCCTTCTCAGAGACCTGATGAAAGAAACCCTCATTGTCATTGTTAGGCAGATCCTTGTAGAATGCAGTCTTTCAAACCTAAAATCACTTTTGATGAGGGTGCAGAAAATGTACAAAACTCCCACCAAAAGATGAGGTCGAAATTCAAAATCATGAAAATAATCACTTAGTACAAACAATCAACAAAGTGTAATCCTAGCCTGCAAGTTTGTGTCAAAAATGAAGTGTATTTCAGCTTGTTTAGAAAAATACAACTTGGATCTTTATTATTTTTCCTTTCTCAACGTCAAATGCCACTTTTTTCCTTTAGTGTTTTTAAACAACTCAGAAGCATGCATGCACATTTGGTTTCCAATAGTGTACAGACACCTTCAACATTAGGCTTGACTCCTCTTACTCTTACTCCCTCATTTCCATGTTCATCAGATTCTGATATTTTTGCCTCTTAAGTGAGTCTCAGATCCACTCCATGCTCTCCATCCATCCCATCATCATTCAGCTCCTTGTCATTGCTCACTTGAGCTATTGCACAATCTTTTTAAATTTTATTTTGAGACAGGGTCTCACTCTGTCACTCAGGCTGGAATGCAGTGGCACAGTCAAGGCTCACTGCAGCCTTGACCTTCCAGGCTCAGGTGATCCTCTCACCTCAGCCTCTCGAGTAACTGGGGCTATAGGCACACCACCACGCCCGGCTGATTTTTGTATTTTTTGTAGAGATGAGGTTTCGCCCAGTTGCCCAGGCTGGTCCCGAACTCCTGGGCTCAAGGGATTCACCCACATCGGCCTACCAAAGTGCTAGGATTATAGGAGTGAGCCACCACGCCCAGCTGCAAAATCCTCTTAATCAGTCTCTTTGCCCCCAGTCTTAAACCCTCCAGACTTATCTTCACTTTCCTGCCAGAAGGAGCTTTCTCAGATGAGAATCAGATGTCCATTCCTTGGTCCAAAAGCATTCCGTGGCTCCTATCATTTAGAAAATGAATTCCAAAGTCTTTACCACCGTAGACAATGACTGGACTGACCACCTCCTGCCATTCCCTGTCATTAGTGTAGCTTTTCTGGAGACTTCTAGTATATCCCATGTAGATGAACATATGTACGATGTTAGCTGTAGGTTTCTTGCAGATGTCTTTTATAAGGTTGAGGAATTTCCTTTCTACTTCGCCTTTGACAGAGACTTTTCATTATGAGTGGGTGCCACACAGAAAGTACCTTGAGAACTTGATGCTAATCACAAATGACTATCCATTTATATATATTAGGTGAATAAATGTATTAATACATCTCTTCTGATGTCATGTGTGATGTTTTTGGTCCACTCCTACTCTGATTTAATATTTTTATCTTACTGTTTCTATTTCCCTTACACTGTGCACCCAGCATGGTCTCTCTCACGCTGTAAGCTCCTTGAAACCAGGTGTGGTGACTATGTAATTCTTTATACTTAGCACATTTACATGCAGAATTCATGGCTCAATAATATGTTTTGTTATAAGCACAGAGTCGAAAGGACAGTATTTCTGGTTTGATTTCTACCTTGCTCTGGAATTAATGTTTGCAAAGAAAATTAGAAAGTAGAATACACTGAGACAGAAAAATGTTTTGATTACTGAATTTGTGCATGCGGCCAACTGTGTTTGTTAGGGGGTGACAGAATTTGCTACAAAGTGTGTTGAGATAGCTTAACTGGGACCATAAGCTGAGAAGGACTTTTCATATGGTTTCTTGTTGGTGTAAAGAAGAATCACATTTGTGTAAATTTCCTTCTATTCAAAAATCATTCATCTTTCTTTTGCTGTTCACAGATTTCCAGGGCCAGATTCAGTTAGATCTGTCACAGACAGGCACAGACAAACACAAATAGGAAAAGCGTTTGAGGGTAGCAAAAAACTGGATAGATTATGCCACTTATTTTACTGTCTCTTGTTGTCTCAAATATAACTGTTTGTCCCATCTGTCAAGAAACCTGCTGATTTTAACATTCCATTTTGTTGTCAACAACTCTTTCTATTCTTTCCAAACCTTCAAACCACAGAATGAAATTCCACTGGCATTTAGTTTAAAAAAAAAAAGACCTCATAAATAATTTTCATCATGTTTGAGGCTTGTATTTGTGACCTTTCTCTTCCATTCCACCCTTCAGTTTCCCTAACTAGAGTCACAAAAATAGGAAATCATGGGCTTTTTTTAATGCAGCTTAGAAACTGTTGGGGGGCAAATTTTTTTAAAAGAAAAATAAATAATAATCCCAGGACCTTCTTTTAAGTGGTAATCTTAAAGAAACAAATTCATGAGAAAAGACAAAATACAACTTTAAAAACAAAGCAACTTCCATTATGCATTTAAAAAGTAAAAGATAATATTGAAAAATACAGCAAATCGACCAAGTGTTTATCTTTTCTATACAGAGAATACATTTAAATGGATGAGAAAATATGAGAGTCCCAATAGCCAAACTAGGACACAGGAGGTGAAAGAATAATTCTAAGCGTTCAACCAGAGTCATAAAAATTCAACAGCAAGATATCATTTTTCACTTTTGCAAAATATTCGGAAGAGTAATACTCAGTGTTAATAAGGCTGAGGTGAAGCTGAGACTCTCACCTGGTGATATATTAATGACCCTATTCTATAGGAAAGCAGTTGGCAGTGTTTCAGGACTCATAAAGATGTTCATACTCATTTACTCTGAAATTCCTTTATGGAAAATACTCAGAAATTAAGGGAATTTTTCAAAATATGTGAGTATATTTATCTCAATGTACATTTCAATAGTAAACTACTGAAAATATCCTATATGTTTATGACACACTTCTATAAATAGAATATACAACCAAAAAATTATATGTGCCAAGAGTTTTTAATAACATAAAGAAATGCTAATGGATTATACTTAGAGAAAGAAGAATAGAATACAGATTCTAACTGCTTTGTTCTTATTGAAGAACTGGCTGAGTTAAGAAAAGATAATTTTTGAGAGGCTTTCCTTCTTTAATTATATGTATATATAACATATATAAAATATAAAATGCCTTTAAAGGACTATAAGAAATGCATACATTGTTAGCAGACAAATAGTAAGGGTGGTGAAATTATGAATAATAATATTTTTTGTTTCAATGATTTGTTCTTTAATATTTTATAAGAATATGTATCACTTCTACAATCGGAAAAAAAGTAGAGGCTTAGAATACTTGAAAAGTTAGGGCTTTTTCTATTTGGTTATTTTGGGTCTTCTGTAATAAATGACATCTATCTAATTGTTTAACCCTTAGAAGGAAAACCATTTGTATCTAATATATGTCAGGCACTATGCTAAGCAATTGGACATATCTCATTTAATCTTTATGATAACCCTGAAAAATAGATGTTAACTTTATTTTTATATGTAAAGAACACAAGGCTCAAAAAGTGTAAGCATCTTACCCCAGATCATATGAATAAGAAGAACCAGGGTTGGTGTTTCAACACCATACAATTTCCACATTATCATCAATGTTGACGTGCCTAAGACAGCAACCCTTCCAGGTGAAATCATTTATTATGAGGAAAAATAAATTATGAATTTATGTATTAAAGGAATAAGATTTAAATTCACTTTTAATTTGAGCTTTTGCATTGCCTTTATTTGTTTGTTTAGAGATTGAAAGAGCAGGAAAGAAATTCAAGAAGTGTCTTTTCCAAAATCAGCCAGGATTGTTTTAGTTTTTCAAATGAGTGCAAAATAATTCGCAATGTATAAGGATAGTTATCAGTTATCAACCATAATTTCTGTTATATGTCTAGTCTGATCATATCACCTCCAGCAACACGATATTTACCTCACCAATAGTACAACAAAGGCACTCGGAATCTTTCTTATAAACCTCTCCTGCAGCTTTTGTGATTAATCTATAATAAAAAGAATGGGCAAATGACAGTCATTTAAGACTGAGTTTCTATTCTTAAACTTCTCTCACACCAGTTTGTCAAAAATACCTCATGAACATAGCATCACCTGCGAGGCCTGAGACAGCTTTGTTCTTGCTTCCTTGTTGTTGCTGGTTTTATTCCTTCCTTAATTGTTTTATGCCTAACTAGATAGAATTTTCAGCATCTTCCTCGCACTTAAGGCAAAGCTACTCAGGTGAGTAAAATCAGTATCAGCCTCTTGTATTACAGATTCTGGGGTTTGTTTCAAGGCATGTCATAGGCTTGAGTCAGAAGCCAAAAACAATCTCATCGATGCCCAAAAGGAGATGTTCATGCTCTCTTTGCCTCTCCCCACTCTCTTAAAAATCAGAGGGACACAGCTCATTCCACCCCTCTCACAAACCTTCCCTTGACCACAGGGACAAATAGATTATGGCTGAACTTTTATTCTCTTCTTATGTGTGTGGGTAAGTTTTTGAAATAGAAGAATTAGTTCAACCTGAAAAGTCTGTGTTAATCTCTCTATGTGCTTTTAATTTTCAAAAAAATATTTCCTGTTTCATCTTTGCTTCATACTCTACTACAAATTATGCTGGTTCTATTCCTCTAGTGCATTAAGCTAGTGAGTTGCTATGTCTCAGCTCGCCATGTGGGTTCCGGCATCAAAGCCTTGGGCCAATTTTATTTCATTTGTATTTGCTGTCAGAACAATGTCTTTATTCTAAAATGCCCTTCTCAAATCACCTCTCAGGTGGTTTGATACAAGCAGCATGCAGCAGAAAAATATCTTTAAAAAAAATCTATGCTATTTCTTTAATGTTTTACCCTGTGAATACTGAATGCATGGCACACTTAGTTAAACAACATCTTGAGTTCCATTTTTAAGATGAAACGTACCTTTTATTTTAAATATCTCTGAGACAACTGATCTGCTCTCCTTCTATGGAAGGAGTTTTTGTTTGGAGGGTGGTGGTCTATTCAAATTACTGCTTAGCAATAAACATTTTTACAATCTCGTTTGTTTTAGACTGCCAGATGACACCTAGATTGATTCGATTTTGTACAAAATTCTCACAAAATAAAGACTGAAATGCATTTAGGGAGCTGACAAGGCTGTAGAATTCCATCACGTCAAATTAGCATGAGAAGGAAAATGAGAGCGAGGGTGGACTGAGAATCCGATCATCTTGCCTAACCACGCTGTGTAAACGTGGAGCGCTCACAAGAAAATACCTTTCTTTCCTTTGTTGCATGTATTGTAGGGAGCCAAATGGAGGGGGAAGAAGAGATTTAAGGAGAAATTGCAGCGAGCTGGCAGGTAGTGGGCAGGGTATCAATCCAGTTTGTCACATTAAGGATTGTAAAGAATCCATCTCAGAATGACATTGATGACTCAGGGTATTCAGTTCAGTCCAAACTAAGGCAAATGGCAGTGGCGTGGTAAGCCCAGAAGTCAACAGGGAATTCAACCTCGGAGAAAGCTGGGAGAAGGGGAGAGAAGCAAGACACAGAACAGCAGCTGATTTTGCAGGGCTGCATTTGTGAGAGAATTAGAGCTCTCACCCGCCCTCACCATTTCTCTTTGACCACATGTCAGACATCCTCCATCAGGTTCACCCTTTCCATGGCTGCCCTTTGCAGACGTCTGTCGACTGAGAGCAAACTGGTGTGCACGCCTGTGGTCTATATACTGGGCTAAGGAAAGGACAACCTGCACAGGTTCACAGGCGCATGTGCTGTTCTTAGAGAAGTCATTCTTAATACCAACTGCCCTACACCCACCATTACTTCCTGCTTCTCACTGGCCCCCATCAGCGTCACAGAGAGAGTGTATCCTCAGACCCTCCCCAATTCCTTTGACCCTCTCTATCCACAGAGTAACTGCCAGGCAACAACCACTGCTTGTCCTTCATTGCACTCTTCCTAATTAGCAGGTATATGTGTATTTACGTGTTTATTTGTTTCGTTTCTGTCTTCCCCCTAGAGAAAAGGGAAACCCTATGGGGCATGTCTTATTTGCTGCTATCTCCCCACTGCCAAACACAGTGCCTGACACGTAGTAGGGCCTCAGTAACTATATGTGGAATAAATGAATAAATTGTTGGATGGGCCGTGTGCAGTGGCTCACGCCTGTAATCCCAGCACTTCGGGAAGCCGAGGCGGGTGGACCACTTGAGGTCAGGAGTTTGAGACTAGCCTAGCCACATGGTGAAACCCCATATCTACTAAAAGTACAAAAATTAGCCAGGCAGGGTGGCAGGTGCTTGTAATCCCAGCTACTTAGGAGGCTGAGGCAGGAGAATCACTTGAACCTGGGAGGTGGAGGTTGCAGTGAACCGAGATTGCACCACTGCACTCCAGCCTGGGCGACAAGAGCAAACCTCCGTCTCAAAAAAAAAAAAAAAAAAGCTGGATGGATGAGTGCACGAATTTATAAAGTATGTCTCTAGGAAATAGAATATAGAGTTTCTATCTTACAGATCTGGTCAAGTAAAAAAAAAAGATATTTTGTCGTGTTGCACTGATTCTTACATTTTCTCATATTTTAACATCTTTCAAATGGGATGGATTTTACAATTTATAGAGCCTTAAAATTATAAGCACCAGAGTTTTTCTTTTCTTTCTTTCTTAATAGCATATAATAGTGTATCTTACAATCACTGGTGTCTTAGAAGAGTTATAATCACAAATCATAGCCAATATAAAGGCAAATAAAGACATCTGTATGGGTGATGTCTCTCACAAGCTTCCCAGGGTTCCTTCAGACTAAGGCTTATCAAACTTTACATCAGAATCACTTTGTTGAAAACGCATATTTCTGGGATCAACCCCAGAGATTCTGATTCAGCAAGTCTGAAGCAATGCCCAGGAATCTGCACTTTTAAAGCCTTCCAATGTTTTTGCTGCAAGTGATCCTCTGCCTTCACTTTGATAAATATTCCATACAACAAAGTTCTTCAAATGCTTCTCCAGCCCTATTAAGGTACCTGAAAAGGTTCCAATTTTTTTTTTAGCAAATCATTGAAGGTCTAGTCTTCAAAATAGAACGAACCGTAGGTCCCTCTGCCTTGGGTCATTCATTACTGTCCCTATCGGAAGACACACTTGGTAATTGCTGGGCACCTCCACTGACTCTGATACTACTAGAAAATGCAGCTGTATTTCAGATCATACAGTGCCCTTTGGCTGAATTTACATTAGAAAGTATAATAGTTGAACCATGGTAACATATCCAAGAGGTAACATTTGGGTGGATTTGCAGAAGGATTTGGGTGGATTTAGCAGTTCTCAGGTGAACAAGAGCTGGGAAGGAGGCTTTTTTCTAAGCAGGAGGAATAGCATATACTGGTAGTAGATATGGATATCACCTCAAATCCCTCTTGGAAGCAGAGAGTCAATCAACACTTATAAATGAAAATATTATTACTACTTTTTTGTAAAGGTCTATCCTCTATTAAAGCAGATATTTATCTAATACCTAATGCCTTCCTTGCAACTACCCTTAACAATGAGAATAATATTTGTGTTAGGAGCCTCTGCTGGAGTCCCAGTGATCCTCACATCCTGGTATTCATGCCTTCATGTAATCTGTGTTCCTTGAGTGTGGGCTGGACCTAGTGACTTGCTTCTAGTCAACAGAAAACCACACACATGATGGGATATTACCACCAGGATCAGATAACAAAATGGCTTGCTTCCATCTTGCTCATACTCTTGCTTTCTCATTCACTTTCCCTGAGGAAACCAGCTGCCATATTGGGAGTGGTCCTCTACAGGTTCATAAACAAGGAACTGAAGGGGGTCTTCAGCCAACAGCCTGCAGGGAACTGAATTCTGCAAATAATCATGCAGACGAACTTGGAAACATACCTCACTCCACACCTTTTAGATGTGACCGCAGCTCTGGGTGACAGCTTGACTACAACTTCATGAAAGAACCAGAGCCAGACATATCAGCTAAGTTGGGTTCAGATTTCAGATCATCAAAATCTGTGAGATATAATAACTGGTTACCATTTTACGCTGCTATGTTTGGGGTAACTTGTAACACAGCTGTAACTAAGTAACACAAGACTCTTTTGGGTGCACTTTACATATCTCACTAGATACGCAAAAAATCCTTGAGAGATAGATGGCAGGTATCATTACACTCCATTTTACACATAAAGAATCTGAATCCAAGGACTTTATTACTTAAAAAGGTCATTTAATTCAGATATGGCAATACTAAGACTCAAACCTAAACTCCATGCTCATTCCTTTCAACCATATTTGCAAGAGCATTCCATTAAGGATCTGCAGAACTGAGTCCTGATTCTAGCTCTACCAAATACTATCTGTGTCACGGAGTAGCTGAATTAACCCACCTGGCTATTAGATTCTTCATATATACAGTGAGATGTTGGGTTCAGGATCATCAAAGTCTCTCTTAGCTCAAAATTTTGTCCATTTTATAAAAGGAAGACAAATGATATAACAAATTATTTTGGTGGTTAGAGATATAATCAAGAAAACTGTCTCTCAGCTCCAGTCTCTGTCCATTATTCCTGTGCTAATCTCAATGTGTTAAACTTGTTCCTTTTACCATCAATTCTGAGAGAAATGTGGGGCCTTATTATCCTGTCTTTGAGCTTCCTCTTGAGGAATAGCCCCCTGCCATGACCTTCACAGATCCAGCAATGCCCAGTCTGGGTGGCCATAAATGCCAGGTGACAATAAGAAGACCAATTTTTATCAGCCAGTTCTGTTCACTAAAGTATTGAGTTAAGTTATCCATGCTCAGAAAACCATAATCTCATTTCTGTGATTTACCTTAATTAGTTAGCACCTAATGGTTTGGAGAGCCAGAGGCATCACCAAGAGTAAATCAACACAAAATATATTGCTTGACTATTCATTGAAAGAACTTGCCATTACATGATGAGTTAACAGTAAGTTATCGGAAATGTGACTACTTTTATTGTAAATGATTCTTTTTTAATCCACACAGGAGAGGAGTGGGAGAGTAAATGTACTGTGCCATTATGAACCTGTCAGTCACACATGTATGAGACATCAGCTCCATCTAGAACAAAATTTGCTGCCACTCAGAAATAATGTTTAACATTAATCTGTTATTCTGATCTGTACTCACTAGATTTTTGATGGACAGATGAACTTATAAAATTTTTAATACAGCCATTTTCTAAAAAGCTAAAACTTCAAGTTACATTTACTCTTGGTAAGAATTAACCATAATTATCTAATGTCCATTTCCATTGTTCATTCTACTCTCATTCATCTTAAATGCCTAGTAAGACTCTGTAGGTATACACATAGTATAGACAATATGCTCAAGATTGTAGCCAAATAATTGGGGTTGGCAAAATTGAGAGTAAGAAACTACACTACAGCACCATCACAAATAAGCACTAAATTTATCTACTCACAGATGCAGACAACAATACATTTTAAATACTTGTTTTCCCTCAGGCAGGAAAAAGATGGATAAATAAATAAAAATCAGCAATGCTCTGTCCAGGGCCTAGAATAAAAAATCTGTTTTTCATGAGATGACATTCTAAATTAAAATAAACAGTGAAGATTTAAAACACAAATGGGAGGCCAAAATGAGCTGATAAGCAAACAGAAAAAGATAAGTAAAAGAAAAGGCATTTGAAAAACCACAGGAAATATCATTCACTTGAACTGGGAAGAGTGCCATCGCCTTAAATAATAACAACCCCAGAAGCGCTCCAGGGACATCCAGGTGGACACTGTCTTGTGTGGATCCCCTTCCCACCTTCAAATGCAGGAACCTAGTACAGTCTGGTGGTTTCACAGATTCAAGCTACCTTCAATATTTGGATATCAAAAATTACCTCTTTGACAAGGGTTATATACTAATATTCATTCTCTCAAATCACTAGAAGGCACTGACAAATGAAAAACACCTTTTTAAACAATGCAATTATTTAACATTTTATAAGCATTTTTATATTTCAGGATATTTTAACAACTTATTGTAAAACATTCATAACTTTAAAAGTCTTCATTGTTTCTCTGGAATTCAAATTTAACTGAGAATCTTGTATTTTTATTTGCTAGCTCTGACAAACCTACTCCTATTCTCTGGGAAGCAATAGGTAGTTAGCTAGCTAGTTGGGGCATAGCTGAGACCAGAACTCAAACCTCAGGACTCTCAGCTCTGAGCACCTTCCACAAAGGATTAAACCCAGGAGGAAAGTTACAACTAACCCAATCTGAGAAGCAAATCATGAAGCACAAAAATGGGTGGGGTTGGAAAAATAGAGGAGGGAATATACCTTCCTAACTGGCCAGGAAAAAAAAAGGTTTTCGAAGCAACTGCAATTATTTGAAAATTATTTTCGAACAAATATCTTTTATTTTCTGAAAGTGTCTCTACAAAAGTCAGTGTCCCAAACCCACATTAGATTCTGTCCAACAAAATCCTGTTCAGATCTCACCTGGATCTGAATTTCCCAGAGAGATTGGATAGAAGTCACCAGAATCTGAAACTAAGATATATGCCCTAACATGCAATAGAGATTCAGCACCTCGGACAGTGGTCGCTATTATGGTAGACGATACATAACCCTTCTTTCTAACTACTCTTGAGTACTGAGGCTTTGGAGACTTACTGCTCCCTCTGTGAAACTAGCTGTACGTTCTCACAGGTTTCCCATCCCTTTAACGGGTTACCTCATCATAATGGCAGATTAGGTTTCCAAACAGATGTTGGACATCAACATCCAAGGCACTTCTATCACAACTAGAGGCCCTTCTTTTGCTCTGTTTTGTTTGTAAACCCTTTCCTGCCTTTTCAAATTCTCATCCATTAATTTTTTTCTCATCATTTAAAAAATTTCTTTACTCCACAAACTGGCACGCACATCGTGTAGTCCTGATGCAGACCCTCGTAACTAAAATAACATTGCACTTGAGCAATAAAGATGTGATAGAAGAAGAAAAGACAAAACTATAAAAAACTGACAATGTGTTAGTGATTACCAGGGGCTGAGAATGAGGACTGAGGGTAGAGTTGCCTACAAAGGGGCACAAGGACCGTGGGGAAACTGTTCTATACCCTGATTGCCATGATGGTGGCACAAGTGTATGCATTCAACAGAACTCACAGGACTCTATATTATAGAGGGTGAATTATAGTTTATGTAAATTATGCCTCAATAAACCTGGTTTAAAAAGAAAAATATATTATAAAAAAGAGAAATATATGTCTGACAACTAGCTCTGCAGGGTGGATCATGGTTAGTCCTGCCACAGGCTGCATTGCTTTAAGACAGCAGCTATATTAATTATGTTTGCTCTAAAATCTTCATTTGAAGAGGGACATTCACCAACTAGAGATGATCCTGATGTTGGTGACTAGAATTAAGAGGCTAGACCTTTTAGGGTGGTTTCAGCAGACAGAACTTGTGCCAATAAGTGGAAGAGAGAAGAAGGTGGAATCCAATTATCAAACAGAATCAGTTGCCTTTTTATTTCTGGGGGAAGGTATTCAAACAGTAGTTGAAAAACATTCTAGCAGAGATTATACTAAAAAGATGTAGGGTTAGATGGGAGTTAAACTACATGTCAACCAACAGCCTTTACAACTCTAAAATTCTATTGAATTAACCCGAAGTCCTACTTATGTGTCATGCTTAATTCTTAGTATGACCTTATAATGCATTACTTTTCAGAAAACAATTCAAAGTTCACTCCCTGGTAAACAATCATGACTGTTTTTTCTTTAGAAGATAAAAATATAGGTATTATTCCAAATGAATTTCTAATCACATCAACAATTATTACCTTTATATAAAACATATAATATTTACACTAACTTTATTCCTTAAAAGTACAGTACAAGATGTTCTGTGCAAAATGAGATTAGAAACTTGTTTATTTCTTTTACAGTTTCTGTATAAATACTCCCCAGCTAATATCTTAGAGTATTCAAGAAACTAGCCGTCCTTTCCTCAAACTAAGAAAATCTCATTACACATGAGACTTGTTGTGATTTCAAATCTTAAAGGTGACATTCCAACAACCACCAATTTTTTTTCTTTTACATTTTTCCTTCTGTGAAAAATGGTGTCATTAACCTCCTATTCTCTGGAGCCCAAAAGTCAAAAATTTTGGATGTTTAACATGTCCCAAAGGATTTAGAGTCCTTTGTTGTACTCTTTTGACTGGAATAAAATCATCAGCGATAGGAATGTTAAACTGCCACCCTTCTAAGGTTATTAACAAAAATAGGATAGACTGTTTCTTAACTTAGCTACCCATTTTAAGTAATATTAAAAATACATTAATGACAAACAGCACAAACCACTCTCATGACAGTCACGAGTTTATATTTGCACTTTAATACATTCTGGAAAGATCACCACCATAATTTTTTAATGACTTCTCTGAAGAAATCACATTAAGACATTTAACCCTTGTTCTTGTCATTTTCATATGAACTAAGCTTATGAATATTGGCTAAGATGACATTTTTGTCAGGCTATATGTAAGTATTATGTAAAAAACAAAGTCTGGGTTTCTTCCCTAATTATTATGTATTATATATAACATGTTTATGATTAAATATGGCCCATATTTTAATAAAGAGCATTTTTACTGTTTTTAGTTGTAATGCCCTCTAAATGGTTCTAATCAGAATAGAAACTCTTGGGTAGGAGGTAGAGAAGATGCAATTTTTGTTAAGAATTCCAGGCACTCTGCAGGTAAAATGTGAATTGTTACATACAAATCAGTCAAGTAAAAATATAAAAATAAATGTAAAAACAAGAAAAGTCATGAAACTAGTTAAGATACTTACATTTTAAGATGCGTGGTGGCAAATTTCAAGTTTGTGAGCTCTCTTTGTTTAAAATGAAGTTTCATACGCAAAATACAGAAACCATTGATTACTGATGGAGAGATGCATATTTTCTCACTTGTTATAAAAGTATACAATATGAAAATCTGTTAAGCAATGAAATGACCAATGTAAGAAGCAAAAAGAAAAATACCGCATTTAACCTAAAGCCAGGTTTTTCAAGCTTGAATGTGAGAATCAGGAGGGCTTGTTAAAGCATGGGTTGTTGAGCTCCACCCCCAAGGCCCCAGATTCAGCGGTCTGGTTGGCACCCAAGAATCTGGGTGTGTAACAAGTTCCTGGGTGACACTGATGCTGCTGGTCTGGGGCTACACTTGAAGAACCACTGTCATTGAGAAGAGATAACAGTTTTTGATATAGCAGAAGGAGCACTGGTATGGGAATCAGAAACCTTCTGTGCCAAATGCAGGTTTAAAGGTAGAGGCCCTGGAAAAATTTACCTGGGTTTGAATCTCAGCTTCTGAGCATCATCTTTTTTATCCATAAAACTGGGATGACAGTAACTCCAGTTTCATTAAATTACATCATTCATTTATATTACGTGGCATAGTGCCTAGATGTTGACAAAAAATCAGTTAGTATTATTATTAGCTGTAACCTTAGAAAAGACACATAACATATATGTTACAGTTTTTATAAAAAGAGAAGGTTGTATAAAATTATCTTTAAGAATTTATCACTCCAAAACCCTATAATTCTAAATATATTTTCCATCCTCCTTATTTAAGACAACTTAATATTAATACAATTTAATATTGTTCTGCTTTCCTAAGTGATCAGGGACATGAAAAGAAGGGTAACACAAGTCCCCTGCTCTTACCCTTAAAAGATTCCCAATTCAGTACAGGAGAAAGAAAGGATAAAAATGAGACTGTTAATAATAATAGTATATGTTGAAGTGCTATAGTTAGTGGTTCAGCAATAAATTACATAGAAGTTTGGGGGAAAAAGTAGCTTCCCTAACTTCAAAGAGGACTTGGACCTTAAGCTTCACAGTGAAGGATATGTAGAAAAATAATATTCATATAGCTCTATGCAGCTTCCAGAACAATCCACATATGCTATCCCAGATATTATCCCATTTCATAAATGAGAAAAAACGAAGACTCAGAGCTGTAAAGTCATTTGACCAAAGTCACACAGCTAACAGGGTGGGAACCAAGACACGCTCTTGGCTCTTCAGACATGCTTTTTTCATTATATCATGGAGCAAAGAGCAATTGAACCAAGGGCATGGAGGAAAAAATTAGTGCATGGTATTCAAGAAATAGATCAATATATCTTGGCCAGGAGATTTAATTTAGTAACTATTAGCCCATAAGAGCAGCTGGAGCTAGAGCTGGGATAGGGCAGAGGACAATGATATTTTTGAAATCCATTTTGAGGGTTTATATTTTATCTTGAGATCACTGGGTAGTTATTGAACATTTATCTGGATACAAGCCAGACTTAAGAAGACACACTTATCCATTCACTTATTCAACAATAACTGATTGGGCACTGATTAGGTGCTAGGTTTTGTACCAGGTTCTGGGGGATGAATAAGACATGGTTCCATCTTTAAGGAGATACGGTGTCTAGTGAGAGAGAAAGAAATGTATATAAAAAATTATAATGGCATGTGATAAATGTAATACTAAAAGTAGAATGCAGTCATGTGCAAACCTACATTTGACTGCCAAAATATTTATCTGTAGTGCTTTTCTCCATTCGAGTAGATTTAGCATTAAATCAGTTACCAGTGTGTAACTCTAATTCATGTAAGAGAACTGCAAGTCCTACTTTGGTACAAATCCTAGGACAGCAGGTACAAGTGCTACTTGAAGAGAAATGAGATTTCTCCTACAGAGTAAGAGAAGGAGCAGGAAGGACTGCATATAATATGGGATATATAAGCTGGAGCCTCAAAGATGAATAGAAATACATCTGACAGATTAGGAGGAAAAGCATCCCCAAAATTGCAAAGACCTAGGGCCCTGAAATAGCCTTGCCTATTAAGAGATTTGCAATGAAGTCGGTTTTGCTGGAGCATAAAAGGCATGACTGTTAATAGCCCAGAGCCTGGACTATGGTGATTGCAGTGGAAATGCATAATCAATGATAAATGTACTTCTTAGAAAATTTAAATGAAATTATCTATATCAAATCCCTAACACCATTCCTGGTACACCCTAGACCCTCATTATGTTACTTTCTTTCTTCCATCTTCACTTTACACCTACTTCTCTTATAAAGGTACACATAGATTCGAATTAAAAAAAGAACTTATCTTTTTATTCATCAGTGTCACAACTCAAAAATGTCAGATATGATTTTGACCAGCTATTATTGCAGCCTTTTAAAAAACACTGACTGCTTGTCTCAGAGGTGTGGTAGAGAATAAAAAAGAAAAAAAAATCAGCTATTATCTAATTCTCTATTAGAATTCACTATTATGAATTCTCTCCCTTCCAGGATATGCCTTAAGAAACCCTGGAATTTACTCTGAAACCCAGATTTCTGGACAACTTCACAAACCTCTGGAGTCAGAATTCACAGACTGGGACTCTGTGAATACAAGCTTCACAGGTAAGTCTAACATGCGGCCAGATCTGAGATTCACAGATACAGCACCAGGAATTCACGGGAGACCCTCCAGTTGTAGAACACTGCACCCACATTTGCTGCTAATTTATATACTAATTTATAAAAATATTTGTTTATGGTTTTGTTAAATTTTGAGGTAAAATTTATATTCTGTGAAAGGCAAAACCTGGAATTTTTAGTTCAACAGGTTTTGATGAGTTTTGACAAATATAAATCCCATGTTTCCTACTCTATCAAGATATGGAATAGTTCCCTCACCCTAGAAAGTTCCTTCATGCGGCCTCTCAGTCAATCCTACCCCCTCCCCACCAGAAGAAATCACTCGTCTGATTTTTATCCTTAATGACTGGTTTTGTGTGGTTTAGAACTTCACATAAATGGAATCATACCATATGTACTCATTTGTGTCTGTTTTCTTTCACACACATAATTTCTGTAAGAGTCATCCATGATATTACATATAGCTACAGTTTGTTTCCTTTTATTATTGAGTAGTAAGTATGCCATTACATAAATATAATTTTTTTATCCATTCTTCTGTCGATGGAAATTTCCTGCCTTGGGTTACTATGAATAAAGCTACGATGGACATTCTTATAAAAGCATTTTGGTGGACACATATTTTTATTTATTTTGAGTAAATACTTGAGTAAATAGACCAGTGGCTTTAGTGAATCATAGAGAAGGTATAGGTTTAACATTATAAGAAACTACCAAACTTCTTGCCTTTGTCTTTTGACATGTTCTGTGGACCTTATAACTTTTCCTCTGGCCAAAGTTTGCTTTATTATCGCTTCTTTCCAGGAATGAAGCTGAACAAAAATTGGGACCCTCCTATTGCCACTATGAGACGCTGTTTGCTAATTGTGGCATTTATGACCGAGATTTTTCAAGTCCCTTCCCTCCCTACAGCTGTGTTATCCTGTGGCTCTTGAATGACATTCATGTCATCACAAGAAGAAAATGCTGCAAGAAGTCTCTAAAACACCAGTGTTCTAAAATCAATGCTTACCTGCTCAGTGGATCAACTGGACAAAACCACTTACTGTAGAGTGTCCTTACGAAGTGAAACTTTTGCATCTCAAAGCACTGAATGGGAGCAAGTGATATGCAGCTGCCCTAGAAAGCAGCTTTTAAAAAGAACAAAAAGTTTGGGCACAATGGCATTATTTTATCAGCTGCACCTCCCACCCCTCAACCACACAGTTTTTTCTTCCATTTGTTCCAGAAATTTTATTTTATTACCTGATCTATGTTGGGGCTGGGGATAGAGGAGCAAGAAGAGAGCAGCTGCAATAATGACAATTTACTTCCTTCCAAGACATGCTAGTTCAGTAACAGTGACAAAACTCTAGCACTTTATCATAATTTCCCCTTTCCAGAGAGTGGACATATTACCTGAGTTTCATTTCCCCAAAGTGCTCTCCTCAGCAGTTCAATATTGTGCTTGAAGCATACTTATTTGATACTCCAGGATACTAAAATGAGCCGAAAAAGAAAAATAGGTCCAGCCCATCTGCCAGGTTTGGAAGGGAAGAAAGCATATAGGAAGAACTTGTGCATGCATGTCAAAGAGGAAATAAACAGAGACTGTTCTGGAAATGTTAAAGGGTTGGAGGTGTTATTAATGGTAGTATATGAAGCAGAACGTACATCCCCATGGTGCAGGGGCCATGGAGGGACAAAGTGGTGTAGATTGTTTCAGGTAGAATAAAAATGAAAATTGTGCATTTAAAAAATTTTGTGGTAGCACCATACACTTCAATGGCCTCACTTTGTAAGTCATAGTCTATGTTTTAAGGTACTTGTTTTGCAACTGGATTTCCTCCCCTCTTACTAGGTGATAAAGCCCCAGCTTCTCTCAATTTAAAGACAATTTAAAAAACAAGAAAAGGAAACATCTTTCACAGCTACCATCTGACTAGCAATGTAGAAAGCTTACTCTCCAGTTGACCTTGCTCAAAGTGGTAACTGGAAACCAGAAAGGGCAGTCTCAGAACCGAGGCAGCAGTGAGCAGCTTCCTTCCCAGAAGCCCGGGAACAGAAGGCCCTTCCTTCAGCCACGGCCAGAACCACAAGGCGTGTCCACAGCCTCATTCCCTGTGCCCTGGATGACTCCCTCGCTCCCCCACCCTTTTTCTTTTTCTTTTTCTTTTTTCTTCTTTCTTTTTCTAGGGGGAAGAGTGGGGGCATCTGGTGCAGCCTCATCTTCCTCCTCCTCCTGCTGAGCCTGGGCAGCAACTCAGGGTAGGCAGCAGTGGGTGCAGCAGCCTGAGGGGTGGGATGATGAATTCAGAAACACAGGATCAGTGGAGAGATTAGGCTGTCAGCCTCCGAAGCACTTTCCTGCTGAACAGGAGATAAGCAGGAAAAGGTGAATGAGAACACTAGTCACAGCAGATGGTGCGTGAGATTTGGAGGAGAGTAGGGGGAAAAGGTTGTGGGTGTGGGAAAGAGAGGGGGTTTGGAGAGGTGCTGGTGGAGAGAGCAAATGGTGTCAGCAGGCAGTGTCTGGACCCAGCCGCTGCCCTTGACCAACCACTTGGGTCCCCTGCAGGAGGCTGGGTTGGGCAGGAGGGAATCCACTGGCCCCATTCTGGATTCTGAACCTGGGCGGGTCCAGGGGCTCCAGCATCAAGTACATGAGGCTAGGATTATGTTCTGGTCCCAAGCACCCTTTACCCAACCCAAGGTCACACATTGTACCCTCAAGCCAGCCAGCCATGAGCAGCTCCATGGAAATCAACGCAGTGCCTGATACCTAGTGGGCATTCCACAATTATTTACAGAAGCAAATGGAACGATGCTTCCCTCAACTCACTTCTGGGAAAACAATTCAAAGCACACAGTAGCAGTTCTTGTTTTTAAACAAAGTGGAGCTGAGAGAGGTAATTAAAGCCAAACTTATCCCTGTGACAAATGTTTTGGACAGTTTTTCTCACAGAGAAAATATTAAAAGCCATCATAGGTGGGAGTCCCAATAGGCAGGCCAGGTAAAAATAGAGTTGTTTTAGCTGGACCAAGAGTGGGCACATCCCCACTTCACCACCACCCCTCGCCTTCTCTCCTCCCAGTTGTCCCAGGCTCCTATCAACTCCTCAGGGTTCAGGAGAGCACAATTCAAAAATCACTGCCTCAAAACAAACTGAGATCAAATGGCAAGTGTTAGTGCCTTGAACAAGATTGACTGAAGACAAAACCAGAGTCATACGGAACACCTCATGTTTAAAGGGGGAGGAAAGATGCCACAATAACAGCAAAACTCAATTTAAAAATGGGCAAAAAATTTAAATAGACATGTCTCCAAAGAAGATAGACAACTTGCCAGTAAACATATGAAAAGATGCTCAACATCACTAATCATTAGGGAAATACAAACCAAAACCACAATAAGCTACCACCTCACATCCATTAGGACTGCTACTATCAAAAAAAAAAGAAGAAAGAAAGAAAGAGAGAGAGAGAAGGAAGGAAAGAAGGAAGGAAGGAAAGGGAAGGGAAGGGAAGGAAAGAAAGAAAGGAAGAAAGAAAATAATAAGCAGGGATGTGGAGAAATTGGAAACTTTATTCAATATTGGTGAGAATGCAAAGTGGTACAGCCACTAAGGAAAATGGTATGGAAGTTACTCAAAAAAAATAAACATAGAATTAACATATTATTCAACAATTACAGATCCAGAAGGATCAAAAGCAGATACTTGAAGGGATATTTGTACACCCGTGTTCATAGCAGCATTACTCACAATAGCCAAAAGCTGGAAATAACTCAACAAAACAATGGATAAACAAAGTGTACTATATACATACAATAGAATATTATTCAGCCTTAAAAAGAAAGAAATTCTGATACATGCTACAACATGACTGAACTTTGAGGTCATTATGCTAAGGAGAATAAGCCAGCCACAAAAGGACGAATACTGTAGAATCCACTGACATGAGGTACCTGAGGTAGTCAAATTCATAGAGATAGAAAGTAGAATGGTGGTTACTAGCGGCTGGAGGAAGGGGAATTTGGGAGTTGTTGTTTAATGGGTGCAGAATTTCAATTTTGTAAGATAAAAAGAGTTCTGGAAATGAGTGGTGGTAATGATTGCACAACAATATGAATGTACTTAATGCTACTGAACTACATACTTCTAAATGGTTAAAATGGTAACTTTTATGTTATGTGTATTTCACCACAGTTTAAAATGTTTTTTTTGTTTTGTTTTGTTTTGTTTTGTTTTGAGACGGAGTCGAGACGGAGTCTTGCTCTGTCGCCCAGGCTGGAGTGCAGCGGCGTGATCTCGGCTCACTGCAAGCTCCGCCTCCCGGGTTCGCGCCATTCTCCTGCCTCAGCCTCCCGAGTAGCTGGGACTACAGGTGCCTGCCACCATGCCCAGCTAATTTTTTGTATTTTTAGTAGAAACGGAGTTTCACCGTGTTAGCCAAGATGGTCTTGATCTCCTGACCTTGTGATCCACCTGCCTCAGCATCCCAAAGTGCTGGGATTACAGGCGTGAACCACCAATGTTTTTAAATGGAGAGGAGATGAAGGAAACTATCTGCATGTCTGAGAATTGGGCCCCAGTTCTGGGTGGTTATTTTTTATGGTTACATCTGCTAACCAGAGAGAACTGTCCAAGTCATGCGTGCAACAGCCCCCGCTTCCTCATCACATCCCATTTCAAACTCACGGCTAAGAGGGCTTAATTTGAATCTGTTGTCTCAGTCAGATTCCATTGCTGCCATTAACTGCCCTTGCGTGGACAGAATTTGAATCCTCCACCTTTTCATTTTAAATTTATTCCAGCCTCTTTCCTTCCTGCCTTAGCAAACCTCATCAGGAGAGCAGACAGGTGCTATTTAACCTAAGAGTAGTCACATGCCAGTCCCTCTTGAGTAGTCTGGATCTGCTCTCTTCTGGAAAATATCGACCCTCTCTGCTCACTCAGCCCAAGCAGAACACTAAGAATGAGGATTCCAGCTATGCTGGCATCATGTGTTATATTAACATTATGTTAATTAACTGAAAAGCCATGCATTGATTTTTCTTGAGAGGTTCCAAGGATCAAATATCAATGCATGGAGTCAGCAAAGCCTAATTTACTAATGGATTTTTAACTTACATGGAGAAAAAAGCTTCAAGGGAAAAGCAATTTTCCATTTGCCAGAAGACATGAAGGACTTACCGCGTCCAATTGATTTAGAGAATTCCCATACGCCAAGAAAGTCAAGAAAATATGTTTATAAACAAGACTTATGTTTTTCTTTAATTGTTATAGAAAAGGTCTAATGGAAAGAATCAATCTTAAAACATGAACCCAAGTTCAACTAATATTGAGTATCTGGGAATTGTGGATCAGGATAAGCATAATTCATTAAACTTGGGCATTAAAATCTATTCTGTCCAGGCTCTGAACAATATTATATATCAAAAAGTATTATGCACTTGTAAAATCCTTATGTATTTAGGAGTAAAAGGAGTATTCTTTCCAATAACCCAATAAAATAACACTGTGCTAGACACTGGGACCCGAAAATAAATGAGACATGTTCTGTACTGGAACTCAGAGTAAAATAAAAGCAACCATTGGAAGCCCCTTCAGTGAATGGCAATAGGTAGAATTTAGTGATTGGACTGTTCAGATTTATCCCTAGACATCTCCTTTTACTCATAGTCATTACCATCATCCTTTTGGCTGGTTTCCAAAAACCACAGTAGGGTGGGGGCACAAAGAGCGTAAAAATTCCAGTTACAAAACAATAGTCTCTGTCAACAAACAGGACACATCCTTGGTACCACAGCCTCACATGTCTTCTCTGGTTCAAAAAGATACCGGGAGTTTTTTTGTGAACATATGATGACCTTTCAGCTTGCTTCCTATGGCTCTAACACTGTTGTCTTGCCATACTCGTGTCACTCCAGTCCCAACTGAGGGAAAGTTTCATCCCCTCCTGTGTCAGAGACTACTATGATTCACCAGAACCATTTCCTCTTTCCCCACAGCACACAGTTATACTACATTTCCCAGCCTCCTTTGCAATTGCATGGCCATGTGATTGAGTTCCAGCCAATAGACTCTGGGAGGAAGTGATGGTCACCACTTCCTGGCCTGACCCATAAAGCCTCCATGATTCCCTGCCTTCTTTTTCTCTTCCTGGTTGCCAGTGCCTGGGGCAACTTTAGAGGCCACATATTGAAGATGCCAGAACGTCTGTCAGCCTGGGTTCCTACGTGACTGAGCAAGGTCTCCCCTACCACCTATCATCCCACCACCCTGCTCAGTACCACTACTGCTACCCACCAATGGGTCTACATATGAACAAAATATAAACTATTGTGCTAGGCCACTGAAATTGGGTAGTTTATCTGTTACAGCCAGAGGCATATAGTGAAGCATAAGTTTCAGGACCCTTCACTTGCATGGCTCCTTTCAAAGAACATAGAAAAGGCCCTGGCAATGTGCTCTGGTAGTGGCCAGGGGCATTTTTGGAATCTGGTTAAGGGAAGTTTATTTCAGATTTTTAATGGGATCTATTCATCTAGATCAAAATCTCTTCCAGATACAGTTATTACTCTAGCTGTACCAGTAGAGAAATGGCTTCCAGGAATTCTCCTACTGCCTTTTGTGCCAATTGACCTGACATCCAGATGTGAAGGAGCAAGACCAGAAGGTTTAACTCAACATGCACAAGTCCTATGGTACCTTGCACCAGAGGGGTAGGTAGTAGGAAAGAATAGTGTGAAAAGTAGCATGTCGGAAGCTTCTTTGTGGAAATATCTTGTAATCATAAGACATGTAAACATGTAAGCAGGGAATTTGGCTGTCATCAGACCTAGTAAAAACAAAGATTGTCTCTCTGTTTCTTACAAGAATCACTCAAAATATAATTTTTCAGAATTTTTGTGTTGAGCACTTGCTGTAGGAATGCTACAAAGAGCACATTGTTTGCATTGTATTTTCATTCATTTACTCATTCTAATAATCAATAATTAAGAATTGATTTTGATTAACCATCCTAAAAGAAAGGCCAAATTATGTTTTCATTCTCTCTAAAGAAAGTCTGCAACTTTTATTAATATAATCTTTAGGCCCCACTTAACCTAAGTCTACCCCAACACAGCAGCTAGCATCACCCTGCTAACATTCTGCATTGCCCAGAGTTACTAGGTCTTATAGGGGAACTGCTCTCACTCCTAGCACCCTAGGGCATCTCCAGGGATGCCTGTTTTCCTCCTCACACCAGTTCCCTTCTCTCAAGGAATATGGTGAAGGTTCTTCGAGACTGAGTTGGAAGGCAATATAAAGACACTTTTCATCTGTACTCAAAACGATTGCTCTCTTCCTTTGAACCAGCATTCCTGGACTCAGAATGAGCACCTTTTTTCTAGCTCCCCATTACACTTGGCACCAACTGTTACTCTTGGGAACCAATTGTCAGATTCAATCAAACCACTCATTGTGCCTCCCCTGAGCTTATCAGGCAAGCCCAGACTGGCCAATCTGCCAGTTAAACCTCCAGACATGCCCAAGCACATCTGAGGCCTGCACAGCAGTTACCTAGTTTGGCCTTGGCTTCAAGTCTTTCTAGCCAAAAAGTTCTTCTAGGTAATGAAATTTCACTTGATCCTACGGGAATGTGAGCAGGATTCCTCCTCATGTTATAGGTAAGGGAATTGGACCTTGGAGAG
Organism: Pongo pygmaeus; assembly: GCF_028885625.2. Lineage (NCBI taxonomy): Eukaryota > Metazoa > Chordata > Mammalia > Primates > Hominidae > Pongo > Pongo pygmaeus. The sequence goes on from NC_072378.2 coordinate 20,007,856, forward strand.
TATAAGTGACTTTCCCAGGGTCACAGAACCGATAAGTCACAAATTAAGCACTGAAATCCAAACTTTCTGCCTCTAGAGTGTGTGTTCTTGCCACTAAGCTCCTCTTTGTCCCCTGGGTCTGTTGAGATATACAGCACTGGCTACAGAAAGTCCTGGCAAGGTGAAGATGCTAAAACATTAGCCCAGCTGTAGAGGGTTTTCAGGAGATTCGGAGTTGTATTTTTCTTTAATAGGAAAAAAGGGGTTGACATCTTCCACCAGTAATGAGCATGAAGTGGGCTATTTCTTCCCTGACCCATATAATCTTCAATTGAGAGGAAATCAAGTAGATGGCCCTATAATGCTTTTCTGCTTAAATAATCATTGGTAGTGTACAACCAGTACAACAAACTATGCTTTCTTTTTTCATACCATTGATATCCATGGTACACAAAAATACCAGTACGTAATCAAAGCTACTAATCTACATTACAGATTAAAAAGTGATTTCTGGCCCAGCATGGTGGCTCACACCTATAATCCCAGCACTTTGAGAGGCCAAGGCAGGTGAATCACTTGAGGTCAGGAGTTTGAGACCAGCCTGGCCAACTTGGTGAAATGCCATCTCTACTAAAAATACAAAAATTAGCCAGGCATGGTGGTGGGTGCCTCTAATCCCATCTTCTTGGGAGGTTGAGGCACAAGAATCTCTTGAACCCAGGAGGCAGAGGTTGCAGTGAGCCGAGATAGTGCCACTACAATCCAGCCTGGGCGATAGAGTGAGACCAAGTCTCAAAAATAAATAAATAAAAATAAATAAATAAATAAATAAAGATTGATTCCTAATGCTACTGCATAAAGTGTAATTGAAAGAAGGATGGGATAAAAGGAGAGGATCTGATTTTAAACAAAACAGACTGCTGTGGTCTGAATGTGTTCCCCAAAATTCATGTGTTAGAAACTGAATCCCCAGTGTTGGTGTTGGAAGACCCGGCCTTTTGGGAGGTGTTTGGGTCCAAAGGACTCCACCCTCATGAATGGATTAACGTCATTCTAAAAGGAGCTTGCAGGAGTGAGTTCACTCTCAGTGCTCTTCTGCCATGTGAGGACACAGCATTCATCCTCCCCTTTTTGCCCTTTCACCTCCACCATCTGAGGATGAGGCAAGAGGGTTCTTACCAGACATTCAACCTGCTGGTGACTTTCCAGCCTCCAGAGCTGTAAGGAATAAATGTCCGTTCTTTATAAGTTATCCAATCTCAGCTATTATGTTATAGCAGCACAAAATGGACTAAGAGAGGGACTGAGCAGCTTTCATCTATTAGTGGCATAATTCACAGCGGAGGAGATGACTCTGGGTTGGGAACATTTCTCGACAGATCTTTGGTTGAGAGAGGTGAGCCCCAGCCCCACTCCACTGCTCCCAGGGGCCACCTAAAAGCAAAGATGCAACTGGAAAAGAGCTGTGTGTCTGCATATGAAAATAACAGAATGTTAAGGATTGTTCATTGACAGCTTGAGAGGCTGGGCTGAGGTGTATGAGGGAAACGGGAAGGAGGAAGGAAGAGAAATAGAAGAAAGTTCTAGAGGAGAAGAAAGGGGTTATAAGTAGAAGCTGAAGTAGGAGATGATGGCTCAGTAAGAAATGCCCCGAATTAAGAAAAGTCATGGAATCTTTAAGACACAGAAATCTACAATTCATTAAAGATTTTTCTTGCAGCACATTGCATTGTTATCAGCCTCCAACCCTTCCTCTCCCCTAAGGCTGCCAATAAAGTTCTGTTCTCCACAACAGCCTTTGTTAGGACACTTTGGGGAGAAGGAACCAGGGTTGGGCCCTGCATGAAAAGGGCCATCCAAGAAGAGAGCAGTCTCAGGAGGCAAGACAGCTGCTTCCCGATGGCTTCCAGGATTGAGGTTCCTCTGATAGTCCAAGGAATATCAGGAATACTTCCAGAAACATATGTGATGGAGAATCAAACCATCTCATTTGGGTACTAAAGGATGACCAAAGAATTTTGCAGGAAATGGGGATGTCTGGGCTGCATACACCTAATATCGTCAAATGGCTAATAACACTGATATCAGTCTTTGAGTCTTAGCCTGAATCAATAGGCATCATGCAGGAACAGAAGCCCAGAGATCTAAAAGACTAAGAGAACCAGCTAGTGGCAAGACTAGGGTTAACTCAAGCAATCTGCCTCTCTGTTCACAGCCCTTCCAAGAACCATCTGTTACTGCTGAATTGTGTCTCCCCAAAACTCATGTGTTGAAGTCCTAACCCCCAAAAGTACCTCAGAATTTAACTGTATTTAAAGATAGATTCTTTAAACAGGTAATTAAATTAAAATGAGGTCATTAGGGTAGGCCCTAATCCAATATGACTGAAGCTTTTTATAAAAACAGGGCACAAACATATACACAGGGAAGACCATATGAAGACACAGAATAAGACGGCTACCTACAAACAAGAAGAGAGGCCTGGAACAGACCCTTCCCTCTGGGCCCTCAGAAGAAACCAACCCTATTGTCACCTTGGCCTCAGACTTCTGGCCTCCAGAACCATGAAAGAATACATTTCTGTTGCATACGTAACCCCTATCTGTGCCCCTGCCAATCTGTGGCACTTTGTTATGTGGTAGCACATTATAATCCATAAAACAGCAAGACCTATCATTCTCCCCCATTTATCCTTGCTAGTAATGGTGTTTGTGCATTACTTTACATAGCAGATTATGGAAATAGAGAATTCAATTTTTTTATCACATATATAGACCTATATATGCTGTGATGTATATATAAATATATGTGACTTTTATATGTTATATATGTGATGTATAAATGTATATATCACAGCATATATGTCTATATATAAATAATTGTAATCCATCATACTGTGAAAAAGCTATATCAACCATTACATGAAAGTATGTATCCAAAGTATGTAGAAACATTTTCACTTTTAAAAAATACATTTTTAAATAATTTCCTAATAGTTCATCATATGATAGGATATGCCATAATTTATTCCACAAATCCCCAACATTGGACACTTGGTTGGCTCCTCTCTTTCTTCCTCATGCTATTCCAAATACCATCTTGATAAACAAATAAATCTATGTTCACTTGGCTATTATTTCTTTAGGATACTCACCGAAAAGCAGAATGCAAACCAAAAGGTGAAAATATTTTTTAAATATTTTGATGTATATCAGCAAGCTCCTTTTCAGAAAAGTTATGGCAACTAAGGCACCCACCATCAATATATAAATGTTATCGTATTTAAACAAATAATGTGATTGCTGAAAAATTCACTGTTTAAAATTTTAGTATGTTAACTATTAGTGAAGTTCCACATTTTTGCAGGTTTATTAACCCATTTGTATTTTCTCTATGTGAACTCGCCCTCCCCACTTCCTCTGCCAGATTGCTGTTGGAGGTCTCAGTGTCTTTTCTGGCCATTTGAATACACTTTTTAGATATTTAAAAGATTTGCTTTTGTTCATCATATTTGTGGTAAATATTTTTTCCACACTTTGCCAACTTTTTTCTTTTTCATTGAGGAGCTTCTCTGCAAGACCAATAGCTCTATGCCCTTTTCATCTGTAGCAAATTCTTCTCCAGCCCTATTGCCACCATTATGGGTCCAGGTTCTCAGGATCTAAATATTAAATCTCCACAAGAGCCTTATAAAGATCTCCTTGGCTACCTCTGTCCTCCCAGACCCATCCTGCTTGACAGCGCTAGATTACTTTTCCTAAAACCCTTTTGGATCATTTTACATGTAAAAGAGATGGCTTGCTTGGGGGCAGTATGAATGAGTTCATGCCGATGCACCTGCGTTTGCTTATACAGAGGATCAATATATTTTCTACCTTTGTCCGGATTAGGCGAGAGTAACAACTTAATTTACTCCGGACACCTCTATTAAGGACTCACTCAATCCCAGGGTTACTTTAAGCAGATTTTCCAAAACCTCTATCTCTATTTTCAGATCCACCTATTGGTTGGGCCAAAGGAGCTATCCATTCTTATTAACTCAAATTAAAACCTTTTGTTTCCTCATCACTTTCTTCGCAAACAGCATCAAAGACTTGTCCTTCTCTGATCTAACCTTTTCTCAAACCAGTGTTTTTGTTTTTGTTTTTTCAAAATAGCTAGAAGAAAATAATTTACATATTTTCAGAATAAAGAAAAGACAAATATTTAAGATGAAGGATATTCCAATTATACTGACATGATCTTTACAAATTATATAAATGTATAAATTTATCATGTAACCCCAAAATATATACATCTATTATGTATCAATAAACATTTTTAAATCAAATTAGTGTTTTTAGTCCCACATCTAAATAGCTAGTCAGAGGCACTCATGTGCTTGTATTTCTTCACCATCTCTCTTCACTATTCTTGAGAATAGACTATAGTTATCTGTTCTGCCAAACATCAGAGACACACTGTCTCCTTTGGAGGGTCATCTCTAGGTCATTCTCATGAAAGGAGGGAGTTCAGTTGAAGTGAATGTGACAGCCAGGGAGCTGGTCTCAAAATAAAATGAGTCCCTGGGGTCAACTCACCAGGGTGCCTGTAAGTGTCTACAGAAGCAAAAAAAAAAAAAAAAAAAAAAAGTCTCTTCAAGGACAGAGATGGAGTTGGCAGCGAGGGTCCTTCAGATGAATGCCCCCTACTCTGCAGCCTGTGACCTCTGCCTCTCCACAGACAGTGTCTGAAGGGGTCATCACCCATGCTTTCACAACGGAAGACACAGACTTTTCCAGTTCCCAGAAGAATGTGCAGCTGGGGCGTGAGTGTCCTCCAAGTTCATTACCCTGTCTCTTCTGTCTCCAGCCCCTCGCAATTCGGGTACAGGGGGAGGGTCTGACTAATAAATTTGAGTCATATAACCTTCTGAAAATGCTAATGAGAAAGAGTAGGGCCCCAGGAAGCATCAAAATGCTGACATGATTAGGGATGTGTTTGAACTTGTGCAAAGCAATGTGGCATATTTATCAGGCAGTTTTCCAAGCATGCTGGGTCTCCTTGAAGATGCAACAAACACATGCGCTTCTGGAGATCAGACTCTTGTGTTTAATGGCAAGATTATTTTAAGTTTCTTTTGCTTCCCTAGCTCCTGCTACAAGTTGACCACGGAGGTACACATGTGCTTTTTCTTCTGAATTGGTTTCTTTAGGAAGGAATGCTAACAAGGCAAGAAAGTCAATGATTAACTCTGCTTTCTTTTAGTTCTTGTTTGCTTTAAATGCTTCATTCACACTTTGCTCATTTCCTGCCTTCACTCCTTTCTTGCTCAAGCCATTTTCCATCGTCTCACTGAATCACAGAACTTAGAATTGGGCAGGACCTGGGAAACCAACCCAACTGCCTCATCGCACAGATAAGAAAACTGAAGCCCAGTGAAGTGAAATGCATTGCCCCAAATCCTACTTCTAGAGAGCAGCAGCCTGCCCCACAACCAGAATGCCCTTGTCACCATCCAGCACCATCCAGGGGAGCATCCAGCACAGCTTTCCTGACTTCTCTTTGCTCTGCATCCCCCTCAGCACCTTAAAGTCTGTGTGACCCAGACATCAGTGATGAATGGGAACACAGTGACAGGATGGAGTCCTGCTCTGTTTCACAAATCAGAGCAAAAACAAACTTGCACCTTGGACAGGTGCCAGAAATCCTCCCAGTCTGCACTCTCCCATTCCCAGCTTCTCAGGCTTCTAAGCGATCCTCAGGCAGAGTAGTATGTTTTGTACAGAACTCAATGATAAGTTATGCGGTTTTCTTAAAGAATCCAGAATATTATCCCCTCTTCATCCTCCCTTTCAAGCCAACAGAATATATATGTGCATATACATATATATATACACACATACATACACACACACACATACACACACACACATATATATACTTTTTTTGTGTGAGATGGAGTCTCGCTCTTGTTGCCCAGGCTAGAGTACAGTGGCACAGTCTCGGCTCACTGCAACTTCCGCCTCACGAGTTCAGGCTATTCTCCTGCCTCAGCCTCCCAAGTAGCTGGAATTACAGGCATGCACAACAACACCTGGCTAATTTTTGTATTTTTAGTAGAGACAGGTTTCACCATGTTGGCCAGGCTGGTCTCAAACTCCTGACCTCAAGTGATCCACCTGCCTTGGCCTCCCAAAGTGCTAGCATTACAGGCGTGAGCCACCACTCCCGGCCATGTGCATACATTTTTATAGACAATGAGAGGAGAGCAGAGTGGCTAAAATCTTGGGGCTCTGGAGTAAGACAGATCAGAGCTCAAATTCTAGTTCTGCCACTAAGTGGGTGACTTTAGATAAACTGTCTTCTCTCTTATGCTTCCGTTAGCTCCTCTACAATGAGATGATAATAGCTATAACTACTTCAGTAGGTTGTCAGGAGAGCTGATGAGAACTTATATGTGTGTGGCACAGTACATCTGTGTACACATGCACACAGGCACATGCATGCACACACACGGACACCCCAAGTATACAAATCACTTAGTACAGTTCCTGATGCCAATGTTCAGCAAAGGCTAATCATGATTATATTTATAAAACTAAAAATGTCAGACCTTATTATTCATCCATCTAATTGGTTTATTGCATAGACTAAAATCCATGGGGAACAAGAAGGAGGTGGCTTTTAATTTCTTTCGAAACCACAGCTTTCAAAAACACTCTTTGAAATACCTCCTCTCCTCGCCCTGGGAACCTCTCAGCTGCAAACCCTTTTAGCCATCTGTCCCACTCAGAATAGTCCCATTTTAATAGTTAGGACTCACTTTCTGGCTTTAGAATGTTCATGCTCCTCCAACTCCCATTCCAAGCCTACCCTCTCCACCAGCCCAGCCTGACCCTTGGCTCCTGGACCTGCACTTTCTTCTCTCACCCCGTTCTTCTAGAGGTTCCCCTTTGGAAGCCTCCCTCCAGGAGGGCCTTCCCTAGGCTTTTACCTCATTATTCCTCAAATTCCTTTCTTCCATGAATTCTAGGATTTTGCTTAAATGGGCTACATCTACACGGTTGGTGGAGTGAGGGTTAAAAAATAAGCCTGGTGATTCTTAGTCCCTAAAATGGGATCTTGGCAGCCCCGTGGCTGCTGTCCTATGAAGCAGAGGTGCTTGGATCTACTGTCCTCACGTTTAGGGTGTTGAGCAAAAACCTAAGGCAACAGGAAACGTCCCACTTCATACCCTGTCACACGTGTTTCTTCTGGGCACCAGATGAAAAGGAATGCTTCTCTGTGAGGGCTAATGCAGTTCTTTCTGGGTAGTGCTAGGGGTACAGAGACCACAAACCTCCATTTCCTATGAAAGATGGCAAAGGGAAGCAGGAAGAGTTGGAGAGTTTCAGCCTTTGACTGAGCCCCATCACTGTCTGACTTTTGCTGCCTCAGGTGTTTCTTCCAACCTACTACTAACCCATTACACAGCAGAAATCTCTGAACACATTGTTAATCTGTTAGGATAGTCTGGGATGTGTAATAAGAAATGGCTCCATGCTTTAATGATCCAAGTGTTTGATGCAATTCATATGGGTATGAAGTACTGCCACCATCATGGGTACCATCTGAGCATCTCCCAAAATAAGAGCATCTTTTGTTCATTCACTGGTTCATTTATTCAACACATATTTATTGTTTACTATGTGCCAGATTTGGGGGCTAAAACAGAGATCAAGATGAATAAAGTCCATGATACAGCTAAGAGATAGTTCATGATGATAGAGCTCAGCGAACTCTTAGTCTAGAGTCGGACAATAAACTAATAAATAAATCATTGTAAACAGTTGGAAGGAAATAATCAAGGAGTTGCTGCTATAGAAGATGATGCAAAGACCTACTTACATACAGTTACAGCGGATGGTATTAGATTGATGAAAAAGTAATTGTGGTTTTCACCATTACTTGACAGTTTTCGCCATTACTTTCAATGTAATGGAAAAACCACAATTAATTTTACACCAATCTCATATTTAAGGGGAGAGATTACAGAAGGAATGCCCAGTGACAGGGAGGGGTGAAGGAATTCCAGACAGAGGTTTCGGTATGCACAAAATCCAGAGGAAGAAACGCAGTTGGCCTGTTTGAGAAACTGAAGGAAGAACCATGTGGCTGGAGCACAGTGAGAGACAGTGGAGAGCTATGGAGAAGGCCAGATGGGCAAGGTCTTACAAATCATGGAAAGGTATGGAAGCCTTTCCAGGTAAGGCATGTAAGCAATGATGTAAGTCCAAGTGCAATGGTAAGCCAGGACTGGGTTTGAAATGAGGGGAATTTCTTATCTTGCTTTTGGACATTGTACCAGGATGAATGATGCCCCCTCCCCCAAACTATTATGTCAAAGTCTTAACTTCCAGAACCTGTGAATGTGACCTTATTGAGAAAAAGGGTCTTTGCAAATGAAATCAAGTTAAGGATCTCAAGATTAGACCATCCTGGATTAACCAGGTGGGCCCTAATCCAATAGCAAGTGTCTCATACGAAACAGAAGAGAGGGCAGACAGAGAAAGGAGGCCACATGAAGACAGAGGCAGAGATTGGAGTGACGCAGCCACAAGCCGAGGAATGCCTGGAGCCACCAGAAAATTGAAAAGGCAAGGAAAGATTCTTCAGAGCCTTCAGAGGGAGCATGGCTCTGCCAACATCTCAATTTTTGCCTTCCAGCCTCCAGAACTGTGAAAGAATAAATTACTATTGTTTCAAGCCACCCAGATTGTGGTATTTTGTGATTGCAGCCCTAGGAAACTAACACAGACACCATTGAAAACGGACAGCTTCTGCTGAGCCACCTCAGAGTGCTGATGTTGGAGATTTGGCAAGTAGTTCGGAATTCAACGATAGGAGGTTAGAAGTGAGAATTTGTTAAAGATCTTCCCAAAGCCACAAAACTGTATCTCTATTTTACCCAAGTTAAGAACTTTTAATCCATCATCTGCCTTGTGCCATACTACTGGGCAATTGTGAGAGAATTCATTCTCTTACGGACACCAACAATAATAGCACTGTGTGTGTGTGTGTGTGTGCATGTGTTGTATATGTGTGTATGTGTGCCAGCATGCATGTGTGTGCCCATGCAGGAGCATATGTGGGTATGTCTGACTACGTGTTCATTTGTGCATGAATTTTGGTAGAATCTGAAGGAATTGGACCCGCATTTTCATTCACTTTGGCCACTAGCGAGAGTTCCCTAACAAGAATGTCTCTTCAGTGGGCAGCAGCAGGCAAGTGGACCAGAACAAAGGAGACAGAACATAGGACTGAACCATCCCCAGCAAGAGAGACAAATCACTAACCATTAGTCTCTCCAGCGTAATAACTTGAAAGGACTTGCCATCTCATGCTTTCCCCAGTGTTTTATTTGTCTTCTTTTATAGCGTTCTTTCTTCTCCTCCTCCGCTTCAGACGATATTCAGTTTAATGGCTGAATTGAAATCGACCATGAAAAGAATCCAAGCAAATAAGCTCAGACCACTGCACAAAAGAGAAAGTGGAGGAGGGAGAGGAATGAGATGAGGGGGAATGTGTAGGAACGATGCTATAGAAAGAGGAGATTTTGGCTCCAACACTGTTGCCATAGGCAGAGTGTCCCCATACAGCTCAGCTGTCTTCACAAAGATGGTTTTTGCTTCACCCAATAGTCGTTTTTGTCAGATCTCCATCTCCGGCCTGGGACTGAATACCACAGTGCACAGAAGAGGCATGCCAGAACTGGAGGATTCCCCATCCTGGAAACAAGGCCAGCGCTGTTGCATCCTGTGGCAAAAGCACAGACCACAAAAACGCTGCTCGGTCAACCCCTCTCATTCTGTTCAGGCCACTGGACACAGCTTTTGCCAGCTCCAAATTCACTTTTTGTCCAAAGAATCAATACACCTATTGGGAGGGTGTCCAGGAATGGCCTTTCCTCTGTCCCTTTCTGGTGCCGCCAGGCAGAAAGCCCAGCAGGCTCTGTTTTGTTTGCTGAGCTCCAGCCACGGGAAGACTGGACCACATGGGGACCCCCAGCCCCCCGCCCTGCTTGTCTGCATTCAGCACTCTTGCTCTGCTTCCTTGTCCTCTGCCACAATAGTGGCCCATTTATTGAGCATCCACTTGTGCACAGCACCACGCTGAGTACTGAGAGAAGCAGGATAAAGGGAATAGGAGTTTCAAGTTGCCATAGAATTTCCAAACAGCAGCATCCAGAAACCTGTGTGGATGAAAGATTCTAATCACCAGGTACAACCTACGCATCTTTTTGGAAGGGGGTCGGGTTTTCTGCCTACAACCTGTAGGTAAACTGTTTTTACACCCTAGTCCTGCAAGTACGTATAGTTAAGGATTGCACAGTGTCTACTTGCTATTTTTTTTTTTGCTTGTTTGTATTTTGGGTGACTTCCCCTTTTTCATTGATTTATATTTCTTTTCAACCCCTCTTCTCTCTAGCGTGACTCCTCAATTTTCAGTGATAAAGACATATCTTTATTCACGGTCATACAAACATATACAAATGTTTGTATTTTCCATTTCTCTCTTTTTTTTTTTTTTTACAAAATGCATTCATATTATATACATTTCCTTGCCCTTTGTCTTCTCACTTAATGCATAATGAACATTCCCCTTAGTCAATGGATACAGTTCTAAGTTCTTTATATTTTTTTACAGGTACATTGTATTCCAAGGTTAGATAAACCTCAACGTACTCAATTATTTCTCTACCAATGGTCATTGAGGTTGCTTCCACTACAAATACTGCCACTAGGAACGTGGTTACTTAAAAGTCCTTGTTCATATATACTTAAATCTTGAGTTTGTGTTTCTACAGGATAACTTCCTACCAGGAGCATTCCTAGGTCAATTACATGTATTTGCATTGAAATAGATGCTGCAAGCCTGTTTTCCAAAAGACAGGCAGTGTTTCTCATTCCCACCGGCCAGAAAAGAGAATGCCCTTTTTGGACCTCCTAGCCCACAGAGGTTTTAGCGTTATTTCATCCCCTTTTCTCCCTGTCCCCCCACAAACCTAAAGCTGTGGTCCCTGAGCTGGAAACATGCATGCTTTGCAGTCAAAAGCTACATCCATGCAGTCACCTGAGAAATGTATTTCAATGATGATTGTGCTGTACGACTAAGTAATATTTACTTATTTCTCTGGTGGCTGCTTAGGCAAATGTACCTGACTCTCTTTTCACAGAGAGCCTGATTTCCAGAAAACTTTTATGCCTCAAGTAGCAAATCTGGGGAATAAATTTTTACCTGGATGAGACACGTTGAGCAAACCATTAATCCAAAATTTTGGACTTACTTAATTCTACCTAGTTAAGACAATTTTTTTTTTGTAAAAATTATCCTAGTGAGTCATTCAAGAATGCTGTTCTTCTCAAATAAGTATTGATGAGTGAATTTTACAGATGTGTTCAAGGATGATGCATTCATTTCTTTAAAAAACTCACAGCATAAATTAAACTGGAACAGCTTTTATACCTTATTATTATGAATGTCCTTTTTATTTCTGCTTGTATAGTCTTAAACAAAAATGCATGAACAGGTGTTTGAGAGTTCCTAAAGAAAATGCATTAAGTGGTTTTGCACCAACAACTTTAACATAATAGAGTTTATACACAGGAAAATCCATCTTTTCATGTCAAAAAGTTCAACTGCTCCAACAAATTCCAGTAATTCTGAGCTTTGAGAATAATCTTAATCAAAATAGAAACCTTGACTTTATGTTATCTATATTCAATGTGGGCTCCCTTAGACTTTCAAACAAAAATTTCTACTCCACTGAATGGTGGCCCCATAATTTACATCTGGTGCTGGTCAGAGGAGACGGGATGGTTTGTCTGTGGGCCTGACCATTACGCCTCTGGGACAGGCCCAACTTGTCCAGGGCTTCTCCATGCGGCTGGTACCAACATTCCTCTTTATTTTCTAAGTCTATTATTTTTTAACATATATTAAGGCTAAAGATACATCCTGGCAAATCTTATAATTAACAAAGTAATTAGTTATATGGTCATAATAACCAAACCAACAAACTTATTCATTTATTTCTAATTACAAGTCTAATTTGGAAATGACATTGTGTTTGCATTTCATGTTTGCATTTTAATTGTTATATTTCATACCAGGAACCGTGATGAATAAATACTTTCTTGATGGAATTTAGACCGCATTTCCCTTTCTATTCCTGAAATCCCCTCTATGGTGCTTCTACGAGGTGGTCTCCAGCTAGGGCTTGATTTTTTTTTCTTTTCTTTCTTTTTTTTTTTTTTTTTTGAGACAGAGTCTTGCTCTGTTGCCCAGGCTTGAGTTTCAGTGGCATGACTTCAGCTCACTGCAAACTCTGCCTCTGGGGTTCAAGAGATTCTTATGCCTCAGTCTCTCGCATAGCTGGGACTACAGGTGTGCACCACCACGCCCAGCTATCATATTTTTAGTAGAGACAGGGTTTCACCACATTGGCCAGGCTGGTCTTGAACTCCTGACCTCAGGTGATCCACCCGCCTCAGCCTCCCAAAGTGCTGGGATTACAGGCATGAGCCACTGCCCCTGGCCTAATGACAGAGAATTTGCTACCTCATTATTTGCCATAGTTTTAATGAGCTAGTATTTACTGTCTTGTATCCCCATTGAGGGCTAAAACTTATGCATAATCTTCTCTCCATGTAAGAGCCTGCATGAGTGACATCAAGAGGCAACACTTATGCATATTATTAAGAAAAATTCAGTGGACCTGTGTAAGGTTATTTTGTGGTAATATCTTAGAACTCCAGAATATGAGGCCACTAGGCCACAAAGATACACTAAGTCCACAAAGCTTCACAAAGACTTTGTCTCAGAATGTGGCTTCTCTGCTTTGTGTCGCTCTGTGATGGACACAGATGTAGCCTCTAACATCTCAGTGTCTCTGGCTTTCTTTTACTGTGTCTGTCTTTATTTTTCCTGAGTCTTTCTCTTTTTTCACTGTATTTTCCTCCTTTTTCTTGCTCCTTTCATTCTTGAACTTCAGTACTCAAGATTAAAAGATTTCCCCAAATGAAGATCAGATTCACTGAGGCAGAACTGGGATTTGAAGCAGAGTTTTAAAAAGAGAGAGAGAGACAGAGACATCTAAAGTAAAGTGAGGTTAATATCATTAAAACTTGGGTTTTTCAAACAACAACAACAACAACACACACAAACAAGATTTGGAAAAGAGAAAACATAAGCTGTTTGACAGCAGGCTTTGATGCTGATTTTGTAAGATGTAAAGTCTGCCCAGCACATAAAACAAATGAGAATAAAATATTCTCTAAGCAGCCCTCTGAGGGTCATACGTGAAACAGGACTGGGAGAAAGCACAGCAGCCCTGACATCACAGATGAAATAAAATGTGTGTTTTCCAGCTGTCTCATTCGTGGCTCCAACAAGACAGACAACTCTGTATACCCTAAAAGGCCCAGCCAGCAGCAGGGCAGGCAAGGTCCAGGCTCCTTCAGGCCCAGGACATCCTTCCTTAGACCTGGCCCTCTCAGCCCTGTTAGAGCACAAAATGCACCAGACATTTGTTTTGATGATAGACACAATTTGGTAAAAGAATTCAAACTCTGATGTAGAACCAGGCAGTCACTAGAGAAGCTGCATTGCAGGTGAGCACATGCTGTCATTATCAGTGACTTTTCTTTTAACCTGTTACTAATAAGTATAGGGGCGTGTGTGCACACGTGCACGTGTGTGTGTTTAATGGTTTAATTTTACTCAAGACAAGATATTTTTCACAAATCTCCAGAATGGAATCATACTCACTTACAATACTAAAAACAAGAGATAAAAACATTTTATAGCCTTTCAATCAGCCCAAAAGGATAATAACAAAGTATGTGAATGCTATATTCACAATTACAACTTCTTAACAAAGCAGATATTTTGGGAATCTTCATTTCATTTTACAGAATTCATTATGGTTAAACTTTAAGACAGTGATATCTACATGAGAAATATTTACCTTAGGCCAGGTATTTGCTAGATATTACCTCTTTGGACTGAACACTCCATAAAGGCAGGGACTAAGCTGAATCTGCAAATCCAACCCTGAGCGCAGTGTTCAAGGAACATAGTCACTTCAATATTAGGTCAATAATTGTGTTAACTGATTTCATATTCAGAAACCCTTAATGTAGGTATTTTTACCTTTATTTTATAGATGAAGAAACAAGTTTCAAGCAGTAGTTTAATGCCCTATTCAAGGGCACACAGTTAATCAGTGAGACATGTAACATTTGACCATCTTTACTCAAAATGCCAAACCCCAAGTGAGATCAGAATCCTCACGTTACTAGTCCTCAATAATATAGTACGTGCCTTGACAGAAATTAGTATCAATGGCAGATGGCAATGGTCAGTATTACAGGGTGCCACTGCATGGTATGAATATCTGCAGGAGAGAAGCTGATGTTCCTTATCATTGTCCTTGCTGTCCCCCAAAACAAGATGGTTTTAGTGTACTTACCATAATTGCCCTCTGAGGCTTTGCTAGCATCAAGTTCAAGTCCAGAAATAAGCAAAATCCTTGCTGGGAATTTTTCTGATCTCTTTCAAACATCTAAGACCATTTGGGAGGAAATTAAGAAGGCAGTAAGGAAAGCACCTTAGAAAAATGCAGTGAACAAAGCAAATCTTGAGCAAAAAGAACAAAATGGGAAGCATCACACTACCTGACTTCAAAATGTATTACAAAGCTATAGTAATCAAAACAACATAGTATTGGATAAAAACAGACAGAGACCAATGGAACAGAATAGAAAGCCAAGAAATAAATCCACACATTTACAGTCCATTGATTTTCCCAAAGGTACCATGAACACACAATGGGGAAAGGACAGTCTTCAATAAACAGTTGTGTTAGTCACTTTTGCATTGCTATAAAGGAATACTTGAGGGTGGGCAATTTATAAAGAAAAGGGGTTGGGGGGAGGAGCCAAGATGGCCGAATAGGAACAGCTCCAGTCTACAGCTCCCAGCATGAGCAATGCAGAAGACGGGTGATTTCTGCATTTCCAACTGAGGTACCGGGTTCATCTTACTGGGGAGTGCCAGACAGTAGGTGCAGGACAGCGCGCGAGCCGAAGCAGGGCGAGGCATCGCCTCACCCGGGAAGTGCAAGGGGTCAGGGAATTCCCTTTCCTAGTCAAAGAAAGGGGTGACAGACGGCACCTGGAAAATCGGGTCACTCCCACCCTAATACTGCGCTTTTCCAACAGGCTTAAAAAATGGCACACCAGGAGATTGTATCCCGCACCTGGCTCGGAGGGTCCTACACCCATGGAGTCTCGCTGATTGCTAGCACAGCAGTCTGAGATCAAACTGCAAGGCGGCAGCGAGGCTGGGGGAGGGGCGCCCGCCGTTGTCGAGTTAGTTTAATTAGGTAAACAAAGCGGCCAGGAAGCTCAAACTGGGTGGAGCCCACCACAGCTCAAGGAGGCCTGCCTGCCTCTGTAGGCTCCATCTCTGGGGGCAGGGCACAGACAAACAAAAAGACAACAGTAACCTCTGCAGACTTAAATGTCCCTCTCTGACAGCTTTGAAGAGAGTAGTGGTTCTCCCAGCAGGCAGCTTGAGATCTGAGAATGGGCAGACTGTCTCCTCAAGTGGGTCCCTGACCCCCTGAGTAGCCTAACTGGGAGGCACCCCTCCAGTAGTGGCGGACTGACACCTCACACGGCCGGGTACTTCTCTGAGACAAAACTTCCAGAGGAACGATCAGGCAGCAGCATTTGTGGTTCACCAATATATGCTGTTCTGCAGCCACTGCTGCTGATACTCAGGCAAACAGGGTCTGGAGTGGACCTCTAGCAAACTCCAACAGACATGCAGCTGAGGGTCCTGTCTGTTAGAAGGAAAACTAACAAACAGAAAGGACACCCACACCAAAAACTCATCTGTACGTCACCATCATCAAAGACCAAAGGTAGATAAAACCACAAAGATGGGAAAAAAACAGCAGAAAAACTGGAAACTCTAAAAATCAGAGCACCTCTCCTCCTCCAAAGGAACGCAGCTCCTCACCAGCAACAGAACAAAGCTGGACAGAGAATGACTTTGACGAGTTGAGAGAAGAAGGCTTCAG
Source organism: Pongo pygmaeus (assembly GCF_028885625.2). Lineage (NCBI taxonomy): Eukaryota > Metazoa > Chordata > Mammalia > Primates > Hominidae > Pongo > Pongo pygmaeus. The sequence continues at coordinate 20,023,946 of NC_072378.2, forward strand.
ATGATCAAACTACTCCGAGCTACAAGAGGAAATTCGAACCAATGGCAAAGAAGTTAAAAGCTTTGAAAAATATTAGACAAATGGAAAACTAGAATAACCAATGCAGAGAAGTCCTTAAAGGACCTGATGGAGCTGAAAACCAAGGCACGAGATCTACATGACAAATGCAGAAGCCTCAGCAGCCAATGCGATCAACTGGAAGAAAGGGTATCAGTGATGGAAGACAAAATGAATGAAATGAAGCGAGAAGAGAAGTTTAGAGAAAAAAGAATAAAAAGAAACAAACAAAGCCTGCAAGAAATATGGGACTATGTGAAAAGACCAAATCTACGTCTGATTGGTGTACCTGAAAGTGACGGGGAGAATGGAACCAAGTTGGAAAGCACTCTGCAGGATATTATCCAGGAGAACTTCCCCAATCTAGCAAGGCAGGCCAACATTCAAATTCAGGAAATACAGAGAACACCACAAAGATACTCCTCGAGAAGAGCAACTCCAAGACACGTAATTGTCAGATTCACCAAAGTTGAAATGAAGGAAAAAATGTTAAGGGCAGCCAGAGAGAAAGGTCGGGTTACCCACAAAGGGAAGCCCATCAGACTAACAGCAGATCTCTCGGCAGAAACTCTACAAGCCAGAAGAGAGTGGGGACCAATATTTGACATTCTTAAAGAAAAGAATTTTCAACCCAGAATTTCATATCCAGCCAAACTAGGCTTCATAAGTGAAGGAGAAATAAAATACTTTACAGACAAGCAAATGCTGAGAGATTTTGTCACCACCAGGCCTGCCCTACAAGAGCTCTTGAAGGAAGCGCACTAAACATGGAAAGGAACAACTGGTACCAGCCACTGCAAAAACATGCCAAATTGTAAAGACCATCAAGGCTAGGAAGAAACTGCATCAACTAATGAGCAAAATAACCAGCTAACATCATAATGATAGGATCAAATTCACATATAACCATATTAAGTTTAAATGTAAATGGGCTAAATGCTGCAATTAAAAGACACAGACTGGCAAATTGGATAAAGAGTCAAGACCCATCAGTGTGCTGTATTCAGGAAACCCATCTCACGTGCAGAGACACACATAGGCTCAAAATAAAGGGATGGAGGAAGATCTACCAAGCAAATGGAAAACAAAAAAAGGCAGGGGTTGCAATCCTAGTCTCTGATAAACTAACTAACAAAGATCAAAAGAGACAAAGAAGGCTATTATATAATGGTAAAGGGATCAATTCAACAAGAAGCGCTAACTATCCTAAGTATATATGCACCCAATACCGGAGCACCCAGATTCATAGAGCAAGTCTTAGTGACCTACAAAGAGACTTAGACTCCCACACAATAATAATGGGAGACTTTAACACCCCACTGTCAACATTAGACAGATCAACAAGACAGAAAGTTAACAAGGATACCCAGGAATTGAACTCAGCTCTGCACCAAGCGGACCTAATAGACATCTACAGAACTCTCCACCCCAAATCATCAGAATATACATTCTTTTCAGCACCACACCACACCTACTCCAAAATTGACCACATAGTTGAAAGTAAAGCACTCCTCAGCAAATGTAAAAGAACAGAAATTATAACAAAGTGCCTCTCAGACCACAGTGCAATCAAACTAGAACTCAGGATGAAGAAACTCACTCAAGAGGAGGAGCCAAGATGGCCGAATAGGAACAGCTCCGGTCTACAGCTCCCAGCGCGAGCGACGCAGAAGACGGGTGATTTCTGCATTTCCATCTGAGGTACCGTGTTCATCTCACTAGGGAGTGCCAGACAGTGGGCGCAGGTCAGTGGGTGAGTGCACTGTGCGCCAGCCGAAGCAGGGGCGAGGCATTGCCTCACTCGGGAAGCGCAAGGGGTCAGGGAGTTCCCCTTCCAGGGGTGACAGACGGCACCTGGAAAATCGGGCCACTCCCACCCGAATACTGTGCTTTTCCGACGGGCTTAGGAACCGGTGCCCCAGGAGAGTATAGCCCGCACCTGGCTCAGAGGGTCCTACGCCCATGGAGTCTCGCTGATTGCTAGCACAGCAGTCTGAGATCAAACAGCATGTCTGCAGCGAGGCTGGGGGAGGGGCGCCCGCCATTGCCCAGGCTCGCTTAGGTAAACAAAGCAGCCTGGAAGCTTGAACTGGGTGGAGCCCACCACAGCTCAAGGAGGCCTGCCTGCCTCTGTAGGCTCCACCTCTGGGGGCAGGGCACAGACAAACAAAAAGACAGCAGTAACCTCTGCAGACTTAAATGTCCCTGTCTGACAGCTGTGAGGAGAGCAGTGGTTCTCCCAGCACGCAGCTGGAGATCTGAGAACCGGCTGACACTCTCCTCAAGTGGGTTCCTGACCCCTGACCCCCGAGCAGCCTAACTGGGAGGCATCCCCCAGCAGGGGCAGACTGACACCTCACACGGCCGGCCAGGTACTCCAACAGACCTGCAGCTGAGGGTTCTGTCTGTTAGAAGGAAAACTAACAGAAAGGACATCCACACCAAAAACCCATCTGTACATCACCATCATCAAAGACCAAAAGTAGATAAAACCACAAAGATGGGGAAAAACCAGAGCAGAAAAACTGGAAACTCTAAAAACCAGAGTACCTCTCCTCCTCCAAAGGAACGCAGTTCCTCACCAGCAACGGAACAAAGCTGGACGGAGAATGACTTTGACGAGCTGAGAGAAGAAGGCTTCAGACGATCAAATTACTCCAAGCTACGGGAGGATATTCAAACCAAAGGCAAAGAAGTTGAAAACTTTGAAAAAAATTTAGAAGAATGTATAACTAGAATAACCAATACAGAGAAGTGCTTAAAGGAGCTGATGGAGCTGAAAACCAAGGCTCGAGAACTACGTGAAGAATGCAGAAGCCTCAGGAGCCGATGCGATCAAATGGAAGAAAGGGTATCAGCCCTGGAAGATGAAATGAATGAAATGAAGCGAGAAGGGAAGTTTAGAGAAAAAAGAATAAAAAGAAACGAGCAAAGCCTCCAAGAAATGTGGGACTATGTGAAAAGACCAAATCTACGTCTGATTGGTGTACCTGAAAGTGACGGGGAGAATGGAAACAAGTTGGAAAACACTCTGCAGGATATTATCCAGGAGAACTTCCCCAATCTAGCAAGGCAGGCCAACATTCAGATTCAGGAAATACAGAGAACGCCACAAAGATACTCCTCGAGAAGAGCAACTCCAAGACACATAATTGTCAGATTCACCAAAGTTGAAATGAAGGAAAAAATGTTAAGGGCAGCCAGAGAGAAAGGTCGGGTTACCATCAAAGGGAAACCCATCAGACTAACAGCGGATCTCTCGGCAGAAACCCTACAAGCCAGAAGAGAGTGGGGGCCAATATTCAACATTCTTAAAGAAAAGAATTTTCAACCCAGAATTTCATATCCTGCCAAACTAAGCTTCATAAGTGAAGGAGAAATAAAATACTTTACAGACAAGCAAATGCTGAGAGATTTTGTCACCACCAGGCCTGCCCTAAAAGAGCTCCTGAAGGAAGCGCTAAACATGGAAAGGCACAACCGGTACCAGCCACTGCAAAATCATACCGAAATGTAAAGACCATCGAGACTAGGAAGAGACTGCATCAACTAACGAGAAAAATATCCAGCTAACATCATAATGACAGGATCAGATTCACACATAACAATATTAACTTTAAATGTAAATGGACTAAATGCTCCAATTAAAAGACACAGACTGGCAAATTGGATAAAGACTCAAGACCCATCAGTGTGCTGTATTCAGGAAACCCATCTCACATGCAGAGACACACATAGGCTCAAAATAAAAGGATGGAGGAAGATCTACCAAGCAAATGGAAAACAAAAAAAGGCAGGGGTTGCAATCCTAGTCTCTGATAAAACAGACTTTAAACCAACAAAGATCAAAAGAGACAAAGAAGGCCATTACATAATGGTAAAGGGATTAATTCAACAAGAAGAGCTAACTATCCTAAATATATATGCACCCAATACAGGAGCACCCAGATTCATAAAGCAAGTCCTGAGTGACCTACAAAGAGACTTAGACTCCCACACATTAATAATGGGAGACTTTAACACCCCACTGTCAACATTAGACAGATCAACGAGACAGAAAGTCAACAAGGATACCCAGGAATTGAACTCAGCTCTGCACCAAGCAGACCTAATAGACATCTACAGAACTCTCCACCCCAAATCAACAGAATATACATTTTTTTCAGCACCACACCACACCTATTCCAAAATTGACCATATACTTGGAAGTAAAGCTCTCCTCAATAAATGTAAAAGAACAGAAATTGTAACAAACTGTCTCTCAGATCACAGTGCAATCAAGCTAGAACTCAGGATTAAGAATCTCACTCAAAACCGCTCAACTACGTGGAAACTGAACAACCTGCTCTTGAATGACTACTGGGTACATCACGAAATGAAGGCAGAAATAAAGATGTTCTTTGAAACCAACGAGAACCAAGACACAACATACCAGAATCTCTGGGATGCATTCAAAGCAGTGTGTAGAGGGAAATTTATAGCACTAAATGCCCACAAGAGAAAGCAGGAAAGATCCAAAATTGACACCCTAACATCACAATTAAAAGAACTAGAAAAGCAAGAGCAAACACATTCAAAAGCTAGCAGAAGGCAAGAAATAACTAAAATAAGAGCAGAACTGAAGGAAATAGAGACACAAAAAACCCTTCAAAAAATAAATGAATCCAGGAGCTGGTTTTTTGAAAGGATCAACAAAATTGATAGACCGCTAGCAAGATTAATAAAGAAAAAAAGAGAGAAGAATCAAATAGATGCAATAAAAAATGATAAAGGGGATATCACCACCGATCCCACAGAAATACAAACTACCATCAGAGAATATTACAAACACCTCTATGCAAATAAACTAGAAAATCTAGAAGAAATGGATAAATTCCTCAACACATACACCCTCCCAAGACTAAACCAGGAAGAAGTTGAATCTCTGAATAGACCAATAACAGGAGCTGAAATTGTGGCAATAATCAATAGCTTACCAACCAAAAAAAGTCCAGGACCAGATGGGTTCACAGCCGAATTCTACCAGAGGTACAAGGAGGAGCTGGTACCATTCCTTCTGAAACTATTCCAATCAATAGAAAAAGAGGGAATCCTCCCTAACTCATTTTATGAGGCCAGCATCATCCTGATACCAAAGCCTGGCAGAGACACAACAAAAAAAGAGAATTTTAGACCAATATCCTTGATGAACATTGATGCAAAAATCCTCAATAAGATACTGGCAAACAGAATCCAGCAGCACATCAAAAAGCTTATCCACCATGATCAAGTGGGCTTCATCCCTGGGATGCAAGGCTGGTTCAATATACGCAAATCAATAAATGTAATCCAGCATATAAACAGAACCAAAGACAAAAACCACATGATTATCTCAATAGATGCAGAAAAGGCCTTTGACAAAATTCAACAACCCTTCATGCTAAAAACTCTCAATAAATTAGGAATTGATGGGACGTATCTCAAAATAATAAGAGCTATTTATGACAAACCCACAGCCAATATCGTACTGAATGGGCAAAAACTGGAAGCATTCCCTTTGAAAACTGGCACAAGACAGGGATGCCCTCTCTTGCCACTTCTATTCAACATAGTGTTGGAAGTTCTGGCCAGGGCAATTAGGCAGGAGAAGGAAATCAAGGGTATTCAATTAGGAAAAGAGGAAGTCAAATTGTCCTTGTTTGCAGATGACATGATAGTATATCTAGAAAACCCCATTGTCTCAGCCCAAAATCTCCTTAAGCTGATAAGCAACTTCAGCAAAGTCTCAGGATACAAAATCAATGTGCAAAAATCACAAGCATTCTTATACATCAATAACAGACAAACAGAGAGCCAAATCATGAGTGAACTCCCATTCACAATTGCTTCAAAGAGAATAAAATACCTAGGAATCCAACTTACAAGGGATGTGAAAGACCTCTTCAAGGAGAACTACAAACCACTGCTCAAGGAAATAAAAGAGGATACAAACAAATGGAAGAACATTCCATGCTCATGGGTAGGAAGAATCAATATCATGAAAATGGCCGTCCTTCCCAAGGTAATTTACAGATTCAATGCCATCCCCATCAAGCTACCAATGACTTTCTTCACAGAATTGGAAAAAACTACTTTAAAGTTCATATGGAACCAAAAAAGAGCCCGCATCGCCAAGTCAATCCTAAGCCAAAAGAACAAAGCTGGAGGCATCACACTACCTGACTTCAAACTATACTACAAGGCTACAGTAACCAAAACAGCATGGTACTGGTACCAAAACAGAGATATAGATCAATGGAACAGAACGGAGCCGTCAGAAATAATGCCACATATCTACAAGTATCTGATCTTTGACAAACCTGACAAAAACAAGAAATGGGGAAAGGATTCCCTATTTAATAAATGGTGCTGGGAAAACTGGCTAGCCATATGTAGAAAGCTGAAACTGGATCCCTTCCTTACACCTTATACAAAAATCAATTCAAGATGGATTAAAGACTTAAATGTTAGACCTAAAACCATAAAAACCCTAGAAGAAAACCTAGGCATTACCATTCAGGACATAGGCATGGGCAAGGACTTCATGTCTAAAACACCAAAAGCAATGGCAACAAAAGCCAAAATTGACAAATGGGATCTAATTAAACTAAAGAGCTTCTGCACAGCAAAGGAAACTACCATCAGAGTGAACAGGCAACCTACAAAATGGGAGAACATTTTCACAACCTACTCATCTGACAAAGGGCTAATATCCAGAATCTACAATGAACTCCAACAAATTTACAAGAAAAAAACAAACAACCCCATCAAAAAGTGGGCGAAGGACATGAACAGACACTTCTCAAAAGAAGACATTTATGCAGCCAAAAAACACATGAAAAAATGCTCACCATCACTGGCCATCAGAGAAATGCAAATCAAAACCACAATGAGATACCATCTCACACCAGTTAGAATGGCAATCATTAAAAAGTCAGGAAACAACAGGTGCTGGAGAGGATGTGGAGAAATAGGAACACTTTTACACTGTTGGTGGGACTGTAAACTAGTTCAACCCTTGTGGAAGTCAGTGTGGCGATTCCTCAGGGATCTAGAACTAGAAATTCCATTCGACCCAGCCATCCCATTACTGGGTATATACCCAAAGGACTATAAATCATGCTGCTATAAAGACACATGCACACGTATGTTTATTGCAGCATTATTTACAATAGCAAAGACTTGGAACCAACCCAAATGTCCAACAATGATAGACTGGATTAAGAAAATGTGGCACATATACACCATGGAATACTATGCAGCCATAAAAAATGATGAGTTCACGTCCTTTGTAGGGACATGGATGAAACTGGAAATCATCATTCTCAGTAAACTATCGCAAGAACAAAAAACCAAACACTGCATATTCTCACTCATAGGTGGGAATTGAACAATGAGAACACATGGACACAGGAAGGGGAACATCACACTTCAGGGACTGTTGTGGGGTGGGGGGAGGGGGGAGGGATAGCATTGGGAGATATACCTAATGCTAGATGACGAGTTGGTGGGTGCAGCGCACCAGCATGGCACATGTATACATATGTAACTTACCTGCACATTGCGCACATGTACCATAAAACCTAAAGTATACTAATGATAATAATAATAATAATAAAAGAAAAAAAAAGAAAAAAAAACAAAACAAAAAAAAAAGAAACTCACTCAAAACTGCTCAACTACATGGAAACTGAACAACCTGCTCCTGAATGACTACTGGGTACATAACAAAATGAAGGCAGAAATAGAGATGTTCTTTGAAACCAATAAGAACAAAGACACAACATACCAGAATCTCTGGGACACATTCAAAGCAGTGTGTAGAGTGAAATTTATAGCACTAAATGCCCACAAGAGAAAGCAGGAAAGATCTAAAATTGACACCCTAACATCACAATTAAAAGAACTAGAAAAGCAAGAGCAAACACATTCAAAAGCTAGCAGAAGGCAAGAAATAACTAAGATCAGAGCAGAATTGAAGGAAATAGAGACAAAAAAACTCTTCAAAAAATTAATGAATCCCGGAGCTTGTTTTTTGAAAAGATCAACAAAATTGATAGGCTGCTAGCAAGACTAATAAAGAAGAAAAGATAGAAGAATTAAATAGACGCAATAAAAAATGATAAAGGGGATATCACCACTGATCCCACAGAAATACAAACTACCATCAGAAAATACTACAAACACCTGTATGCAAATAAACTAGAAAATCTAGAAGAAATGGATAAATTCCTCGACACATACATCCTCCCAAGACTAAACCAAGAAGAAGTTGAATCTCTGAATAGACCAATAACAGGCTCTGAAATTGAGGCAATAATCAATAGCTTACCAACTGAAAAAAAGTCCAGGACGAGATGGATTCACAGCCGAATTCTACCAGAGGTACAAAGAGGAGCTGGTACCATTCCTTCTGAAACTATTCCAATCAATAGAAAAAGAGGGAATCCTCCCTAACTCATTTAATGAGGCCAGCATCATCCTGATACCAAAGCCTGGCAGAGACACAATAAAAAAACGGAATTTTAGACCAATATCCTTGATGAACATCGACGCAAAAATCCTCAATAAAATACTGGCAAACCGTATCCAGCAGCACATCAAAAAGCTTATCCACCATGATCAAGTGGGCTTCATCCCTGGGATGCAAGGCTGGTTCAACATATGCAAATCAATAAATGTAATCCAGCATATAAACAGAACCAAAGACAAAAACCACATGATTATCTCAATAGATGCAGAAAAGGCCTTTGACAAAATTCAGCAACCCTTCATGCTAAAAACTCTCAATAAATTAGGTATTGATGGGACATATCTCAAAATAATAAGAGCTATCTATGACAAACCCACAGCCAATATTATACTGAATGGGCAAAAACTGGAAGCATTCCCTTTGAAAACTGGCACAAGACAGGGATGCCCTCTCTCACCACTCCTATTCCACATAGTGTTAGAAGTTCTGGCCAGGGCAATCAGGCAGGAGAAAGAAATAAAGGGTATTCAATTAGGAAAAGAGGAAGTCAAATTGTCCCTGTTTGCAGATGACATGATTGTATATCTAGAAAACCCCATCATCTCAGCCCAAAATCTCCTCAAGCTGCTAAGCAACTTCAGCAAAGTCTCAGGATACAAAATCAATGTACAAAAATCACAAACATTCTTATACACCAATAACAGACAAACAGAGAGCCAAATCATGAGTGAACTCCCATTCACAGTTGCTTCAAAGAGAATAAAATACCTAGGAATTCAACTTACAAGGGATGTGAAGGACCTCTTCAAGGAGAACTACAAACCACTGCTCAAGGAAATAAAAGAGGATACAAACAAATGGAAGAACATTCCATACTCATGGGTAGGAAGAATCAATATCGTGAAAATGGCCATACTGCCCAAGGTAATTTATAGATTCAATGCCATCCCCATCAAGCTACCAATGACTTCCTTCACAGAATTGGAAAAAACTACCTTAAAGTTCATATGGAACCGAAAAAGAGCCTGCATCACCAAGTCAATCCTAAGCCAAAAGAACAAAGCTGGAGGCATCACGCTAGCTGACTTCAAACTGTACTACAAGGCTACAGTAACCAAAACAGCATGGTACTGGTACCAAAACAGCATGGTACTGGTACCAAAACAGAGATATAGACCAATGGAACAGAACAGAGCCCTCAGAAATAATGCCGCATATCTACAACTATCTGATGTTTGACAAACCTGACAAAAACAAGCAATGGGGAAAGGATTCCCTATTTAATTAATGGTGCTGGGAAAACTGGCTAGCCATATGTAGAAAGCTGAAACTGGATCCCTTCCTTACACCTTATACAAAAATTAATTCAAGATGGATTAAAGACTTAAATGTTAGACCTAAAACCATAAAAACCCTAGAAGAAAACCTAGGCAATACCATTCAGGACATAGGCATGGGCAAGGACTTCATGTCTAAAACACCAAAAGCAATGGCAACAAAAGCCAAAATTGACAAATGGGATCTAATTAAACTAAAGAGCTTCTGCACAGCAAAAGAAACTACCATCAGAGTGAACAGGCAACCTACACAATGGGAGAAAATTTTTGCAACCTACTCATCTGACAAAGGGCTAATATCCAGAATCTACAATGAACTCAAACAAATTTACAAGAAAAAAACAAACAACCCCATCAAAAAGTGGGCCAAGGATATGAACAGACACTTCTCAAAAGAAGACATTTATGCAGCCAACAGACATATGAAAAAATGCTCATCATCACTGGTCATCAGAGAAATGCAAATCAAAACCACAATGAGATACCGTCTCACACCAGTTAGAATGGTGATCTTTAAAAAGTCAGGAAACAACAGGTGTGGAGAGGATGTGGAGAAATAGGAACACTTTTACACTGTTGGTGGGACTGTAAACTAGTTGAACCATTGTGGAAGTCAGTGTGGCAATTCCTTAGGGATCTAGAACTAGAAATACCATTTGACCCAGCCATCCCATTACTGGGTATATACCCAAAGGATTATAAATCATGCTGCTATAAAGACACATGCACACGTATGTTTATTGCGGCACTATTCACAATAGCAAAGACTTGGAACCAACCTAAATGTCCAACAACGATAGACTGGATTAAGCAAATGTGGCACATATAAACCATGGAACACTATGCAGCCATAAAAAATGATGAGTTCATGTCCTTTGTAGGGACATGGATGAAACTGGAAACCATCATTCTCAGCAAACTATCACAAGGACAAAAAACCAAACACCTCATGTTCTTACTCATAGGTGGGAATTGAACAATGAGAACACATGGACACAGGAAGGGGAACATCACACACTGGGGACTGTTGTGGGGTGGGGGGAGGGGGGAGGGATAGCATTAGGAGATGTACCTAATGCTAAATGATGAGTTAATGGGTGCAGCAGACCGACACGGCACATGTATACATATGTAACAAACCTGCACGTTGTGCACATGTACCCTAAAACTTAAAAGTATAATAATAATAAAATTAAAAAAAAAAAGTTTGGGAAAAAAAAAAGGGGGTTATTTGGCTCACAGTTTTGCAGGCTGTACAAGAAGCATGGAGCCAGCATCTGCTTTTGGTGAGACCTCAAGAAGCTTTTATTCACAGTGGAATGCAAAGGGGGAGTAGGCATTTCACATGGCAAGAGAAGCAGCAAGAGAAAAAGGAAGAGGTGCCAGGCTCTTTTGAACAGTCAGATCTCACTGTAACTAACAGAGCAAGAATACATTAGTTACTATGGGAAGGATACTAAGCCATCATGAGGGATGACTCAAACACCTTCTACTAGGCCCCACCTCCAACACTGGGGGTCACATTTCAACATGAGATTTAGAGGGTACAAATATCTAAACTATATCAACAGTGTTGGAAGAACTGGGTATCCACATGCAGAAGAATGAAATTAGACCCTTATCTGACACCATACACAAAATCAATTCAAGATGGATTAGAGACTTAAACACAGACCTAAAACTGTAAAACGACTAGAAAAAAAACATAAGGGAAAAACTGCATGACATTAGTCTGGCAATGATTTTTGTGCATATGATCCCAGAAGCACAGGCAATAACTACCAAGCTTCTGCACAGCAAAGGAAACAATCAACAGAGTGATGAGACAATCTATGGAATGGGAGAAAATACTTGCAAAGTACCCATCTGATAAGAGGTTAATATCCAAAATGTATAAGGAACTCAAACAACTCAATAGCAAGAAAACAACCCAACTAAAAAATTAAGCAAAGGACGTGAACAGATCTTTGTCAGAAAAAGATATATAAATGGTCTTCAGATATATGAAAACATGCTCAACATCACTAATCATTAGGGAAGTGCAAATTCAAACCACAATGCAATATTATTTTATACCCATTAGAATGGCTATTATCAATAAGACAAAAGATAACAAGTATTGGAGAGGTTGTGGAGAAAAGGGCACTCTTGCACACTGTTGGTGGGACTGTAAATTACTATAGCCATCTTGGAGAACAGTATGGAGGTTCCTCAAAAAATGAAAAATAGAATGATTTTATGATCCAGCAATCCCACTTCTGGGTATATATCCAAAGGAAATAAAATCAGCATGTCAAAGAGATATCTGTACTCCCATGTTATTGGCCTGCTAGTCACAATAACTAAGATATGGAAACAACCTAAGTGCCCATCAACAGATGAATGAAGAAAGAAAACATGTTATACAGACACAATGGAATACCATTCAGGCTTCACAAAGGGAAATTAGGCCGGGTGTGATGGCTCATACCTGTAATCCCAGCACTTTGGGAGGCCGAAGGGAGATCACCTGAGGTCAGGAGTTCGAGACCAGCCTGGCCAACATGGCAAAACCCCATCTCTACTAAAAATACAAAAAATAGGGCCAGGCGCGGTGGCTCACGCCTGTAATCCCAGCACTTTGGGAGGCTGAGGTGGGCAGATCACGAGGTCAGGAGATCAAGACCCTCCTGGCTAACACGGTGAAACCGCATCTCCACTAAAAATACAAAAAATTAGATGGGCGTGGTGGCAAGCGCCTGTAGTCCCAGCTACTCAGGAGGCTGAGGCAGGAGAATTGCTTGAACCTGGGAGGCAGAGGTTACAGTGGGCCAAGATTGCGCCACTGTACTCCAGCCTGGGCGACAGAGTGAGACTCGTCTCAAAAGAAAAAAAAATTAGCCGGGCATGGTGGCGGGTGCCTGTAATCCCAGTTACCCTGGAGGCTGAGGGAGGAGAATAGCTTGAACCCGGGAAGTGGAGATTGCAGTGAGCCGAGATCGCGCCATTGCACTCCAGCCTGGGTGACAGAGCGAGACTCCGTCTCAAAAAATTAAATTAAAATGAAAAGGGAAATTATGTCATTTGTGACAATGAACCTGGAGAGCATTATGTTAAGTAAAATAAGCTAAGCACAGATAGACAAATATCGCATGATCTGACTTAAGTGCAGAATCTAAAAGAGTTGAACTCATAGAAGTGGAAATTAGAATGGTGGTTGCCAGGAGCTGGAGGGAAGCGGGAGGGAGAGATGATGGTCAGAGTACAAAGTTTCAATTATACAGGAGGAATAAGTTCAAGAGATATATTGTACAACATGGTGACTATAGTTAACAACAATGTATTGTATGCTTGCAAATTGCTAAAAGAGTAGACTTTTTAAATTATCAGTATTATTTATTCTTCTTTTGAAATTATAAAATACTTAGTGCTAGGAAGTAGGAAACAAACATATTAATTTAAAGGTGCGGTCCAATGACCACTTACTGCATAAATTCTCAGGATTCTTATTTAAAATGCAGAGTCTTTCTTAAATCTTAAAAGTATAGATTTTAAACATTCTCACCACAAAAAAAAAGTATGTGAGGTAATGCATATGGTAATTAGCTCAGTATAGCCATTCCACAATGTATACATATTTCAAAATATCATGTTGTATGCAATAAATATATACAATTTTCATATGTCCATTTAAAAATAGTTTTTCTGGGCTGGGTGCAGTGGCTAACGCCTGTAATCCTAGCACTTTGGGAGGCCAAGGTGGGTGGATCACCTGAGTTCACAAATTTGAGACCAGCCTGGCCAACATGGTGAAACCCTGTCTCTACTAAAAATACAAAAATTAGCCAAGCTTGGTGGTGTGCACCTGTAGTCCCAGCTACTTGGGAGGCTGAGGCAGGAGAACTGATTGAACCCGGGAGGCGGAGGTTGCAGTGGGCCAAGATTGTGCCACTGCACTCCAGCTTGGGTGACAGAGCAAGACTCTGTCTCAAAAAAATAATAATAATAAAGAAAGAAAAGAAATGAAAAAAGGCAATGAGAAGTAAAAATGGAAAAGCACCAGTTCAAGCATGGCAGCCAAACATCTAAAGACTATCATTTGACAAAAGATTTACCTGAATCAACAGAGCTTTCCTGACATTGATTAGAGTGGTGAAAATGACTGTGGAGGAAAAATTAAGTGGATGATTGTATTTAGGGAAGAAAAGGTGGGAGAAGTGGCATAATAGTCTTCAGGTACCCAAGAAGATAATATATTCATCACTCCCACGGACAGCAAAAAAATGAAAAAGGAAAAAGGGAAATAAATCTATCCTGAGACAGGAGGCATTAAGATTGCCAATAGGAAAACCTAATTTCATCAGTACCCTGGTGATTCTCAACCTGCTTGGGCTTGTCCTTGTTTTTGTTTGTTTTTATGGCAGAGTTTTGAAAATCACCCAAGAGGAAAAAAGACTGGGTGACATGTGTATACACACATTAAAATTAATGTGAATTGGAATTAATTTTGTTGATAGTGTCCCAGCCAGAGTTTTAATGCCAGACTCTGGTTAGTGGGGCAGGAGGGCTTTATGGGGAGGGACATTTGAGATAAGGATGTGCAATGTGTTTTTGTGCCTGAGCTATCACATTTATAGTGGGGCTTTGTAGACAATTCCAGCTCACCCCAACAGTAATTGTTGTCTAGCTTCCACTCACTCCAGGACCTAGCACCTGCCCTTCTGGCAAAGCAAAGCCTCCATGTGCTGTGGGTTTCCTGTGGAAGTCAATTTCCCACTGCTTGAATGTGCCAGGAAGGAGCAAGGTTTTCAGGAAACAGCCCAGACCAGAATCAGGAGAAACTGTGTTCAGAATCTCTGCTCTTCTCTTGGCTGTATGACCTTGAGCAAGCTATGTAGCTTCTCTGAGCCTCAGTCTCCTCAACTGTATAATGGGAAAATAATACCACCTTTATTGTGATGTGAGAATTGCAGGAGACCAAGCACGGAAAAAGACAGGAGTGTGGTGAACACTTACACGTTAGCTACCTTCCCTCATCCTCCCCCATTCCTATTATATGGGGTCACCATAGTATAAGGATGGCCACTAGCAGATGGCAGTGTCCTCAGGGCTCTGAGATCTTCATTTGCCCTTTTAAAATGAAAATAAAATACCTGGGTCCTACTTTGCCAAGAAAGGAAGGTGAAAAAAAATCAGTCTTCTTAAAAAGTGCAATGGTTTATACAAAGTATACCTGATTAGAGGTAAAATAGTGTGCATATATGTCCCCACCAAATCTCATGTTCAATTGTAATCCCCAGCATTGGAGGTTGAGCCTGGTGGGAGGTGTTTGGGTAATTGGAGCAAATCTCTCATGGTTTGGTGCTGTCCTTGTGATGGTAAGTTCTTTAGAGTCTGGTTGTTTAAAAGGGCATGACACCTCCCCCACCATGCTCTCTCTGGCAGCTGCTCCCACCATGTAAGACACCTGTACCCGCTTTGCCTTCTGTCATGGGTAAAAGCTCTCTGAGGCCTTCCCAGAAGCCATGCAGATGCCAGTACCATGCTTGTACAGCCTGCAGAACTGTGAGCCAATTCAACTTCTTTTCTTTATCAATTATCCAGTCTCAGGTATTTCTTTATTGCTAAGCAAGAACAGCATAATACAAGATGATTGGTTTTTTTTTTTTTTTCTTAGAGACAGGGTTTGGCTCTGTCACCCAGACTGGAGTGCAGTGGAATGATCACAGCTCACTGCAGCCTCAAATTCCTGGGCTCATGTGATCCTCCCATCTCAGCCTCCTGAGGAGTTGGGCCTACGGGTGTGCATGACCATATTGGCTATTTAAAAAAAAATTTTTAGTTGAGACAGGGTCTCACTATGTTGCTGAGGCTTATCTCAAAGTCCTGGCCTCAAGCAATCCTCCCACTTCAGCCTCCCAAAGTGCCAGGATTACAGGCAAAAGCCACTGAGAGGTGAAGCCAGCTGGGCTTCTGGGACAGGTGGGGACTTGGAGAACTTTTCTATTTGGCTAAAGGATTGTAAACACACCAATCAGCACTCTGTGTCTACCTAATTGGCAGGGGTGGGGTGGGGGGGACTTGGAGAACTTTTGTGTCTAGCTAAAGGTTTGTAAACTCACCAATCTGCACTCTGTCAAAACAGACCAATCAGCTCTCTGTAAAAGGGACCAATCAGCAGGATGTGGGTGGGTCCAGATAAGGGAATAAAAACAGGCTGCCGGAGCTAGCTGCGGCCACCCGCTAAGTTCCCTTTCCACATGGTGGAAGGGTTGTTCTTTTGGTCTTTGCAGTAAGTATTGTTGCCGCTAACTATTTGGGTCTACGCCACCTTTATGAGCTGTAACACTCACCGCGAAGGTCTGCATCTTCACTCCTAAAACCAGCGAGACCACAAACCCACAGGGAGGGATGAACAACTCCGGACACGCCACCTTTATGAACTGTAACACTGACTGCGAAGGTCTGCAGCTTTACTCCTGAGGACAGCGAGACCACGAACCCACCTGAAGGAACAAACAACTCCAGACGCGCCGCCTTTAAGAGCTGTAACACTCACCATGAAGGTCTGCAGCTTCACTCCTGAAGTCAGCGAGACCACGAACCCACTAGAGGGAGGAAACTCTGGGCACATCTGAAGGATTACCTCCAGACACACCATCTTTAATAACTCTAACACTCACCGCGAAGGTCCGCGGCTTCATTCTTGAAGTCAGCGAGACCAAGAATCCACCAATTCCGGACACACCACCACACCTGGCTTGATGGTTGGTAATTAAAAATACCTTTCAGGCTTGAGCTGGAGGACTGACTACCACCACAAACTACCCATCCCCCTCCTCGGGAGGAAGACGGCTTCACATAGATCCTAAGCTGCCCCCCTGGGGTGTCTGAGGTGTTTGGCAGAAAATGAGTCCAGAAGTTTATTTCGATTTGTCCCAGGTGCACTTGTGAGGTTGCCCACTTCCAGTCACAGCCAGCCCTGCTTACACGTGCACATGCATTCACACACACAGGCAGGCAGCTTTGATCACAGATGTGGGTGCTTCCATGACACTTCTTCCAGAGGTATCTCAGCAGTGACTGGGTTGCACAAGCATTTCCCTTACCATATGTTTATAAACGATTCTTTTGCATCTACCACCCCTCAGCATCATGGCTATGTCCAAAATCAGTTTCCTGATCCTTCACACCAGCATCCTAGAATTCATGTGAGGATAAGTCACCCCCACACTCACTAAATATTTGTCAAATCTGAATATGCCGATTGCTTAATCAGGCAAAGGCTCCACATGTTTTCTAAGTATGAGGCTCCCTTCTTAAATGTCAACTGGCAAGATCCACCTCCAACAGAGTAGTTATACATTTACTCTCTGCTGATTAAGCCTAAATATGACAAAGAAATATAAATTTACATAATCACAAAAGCATCTATATACAGTTTATAAATTGGGAGAAGGGATGACCTTATTTGCATTCAGTCTATGTACAATGCATGGTATACCTGTGGGGTCTTAGATTCCCTTGAAGTAATTTTAAGTCTTCCTAGGGATCTGCCACCTACTGGCTGAGAACTGCTCATGTAGCGTGCATGTAATTGTGGGGTTGCTGCTTGCTCTGTGCATCTAAAGCAAAAATACAGTGTGAAATCAGTAGAAAGGAAGCTGCCTGAAATGATGTGGGCTGAATTATTGTGGCCCACGTTCAAGAGGCCGAGCTCTTAACTGTTCTGGATCCACTGGGGATGATAATACTGTCTCTTTCTCACTGTGCAATGCAAGTAACGTAAGCCTTCTTGATTAATGGACACAGCAAGCTTTAAAACATTAAATACGGTAAATTATCAGTAGACTCACAGTGATGTTAACCTGACTTGAACTCAGAATCTAAACTTGGTTTCAATTTGGCTCATATTTGTCAGTGTTTCTAGGCAGCCTAATTTGGTTTAGATGTTTATTTTTAATTTGGTTCTGGATAGCACTGTGGGATGAACATATTTCCCAAAAGGAAACAAATAATGTTAATTCCAAGGGACTTCACACTTAGCTGCAATGCATTCTCTAGAATACAAGAGATAGTAAAGGGAGCTGAAAATTTGTGTCCATTTTTTCCTTGCCACTCAGTAAAAACTCATTGTGAGGTGGCTTCAAACCCTTTTCCAGGCTCACAAGCCCTGGTCTGGCCCCTGTTGGTATCGCTCCTGCATTTTCCAATAGGTCCTGCCTTGCTGTCTGTACTCTAGCCACACTGTTCCCCCTTCACTTCTTCATGCTCACAATGGTCCCTCCTAGCCCAGGGCCTTTGCACATGCTCCTCACATATCTTCTTCCATTTCACCACCCTCTTATCTCCTCCTCATCCTTGAGAACTCAACTCTGGAGCATGTGTCTCTCAAGAAGTTTTCTCTGAAATCCCTAGTATGGTCAAATCCCTCCTTCCTCTCCAGTATAGCTTCTCCTAACACCTATATCTCTAGCCTTCTTTTCACTTTTCATAGTTTCTACTTTACATTTGTTTGTGCAGTTTTTTGGATGTCTCCCACACTGAACTCCAAATTCCACAAGAGCAGAAACCATATCTATATTTGTTTACCACTGTTTCCCCAATTCCTGAGACATTGCTTGGGGAGTATAAGAGAGCCTCAATAACATGAGGTGCCTCATTCATTTGCTGAATGAACAAATCAAATATATATTGTTATTTTTATATTTTAATAATCATAATTGATAAAGGGAAAGGAAAAAAGTAATACTGAGATATCCTAGTATAGCTAGAGGCAAGGCGGCATGATGGAGAGACTGGATTTTAGAGCAGGAAAAATTAATAATGAGCGTTTTTCAGCTATGTGACATTGGGACAATTATTTAACCTCTCTGAGCCTCAGTTTCCCATCTGGTAAATTATAATAATAATGTCTATCTCAAAATATTGTTGTGAAGATTAAATAAGATACAGAAGAAAGAAAAATTGATTGGCTTCCTTCCATTGATTATGTTCTTATATTTTGCTTTGCAAAAGACAAAGTGTGAAATTTGGTAGGACATTAATAGCCAAGGGGACCAGCCTAGCTAGCCAGTGTTCAGAGATCCCCTTCTAACACATTCTACTTCTCCTGGTAGCAGAACGATCAGGTTTTCAACAGCAGGATATCGGATAAGCTTTTTTTTTTTTTTTTGAGATGGAGTCTCACTCTGTCGCCCAGGCTGGAGTGCAGTGGCGCAATCTCAGCTCACTGCAACCTCCGCCTCCCAGGTTCAAGCAATTCTCCTGCCTCAGCCTCCCAAGTAGCTGGGATTACAGGTGTGTGCCACCATGCCCAGCTAATTTTTGTATTTTTAGTAGAGACGGGGTTTCACCATGTTGGTCAGGCTGGTCTCGAACTCCTGACATCATGATCTGCCCGCCTCGGCCTCCCAAAGTGTTGGGATTACAGAAGTGAGCCACCATGTCCAGCCCGGGATGAGCTTTCTAAAGACAGACGTACCTCCAGAGCTAGATGCCACGTGATAGGTTTCTCCCTTAATTTAAAGACACTTTGGAACAACTGATTATCAGCAGCCATTTTTATAGATGAACCATCATGGCTTTCAACAGCATGTCTTCATTTATCTCTTTGTTTCCGTCTTTCTAAGTTAATGTGTCATTTTGGAAAAAGTTTCAAAATAGCTTTGGAAACAACTTTAAAATAGCATCCAGCGATTCCATTTATAAGTCCGCAAACAGGCCAAACTAACCCAGGCTTGTCGAAAGCAAGGGCGGTGGTGACTCTGAGGAGGGGCTGTGGCCAGAGGGAGCAAGAAGGGGCTGGGGGTGTGCTGTTTATTGAGCTGGGTACTGGTGACTCTCTCTCTCCCTCCATCCATCCTTTCCCTTCTCTTTCCAATCCTAACCTCTGCAGGAGCACATGTGCACACACATACACACAAACACACACACTTGTCTTTCAGTCACTCACTGTGATGGCCTGCCAGCTTCTGGTACTCACATCTAACCCCACTTGTTCACAATTCTAATTTGTCAAAACCCAGACTCTGGAAGTTTCTCCTGTCCTTAGTAAAAATAATTTGTTGTAAAATCTTTAATAACTTTGTATCTCAGACCTTCAGTATTCACTTCCTACACACACACACACACACACACACACACACACACACACACTCTTACTCCATCTACCTGGTCCCTCTCGCTAGGATGCAGGCTCTACAGAGCTAGGGATCTTCCTGTCTTATCACCTCTTCCCTTCCGCACCTCCCTCTGGTCCAGCAGCATGTGTGGCACATACTAGGTACATGGTTGATCGTTACTGACTCAGGGGAGAACTGAATAAACATCAAACCCTGTTTTATTCTTGACTCTGCTTTTTCTCTCTTACCAAGTCCCCACACTGTACCCAGGTCTGATACGATGCCTCCTTTCCTGATCCCTGCCTTAACGACCTACCTGTTACACTGTTCTCCCGAGCCTGGTCCTTGACTCACTCTGCCAGCCCCATGAGGGAATTTGACCCCGTTCCACCCTAGCGGCCCTCCCATCTGCTGCCGGTCCTCCAGGAGCTAACTCGGGCCCAGGGTGACGCACATGGCCTGTCCCCTCACTTCTTGTGTTTCACCCCACCCTCCACAGCCCTGCATCTCCTGACGCCCACCAGCTGCCAGTGCTTCCACCTGCCACCTGCCTCTTACTCCCTCACAGTGGGCCCCACCCACTGGCCAAGATGCTCCGCACACCCCAGCCCTGTGGGTGTGGCCAGCAGCTTCGCCTGCCGAGTCCCCATCTGGCAGCTCTTAAGGTTCCAGGTCCGGCCAATTCCACCTGCCAAGTGTCATTCCCCCCAGCATCCGTCTTCTCCTCGCTCACCGCCCTAGTTCAGGCCCCATCATTTCTCCTGGACTACAGCAATAGCCTCCATCTAGGCCTGATGCTTTTCTGTTATCCACTGTTTTCCAATTGATCACTGTATTACTTTCACAATTAGAAATATAAGCCAGGAAGACATTTAGTGAGCACATATTTTGTGTAATGTACACCGTTAGCTGAAGATGGTCCAAGACATGGCCTCCAGCCCTCTGGGATTCACAGTCTGTGGGGTGATGACACACTCACAGGGGCTATTTGGCAAGTGCAATTCAGTGCCAGACGGAAGGAAGGAAGCCCTATGTGCTCACAAGATGAAAACAGATGAGAAAACCAGAGACCAGCAAGGCACCTTGGAGAACAGCAGGATGACATATCAAGCTGTGAGCTTCAGCATGGCCAGGGCCAGGTCCTCCTATCCTCTCCAGTGGACACGGATGCCCTAGCAGAGTACCTCATTCAAAGCAGATGCTCAGTGAATATGCAGGGAATGAATGAATGACTCTAGTACAACCCCTCTTATTTTGTGTAACAGACATATAAGAGAAAACTGAGGCCCCCAAAAGTTAAATGACTTGCTAAAACACCATAAAACTGGTTGGTGCACAACCAAAGCCCAAATCTGCCTCCCAACCCTGGGCCCTTTCACCCACACTGAATGGCTGACCTTAACCTTTCCTTCTCTGAGCTAATGAGCCCAGTTTATTTTATCTTTCCTTTCCATGTCACTTTTATATCCCTTTAAACATATTCCATAATAAAAGAGCAGGATATGCAATTCTTAGCATGAAAAATAAACTATTACCACTTTCGAAAAGTTGATTATAAAAATACAGAGCATGATGTTTTTATTTAGAATGCTGCTTTTGTATTTAATTATTAAACATGCAATAGATATAACCGCATATGGTGCCATCTAGCTGGAAAGAATTCTTTACACACTTTGATGTTCTCCCGTCAACTTTTCTCATCTTGACAGGTTATCGTGAACTAAAACATGGCATTTTTCCATAAAAGATGTCTGTATCTCTGTAATATACTATATAATCCATTTATTGTGAGCTTTCAAAGCACACAAGTAAACATGTTTGTGTGTTTATTTTTATTGTAGTAAAGTATCTATAACACATTTTCCATTTTAACCATTTTGACATATGATTCATTGGCATTAAATACTCTGACAATGTTGTACAACCAACAGTACTGTCCATCTCCAGAACTTTTTAATCATCCTCAACAGAAACTCTGAACCCCTTTAATTATAACTCCCTATTCTCCCTCCCTTGAGTCCTGGAAATCATCATTCTATTTTCTGCTTCTGTGGATTTGGCTACTCTAGGTAGCTCATATAAGCGGTATTATACGCATTTGTCCTTCTGTGTCTGGCTTATTTTACTTAGCATAATGTTTTCCAGTTTCATCCATGTTGAAGCATATGTCTTTTCTTTTTAAAGCTGAATACTATTTCATTGTGTGTATATACCTCATTTTGTTTATCTAGTCATCTATCAATAGATAAATTTAAGTTGGTTCTACCTTTTGGCTCTTGTGAATAATGCTGCTATGAACATTAGAGTACAAGTATCTGCTGTGTCTCTGATTTCAATTCCTTTAGCATATACCTAGCAGTGGAATTGCTGGATCATATGATAATTCTATATTTAGCTTTTTGAAGTACTGTGACACTGCTTTCCAGAGTGGCTGCACCATTTTACATTCTTACCAGCAATGCATGAGAGATCCAATTTCTCCACATACCCACCAACACTGCTCATTTTCCACAGTTGTTGTTTTAATAATAACCATCATCATGGGTGTGAAGTGTGGCCTCATTGTGGTTTCAATTGTCTCTGTGTGTGTGTGCACACACGTGCGTGTGTGTGACAGGGAGAAAGCAGCCGACTCTCTCGGGGCTGGAAAAGACCTCTATCATTACATCCTGAGCCCTATCCTCTTGAGAAGGATAGGACCTCAGTCCCCAGAGAGAGGATAGCACTCTTGATCTCAGCCCACATGCTATGAGCAAGTTCACAAGAGTTTACAGAAGCATGTTAAGCTGAGAAGCTAGCATCCTTCCAGGCTTTTTCAAACTCACTTCCTAAAGATTCTTCAGAGTCATGAAGAAAAGGAGAGAGCGAAGCAGGGAAGAGGAGACAGGAGAATTAGGGTGTACATCAGAGCTTGGCACGGCCAAGGAGAGGGAAAGTGCCCAAGTATCGTTGTTAAGGGAAGGGATTGGGCTTCTCTCACTGAGTTACCAAAGCGAACTGTACAACAGCCAGGGCCCAGCCCAGACTCAAAGATAGAATCAGATATTAACAAGGGAGAAATTCAGAATCTGGGTAAGGTTACCAGGGAGGTCAGAGCCTCTAAGATTAGGATCTGGAGTGAAATAGAGACAAAACAACAGGAAACAAGGTCAAAAACTGGAAGGCTTGATTTTGGCTTCTAAATTGGGATTGGTTACACAGGAAATTAAATTCAAAAAAAAAAAATTGAGGAGGCAGTAGGGTTCAAGGTTACTAAATCCAGTTAAGTGCAAAGTAGCAGACTGGCAGCATCATGCTGGCTTCCCCAACATCCCTGGCTCTACCCAGTTGTGTATCTTCTTCCACTCAACTAATGGCCCTTCCCACAGGCTTTGCCACTGTCCCCCATTGCACTACAACACACTCAAGGTCTTTCCAAGTAGTCATTAGGCAAACCATACCATTGATTCTCCAGTTTTTCAGTGGGGTAAGCAGAGAAATCAGAGCAAACAGGTAAGTCAGAGCTTCCAACCCCAGATGGATCTGCCCCACCTCTGAACTAATATGGGAAAAGTTTTAAGACTGGTCGAGTGGGATCGTGGACCCTAGAGTTACGTTAATAGAGAATTTGGAAACTTTTGTGGTAGGTGGGCTTCTCAGATGAATCCCAAGACCCCCACCTCCTGATGTCTATGCCTGCATCTGTATCATTTCCTCCTCCTTGAACATGGGGGAACCTGTGAATATGAGTGATATCACCCCAGGCAAAAGGGAGATTCTCCTAGGTGGGCCTGGCTTAATCATGCGAACCTTTAAAAAGGTGAAGCATCAGAGACAGTTTCCC
The DNA here is from genome assembly GCF_028885625.2 of Pongo pygmaeus. Classification (NCBI taxonomy): domain Eukaryota; kingdom Metazoa; phylum Chordata; class Mammalia; order Primates; family Hominidae; genus Pongo; species Pongo pygmaeus. The sequence goes on from NC_072378.2 coordinate 20,047,757, forward strand.
CCACTGGCCTGGAGGGAAATGCATGCCGTGTTGGGACCCACCTAGAGAGACCCCACGACAAGGAACTGCACGCAACTTCTGGCAACTAAGAGCATTCCCCAGCCTTGGGATGTGCTTGGAAGATGACCCTGAGCTTCAGATGAGCTTATAGCCTCAGCTGACACCTTGATAGCAGCCTGGTAAGAGTATGAGTAGAAGACCCAGCCTGGGCTTCTGACCTTCAGAAAGCGTGGTTAAGTGTGTAGTCCTCTGTTACACAGCAATAAAAACTAATCCACCTTGCCTACCTCATGGAAGGCAGCAGTAGTTTCTTTGTTTTGTTTTTTGTTTGTTTTTGAGATAGAGTTTCATTCTTGTTGCCCCAGCTGGAGTGCAATGGCGTGATCTTAGCTCACCACAATCTCTTCTCCCGGGTTCAAGTGATTCTCCTGCCTCAGCCTCCTCAGTAGCTGGAATTACAGGTATGTGCCACCACACCTAATTTTGTATTTTTAGTAGAGATGGGATACTCCATGTTAGTCAGGCTGGTCTCAAACTGACCTCAGGTGATCCACCTACCCCGGCCTCCCAAAGTGCTGGTGGGAGGTGACAGCATGCTGGCAGCCCTCGCCCGCTCTTGGCGCCTCCTCAGCCTCAACAACCACTCTGGCCGCACTTGAGCCCTTCAGCCTGCCGCTGCACTGTGGGAGCCTCTTTCTGGGCTAGCTGAAGCCACAGCCGGCTCCCTCAGCTTGCGGGGAGGTGTGGAGGGAGAGGCGCGGGCGGGAACCGGGGCCGCGCGCGGCACTTTCGGGCCAGCAGGATCTCCGGGTGGGCGTGGGCTTGGCTGGCCCCGCACTCAGTGCAGCCGGCCGCCGGGGCAATGAGGGACTTAGCACCCGAGCCAGCAGCTGCGGAGGGTGCCCCGGGTCCCCCAGCAGTGCTGGCCCGCCATCGCTGCGCTCAATTTCTCGCCAGGCCTTAGCTGCCTCCCTGCGGGGCAGGACTTCGGACCTGCAGCCCGCCATGCCTCAGCCTCCTCCCTCCACTGCCCTGGGCTCCTGCGTGGCCCGAGCCTCCCCTACGATCGCCGCCCCCTACTCTACAGCGCCCAGTCCCATGGACCACCCAAAGACTGAGAAGTGTGGGCGCACCGCGCACACGGGACTGGCAGGCAGCTCCACCTGCGGCCTGGTGCGGCATCCACAGGGTGAAGCCAGCTGGGCTTCTGAGTCTGGTGGGGGCTTGGAGAACCTTTATGTCTAGCTAGGGGATTGTAAATACACCAATCAGCACTGTGTATCTAGCCCAGGGTTTGTAAATGCACCAATCAGCACTCTGTGTCTAGCGCAGGGTTTGTAAATACACCAATCCACACTCTCTATCTAGCTAATCTAGTGGGGACATGGAGAACTTTAGTGTCTAGCTCAGGGATTGTAAACGCACCAATCAGCACCCTGTCAAAACGGACCAATCAGCTCTCCCTAAAACAGACCAATCAGCTCTCTGTAAAATGGACCAATCAGCAGTATGTGGGTGGGGCCAGATAGGAGAATAAAAGCAGGCTGCCCAAGCTAGCAGTAGCAGCGGTAACTCGCTGCGGTCTTGTTTCTCACCGTGGAAGTTTTGTTTTGCTTTTTGTTTTTCGGTTTTTGTTTTTATTTTTGTTTGCTTTTTGCAATGAGTGTTTAATGCTGTTTATTCTTTGGGCGCACACTGCCTTTATTGGGCTGCAATACTCACCAGGAAGGTTTCTGCAGCTTCATTCCTGATCCAGTGTGGACTATGAAGCAACCAGAAAGAAGAAACTCCGAACACATCTGAACATCAGAAGAAACCAATTTTACACAGGACACGCTGTGTTTAAAAACTGTAATACTCACTGTGAGGGTCCGTGGCTTCATTCTTGAAGTCAGTGAGACCAAAAACACAATTACGGACACAGTGGGATTACAGGCATGAGCCACAGTGCCCGGCTGGCAGCAGTAAGTTTAACCTGAACTTCCAGCTTCTTTGATGTGTTGTGTGATGCAGAACAATAGATCAACATACAAGTTATATATCCATAAATCCTCACAAGGCCTTAGCGTGTCTTCCAACTCTCAGAGAGGTTTAAGTGACTTGCTCAAGGATATGCTACCAATTAATGGCAAATATGGTGGTGATTCTTAATCATTCCCTTATCTGAAAGCAAAAAGTCAATGGGTGAAGGAGCCAGAGCACTCGAAAACGAGAGGAATCTTAAACACCATCTTGTGAAAGCCTCTCTGGGACAAGAGGAAACTGAGGCATGGAAGATTAGGGAGTTTGCAGGGTTCTTTCTAATTCCAGGAGCCATGTCAAAGCAGCAGGTGCAGCCGTATAACAGATAACCATGCACATGCCTTGCCCTACTAAACAAATCAATCAGCATGCACCAAAAACCATTGCCTGCCCACTGATCTCCAAAACAAAACTCAGCAGCAAGGTGCATCCAAGATACAAGAGCTCCCCTGACAGACAACAAAGTTATTCCCAGCTGATAGGAGTCAGAGTTATGTGGCCACTCATGGCCCGGGCTTGCTGCTTTGTGGGAAGCCTGGGTTACATTGAAAGAGAAAGTGGGGAGGGCTAGGGGATAGAAAAAGGGGCAGGCTTGTAAGACCCCTTTTTTGGAAGCTTAGAAACAAAAGAAAATATTGCATTTTTGTTAGTCAGGGACCTTTCGTGGAGGTTGATGTGTGCCAGTCAGATCTCAGGGGCGTGTGTGTGTGTGTGTGTGTAACCGAGTAGCCTGTCAGGTGTGTGTGTGTGTGTGTGTGTGTGTAACCGAGTAGCCTGTCAGAGCCTCATTTTCCAGAATGCAAGTCTCCCCCTAACTGATAACACTCTAAATAACAGGTGAGTGACTCCTGGCAGGAAGGAGATTGTCTGACCTCATTGTTTGCCTTTTTCCCCCCTCTTTGTTCTTCACAAATAAAGGTTTTTTAATAAACTGAAAGGTCCTCCGCTCTTGCCTGATGATAAAATGAAAGGAACCAGTGAGGTATGGTACAACGTGGCAGCAAAAAAGGAGAAGCTCATCAGAAAATAACAAAGGTGCAAGTTAAAGATAAGGCAGCTGTCAGAGATTAATCCTGCCCGCCTGATTGTTTTCTTTAATACCAAAGCCTGCAATAGCAAGCGATAAGTTTGCTGAGTAATTTGGTTTTTGGTGAGGAAATAAAATTCAGGTAGGCCCCATAATTGATTTCCCTTTTTTTAGTTTTCTAAACATTAAACAACAACAACACAAAGCCCTGTCTTGGCTACACTTTTTTCTTCCAGCTGCGCTGCCAGTGTGCTGTGCTCTTGACTACACCCCCCCACCCCCACCCTTTCCTGATCCCAGAATTTCCAAAAGGAGGGAGGAGTGAGAAACAAAAGTTCCCTTCTCTCAGCAACATCAGGTGCAGTTCACGTGAAATCCTTAAATTCATGTCTGTTACAGACTAAACTATGCTTCTCTGCCTCACAGCAAAAAGATGTTGGAGTCCTGACCCCTCATACTTCAGAATGTGACCTTATTTGGACATAGGGTCTTTGCAGAAGCGAGGAGAGGGGCATGGAACAGATTCTCCCTCGGAGTCTTCAAAAGGAACCAACTCTTCTCTTTAAAGAGGTAATAAATAAATTAAAATGAAGTCAATAGAATGGGCCCTAATCCAGTATGAGTGGTGTCCTTGTAAGAAGAAGAGATGAGGACAGAAACACACACAGAGAGAAGACCATATGAGGACACAGGGAGAAGACGGCATCTACAAGCCAAGTGGAGAGGCCCCAGGAAAAACCAACCCTGCTGACACCTTGATCCTGGGCTTCTGGCCTCCAGAACTAGAAGACAATACATTTCTGTTATTTAAGCCACCCAGTACCAGCCAGTTGGTGCCACCTTGTTATGGCAGCCCTCAGAAACTGACACAATATTTATCTTTAATATTTGCATGCAGCAAGAAACCCTCACCTTTAACTTGAATGTCACGTTAATCCACGTTCTCATTTTCTTCACATCCTAGACCCCGTCAGTTTCTTACAGCATTAAGCGCATTATTAAAGAAGTCAGTCTAGGGGAAGTGGAACGTTAAAGCAAATCCCTATCCCCTCCTTCTCTGTGAGAGCAGATCAGAGTGCCTTCCCTCCTAAAACATCAGGGCATGTATGGACACGGACACTAGTCACAATATCCCTTGCCACATCCACAGACTCAGTCACTGCCCCTTCATTTTCCTGGTGTGTTGGAAGCCCAGAGCAGTCACCTGGCTGATCACAGTGTGTACTGAGACAATGGCTTGGAGGTGGGGTGGCACCAGAAGTCCCAAATGTCAGGCAAAATGCTCGCTTTCCAGTGCCTCATCAGAGCATTACAAAATCCATGTTAGCTCTTTTAGACCAGAGCTTTGCACTCTTCAAAGTTTAATTGCGCAGGAATGAATCAACCTGGAAACCTTGTTAAAATGTTGATTCTGATTCGGGAAGTCTGAGCCGGGGCCACAGGGTTTGCGTTTCTAACAGGCACCCGGTGATGCCGGCGATGAGCTGGTGCCTGAACTGCACCTAAGGTGCAAGGTTGCAGATCATCATAGGGTAGAGGTGTGGGGAAGGTGTTCTGGGGAAGGGGGTCCCTGTGGTTGCTCAGAGGCAAAGCGTTAAGTGGCCACAAAACTCCACAGATTCAGAGGTCTCTGGGTTGGGGAAACCTTTAGCAGGGTCAGAGGGAAAAAAAAAACAGAACAGGAGCCATCACTGAGGATGAGGCTGGGAGGGTCTGAAATGAGAAAGTGCCGCATGCACACGTGCACCAGGAAATGTGCTAGTAGGCAGCGCCAGCATGAGCAGAGCCTTATTTATTGTGACAAAATGAACAGCCCCCAGGTTGCTCATCCAGCAGCTAATTTCTCATCTTATCTATTATGTGAATGAGATGGGAAAACAGTTTCCTGTTTCTCACAGATATCACTGACATGAAAGATACTCAGCGAATTCCCTGGAAGCCATGCAGTCACATCCATCCGCCGGCTTGCTGGTTTCAAGGGGAAGAATTGATGCAGCCAGGGCGGCTCCCAGATGGTGAAGCGAGTAAAGAGGCTTCTTTGCAGATGCCCTCATGTTAATATCACCTTGGAGAATGATGGAGGAGCTGACGGGTCTTTTTCTGCTGTAATATTCCATGGCAGCTATTCCTTGAGGTCCAAGTGATTGTCCTGGGAGTGGCTTTGAGGCTTTCCTTGGTCTATTTCCAAGCTGGCTGTGTGACGGGGTGAAGGATCCCCAGCTGGAAGGGAGGCCCAGCCGGCAGCCACCACCTCCTCCTCCAACCTGTCCTCCCATCCACACAATGAGCTCTAACACCCTCACACCCCCACCTTCCCAAAGCAGCAACAATCATGAATCTTCCCTCGGAGAAGGATGGTGCCCTGTTCTGGTATAACCCAGAGTGCCTGAGAGAAATTATTAGCATTTGTTTCAACTCTCTCTTACTGACAATGAGGAAACTGAGGTCCAGCATGGTGGGCAGATTTGCCCAAGGTCACCTAGCAGGTAAACAGTTGAGCCTTTTGGAGCCATGCATTGATCAAGGTCTGGTGAAAAGGCAAGTCTTAGATAGGAATCAGTGTTGGGTGTAGCAATCTAAAGAGAATGGATACCCAGAAAAATCCTCCCAACTTTGGGAGTTCATGCTTTGCCCTGGAAATATAACACATCTGACAACAGTTTCTGATGGAGAGACACAGAAGTGGAGAGTCCACAACAGGGGTTCCCAACTTGGGCCACTTATTAACATCATTGGGTGGTGAGGGGGAGTAAAAATGCTGATGCCTGGGCCACACTGCAGAAAACCGAATTTGAATCTCTCAGGCCTCACAGCCCCTGTAAGCTTGTTAGAAATGCAGACTCTCAGACCCCACCTGGCCTGCTGAATCAGAACCCGGGTGATTTCTGTGCTCGCTGAAGTTTGAGAAGCACTGCTTGAGCTACACAATGGAACCACCTGATGCCTGGGCCCCACCCCAGGTCAAACACATTGGAATCTCCAGACAGTGTGGCCTGCCATGGGGGGTTTTTAGAAAGGCAAGGACCATGCAGAAGAGAGCAGGGCACAAGATATGAGCTTAAAGGCCTCAGAGACAAATCGACCTGAAATCACATTTTGCGGAGTCCCCAGGCACATTCAGGAAAGAAGTGTGGATGAAGACATGGAGGCTGGGGAGGCCTGCTCCTGCCTCAGCCTCTGTCTGTCCCCCAGCGATATGGCGTGGAACAGACCACAGCTGACTCCAGAGATGAAGATCTGAAGTCTGATGATTCTGTGTCCACCGTGAAACGGGGCAAGAGCAGAAAAATGACTTTCAAGTCCCAGTGTACTATGCTGGGTAAGTAGAAGTAGGGCTATCGTTGGAATGCTTGTGTCCCTCCAAAATACAGGTGGAAATGTAATCCCCATTGCAGTCGTATTAAGAGGCGGGACCTTTAGGAGGCAACTAGGTCACGAGGACTCCTCACTCATGAATGGAATTAAGGCTCTCATAAAAGAGGCTTTACACAGGGCCCTTTTTGCCCTTCTGCCATGTGAAGATGTTACAAAAAACACTATCTTAGAGGAGAGCCAATCCTCACCAGACACAGAGACCACCAGCATCGTGATCTTGGACTTCCCAGCCTCCAGAACAGTGAAAAATTAACATACCAATTATAAATTACCCAGTCTGAGATATTTTGTTACAGCAGCACAAATGAACTAAGACAAGAAGGTTATGAGGTAGGCAGTACATAAGAGATGCTAGAATTAGAACTAGGTTCTAATAGTTGTGTCACAGCTGTGTGACCTTGGGCAAATTCTTTAACCTTTAAGCTTCAGTTTGCTCATCCGTAAAATGAAGAAAATAAACACTAATTATGAAGTCATTGTGACCTGTCAGGAACTAAACGTTTAAAGCTCTTGACAAAATTTCTGGTACCTACACTCAAAAATAGTAATAAATGGAAATTCAATTTCAACCACATGGTCATTCTGAGTAAGATTTTAAGTTAGTAGAAGGCAGATGAGATGTGAACAATAACCTCTTTGTAGAATGAAAACCTTATGTCATAGTTTATAAACAACTCTCCCAGCTATGGAATACTGTTATCTCTGTCCCCTCCAGACAAGCCTTGTTTAATCCGCCACAGTGGTTTCCTATGAATGTATATATATATAAAAAGAACAATAATAAAGAACATACACAATAACGTGGGGAGGCATGCAAATCAAAAAGGCGTTAACTGATAGGGAAAAGGGAGCAAGGAACTAGGTTGAAATTATGCGGAAGGGCCTCTAGATAAATACGACAGTGAAAAGACAACTAATTGAAGAATGAGAGAGTTTTCTTAACCAGTGCTAGCTGAGTAAAAATATAATTATCTTTGATTCATGAAGATTGCTACAATATGACTCATTTACCAAAACAGTTACTAGCAGAATTACACTTGTTACTGTGAGAAGACCACGTGGGAGCGAGGGCTGTAGTAAATACCAAATGTGTTTGGTATTTCACAATGGCACCTGGAAGGAGAGTTCTGTTTCCTGCTCAGTGGTTCTCTGTGATGCTGCTGCTCTCAGCGGGGCATTTGTGATCCGCAGGAGCACAGAGACCTTCCTGTGAGATGGGAAATGCTAATGTAAGTGCTCCTAACCAGGTTCTGGGAGAATCTCAGCTTTCCTAGCCTGAACACACACCATCTAGATCCCGAACTTCTTCTTTTCTACCAGTGAAGCCAGAGCTCCAAGGCCACTGTGCCCTTAATTTTTATGCATATTGAGTTGATGTCTCTTTTGCCAAAGACTGCACACACACCGAGAAATTAGAAGACATTCATGACTGTTTATTAGTTGTCTGATGGCTCTAAAAAGGGGAAACTTACCTTTCTCCAATCAAATATTTTCTCTCTACCTCAGCTGTGGTAGGCTTGGGTTGTTCATCCCATAGAACAGACCTGCTTAAAGGTTGAAATCTTCAACAATTATGGGAAGCTGACCACTGCGATGATGCACTAAAATGGGTAGAAGACAGTGGACAGGGCACCCTCAGAGGTAGAAGGGACCTCACAGGTGTTCTGGCCCAAACATCCTAAGGCCAGATGTGGCTCTAGGGAGTACATGTATGTAAGTGATAAGGACAGCCATGTGTTCTAGAAAAACAGAATGAGGCCGGGCGCGGTGGCTCACGCCTGTAATCCCAGCACTTTGGGAGGCCGAGGCGGGTGGATCACGAGGTCAGGAGATCGAGACCATCCTGGCTCACATGGTGAAACCCCGTCGCTACTAAAAACACAAAAAATTAGCCGGGCGTGGTGGTGGGCGCCTGTAGTCCCAGCTATGCAGGAGGCTGAGGCAGGAGAATGGTGTGAACCCGGGAGGCAGAGCTTGCAGTGAGCCAAGATCGCGCCACTGCACTCTAGCCTGGGTGACAGAGTGAGACTCCATCTCAAAAAAATAAAAAACAAACAAACAAAAAAACAGAATGAAAGGTACAGGAAGAGATAAGAAGATGCATTTCTCACACAGCAGAAGAGCTCTGTAGGGAGAAATGTACAGAAAAAGGCAGCAGCAAACGGTCCTGCAAGCACAAGAGTAATGAAAATAAATACAGCTTACAAGCCTAATGAAGAACATTTCAGAGCAGGTTGAGACCCTAACTGATACAAATGAGGATCATTAGCTTCCCTGGGCTCTCCTGTTCAGTGTAGGACAAGAACCGTGCAAATAGAAGGAGATGACCAGGGCTATAAAGGTAAAATTATAACCCCACGCCAGACCTGGGTCTTTTAATAAGAAGAGCCACGTTCATCTCCAGTCTCAAAGCCACTTGAGGGCCTGAAGACCATCAATATAGATGACGCTTAGCTGTTCTCATCCGAGGATAACAAATGTTTTCAGAACCACCCACTTCTCTTCCCCTCTAATACGCATACTACTTCCACAAGGCCTGGAAGCTAAAGAAGATTCCAGATATGATTCTCTCTCAGGCTGAGATCAACCACACTGTTTATGATTATGAAGTGCCTACTACATGCTAGGCCTTGCACTAAGTACTTTGCATGCATTATTTCATTTCATCCCATCCACAGGCCTGGGAGGTAGGTATTATCAATACTCCCATTTTTATGATAAGGATAACTGAGGTTCAGAGAGATTGGGTAACTTGCCCAAGGTCAAAAAATAAGTGACAAGTCAGAGATTAAAACAGAAAGCCAGCTTTGATAGGTTGTTTTTAGGATCAACTGTTGTGGAGAGGTGACAAAAATGAAAATGAGCAGGCATGTCACAGCAAACACAAAAGGAAGAATTATTCTGTGAAGAGAAAGGACCTGTTCCAGGGCCCAGAGATAGAAAAGAACTTGGGAGGTGTGAGGACCTTCTAAGTGTCTATTGCTGAGTAATTATCAGCCCCCACAATATGATTTAAGATATCAGGGGCCTTGATTCTCCTTCACGTGGCCTCTCCACATGGCTGCTTGCGCTTCCTCCAGCATAGAGCCTGTGTTCCCATGGGGATGTGATGGAAGCTACTAGTCTTTTTAGTGGCAAAGCACGGAACTGGCACAGTGGTACCTCCACCATATTCCTTTGGTCGACTCAGTCACAAGCCCTGCCCTAATTCAGTGGGAGGAATAACAAAGAGTTAAACAAACAAAACAAAACAAAACCACTGTGGTGGAATCACGGTTGACTAAGGATGAAGGAGCAAGAAATGGAAGGGTTGTGGAACAAGGTGATGGGAGAGAGATTTTGCAAGGCTTTGTTGGCCACGTGAAGGACTTTGGATTTCATGCTAAGTGCAGAAGAAACCTTTACTCCTTTTTCACCCTTGCTCTTATCTCAACTGTGGTAGAAGACTAATACAACTAAGGACTGGAGGGATTTCATCTTAAGTCCACAGAGCAAATCTGCATGCACATAAGATGCATCTAATTCAGGCATTTAATGATTGTAAGGTATTAGTATACTATCATCTTCAAATATAAGCTCCCCCAAAATACCATCTGTTGCTGAGGGACACACATAACATACCAGATTTCCAAGCTTCAGGAACAATGCCAATATACCTCCCCAGGTGTCGTGCCAGGTACTGCCACACCATGTTCCTATGCAGAATGACTGCTGCTTGGTTTCTTGCCTACCCATCACGCTCACATACTTTATACCCTTGAAGTCAAAAAAGCCAACAGCCCTTCAGTTTGTTAATTGTCAGCCAGTCTGTCTGTATATAAACACTGCTTTGAGGTCAGGGAATTTTGCTGTGCCCAGGCAACTGAATCACTGGGTCCAATCTTCATGGTTAGAGAACTGGGTTTCTTGGTGCTAGTTAGAGTCATTTGGTGAGGAAGAAGTGAAGAGGAATAGCTTCCCTCTATTGCTAAAGCCGGAACTTCTCTGTACAACAAAGAATGTAAACGTTATAATACACTGGAGAGTGAGGTGATGCTACTCAACACATTAAATACCTTCTGTGCTGAGGTAACAAGACAAGTCGGACAGACTCCAAATTCTTGAGTTGCTAAGAATAGAGAGAGGAATTATCCATAAATATGTTTTTTTCAATACAATGTAGTAAGTATAGTGATGCAGGCATTCAAAGAGTACAATGAGATCCCAGAATTGGGAGCTCTAGCTGAATTTTTGGGAGTGGTGAAGCAGGATAGGTTTCATAAAGGAGGTAATTTAGGACCAGAATTTAGGACGAGTGGCAGTTAATAAAAGTATTTCAGGCAGACAAGAAATTGAAGAAGAAAAAAAGGCTCATTTATGTGAGGCAGCTAGGTAAGTGTCCGTTTTGAGGAGGAGGGTTGCATAAGAGGGCAACATTATTGGAATATAACTTTTTTTAAAACGAATCCTGCCTCAGGTTTTTTTGTACAAATAGCACAGGAGGACACCAGCCCCATGCAGACGGCAGCCCAGGGGGGGTCAACCCAGTCCTTCTGTCTTCACATTGGCAGACAGAGATCTCTACTCTGAAATCTTTGTAGGGGCCTGGGCACCTTTGGAAGCCTGAGTTGGAACTGAAGCTGGAGCTGCAGCCTAGGCCTTGGTTTGGTCCTTGGCCTTGGCCTTTGGCTGGCACAGCCTGAGCCCTTTGGCAATGCAGGCACGAGCACACTTCCCAAACTTGGAGTGGGCAATGTAGGCAAGTCAATCGAGCTCGCAGCTGACACCCTTTGGGATCTTGGGCTTAACCTCTTTGGGCTTTATGAGGGCCTCGATAGCCTTGGCACACGCACTCATGGCCTTGGCACTGTTGGCCTTCTTCTTCTTTAGGCCCTTCTTCTTGTGCTTCTTGGTAAAGCACATGTTCCTCAGGAACTTGGGGTCCACCCCCTTAAGAGATTTGTATCTTTGTGATCGGGGTTTCTTGATGCCATTTCTGTGCCATTTTCGGGACTGGTTGTGTGTGGTGTGGTTCTTGGACTTGGTCATGTCTGCACCTTAAGCCACAGCTCCGGAAGCACCTAGAACCAGAAGTTGAATAAAACTTTAACACAAGTTGTGACAAGGGACAGAAAGGAAAAGATAAACAGTGGGCAGATCACAGAGGGCTGTGTATACTATGTTAAATAACTTCGTATTTATGCTGTAACTATCAATGATTTTAAAGGAGAATGACTTGATCGGATTTTTGTTTTAGATAAATTATTCTGGTAGAAATATAAAGACAGATAATATCGAGCCAAGACTGAAAGGAAGAGAGACCTGTAGGAGGTACTGACTCAATAGTGCAGGTTTGTTATATAGGTAAACTCATGCCATGGGAATTTGTTGTACAGATTATTTCATCACCCAGGTACTAAGCTTAGTGCCCAATAGTTATCTTTTCTGCTCCTCTTCTTCCTCCCACCCTCCACCCTCAGGTAAGCCCCAGTGTCTGTTGTTCCCCTTTTTGTATCCATGTGTTCTCCTCATTTAGCTCTTACTTTTAAGTGAGACCATGCAGTATTTGGTTTTCTCTTCCTGCATTAGTTTGCTAAGGATAATGGCCTCCAGCTCCAACCATGTCCCTGCAAAGGACATGGACTCATTCTTTTCTACGGCTGCATAGTATTCCATGGTGTATATGTACCACATTTTCTTTATCCAGTCTACTGTTGATGGGCATTTAGGTTGATTCCATGTCTTTGCTATTGTGAATAGTGCTGCAATGAACACACATGCGCATGTGTCTTTATGATAGAATAACTTCCATTCCTTTGGGTATATACCCAGTAATGGGATTGCTAGGTCAACTGGTAGTTCTGTTTTTAGCTCTTTGAGAAATTACCATACTGCTTTCCACAATGGTTGAACTAATGTCCACTCCCATCAACAGTGTATAACCATCTACTTTTCTCAGCAACCTTGCCAGCATCTTTTTTTTTTTTGACTTTTTAATAATAGTCATTCTTACTGGAATGAGAGACCTATCTTATTAATAAGATAAGGAAATCTAATAGAAAAAGGGGACAATTTGTGACGCAAGATATAGAATGATATGAGGGGTTGGAATCAAGGGGCAGTCCTTAAAACTTGGAAGAGGAACCTTATCCTCTGAGACTGGTGAAGGAAGAGTTCAGACCTCCCTATTATAGGATGTGAGGAGCAGGAAGGAAGTGCATATCTGGCGGTATCCCATTCCTCCCTTTTTCTGAGCCCAGGGTGAAAGTACAAATAGATACTCACATGTCTATATCCAAATATTTAAAATTTATCTAGCAAGCAAAAAGTAGTTAAATAAAGTATGTTAGATATGTATGTTCAATAGAAAATGCCTATCTTGACAGATATACCTTCTTTAAAATTTGGGAAGCCACTTTATTTAGAGTTTTGGACTCCTCGGAGTTCTATGCTAGAATATGGAGACCTAAGAGAGCCACCCCAGCCCATGATCCAATTCTCTTGTTTTCCTACTTCTGGCCCCACAATATACCACGAGAGACATACAAGGACACGTGTAGACACCCAAGCCTGCAAGCCCAGACTCAGGCCACATGCCTCTGGAAATAGCCACTCCTTGGCCACCCCTTGAGCCTAGAGATGCATCCACAGTGGGTTCAGCCATCCTTGGGGTAAAAGATGCTGGAAGAAGTCCATGGAGGACCTATAAACAGGCTCATGGCAATCTGTGCAAGGAATTCTGAGGTTCTGGGTACTCACGGTATAATGTAGAAAAGGAAATGTTGTTCTGGGTAGACATATCCCCGTTAGCTTCACACACCCCTTGCCGTGTATGGAGGAGCTCAGGTATGAGGCCAGAATGATGCTCTCTGAAGATCAGGGCACAGGGCAGAAGCTCCTCTTGCCCAGGCCTAGGGGTGGTACAGTCCAGTAGCCTCCATGTTCTTGATGGAACCCCCCCACCCAAAAAAAAAAGCTAAAGTTATTAGCCAACACTGAAGTTGGTTGGGGATCCGTCCAGAGGAACCAATGCTACCTCTCAGGTTTTGTTCTTTTAACTCCTGGGAAACAGTATCCAAGTAGTTTGCCAGGAGAATTTGTTTTTTCTCTTGAAGCAGAAGCACTCACCAGTCAAGCAAGCATGGATTAGAATCCCTGAGGTACTACAGCTTACAGGCATTTGCTTGGTAGATTTTTTTTCCTACTCACTGCCAATTTGAGTGGACTCATAAAGTTTGCTTTGTGCCAGAAGCATGAACTGGAAGGGCAAAAAAAAGACATCACCACAAAACTCACTTCAAAGCCAGAGAGCTCTTGAAACTGATTTCATCTCAGGAGTCCCCAGCAGTGCTGAAAGCAGGTCACCTTCAGAGAGAGATCTGTCCGCCATGAAGGCTGCAGAGCTTTCGTGAAGAGCAGGTCTTCTCCCCTGACATAAAGGTAAATCTAGGTGTAAATGGCATCACTGGCCAACAGAAACAGGGGCCCACAGAAAGAGGAATGTCCAGAGAGCATTTTTTAAAATCTTAATTTTCTTTCCAAGGAAATGAAATATTTCAAAAAGGATAAGGATGACATGAATTAAAAAACAGAGCAATGACAAGACACAAGTTATATCATTTTAAAAAATATTTTTGTGCATGTGTAAAATGTTCATAATGTTACTTTAGGGGTACTTTAACTTCTCTTCCTGCGTATTATACCTGAACAATGATAGAATGATGTTTTTTTAAAAAAATATTAGGATTCTAAAGACCTTTTCTACCATTAATTTTCTATAATGGTGCTGAAATCTTATTATCTACATTTTATTGCTATGAAAACTAATATATAGAGCAGTTAAGTGACTATCCAGTGAACAAGTGGCAGAATTGGAAATAGCACCCAATATTTTATCCTACCTATTAAATCATATATCTTGCTAACCTAGAGGTGCCTCTTTTCACACTAATCTACTTTTGATTCATAGCTATGGAAGTCCTGAATGCTGACCTATTAGAAATCTGTAATTAGTCAGCACCTAACTATATATTAGATTCTGTTAAGTAATGTCATTACAAGAATAAGGGGGACGAAACTGGAAACTTCGAAGAAATAAAACTATTCCTAAATCTTTGAAGACAGGTTAACTTATGACATGTCATCCCACACACCATGTATCAATAAAAAAAAAAGTTCTAGTTTAGAAAAGAAATGGTAAGGAAAATGTTCACGGAGTATTTAGATAAATTCATGCATAGTGCATTCCTAATATATGGCCTAATATTAATTATCTCTGTTGTTTAAATCCTCCTGCAGTAATTTGCCCTCTCTCTCAGCAATTATTATTGTCTACCTTGTACCTAGATCTATGTATGCAGGTTTTACTTTCCCCACTAAATTCTAAAGGTGGTGATTGGGTGCCATACATTTTTTGTGTCCTCTGCAGTGGATAACAATGCCTCGCTCATGGTAGTAATAAGTTGTTGCTGAATGAAAACAATGCATATATTGGATTATATCACTAGGCTTTTTAGATTGATGTCCAAGACAACCAGATCTAGTCATTAGGTCTGTCCCTAGGACCCCTGTCAAGGACAGAGCTCTGGGTGAGATAAATTGCAGGTCTAAACCAACAGCAATTCTCATGCTCTAAATTCACAAACCAAATGAAGGATTGTACACTCTAGAAAGGCTGCTATTCAGATTAAAAAAAAATAAAACAAAGCAGATACAAATCCCTCTTTCAGTATTCACTCTGACTGCAGGGAAGGATATACAGGTATTTCTTATCAGGCCAGAAAGACTGTCTAGCTAAGAAATAAACATCTTAAGTTAAAGATTTTTATTTCCACTATATGGGCAACTCTTGCATGGTAAACTTGCACTCAGAGAAAATCTGTTTATTGTGCAGTAAAAAGGAAAGTCCCAAATAATTAGGAAGCATCATGTGTGCTCAAAGAAATGAAGTCAATAACAGTATTCCAATGTGTGTTGTATCTAAACTAAACTACAAAAGTAGCTTTTTACCATTGCATGCAAATGATGGCTGGAAAATAGCCTACTTTACATAATTGCACAGCTGTGGGCAGTCTGGCTTCCAAAATTCAGGACGCATTGTGATAACATGTGTAGGACCCAGAAAGGGGTTAATTTCGAAAACAGTCACTTTCATATACTCAGATGGAGACAGAGCACCATTATTGATGTTTAATCGATCAATAGGCATTTCTTCCTGTGATATGAAGTTTACATTACCCTCCATCTGGAGTGAGTGAAGGAATAAGAAGGAAATCTGTCAAACGCAAAATTACTTCTTATTAGCTTTGCCCGTGTCATTTCAGTTTAGTTTACTACATGTTAATCTTTTCTATGACTTAAATAAAGCAATAGAAAGTGATTGTACTTTAACCCTCTTGTGGATTTCTCAAACACTTCAATCTAAATGCAACAATTTAGACCATGCTCCAGGATGAGTTATCATATCTCTGTCTCATAATATGATCAAGTAATTGGCCAGTTACTTCGTAGGTTCCATTTCTTCCCCAGTTCTATAAAATCCTATGGTTCCAGATTTCTCAAACCCCTTCTTTCTGCAGCAACTCTGCTCCCCAGTTCAGTTTCTAAGTCTAGAAAGCAATGTGGTAGAATGCAACGAGTATGAATTTAGCTACAAATAGACCACATTTAAAATTTCAATTCCATGGAACTGCCTATACGAGACCCTAAACAATATGTTAACCTCTCTAAGACTCCATTTCTGTATCTGTAAAATGGTTACACTAGAGCCTGGCTCATAAATGAAATAACATATATGAAGTGCCTGGTACATAAAGATCACTTAATTCATACACATAGCCTTTCCTCACCCTCAAATGGGATCACTTGTTTTTTTTCTGCATTTAGAATCATGTTTTGTGAATAGTGGTGTTTCTTTCATTTCCTAGACTCTGGTTTATTAATTCACATAGTCAAAGCATAGTGTAGAAGGTGCAGATTTGTATCTTCTATTTCAGAAAAGACAAATTAGTAAAAATTTTTTGAAATGGTGAACCGGGCTGGGCATGGTGGCTCACACTTGTTGTAATCCCAGAACTTTGGGAGGCTGAAGTAGGAGGACTGCTTGAGGCCAGGAATTTGATATGAGCCAGAGCAACATAGAGAGACCTCTGTTACTACAGATTTTTTTTGATCAGCCATGGTGGCATTTGCCTGTATCCTAGCTATTCAGGAGGCTGTGGTGGGAGGATCACCTGAGCTCAGGGGACTGAGGCTGCAGTGAGCCATGTTTGTGCCACCGTACTCCAGCCTGGGCAACAGAGTGAAACCCTGTTTCAAAAAAAAAAAAAGCCAACCAAGCAAGTGTGTTTAGTTGATGACCTAATGACCAGGGAGTAAGACTGTTTAGTGCTTTGGTAAGTTATTTTTATTTTGTTATATATTATAAGTTCAATTATTACCATTACTGGGGTGGAAGTGAGGGGGTTGTCAGAACAAGTTCATATCCTCCTGAATGGATAAATAAGGCAGAGGAAGGCACGTGACCCAAATGTGTGTGCTACAGACCATGTGTACTATTCTCCATCATATATCTCCTAAATTTTCTTAGTAAAGAAATACGTGAACAGGAAGCCCCCTCCTTAACAAGGTCTCACTGTGCCCCTACGATTTCCCCATTCATGCCTACAATGTTAAAGTCTTCCAAAGGAAGAGTCTTCAGACCTTCTGTACATATAGTGACAATCATCTGCTGTGTACAGAAAACCTCCAGGTAGGAGAGAGAGAGCTGCTGCCATTGTGTTTAAATTCCTAAGATCAACACTAGGCAGTTTAAGGTAATAAATAGCAGTAGTTCTCATTGTAGCAATTTCTTTTTTATTCATATTTTTAATTGACAAATCATAATTGTATCCATTTGTAATGTACAGTGTGATATTTTGATATATGTATACAATGTGTAAAGATTAAATCAAGCGAATTAACATATCCATCGCTTCACTTATTTCTGGTGCGATATTTGAAATGTACTCATTTCTATTTTGAAATACACAATTTCTATCTAGTTCAGGGCCACATGGGCAACCATTAGAACACGGTATAAAATCAGTAGGTACCAATGAATAATGAATGAAGGCTCACTCCCAAACCAGGCGATCTAATGGAAAGTTTAACATAATTTCACAACCCAAACCATTGTTCACCCACTTGTTCTGCTTCTTGCTCTCTGTATATCCTACCTTTGTGTATGCAGGCTGCTCAGCCACTAAGAAACCTATTACCTGGAACAAGTTCAACCTGCTGCTTTCGTCTGACCTGTACTTTGCAATGCAATAAGAAATCCTTCTGTATTAAGAATGTAGAATATGGATTATAAGTGTTAGGTAATTCTTTGGTCATTAGGGTCACACAAGGTTGTCCACTGAGCATGCTCATGACATAACATCAAACCTGTCAAAGTGGAGCAGCATGGATATCATTTGTGATGGGACCTCCTGAAATGTGCAAAGACCAGACAGAATGTAGCCAATCAATGACCATTCACCAGCACAGAGAGTACAGAAAATATCACATTTCCTTATTTTTTTTTTAATTTTTTTTTGAGACAAAGTCTCACTCTGTCACCCAGGCTGGAGTGCAGTGGCATGATCTCGGCTCACTGCAACCTCCGCCTCCCGGGTTCAAGCGATTCTCCTGCCTCAGCCTCCCAAATAGCTGGGATCACAGGTGCACACCACACCTGGCTAATTTTTGTATCTTTAGTAGAGACGGGGTTTTGCCATGTTGGCCAGGCTGGTCTCGAATTCCTGACCTCAAGTGATCCACCCGCCTTGGCCTCCCAAAATGCTGAGATTACAGGCGTGAGCCCCCGTACCCAGCCTCCTTATTTTTCTCTAAATCAACTTAAGTCCAATTCTAAGCCCCACTCCCCTGAGAAGTGGAAAAGTCAAACTCAGTCATTACTGGAGCTCTCCAACCATAGGTCACATAAAAGTCCCTGGGTCTGAAGCAGGATGAGACATTGGGGAAGCCCCACTGATTATGAGGCATCGGGAGATACAGAAAACCACCAGGGTCTCCATGGTCCTGGCCCTTTGGGATAGGGGCCACTCATCTGCTTCTGTTCCATTTGTGGGGTTCAGAAAATCCTCAGCAAAACTGGAAGTGCCCTGCCTCTGAGGTGCATCAAACAGGTGTCCCATTTGAGTCATGCTGCTCCCTTGGGTGGCTGCCACTAGAGGGGACATGCCCCCCACTACTGATGAAACTCATCAACCTCCAACCTTCTCCCAGTCCAGGTGAATGATCTCTCCCCTCCCTGCTCAACGCTCTCAAAAGCATTCTGGGCTCTCCCCTCCTTCTCTGGTGAAATCTAATCTCATCTGAGCTTAGACTTTTTCAAAAATCAGGAAGACCTTCTGCTTTTGAGGCAAGAGAAGGCAAAGCCTGGATTTCGGTTAGAAATGGGAAGGATAGAAGTGACTCCAAGAAGGAAGCAATACTGAAATCTTAGGAAATTATCCCATCCCATTGGTGTCATAAAAAAGTAGATGAGTTGCCCTTGACTTCCTGGCCTGGGAACTGGGTAGGACCAACTCTCCCAGACAGAGAAGTCCTGGGAGCTACAGTCAGGATGCACCACCCCCAGGCACACTGGCTAAGTGTGAGAACCAAGAAATTATCATGGGTGTTTCAGGGCAGCCCCCACCCTGTGCCTTCCCACCCATCCCTCAAGGGATTCTGGGCAGAGGTTCCCATGGGCTTGGAGTAGCAGTAAGTTAAATGGAATAGGGGAGATGAAATGAAAGAATCACAAGACCAAAAGCATGGCAGGAATCTGCAAACACAAGACCAGCCTACCTTTGAACCTAAAATCCAGCTGGATATTTGTGGAGAGGTCACCTTATTCATGGCCAAAGGGCTGACCAGTTCCACGCCAGCAGGGAGTGCTGAAGAGGAAGAGAGAAGCTTCCCTGCAGGACAGCATCGGCACCTAGAGCTGGCTTGAAAGGGCCCTGAGGACCAAGCAGATAAGAGAGGTCATGTTTAGGCAGGGGCTATTGAGAGCCATGACACAGACACACAGCCTTGCAATGGACACACAGCAGACAAACAGCAAGGGAATCACAGGGCACCAGAGCAAGAGGATTGGCAAGGCAAATGTGCCCAATGCTTGGAGACTCTGCCAGGGAACTGGGGCCTCCATATACAGGGATTCCACTGCTAGAGGTTCTGGAAAAAGTCCCCTCTAGACGTGGACTTCAACTGTGCCCTGTCTGACTGGTATTGCTGAGAAAACTTCAGTTACACTTTCAAGCACAAGCAAAAATCTCTTCACATTATAAGAAAAAAGATCATCCTTTTAAGCAATGAGGTCTCATGTTCTGGTCCCCAGGTAATTTGACTGAGATTGAATTTAGCAAATGTTTACGGAAACAGAAAACAATGATTAACAAATTCATTAATTCAATTAGGGCACAGGGTAGCTCCTCCAAAAATGTTTGTTGTTGCTGCTGCTGATGATAATTAAAATCTTGATTATAGATAGGTTGTGATGTATAATCATTTCATAACTAAGTCCTTATGCCTTGATGAGAACTATCATTATGTGTAAATATTGACTAAGGCTGAGCTTCACACATGCCATTGAAATTCCAGTTTATAATCTCATGCTAACCGACAGTAATGAACTAAACTGAGACCTCAGATCCAACAAACAACCTGCTGGCGTTGACGGTTGGAGGTGCAGACGTGATCCTAAATCAACATATCTTATAATCGTTTTTCGTATTTTGCAGACCATCTCGGCTTACCTGATAGAAAGAAATTCTTCACGAGAATTCTGAGATTTCTTCATCATTCAGTGACTTCTAGGATTTCTAATGATGAAGATCTTCTCTATCATTCAGGCCCCCACAGAGCACCAGGAGGTTGGGGGACCAAGAGCTTCTGGTTTCAAAGGGCCTCTGATACTCTCAGTGCGACCCACTGCAGTTTTGCTAGAAGAGTGGTGCTTTTTCATTAGGAAGCCATCTTATCCTGAGAATGATAAAAAAAAATTAATTTTCTAAATGTCAGCCCAAACCGGCAAGAATAAAAGTGCTGAGCTGAGTTTGGTGCCAGTGGCAAGAATATACTTTTTAAAAAATTATCAGCAGTAAGTTAAAGACTGAATGGCAGTCTGGGCTCAGTGGCTCAGGCCTGTAATCCCAGCACTTTGGGAGGCCGAGGTGGGTGGATCACCTGAGGCCAGGAGTTCAAGACCAGTCTGGTCAATATGGTGAAACCCCGTCTCTACTAAAAATACAAAAAAAAAGTTAGCCAGGCATGGTGGTGGGTGCCTGTAATCCCAGCTACTCAGGAGGCTGAGGCAGGAGAATTGCTTGAACCCGGGAGGCAGAGGTTGCTGTGAGTCAAGATCATGCCATTGCATTCCAGCCTGGGCAACAAGAGTAAAACTCCGCCTCAGGAAAGAAAAAAAAAAAAAAGATTGAATGGCAGTAGAAACTGGACTTTCCTAGACACTCCCTCTGCCCATCCCAACCCTCCAAATACACACCTCCATACACACACACACACACATACACCACACATCCGTGCCACAACACACCCCACCACACCCACAAATGTCACACATACTTTACTTAATAATCTACCAGATGGAAATTTAAATTATGGGATACTGTCTGTAAGTAAGTTAGAGTAAGTCAGTAAATTAAACATATTCACTAAAACCCAAATCCAAACTCGCATTTTGCCACAAGTTACCCTATACTACCATTCACTCCAAACCAATCAGCTGAGGTGTTTGCACCGACAGGACTACCAGAAAAGGGAAGCAACACTTCCTCTGCATAGAGCTTGGGGGCAGGGAGGGACCCTCTTTTACAGTCATGAGTGAAATTAATGTGAAAGAGGCAAGAAATCTTACTGTGCATTCCTGTACATAGTACATTATCTCCTCTCATCTGGAAGCATCTATTGAAGGGCAGGCTACTGTAGAAGGCATTAGGATTATCAAGACAAATTCAAAGAGAAATAGTGTGTTTGAATTTAGCTTTCAGCATTCAAAGCTGGGAAAGACAATAGTTTGATAGGTTTTGTAGATGGAGAGAGAGACAGAGAGAAAGAAAATCTTCTAAATTCTTTTCCTGTATCAGGAAACAAGCCTGAGGGCTCAGGTCTCAGACTTTCTTCTATAATGTAGATAAGATTCCCATTCTGCTTATGACAGGCCATTACGCTTGTTGCCCTAAAGTGGAAAGAGGATATGCCAAAGAGGAAGATGTACAGATAGAA
Organism: Pongo pygmaeus; assembly: GCF_028885625.2. Classification (NCBI taxonomy): domain Eukaryota; kingdom Metazoa; phylum Chordata; class Mammalia; order Primates; family Hominidae; genus Pongo; species Pongo pygmaeus. Next base: position 20,069,436 of record NC_072378.2, read on the forward strand.
AATTCTGAACCTTTAAGAAAAGCCTAGGGGCTGCCCCCAGAAGAAGATTGTGGGAAGAGGAGATGAGAAAGGCCAAGAAAGCAAGGTCCAATATCAAGGTTCTCCCGGTCCACTCTGGGGTGAAGCAGCTTTTAAAATATCCAGTAAGGGCTGGGTGCGGTGACTTATGTCTGTAATCCCAGCACTTTCGGAGGCTGAGGTGAGCGGATCACCTGAGGTCAGGAGTTTGAGACCAGCCTGGCCAGCATGGTGAAACCCCATCTCTACTAAAAATACAAAAATTAGCCGAGTGTAGTGTCACACACCTGTAGTCCTAGCTACTCAGGAGGCTGAAGCAGAAGAATCGCTTGAACCCAGGAGGCGGAGGTTGCAATGAGCCATGATCATGCCACTGCACCCCAGCCTGGGTAACAGAGCAAGACTTTGCCTAAAAAAAAAAAAAAAAAAATCCAGCAAGGTATACAAGAACCCGCTAGTGGCACCTTCCTGGGGTATAGCAGGGTGTAGTGGCAAGCCTTCCCCGTGGGCCAGGGCACAGGCATAGCCTCATGGGCCCAGTGAGTCTTCTGACATTCCTGTCCCAGTAGCATGCATGGGGACTCAGGTAACCACATGCCTCACTGTGAGGATGCATAAAGGACCCACACAGGCTGGGTTAGAAGGAGGATGCTCTCGGGTAGGGGCTTTAAGAAAAGGGACAAATGGCCCAAAGCCAGATGGAACCAGCATTTCTCCATGATCACCAGACCAGGAAGCAGGAAAGGCGAACCACTCTGTCTCAGAAGACAGTGAGGACATAAATGGCCTCACTGCTAGGAGATTGCGTGCCACCTGGGGTGGGTGGTGAGAGCCAGGGGTGGGGAATCTGAAAGATCCAAAGAGACAGAGGCACAACTACATATCAGACTAGGTTTCTAGAATTTTACTAAAGGTGGTGTCCCCTGCCCTAACTGCCCCCACTCCCCGCACCTCCCCAGCAGACAGGGACTTGTGTGCAAGATGAGAACAATAAAGAGACCAGGTTTTCTTTGAGCAGAAAAGTGTAACATGAGCAAATTTGCCACTTGGGTTCGGCAGCTTCAGGAAGTCTCAATTAGCTATATGTGTAGACGAAAGATTCTGAGCCTTGGAGAAGATGCTACTGGCTTCAAAAAGACAAAATTTTGGCTGGGTGCAGTGGCTCATATCTGTAATCCCAGCACATTGGGAGGCCAAGGCAGGAGGATTACTTGAGGCAAGAGTTCGAGACCAGCCTAGGTAAAACAGGGAGACATCCCCATCTCTTTAGAAATAAAAAATAATGTTGGCTGGGCACAGTGGCCTATTACTGTAGTCCCAGCTACTCAGGAGGCTGAGGTGGGAGGCTCTCTTGAGCCCAGGAAGTCAAGGCTACAGTGACCCATGATGGCACCAGTACACTCCAACCTGGGCAACAGAGCAAAACTCTATCTCCAAAAAAAAACAAACAAAATTTAATCCTTTGACCATGTGATTTTGTATCGTATGTTATACTATATTATGTATTATGCATCATGTGTATACATTATTTAGATGTTTTTTGCTTTTAAATTCTTCAAGTGGATGTGCCTAGGTAGCTGGACATTTTGTCTTCTTGTCCTTCATCCCAGGTCCAGGTCGTCCCACACATGCACCGCCTCTTGGGCAGATCAGGGGGCTCTTCTGCTCTGTCAGAAATGAGACAGGAATGGAATGACTGGCTGTGTGGTGAGGCAGGGCCAGGGAGAGGAGAAACTCAGGGGTACAAGGGTGAGGGGAGGGAGAGAGACTCCTAGTAAGTCTTCTCATGAGGTCCGAGAAAGCAGCAGCCACATGATGGCTACAGAAACAAGGAATGAAGGCTTTCATGTCTGGCGTGTGGAGCACATGGGGCCGTCTGAGTGCCTTCTCCAGCCTTGGAGAAGGCACTTTCTATTCTCTGCACAAGGGAGATTATGAATTATGGATTATGGATTGCAATGGGGATACTTGAGCCAGAGGTAAGAAGGTGAAGTGCATGTCCTACTGGAAACTGTGTGTGTATGTGTGTGTGTGTGTGTGTGTGTGAGAGAGAGAGAGAGAGAGAACACGAGTAAGAACAGCAAGACCGGCTAGTAAGAAATCTACTAGGAATGCATTTCTAGCATGAAAGGCATGATGCTGAGATTATACATAAACACAAAGAATCAGCAGCCCAATTACATTTCACCTGTAGTCCCAGCTACTTGGAAGGCTGAGGTGGAAGGATCACTTGAGCCCAGGGAGGTCAAAGCTGCCGTGAGCTGTGGTCATACCGCTGCACTCCAGCCTGAGCGACAGAGCAAGACCCTGTCGCAAAAACACAAACAAACAAACAAAATGTTATTTTATTCTTTTTTGTAATTTGGAGCAATTTTGATAACTAAATAATATTTAATTAACTCAAATTTTCTAACAGTTGACTCCAACTTTCTTTTTGAACCAGAAAAGAAATATGCTAGTCAGAAACAAAAGTCATAGATAGGTAAAGTAATGAATTTTCAAAGTTACTTTAAAACAGGCCCATTTTTGTATATGTATGTGTGTGTTTTCAACCACCATGCCTTCCCAAAATTAAAATATACTGGGAAATGGGGGACTATAGGGATGGGGTGGAGTAGAGATGAACAAACCAACATTTCCAATTCCTGAACAGGATTCCCCAACTTGCTATTAAGACACTGGGCTGCATGCAGGATTCGGAATGTTCGTATCTGGACAACCTAATCCATTGTTTTATTTTCACTCCTTCAGCCCAAACAAGTGTCCTCACTCTCTTCTGTCTTGCTCCTGAATCTTAATGTTTGCATGAACAAAACATTAACAAACAAGAGCGCAATCCAGTGTAGCAAAGCACTATCACTGCAAATAGTCATCTTGAGGTTCGCTGGGATTTTCAGAAAGTAAGACATGTTCACGGTTATGAGTGGGCATCCGATTTACCTGCTAGAAATGTAAGTGACTCTTCACATGGGCCCTTTTCTCCAAAAACACCGCCTTTCTGAGAGATGAAGTGAAGTGGGGGGACTAAGAATCTCATATTTTCAGCTACATAAATTCATTTCAGCATAAACTCATTTCAGCTTGAAAATCTGAACAATGTAAATTTACTCTCCAGAGAGAAAGAGAGAGAGAAGAAACAGCAAGATTTTTCCCTGGAATCTGTTGAGAATAAGGAGGGAGCATGGGTGTGGGGACGTGCATTTTGTGCTGTACCTTTGAAAAGAGAACAGAACACAATGTCCTAAGATAAATCGTCATTTTCTGAAGCCAGCATTTTCTCCCAAATTCTTAAGGAAATGTTGCCACCTTCTGGACAAAAGCTCAGTAAGCATTCACCACAACCCTGCTCTCCAGCTTATTTATAAACTCATTTACATGAGTTAATAAATAATTTTGCTGTGACTTTTCTATTATTCTACCTGCACAGCACTGATAGTCTCAAAAAATCAAGTCACTATAAAAGCACTAATCATATGCCTAACAAAACAGAAAGCCCACTTTGCCAATTAAGCAGATTCTTCAAGAGAGAAATAATCACACTGACAAAGTTTACCAGATTTAAAAAAATCTCATTCATGGACTTCTTAACTCTTACAGGGTTTGAAGAATGGTGGGTAGATTCTCAACCAGGTTTTCTCTTTTCATTTTTTTTTTTAATTACCACTTCTCTCTTTTAATAATAGGTTCAAATTCATCTAACCAAATAGTCTTGAATTTGATTTTTTTCAATGTATTTTAAGGTCATCAGTAATATTTTGAGCATTCATAAACGAAGACACCTGTACTCATATCCTGAGAATTTGTAAAATGCTCACATTTCTTTACCATAATGGGCCCTTCCCATCAGTCAATTCTCATTACCAATGTTTTCAATAAAACAAGGCAGTTAAGGTGGACAAGCTTTATGTGAACAGCTATGCATTGTGCAAAGAAGGCGCCTGCCCACTTAGTACTGAGCGTCTTCCCCGTGCTTGGGCCTGAGGTTTGCGTCTCCAACGTGGAGGAGTCTGCAAGACGACGAAGTTCGTTGCTCTGCTGGATGAGGACCGCATTACTTGATCTTCTCAGCGCCGTTTAAATGTGCAATAAACCCAATGTCCCTCTTCACTCAGGATCTCACCAAGGGCTTAGAGGAAGGCTGCAGTACTTCTCAGAGAAGCTCTATTCGTTTTTCTGAGGATGTGGCTGATGAAATTGACAGCCCTGTCTACCTCATCCATGTTTTCGCAGGTGGGAAATTCGGTGGTGAAGCCCCAACTTGTGGCATGTCCCTAACACTGCTGATAGCCTTGTCTTCTGTTCTCTAGCCCTTCAGGTGGCTGACCAGGAGACCTACTGCACGATCAAAGGTGTTAACTCAATTCTGTGCTAGACCGTTGCCTTGGTTTCCCCCACAGTCATTGCTGCAGCGGGCTACATGGCATCTCTGCAAATGAAAGAAGTGCACGGAAAGGAGAAAAGCCAAGTGTTTTGACCAAACCGCAGACAGTGCTTTTCCTCATCCACCAGACATGAGAACCAATGGAGGAAAATAGAAAAAAACACATTCTTCTTGGAAATCTTGTTTGGGCCGGGAGCAGTGTCTCGCACCTGCAATCCCGGCACTTTGGGAGGCCGAGGCAGGTGGATCACCTGAGGTCAGGAGTTTGGGACCAGCTTGGCCAACATGGTGAAACCCCGTCTTTACTAAAAATACAAAAATTAGCCGGGCATGGTGGTGAGCGCCTATAATCCCAGTTACTCGGGAAGCTGAGGCAGCAGAATTGCTTGAACCCGGGAGGCGGAGGTTGCGGGGAGCCGAGATCGCACCACTGCACTCCAGCCTGGGCGACAGAGCAAGACTCTGTCTCTAAAAAAAAAGAAAAAAAGGAAAAGAAAAAAAGAAATCTTTTTGTTTTGAATGGGGAAGCCCCTGGTGCAGAAATGTCTTTGGTACTGGTGATAATCTGGGCCTGTGAGTGCTAAATTGATTCTCTGTCCTGCAGGGGCTGAATATCAAGGAACAAATGCATTAATCATGGGAAAGCCTGTGTGCCAGCGCGCATAAAGACCACTGCGCCCAGCAGCGGCGATTGCATGAACCTTTCCACAGACCACACGCTCCGAAGTAGCTCTCTGAAGTCTCATTACTGAGTGTGTAGGGGAGGGATGGGGGGTTGCATCTGACTTTCACTGAAATGTGCATTTAGAAATAAGTGTATTTACATTTAGTTTTATGTTTAAAAAGAGGGGTAGGGATGGGGAATCTTTGGGCCAGAGTCATTATAGATGAAACAAACACACGGACACAGATAACACACACGCGCACATGCACAAAAGCTTTCAGAGAGAAACAGAAAATAATGTTTTGCAATTACAGTCCACAGCTGCTGCAGTTCCAGTGTGCGTGTGCTACACAGGTGCGGCCATTATAACAATGAATAGCGCACATTAAAGGTGCCATCCATAGGGGTAATAATACTAGGGTTGAAAAGGTATTTTCATTTGCAGCCTGATGTTAGGCAGAAAATAAAATAAGGCATTTCACAGCCAGCCTGATGGCTCGGCTACCACATGGGAGGCCCAAGCCTGAGATGAATCTGAGACCCTTATGTGTGTGTCTAACAGTGGGAACCTGGCCGTGGTTCCTAGAGAGACCACCAAATTTCTTCCTGTTCTAAAAGGCCTGCTGACAACGAAGTGGGGGAAACTGAGGCTCCACACAGTTTATCCAGTTAGCAGCATCAGCCAGCATGACATCTATCCCTGCCCGGCACCTACTAGTATCTGGATCCTAGAAATAGTGTTGGGGAAAAAATACAGAGAGAGGTTCCCCATGGGTGGTGAAGTAGAATGGCTCCCACAGGGAAGGAACCCTGGAGGAGGAAGTGGTTTTGAGACAGCTCCCCTAAGGCCCTGTCTCTGCACCATGCCATCACTAAGCTCTACCCCACAACACAGCAATGTTCTTCCCAGGGACAGCCCCAGAAGGCTCGGCTCTAAGCCCAAAACAGCCAACCTGCTTTGCTCACCTCTGTCTTTAAAAGCCCAGCAGCAGAATGGGCACCGTATCTCATTTCGTTTACTTTCCACAGCTTCTCAAATCACTAAACTCTTCACTCTCGGTGGACAAATTCATCTTCAGGCAACCAAGACATTCATGCAGATTGGCAGTTGGAAATCGCTGGAAAAGAGACAGCTTTGGGTAGTGACAAGAGAGTGAGCTTTAGAATCAGAGGACAAAAGACCCCATCTCAGCACGGCCAGCTCTGTGATCTTGAGCAAATTATTTAAACTCTCTGAACCTCTGCAAAATGAGGTTAATAGTATCTGCTACATAGGGTTGTCGTGAGGCTCTAATGACACCAAGTATGTGAAAATACTTAATGCCAAGCTTGGAACTAGCAAGCACTAAATAAATAATAGAGATTATGAGAGTAACTTCCACTTCTTTATATTCATTTTCCTGAGTGGGTCTGTGAATAAATTCTAACCCATTCTCAACAAGAAAATGGAAATCTCTATCAAGAAAGGAGGAAAAAAAGGTACTACACATATTTCTCACAACCATAGAAGTAGCTTCAGACCAAACATTTCAGGAAGGCTGTTAGAAATGTGTAACGCTCTGCAGAATAATTGTTTTCATATTGTCTACTTTTAACAGTGGTAAATGCAAACAATAAAACAAAAAATAGTGCATGTTGTGGAGTGAATTTTAAAAAGCTGAGGATCCATCAGACCCAGGTGGGTGTTGGCGTGGCTCTCATGGACTGGGCATGCTTCCCCAGAGCCCAGGTGGAGGGCCGCCCACAGCTTGGAAGTCTGGAAGCCCGCTGCCCTGGCACGGAGTGGTGCAGGGGTGTGGGAGCACGCAGCCCTCGCCAGAATGAAAGCCGTCCTAGGGAAATGGGATAGGCCCCAGTTTACCAAGGAAGGCGGGAATACAGCTCTTTTTAGAGGCCTTAAAAGTGAGGAGAGGATTAAAATTAATTTAAAACTTCACAGGAAGCCTGCATAATGAAAACAAAACTTGATTGCAATGCTGGCTGGCACGCTGTGGATCTGGAAAAGCTCACACAGCAGAGCTCTGGATAGGTTGGAGCTCACTGGGGAGATAACAACAAAACTATAGTGATGGTGATGATGATGATGATGATGTTAGTGGTGGTGGGGGTAGCAGTGATGGCGAAACAAAAGTCTTATCAGCCAATCTCTCATGAATCACAAAGCCCTGAGGCACTTCATAATGTGTTCATTCATTTACTTATTCTCCCAGCAAAAGTTGTTGACCATGGAGTATGGACTAGCATGATCCTAAGTCCATTAATAAATCACCAGACCCCATGCTCAAGAAGCAGAGACAGGCATATCAACATGATTCTAAAATTCCACATAAAAGTGTTTGGCAGAAGAAGAACAGGGTGCCATGAGAACACTTAGGAGGGGTAGCTAATTTAGACTGGGGGTTCAAGAGAGGTTTCTAAGAGGACCTGATGCCTAGACTGAAGGTAGATGAAGGAGGTATGTGCAGAAAATGCAGTAGCCTAAGGGTGAGAGTACAGGTCATTCTGCAAAACTCAAGTGCAGGTTGAAATGTGAAGGGGGAAAAGAAGAGCAGAGGCTGGAATGGCAAAAGCTGGTCCAGCCCTATATGCTGTGTGTACTAAAGAGGGGTAAGGGTGAGGGGAGATCTTTGGGCCAAAGTAATTACAGATGAAATATATGCACTCACACACACACACACACACACACACACACACTCAGAGTGGTAGCCGGACTTCAACACGGCCACCAACAATCCCCACTCATTGTGTAGCCCTCCTCCCCATACTGTACTAATATTAGTGACCCATAGAGCACTGTGACCAATAGAACATGCCAGAAGTGATGGTATGCCACTTCTGAGATTAGGTTATAAAAGACATTGCAGTTTTGCTCTCTCCAATCACTCACTCTGGGGGAAGCCAGCTGCCATGTCTTGAAGCAGCCCTTTGATGAAACCCACCTGGCAACAAACAGAGACATTGTGAGTGAGCTTGAAGCAAACACTTCAGCCCCAGTCAATTTTCAGATGACTGCAGCCTTGTGAGAAACCATGAGCCAGAATCACCCAGCTCAAGTGTTTCTGACCTTCAGAAACTGTGGGCGATACCAAATGTTGGTTGTATAAAAGCTGCTAAGCTTTGGGCTAATTTGTTATGCAGCAACAGATAGCTAATACACCTAATAACATGGGCAAAACATATATATATCCCCATGTTAAAGAGCAGGTTGTGAAGAAACACATTTAGTATGATCCTCCTTTTTACACATTACAGATTAGTGTGTTGTATTTATAAGGGAAAAGCCTTTTTTATTAATCTTTGTATCAAATGAACCATAAAAGTAATTTTTAAAATATAAGGCTCCATAATAGTGTCAATTAAGGCCTGTAAATAGTATGAAAAGCAGATCACCAGAGGATTTTTTTTTTTTTAAAGACAGTGTCTTGCTCCCACCCAGGCTGGAGTGCAGTGGTACAATTATAGCTCACTGCAACCTTGAACTCCGTAGCTCAAGTGGTCCTCCCACCTCAACCTCCTGAGTAGCTGGGACTACAGGCACATGCCACCACACCTGGGTGATTTATATTTTATTTTTTGTAGGGATGGGGTCTCACTATGTTGCCCAGGCTGGTCTCAAACTCCCGGCCTCAAGCGATCCTCTCACCTCAACCTCCCAAATAGCTGGGACTACAGGTGCATGCCACCACACCTGGCCACAAGAGGCATTTTTAAATGACAAGCTAATTCTGCAGAGCATTGTTAAACTAGAGAGTTAAACTCACACTATGCCTCAGTTGTAGGTAGAAGTCCTGACTGTGGTTGAGAGCAGGAAGGAAACCACCTCCTCAAGCAGAGAGATATATCAACCAGAAGAGCAGGGCAAAACGAGCTGAGGCAGGCCAGATGATTTTCAAACCAGTTTTTGTGTGTGTGAGTTGAAGAGCAGGACAGACACCCAGAGAGGCCAAGCTATTCCAAAGAAGGTTAGAAGGGGTTCAGTTGGCAAAAGAGGAAAACGTACCTGCTCAAGGATTCTCAAAGTTGGGAGAAAGGCAGCCCTGACATTCTGGCTTCAGCAAGAAGAACCAGGCAGAAGTCCCAGTGGATGTGAAAACCTGTCCTCATGTAAGGTACCCCAGAGACACCCCTCAGTGGGGTGCCCGGAGCTAGCCCACCATGCTGACCTCCTATGTGTCACACAAAGGTTGTTTGCTTGCCTTCTCTATCGCATTGGGCACAATGTCCCTTAATTATCAATTAAGTACAATAACATTAAGTATCTGTTTCTTGCCATCCTAACACCTTTTCTCCTAAACAGTGTTTTCCTGTATTGAAGACTTAGTATTTGTTGTAAAAGTGATGCTTAAGGACATATCAGCTTTTTCTTTTTGTTGTTGTTTTTTTCTTTCTTGACTCTTGGGGAACAGGAGGCTCTTAAAGAGTATTAGCCACAGATGTTTAAGAAACTCTCCCAAACAATGCCTCTCTGCATGAAGATATCCTGATCTCTGGGCATCAGCGTGACAGATCACCATTAAATTCCCTATCTACTGAGAGGGGAACGCTCTGTTCTTGTTACTGAATGCCAGGGGTTTAGCCTAGGTCGTGTTGTTTGCTGCACAGAAAGCCAATCACTGAGGCAATGAGTATTGCCAAGGAAGAAGGCTTTATTACGGGTAACATCAGCTGGAGAGACCAGAGACAAGCCTCAAATCCGTCTCTTTCCCCGACTGAAGTTAGGGGTTTATATAATTGAGGAGGAAAGCAAGAGGGGCAAGGAAGAGGAGATGGGCAACAGGCAGCAGGCGTGTCTCATTATGCCAATATACGTTTCTCAAGCTTCAGTTCTATGGGCATCTGGCTTATTGTAAAATTGATCTGGTTTCATTCTTGGTGGAGAGGACACCGGTACAATGGGGTGGGGCCAAGTGAAGACCCATCTGGTCTCCTCATTGAAAAAGCCCACTCACCAGTGGACACCAAAGTCTTTGATGGAGTTCGGAGTGGGATTATGAATTACAATGTCCACAAAGGAGGAAGGATAGAGAGGACACTAGTTATACAAATGGTAAAGAAATCATGGAAATACATCCAAGAAGAGTTTATTAAATTTTTCTCTAGTTACGGGCTTGGAACAGAGCCAAGTTTATCAAATTGACTTGAATCAGTCCTCAACTTCAATAAGCATTTGCCCAAAAGACCAAGTTCCCAACCCATTGTATGTTTAGATTTAAAGATAACGGCTTTACCTACTCCCACTAAATAGGACCCTGTTTTTCTACATGTACATATGACATTTATTTTTACTTGTGATGGAGATATTAATCTCAGGGCATGCCTTGTTGCCTTCTCCAGGATACTGGGGAAGCCCTCAGTCTCCGCAGTCTGAAGTGAAGTATACACACACCAAATTGCTGTATTCTTTCCACCAAATAAACGGGTTCCTCTTAGGTGTTTTCCTACATAAAAGAGCTCCTTGTGATCTTATGCACTCCATAAAATAGCACAAACGTGGTGAAACATAGTTAAACCAAAAGAGCTGCATTAACTACTCAAGCAACTACTACTGCCAACACAAAATATGAATCACTAAGCAAAATGGGATCCTTAGGAATGATGGTTTATATTGGTTATTGATTTAATAAACATTTCAGTTAAAAAAATTATGCACTTTTCCTCACTATACATGGATGATTGGCTATAATCTTTCTCTGAGATACACGCCATCACTCACAAACTCAACTTTTACATTGTCACTCAAAATCGATGACAAAATGAGGGAATTTTGCATCCCTGTTTTTTTCAAGTGTGGATGGACTTCTAATTTTTTTACATGTAGAAATGCCTAAAATTATGGATACATTCTGGCAAGATTCTGTTAAAGAATTTAAAGAAAGATAAAAATGTTGCCTTATTTCATAAACTGGCTAACAGTGGAAGCTGACATCTGTCAAGTATGTTGTCATACCTGGACATCATTGTTAAGGCAGGAAAAGGGGGTTTTTAATCAGATTTCTTGACTGTAAAATCTGCATCCCACTGAAAATTCAGCATGTTTACAGCACATCACAATGTCTCCCTCGTTGCCACCTACTCTTTTATTTTATTTGTATAACTATGCAGTTCTGTTATTTGGAAGGATGTTTGAGATGGATCACAAAACCTGCACAGACTCTGTTAACCTGATGTGACATTGGAGCTGCTAGGATTCCTTTATAAACCATTAGCATGCTTTAAAAAGAGATCGAACTCAGATGGTAGTGAAAAATGTCAGTCTCATGGACGTGGCTAGAATGAGCAAATGCTTTGCCTCTTGAATTCTGGCCGTTTCAGCAGGGAGGTAGGCAAACTGACCTTGGGGCTGCTCATGTGGAGGACACAGCCTTCTGACATTGTCTACTTTTAAATGCTTCCTGAGACTTCTTGCCTATGTGCCATCTTTTGCCAATGACTTGTTTAACCAAGTTCCTGGGCAACTAGGACTCGCTGCCTCTTTGCTGCAAGGTCTATCGTAGGTTATTAAATTTTTGGCTTAAAGAGTTTATAAAAATACTTTCTATAAAACAGATTTAGCAATAGGCAGACCCTTTCTCTGACTAGTAGTCCACTAGGCAGATGGTACTGTTTCTTGGCCATTGGGATGAATTCTCTGTGGGGAGCTGCTTAACCACTTTGTATTAGTTTGATTTAAGGCCTTGATGTGATAGGCTTGTGGCTTAAAAATATTAAAGATATTAAGATTGAATTCACTAAAATGTATTCCAAGGTGGGTGGAGATTTTATACTTTTATACTTGTTTAGATAGCCTGTATTTTAGCAACCTAAAGTTTAATGCCCAAATTTCCTCCAAAAAAATGGCAAATAAAATTGTATATGAATATGCATTTTAAAATTTGATGGCAAAATAAATCACTGGTGTATTGGAAAGACCATGGGCAATGGAGTCAGACAGACCTAAGTTTAAATCCCAGATTTCCTACTTGTTATTACTTAACCTCTCTGGATCTGTTTTCTTTTCTATAAAATGGGGATTTGCATCCCCTCTCCACCTCCTAGGTTATCACTACAGTGTGCCCTATAAAAAATGGCATTTGACTGCAGATGAGTTCTTGAGACCAGAGACTCACCTTGATATTCCTAATGCAGGCTGGGCATATAGTCAGAGTTCAAAACGTTTCCTGATGTAAATTAAGTTGATGTTGAGCCATTGGGAGGTTGTGAGTTCATTTTCCATCACTTAAGTGATACTGACAGATTTCCTGCCAAGTGGTTTCACAATAAACAGGACTCCAGGCTCCCACCAATAAAATAAAAGAAAAATGGCTCCAGAGAGGGTCCTCCGGCTGGTCCAAAAGTAATCCTGGTATAAAATATTAGGCTTGTTTGTTTACTTAAACCTCTGCCAACTGTGAATTTAACACTAAGAAATGCATATGCAAAATAATGGTTCCATGTTTTGAGACAAAAGTTTCACTTGTCTGCTAAGAGTTTTGGCACCACAACCAGCAGCAGATAAGTTCACTGGGTCTCTTACCCTGACAATGTTTGAGAACTTGAGAACCCAAGATTTCAGTTTTAGTATTAGCTCTTCAACTAACCACTCTGGACCATGGAAGGTCTTGAAATCTCCTTATCGCTGACCTACCCATGAGGGCAATCTCTGGGTCAGTGGTATAAAGATTATCACTCCCTTTTTCAAAATGGGGAAAGAGGAATCATCATGAAGTGATTTGCCATGCCAAGACCTCCTCCCTGAACAGGGAAATAGGCCTTGAAACCTTGGGAACAGGGCAGCCACTTTTAAATTTTAATTTTCAAATAAGTAGTACATTCACATTATTCAATGTGTATGTATATTATATAACATATAATTATAATTTTATATATATAATATATATATACACATAACATAAACAGACACTTCACCAAAGAGCATATAAGGAGCATATAAGGATGGCAAATAAGCACATTATGGACTACTAGACAATTTCAAATAAAAACCGTGATGAAATAGCTCAACCTAGTAAAGAAGCTAAAATGTAAAATATTGACAACATCAAATGCTAGTGAGGATGGGAGGCAACCAGAACGCTCATACACTTTTGGAGGAAATGGAAAAAGTACATCCACTTTGGAAGAGATTGGCAGTTTCTTATAATGGTACACACACGTTTGCCACACAACTCAGCAATCCCACCTCTGGGTATTTGCCCAACAGTAATGAAAACATGCCCATACAAAAGCATGTCCATAAATATTTGGAACAGCTCTATTCACAGCTGCCGAAATGGGAAACAGCCTGAATGTCTAACAGGTGAATGGATATACAGAAAAACATCCATGCCGTGGAATTCTCTTCACTAAGCAAAAGAAACAAACCATTGACATGCACAGCAGCTTGGATGAGTCTCAAAGGCATCATTCTGAGTAAAGGAAGTCAGTCTCAGGTTATGTACAGTATAATATTGTGTTAGGCTGTTCTCACGTTGCCATGAAGAAATACCTGAGACTGGGTAATTTATAAAGAAAAGAGGTTTTATTGGTTCATGGTTCTGCAATGCTACAGGAAGCATGGTGGCAGCACCTGCTCAGCTTCTGGGGAGGCCTCAGGAAGCTTACAATCATGGCAGAAGATGAAAGGGGAGCTGGTGTCTTACATGGCAAGAGTGGGAGGAAGAGAGAGAGGGAGAAGGGAGGTGCCACACATTTTTCTTCAACCAGATCTCGGGAGAACTCACTATCGCAAAGACAGCACCAAGCCATGAGGGATCCGCCCCTGTGACCCAAACACTGCCCACCAGTCTCCAATTTTAACACTGCGGATTGCACTTCAACATGAGGTTTTGAGGGGACGACATCCAAATCATATCAAATATTCATAGGACATTCTTGAAAAGACAAAACTACAGCAAGAAGGAGAAAGCTGTCATAATTACAGAAACAGTCTAAGCCCGCCCAGGAACACAGCCCCATTACACCCCAGAGTCAGTGTACGTGTCCCAGGAAGATCTCCCTGACACCCCTCCATCACCCTGCTATGCTCCAGTAGCAAAGCGTTTCAAACCATTCTATTTCTTAAATTGTTTTAAATTGACACATCGTAATTACACATTTTATGGGTAAAGTTTGATGTTTCAATACATACATGCGTTGTATAATGATTAAATCAGAGTAGTTAGCATATCCAGCACCTCATGCATTTATCATTGCTTTGCAGTGAGACAGCCCATCATATTTTAAATTATCAGTTTACATACTTAGAAGCCTCTCAAAGCCAGGAGCCAAGTCTTTTTCATCATCACATTCTTTGGGGAGCATTTCCGTTTATAAATGTTTATGTAATCCATAGCACTGTAACCCCTTGCTCCTGGCACAGTCCCGGACATACAGTAGGAACTCAGTCAATGTTGGTCCAACTTCAGTGTCGGATTCTGCAAGGAGAGAGGGATTTAAGAGCCCTCTCAGGAGTTTCTAGAATCCTTATGTCATGGTCATAACTAAAGTCTAGAGTTGGTGACCTCCAAATTATGGGCCACAACGTCATAATATCAGTTGATCGGCAGAACTTCAGGACACTGCTTACCATAATTGCCATAATTTTTTCTCTCTCCCTTTCCAAAAAAATGCAAAAAATTTCAAGTGTCTCCATGTACCACTGGACAAAGGAAATGCCCTGTGATGCAAACATTTGTTAATAATGATAGCAATGGTCCCTGTTTTTCCAAATACAAGGAGCCTTTAGCTTTTTGTTCAACTCATCACTTCTGTAAAATCATAGACTGTTCTTCCTGACTTTTTCACAGGGTCCTCAGACTAAGAATTCATAAAATCACAGCATTCTAGAATTGCATGGAGCCTGGGAGCTTCCAATTCAGTCTTCCTTCTTAAAGCTGCTTCCACCTTAAAGAGACTCATTTCTTTTAGAGCTGCTTAAAACAGTGCAAATCTTACCTTTTCACTTAATTACAATCTTGCATTTTGCAAATACTTTGCTGGTTTCAGAAACCGGTGTTCTGGGTTTTGTTGATGCTGCTGCTGCTTCTGTTGTTGTTGTTGTTGTTGTGTTATTAGCTTTGGCAGTGTTAGCATTGGCAGCTGAGAGTCCCTGATTCACAATCCGGTGCTTTATTTGCCAAGTGTAGACACAACCCAAAAGCGGGAAGCTGAGCGCCCAAAGGAAGAGGGGCTGGTCCCCCTGGCATTGTGTGCTTTGCAGAGAGGAAATGAGAACCCACCAGGCCGGCTCCTTCCCCTCACCCTATCTCCTGAATGCAGTTTTTCCAATAATTTAATAACATTCACAGGGATATTAGATTAATTGGATTTTAATTCTGAATGACTGTGAAAGCGGAGAAATGAGTCACCAGCTCATGCTAATGAGAAGATCTATTAAGGGCTCTTTTCTGATAGACACATACAGCAGGGTTATAAATATTTCATATCCAATTAATTGAATTTTGCCCCCTATATATGACACTGCCCTGAAACATCAATCAAACAGGACCAGAGAAAGAACAGAGGGATGGAAGAAAAACTAAGCGTTTCTTTGGAACAGCAACAACACAACTCCCGGCCCTTCCCTCCCTCCCAGCCCGTGAAACGTTACCCCCACCATGAGAACCCCTGCCATTCACAGGGGGCCTGCCGAGAGGAGCTGGAAGCATTTACACCAACTGCAGCTGGTTCCATACGGCGGGGAAATTAATGTTAATTAATCAGACAGCAGTTTTATACAAGGCTGTGTGCAGAAGGTTATTCGAGTCCTGCTGCAAATAGATTTATAGGTGTAATTGCTATGTTGAATGACCCTCTGTAAATAGGCTCATTAAACTGGCCATCAGTCAAAAAGTCTAATTGTAGCCATGCAGTAGCCTGCAATCGGGAACATGTGGCTGTCGATAAACAGCTCGCCCATGGCAGCCTGCGCTCTGGACGGTTTAGATAGGGCTGCTGGTCGTCCTTCAGGTGGCCCCAGCTTCTCTGCCTCCTTCAGTTCATTATCTCGGCAGGAAGGCGGAAGCATGCTGTCCGTTCAGCTTTATCCTCTTCCTGTCTGTTGGCCCCTGGAGAGCACATGGAAGTCCGCAATGGCAAGCACCGAGTGGAGACCCTGTGCAGAGCAGGTGAATACAGTTTTCTGAGAGGCATGAATAATCACCACCTGCTCTGTCATCTTGCCGGTGTGGTCACGGTTGGGCAGGGACAAGTAGCCAGGCATGTACAGGGCGTGCATGGACCCCATCTCTGAACATCCCACAGCCATTTACAAGCTCCCTGTCAAATTCATATTCTCCTTTTTTTTATTCCCCCACACTCCCATATCCAAAGAATAAATACAATTTATTTTTCTCCATATATGAAAAAAAGAAAACCAAGCTGTAGTTATAACTGAAAGTCTCCGAAAGCTTTCTGGAGTGAATTGTGTCTACTTAATTAAAAATAACAAATGTCCATCAATAGGGGTCTGAGTGTCTACATTTTGACATTTATAGACAATGGAATACCAAGGATATATTTAAGATAATTTTCATGGAGATCTATATTTATTAATCCAGAAAGCTGTCTATGATGTATATTTGCATGGTCAAAAAAGCAGATTACAGAACAGATATAATGTGTTTCCATATATTTATCCATGGCTGAATAAGCAGAGAAAATGTAAGGTTTTTTCTTGGTGTCTCTCCATTCCCTCTCATAATCTCCCATTCAGCAGTTAGTAGAAAGCAAAAAACAAACACACAGAAAACAAAATTTCTAATTTTGATTAAGCTTAATCCAATCTGACCATGTAAGTGGTCCTTTCACTAATACTCTGTCTCTTTTAGGAAAGCTTCCCAGTTTCTACATGGCTTCTTATGCTGGTTAATTTTGTGTCAACTTGACTTGGCTACAGGGTGCCCAGACGTTTGGTTAATCATTATGATGGGTGAGTCTGTGAGGGTGTTTCTGGATGAGATTCACATTTACATTGGGAGATTGAGCAAAGCAAATTGCCCTCCCCAATTTGGGTGAGCTTCATCCAACCTGTGGAAGGCTTGAATGGAACAAAAAGGCTGAGTAAGGGAGAATTCACTGTCTTTCTGTCTGTCTTGGAGCTGGACATTGGTCTTCTCATGCCTTCAGAGTCACACTTGGCCTGGAATTTCCACGATCAGCTTCTCAGGCTTTTAGCCTCAGACTGAAACTCAGCTATCAGCTCTCCTGGGTCTCCAGCTTGCCAACTACACATCTTAAGACTTCTTAGCCTCCATAACCATGTAAGCCAATTCTTTATAATGACTCTCCTTATACAGTGCTTTTATTGGTTCTATTTCTCTGGAGAACCCTTACTAATATACTCTCTTTACCCACTTCTCTTCCCTAGATGTTGCCCAGGCGTGCGAGCTGAGAACTCTGTGTTTGGTGGAGGGAAGAGCCAGGTCTTTGATGGTCTTTTGAGTAGTCTCTGGTGCCTGGGGCAGTGTCCTTTGTCCCTCAGCTAACTTCTGTGGCCATTGGTCTCTTTCTCAGCTTGCCCAGAGTGGGAGCTCCTTCCTGATTGATTCAGGTTTGCCTGGGCTTCACAAGACTCAGACCCCAGATCTCTTTCAAGCTCCCCATCCAGTCTGCAGGCCCAGGGGCTCACCCAGCTTTGTAGCCGAGTCATTGGGCTTCACCTTGAGAAACTCCCAAAGCAGGCCCTCTGGGCCTCCATCCATCATCCACCCCACATAGAACTTGAGGAAATCAAGAAACAACCTCAGGCTTCCCCTGGCCTGACTGTGCTCACCTTCGAGATGGTGCAGCTGTGTTCAAACTGGGGTTAGGACATGTTGAGAGGGGACTTCTTCCCAGAGTCCTAAGAGTCACCTCCTCTGCCTTCCACATTACCCTCCCTTATGAAACACACCTCCCTGTCACAGGGCCTGTGCCCGGAACCCCAGGATGGACGCCCTCTCTCTCCCTCAGTTTCCTTCTCACCCTCATCTAGAGCTGGAAAAAAAGAGGTCTTCCTTTACTTTCCCTACATCCTACCCTCCTTTTGCTTACAAGTGGCAAGTCTTGTGATAAGCAGATTCCTCTAGGTTAGGCCCTTGAGAGATGGAAGAGAGAGGATCAAGTTACTTGGGAAATGCTCTCTCTAGACCCTACCGTGTTTACTGTGTTGCCTTCTAATCTATTTTGTATGCCAGAAGCTGGAAATGGCCTTATTCTTTCTCTTTGTGTAACTTCTTTTAAAAAATCCTAAGTTTTCCCAAGTCTGATGAATATCTAGGGCCAACCTGGAAAAAGGTCCAAGCTATAAAACAAAAAACAAAACGGTACAATAGTGATGCTAAAATATTATCTTGTTAGTATTTATATATGCCTAGAATCATGTCTGGAAGACTATTCACCACAAAGATATCGTTAACTATTTCCAAATACCATAGTCCCCGCTGATCTGCGGTTTCACTTTCCACGGTTTCAGTTACCTGAGATCACCTGTAGCCTGAAAATATTAAATGAAAAATTCCAGAAATAAACAAATCATAAGTTTTAAGTTGCACACTGTCCTGAGCAGTGTGATGAAATCTCACACCATCCTGCACCATCCCACCTGAAACGTGAATCCTCCCTTTGTCCAGCCCATCCACGTTGGAGATGCTCCCTGCTCGTTACACATTTAGAAGCCCTCTTGGTTATCAGATTCAAAAAAACATAGTATATAGAGAATTTGGTACTATTGGAGGTTGCAGTCATACACTGGGGGTCTTGGAACATATGCCCTGTGGATAAGGGAGAACTACTGCAGTAGGAATAGGAAATTAGGATGATTTTTAACTTTCTTCATTTTGCTGACACCAGCTTTTGTGGCGTTAAGAGAGTCAATTCCTTCATTAACAGCACATACTGAGGAACCACCATGCTCTGGCTCCATTCTAGGTGCTGGGAATGTAGTGGTGTACAGGAAAGGCGGGAGAGAGCATCCACTGAAGGACCACTGTGGCCCAACCTATGTTTCAAAGGCATTGCTCCAGCTGCATTGCTGAGAATAGAGTAGAGGCAGGGCGTGATGCCACGCTGGAAGCAGGACCAGTTATGAGGCTCCAGCAATGTTCTGGGAGAGCAACGTCAGTATTTCCCTGGTTTAAATTGCTGACCCCACGTATTGGTTGCCTACAGCTGCTGTAACAAAGCATCACAGACTTAGTGGCTTAAAACAACACAAAGTTGTTACCTTACAGTTCTGGAGGTCAGAAGCCAAAATTAGTTTTATTGGGATAAATGTTCTTGAGCAGGGCTGCATCCCTTCACGAGACTAGAGGAAAAGCCTTTTTCTTCCCCATTCCAGCCTCTAAAGGCTGCCCACATTCCTTGGCTCAGGGCCCTCTTCCATCTTCAAAGCCAGCAATGGTGGGTGGAGTCTCTCATTTTGTATCATTTGTGATTAACTGGGCCCATCCAGATAATCTAGCATAGTCTCCCTATTTTAAGGTTAACTGATTAACAACCATAATTCCATCTGCCACGTTAATTCCCATTTGCCATGGAATATATTCATACATTCTAGGGATTAGGGTGTGGACATCTTTGTGGGGGAGGGCATACTTCTGCCTACCCCATCCCAGCAGGCCAATAAGAGTCTCCCATGAGATTTTTTTTTTTTTTTTTTTTTGAGACAGGTTTTCACTCCCTGGAGTGCAATGGTGTGATTTCAGCTCACTGCAACCTCCATCTCCCAGGATCAAGTGATTCTCCTCCCTCAGCCTCCCAAGTAGCTAGGACTACAGGAACGCATCACCACTCCCAGATAATTTTTGTATTTTTTTTGTAAAGATGGGGGTCACCATGTTGCCCAGGCTGGTCTCGAACTCCTGTGTTCAAGTGATCCGCCTACCTTGGCTTCACAAAGTGCCAGGATTACAGGTGTGAGCCATCGTGCCGGGCCCCCTGATATTTAGCATTGACACTCAGAGCCATTCATCAATCAGGTTTCTGATTTGACCCTATAGAGTGTGAGAATTAAATGAGACAACCTCAGCCCTTATTTACATAATAAGTTACATATTAAAACTTACATAACTATAATATAGTTGCAGTCACATATTAAATGCTCAATAAAGATTAGTTTCTATTGGTATCACTAATTATCTTTAGAGATGGGCTTAATTGTCTGTGCTTAAGTCTCCCTATTATTTTAACTTCAATGCATTTACTAATAACATTTGCTGAGTACTAGCCATATGCCAGGTGCTTTGTATGCACTATTCATTTAATCTTTAATACATCCCTTTGAGATAATTACTAGTATTATCCCATAGTAAAAATGAAAAAAAATGAGACATTAAACAAAATGAAGTCACATGGTCAAGGGCATACAACCCAGAAATGGCAGCAGCAGCATCTGAATCCCAGGCTCATAACTTTAACTCTAATCTGCTCCAGTGTTCATGACAGCACTGTGACTTGAGAGCTGAGAAGATGTGAAGGGTGCTTTTCACTAGTTACACAAGAATAACTGATTTATCATTTAAAATTTTTTTCCAATAAAAATGACATATGATCATTGTAAAAGATTCCAAACAATCCAGAAAAGTGGTTTCTTTTGATTCCAGGTAACACATAAATGTCAAACTCATTTAAATAAAACAAAGGATTCATTCTTCTTGGGGAAGATTGAGCAGATACTGCTGCTGCCATTTCTGGCTGTATGCCCTTGACCATATGACTTCGTTTTTTTTAATGTCTCATTTTTTTTCATTTTTATTATGGGATAATACTAGTAATGATCTCAAAGGGATGTATTAAAGATTCATTCTTCTTGGGGAAGAACGAATTTTAAAGTTAAGTTCATAGAGCCCAAGAACAGAAATGCCACATGGTCTCCCAAGGAACTCACTCAACCAGAATCTCAGGAAATAATTTAAAAAGTGGTCTACATGTTCAATTTTTCAGAAGGGGAAGTGGCTACCTATATTTTGTCAAGTCGGTCAACAAACATTCTTTGAAGGCAACTCTATGCCAGACATTGTGGGAAAGACAAGAAAACCATGGCTGAGAGTTTCTGAAAATGGCAGATTAAGATGGTGAATAGGAGGCAAGATTAGCTTGCAGCTCCCACTCAGGCAGACAGAGCGGCCTGTGGAGACTCACATCATGAACTTTTGCTCCAAGAACTACCACAGAAACATACCAGGAAAGCCGAGAGAATCCACAGACCCTTTGAAGGAACTGGATCACCACTGCAGGCTCCTTGAGATGCTGAAAAACTGTGAGTCTACTTGCGTTCTCAAAGGGGAGGCTCGTGGTCTGGAGCAAGTTCTTAGCCCTGGTCATCGACTGCCTGGAAATAGAGTCGGTGCTGTTGTAGGGGCACGGTGGGAGTGAGACCAGCCTTTAGGACTGCAGGCTGCATTGGAGCAGGGTGAAACCTGTGACTGCCCTCTTTTCCCCACTTCCCTGGCAACTTGTATGACTCAGCAGAGGCATATATTCCCTGGGAATATAACTCCATTGGACTGGGAAGCACACCTCCATCCCCCACAGCAGCTGCAGCAAGCCCTGCCCAAGGAAAGGCTGAGCTCAGACATGCCTATCCCTACCCACCCTGGTAGCCAAAGACAAAGGTCATAATCTCTTGGGAGCTCTATGGCCCTGCTCACTGCCTGGGAAACCTGAATACTTAACCAGGTGTCCTTAGGGCAAGTTTGCATCTTCTCTATAGGACCGCAGCTGACGCGCTCTTGAAAAAGCACCACCTCCTGGCTGGAGGCCAACACAGAACCAGGGCACTAAACAAAAACACAATCAAGGACCCACACAGAGTCCACTTCACTCCCCTGCTACCTCCACTGAAGCAAGTGTTGGTATCCACAGATGCAAGATCTGAAGGCAGGTCACATCACAGGACTCTTTGCAGATACTCCCCAGTACCCCAGCCCAGAGCCAAGTAGCTCCACTGGGTGGCTAGACCCAGAAGAGCAAAAACAATCACTACAGATTGGCTCTCAGGAAGCCCCATTCCTAGGGTAAGGAAGAACACCACATCAAGGAGCACCCCATGGGACAAAAGAATCTGAACAGCAGCCTTTGAGTCATAGCTAGATCTTCCCTCTGACAGAGTCCACCCAAATGAGAAGAAATCAGGAAAACAGTTCTGGTAATATGAAAAAACAAGGTTTTTTAACACCCCCAAAAGATCATACCAGATCATCAGCAATTGAATCAAACCAAGACAAAATCTCTGAAATTGACAGAAAAAGAATAAGGTCAAGAAAGTCAATTATTAAGCTAATCAAGGAGCCACCAGAGAAAGTTGAAGTCCAACTTAAAGAAATCAAGAACATGATACAGGATATGAAGGGAAAATTCTTCAGTGAAATAGATTGCATAAATAAAAAACAATCACAATTTCTGGAAATCAAGGACACACTTAGAGAAATGCAAAATGCACTGGAAAGTCTCAGCAATAGAATTGAACAAGCATAAGAAAAAACTTCAGAGCTTGAAGACAAGGCTTTTGAATTAACCCAATCTATTAAAGACAAGGAAAAAATAATTTTTAAAACAATGAACATAGCCTTTAAGAAGTTTGGGACTGTGTTAAATGTCCAAACCTAAGAATAACTGGTGTTCCTGAGGAAGAGAAATCCAAAAGTTTGCAAAACATATTTGAGGAAATAATCAAAGAAAACTACCCTGGCCTTGCTACAGATCTAGACATCCAAATATAGGAAGCTCAAAGAACACCTGAGAAATTCACTGCAAAAAGATCATTGCCTAGGCATATAGTCATCAGGCTATCTAAAGTCAAGACGAAGTAAAGAATCTAAAGAGCTGCGAGGCAAAAGCATCAGGTAACCTATAAAGGAAAACCTGTCAGATTAACAGCAGATTTCTCAGCAGGAACCCTATAAACTACAAGAGATTGGAGTCCTATTTTAGCCTCCTTAAACAAAGCAATTATCAGCCAAGAATTTTGTATCCAGCGAAACTAAGCTTTAGATATAAAAGAAAGATACAGTCTTTTCCAGAAAAACAAATGCAGAGAAAATTCGCCACTTCCAAGCCAGCACTACAAGAACTGCTAAAAAGAGCTCTTAATCTTGAAACAAATCCTTGAAATACACCAAAATATAACCTCAGAAATCTCACAGGACCTCTATAACAATAACACAATGAAAAAAAAACCAAGGTATTGAGGCAACAAATAGCACAATGAATAGTACCTCGCATCTCAATACTCACATTGAACATAAATGGCCTAAATGCTCCACTTAAAACATACAGAATGGCAGAAAAGAATTCACCAACCAAGTTTCTGCTTTCTTCAGGGTACTCACCCAAAACACAAGGACCCACATAAACTTAAGGTAAAGGGGTGGAAAAAGATATTCCTTGCAAATGGACACCAAAAGTGAGCAGGAGTACCTATTCTTATATCAGAAAAAAAAAAAACCTTTAAAGCAACAGCAGTTAAAAAAGACAAAGAGGGATATTATATAATGATAAAAGGACTAGTTCAAAAGGAAAATAGGGACACAATTCTAAATATATACATACCTAACACTGGAGCTCTCAAGTTTATAAAACAACTACTACTAGACCTAAAAGATGAGATAGATAGCAACATAATAATAGTGGGGGACTTTAATACTCTACTGACAACACTAGACATGTCATCAAGAGAGAAAGTCAACAACGAAACAATGGACCTAAACTATACCCTACAACAAACAGACTTAATAGATTTTTACAGAACGTTCTACCCAACAACTGCAGAATATACATTCTATTCATCAGCACATGGAATATTCTCCAAGATAGACCATATGATAGGCCACAAAACAAGTCTCAGTAAATTTAAGAAAATTGAATTTATATCAGATAGTCTGTCAGACCACAGTAGAATAAAATTGGAAATCAACTCCAGAAAGAACTCCCAAAACCATGCAAACACATGGAAATTAAATAACCTGCTCCTGAATGATCATTGGATCAACAATGAAATCAAGATGGAAATTTAAAAATTCTTTGAACTGAATGATAATAGTGACACAACCTATCAAAACCTCTGGGATACAGCAAAAGCAGTGCCAAGAGGAAAGTTCATAGCATTAAATGCCTACATCAGAAAGTCTGAAAGAGCACAAATAGACAATGTAAGGTCCCACCTTACAGAACTGGAGAAACAGGAACAACCCAAACCCAAACCTAGCAGAAGAAAGGAAATAACAAATATCAGAGCAGAACTAAATAAAATTGAAAAAAAAAAACAATGTAAAAGATAAATGAAATAAAAAGATGGTTCATTGAAAATATAAATAAAATTGATGGACCATTAGCAAGATTAACCAAGAAAAGAAAAGAGAAGATCCAAATAAGTTCAATTAGAAATGAAATGGGAGCTATTATAACCAATACCACAGAAATACAAAAGATTATTCCAAGCTACTATGAAAACCTTTATGCACATAAACTAGAAAACCTAGAGAAGAGGGATAAATTCCTGGAAATATACAACCCTCCTAGATTAAACCAGGAAGACATAGAATCTCTGAACAGACCAATAACAAGCAACAAGGTTGAAATGGTAATTTAAAAATTGCCAACAACAAAAAAAAGTCCAGGACCAGATGGATTCACTGCTGAATTCTAATAGTCATTCAGAGAAGAATTGGTACCAATCCTATTGACAGTATTCCAAAAGATAAAGAAAGAGGGAATCCTCCCTAACTCATTCTATGAAGCCAGTGTTACCCTAATACTGAAACCAGGGAAGGACTAACAAAAAAAGAAAACTGCAGACCAATATCCCTGAAGAACATAGATACAAAAATCCTCAACAAAATACTAGCAAACCAAATCCAACAGCATATCAAAAAGATAATCCACCATGATTAAGTGGGTTTCATACCAGGGATGCAGGGATGGTTTAACATATGTAAGTCAATAAATGTGATACAGCACATAAACAGAATTAAAAACAAATCACGTGATCATCTCAATAGATGCAGAAAAAGCGTTTGACAAAATCAGGCATCCCTTTATGATTAAAACTCTCAGCAAAATCAGCATAGAAGGGACACATCTTAAGGCCATCTATGACAAACCCACAGCCAACCTTATACTGAATGGGGAAAAGATGAAAGCATTCCCCATGAGAACTGGAACAAGACAAGGATGCCCACTTTCACCACTTCTATTCAACATAGTACTGGAAGTCCTAGCCAGAGCAATCAGACAACAGGAAGAAATAAATGGTATCCAAATCAGTAAAGAGGAAGCCAAACTGTTGCTGTTTGCTGGTGATATGATAATATGCCTAGAAAACCCTAAAGGCTCATCCAAAAAGCTCCTAGAACTGGTAAATGAGTTCAGCAAAGTTTCCAGATAAAAAATTAATGTACACAAATCAGTAGTTCTGCTATACATCAACAGCGACCAAGCTGAGAATCAAATCAAGAACTCAACCACTTTCAGAGTAGCTGCAAAAAAAAAAAAAAAAAAAAAAAAAAACTTAGGAATACACCTAACCAAGGACATAAAAGATCTCTACAAGACAAACTACAAAACACTGCTGAAAGCGATCATAGATGACACAAACAAATGGAGACATATCCCACACTCACGGATGGATAGAATCAATATTGTGAAAACAACCATACTGAGAAAAATGACCACACTACAAATTCAATGCAATTTCTATTAAAAAAAAAAACACACCATCGTTCTTCACAGAATTAGAAAAAAATTCTAAAATTCATGTGGAACCAATAAAGAGTCTGCATAGCCAAAGCAAGACTAAGCAAAAAGAACAAATCTGGAGGCATCATATTACTCAACTTCAAACTATACTATAAGGCCATAGTCACCAAAACAGCATGGTACTGGTACAAATATAAGCATATAGACCAATAGGCATATAGATCAATGGAACAGCATAGACAACCCAGAAATAAAGCCAAATACTTACAGCCAACTGATCTCCAACAAAGAAAACAAAAATATAAAGTGGAGAAAGGATATCCTATTCAACAAATGCTGCTGGGATAATTGGCAAGCCACATGTGGAAGAATGAAACTGGATCTTCATCTCTCATCCTATACAAAAATCAACTCAAGATGGATCAAAGACTTAAATCTAAGACATGAAACCATAAAGATTCTAGAAGATAACATCGGAAAAGCCCCTCTAGACATTGACCTAGGCAAAGACTTCATGACCAAGAACCCAAAAGCAAATGCAAGAAAAACAAAGATAAATAGATGGGGCTTAGTTAAACTAAAAAGCTTGTGCACGGCAAAAGAAATAAGAGTTAACACACAACCCACAGAGTGAGAGAAAATCTTCACAATCTATACATCTGACAAAGAACTAATATCCAGAATCTACAAAGAACTCAAATTGGCAAGAAAAACAAACAATCCCATGAAAAAGTGAGCCAAGATATGAATAGACTATTCTCAAAAGAAGATATACAAATGGACAACAAGTATATGGAAAAATGCTCAACCTCACTAATGATGTTGAGGGAAGTACAAATCAAAACCACAATGCAATACCACCTCATTCTTGCAAGAATGGCCATAATCAAAAAACCAAAAATTAATAGATGTTGGTGTGGGTGTGGTGAAAAAGGAACAGTTTTACACTGTTGGTGGGAATGTAAACTAGTACCACCACTATGGAAAACAGTGTGGAGATTCCTTAAAGAACTAAAGGTAGATCTACCATTTGATCCAGCAATCCCACTACTAGGTATCTACTGAGAAGAAAAGAAGTCATTGTATGAAAAAGATACTTGCACATGCATGT
Organism: Pongo pygmaeus; assembly: GCF_028885625.2. Classification (NCBI taxonomy): domain Eukaryota; kingdom Metazoa; phylum Chordata; class Mammalia; order Primates; family Hominidae; genus Pongo; species Pongo pygmaeus. The sequence goes on from NC_072378.2 coordinate 20,096,259, forward strand.
TTGTAACAGCACAATTTGCAATTGCAAAAATTTGGAACCAGCCCAAATGCCCATCAATCAACAAGTGGATAAAGAAAATGTGGTATGTATATATATATGTGTATATACATATATATATATATGGGGTGTGTGTGTGTGAGTGTGTATATATATATATATAAAAAATGTACATACACCATGAATTACTACTCATGGAATATATATATGTGTGTGTGTGTGTATATATATATACACACACACATACACACACACACACACACAGACACCATGGAATACTACTCAGCCATAAAAAGGAATGAAATAATGGCATTTGCAGAAACCTGGATGAAATCGGAGATTATTATTCCAAGAAAAGTAACTCGGGAATGGAAAACCAAACATTGTATGTTTTCACTCATACATGGGAGTTAAGCTACAAGGATGCAAAGGCATAAGAATGATACATTGGACTTTGGGGACTTGGGGGAAAGGGGGTGTGGTGACGCATAAAAGATTACACATTGGGTATAGTATACACTGCCTGGGTGATGGGGGCACCAAAATCTCAGAAATCACCACTAAAGAACTTATTCATGTAACCAAACACCACCTGTTCCCCAAAAACCAATTGAAATAAAAAAATTCAGGCTGTGATAGCTCATGGCCACCATTCTGTCAACCAATCTCTTTTGCTAGAATCCTGATTAGCCATTACCGTGGTCTGTTTCCAGGATCCATCCAGTGAGAGTACAAACCAGATCACAGCATATGATTATGTTAGCCTGTTCCCTTTGTAGGGCTTTGCAAACGAGAGGAAGAGGGATCAGCCTAACTCCAAACACAACTTCAACTTCTTGGAGATACTGGTACTGTGCCCAAATCTTCAATGGCAGATTCCTAGAAAATAAGACCTTAACTAGACCTACATTTTCATACTACAACTTTTCTCTTCAACACCTGGCAAATATTCCATATTATATATATTCACACGTGTCACATTCCATATTATATATATTATTCACGCGTGTCAAACATCTGGTTGTCACATTCTGACTTGATCCAGAGATACTGCTAACTATTCCCATCGAGTAGTGAGAAGGAAAATATTTATGATTAATACCAGTTCAATAACTAGGGAAGGATTTAGGCTTCCTGTCTCTTTGAATTATCATATAATTGTACTTTTTTCTTCTCCTCTTCAGTCTTTGATCATTTCTTTATACCTTCTTTTGCTTCCAAACTAAGTGTGTTTCCAAGGTTATGACCTTAGAAACAGACATTTTTTGTTCTTTGAAAGTTATAAAGAACTCAACTATTTTTTTAAAAGTCTCCTTTTTTCAATGGTTAATAGATCTTTAATGACCCTACAAGTGGTTCTGAAGACTATAACTGTAGACGAGTAATTTTACAATTACTTATTATGTAGAATTATATTATGTAATTATGTAAAATTGTATTATGTAATTATGAAGAATTACTCCTCTACAGTTATAGTCTGCCCAAGTTTGGTCATTGTTATTTTGTCTTTGGCTAGAAAACTATCTGTTTTCTTTACATTTTCAAATACATTATAGAATTGCATATAATATCCTTTTATAATTATTTTCACCACGTGAATACCTGTGGTTGCATCTCCATTTTCATTCCAATGCTGAACACATTTGTTTTCCTTTCTATCCAAACTTTAAATGTTGGGCTTTCTTAGCCTTCTCTATTCCACTTGCTCCTTAGACAACACCACCCACGCTCATGGCTTCAGTTGCCATCTATGTGCTAAATGGCCTCAAACTATTATCTTCAGCACAGAAACTGTCCCTGATTTCTGGAGCTACAAATCCACTGCCTACTCTAACTCTCCTCCTGGATATTTTAAAGATATCTTATATATGTTGTACAAAATAGAACTCAGCATCATTCTCTTTAAGCCTGCATCTCCTACTCTTCCTTATTTCAGTGAATGGCATCACCCATTGGCTCTACATCCTTCTCCACTCGTGTCTACTTCGTGTCCTAAATACCTCTTGATTCCATCCACTCCTCTCCATCTCCACTGTGACCACTCAACACCAAGTTACCGTAAGCATTCTCTTAGATGCTTACACTGCCTGCTTAATGGGCTCCATGTGCTGTATCCCCTTTTGTCCTCTTTTAATGGCTTCTCTTACTGCAGTCTAAGCAATCTCTTTTAAAATCGTGAAATAATTTCAGACTTACAGAAAAGTTGCCAAAGCAGCATGAAGAATTTATTGCACCTGGGTTCTCCAAATATTAATTTTTCCTGAATTCTGAGCATCAACAAGTATTAATATTTTATCATGGTTCATTTGTTTTCATAGTAACTCTCATTCTCATTCATACTCTCTATCTCTACTTTTTCTCCTAAGCCATTTGAGAGTAAGTTACACACAAGATGCCCTTCTACCCTTAAGTATTATAGTGTGTAAAGACAAGGATATTCTTTGAGATAGGCTCAGTACAATTATGAAAATCCGGAAATTGACATTGATCTAAGGTCTAATCTATAGATATTTTTCAAATTTTTCCAGTTGTCTCACTAATGCCCTTTATAGCAAGAGAAATATAAATGGATGTGCTGGTCCAGAATCCATCCCAGATCACATGTTGCCATGTCTCCTCAGTCTCCTTCAACCTGGAACAGTTCCTCAGTCTTTCCCTGTCTTTTGATACTTTACTGTGTATGTGTGTGTGTGTGTTTTAAAAGAATACAGGGAACTTTGTAGAATGTCCCTCCCATTGGGTGTGTCTTATGTTTTCCCACTATCTGATCCAGGCATGCATTGTTAGCAGAAGTATCACAGAGTGATGTTATGTTCTTCTCAGTGCATTACATGAGGAGGCACATGATGCTGATTCATCCATTAGTGGTAATGGTAACTTTGATCACTTGGTTAGAGTGGTGTCTATTAGCTTTCTCTATTTATTTTCTTTCTCTTGGCAGTCAGTAAGTATTTTGTGGCAAACTACTTTGACACTGTATAAATATCCTGTTTCTCATCAAACTTTCACCGATAAAATTTAGCATTACATGATCTGCTCTGCTTTGAACTTTATACTAACTTCTCATGCCTTTAAGATAAACTCTGAAATCCTTAATGTAGCCAGAGGCCCTGAATGGTCTGGTTCTTGCTTACATTATCAGCGTCATTATGAGCTGCTTTCCCCCTTGCTCTCAACTCTAATCACCCTGGCCACTTTCAGTTCCTTACTAATGCACTGCACATCTTCCCTATTCAGGATTTTTACATAGGCTTTTCCTTCTTCCCAGAATGTGTGTCCCCCAGTTTCCTTTTTGCTTAGTTAAGCCTAGCCGAGCACAGATGTCACATCTACAAAGAAGTGTTTTCTGTTCCCTCACACTAAGTTGAGTCCCATGTCCCTTTTTCATAGTTGTAGGGCTCACTGTTTGTTGCCTGTCATTGTTCTTCCTCTGAGATAAGTGAACAAATTCCCATTAAAAGGGAACAATTAGAGAATACAAAACATTTGAAATCAAGCACAGGAAATGTTTAAATGTTTAAATAAGAATAATGAACTGTAAATTAACATATGACTAATAAGAGTCCCAGAGAGGGAGAAGGGATAGCAAAAGGAGGAAACTTTCAAATAAATAATAAAAGAAAATTTCCCAGTACTGTGGAAACTTGACTTTGCATATTGCAAGGATCTGCCAAATGTCCAGAATAGTAAATAAAGAATGACCTACACCAAGACATAGAGAAATATCAAAACATGACACATTTCTATAACTAAAAACTTCTGGAGCCAAAAATAAAAACAATCTACAATGGAGCAACTGATGGAGGTTTATTTTTCCTTAAACCTCTAAGAGAAAATGGCTTTCATCCATAAATTCTATACCCTATCAACCTCTTAATAAAGTTTTGAGTAGACTAGACATCATGTCTCATGCAATCTTTCTCCTGAACAATCTTTCTCTCTTACTCCAGTGGAGTAGCATCAGGAGAAAGATTGAAGTAAAAAAAAAAAAATGGAGAAAACCAAGAAAGAGTTATGCAAAAGACTCCAAGAAACAGGGGATTCAATAGAGGAGAGTGGCAAAGGCAAGTCCCAGGTGGATGAAGATGAGCAGCCACCCAAGAGAGCAAGGAGTCTAGATTGAAGGAAAACAGAAGGCTTCAGGAAGGTATCTCTGGGAGGTGGGGTGGGGTGGTAAAAAGTGGAATTGATCCATAATCTGAAGATATTGACCATGTGAGAAATAATATTGGGAGACACTCATGAGATATATGAGATAGTTGGGAAGGATGACCAATAGGTATAAAGAAAACTAGGCAAACGACAAACAGACAATTATTAATCTAGGCAAAATAGAAGTTGTTCAAGAAAGGAAATGTTATCATGACACACCACTTGGCTTAAGGATGGACAATATTTACAGAAGAGCACAATGTAAATATTGAATCTTAGGAGAGTAGAGGAAGGGGAAGTGAATAGACGTTTAAAGAGGTACACAGTACCATAATAGGAAGTCAACGAATGAGGTCTAAAATGGGTAAATGAAAAAATGTCAGTAGGATGCTAAGTAGAAATATGGAGATGAAATAACTGAAGAAAGATATGAAGAGTTAAAGTTGGGTGCCTCTGGAGGGCAGGACTGGGGAAGGTGCAGGAGCAGAAAAGGGCAGAGCAGTGTACAGGAAGAGCATTCCAAGCAAGAGGCTGCTAAGGTCACCGCAATCCCAGGTCAATTTACCAAGCACCTTTTTGGCAGAGATACCAATCCATTAGTGTCACAGATGTGACACCTGCATACATAATTAAACAACTAATGACAGATATAACCAGAGAGGATGGAATAAGTTATGCACCTGTAGTATTCCAGAAATTGTTAAAGACACATGCTTAGGTTTCATTATTTATATTAGGTTGCTGCAAAAGTAATTGTGGTTTTTGCCATTAAAAGTAATGGCAAAATTACTTTTTGCCACAATTTGATTGTGGATTCTGTGCTTATAAATTAATGCTGGTTGGTTTTCTTCCAATTGCCTTCAAATAATTTAATGTTTCTAAAGTTAAAATTATATGTTATTTATAGATACTATTGCTTACTAAACTGATCTACTGGGCTTTCTATTGTGTTAAATGTTCTCCTACATGCAAATTAGTGAGCAAAACATAAGTGTACTGCTCAGTTATCACAAAGTGAACACCTGTGAAAAACTATCTAGATCAAGAGTGCACTAGCCCCCTAGAAGCACCCCTCTGCCCACAACCAATCACTACCCCTTCCTCTTCCTCAAAAGTAACTGTCATGACTTCTAATAATATACCTGAGTTTTTCTTGGTTTTTGGACTTTACATAAAATCGGGTCCTGTAATATGTATTTATTTGTCTGGATTTTTTGCTTTTTTCTTTTATGTTTATTATAGAAGTACTTTTGTATATAGACCTGGTATTTCATGATTTTGCTAAGCTCACTTATCAATTCTAATAATTTATCTGTATGTATTTCCTATAGGATTTCTATGTATAAAACTATAACAACTCTATTTAATAAAAAATCTCTTCCATTCCAACCCTTTTCTCCTGTATTTCTTTTTCTTGCCTTATTGCATTTACTAGTAACTCTAATACATGTTTTCTTGTCCCTAATTTCAAGGAAAAAGCTTTCAACTTTTCACTATCACACATGTTGGTTGCTATAGGTTTTTGTATGTTCATTAGATAAAAGAAGCTCCTAATGCTGACTTGCCAAGGATTTTAACATCTTGAGAAGATCTTGAATGTATCCAATTGCTTTTTATGTACCTATTAAAATGATCATTATAATATTTCTTCTTTATTCTGTGAGCATGCTAATCATATAGGTTTTTATAATACTAGACCAAACTGGCATTTCCAAAATCAACCAATCTGAGCAAGGTTTATTATCCTTTTGACATATTGCTCCATTCACTTCATTAATATTTTGTTCAGGGTTTCTGAGTAGGATTCACCTGTAGTTTTCTTATAATGTTTGTTACATTTTGTATCAAGGTTATTCAAACACTAGAGATTATCTTTGTTCTTTACTATTCTTTGAAAAAGTTGCAAAACTTTAGCATTACTTCTTTCTTAAATATTTGGAAGAATTCACCAGTGAGACTCTGAGACTAAAGTTTTCCTCGTGGGAAAGTTGGTAATTATAGATCCAATTTATTTAATAGTTATAAGATTATTCTGATTTTTATATTCCTTTTTGTGTCAGTTTTGGTCAGTTGTGACCTTTTAAAGAACATGTCAATTTCATCTAACTCATCAAACTTACTGTTTAAAGCTGTTCATGATATTCTTATAATCTTTTAAATTTGCATTTGAAAAGGATCCTGTTTGCATCAGGATCTATGGTATTATCTCCTTTTTGATACCTGGTAGTAGTTGTTTGTGTTTTCTATCTATTTTTCTTAAATCAGTATATCCAGGAGTTTATGAATTTTCTTGCTCCTTTTTCAAGAACAAACTTTCAGTCTTACTGATCCTCCTTATTGACTGTTTTCTATTTCATTAACTTTTCCTCTTACCTTTATTTTGTCCTAACTTTTTGGGGAGTTTAATTTTCTTACGTGATTCTAACCTCTGAGATGAAAGCTTAGATCATTTATTTCCATACCTTGTTCTTTCCTAACATATAAATTTAAGGCTATAATCTTTAAGCATGGCTTTAACAGCACCCCAACCATCTGGTTTAGTAGTAGTAGTAGCACCTTTGTCACTTTGAATCAATTATTTTTATCAATTATTTTAAAAATATGAGATCTTTAATCACATCCCCTCATAAGCCTCTAAACTATTTTTTAAGTTATCTTCATTTTTTTTTTTTTTTTTTTTTTGAGACAGAGTGTCACTCTGTCGCCCAGGCTGGAGTGCAGTGGCACGATCTCGGCTCACGGCAACGTCCATCTCCTGGGTTCAAGTGATTCCCCTGCCTCAGATTCCCAAGTAGCTGGGACTACAGGTGCGTGTCACCACACCCAGCTAATTTTTTGTATTTTTAGTAGAGACAGGGTTTCACCGTGTTAGCCAGGATGGTGTCCATCTCATGACCTCGTGATCCGCCTGCCTTGGCCTCCCAAAGTGCTGGGACTATAGGCGTGAGCCACTGCACCCAGCCTTATCTTCATGTATTAATTTGATAGAGGAGGGGGAAACTTTCAACTTCCCATTGTATAGAGGACAGGTGAGAACGACATGGCACACCTGCCTGTTCAGTCCCACATTCAAGCTTCATTCTTCCACCCAAATCCCTCAGCAAGACTTCTCAGCTGATTACTCCCTTCTCTGAGCTTCTGTAGTATTTGACGTCCGCTTTACTCATTTTGACACTTGACAATAAACCTTACTGTGCTACTTTTTCAGGTGTGCACGGATTTTCAATCAACCTATTGTGATAAGAAGAGGTACTAGATCCTTACAAATATTTTGCATCTCCGTTAGCATGTTGCATGGTGCTAGATGTGTGAATCACAGTTGGTAATCACGTAAGACACAGGCAGAGCAGGTGTATGGGTAGAGGGGACAGGGCTAGCATGCCCTGCCCACATACTCTCAACACTCATGTTTCCTGTGCAGGCAGCAGCTTCTTACTGCAGTCCTCTACAACTGTGCCAAGGGGCTCTCTCCAACTGCTGAGCATGCTTTTCCTACCTCCAGGACACTCCAGGATGCTGGGAGTTGTGTCAATGACAAATGAGAGTTGGTCCATGAACACCCCAGCCTCTTCTTCTCTCCAGTGAAATGACTCTGAGGTATGCTCTGTGCAGTTTCACAGAGTTACCTGGTGTGCTGAGCTCCAGAGCCCACAGTGGTCATCTGCTAATCAATGCACTCTGCATTAGCATCCGTCCCTTCCCTGCCTCACCTCCCCATTCCAAATCCTTCCTGAGATCACTTCCCAAACAACTACTTTTACTTAAATTCAATCCTCATCCCAGGGTCTACATATGGGGAAATAACCCAAGACTGTCAGTCGGCCTTTCCTTCTCTCTAAAGGGATTATCCATCATTCGGAGATTAACAAAGCTTAAAAAACAATTTTTTTCTTTTTCTTACTTTTTTCTGCTTCCCAATTTTATTTACAGGACCAAAACAAACAAATTTTAAATACAAGTTATAAGTTATTCAAATAGCGCAGGAAGAATTTTTGGCATAATTATTTATTTATTTATTTATTTTGAGATGGAGTCTTGCTGTGTCATGGAGGCTGGAGTGCAGTGGCATGATCTTGGCTCACTGCAACCTCCATCTCCCAGGTTCAAGTGATTCTCCTGCCTCAGGCTCCTGAGTAGCTGGGATTACAGGCATGCGCCACCATACCTAATTTTTGTATTTTTTGTAGAGACATGGTTTCACCATGTTGGCCAGGCTGGTCTCCTGGCCCCAAGTGATCCGTCTGTCTCGGTCTCCCAAAGTGCTGGTACTAAAGGTGTGAGTCACCGTGCCCTGCCAATATAATTCTTAAAATGAACTTGAGCAGTTTGGAGACGCCTGACCTAAGTCCTAGGGGAAAGCCCAGGGTTTTGATTCTGTTGCCATCACTTACTGGGGGTGTGTCCATGGGAAACTCACTCAAGTTCTTCCGGCCTCAGGTTCCTAATTTTAAAACGGATAGTAACATCTGGTTCCACTAACTTTAGATCGTTGGTTTGGGAAACAAAGGAGATAATGTAAGAGAAAGGGTTTTATAAACTGAATTACAAACAAAATGTGGGATGAAATAGAGTGTCACCTCTTTTCATGAGGTTCTGGAACTAGTCATGCAGTGTTTAGAAAACTAATCACAAGAAAGAGAAAAAATGAAGGGAGGAAGGAAAGAATAGACTTGCCTAAAAGATAGGTTGTTTTGAAATATTTTCCCCCATGATGGTAAGACATAAACTCAATCTGTGAATTTTATCCAAGTCCCAGGTTTTGTTGAGAAACAAGTGAGCTGGGAAGGAAGAACTAGAAAGAAAGATTAATTCACTGCATTGCTTGGCCTAGTAACCATGGGCCAGAAGAGAACCTATGCCTACTTCACACTTCCGTGTGTGAACAAGGCATGTTATTTATTGTGCCTGCTAGGTACAGAGTGAACACTTCGATATTTGTCAGAATGTTTGTGCTTCTTTCTAAATTCAGAAACTTGCCTAAATGGCTGGATGCAGTGGCTCAGGCCTGTAATCCCAGCACTTTGGGAGACTGAGGCGGGCAGATCACCTGAGGTCAGGAGTTCGAGACTACCCTGGCCAACATGGCAAAACCCTGTCTCTACGAAAAATACAAAAATTAGCTGGTTGTGGTGGCGCACACCTGTAATCCCAGCTACTTCGGAGGCTGAGGCAGGAGAATCGCTTGAACCCAGGAGGTGGAGGTTGCAGTGAGCTGAGATGACATCACTGGCACTCTAGCCTGGGCGACAGAGTGAGACTCCATCCTTCCATCCACCCACCTCCCCCTCCCCAATAAAACTTGCCTAACTTCTCCAACCATAAAACTGAAATGTCAGTGGTGGAAGATAACGTATAAAACACCTGTATTTTCCTTTACGTCATTCAGAACTTATTACCTAGGAAACAAAATACTTACTACAAAGTTATAGGCCAAAAAATAAGTGTTGAGAAGCTCGCTACTGGAAATAAAGAGGTTCAGAAGAGTGTGAAGAAAAACATCAAATTATGGAATGTTAGAAACAGAAGCAACCATGCTGGTCAGCTTATTTAATACCCACCTTTTACAGACAAGAAACTTGATCTCCAAAGAACTTATAGGACCCCATATCACAATGACCTATTTCCACTATATCATCATTTGAGAATTCTATCAGCTTCATAACTCACATTATGGTTTAACTCATTTAATCCCCACAATTCTGAAGGGTAATTATAATTGCTGGCATTCCTCCTAAGAAGAAAAGTATTCAGAGTGGGTTGCTCACTTTTTTTATAGTCACACAGCATGTAGAGGCAGAAATTTGCCTTAAATGAAGCTATTTTGCCTTCAGCATCTCTGCTCCTTTGAGTTTACACACCCTCCTGTGTGCTTCTTTCCTATAGTGGAGAGAGGACAGGGCAGGGAAACAATTCATTATTTGACCCTATAGCAATAGGGTCATTAAAATCTGACCTTTACTCCGAAAGACTGTCATTTGTTGTTCAAAAGAAACACCAGACAGTGACTCACACCTGTAATCCCAGCACTTTGGGAGGCTGAGGCGGGCAGATCACGAGGTCAGGAGTTCGAGACCAGCCCGGCCAATACAGTGAAACCCTGTCTCTACTAAAAAATACAAAAATTAGCCGGGCATGGTGGCATGCACCTGTAGTCCCAGCTACTCAGGAGGCTGAGGCAGGAGAATCGCTTGAACCCAAGAGGCGGAGGTTGCAGTGAGCCGAGATCATACCACTTGCACTCCAGCCTGGGCGACAGAGCAAGACTCCATCTCCAAAAAAAAAAAAAAAAAAAAAACCAGAGAGGTTAAAGTGGCAATTGCTAAGCATTCTAAGCATTCAGAGTGTGAATGAATGAATGAATTAACGAACAAATGAATGCTTGACTTCCTAATTCAACATAGAAATCATGAGAAATTACCTCACATGGCCACAAGATGTCACTACTTCACACCACTTCAGAAAAATCACATTCCAAGTCAAGAATTTTAGATCCTTTGGACAGAGGGAATTTCTTGTTCATCATTGAGAAAGGCTTAGTTATTTTGCATGTGTTTGGGGACTGCTTCCTTGTTTTCTCTTAAGTCTATCTACCTCAAGAGATACTGCAAAATGTAGACTTTAAATGAAGCCTGAGGCTGAATGCTCTTAAGCTGGGAAGCATTAATCAAGAAGTCAATCACTCACCTGTTTCCAGGGACTTCTCAGCAAAAACAAAGGCAGGATTGACACTTTGACTACTCTGTTACCCTGCTCTGTTTGCAAAGCTTTCTCTCAGCACTTTCTTGTAATTCTACCTCTCTCATTCCTTCAGATTCACAAAAAAACAGTGATTCAGCAACATCCAAAAGGCAGCACACTGGGGTTTTAAATAGTGCTTTCTTCTTGAAATGTTTGCCTCACACCTTCCTTACCGGGAATAAGGTTCAAATTACTGCAGTGATTTTACATAAGCTATTAATGCGTTTAATTATTCAGTTCAGGGCTGTCCTAGGTTTATTGGTATTTTTTTTAAAGTATCATGAGACTCCAGTTTGCAAATCATCATTTCAAGTTCTTAAAAGTTTTTAAACACCAAAATGATGTTAACCAAGCTTGATATTTCAACTTCAGCTATATTTAACATTGATAAAATAAACTTCAAATTTATTTTGATTGAAATATTTTATTCATATGAGATCAACTGATGCTTGTAGATTGATTTTTAACAGTCCTAGAAAGTTTTAGAGTCTGATGTATTTTATTGGCATTCTCTATTAGATTCCCCTTCCTAACATTTCTTATTGAAGTTGTTGATAAATAATCTTCATTAATTAGCCATTCAAGTTTGATGGGCCTGAGAAGGAAGGAAGCTCATTTATAAGAAGAAGCTGCTTGGTGGGTTTGGGGATCATTCAACTTTATAGGCCAAAAAAGCTGTTTTGCCTTAAAGGTCCATATTTCACACCACTTCAGAAAAATCACATTCCAAGTCAAGAATTTTAGGTCCTTTGGACAGAGGGAATTTCTTGTTCATCATTGAGAAAGGCTTAATTATTTTGCTATGTTTTGGGACTGCTTCCTTGTTTTCTCTTAAATCTATCTACCTCAAGAGATACCGCAAAAAATGTAAACTTTAAATGAAGACTGAGGCTGAATGCTCTAAAGCTGGGAAGCATTAATCAAAAAATTTCTGGTGATTTCCATGTTGAATTAGAAAGTCAAGCATTCATTTATTTGTTCATTCATTCATTCATTCATTCACACTCTGAATACTTAGAATGCTTAGCAATCGCCACTTTAACCTCTTAGGAAGAACAAATACATCCTACTTACTGAGAGGCTAAACAAACGGTCACTTGCCAGGCAAAGGGTTAAATGATTCAGAGAAGGAGGCCTCAATCTCCACATTGCAATGGACGATACAATATGTAAAAGTAATTTCTTACTAGCAATAGTTTAAAGAGTTAAGGTTTGCAAGTGATTTACCACTTAAAATTAAATAAATTACCTAACCGCATTCAAGTCAACCCCCATTACAACTTCACTGGTTTTCATTCCTTGCTATGCTCATTAGAGCAGAAGAGAAAGAGATGGAAGATTTCACGGCATGTGGACATTCTCATCCTGTAAAGTTAAATGGAAAATTAAAATTCCAAACTCTATAGGAAGCATTAGACTTTTCTACAGATAAATGCTGATACCAAAGAACAACCAGAAATATAAAACAACAAAACAAAACAAGCCTTCAAAACAAAAACTAGAAATAAAATGCCAACAGGGGCTGGGATTACAGATGCCTTATTCCTTTTCTGTATTTTTAAATTTTTCTAAAAGGAATATATTTTTTAAATAAAGTAGCAGAAACCAAATGCCCAACAACTAGGGGAATGCTTTTCAAAATTATGGCACATTTATTTACACATTATTACGCAGCCATCAAAAACAACTTTTAGAAAGTTTCTGCAATAATATAGAGAAATGCTTATGATATAAAACATTTGCAATAACTTGAAAAGCTCGATGCAGGGCACAGAATTTCTCTGAAAGGCCACATAAGAAGACAACACTGGCTGCACCCAGAGGGTGAAACCAGAGAGCTGAGGGCAGGCCTCGGAGGGAGAATTACATTTTTTTGAGACAAGTCCCACTCTGTCACCCAGGCTGGAGTGCAATGGCACAAACTCGGCTCACTGCAACCTCCGACTCCCAGGTTCAAGCAATTCTCCTGCCTCAGCCTGCTGAGTAGCTGGGATTATAGGCGTGTAACACCATGCCCAGCTAATTTTTGTATTTTTTAGTAGAGATGGGGTTTCATCATGTTGGTCAGGCTGGTCTTGAACTCCCGACCTCGTTATCCACCCACCTTGGCCTTCCAAAGTGCTGGGAGTACAGGAATGAGCCACCGCGCCTGGCCTGAGAATTATATTTCTCTATACAGTTTTTCTCACTGATCCAATTAGCGAAACATAAGAGTCTGCTAATACCAAGTGCTGATGAGAATGTGGACAAAGAGAAACTGTTACACATTTTGAGAAAAAATGCATACAACCAGCTGGAGAACAAGAGCACCTGAGCAAGCTGAGAGTGCATTTCTTTACACTAAGATCCTGCAATGCCACTTCATGACGTCCACCCTGTCGCCAGAGAAATAACAAAAGAATGTTCACCATAGCATAGTTTATTACCACAGAAACAGCAAGGACCACTAAAGGTCTGTATGGGTTGAACTGCATCCTTCCTGAATTCTTATGTTGAAGTCCTAACCCCCAGGACTTCAGAATATGAATGGATACAAGGTCTCTGAAAAGGTAAATAAGTTAAAATGAGGTCATTAGGGTGGGCTTTAATCCAATATGACTGGTGACCTTATAAGTAGAGGAGATGGTCAAGCATGGTGGCTCATGCCTGTAATCCCAACACTTTGGGAGGCCAAGGCAGGCGGATCGCCTAAGGTCAGGAGTTTGAGACCAGCCTAGCCAACATGGCAAAACCCTGTCTCTACTAAAAATACAAAAAAATTAGCCAGGTATGGTAGCGGGCACCCGTAATCCCAGTTGCCTGGAAGGCTGAGACAGGAGAATCCCTTGAACCCAGTAGGCAAAGTTGCAGTGAGCCAAGATTGCACCACTTCACCGCAGCCTGGGCAACAGAGTGAGACTCCGTCTCAAAAACAAACAAAAAAAACCAGAGATTAGGACAAGACACACAGAGGGAAGACCATGTGAGGACACAGTGGGGAGACAGCAGCCACAAGCCAAGAGGAGAGGCCTCAGAAGAAACCAAACTTGCCGACATCTTGATCTCAGACTTCTAACCTCCAGAACCATGAGACAATGTTTCTGTTGTTTAAGCCATGCGGCCTGTGTTACTTGGTTACGGCAGGGCTAGCCAGTTCATCGGAAGGAGCACAGATGAATACATCTCGGTTATACAGACAATGAGACACTACACAGTCTCTAACAGAACCACTAACTACCAAAAGCTGTAAAAGACGAAAGTCCAGTATGGACTCCCAGGAAATGGAAAACTCGTAGGAACTTCGTTCGAGCATGCTGGACTTACCCCACCCAGATCCTAGAGGCCCAGAGAACTTGATTGAGCACCACCATCAACGGAAAGCCTGGACTTTAAGGGACTAGGAAATAGAGAGCCATTGGCTCATTTCACTAGTGCCATTTCTAGTGCTGGTCACTAAATGCAGGGGCCAGAACCCCAAACTCAACCCACCTGTCCAAGATGGCCCCTCTTCATTATCCCAGAGAAAATCCTGCCGTGGCTAATGGAATTCATTCATTCCCTCATTTGTTCAACTAACATTGATCCAATACCCTTTTGAGTCAGAGCCTTGCCAGGTATGAAGAAATGAGTTGTCAGGCACCTGGCAATCTGGTTGGGGAAGGACAAATGACATCAAGCTAATCACAATGCAAGGTATTATCGGGGATCTATGAGCAGAAGCTAGAAGTGAGAAGGACTTCACAGGAAAAATAGCATCTTGTACAGCACATTTTCTCTGTCTAAAAGGCCTTCTGCCCTTTTTGCTTCGGGAAGTGCCTAGTCAAAAAATGTTCTTCTTTTAGGCAGCAGAACTTAAAGGTACAAAGGCACCAAGTCACAAACTCTGGCTGCACATGGAACAGCTGCCTGCCTGAAAGGAGGGCCAGGAACCCAGGTTGGTGAGGGTGGAAGGGAAGGGCATGGGTTTTATGGTGTAGACAGCAGGAGTCGGCAGGAGTTTTGATGAAGAGGAGCATCCTGAAGGGCTCACCAGGAAGAGTCCCAGGCAGCAGCATGGAGGACTGGAGGGAAAAGGTTACCAGTGACCATGCAGAAAACTTGTCCCAGCATCTGGTGGCTTTTCCAGACCAGCGGATACAGAGACAATTGCAACCTGGGACTGCAGCTGGAAATGCTGAAAGGTCATTTTGCCCGTCAAGCAGACAATAGACCGAAAGAAAGTCAGGGATGAATGGACAATTGACTGTAGCCAGCAACTGCTTAGACAGTGTAAATTGTAATGCCAAAAGTGCTTATCCCGTATGAATTTTCTTTGTTCAAGAACAAAAGGGGTCATTGGATCCTGAGGGCCATGTGGACACAGAAAGGCTTTTTTTCTAGAAAATTGTTCCCCGTCTGCCTCCACAGGTTGGATCAGCAGTTACAATAAAACTGTCTGTGAGGCTGCGTAGGATTGGAGGCCAACCCACACTCAGAGAGTGCAGACTTATAGGTCCCTAGGACACACCCACCTCACCTGGACCCTCATTTTCAGGCCTAAGGAGGGTGTTCTCAGCTGAGAAAATGTCCCAGGAAAGATAGAGGGCTCCTCTGAGACCCACTGTGCTGGGTGTTTTTTAGAGAAAGCATGTCTATTTGTGGGCAGTACACCCTAGTGGGTCAAGAGAAGGTGCTTTCACCCTCGTCTCTGCTACAGAAGTGATCTGTGATGCCTGGGGCGAGACATTAAACGACCCACCCACCCTGAGCCTCAGTTTCCTCAAATGTAAAAAATAAGATGAAGCCAGTACTTCCCAAACCCGGCTGTACATCAGAATTTGTGGGAAGCTCGTTAAGAATACTGATTCCCAGGCATGGCTTCAGACCAACTGAATCAGAATATCTGGGCAGTGGGATCCAGGAGTCTGTTTGTAATCAAAAATCTGTGAAGGCATCTGTTACCTGCGTATCCCTAAGGTCTACTGCTTTATAAGATGCCCCTGGATTTAGAAATTCAAATAATGGAGAACATAGCTCCATGCCCTAACCCCATGGCTAGTATTTTGTATTTCTGGAGATTGATTCTTGAGGGAGGCTTAGGTTATTGCTGGGCATATTTTAGTCTGTTCTCTTATCTCCTCCCAATGCCAGCCTAAACTGGAAACAGGTTTAGTTCTCTTTTTAAAGATGAAATGTGTCTCCAGCTATGGTAGCAGAGGGGAACATTATGCAAGAGTCCAGAAATTCTCCACCTTCCTATTCTTAAAGGTCTCCCTGACCAGGCCACCCACTGGGAATTTCCTTTCTCCTCAGGCCCCAATTTTCTGCCATCTCTTTATTCCACTGAGTAGTCTCTGCCCAATTTCCCCAAAGTTTACATATACTAGCTACTTAAAATCTAGGCCAAACTTTGCATATCTCAAAATGCATTAAAAGAACCATGTTAAACAAAAGGTCTTTTAGGAACACAAAGCAATCACAGATGTTCCAAAATGCCTTCTTTTTGATGTAAACAATTTAGCTAGGCTCTCACCTCCCCATTCCACCAAGATATAATCACCATTAACCACTGGGAAGAAGGTTATGGTAATACGACCATTATCCCACGTTGATGTCAATCACACCGTTCCCCTGAGAAAAGGGAATGGTGACCATCAGCATCTTAACAGCAAATCTATCTCCCCACTCCTTGCGTGTTTAGCAAGCTCCCCAAGCGACAAGGCCAGCTGGTCTGCATTTGGAAACCACTAGACCAGGTGAGTGCTGGAGTTACTTCCAGTTTTAAAACTCTGTTTCTTTGAAAATGAACGTGCTCTGCACCAGGTGGTGAGATGGACTCTGAAGTCAGCCAAACCAGGATTCCAACTTCAGCTCCTCCACTAACTAGCTGGGTGACTGCCGGCAAGTTACTTGCTACTTGCTTTCCACATTTGCAAAAGAGAATACTGCCAAGTTCACAGACTGTGTTAGGAATGCATGTGAAGGTAGCTGCCAATAACTTAGTTTTCTTTGTCTTAGCACAGAGTAAGTAGCGTCAGATAATTTTAGCGCGTTAGACAAAGCTCACGTGGGCTGCACCTTCTCTAAGCAAGTACCTTTCCTCTGAGCTTCATGAAGTCTTTCACTAAGTCTGCAAACTTCACTAAAGATCCCTCCGGAGGGGGACTGGCCACCCTACTACCCCTACAGGGAACCATGAGAGTGCAGTCTGCTCCATTGGGAACCTACTGCATTGATTGGCACTGACACATTGCAAGCTCAATACCCAATTTCAGGACAAGGGCAAGCTTAACTTCACCTGGACATGAGGCTGGAGAGCAGTGATGCTGCTCTCCTGGGTAACTCTCAACACTGTAAAATGAGATCACTCTAAGAAAACAAGAATCAGGCAATCGATCACTTTATAATTTCTGAATGCTGGAATTCTCCTGGGCACTCCTGTTGCGCACTCCTCTGGATCATGTCTTTCTGGGCATACCGTGAACTCTCCAAGAGCAGAGAATGGGGGTCTTCAGCATCTTTTACCTGCAGTACCTCACAGAGTACCAGGCCCACACCAGACATGACACATTTGATAAATAAGTGAATGCATTAATTAATGGAAGGGTGGACCAGAGGGGTTCAGACTATGTAAACTGGCTGCCTGAGTAATTATATCATGTAAGGTGCTTTCAGAATTCCCCAAAAACACAAGCCTTTATTTCAGAAACTAATTCTGAAAAGCAGAAATGATGTTTCCCAGTGCAAAAGTGACTCAATCAAAACTGTCAAGTGCAATGATGCATTAAACTAATTAATTCAATCCCTCATTCATTCAACAAACACTTACTGAATCTTCATTACAGGACAGGCATTATGCCAAATCCCAGAGACAAGAAGAGAAAAAAGATGTGGTCCCTGGAGGAGCCAGGCATCAATCACTTTCTTTAAGCCTCCTGTGTGGTTCCAATGTGCAGTGGAAGTTGAGACCGACCGTCTGAGAGCCTGCAGAGTAATGGAGGGACACGCACCACACCAGTTCTGGGGGCCACCTGCTAACTCCTCTGTTCTTCTTCCAGTTTTCTCCTCCTGCCTTTTTCTCTCTTAGCCAGTCAAAATCTCAGACTGAATTATTTATTGCTTTTTGCAACCACTGAATAATATCTGAATAATATTCTTGCTCCATATAGTTACCTTCAAAGTAAAAAAAAAAAAAAAAAAATTGCAATATTTTAGATTTGGCTTTTTCAAAAACAAAACCAGAAAGTGTATTTATTTTCAACTGAAAGCTCACAATCCAGTAAGTATTTATTAACTGCATCTTATATTTAGGACAACTTGGAAATCTAAGGTAATAAAAACAGTCCCAACCTTCTGTCTAAATGTTGGTCCTCAATTGAAATCTTTTTCTATGAGTAAGTGGTTTTCAGAAGAAAAAGGATGCTAATCAGTCTCCTATGTGTTGTTCTTTTTATACAGAATAAAGCCTCATGTTTGTGTCCCAGGGCCTAACACCAAGTCTGACATATAGCATCCACAAGCTCAACTCCTAGAGGTTTGACTTCTCCTCATTCCATAAGGAGTAATCAATTCTGGGCAGTCACTAGTGGGACCAATGGCCCCAGCTTGCCCAGGACTGAGGGCTTGAGAGAGTCCTTGGCAAACCAGGGCAGCTGGTCACTGAAGCAGACACCTCTCCTGTCATTACCAAGTTCTTCTTTCAGACATGAGGATACTTACGTTACATACAGTGAAACCTGATCATCAATCACATTGTAAATTCGAAGACTTCACTGTAATATGATTATCCCACATACTACACACCAATGCTAATATTTACCATTTTTGCTAGTTTGCAAGATGTACATTTTTCTTGGTCTTGTACCTCAAACTATTCCTGGTGGAGACAAACTCTGACAGATTTTAGATACCTACAACCCCCTTCCCCTACCCACTATCTAAGATTCTTCCTGGGACAGCAAAGTAGGGTTGCCCCAAGATTTCCTTATTAAAGTGTGGTGAGACTCATGCACTAGCTCACATATACTACTTCTTAACTTCCACTGTCCCAAATAAGGACTAAAGTTTGGGTTCTAGTACTCTCCCCCAGCACCAGGACTGTTTACATGCTTTAGAGGAACAGGCACATCACATTCACATTTCACTATCCTAAGAGAAGCACCAGTAGGACACCTTATGGAAAGACTCACAGCTGATCGTCTTCATGGGACCATCTTGGACACAAATCTCAGCTCCACCACTAATGCTGTGATCTTAGGGCAGTTGGCAAATGTCTCTCTGATTCTCAGTACCCTCATCTGTGAAAGGGGGTAAAATCCTACCTGCAAAGTTGGGAATAAAGATCGGAAATTATACCAAAACACAAGACACCCAAGGGCCTGAAATATACAGTAAAACCTTAAGTTGGTGCACATTTGTTAAAACACACACACACACACACACACACACACACACACAGGCTTCTGAACATCAAGTCTCTATTGACACAGACAAAAAGCAATTATTCCCATCAGAAACATTTCCTTTATATGGGAACATACTGTTTATTCAATAAGAAACTAATTTTTTATCATTGGATTTGAATAAATTTTCTCCTCCCAAGCAATCTGATTGACAGTACACCATTGCAGCATATATTTTATTATTATCATCATTATTATTTTCCACAACATTTAATACCACGTTTCCTTCTCTCACATAGAATATTACCCAATAGAAGTCTCCAAAAGGGGCCATAGCACATTCATAACAAAGACAGAAAAGAAAACTTTTAATGTCTGTTTTCCAATATGATGATTCAACTAAAACAAAGCTGAATTTCTCAGCTATGAAACTGAAAAAATGAAAATCAGCCCATGTGTACATCACGGCCAGCCATGATCATTAACACCTCCATGAAATGAGGGGAGAAAAGAGAGAAACAACTGCTTCTTCTTACCAAACTTCTATATAACTTCAAATTACTTTAAAAAAATTTCCTAAAAGGCATTCTGCTGCCTTTTTGAGGCATGAACATTTGGGTGTCTTCTCAAGACTATCCCCGGGCAAGCAGGTGGCGCCTGTGAAATGGAAAACATTCGGAAAACAGCAGCCCCTCTTCAGCTCCATGTACAGGAGACTTTCTGATTTCCAATCTTGGCTCAGGCCAGAAGAAAAAGGGGAAAGGTTACATTCCTGGAAAAAAAAATGCAGCCTATTTGAGGGCATGTCTGACTTTCAGTCCATGCACTAGTCCTCTTGGCTTGTAGAGTTTTCAGTGCCCTGAAACCATGATCCCTCTGCCTCCATGGTCCTCTGAGTGTAGTTATGATGTCTGCAAACCAGTAATGTCGCAAGTCAAAGGGTCTGGGGCTTCCCAGGGAACCACCACATCTGAGTATATTCTGATTTGAGAAACCTGTGACAAGTCTTCTCAGCACTTGCCTTCTAATTTTTGGAGCCGATGCCTGGGTTCCCAGCATCCAGGTCACAGTAGCTGGAAATCATGCTGGAAGGGCAAAAAGCCAGCAGCCCAGAATGGACTGTCTCTGCAGCTCTGGCACATTCTCCACACACCGCCACACCACTCAAATGTCCTATAAAATATCAAAAACAATAACCTGGACATGGCCGATTTATCTGTACAAAAAGGCTTTATAAAAATACTCCCTGTACTTTAAAAAAGAACAAAATAAAGATGCATGTAAACATCGCCTCTAAGCCACCAGAGGAACCCTTGAAGCCTTGTCATCTCATCTTTCGAACGTTCTGCAGTTTTGCTTGTTCTGCTTCTCTTGGAGGTATCAATCTGTTTTTCTCTTATTAATAGAGTTCAGAGTCTGAGACCGCCTTTGCGTATGAGCTTGTGGTTTCATTGGCAGAAATAGTATTATCAGGAGACTTATGATGTGCAAATAAAAGTACATGGACCTGGGAATAAAAATATACAAAAATTATATTTCAAATAAGGATGTAGATGGGAAATATCACCTAATTATATCACCTACAGTATGACAAGTGAGAGCACCGCTTTTGGCAGTAGGAGACCTGTCTACATTCAGGCTTCCCTCAATCCGCTCCACAGATAACTCCCTTTGGTAGGTGAGCGGGTCACAGATAGACTGAAATCACAAAACTGGGCAGGGCAAACCAACTGGCTCATCTGTGGATACACACGGTACCGTCCCATTGACATAACAGGCCAACCAAGAGAATTAACCCCACGACAGCCAGACACCCCCAATATTCAAAGTCTAAGGACTCCCAAGACCAAATTCAAACCCAATACTGTCATATGACACTTAACGACATTTCAGCCAATGATGGACCACATTAATGATCATGGCCCCATAAGATTATAATAGAACTGAAAAATTCCTATCACCTAGTGACGTTGTAGCCGTCATAACGTCATAGTGTAATGCATTGCTCACGTGTTTGTGGTAATGCTGGTGTAAACAACACTATGCTGCCAGTTGAATAAAAGACTAGCACATACTATTACATACAATACATAGTACTTGATAATGACAATGAATGATTATGAAACTGGTTTATATATTTACAATACTATACTTTCCCATTGTTATTTTGGAGTATACTCCTTCTACTTATTAAGAAAAAAAGTTAACTGTAAAACAGCCTCAGGCAGGTCCTTCAGGAGGGATTCCAGAGGCACTGTTATCACAGGAGATGATAGCTCCATGTGTGTTATTGCCTCTGAAGACCTCCCACAATAGAGCAAGATGTGGAGGCGGAAGACAGTGATATTGATGATCCTGATCTTGTGTAGCCTAGGCTGATGTGTGTTTGTGTCTTAATTTTTAACAAAAAAGTTTTCAAAAGTAAAAAAACAAAATAGAAAAAAAGCTTACAAAAAATATAAAGAAAAATGTTTGTATACCTGTACCATGTTTTTGTTGTTGTTGTTGTTTTGGTTTTTTTGTTGTTTGTTTGTTTGTTGTTGAGATGGAGTTTCACTCTTGTTGCCCAGGTTGGAGTGCAATGGCGTGATCGTGATCTCGGCTCACCGCAACCTCCAACTCCCGGGTTCAAGCGATTCTCCTGGCTCAGCCTCCCAAGTAGCTGGGACTACATGCGCCACCACGCCCGGCCAATTTTGTATTCTTAGTAGAGACAAGGTTTCTCCACGTTGGTCAGGCTGGTCTCGAACTCCCAGCCTCAGGTGATGCGCCCACCTCGGCCTCCCAAACTGCTGGGATTGCAGGCATGAGCCACCATGCCCGGCCGCCATGTTTGTTTTAACCAAAGTGTTTTATTACAAAAGAGTCCGTTTTTAAAACGTTTAAAGTTTATAAAGTAAAAACAGTTATAGTAAGCTAAGGTTAATTTATTATTGAGGAAAAGTTTTCTTAATAAATTTAGTACCGACTAAGTGTATGGTGTTTCTAAAGTCTACAGTAGTGCACAGGAATATCCTAAGCCTTCACATTCACTCACCACTCACTCACTGACTCACCCAGAGCAACTTCCAGGCCTGCAAGCTCCATTCATGGTAATACAGGTGTATCCTTTTTTATCTTTGCCAGATTTTTACTGTATCTTCTCTATGTTTAGATACACAAATACTTATCATTGTGTTCAAATTGCCTACAGTATTCAGTACAGTAACATACTGTACTGGTTTGCAGCCTATGAGCAGTAGGCTATGCCATATAGCCTCAGTGTATATAGTAGACTATACTATCTAGTTTGTGCAAGTACACTCTATGATGTTCAAACAACAATGAAATTGCCTAATGATGCATTTCTCAGAACATATCCCTGTTGGTAAGCAACATATGACTGTATCCTATTCCTTAAATACAATGCAACTAACACTTTAACCCATTGCTCTACTCAAGTATAAAAGGTTCTTCTTTTGTGTCTTATGAGCCAGAAGAATCCCAATTTTGAAAATCCAGTCCATAATCCTAAAAATAACTGTCATTTCAACTAATAAAAAAAACAAGTTTTGCTTTTGATGTTTGTGGACTTCTATTGCAAAGTGTAGTATTCAGCGGTATGCACAATGTAGATATCCAATAAATATTGGGTATATCAATACGTGCAAGTAATTAGAAACAGCTGCATTGGCACAACTGTTCTAGATTCATTTGGAAAGGTTCAACTTATACTTTCCCTAATGCTTTTTGAATAATAAAGGAAAATAATGTTAGGAGGGAGGAAAGCACAATTGATTTATGCATCATTCCCCAACTTCTGTGATTATAAGGTCAGGCACATTAGAATCAGATAACTCACTTATGCCCCTAAACTTCCCCATCCTTTAGCAAGAGGAATGCCTCCCTGACAATATTTACAGAATAGTGAAGAGCTCAAACAGAAGCAAACATACATGCATTCATTTATTCTTTTGATACGCATTTACTGCCTAGGATATGCAAAACAATAAACTGGATCTACAAAAAGGCATCAGCCTCCACCCCTTCCCATGTGGGAATGGAAACAAGACAAGTACATGATTAACAGCTGTTTAACCAGGGAAGGGATAAGCAGCAACAGCAAGTGACCATCTAATTTACTGTCTAAACCAAGACATTATTGAGAGTGGAAAAAGCGCCCACAGATAAACATGGTGGTTTAACAGGTATAGACTGGGATTCTCATGGGCACACCCTAGCCATAGGTAACTCCAGCTTTCAAAATATGCACATCCAAAATATGTTATACTTTGTTCTTGAGCTTTGCCTTAATCTTTCATATGTGGCCAAATCTACACTGGAACAATTACGTTAGGTAAAATCCAGCTACTTTGAGCATCATCAAGTGGAAAACACCTAGTGAGGTTTAGTAACCTCTTCTGACATTTCACATTTCTCTAAAATTTTAAGGAATATTTCATCTATTATGGAAAGACTAAACTAACATTTATTGATCATGTCAGGCACTGACCTAAGGACCCAGATATAAAGATGAATTAGGCAGGGTTCCTGCTCTCAAGGAGTTTGCCATCTATGAAAGTTTCTACGCAAATTCTAACGTTCTGGCCAGGTGCAGTGGCTCAGGCCTGTAATCCCAGCACTTTGGGAGGCCAAGGTGGGTAGATTGCTTGAGTCCAAGAGTTTGAGACCAGCTGGGCAACATGGCAAAACCCTATCTCTACAAAAATAAAAAAATTAGGCGGGTACGGTGGCACGTGCCTGTAATCCCAGCTACTCGGGAGGCTGAGGTGGGAGGCTGAGGTGGGAGGATCACCTGAACCAGGAGGCAGAGGCTGGGGCAAGCTGAGATCGCAATCGCGCCACTGCACTCCAGCCTCGGCAACAGAGGAGACCCCAACTCAAAAAACAAATAGAAAAACAAACTCTAACGTTAATACCCACTGAATTTAAGAAAGAGTTATCCAATTCAAGACAAAATGATGTATGTGAATTTGCTTTTCAAAATGATTGCATAGAAAGGTTCTTTCATAATATAAGTATTCACTTGGGCTCATTTACAACTTAAAGAAGTTAGACTGAGCACTCTAAGGCTGAGATCTGAAGCCACTCTAGACTGAACACTGACTACACCTAACAAGGAAGTACAAGTGAAATTTCAATGTTAAGCAACAAGGACCTACTGAGAAAAGGGTTTGCATACAACTGTGGTTTACTGCTAGCTACTGAATTTAGCCCAAGGGGAGGAACAGATCTGGAACGCAACCAGGCCTGCCTTCACTAAAAAGCTATGCAATTTTATTTCTTCGCCAGATTCAAGGATTTTCTTAAAAGATTATGAAAACACTGTTTGAGGTGTAATCAATCTGGAATAGCCACTGGCAACATGTGGCTGTTAAAATTCTAATTAATTAAAATTCAATAAAATTGAAAATTCAGTTCCTCTGTCCCACTAGCTGCATTTCAAATACTCAAGGGCCACACATGTTGGGTGGCCAGCATCTCAGATGGCACAGATGTAGAGCATTTCTGTCATCATAGAAACTTCTTTTTTTTTTTGAGATGGAGTCTCGCTCTGTCACTCAAGCTGGAGTGCAATGGCGTGATCTCAGCTCACTGCAATCTCCACCTGCTGGGTTCAAGCAATTCTCCTGCCTCAGCCTCCTGAGTAGCTGGGACTACAGGCGCATGCCACCATGCCCAGCTAATTTTTTGTATAATTAGTACAGACAGGGTTTCACCATGCTGGCCAGGCTGGTCTCAAACTCCTGACCTCATGATCCGCTTTCCTCGGCCTCCCAAAGTGCTGGGATTACAGGCGTGAGGCACCGCACCTGGCCATCATAGAGACTTCTATTGGACAGAGCTGATCCAGACAGGAAACTTAAATTCTATAAATAACTAGAAACCAGAAAATACACTAGGTTGGATCATCTAAAATAGGCCTACTTGACCCAAAAAATGTCAACTCCTGTTTCATCCTAAACAAAGGTGTTTTTTAAAAAATATTCTGGGTTGATTTTAAAAAGAAGTGAAAAGCTACCTGATAATTTAATTCTGCCCCTTGAGTACCTACCTGCCTACGCCAGTTGTTATGCTTTAGTTGGTTAAACACAATATTATCACTAGCAAATCACTTATTGTGATCCCCAAGCAGTAGTTTGCATCCAAAATAACTTCTCCTAAAGAACTTTTTAGTAACTCCACCACTGATATTGCTATTAAGGGAACACTGAGTCTGAAACTCAGGTTTAACATTTAGCTGCTGTGTAAATTTTGTTACTCACCCTCTCTTGAGCCTCCACTTCCTCATGCGATAAACAGGGACACTGATACCTACCCCACTGCTCTCCTCAGCTCACCTCCCTCCACCTTGGATTCTATGTTCTGCCCACATTCACGTTTCTCTGGTCTTCAGTGCTCGGAACTTCGTGCTACACTATGGGGGGCTACATGACGGGGCTTTTCCAGGCTGTTTCCGAGCACGGCCCACAATGCCCGCCTCGCCCACCGCGCTCACACATACTGAGCCTGCTTCACTCCCACTGCACAACCTCCAGGACTGAGCTCAAAAAGATGCCCCCAGTGCCTAGGCTGAGGCAGATTCCTGTTACATACTCTCTTAAAACTCTATACCATTCACTCAGAGTATGATCTCAGCATGTATTTATACATTTGTCAATTACTCCCTGTCTTTTCCATCAAGCTATCACCCCAGTGAGAGCAGAAATGATTTCTATATTTTGCTTTCCATTCTAGCCCCAGATTCTAGCACAATGCCTAGCACACTATAGGTATTACATGATACTGAGTGGCATACAGGCACTTCTGCTATAACATGATCAATATATTCCTTAAAAATCTTGTATGAGGCAATATCAGGGGCTTAGAATACCTGGGCTTACAGGAAAAAAAAAATCATGTTAGAAATAGATAACTCAAAACCTAGGAGGACTCTGTAACAAAAACAGAGCTCTAAAGGAGACAATTTGGACAGCCCCTGCAGACAGCTCAATGGTGCCAAAGGCTGCTTCTAGACATGTTAAAAATGCAGAAGACAAAAGGGCAAATTTTGGCTTGAGGGCACTGACAAATGGGGATGAAATTGGAGCCAGAAGCACGTGGGGCTGCCCTAGGTGGGCACAAGGAGGCAGAAGCAGTCAGAATGCCAGCTTGGTGATACGCCTCTCTGAGGAGGGAGCCCCAGTGAAAGGGGCTCCTGTTTGAGGTGTAATCAATCTGGAATAACTGCTGGCAACACATGGCTGTTAAAATTCTAATTAATTAAAATTCAATAAAATTGAAAATTCGGTTCCTCTGTCCCACTAGCTGCATTTCCAATGCTCAATGGCCACACATGTCAGGTTTCTCATCTAGGACTGAATTGACTCCTACCTCTCTAGCAGCTGAACTGAGGGCTTCTTTTTGGCTGAAGCTTATAATTCTCTTCCCACTCTTCTGGCACCCCATATTTTTGCATAGAAAAATTTGGGTATAAACCAGTACAGCTTCCATGTTATATTGACATAACTTCTTATCACCTAACTTGTAGTATAAAAGCATATATTGTAACAGCATGGACTTCATTGATCAGTGTTATATGGTTCCCTCAACCTTCTCTTTCTAGAGCCTCAAAAAAATCATCCCACTTATAGACACTGATACACATATTGAGTAGTAAAAAATTCTTCAATCCATTCATGACCGCTTCATCAGCTATAGGGAATTCCCAACTTAGGAAGAAGGTGTGTTTGCACTGTTTATTTCTAAGAAACTTTTTAAAAAATGATACAATGTTCCAAAGTTAACCTAGAAAAGCCTGTGCAACTCACTAAATAATACAAGGTAGCATTTATTGAGTACAGACTATTTGCCAGATACTGGCCAGAGCCCTCTGCACATCTACCTCATTAATTCTAACACTCAGTACTAAAGACGGTGCTCTGAGGTGAATTTTCTTCTCAGCCTCATTTTCCAGTTGAGAAAACACAGGTAAAAGAGGTTAACAACTTGTCAAAGATCACACACAATCAGTTCACAAGAGCATGTGCTCAACCACTTCACAACAGTGGAGAAATACAATCCATTACACATAACTGTGAAAGAATAAAAGTCAGCAATTAGAGGTTTGCAGTTCACCTGGAGCACAGGTGTTTGACTATAAAGGTTGGTCTGTGGTGCGAGCCTCCTCCTCCTCCAGCCTCAATTCCACATAAATCCCCCCAACACGTGCAACTGGCAGCATAAATCCCCCACCAGCCTCACCAGGGAGTCCTTCTGCACATCACTCGATCAGGCAATGACAGCCTCAGCTGCGCCCCTGCTCCTGCCTCCATTTCTGTCCTGCTCTCAGACACCTCATAGCCCCCAGTACAGCCTACGCCCCAGGAGAAAGAGCTAAGGGCAGCAAATTCACCCTCTGAGTTTTTACTCAGGGTCCATCCCTTCAAAATATACTGCCATGAGGGGGCCCCTGAATGACATTCCGAATAGCTTAAGGGATTCCTGTCAACAGTGCTCGTGTGTATTGGAATTTGTACATTGGCGTCTCCAGGACAGCCATTTCCTCTTAAAGCTTCTATGGACATTCCCCACACTGAAGCCCCAGTTAGAAGTATTTAGGACTGCTTCATTCAATTTACTGCCTCCTAAGTCCAACACAGTGAAAACAGAGTCATTTACTAGATGGCAACTGAGAACAACGGAAACTTACTTGTATAAGCTGATGGTCGGTTCAACTGCCAACATCACAAAGGGTGCTACCGTGTAAGAGACAGCCAGCTGAGTGATGGCCCAGGTGCCTGCATCATACATAGCCTTGAGAGCTCTTGAAGAAAGGAAGTAATGTCTGTAGTTGTTCCTGACCTGCAGGCCAACACAGGCAACAGTAGTGAGGAGGGGGTGAAAAACAAATAACAACTTTTACTCTGTGCATGCAGATAGCATGCCACAGGAACATGGGCTACAGAAGATAATCAACATCTGAGTTGTATTTTCGACTACAAATACCATCAGGACTTTTTTTTTTTTTTGAGATGGAGTCTCGCTCTGTCGCCCAGGCTGGAGTGCAGTGGCACAATCTCAGATCACTGCAAGCTCCGCCTCCTGGGTTCAAGTGATTCTCCTGCCTCAGCCTCCCAAGTAGCTGGGATTACAGGCAACTACCTCTATGCCCTGCTAATTTTTTGTATTTTTAGTAGAGACGGGGTTTCGCCATGTTGGCCAGGCTGGTCTCGAATGCCTGACCTCGTGATTCGCCCGCTTTGGCCTCCCAAAGTGCTGGGATTACAGGCGTGAGCCACCGTGCCCGGCCCAGGACTCTTTTTTTTTTTTTAATAAGACTCTTGCTCTGTCACCCAGGCTGAAGTGCAATAATGCAATCATAGCTCACTGCAGCTTCAGACTCCTGGGCTCAAGTGATCTTCCAACCTCAGCCTCCCAAGTAGCTGAGACTAAAGGCGCATGCCACCATGCCAGCTAATTTTAAAAAAATTTTTGTAGAGATATGGGTCTCACTTTGCTGCCTAGGCTGGTCTCAAACTCCTGAACTCAAGCAATCCTCCTGCCTTGGCCTCCCAAAGTGCTGGGTTATAGGAATGAGCCACTGTGCCTGGACAACTTTTCTTATTAAAATAATAATAATAATAATATGTGTTCACTGTAGAAAAATGGTCAAACAACTAAGCAAACCAAAAAAAAAAAATTTTTTTTTTCTTTTTTAACACCTCCCAAAGGAAAGCACCACTTAAAAACTTGGCACAGAGCCATACAAGCTTTTTCTATTCATATGTATCCATGTTAATATTCTTAATGGCATCAACATAATTTCTAGCTCATTTTTTCATTTAGTAATATATTGTGCACTTTTTCCCATGTCAGTAAATATTAATCTTCAATATAATTTTAAGTTAATTATGGAAAAGTTAGCTTGTCTTCCCATCCCATTTTGCTATTATAAACAATTATGTGATGCATATCCTTGTAAATAAATCTCTGCCCTGTTTCCTAGTTACTTCCTTCAGGTAAGGATAACACAAATAATACTACTATTACTAATAATACAAGCAGCTACCATTTACTGCATGCTTACTCTGTGCCAAGCCTATGCTAATGCTTTGCATGGCTCATCTCTGGTTGATTCTCCCATCAAGCCTATTATGTTAGCATCATGATTCCCGTTTTGCAGATAAAGAAACTGAGACTTAGGTAAAGAGACAATTCTTTGAAATGGAAAATGCTAGGTCGAAGGATACACTCATTTGTAGATCTTTTGACACATATGACTAGACCTGCCTCTAGAGAGACCCCCAGTTTCCAGATTCAGGTCAAAGGCAGAGCTGAAAGCAATGGCTAGGTGATAGGCAGGTCAGCCCCAAAGCAGAAGACGCATCAGTGCCCAAGGCCGCCTCTCAGCCCTAAGTTCCTGAGGACAGAGACTGGGGTCCATCCATCAAGCAATGCTGCACATCAGGTATGAGATTTTACTGGGTCACTTCTAGGGCCCGAAGACACTTTATGACTGTTGAGTTCAATCTCTTTCTAGACAAAATAAAAACACTGTTCTATCAACTCTCTCCTCTCTATCCCCTACCTAATTCGTTTGCGAATAGTGTTTCCAGGCCATCCAAAAGAAAAGCTCTACACAAATCTGAGCCTTTATGCCAGTTGAGACCATAGAGTAAAAGACACCTGAGGGAATAATACTCTGGATATATTAGCAAACAGAATTCTCAGTTTTATTTCTTAATTTGGCCTGACCACTTGTTCTTTAGTTTTCTTTTATAATCTAAATAGTTACATGAACAGGAGAGAAGAAAATGTCTCCCCTGTTTTCTATGTACAAATATGTACAATACGCACTTAATTTCAAAAGTATACTAGCCAGCATAAACAGTAATCCACTTTGTTCATATATATTCCAGCACACCTGTGTCTAACTAAAACAAGAGATCCTCAGGGGAGGGACTCTTGTCTTGTTCACTGTGGTAGCCCAGTGCCTAGAACACTGACTAGCACACAGTAGGGCTCATGAAATCTTCACAGGATAAATGAATTAAAGGGTGAGTGGATAGCTATGTGGGGGCTCCTGAATTCACATCCAAAGTATGGCTCAACCAATGTCAATAAAAACCCTCGGCATCAGAAATAAGGAAGGCCACAATCACAATCAAAGATTAAAATAAAATTAAATACAAAACTCCTGTATTTGGCAATGAAAGCACTGAATCGCAATTACTTCTATGCATGTTCGTCTCCTTCTTGGAGAAGAGTTTTATTCTTTATTATCCTGCTCTACAACAAGCAAATTGCAGAACAATCTAGAGAAACTACAGGCTCCTGAAAAATCCTAGAGAACCAAATTTACAAAAGTCATAAACACAAACTAAGCTAACTGCGCTGGGCATGTGAACACATGAGGTTCCTCTCCAACAGACTCACTTCCCGTGGCCGCTATCTCATTGACTGCTCAAGAGACTTTGTGAGTTATTTCTAGGCTCGAGGCAATGAAATGAGAAATTAAGCAAAGTATAAGCAAACTGAAGTCCTATGGTGCCTACATTAATTAATCATCATCATCATCTGTAATTAGTAGACTGTTCACAGACTTTAACAATTAAAAATGTTTTCATCTCTTAGGGTACTAAACATTGTCCCTAAAATTCCTTTTGTTTCACAAACTACGAACATACAATGGTTAACCATTTTTGTAATGACTCCAGAGGTTCCTACATATTGAAGTATTTCTCTAATGGGAAGACTCTTGCATATTGTTTGATTTTTCAAAACATCACTCCCACCTTCACATCCCACCCCCAACCCCTACTAGGACCCAAAAGATAACAAACATGCAGGCATCAGATTACTAAGGGGAAAGACCCTAGGCCTAAAGGACACTTACCGCTCTAGCTGCTAATGTGACAAGAATTCCAGTTAAGAAGGTAAAATAGTATCCAGGGTAGACACCATGCCACAAAGCAGACAGGATGAAGGTTAGCACCGTGGGGTACCATGGAACCCGCTGATAGCACACACTGTGAAGAGAGGAAGGAACAAGACACAGGTGAAACATACCAGAAACTTCTAAGTACAGCTGCTGTTTCTTGGATAAGACCATGCAGAAATCATTTGGTGCGTTACTGATGGGATGCCTCCCTAACCGTCTTCGGGGACTTGCAGTGCAATCCAAGCAGCCTGGACTACCCTGGTTTCTGTAAGCATTACCAGATAGGCAATTCACAGCTCAGCCTTTTCAGGGGATGTTATACATTTTTAACCTCCATAGACTAAATGATCTGGACCCATCACACTATATCTGTTACAGGTCTGAGTGATCACTTTCCACCCAACAGGAGTTCCTGCCTTACAGACACTTATTCCACCAATGGCCTCATCTACTGGGGGTGCTCAAGTAAGTGCCATTGACATTAACAATTTTGGAAAAAGGGTCTTTAGAAATGAATATCCTTATTTAGTAAAAATTAATTTACCTTTCCCACCAGGCTCCTGTGCCATCTAACCTAATCAGCACCATCACCCTGTTCATCTCTTTTGGCAATGACTCCCTCACAAAATCAATGTGTCAGTTACGTGACCTCTTCAGGTCTCACAGTGTCCATCAGACTTCAATCCGTGAATCTGCCTTAAAGAGTGATACTGTGACAATCTAGCAAATGTCAGCAAATACCCTGAAGGTTTTTGGCATTCTGATTGTTTATTTAAAAAAAAGTGATAGGGAATTTCCCCCCAAAACTCAGTCTATGAATTACCAACGGCACTCTAAGGAAGCCACCACCAGGTTTACTAAATGAGAGGACCCAAAGAAAAAATAAAATTGAAATTCAAACAGTTAACACCAACCCAGCACTGTATGGGTGGTCAACAGTAACCGATTTAAACACAAACTAAGCACTATGGTGCTCTCTTCATAGGAAGAAAAAGAATGCATTTGGAGAGATGAACACAGGACTGAGACCCCATTTGGACACAGGATGACTCAGCACATTGGGAATACTCAGTCTATAGAAATGGAAGTTTATGCTAAAATTATTTGCAAAATTAATTAATAGCAATAATGTTGAGGCCAAAATTTCAAGATGACTATGTTCAGATCAATTATCAGAAAATACTGCATGAGTTTACTTTGAAGGAATTACTACACACTCTGTCTCTTCTCTTACCCCAATGTTTTGACCCATGAAAGATGCTGCTTATCAAAACAGTGGAATCTGCTTCAAAGCTTAATATTTTTATACTCTCCCTGTATTCATTATGATAGGCATATCACTACGTAGAAGAGCTTGCTGCTTCAAGGACAGCATATTATTATTTCTGTAGTAAACAACGTTTTAAATTTTGGAACATGTAGGAAAACAAAAGGATAGGGAAATATCAACAAAAATATAAATTTTAAAAGCATAAACATCTGGGATACCATAAAGCATTTACTGCTAGGGTTGAACACTGCAATCATCGGTGATTTGATGCAGGCATTAACCTTCCTTGACATCTGAGCAATAGACTCTCCCTTTAGATAAGAGGCAGCACAGCAGAGAGGTCAAGAATCTAATTCTGGGCCAGGTGCGGTGGCTCCCGCCTGTAATCCCAGAATTTTGGGAGGCCAAGGTGGGTAGATCACCTGAGGTCAGGAGTTGGAGATCAGCCTAGCCCACATGGTGAAACCTCGTCTCTACTAAAAATACAAAAAATTAGCTGGGCTTGGTGGTGGACGCCTGTAATCCCAGCTACTCGGGAGGCTGAGGCAGGAGAATTGCTTGAACCCAGGAGGCAGAGGTTGCAATGAGCAGAGATTGCACCACTGCACTCTAATTTAAGCCACATAGCGAAACTCCTTCTCAAAAAAAACAACAACAACAAAAAAAAATCGAATTCTGAAACCAGACCATTTGAGCTTGTATCTATCCCTTAGCTGGGTGACTTTGGGCAAGTGACATAACCTCTCTGGGTCTCACTTTCCTTATCTGTAAAATGGGGGTAATACCCCCAACATATCATGAGATTGATGGAGGATTAAACCAGGGCCTGGTATACAGGAATGGCAGCATTCAGGGATATAAAATAAATATGCTACATTATGGCCTTCTCAGATCAGTGTATTTCTACTTTAACATTTACAGGGCACAGATGTTAATACAAAACAAGAGTGTCAGATGACATTGCCACAGGCAGACTCCCACTTTCATCTACTGACTCCCCTCCAAACGTATCCCAGTGCCCTAAGTAATGAGGTCGTTTTTCTTTTTCTTACCACTTTAGCCAAGTAGCTGTCTGAATATTCCAGTTTTCCAAGTACATTTTGAAACTTGTGGCAGTCTGGAAAGAAGAAAATAACACCTATCATTAGCTTTAAAAATACCCCAAGTAATGGAAAGTTGTCCCCAGTTTCCCTGGCAGCAGGTTAGATACGGTATTTCAATAGTGACTACTCACAGTCGAGAGCAAGTCAGCTGTTCCATCCTACACAGGACAATTTTCTGCTGTTTATAAGATCCACTCTGCAACTAAAACTTGTCTTGCGAAGTCTCAATTTTTTTTCAACATGTATTTTCAAATTACAGGAAAACTGAAGGAACGTTTTGTGGGTTTCCCTTCTACTCTGGTTAAAATTTTTTAAGCCATCTGAATTTTAT
Source organism: Pongo pygmaeus (assembly GCF_028885625.2). Lineage (NCBI taxonomy): Eukaryota > Metazoa > Chordata > Mammalia > Primates > Hominidae > Pongo > Pongo pygmaeus. The sequence continues at coordinate 20,130,133 of NC_072378.2, forward strand.
AATTAAATATTCTAAAAAGGGATTTGCCCCAGGAAAAGTTTCATCATGGGAATTTGGTGCCTTTATGGGGACAGCTTAAATTTAACCGTCATCTTTTCACTGCGTAGCCCTCTAAAACTAGGTCAGTCTTGTGCAGTTAACTCTATAAATAGCTACTCAGGTTCCAATGTTTCCAATTGTTTCTGGAATAGTAAGAGATTTTATGCATGAAGGCATCACAATACAGGAAAGGAAACAAATATCACCCAACCGGCAGTGACGCAAGCAAATCAACCACTGAGGAAGGGACATCTCACAATAACCCATTACCTGGGTTTTCTCATTAGAAAAAAAAAAAAAGAAAAAGGTCTTATCCAAGTTCTAGTGATAAAAAGCATGATGCAGCCGGGCGTGGTGGCTCATGCCTGCAATCCCAGCACTTTGGGAAGCCGAGGCAAGCGGATCACCTGAGGTCAGGAGTTCAAGACCAGCCTGGCCAACATGGTGAAACCCCGTCTCTACTAAAAATACAAAAGTTAGCCGGGCCTGGTGGCAGGCACCCGTAATCCCAGCTACTCGGGAGGCTGAGGCAGGCGAATCGCTTGAACCCGAGAGGCAGAGGTTGCAGTGAGCTGAGATCGCACCACTGCACTCCAGCCTGGATGACAGAGCAAGACTCCATCTCAAAAACAAAAAACAAAAAACAAAAAAAAAAACCATGATGCAAACATACAAGGATCAGAATTCCTAAAGAAGGCAGAAAGTCTAAGCGCCACTTTTGTCTGAAGTGTTTTCAACCACAAGAAAATCATATATAGGCCACACATTGGCCTAATGTAATATGTTTGTAAGGCACAGAAGGAAGGAGGAAGGGAGAGGAAAGTGGGAGGAAGGAAGATAGATGTAAAATAGATGTTTTTATTGTGAGTTTTTATTTCAAAACCTCAAGGAGTTTTATTTATCTATTTCTTCTGCTAATAAAATGCTATAAGCCCAGCCTCAGGGTGTCTTATCAGATTTCCTTGTTTTTCTTTAGCTCCTTATTCTATATCAAATGTATGATGAAAATGTAAACTTTCTCCTTCTGGTTTTCTTTTATAATAAGTACATAACTTAATGACTTAGCCCTTTACGCTGAAGACATGTCCACCGTGGAAGGATTCTGTTGTTTGGCGCATAGCTAGGGGGACTAGTAGGCAGCCAAAGGTCAAGGGGGACCACCCTAAAGGATGTTCACCCAACAAAACTCCAAGGCAGCCAGTCCATGAGTTTGGAGGGGGAGAAGAATCTTAGTGGGAAAAAGGGGAAAGTCGTAACACACTTGAACTCTCTCTGACATCATCTATATAAAAAAGAGAAGCTTACGGATCATGTATACTGCTTTTCCAAAACTGAGATAGGTCATTCTGAAAGCTGGACCTTGTCCACTTACAATGTGGTCCATCGTGACTGGGGACTGCTTCTTGCCTCACATGCAGTGACCAATAGTAAAAGCATTATTTGTTCATTCAGAACTGATGCTGGACTTTGGCCATGCTCCTACAGCATCTGCCAAGGCTTTCCACCCACAGGAGACCCCAGATCTTCTAGGACTATATAAAAAATGAGTGTTTTACCCACAGTGTGCCCTCAGTTAGTATCTGTTGAACCTGATTGACCTGAATAACCAAATAGCATGATGAGTTTAAGTTGAACATATGATGTAATTTACTTAGATAACAGTGGCATGCTATTTCTTTCTGCTTGTCTGCCTTTTGAAGTAGCGCTGTCTCAATGCTAAAAAAAAAGAAAAGTGAAAATATAATCCTCCCTATAAATTCCACCATGTTTTGTAGTTAAAATGCAGATCACTTTCCCTCTGGAGGCCGTCCACATGCAAAAAGCCTCAGGCAAAAGATGTTGGGGGCTTCCCCCATGCCTCCTTCTGGCGTAGTTTCCACCCAACGTGGGTGGCAGGTGGTCAGTTTATATCTATCTCTGGCTTCTTTCTCTACACACACAACCCCTCCTGCCCAAACTCTCCAGTGGACTCTGTCTGCCCTGTGGCAGGTGGAAAACCAAAACCAACAACAAACGTAAATCACCTGGCTAGGAAGGCAACGCTTCTGCATGTTGAGAATCATGCCTCTCCTCCCATTCACCTGCAAGGGGGAAAGGGTCTGAGACTTGGTATTCCTGTCTACTCCGAGAGCTAGCAATGCAAAGAAAATCCAGAATGATGTGGCCCCAAGGAGACCACCTCTGATAATGACAGCAGACCAAAAATTGTGGTGCAAGAATGAAGACAGAGAGAAAAACCACACTATTCTAGTGGCCTAAAAGTTGTACATTATGACAATTCTTCTTAAAAGTGAATGGATTATAAATGTCTCCAAAGGAACCACATAGAACAATATTGTTCTATGCCTCCAAAGGAACCACATAGTTTGCAATATTGCAATCAAAATACAGGAGCTTCCAGTCTGCATTCGTCACTGAAATAGGTAGAAAGAGAAGACAGACAGATGACACTGGTACTTTCTAATTCAAAGAACAGGAATGTAAACAACAAAAAGATTTTCCTGGCTCTTTTTCAGATGTTTTTGTGTCATTCTTCCTTGAACCATTAAAACTGTCAAGAAAGTAGATATCTTAAAAAAAAAAAAAAAAAAAAAAGACAGAAAAAAACAATTCTGAGATGCAAAATGTCCAGGAGGCTGCTGAGCCTGGCAATTCCCTGAGAGCAGCTTTTCTTTGGACACATGGATGAAGCATTCTGGGGATACAACACTCAAAGCAAACCATTTGCTTTTTTCACTATGGAAGTTGGACTTAAAAGTTATACACTCACCTCAATTTTCCAGATGTTTAGGTTCGAAAGCAGATCCCAACAGAAATTCCCATTCTTATCCACTCCACTGAACCCAAAGCCAGCTGCGTTATTCACTGCATCAGCTACGGTTTTTAAAGTAACACATTAGGATATGGAACAAAAGTCACAATGCTGCTTTTAAAAGACACTAAATATCTCTCTAGCTTCAAGATGGAGAAATACGCAGTAGTGTCTTTGGAAAAAGAACCCCAAAATGTAAAGGACCTGCTAACATTCTGAATCAGAAAAATATATTCGGCTGTTTGGTAACCTTGATTTTTACGCACTCATTCCTTGCATTTAGGGAACACCTGCTAAGGTAAGAGGAAAGAAGCTAGATGTCCATAGAATGCAAAAATGAGAATAAACAAGAAATGAAGTACCAAAATGAATAAGTAAACAGTAGAATTTAGTGACCAACTTGACAGGAGGGGAGAAAAGAAAGGAGGTAAAAATAGATCTGAGTTCAAATACAGAGACCAGAAGAAACAGGGGACCCAGAAGAGGTCTCAGAGCTGTCACTAAAGATAGCAGGGCATTACCTAAGAGGCAGTGCTAAATCAGGAGGAGAACTAGCTCCGCAAGAGCGATTGGAGCTCCTTGTGGACATGTTAAGCATGACCTGCCAGTAGTGTATCAGTTGGAGCTGCCAAGATGGGGTTAGGTCCCAAGACAAAGGACAGAGCTAGAAACGTGACTCTGGGGCCAGCTGCAATGGAGGCCACATGTGGACAAAATCACCCAAGCCAGCCACCCATAAAGTCCCTTTAAAAGCTCCTGTGTCTATCTTTATCTTATGTCACTGAACTATAAGAGGATGTCCTCCTGCCGGGAATATTTCATCTCTATTCAATTCCTTAATGAATTCAACACACTTTTATTATGATGACCAAGAAGCTAATTGTCTCTTTCTACTTATTTTAAACTCTGTTAGAATATTTTCTAAGAAAAAATTAAAATGAACTAATCAAAATAGTTAAGTGATAGCACTGTGAAATCTTAGATCTGGAGATCTTAGAGAAATCTTTCTTCTTCTATAAAAGTCCAACTCTAGATGGCCTTCTGAAGAGCTGCTCTAAAGAAAAACAACCTGCCCTACGTCTGTCTCATTTATATTTGGCAGAGATGATGATTTAACACTGCTTATCTTACGCTTGGCTTCACTGTAAGATGATCTGGTTTCTTTTAGAAGAAAGCATGAAAGAGACCAAGTCCTTCTATGTCATTCTCCCCTCGCCAACTGGATGGGAACACAGTGGAGAAGAAAAAGACAAACAAAGTGAGGGTGTGCCTGTAAGAAACTAATGGTTTTAAATGTGTGGGAACTAATTCGTGAGTGACAGAGATCAACGACACTAAGGGCCTTGAGGTCTGTGTTGAGAACTAAAACCAGAGCCAGGCTGACCGTCACTGGGACCAGCATAACCACTTCTAAATTCCTTCTTCCATCTCCAGCCTCATTTCTGGCACAGCTGGTTAGACCTAAGAGAAGAGAATAATGATAACTATCTTTTCTCTCTCTCTCTCTCTCTCTCTCTCTCTGTGTGTGTGTGTGTGTGTGTTTTCAGTGCTTATTATCTTTCCAGGACTCTATATAATACTTTACAGGCAGTTCCTCATTTAATCTTCATAACAGTGTTGAGACAGAAGGTTAAGGATGGGCTCCGGGGAGAAACTGGACAGGTTTCTACCTCCACTCGGCAGCATACTACATACACGGGCCTAGGAGAAGAATCACCTAACTTCTAAAAACCTGTTCCCTTGAGCATAAAATGGATATAATAATGGTATTCATTTTAAAGGGCTGTTGAAAGGATTAAACAAAATTAAATATGTGTGCAGTGGACAGCTCAGTGCTGGCCCAAGTTAACATTCAAGAAAGGTTAGCTATTATTATTATTATTATTATTGTTATTATTGTTATTATTATTATTATTATTATGCTATCAAGGGGACTGAGGCTAGAGATATTAGGCAACCATTAAGATCATGTAACCGCTGGGATGCCAAAACGTGAGGATCACCTGAGGTCAGCAGTTCGAGACCAGCCTGGCCAACATGGTGAAACCCCATCTCTACCAAAAATACAAAAATTAGCCAGGTGTGGCGGCGGGCACTTGTAATCCCAGCTACTCAGGAGGCTGAGGCAGAAGAATCACTTGAACCCAGGACGCAGAGGTTGCAATGAGACAAGATCGCGCCATTGCACTCCAGCTGGGCAACAAGAGCAAAACTCCGCCTAAAAAAATTTTTTTTAAAAATGTAGTTTGTCAACAATGCCAGAATCTGAATCCTAGAACTCGATTCCACAACCTGAGCAGGCAAGAGCCGTGCTGAAAGAGGAAAATGGTGAAAGGTTCCCAAGTACTGACTCTCAGAACCACACTGAGCCAATATCGGAATCCCCACTCTCCCTAGTGATCCCACAGTCATTTATCCAAGCCTGGTTTTTGTCTCAGAGCAGTGACAGGCTCTAAGTTCACCAGTTCAAAAGTGGTTTTACTTGTACTATGCATGGTTCCAATCTATTATTACAGATAAATTAATTTGTACACCCATCTGTGGGACTACGTGGTCCTCAGAAAACAGCCTGGACTAAAGTTAAGTCTCACTAACTAGTACTGGAACTAAGTAGTAGGGGGAAAACAGCCGGGACCATACGCTAAGTCCAAAATAAATAGTTTGATTATTTGAATATAAACAGTATCTAGAGCTAGGCTAACACGGTGCAGCTCAGCGGAGATTCATCAAGAGGCCAGCTTTAAGGATTAAATTTATAATCATGTGTAATTAGTACATCAATTATATGTAAATGGTGTTTTAAAGAGAGCTGGAGAAAACAATTATTCAATTAAGCAGTTTAAATATTCCCTGATACACTATTCATTGCTTCTTTATTCGTAAATAAAACAAAGGTTAATTTCAGACCAGCCCATGCAATCTAAACTGTAACAAACTTCAAATTGAGGCCATACAAATTAATGAAGTGTTTCTACTGAAGCTACCCAAAAAAGATAAAGAAAAAGGAAGCATGGGGGGAGAAAAAGAGCTAAGTCCACAGAGAAAGCTCTCCACAGGAAGGGGTACCTCTACACTGTACTCCAGATGTCTGGGGAACTCCCCGAAGGGTAGAAAGGTGCAGGTGCTCTCTGTTCCCATGACACTTCCCAGTCCAGGTCCTTCCTTGTCTTGGACTTTCCCTATGGAATGGAATGGCCTTTCTTTCCTCCTGAGATCAGGAGCTGATTTAGTCCAGAAGCTAGCCCTTAAGCCCTGGGATACAGAAAATGGGAGCAGGAGGATAGGAAGACAAAAGAGAAAAGGAAGGTAGGTGAGGCAGCAGAAGATAGTAGGAGGGAATTAGATATATTCTCTCTCTCTCTCTCTGTCCCCTGCACACACACACATACACGCTCAGTCAGATTAGAGGAAATTAAAACTATTAATTATTTGGCCAGGAAGAGTGGCTCATGCCTGTAATCCCAGCACTTTGGGAGGCTGAGGCGGGTCAATCACCTGAGGTCAGGAGTTCAAGACCAGCCTGGCCAACATGGTGAAACCCCGTCTCTACTAAAAATACAAAAATCAGCTGGGTGTGGTGGTAGGCACCTGTAATCCCAGCTACTCAAGAGGCTGAGGCAGGAGAATCGCTTGAACCTGGGAGGTGGAGGTTGCAGTGAGCCGAGACCGCACCACTGCACTCCAGCCTGGGTGACAAGAGCGAAACTCCATCTCAAAAAAAAAAATTATTTCACATAGAAAAAATAAGCTCAATGATGTAAGTAGGGTTCCAACCATAGCGGTCTGATGCCTACCTGCTAAAGAAGTCGTCATTTCTAACTGCAGAACAAGAAATAAAAGAAGACTACTGAACCTTCCCCAGTGACCAGTCTGCATTCATCCTTTTCTCTTTATTCCTCCCACTGGGACGCTGCTTGAAGAGTATTGCCTGGTGACTGTATGTCTGTGCTCCCAACCATGCAACAATCTTGAGGGAGAGTCAACGTCCTACCTTTTGATTCCTCCTAGCACAGAATCTGGTACTCAACAAAAACTCCTTGAATTAAATTGAAAGTGTAGAGAAACAAAATTTCCCTCACTGTAAATTTTACAAAAGCTCTAAATCAGATCTCTCCAGCCAAATGTTACATAAATACAGCATTGAACTGAACTTATGCAGGAACACTTTGGCCCTTAAAAATAATTTGGACTGGGGGAGGAAGGAATGGGGAGTTATTTTTTACTGGGTACAGAGTTTCTGTTTGGGTGATAAAAAAGATCTAGAGATAGACGGTGGTGATAGTGGCACAGTATTGTGAATGAACTTAATACTACTGAAGTGTACCCTCAAAAATGATTAAAATGGTAAATTTTATATGTATTTTGCCACAATGAAAAAAAATTATTTTTTTTTTTTTGAGGCAGAGTCTTGCTCCATCACCCAGGCTGGAATTCAGTGGCGTGATCTCGGCTTACAGCAACCTCCACCTCCCCGATTCAAGTGATTCTAGTGCCTCAGCCTCCTGAGTAGGTGAGATTACAACAGCTGGGATTTTCCTACTAATTTTTTGTATTTTTAGTAGAGACAGGGTTTTGCCATGTTGAGCAGGCTGGTCTTGAACTCCTGGCCTGAAGTGATTCGCCAGCCTCAGCCTCCCAAAGTGCTAGGATTATAGTCACGAGCCATTACACCCAGCCAAAAAAAATAATTTTTTTTAAAAAAGTAATTTGATACCTGCAAACTTCAATTGGAACTTAAAACTTGAAGGATGAACTGAGAGAGAAGAGGAACTCAAGCAATTAAGTGCTATTCCCTCATTTGTGAGATATGGGCTGAATTCTCAGAAACCAAGTTTAATAATCTATTTTATTTAATAAGCCAAGTCACTGCTCACTGACATCAAGTGCAGGTCACTTGCAGCTAAGACGCCCAACTCCCACCCCTGAAAGGGTTCCAGTGTGACACAGACAGGGCTTCCATGCTTTATCAACACTTTTCCCAGTCTCTAAGTACACAGATGGGTTTATAGCTCATGTTAGTAGAGCTTTATGCAACTGCAGTCTAAAATTGTTTGAAAGGAAAGAGATAAAAGATTAATATGGACCAAGTTATCCCACAGGAAAAAAAAAGAGGTATGATAAAACCAAATGAAGTTGAACTTCCTACCTAAAAAAAAAAAAAAAAAAAAAAAAAAAACACTTGAAGTCAGCTTCTTTCTAAGACATAAAAACCTAACAACAGTTCCTTAAAGAAGTGTAACCTAAATTAGCATGTGTGTTGGTCAAATTAATTCAAGGTGCATCCTATATTACATAAAACCCAGAAAAATTACAAGAAAGCCAGATCAAGGCTGGGCGCGGTGGCTCACGCCTGTAATCCCAGCACTTTGGGAAGCCAAGGTGGGCAGATCACGAGGTCAGGAGATAGAGACTATCCTGGCTAACACTGTGAAACCCCGTCTCTACTAAAAATACAAAAAAATTAGCTGGGTGTGGTGGCGGACACCTGTAGTCCCAGCTACTGGGACGCTGAGGCAGGAGAATGGCATTAACCCAGGAGGTGGAGCTTGCAGTGAGCCAAGATCGTGCCACTGCACTCTAGCCTGGGAGACAGAGTGAGACTCCATGTCAAAAAAACACAAAAAACAAAAAACAAAAAACAAAAACAAAAAAGAGAGCCAGATCATTCCAGAATTTCCCCTCAACTTTCCACTGCTTTACATGGCCAACTTTGATTGGTAGAAGGAGAAGCTTCCAAGTTTTGACATCTGTTAATAACATTGGGTTTAAACAACAGCCAGGATGTTTTTCTCCTTATCATTGGAGAACTGAGTTTATGGAAGGTAGGAGAGAGGAGTGCTATGTTGGAATGTTAAAACTGACCCTGGCTCAACCGCCTCCCATTACATGTTGAGCTTCTTTGATGAAGTGATCCAAAACGTCGTTCTGGCTAAGCCATTAAAGCAATAGCATTTTTCCCTCATTCATTTACAGCTACTCCATCAAACTTACCTAATGTCCATGCAAAGTAATACTTGGGCTTTGAGGCTTGCATGACAACATACAAGTAGCAGAGTCGAGCCGGAAAGCTTGCTTTGTGGACAAACCAGTCATCCACAAGGCAGGTGACAGGAAAGGTCTTCGTGAGCGTCAAAAACAAAAGGAGAGACACCAAGGTGATGCCCAACTTGTGTATCACAGCTCCCTGAAAATGGGGAAAAATCAGTGTCACCGTGCAGAAGGCTCAGGTATGAAGAAAACAGCTTTGGCATGGGCCTGTTAAGGACAACATTGCTCCAACAGCTGCTTGGCATTATTCCCCAGAAGGAGTGACAACAGGCATTCTTTCTCATGAGACAAATCTGACAATGGACATTAGGTGCTATATTTAGATACAGAACATGCCTCTGACACTTGGGGGTTGAATGTATCTAGACTGGAAGAAAATCTCCAACAGCATATTCAACGAACAAAATGTAAGTACTTATATTATCCAAAACACAAGAGAAATGGATAACAGGGTGGCAAGTTTCCATCAAGAAAAACAAAAAACATTTGCACATTTGCCTTCTATTCCTGTGGCCAGCAGAGCCCAGGAAATGGGCTTGAGTCACCAGCAGAGAAGACAGAGGCTCAGGTATGAAGGATTCTGAGCAAGTGATTGAATACCTGGGCCAGCCAGGACATGGGCAGGTAATGGGGAGCTCTAGAAAGCCTTCCAGGATGGTTTAGATGTAGCCTACTCTGGGGTTAATTATGTGCTGATTTTTTAAATTCCTCTGGACAGAGTGATTTTGCCCAGCTTCCCTGACATTTCAGGGGATGTCCTTCAACATTCAACAGAACTCTAGTCTCCGACTTCATAAAAAAGAGACTTTTATTGGTAGTATGGGCATAGCAATAGCACCTTCCTCAGAGGGCACCTTGGGGTTTAAGTGAATGCGTATTTGCAAGGTCCTGTGAACAGTGCCTGGATCCCAGTTAAGTGCTTAGCACACTCAGCCACAATTACAGCTATACCACTGATAGGCACCAGCTCATGGATCCCAGCCCTTTCCCAGCTGTATGTCTTGAACTAAAACGCAACCTCACCACTTCACCTTATCTGTGCACAAAAATGCAAGCGTTTCCTTGGAGAGTGGCAGAAAGACTCTCTGATGACATTATCTTATAAATAAAAGCACGAGAAGCGTGAAAACTCTAAGGTGACAGATACTGCCTAGAAATGCGGTCACTTTGGTGTCTCTCACAACCATGGTGACTTCACTCCTAGATCGTTTTGGTAAAGCAGATGAACTTGAGATACTTGACCAACCATAAAGTGCTGAGAACTGAACTATGTCAAAAATATCTAAAAACTCATACCTAATTAATAAATCCCTTAAGTTTTCAAATACTTAACTCATATTCTTTGCCAAGGCATTAGCACTTTCAAAATATTTAACTTGAATTATCCTCATTTCCTTCCTTTTCCAATTTTCACCACTCCTTTCGTTAATTACAAATGTCCCTTAAATATAGGATATTTGATCTGAATAAATTTAGCATATTTGTAAAGTTCAATGAGTTATCCTAATATTGACTGATCAGAGATTGATAAAATTCAGGTTAAATTTTAAAATATTATTTCAAAAAGTCATCTTAAATTCTCTCAAGGTCAACATAAGCAAGCTTTGGGCACGCCAAGGTAAAACTGGTTTCCCTTGCAATAAGTGAGCTCTACAAGAAAAACACAGCAATTCCAGTTCCGTGGTCCCCCTCCCCCTCACCTTCTATGCCATATTATCTTTTGGCTGTACTTGAATTTCAACTCATAAAGGCAAAACACCCATAGTATTCAAACGTATTAACTCCACAGTGCTGGGCACCTTATATGCACTAAATATTGACTGATGAACTGATTGCTTTCATTTTCCTAGCCAATGAGCTTCTCAGTAAAATAAACCCATTGCTGCAAAACAGAACTGCTGCAAATAAGTAACTATACTGGTATTTTAAATAAATGAGAAAAGTTATTGGCCAAGCTTTCTGGTAAACTGTTTGGCTTCTTAATTAGAACCATTATTAGAGAGAGTCAACCCTGGCAGCAAAACCCTATTCTCTAGATACTAAAAACTTACTGTGGGAGAAGGTTCTGGCAAACTGTGGAAACCTTTTTGTTTCCAGTTCACTTCCAGCAACTTCACGTGTATATGCTTCCCCTCAATGAAGGCTACATAGTCCTTGAAATTGTTACAAGGACCAGCTATGACACTCATGAAATTGAGAAGGTAACTTAAGTATTCCAAAAAAGAGGGTTTCACTCTGCGAAAATAAAGTAAATAAATTGAAAAGTCTTCAGTCTTTGCTTTTTCTTCAGAATCTGTAAATAAGCAAACACAAATGTTATCTCTGTAGATTCGATACATGACATGACCTTTCCTTGTTTTGTTTCTGTAAAGTCAGCCGAGGAGAAATCTTGTGGAAAGGAAAGGTTAAAGACGCAGGGGGCTCACAGCAGGCACAGAGCTCCATGCTGCCCTCTGCTGGCCGGACACACCCGTAGGCACTCAGAGCTGGGCAAGGGCAAGTGCAACTCAGGCTGGGAAATGTCCTTCTCTCATCAACCTTCCCTGTCTACAGGACAAAACGAAGATAATAAACATAAAGCAGGGCGGAAACTGACCTAATGTTAGCGGATCGAGATGCTTCCAAATGGGAAAACTCCCTCCCGATTGCCAACATAAATACAAAACAAATGATGGGTGGAACCAGTTTCCACTGAAAGAGGCCACGCAGAAGAACCGCAGTAGCAGCCTGTTGTCTGCTTTGGCAACCAGGCCTGAGTTCCTGAGTAACAGACCAGGGTAGTGGAGGGAAAAAAGTGTGTAGAGAACTGTTTTGTGTGGTGCTTTAATGGCATTTTGGAAGGCCTGTTCTAGCAAGATAGAATAAAGACTCCCTGAAATGTAATTGCTAACCAGTCGCTGGAATTATTCCCTATAGCAGAGGTTCCCAACCCCTGGGGCTCAGACTGGTATTGGTCTCTGGCCTGTTAGGAACTGGGCCAACAGCAGCAGGTGAGCGGCATGTGAGCAAACAAAGCTTCATCTGTATTTACAGCCTCTCCTCATCACTCACATTACCGCGTGAGCTCCACCTAATGTCAGATCACCAGCGGCATTAGATTCTCATAGGAGTGCAAACCCTATGGTGAACTGTGCATGCCAGGGATGTAGGCTGCACACTCCTTATAAGAATCTAATGACTGATGATCTGTCACTGTCCCCCAACACCCCCAGATGGGACCACCTAGTTGCAGGAAAACAAGCTCAGGGCTCCCGCAGATTCTACATTATGGTGAGTTGTATAATTATTTCATTATATATTACAATGTAATAACAATATAAAGTGCACAATAAATGTAAGGCCCTCCTGAAACCATCCCCCCACCACCACCCGCAACCCTGGGTCAGTGGAAAAACTGTCTTCCACTAAACTGGTCCCAAACAGGTTGGAGACTGCTGCCCTACAGCATTTATACCTCCATTGTGCTTAGGAAAGGGCTGATTCATTAGAATCTTTCAATAGTGCTCCACTGCTTCCAAGTCCCAATTCCTTAATGCAGGAATGAATAAGTCAATCTCCTCTACCACTTGGAACCTTCCTCAGTTACGCCAGTTGTCCCTGTTTCTGTCTAGCAGGAACCCCCCGCCCCTCCACCATGGCTGCACCCGATGTGCTACCCCACATGCCATCTTTACTCTCAGATCAAAGTTATTCCCCTCCCACTTCTTCTCCAACACTCCCCCTTCCTACTTCACATCAACACTGGCAAAGCCACCTGTAGCCCTCCTCCTGTATTTAACTCAGCTATACTCACCTCTCCTGCTCTACTTCCTATCTTTTATCAGAGTGGCATTTAATCACACTGACATTGATCATTCACTATTCTTTAGGACCCCCAAGACACATGCCCAGTAAGAATAGTTCTGGAGTAAACATAATCACCCCAGGGAAGGAGAGCCTTGCAGAGGTACAGTTCTATTTATTCTTTGACCTAACGATTCTGAGACTCTATCCTACAGTTCTACCCTAACACATTTCAAAATGACCTGGTACAAGCTTATTCATCACTTAATCATTTGTAAAAACCAAAGACTGGTAACAATGCACATGTTCATCAATAGCAGATTCATAAAATAAATGATATTATATCCATAGAACAGAATTAATGGCAGATATTTTTAAATGAGGAAAATCTCTAGATACTGATATGCAAAGGGCTTGTTAATATATCGTTACACTTCACTTACTTGATAGCAAGTCGATGTTGTTCAGCAGAAAGGTCTTCAGCTCTTCGACCTAATCCTATGAAAAAGAAAAGAATTTAGAAATAAGATGTTTGAAGTGAATTAGATGACAAATTATAAAAAGGGTCTTAGCAAAGTCATTTGAACCAGGTAATCTTTGTTTGCTTCATAAATCATAAAGAGTTCCTGTTTTTCATTTTTTTTTAATGCCCTGGACCAAAAAGGCTACCCATAAGTACACATGTGAGAAGCAAAGTCTCTGTAGGTTCACATGGAGAGGGAAGGACTCAAAGGTTTCTCCTACTTAAACTGCACAGTATGACATGGATCCCAGAGAACCCTCCCCATCTGGTGCATCTGGGAGTTCCTTGCCACTTTGTATATGTCTTCCCTGATACATCAGAGAGAGCATCTTGCCTTTCACAGGCTGCCACAGCTTAAATACCTCCCGGGTTGCACTAGGTGCAGACACCTACTACAAGCTGAGAGCCTGGTTGTGGGACATAATGGAAAAAGAAACAGGAGACTTTCCTCTTCCAGAAAAATAAAAAATAAAATGGGGGAAATGTAATCTTGATTGTGGGAAAATTACAAAGAAATTATCAGAGTTTTCTTCTTTTTATCATTCGTCTGTATCAGAAAAACTCCCAACCAAGTCGCAACCATGCTTTCTGTGAAATGTACACACTAACTTAGAGTTAGTTACGTAAAGAAGCTGAAGTATTATCTTAAAAGCAATATGTCAACTCTAAAACTGAATATTCAGCTAAGGCTGAGTAGGGTCATCAACCATGAAGGCAACTCAAAATCATGCCTAAGAGAAGGCAGAATATTTCTGGAATTTACTTCCTCCCACACACCAGGAAAAAAAAAAAAAAGGCAAGGAAACATTTTGCTGCATTTAAGGGATGTTCCAGGAAATATGGTAAACTGAGAATACTTTAAAAAGTAAATTTAGGCAACGAGGCTGCTTAAAAAGAAAAAAGAAGCAGTGTTTTTAAAAACTCATTTTTATAAGATCTCATCAAATAGTAATCCCTGGCAATCCTAGAAATTAAACTGATTTTAGCTATTGATTTCATTTGCTAATGTCTATAACCACTACCAAGGGGACTTTCCAGCTACAAATAGAGTGACTAACTCACCCTGCTTTGCTCAGGACTCTCTGATTTTGGCACTAAAAGTCACATCTTGTGAAACCTTTTGGTACTGGGCAAACCAGGACAGTTGTTTACCCTAGAAAGACTCCATCTTTGGTATAAAACTACCCGGTTCTCTACAGAATGACTAAATCGCCAAGTATGAACTAGGGATACACTCGGTCAAATGAAATTAAATCAGTTCACAAGCTTTAAGGAAAAATAAGGAAAATAGCTGTCAGAGATAAATTTCAACCTGTCAACATCTAAAAAAAAGTCAACAGTCAAAAAGTGCTTGTTAGAGCAGTACAAATCCACAGAATATACTTTTACTAATTGCACCTAGCCTCTCTAATGCCCATATTGAAATCTTCCGCCCAGCTGAAATAATCTTCCTCCTTTTCTTGGAACCCAGTTTGAACAATGTAAATCACACTTTCTGGCCATTTTTAGGCAGTGCCTGAGTGAAGAAAATGTTCAGTTTTATACAAACAGAAGATTCTTCCTTTTCCCAGCTTTTTGTTGTTGTTGTTGTTGTTGTGATGGAGTCTTGCTCTGTCACCCAGGCTGGAGTGCAGTGGCACGATCTCGGCTCACTGCAACCTCTGCCTCCCGGGTTCAAGCGATTCTCCTGCCTCAGCCTCCTAAGTAGCTGAGATTACAGGCATGTGTCACCACGCCTAGCTAATTTTTGTATTTTTAGTAGAGACGGGGTTTCATCATGTTGGTCAGGCTGGTCTCGAACTACTGACCTCGTGATCTGCCCACCTCAGCCTCCCAAAGTGCTGGGATTACAGGCGTGAGCCACCGTGCCTGGCCCCTTTCCCAGCTTTTTATAGGGAATTATCATTAGATAATTTTCCAAGCCAAAAAAAAACCAAAAAAAACAAAAACAAGCCTAGCATTTAAGAATTATTAACCAGCCAATACTATTTAATCTTTCATTAGCTTGTGAGCTTCTCAGAGATTAAACCAAAGCTAAAAGGATGTCATTTCTTTTCAACAGATTTGAAAACAAAGGGCAGAGAGTGTCACAAATTAAGTTAAATTTAAAACATTGTAAAGATAAACAGAAAACACAGAGTTCTCAGTACAAATACGTCAGCAAATTTAGACTGCCGATTCCGCAGGAAAATGGTGAATCATGGCTGGAAAAGTGAAAGGCTATGATTGACGAGGCCTGGAAATTTTGAACAAGATAAAGCAAGATCTGCCAGCACTTGTCTAAACTTTGGACTGTGTACATAGTATAAAAAGAAGAGCTCTGCATGTTAGGCTCACTCTGAGAACCAAAAGGAGGGTTGCTATTCTCACCATCATGAACCTGGAATGCCAAGGTTGTGATCTTCTGAGTGACAATCATCAGAGGCCTGGAAGGAAGATAGAAAATAATCAAGATTGGCAAGAAGGCCATTGATGTGGTCTGGCTGTTCCCCCACCCAAATCTCATCTTGAATTGTAGTTCCCATAATCTCCACATGTCATGGGAGGGACCCAGTTGGAGGTAATTGAATCATGGGGCCAGTTACCTCCATGCTGTTCTCGTGATAGTGAGTGAGTTCTCACAAGACCTGATGGTTTTATAAGGGGCTTCCCCCTCTCCCTTCACTCTGCAGTTCTCCTTGCTGCTGCCATGTGAAGAAAGCCATGTTTGCTTCTCCTTCCGCCATGATTGTAAGTTTCCTGAGGACTCCTCAGCCATGAGGAACTGTGATTCAATTAAACCTCTTTCCTTTATAAATTACCCAGTCTTGGGTATGTCTTTATTTAGCAGCGTGAGAATGGACTAATACAGCTGTTGGAAAGAAACTTTTATTCTATTTTTCTGGATGGTGGTTTTTTCGTCTTGAAGTTTATTAAAGAAAATACAAAAATAATGAATTTGAAATAAACCATTTTTATTTACCTTCGAAATCACTTTACGTAGATAGATGTAACAACACTGAATAAGAAGATCACATTAGACACTCTTGTGCCATTACTTGGTGTGGCTCCTGGACCAGCACCATCAGCATGCCCAGGAGCTAGTTGGAAATGCAGACTCCATTCTAGACCTAGAAAATGAGAATCTGCATTTTTTTTACTCTGTTGCCCAGGGTGGAGTGCAGTGGCATAAACATGGCTCACTGTGGTCTCAACCTCCTGGGCTCAAGCAATCCTCTCACCTCAGCCTCCCAAGTAGTTGGGATTACAGGTATATACCATCACGCCCAGCTAATTTTTGTATTTTTTGTAGAGACTGGGTCTTACTGTGTTGCCCCGGATGGTCTCGAACACGAGCTCAAGTGATCCTCCCACATGAGCCTCCGAAAGCGCTGGGATTACAGGTGTGAGCAACCATGCCCACCTAAGAATCCACATTTTAACAAGATTGCCAGGGAACTCACTCATTAAAACGTGAGAAGAGCTGGTTTGGGAGATACCTAATCCAGTGCCCTGATTCCACCTGCATAGACAGATACATGGGCTCCTTCATCTAAAAATGCTCTACTATGCTTTGTTCTATAAAAGGCAATTCTTCCACACACAAAGTAGAAGATACATTTGTAAAATGCAGCTGCCTGTAAATAAACCATCTATTGGCCAACAATAATACCAACTTTAATTTGGAAAAAGCCATCAAATAAAAACTTGCCTGAGAAGTGGCACCAGTGTCAACAAGGCTGCCAAGGTATCTTAATGAGGGGAAGAAGAGTCTTTTTAACAAATGGTATTGGGACAATGAGACGTACACATGAAAGAACAGAAAAATCAATTCAAAATGGATCAAAGACCTAGATCTAAGAGCTAAAACAAGAGAACCCTTAGAAGAAAACATAAGTATAAATCTTTGTGACCTCAGGTTAGGCACTGGTTTCCAAAAGCACAAACAATAAAAGTAAAAATAGATTAAATGAATATCATTAGAATTTAAATGTTTGTGCTTTGAAGGACACACACCACCCAAGAAAGTGAAAAGATGTTCCAAGGAATGCAAGAAAATATTTGCAAACCATGTATCTGATAAGGGACTTTACTAGACTATATAAAAACACTCTTACAACTCAATAATACAAACCACTTTTAGGCCACATCCGATGTTGTCAACGACACTCATCCACTTCTCTGTGAGTCTATTTTCTTGTCTCATTCCTCTCATCCTAATTCCCATTTTCCACCTCTTGAAAATAATGAGTATATATTTTAAACTATAAATATATGTAAATAAGATAAACTATTTTAAAGAAAGTATCAACAAATTCCCTTTGAAATCTTACCACTATTACCCAAATTTATATCTTATTTGCAATATCTTTATATCTTAAAGCCCAATGGCCAGTGTTCATTATTTGAAAAAAGATTGCTAATGTTGTACATGAGGCTGAGAGAAGGAAAGAGAACTTGGCTGTGAAAGAAGAGAAGGAAGGTCATCTGCACCACCAGATCTGGTGAGGCAAGTGTAGCGAGATGTACTCACAGATGACACCCATTTACACCATGCTCTTTTATATTGAAAACAAAATTGCTCTTGCAGAAGCATGAGGTTTTGGTCCTAGTAATAAGGGCTACATTAAAGTTTTTTTAGACCAGACTGTAGCTCACCCTCCTGACAACAAGACTTCTGACCCATAACACGTAACACATGAAGAGGGCTATTTTTCTTGAAAGAGATTCACTCTAAGCAGCACACTCAAGGTAGTTTCCAAACACAGCCTTCGAAGCACAAGAGTTTTCTTTCCAAAGCCTTTTTGTCTTATTTTGCTCTTTCTGAATGACAAAAAAAACCTCTAGGAACCAGCCTTCTTTATACAAAGCCCAGTGTGCCAACTATGCTATTTGCAAACCAAGTAAGTTCCTATGTTCAATTGATAAAGAGATAAGACGTGTCATGGTATTAGCCTACCTTTCTGTCTCTGCAGAAAGAGAACATTTGTTTTCCTCTATCTTGGGTTAGACCTAATGTATTCCATGATTGGGTGGCACACGTTAAGCAAAACATTTAGTAGCCTGATATTTACATGTGCTGTGGCCATAGAATGTACCTCTCAGATCTGGTGCTGTGGGAGTGAGCTGGCCCCATTGCTGCGATTTTACCCATGATCACACTGATGCCATGCCTCCCTCAGGCTGCTCCCAGCTATGACTGAGTGCAGTAGGGACACTTAGGCAGGCCCCTCCCTACAAACTGTGATCCTCATCTGTCCAAGAATTTTATCTCACTCAAGGACTCTCTACTGAACTTGCCAAAACTGTCTTAGAACTGCACTCTAATCCAAGACCTTTTTTCTTCTCTTCCTTCCCTTTTTCCTTCTCAGGCAAACCTGCATTTCAATCTGTTGGCTTTTCCAGCCTCATCCATTTCCCTCTCCAGTTTCCCTAGCAGGCATTTCACCAAAAAAATCTCTTATATGCCTGTTTCCAACTTGGCATCTGCTTTTCAGAGAACCCAGACAAATGCAATACATAATACTGAATAGCTAGAGCAAAGTCAATAAATACTAATTATTCAATATAAAATCTGTACCATTGGGTTTATGTAAAAGCCATACTGTCATTCCTCAGAAAAGTTGTCCTTTTTATAGAAAAAAAAAATTAGAAGCTATGGGTAAAATGTTGTCCCATATCACCTAGACCATACTTTCAACAATATATTGCTTCCATTTTAAATATTTAAAGAAGTTAATTTAAATATTTAAATTTAACAATCTAAATAAAAAGAAACAACTCACATACTCACATATGACAGTGAGTTTGTAAAACACAATGAACTAGTAACTTGTAAAAATGCTGATCTAGAAGCAACTAAAAGGAAAAGGAGTTGAGAATCTTCCTACATACTTACTTTTGTGCAGTGCAAGGAAAAGCATCATACTGTCTTTCTCAAAACAAGTTCTCTCTGAACACTTTTTAATTTGATGAATTTATTTAAACTTATGGACAGATCTGATATGAAAATTTACTTTGCCCAAGTTACTAAGACTCAAAAATCAAATCCTTAGAGTTACTGACTTAAGATAAAACTTAAGTATCATCTATGTCATACTTCAATCAAATCATAAAACAATCCAGAACACATTTATTGGTTTATGGTTGGAATTCATGTTCTTTTTTTTTTTTTTTTTTTGCAAAAAAATACAAAACTCAGTGCAAGAGAACATACTAAAAGCACAGGAAGGACAAAAAAAGGAGAAGATCCATAAATGGCTCCTTGATGCAGCCCCAACAATTTCCTTAGGATTATGAGGCCTCCAAACTTGAGCTTCCCTCAGATTTTCACCTCTCTAACCTTGGATTTAAACACACTTGTCAATCATAGGATCCAAGGAAACCATCTGACCAACCTGGAGTTGGATAGACTCCAGCATGGATGAAGTAGGGCTATTTTCTTTTTGTCCTATAAATTTTTTTCATTATTAAAAAAAGCCAAAGAAAAATCTTATGTTTCTTCTTGAAACTAAGATCATTAGTGAAGACTAGACAATGAAATATAATAGAATAGGAAAAATTAAGAGAAAACAGGTAGCTGAAGATATGTTTGAAGTAAAAAGAAAGCTAGAACAATGCCAGCACCCCCCATTATTGCCTTCTGATACAGACTCTAGGCAATTCACCAGATGTGGTACCCATTCATTCATTCATTCCCAACATCAACTCCTAACCAAAAATAACTTATCTTTAAAACATTAAACAAAATCTTAGATTTGAGCAATATTTCAATAAAACCTACCGATTTTACCATAATCTTTGGACCTAAAGTGGTAGAATTCTGATGTCCCAGTAAAGGTAGGATGGGACAATGAGATAACCCAGCCATCAGTTATTGGTGTCGGAAGAGCCAACCAATCGCATGTCTGGCTGGCCAGCATCAGGATGAACTGACATTCAAGCCTCTGATATTCTCCCAACAGGTAATTTTAGAACCAAAAGGCTCTACTTCGTATCTTTATTACTTCCTTTGCTTATAATAAAAATCCACTTGTGGTACTTGGACAGTAGAAAAGCAGGAAGTCAGGCAAGCAAGAAGTTTGGCAGGGGAAGAGAATACAGGCTCAACAAACTTCCACTCAGCAGCAACCTAGACCGCTACTGCCATCTTGCACAACTCCAGTGGGTGACTTGTATAACCTGTAGCTCGGACCTGGTAGGGAGGGACAGAGAAAGCTCAAGCAGAATTTCCTCACCTCTCTAATGCTTCTGCCTCTCCTATACCCTCCCCACACTCCCTGAATGACTGCAGAGGAGGAGGAGGATATTACAGCTTCAGTGGAATGCTCCCAGTTCCTATCAATTATGCCAGCATGAAGGGAGAAAATAAGTGACCCAGAAGTTGCAGCAAAGGAAGTACATAGTTCTACCAGGCTTCCTAGGGATGCAACTAAAGGCAGAGATCATGCCTCTGGACTCATTTCAGTGTTCATTGGTATCTATTCAGAACCATCCAGGGGTGAATTAGAGTAGGAAAGCTTTTACTTTTTTAATTTCTCCAAAAATTTAACTTCTATATTTTGGCACTCAACAACAAAATCACCAATTCTCTATTTGAATATTCTCTATATTCGAATATACTTGGTATAATTTATGTCTGCAGAATTAAATTCCAAGTGACTGTGTTAGTTATTGAAAAGCTGGCAGCAGCATGAAAAAGAAAGATGAAATAAACAAATCTTGAAATCTCTTTGCAAATATCCTCTTTTTTTCCCTATTATAGAATCCAATTATTTGAACGTACTGGGCTGGTCAGCTGGAGTGACCAGGATGTCATAAACCAACAGAGGAAAACATTGTCCACAGAAAAACAGGACAAATGATCTCTATCAGTAGCAAGAGGTACAGGCAAGTAATATTTCTATTACACCCAATTAAGGCAACAAGGAACACAAATGGCAGTTGTTCCAATTCTGTTAGCTTCAGTGCACCATAACCTTTTAACATGCATACAAATATATTTAAATAAAATTCCAGGATTTTCTCTCATTATTATAGTAATATAAAAGAGTAGAATGAGTATTAAAATCACCAATACTATTTTCACGTTTTCAATATTTCCTTTCACCCTTTTTCTGTACATGTCCACATTAAAAAGAAAAATGCAATCTTGGCACATGTATTTGTCTTGTGGTTTTTATAGTCTTTGAAAATATCATTTTCAATGGAGGCATACTAGCACCATAATTTAATCATTCATCTCTTTTAGACCATTTAGGATGTTTCTGGTTTACCACCATTATTGAAAACAGCTGAACATCTTTATGAATAAATTTTGATTTCCTTATGGTAATTTAACTCCTAGGAATTTATCCTATCATAGGATATGAACTTTAAAAAAAAAAAAATCTTGTTTGAAATTGATGGTGAAACTGCCTTCCAGAAGAGCTATGCCAGTTTACACTCCCACTAGCGGTACATAAGAGTTCTCATTTCACAGTGTTTGCAACAACACGTGGGCAAATCAACCTGCCATCCTGATGGGAGAGCAATTATCTGCCTGAATCTGGCCTACCATGGCAAAAGGAAATAAGAGTTCTTGCTGGGGCCCTCCAAAGAAAACTCGATTTGTACCTATCTGTGAGCAAAAAGGAAGAATCAGTTTGCTCTCACAAACCTAAAAGGAACAAAGTACCAGCTGTATTACAAGCAATCATTGAGCTTCCCCCAGGAGAAAAGGAAATATTCTAGTGCTTTTAACAGCCCATATTCACAGAGAAAACATAAAGGACATTCACCACCGCATGTATTGATATGAATTGTATTAGCAGCACCAATAAAAGTGTATCTTGTTTGTTTCCCTTACCATTAATTCCAGTCCAGTCCATGAAAACTTGATTACTCTTGGAATGAAAAATACAATTTCAAGTCCCAGAATAATCTAAAATACAAGTTTATGTGTTCTCCAAAATAAAACACACACACACACACATATATGTTGTTTAACACAAACACTAACCTCATCCCATCCCATTCAATTCCTATCTGTGCTCTTATTCTGAAGGCATAATAAAGAATGCTAAACATTTAGGTCTGCATGCATGCTCAAAAGAGAATGGCTGTACATCAGGCTGCTTTAAAACACCAGGTTCAACTTCAAAATACTACTTTATCTCTTGACAAAATCCTAAACAAGATATTTCAACTGCAATAGTAGAGTTAAATCAATTCCATTCTGACGAACTTGTGGTTTGCTTGCATGCCTGTAATGAGAAGAAACACTGGTAAAGAACCTCTCTAATTGGCAATTTGTGATTTAAAACATTTTGTCAATTTCAGGTTGGTATGTAATCTCCATGGATGTTAGCTGACATTACCCAGGAAGAGGGATTTTTGGTAGTGAGGCAGTGTGCCTTTATGGTGATAGGGAAAAATAATGCTGCTTAACAATGATAAAAAGAAAAAAAGACAACATACCCCTCGAGAACTAGATAGTAGGGCCACTCAGTAATTAGAGAACTGAATCACGTGCAATTTTCAGGCAGATTTTTTTTTCTGTATTATTTCCCTAACAACACTGTCCTTTCTAGTTCAAACATTCTGTAGTTTTGTGGGTAACATCAGAGATTTCTTAATATGAGGAGATCCAAAAAATGCCAGAGAATAAACATCTCTCGAGGACATTTATCAAGACTATGTGGCTGAAAGTGAGGTTGAAAGGAACTGATTTCCATCCTCCTCTGGTGTCAAACCCCCAAATCCACGATGTTCAGAAGCACGTGACTGTTTTCCACAAATTGCCTTTATTTTTTCTCTTTGGTAACTTCAGAATTCTGATTACACTCAAAATGATGTAGAAATTATTCAAGAGTTTATGGTTTTAATAAAACAAATGGAGATGTGACAAGAACAACCAGAGATGCAGACGGTAGAGGCATCCTTATCCTGTATGATCAGGATCAGGGGACGGTTGTTAATTCATCAAAAGGTGAGGAATCATAAAACAATGCGCATGAGCTTCCTAGGGCTGCTGTGAGAAATTACAAGCTGGGTGGCTTACAACAACAAAAATGTTTTCTCTCACAGTTCTTGAGGTTAAAAGTCCAAAATGAAGGTATCTGCAGGACTGGTTCCTTCTGGAGGCGCTGAGAGAGAATCTGTTCCATTCTTCTTCCTCGCTTCCGGTGGCTGACGGCAACCCTCGAGCTCCCGGGCTTGCGGCTGCATTACTCCAATGTCGGCCTCCATCTTGACATGGCCGTCTTCCCTCTATGCGTGTCTGTGAGTCTGTCCCTCATGGCTTTCTTACCAGGACGCAGTCGTACTGGATCTAGGGCCCACTCTAATCCAGTGTGACCTGATCTGTTTGTTTGGGTTTTTATTTTGCTTGTTTGTTTTGAGACCAAGTCTCACCCTGTCGCCCAGGCTGGAGTGCAGTGGTGTGGTCTCCGCTCCCTACAACCTCCACCTCCTGGGTTCAAGCGATTCCCCTGCTTCAGCCTCCCATGTAGCTGTGGGACTACAGGTGTGCGCCACTATGCCCTGCTAATTTTTGTATTTTTTGTAGAGATGGGGTTTCACCATTTTGGACAGGCTGGTCTTCATTTCCCAGTTTCCCAAAGTGCTGAGGTTACAACTGTGAGCCACGGTGCCCCGCCCAATGTGACCTCATCTTATCTTAACTAATTGCATCTGCAAAGACTATTTCCAAATAAGGACATATTCTGAGGTGCTGGGTGGACATGAATTTTGGGAGGACACTATTCAACCCAGTACACAACAATACACTCACATTTTAACCTTTTTTTTTTTTTTTTTTTGAGACAGGGTCTTGCTCTGTTGCCCAGGTGGAGTACAGTGGCATTATCACAGCTCACTGCAGCCTTGACCTCCTGGGCTCAAGCGATCCTTCCACCTCAGCCTCCTGAATAGCAGGGACTACAGGTACACACCACCACACCCAGCTGAGTTTTAAATTTTTTTGTAAGGATGGGGTCTCACTATGTTGCCCAGGCTGGTCTCAAACTCCTGGACTCAAGTGATCCTCCCACCTCAGCCTCCCAAAGTGCTGAGATTACAAGCATGAGTCACCGTGCCCAGCTTTAACTTTCTACACAAACTTAAAATATGTAACTAGACATTCATTCTGCAGTCTTTGCTCGCTTCTGTCTCCTATCACTGTGCCTGGTATACACAGGGTTCCCCAATCACTGCCTCCTGAATAATGAACTAATGAGCCTTTGACACAGGACCAAAGCCTTTCCTTGGAGTGCAGATCTGCTGAAGGATGGCATCTCTCTCACATAAACCCCAGCCACTATCTCTAGGGTCATTCCCTCTAGCACAGGCTGAGAAGGTAAAAGAAAGTAAAGATGCTTGCAAAGCCATCTGAGTGAAGAATCCTTCATGTTTATACTTCCTTCCCCCAACCCCCAATCCTTTCAGCATTCTCACTCACATTTAATTCAATGGCATTTATTTTTAATAGACTAAACTTATCTTGGTGGCTTTCCAAGGGACCCAACCTAGATTTAGAGAAACTATTATCTCTCCTTTCACATTCACATATAATCAGCTTACGTGTAAGTTGTGATGGTCAATTTTGTGTGTCAACTTGACTGGGCTCAGGGATGCTCAGATAGCTGGTAGAACATGATTTCTTGGTGTGCCTATGAGGGTTTCCAAAAGAGATTAGCATTTGAATCTGTGGACTGAATAAGGAAGATCCACCCTCATCAATGTGGAAGACAATCATCCAATCCTTAGAGGGCAGGAACAGAAAGGTGAAAGAAAGGACTCATTCTCTTTCTCCTTGAACTGAGACATCATCTTCTCCTACCCTTAGGTATCGGAGCTCCTGGTTCTCAGGCCTTTGGACTCTGGGACTTACACCCCTAGTTCTCAGGCCTTCAGCCTCAGACTGAATCATACCACCAGCTTTTCTGGATCTCTAGCTCACAGATGGCAGACGGTGGGACTTCTTGGCCTCCATAATCACATAAGCCAATTCCCATAATAAATCCTCTCACATAAAAATCCTATTGGTTCTGTGTCGCTAGAGAATCCTGATACTGATACATATATACAAATGCAATAAACAAGTTTGGGAATAAACACATATAACACTAGCTAAACGTATGACACAATGGATGAGGGTGGTATCTGTGGCCACCAGCTACAAACACTCTGTGCACCAGGGACAACATATGACTGACAGGCAATGGTAGCAACAACCCTTGAGAGCCAGGCAAGAGACCTCCTGCTACCTGAGATCCAGATTCATGACTCTGGGGTACAGGGAGTGGGGGGAGGGAGGGGATGGCAACCAGGGAAGCTTTTTAAGGAAAGTGATCTTTGAGCTGAGTTTTTAAAAATGAAGTAAGAGATTTCCAGGTTGACAAAGATAGGAAAGGGCTTTCTATCAGGGAAATGAGCAAAGCACAGGCACAGAGGCAGGAACTAACCCAACATGTGTGCAGACCACAAACTTTTCTGCATTGTACAATGGGAGCAGATGGCAGAAGATGAAGACTTGGCAGGTCCAGATCATCATCAGCTTTTATTTTAGAAGCTCATTCTCATTTTTTCTTTTTCTTTTTTTTTTTTTTTTTGACACAGGGTCTTGCTCTGTCACCCAGGCTAGTGTGCAGTGGCATAATCATAGCTCATTGCAGCCCCAGTCTCAGGCTCAAGAGATTCTCCTTCCTCTACTTCCTGAGTAGCTGGGACGACAAGCACGCACCATCACACCCAGCTAATTTGTTTTTTGTTTTGTTTTTAATTTTTAGTAGAGATGGGGTCTCATTATGTTGCCCAGGCTGGTCTCAAACTCCTGAGCTCAAGCGATCCTCTTCCTCCTCCTGCCAGCTCGGCATCTCAAAGTGCTGAGATGATAAGTGTGAGCCACTGTGCCTGGCCTAGAACCTCATTCTGATGAGTGTAGAGAGCACAGACTGGAGACGGGGCAGGGCAAAAGGAAGGACAGCCAGTCAGGCAGGCGTTGCAGGCTTGGGGTGGTCCAGGCTGGTGGCGGTGGGCATGAAAGGCAGTGGGCGGATTCTAGTGACAGACAGGCTGTCGTACTGAGAGGACCTGGTGACACAAGGATGCAGGTGGTAAAGGAAAGAAAGTCTCTCTGGTACCTCCACAGGCACCTGTCTTGCATTTCTGTGCTCTTGCAAAGCCCTCCTTTCTGCCTGGAATATCCTTCCTCCTGCCTAGAATGCACAGTGTCTCTCGAACCTGGCATTTACCTAAAATATTGGCCACTCAAAAGTTGTTGCAGAAATGAATAGATACTTCCTGCCTTAAAAAGAGAAGAAGATATATACAGGCAATAGGTATTAATGTCATTTCAGCCAGTCAGCGATTTTTGTTTAATATCCCAACCAATACGGATGCAGGGACTGTTTAATAATGAGTCTTCTGGAAACCTTAAAGAAAAGAATAGTAAATACTAGAGTATTTAATGCATTCATTTCTTGACCACCTATTAAGTGTCAAGAACTCTTCTAAGTATAGAGGGGCTCTGGGGTGAAACCAAAAAAGTGGTTTGTTGATTGAATGCTATGGAGAGTTGTAATCCCCATTTAGAGATTCCTTTTAATACTATACCTGCCTGGCTATTTTGTTATCATTGTTGTTCCCATGTTTTCCATATTTTACTAGCAATGCATGTTGGGCTTTTTGTTTTGTTTTTTGTTTTTTGAGATGGTCTCACTCTGCCACCCAGGTTGGAGTGCAGTGGCACGATCTCAGCTCACTACAACCTCCGCCTCCCAGGTTAAAGTGATTCTCATGCCTCAGCCTCCTGAGCAGCTGAGATTACAGGTGCCTGCCACGACACCTAGCTAATTTTTAGTAGAGATAGGGTTTCACCATGTTGGTCTCAAACTCCTGACCTCAAGTGATCCACCCACCTCAGCCTCCCAAAGTGCTGGAATTACAGGCATGAGCCACTACGCCCATCCTGCATATTGTTAAAAAACAAAGTCTTTGAATTTCTTCCTGAAGGATTGAGAAAGCACGCTCCACAATGTGGCGGAGAGGGCACACCACTGGAAGAAAAACAAGTAAAATCCCAGAAGCCTGAGGGTAAGAAGAACTTATGCATGAAAAACTAGTCTGAGACCAAACCACAGTCACAAAGATTTAAATGCAACAATCCCTGTGTCCCAAAACAACACTCTTTACCTTCCTGAGCCCTTTCAAGGTGGGACAGTTGAGTTGCACAACTTGCAAAGTTCATGAGCCATGAGCGGTCACTCCCTCATTTCACTGCCTAGTTGCCAACAACTCACTGAAGGAGGTACAGTCCAACCTGAGTGGGGAGCTTGGGTCCCTGACCTCAGGCTACCTGCAGAGAACACAACTAAACTCCCGGGAAGTAACATGGATAACAGATCATGCGTTACCAGGAACAGCTCTGCTGTAATGTTCATTCCTCAAGATTCACAAAAAGTTGTTCCTGAACTAACCTCAACAGGGCATAGAATTCTCAGTTTTCCATCCACAGTCTTTACCATGTGACCAATCAGAATGGGGTGGCCCACCACATTAAGGCCATGGTAATAGACAAAATGTTTAGAAATTATCCTTCTAGTTGCTGAAGGTCAAGGAGGCCTGAGGCCAGGGCAAGGGCAGTCAGGAACACTCAAAGGGGTCAGGGTAGTAGGTATTTATCAGCTAGTGTCAAAGAATTTCTATATTATTAACTAGTGAGAGATGAAAACCCTAACACAGGGATAGAAAACCAAATACTGCATGTTCTCACTTCTAAATGATGAGACTACGTGGATATATAGAAAGAACCACAGACACTGGAGCCTCTCAGAAGGTGGAGGATTGGAGGAGGGAGAGGATCAGGAAGAATAACCAATGGGTACTAGGCTTAATACCTGGGTGATGAAATAATCTGTACAACAAACTCCCATGACACAGATTTGCCTATGTAACAAACCTGCACATGTACCCCTAAATTTTTTTTAAAAGTTTTAAAAAAGAGAGATGAAAACCAACCCTGAGTTAAGAACCTCAGAACAGGGGTTGACAAAGTTTTTCTGTAAAGACCCAAATAGTAAATATTCTAGGCTTTGCAGGCCACGTGGTTTTTCACAACTACTCAACTCTGCCGCTGTAGTGCAAAAGCAGTCATAGACAATATATAAATGAGTAAGTGCCCGGTTGTGTTCCAATATAACTGTACAAAGACAAGCAGCAGGACAGATATGGAGCACAGGCTGTGGTTTGTGATTCCTGTCTTACAGCATAGCAGGGCTAACAGTCCTACCAATCAATCAAGTCTCCATCCTCAATCTCATTAGCAGTGTCTTACCAACTGATTTAACCAAGCACCAATGATTCTTTTGTGCACCCTTGATGTTTACAGACCCCAAGAGACCAAGTCAAAGTCAGCAGTCAAACCCCTCTCCCTAAAGTAAGATACTCACCCAGAAAAATCCGTAGTGAGAATTCCATAGTGGAAGATGTATATTCGGCTGATGTGGCATATTGTAAGATATCCCATTGCTACAAAAAAGGAATATCTGAAAGCAAAAATGTAGATGATCAGATTATTATGCACAGCAATAATGCACTCAATTAATGTTCCCCTCTTCCTCTCTTTCACCCTTCACATGCAATTGGTCACAATGTCCTATCTGGTCCAACGACATCCCAGGCCACATTTCCACCCACTACTCTAGCTGAGCCCCTCATCTCTTCTCACCTGGACCACTACAGTGGCTGTCAGCCTTAGCTGCATAATGGAATGGAGCTTTGCAAACCACAGATCCCTGGGACTTGCTCCCAGCTATTCCTGTTTAATTCCTGCCACACCTGGTAGGTGTAATGGCAGTGCACAGCCAGGGCTGGGAATCACTACCTGTAAGGTCTCGCACTCAAGATTCTCCTCTTCACAGCCCTCATGTTTACATAATGATTTTTGTAAAGTACAAATCATCACCATACTGCTGACCACTTCGTCTTTAAACACTTTATTCTCTTGGCTTCCATTCTCCTGTTTTCTTCCCACCTCTCTGGTTAATTCCTCCAAGGCTCCTTGCTCAGCTTTCCTTCCTCCACCTACCCCTCAAGTGTTAGCATTTCCAAGCTCAGCTTGGGACCCGGCCCTTCCATGCCTCAGGCTTCAATTACCACTTACTCATGAGCATTCCCTGGCTTCCTTCAGAGATGTGTTCCTGACCGCCTTATAGTGTACACTAGCAATACACACACAAGCCACACAAACACACA
Source organism: Pongo pygmaeus (assembly GCF_028885625.2). Taxonomy (NCBI): domain Eukaryota; kingdom Metazoa; phylum Chordata; class Mammalia; order Primates; family Hominidae; genus Pongo; species Pongo pygmaeus. Next base: position 20,159,553 of record NC_072378.2, read on the forward strand.
CATCCACATATAAGTACTTGTCAAATGTGTAATTATAAATATAGGTGATAAGCTGTGCAATGAATGTTTATGTCTCCCTAAAATTCCTATGTTTAAATCCTAACCCTCAACATTAGGAGGTGGGACCTTTGGGAGGTGACTAGGTTATGAGGGCAGAGCCTTCATAAATGGGATTAGCCCTCTTACAAAAGAGACCCCAGAGAGTGCTCACTCTTTGTGCTATGTGAAGATACGAGAAGACGGCAGTCTGTAACCCAGAAGAGAGTCCTCACCAGAACATGCTGGAACCCTGATCTCAGATTTCCAGCCTCCAGAACTGAGAAATATTAATACATTTCTGTTGTTTATAAGCCACCCACTCTACATACAGTACTTTGTTATAGCAGTCCCAGCTAAGACAACCTGATCAACACCCATCTCCCTGACCAAACTGTAAGCTCCATGAGGGCAAAGATGGTCACCTGTGCTTTGTTCACCATATTCACCTACTGTGTGTCACATGAATAAACAACTACGTGACTGCTACTCTTCTTAAAAGTCTCCAGTGGATCCCACTATCTAGTGAAATTGCAACCCCTGAACACAGCATGCAAGGTGCTTCACATGCTAAGCTCTACCTCGCCTTTCTGGACTCATCTCCAGCCATGCTCCATGTTTACCTTACTCTCAAATGACACTGCACTGCTCATGTTCCACAATGAAACCCTGTATTTTCAGGCAAGATGTCTTTCTGCATGCTCCTTCTTCTGACTGCAATTCCCATCTCCATCCAATAGTCTATCTGGAACCTGCCTAATTTTCAGATAAGGCTCAGCTCCAAAGTCACCTCTTCTATGTTACTTGGCTTGGTCTTACTCCATGCATCCCACCACGTCTCCTGTTCCCCACCCCCAGCACAATTCATTGCTCCACTGTCTGTATGTCTCTAGTACTACATGCTAACACATTTAATTACAATATTAGAATTATTTGTGTATGTGTCTGTTTCCCCAACTCATTGTGACCTTGAACGTCCCCACCCTTGACCTGACACATGGGAGGGGTTCAGTTACTGTTAGTTGAAATGAACTGAAATGAATACATTACACATTTTAAGTGGTTCAGGAGCCCATCGGATATAGACATAAATTCAGAAGGTATAACTTTTAAATATATGCCACAAAACAGGGAAGAGGTATTTTCTGATATTAAATTATATTGAAATCACATATTCACATTAAAATAACTCATGAAGACTAGATCAGCCTAAGGAACAGTAAAGTAGGGATAATAAAAATTCATTCGGTAGCAAGGGATAGCCAGACTTTAAATAGCATGAAGGAGTTCTGTAAACTCTAAATCACTGTGTAACTTTTATGTGCTCTTTACCATTATTTGCAAACAAAGTAGTTACTATGCAGAAAAGATTTTTTCTCTATCATGGGTTCATCCTAAACCACTTCCAAACCAGGAATATGGTCAACAATGCAAATGACTAAGAGAAAATAACTCCCTTAGGAGTTGAAGCAGAAGTGGAATGAAGTTAGGCCTTGTCATCTCCAGCAACTGTTCCCTTTCTCCAGCCAGTTCATGAAGCTCAAGGCAGAAACACAAAGCAGACTCAAAAGATAGATTCTTCCAGAACCCATTCCAATGCAGCCATGTGTGCTGCTTCCCCTTTGTCCTCAACAGGAGTTAGATCTGTACCTTACCCTGGCCCACAGAAGAAAGAAAGCAAGTTTAACTCAATTGTAGTAAGACCCCACCTGCCCAGGATGGCACCAAGTGCTGAGTCCCAATACAACAGGGCAACACATTCGTGCCCTGGCCAAACCTAAAACATCTAAGGAATCAAGAAGTGGTAGTGAGAACATGTATTCTACAGACTGACTGATATGGTTTGGCTGTGTCCCTACCCAAATCTCATCTTAAATTGTAGCTCCCAAATTCCCACGTGTTGTGGGAGGGACCAAGTGGGAGGTAATTGAATCATGGGGGCGAGTCTTTCCTACGCTGTTCTCATGATAGTGAGTAAGTCCCACAAGATCTGATGGTTTTGTAAAGGGGATTTCCCCTACACAAGTTCTCTCTTCCCTGTTGCCATGTAAGACATGCCTTTTGCATTCCACCATGATTGTGAGGCCTCTCCAGCCACGTGGAACTGTGAGTCCACTAAACTTCTTTTTCTATACAAATTACCCAGTCTCAGGTATGTCTTTATCAGCAGTGTGAAAACAGACAAATACACAGACCAGAGTGAGCTCAAATCCCAGCACTGGCAGAAGTAATCCATGGTGGGAGAAGTTGGCAAAGCAGTTATTCTAGGAAGGAGAGGTGTGGTAGAGATTGGCACATGTGGCTGGGCGTGGTGGCTCACACCTGTTATCCCAGCAATTTGGGAGGCCAAGGTAGGCGGATCACCTGAGGTCAGGGGTTTGAGACCAGCCTGACCAATATGGAGAAACCCTGTCTCTACTAAAAATACAAAATTAGCCAGGGGTGGTGATGCATGCCTATAATCCCAGCCTCTTGGGAGGCTGAGGCAGGAGAATCACTTGAACCCAGGAGGCAGAGGTTGCAGTGAGCTGAGATCGCGCCATTGCACTCCAGCCTGGGCAACAAGAGCGAAACTCCGTCTCGGAAAAAAAAAAAAAAAAAAAAAGAGAGACTGGCACATCAGACACGGTGGTTATGTGGGTGTGTTCACTTTGTAGAAATTCATCAAACTGTTTACTCATTTACCTCTCTGAGCTTTTATTGTCTCATCTCAGAAAAAAAACAAACTATATTCCATAGTGTTGTCCTAGAGTTAATATATTTGAAATAATGAAATATTAAATAACAAATTAAATGATATATTACATAATAGTTTATGTGTTAAAAATGAAATAAAGTATATTAAAAAGAGCTTGGCTTAAGACTTGGCACAAAGCACAGACTCCAGCATTGATAACTGCATCACCAAGTTCTCACACTAGGCCCTCTGCCCCAGGAGACACAAGCCATGTTCTGCTCCAGTTGGTTCACGTAGGGTAAACTGATGCCTGTGACTTCTGCCCAACACAGTGGCTTGGGAAGGAAACACAGGCAGTATCCCCAAAACTCTCTAAACAAATGCTGAATAACAGTCCAGAAATGGGTTAGTTTTGGCCAGGCATGGTAGCTCATGCTTATAATCCCAGCACTTTGGGAAGCCGAGGCAGGCAAATCATGTAAGGTCAGTTCAAGACCATCCTGGCCAACATGGTGAAACCCCATCTCTACTAAAATTATAAAAATTAGCTGAGTGTGGTGGTAGGTGCCTGTAATCTCAGCTACTTGGGAGGCTGAGGCAGGAGAATCACTTGAACTGGGGAGGAAGAGGTTGCAGACGAGCCAAGACCACGCTATTGCACTATAGCCTGGGCAACACAGTGAGGTTCCATCTCAAAAAAAAAAAGGGTTAGTTTCATATGGCAGCAAATACCAATCTTTCCCTCCTCTTCTCAGCCACATAGCAGAACTCTTATCACTGATTCAGTGAAGTAAAGAGGAGAGCAATTCACACAGAATCATGACATCATGGTACTGAAGGGAACTTGCGTTCAAACTGCTGCAAACCCAGCATTTTGCAGGTGGGAAATGTGACATATGGAGAAGCTGCATGACCCGTCCAAATTCACACTGCTAGGAGGACCTTGATTTCCTGACTCCAGCCTAGAGCTCTTTCCATAAACAGGAAACAACACTGAGATTTTTTAAAAAATTTACATTGAGTTCATCCAAAGGGAACTGTGAAACAATTTCCACTTCGGCAATATTGGCAGCCACAAGAGCAAACCAAGAGGAGCATCAGCCAGGCACGGTGGCTCACACCTGTAATCCCAGCACTTTGGGAGGCTGAGGCAGGCAGATCACTAGGTCAAGAGATCAAGACCATCCTGGCCAACATGGTGAAACCCCGTCTCGACTAAAAATACAAAAATTAGCCAGGTGTGGTGGCACGCGCCTGTAGTCCCAGCTACTCGGGAGGCTGAGGCAGGAAAATCACTTGAACCCGGGAGGTGGAGGTTGCAGTGAGCCAAGATCGCACCACTGCACTCCAGCCTGGGCAACAGAGGGATACTCTGTCTCAAAAAAAAATAAAAAAAATAAAAGGAGCATCTGTGCTGGCCTCTTTCCTTCTTGGTCTGATGGCAGAGCCCCCTGCTACCACAGTAATACTGTGGTGGCACCGTCATACCCTGTCTGTAAACCACGTGGCTCTGCCAAGGCCAGAGTATTCCATTCCTAGACACTGGAATTGAACACAGTGAACCTAGGCCTGATATGAAACAAGTGTGCATGTCAAGTTCCTGACCCTCTGAAAAATGGACCACATCCCATCAGCATCACACAAATGTGGGAAGAGCTGACAAGTTGCAATTTGTAAGGAAGTTGGGAATGTGCTATACAGTTGCACCAACATTATGGTTAATCATTTACTATGTAATTGCTTCCAAAACCAAGTTTTGGAAAAGCCAAGCCTTTTCATCCTCTAGTTAAAAAATAAAAGCTTTTATAATCATTTTGTCATCATATGAAACATTTCCAAAACCCCTTCTTTCCAAATTAGAAAAATGGATTTCCTATTTCCTTTCTAGAAGAAGTGACACTATCCCCTTCAAGCAGGGCACTGAGAAGAGAGATGATAAGAATTTGAATTTTCAGAGCTCCTTTGGATTCTATGCTGAATGACTATAAAATGCAAAAGCAGGAAAAAATATTTTCCCTGGGAAACCAAAAATTTGTTATAAGTAACTACAAGATCATACAGCGAAAAGTTAAATTTCAATGTTTTTAAGGAGGAAAACTATTGTGCTAATAGTGATTAACCAAAAGGCTTTCTGAAGCTGAAATAAGGCACCTGCTTTTCAGAGAGGCCATCAGAAGCCATAAAAGGACAAATATCTTTTAAAAGTAATTCAGTCATTCATTCCATAAATATTTATTGAGCTCTTACTTGTGCCAGGTATTGTTCCCGGCTTGGAGGATACAACAGTGAAAGAGAGAGAGAAAAATCTTTGTTTTCATAGAACTTACATTGCAGCATTCCCAAAACGCAGAGCTAATCCTGAGTTTTCAGAAAGACCATGTGAAAAAGAGACCATGCAAAACAGATACCCAGGTATCTCAGTTGATTATCCAAGCATTTTGCCTCCAAGGTAGACTTAAACTGCTTCTGTACTTTGAAACCAAAACATCATCGTAAAAATATTTCTTTTTTAACAGTTTTAGTGTACACATAGAAAGTATACAATTTAACATATATATATATATTTGACATATATAGATACTCAGAAAACCATCAGCAGATTCAAGAAGGTGGAGACATCCATTGCCCCCCAGAAGTTTCCTCGTGCCTCTTTGTGATTCCTTTCACAGCTCCCTGCGCCATCCCAGTTAACATGTGAGCTTTTTGTCACTATAGATTAGTTTGCATTTTCTAGAATAGAATTTGTGTGGCTTCCTTCATTCAGCATATTTGTTTTGAGATTTATCCACATCGTTGCATATACCGATCTTTCATTATTTTCTTTTTCTTTTTTTTTCTTTTCTCTTTCTTTCTTTCTTTTTTTTTTTTTTTTTTGACAGAGGAGTCTCCCTCTGTTGCCCAGGCTGGAGTGTTGTAGCACAATCTTGGCTCACTGCAACCTCTGCCTCCTGGGTTCAAGTGATTCTCCTGCCTCAGCATCCCTGAGTAGCTGGGACTACAGGCGCGCACCACTATGCCCAGCTAATTTTTATTTTTTTATTTATTTTTTATTTTTAGTAGAGACAAGGTTTCACCATGTTGCCCAGGCTGGTCTTGAACTCTTGACCTCAGGCGATCTGCCCACCTCTGCCTCCCAAAGTTCTGGGATTACAGGTGTGAGCCACTACTCCCAGCCTTTTCATTATTTTCATTGTGTTGAACATTTGAGTTGCTTCCAGTTTTGGCCTGTCACAAATACAGCAGCCTAGTCATGACATATTCTCTTTCACCTGAGGCCCAATTTGCATTGATCTTTTTCATAAAGCCTTCTCTGAAGACTCCAGCCTTTGGGGTTCCCCATCCCTCCTGATATTCTAGATAAACTAAGATACACCACTTGTGGAAAATGGGTAAGGTACATCTTTACACTGGAAATATATTTCAAAGATCACAAAAAAAAAAAATCTCACCTTGCATTGTTCATTCCCAGTATCTTACCTGTGAATATTGGATACACTAGCAGTGACCATGATTGCATAGCACATTAACACCAGCACAAAAAGATGCACGGAGTACCTTTAAGACACAATAGGTAGGGGGAGGAGTAATGAATATATTTCATATTAACACACCTATTGGTCACCCAAACTGTGAATCCATCACTACCCCCGCCAAAAACACAAATGATCAATGATCAGTAACTCATGTTTATGTGAGAGAAAATAAACCAAATATTTTTATTCTATGTAATTAAGATGCTATATCTTAAAATGACACAAGGAAATCATGACACAGTTTGCCAACTGCAAGGCTAATAATGTCAGGAATCCATAAATGGAATGCTTACACTTTTTTTGCATATGCAATTGAGAGTCCAGAGAGATGAGTTCTTTAAGACTTTATTTTTTAAACTGGGCTTCCCCATATACCAAGACTTCTAGCTGGTGGCTGATTTAAAATACTCATCCTTTCTCAGATACTTGTTGAAGGAATAGGGGCAGAATTCTAGCATAATACCCGGAACAAATTCACAAAATTCCTGAAGGTGTACTTCTAAATATGTTGGTCTCCAAAGCTTCTTCCCTAACACCTTTCAGGGTATTTGCCCAGCTTACTAGTAGAGGAAAGTACAACTGACCAGCTTTCCCAGTTAAAGAATGATTCACATTCCCCAGGATCTGCACTAAACGCATTGTTCTACTCTGGTGAAATCCAGGACTTACACCCACATCTCCAGCAGTAATGCAAGAAATACACCAACATCTACAATAGTTAGGAAAGGTTCCTTTTGGGAAAAATTAAACCTTACAGCATCCCATTTACATGACTGGGAGGGATCTGTAGAAGTCTAATTTTAAGAAAAAATGGGCTGGGCACGGTGGCTCATGCCTGTAATCCTAACACTTTGGGAGGCCAAGGCAGATGGATCACCTGAGCTCAGGAGTTTGCGACCAGCCTGGGCAACACGCTGAAACCCCATCTCTCCTAAAAAAACTACAAAAAAAATTACCTGGGCATGATGATGTGCACCTGTAATCCCAGCTACTCAGGAGGCTGAGGCAGGAGAATCATTTGAACCCAGGAGGCGGAGGTTGCAGTGAGCCAAGATCGTGCCACTGCACTCCAGCCTGGGCAACAGAGAGGGCAATTAAAAAAAAAATTTTTAATTAAAAAAAAAAAAGAAAAAGTGAACTATACTGACTTCCAATGGATGGTCAGTTTATTGGCTCTTACAGTAAATGGAGATTCCAGGTTCTTACAGTAAATGGAGATTCCTGCAATGTCCTCATTATCCTACTATAAGGTATTTACAATATAAAATTTTACAATACATATTTTATAATACCATCTATTTCTTGCTTTAGTGCAATTCCAAAGACATTGCCACAAAACATCCAAATGACCAATATTAGAATATATGAGACTCATACTCACCAGCCGAAACAAAAGATGACAACATAGATGCCAAAAATAGTGGCAACCACATGCCGGACATCAGAGCTAGTTGTACCAGGACGTAAGTAGATGCGAAACCAGAAAGCAGCAAACAGAGCAACAAGCTGGCATACCACAAAATTCACCTGTGGCAGGAGAAGAGAAAATAAAAACCTTTATTGTTTCACCTTTGTGTGAATTTCCTCTTGGTTTTGTTTGTTTGTTTGTTTTGTTTTGAGATGGAGTCTCGTTCTGTCGCCCAGGCTGGAGTGCAGTGGTGCAAACTCAGCTCACTGCAAGCTCCGCCTCCCGGGTTCACATCATTCTCCTGCCTCAGCCTCCCAAGTAGCTGGGACTACAGGTGCCTGCCACTACGCACGGCTAATTTTTTTTGTATTTTTAGTAGAGACGGGGTTTCACCGTGTTAGCAAGGATGGTCTCGATCTCCTGACCTCGTGATCCGCCTGCCTTGGCCTCCCAAAGTGCTGGGATTACAGGCGTGAGCCACCGCGCCCAGCCTTGCTCTTGATTTTTGCAGATTTCCACATCAAGAGGCTTCTCAGACTTGGATTTGTTCTTTCTCCCCAATTGATTGATTGGAAGAGGAAACGAATATAACAGAACAAAGTAACTATAGCCTCGTGTGGTATAAGATGTGACAAACCCGACAGTTTCTTCTCTAACCTTTAAGACTGTCCAAGGTTGCTTTCCCATGCACAAGCAGGGGGCTTTTCATGGAAACAGCCTAAGCTAACTGTGAGCTCTGTTTAGTGGGTCTCTTCTCGCCCCCAGCAGGACCCTAAGACAAAGAAGGTATTCTTTTAGAGATGCAAAGTTTGACAAAAGAGCTCCCTTATTTGGTACCTGGGAAATCAAATTGTTCTCCAAAGTGATCACCAGTTGTTTTCTGACTCTGCGAGTGACTCACATTCCCTGATACTGGTACTAAACCCATTGTTCTACTCTAGCAAAATGCAGGACTTACAACAATGTCTCATTTTAAACTGGCATCCAATAAGCAAGAGCATTTCTCAAATTCAAGGTGTGACACTGAAGATCTACAAATAGTGACACAGCCCTGCATTCAACATCCAGTGCCAAGCCTGTCCAGTTATGCAGGGTAGACACCAAATTTCCTTAGAAAAATCTCAGTGGTCTACCTCTTGAGAATATTGTGCCTAAAAGAAAACATTTAAACATTTTCTGAAATCTATAGAAAAGGTCAGCTGATTTTAAAAAACAATAAGCAAACATGTACCTTTGCAATTTATATTTACCCAAATCAAGTTCCAAATACCTTAAATGGTTTAACCATTCACTAAAACCAGAAAAGTAACTTAAACTCTTCAAAGTATTCAAAACTGAAACCTCAGTATGAATTCACTTTTAGAAGGCACTTAATTGAAATGAGACCGAAGATAGAGACACAACTTCAGCATCGGTATTTCATGCTTCAATGAACTGCTGCTGATAACAAAACTCATTAGGGCTGAGCTGGGAGGTAGGGTGCCTCAGCTCCATTTGAGCTCATTTTGTTTGCCCCATGAAAAACAATACTTTGGACCCTTTGTAACTCGTAGAAAATATTGCTTTCAGAAAATGTTTGTTTTGGTTTTTTTAAAGTTGACTGTTGGCCGGGCGCGGTGGCTCATGCCTGTAATCCCAGCACTTTGGGAAGCCAAGGCAGGCAGGTCACCTGAGGTCAGGAGTTTGAGACCAGACTGGCCAAACATGGTAAAACCCTTTCTGCTGAAAATACAAAAATTAGCTGAGCTTGGTGGCGGGTGCCTGTAATCCCAGCTACCTGGGAGGCTGAAGCAGGAGAATCGCTTGAACCCGGGAGGCAGAGGTTGCAGTGAGCTGAGATTGCACCACTGCACTCCAGCCTGGGCAACAGAGCAAGACTTCATCTCAAAATAAAAATAAAATAAAATAAGATAAAAAATAAAATTAAAAAGTTGACATTATTGAATTTCACCTTTCCAAAAAACCTGTTCTCACCATTGCCCACCTTCACTTTCTATCTTGAAAGACAGAGAAGCGACTTGTGAGCCTGTCCTGCATGATTTGGTCATATCTTTTCATCTAGGCTGAATGAACAGCCAATGAACACACACAAACACAAAATGTATATAGAAAAAGAATCACCTTAGCAAGGTTCAAGACTCACATTCCCTAAGACTGGTACTAAACCCATTGTTCTACTGTAGCAAAATGCGGGACTTACATCAATGTCTCATTTTAAACTGGCATCCAATAAACAAGAGCATTCCTCAAATTCAAGGTGTGACACTGAAGATCTATAAATGGTGACACAGCCCTGCATTCAACATCCAATGGCAACTGGAAAGTCCAAAAGTTATCATAGGTGACAGATCACATGTTCTTTCATTCTCACAGCCCAGCCTGCAGCCACAACAGAACTCAGGAAAGTGGCCACAGGGAAATTTCCTGCATTCTTTTTGATTTGGCCAGAATTATTGAGCATGTGCACATAAGGAATGATTTGGAGGATGGAGCGTGGTTCTCACGAGTGTAGTCCCCCGACCAACAGCATCCACGTCCCCTTGGAAACTTGTTAGAAATGCACACTCTTGGGGCCCACGCTAGACCTACTGAATAAGACATTTCCTAGGCAGGATCTGGCAATTTTTGTTCTAACCACCCCCAACACCCAGTTGATTTTGATGCACACTCAAGTTTGAGAACCACAGGGATAGAAGAGAAATAAGGCATGTTCCCTGCCTTCAAGGATCTTATCATCTAACTGGGGAAACAACACAATTAACCTAAAAGTAATTGTGAAATAACAGTAAGACACTGTCTCTACCCTCAAATCAAGAAAAGAAGACTTACATGCTCTGGGCTTCGATTCCCTTATTTCTAAAATGTGTGCTTTGGGGGAATTGGTGTCTAATGTCTCTTCCAGGTCTAATGGTCTCTGATTCTATATCTAACCTGTGTTTAAAAAGAAAATTAATTGGGAGGCCAATAGGCTGAGATGGCTCCAGGGCCTTGGGTTCCCACATAAGCAAGCCAAAACCTAATTCAGAGGGAATAGTCATAGCCCAGAAAAACAAGCTTAACCAATCGGAAACTACCAACTAAGCGCCAACTGGAGGCTTCACCAATCAGAAACTACGTACTAAACTTTAACTAGAGACTTTACCAATCATGAACCACCAAATAACCTCTAAGTAAGGGCTATCCACTTTAACTCATCAAATATTTTCTTGGGTTTTGCTTCTTTGAACACCTTATGGAAGTTTTCCCCAATCCCTTTTGGTGGAGCCCAAAGTGCTTGCAGTCTGGTGTTGCCTGACTCATGAACCACTGGATGTTCAAATAAATGCTTTAAAATTTTAGGGCCGGGCGCGGTGACTCACGCCTGTAATCCCAGCACTTTGGGAGGCCGAGGCGGGCGGATCACAAGGTCAGAAAATCGAGACCATCCTAGCTAACATGGTGAAACCCCATCTCTACTAAAAAAAATACAAAAAATTAGCCGGGCGTGGTGGTGGGTGCCTGTAGTCCCAGCTACTCGGCAGGCTGAGGCAGGAGAATGGTGCGAACCTGGGAGGCAGAGCTTGCAGTGAGCCGAGATCACGCCACTGCACGCCAGCCTGGGCGACAGGGCGAGACTCCCTCTCAAAAAAAAAAAAAAAAAAAAATTAATGTGCATAAGTTTATCTTTTTACACCAGAATCCTTTCCTTGACTGTTCATGGTAAATGCCTAAACTCAAGACTTCATCATGGATTAAAAGCTGCCCTGTATGTACAGACTCAACCTGCTCCACCACTCTCTCCCCAAGAGGGAATCCTGGATGGCCAGCGGAGTGCTCCACAGCAAACTGCTCTAAAGCAAAAGTAGAAACACACAACACCACCACGTAGTTCTAGCAGGAGGGTTCTAGCAGATATAGGATTGCTTTTCAGTGACCACACATGTACATCTTATAAGGTACAGGCTGAACCAGACTGAGATACCACTTCACAGCTGTTAGTATGGCTATTATATATTTTTATAAACCAAACAGAAAATAGTATTCACAGAGATGTGAAATCATTTGAACCCACGTGCACTGCTAATGGGAATGTGAAATGGTGCAGCCAGTATGGAAGACAGTATGGAAGTTCTTTGATATGCTAAACATAGAATTACTATATGATCCAGCAATCCCACTTCTAGGAATGAGCCCCAAATAACTGAAAGCAGGGTTTTTAAGAGATATTTGTACACACATATTCATAGCAATATTATCACAATAGCCAAAATGTGGAAGCTACCCAAATCAATGGATGAATAAACAAAATGTGGTATACACACATAATGGACTATTCAGCCTTAAAACAGAAGGAAATTCTGATACATGCTACAACATGTATGGACTTTCAACGCATTATGCTAAGTGAAACAAGCCAATCACAAGGTACAAATATGGACAAGTATGCTTCCACTTATATGAGATTAACCTAGAGTACTCAAATGCAGAGACAGACAGTAGAATGGTGGTTGCCAGATGAAAGAAAGTAATAGAGTTATTGTTTAATGGGTATGGAGTTTCTGTTTTGCAAGATAAAAAGAATTCTGGAGATGGATGGTGGGGATGGTTACACAACAATGTAAATGTACTCAATGTTACTAAACTGTATGCTTAAAATGGTTAACATAGTAAATTTTGTGTTATGTACGGTTTGCCACAATTTTTTAAAAATGGTCCAGGATGGAGTGTGATGTGAATTTCTTTGTGTTGGCTGGCTCATATCTACACTGGTGGCTCGTGGAGAATATAACCATCTCTGCAGCCAAGTGCGGCTAGCTCCTATCACAATTCATACAGGCACAGAGTTCGATTTTTGTTCCTTTCCTCTATAAAGGGTCAACAAAATCAGAGGCCTGATCTTTTAGACATACATCCTGGAATTGTTTTTGATTTGATGATAGATGGGATCTGCTTCAAATAATCTAATGGGATCTAATGGGGATGTGAATGGGGTGAGTAGAGATCAATAGTTCTCAACTGAGTCTGATGTGCTCCCACGGGGACATTTCTGGTTGCCATAACTAGAAGAAGGAGTGAGTGTACCACTGGCATCTAGTGGACAGGGATCAGTGATGTTGTTAAACATCCTAAAAGGAACAGCAGAGTCTCCCACAACAAAAAAATTTCCAGCCCAAATTTTCAGTAAGTGCTGAAGTTAAGAAACTCTGGTGGAACAGTTAGATGAACCAGATTGGGTATGGGTTGGAAAGTGTTGAAGCTGAGTGTCGGGCACACGAAAGTTCATTCTACTAATCATTCCACTTTGACGTATGTTTGAAATTTTCTTAACAAAGCCTTTTTTTAAAAAAATTACAAAACTCTGGAAAGCAAATTACTGGCCTAAGATGATACCGATTTTAAATCCCAGTGATTCCAAGCACTTGAAACTGAAAAGTTCTTTTTATCCACATCAGAGAAACACCTAAGTTAGGGAGGTAATATACATAAGTTAAGAAACAAACTAAAACAAAAAGTGAGATGTCTTAAATAGGAGAAGAACCACCTTTTATGAAATGATCAAACACCCATTAAGAAATGAACCAAATCGGCCGGGCGTGGTGGCTCATGCCTGTAATCCCAGCACTTTGGGAGGCTGAGGCGGGCGGATCACGAGGTCAGGAGATCGAGACCATCCTGGCTACCATGGTGAAACCCTGTCTCTACTAAAAATACAAAAACAAAATTAGCCAGGCATGGTAGTGGGCACCTGTAGTCCCAGCTACTCAGGAGGCTGAGGCGGGAGAATGGTGTGAACCCAGGAGGCAGAGCTTGCAGTGAGCCAAGATCACACCACTGCGCTCCAGCCTGGGTGACAGAGAGAGACTCCATCTCAAAAAAAAAAAAAAAAAAAAAAAGAACCAAATCATAACAAATACAAGAGAAAAAGGCCTGTCTTCAGTAATGATTAACTAATTGTGATCTCCCACCGTGTGACCAACAACACAGCAAGTGGTTATGAGCAAAAAGTCAACACAGAGTCAGGCTCCCTGGCCACAAGACCTAGACCCACCACTTAGTGGAGAGTTACAAAAGCTCACTTTGTCTTGGTCCTCGTTGATAAAAGGGAGGTAATAATAGTAGTGCTACTTCACAGGATTGTTGTAAGGTCTAAACAAGTCAAAAATGTAAGGTCACTAAAAACAGTTCCTTGCACTAATAAGCACTTGCTATTAATATTATTCTACATCCACTAAATTAACACTTGCATACATTGTGCATAGAATAAATGCATTAACTGGTAACTACTGCTGAGCTGTTAAGACCTTGCTTCCCCAGCCTCCTCCCTGCTTGCCTTCTACCATCTCCTTTTCCACCCAACATTTAGACAGCAGCCTAAGTCTTTTGCGTCCTTTCTTCCATAGGGAGAGGCAACATAGCCTAGGACAAAGAATCAATCTCTGGGTTGCCAGCTCCTAAGCCAAATTCTTTGGGTTTTTTGTTTTGATGTGTGTGGTTGTTTTGTTTTATTTTGTTTTGTTTGTTTTGTTTTGTTTTTTGAGACAGGGTCTCGCTCTGTCACCCAGGCTGGAGTGCAGTGATGCGATCTCGGCTCACTGCAGACTCAACCTCCCAGGCCCAAGCCATCCTACCACCTCAGCCTCCTGAATAGCTGGGACTATACGTGTGCACCACCATGCCCAGCTAATTTTTTGTTTTTTTAGTTTTGTAGACAGGTTTCACCATGTTGCCCACGCTGGCCTTGAACTCCTGGGCTCAAGCAATCTGCCTACCTTGGCTTCCCATAGTGCTGGGATTATAGGCATAAGCCACCACACCTGGCCTCTAAGTCAAGTTTTATAAACCTGAAGTAGACACAAATCTGAAAGTCAAATCAGTTTCCAGAAATTAGGGAAAAATCTTTTTTTCTTTTTAATTCTAAATGTTTGGCTTCATAAATCAAAAGCAAAGCTGAAGAAATTAACAAAAAGAGTTTCTGCCGTAATTATGGAGGGAAGGAAAGCCTGGAATGATGGAAGGGCTAGTTTTCTGCACAAAAGGAGACAGCAAGCTTGGTTCACGGGTTGGAGGAGGGATGTCGCCAGTTTCAGTGGGGACAGAACGGGCCCTTAGATACATGTGTGAAGACTCACATGACACATGAGCACAAAGGTGCTGAAACCATAGAAACTGATGGGCTCCCTCAAGAAGTCTAGGATGATGGAGGTATCCCAGTTGAAGAGACAGTTGCCTGGCTTCTCGGAGTGCAGCCAAGGTAGGTGGCCAGCCCTGCAGGGAAGTGCTGCTTCTGAGAGGCTGAGTGGCTGTCAAGGTACACAGACCTGGGTACTTCACAGCCTCTCTCCCAGGCTCTGGGAACAACCTAGGGGCAGGATGAGAGCTGGCGGACCTGAGGCGGTCTTGAAATTGGACGGAGGAGACCATCAAGTATGAACCATCCACTTGGAGCCATAGAAGGAGCTGCAGGGAGCAGCAGATACAACAAGAGGCCAACGCCAGGACTACAAGGATGTGCTCCACCAGAGCAGAGGCCAGCCAGGCCCCAATAGCAGGACCAGCTGCCCTTGCCAAGGCCAGGAAGGACTGTAAACTCCTCAGGGCTTAGTTCCTCCCCAGGTGAAGAGGTGCACAAGCCTTCAATGTAACCAGACCTACACTGGAATGGGTTGCCTAAAACTGCCCATGTAGCGTGAAAGCTACATTAACTTTAGTTGGGAGAAGCTTAAAAGTTACATTTGTAGCATCCTGGGTCCGTGGCTGTACATTTCAAACCCACTATTATTGCCCTTATGGGAAATATGCACAAAAATTCTATATGAAAAATATTCATCTCAGCGTGATTTCAAGTAGCAAAAGAAGAAGGAATTTAAAAGTTCAACAATTAGTAAAGACACTGGTTAGCACAGGAAGCATAAAGGACATGCCCTGCATCACTGTCCTTTTTTTGTGTCATATGGTAGTGTTTGCTATAAGCCATAACTTCTGACTGATTCTTGGAAATTCATTCATTGGGTAATAAAAAGCTAAATGCTGAAAAAATATTGAGGCATTATTTGCAAGACAAAATGATGTAAAAGCAACCTAAATAGAGGACAACAGAAGGACAGTAATCAATGGTAAACTCATTCAATAGAAAAGTATGCCATCATTAAAAACAGGCATTATAGGCTGGGCACAATGACTCATGCCTACAATCCCAGCACTCCGGGAGGCTGAGGTGAGAGGACTGCTTGACACCAGGAGTTTGAGACCAGCCTGAACAACACAGCAAGAACCCCATCCCCCAAAAAAAATAAAAAATAAAAAAATTAGCTGGGCATAATAGTGAAAGCCTGTAATCCTAGTTACTCAGGAGGCTGAGGCAGGAGGATTGCTTAAGCCTGCAGTTCAAGGTTATGGAGAGCTATGATCAAGCCACTGCACTCCAGCCTGGACAACAGAGTGAGACCTTGTTTCTTTAATTTAAAAAATGGGCAGTTTATAAAGTACCTGCCATAAAATGAAAAACATTTGAGATAACTAATAAGAAAATATAAAAGTATATGTATATTTACCACTATGTAAAAAAGGTAGCATATAGAAAATGTTGCAAAAATAACGTGTAAAATGGAATACGACTATTTTATAACGATGGCAGGAATCTAGGCAAATTTTTTTCTAAATTATTTTCATCATTTGGAAAGGTAAAATTACATGTAGAATTGACCACACATTCCCTGCACTACTTATGCATACTCACATACACAAACTGTGATACTCTAAGAAACTCATAATGCTTATAACTGGTATCCCCAAAATATCCTCATTTAATACTACTTACTCTATCCTCAGTGTTGCAATTATTAGCACCCACTACAAATACAGTTTAGGGAGCAGTTGGGCATAAATGGAAGATGTTACACGTAAAAAAAACTCATCTTAAAGAAAAAAGACACTTTTTATAGACAGCAAAAGAAACAATGTATAACAGTTAACAGTAACAAAAGTAACAGTCAAGAGTAACAACGTGGGTGGCCAAAGAAAATGAAAACATGAGCCAGCTCCCAGTGGCTCATGCCTGTAATCCCAGAACTTTGGGAGGCCAAGGTGCGCGGATCAGCTGAGGTCAGGAGTTTGAGCCAGCCTGGCCAACGTGGTGAAACCCTGTCTCTACTAAAAACACAAAAATTAGCCAGGCGTGGTGGCATGCACCTGTAATCCCAGCTACTCGGGAGGCTGAGGCAGGAGAATCACTGGAACCCGGCAGACAGAGGTTACAGTGAGGCAAGATCATATCACTGCACTCCAGCCTGGGTGACAGAGCAAGACTCTGGCTCAAAAAAAAGAAAAAAAAAGGAAGAAAATGAAAATATGTACCATGATTACTGGCCTAAAAACAACCACATTAACCAACAGAATAGGACAGAGAGTCCACAAATAAGCCTACTCTTCTATGTCCGCTGATTTTTGACGAGGGTGTGAAGAACACACAATGTGAAGAGGATGGTCTCTTCAATAAATGGTGTCAGGAAAACCGTATAACCACATACAGAAGAATGAAAATGGACTTTTATCTCATCCTTTATATAAGAATCAACTCAAAATGGATTAAAGGCTGAAATGTAAGACCTGAAACTATAAAACTGCTAGAAGAAAACATAGGAGAAAACTACATGACACACGACACTGGGCAGTGATCTCTTGAATTTAACCCCAAAAGCACAGGCAACAAAAGCAAAAATAGGTAAATGAAAGCACACCAAACTAAAACAGCTTCTGTGCAACAAAGGAAAAAATGAACAGAATAAAGAGACAACCCACAGATTGGGAGGAAATATTTGCAAATTATAAGGGGCTCATATTCAAAATATACAAAGAATTCTAACTGCTTAAATAACAAGAAAATAAATAATTCTAATTACCAATGGGCAAAGGATCTGAATAGACCTTTCTCAAAAGAAGACATACAAATGGCCAGCAGATATGTGCAGAAATGCTCAACATCTCTAATCATCAGAAACATGCACATTAAAACCACAATGAGACAACACCTCACATGTGTTAGAATGATGATTATCAAAAAGATGAAAGATAACAAGTGCTTGGAGAGCTTGTGGAGAAAAGAGAATGCTTGCACACTGTCAGGAGAAATGTAAGTCAGTACAGCCATTATGGAAAACGGTATGGAAGTTCCTCAAAAAACTAAAACTAGAATTTGCCACATGATCCAGCAATCACACTTTTGGGTGTATGTCCGAAGAAACTGAAATCAGTATGTTGAAGAAACATCTGCACTCCCACGCTCACTGCAATTCTAATTCAGGGGTCCCCAATCCCCCGGCCACAGACCAGTACTGGTCCATGGCCTGTTAGGAACCAGGCCACACAGCAGAAGGTGAGTGGCAGGTGACCGAGAGAAGCTTCATCTGTATTCACACCACTCCCCATCGCCTGCATTACCATCTGAACTCCACCTCCTGTCAGATCAGCAGCAGCATTAGATTCTCATAGGAGTGCAAACCCTATGAGAACTATAGCCAAGATACGGAAGCAACCTAAGTGCGATCAAGGGATGAATAGATTTTTAAAATGTAGTATAGATGCACAATGGAATACTATTCAGTCTTTAAAAAGCAGGAAGTTCTGTCATTTGCGACAACATGATACACTCAGAAGACATTGTGTTAAATGACATAAGCCGGGCACAGAGAGACAAATACCGTATGATCTTAAATGCATGTGGAATCTAAAAAGTCGAAAAAGCAGAGTTTAACAGTGGTTACCAGAGGCCGGGGGTGGAAGGAAGTAGAGGAAGAAAGGGGAGACATTGATCAATGGGTACAAAGTTACTGTTTGAGGTGATAGGTTATGTTAATTAGCCTGATTTGATCTTTCCACAATATACACATGTATCAAAACATCACATTGTACCCTATAAACATATACATTATTTGTCAATTAAAAATGAAATAAAACTTATGAAACATATGTATCATGATGTTCCTTAATAAACCCTTCACATTTAAAAGGAATATATGCAAAGTTTACTTTTCTACTGATCCACTCCCTCCAGAGCAGCAAATAAAGTGGCATTTCCATTCATGACATCCAGCAATGTGCTCTCAACAATTAAAGTATTGTGTGGGCCTTTATGCATGAGGGGACAGTAGAGCACAGCTATTTTGATCAGATTCTTATAAACAAGCAAGACTGACATAGCTCAGATTCAGCAAAAGCTCAATTTCCACAGCTCTTGCGAGATTTCAAAGTCACTGCAAGGAAATAAAACACATGCCCAAGTGTTTGACTTCTTATTTCATCAAACCACAATCAAACTGTGCTGCAATTTTCAAATGCAAGTCTTAAATCTACTCTAATGTGCTGCTAGAAAGACATTATTTGGGGATTTCTGTTCCACGGCCTTCATACTCTTCCAACAAAACAACACACTTTGCCAGGAGTTAAAAACACTGCCTTTCTCCTAACCAAGGGATGCAAACAGGCGATGTTTAACAAATAGCAAATACTAATGGTCCAAAAGTATTTCCCCTACTGCAGTGATTTACCAGTGGCTCACCAATGAGCAACAGGCAACTGTCCAGGCCTGCAATGTCGAGTGTAACAAACTAAAAAGCTTCTGTACAACAAAGGAAAAAATTAACAGAGTGAAGAGACAACCCACAGATTGGGAGAAAATATTTGCAAATCATAAGGGGCTCATATTCAAAATATGCAAAGAACTCCAACTGCTTAATAACAAGAAAATAAACACTCGGCAACACTGCCTTATACGCTCCAAGGCAAAACCAATCAAGTTAAACAATTCCTTATTTAATGGCAAGCCATTCTTCCATCACAAACAGTACTCTTTTGCATTGCCCCCTACAAATAAATGTAGCTGGGAAAGAGTTCTAAAAATGCTATTCCTTCCTGTACCACAGAACAAAAAGTGACTGTAGAATACCCTTGATTTACTTTACACTTTCAAAGGGATCCTTTGTTACACTTTCATTCCACACTCCTCAGAATGTCAGCAGGAAGTATTTTTAAATCTCTAAAGAGCCTTCTTTTTCCCAGTTTGTGGATAAGCAAATATTATTTAAGATTGATAATCAATGTACACAATTTATAGCCCAAAAGACCTCTAATTCAGGGGTTCCCAACAACCTCCCCGGCCACAGACCAGTACTGGTCCATGGCCTGTTAAGAACCAGGCCACATAGCAGAAGGTGAGTGGCAGGTGACTGAGAGAAACTTCACCTGTATTTACAGTCACTCCCCATCGCTTGCATTACCACATGAACTCCACCTCCTGTCAGATGAGCAGCAGCATTAGATTCTCATAGGAGTGCAAACCCTATGGTGAACCATGCATGCCAGGGATGTAGGCTGCCAGTCCTTATAAGAATCAAATGCCTTACAATCTGTCACTGTCTCCCATCACTTCCAGATGGGATCATCTAGTTGCAGGAAAACAAGCTCAGGGCTCCCTCTGATTCTACATTATCGTGAGTTGTATAATTATTTCATTATATATTACAATGTAATAAGAATAGAAATAAAGTGCACAATAAATGTAATGAGCTTGAATCATCCTGAAACCATCCCCATTCCCCAACCCAACTCCATGGAAAAAATTGTCTTCCACAAAACCAGTCCCTGGTGCCAAAAGGGTTGGGGGCCACTGCTCTAATTGATATGGTGTCTCATCATAACAATAAATGCCATTTATCCAGTGCCTACCATGTGTTGGGCACAGTGATAAACCTTCCATAGATGACTCCATTGCAGCCTTCCCACACCTTGGGAAATAGCTCACTCCCACTTTACACAGGAGGAAAGTGAAGAACAAAACGGTTAAGCACATGGCGCAAGTCACAAAGTCAGGGAGTGGTAGGGCCAGGGTTTCAAACGAAGTCCGAGTTCTCTCGTGGTATATTCCCCTGTTTCAATTTAACTCCCAACATTCTCCCCAGAAATAATAGCACTCAGGGAGAACTTAGTAGTGGCCTGTATTCATTTTCTAGGGTTACCATGACAAAATACCAAAAACTGGAGGGTGGGGTGGGGGGCAATTTAAACAACAGAAATTTATTTTCTCACAGTTCAGGAAGCTGGTATCTGAGATCAAGGGTGTCAGCAGGGTTGGTTTCTTCTGAGACCTCTGTCCTTGGCTCCAGATGGCCGTCTTCTCCCTGTGTCTTCCCTGTGTGTGTGTCTGTGTCCTAATCTCTTCTTACAAGGATACCAGTCATGTTGGATTAGGACCCACTGTAATGACTTTCTTCACTACTAAGTTATTAAGTAATAACTTAATGATTGTTTTGAAAGCCCTGTCTCAAATACAGCCACATTCTGAGGCACTCGGGGTTTAGGACTTCAACATTTAAATTTTGGGGGAACACATTTGGCCCACAACACTGCCCAATAAAAATCCTCTACTCAAACCCATGGAATGAAACACACTTCATTTTCTTCGCACCTACAGCTAGGAAGCAGGTAAGACTCAAAGCAAAGGCTGTGTGGGATACTGGAAGCCTCGGAGCCTCCCATCTGCCTGGAGGTGCCTCAGCCACTACAAACAGCACCAGAGAGGGTTCTCCCAGCTCCTGTGTGTGTCAGGAGCTTGTTAACCTATAATGGGTATAATGGGCTTACACATGTTGAGAAAGTTCATTATCCTTTGACCTTTGTTTTAAACATACAAGTTTTAAAGCAATAATAATCAGCATTTATTAAACACATATTATGTGCCAGAGTCTCCACAAATGTTGGCTGTTATTCTGCATGCTTCACATCTACTGTCTCATTTAATCTTCTTGACAACTCTCAATGTGCTACTGAGAAAACTCGCACAAAGTCAATGGCCCCAAAACCCTCAGCTGTAGGGCAGCTCCGTTAGTCAAACTGAGAGGCTTAGGTTGCCTGCAGTGGCCTCTCAAGATCTCATTCTTGTACAAGGGAAAATTTGAATTAAACTGATAGAGCTGAAAGTCCTCTCCAACAACTGTTCTTTGAGGCATGTGTAAACCCTCTGTCTGTAGTTTGTATAGTCATGAACCAAGCTTCTTTCCATCAGTCCAGGGTACATCCTCCAGTCCCTCTAGAATGGGATAATCCCTCCTTTAATGCTCAGAGAAAGAGTCTTTATACACTTGGTTAGAGATTAAATTGTACAGGGAGACTTTTGGCTTACCTTATTCTGCAAATATCATGTCACATGGATTAGTTATGATTTAGAACGAAAGCCCTTTAAAAACTTACTCCAATGGCTAAAAGGTGGAAAACGATTGTGCTGTCTCTTTAGGCTTCGAGGCAAGAAAAAATCATGAAGTACATAGGTGATATCTATGTATTTCAGCCTGCCTCCCATCCCATAAATCAAATCCTTATAATCCTTGGCCCAGCAGGCAGGGAAGACTGTATAAAACAGGACCATTTAGGACTCTTAAAAAACCCTGTCCACAAGCACGCTGTTACTCCCTACCTCTGGAAATAAAACATTCCCATTAGAGTTAATTCCACTGTTAACCAGTTAAAAATGTTAATATTATTCATACTTTATTGTTAATAATATTAACATTGGCTAGCATTAATGTGCTGACTACCTCCCAGGAACTGTTTTCATTCCTTCTGCCTGTATAATTCCTTTTATCTTGACAACTTTTGATGTGCTTTGAGGCTTCCATTTTACAGATATGGAAATTCAGTCATGGAGAGGTTAGAAAATTTACCCAAAATCATACACCCAGTCAGTGGCAACACTGGAATTTAATCTCAGGGAGTCTGGTTCTACTCAGGCACAACCTTCTCGCATGATTCAATATCTCACTTTCCAGATGAAGAAACTGGAGCCCCGAGCCAGTCCGTGACCTGGCCTGGGTCACACAGCCTCTGAACATCAGAGTTAAGACCAGAACTCAGGTGTCCTGACTCCAGTCCAGCATGCTTTCTGATGATTCCCCAGCAGCCCTGGAGGTGGGGTGGGGGTAAATTGGGTACAGAGGGTCAGAAGGGGCCCATCTAGAAATAAGAGCCTGAGTAAAGAATTCTGGGCCTCCATAGAGAGTGAGGGGCACACACTGCTGAAGGGACGGACCTCACTGAATAAGCAGGTGGAATGTTAGGGGGTGATTTTACAACCTTGACCGGGGCCCGGGATGTCAAGTTTTATACGGATAGAGATCACTACCAAGGGCATGGTTGTATGTGCATGTGTCTGAATAATGTGTGTGCATAATATATATTTTTAATGTGTGTATATATTATGTACATAATATATACTTATATTTACTATATGATGTATATGTGTATATAAAATCTACATATAATATAAATATATGTGTTTACTATAGAATGTATGTGCATGTACACACATACACACACTAACACATCCCATATATATGTAACCTGAAATTTTTCCTGTGGCTCAGGTCCACCCAGCTGGGCCTGGAGTCACCTTCTTTCAGTCTGGTTCCATCATGGAAAGTAACCTCAAATAAGAGACCACGACCACTTACAAGGTTAAGTGGGTATGTGGGATACTAATAACATCTACTCTACCAGATTGTGGTGGGCACTAAATGGAATGTGAAAGTACTATAAAAGTACTTTCTATACTACTTTAAAAGAACTATAAAGCTTCACAAGTATTAGATAGGCTACAAAGTGTACAGTAGCTAACTAGCAGGACCTCTCAAGATAGCAGCTCTCAACACTGGAATCAACCAAAGATCTGTTTTTTAGAAAAATTAAAATTTAAAATGACTGATTTTAGAATCCTAATCCAGATCAGAATCTGTGGGGGGTTGGGGGATAAGGCATCTTTTTAAAAAAAATTTTTTTAAGTTCCAAGGTGATTTTAATATTCAGCCAGGGCTGAGATCCACAGCTTCAACTTATAATGCCAACCGGGAAGAAAGAGGCAGTTTAGCGAGTGTATGTTAGAGTACAGACGGTCCCTGACTTATTTATGATGGTTTGACTTACGATTTTTCGACTTTAACATGGTGTGAAAGTGACTTGCATTCAGTAGAAACCGAACTTTGAGTAGCCATATGACTATTCTGTTTTTCACTCTCAGTACAGTATTTAACAAATTACATGAGATACTCAACACTTTATTATAAAATAGGCTTTGTGATAGATTATTTTGCCTAATTGTAGTGTTCTCAGCATATTTAAGATAGGGTAGTGTAAGCTATGATATTGATAGGTTGGGCATATTAAATGCATTTTTTGATTTTTCGGATATTTTCAACTTAGAGTGGGTTTTTTAGGATGTAACTCCATCGTAAGTTGAGGAGCATCTGTAATCAAAGATTTAAATCAGGCATAAAATAGACAAGAGAAGCTAAGACTATTAGCAACTATCTGATTCAAGCCCCTCATTTTGTGGGTAAAGAAACCGGTCCATAGAGGGAAAGGTTACTGTGGCCAGATTCTCCTGACTCCGTGGTCCAATCTGCTTTCACTTTGTAAATGGATTCAAAACTACATGTCCAACATTAACTACAACATCTGTATTGCTTGATACTTTTTTGAGAGCTAGTCCACATGTACCGGCTGACAGACTATGACTGCATCTTCGCTGTCTAACATTCCCTTACCACTCCATACACCCTGCTTCATGAACCTGCAGAGGGGCTATGAGAAACATTTGGCACCCTGTGTACCTAACTCTACGCAGAAGGCTTAAAAATGAATAGTGGACTGGGTGAGTGGCTCACACCTGTAATCCTAGCACTTTGGAAGGCTGAGGCGGGTGGATCACTTGAGGTCAGGAGTTCAAGCCCAGCCTTTCCAATATGGTGAAACCCCATCTCTACTAAAAATACAAAAATTAGCTGGGCATGGTGGCACACATCTGTAATCCCAGCTACTCAGGAGGCTAAAAAGCAGGAGAATCGCTTGCACTCAGGAGGCGGAGGCTGCAGTGAGCCGAGATTGTGCCAGTGCACTCCAGCCTGAGCAACAGAGCGAGACTCTGTTTCAAAAAAAAAAAAAAAAAAAAAATAGGGAAACCAGTTTGGTTAGAATAGGTAAAAGTCATCTAAGCTAATGAACCCAACATCCTATATTCCAAAGATGGAATGAAACATATAAGAACTGCAGGTCCTTCTTCCAGGCATCTAGGAGAACTACATACGAATGAAGTCCATTAAAAGAAGCCATAGAGTTCATTTTTTGGCTAATTTCATTTTATTATAAAATTAATGAATGCTCATTTTTAAAAAATGAACAATACAGAGATGTACATGAAAGAAGCTCACGGATCCCTCATAATCCCAACCTTCTATATCTAGCATGCATCTTCCTTTTTAGCAGATGGAGCATACACTTTAATACTGTTTTCGATATTTACTTTCAAAATCCAAAAATATACCCATATGCATTGATTTCTCCTTTACTTTATCATAACCATGGTATAAAAACTATACTGTAACTTGTTTTTCATTCAACAAAAGATGGACATCTTTCCAAGTCAACTCATATTGAGCTAGCTTGTACTTTTTAAAGCTGCATAATATTCCACACAGTATGGCAGGTGTGGTGAACTTTCCCCACACCTTAGATTTTCATAGAGAGAGGGTTATCTTTACTCCATTCCCTAGGAGGGAAAATACGTAAGGAACATTTCCCCTTTTTCTCTGCCCTAACTCCCTCCCACTCTCCTCCCCAGGGAAGGAGGAATGACTTAATTAACCAGCTGCTAAATTGAGAAGAGACACTGAGCAGGCCCAGCTCAGGCCTTTGGGGACTTCTCTCTTTGGGAGCCAGCATGCCTTTAGACAAAGGTATTCTCTGTTCTGTGCTCCCTGCACAGAGTTGTTGCACATAATGTTGTCCTGCCTGGAGTGGTCTTGGAGTGTCTGCTCAGCAGCATCAGTAATTGGGTGGCCAAATCAGTGTCATTCAAGGATAAAGAAGTAGGAAATCTGCCAGGCATGATGCTATAATCCCAGCACTTTGGGAGGCCGAGGAGGGAGGATTGTTTGAGCTCAGGAGTTCAAGACCAGCCTGGGCAACAGAGTAAGACCTCATCTCCATGAAAAATTTAAAAAATTACCCAAGCATGGTGACTTGCACCTGTAGTCCTAGCTACCTGAGAGGCTGAGGTGGGAGGATCACTTAAACCGAGCAGATCCAGGCTGCAGTGAGCTGTGATAGTGTCACTGCACTCCAGCCTGGGTGACAGAGTGAGACCCTGTCATGAATGAATGAAAGAAAAAAAGAAAAGGAAAGAAAAGAAAAGGAAAAAAAAAAAAGAAAAGAAAAGAAACCCATTGTGATCAATCAGCTTTACCATTAATGAAGATAATGATTTGATCTCCCCCGTCTGTCTTTTGGGTCTTATTTCCAAATTAGTTCCACATCTAGGAGGAAAGCAGAGTGTTGTCTATTAGTTGCCCAAAACTCCAATACTATGGACGTGATATAATTTACTCAACCATTCTACAACTTCCAAGTTATTTTCAGTTTTTTTGCTATTACAAATAGCACCATTGTATCTATCTTCATGTACTGGTAAATGTATGTCTATAAGATAAATTCCTAGCTTGATCTAATAGTACATATTTTTTAAATTTTATAAATACCACCAGATCACATTCTCCAAAAGTCAAAGCAATGTTTTACTTCCCCCAATAACATATAAGGGTGTGTTCTCCTCACCCTTGCCAGCATAGGGTGCTGTTAATCTGTTAAATCTTTTCAGTGAGATTGTGGAAAACTGGTACTGTATTAATTTTAATTTGCTTTTTCCTTACTGCTGGTTGAATGCCTTTTCATTTATTACTGGCTTTGGCCAATGAGTTTATTACCCACTGAACTAACGTTTCTAAGTGTTTGTTATAAAAAGGGTGGAGTTACCCAGATGAATTAGATGCACAGATTTTAATCAATGGTAATTGAGAATTGGTATAAAGTTAAAAGAACAAGCTATGAAGTTAGACAGCTTGAGATAAAGTCCCACCCTAATCCCCTAGTTGTACAACCTTAGCCAAATTATTTAGCCTGTGTCTCCAATTCTTCTTCTATAAAATAGGAATCATGTAACTACTCTCACAGAATTAAGTGAGTTAATACATGTCAAGTGATTAGCACAGTGCCTGTCACAACATTAACTGTACAATGCATGCTAGATATTATTAGTATCTCTTTTTTTCCATCAAACTCTTTACCCAACACAGTGGCAAGGAGAAAGCTCAAAGACACTAATTAGAGTTGATCAATTTCCCTGCACATCCTCCAGTAGGAAGCATATAAGATGAAAAGACCTCCCCAGAAACCCTACCTGGCCTACCAAATGCATAATAAGTTCCAACATAGTCAAAGAATGGATGTGTCCTAAATCTAAAAACTCAATTAGCCCATCTTCTTTCCCAAATGAGATTTGGGCTGTTAATTGTGCTTTAAAGAGGCCACATTCATTACTTATTTTTTAATCTCTTCATTATTTATTTTAAAATTCTTAGACATACACATTTGAAATAGTAAAAATTAATCAAAAAATATAAGCCCAAGCAGCATAACTAAACTCTGATACTATAGTGTCATGTTTCTTATTAAAAAGTAACTCTGAAATAGCCAGGCATAATGGCACATGCCTGTAGTCCCAGCTACTCAGGAGGCTGAGGCAGGAGAATTGCTTGAGCCTGGGAGGTGGAGGTTGCAGTGAGCTGAGATCATGCCACTGCACTCCAGCCTGGGCCACAGAGTCAGACTCAAGAAAGACAGAAAGAGAGGAGGGGAGGGGAGGGGAGGGGAGGGGAGAAGAGAGGAGAGGGAAAGAGAGAAAGAGAGAGAGAGAAGGCGAGAAAGAAGAGAGGAGAG
Organism: Pongo pygmaeus; assembly: GCF_028885625.2. Taxonomy (NCBI): domain Eukaryota; kingdom Metazoa; phylum Chordata; class Mammalia; order Primates; family Hominidae; genus Pongo; species Pongo pygmaeus. The sequence goes on from NC_072378.2 coordinate 20,186,998, forward strand.
GAGGGGAGGGGAGGGGAGAGAAGGGAAGGAAAAGGAAGGGAAGGAGGGAGGGAGGGAGGAAGGAAGGAAGGGAGGGAGGGAGGGGAGAGGAGAGGAGGGGAATGGAAGGGAAGGGAAGAGAGGGAAGGGGAGGAGAGGAAGGAAGAGGAGAGGAGAGGAGAGAAGAGGAGAGGAGAGGGGAGTGTATTTGGTTGTTTCATATCTCTAAGGAGGCAATAAGTACAAATATCATCAGGGTTTTCCCAATGGGTAAAATAAAGAGGTTAAATAAGGTCATTTAAAGAGAGAGAAGAAAACAGATGAAACAGATTCCCAAGTAACGTCTTTTCCCAACAACCTATGTTGTCTCCTAAACAACAACAACAAAAACTGTCTTGAACAGTTATTTTCCTGGTGGACTTAGGTAAAAACTTTACCAGTCCAAAGTGATAAAAACGTTATCACTCCGTAGCCATATGCACTCTCCTATATACCAATAATACTACTTGCTATTTAAGATGCTGCCATGAGTAAGATCTCTGGGGACAATGGAAAATGCAGAACCAGGGCTATATTTTCTTATGCAACACCCCAGGGTGTGACCAATTATCTCACAGTGTGTTGTGAAATTCTCAAAAGTCTCAAAACAAAATTAATTTTAATTTGGTTTAATTTGAAAATAAAACACACTGCCATTTAGCTTTTCCAAAACAGAGATCTTATGGGGCAGGCTGGGATACAGCACAATTGTCACAACTCCAAGAGTGGACGGACCCAAATCTTGGTGACCATTGTGCAACGTGGGACTGACGAAATAGGAATATCTGTGATTCTGCCTGGTCCCTAGGAACTGAACTATTTTGAGCTTCTATTATGTAATCACCTTCTCCAAAATATGTGTGTATATTAAAAAGGAAACTCTGATGTGGACCAAGAGTCAAAGTAACTACAATTCTCCGTTCAAAAAAAAAAAAAAGGAAAAGAAAAGAAAAAGAAAAAACCTTATCCTACCCAACAGCAAACTAGACAACAGTTTTCAAAACTGGGAAACAAGTTACCAATTATAGGTTTTTAAAAACTTAATAATAAACACGTTTTCCTGTGGTGCCTATTAATTCTCCCATCCTCCCATCTCTTGATAATCATAGGAGGAAAGAAGGGGGAGGGATTTGTATCTTTAAAATTTAACCCCAAAGAATCTCTAAAGTTATACTCCATTTTTAACCTCCCTTTGTGCCATAAATGGCAACATATCCCTAACACGCCACAACTACTCCAGCCAAGTCATCGACTATCTCCTTGCTTGCAAAGCCAATGAACAACACCCAGTCTTGGCCTGCCATGATCTCTTGGCAGCCTCTGACACTGCACATTACTCGCTGCTCTTCCTTCTTGAGTCCCTGACACCACATTCCCACGGCTGTCTTCTCTTACCTCTCTGACCAGGCTTATCCCTCTCCTTTGAGGGTGGTTCCCCTGTTGCCCACCCCTGCAATGATGGTGCCCTTCTAGGGGCCATCCCTGGCCAGTGTCTCTGCTATGCCATGTTATATGCCAAGGTAACCTTTCTCACTCCTATGCCTCCAAATACCATGCCTTCCAAATCTTGATCTCCAGCCCAGATGTCTCTCCTGAAGACATACAGTGAACCCTAAGTATATAGCCCAATGCCTACAGAAATCCTCACTTGCATAAACCATAGACACCTAAATTTCACTGTCCTTAACAGAATTCATCATCTTCCTCCTTGACTATTCCTCCTCCAGGTCTCTTAGCCAACGGTGGGGTCGTTCAACAAGCCAGCTGTTCAGGCCAGAAACTAGAGTTGTATCTCCCTCTCTAACACCCCATTAAATAGAATCAATCAACTCATATTATTTATTTTGCCTCCTAAGTCTATCTTAAATCTATGCATTTCCCTCCATATAGCTACCTGAATTCAGGGCACCATTCATTTCACCTGGACAACTCTAAAAGACAGCTATGCCTCTGACTTTGCACAACCCTCCTGCTCCTCCCCCTTAGCCTTTCTGATCTCAGCTTAGAAGTCACCTCCTCCAGGAAGCCCTCCCTTCTACCCAAGTGCAAGATAGGTGATCTGCTGCAGTGCTGTAGGAACACCCTCAGCTTCTGCAGTCACAGCACTTCTCACTCTGTATTGTAATGACCTCTTTACCCGGGCAAAAAACTTCAAGAAGGCGGAAACCATGTCTATCTTTTTCACCAATGCATCCAGAGTGCCTGGCATATATTAGGGTCTCAATATTCTGAATGAATGAATGAATGAATGAATGAATGAATGAATGAATGAATGACATGCTCTGGAGCAAGGGAAATTGGCCAGCATGCTAGGGAAATTTTTAAAAGGTAGAAAAAGGAAAGATAGAGTGGAGAACAGGTAATAAAGGCCTCTAAAGACCGTGCTTACTCTATTCTGCAGGAAATATAGTTTTGGTTACTTCCTGCTGGCAAGGATTTAAAAAAAGAAATACAGTTTCAGGCCTCTACCAGACATTGAGAAAACCTTTACTGAAAGGCTGATGTGTAAGAATGGAATGCTTTAGAGCTATAGGTGACTTCAGTAAAAGTGTTCCTCTCTAATATATAGGTGTCATTTTAATAATCAAAGTTATTTAGGCTGGGTGCAGTGGCTCATGCCTGTAATTCCAGCACTTTGGGAGGCCAAGGCAGAAGGATTGCTTGAGCCCAGGAGTTCAAGACCAGCCTGGGCAACATAGCAAGATGCCATCTCTACAAAAAACTTAAAAAAAAAAAAAAAACTAGCTGGGCATGGTGGTGCACATCTGTAGTCCCAGCTACTCAGGAGGCTGAGGCAGGAGGATCACTTGAGCCCAGGAGGTCGAGGCTGCAGTGAGCTATGACTGCACCACTGCACTCCAGCCTGCCAAGACCCTGTCTCAAAAGAATAATAGCAATAATAATGGTAATAATTTTTAGGTTATTTCATGTACATCTATTGGAAATGATTAATTCAAACCCAATCTGATTTCCAATCAAATCCTCACTCCCAACTTAATGGAAAACATTATAGCTAACTCCATTTATCCAACCCCAGCAGTATCACTGACAGCAGAAAATCATTTTACATCCTTATAGAAGAAAAAAGAAGCCAGGCGCAGTGGCTCATGCCTGTAATCCCACTACTTTGGGAGGCCAAGGCGAGATAAATGCTTGAGCCCAGGAGTTCAAGGCCAGCCTGGGCAACAAAGAAAGAACCTGTCTCTACAAAAATTAAAATAATTAGCCAGATGTGGTGGTGCTCACCTGTAGTCCCAGCTACTTGGGAAGCTGAGGCAAGAGGATCACTTGAGCCAAGAAGTTCAAGGCAGCAGTGAGCTATGATCACACCACTGTATTCTAGCCTGGGAGGCAGAGTGAGATTCTGTCTCTAAAAAAACAAAAACAAAAACAAACAACAAGAAGAAGAAAAACAAAAGGAAAAGAGAGAAGATAGTAAGTATAATGTAACTGATAGAAACAGCTGTTAAAAATTGATTCCTAGGGGCCAGGCGCAGTGGCTCATGCTTATAATCCCAGCACTTTGGGAGGCCGAGGCAGGCGGATCACGAGGTCAGGAGATTGAGACCAGCCTGGCCAACATGGCAAAATCCCATCTCTACTACAAATACAAAAATTAGCTGGGCATGGTGCTGCCTATAGTCCCAGCTACCCAGGAGGCTGAGGCATGAGAATCTCTTGAATCCAGGAGGTGGAGGTTGCAGTGAGCCATGATTGCACCACCTCACTCCAGCCTGGGCAACAGAGCAAGACTGTCTCAAACAAACAAACAAACAAAAAATTGTTGATTCCTAGGGATGGCTAAAGTTTCTCTTACTACCTACACCCTCCAAATCGAGGGCCTACTGCCTTGCTTCCTCAACTCTCGCTCTTAAAACCAAACAGAATGTGAAGTCAACCTTTTTGCCTGCCCAAATTTGTAGTTAGCAAATACCCTAAGTTTTTGTGTGCTTAAAGTTTTTTTTTCCAAAAAAGACAATTCCAAAGAGAAATACAATGAAAGGCAGGCAAGCAAATAAATATAAAATACGTATATGCAAATATAACACTGATCTACACAGACCATCAATAGCATATTTAATATGTTTCAACATGATAGGATGTTCAAAAATACAGGGGGTAAAAAGACAAAAAGCATGATTTAGCTTCCTTGGATGGTGATATGGGTTGGATCAGTGTCCCCACCAAATCTCATGTTGAATTGTAATCCCCAGTGTTGGAGGTGGGGCCTGGTGGGAGGTGGCTGGAATATGGCCATGGATTTCTCATGAATGGTTTACTGTCATCCCCTTGGTGCTGTTCTCATGATAGTGAGTGAGTTCTCACAAGATCTGGTTGTTTGGAAGTATTTAGCACCTCCACCCTCACTCTCTCTTGCTACTCTGGCCACATGACATGCCTTCTCCCCCTTCACCTTCCACCATGATTGTAAGTTCCCTGAGGCCTCCCCAGTAGCTGATGCTGCCATGCTTCCTGTACAGCCTGCAGAACCATAAGGCAATTAAGCCTTTTGTTTTAATAAATTACCCACTCTCAGGTATTGCTTTATAGCAGTGTGAGAATGGACTAATACAGATGGATTCTATGAAGAAAATGTGAGTTTTCATCCATATCACACAAAACTGAAACCTGTGGCCTCTGAGTAATAGAAACTGGTGTCTTCTAGACGTCTGCATCCATGAAAGAAACAAAAAAAACTTCTGGAAGTTAATCTAGAACTTAAATCTCAAAATTCCATGAATCGTAAAAATTAAAACAGGTTTTTAATAGATACCACATTGAATGGAAATATTTTATCAGAAATGATTAAAGCCTCATTTTGGAAAATACCTGAAATAGAGTCAAAATACATTTGGCTATTCATGAATAGAAAGACATATAAGAGATTTATGAAGAAACAGACCAGAAATCAGACAACTTTTAAAATCTGAGTACTACATGCAGAGCTAGGCAGTGCAAGTATTTCGGAATACCAGGTTTAAGTAAGACAGGGCCAGGCACGGTGGCTCACTCCTGTAATCTCAGCACTTTGGGAGGCCGAGACGGGTGGATCACTTGAGGTCAGGAGTTCGAGACCAGCCTGGCAAACATGATGAAACCATGTCTCTACTAAAAATACAAGAATCAGCCAGGCATGGTGGCAGGTGCCTGCAATCCCAGCTACTCTGGAGGCTGAGGCAGGAAAATTGCTTGAACCAGGGAGGTGGAAGTTGCAGTGGCCGGGATCACGCCACTACACTCCAGCCTAGGCAACAGAGGGAGACTCTGTCTCAAATAAAGTACAAAGAAAGGAGAAAGACAAACATGTAGGGGATGGGAAATAAGTACGAAGAGGAAAGACAAAAAGGATGTGGTAACGGTTCCTCACGAGACAGTTATAAAGCTCAGATAAGGTCTTAGCACCGACCACACAGTGTAAACAATAAAAACTCTGGACAGAGTCTAATTATTTTTCCAATTGAATGTGAGGGTCTCATGGACAGAAACATAGTGGTTCATTACTCTGGATCTCTGGCACCTAGCACAGTGCCTGGCACATAAGAAGTACAATCCTGCATCGCTTAACAATGGGAATACATTCTGAGAAACACGACATTAGGCAATTTTGTCATCATGCAAGCATCATAGAGTGTAGTTAAATCAACCTAGATGGTGTAACCTACTGCATACCTAGGCTAGATGATATAGCCTATTACTTCCAGGTTACACATCTGTACAGCAACTTACTATACTGAACACTGCAGGCAAGTATTTGTGTATCTAAACAGAAAAGATACAGTAATAATACAGCAGAAAAAATGTAAAATGGTGCCCCTGTCCAGGGCATTTACCATGAATGGAGCTTGTAGGACTGGAAGTTGCTCTGAGTGAGTCAGTGAGAGGGTGGTGAGCCTAGGACATGAGTGTATACTTTTATACAACTGGCAGCATGGTAGGCTTGTTTATACCAGCATCACTACAAACACATGAGCAATGTGTGCTATGACATTACGACAGCTAGGGAATAGGAATTTTTCAGCTCCATTGTAACCTTATGGGACAACTATAGAATACATGGTCCTTCATAGACCAAAACGTTGTTATGTAGTACATGACTGTATTTGAAAACAGTCCCACTCACAGGATCCACACTGATTGCAAATTGTATCAGCTAACCAATTTTCGAAGAGGACTTTTCAAAGCAAAAAGTTAGTTATGACTTCTTAAAGTTCTTTATTATTTTCACATCTGACATTAGGGGCACATGTCAGAAGTGAGGCAGTATTAGTCACAAGAGGCAAATTAATTCACCCTGGATACACCATTTAATAAGACAGTCAAGAAAGAAAGTTTGCAGAAAAGCCACTGTCTGGTAGATACTAAAGGCAGAATGAAGACTTCTGCAGGCAAGCAAAGGAAACAGAGACACCTCAAAAACCATTCTCTCTCCTAAGTGCTGATCTCCTATAAGATCCCACAAAAGAAAAAAAATTTAACTACTAAAAATAATATAATGAGAAAGGATCAAGAAGAAAAATTGCCTTTAGCACAGACACTGCTTCTTTTTAAGTCAAGTATTTTAAGCTCAGGTTCTTTTTTTCTCAGAGATGGGGACTCACTCTGTTGCCCAGGTGGGAGTGCAGTGGCGAGATTATAGGTCACTGTAACCCTGTAACCTCAAAATCCTGGGCTCAAGTGATCCTCCCATCTCAGCCTCCCGACTAGCTAGGACTAGAGGCATGAGCCACTGAACCCAATTAATCCTTTAATTGTTTTATTATTTATTTATTTATTTTTTTGAAATGGAGTCTTACTCTGTTGCCCAGGCTGGAGTGCAGTGGTGCAATCTCGGCTCACTGCAACCTCTGCCTCCTGGGTTCAAGCGATTCTCCTGTCTCAGCCTCCCTAGCTGGAACTACAGGCGCACGTCACCACACCTGGCTATTTTTTGTTCTTTCTTTCTTTTTTTTTTTTTTTTTTGTATTTTAGTAGAGACGGAGTTTCACCGTGTTGTCCAGACGTCTCAAACTCCTGAGCTCGGGCAATCCACTCGCCCCGGCCTCCCAAAGTGCTAGGATTACAGGCATGAGCCACTGCACCTGGCCTTTTTATTTTTTTGTAGAGACTGGATCTCACTATGTTTCGTAGGCTGGTCTCTAACTCTTGGGCTCAAGTGATCCTCCCACCTTAGCCTCCCAAAGTGCTAGGATCACAGGCATGAGCCACTGCATCCAGCCAATGCTCAAGTTCTTTAAAATATATATATACTTTTCTCTTCACAAGAAACTGAAGAAACAGTATCACCTGCTGACAATGATATATACAATTAAAACAAGGTGGGGCACAGTGGCTCATGCCTATAATCCCAGCACTTTGAGAGGCCAAAGTGGAAGGATCACTTGAGGCCAGGAGTTCAAGACCAGCCTGGGCAACAAAGTGAGAACCTGTCTCTATAAAAAGTAAGATAATTAGCTGGGCATGGTTATGTGCACCTGTAATTGCACCTACTAAGGAGGCCGAGGCAGGAAGATTGCTTGAGCTCAAGAGTTCAAGGTTACAGTGAGCTGTGATTGTACCACTGCAGTTAATCCTGTGCAACAAAGTGAGACCCTGTCTTTAAAAAAAAAAAAAAAAAAATTACAACCTATATCATACAGGCCAATAGATGGAATGACTGTCTGCAAAGAGCTATTTAGAACTTCACTACGAAAACCTGTGCTTCTGTTTCTGTTTGAGTTAATACAATATGGTGTCATGGCTATGAGCACAGGATCTGGAGCCTGCATAGATCCAAACCTGAGGTCCACTACACACCTTCTTCTTCTAGAAAATGGACATATGCCCTACCTCATCAAGTAATTGTGAGTTTTTAATATTTTAACATGTGTAAAATATTAATACTGATAACAGTGCTGGCAAAGGACTCTCAAAGGATAATGATGATGATTTTTACCTCAGAAATAGCTAATTTTTTATTTTTTTGAGACAGTCTCACTCTGTCGCCCAGGCTGGAGTGCAGTGGTGCAATCTCAACTCACTGCAACCTCCGCCTCCTGGATTCAAACAATTCTCGTGCCTCAGCCTCCCTAGCAGCTGGGATTACAAGCACGTGCCACCATGCCCAGCTAATTTTCGTATTTTTAGTAGAGGTGGGGTTTCATCATGTTGGCCAGGCTAGTCTTGGACTCCTGACCTCAGGTGGCCCGCCCACCTCAGCCTCCCAAAGTGCTGGGATTACAGGTGTGAGCCACCGCGTCCAGCCTACTATTCGTTTTTACTCCATCTCAAAGATTATAAAGAGGTCTAGCTTCATGATCATTCATTATAATTATGGTCAGAACTCCACAATTTACACAGCTACTTCATACATATTAGAAACACTAAACATTTCATAATGGTCTAACCTACCATCAAGAATGTCCTGCCTACAGTCAGTACCCTGAAGAAAACAGCACTAAAGACCTCCCAGGGTGGTGTTTCAACAATTAAACATAGGCCAGAACTTTGTCACCTTTGCCAGTGCTTGGCCTTCGATTTTCAGGAAGGTACATTTTCTCCTGGTTCATTTTCTTAAGCAGACAACAGATGGGTTTAGACCTATCTTGGGGATGATAACAAATATATCTATTTTAAAACCCATCAAGGTCCTCAGATATGGACAATAAAGTGAAGCACAGCATCTGGGGTTTTTTGTTTGTTTTAATTTATTTTTATTTTTTGTAGAGACGCAGTCTTACTTTGTTGTCCAGGCCAGTCTTGAACTCCTGGGCTAAAGAGATCCTCCTGCCTCAGTCTCCGAAAATGCTGGGGTTACAGGTGTGGGCCACTGTGCCCAGATAAAGTACAGCATTTTGATTTCTATAATCTCAGCACTTTAGGAGGCCGAGGTGGGCGGATCACGAGGTCAGGAGATCGAGACCATCCTGGCTAGCACGGTGAAACCCCTTCTCTACTAGAAAATACAAAAAATTAGCTGGGCATGGTGGCGGGAGCCTGTAGTCCCAGCTACTCGGGAGGCTGAGGCAGGAGAATGGCGTGAACCTGGGAGGCAGAGCTTGCAGTGAGCCGAGATCGCGCCACTGTGTTCCAGCCTGGGCAACAGAGTGAGACCCTGTCTCAAAAAAAAAAAAAAAAAATTGGCAAATGTTTCCAAGGCATTATCCTAAAATGTCTGCTTTCTCTGACACTTTTCTTTTCTCACTTTTGTCTCTTTCCCCAAAGCTCAGCCTAACTGCCACCACCCCTGCCACCTCACTTCCCTCTTTCCCTTTACTCTGAAGCCAGTTCCCCTAAATTCCTCCTGGTAGAATGGATAACTGGGGAGATTCCCTGGCATTGAGTGTCACTCGCAAGACTCGTGTCCCACAAGTACCTGAAAGGTTCTCAGTGCTCCATTCTAACATTAAAGTACTCTATCCCCATGTGGAAGGAAATATACTTTGCTTTTATGTGTAAACCCCTTAGCCCTATACAGTATACAATTAATTTTTTCAATGGCATAAACTTAAAAAATCTACTACTTTGGAACCCCACTAAGCCAAGATGCAACTTCCTGTCTCCTACTGTGGTTTTTTTCTATTTCTGTTTTACATTTAAATTGGACCATTCCAAGTATAAGTGGAAGTCACTTTCTGCTGCTACTAGTTAGTCCCCAGGGATATAAGTTCTGTGGGCAAGGGGGTTGGAATTAGGCAGAGGGGCACTCAGGAAAGTTGACAAAGTTGATAAATAAAGTTGATAATAAAGTTGATAAATACAAATAAAATATGTTGATAAATAAAAATCAAACATGTTGATAAATAAAATTAAAACATGTTGATTCAATGAATAATCCTCTAAGCTGTCCCACAGAACACCACTTCCCTTTAGAGCATAGGATAAAGTTGCTATGGCTACCAAGTTCAAAGATCTCATGCTTGCAATCTTATCAAACGCTAATCCCTGGAACACATGTGTTAGAAAAGCATCATAGAATTCTGGGAAATAAATATTTTAAAATTAATAGTTATTGTTATTGTTTTTGTTCTAAACATGAAGGTCCTTCCAGGTATACCTCAAGTACACCTGGAGTCAGAATGAAGACATTCATTCCCTGATTCTGGACCAGCCACCAACTAGCTCTGTGACAAGCACACCATGGGATGCAATCATTGTCTGGTATGAATTGAACATCAGACAATTCATCTAGTCCCTGAGGGGCTAAGCTTTCTAACTAGGAAAATCAGAAGATCATATTAATGATCCATAAGATTCTAACTCAAAAATTCCTATAAATGTTTTTAATGGGGTTTTTTTTTTTCTTCAACTTTTAAGTTCAGGGATACCTGTGCAGGATGTGCAGGTTTGTTACATAGGCAAACGTGTGCCATGATGGTTTGCTGCACAGACCATCCTATCACCTAGGTATTAAGCTCAGCATTCATTAGTTATTCTTCCTGATGCTCTCCCTTTCCCCACCCCCACACCCCACAAATGTTGGCTGTTATTCTGCAGGCTTCAAGTCTACTATCTCATTTAATCTTCTCAACAACCCTCAATGTGCTACTGAGAAAACTCACACAAAGTTAATGGCCCCAAAACCCTCAGCTGTAGGGCAGCTCCATTAGTCAAACTGAGGTGCTTAGGCTGCATGCAGTTGCCTCTCAAGATCTCATTCTCGTACAGGAGAAAATCTGAATTAAGCCCCACTGTGTGCTGTTCCCCCCAACCATGTGTCCATGTGTTCTCATCATTCAGCTCCCACTTATAAGTGAAAACATGCAATATTTGGTTTTCTGTTCCTGCATTAGTTTGCCGAGGATAATGGTTTGTAGCTCCATCCATGTCCCTGCAAAGGACATGATTTCATTCATTTTTATGGCTGCATAATATTCCATGGTGTATATGTACCACATTTTCTTTATCCAGTCTATCCAGTCAACCTAAATGGGCATTTAGGTTGATTCCATGTGTCTGTTATTGTGAATAGTGCTTCAATGAACATATGCATGCATGTATCTCTAAAATCACTTATATTCCTCTGGGGATAGACCCAGTAATGGGATTGCTGGGTCAAACGGTATTTTTGCTTCTAGGTCTTTGAGGAATCACCACACTGTCTTCCACAATGTAAACAGTGTAAGAGTGCTCCTTTTTCTCCACAACCTTGCCAGCATCTGTTGTTTTTTAACTTTTTAATAATAGCCATTCTGACTGGTATGAGATGCTATCTCATTGTGGTTTTGATGTGCATTTCTCGAAAGATAAGTGATGTTGAGCTTTTTTTTCACATGTTTGTTGACTATATAATAGAAGCAGCAAGGCTATCCCACCAAACATCTACTCCTCCTCAAAGTTCAGCTCACCAGAACATACACAGGTGTCTAGTAGGTACTGGAGATTTGCCGGGGGTTGGATTAAAGAAATAAAACAATGGTAATTTCCTGACAAGAACTGGAAAAAGGCAAGCCCTGAATCTTTCCCTCCTTTCGGTGACCACTGCAATTTGCTTCTGCCAGCCTACTGCACCCATGACATGTCTGTCTTCTGCCACAAGTAACTGTGGATATGTCATCTCCATTACTAGCCTGGCTCTTCTCTGAAGAGAGGACCCTTATCCAGTAGACTTTCACCTTGCCCAGAGAGCAGACACTTTCATGGGCTCTTTTCAACAAACCTTGATAGCTCTTGATGTCCTCCTACTTGCTCCTATTTCCCCTTCATTCCTTTTCCCAACCACTTCCACTCACCCTTGCCCTCATTACTTGCCGTTTTCCCCTCCCTCAGCCCTGCTATGTTCCCTTATTGGCTCACCCCTGCCATCTCCTGAGGGCCTACCCAGTGGGGACTCTGGGGTCCCTCGGACAGCTCGCTAACCCCTTTCTTGCTCCAATAAACACCACAGCTCTCTGCATCACTCATATCCTACTCTCTGGCCCTCATAGAATGAGCTGCTCTAATTTTTGGCACTAAGCTCAAGACTTGTCTACACTTGATGAACCTGACAACAAAATCCCACTTTGAGCTGCCCTTAACTTCATAAGAATTGCTGGACTTTAAAGATGAATTTCTGGCTTTTAAATTTGACACCATCTCTCTATTTTACCACTTAGCAAATACCAATTACTTGATACTTTTGATGTTTTACATTCAGAGACATACAATGTATCCATGGGCAAGTGCATTTAATTAAAACTTTCATTTAATAAATGGCATCTCTTACATAAACTTGCAACATGTTTTCCAATTGGAGACCTAGAAAGGCTTAATTAGAACTTAAAATTTAAGAATTAAAGAAAGTGAAATGACCAGGAACCAGTTTGATTTAGCCTAAGCTGAGTTTAATGAGACATACAATTAAAATAGAAATACTAGCAAATGATTACCTTGAGCCAATCAGTTTTAGGCAGTGCTAATAGCAGGTTAAAAATAGAAACAGGATGATTTCATCTTGCCTACTTCTCAGCTGCCAAAGTACTTGCCTGTTGAGGGCATTTCCCATCTTGTGGCTGCAGTGGGGAGAGATGAATTATGAATGACAATCTGGCCACAACTTCGACTGTTATGGTGACTCCCCGCTCCCCAGGTACCACCCTAAGATGAGGAAGCCCAGGCCACCTCTGGATGGCCAGAGCATCTCAGAAAGGATAGAACCACCACAGGTGGAGGAGGAAACACCACACCCTGGCCCACTTCACCTGCCCAGGGTGAGACCTTTGCTTTCTTAGATTTCTTTTCTTTCTCCTCCTATTACCATCTCCCTTCTGTCTTCTTCTTCCCCTCCCCTTTCCACCCCCACTTGATTCTATTTTCTCCTGCTGGCCTTTGCATCCATCTGTTTTCTTCTTTCTTGAACTCCAATATGGATGGAAAGTAGTCACAGACTCATTCAATTAAATAAAAATTCCCAGAGAGCCTCTCTCTGACTTTAGGGACTGTGCTACATCGTACTGTGCTTACAAAAATGGCAGAAGCTTTGCTATCCACCTTCTAGAGAAAGAAGTAAAACAAGCACAGCAGACCACTTACACATAAGGCGGCCTCGGTGCCCACGTGTGTGAAACACACACCCTGTGGGCGTCCAAAGGGGAGGGTGCACGCCTGCATGGAGACCAGATGACAAGGGAGGGATCATTCTAAGTGGAGACTGTGTTTCCCAATATACAGCACTATGAAAGGGCAGGGTATATATGTTTATAATTTAGTGCCTCTGAATAATGAGAGATTAGTTTACATCTATAGTAAATTTAAGGAACGGCTACCAGCACACAGAACTTCTCATAGACAACACTATGGGATACAAGAGCCTGGGCTCTGGAGTCGTAACAATTATGGTTTAAATCTCTGCTCATCTACAAAGATCACAGGGTAACCTACGTAGACGCCTGGGTCACCCTGGATAAATTGCTCAAATTCCTTGGTTATAAAATAGGCGTATAGTGCCTATTTCCAGAGTTGTTAGGAGAATCTGAGTAATGCATGGAAGGTATTTGACATTGTCTTAGTCCATTCAGGCTGCTATAACAAAATACCTTAGACTAGGTAATCTGTAAACAACAGACATGTATTGCTCATGGATCCAGAGGCTGGGAAGTCCAAGAGCAAGCAGCCTGGTATCTGGGTGAGGACCCATTCTCCATAAACGGCACCTTCTATATGTCCTTACACAGCAGAAGGGCCAAACAAGCTCCCTCCAGTCTCTTATAAAAACACAAATCCCACCCCAAAGGCCCACCTCTTAATATCATTGCATTAGGAATTAAGTTTCAACATATGAATTTTGGAAGGACACAAACATTCAGACCATAGCAACATCTAACAGACTGCTAATCTTTCCTCCTGGGTCCATACATAATTGAGGACCTCTCATTTCCAGAACACTTGGAAGAGACCTTCCTCTGTTCTCTCCCTCAGTCTGCCCAAGGGAAGGGAATGAGTGACTCTGGGAGACCCTTTCTCCCAGGGGAGCAATGTGTTGGGTCTGTTCTCTGGCCTCTTTCCTAAGCTGCCAGCCCACAGACTGCCCCTTGCCCCTTTCTCCTGCCCCCAGTGAGCCAAACCCCTGTGACACCGTGCAGCTGCTCCAACCACGGCAGGGGTAAATCAGTACCATTCAGGTTGCAGGAGCTCCTCCCTTAACCCAGGTCCATATTGACATCTCCATTTTAGCTTTCTCTACATCAAAGTTGATATCTGGAACTCTGGCTGACACCTGTGTGTGTTTTCCGATTGATTGCCAACTCATAGGAGGAGGTGACAATGGAACTCTCAAACCCCAACCATTATTATAACTATGGGAGATGACAGGGAATTTTTCACAGATAGACACAGTTTCAGAAAACAGGGGAAAGGATTGGCAGTACATGCATAAAAAGAACAAGTAATATAAAGCGCTCTTCAAACAGAGATGATCCTCAGCCTGATCTCCCACTCCTCTCCAGAGAGGACAACCTGTAGCCACAGAGAACTCCCTGTCCTCTGCGTCACCTCCCCTTCATGACTCTCTCACTCAAGGCACCTGGCAGGCTGCCCTGTCCTCCAGGCTGGAAAGTAACTAAAATAAACTGTAACCTAATCCATGGTATGATCTACCTGGAAAAAAAAAATGTGTTTACAGAAAGGAGAAGTCTGCAAGGATTCTACTAAAACAAACCAAAAAATAAGTTTACTAAGACTACGTGAGGATATCCCCAGCCCTCTATAGGTGAGCAGGTGCCACAACCAGCTGAGCCAGGTACAGCCCCATGACACACCTGGGTCCAGCTGACCAGCTTGGCTCAACCACCATGACTGTGATGCCCACCCAACTAACTCCCTTTGCTTCCGATTATACTTTGAATTTGCCAGGAAAGTCTCCTAGGCAAGATATAAAAGATATAAAAGCAAGATATAAAAGCAATGGCTATCCAACATTAGTATTTTTATCCTGTTTATTAGCTGTATTAGTCAAATGAAATGGATAAAATGGCATTCCGTCTGGTTGGTATCCATCTCTAAGCCCTGACAAGTGTAAGTCCACCAACAGAAATCAGATTACTTAGCAAGCTAAGGACAGTACCCAGAACAGTTGTGACTGCACAAAAGTATTGCTGCTGGCAAAACCCTGCCCAAAGGCTTGCCAGCCCCAAAATGTCATTGATATCTCTTTGTCTTAGTCTGTTTTCACACTGCTGATAAAGACGCACCCAGGACTTTATCAAAGAGGCTGAATTGGACTTACAGCTCCACATGGCTGAGGAGGCCTCAGAATCATGGCAGGAGGCGAAAGGTGCTTCTTACATGGTGGCAGCAAGAGAAAAATGAGGAAGAAGTAAAAGTGGAAACCCCCGATAAACCCATCAGATCTCGTGAGACTTATTCACTATCATGAGAATAGCATAGGAAAGACCGGCCCCCATGATTCAATTATCTCCCCCTGGGTCCCTCACATAACACGTGGGAATTCTGGGAAACACAATTCAAGTTGAGATTTGGTGGGGACACAGCCAAACCATGTCACTCTTCCATTTAAATTTAACAGTATTTTAGCAATGCATGGAGTCTTTGGACAGGAACTCAAAGCAAGAGGGGCAGGAAGAGGCAGGGACCTGCATCAGGCCAACCCATGAGGGGAGGGTATGTGGGGAACCACCCAGGTGCCAGCGCTGACGTGGAAGTCCAGCCTGGCTGGCAAAGCTAGTACCAAGGTTGGCAAAACCCCTAGTCCCCATGCAGATGGGGTTGGTAAGGGGGGACAGGTGGAGGACGGGACACTAAGGTAATGTCATGTCACAGCAGGTGGACAGAGAACAGTGGGTGATTATCTAGTATAGCCCACACTGGCAGACAGGTGGGCAAGGGACGGACAATGACCCTTGGGAGTGGATCCTAGTCACTAAGCCAAGGTTCAGACTACACCTCAATCCCTTGAAGGATGACAAGCCCCTGTGTGTCTATAAGCCCCAGATTTTGCGGTGAGCAGTTAGCGTGTCCCCCCACAACCATCCTCCACCAAATGAACCATGGAGGACACAAATCCAGCTGTGCCTCTCCCAGGCTGAAAGCCCTTTAGGTACACCCTCATTCCCTACAGAATGGAACCCTGCCATCATCTTACCATTCTCCCTCTACTCCCTACCTCTCTCCCCCTTTTAGGAAACCTTCCCCTCATCCTTACCCTCCTGCTCCCAACCCCTGAGCACACACACATGCTAGGCTAGATGTCTGCCTCGAACTAGCTCTGTACCGCCTCTATACTACCTATATGTACCTAACATTATAACTGCAGTGTGTGTGTGTGTGTGTGTGTGTGTGTGTGTGTGTGTGTGTACTTTAGCTAAATTTGAGTTCTCTGAAGATAAGGACAAGTTTTATTCATCTGTGTAAGGGCAGGCATAGTGGCTCACATCCATAATCAGCACTTTTGGAGGCTGAGGTGGGAGGATCGCTTGAGGCAAGGAGTTCAAGATCAGCCTGGGCAACATGGTGAGACCCCATCTCTACAAAAAAAAAATTTTAATTAGCTGGGCACAGTGACACATGCCTCAAGTCTCAGCAACTCAGGAGGCTGACGTGGGAGGATTGCTTGACCCCAGGGGTTTGAGGCTACAGTGAGCTATGATCACACCACTGCACTCCAACCTGGGTGACAGTGACAGAGCAAGACCCTGACAATCAACCAATCAATCAATAGTAAGTGTGATGGTTAATTTCATATGCCAACTTGGCTAGGCCAAAGTACCCAGATATTTGGTCAAACATTATTCTAGATGTTTCTGTGGAGGTATTTTTAGATTAAATTAATATTTAAATCAGAAGAATTTAAGCAAGGCAGGTTACCCTGCATAATATTGAGGGGCCTCATCCAATCAGTTGAAGGCCTTAATAGAAAAAGACTGAACTCCCTGGAAGAAAAGGGAATTCTGACAGCAGACTGCCTTTGAACTTGAACTGCAAATCTTTCCTGGATCTCCAGACTTTAAACTTGTCAAGCCTCCATAATCTTTGGCTCTCTCCACACTTACATACAAATACACGCATACACACCTGGTTGGTTCTGTTTTGTGTGGAGAACGCTGGCTAATATCTTAAGCCTAGCACCCATGACAGTGTCCAACATATGGCAACAAAAATTTATTTTATTCTCTAGGGTCCAAGCACTTTCCATATTTTTTCATCCCACCTCTTAACAAACCTATAAGGCAAGTATTATTACCTCCACTTAACAGATGAAAAGACTAAAACACGGGAAGGTTTGGTAACTTGCTCAAGGCCTCATAGGTAATTAATATCAATTCTACCTGCTGTCTCCCATCAATAAATGATTTGGGGCTCATGCCTCTAATCCCGATGCTTTGGGAGGCTGAGGTGGGAGGATCACTTGAGGCTAGGAGTTCAAGACCAGCCTAAGCAACAGAACAAGACCTTGCCTCTACAAAAAATACAAAATATTAGCCCAGCATGGTGGTGTACACCTGTAGTCCTGGCTACTCGGGAGGTTGAGGCTGGATGATCGCTTGAGCCTAGGAGTTTGAGGCTGCAGTAAGCTATGATAGTGCCACTGTACTCCAGCATGGATGACAGAGTGAGACCGTATCAATCAATCAATCAGTCAGTCAATGATTTGGGAGGAAAACAATGGGAGTAAGAAGGCCGAATTTTGCTGAAAGCCAAAGTCTTGCTTATATGCAACATGTAGGAACAAAGAAAGCAGCACAAGGAGGCAATGTCTTCACCTGCTTATGTGCACCATCTCCAACAATGCTTCTGGAGTATCTATTGACTGGGTCCTCTCTCTCCACTCTACAGCCCCAGCACTTAAAAACTCATGTGCCCTGGGTGTTGTCACCTTTCCTGGAGCCCAGGGTGAGGGAATCAAAACCAGAAAGAGAAATGAGAGTGTGTGAGATCTTATGTAGAATGGAGAAGAAACTGTTGCCTTGAACCAAGCTGACTAGCAAGCTCTTCCCTGGGGCTAGTAGGTCTCTGAATCTGGAGGGTCCCCAACAAGTCCAGCCTGAAATGTTGCCACTTTGGGGCAGAGTCCTGGGGGAGCCTTTGAAGAAGTAGCACATATGTGAATATTTTATCAAAGGTACACCTGTGGCGATGTAAAGAGCTAAAAACTGTATCTGGGTCTGGGACTTAAGATAACTACATGAGAGAGAAAACGTGTACTTCTGAAAGTAAATAAACTAACCAGAAATTCAGATGAAAAGCCACAGAGACTTGGGTCAGGCTCAGTGATCAATTTCTAGTTAATTTAACAGGTTCTACACTCTTACATGGAGAAAGCAAAGCATAAGCTGTGGGCATCTGAGCCTTTCAGCTTTAAGCAAAACCTGCAGCCTATAAATATGGTTAATGAAACAAATTTACCAAGTTAGGTGGAAACGTTTATTGCAAAGTTAAACATATTGGGATAAAAATAACCTTTTATGTTTATTCCTCTAAAACATCTTTGACTACCATGACTTGCTCGTTCCGATATTAAAGTCCTCCCAAAGACATGAGACAGGATTCCTAAACTGCCTGGAATGTTTAAACGCCGACCAACAATTCCACTGGCACTAAACGAATTCAGATGTCTAGCCTTCTTACTGTGCCACATTTACTGATTCTGAAGGATGAGTAAAGTAGCAAGCATGCCATCTTGGAAAGAGCATGGACTTTGGTGCCAATCAGTTTTGCCTTGGGCAAGGAATCTAATCTCGAGTCTAGGTCTCATCTGTAAAGTGAAGGAGGGAAAAGGATTATTATTAGGATAATTCTTAAAATTCCATAACAAGATACATACAACACATCCTGCACAAGCATCTAAATGGCCCCTCCACATACAACTAATGCACATGGTGGGTGTTCATGGGGAGTGTGCCCCAGGGCAAGTCTCTGCTGTGGTTTCAGAGAGTTCACCTCCTTCCCACTTTCCCACTGAAAATAGTTTCAAATTCTAGTTTTACAAATTTAAAATCATTTACAAAACCAGAAAAAATTCAGCTATCTCAATTTTCAACAAAGAAGAGAAGGATGAAAAGAGAGTCACATCACTAAGTGGTAGACCCTGGATTCATTAATATGAAAGAACAAGTCAAAAAAGAATAATGCCTATGGTCAGGTCAAGAAGGGAAGGAGACCAGTGGTGCACACCTGTAATACCAGCACTTTGGGAGGCCAAGACAGGAGGATCACTTGAGGCCAGGAGTTTGAGACCAGCCTGGGCAACAGGGTAAAACCCTATCTCTACAAAAAATACAAAAATTAGCTTGGTGTGGTGGCAAATGCCTGTAATCCCAGCTACGTGGGGGGCTGAGGCGGGAGGATTGCTTGACCCCAGGAGGTCAAGGCTGCAGTAAGCCAAGATTGCACCACTGCACTAAGTGCCAGAGCAAGACCTTGACTCAAAAAAAGAGAGAGAGAAAAAGTGTAAGAGAGCGTAGGTTTTCTACCTACGTTTAAAAGTAAAGTTACAGCACTATATGGATCATGTGTAAGAGGCAACCCTATGAACTACAAGGGCATCTAACGAGAAGGATTAGAGGGTATTCAGAGATGCCTCAGTCTTTGTAGAGATAAGAAACTGCAGGCTAAGAATGCTAAATAACACAATGCATACACACACATAAAAGTGGCTTGGCCTTAGAAATAGTAAATTGCCTAATCATCACGGAAGACATGAAATTCCCATGTGAGCAAAAATTTAGAACGAGTCCCTAAACAAGTAAATGCTCAGACAAACCATACCATACACAGCATACTTACACCCTAGAAAATCCTGCTTCCTCCTAAAGACCCTCAGCATATTCCAGGTAATTCTGTTACAGTCTCACCAATGCACCACAATGCAGTAGTTTCTCATTCTGAGGTATTACCTGGAGTTCTTTGTCTCACGACAAATAGAATTAAGGAGTGTGGACACAAAGGGTGAGGTTGGAGCGAAAGTTTAATAAGCAAAAGAAGAAAGCTCTCTGCCACAGACAGAGGGCCCAGAAGAGGGTTGCCATTTTTACAGTTGAATGCAAAGCCTTTTATAAGAAACTGATGAGAGCTGGGTGTCTCATCTGCATAAGGTGTGAATTTCTGGTAGCTCCATGCCATCCTCCTAATGCACATGCAGGCCCTTAGCTTGAGTTACTCCATATTGCTTTGTTCCCCTTACTGCATATGTATCAGGAGACGAAACTTTCCATTGTGGGTATGTCTGGGCAAGTCACCTGTGTAGTCTTTCTTATCTGTGCAGCTGTGGGCATGTCTTAGGAAAGCCCCCTGTGCAAGTTCCCTTATCTGTGCCTGCAGGTTGTTCTTTTGTTTGAAAGAACTCAACCGAGGACCCATCCTAAATGCATGCCTGACCAGTTTCTTCCTTTCCCACCTCTCAGTTCCTGAGGGGTAGATTCCTTCTTTATATTCCCTCAGAGTCTTGGAATTCTTAGAAAATTCCAACTAAGAAAGATCACATGCAGAGCCCAGGAACCCATGTGTTTAAGAGCTGCCCAGAATATCCTGATGGTGATCACTGTTTTCAGAATCAGTGCTGTAAACCATGGACATCTTGCACCCCCTAAGAATGCCTTAGGTCCTTAGGACATTTTGAGACTCATCTACCATTTGATCATTTCCATCTACCTGGCTCCTTCTGAAGGATAAACTGGGATAAATTAATTTTCACTTATTCTTCAGTTGAATAAAAAACATTTTGAAATACACATATATTGTGGAATGGCTCAATCGAGCTAACTACCATATGTATTACCTCACACACATCATTTATTTGTGGTGAAAATACTTAAAATCTACTTTCTAAGTAATTTTTTTTAAGAGACAGGGTCTCACTATGTTGCCCAAGCTGGAGTGCAGTGGCTATTCACAGGTGCGATCATCGCACACTACAGCCTTGAACTCCTGGGCCCAAGTGATCTTCCTGCTTCAGCTTCCCAAATAGCTGGGATTACAGACATGCACCACTATACTCAGGCAGCAATTTTCAAGAATACAACACATTATTATTTTACCTATCATCACCATGTTGTACAATAGATCACTTGAACTTATTCTTTCTGTCTAACTGAAATTTACACCCTTTGAGCAACATATCCCCACCCACCTTCCCAGCCCTAGTTCCTGGTAACCATCACTCCACTCTCAGCTTCTATGAGATCAACTTTTTAAGACTCCGCTTCCAAGTGAGATCACATGGCATTTGTCTACCTGTGTCTGGCTTATTTCACTTAGCACAATGTCCCCCAGGTTCATCCATGTTGTACTAAAGGGCACGATTTTCTTCTTTGTAAGGCTAAGTAGTATTCCACTATTTATATATTACATTTCCTTCATTTATCTGTTGACGGACACTAAGGTTGATTCTATATCCTGGCTGTTGTGAAAGCTCTAAGTTTGTTTTTTTTTTAATTTTTTCTTTTTTACCTTTTTCGAGAGAGTCTCACTCTGTCACCCAGGCTGCAGTGCAGTGACGCAATCTCGGCTCACTGCAACCTACGCCTCCTGGGTTCAAGCGATTCTCCTGCCTCAGCCTCCCAAGTAGCTGGGACTACAGGCACCCGCCACCATGCCTGGCTAATTTTTGTATTTTTAGTAGAGATGGAGTTCCACTATGTTGGCCAGGCTGGTCTTGATCTCCTGACCTCATGATTCACCCACCTCAGCCTCCCAAAGTTCTGGGATTACAGGCATAGCCACTGTACCTGGCCACTCTTAAGTTTTTAAATATGAAAATACTATGCTTGTTTAAAAAATATAAATGTAAAAATTAAAAAGTAAAAGTCTTCTTCACCCTCCCCAGTAAGCCAGGCGATTGAGAGAGTCACGGCCAACATAACCTCCGTCTTTATTTTAATGACTGCCATTTCAGAACTACATAGACAGGAAGATAAAGTATTTTTACGTTTTAAATTTAATGGGACATGAGGTCATAATACACACTGCTCTACCACTTGTTCTTTTCACTCAGTATGATGAATACTTTTCAATGTGACCTCATTTTCTATAATACTTGCATATAATTCCATAGCTTGAGTATACCATAATTAAATCTATTCCTCTACTGCTTCACATTTAGGAATCTTTCTATCTTTAAGTGCCCACTGAGAAAGGCCACTGCTTAAACCACTTACTTATTTGTCAATTAATACTAAAACAAGAATCATAGACTGGCAGCTGGATAAAAAGCAGAACTTCGGGCAGATAGGTAGGGACATCAGGCAGCCAGGAAGTAGTTTCTGTCAATGGCAATCATCACCAGACAGCGTCTGCCTGACCACCACCAGGGACAGGGGACTCATCAACTCCAGCAGTGATCAGAATTGATCTACACAAATCTCATTAATAAGGAACTCTACTTTATGATGAGTTGAAAACTAGCTTCCTAAAGTTTCCATCCATTAGGCTTAATTCTGCTAAGGACACAGAATAATTATTCTCCTCAAACAGCCAATAATTGTTATCATATCTGCTGTGGTTTGAACATATCCCTCAAAAGTTCATGTGTTGGAAACTTAATCCCCAATGCAACAGTGTATGAGGGCAGAATGGATTAATGTCATTACTGTAAAATCCAGGTTAGTTATCTCGAAAATAGGTTGCTATAAAGCAAGTCTGGCCCCTGGTGCCTCTCTGTCTCACACACTCACTTCCACCTTCTAATTTCCACCCTGGGATGACCCTTGCCAAAATGCTGGCACCATGCTCTTGAACTTCCCAGCCTCTAGAACTGTGAATCCAATAAACATCTATTGTTTACAATTTACCCGGGCCATGGCATTGTGCTATAGCAGCAGAAAAAGACTAAGACAATATTATATTGAAGGCTTTCTCTAGTTTAACATCCCCCGCTTCCTCCAACAATGTCTCTTTATAAGAAATAGGTTCAAGGCCACACTTTAATGCTCACTTTCCTTTGGCTACACCTCAGTTTGCCAGTGTCCCTCCTAAAAGCTAATACCCAGCTTTAAGCCACCGAACACTTGGGAAAGTTATGACTTGACCAGCACAGAGTGGACCACTGTGGCCACCTGCCTGCCACAGTATCACCTGCTGCAGACAGAACAGCAAAATAAGTCCCCTGGGTCATTTCACCACATTGGACAAGCCCAACAGGGCAATTGCAGAGATGAGATAACCCATGTATTTAGCTCGATGTAATAATACAGGAAGCACTCAATTTTAAAAGGCATATTTACAGCTTTTATAGCTATATTATTAGCACTATAACTGGAAGTTGAAGGTAGAAATACTCCTATATGATAGAACAAATAAGGTACTTAATGGCCCAAACCTTTTCAGGAGTTATGCATATTTTCCTTTATACTGGAAGAGACAGAAAGAAGTTATGTCTTTTACATGTCCAACCAGTTGGAAAATAAGTAAACATTGTCGCTCAGCATCTGTTTTAGAAACAACTAATTCTTTTTTTTAACTCCCACAGATGAAGCCACCCAAGTGACTAAGAATACACCCAAACTAACAACTTCTCATTCCACTGATAAGAACTAACGTTTACCTGATAAAGTCATTCATTTACAAGGTTCTTTCACACTTCCTGGGTACACTAAACTTATTTTCATTTCAGATTAGATTTCCACCCTCCCATTTCACAACAGTCAAAAATTTTTTTCTTCTATCTGTCATCTATTTCTCACTTATTGCCTCCTTCTGCCTCATCTTTTCTGCCCTAAAGTAACTGAAGTTACTTTATCATCCCCTTGTTATCCTCCAAGTTGAGTCTCTTCTTTCTCTTCCAGCTACTAACTAAAAACCACATTTTCCTTCCAAACACCACCCACACCCTCCTCACTTCCCAGGCATCTTATCTATTCATTAAGAGAGTCCCAAGAACACATTTAAGTCCAAGCCATTTCAGTGGAGTCTGACAATTGTCCAACTTAGACCATCAGAAATAAAGTCCTACAAGACAGAAAATGTGTATTTCTGACATTCAGTGCTGTAACAATGAAGGCTTTTCTCTACTGGCTTCAAAAATGTGATGGGGCTGACAACAGGAAATAACAGGAAACAACGCCTATCTGTTGCCTAAAGAACGCACTAAAACCTTTCCCACGCTTCCCCAACCTCATTTGATATTCATAACAACCCCTTCATGTAGGTATGATTAGCTCATTTTGCAGATAAGGAATCAGGCTCCAAAAGTTTAAATAGCTTGCCCAAGGTCACACGCTTAATAAATACTGGCTCCAGGCCTAGATCCCAGCTCTTCCTAGTCCTATGACAGTGTTTTTCCCATTACCGTAGCAAGGTGAGCTCACAGCACACACCTCAGGAGGAAACCCAAACATCAATTACATAACCTGGATCTGAAGCTTTGTCTACTTTTATTCAGCTGGTCTCCTGATCCGCCCGCCTTGGCCTCCCAAAGTGCTGGGATTACAGGCGTGAGCCACCGCGCCCGGCCTATAATTTCTTATAAGCAGATTTTTGCATGGATTCTTCTGGCTTAAACAAGATATGCTTAGAATGATTCTGTAATAAGGAGAGACTGAATCTGGTACCTGAGAGGCAGAATAGTATTTCCAAGGTCGAAACTTAATGAGAGACTACCTCGGTGAGCAATGGTAAATGCATGAAGATTTTCATTTGGGTATGGCTCTGATGTTTGATGTTATGGGGAGATAAAAATATTTCTCTTATTAGAAAACCATTCATGAAAATTACCTGTGAGGAGCCTAAACAGTCAAGAGGAACCAAAAATCCTTTATATCTTTTTTTTTTTTAAAGATGGAGTCTCGCTCTGTTGCCCTGTCACCAGGCTGGAGTGCAGTGGCACAATCTCGGCTCACTGCAACCCCCGCCTCCCGGGTTCAAGAGATTCTCCTTCCTCAGCCTCCCAAGTAGCTGGGACTATAGGCACCTGCCACCACACCCAGCTAATTTTTGTATTTTTAGTAAAGATGGGGTTTCACCATGTTGGCCAGGATGGTCTCGATCTCTTGACCTCATGATCTGCCCGCCTCAGCCTCCCACAGTGCTGTGATTACAGCTGTGAGCCACAGCGCCCAGCTGATCCTTTATATCTTTACTGAAAATGAATTAGAATACATGCAAAGATTTGAATAAAGCTAAATTTAAAAAATAAATAAATCTAATCACAAACATATAACAGTGTAACTGCATATGACCTTTCCATTCTTCTGACTAGAAAATTCTCTAAATGGACGGCCTCAATGTCTATTTCTGACAATATTGTAAGCTCAATGTTTACATAAATTGCACAACCAGCGATCCTAAAAAAAAAAAAAGCACCCATTTTTAAATAAACTGCATTTTTAGAATAGTTTTAAATTTACAGAAAAATTATTAGAATAACACAGAGTTCCCATATATTCTGCAACCAGTTTCCTCTATCATTAACATCTTCCATTAGTATGGTATATTTGTCACAGTTAATGCACCAATGGTGATATATTAACTTTATTCAGATTTCCTTAGTTTTTACCTAATTCCAGGATTCCATCCAGGTCACTACATTGCATTTACATGTCACATCTCTTTAGGCTTCTTTGGCTGTGGCAGTTTCTCAGAATTTTCTTGTTTTTGATTATCTTGGCAGTTATGAAGAGTACTGGTCAGGTATTTTGTAGAAACCCTTGATTGAGATTTTTCTGATGTTTTTCTCAGAGACAGGGGTTAAGGGTTATGGGTTTTTGCAAGGAAAACCACAGATGTAAAGTACCATTTTCACCACATCATATTAAGGGTAACACACTATCCACAGAGCTACCACTGTTGATGCTGACTTTGATCACTCAGCTGAGGTAGTGTCTGACAGGTTTCTCCACTGGAAAGTTATTCTCCCCACTCCCCTTTCCATACTGTACTCTGGAGGTAAGTCACTATGCACAGCTCACATTTAAGGAGTGGAGAATTGTGTTCCACCTTCTTAAGGGTGAGTATCTACATAATTATGTGCAATTCTTCTGCAGGGAGATTTGTCTATTTTCTCTATTTATTTGCCTATTCAATCATTTATTTATATCAGTATGAACTCACAGATGTTTATTTTATACTTTGAGTAATAACCCAAAATTTCTATAACCTATAGATTATAGATCTATAATCTAGACTTTTTTTTGAGACAGGATCTAGCTCTGGCACCAACACTGGAGTGCAGTGGCTCAATCGTGGCTTCACTGGAACCTCTGCCTCCCGGGCTCAAGGAATCCTCCCACAATGGCCTCCTGAATAGCTGGGACCATAGGCATATGCCACCATGCCTGGTTAATTTTTACATTTTTTGTAGAGATGGGGTTTTGCCATGATGCCCAGGCTAGCCTCAAACTCCTGGGCACAAGTGATCTGCCTGTCTTGGCCTCCGAAAGTGCTAGGATTACCGGCATGAGCCACTGTGCCAGCCTAGACTTCTCTATCTAATCTATAATTCTATAATCGAATGCTTCTTTATTTTGTTGCTCAGACTGTTCCAGCTTTGGCCACTGACAGCAGTTTCAGTTGGCTCCTATGTCCATTTGACATACTCCTATGACTTTTGGTTTTTCTGTTGAAATTCTTCCATACACTCTACCATACAAAATGTTCCAGGTTCATCTTGTATATATTCTGGCCCAATCCTAGAAACAAGCGTTTCTCCAAAAGCCTGGATTTTACTGGAAAATGATCTTAGAAACCAAGATGCAGGCTTAAGTGTACTCATTGCTAATGGAGTGTCGCTTCTTGCAGACCTCTCAGCTGACAGGAAAATAAATTGCCTCTGTGTGTGTGTGTGTGCGTGTGTGTGTGTGTGTGCGTGCATGCGCACTAATCCTTGAATATACACAGATCTATAAATATGTTTATATGCAACCATCTATATCTATATTAAACTAAACATGAGTTCATACTGATACACTGATGATTTTCATGCACAACCAAACTGTCAGAAAATAAGAAGATTCCGCAGATGCCAGAAATGCAAGAAAAAGCAAAAATCAGAGAGACAAGCACGCCTGGAGCTGCCATTTTTCCCTGGAGTATATACCCACCCAGGTGGCCTAGAGTTTGGGCAAAGGATACAAAGCAGACTGAGAAGGGAGAGGTGGAAGGAAGAAAGGAAGGTTGTACATAAAGCTAAGATGTATCCCGAAGCCAGGACCCCTCCTAAATTCTGAAGGGAGACACCTCACAGGGATGAGGTCCTCCCCACAGAGGGAAACAGCAGATGTGTTCTTATCTGGGCCTTGGCTCTGGACAGAGGGATAAAAAGTACAAAGACTCCCCTGAGAATGAGAGTTTGGGGGCCTAAATTCAAATGCCCTGTGTGGCCAATAAAAATCCAAAGCAGCAAATGCAATTTAAGTGAGCCTGGATTGGGAATACCTCAGCTGCAGAAGCCCAAATTCTATCAAAAGGATTCCACTTTAAATCTGGTCTCAAAATGTTCCCACAGATAACGCACAACAGAACATAAGCACCCAATCAAAAATCACCAAAGACCCTTGGAAATGCAAGAAGCTAGTCAAAAAGACCACATACTGTATGATTTTGTTTATATTAAATGTCCAGGAGAGGCAAACTGAGTGAGAGAAAGTAGATCAGTAGTTGCCAGGATTGAGGAAGAAGGGGGGATAGGGAGGCAGAATCTGGGAGGAAAGGAGGACTACTAATGATCCAAGTTTCTTTTAGATGGGATGAAAATGTTCTAAAATTCAATACCATTGTCACAATCTTGTGAATATACTAAAAAACAGTGAACTGGACCAGGTGCAGTGGCTCACGCCTGTAATCCCAGCAATCTGGGAGGCCAAGGCAGGTGGATCACCTGAGGTCAGGAGTTCGAGACCAGCCTGGCCAACACGGTGAAACCCCATCTCTACTAAAAATACGAAAATTAGCAGGGCATGGTGGCGGGCGCCTATCATCCCAGCTACTCGGGAGGCTGAGGCAGGAGAATCACTTGAACCCAGGAGGTGGAGGTTGCAGTGAGCTGAGAGAGTACCATTGCACTCCAGCCTGGGCAACAAGAGTGAAACGCCATCTCAAAAAAAAAAAAAAAAAGTGAACTGTACACTTTAAATAGGCGAATTACAAGGTAAGGTATGAGATCCCAGAATAGAAAGAAGACATTAATGGAAAAATTGGTGAAATTCAAATTCTGAAGTTTAATGGTTATATACCAATGTTGGTTCTGTAGTTTTGACAAATATACCATAGTCATGTAAGATGTTAACACTGGCGTAACCAGGGTAAGATGTATATGAAACCTCTCCATACTATCTTTACAAATTAAAAAAAAAAAAATAAATACATGGGAGTCTCACTATGTTGCTTAGGCTGGTCTCAAACTCCTGAGCTCAAGGGATCCCCCTGCCTCAGCCTCCCATGTAGCTGGACTTAGAAGCACGTGCCTCCTGTGAAAGGAAAATAAATTTCAGGACCCCAGAATCACTAAGCCAAAGGGAAGTCAGGCTGGGAACTGCATCAGGTAAACCTGCCTCCCATTTTATTCCTAAATAAGATAACTACAAAGAGAAAAAAGCGACATACCACCCTCACAATCTGCCCACAAGGAAATTCCTTGTGGACAAAGGACAGGCAGAACTCAAGGCCAGCCCTCTGCCCATGTGACACAAATGCATACCGGATGGCTTCCTCTGCCCTGTGGTTTCACTAAGCCAGACGAAGCAAAGTGACTGTTCCTCTATGCTCCCCTCACATGTAAATTCTGTATTCAGTGAAAGGCTAATCAGAAACTCAAAAGAATGCAACATTTGTCTCTTATCTACCTATGTCCTGGAAGCCCCCTCCCCTGCTTCGAGTTGTCCCACCTTTTAGGACAGAACCAATGTACATCTTACACATATTGATTGATGTCTCATGTCTCCCTAAAATGTATAAAACCAAGCTGTGCCCTGACCACTTTGGGTACATGTCTCCAGGACCCCCTGAGGCTGTGTCACAGGTGCGTCCTTAACCTTGGCAAAATAAACTCTCTAAATTGATTGAGACTTGTCTCAGATATTTTGGGCTCACATTCCACACCTGGCTCTCTCTACAATTTTTCTTTAAATCTAAAAATATTACAAAATTAAAAGTTTATTTTTAAAAAGTCAGCTGGCTGGTCACAGTGGCTCACGCCTGTAATCCTCAGCACTTTGGGAGTCCGAGGCGGGTGGAACACTTGAGGTCAGGAGTTTGAGACCAGCCTGGTCAACATGGTGAAACCCCATTTCTACTAAAAATACAAAAAAATTAGCCAGGCATGGTGGCAGGTGCTTGTAATCCCAGCTACTTGGGAGGTTGAGGCAGGAGAATCGCTTGAACCTGGGAGGCAGAGGTTGCAGTGAGCCAAGATCATGCCACTGCATTCCATCCTGGGCAACAGGGCGAGACTCTGTCTCAAAAAAAAAAGAAAGAACGAAAGAAAAAAGAAAAGAAAAAATCACCCAAGAATATGCTCCATCTAATACGAAGCAAATGGCAATCTTTTAAAATCCTGCAGGTCACTTCTTGAAATGCCCGTGAGACCCTTGGTACTTTCACTTGAGGTAAAGAAGGTTCATTGCAAAATAACAGAACAAAGATGCTCTCTAAAGACCATCAAGTACAAGACTCTCTTCAGGAAATGAGACGCATTAGTGGCCCACCCTATCTATCATTGCCTAACTAGCATTTTCTAGTCTTCACTGATGGTCACTCTACCATCTTGTGACTTTTCTTAGTCAATTAATTGACATTTAAGTTCATTTCCTTTTGTTTAGCAATTTTCAGCCTAGTTGTTCTTATAACCATTTTTATTGCTCTTTTCTAACTTCTCCAGTTCTTCTAGAAACTTTGCAGCAGGGAACCAAATCTAGACACATATTACTGTAATAAACATTTGAAGGTTGCCAAGTATACAAGAGGTTTTTTCAGCTCTCATAAAAAGTTGTAAGCAGTCAATTTCTAAATTGTTTTATAGGCCACTAGCTTCCTCAGGATTCTCTCTGCAATTTCAACCAGCTAAGATAAACAGCAATAATTCATCATTCATTGTTAATGTTAAATCAAGTTTAGCCTAAAGTTGCCTCCTTACATATTTTAAGTTCGACCTAAATGTTCTTCTGTACATCATAAACTTTAACAAGTGAAGGTGTAAACAGACCGTACCTACATACTAGTGTCAATCGCCCGGTTTTGGCCAATCAAATGTAGCCAAATGTTTGAATCCTCTTCAAACAAGGCAAAGGCCAACCTGTAACCAATCTAGCTGTTTCTGTACCTTACTTCCGCTTCCTGTACTTCACTTTCTTTTTTCTGTCCATAAATCTTCCACCATGTGGCTGTGCTGGAGTCTCACAGCCTACTCCGGCTTGGGAGGCTGCTTGATTCGGGAATCATTTATTGCTCAATTAAACTCCTTTAAATTTAATTCGGCTAAAGTTTTTACTTTATCATTAAGATGAAACAGAGCTTCACCCTCTATCTTGATGAAATGATTGTTTTAATATACAGCCTCACTTTGCCCTTCTTTTAAACTAACAAAACTGGTAATGAGATGAATATATTTCTAAAGACACTCTAAATACATATGTAGAAAGAAAAAAACCTGTGTACATCAACTTAAGTTTTGCACCATAGATATGAAACTGGGTAAACTTTAACTCAACAAGACTGAAAGTACCAAAAAAAAAAAAAAAAAACTTAGTCTTTTCCTTCCTTTTTGTAAACTCTTTCCCAGTCTGCATACATGAATAAGAAAGAAGAAAACCCTCCTTTTGTCCTTCCTTCCACAATTTATATAAAGTGGCTTTCTGAATTTAATTCTGTATAAATGTTCATTTGCCTCTTTTTTGTTAAATAATGTGCAAGGCCAGGTGCGGTGGCTCACGCCTGTAATCCCAGCACTTTGGGAGGCTGAAGTAGGCAGATCACAAGGTCAGGAGTTTCAGACCAGCCTGGCCAACATGGTGAAACCCTGTCTCTACTAAAAATACAAAAATTAGCCAGATGTGGTGGCGGGCACCTATAATCCCAGCTACTTGGGAGGCTGAGGCAGGAGAATCGCTTGAAACCAGAGGGCAGAGGTTGCAGTGAGCCAAGATTGTGCCACTGCACTCCAGCCTGGGTAACAGGGTGAGACTCTGTCTCAAAAAAAATAAAATAATAAAATAATGTGCAGGTAAGTTAACATTTATTGTTTGGAGACAATGGGCAATTATCTTTTACTAGAATGCAGAAAGGACGCCATAAACACCTCAACATCCCTAATGGACAAAAAATAGAAGCTCTTTGCAAGATCTTTCTGCCAGAGTATAGTTCACATGTTCCTAAGGCATCCTGGCCTTACTCTAGGTGAGGTGAAAGAAGATAGAAGATTCCAGAGCCCCAAAGATCAACTCAGTTTACCCAAAACGCGCTGAATTGCACACATTTCATTTGGAGAAATAAGAAAGCAAATTATACAGGTACAATCTTTTTAGCTAAGTCTACTGAAATTGGAAGAAAAAATAGTCTTGGTTTGTCATCTTTACCTTCAAAATGTGTTATTTTACAAGCTAAAACCAACCCTTCTGCACTAAGGTTGAAGGTCTTGAAATTCCAGAGCCAAATTGGTCTTAAAGAGTACTGTTTCCAGGAGATGGGGATATCAAGAATTCTGGAGAAGTCTACTGCCACCAGGCCAGTAGGAAGCAGAGCCATTTTTATTCCTAAGGCACAAGAGATGAGGGAATAGTTAATGTCCCTTACGTCCATGTCCCAAGTCACTTCTCTCCATTTAAGGGGACACTGGAAACAAACCCCAAGTCTTCGGCCTCCCCCAGCTCATTGCTCTTCCCCTTACGTGTCCCACTGTAAGTAGCACTCCGGGGTGTCCATATTCCTGGGGAATGTAAGCAGAGCAGGCAGTGTCACCATGGAAGGACTCCTCTCCAACCCTCTCACTCCCCCAATACCATAACTTTCAGCATTTGCTAAAGGAGAAAGTGTAGGGTGACCGGTCCCCCACCAGGTTATTTAAGGGTGTATGTCCACTGCTTGAACCTTGAAGGGTGGGCAGTCAGCCAAGGTCTTGGTGCTCAGCCAAGGAGCAGGTGTCCCTGAGAACCTAAACATCCCAGAGAGTATCTGCGAACATATCCAAAAAAAAATACACAGTCGCATCACTCAAACACAGGAGGCAAAGAGCCAGAAAGTCATCTCAAAAGCAATTTAGACACAAGAGGTGATGAGGCTCTCTAGAACTGTCCTGCTGCCACCCAGGAGTATCCCATATGTAAGTCCTAATAAATTCACCTACTCGCCAAGTTGGACTTGTCTGAGTCATTCTTTGGTCTCTCAGCTCCTTCCCAGTTTGTGGAGGAGTTATAATTCCAGATTTTTCTCATAACACAAAGCCATGGCTGGAAGAACAGAAACAAAGTCTTCAGAAAAGGCAGAAAGGAAGTTCAAAAGTCACCAGAGCTCTGTATATACACACATGAATCAATCCCTAAGAGACACTGTTAAGTTGAAAGGAAGAAAGGAAGAAAGGAAGGGAGGGAGGGAAGGAGGGAACCATACGCTATCACTTATGTTAGAAAATAAGACAAAAAGATTCTGGGCATATGTAGACACAGACTATCTCTGAAATCATGCAACTGAACCATGGAAATCTGGCCAGCTGGAAACAAGGGAAGCAGAGGTGAGAGAGATGGACCTTTCCTTATATTCCATTTTCTGCTTGTGACTTCGATAGTAAGTGCCTGTACTACCTAATCGGATAAGTGATTTTTTTTTTTTTTTTTTGAGATGGAGTCTCACACTGTCGTCCAGGCTGGAGTGCAGTGGCGTGATCTCAGCTCACTGCAACCTCTGCCTCCTGGGTTCAAGCAATTCTCCTGCCTCAGCCTCCCGAGTAGCTGGGATTACAGGCATGCATCACCACACCCGGCTAATTTTTGTATTTTTAGTAGAGATGGGGGTTTCACCATGTTGGTCAGGCTGGTCTCGAACTCCTGATCTCAAGTGATCCACCCGCCTTGGCCTCTCCAAGTGCTAGGATTACAGGGCTGAGGCACCCCACCCGGCCGGAAAAGTGATTTTTGTTAACTGTATCTATATAAAATAAAAGCTTTAAAAAAATCAATAAAAAATAAAAATTTAAAAGAATGTAATAGATAAATAAAAGAAAAACAGCAAAAAATAATACCGGGGCAGGGGGTGGGGGAGTCTTAGCAACAAAGAAGTCTCAATCTAGTGACACTCACAGTTAAACCACTTCATGTAATTTCATGAAATGACTTTTGAGTTTAGCAACTTCCTGTAAGCCTTACCAACCTTTTGCTGTGTACCTTTGCTGACTCATCTGTTTCAAGTCAGCCACAGAATAATGAATGAAACAAAGTTAATAAATAAATAAATAAATAAATAACAGAATATTTTAAATTTTTAATTCCTTGTTTGAAATAAAAGTTTAGGACAACTTGAACACAAACTTTTCAAATGTACCCTTGCTCTTCTCCAAATTACATTAGAACCTGAGTTCCCTGGTTTTCGTTTTGTTTTGTAAATAAACCTGAGAATGGAATATTTACAATAAAATGATAGTTTGCTGGAAATCCCCAGCAATATCAGCCCAGAAACCTTCATTCAACTTTAAACTCTTCAAGGTGATTGTGGACTTTAAAACCATCTCTCAAATTAGTCAGTTTTACTAAAGCATAAAAGAAGATTAACCACTGATAACTTTAAAAAATTAAAAACAGAGCTCCACTAATACAAGGAAGTTGGTAAATGATTTATCAAGGGCTTTTTTTTTTTTTTTGGATAACTAAAAATCACATTGCAAATAGGTTAATGAATTAATCTTTTTGCAGACAGTTACATTTCTTAAGCCCAAAGAAATAGTTATCTTTTAATAAAGCACATTTTTAACCAGTACAAACTATTTGGAGTTACTTTTCCCACTGACGACTCTCTATCCTCGTGTTTGCCTGGCAAAGTTACTAGAAATTGACATTAATGAGACTGCAATAAGTTATCCCTTTATCTTGTTTACTAAAAGAGCTGACTTAAAATAGAAAGCCTTTGAAAAGCACACAGCCACTGTTACTAAGTGACATAAACTGAATTCTTTATACAAGTCACTGGTACAAAAGATATTTCCAGATTTTATCTCTTTAGATATAATCTTTTCATGAAATTTTCCTTTATAAATGTAATTCCTGGCTGGGTGTGGTGGCTTCCGCCTGTAATCCCAGCACTTTGGGAGGCCAAGGCAGGAGGATCACTTAAGCCCAGGAGTTCAAGACCAGCCTGGGCAACACAGTGAGACCCTGTCTCAATAAAAAATAAAAATAAAATAATAAATGTAATTCCAAGGCCAAGCTACAGAATACTTGAGAGTATTTGACTATATGGCATCTTTCGTATGTATGACTTGACTTTAGACTGCTAAAGGAAATTTCTACATGTTCACAGAAATCTGAAACAACTGGGCCAAAAAAAAAAAGATACTAATAGCTGCATTTATAACTGGAGGTGATGAGTATATCAACTGCACACAATGAAAATGGGAATAGAATATGTCATCTTTAAATAACTCAAGATAAACATTTCACTATCAGCAACTGAGCCATGAATTAACTTTCAAATTAGAAATTGGTCCCATTTAATCTGATATTCAGGTTCCAAATAATAAGCAGGCCTAATTCAGCTGGTAAAAAGAACTGGCTCCCAATTTTATCTTAATTAAGTCATTCATTCCAATCCAAAAATGTAAATAAAATTCCATTTCAATTCAACAAACATGTATTTAGTTCCTACTTTGTCCTAACCATACAAAGATGATAAAGATTCATCTTCAGTGGTGTTAAATAAAATTAGTAAGGAGCAATTATTTTGGACTGAGCTCCTGCACTAGGACCCAACAGACCAGACCAAACCAGAATGGAGTCACTGGTGCCAGGAGCTATATAAACAAAAACTTTACAATGGGCCTGTTTAAAAAAATAAAAAATAAAAAAATAGGAGATTCACAGCAACCAACAGAAAAGGGGCCCAGTCTACCTGAGCCAGCATAAGGAAGTCCCATCTTTTTTAACCTTATAAGGAAAGTA
This sequence comes from Pongo pygmaeus, assembly GCF_028885625.2. Classification (NCBI taxonomy): domain Eukaryota; kingdom Metazoa; phylum Chordata; class Mammalia; order Primates; family Hominidae; genus Pongo; species Pongo pygmaeus. The sequence goes on from NC_072378.2 coordinate 20,221,992, forward strand.
ACTTTGCTTGATATTCTTTGCTTCTGCTTTCTTCAGCCTTTTCTACCTGTAAAGTCCACCTCTTCAGCTCAGCTCAGCCTTGCTGTTTACAGATGGGAAGCTGCCTGATTCATGAATCACTAATAAAAGACAATTCGATCTTTAAATTCAATTTGTCGACATTTTCTTCTTTGATAATGATCACTACCCACAAAGAATGAGACTCTCTTCTCTTCCTCCTAGAATATTCTGACTGTCTCACCCGGCCCCTCTCCCCTCTAATTTCCCTCCTGCTTCTAAAGTAGCTGCTCCCAGGAAGTTCTCCTCTAGCACTGTCTCAGGAGAGGCCCAGAGATGCCGAGGCCCTGTGTCCTCTGGCAATGGTGTGTGCGTTGAGCACGTGTATTTCAAGGCTTACAGGCAAACAGCAGTTTACCAAGTATCTACATGTTTGTCTCACAGAAGGCACAGATAACTCACTAATCTCTGTATCTCCACTTAGCCCACTAGCATACAGCGCTCAAGTAACTATGGAAAGAAGCCTCTCAGAGTCAGGCAGGACAGAGAGACCAATAAATATCTAAGACGTAAAGTAAAAGGCAGAGCAATGTAACATGAATAGGATGCTATGGAGAAACAGAGAGAAAGAAGGGGTCCATTTGGCCCTGGTAGGGAGGGAGGACTGGGTTACAGATGGAAGACGAGGAGAGGATTTTAGGGCCCAGCCTGAAAACAGGAATTGAGGACCAGGATGAGGAATAAACCTCCAAGGAGAAGGAAGTGTGTGTGTGCAGAGGCTGGAGGGTGTGAAAGACATACTGTGTTTGAGGGATAGGAAGTAAAGAGTCCACTGTGCTGAAAGCCCAGCACGCAGGGAAAATGGTGCTGGGATGCAGTGCAGCAACCAGGAGCACGGCCTCCAGTGACAGACCTGAGTTCGAGTCCTGCCTCTGCCCCTTCCTAGCTACAAGCAAGTAACGTAAGCCCTGGGGGCTGCTTCCTAACTTGAAATTTGGGGAACAGGCTGGGTGTGGTAGCTCACAACTATAATCCCCGCATTTTGGGAGGCTGAGGTGAGAGGATCGTTTCAGGCCAGGAGTTTAAGACCAGCCTGAGCAACATGGCAAGACCACATCTCTATAAAAAATACAAAAATATTAGCCAGGTGGGGTGGTATGCACCTTTAGTCCCAGCTACTTGGGAAGCTGAGGCAGGAGGATTGCCTGAGCTCAAGAGTTTGAGACTGCAGGGTGCCATGATCAAGCCAGTGTACTCTAGCCTAGGCAACAGAGTGAGATCCCATCTCAGAAAGAAAAGAGAGAAAAGGAAAGAGGAAAGAAGAAAAGAAAGAAGAAATTTAGGGAAAGAAGAAAAGAAAGAAGAAATTTAGGGAAAGAAGGAAGAAATTTGGGGAATAACTTTTAGTGCTGTATTAACTGAGAGAATGTAGGCAGAGCAGTGCTGAGAGCAGAAGCATTCAATGTATGGAGTTGTCAGTGTCCTTAAGCCAGACAGGTAAACTGAGGCCAAGCTGTGAAGAACCACCTCTTGTTCCACGACAGGAAGGCTAAAGCTCCAGGACACACTAGGCCTTCGCTTCGAATGCCAGGGAATATATGGCCATATCTGTGATCTCTCTGTCCTCCCTTCAATTATTGTCACATCTAGCCACTAGACTGTGACACCAGCCAGCAGTTTCCAGTAGGCCAGCCCATCTTCTGGACTAATCCAGAATCCCCCAGCATGGAGACCGCCCATCTTCACACAGGCTCTGAGGGACAGTCCCCAACTCCACCAGGCCTGTCCTCTGCAACTGTGTGGACCTGGGGGTTTATACCTCACCATCTTACCCCCAACACATCCACATTCAACGCCCTCGGGCTGCTTCCAAAAGGCCCCCCCCCACCTGCCAACAGCAAGCTCTTCAGAACCAGAGGAACTTTCCACCACATGAATGTGCAGCTCCAGGAGGGACTGCAAAGCTCAGAGTCAGTCACTGGACACCACCTCATCAGGGCTCTGAGACCCTAGGGGGCCACCCTACCTGCCCAGACCCCTCCAACTCCTCCCCAACCCTCAATCGCGGCTCGCAAGCTCCACTTCTCAACTTGCATCTGTGTGCTGCCCCTAACTTCCTTCTCCTTCTCCTCTGTGATTCATCTTCCCACCGCCTTCCTCCCTCCACTGCTGACCTTCTTCACAAAGCCTGCCCTCTGTTCTCATTTTACCACCACGACAGCAAAGCCAAGGTTAGAGGCAGCAGGTCAGGGCTTTTCCAGACCCCCCACTGCTGCTTTGCACTGTTTTCTTTCTTTTTTTTTTTTTTGAGACGGAGTCTTGCTCTGTCACCCAGGCTGGAGTACACTGGCACAATCTTGGTTCACTGCAACTTCCCCATCCTGGGTTCAAGTGATTCTCCTGCCTCAGCCTCCTGAGTAGCTGGGACTCCAGGCATGCACCACCACACCTGGCTAATTTTTGTATTTTTAGTAAAGATGGGGTTTCGCCATGTTGGCCAGGCTGGTCTCGGACTCCTGACCTCAGGTGATCTGGCCACCTCGGCCTCCCAAAGTGCTGGGATTACAGGCATGAGCCACCAAGCCCAGCCGCTTTGTACTATTTTCCTTCCACTGTCCTTATAGGAAAGCTTTCCTCCCTCCAGACTCCCCCAAACTCCTAATATTACGTGAGAGGATGCAGGCAGAGGCATGGGCTGAGTGCATGACAGACAGCAGGCCGAGTCACACCCGCTCTACTCCCTCTTCCTGCTCTCAGAATCTGCCCACCTATGGTGACTCCTCCATATTCCTGGACACCTTAGGGACCTCATAGTCTTCTCCACCGCAACTCCCCAAATTCACCTGGGTACCCTCAATGTCAAGAAGGACAATCCATCAAATACAAATACCCCAGTTCCCCTGCTTGCTACACTCAACAGACTTTCACCCCCACCCTCAGGCGCACACCCTGATTGTCATCATCACCCAGAAAGACTTCACTAGAAATCCTTCACTCGCATATCCCAGCCCTCCAGCTCTCTCACTTCCTCTGCACCTGCCCCTCCATGACCCACCATCTCAAGAAGTTTTCCTCTTCACTCTTATCACCACCAACTACCTGTCAGCATCTTTCAATATCTGAGCTTCTCAACTTCCCAACAACCTTTCTCTGAAAATTTCTGTTTCACTTTTGTTTCTGAAAGGAGCTGCTGAAAGAAAAAAAGCACATATTTGTGCATATTCATCCGTCTAAAAATGTATAATTGACAGTAGGTTGATTATACTCAGCAGCTCATTCAATTGACCTTGTCAGTGCTTTCTCAATTTCCCTTAAATACTTCTCTAACCCTGCACTCATCCGCAAAACCCCTGCTTCCTCCTCCATCCCTACCTCCTTCAGTGAGGACCTTCCGTATCCCTTCACAAAATGAAAATCTTTTCACAACTTAAACCCTGCGATGTCCTCCCTTGACTATAGTAATGGCTCTCAAACTTTAGTTGGCGTAAGAATCACTTGGGAAGTGCCCTCACACCCTGATATTCAAATTCAGCAGGACAGGGCGGGATCCCAGAAACACCCATGGCAGAAGATTCTGATGACAATCCATGCACCATATTTGAGGAGATATGATTATCAGGCCAAATCCAGCCCACTGCCTGTTTCTGTGTGGCCTACATGCTACAAATACATTTTACATTTTAAAGGGTTAAAAAAAATCTAAGGAAGAACATTTCAAGACACGTGAAAATTACATGAAATTTAGATGTCAGGATCCATAAATAAAGTTGTATGGGAACTCAAGCCTTGACTACAAAGAGACTTTAAATTAGTTTGGAATTAAGCTTATAAACCCAGCAAGATAACTAACAATATAACGTAACATTTACCAAGCATCAAATGTAAACAGTAAATTCTACATGAGTCCAGCATGTCCTGTGGGCATCCCTTCTCTGTTCCACCACGGCACCATCTACAAACCTGTACGGTGCCTACACAGGTCTGTGAGCATACACAGCCTGTATACTTACATGGGCCTTTTGTTTCCTCTAGAGTATATAAGCCCTTGTAGGATGGGGACCTTGATTTTTTTCATCCTTGTATTTCTACCACATGGCCAGGTACCTGGCACTAATAGCATTAAATAAATATTTAATTGATTTAACAATGACTGGAATGTGAGCTGAGCTTTTAATGAAGGACAAGACTTAGATAAGAAGAGAACTGAAGGCTGGGCTTTGCAAGCATGGCCAAGGGAAGCAACCAGGACTGACAGATCCAGGTAGGTAAAGAAACTTTGCAGTCGGCCAGGCGTGGTGGCTCATGCCTGTAATCCCAGCACTTTGGGAGGCCAAGGCAGGTGGATCACAAGGTCAGGAGTTCGAGACCAGCCTGACCAACATGGTGAAACCCTGTCTCTACTAAAAATACAAAAATTAGCCAGGTATGGTGGCATGCTCCAGTAATCGCAGCTACTCCGGAGGCTGAGGCAGGAGAATCGCATGAACCTGGGAGGCGGAGGTTGCAGTGAGCCGAGATCGCGCCACTGCACTCCAGCCTGGGCGACAGAGCTAGACTCTGTCTCAAAAAAAGAAAAAAAAAAGAAACTTTGTAGTCATGGGCCCAGGTGAAATAATCAAACTCACTCCTGGTATCACCATTAGTCTGGAATGCCATGTCTTTAAAGCTGGTCTTCATTTATCCAGACTTTTAAATGGTGACACAAGCTTACATTAATAATCCTAAACCTTCGCTGTTTTAATCTCAAAATTATTTCCTGGATTCTTATCTCCTGGTCTATTTTCCCCTTGCCCCTTTTTCTGCTGATGCTAAATTAGGGGGAAAAAAAATACCTCAGAGAGTCGTAGTGTAACACTGAATTCATACTTCATGCACACACACACAGTTTGGGGGCACCATCAGGTAAAATACCCCAAAAATGCTTTGGTGGTGGGCAAAATTTCCAACCACCAAATTGGAAGTTCCTTAAAGCCTGGAAACACTTTCCATTTCAGCTTTCACAGCTCCTAGGACATAATGACATAACTGTGCACTACACAAATTACTAACATCAACATTATCATATCTGTTTTGGCAACTGAGTCAGTCTCGCAAACCTTTAGTTTAAAGGCACATCAAGTTACACTCCACAACCAAAACAAAGTGGGGAGGACAGGAGCAGATGATTCCTTGATTCCCCCAAAACAGGAAAGAAAAGTGCTTGCCCAATTTATCCTAAGTGAAGGTTTTTATTGGAGTGATCCTACTACCTACCATAGCTCCATATTTGCTCACTGGACAAGGGCCCATCATTTAGAAATAAAGTTTTCAACAAGCTTATCTTTGAAGCACCTATAGAGGCCCCTAAGTCATCATCCCATTTCCTGTATTCTGCATCTGAATTACTATGCTCTATTTGTCTCTAATTAAGGGAGATAATTTTATATTTCACGTCTTTAGGAGGATGTCAGACTAATCAAAATCCCTGGAAACAAAAACCATAGACTTTTCCTGAGTATCGTCCTAACCACACACAGGCTTTCCTATTTAAGGATGCCATGAAGTTAACAGAACAGATAAATGGAAGAATCACATGAAAAAGAAGGAATAAAGAGTTCTTCACATATGAAGCAGAATGCTTACCAGGTATTTCCATTTTTGCTGATAATAAACTACTTGACACAGGATCCAGAGGCTAAAGACATTCACAGGAGTGCAATCAATCAGGAATTAGGATATTAAGACATTAGGAAAATGATTCAGTGTCCTTAAGAGGCATACAAAAAACTATTTGCGTAACTTGAGGTATATATTTTATAATTTTGAGCATATCCCAGACCAATCAAAAGTCACTCTCTAATGGGACAGGAGCAAACACATATCAAGGCCTGCACTCTTATCCTCAGGTTACCCCCTAGATCTGGCTCCACCTTTATCCTCCCTATCCTGTGCCACAGAAGGAGCCCCTGCAGGCTGAGGCCAGTAACCCTTGGGGGCCACTGTGAAGAGACGGAAGGGCTACAAGGTAGGAAGAAGGGCTGAGGTTCTCTCTCTGATTCTTCATGACCTCCAGGCAGGTCCAACTCTACAAATGGCAATGAAGTTCCTTCACTTTGCCCTCCAGCTGCCCCCTACTTCTGATCTTAGCACCTCAACATCCTTTGTTGATTCCCTTAAACTTGCCCATACCCCTCTAAGTAATTCATTAAAAGTCTGTTCATTTCAGCCAATGGGGTTGGTTCCTGTTTCCTGCAAGGACTCTGTCTGATACAAGAACCTTCCTAATGTCGGGCATTTCACATCATATAAAATTTCTCAACCTCAAAATGTAGGTCTTATTGTCATCTCCCATTTTATCCGAGGATGCTGAGGCTCCAAGAGGGTAGAGTACCAGCTGGCAGTCACAAAGGGAAGTTTGCTGGCAGAACTGGAATTGCACCCAGGTCAGTCTGACATCTAAGCCTTTAAAAAGCCTTAAAAATGCGAAAGGGAAAAAACACACAAAGCTTCCAAACTCACATGCCACAACGTAGCCTCAAACGACCTTATTTATGGTTTGGGGATTTTCCTTGGGCCTAAAATAAGCTACCTGGGGCACTGCCTTTTAAGTGCTTCTTCCACCAAGGGTCATCCAGACTCACTCCTGCTGGAGGGTGGTCAGACTGACCTAAGAGCTAAGAGATCTCAAGTGCTCCTGGCCATGGCAAACATTTCTCCTTCGGTTTATCCCAGAAGTCTCTCTCTCTCTCCCTCCCTCCCTCCCTCCCAGTCTTAAACATCCCTAAGGTTCTTTTGTTCCTTTTTATGAATTAAAACCAGAATTACCTTTATAGGAAAGTAGGGGATGCAATTGAAAGACATTAAAAACATTATTCTAGCACCTTCCAGCCATAACTTGCCATGGTCCTTTAGCCATACAAAAAGCCTTCCTGGAGTCTTTCTAGCTGTGTAGAAGAGCGTAGAAGAGCTTAGAAGAGAAAATGCAATTAAAATACCTTCTGATAGGGAGTGGAGAGGTAAGTACAAAACAAACTCCCCTTAAGGAAATTCAGCTATGAGTTTTATTTAATTTCAGAACTAAGGAATTTGCTATTATGTCTGCCTCTGCCTGGGTCCCTGGGTCTATCTCATCCTCACCAGAAACTAAAGAGTAATTTACAAAAGCACAAATGCTTTGGCACCGAAACCCTTCCCAAGTTTCTGACTTTCTGGATTTTGCAACTGATGAGAACGCAATGGTCGCATCAGGTGGAGTTCTCGGTCAGGTCCTCAGAGTAAGCCAGGTATGAGGGTGGCTCAGTAAACAGGACCCGAATAAGGCAAATGTCCAGGTCTCACTTTCTCACTGCTGAAGGGGTGTGCGGAAAGGGCAGCAGGTGTGCGGAAAAGGAGCACTGGTGAGAGGAAGAGGAAGAAAACCAGGCAAAAAGCATGAAACAAAACAGGAGCGCAGTGGGTCCTCCTCCAGCATGCCCTGCCCAATTCTATTTAAATCAACATTTACTGATTGGGTCACTACTAAGTATCCCGCAGATCTAGCCTGCAGCACCTGAAGAGACAAGGAAATTAGTAAGACGGGCTTCATCTTCAGGAAGGTTTCTTGCCAGGAATCACTGTTGTTGCCATTTTTAATTTTAATGGTTGTAGATAATTCCTGGACAGTTCAAATAACTTCACTGGGGCCCCTCTCCTCCCCCTAACCTGTCCTACTCAGAAGCTCCAGCCCCAGGCATATGAGCCAACAGAACCCTGGGAAAACCAGTGTCCTTGTGTGTCCCGCATCACACACGGTACAAAATAACTCACCCCTGAACAAGCCTTGCCGCAGAAGTCTAAAACCCAGGTCTTGCATTCAAAATCTATAGACTACAGTCTACAGATTAATCGCGCTTATTTTTTAAGTAGGGTCATCTAAATTAAAAACAATAACGACTTGAGGACACTGATGAAAGAAACACTGGTTTCATTTATCAGACTACTTCAGAACTTGATTACAGGAAACGAGGCAATCCCAAACTTAAAGAAAAAAAAGTTCAGTAGAACTTGCCGCGCAGGCTGTACCAATATTTTTTCACACTTACAAGGAGAAAAACACTAACACCAACTCAAGAAGCAAAAAAAAAAAAACACCCAACTGTCTAGTGTGTGGCTGTAAAATACGCCATGGAGGCGGAGGGACGGTGGATAACACTTTCGCCCGCCCCACGCCCGCGATCGCTGGGGAGCTGGGGTCGCTGCGCTCCCGGCCCGCAGTTACCTGGTCCAGCGGGATGCCCAGGAGCTCGCTGAGCGGGTGCAGGCAGGTGGAGCCCGTGGTGCGGTAGGAAAGGCTGGACGGCTGCGGCTCTGCTGCCATCCTGCATCTTCGGGAGGTGGCTGCCCCGGTCCCAGCCCGCAACACCCCCTGCTCGGCGTCCTCCCGCCCGGGTGCTCTTGGGTGGTTGCCCCGAGGGGCGCACGGCCGCCTGGTTCGCAGAGGGGCGAACGCGAGGCCGGGAGACGCGAACCGGCGCAAACTCTCGAGGCGCAAACTTGGCGTTGGCGCTGGCTCTGGCGCCGCAGCCACGGGCGCCGTAGGAGGGCCGGGCCCGAGGCGCCCAGCTTCCCGCTCCCTTCCTCTCCGCGCCCATTGGCCCGGCCGCTCGGGACGGCCCCGAGAGGAGGGAAGGAGGGAGGAAAAGCGGGGACTCCGCCGAGCCCGGCCCCCGAGCACCGCCCGGCCCGCCCAGCCCGGCCTGCACCGAGGCCGACCGGGAGAGGGAAAGCGACGCCAGCGGGCGCCGCCGCCTGGCCCTGCAGCTGGAGGCGGGACGCGCCTTTCCTCCTCCCGGGCTGACCGTCCTAGCCCCCCGCCAGATGCAACGACCTCACCCAGCGGGCGCCTTCCACTAGAGAGCACCACCAACCCCGCCCCACCCTGTTTTGGTTTCGCCGCCGCAGTCGAAGCGGCTGAGTGGCTGCGTTTCCCTTTCAAGCCGTACAGGGTTCCTCTGCCAGTGGCTGGAAGCTGGAGAGACCCTGCGCTGCTAGCGAGCGCCGCAGCTACCAGACTCCCTACTTCCTTTACCCTCCTCTGCGCTAGGCATAGTTTCCTACACCCTGATCTGACATGTTCGGTGTCACACAAGCAAATACAGGGGACTGCTAGCTTCGGGTCACTTCCGTCTCTGTGGAGTGAGAATTATTTCACCTCTGTAAGAAACGGTGTTTACTGTTATACTATGTGCATTCTGATAAGTCATTTGCATGCCACGGGTCCTCAAAAACGGTGCCTTGCTCCTTAACTTGTCTGCCCCCAGACACCCACACATCAGTGTTACTTGGAAAACTTTTCCAAGTTATTGCTAGGTTCTGAGAAACATAAAAATCTTGAAGATCCTTTTCAGGAATCGCTAGCTGATGAAAAAGGGTTTCAGGAAGGCAATATTCCGGGCTGCTGGGTAGAAAACCAAAGAAAGTGAGCTCACGTGGCCCGCAGCCTCCGCCGGGTAAGCCGGCATTCGATCAGACAGGCAATGACTTTCGGGGCAGACTTTATCAGTGTGGCCTCCAGCTTCAAATTAAACCGAAGGCCTGTCAGGCACTGGCAACAACTTACTCTCCAAGACTCAGGCCTCACTCTTGCCTTCTTCAGGAGTTTTATCACCAGCAAACTGCACTGAGCATTAAATTGCCAGGCCAGAGTTTCTCAACCTATGTCCCCTGTGGAGGAAAAAAAAAAAGTCTGTACCACCACTCCCACAAGCTAACCGAATGGAGATGTCACCACCAGATGATAACCTCTACCGCTCACAAGCAAACCCACACTACAGACAGACACAAGCACACACGCACACAGGCGTATGCTTGAGGATCACTGGGCTAGATAGGTTCATTTAATATCATATAGTCCTGGAAAATGACCAGCATTGGAGCAACATTCTTCTTATCTGGAGCTAGATGACAGCTGAAGTGAGGTATATGAGAGCAGACGGGGCTTTGTTTAAAAGGAAAAAAAATCAACACTCAGATATGAGTTGCTGGAAAACAGAAGTAGGTCAGTTTGGGAAGTATTTCTGGAGCAAGTGCCTCAAACCCTTTATAATTTGCACAAAGCTATGCCTTTTAGACTTCAAAGAATAGTCCTCACATAGGCTATATATATATGTGTGTGTGTGTGTGTGCGTGTGTATATATATTTATATATAAATATATTAATTTTTATATAAATTATTTATATATGTAAAGGTTTATATGTACATATATTAGCCTTACATAGGTTTATATATACATATATTACACAGTTTTTACATATATATTACACAGGTTTGATATGTACATATGTATATATGTATATTTAAAATATATACATATATTGGCCTCACACAGGTTTTTTTTCTCCCTAACAAAACACAGTTCATAACCTAGTCTACATTTTTCTTTTAAAAATGGCCGGGTGTGGTGGCTTATGCCTGTAATCCCAGCATTTTGGGAGGCCGAGGCGGGCAGATCACCTGAGGTCAGGGGTTCGAGACCAGCCTGGCCAACATGGTGAAACCCCATCTCTACTAAAAAACAAAAATTAGCCAGGTGTGGTGGCAGGCACAGCTGCCATCCAAGCTACTTGGGAGGCTGAGGCAGGAGAATCGCCTGAACCCAGGGGACGGAGGTTTCAGTGAGCAGAGATCACGCCACTGCACTCCAATCTGGGTAACAGAGCAAGACTCCATCGAAAAATAAAATAAAATAAAAATGTAGTGACTATGGTTAGAGCTTATAAACAAAATGTCACAGAATTTAATAGTTCTTTTCTCTTGATACTGTGGTACAATTAATGCAAAAAAAAAAAAAAATACTACTGTTGCATAACCCAGAACCAAGAGAGTAGCTCTGTTACACCACAGATGAATGAAACAGACTCTGAAGAAGTTGTTTATATGAGTCCAGGATGTATAACAGCGGCACCATGGACACATTGCTCTTTTCCTTCATCAGTATCTCTATTTCCATCCTCTGTCAACTGTAGGTTCATAATAATTATTATCATATGTTAGAAATCACTTTACAAAAGCTGTTTCATTTACCAGTGCTAATAATCCTGTGGTAGTTATAAGAATCTATTTTATAGATGTGAAACCTGAGGTTGAGGGAGCTTAAGTGACTTGGTTGTATTTAGGGAGGTTAAGTAAAATGTGTCTGTCTGATTCCAGAGCCTGTGCTTTTTATTCATTATGCATTGCTTCCTCTAAAACATAGTATTTTTCTCTTTATCAAAAGGCCAGCCCACACACCTGATACAGCCTTGTCATTTTTGTCGACGAGACATTACATTTACTGTTCAAAATGAGGTGGTAGGGGTGATGCCACAGACACGCTGTCTCTCCTATTTTCTATTTGCAGTAGAGTGAGGCTTGATATCAAGGTCAGTTTTATAAGTCTTCCTTATGGAACCATGCTCAGAATGTGACATTATCCAGGAGATCCACTGCACATCCTGAAGACAGGTCAAAAAATTAAAGCCAGGCACAAAAAGACCTGAAAAAGATTCTAGCATATTGGGAAGGACTGCATGTTACCATGGACTAATAAAAACTCTACAAACTGCTGTAGAGTCACTAGGCTTTGGCAGAGTGCCTAAGGAGTTCCTAAAGAAGTGAAGTATTTTGATTTTAAGTAAATAAACTCCATGCCATTCTATCATGGATATTCAGAGGCACTTTCCATACTTCCTACTTCACATACCAAATCAAATCAAACAACATAACTGACAATCAAAGAACAAAACTGAATTAAATACATCCTCAAAATTTACAAAGTTATAATCCCTCAAGGAGATAAAACTCTAACGATACCTTCAGTCTATATTCAACCAAAAACAATCACCAATAAAACTAAATTTAAGCCATCTGAAATGATATAACCCATGTAAAAAGAGAATTACCATTTTAAAAATACTACATATTAATGTAATGATACTATATATTCACAGAGCACCCTCACTTATCCCGTTTGATCCTCCCAACAACTCTATGAAGTTGGAAGGGCAGGTGTTATTATCATTTGTATTATTATGTCATCTCAATTTTTATTCAAATGAATACTGTTTCTAATAAATTGCAGCTAGCTTATCCATCTAGTAAACAGCAAGTGTAGGGTTCGAACTTGGGTATGCTACTGTTCCTTTTAACTATACAGGAATTTTTTTATTATACTTTTTATTATACTAGGAGTATAATACTATTTTCCTTCAGGAAAATAGCAGAAATTGTTGCCTGCGTAGGACATTAAACTCCAGGCTTAACATTTGAGAGCTGATCTGAGGAATGGTCAAAATTGACCCATGATAGGTATCACCATTGTTTTTTGAGCAGTTTCTTTAAGCATCATCCACAAAACTTCAGGTAATTTATGTTTTTCAATCAATGATCCATTCCTTCATGTTTTAGCTCAACTGATGTGTGTTTGCTTGGAACATATATTGCAACCTGCCTACCTAACGTATTTTCCAAGCTTGGGATCACAGTTAAACATTGTACATATTCAGAAAATGAAGAAACTAATATAACTGAACATCTGCCAGATTTAGCTATGACTGCTATGTTATAGCATTTTTTGCTTAAGAATACTGTATTAGACCAGGAATTACAGGCGCAGTGGCTCATGCCTGCAATTCTGACACTTTGGGAGGCCAAAGTAGGAAGATGTCTTGAGGCCAGGAGGCCAAGAACTCAGCCTTTAGAGCAAAACAACTGGGTATGAAAAACCAGTACTGCCTTTTACTAGTTTGGGGACTTTGAGCAAATCAATGAACTTCATGAAGCCCCAGCTTCCTCCTCTGTAAAGTAAGAATAAGAATAATGATCCCTTGCAGCAGGTCTAAGAACTGGAGGAGAGATTTTGTTCAAAAAACATAAAAGAACTGAAGCTTACCCTTTCTGCACTAATGTTTTATTTTTGCCTTAGTTTTAGAGGAGGGAGATCTTTCTAAAATGCATTGCACATGACCCTGAATACTAAAACAGAGTTAGTGATCTTAGCTTAATCATTATTGATGTCTCAGGCATTATTGTGAACAAGAACCCATCCTGCAATACAGCAATGTCTTGAAGTCCACTGACACATCAAGAGTTTGTCCTTGCGGCCGGGCATGGTAGCTCACGCCTGTAATCCCGGCACTTTGGGAGGCTGAGGCGGGCGGATCACCTGAGGTCAGGAGTTCGAGACCAGCCTGGCCAACATGGGGAAACCCTGTCTCTACTAAAAATACAAAAATTAGCCAGGCATGGTGGCACATGCCTGTAATCCCAGCTACTAGGGAGGCTGAGGCGGGAGAATCACTTGAACCCGGGAGGCGGAGGTTGTGGTGAGCCGAGATCGCGCCATTGCACTTCAGCCTGGACAAAAGTGAAACTCTGTCTCAAAAAAAGAAAAAAAAAAAGAGTTTGTCCTTGCACTAAACTACTGTGTCTACTTTCTAGTTTTTCCATTTCCCCTTCTGCTCTTGTATTTCACTTGTCCCTGCCTTGCCTGCTACTTTGGTTCCCCTGTGAACTGGGGAGCTCTACAAATTGCCGTAGAGTCACTCGGCTTTGGCAGAGTGCCTAAGGAGCTCCTAAAAAAGTAAAGTATTTTTATTTTAAGCAGATAAACTCCATGCCATTCTATCCTCCACGCCATTGTTTCAGAGGCACTTTCCATACTTCCTACTTCTTTGACTGTGTTCCAAATAATTACTATTGCCAAAGAAGTGTCCTATGAATAACAAAGTGTGATTGAAGATAATGTTTGAGTACATAAAGACAGACAAAAACCTGTGCTACCCAGATTCCATGGTTGGCTGCAGTAAGAAAAAAGAGCAAGCTGGGGCTTTGCCTAATGTCCTGGAGCCGCTGGGTATTGGGAGATGCTTGGCCCCACCCTCCCTGTCCTCTATCCTAACTCCACCTTGGGTGTTGTTGCTGAGGCCACTGTCACCTTAGGCTTCAGGGAGCTGCATAGTGTTAACCCCTCAACCCAAGACTTTATATTTGCCTTGGAGACCATTTGGAATCTCCCTCAACTCTTGTGTTTTTCCCTTACTTTTCACTCTGTTCTGCGGCCCGCTTCCCAGGGCCAATGATAGTACCAAGCACAACAGTGTTTTGGAATGAATGGGTGGATAGTTTCCTGGCAATCAATGCAGCCAGCTGAACTCACGACTGTCTCTTCTCTTCTCACTTAAGTCCTCATGACCCAGCTTGTTGTTCCGAGTCTGTGTGGGCTTCCGTCAGCACATTAGACTGGCCAGCCCTAAATGCTGAGTGTACAGTGAAATGTTATTTATACCACTAAAGTAGGTATTTGCCCCTATTCATTAGGCTCTCTTCTTATACTCCTAATGTATCATTGCTGCAACTTTCATTTCATTTCTAAACACTTTTCCATCATTATTGGTTGATCTCCTTGAGTATCCTGTAAAGTAAGTTTTGATATTCACAGAGGTCACAAAAAATCTACTAATAAGCACTCATGTCAGTTTCAAAGAAGCGGCCATAAAAATTAGCTGACCACAGGATTTGTTTTGTGTACATCCTTTAGAAGAAACCTCTCCCAGATTACTGTTCGGGAAACAGTGCTTTTGCTTATGAAAATGGACTCAACGTTCAGCAAATATTTATTAAAGAACTATTATTTATAAACACTGTTCTAGGTGCTTGGGATACACATCAATTAATGAACGAAATCATTCCCATCGCAGAGCCTACACTCTGCCAGGAAAAGACATCAACAAAAAACATTTAAAATAATATTATGATGTTAGATGATAATAAGTGCATAGAAAAACAGAAAAGCACAGCAGAGTAAATACTGCAGCCCATATGTTGCAGTATTTAATAGGGTGGTCAAGGTTGGCCTCATTGAGAAGGCCACATTTAATCAAAGACTGGAAGGAGGTGAAGGAGTTAACCAAATAGATTTCTAGGTAAAGCACATTCCAGAAAGAGGAACCATCTAGAGCAAAGGCCCTAAAACAGGAGCAGGCCTGGCAAAATGGAAAAACATTTGTCTGGCCAGTAAGGCTGGAGCAGAGTGACTGAGGAGAGAGACAAAGGAAATGAACCCAAGAGGTATGGGGAGGCAGCCCATGGGAGATTGGGGCCATTGCAAATGGCTTGAGCTCTTCCTCTGATTGCTATGGAAGTTATTGCTGGGATATGAGCTGAGGATTATATATTATATCTGGTTTATATATTTTTTTAAATCACTCTGGCCACATGTTGAGAACAGACAGTGAGGAAGACAAAGAGTGAAGCAAGGGAACCAATTAAGAGGCTATTTCAGGACTCCAGACAAGAAACTGGAGTGGGAGGAGTGGGGATGGTAACAGGAAAGAAGGTGAGAAGCGATGAGCTTCTGGCTACAAATCTTGGATGATAATGTGTCTTGGTTCGTTTGGGCTGCTGTAACAAAATACCTTAGACTAGGCCAGTGAGGTGGCTCACGCCTGTAATCCCAGCACTTTGGGAGGCCGAGGCGGGTGGATCACTTGAAGTCAGGAGTTCGAGACCAGCCTGGCCAACATGGTGAAACCCTGTCTCTACTAAAAATACAAAATTAGCTGGGCGCGGTGGTAGGTGCCTATAATCCCAGCTACTTTGGAGGCTGAGGCAGGAGAATCACTTGAGCCTGGGAGGCAGAGGTTGCAGTGAGCCAAGATTGTGCCACTGCACTCCAACCTAGGCAACAGAATGAGACTCCTTCTCAAAAGAGAAAAAAAAAATATGTCTTAGACTAGGTAATTTATAAGCAGAAATTTATTGTTCACAGTTCCAGGGGCTGGAAAGTTGAAGATCAAGGTGCCAGCAGATTCAGTATCTAGTAATGCATTGCTCTCAACCTCAAAGGAGGCACCTTCTACCTGTGTCCCCACTTGTCAGGAGTGAACAAGTTCCCTTGGGGCTCTTTTATTTTATTTTTTAATTTTTTATTATTACTATTTTTTTTTGAAACAGGGTCTCGATCTTTCACCCAGTCTGGAGTGCAGTGGCACGAGCTCAGCTCACTGCAGCCTCCGCCTCCTGGGTTCAAGTGATTCTCCTGCCTCAGCCTCCTGAGTAGCTGGGATTACAGGCACCTGCCACCACACCCAGCTAATTTTTGTACTTTTTTTTTTTTTTTGAGATGGAGTTTCCCTCTTGTTGCCCAGGCTGGAGTACAATGGCAAGATCTCAGCTCACTGCAACCTCTGCCTCCCGGGTTCAAGTGATTCTCCTGCCTCAGCCTCCGAGTAGCTGGGATTACAGGCATGTGCCACCACGCCCAGCTAATTTTGTATTTTTATTAGAGACAGGGTTTCTCCATGTTGGTCAGGCTGGTCTTGAACTCCTGACCTCAGGTGATCTGCCTGACTCGGCCTCCCAAAGTGTTGGGATTACAGGCGTGAGCCACCGTGCCCAGCCTCGGGCACTAATCTCATTCATGAGGCTGGAGCCTTTATGACCTAATCACCTCCCAAAAGCCCCATCTCTTAATACTACGGCATTGCAGATTATGTTTCAACATAAGAATTTTGGGGGCACGCATTCAGACCAAAGCATAATGACTATGTCCTACCACATTGGAATTATTGCCAAAAATAGAACTAACCCTACCCACTTTGGACTCCTTTTATTGCTTTTTCTTTTTTTTCAACCTCTGCATGTAGCATTCAAACCTTTATTGCTTAGAGTCTTTTATTGCAAGAGAAGGCAGAGGGGAGCCAACTTAATCACTTACATGCTTTTGAGCATTATACTTTAAAAGTTATTTCTGTTAATATTAAACACAGGAAAGGAGAATTATCTCACTTTATACCTACCAATAATTCAAGACATTTTCCAGCATATTCATTTGCTAACGTCTTTGGTTAGCATATTTACTTATTAAGACGAAGTTGACGGAGGCATATTTTGCATACTGCTTGTGCAGACACATATGTATCCTAGATCCTACCAAAGCCACTCTGTCTTGTGGAGTTCAGATAAATTAACCCAAGTCAAAGATTGTATATTGTATGCAAAGTCCTATGCCAGCTGCAAGATTTTACCAATGCCTGGGCATTTCTCTCATCTACACCCCTGTTCCTGGTCCTTCTGTGTCCTTACCTGCTCCTCTCTTTCCCACCATCCACATTTAGCATCTGTGTGTGACCATATATTGAAGATGTAAAAGGACCAGGGAATCCATGTTGCAGACATTCAAAAGCCTTAACATTCCATATTGGATGTCACTGTTTCTAAAAGATGCTTTGGCATCCCTTCTACCAGCAAATTTTGCACTTTCTCCTTTCTCTATAGGTGCAACCCCAGCTAGGTTCCTTGGTTACTCCCTCCCACCCTATTCTCCTCCCCACTCCTCTCTGCTTTCCTCTATACCTAAATTCTTTCATGTTTAATTTAAAACTACTAACCTATCTCTTTGCCTACCAAGCTCCTTAAAATCCAGCCCCTAAAGGAGCTTATTGTTTTCCTCCATAAATAAGACCATTCTGAAAGAAATTCTCCTACTAGTTGTGAACATTTTACATTTTCCTCCAACTCTCACACTGATAGAGTTCAGATCATATCCAACAAAGCATCTTGGCATTTGAGAAAATGACAGAGGCAGAAGGTCACTCTCACTTTCCCTTCACCTTTCTTTGCTGAAGCAGGTCATAAAACCTTCATTCAAGAGGTGCCCTCCCTGAACTTGGGAGAAGACACAGGGACACAGAGAGGAATCTGAACGCACATGCCTTGCTAAGTTCCCCCAGTTTATTTCCATTAGATAAGACTCCCTTTGACCAATCACACTTCCACATGACTATCCACTTCATCAAGCCTAAGCATAAAAACACACAGGTTTCCCTGTGTTTTTGGGTCTTTATTTCTTCAGGCTCCTGTGTCACGTATAACTTACATTAAGTAAATGCAGATGCTTTTCTCCTGTTGATCTGTCTTTTGTTATAAATGCCTCAGCCATGAACCTAGTAATGAGTGAGGAAAAGAAATCCTTCCTCCCCTACAATGCCTATAAACCCAAACTTCCTGGGCTACAGCGTTCATGTGTGTAAAATAACACTGCCCCATGAACTTTGTAGATTTTTTTAAACTTTATGTAGTGAGAGATATATCGTATGTATAAGTGTAATCATATATATAATTTAAACAAAAATAGACTATTAGTTTAATAGAGTTAGTAGATTTTTTAAAACTTTATTTAGTGAGAGACATATATGTATAATAATATATATAATTTAAACAAAAATAGTCTATTAATATCATAATATATATAATATTTTTGTTTGTTTGTTTTTTTAGATGGAGTCTCGCTCTGTTGCCCAGGGTGGAGTGTAGTGGCATGATCTGGGCTCACTGAAACCTCCACCTCCTGGGTCAAGCAATTCTCCTGTCTCAGCCTCCTGAGTAGCTGGGATTACAGGTGCCTGCCACCATGCCCAGCTAGTTTTTGTATTTTTAGTAGAGACAGGGTTTCACCATATTGGTCAGGCTGGTCTCAAACTCCTGACCTCAGGTGATCTACCTGCCTTGCCTCCCAAAGTTCTGTAATTACAGAACTTTACAGGCATGAGCCACTGCACCCAACCAATTTTATATATATATAAATACATATATTTTATATTATATATAAATATATATTTTATATTATATATAAATATATATTTCATATTATATATAAATATATATTTTATATTATATATAAATATATATGTTTATATTATATAGAAATATATGTTTATATTATATAGAAATATATATGTTTATATTATATAGAAATATATATGTTTATATTATATAGAAATATATATGTTTATATTATATAGAAATATATGTTTATATTATATAGAAATATATATGTTTATATTATATAGAAATATATATGTTTATATTATATAGAAATATATATGTTTATATTATATAGAAATATATGTTTATATTATATAGAAATATATATGTTTATATTATATAGAAATATATATGTTTATATATTTATATATATTTATAAATTTATAATATATGTAATATTTATAAATTATATAAATTTATACAATTTATTATATATAAATAAATTGTATAAATTTATTTATATAAATAAATTATATATAAATTATATATTATATAAAGTATAAATAAATTATATAAATTTATAATATATTATATAAATATATATTTATATAATATATATTTATATAATATATATATTTATATAATAATATATTTATATAATATATATTTGTATAATATATATATTTATATTTATATATTTTATATTTATATATATTTTATATATAAATATAGAATATATATTTATATAAAAATATAAATATATATAATTATTTATATATATATAAATAATTTAAAATAGTCTAATAGTCTATTAGTCTATTAGCCTGGTGTGGTGGCACACACCTGTTGTCCCAGCTACTTGGAAAGCTGAGGCTGGAGGGATGCTTGAGCCCAAGAGCCCAGGAGTTTGAGGCTGCAGTGAGCCAAGATCATGCCATTGCACTCCAGCCTGGGCAACAGACCAAGACCCTGTCTTAAAAAAAAAAAAAAAAAAAAAGTCTAATAAAACAGACACCCATTTTAAGAAGTAAAACATCAGAAATTCCATCCACAGTGTTCTTCAAGCCAAGCAAGCACCCCATCCCACCCGCCCCTACCGCCCCACGTACGCAAGGACTTTCTGAGGGCACATAGGCATCAACCATTAAAATGGTTGGTGTTAGGAATCTACTAGGAATTATTAGATACCCCAATTCCATATATACTCTTTCCTGCAACCAATTTGCCTGACAACTCCTGAGTTCACAATAGCTCTCCTTGCACTTGACCAAGGCGTTCATTGTAAATCTCACAATAGAACAGGGGCCCTGGGTGAGAACTGGCTCAGCTCCAGATGATCCCTGTCTCCTGAGGGATTAAGTCAGGCCCCATAAACCTACAGGACATTCTGTGTCTCCCATTTTATACATATTCCTGTAAAGGGTCAAGCATGGTTTTTAGAGTTGAGTATTTGGGGCCCTGTTAAGATGTTCTGAATTCAGACGTATGATGGTGATGAGGACAAAGGCGTGGGGGATGACTATGAAAACGTTCACCTCTTCCTTCCCCAGCCCATTTTCAAAGAATGAGGAAGTGTCGTGGGAGAGAAAACAGAAAGAGAGGGGGTAAGAAATACTCAGCACTAAATACTTGGGCTTTTATTTTCTGTGTATTTAAGTAGAAGAACTTCTTTTCAGCTATGCTCAATACTTTCTTAGGATGTGTCATTTACCGGAAATAAAAACATCTTGATCAGCTGAAACAGAAAGGGTGATTTTGGTTTTTTTCAATGTAACTGGAATATTTTTGGGAACTGCCAAAATTTTCATGATAACTTTGGATAAAAATCCAAAGATAAAACTTGTATGGAATTTCTTTCAGCTTTGGTATGTATTATTCAATGTAGTACTTAAAACCTATTTTAGCAATTAAGAAATGTTTTGTAATTAAAGTGATTTTTCATTTTATTTCATCCTATAAAATGCTTACCATTTTCTATCTCTATGAATAAAAAATTTTTAAATAAAGTAACCCCTAGTCCCTGCAGTTCTTACCAGTGTAAACTTTTATCTTTGTTAAAACCATTTTCTTACCATTTTCTACCTCCTATGAATAAAAAATTTTTAAATAAGGTAATCCCTAGTTCCTGCAGTTCTCACCGGTATAAACATTTATCTTTGTTAAAACCATAGAAAAAGCAAAATCATTATTATTCTTATCAAGAGATGTATTTCCATTAAATTTTACTTTTTCTGTTTAATGATTATCAATATTTATAATGTTTTTATGGATTTTTGATAAAATGTGTACTGATAATAATTATAAAGATAACTCAAAGAATTTTTATCCTAGAGCTGTCTAACTTCAGGAAATTAGATAAATGTTAAGAATTACAATTATGAGCATATTTTGTTTTGAATAAATACGATGGTGTTAACAGAAGACGTTCAACCATAAAATGTATTATATTAGGATAAAAGTCTATGGAAGGATAGACTAGAAATAGGATTCAAGTAGAAAAGAAGAAGAGTTACTTTTGTAATGCTAAACAGCTTATTCATGAATGTTTTCCATTGTTGGATGGTAGTAGTATCAACTTATACTTTTAGATTCCATAGGATACTCTTAAAAGAGATACAAGGTTTATTTTAAAATTTATTTATGTATTTATTTTTAGAGACAGGGTCTTGCTCTGTCACCCAGGCTGGAATTGCAGTGGCCCAATCATAGCTAACTGCAGGCTCGAATTCCCAGGCTCAAACAATCCTCCTACCTCAGACTCCTGAGTAGCTAGGACCACAGGTGCGTGCCACCACAACTGCTACTTTTTAAACTTTTTTGTAGAGATGGGGATCTCACTATATTACCCAAACTGGGCTCAAACTCCTGGGCTCAGACAATCCTCTTACCTCAGTGTTGGGATTTATAGGCATGAGCCACTGCGCCCGGCCTATTTTATTTTTGAACGTCAATACTTGAAACATGCTAGAATTTACATTGTTTGCAACTATTGCAATTTATGATGAAAAATTTTAGATGTTGACTTTAAAATGTAGGAGCAAATACACAGTTTTTCAAAATTCTTTAAGGGAGAAGTGAACAAAATGTTCGAAAGCCAGTGCCTTTATAAAACCTTAGATGCCCCTTCTCACTGTGTCACCATCTTCCTAAAGCAAAAATGATTTGAATTTTGTGTTATTTACTTTCTTCTTTTTGTAGCTTTATCTCATAGGTATATATCTCTAGGCATATATTGTTAGGTTTATCTGTTTTGACTTTTGTATGACTCCTCTGTTACTTGTCGGTTTCTTTTTTCTTTTTATGCAATATTACATTTGTGAGAGTCATCCATACAAGATATGTTAAAATAGCTTAATCATTTTCACTGCTGTATAATATTATTTTGAATAAACTATACCACAATTCATTTAACAATTATTTGGTCAATTGACATTTGAGTGGTTTCCAGATTTCTAGTTTTATTTTTTATTTTTCATTATTATTATTTTTAGAGTCAGAGTATCACTCTGTCGCCCAGTCTGGAATCATGGCTCACTGCAGCCTCAAACTCCTAGGCTCAAGCAATCCTCCCACCTCAGCCTCCTGAGTAGCTAGGACTATAGGTGCATACCACCACACCCAGCTGAGATTTTTAGTTTTAAAAAACAATGCTGTCATGAATATTCTTGACTCCTGGTAACCAAGTACAATAATTGTTCTGTAGTATATACTTAGGGGTGAATATTTCTGGGTCATGGCCTGAATGCACATTCAACATTACAAAATAAGGCCAAATTGTTTTCCAAAGTGATTGTACCAATTTAACCTACCTCTAGCAGTGTGTCAGACTACAGATGTCCCACATTCTCACTAACACTTGGTATTGTCAGTCTTTTTGATTCTTGCCAAACAGGAGAGAGTCAGGTGCTTTTATTACTTTTTATTTGTATTAATGAAGGCAAACATCTCTTCATTTGTCTCCTGACCATTCGTCTTCTTCTCTGAAATATATATTCATGCCTATGTTATTACATAATTTTTATGTTTTGTCTATTTCCTTATTTTTTCAGGTCTAGTGCAGTGTAACTGACAAAAACTGTATATATTCAAGGTGTGCAACCTGATAATTTTTAGGACATACTGGTTTATCTGACAGTTAATTTAATGTGTCAACTTGATTAGGCTAAGGGATGCCCGGTTAGCTGACAAAATATTAATTTCTGAGTGTGTCTGTAAGTGTGTTTCTGGAATAGATTAGCAGTTGAATTGGTAGGCTGAGCGAAGATCTCCCTCACCATTGTAAGTGGGCATCTTCTAAACTGTTAAGGGCCCAAATAGAACAAAAGGGAAAAGGAAGGGCAAATTTGTTCTCTTTTATTGAGCTGGGACATCCTCTTTCCTCTGCCCTCAGATATCAGCACTCCTGGTTCTTGGGCTTTTGGACTTGGACTGGGGTCTATACCATTGGGTCTCTGGTTCTCAGGCTTTTGAGGTTGGACTGGAACAACATCACTGGCTTTTCTGAGCTCCCAGCTTGCAATGGCAGACTATGGGACTTTCCAGCCTCCATAAACATGTGAGCCATACCTTCACAATAAATATCGATCTATCTGTTTATCTATCTGTCTATCTATCTATCTATCTATCCACCCATATCCATCCATTCTGTTGGTTCTGTTTCTCTGGAGAACACTGACTGGTATAGTTGCCTAACATGTTTTTTGTTTTGTTTTGTTTTGAGACAGGGTCTCACTTTGGTACCCAGGCTGGAGTGCAGTGGCATGATCACAGCTCACTGCAGCCTCAGCATCCTGGGCTAGAGCAATTCTTCCACCTTAGCCTCCTGAGTAACTGGTACTACGGGCACACACCCCCACACTCAGCTAATTTCTTTTTTTCTTTTTTTTTTTTTTTAGAGTCAGGGTCTCGCTGTGTAGCCCAGGCTGGTCTCAAATTCCTGGGCTCAAGCAATCCGCCTGCCTCAGCCTCCCAGAGTGCTAGGATTGCAGGTGTGAGTCACCACACCCAGCCCTAACATATTTTAAAGTTTGGTTTTATATTTAAGTCATTGGCTAATCTGGAATTAATTCTTGGGTATAATATGAGGTAGAGATCACATTTAATTTTTTTCCATATAGATAATCATTTTTCCCAGAGCCTTTTTATTTTTTCTCCCCTTTTTCCCCTATGATCTATAATTCTGATTTTGTCCTATATCAAGTTTATATTTATGCATTGGTCTGTTTCTAAGCTCACTATTTTATTCTACTGTTTGCCTACCCTGAGCTTATATCCCAATGTCATAATGACTACACATGTGTTTTAAGTCTTGTTATCTGGTGGGACATGTTCTCTGACATAGTTCTTCAGGAGCATATTGACTGACCTGGGATGTTCCTCTTCCACATATATTTTACAACCAGTTTGTTGATTTCATGAAAAACTCCATTGGGATTTGGTTGGAATATTACTGAATCTATTTCTCACTTTGTGGAGAATCAAAATCTTTATGATAGTTCTTTTGCTCTTTTGGTCCATAAGCATGATATTTCTCTCCACTTATTCAACTCTTTAAGATTTTTAATAAAGTTTTATAATTTTCTGCATAAATATCTTATAATTTTTATTAGATTTATTTCAGAACTTTACATTTTCTGTTGCAATTATAAATGTTCTCCTTTTTTAAACATTACTTGTTCTGTTTGTTGCAATTTACTTTTTTTTTTTTTTTTTTTGAGATAGGATCTAACTGTGTCACCCAGGCTGGAGTGACATGGTGCAATCATATCACACTGCAACCTCAAACTTCTGGGCTCAGGCAATCTTCCTATCTCAGCCTCCTGAGTAGCTAGAACTACAAAGGCCACACCACCAGGCCTGGCTAATTTTTAAAAAAATTTTTGTAGAGATAGGGTCACGCTTTGTTGCCCAAGTTGTTCTTGAACTCGTGGCCTCAAGTGATCCTCCTACCTTGGCCTCCCAAAGTGCTGGGATTACAGGTGTGAGCCACCATACTCAGCCTAGACTGATAAATTTCTTCTTCTTAGCCTGTTAAACTGGCTAGGCCCTCTAATACTTTTATACAGAATTTGATAAGACATAGTCCTTCTTCTTGGAGTGCTTCACTGGGGGAAATAAACACATCAATATTGTACAGTGTGACAGGATATAGTAACAGTTTATATAAGGTGTATGGAAACTAAGGCAATATTTAATTCCTCCTTAGAAAATAGGGATCAGGTCCTTCTATGTGCTTATCATTGTAGCTTAAAAGTACAAATTCGCCGGGCACAGGGCTCACGCCTGTAATCCCAGCACTTTGGGAGGCCGAGGCAGGCAGATCACGAGGTCAGGAGACCGAGACCATCCTGGCTAACATGGTGAAACCCCGTCTCTACTAAAAATACAAAAATTAGCCAGGCGTGGTGGCAGGCGCCTGTGGTCCCAGCTGCTTGGGAGGCTGAGGCGGGAGAATAGCGTGAACCCGGCAGGGAGAGCTTGCAGTGAGCTGAGATCCGCCATTGCAGTCCAGCCTGGGCGACAGAACGAGACTCCGTCTCAAAAAAAAAAAAAAAAAAAAAACAAAAACAAATTAACATTTTACTAATTGAAGTCAGTTATATAAGCATTCACAATATTATTTATTTATTTATTTTGAAACAGAGTTTCGCTCTTATTGCCCAGGCTGGAGTGCAATGGCGTGATCTCAGCTCACCGCAACCTCTGCCGCTCGGGTTCAAGCGATTCTCCCGCCTCAGCCTCCCGAGTAGCTGGGATTACAGGCATGCACCACCACGCCCGGCTAATTTTGTATTTTTAGTAGATATGGGGTTTCTCCATGTTGGTCAGGCTGGTCTCGAACTCCCTATCTCAGGTGATCCGCCCACCTCAGTCTCCCAAAGTGCTGGGATTACAGGCATGACCCGCCGTGCTCGGCCACATTCATGATGTCTTACAACAGAGGTAGAAAATTGCTTTTGAAATGGGAAGACATATAAAACCAAGAATCATTTTATTTAGTGAACATAAACCTATAACGCTCTTAACCAACAGTGTCCCAGGCCATACGGATACAATGTTGTGCAGACACTGTCCCTGCTGTTGGTTATTAACTGAGTGGGGGAGAGGGGGGAGTCTATTTAAAGACTGAAAAGTCTTCCTGTCAACTGGTTTTTCCAAGAAAATAACAAACATATGGGACTCATGTGTAACCCATGACAGATACTATGGAAATACCATATTGGTTGAAACTTTTGCTCGTTATTGATTTAAAATCTGCCTTTCTGACGGAGGTTGCAGTAAGCCAAGATCACACCACTGCACTCCAGCCTGGGTGACAGAGTGAGACTCTGTCTCAAAAAATAAAATAAAATAAAATAAAATCTGCCTTTCTGAAACTCTTAACGACTATTCCTAATTCTGCCAAAGAAAAGAAAATGATAAAATAAAATATATTTTCTTCCATTTGACAGTAATTAAAGTACGTGAAAGACATTTTTTCTCTCTCTCTTCTAAGCCTTCGTTTTCCTTGGCTGAACCTCTATTTTTTCAAGAATGGGGTGATGTTAAACCCTGTGCTCTCCTAGCCACCCTCCTCCTGAGAGCCCATTGTTTATCCCTGTCTCTCATGAAAACCATCCTTCAAAACAGAAAATTATCTCCCAAGTGTTATATAACCAGTGCAGAGTAGATGGAAACTATCATCAGCTATTTGTGGAAGTTAAAAATATCCCTTTTGGACAGAAGTGAATTTCCATTGGTTCATTTGGTTCCTCAGTGTAGAACTCAGACCTATCTTTATGTATTTCAGGAAATCAGATTTCAATTTCATACAAGTAAGAATTTCTACTGAGAGCCTTTTTCACACAAATAACTGTTAGACCATGTCTTCCAATCCTGTACTTACCAATTAGTACTTACCCTTTATAGTCATGTTTTCATTGTTTCTTTTAGTTGCAAATGACAGGAATCCCAATTCAAATATTCTTAGACAATTTAAAAAAAAAAACCAGGAAGGAGATTTACTGGCTTTTACATAATCCAGTCAGATAAGAGGAAGTCCAAGGCGCCTCTCAGTGCAGGCCCTCAATGTTTTGAGGATTGGCCTTTTGACATCTTCTGGGTTTCCTTTCCTCTATGAAGGCGCTGTGCTCAAGCAGTGCTCCCCTCAAGGTGGCAAGATGGCTGCCTGGAATTTGGGGTTAGCACCCTATCCTCTCACCAACCACAGTGATTCTGTCTTCCCAACAGAAATCCCAGGATGGGGTCTCATTGGCTCTGGGTGGGTCTCGTGACATCTCTGAACCAAGCAAGGGATGCACCTCTCTAATTGGCCAGGCCTGTACCATGTGCCCATCCATGGATCTAGAAATTGAATTAGCTCAACCCAATCTAAACCCAATCCTTTTAGACCAAAACTGGGGGAAGGGTAGTTTCCTAAAGAAGGGAGAATGGTTATTAGGCTTTCAATAAAAACAGATGTCTATTTCAGCTCTACGTTTTGGTTATATGAACCCCT
This sequence comes from Pongo pygmaeus, assembly GCF_028885625.2. Classification (NCBI taxonomy): domain Eukaryota; kingdom Metazoa; phylum Chordata; class Mammalia; order Primates; family Hominidae; genus Pongo; species Pongo pygmaeus. Next base: position 20,249,028 of record NC_072378.2, read on the forward strand.
GTTAACTATTTTTCTAATTCCCATTAGAAATAGGAATCCCATTTTTCTAATTCTAATGTCAGTGTCTTCAATAGCTCGCTCCATGGTTTTGGTTAAATCATTTAACCCTTCTGAGTTAATTTACTCACTAAAATGAAGGAGAGAAGAAAGTGAAATAATCCTAAAGCTCTTTTCACTCTCAATTCCCTCATTTTGTGATATATGTGTTAAGTGAGTGGAGGGAAACAAGATTTAAGTGTATTCTCAATTGAAAACAATGATCATATTAAAATTCCTGTGGCTATAGGGTTTTTCAAGTGTGCTGGCTCCCTGGGAATCCCTAAATTAAATTCTAGAAATTGTCATTGAGTGCCTACAATCAATTAATTGGCAAGCACTCTTATAAACGGAAAAAGGCTCTTGGGAAGTATTCAAGAGAGGAATTCTGATTTCATAATTGCAAATGATCACCAAAAAAGAAAAGAAGATGGGAATCTAAAGAAATAGCTTTAATTGCAGGCTCTATTAAACTCTGATTTTTCAAAAGATACTCAGAAAGGTAGGAGGAAGAAAAAAAAAAGCAGAAGGGAAATATTGACCTATAAGAAATACCAGAAAGTCCACAATCCAGAATAATTTGAGGCGTGCCTTGTGAGATATGGCACGGTGTGTGAGAAAGACAAACAGAGGTTTGGATTCAGAAGAACTGCATGCACAGGTTGTTTCTGCACTTACTGTTTACTGTGCACTCACTGTTTCTGCACTTACTGTTTGCTCAGAAACCTGAGCAACCTACTGGCCCATCTGAGTCTGTTCCTCCTCTGTAAAATGGATATAAAATTAAGGATCACATAAAATTAAGCCCCTGACACTAAAAAGTCACTCAGTGGACTCTCCTTTCTTCAATAGGCCTGACCTTGTAAACATTTGTTTCAATGACTTGTCTAAAATCATAGAGACATTCCCTTGATATCATAAATGATATGAAACTAAAGGGATAGGAATTATATTAGATAACAGTTGCAGTCCATAAAGATCTTCTATTACCAAGAGTCCTCCAGCCTTTGTGTTTTGAAACTCCTGTTTTGGAGATAAGGAGATCAAGTAACTTGCATGAATTTATATAAAGCAAGTAAGTGGCAGCATGGATCTTTGGCATCCCTTAAACAATTGGAACCTCAGTTGCCTCAACTATAAAATTCAAATAATTATATTTACCTATTGTATACATTATTCTGAAAAGCAAATTAAATCTCTTTTCGGAAAACTTAAAATGTAAAGCACTGCATAAAACTGCTCATTCAGGGATACCATATGCAGATGTGCATTGCACAAAGGGCTGCATAGAAGGGGACACCGTTCACTTTATAGACATAGATTTGTATGTGTAGTGCAACAGCTTGCTGATTGGCGGCAACAAAAGGCCTCATGATACAAAATTGATAATTAACAATTTCCAACAGAAGAAAATGTCTTGAAAAGAAAGAGCCCTTTTTTTTCTAATTTGCACAAAAGTACCTTAAAAGCTAGCAATGTCCCTATGGTTATTACAATTAAGTCCAAAACACAGAATAAATATTATACATAAAAACTATAGAGAAGAGGCTGGGCATGGTGGCTCATTCTTGTAATCCCAACACTTTGGGAGGCTGACATGAGAGGATCACTTGAGGCCAGGATTTTGAGACCAGCCTGGGTAACATAGCAAGACCCTGTCTCTAATATATATATACGTGTGTGTGTGTGTGTGTGTGTGTGTGTGTGTGTATACTCTAATATATATAATCTCTAATATATATTATATATATATAAATTTATGTATATGGCACACACCTGTAGTCCTGACTACTTGGGAGGCTGAGGCGGGAGGATCACTTGAACCAGGAGTTTGAGGCTGCAGTGGGATATGACTGCACCACTACACTCCAGCCTGGACAACAGAGCAAAACCTTGTCTCTAAAAAAATTTGTTAAATAAATAAATTAATTAAAAACCATAGAGAAGAGTGTTTGTAAAAATCGTAACTCTGAAAACAGAATGGGCAGTGAGTTTCCTGTCTCTTGAGGTATTCAAGTAAAGGCTGACTCACCCTTAATAAGGATATTATATTACAAATGTCTAGATCAAGTGAAAAGATGGAATTAATAATCTCTACAGGACAGTTAACGCTTATTAAGCAACAACTATGTGCATAGGTGCTAGAACCTTCACATACTGTTATCTCATTGAATTCTGATAAGAGTCCTTCAGCCTTCGTGTTTTGAAACTCCTGTTTTAGAGATGAGGTGATCAAGTAACTTGCACGAATTCATACAAAGCAAATAAGTGCCAGCATGGAACTGTCAGACTCTGTTGGTTTCCTACAGCTGCTATAATAAATTACCACAAACCTAGTGGCTTAAAAACAACACAAATGGGTTGGACACGGTGGCTCACACCTGTAATCCCTGCACTTTGGGAGGCCAGGGTGGGTGGATCACTTGAGGTCAGGTGTTCGAGACCAGCCTGGCCAATATGGTGAAACCCCATCTCTACTAAAAATACAAAACTTAGCTGGGCATGGTGGCATGTGCCTATAATCCCAGCTACTCGGGAGGCTAAGGCAGGAGAGTCGCTTGAACCTGGGAGCCAGAAGTTGCAGTGAGCCAAGATCATGCCAGTGTACTCCAACCTGGGCAAGAGTGAGTCTTGGTCAACAAACAAACAAACCAAAAACCACAAATGTATTATTGAGAGGTGACAATGTGCTGTCAGCCCTCGCACCCTCGCTCGCTCTCGGCGTCTCCTCGGCCTTGGCGCCCACTCTGGCCGCGTTAGAGGAGCCCTTCAGCCCGTCGCTGCACTGTGGGAGCCCCTTTCTGGGCTGGCCAAGGCTGGAGCCGGCTCCCTCAGCTTGCGGGGAGGTGTGGAGAGAGAGGCGCGGGCGGGAACCGACGCTGCACGCTGCGCTTGAGGGCCAGCACGAGTTCCAGGTGGGCATGGGCTCGGCGGGCCCCGCACTCCGAGCGGTCTGCCCGCCAGCAAGCCCGGGGCAGTGAGGGGCTTAGCACCTGGGCCAGCAGCTGCTGTGCTCGATTTCTCCCCGGGCCTTAGGTTCCTCCCCGCAGAGCAGGGCTCAGGACCTGCAGCCCGCCATGCCTGAGTCTCCCTGCCCCCGCCGTGGGCTCTTCTGCGGCCTGAGCCTCCCCCACGAGCGCCGCCCCCTGCTCCACGGCGCCCGGTCCCATCGACTGCCCAAGGGCTGAAGAGTGTGGGCGCCTGGCGTGCGACTGGCGGGCAGCTCCACCTGTACCCCAGTGCCAAATCCACTGGGTGAGGCCAGCTGGGCTCCTGAGTTTAGTGGGGACTTGGAGAACCTTTGTGTCTAGCTAAGGGATTGTGAGTGCACCAATCAGCACTCTGTGTCTAGCTCAAGGTTTGTGAACACACCAGTCAGCACGCTGTGTCTAGCTCAGCGTTTGTGGATGCACCAATCGCACTCTGTATCTAGCTAATCTGGTGGGGACTTGGAGAATCTTTGTCTAGCTAAGGGAATATGAATGCACCAATCGGCACTCTATATCTATCTCAAGGTTTGTAAACACACCAATCAGCACCCTGTGTCTAGCTCGGGGTTTGTGGGTGCACCAATCGTCGCTCTGTATCTAGCTAATCTGGTCGGGACTTGGAGAATCTTTGTGTCTAGCTAAGGGAATATGAATGCACCAATTGGCACTCTGTATCTAGCTCAAGGTTTGTAAATGCACCAATCAGCACTGTGTGTCTAGCTCAGGGTTTGTAAATACACCAATCAACACTCTGTATCTAGCTAATCTAGTGGGGACATGGAGAACTTTTGTGTCTAGCTCCGGGATTGTAAACGCACCAATCAGCACCCTGTCAAAACGGACCAATCAGCTCTCTGTAAAACAGAACAATCGACTCTCTGTAAAATGGACCAATCAGCAGGATGTGGGTGGGGCCAGAAAAGCGAATAAAAGCAGGCTGCGGAACAGTTTCACTCATCAAGGCAGCGAAACCCTGAACCCATGGGCAGGAATAAACAAATTCAGACATGCTGGCTTAAAAGTTGCAGCACTGCAAACATCTGCAGTTTCACTCCTGAGGTCAGCGAGACCAGGAACCCACCAGAAGGAAGAAACTGAATTTCAGAAGAAAATCTGCACTTGCTGTCTTTAAAAACTGTAACAGCATGAGGGTCTGTGACTTCATTCTTGAAATCAGTGAGATCAAGAACCGACCAATTCTGGACACACCACACAGTTCTGAGGTTCAGGAGTCTAAAATGGGTTTCACTGGCTTAAAATTTAGGTGTCAGCCGGGCTAGATTCCTATGTGGAGGCTCTAGAGAAGGATCTATTTTCTTAACTTTCCAGCTTCTATAAGCTGTCCACAATCCAGGACTCTCAGCCCGCTTCCATCTTCAAAGCCAGCAGGGGTTGGCCAGAGTCTTATATCTCAACGCTTTGACATTGACTCTTCTGCCTCTCTCTTTCAGAGCCCCTCGTGCTTATATTAGGCCCACTTGGATAATATCCCTACTCTTAGCAGCTGATTAACAACCAACATACCAGCTGCAACGTTAAATTCCGCCTGCCCAGGAACCTAACATATTAACGGGTTCTGGGAATGAGGACACGGACATCCTTGGGGTCTGTTATTCCACCTCCACGAACTTTATAGCCTATGCTTTTTGTTTGTCATACTCTTCTCACAACGTCTCTAATATCTTTTCCAATTCTAAAAGTAAAAGTTGTAGTCCCTGCTCTTGAGCTTCCAGAGAGGTTAGGGTGGTGAGACCAACCTGAGTACAGTGCAGTGCTCAGTTCAGGTCTGTCAGTGAAAAGGCCTGTGATGGAAACCACAGCTGTACTCAATTTACAAATTCCCTCGCTATGCAAACCTAATGCACATCTTTAGTTCTATCATATCTGTGGTCATAAGACAACTTGCTGTGTGGATACAGATAGGGTGTAGAACTAACTGATTTGGGGGTTGGGTTGAAGAAAGAAAGTGATGTCCCAGAGGCAGAGGGGAGGGGGGGGAGGGGGTGGGGGGGGCGGGGGAAGGGGCCGGTGTTGAGGAGAAAGTGGCAGTAAGGTCCTGTGAGAGAGGCTGAGGGGCACTTTGGAGGGCAAAAGAGGCGTCCACAGAGGCGTCAGAAGAACCCTTTCTTAGTACCGATGCCTCATGGTCAGGCCAGAGCCTGGAACCCTCTCCATGAAGTTTCTGGCAAGAAGCATGCCCTCAAAATTCAAAATGCTTCTGCTTCACTCTTTGCGAGCCAGCAAGTTTAGAAAAGGGGCCTTCCATAAAGACTAAAGCAATCGTGGAAATTCTTAATGATGTTATGAGAACTGTAAGGTTAGCACTTTGGGTGGTGGTGGTGGGAGTAAAGAAGAATTCCATGGTAGAAGAAACTAAAAAAAAGGGGTGGGGGGTCTAAAAAGAGAACAGGCCAGGCGTGGTGGCTCACACCTGTAATCCCAGCACTCTGGGTGGCCGAGGCAGGTGGATCACCTGAGGTGAGGAGTTGGAGACAAGCCTGGCCCACATGGTGAAACCCTGTGTCTACTAAAAATACAAAAATTAGCTGGGCATGGTGGCACGTGCCTGTAATCCCACCTACTCAGGAGGCTGAGATGAAAGAATCGCTTGAACCCAGGAGGTGGAGATTGCAGTGAGCTGAGATGATGCCATTGCACTCCAGCCTGGGCGACAGAGCAAGACTCCGTCTCAAAAAAAAAAAAAGGAAAAAAAAAAAAAAAGAGAGAACAGTCAACTAGGAGAGCCTCTCTCCAAGGCTCTTCCAGCCCTGGGTTGACATTTTGCATCCCCAAATCAGGGAGTATTTTAAAAGCATCTTTATCACAGTGGTGTCCGGCTACTGCAGCATCAAAGCAGGTTTAAAGACTGCCAGGATCAGAATCATATTAAGGTACTTGTTAAAAATGCAGACCTGGAAGGTGGTGGGGGTGGTCTTCATGTCAGACCTTCCCAATCAGAATGTCTAGAGTTGGGGACCAGGAATCTTCATCTTAAACAAGATCCTAAAAAACAAAACAAAACAAAAAAAAACATTGAGAGGCAAGGTGGCACATTTTCTTCACTGCTAGAGAGATCGTTAAAAATAAATTAACACCTCATCATCAGACGAAGATCAAGGAACTAGGGCAAGAGGAAGAAAATGTGAGAAAAAAAAGATTTCTGTTTCCTGGTACTGTGACCACTGCAGACAGCAGCCTTGAGAACTGCAAATGTGGTTGCTAACAAGCATTCTAGATTCCCTAAACTGTCTGCTTTCAGACTCAAATTTTTGTGTCACTGAATATTTGGTAAGCAACAGCTTACTAAGAAAATAGGGACAGGGCTGTATTTTGCTCCCTTAAATAATATTAATTTAATTATTGTATCGTCTATATCTATGGTAAGAATATGTATTTATTGCAGTGGGAAGAACTATCAACAGCGTTTAAAGGGAGCATGTTCCCTCAAGCATGTATTTGCCTATTCACTGATGGCTGTTATAATTTTAGGCAAATTATGAGAAAAGTAACCACATGGATGCACACTGGGTACAGCTAAAATTTTTTTCAAATAAAAAAAACAAAGCAACAACAAACATCTCACTATGTCTGCCATTATTGATCTTATTCCAGATGGGCTTCTGGATGTGGTTCAGGGTTCAAACTCTTTTGCTGAGTGAACCCATCTTTATTTAAATAACCTTTAAACACTCAACACTGTTTTTTGTCACCCTCTGTATGGAGGAATACATGCACCACACCTGTCTATTTTACCTCTAAAGGGTGTGGCCAAGGCTACACCTAAGTCTTTTGTGTGTTCAAGCTAAGTAAGAATTCTGTGGCTAGAGACCAATTCTTTTCATTTTTTGAATGTTTCATCCAAACTAGTTGAGCTACATGTGTGAACTGAGGGTATGGGCATTTAATGGAGACTGCTTTACAAGGCTGGAGATAAATTGCTATTTGTCTCTCCTCCTTTCACTTCTTTAAATTTCATGTTCTTAAAAGATCCCACCTATTCTTTAAACTTTCAACCCCTGAGTAATTTGCTCTCCAAGAGAAATTTTTGTTTAGGCGTGTCTTGCCATAAACCAAAGGTCACACCCTTGGCTGTTCGTCAGAATCACCAAGGGAGCTTTTAAAAAATACCGATGCCAGGGCTGTAGTCCAGACCAGTTAAATAAAAATCTCTTGGGGTGATCCCCAGCAAGATATAGGCAAGTTTATTCTAAAAGGTATATGGAAACAAAAAGAACCTAGAATAGCTAAGATAGTTTTTGAAAAAGAATAAAGTAGAAAGAGTCACTCCAACTACTATTAAGGCTTATATAGTTATGGTAATCAAGACAGCATGATATAATGGAGGTTTAGATACATATGTGATCTGAGAGACCAAAATATCAACTAAGACAGACCCTAAGCTTAAGGAAACAAAAGTTACCTATGGGTTGAGGGTTCGGAACCCAGAGGCCATGGCAAATTTCTAAATTCCTACAGCTACATCAAAAACCACACCCTTGCTAAACTCCTTAACAATAGGAGTTATGAGGTTGTATTACAGCCCAGACCACGGCAACTCTAATTGGACAGAGGACTGGCCTTACAAACATTCTTTTCTGAGAAGTAACAGCAGTCCTTATAGAAGTGATACACAAACTGTCTTTATGTACTATAGTTCATCTTTAAACGGCCAAATTCCACTTAATTTTAATGCTAAGACCCCGCCCCAAATTGAACATGGATCGTTTGTAACATACATTTGCCCATTGTGCATGCGCTTTGCTCCCCTCATAAATATGTATAGTTTTCCCCCCAAACTTGCTGAATATGTACGACTCTAATGTGTGATACAAGCCTTGTGAGGCATAAAACTCAACCTGTAGTACTTCCCTCTTCAATGAGAGAGCAGCTTCGGCCCACATCAAAGACTGTTTCTTCCTGGTTTGCAAACCAGTATCACCAATAAAGCGCTCCCTTCTACTATTAAGCCATCCTGGTGACCTTTTTGAGACAGGAGAGTTCCCTTGGCCTCTTCTCAGGACTCAGGAAGTGGATGGCTTTTTTACTCGGCCACTTCGCTCAATCCCTTACGGGAGGGAGCACACAAGCTGATGGGTGCAGGAACCAGAAGGAATGCTGGAACCAGCCAATCGCTCCTCTCTGGCAGGAGCAGGCTCTGTGCAGGCCCCGCAGTGGCGTCCAAGCATGTTACAATGCTGTTTTTAATTCTGCCATCCAGGAGGGGGTGTCTGCAACCTCCGGAGCCCCAGAGGGGATGTGTTACAATCAGTGCTCTTTTAGCATTTTCCATCCACAGACGGCTGTTAACCAGCTCCGTGGAGGGTCAGGATGATAGCCTTTGACACCTTGCTGTCTTGGTACCCAAATTCTTGTTCAGTGGCATCCAGGAAGAATCAGGTCACACAAACAGATTGAAGGGTGGTGAATGTGGAGGACTTTACTGAATGGTGGAAGTGACTCTCAGCGAGAAGGGGAGCTGGAAAGAGGGTGGAGCCGGAAGATGATCTTTCCCTGGAGTCTGCCTGTCTTCACTCAAACTCCTCTCCAACTGAGAGGTGACAGCGTGCTGGCAGTCCTCACAGCCCTCGCTCGCTCTCGGCGTCTCCTCTGCCTGAGCTCCCACTTTGGTGGCACTTGAGGAGCCCTTCAGCCCACCGCTGCACTGTGGGAGCCCCTTTCTGGTCTGGCCAAGGCCGGAGCCGGCTCCCTCAGCCTGCGGGTAGGCGCGGAGGGAGAGGCGCGGGCGGAAACCGGAGTTGCGCGCGGTGCTTGTGGGCCAGCGCGAGTTCCGGGTGGGCATGGGCTCGGCGGGCTCAGCAGGCCCCGCACTTGGATTGGCCGGCTGGCCCCACCGGCGGCGGGCAGTGAGGGGCTTAACACCTGGGCCAGCGGCTGCTGTGCTCAATTTCTGGCCAGGCCTTAGCTGCCCTCCCTGGGGCAGGGCTCAGGACCTGCAGCCCGCCATGCCTGAGCCTCCCCCGCCACTCCGTGGGCTCCTGCACAGCCTGAGCCTCCCCGAGGAGCGCCGCCCCCTGCTCCACGGGACCCAGTCCCATCGACCACCCAAGGGCTGAGTGCGGGCGCACAGCATGGGATTGGCAGGCAGCTCCACCTGCGGCCCTGGTGCGGGCTCCACTGGGCGAAGCCAGTGGGTTCTTGAGTCTGGTGGGGACTTGGAGAACCTTTATGTCTAGCTAAGGGATTGTAAATACACCAATGGGCACTCTGTATCTAGCTCAACGTTTGTAAACACACCAATCAGCACCCTGTGTCTAGCTCAGGGTTTGTGAATGCACCAATCCACACTCTGTATCTAGCTACTCTGGCGGAGACGTGGAGAACCTTTGTGTCTAGCTGAGGGATTGTAAACACACCAGTCAGTGCCCTGTCAAAACAGACCACTCTGCTGTGTGTAAAATGAACCAATCAGCAGGATGTGGGTGGGGCCAGATACGAGAATAAAAGCAGGCTGGCTGAGCAGCAGTGGTAACCTGCTGGGGCTTGCTTTGGGTTTTGGTTCTTTGCAATAAATCTTGCTGCTGTTCACTATTCGGGTCCACACTGCTTTTATGAGTTGTAACACTTTATGAGCTTTACTGACCGTGAAGGTCTGCAGCTTCACTCCTGAGCCAGTGAGACCAAGAATCCCATCAGAAAGAAGAAACTCCGAATACATGTGAACATCAGAGGGAACAAACTCTGGACCCACCTACCTTTAAGAACTATAACATTCACCGTGAGGGTCTTCAGCTTCGTTCTTGAAGTCAGTGAGACCAAGAACCCGCCAATTCTGGACACACAGTCACTGTCTCCAAATGTCCAGCAGCTTCTTCTCAATGTTCAGATGCTTTTTTCTTCTGTGTGTCTGCTGAGTCTGGGGTTTGGGGTTCTTATAGGCACAGGATTGGGGGCGGGGCAGGCCAAAAGGCGACATTCAGGAGGGAAAATGGATAGTTTTCGCTTTGGGCAGTAGGTCAAGGCGAGAAGGTGGAGTCCCTGCCAGGGACCCCCACCTGCCCCTTGTACCCAGTATTTCCCTGCCTCATGTCTGTATCATTTTGAACAGCGCATACATCAATGGAACAGAAAAGATAACCCAGAATGAGACCCACGCAAATATGCCCAAGTGATAGTTTTAATGATTTTTAAAATTAACACGTAATAATTGTACATATTTATGGGGTACAATGTGACATTTCAATGCATGTATGTATACATTGTGTAATGATCAAATCCGGGTAATTAGTATATCCATCACCTCATTTATCATTTGTGTTGGGAACATTCAAAATCCAGTCTTCTAGCTATTTGAAAACATGCAAAAAACTGACACTGATTTTTGACAGAGATTCAAAAACAATTTATTCAAAAAAGGATAGGCTTTTCAGTAAATGGTGCTGGAGCAACTGGGCCTACTTAGGCAAAAAATGAACACTAGACCTCACATCTTATACAAAAGCTAACTGAAAACATCACAGACTAAGCACAAAATATAAAAACTATAAATCTCATTTAAAAAATTTAAAAAGGGGCTGGGCATGGTGGCTCATGCCTGTAATCCCAGCACTTTGGGAGGCTGAGGTGGGCGGATCACCTGAGGTCGGGAGTTAGAGACCAGTCTGACCAACATGGAGAAACCCCGTCTCTACTAAAAATACAAAACTAGCCAGATGTGGTGGCGATTGCCTGTAATCCCAGCTACTCGGGAGGCTGAGGCAAGAAAATCACTTGAATACAGGAGGTGGAGGTTGTGGTGAGCCAAGATGGTGCCATTGCTCTCCTGCCTGGGCAATAAGAGCAAAACTCTGTCTCAAAGAAAAAAAATAAATAAAAGATATTGTGAATGCTGACTTCAATTAGTAAAATGTTAATTTGTACTTTTAAGCTACAATGATAAGCACATAGCAGGAGGTTGCAGTGAGCTGAGTTCGCACCATTGCACTCCAGCCTGGGCAACAAGAGCAAAACTCCATCTCAAAAAATAAATAAATAAAATTTTAAAAGAAGAAGAAGAAAATCTTCAAGACCTAAAGTATGATTCATTTTTACTCACACAACACTTCTGACACCAAATGCGTAGATTTTTTCCACACTACCAATTCTCCGACTCTCCGGACACCAACTGGGTGTCCAATTATTCCATTTAATTCTGACACCAACTACCCAGAGCAAGCATTAAACTCCACAGACAAAGGACTCAGTCCCACAAGACTGACCTCGCTTTAGATGTGTCAGGAGACAAAATTACAACCAATTTTAGTTATAGATCTAATTGGCTTTTATTTACGATTCATGACTGGGCAGCCTTCAATTTAATGATATAGAATGAGAGCTCCCACCAAGCAAGAGCAGAACAGTGTTATTTTGTTTCGTTTTGTTTTGTAAGATAGAAACAGGAAAACAGAACAATAGAAAAATAACTGATTGATTAACTTGAGATTACTTCGGTCTACTTGGTTTTGGTAAGGATTAAAGCAGAGAAAACTTCATTATCATCCCTACAGAAACTGACGTATTTGAGAATTTGGCTATTCTCTCTCTCCTCTGATTTATCCAGTGGTCAGATCAACACCTTAGTTTTGATTTGGTGATTTGCAACTTTAGTATGAGTGACTGTATTTTAGTTTTTAGTCTTGTGTGTTGAGGCCTAGTGCAGGAACCTCTTCCCAAACCGTGACCTCCCATGATTTTTGTTTAACAGGTGCCAGCTGCAGGTCCTGGGCCTGCAGCACCTTTGACTGGCTATAAATGGGGTTCCCGGAATGTCCTCCTCAGGTTCAAAAATTGGTTAGAATGGCTCACAGAATTCATGAAAGTGATTTATTTACCATTACCAGTTTATTATAAAAGATATTATCAAGAATACAAATGAATGGCCAGATAAACAGGTACATAAAGAAAGGTCCAGAAGGTTCTAAGCACAGTAGCTTCTGTCCCTTTGGAGTTGGGGTGCACCACCCGCCTGGCAGATGGATATGTTCACCAATGGAGAAGCTCTCTGAACCCCATTGTTTAGGGTTTTTATGGTGGTTCCATTACACAGGCATGATTTATTAGGTCAACAGCCATTAGTGATTAACTCAATCTCCAGCCCCTCTCCCCTCCCTGGTGGGTAGGGGAGTGGGACTGAAAGTTACAACCTGCTGATCACGTGGTTGGTTCTTCTGACAACCAGCCCCATCTTGAAGCTACGAAGAGGCCCTCCAGGAGTCACCTCATTAGCATAAATTCAGATGTGTTGAAAGGGGCTTATTATGATAATAAAAGCTATTCCTTTTGCTCCTGTCACTCAGGAAATTCCAGGGATTTTAGAAGCTCTTGTGTCAAAGACTAACTATTGTAACAAGAGATGCTCTATAACCCCTATCACTCAAAAAATTACAAGGCTTTAGATGCTCTGTGCCAGGAACCAAAGGCGAAGACCAAATGTATATTTCTTATTTACCACAACATCACACAGGGCTAGGTGAAGCATTCTTAGACTGAATGCCAAACGCATGGCCCATAAAAGAAAAACAGAACAATTGAATTTCACTGAAATGAAAAACTTTTACTCTATGAAAGACTCTCATAAGAGGATAAAAAGACAAGCTACAGAGTGGAAGAAGGTATTTACTAACCACCTATAATCCCAGCAGCTGTGGAAGGCCAAGGAGGGCAGATCATTTGAGTCCAGGAGTTTGAGACCAACCTGGGCAACAAGACGAAACCCCATCTCTACTAAGAATACAAAAAATTAGCCAGACATGGTGGTGCATGCCTGTAGTCCCAGTACTGAGTAGGCTGAATCACTTGAGGTGGGAGAATCACTTGAGCCCAGGAGGTGGAGATTGCAGTGAGCTATGTTCACACCACTGCACTCTAGCCTGGATGACAGAGTGAGACCCTGTCTTAAAAAAGAAAAAAAAAAAAAAGATATTTGCAAACCACATATCCAACACAGGAGTTGTAACTCAAAAATATAAAGAACTCTCAAAACTCAAAATAAAAAAGCAAACAATCCAATAATAAAATAGACAAACGTTATGAAGAGACATTTCACCCAAAGGGATATACAGATAGCATAAAATAAGCACACGAAAAGCCATTCAACATCATTAGTCATTAGGAAACCACACATTTAAATTTAAATGAAATATCACTGTGTACTACCAGAATGGCTAAAATAAAAAATAATGACATCACCAAATGCTGACAAGGATGTTACAGCCCAGTGGATTCTTCTTGCCTGTTGCAAAGAAAAAGCCAATACACTGAGACAGAAGGTGTTGCAGCAAAGAAAGAGTTTAATAATTGCAAGGCAGCTGAGCAAGGAAAATGGGAGATATTTCTTAAATCTGCCTCTCTGAGAATTTGCAGGCTAGGGTTTTTAAGGACAGTTTGGTGGGCAGAAGTTAGGAAACGGGTATTGCTGATTGGTTGAGTCAGGGATGAAATCACAGGGGTGTCAAAACTGTCTTCCAGTGCTGAGTCAATTGCTAGGTGTGGGGGTCACAGGACCAGTTGGGTCCATTTCTGGTTGTGGGTCATTGGTCTTGGTGGTGTCACTTGGTCCACCAGAATGAAAAGTCTGAAAAATATCTGAGACACCAGTCTTAAGTTTCACCATAGCAATGTTATCTATAGAAGCAACTACTGGAGAAGTTACAAATCTTGTGACCACCAGCTATGTGACCCTTAAGCAGTAAGCAATTATTAAAAAAGAAGTTAGGGAACAATGACTGGTTACTGTTTAACCATTCTTCTATCTTAGCAGAATTCAGAATTTGCAGAATTAACTATGCCTATATCTTAGCAGAATTCAGACCCCTAATGTAATTTTAACTTTGTGGCCTTTCATTAGTTTTACAAAGGTGGTTTCAGTCCCTGAACAGGGAGGGAGTGAATTTTGGAGACTATTATCATCTTCGCTTTAAAGTTAAACTGTAAACGTTTCTCTCGTAGTTAGCATGGCCTACACCCAGGAATGAGTCAATGCTATTAGCTTGTGAAGTTTGAAATAGGATGGAATCAGTTATGTTAGATTTTTCTCACTGTTATAATTTTGCAAGGGCAGTTTCTAGAATACAAAGAAACTAGACTACCATGGGGGAGAAAATATAATTTATTTCTTTTTCCTCATAGGTTCTTAGTTGAGACACTGCCCTGAAAACAAAAGTCAGATTAACAAGAGAAAAATCAGCAGAAGTTTATTAAAGTGTGCTGTACCCATCATGCAGGAGAGACCTCAGTTCAAAACTATTTCAAAACCTCAGGCAGTTCAAAATGTCAGGCAGTGTTTTAGGGACCTTGCTTAAATGGTATTTAAGCATGTATCACAGAGCCATGAATCCTATATGGTGACAGACAAAGAAAAGACCATCTTCAGGCTTCCAAAAAGCAGGAAAATGTGGGAAGGTAAATTTACGGCAAGAGTGGAGAATGCGTCTAGATGCTCTTGTGTCACTATATCTGAGCTCTGTCTCTGAGCTGATAAGACGGTGTCGTAAAGGGCCTAGTCTTTAGGTGGGAAAGGCAGAGAGGAGGGCAGGAAGACCTTTGTCTTTGTAAATTGCTGTCCAAACATCAGGCAAGCAAAGGTAGGGGCAGCGTGTTCCCCTGCATTTTAACCTTCTTCAGCTCAACAATACCCGGTATTGTAGAGAGAAATATTTTTGTTTCTTTCACTATTCATTCATTGCTGGTGGGCAGTAAAATGGTACAGCCACTCTGGGAAACACTTTGGCAGCTTCTTATGAAATGAAACACACACTAGCCTTACAACCCAGCAATTCCACAGTTGGTCATTTATGCCAGAGAAGAGGAAACTTATGTTTACACAAAACTCTGTACACAAGTGTTTATAACAGCTTTATTCATAGCAGCCCCAAACTGGAAACAACCCAAAAATTTTTCAGTGAGTGAATGGTTAAATCAATTGCAGTACCTCTATACCATGCAATATTATGTACCAACAAAAAGAAACAAACTATTGATGCATGCAGCCACTTGGATGGATTTCAATGAATTGTGCTGAGTGAGAAAAGCCACTCTCAAAATCATATGCACAGTATGATTCATTTACATAACGTCCTTAAAATAACAAAATCATAGAGATGGAGAACAGATTAGTAGTTGCCAGGGGATTAGAAATGAAAGAATAGCATAAGGGAGCCTTGTGGTAATGGCACATTTCTGTATGTTGATTGTAATGGTGATTATGTGACTCTACATGTAAGGTAAAATTGCATAGAACTATGCTCATACGCATGCATACACACACACACTCACACACACGAGTGTATGTAAAACTGGTGAAATCTGAATAAGCTCTGTGGACTATACCAATATTATTTCCCTGCAATTGATATTGTGCTATAGTTATACAAGGTTATCATTGGGGGAAACTGGGTGAAGGGCACATAGGGCTTCCCTGCTCACGCCTGTAATCCCAGCACTTTGGGAGGCCGAGGTGGGCGGATCACGAGGTCAGGAGATTGAGACCATCCTGGCTAACATGGTGAAACCCCGTCTCTACTAAAAATACAAAAAAATTAGCCGGGTGTGTGCCTATAGTCCCAGCTACTTGGGAGGCTGAGGCAGGAGAATGGCGTGAACCCAGAAGGCGGAGCTTGCAGTGAGCCGAGATCACGCCACTGCACTCCAGCCTGGGCAACAGAGCGAGACTCCATCTCAAAAAAAAAAAAAAAACACTTAGCTTGGCCTGGTGGCACATGCCTGTAACCCCAGCTACTGAAGAGGCTGAGCCAGGAGAATTGCTTGAACCTGGGGGACGGAGGTTGCAGTGAGCTAAGATCGTGCCACTGCACTCCAGCCTGGGCAACAGAGTGAGACCCTGTCAAGAAAGGAAGAGGGGAGGGGAGGAGAGCAGAGGGGAGGGGAGAGAAGGGGAGAAAAAAAAAACAAAAACTCATGCCTGAACCCTATCCCAGATCAGGTATAGCAAAATCCCCTAGGCTGGAACCAGAATATCAATATTTTTTAAACTCTCCCTAGGTGATGCTACTATGCATTCAGGGTTGAGCTGCTGTTGTTGTAAGCATGGATTTTCAAAAAGACATATACTAAGAAGATGATAACTTGCTTTATAGAGTCTGTGCTTTGAAATTGATCACAAGCAGGCTGAGCGCAGTGGCTCACGCCTGTAATCCCAGAACTTTGGGAGGCCAAGGCAGGCAGATCTCTTGAGGCCAGGAGTTCAAGACCAGCCTGGTCCACATGGTGAAACCCCATCTCTACTAAAAATACAAAAATTAGCCAGGCGTCATGGCTCATGCCTGTAATCCAGCTACTCAGGAGGCTGAGGCAGGAGAATTGCTTGAATATGGGAGGCAGAGGTTGCAGTGAGCCGAGATCATGCCACTGAACTCCAGCCTGGGAAACAGAGTGAGACTCTGTCTCAAAAAAAAAAAAAAAAGAAAAAGAAAAAAGAAATTAATCACAAGCAATGTTTCAAATAGCAAGATTTCTAAACTACTTAAGAAATTTAGCTGGCCAGGTGAGGTGACTCATGCCTGTAATCCCAGCACTTTGGGAGACCAAGGCGGGTGGATCACCTGAGGTCAGGTGTTCGAGACCAACCTGACCAACATGGTGAAACCACGTCTCTACTAAAAATAAAAAAAAATTAGCTGGGCATGCTGGCAGGCACCTGTAATCCCAGCTACTCAGGAGGCTGAGGCCGGAGAATTGCTTGAACCCAGGAGGCAGAGGTTGCTGTGAGCCGAGATGGCGCCATTGTACTCCAGGCCTGGGCAACAAGAGCGAAACTCTGTCTCAAAAAAAAAGAAAGAAATTTAGTTTACACATGACCTTTTTGGAATGTATATATCTATTGTTTATGCTGAAGTGCATGACCAGTGATATATAGGTATTGCTAGAAAGAAAAATGAACATTTTTAAAATAAATGTATTTCTGCAAGTGAGTGTGGTCCTTAGTGGTCATCTTTGGAAATATTACTACTCATATGGCTGTGCTCGGAACAGTACCAGAACTTGTTTGTTATAAAGCCCCCAGACCCAACCTTAGCATCTGCAGAGCCTGGAACAAGAGCACAACTTGAGACTCACATACCTTATGTCTAAATAATTAAAAGTTATAAATCGAAATAAAATTAAATAAAATATATTCCATTCTTCTCATTTGACATATATACCTTTGTAATAAAAAAAAAGAAAACTATGTGTAAAGCCATGTTTTCTGTTTTTTGTTTGAGATGGAGTATCGCTTTTTTGCTCAGGCTGGAGTGCAGTGGTGCTGTCTCGGCTCACCGCAACCTCCACCTCCCTGGTTCAAGCAATTCTGCATCAGCCTCCCACGTAGCTGGGATTACAGGTGTGCACCACTACACCCTACCAATTTCTTGTATTTCTAGTAGAGATGGGGTTTCACCATGTTGGCCAGGTTGGTCTTGAATTCCTGACCTCAACTGATCTGCCTGCGTCAGCCTCCCAAAGTGCTGGGATTACAGGCGTGAGCCACCGCATACAGCCTTAAATCCATGTTTTTTATATGCCTGAAAGTGAGCAAAATACCAAGAGCAACTTAGTTTAATTACTATCGCATAAGTTTGGATATTTTGTTGATGGGCTGGCAAATTTGGATGAGTACAAAGTTAAATATGGTATATAAAATTTATGTTATTTCAGAAAAGTTATTTGTCTGTCATGCCTATCAGCAAACATCACTGGTTGTACTAATCAAGTTTGTGTTCTATTCTTGGTAATGATTTAAAGGATTAAAAAATTAAGTGCATTTGTAGTCAAAGTATCAGTTGAATGCATTTTCATAAAAATATAAAGTAACAGTTAAAATCAAAAACATGATTTGCCTATAAGCTTTCCAAAAATGTCATTTTTCTTCCAAACTTAAAAAAAGTCATCTGTAAAAATCAGTGACAAATGACAAATTATAATAATATTAAATTTTAAATCAAATTACGTAAAGTTGACATTTTTGTTCTTTTTCCATATTGTGATTAAACATTATTCAATTTTTATAAATTTATAACTATTCATGATTCTAGTCTTCAATATCCATCTATAGTAGTCCCCCTTATCTGGGATTTCACTTTCTGAGATTTCAGTTACCTGGGGTCATCCACAGCCCAAAAATACTAAATATGATATTTCAGAAATAAACAATATATAAGTTTAAAACTGTGTACCTGTCTAAGTAGGATGATGAAATCTCTGTCCCAACCAGGACCTCAGTGCTCCCTTTGTCCAGCTGTCTCCTTGCTGTAGATGCTCCCCACTCATTATCACTTAGCAGCCATCTCAGCTATTAGACGGACCGTCCCAGGATAGCAGTGCTTGTATTCCAGTAACACTTATTTTATTAAATAATGGTGTTAAAGGGCAAGAGAAGTGATGCTGGCAATTCAGATATGCCAAGAGAAGCCATAAAGATCTTCCTTTAAGTGAAAATGAGACAGGTTGGTTCCCTTGACCCTTTAATGGGCAGGAACTGGAGTGCACCGGCTGAGTCTAGCAGGCCACTTTGGTGCCAGCACGGACAAACTTCACTCACTCAAACCCACTGGGCTCAACCCCTCACGGGAGGGAGCATGCAAGCCAGCATCTAGGGGTGTGTTACAATTAATGCTCTTTTAGCTTTGCCATCCATGGATAGCTAAGCGTTGACAGCTCAGTGGAGAGTCAGGATGACAGCCTTCTCCACTGCCTTTTTGATACCCAAGTTCTTGTTCCGCATCCAGGAGTAATCAGGTTGCACAAACAGTTTGCAAAGTGATGAATGCAGAGGATTTTATTAAGTGATGGCAGTGGCTCTCAGTGGAAGGGAAGCTGGAAAGGGGATGGTACAAGAAGAAGGTGATCTGTCCCTAAGCCCGGCTGTCTCCGGCCAGGCTCCCCTCTGAGGTCCTGCCTTCTGAAGTTAAGCTGCATCTATCCATAGTCTCCGACGCTTAGTTGCTGCTTCTCCTCTTAATGTCCAGCCACTTGTCTCTTCGCCAGTTGAGGTTTGGGGTTTATATAGGCACAGAATAGAGTGGCAGGGCAGGCCAAAAAGGCAACATGTGGGTGAGAAAACAGGGATAACTCTTCTCATTTAGGGCCACATTTTCCAGGCTTGAAGGTGGGGCCTTTGCCAGGGAACCACCCTCTTCTACCCAGTATTTTCCTGCCTCCCGTCCATATCAAAAATATGACCTTAGCATTACTTGGCTGGGGTTCAGTCTACCCACAGTTTCAGGCATCCACTGGGGATCTTGGAACATATTCCCGTCAAATAAGGTGGGACGACCGTAGCTGCTATTGTAAAGATTTAGCCTCATACTTCATACAAGTTACATCTAGACCTATATATATAATAATATATATATATTTTTATATATATATGTAATACAAATTGCTTAATATTTTGAAATCTTTCCCAGTCACCATGGGTAATTCTTGTGAACAGCCTCCTCATTCAAACACTGTAACATGAAGAGATGGGTGAAGGTAGACACTAGACACAAATAAGAAATGATACTTCCTTACACAAGAAGCTACTGCATTCAGCTCTCTGAGAAAATGTGTTTGACAGGGTCGTTCATTTATCTTTTCTCTCAGTTTGTCTTTTGAGCATTTCTGCTACTCAGAACCACTGGGCTCTCCACAGCAGTGTCGGCAGAGGAATAACCTCACAGTGTTCAGACGCAGTTGCCTTTTGTTGCAAAGATATCAAGGACAATGTGCAGGAATTTTTCTGAAGTATTTTCCTGGGGCCTGATCAGTGCTAATCATGATGACAGATGTTTTAAGGTTATGAATTGTACTGTGTCAGGGCTGAGCACTGGATCTTGAGTGACAGAGGCTCTGTGTGTTTTTTTGTTTTTTTGTTTTTTTGTTTTATTTTTTTAGCGTATTTGTGATATGTGCATGGGCCTTATCATGGGCCCAATATAGGGCCTGTTCTTACGCAGGATGGAATTGCACCCATTCCATAAAATCAGCCTCATTTTATTGTTTATATCTCAATTGTACATGTGATTCATTTGATTGCTCAACTTTATTTACCATCCTGGGCTCGAAATAACTTTGATTGTTTTAAAAATCATGCCTGTCCACAAATGATGGTCTTTTACCATCCAATGATATCCAAAAAATTTTCAGAATATATTTTGGATTCATAAGGAGAATCCCAAAAACTTTTGAACAGCAGCAGCCCTAGACTATCTGTGCACTTTCTCAAGGTAAAGCATTTCAAAGTCAACAATATTGATTTATTAAAGAACATGTTATTTTAAAATCCTATCTTGAGAGCTCACGGGTACCTGGCTACCATCCTGTAAAAACTAGATGAGGCTGAGAAAGTTGCTGAGGAAAGAGGGAATTTTGAAGATTATTGCAATTAGGCTTGATGAGAGACAGAGAAAAGGTGGAATCACAGGTAATTTATTTTTTTTAATTTCTTTTCTTTTCTTTTTTGAGACAGTCTCGTTCTGTTACCCAGGCTGGAGTGCAGTGGCGTAATCTTGGCTCACTGCAACCTCCGCCTCCCGGGTTCAAGCAATTCTTCCACCTCAGCCTCCTAAGTAGCTGGATTATAGGCCCGCCACCATGTCCGGCTAGTTTTTTGTACTTTTAGTAGAGATGGGGTTTCACCATGTTGGCCAGGCTGGTTTTGAACTCCTGACCTCAGGTGATCCATCCGCCTTGTCCTCCCAAAGTGCTAAGATTACAGGCATGAGCCCCCGTGCCTGGCCGAGTTCCAGGTACTTGAACTCACAGATGCTCAGCACTTGCCAAGTGAGGCACACCAGAAGTAGGGAAAATAGTTTGGTGTTGGCGGTGGCTGTGTAGGACTTGGGAGGACAAAGTGCTGTTGTTGAGATGGATAAAGAGACCAGACTGATGGGCCAGAACCTGAAGTATCTGAGTGCTGCCAAAGAACATCACTCTCAAAGGAAGGCACATGAGGAAGAGATAAAGAGTCTTATTAGGCAGGATGCCGTGGCTCCTGCCAGTAATTCCAGCACTTTGGGAGGCTGAGGCAGGAGGATCACTTGAGGCCAGGTGTTTGAGACCAGCCTGGGCAACACGGTGAGACACCTTCACTACAAAAAATTTTGAACATTAGCCAGGCAGCTCCCTCTCCCCTCTCCCCCTCCCCTCTCCGTCTCCCTCTCTTCTTCGGTCTCCCTCTGTTGCCGAAGCTGGACTGTACTGCAGTGATCTCGGCTCGCTGCAACCTCCCTGCCTCGGGCTCCTGTGATTCTCCTGCCTCGGCCTGCCCAGTGCCTGGGATTGCAGGCACGTGCCGCCACGCCTGACTGGTTTTTGTGTTTTTGGTGGAGACAGGGTTTCGCCCTGTTGACCGGGCTGGTCTCCAGCTCCTGGCCTCCAGTGATCTGCCCGCCTCAGCCTCCCGAGTTGCTGGGATTGCAGACGGAGTCTCGCTCACTCAGTGCTCAATGTTGCTCAGGCTGGGGTGTAGTGGCGTGATCTCCGCTCGCTACAACCTCCACCTCCCAACCGCCTGCCTTGGCCTCCTAAAGTGCTAAGATTACAGCCTCTGCTCCGCCGCCACCCCGTCTAGGAAGTGAGGAGCGTCTCTGCCTGGCTGCCCATCATCTGGGATGTGAGGAGCCCCTCTGCCCCGCCGCCCCGTCTGGGAAGTGAGGAGCGCCTCTGCCCAGCCGCCCCGTCTGGGAGGTGAGGAGCACCTCTACCTGGCCGCCCATCGTCTGGGAGGTGAGGAGCGCCTCTGCCCGGCCACCCTGTCTGGGAGGTGTACCCAACAGCTCCGAAGAGACAGCGACCATCGGGAGTGGGCCATGAGGACGATGGCGGTTTTGTTGGAAAGAAGGGGGGGAAGTGTGGGAAAAAGAAAGGAGAGATCAGATTGTTGCTGTGTCTGTGTAGAAAGAGGTGGGCATAGGAGACTCCATTTTGTTCTGACTAGGAGAAATTCTTCTGCCTTGGGATGCTGTTGATCTATGGCCTTTCCCCCAGCCCCGTGCTCTCTGAAACATGTGCTATGGCAACTCAGGGTTAAATGGATTAAGGGCGGTGCAAGATGTGCTTTGTTAAACAGATGCCTGAAGGCAGCATGCTCTTTAAGAGTCATCACCACTCCCTAATCTCAAGTACCCAGGGGCACAAACACTGCAGAAGGCCGCAGGGACCTCTGCCTGGGAAAACCAGAGACCTTTGTTCATGTGTTTATCTCCTGACCGTCTCTCCACTATCATCCTATGACCCTCCCATATCCCCCTCTCCGAGAAACACCCAAGAATGATCAATAAATACTTAATTAAAAAAAAAAAAAGAAAACTAGTAAAGAGGAAAAGGTCCAATATTTGGAAAAACAGCAGGTTTAGAGGAAGTACATAGAATCTAAGAACAAATGATGTTTATTTTGTTAGACTGGCATGTAATTATTTTGTACTTCCCTGATTTTGCTTTATCTTTGTTAATGCTATAATTAAAAACACATTTGGGTAAAAAAAAAAAAAGAATAAAATTTAAGCAATTGCTCTTTCAAAAAAAAAAAAAAAAAATTAGCCAGGCATAGAGGCATGTGTCTATAGTCCCAATGACTCAGGAGGCTGAGGCGGGAGGATTGCTGGAGCATGGAAGTTCAAGGCTGCAGTGAGCTATGATCACACTACTGTACCCCAGCCTGGGCGACAGAGCAAGACCCTGTCTCAGGAAAACAAAAAGTCTTATTAAATCCAAGGAGGGGAAGACTAGGGTTGAGCTTCCTGAGAGACTGAGAGCCACATCAGAAAAGATGATGACTTGGAAACTGAATCAAAATGCACCAGAGAGAGGCAATTCTAAACACAAAAAATGCTGGGCCAGGCTTTGCTGGAACTGATTGAGGTGTGGAACACCCTCATTCCTGCACTGAGCTACTCCTCCCTGACTCCACCTGAGCCTACTTGCCCCAAATTAACCTTTAAACTGAGGGCTGACATTTACCTGGCAGGCATCTTTTTTCTTCCTCTTTCCTTCCCAAATTGTCTATGCCACTCTCCCCATAAATCTCATCTAAGCTCTGGGCCAAAGACCTTTAGGAACAACATGTAAGGGAATGTGAGCAAAAAAGTCTTTAAAAACATATGATGTACACATTTTGTAATTACCTTTATTGATGTTGTGTATAAAACATTCCAGATAATTCTACAGCTCTTAAGCTGTATCTAAGCACTTTTTCCATTTTTAAAGGTAACTTTTCAGCCTCATCTATAGTGGTCCCTCTCTCCTTATCAGAGCCAAACACTGAAACTTCGTTATTCCATACCAAGCACCATGTAAACCAGAAAGATGATTTCAAGAGGAGTTTGCATACCTCCAAAAACAAAATTCCCAGGTGAAGGGCATCCTGGGGCATGTTTTTAAGTTAATGACCAAACAAGTCAACGTGATGAGACTGTTTTATAAAACCAAACCGTTGTCTCATCCTTTCTGTAGCCTCCTCCAACAGAACAACTCACATATCATGTTATGGCATCTACTTCCTCCCATAACTTGTTTGCAAAAAATGTTTGCCACTGACTTAGCTAGGCAAAACTCATCTCACCCCAAGTTCCTGGATCAAAAGCTTCCCCAGTTTCTTTTAGAAGGAAATGGCATTTCAAGACCACAATCTGGGCTGTAAAGATGCTTATTGCTACGAGTTGATCACTGTTTCATGAATATAATATTCTCCAAGTTCTCACAAGTTGAAAACAGATTGTCTATACCCTTCATACTTAAAATTCATTTTTCCTGGATATAAAATTCTTGGCTCTAATTTTCTGTCCTTGAGTATTTAAAATGTTGACTCCATTTTCTTCTAACGTAAAGTGGTGGTGTTGAAAAATGATAATCTCAGTTTCTTTCCCTTATAAATAACATGATCTTTTTGGCTAGAGGCCCAAAGGATTTTCTTTCTTTTTCTCTAAAATCCTGTAATCCTGTACTTTTACTAAAATATGTCTTAGTGTTGACCATTCTGGGTCAATATTCTCAAACATGCAGTGCACTTTCTTCAGTATAGAATTTCAATTCTTTTTCTATTTCATACAGTTTTCTTGAACTATAATTTGTGATAGTTGTTCTAGTCCCTAACTTTTGTATTTTTTTTCCAGAAACTCCTATTAGCCATATTTTATATCCTCTTTGTCTATCTTCAATATTTATCAATTTCTCTTTGTTTTTTCATATATTTCTTCATTTTTTAACCTTTAAAAATGTTTTCCCTTTCCATCTTCTATTTAAGGAGTTTGTGCTTGCATTTTTTCTTGTTTAGTTTTCATTTAAGAAATTATTTATTTTCTTCCTAGCTCTTTCCTTAGTTCTGTGACCACATTCTAAGTTTTTAAAAATTCTGATTTGTGTTATTTTTTCACCTTTTTGTACAATTTTCTTATTGCCTTTTAGCTCATTGTGAAAGATTACAATTTTGATCTTCTGTGTGGACATGGCTTTCTTCCATGCTTTCATTGTCTGTAGGGATATTATTTTGCTCTTTGTTATCTTTTTTCTTATAATAGCTTTGTGTAGGAATTGGTTGCTATCAATTTCCCACACTCATTTTATGTGAAATTGGTTTGCTGAACTTTTAGAAGGAGGCATGGTTCAGGGTAGCTTTTTAACTTCATAGGACCCTCACTTCTGTTACCTGAAAACAGTAAAATGTAATGAATACAGTGTTCAAAAATCAAGTGGCTTGCTTTCTGAGATTTCTTGGGTGTGTCCTCTCTCACATGTATTTAGATCTTTTCTCTATTATTCTCTCTTACTACCAGCACTTTTTCTTCAAAGTGGAGTGTTCTCTTGGAAAAAGGCCCTGGTAGACCAATTTTGAAAGTTCATAGGTCTTTGGGCCTCCTGGGTGTGAGTCATAGCCATATTCCCAGGTGTAGACTATGTTGCCTCTAGAATTCATAGAGGCCCACCAGGCACTGTGCTTCCTTCTTTGTGTTAGGGGATGCAAGATGCAGCAATCTGCCCTTACTTTGGAGGATATGTACCAACACAATCCTGTCCGCTAGACCCCTAAAAACCTTCCTGAGTTGGCAGATCTCTGTATCTTTGTAGGATTTATTTCCCATTCTCTGGAGTACACGGGTCTCACCAAGGCTTCCAACTTGCACAAGCCACCTCTTACTCATCCTTCCTGACCAGGTGTCACAGATGTAATGAATCAATGTGATGCTCTAAAGCACTGATTACTAGATAAAAAATTAGAAATAAAAATTTCTAATAAAAAATTAGAAATAACCTAAATACCCATCAATGCCTATGATTGAGTAAATTATTATACAATATTAATTATTACACAATAATTTACTCAGTCATAGGCATTGATGGATATTTAGCATATTCATCAATGGATATTCAGCATATCTATTTAGGCATTGATGATATTTAATATATCATAGAAACCTCTGTGAATCTATAGATGTTTCCTTTTTTTGTTTGTTTTTTTGAGACGGAGTCTCACTCTGTCGCGCAGGCTGGAGTGCAGTGGCACATCTTGGCTCACTGCAACCTCCACCTCTTGAGTTCAAGCGATTCTCCTGGATCAGCCTCCTCAGTAGCTGGGATTACAGGCGGGTGCCACCATGCCCAGCTAATTGTTTTTGTATTTTTAGTAGAGACAGAGTTTCACCATGTTGGCCAGGCTGGTCTCGAACTCCTGATCTCAAGTGATCTGACCGCCTCAGCCTCCTAAAGTGCTGGGATTATAGGCATGAGTCACCACACCCAGTGATCTGTTTCCATTTAGTGGCTGCATGAACATGAACATGCAGCCATTAAAAGGAAACAAATCTATACATTTACAGAGGTTTCTATGATATATTATTACATGAAAAATGCAAGTTACAGAGTACTGAGTATAGTGTGTGCCAATTTATGCACAAAGAAAAAGATATGTTTGTATTTATTGTTATTATGGTTTGTATATGCATAAAAGGTCTGGAAGGTACACAGTAAGCTGTTGTGTCAGTGTGTCTCCTAAGAGTGGAGAACAAGGCCAGGCGCGGTGGCTCATGCCTGTAATCCCAGCACTTTGGAGGCCGAGGTGGGTGGATCACCTGAGGTCAGGAGTTCAAGACCATCCTGGGCAACATGGTGAAACCCCATCTCTACAAAAATACAAAAATTAGCCTGGCGTGATGGCGGGTACCTGTAATCCCAGCTACTTGGGAGGCTGAGGTGGGAGATTCACTTGAACCCAGGTGGTGGAGGTTGCAGTGAGCCAAGATTACGCCATTGCACTCCAGCCTGGGTGACAGAGCGAGACTCTGTCTGAAAAAAAAAAAAAAAAAAAAAAAGTTAAGGAGTGGAGAATAAAATATGGCGGTAAAAACTGGAGAAGAGAACTTTCAGTTTTAATTTCCACAAGACTGTCAGAAATCCTGTGTTGCTCAGTAGTGCCTTAGGGATAATATGATGATTTTGAGGAACTGTACCATGGTTTTGGCTCACATGTCACATATCTGAAAGAATGAGCCCCTGAAATTAAGGGGAAAATGAACATTAAGGTCACATACACTTTCCCACAGAACATGGCTTCAAGATTATTCATTTTACTGCTACTTAGTATTTCATGAAGAGGTTGTATCTGTTTTTAAGTTTTACCTGCCTCTTGAACATGAGTTACCTGCAATTTCCCCTGCTTTCAATATCTCTGCTATAAATATATTTGAATATGTAGGTTTAAAAAAAATCTTTGGGATTATTCCTTAGGTAAATCCTCACTGGGTCCAAATCTGTGATCCTCTCACAATTCATGTTACCTGTTATCCTCCAGAATGACTGTCACCTCCAAGTGAAATTGCCAAAAGCAGTTCCCACATTCTCAGCTTCCTCGAGTCCTATTTATTCGTGCTGAGTTGAATTTATTCTTTCACATTAAAGGCCAGAGAGTTCTGCCTGGACTACTTAGAAAAGGTCAGTGTGCCACTTAACACCATTGGCTTTCCTAGCTCTCAGACCTTCAAACTCAAACTGAATCTAAACCACCAGCTCTCCTGTATCTCCAGCTTGCTGACTACAGATCCTGGGACTTCTTGGTCTCCGTAATTGCTGAGCCAATTCCTTATAATAAACATATATCTCCCATTGGCTCTGTTTCTCTGGAGAATCCCAGCTGATACAATAAGATAGAAAACTAGATAAATAATTTAAAGATATTATAATTAAAATACTATTTCAGTTTAATTATCAACTACGATTTGCATAGGTATCTCTGTAACCTATGCTCTCTGAATAAAATATTCAAATAAACATGTTACAGTGTGCATATAAACACATGGATGCATGTAAAAAATAACTGAAACTGAGGCTGGGCGTGGTGGCTCACGCCTGGAATCCCAATACTTTCAGAGGCTGAGGCAGGCAGATCACCTGAGGTCAGGAGTTTGAGACCAGCCTGGCCAACATGGTAAAAACCAATCTCTACTAAAAATACAAAAATTAGCCAGGCATGCTGGCACATGCCTGTAATCCCAGCTACTCAGGAGGCTGAGGCAGGAGAATTGTTTGAACCCGAGAGGCAGAGGTTGCAGTAAGCCGAGATCGCAGCGCTACACTCCAGCCTGCGCAACAGAGTGAGACTGTCTCAAAAAAAAAAAAAAAAAAAAAAAAATGAAACTGAATCCATCCATTGACAGACTAGATAGAGGAAGCACTTATGTATAATACTAGATGATGAACACACTTAACACATCC
Source organism: Pongo pygmaeus (assembly GCF_028885625.2). Classification (NCBI taxonomy): domain Eukaryota; kingdom Metazoa; phylum Chordata; class Mammalia; order Primates; family Hominidae; genus Pongo; species Pongo pygmaeus. Next base: position 20,276,732 of record NC_072378.2, read on the forward strand.
ACTGACATACAATAATGTCTTATGTGATGCAGAGTGGAATACAGTCCAGAATGGTAGAGCTGAGTTTAACGACAGATATTTTTGGCTGGGCATGGTAGCTCATGCTTGTAATCCCAGCACTTTGGGAGGCCAGGGCAGGTGGATCACTTGAGGTCAGGAGTTTGAGACCAAGCTGGGCAACAAAGCCAGACCCTACCTCTGCAAAAATAAAAAGAGAGAGAGAAGAAAAATATTATGTACTGCTTCTGTTTCTAAAATCTTAAACGCAACACCTCAGTTACACTCGCCATATTTCAAATACTCACTTGCCACATGTGGTGAGTAGCTACCAGATTGGGTGGTAGTTAAAGGGAAATGCAGTGTCATATGGAAGCTTCCTGAAAAATAAGAGAGATTTGCACACATTGTACAGAGAGGGATATAGCTAATAGAGTGGGAGAGTGGGTACTATACAGTAATGGACAATGTCCCCAAAAAGACAATGAAGATACAGGATTCAGAACAACCGTTCTTGGAGAGGAGGAGAGACATCCCATTTCAGCCCTAAAGCTGCCACTACGTAGCTACTCCTTCTCCAGGTACCCACCCCCACCTCCTAAAGAGAATAAGGTAAGACTAAAGCCCCCCAAATGGTCGCGAAGGATGAGGAGACAGCATGGGATATTTTAAAAGAGCATGCCTGCTGCATTAGACAGTCCTGGGTTCAAATCCTGTCTCCACCGTTTGTCATGTGACTTTTGTCAAATTATTTGAGCTTCTGATTCCTTATAATTTAGGTAGAGAAGAAACTACCTATCTTAAAGTATAGCGTGAGAATTAAACAAGGCACACAAACAAATACTGCAGTAAGTGTCTCATTAGAAGCCCTCAGTCTCTCATATCAACTATTAAAAACACTGCTTACTGTTCGGGTGCAGTGGCTCACCTCTGTAATCCCAGTACTTTGGGAGGCCGAAGCGAGTGGATCACCTGAGGCCAAGAGTTCGAGACTAGCCTGGCCAACATGGCGAAACCCCATCTCTACTAAAAATTAGCTGGGCCTGGTGGTGCACACCTGTAATTCCAGCTACTTGGGAGGCTGAGGCAGGAGAATTGCTTGAACCCAGGAGGTGGAGGCTGCAGTGAACCAAGATCTCACCACTGCACTCCAGCCTGGTGACACAGTGAGACTCTGTCTCAAAAAAACAAACAAACAAACAAAAAACAAAAAACAAAACAAAAGAAACACTGCTTACCTATTTCATGAATTTGCCTGGTACTCTATCAGGTAGCTAAAAGGAACCCTAAGCCTACCATATAATAAATTGTAGTGGGTACAACTGCCAAGTTGCAGAATATTAGTGGTGGACTGAAAGTGTTATGGGAGATTTGGACAGCTTCTACGGTGCTTTTGAGAGGTGACAGCGTGCTGGCAGTCCTCACAGCCCTCGCTTGCTCTCGGCGCCTCCTCTGCCTGGGCTCCCACTTTGGGGGCACTTGAGGAGCCCTTCAGCCCGCCGCTGCACTGTGGGAGCCCCTTTCTGGGCTGGCCAAGGCCGGAGACGGCTCCCTCAGCTTTCGGGGAGGTGTGGAGGGAGAGGCGCGGGCGGGAACCGGGGCTGCGCAAGGTGCTTGTGGGCCAGCGCGAATTCCGGGTGGGCGTGGGCTTGGCGGGCCCGCCAGCCCGGGCAGTGAGGGGCTTAGCACCTGGGCCAGCAGCTGCTGTGCTCAATTTCCCTCCGGGCCTTACCTGTCTTCCCGCGGGGCAGGCTCGGGACCTGCACCCCGCCATGCCTGAGCCTCCCCACCGCCCTCCGTGGGCTCCTGCACCGCCGGAGCCTCCCCGACGAGCGCCGCCCCCTGCTCCAAGGCGCCCAGTCCTATTGACCACCCAAGGACTGAGAAATGCGGGTGCATAGCGCGGGACTGGCAGGCAGCTCCACCTGCGGACCCCATCTGGCATCCACTGGGTGAAGCCAGCTGGGTTCCTGAGTCTGGTGGGGACTTGGAGAACCTTTATGTCTAGCTCAGGGATTGTAAATACACCAATGGGCACTCTGTATCTAGCTCAAGGTTTGCAAACACACCAATCAGCACCCTGTGTCTAGCTCAGGGTTTGTGAATGCACCAGTTGACACTGTATCTAGCTACTCTGGTGGGGACTTGGAGAACCTTTGTGTGGACACTCTGTATCTAGCTAATCTAGTGAGGACCTGTGGAGAACCTTTGTGTCTAGCTCAGGGATTGTAAACACACCAATCAGCGCTCTGTCAAAACAGACCACTGAGCTCTCTGTAAAATGGACCAGCAGGATGTGGGTGGGGCCAGATAAGAGAATAAAAGCAGGCTGCCCCAGCCAGCACTGGCAACCCGCTGAGTTCCTTTTCCGCAATGTGAATGCTTTGTTCTTTCATTCTTTGCAACAACTCTTGCTGCTATTTACTTTTTGAGTCCACACTGCCTTTATGAGCTATAGCACTCACCGCAAAGGTCTGCAGCTTCACTCTTAAAGCCAGCAAGACTACGAACCCACCAGGAGGAACCAACAACTCCAGACGGGCCGCCTTAAGAGCTGTAATACTCACCGCGAAGGTCTATAGATTCCCTCCTGAGCTAGGGGGATTACAAACCCTACCAGAAGAAAGAAACTCCAAACACATCTGAACATCAGAAGGAACAAACTGGACACGCCGCCTTTAAGAACTGTAACACTCACCGTGAGGGTCCACAGCTTCATTCTTGAAATCAGCGAGACCAAGAATCCACCAATTCTGGTCACACTTTAACTTAACCACCATCCTCTTAGGTAGGGCCAGCCTCAACTAAATCTCCTGTCCCCAAGTCAAAACCACATTATGAACCTGAAAGAGGACAAAATATAATTAAAAGATAGTCAGATATCCTCCCTTGGTATCATATGTTTGACCTTTCTTCCTTTTACCTCTGAAAACCTAAACTTGATGTTTCAGGAAGTATTTGAGATGTTCCCCCAGTTTTGTGGGTGAGGCACCCTTACCTAGACTCTTGAAAAGGCATTCTTAAGTCCTGTGGCAGCCGACTCACCTCAGAAGTAGCCCAGCCAATGCCCAGCAGTGAGGGAAACTGCTCCCGGGGAGGATTACCCATCACACCTGTGTGCCCTGCCTACACCATGCATCTGGCAGCAATCCCCTCAACAAGCTTTGGAGGGACCTGAGGAATAAACAAATTTTTGCCCCTCCAGATTGTCCACTCCTACCGGTCACTTTCCCTATCTCTACTAATTGGTTGGAAGTCCTAGTCACCCTACACTGTCATTTTTGTGGTGTAATTTCCTCAGTGGTAAATCAAAACAATGATAAAAGAAGTGGAATGATTTGATGGCTTATAAAAATGATCAGGTCTTCAGAAAGCGCGTGTACAGGTGTTTTATTATGAGGCATTTCAGTCAAGAAAACGGAGAAGAAAATAATATGCTCTCAGTCACCACCAACCAGATTTAATGAATGTTCCTATTTCCCCATGTTTACTTCACATGTTTCTAAGGAAATAAAGTATCACAGATGTAGCTGAAGTCCTGTTTCTCCCTGTTCTTGAAGTCACGTTTGTTTTTTTTTTAACTTTAAACTTAAATACCTAGGTTGTGAACATAGCGGTAATAAATCTGAAAGGAGCGTTCAAAGGCAAAGTGAAAATTCTATTCTTGTGTTCTACGGGCTTTAATTTAACTAGTGATAGGGCCACATTTTCCTTCTCATTTATGGTGCCATTCTTTTTTCTTTTTCAAAGAATCTCAAACCCATAATTAGAGTTTTTCATTGTGTACTAGTAGGTTGTGAACGAAAAGTAGATCCATATTTGCTTCAAAATTTCTACCTGCCTTCAATCTAAATTATTAAGGCTTAAAATGCCCAAAGACATCACGGAGGTCTTGCATAATTTCACAAGTTAAGACATTTGGTTTTATATTTTATTTTCTCATAGAGTAACCATTTAGGGTGGCAATGTGGCAGAGTGCTAAACAAATAAACAAAAACAAAGAAAAAAGCCAAAAAACGAAGTGCTGCTTTTGCCCAATCAAAATCTTTCTATTCAACTCACACTTTTTATTCATTTCCATCAAAATCTGAATATTTACTTATCCACCAATTTGTTCAAATTTATGTAACTCGGGGTGAAAGCTCAGTAAATTTAATAAAAATTTATGTTTTGTTATTAACTAGATTTTAGTTAGCATCTGAATTTTTACATCCTATAAGACTGGACTGTCTAGAACTTAAGAAGTTTTTATTACTTTCCAAGGATCTATTTGGAATATCTAGATTTCCCCTTAAATTCATTATTTTAAATTATTCTTTAAGAAATAAAAGGCTTTCAAATAGAAAAGAAAATAGTAAAATTTTCACTATTTGCTGACAACATGACCTTATATATACAAAACCCTGAAGACTCCATTAAAAAAACTGTTAGAACTAATAAGCAAATTCTGTAAAGTTGCAGGGTACAAAATCAATGCACAAAAATCACTAGGGTTTCTATACATTAACAGCAGGCTATACAAAAAATAAATCAAGAAAACAATCCCATTTACAATAGCTACAAAAAAAGTAAGTACTTAGAAATAAATTTAACCGAAGAGGTGAAAGATCTATACACTAAAACTATAAAATATTGAAAAAATTTGAAAACACAAATGGAAAAATATCCTGTTCATGAATTTAAAGAATTAATATTTTTAGAAAGTCTATAGTGCCCAAAACAATCTACAGATTCAATGAAATTCCTATTAAAATTCCAATGTCATTTTTCACAGAATTAGAAAAAATAATCCTAAAATTCGTATGTAACCACACACACACACACACACACACACACACACACACACACACCTGCATAGCTAAGACAAAATTTAGCAAAAAGAACAAAGCAGCTGGGAATGGTGTTTCACATCTGTAATCCCAGCAGTTTGGGAAGCTGAGACAAGAGGATCACTTGATTCCAGGGGTTCAAGACTGCCTAGAAAACGTAGCAAGAACTTGTCTCTACAAAAAATAAAAAAAAATAATAAAAATTTGCCAGACATGGTGATGCATATCTATAATTCCAACTCCTTAGAAGGTTGAGGCGAGAGGATCTCTTTAGCTCAAGAGTTTGAGTCCACAGTGAGCTATGATTATACCACTGCACTCCAGCCTGGGTGACAAAATGAGACCTTGTCTCCAAAGAAAAAAAGAAAAAAGGACAAAGCTAGAGGCATCACCTTAACCTGATTTCAAACTATATTACAAAGCTATAATAGTTAAAACAGCATGGTACTGGCATAAAAACAGATACATTGACCAATGGAATAGAAAAACAGAGAACCCAGAAATGAACCCACACATTATAATTCATTAACTTTTGACAAAGGTGTCAAAAACACACAATGGGAAAAGGACAATCTCTTCAATAAAGGGCATTGGGGAAACAGGATAACCACATGCAAAAGAATGATATCAGACTCTTACACCATCTGCAAAAATCAACTCAGGCTGGGCACCATGGCTCATGCCTGTCATCCCAGCACTTTGGGAGGCCAGGCAGGCAGATCGCTTAACCTCAGGAGTTCAAGATCTGGGCAACATGACAAAATCCCGTCTATTAAAAAAAAAAAAAACTCAAAATGATTAAATACTTAAATATAGGACTTGAAACTGTAAAATTAATGGAAGAAAACATAAAGAAAAAACTACACAGCATTGATTTGGGCAATATTTTTGGATTTGACCCAAAAGGCTCAGACAACAAAAACAAAAATAGCCAAAGGGACTACACCAAACAAAGAAGCTTCTGTATGGCAAAGGAAACAATTAATAAAGAGACAACCTATGGATTGGGAGAAAATATTTGCAAGCTGTACATCTGATAAGGGCTTAATATCCAAAGGAACTCAAATAATTAAATAACAAGAAAACAAATAATCCGATTTAAAAATGGGCAAAGGATCTTAATAGATATTTCTTGAAAGAAGACATAAAAATGGCCAACAGATACACAAAAAATGCTTAACATCACTAATCATTAGGAAAATGCAAATTAAAAACACAATGAGATATCTCACACTTAGAATACCTATTATCAAAAGGACAAAAGGTAATAAGTGTCGATGAGGATGTGTAGAAAAAGAAATCCTTGTACATTGTTGGTGAGATGTAAATTGGTACAGCCATTACAGAAAACTACACTATGGAGGTTCCTCAAAACACTAAAAATAAAATCATGATATGATCCAGAAATCCGTCTTGTAGGTATAGATACAAAGGATTTGAAATTAGTATGAAATTAGTATATTGAGTTATCTGCCTCCCATGTTAATTACAGCCTTATTCACAATGACAAGTTATGGAATCAAAATAAGTGTCTATAAATGGATGAATGGATAAAGAAAATGTAATAGATGCCCACAATGGATTACTATTCAGCCTTTAAAAATAAAGAAATCCTATCATTTGCAACAACATGAAATGAACCTGGAGGACATTACACTAAGTGAAGTAAGCCATAACCAGGCACAGAAAGACAAAGACTGCAGTTCTCACTTACCTGTGGAATCTAAAACAATTGAACTTCTAGAAAGACAGAGTAGAATGGTGGTTACAGAGGCTAGGGCTTGGGAGAATGGGTAGATATTGACTAAAGGGTAAGAAGTTTCAGTTAGACAAGAAGAGTAAGTTTTTTGAGACATATTGCACAGTATAGTGACTATAGTTAATAATACTACATCATATATTTCAAAATGGCTAAGAGTAAATTTCAAAAGTTCTCAACACAAAATGCGATAATTATTTGTGATGATGGATGTGTTAATTAGCTGGATTTAATTATCCCACATTATATACATGTATCATAAGATCACTTTATACTCCATAAATATATACAATTATAATTTGTCAAAATACAATAAAAATTTTAAAACCAAATTATTCTTTGATAAAGCATTATAGCCATTGTCAAAGAAGAAAATCACCAGAAGGATGTGATGACTTTCACCAAAGAGTAAAGCAATGCTTCATCTTTCCAAGATTTCTCCATATCTCCTTCCCAGAGTTCTTTTTTGTTTTTTTAAAGATGGAGTCTCACTATGTTGCCCAGGCTGGACTTCAACTCTTGGGTTCAAGTGATCCTCATGCCTCAGCCTCCCAAGTAGCTGAGACTATGGGCACACATCACCATGCCTGGCTTCCTTTCCAGAGTTTTATTTTCCTCCAACACATGAATTTCTATGACATTGTCTACTTCTTTTAATTTTTTATTAAATTTTATCTTACAGTTATTTGTGAACAAGTCTTATATTCCCTTTTATTTATTTATTGAGACAGAGTCTTGCTTTTATTTATTTATTGAGACAGACCTAGTCTGGAGTGCAGTGGTGCAATCATAGCTCACTGCAGCCTTGAACTCCTGGGATCAAGGGATCATCCTGCCTCAGCCTCCCAAGTAGCTAGGACTACAGGTGCACACCACCATGCCTGGCTAATTTATTTTATTTTATTTTATTTTTTTATTTTTTATTTTTTGTAGAGATGGGATCTCTCATTGTTGTCCAGGCTGCTCTCAAACTCCTGGGCTTAAGCAATCCTCCTGCCTTGGCCTCTTAAAGTGCTGGGATTACAGGAGTGAGCCATTGTGCCTGATGTATATCCACTTTTAGATGTTGGATATCTTAAGGGGTAGGTCTATATCTTACCTTTTGTTTTGTTTTATTTTTCAATCTTCCATGGCACCTGACTCAACACTGCACAGAGAATGAAAGGCGGAAGAAATGAAGTAGTGGACAATTCTCATTTTCCCCATTTGGTCTTGGCTGCTTAAGAAAAGGTGACAAGCAGGAGAAGATGCTTCCCGGTACTGCAGCATAGGGCAAAGTGGAGCTGACAAATGGAAAGAATGTGACCTTGGGAATGAGATTCTTGCCTTTTCTGAGGTATGACTATTAAGTAGTATTGCATAAGAGAAAGTGCCTTGCTTTTATAATTGATGAATAATAACTATCATGATTATTCCTGGAGCAAGCACTTGCTCATAGAAAGATGGGAGATCCAGACTCCAGGCCTGGTTTTGCTACAGGCTGTGCAACTTCAGGCAAGTCATTCACCCTCTCTGGGCCTCTCTTTTCTCATTATTGAAGTTGAAAAGTTGTGTGTATAATTGATGAGATAATCGATGAGGTGTCCTCCAGTTCTAAGATTTAGAAAATAAATGTTTAATGTTACGAATTCATCATCCTAGTTCCTAGTTGAGGAACTCCATAATTTCTCTCTCTCTCTTCTCTCTCTCTTTTTTTTTTTTTATTTTTTGAGACAGGGTCTCACTGTGTTGCCCATGCTGGAGTGCAGTGGCATGGTCAGCTCACTGCAACCTCCACCTTCTGGGTTCAAACAATTCTCATGTCTCAGTTTCCTGACTAGCTGGGATTACAGGCGTGCACCACCACGCCCGGCTAATTTTTGTATTTTTAGTAGAGACAAGGTTTCACCATGTTAGCCAGGCTGGTCTTGAACTCCTGACCTCAAGTGATCCACCCACCTCAGCCTCCCAATTTGTTGGTATTACAGCCATGAGCCACCATGCCTGGCCCTCTTGTTCTTTTCAATAGCAACACACTTGACACATTTAGAGTAACTACTACTTCTAAGTTTTGTTTCACTCCACGAAAAAATAAGAATTCAATTTTTAAAAAATCTATGCATCTTTCAGAGAAAAGTATTTAACTCCTTTTTTATATTATACTATCCATTGAGCATGTCTTCAACATATTTTTCCTGAATGAATGAATAATGCTTTAGTGGGTGTTTGCCAAAAGTTCCAAAAATAATAATTCATATTTCCTACTAGGTTTGATTCTTTATAGACCTCCAGCTTAGCTTTTCTTCTTTACTAAAATTGGCTTTGAGTCACTGGTATGATTCATAACTTTAAAAAGCAAGTTGAACTTGAAATTGCCCTGGCAGGAAATTAGCTGAGGAACACAGAACAAGTGAAAGGGAGAAGCCCACCACCAAAAAAAAAAAAAAAAAAAGTTCTTTTTTTCATTTTCTGGTTCCTGATATGAAATGAGGAAGTGTCAACAAGTAGCTTTATTCTCATCTCTCTCCTTCCATTGGTTGAAATAGTCAAAATCAGATGCAAAGTACAGAGTACTTAAATCTCCAGAATCCAAGAGGCACATGTTTCAGGTGTGGCTGGCCTCCCCACTACACCCCTAGATGAGTCATTCATTGAGAGGTAAGCAGAGCAAGATGAATTGGCATCCTGTGGGTGAGAAAAGGTACAGACCGGGTTTCAAGAGATCCAGGTCAGGCCTTGACCCACAAAGAAATCATTGATGTCAGACAGGGAGAGACTGATGAGAAGAGCAGAGAGATGGCTGTCAGAGAGCGGAGAAGATTGTCTAACACAGCCAGCTCTGCTGGTATCCCATAAAAGGGCAGAGAGAGCAGAGGGGCGAGACGCGCAGGCGACACTGGGCAGGGGTTCTGACTGATGTGAGGAGGCGAGGCTTTTCCTCGTTATAGAAGGGCGGCCATCTTTGAAGATGGATCCTGAAACCTAAGAGGGTGCTTTCAGTTCCTTGCTTTCAATATCCTTTCTGCAACCCAAGCTTCCAATAATATCTGGCAGTTTATTAGAAGCCACTTTGCCTTCTCCTGGGCTATTTTCCCATGGATAATAGCAGCATATCCTCTTGCTTGTCTGGAAGCCAGTAAAAGTAATTATTCTAGGAAAGTAAACAAGACACCCTGGGAGAGTATAATACAGTCAGGTCGGAGTGGGGTGGTTTGAGCCTTCAGTCAGTGCATGGAGGTTTCCTAATACCCACCCCCCATGATGTGGGTACGAAGGGGTCCTGCCCTGGACCCCCTGCTTCAGGAAGTTCACTCTCGCCCTTCTGTGGTCATGCCCTTCCTTCAGAGCAAAAAGGACACACCAGCCTGGAGCTCATGCCCTCTCTTCTACGTCTCATTCCAGGTATATGAGGCCTAGGATTCTCTCTGCAAATGGCGCTCAGCCCTTTTCCAGGCCTGGCACTGGTCTCTTCTCTGGGTCTGCTCCAAGGAAGGACAGAACAGCTAGAGAACCCAACGTGGCACTGCAGATGGCCATGGCAGCCATTGGGGAGGTGGTGGAAGGTGCATTAGATGTTTGTGCAAGACTAGGGTGTCCACACAGGTACCATGTGCTACAAGCCTCTGCAGTACAGGGGTGGGGCTGGTGGTGAGAAGAGAAGAAGGGCACCCAGGAGGTGGGTGTTGCAGCCTGGGGACCAGACAAGTTCTCCACACTTCAGTGAGCAACACTAAGTAGCCCCAGAATTCCAAATCAGACCTTGCCTTCCAAGTGTCATGAAAGAACACTTGTCAGCGGGCGCAATGGCTCATGCCTGTAATCCTAGCAGTTTGGGAGGCTGAGGCAGGTGGATCGCCTGAGGTCAGGAGTTCGAGACCAGCCTGGCCAACATAGTGAAACCTTGTCTCTACTGAAAATATGAAAAATTAGCTGGGCATGGCAGTGGGCACCTGTAGTCCCAGCTACTAGGGAGGCTGAGGCAGGAGAATCTCTTGAACCTGGGAGGCGGAGGTTGCAGTGAGCAGATATTGCGCCATTGCACTCCAGCATGGGCAACAAGAGCGAAACTCCATCTCAAAAAAAAAAAAAAAAAAGAAAGGAAGAAAGTACACTTGTCAATATAGAAGGATGGACCACATTTTATTTATCAAATTACAAGCTTCGTTTATAACTTTTAGACCTATGTCATGCGGGCCTCCATTTGTACTCTTGCCTGGGCCCTGAAAATGCTGGAAGTGGGGTGACCACACCATGTATTTCAATCCTAGATTGGTTATTTATTGCTTTTATGGTGACAGAAGGATTGGAATTTGGTCAGTAGTGAAGGATTGTTTCTTTGATACATACCAATTTTTCAGTCTGTCAAAGGGATCACAAGGCTCTATATCCTAGAGCAATATTTAATCTAACATCAATAATTCATGACAATACCAGAAGAGGGGCTATAGTTTTCTTTGTAAAGGAAAATGAAAGTATCAGGTTGGATTATGGCTTCAAGAAATAACTATAGTGACAGCTTTTCTTTATTTAAATTTCTAGACTTTTTCTAAGTATCTTTATTAAAGGACTTTGTGAGGTTGAGTATTTAGCAAATTAGTGAATTTTCTGTATTTTCACTTATTTTAGAGAAAGAACTATCACAATATTTAAACATTTCTAACCCTAAAAAAAATTTAATGGATCTCAAAACTTGCACTAGTTATTACTATAGCAACTACCCTGGGCTGCTAAGCCCACTTGTCTTGCTGTTCTACAAATCATAAAAATACCAAATAGACACCAAAGCCTTGTTAAATGCATCCTGACACAGTACAGAATTCTGTTTTGTAGTCTGTCTCTAACACTGTTTAAGGGGCTTAGTTGCCAGGGAACCTCGTCATCACAGGATCTTGCTTGGGCTCTGGTCCTAACAGCAATCTTGGAGAACAACTCATTGTAAAATGCCAATTACCATGAAGAAAAGTGCTTTGAAAATCTTCTTTAAAAAGAGGCAGACTCTATTTTACTTTTTGTAGCTTCATCACCATATTTATTTGGGCTTTGTGCATTTAATTAATGATTCTGTAATAGATATTTCATTCCATTGATGATTGGTTTGGTTATGCAAAGTATAGTGGTAAAAGAATGTGCTGGAGAGAATAAGTTCACTCACTATCCAGATGAGCTCCAACAAATAAAGACCGTTCTTTTTCAGTAGCGAACATCCACAGCCCAATCCAAAGCCTTCAGAAGGGGAGAGGTCCTCCCTCATTTCTCCCTTTCCTAAGGAGCACATATACCCCAGGTATCATCACAGATGCACCCCTGCCAATGATGTTACTCACCCTGGTCGCTGCCAGCCATCACTGATTTCACCACTGCTGTCTCTGTCTTCTCTTTATAGCATTAATTCCTTGGAAAAGCTTAAAAAAAATGACTGGGCGCAGTGGCTCATGCCTGCAATCCCAGCACTTTGGGAGGCCAAGGCGGGTGGATCACAAAGTCAGGAGTTCGAGACCAGCCTGGCCAATATGGTGAAACCCCGTCTCTACTAAAAATACAAAAATTAGCCAGGTGTGGTGGTGGGCACCTGTAGTCCCAGCTACTCAGGAGGCTGAGGCAGGAGAATCACTTGAACCCTGGAGGCGGAGGTTGCAGTGAGTCGAGATCATGCCACTGCACTTCAGCCTGGGTGACAGAGCGAGACTCAGTCTCAGGAAAAAAAAAAAAAAAAAAAAAAAAGGGACATATGGGCGAGTGTTTCTGCCCACTGGATCTGCCCACTGTGGAACTTTGACATTGCTCTTTCACCGGAGGTAAATGAGTCAAAGCAGCCATCTGTTTTTCTATAGAGAGGGCTGGACAGTTCCATTAATTTTCTCTGATTAGTAGGCTGTGTGATATCATCGCTTCCTCCTTAATATCTTATAAGACCTCTATCATAACACTTGTCTGTATCTCCTTGTATTTACTTGACCACAAACTCTTTGACAGCGAGGGTTTTATCTACCTTGCAATGATTTTACGTACCTTGCAAATGATTACATCTCTAGCACCTGGTCGTGCCATGCCATGAGTGCCCTAGAAAGGTTCCTTGAACTCAACTGAACCTCAAAATTTAGGAAAACAATGGTGCAGGGATGCTTTCAACACTACAGTGGGTATCTACTCACCCTCTTTCCCAGCTCTCACCCATCTTCCCAGCCCGACAATCTCATGTTATGGTCAAAGAGAAACCCGTTTATCACCTACAACCAGCTCTGATCTCCAGGCCCAGCCTCCAAGGTGTACGCAGGTTGCTCTAGATGGCTGGGTTGCATTTTAGTCTTGGTGGTTTTGGTTTTAATACAACTCCTCAAAATTAAGAGTGTGACCAGGAGAAGAAGAGGAAGCACATTTCTGTTTGGATGCAGCAGGGGATACAGCACAAGCTCCCTGTTCTGGAAGCCATTCAAGCTAGGACGTTTAGCTTCAAGCTATGACCCCACTGCATCTACTCACTTGACCTGGTTGGATGATGAAAATGGGATCAGGAGAGTTGGGTACTACAGAAATAGAATAGAAGAATGGGACATGGAAGAGGGATGCCCTTATGTTCATTTTTTTTTTTTTTTTTTGAGACAGAGTCTCGCTCTGTTGCCCAGTCTGGAGTGCAGTGGCGCGATCTCGGCTCACTGCAAGCTCCGCCTCCCAGGTTCACGCCATTCTCCTGCCTCAGCCTCTCGAGTAGCTGGGACTACAGGCGCCCTTATGTTCATTCTTAACTCCTAATCTGATAAAGTTGTAATTAACTAAATTATAACTTCATTATTCTCTAAGAGGAGCTAATTCTACCTTTCCTTCTGGCACTCACCATTTACTGAGCAATTCTTATCTGAGTGTGGAATGTGACTATACCCACCAAGGCAAGCCCAGCCACCTTAGTAGCCATATGAGTAGATATAAAAAGATTGTTTCTTGGTTTGGAGACATAGCTACCATTTACAGAACCATCATGACTGTTTACACATTGGCCTCTTTAACAAAGAGCCTTTAGGGATCCTGACCATAGAATGTAAAAAGACATAGTCCCTGGTCTCAGGTAGCTCATAGTTTAATGTGGGAGAAAGACTCAAGTAAATCAGTAATTATGGCAAGTTCATTTGGTATGTGTTATTTATGAGAGAGTTATACTCAGGGTACAAAGAATTATTTGGGGTACAAAAAAAAGGGCACCAATCAGACTGGGGAGGAGGAGTGTCAGGAAATTCCAAGATTCAGGATTAAACCGAGTCTCGAAGGCCAACTGTGATATGGAAGAAGTGAGGAGAGGAAGGAGAGAGAGCAGGACACCCTGGCAGGGACCTTAGGACATGCAGACTCAGAGGTATAAAAGCTGGGGATGTCTTGGGAACGGCAAATGTAGCACATTGGAGAGCATGGGAGGTGAGACCACACAAATCATCTGGGGCCAGATCACGGAGGAGCTGATGTGCTAAGTTCAATTCACAGGACCACATCTTGGCTTAGGCTATCCCCTGTACTGTAAGCTCCAGAGAAAGCAGAGAACATATCTTCCTCATTTATTTCTGTATCTACAGTGTCTGGGCCGTGGTAAACTCTCAACAGATGTGTGCTGGATAATTAGATTAATTCATTCATTAAACCTATCACTGGGAGGGGAATGTAATTTTATCAGTGACAAGAACAACATTAGCATATTGTTACTGAGGAATGAATTTAAAACAATGTAAAATACAAAAGATACTTAATTAAAGATAACAAGCTTTCAGCACCTACCACAAATAATATGAAGAGGTTTAGATTCTATCTCACAGAGCTGTTAAGGGAAAGCGCTCTCTATCCAGACCCCAAGAGAGGGATCTTGGATCTCTTGCAAGAAAGAATTCAAGGTGAATCCATAGAGTAAAGTGGAAGCAAGTTTATGAGGAAACTAAAGGAATAAAAGAATGGTGACTCCATAGGCCGAGCAGCAGCTTAAGCTGCTCAGCTAAGGATACTTATTGTTACTTGTCAATTGTATTCTAAACAAGGGGTGGATTATTCATGAGTTTTCTGGGAAAGGGGTGGGCAATTCCTGGAACTGAAGATTCCTCCCCCTTTTAGACAGTATAGGGTAACTTCCGGAGGTTACCGTGGCATTTGTAAACTGTCATGGCCCTGGTGGGAGTGTCTTCTAGCATGCTAATACATTATAATTAGCATGTAATGAGCAGTGAGGATGACCAGAGGCCACTTTTGTCACCTTTTGGTGTGTTTTGGCTGGCTTCTTTACCTCATACTGTTTTATCAGCAAGGTCTGTGTGACCTGTACATTATACCGACCTCCAATCTCATCCTGTGAGTTAGAATGCGTAACCTCCTGGGAATGCAGCCCAGTAGGTCTCAGCCTTATTTTACCCAGCCCTTATTCAAGATGGAGTTGCTCTGGTTCAAATGCCTCTGATGGAGCTTTTTTTTTATTTTATGTTTTATTTTTTTTGAGACAGAGTCTCACTCTGTCACCAGGCTGGAGTGCAGTGGTGTGATCTCGGCTCACGGCAACCTCCGCCTCCTGAGTTCACGTGATTCTTCTGCCTCAGCGTCCCGAGTAGCTGGGACTACAGGCGTGCACCACCATGCCCAGCTAATTTTTGTATTTTTAGTAGAAACGGGGTTTCACCATGTTGGCCAGGCTGGTCTTGATCTCTTGACTTTGTGATCCACCCGCCTCGGCCCCCCAAAGTGCTGGAATTACAGGCATGAGCCACCTTACCCCTCCTGACAGAGATTTTAAGGATGCATGGAGTTCTGGGGAGTTGAGTCTGTTTTCTTGTCTCATCAGAAACACATCAGAAAACACCTTTGAAGTTTAAGGTGCCAGCAAGTGTCCCTCAGCATTCTAAGTCTACACGCTGTGCCCCGTGCAATATCACTTAAGTTGAACTAATACCTTTTCTGCTGGTCTTCACAGAGCTACTAATATGTTCTGATATATAACATTTCTCTGAGAGGGGAATCAAGAATGCAATTTTGTCTGGGTGCAGTGGCTCATGACTGTAAGCCCAGCACTTTGGGAGGCTGAGGCGGGCAGATCACCTGAGGTCAGGAGTTCAAGACATGCGTGGCCAACATGGCGAAACCCTGTCTTCTACTAAAAATACAAAAATTGGTCAGGCACGGTGGCAGGTGCCTGTAATCCCAGCTACTTGGGAGGCTGAGGCAGGAGAATCGCTTGAACCTGGGGGCGGATGTTGCAGTGAGCTGAGATTGTGCCACTGCACTCCAGCCTGGGTGACAGAGTGAGACTCTGTCTCAAAAAAGAAAGAAAGAATGCAACAATCATATTTGAACAAAAATTCGTTTTTTCAGTGAGCATCCTCAGAAAGCTAATCTAAAGGGCAATTGTTCAATTATCTCTGGAGGTTCTCTATTTACTAAGCATTTCTATGATTTCCTATCAGATTCTGATCAAATCATTTCCCCATGAAATATCATTAAATCGTTCCTTCCAAGAGAAAGTTTAAAATCCTTAGCATGAAACACACAGCCCTTCCCAATCTGTTACCCAGCTTTCCAGCCTCACTCCCAGCTTTTCTCACGCACCATCCTGCCTAACTGCCCCGCTGAGCTCCCCTCTACCTGCTGAACATTCCACACTCTTTCAATCCCCTGTGATCTTTGCACATACTTCCACTTCCAGAAAGACCTACCCACAGCCCACTATCTTCTCCTGGAGCCTACTGCTCTCACCTTTAAGACTTGTGAATACAGCTGTTCTTGACTTCCCACCAAGAATGTTCGTCATTTATTCCTTCCTCCTCCCACAGCATTGTACATTTCCCTGTGAGTATTTACCTCCCTGCATTATAGTTATTCATTTGCAGGTCTATCTCCCCTAGTAAACAGTCAGCTTTTCAAGGGCATAGCTTTATCTTATTTACCATTCAGTCCTCCTCAGCTCATAGCACGGAATTTCACACATAGTAGATGCTCAACAATGATTGATGAATGAGTGACTCAATAGTAAATGTGATATAAATGTAGGAGCAATGAAATTAGGTAGATTTAGGCTGGGCGCGGTGGCTCACGCCTGTAATCCCAACACTTTGGGAAGCTAAGGCGGGCAGATCATGAGGTCAGGAGATCAAGACCATCCTGGCTAACATGGTGAAACCCTGTCTCTACTAAAAATACGAAAAAAAATTACCAGGGTGTGGTGGTGGGCGCCTGTAGTCCTGGCTACTCAGGAGGCTGAGGCAGGAGAATAGAGTGAACCCGGGAGGCGGAGCTTGCAGTGAGCCAAGATTGCGCCACTGCACTCCAGCCTGGGCGACAGAGCAAGACTCTGTCTCAAAAAAAAGAAAAAGAAATTAGGTAGATTCCTGCAAACATAGTATCTATCTGTGGGTCCTTGCCTTCCAATTGTTTGTAATTATATGATAAATTAGTTAATTATCATGTCTTTCTTTAGTTACATAATAACATATTAAAAGAGGTTTACTAGCATCTAATAAACCTGTTTTCTTCCAAATGTGAAGTATTATTGTTCCCAGTTTAAGAGGCATGAAGGTGTAAGGAGTCATACCCAGATGAAAGTAGTCCCTCTTTAGGCATCAGTCTGTTCTTGACTGGTTTGACCACCTTTAGCTTCACTGGAGACCATAAATACTAATAATTAGTGAGGTATCTCTCATTAAGGATATGCAAAGGAATTATTTCAAAACCAGGACTTTATAAATTCAACGAAAGGACTAATTACAAAAAATGAACCTGCACTGTGAAATGAATAATATACAACTTTCTATTAACAGACACATAGTCAGGTACCTATAACCCCTTCTCAACTGAAATTTGCTGTCATACAAAGTTCTG
Organism: Pongo pygmaeus; assembly: GCF_028885625.2. Classification (NCBI taxonomy): domain Eukaryota; kingdom Metazoa; phylum Chordata; class Mammalia; order Primates; family Hominidae; genus Pongo; species Pongo pygmaeus. The sequence continues at coordinate 20,294,129 of NC_072378.2, forward strand.
ATATATATAGATTTATTTTTAATATGTTTTCAGCAAGTAAGACAGTTTCACTTCAAGTACATGAAAATTATTACTCCCTCTCTCAGGGAAACGCAGAAAAAAAGAAAACTAGAGACTGAGAAAAGAAAAAGGAAGTAATATGAATGATAGCAAGCACAGTACTTGGTATACAGTAGAACCTCAGGAGATTTTGTTGAGTTGAGCTGGATTGAGATGGGGACACAGAAGTTTGTGCAATTAAGCAAAGAAAAAAATTCTTTTAATTTTTATTTTAGGTTCAGGGGTACATATGCAAGTTTGTTTGTATAGGTAAACCTATGTCACGGGGGTTTGTTATACAGATTATTTTGTCACCCAGATACTAAGCCTAATATCCAATAGCTATTTTTCCTGATCGTCTCCCTCCTCTCACCCTCCACCCTTCAGTAAGCCCCAATGTGTGTTGTCCCTCTCTACGTGTCCATGTGTTCTCATCATTTAGCTGCCACTTATAAGTGAGAACATGCGGTATTTGGTTTTATGTTCCTGCATTGGTTTGCTAAGGACAATGGCCTCCAGCTCCATCCATGTTACTGCAAAAGACATGATCTTGTTCTTTTTTATGGCTGCGTAGTATTCCATGGCATATATGCACCACATTTTCTTTATCCAATCTGTCATTAATGGGCAATTATGTTGATTCCATTTCTTGCTATTGTGAATAGTGCTGCAGTAAACATTTGCATACATGTGTCTTCATGATAGAATGATTTATATTCCTCTGGGTATATACTCAGTAATGGGATGGCTGGGTTGAATGGTAGTTCTGTTTTTAGGTCTCTGAGGTATCACACACTGTTATCCACAATGGTCAAACTAATTTACACTCCCACCAACAGTGTATAAGGGTTCCCTTTCAAAGAAAAAATAAAAACTGAGGGAACGTAAAACTAGGCCTTAGAAATTCACTATCATATATTAGGAATGAGAAGGCTATGATCAGTAAAAGAGGGTCTGACAGCACATAGAACCCATGAAGCCACTGAGGGCAGTGGGGGATCATTGTTGCAGAGCAGCAGGGAGAGGCTCAGAGACATGATCCTACCTGATCAACACAAAGCTTTGCCCATCATGAGCATTCAAGTGAGGCTTTATCTCTGGAGTTCTATAGGGATTCTGGATTTGGAGAATAAATTGCTTTGCAACATAAAATGAAAAAGACTCTCACTGTGGAGCAGAGGCCCAGAAAGATGAGGGGCAGCCTCAGAACCCCATTGAGCACTTTTCACAGAAAGCCTGGATGGCTTATAGTGAGCAAAAGATGATGAATGGGAGGTAACTTTACAGACTTCGCGGTCTGCATGGGGCATGTAAGACAGCATAGAAATCGTCTTTATGAATGAGTTGTCTTTCTGGTTTGATTTCAGTGACATATACATTAGTAATAACAATAGCTAATCTTTCCTATTCCAAGCTTGTTTTCTAAGGGCTTTACATAGGATAAACCATTTAATCCAATTAACAACCTCATGAAACTGGTATCAGCATTATTTTCATTTTATAAACAAGGAAGCTGATATGTGAAAATATAGTTTGGCTAGTAAGTAGTGGAGTAGCACTGGGAACCCGGTCAGTGTGACTACCGCACCCACAAATACCTCCAGGCTGGGGTTCTTTTGTTTTGAGACAGAGTCTCACTCTGTTGCCCAGGCTAGAGTGCAGTGGTGCCATATTGGCTCACTGCAACCTCCTCCTCCCAGGTTCAAGCGATTCTCCTGCCTCAGCCTCCTGAGTAGCTGGGACTACAAGCACTCGCCACCATGCCCAGCTAATTTTTGTATTTTTAGTAGAGACAGGGTTTCCTCATGTTGGCCAGGCTGATCTCGAACTCTCAACCTCAAGTAATCTGCCTGCCTCAGCCTCCCAAAGTGCTGGGATTATAGGCATGAGCACTGCGCTGGGCCAAGCTGGGTTTCTTATGGTAACTGCCCGCCTCTCCTCCTCAGTCAGGTATTAGGAATGACCAAGGTGGTGATTGTCAGAGACCTGTCATAAGGGCTGTTCAGCACAAACAAATGTACCAGTGGTCATGTCTATGCTAAGCTACATCCTAGTTTGGAACCTGCTCGCTCTGGATCAATGACAGGAACATGACCCAGGGTGGGTCAACATTGAGCCCACCCCCTCGATCACAGTGATAATTCAAAAGTTGGGAATAAAAATTCAGTCTGGAGAGTCTGAGCCGTTCCCTGAGATCTTTCAAACTGAGACTGAGAAAAGGCATCTTTTCATTTCTGCTTACAGATCTTTCAGGATGTGACTTTGACACTTGCTGCTGGCTACATTTCCTGCTGGGCAGAGAATGTCCATCTCTATTAGCAGAGAAGGAAGCTTAAGTGGAGCAAAGGAGAAAGAAGTTGGGGGAGTGAGCTGACAATGTTTGAATTCCTGGTTCCAGTTCCTGGGACCCCAGAGTGGCTCTGAGTCCTACTGATGGTCCTTTGAGCCACCTCTGTGTTCTTCAGCTAAATCTTTTTTTTTTTTTTTTTTTTTTTTTTTGAGATGGAGTTTCACTCTGTTGCCCAGGCGGGAGTGCAGTGGCGCCATCTCGGCTCACTGCAGCCTCCGCCTCCCAGGTTCAAGCAATTCTCTGCCTCAGCCTCCTGAGTAGCTGGGATTACAGGCACCCACCTGGCTAATTTTTGTATTTTTAGTAGAGACAGGGGTTTCACCATCCTGGCCAGGCTGGTCTTGAACTCCTGACCTCGTGATCCACCCGCCTCAGCCTCCCAAAGTGCTGGGATTACAGGCACAAGCCACCGTGCCAAGCCTAAATTATTCTTTTTGCTTAACCTGGTTTGGGTTGATTTTCTATCATTTCCTGCTCATAGTGTCCTAACTCAACACTCTTCTCTCAATATGCAGCTCTGCCAGCCCCTGTCTTTGTTCCAGAGGTCAGCTGCTGAGACGTGTCTGCATCCCACGTAGACCACATGCCACGCCAGTGCGTGTCCTCTGCCAATCCGCATCTGTCTGCACTACACGGTCTGCATTCTGATCCATGTATTTCAGAAGACATTTCAGTCATTTATACCTACAATTCTCAAAGTTTAGCTTTTCAGACATAAGTATATATTATGTTTATATTGCCTTCGCTTTAGATATATAAAAGGAAAATACATCTTGGGGGCCCCAAATCACTAAGCCACAGGGAAAAGTCAAGCTGGGAACTGCTTAGGGCAAGCCTGCCTCCCAGTCTATTCAAAGTCATCCCTCTGCTCACCAAGATAGATGCTATCTGATTGCCTCCTTTGGAAAGGCTAATCAGAAACTCAGAATACAACAGTTTGTCTCTCACCAACCTGTGACCTGGAAGCCCCCTCCGTGCTTGAGCTCTCCTGCCTTTCTGGATGGAATCAATATACATCTTACATATATTGATTGATGTCTCATGTCTCCCTAAAATGTATAAAAGCAAGCTGTGACCCAGCCATCGTGGGCACATCTAGTCAAGACCTCCTGAGGCTGTGTCATGGGTGCACGTTCTCAACCTTGGCAAAAATAAACTTTCTAAATTAACTGAGACCTGTCTCAGATATTGAGAGTTCACAGATAGCTCCATTCTAATTGCTAGTACACAAATCCAAGAAAATGTGGAACCTCGGGGAAGACTCCAAAATTTGGGTACTTTTTCTTTCCTGTGATGAAAAGCTTTAATCCTTGTCTTTCGGCAGAAAATGAGTAGCTTGCACATAAAATGCAGGCTGGAGAACTTTTTCCTTGAAGTCTGTCCCTCTCTGATTGATAGTCTCTAGTTGTCACAGCAGGGGTTAAAAATAAGCTACTTCCTTCCTCCCTCTTTGGAGTTTTGGTTTTTAACTATTTAGTCTCCACTATATGTGAACCATAGTCTGACTAAATATTTTGCCTAAGGTATAGCTGATTAATAGATAAGTAGATCTTTTCTCTTTCCATGTATATCCTAGTAGTCAACACTGTCTCGAAATAATGTACACAAAAATCAAAGGACTAGAAAAATATAAAGTAGTGAGTAGATAAGTCAAAGTTAAAGATGACAACCAATAAAAGTTGAGATTTAACCGCCTTAAATTATTTTTTCTCATAGCTTTGAATAAAAAGCTAAAATGTAGATTCCAGCCGAGTTCCATCTCATTGGGTTCTGCCTTTTTCTTGGGTGGCTTTGTACATGGAAAACCGATAGAGGCCTTCTCCTAACAAGGGTCACATCTCCTCTGATTAATTTCCAGGTTTCCAACCATGAGCACAGGGAGCACCCACACCTTCCCTCCCCTGGCAGCTGCAGGGGCAAGCCTGCCCAGCAAAGCAATCTAGAAAGTGATTTCGTTTTCTGACTAATGCAGAAGAAATCCTCTTATAATGACTTAAGTAAGCTGTCAGTCAAGCAGTATTTATTGAGAGCCACCTTCAGGACATTCAGGAAGGAAACTAATGCCAGAGACAATAGAGGAAGCCAGTGCCAAGGGCGTCAGCTGCTCCTGATGGGTCTAAGTAAAATTGCAAACTGGGAGAACTTTACCTGCCTTCTTCCTTTCTTTTTTTTATTTATTTCTTTTCTTTTCTTTTTTATTTTTTTTAAGAGGTGGAGTCTCCCTGTGTTGTCCAGGCTGGCCTCAGACTCCTGGGCTCAAAGGATCCTCCTGTCTCAGCCTCCTGAGTAGCTGGAACTGCAGTTATACAGCACCATGCCCAGCCCGTCCTTTCCTCATGGATTTTTGCTGTCTCTGCACCTATTCCTTTTCTAATATAACCAATCTTTCATGCTGTCCCACTCCCACTCCTAGCCCTGCCATTCATTCATTCCTAAAGGCACACATTTATTCATTCAGAAAATATATATATTGGCTACCCACTGTGTTCTAGCACTGTTCTAGTCAGTGGTGATACAGTGGTGAATAAGCAAAAATCCCCAGTTCTCAGAAGCTTTTATCTTAGTGATGGTAGACAGAGAGAAAGAAACACACAATAGGTGAGATGTTGATAAATGCTGTGGAGAAAAATAAACTAGACTGAAGGGGTCAGAGAGAAGGGGGGCAATGCTTTTTTTTAGAGAGTGGTCAAAGAAGGCCTTGCTGAAAACATGATTTTGGGGCAAAAACACAAAAGAAGTGAGGGGGCTAAGGCCTGTGGATATGGGATCCTGGGGTAAGAGGGCTCAGCCAGAGGAAACCATAGATGTCAACACCACGAGGCAGGAGAGTGCTTGGGATGTTGTAGAAACTGTAACAAATCCAGTGAGGCTGGAGTCCTGTGAGTGAGGAGGGTGGGAGGAAATCCCCAGGTGCACATAAGTCTGGGACCTTCAAAGCCCCTTGTTCTCTGCAAAAGGGTAGGCTAGAAGAAAAGCTTCCCTGACTGTATAACAAAAAGAGCAAACAAGAAATTGATCTCTACCAAGGAAACAAAGGGAAAAAGTCTCTCGTGAGAATTTGTGCCACTAAATTTGTCTATATGTGGATCTGGGCTTTGAATTTAAATATGTGTGCAACTGTTAAATCCCCAAGTTGAGAAATTAAATGAAAGTGGTCTCAAGTTATTAGTACCACACAGGGCCAAAACCAAACAAATGAAAATCCTCTTTGGAGGAAAATATCTTCATCTCAGTCTTCCCAATATTCCCATAGATTCAGTTCTGTCAAATATGAGGTCACAATCAAAATGTGTGAAGCATGTGAGAAAGGAAGCCCCATGAACAAGAGTCAATAGAAATCACAAACAAAAGATTTAGAGCTCCTAATGACTACAAATGTTGGAATTATGAGATATTATATTTTCAGATATAAAATAACTGTGTAAAATGTTTAAAGCAACAAAAGTTGGGATTTTAAAATATCAAAGGAAAAAGCACTATTAAATATGCCTGGGCAGATTTGAAAAATAACCTAATAGAAATTATAGAAAAAAGATGGTGGTGGTTGAAAGAAGAAACTGAATAGCTATATGAAAAACAGATAAGTGATAGCTGAAAAGACAATTGGTGAACTGGTAGATGATCTGAACAGATTGTGCATAGCTTGACACAAAATTAAAGCAAATGAAAAATATAAAAGAAAGATTAAGAGATATGCAGTTTAGAGTGAAAGAAAGATCCTAAATCAATATTCTAAACTTCCCCCTTAAGATACTGGAAAAAGTAGAGCAAAGTAAACCTAAAAAGTAGAGCAAGCAGAAGGAAGGAAATAATAAAGATTAAAGAAGAAATTAGTGAAATATTAAATACAAAAACAATAGAGAAAGTCAATGAAACCAAAGGATGGCTCCTTGAAAAGACTAAGAAACTGACAAAACTTAAGCTATATTAACCAAGAAAACAGAGAGGAGAATTAAATTACCAGAACCGGAAGTGGAAAAGGGGAGATTACAATCAATCTTATACAAATAAAAGGTTCATAAAGAATACTATAACCAATTGTATGCCACTAAATTAGATAACTTAGATGAAATGGACAAATTCCTAGGAAGACACAAACTACTGAAACTGACTTAAGAAATAGACAATCTGAGTAGACACGTAACAAATAAAGAGATTGAATTTGCAATTTTTTAAAAAAGTAAGACTATACTTTCAGGGATCATTTCTATGGTTTGTTACTAGAGAAGTTTATCTGAATGTGTGGAGCACCAAAGGTCTCAAATTAATGATCTAACATCACACCTAGAGGAACTAGAAAAACAAGAACAAACTAACTCCAAGACTAGTAGAAGAAAAGAAATAACTAAAATCAGAGCAGCACTGAATGAAATTGAGAACCAAAAATTCACACAAAGGATCAAAGAAACCAAAAGTTGGTTCTCTGAAAGGACAAATAAAATTGATAGGCCACTAGCTAGATTGACAAAGAAGAGAGAAGATCAAATAATGATAATCAGAAATGACAAAGGTGACATTACAACCAATCCTACAGAAATACAAAATATTCTCAGACACTTTTATGAACGTCTTTATGCACACAAACTAGAAAATGTAGAGGAAATGGATACATTTGGGGAAACACACAACCTCCCAAGATTCAATCAGATAGAAATTGAAACCTTGAACATACCAATATTGAGTTACAAAATTGAATCAGTAATAAAAAACATACTAACCAAAAAAGCCCTGTACAAGATGAATTCACAGCTGAATTCTACCAGATAAAGAGCTGGTACCACTTCTACTGAAACTATTACAGAAAAATCAAGGAAAAGGGATTCCTCCTTAACTCATTCTATGAAGCCACCATCACCCTGATACCAAAACCTGTCAAAGACACATGATAAAAGAAAACTACAGGCTAATATCTGTGATGAACATAGATGCAAAAGTCTTCAAAAAATGCTTGCAAACTGAATCCAGCAGCACATCAGAAAGTTAATTCATCATGACCAAGTAGACTTCATTCCTGGAATGCAAAGTTGGTTCAACGTACACAAATCAATAAATGTGATTCACCATATAAACAAAATTAAAAACAAAAACCATATGATCATCTCAATAGACAGAGAAAAGGCTTTTGATGAAATCCAACATCCTTCATGATAAAAACCCTCAACAAACTAGTCACCAAAGGAACATACCTCAAAATGAGAGCTATCTGTGACAAACCCACAGCTAACATCATACTGAATGGGCAAAAACTGGAAGCATTCCCCTTAAGAACAGGAACAAGGCAAGGATGACCACTCTCAGCACTCCTATTCAGTATAGTACTGGAAGTCCTAGCCAGAGCAATCAAGCAAAAGAAACAAAAAAGGCATCCAAATAGGAAAAGAAGTCAAATTATCTCTTTGCTGATGATATAATTCTATACCTAGGAAGCCCTAGAGACTCCACCAAAAGAATTTTAGAACTGATAAATGATTTCAGTCAAGTTTCAGGATACAAAATCAATGTGCAAAAATCAGTAACACTTCTATATACCATAACATTCAAGCTAAGAGACAAATCAAGAATGCAATCCCATTTACAATAACCACAAAAAATATAAAATACCTAGGGTTACCTCTAACCAAGGAAATGAAAGATCTCTACAAGAAGAACTGTAAAACACTGCCGAAAGAAATCATAGATGACACAAACAAATGAAAAAACATTCCATGCTCATGGATTGGAAGAATCAATATCATTAAAACGGCCATACTACCCAAAGCAATCTATAGATTCAACACTATTCCTATCAAACTATCAAGATCGTTTTTCACAGAATTAGAAAAAAATTTCTAAAATTCATATGGAACCAAAAAAGTACCTGAATAGCCAAAGGAATCCTAACCAAAAAGAACAAAGCTGAAGGCATCACACTACCCAACTTCAGACTCTACTATAATACTACAGTAACCCAAACAGCATAGTACTGGTACAAATACAGAAATATAGACCAATGGAACAGAATAGAGAACAGAAATAAAGCCACATACAACCGTCTGATCTTCAACAAAACTGACAAAAATAAGCAATGCGAAAAGACTGTCTATTCAATAAATGGTGCTGGGATAACTGGTGAGCCATATGCAAAGGAATGAAATAGGATCCCTACCACTCACTACACAAAAATTAACTCAAAGTGGGTTAAAGATTTAAATGTAAGACCTGAAACTATAAAAATCCTGGAGGAAAACCTAGGAAATACCCTTCTCGACACTGGTCTTGGCAAAGAATTTATGGTTAAGTCCTCAAAAGCAATTGCAACAAAAACAAAAATTGGCAAGTGGGACCTAATTAAACTAAAGAGCTTCCACACAATGAAAGAAACTATAATAAACAGAGTAAACAACCAACCGAATGGGAGAATATATTTGCTAACTGTGCATCCAATAAAGGTCCAATATTCAGAATCTATAAGGATCTTAAATAAATCAACAAGAAAAAAACAACCCCATTTAAAAGTGGGCAAAGGACACGAACAGACACTTACCAAAAGAAGACATACAAGCAGCCAACAAACATATGAAAAATGCTCATCACTAATCAGTAGAGAAATGCAAATAAAAACTGCAAATAAAAACTTTTTAGTATTAGCCATTCTGACTGGCTACTACTACTACCTCTCATACTAGTCAGACTGGCTACTACTAAAACGTCAAACAAAAAGAGATGCAGAAGAGGCTGCAGAAAAGAGGGGATGTTCATACACTTTGGGTTGGAATGTAAGTTAGTTCAGCCACTGTGCAAAGCAGTTTGGAGATTTCTCAAAGAACTTAAATCAGCACTCCACCCAACAATTCCATTAGTAGAGAAATACCCAAAGGAAAATGAATCATTCTACCAAAAATACACATGCATTTGTATGTTCATTGCAGCACTATTCACAATAGCAAAGATAGGGAGTCAACCTAGGTGCCCATCAACAGTGGGCTGGATAAAGAAAATGGGGTACACATACACCATGAAATACTATGCAGCCATGAAAAGGAGGAATTCATATTATTTGCTGCAACATGGAAGCAGTTAGAGACCATTATCCTAAGTGAATTAACGCAGTAACAGAAAACTAAATATTGCATGTTCTCACTTACAAATGGGAGCTAAACACTGAGTACACATGGACATAAAGATGAGAGCAATGGACTCTGGGGACTGCGGGAGTGGGAAGAGCAGGAGGTGGGTGAGGACCGAGACACTGCCTACTGTGTGCTGTGCTCACTGCCCGAGTGACAGGATCATCTGCTCTCCAAACCTGAGCGTCACACAGTGTTCCCGTATGACAGACCTGCACATGTATCCCCTGAATCTAAATTAAAAGTTGAGATAATTTTTTTAAAAAAACTACCCACAGCTCTCCCTCTCCCTCTCCCTCCCCCTCCCCCTCTCCTTCGGTCTCCCTCTCCTTCTTTTTTCGGTCTCCCTCTGTTGCCGAAGCTGGGCCGAAGCTGGGCGGCACTGCGCTCATCTCCGCTCGCTGCAACCTCCCTGCCTCGGGCTCCTGTGATTCTCCTGCCTCGGCCTGCCTGGGATTGCAGGCGCACGCCGCCACGCCTGACTGGTTTTTGTGTTTTTGGTGGAGACGGGGTTTCGCCCTGTTGACCAGGCTGGTCTCCAGCTCCTGGCCTCCAGTGATCTGCCCGCCTCGGCCTCCCGAGGTGCTGGGATTGCAGAGGGAGTCTCGCTCACTCAGTGCTCAATGTTGCTCAGGCTGGAGTGCAGTGGCGTGATCTCCGCTAGCTACAACCTCCACCTCCCAACCGCCTGCCTTGGCCTCCTAAAGTGCTAAGATTACAGCCTCTGCTCCGCCGCCACCCCGTCTAGGAAGTGAGGAGCGTCTCTGCCTGGACGCCCATCGTCTGGGATGTGAGGAGCCCCTCTGCCCGGCCGCCCCGTCAGGGAAGTGAGGAGCGCCTCTGCCTGGCCGCCATCCTGTATAGGAAGTGAGGAGCGCCTTTGCCCGGTCGCTCCATCTGGGAGGTGAGGAGCACCTCTGCCCAGCCGCCCCGTCTGGGAGGTGAGGAGCACCTCTGCCCGGCCGCCACCCCGTCTGGGAGGAAGTGAGGAGTGCCTCTGCCCGGCCGCTCCGTCTGGGAAGTGAGGAGCACCTCTACCTGGCCGCCCCATCTGGAAAGTGAGGAGCGCCTCTGCCCGGCTGCCCCGTCTGGGAAGTGAGGAGCGCCTCTCCCTGACCGCCCCGTCTGGGAGATGAGGAGTGCCTCTGCCCGGACGCCCAACGTCTGGGAAGTGAGGAGCGCCTCTGCCCGGCTGCCACCCCGTCTGGGAGGAAGTGAGGAGCGCCTCTGCCCCGCCGCCCCGTCTGGGAAGTGAGGAGCGCCTCTGCCCGGCGCCCTGTCTGGGAGGTGAGGAGCACCTCTGCCCAGCCGCCCCGTCTGGGAGGTGAGGAGTGCCTCTGCCCGGCCGCCACCCCGTCTGGGAGGAAGTGAGGAGCGCCTCTGCCCGGCCGCCCCGTCTGGGAGGTGAGGAGCGCGTCTACCCGGCCACCCCGTCTGGGAAGTGAGGAGCGCCTCTGCCCGGCCACCCCCTCTGGGAAGTGAGGAGCACCTCTGCCCGGCCACCCCGTTTGGGAAGTGAGGAGCGCCTCTGACCAGCCGCCCATCGTCTGGGATGTGAGGAGCGCCTCTGCCCGGCTGCCCCGTCTGGGAAGTGAGGAGTGCCTCTGCCCGGCCGCCCGTCTGGGAGGTGAGGAGCGCCTCTGCCTGGCTGCCACCCCGTCTGGGAGGAAGTGAGGAGCGCCTCTGCCTGGCCACCCTGTCTGGGAGGTGAGGAGCGTCTCTGCCCGGCCGCCCCATCTGGGAAGTGAGGAGCGCCTCTGCCCGGCTGCCCCGTCTGGGAAGTGAGGAGCACCTCTGCCCGGCCGCCCCGTCTGGGAGGTGAGGAGCGCCTCTACCTGGCCACCCATCGTCTGGGATGTGAGGAGCGCCTCTGCCCGGCCGCCCCATCTGGGAAGTGAGGAGCGCCTCTGCCTGGCCGCCCTGTCTGGGAGGTGTACCCAACAGCTCCGAAGAGACAGCGACCATCGGGAGTGGGCCATGAGGACGATGGCGGTTTTGTTGGAAAGAAGGGGGGGAAGTGTGGGAAAAAGAAAGGAGAGATCAGATTGTTGCTGTGTCTGTGTAGAAAGAGGTGGGCATAGGAGACTCCATTTTGTTCTGACTAGGAGAAATTCTTCTGCCTTGGGATGCTGTTGATCTATGGCCTTTCCCCCAGCCTCGTGCTCTCTGAAACATGTACTGTGTCAACTCAGGGTTAAATGGATTAAGGGCGGTGCAAGATGTGCTTTGTTAAACAGATGCTTGAAGGCAGCATGCTCTTTAAGAGTCATCACCACTCCCTAATCTCAAGTACCCAGGGACACAAACACTGTAGAAGGCCGCAGGGACCTCTGCCTGGGAAAACCAGAGACCTTTGTTCATGTGTTTATCTCCTGACCTTCTCTCCACTATCATCCTATGACCCTGCCATATCCCCCTCTCCGAGAAACACCCAAGAATCATCAATAAATACTTAATAAAAAAAAAGAAAAAAAAAAACTACCCACAAAGAAAAGTCCAGGCCCAGGTGGTTTCGCCACTGAAATTGATCAAACATCAAGGAATTAATACCAATAATTCATAAACTTTTCCCAAAAAATACAAGAGGAAAGAACACCTCCCAGCTCATTCTATGAGTCTGGTATTAACTGGACTAATAGTAAACTAGACAAAGGCATTGCAAGAAAATCAAAGAACATTATCTCATGAATATGAATGCAAAAATTCTCAACAAAATACTAACCAAATCTAGCAATGTATGAAAACAATGATGCACCATGACAAGTGGGATTTATCCTAGGATATAAGGTTGGGTTACCATCCAAAAATCAACTAATGAAAAACACCATAGCAATGGAAAACAACATCCACAAGATCATCTCAATAGATGCAGAAAAGGTGTTTGACAAAACCCAACATCATTTTAGGATTAAACACTCTCAACAAGCTGAGAAGAGAAGATAATTTATTCAACTTGATAAAGGGCATCTATGAAAAAACCCACAGCTAAATCTGTAATTAATGATGAAAGACAGGATACTTTCCTCCTAAGATTAAGAAAAGTACAAAGATGTCTGTTCTCACCACTTCTATTCAACATAGAATAGCTATGGCAATTAGGGAAGAAAAGAAAAGGCATCCATATTGGAAAGGACAAAGTAAAACTAACGTTTTCATAGATAACATGATCTTGTATCTAGAAAATCCTAATGACTTCACTAAAAATTACCAGGACTAATAAATGTGCTCATCAAGGTGATGATACGATCAATATACAAAAATCAATTGTATTTCTATACTTTCACAACGAACAATCCAAAAATACAACATTCTTTAAAAAATAATTCCATTTACAATAGCTTTGAAAAGAATAAAATACCTAGGAACAAATTTCACAAAAGAAATTTACCATATACACTTCTGAAACTATAAAACATTGTTGAAAAAAGTTAAAGAAGATGTAAATAAATGAAAGAATATCTGACGTTCATGAACTGGAAGACTTAGCATTGCTAAGATGGCAATATTCCCCAAATTGATGTATAGATTCAATGCAATTTCTATCAGAATCCCAGAACCGACTTCTTTGTAGAAATTGACAAGCTGATTCCAAAATTGGTATGGGATTACAAATGACCCAGAATAGCCAAAACAATCTTGAAGAAGAACAATAAAGTTGTCGGACTCACATTTCCTGATTTCAAAACTTTTACAAAGCAACAGTAGTCAAGACAGTGTGGTACTGGCATAAGGACAGACATATAGATTTGTGGAATCGAATTGAGAGTCTAGAAATAAAACCATGTGTCTCTGGCCACATGATTTTTGAAAAACATAAAACACCATTCAATGGGGAAAACATAGCCTTTCCAACAAATGACACTGGGACCACTGGGTAAACATATATGCAAAAGAATGAAAGTGAACTCTTATCTCATGCCATACACAAAAATTAACTCAAAATGAATAACAGTCATAAATATTATAAGAGTTTTATAGCTAAGAAAACTGAGGGGTAAGTCTTCATGACCTCAGATTTGACAGCGGATTCTTATATGTGACACAAAGGCAACAAAGAAAATATACAGAAATTGGAGTTCATAAATATTAAAAACTTGCACTTCAAAGGATACAATTAAGAAACTGAAAATACAATGTCTTCCACAGCATGGAAGAAAATATTTGCAAATCATATATTTGATAAGGGATGTTCATCTAGAAGGTATAAAAAACACAATTCAAAAATAAAGAGGTAAGTAAGCCAATTTAAAAATTAGCCAAAGGATCAAAACAGACATTTTTCTGAGGAAAATATGCAAATGGCCAATAAACACATGAAAAGGTGATTGACATCATTAGTCATCAAGGTAATAATGTAAATCAAAACCACTATGAGTGACCAGTGCACAACCAGCGGGGTGGCTAGAATCTAAAAGTCAGATAATAACACGCGTTGGTGGGGATGGATAGAAACTGGAAACCACACACACTGCTGGTGGGAAAGTAAAATGGCAGAAAGCAAACTGCCAGTTCCTACAACGATTAAACATGGATTTACCAGATGACCCAGCAATTCCACTTCTAAGAATATATTCAAGAGAAATGAAAACATATGCCCACACAAAAACTTGTACATGAATTTTATATCAGCATTAGTCATAAAAGCCAAAAGCTGCAAACAATCCAAATGTGAATCAACTGATGAATGGATAAACAAAATGTGGTAGATGCTTACACTGGAATGTTATTTGGCTGTAAAGAGAAATGAAGTATCAGCTAGGCATGGGGGTTCATGCCTGTAATCCCAGCACTTTTGGAGGCCAAGGTGGGAGGATCCCTTGAGGCCAGTAGTTCAAGACCAGCTTGGGCAACATAGCAAGATGCTATCTCTACAAAAAAAAAAATTTTTTTTTTTTGAGATGGAGTTTTGCTTTTGTTGCCCAGGCTGGAGTGCAATGGCGCGATCTCGGCTCACCACAACCTCCGCCGCCCAGGTTCAAGCAATTCTTCCACCTCAGCCTCCCATGTAGCTGGGATTACAGGCATGCGCCATCACGCCTGGCTAATTTTTTTTGTATTTTTAGTAGAGACGGGGTTTCTCCATGTTGGTCAGGCTGGTCTCGAACTCCTGACCTCAGGTGATCTGCCCACCTCGGCCTCCCAAAGTGCTGGGATTACAGGCATGAGCCACCATGCTGGGCCCAAAAAATTAAAATTTTTTAAAATTAACCTGGTATGGTGACACATGCCTACAGTCCTAGCTACTGAGGAGGCTGAGGCAAGAGAGCCCCTTGAGCCTCAGAGTTCGAAGTTACAGTGAACTATGATCATGCCACTGTACTCCAGCCTGGGCAACAGAACGACACTCTGTCTCAAAAAAAAAAAAAAAAAAAAAAATGAAGCATTGACACATGCCACAACATGAATAACCTGGAACATATTATGCTCAGCTACAGAATACAAATACAAATACAGAATACAAATACAAAAGGACACATACTGCATGATTTCATTTATATGAAATGTCCAGAATAGGTAAATCCATAGAGATAAAAAACAGACTAATGGTTGCCAGGTGCTGGGAGAACGGGGAAATGGAGAGTGCATTTGTTTCTCGGGGCTGCCATAACAAACTACCACAAACTGGATGGCTTAAAACAACAGAAACGTATTATCTCTCAGTTCTGGAGGCTAGAAGTGCTAAATCTAAGATACCAGCCGTGCTATCTCCGGAGGTTCTAGGGAAGACTCTTTCCTTCCCCCCTTCTAGCTTCTGCTGGCTCCTGGCAAACCTTGGTGTTCCTGGGCTTGCAGCTGCATCCCTCCAATCTCTTTCTCTATTTTCTTTCTTTCTTTCTTCGAGATGGAGTTTCACTCTTGTTACCCAGGCTGGAGTGCAATGGTGCAATCTCAGCTCACCACAACCTCTGCCTCCCAGGTTCAGGTGATTCTCCTGTGTCAGCCTCCCAAGTAGCTGGGATTACAGGCATGCACCACCATGCTCGGCTAATTTTTGTATTTTTAGTAGAGACAGGGTTTCTTCATGTTAGTCAGGCTGGTCTCGATCTACTGACCTCAGATGATTCACCCACCTTGGCCTCCCAAAGGGCTGAGATTACAGGCATGAGCCACCGCGCCCAGCCTTCTCTATTTTCACGTGGTCTTCTTCTCTGTGTGTCCTCTTCCCTCAATAAGGACACTCATTACTGGCTCAAGGGCCATGCTAATCCAGTATGACCCCATCTTAACTAATTACATGTGCAAAGACCTTATGTCCAAACATGGTCACTTTCTGAGGTTCCAGGTAGATGTGAATTTGTGGAGGACACTGTTCAATCCACTATAGAGTGACTGCTAACAGTTAAACTTTCTTTTTGAGGTTATGAAAATGTCCTAAAATTGACTGTGGTGATGATAGCACATATCTGTAAATATACTAAAAAACATTTAATTATATACTCTAAATAGGGGAATTGTGTGGTATGCAAATTATATCTCAATAAAGCTATCTAAAATGCAAAAAGAATTAAGATTCAACAAACCCCCAGTAGAAGAACATCTAAGAGATATACAGGAAGAAGAGGGAAAATGATCCCAGAAGGAAGATCTGAAGGTAAGAAGAAACAGTATGAGCTGGAAATTAAGTCCTGTATGTCAGAGATTTCATTTTGCTCACTGCTGAGTCCTCAGGCCTATAGTAACTGTTCAAAAAATATATGTTTGACAAACAGTTTGATGTGCAAACAAATTAGTAAATAGAGGCACAAATAGAAATAAACATCTTTATTAAATAATAATGTCGAGTTTTGTAATTAAAAAATAAGATATAACGAAAATACCAGACAATAGCATTGTAAGCTGGAAGAGTACGGCCAAAGCTGGAGCAATGAAAGGTCTTGGAATTTTTGAAACATAGACTAAAGATATGGAATAATTTTGGACTTTATAAGTTAAATATGCATGAAAAATATTTCAAAAGTAACCATTAAGAGAATAAAGAGGATATATAACTTCCTAGCTAATTGAGCAAAATCTTGGGGGAAAAAAAAGAAGCTCAATCCAATAGAATGCTGGAAACGAGAACACTATAGACAAAGTGGAACATTTAGAAAGCAAAAAGAGAGAGAGAGGACAGAAAAATTCAAACACACCAGAAATAGATTTTTCTATTTATTTTAATCTTTTATCTTATAATTGTTATTATTTTTTTGAGACAGGGTCTCGCTCTGTCACCCAGACTGGAGTGCAGTGGCACAATCACAGCTCAACCTCTCGGCTCAAGCCATCCTCCCACCTCAGCCTCCTGAGTAGCTGAGTAGCTGGGATTACAGGCATGTGCCACCACACCCAGCCAATTTTTTTATTTTTATTTTTAATAGAGGTGGGGTCTCACTATGTGGCCCAGGCTAGTCTAGAACTCCTGGGCTCAAGCAGTCTGCCTGCTTCGGCCTCCCAGAGTGTTGGGATCACAGGTGCGAGCCACTGCATCCGACCAGAAATAGATTTAAATAGCCTAAATCTTCCATTTAAAAGACAGATTGTTATATTAGATTAAAAGCAAATCCAGCTAAATGCTACTTAAAGATACATACCTAAAACACAAGAAGACAGAAAGACATTTATAGACAGTGCAGCCCAAACCCTTAACCCAAACCCTAGAGCCAAATGTGTTTCAAATTCAGATTAATTTAAGAAATTAATATAGGGTCTATGTTATACATTATGTAACAGTCACAGTGGAGTTTGAGGCAGCACCCCATAATCAAACACAGTAATATTTCTGAAAGAAACATAAATATGCACACTAAGTAGAATAAATAAAGACTATAAATAGTGTTACATTGGCATAGATCAGGTTTTGCTGCCAAAAGAATTATGAAAATAACTTTTTGTTTTCCAAGCTTTTTGGTTTTCAGAACTGCAGATATGGAATCACAGACCTGAACCAGGCAAATATTAGCCAAAAGAGAGCTGGCGTACTCATGGAATATCAAACAAACGAGCTTCCCAGGAAAACAATATTATTAGGGGTTACTTTACATGAAAGTATTTGCAAGAGCCTCAACTCTCCAAGAAGATATAATTCCATATTTATAGACTTTATTGATATAGCCTCCAAACATTTAAAGACAAATTGATAATATAAGGAAATTTGGGTGTACACACCAAATCATTTTCAATTTATTATTTTCTGCCTTTTCCATATTTCAGTGTGTGTCTTGTCTTCCCAGCTACACTATAATAAGTAAGCGATGAGCGGGTGGGGAGGCAGAAGGGAAGGGAGTTTTCGTGGAATGACTTCCGCAAAAGGCTCTGGCCTGGCTCACATACTCATTGACTCCTTTAAGTTACCTGACCCTACAAAGTGGGAATTGTTGTCTTTTTGTTGCAACAAGAGAGATTAAATAATTTGCCTAAAGTCACAATAAGTGTCAGAGTTTAGATTTAAGTTCAGTTCTGTTTGACTCCAAAGATCCAAAACCTTTTCAGTGTATCATGAAATAAGCATGAGACGTTGACCCTTGATTTAGTGCAATTAAAATGGCAGCCATTATATATGACGGATGGCAATCAGGAGTAGGGGTCTCCGCATACTATCCATGATCATTTTCCAGGAGGCGTAGTATCAAGTGTCCATGCATGAGCGACACATGCTGAGAGCTTACACAATCATTCTACATCACCTCCAAACCTCATTTTCCCACTGACCTTCAGACAGCTTCTGAATGTGAGGAATTCAAAATCCCAAGACATTCTTTTATTTCTCATCCTTAAACATACATTTTTTATGCTTTTAACACAAAAATGGGGAGTTTTCTGGATAAGGAGTGAACTTCGAATTTAAAATGTAAAGCCTTTTTAAACCTATTTAAATTTTTTTCTATTTCCATTCGCTAATTATCCTCCATAAAATAGAAAGAGAAAATAATTATAACTAAAATTGGTCACAGTAACAGCAGTGGGCATAAAAATACACGGTCAAAAAATAAAGTCTAGAAATAAAAACAACACATTTGCCCTTATGTTTAAAGAACATCAGAGACTACTCAAGAACTAGGATCATGCAGGCAGTACTTCTCCTCACCCCGGATGTCAGGGAATGCTCTAGACAAAACACTGCTCCCGTCTCACAAAGCATCTTGAAGATGGAGACGTGCATACTCACAGTTCACCACAAGAGGGCGGTCATCAAAAGGGAGTGAAAGGTCACCCTGCCCTAAGCCCACACCGGAAGGGTGAATCCATGTTTAAGGAGGTTGAGGGTATTTTTATAATCAGGGGCTGCTCCTGGAATTGATAAAACACGATCCAAATTAAGATCTGCTTTTCTTCAGTACTATTTTTGTGTTGTTAATCCCATTTCAATAATAAATTCTTAGAGATAGTATATAAAGAATAACAAATTTTCTTGTCTATAGAGTAAAATAGAAGCCACATGAACTACCCACATAAGGCAATTCCAGTAAGTGTCAGCAGTAAATGGATTTTATTTTCGGTAAACTTTGCTGAAAAGTGGAGACTAAAAGGGATTCAACCTGCATATACCTTTTTTAAAAATGTGAATTTAAGCCTTGTATTCCTTATAAACTATTGAGAAGTGAAAATAAGTTTAAATTCCAGTTTTATTATCTTTTCAAAGGGTGCAAGTGTAGCTGCAGTCGTAGCCTCTTTATCAACCCATATCGTCAGCACCAGGTTGCTCTTGCATAACTCATTCCTTCAAATGGCTTCCACTGACAAATGCAACCCATAGATCTGATCTTTTCAAGGTACCAGCCAACCAAGAATCTGCTGAGCTTCTTGGCACCAGCCAACTAGGACGTGGCCAGAGCAGGCTCTGGGGTCTGTGTGTCTGGGTTTGAACCCTGGCTCCAATTCTTAGTAGCTATGTGTAACCATGGGTCAGTCTCTTACTCTGCCAGTCTCTTTCCTTATCTGTAAAATGGGAATAATAATAGTACCTGCTCCATAAAGCAATTGTAAGGATTCAGTGATATAAATAATGTAAAGCAACAGTCCCCAGTTGCTTTGGCACCAGGGATTGCCTTCTTGGAAGACAATTTTTCCCCAGATGGGACAGGGAGGGGGTTGGTTTCAGAATTATTCAAACTCATTACATTTATTGGTGCACTTTATTTCTATTATTATTACATTGTAGTATATGATGAAATAATTATACAACTCACTATAATATAGAATCAGTGGGAGCCCTGAGCTTGTTTTCCTGCAACTAGATGGTCCCATCTGGGAGTGATGGGAGACAGGGACAGATCATCAGGAATTGGATTATCATAAGGATTCTCACAACCTAGATCCCTCACATGCACAGTTCTTAATAGGATTCATGCTCTTATGAGACTAATGCCACTGCTGATCTGACAGGAAGCAGAGCTCATGTGGTAATGTGAGTGATGGGGAGCGGCTGTAAATACACATTATGCTTTGCTCGCTCACCTTTGGCTCACCTCCTACTGTGCAGCCCTATTCCTAACAGGCCACTGATGGGTACCAGTCCATGGCCCCATGGTTGGGGATGCCTGAATTAAAGCACATGGCAAAATATGTAGTCTCAGAATATGCTCAGTAAATGTTAATTAGCATGGTTTATTTATTCACAAATATTTATTGAGCACCTAGGATGTGCGGAGTATTCTGGGCGCTTGCAACTTATCTATAAACAAAATAGTTAATGATCCCTGCCCTTAAGGGCTTGCATTCCAGCAAAAGGAGGTAGACAGTAAACAACAGGTGTTCTAAGTGACTAAAGCATGCTAGCAGGCAAGAAGACAGTAAATGCTGTGAAAAAGAAAAGAACCAGCAGGCTATGGAGACTTAGGAGGGGTGGTCACAGTTTTAAACAGGTTGGTCAGGTGGGCCTCATGCAGAAGGTGTGGCTTGTATAAAGAAGTGGAAAAGGTTTGGGAGTACCATGTAGCTGTGGGGGAAAGAGCATTTCTTTTTTTTTTTTTTCAGACGGAGTTTCACTCTCGTTGCCCAGGCTGGAGTGCAATGATGTGATCTCGGCTCACTGCAACCTCTGCCTCCCAGGTTCAAGTGATTCTCCTGCCTCAACCTCCCAAGTAGCTGGAATTACAGGCATGCGCCACCATGCCCAGCTAATTTTGTATTTTTAGTAGAGACGGGGTTTCTCCATGTTGTTCAGGCTGGTCTTGAACTCCTGATCTCGGGTGATCCTCCCGCCTCGGCCTCCCAAAGTGCTGGGATTACAGGTGTGAGCCACTGTGCTGGCCCGGGAAAGAGCATTTCAAGCAAAGGGAATAGCCAATTCAAAGGCTCTGCAACTGGAGTGTGCCTGCTTGTTCTAGGAATGGCAAAGGAGCCCAGAGCAGATGGGGTGAAGAGAACATCTCCAAACTGGATGACCCATTCTCTAATCATACATCTTCGCCCACCTTTCTGATCAGTGTTCTCTGTTTATTGATGCTAAATTCTTCCAAGATGATAACTCTGAAATCACTGTTTTAACCCTACTCTACTTCATTCCTTAAATTCTAGTCTTTTTTTCTCTCTCTTTTTAGTGTCTTTGGATTTAGCCCTTTCTTTCCATCTCCTCTGTCATGACAGAGACAGATTAGGGCCTGGCCCAGGACAAAAAAGTGCATGGTGCCCTTCTTCATAAGTTACAAAGTTCTGTAAAACCTGTAATGAAAGCTGAGGGTTTCTCATTTTTAGGTGCCCCAGCTTTGTCCCTGAATATGTGCTTAATCTGCCAGCCAGGGATCCAGAAGCACCATCTCCCTGTCTGCATTCTGATCACCCACCTCACTTCCAGGTTAGCGCAATTATTTCTTAAAGAGTTTTCCCCTTCAGTACCTCCCAGCTATAATCTATACAACACAGAACTTTCTGATTGACTTTTCTAAGATTTGCATTCATTAGTCATCTCTATATTTAAGGACTTATAATGACCATTTATTACTTAGGAGATAAAGTCTTAATTGCAATGCCCGTCCTCATACTTATGAACAACTCGAGGTCAAAAACCTAGTTTTAAACTTATTTTGTAATCTCAGAAATGCTTAGCAGGATGGATGATACATGTAAACACGCAATGCTTTTTGGATTGATATGAACAGAAAAGAAAATTGAAAGAACAAAAGTGAAACTCACAAACTGTCAAGTTCTTCCAGCTCTGAGGACCATATTGATTATTGAACACAATACAAATTCAACTTACATACTAAAAGATTTACTCTTTATAGTGTATCAATCTCTGAGTTTTGACTAATGCATATGGTAATGTACCCACCATCGTAATCAAGATATAGATCAGTTCTATCCCTCTGTGTCTAAACATCTCCTGGTGTCCCTTTGTAGCCAATCCCTCCCCCTGCCTCTAGCAATCATTGATCTGTTTTTTTGTACCTATAGATTTTCTTTTTCTGGATGTCATAATGGAATCATCCAGTATATGGCCTTTTGAATCTGGCTTCTTTCACTTAGCATAATGCATTTGCGATTCATCCATTTTGTTGCATATATCAGTAGTTTGTTCCTTTTGCTGAGCAGTCTTTCTTTGTATGGGTAAATCACAGTATGTTTATCCATTTACCAGCTGAAGAACATTTGTGTTGTTTCCAGTTTGGGACAATTATAAATAAAGTTGCTATAATCATTCATGTCCAGGTTTTTGTATAAACATATGTTTTCACTTTCCTTGGGTAAATGCATAGAGGTGGAATCACTGGATCATGTGGCATGCTTAACTTTTTAAGAAAATGTCAAACTATTTTCTAAGGTGGCTGTAAACATTTGATGTTCCCACCAGCAATATATGACAGTTATAGCTGTTCTGCACCCTCACCAGCACTAGGTATTGTCCATTTTTTCTTTTTTTTCTACACCTCATTATTGATCACAGTATTGTCAGTTTTTAAAATTTTTATTATTTCACCAATTAAAATAGATATATTTATTGCGGGTTTAAAAATTTCAAACATATTTTGATTAAGCTAATATATGCAAAAAACTACTGTTTCCATCTATAATCAGTATTCAAAATTATTCATGAGTTTTTTTATTGATACATAATTGTACAAATGTTGGGGGTACATTTGGCATTTTGACACATGCATAAAATACGTAATGATTGAACCAGGGCAATTGAGACATCCATCACTCTAAACATTGACCCCGTTTCTGCTGGGAACATTCTAATTCCACTCCTCCAGCCATTTTGAACTATACAACAAATTATTGCTAACTATAGTCACCATACTGCACTATTCAAGAAGAGATCTTATTCTATTTAACTGCATTTTTGTACCCATTAACCAACCTCTCTCTCTCCACCATTACCCTTCCCAGCCTCTGGTAACCACTAATCAACTCTCTGCCTCCATAAGACACACTTTTTAAGCTCCCAAATGTGAGTGAGAACATGCAAAATTTGTCTTTCTGTGCCTGGCTTATTTCACCTAACATAATGACCTCCAGTTCTATCCATGTTGCTGAAAATGACATGATTTTATTCTTTTTAAGGCAGAATAATATTCCATTGTGTACGTGCACCTCAGTTTCTTTATCCATTCATCTGTTGATGGACACTTAGGTTGATTCCATATCTTGGCTATTGTAAACAGTGTTACAATAAGGTAGCATAGATCTCTTCATCATACTGATTTCCTTTCTTTTTGGATATATACCCAGCAGTGGGATTGCTGGATCATATGGTAGTTCTGTTTTTAGTTTTTTGAGGAACCTCCAAACTGTTTTCCAGAATGGCTATACTAATTTACATTCTCACCAGCAGCGTACAAGTAAGCGTTCATTCCCCTTTCTCCACATTCTCGCCAGCATCCATTATTTTTTGTCTTTTTGATAAAAGGCATTTTAACTGAGGTCAGATGACGTCTTGTTGTGGTTTTGATTTGCATTTCCCTGATGATTGGTGATGCTGCACACTTTTTCATATACCTGTTGTCCATTTGCATGTCTTCAATTGAGAAATGTCTACTCAGATCCTTTGCCTGTTTCTTTTAGATTTTTTTATGTGTGTTTTTGGCTGTTGAGTTGTTTGAGTTCCTTATATATTCTGTTTATTAATTCTTTGTCAGAGGAATAGCTTGCAAATATTTTCTTCCATTCTGTAGATTGTCTCTTCCTTTTGTTGGTTGTTTTCTTACTGTGCAGAAGCTTTTTAGCTTGATGTAAACCCATTTGACAATTTTTGCTTTTGCGGCCTGTGCTTTTGAGGTCTTACCCAAAAAACTCTGTGCCCAGATCAATGTCCCAAAGCATTTCCTCAGTGTTTTCTTCTGGTAGTTTCATGCTTTCAGGCCTTAGATTTAAGTCTTTAATCCATTTTGAGTTTTTTTGTGTACACAAGGTGAGAGATAGGAGTTTAACGTCATTCTTTTGTATATGGTTATCTAGTTTACCCAGCACCATTTATTGAAGAGACTCTCCTTTTCCCAATGCATGTTTTTGGAGCCTTTGTCAAAATGGGTTGGTAGTAAATGCATGGACTTATTTATGGCTTATCTACTCCGTTCCATTGGTCTATGTGTCTGTTTTTATTCTAGTACCATGCTGTTGTTTTTTTATTTCATTTTTGTTTATTTTGAGACAGTGTTTCACTCTTGTCACCCAGGCTAGAGTGCAATGGTGTAATCTCGGCTCACTGCAAGCTTCACCTCCCAGGTTCAAGTGATTCTCCTGCCTCAGCCTCCCAAGTAGCTGGGGTTACAGACATCCACCACCACGCCCGGCTAATTTTTTTGGTATTTTTAGTAGAGACAGGGTTTCACCATGTTGGCCAGGCTGGTCTCAAACTCCTGACCTCAGGTGATCTGCTCACCTTGGCCTCCCAATGTGCTGGGATTACAGGTGTGAGCCACCGCAGTCACCACCTGGCCTACTGTTTTTGTTACTATGGCTTTGTAGTAAATAGTCAAATATTTGAAATTGAAGTCAAATAGTGTGATGTCTCTAGCTTTGTTCTTTTTGCTCAAGATTGCTTTGACTATTCAAAGTCATTTGTGGTACTATGTGAATTTTAGGATTTTTTTTTCTATTTCTATGAAGAATACAATTGGTATTTTGATAGGGGTTCCATTTAATTTGTAGATCATTTTGGTTAGTATTAACATTTTAACACTATTAGTTCTTCTAATTCATGAGCATGAGATATCTTTCCATTTCTGTGTGTATGTGTCCTCTTCCATTTCTTTCATAAGTGTTTTATACAATTTTTGGAGACATCTTTCACTTCTTTGGTTAAACTGATCCCTAGGTATTTTATATTTTTTGTAGTTATTATAAATGGGATTTTTTTCTTGATTTCTTTTTCAGATTGTTCACTGTTGGCATATACAAATGCTACTTATTTCTTTTGTTGATTTTGTATCCTGCAATTTTATTGAATTTGTTCATGAGTTCTAATAGGTTTTTTCTGGTGGAGTCTTTAGGTTTTTCAAAATATAATATCATGTCATCTGTGAACAAGGTTAATTTGACTTCTTTCTTTCCAATTTGTATGCCCTTTATTTTTTCTCTTGTCTAATTGCTGTGGCCAGGACTTCCAGTACCATGTTGAATAGATGTGGTTATCCCTATGGGCATCCCTGTCTTATTCCAGATCTTAGAGGAAAGGCTTTTAATTTTGCCCTGTTCAGTATATGTTAGCTGTGGATTTGTCATATATGGCCTTTATTATTTTGAGGTATGTTCTTTCTATACCCAATTTGTTGAGGATTTTATCATAGAAGAATGTTGGATTTCACTGAATCATTGTGGTTTTAAGTTGCAGTTCCCTAATGAAAATGTTGAGCATCCTTTCCTGTGTTTCCTTGCCATGTGTACATGATCCTTGATTAAGTATCTATTCAAAACTTTTGCCATTTTTAACTGGGTTGTTTCTACATTGAGTTTTGAGAATTCTTTAAATATTCTGGATATATATCCTTATCAAATACATGTTTTGCAATTATTTTCTCCTAGTATGTGGCTTGCCTTTTTTTAATTTACATACAATAGAATTCACATTGGTATACATGTCTATGAGTTCTAACACATGCATAGATTCTTGTAACTACTACCACAAACAGGATATTCCAACACCTAAAGAATTCCCTCATGTTCCCCCTTTGCTCAGACCCTCTCCACACCCCAACCTCTGGCAACATATTCGCTGTCCCTGTAGTTCTGCTTTTTCCAGTATCTCAAATAAATGAAATCATATGGTATGTAATCTTTTGAGACTGGCTTAGTTCACATAGCATAATGCTGAGTAGTATTCTGTTCTGTGAATTCACCATGGTTTATTTATCCATTTGCCCATTGAAGGACACTGAAGTTGTTGTTTCCAGCTTTTGGTAATGAAGATTTTTGGGAAATAAATGCAATTTTCACAATGAATAAATACAAAACATTAGACATTGTTGAAGACAGCAGATTCAAGCAGCACTGTTATGTTTGAGAAAGTCAGTAAAGAACAGGCATCAGGAAAGTGGAAAGAAAGGCCACCATGGGCTCAGCTCAATTAGGATGATATACATACAGGGAATGAGAGAAACAAAAAATTCTTATGAGGAACTGGGTGAGCCAGAAGAGTTGCCCAGGTCAACACTGGACCCTGGCTTGCAGTTGAGTGCAGGAAACAGAGAACTGTTGGTAATATTATGAAGCTACAATCACATTAAATATTTTATTTAGGCCGGGAGCAGTGGCTCACGCCTGTAATCCCAGCACTTTGGGAGGCCGAGGCAGGCGGATCACGAGGTCAGGAGATCGAGACCATCCTGGCTAACACGGTGAAACCCCGTCTCTACTAAAAACACAAAAAATTAGTCAGGCGTGGTGGCGGGCACCTGTAGTCCCAGCTACTTGGGAGGCTGAGGCAGGAGAATGGCGTGAACCCAGGAGGCAGAGCTTGCAGTGAGCTGAGATCGTGCCACTGCACTCCAGCCTGGGCGACAGAGCAAGACTCCGTCCCAAAAAAAAAAAAAAATTTATTTATATTTTTATAATTTCTCTTCCCTGCTTCTGAGAAAGCATTATTATAAAAAGCTATTTGCATCAAGACAGCTAAAAACTGAATCATAAAGAAAATTCAGAAGCCATATTGAGGAAGAGGCAAGGGGGAAAAAAATCAGCTAAGAACCTGAAATGAGATATTTATTTATTTTCTGGGATTCCTAGGGTCTAAGACAAAAAGAGATAATTTTTATTCTCTTGGTTGTTAATTGAAAGAACATCAGTTTTCCAGGAAAAGGAAAACTTTTTTCTGTCATTAAATCCTCAGATATATTTGTCATATAATTTCTGATATAAAAGACCCATAAGACCTCTGGAAGGCCGAGGCAGGCGGATCATGAGGTCAGGAGATCGAGACCATCCTGGCTACATGGTGAAACCCCGTCTCTACTAATAATACAAAAAATTAGCCAGGCCCAGTGGCGGGCGCTTGTAGTCCCAGCTACTCGGGAGGCTGAGGCAGGAGAATGGCGTGAACCCGGGAGGCGGAGCTTGCAGTGAGCCTAGATCGCGCCACTGCACTCCAGCCTGGGAGAGAAAGGGAGATTCCCTCTCAAAACAACAACAACAACAACAACAACCATAAGAGGCCTGGCACGGTGGCTCATGCCTGTAATCTTAGCACTTTGGGAGGCCAAGGCCAGCGGATCACTTGAGGTCAGGAATTTGAGACCAGCCTGGCCAACATGGTGAAACCCCATCTCTACTAAAAGTACACACACACACACACAAAAATTAGCAGCATGGTGGCATGTACCTGTAATCCCAGCTACTCAGGAGACTGAGGCAGGAGAAGCAATTGAACCCGAGAGGCGGAGGTTGCAGTGAGCCGAGATCAGGCCACTGCACTCTAGCCTGGGCAACAGAGCAAGACTGCATATCAAAAATAAGATAAAATAAAAGACCCATAAAAAATATCAAATAACACCATGAAAAACAATAGTTTCGCAAGGGATGCAAAACATTTCTTCATATGAAAAGCTATTGTATCTACCTTCAACATGACCGAGTGGAACATAGGTTATGCAGAAATTCAGTGCCTTCACTTTCAATTTCCCAAATATGGTCAGTAGGTATCACTTGGATCAAAATTACCTGGAGCTACATGATACACATACAAATTCTTAAGTCCTATCCCAGACTAACTAAATCAAAATTGATGGGGGGTGACATGGACCAGGAATCTAGCACATTAAACTGTGAGAACCACCTCTATAGAATAGCGTATCTGCTTTTAGGTCCTGTAGTAATGCAGAAACAGAAATGGAAAAATTTAGAAAAATGAATAATTCACATGTCCTGGAAACCTTCTCTTTTGATTTTAATTGCTTCTGTTGTGCTTTGGCAGTCCATTTGAGTTCTTTGGTATTGGGAGGTGACAGCGTGCTGGCAGTCCTCACAGCCCTCGCTCGCACTCCGCGCCTCCTCTGCCTGGGCTCCCACTTTGGCGGCACTTGAGGAGCCCTTCAGCCCCCCACTGCACTGTGGGAGCCCCTTTCTGAGCTGGCCAAGGCCGCAGCCGGCTCCCTCAGCTTGCAGGGAGATGTGGAGAGAAGCGCGAGCGGGACTGCGCGGCGCTTGCGGGCCAGCTGGAATTCTGGGTGGGCGTGGGCTTCGTGGGCCCCGCACTCAGAGCAGTCCGACGGCCCTGCCGACCCGGGCAATGAGGGGCTTAGCACCCGGGCCAGCGGCTGCGGAGAGTGTACTGGGTCCCCCAGCAGTGCCAGCCCACCGGCGCTGCGCTCAATTTCTCTCCGGGCCTTAGCTGCCTTCCCGCGGGGTAGGGCTCGGGACCTGTAGCCCACCATGCCTGACCCTCCCACCCCCTCCGTGGGCTCCTGTGCCGCCTGAGCCTCCCCGACGAGCGCCGCCTCCTGCTCCACGGCGCCCAGTCCCATTGACCACCCAAGGGCTGAGGAGTGCCGGTGCATGGCGCGAGACTGGCAGGCAGCTCCACCTGCAGCCCCGGTGCGGGATCCACTGGGTGAAGCCGCTGGGCTTCTGGGTCTGGTGGGGACGTGGAGAACCTTTATGTCTAGCTCAGGGGTTGTAAATACACCAATCAGCACTCTGTATCTAGCTCAAGGTTTGTAAACACACCAATCAGCACCCTGTGTCTAGCTCGGGGTTTGGGAATGCACCAATGGACACTGTATCTAGCTACTCTGGTGGGGCCTTGGAGAACCTTTATGTCTAGCTCAGGGATTGTAAATACACCAATAGGCACTCTGTGTCTAGCTCAAGGTTTGTAAACACATCAATCAGCACCTGTGTCTAGCTCAGGGTTTGTAAATGCACCAATCGACACTTCTGTATCTAGCTCATCTGGTGGGGACTTGGAGAACCTTTGTGTCTAGCTCAGGTTTTGTAAACGCACCAATCAGTGCCCTGTCAAAACAGACCACTGGGCTCTACCAATCAGCAGGATGTGGGTGGGGCCAGATAAGAGAATAAAAGCAGACTGCCTGAGCCAGCAGTAGTAACCGGCTGTGATTCTCTCCTACACTGTGAAAGCTTTGTTCTTTTGTCCATTGTAATAAATCTTGCTACTAGTTACTGTTTGGGTCCACGTTGTCCTTATGTGCTGCAACACTCACTGCGAATGCTTGCAGCTTCCCTCCTGAGCCAGTGAGGCCATGAGTGCACCAGAAGGAAGAAACTCCAAACACATCTGAATGTCAGTAGGAGCAAACTCTGGACATGCCACTTTTAAGAACTGTAACACTGAGTGTGAGTGTGTGTGGCTTCTTTCTTGAAGTCAGCGAGACCAAGAACCCACCAATTCAGGACACAGTATTAATGACTACTCTTTGAAAATGGAAATACTTTGAAGTCTGTAGCCTACAAAAGAAGCTGTATGGTTGCTTATCTCTTAAAAACAAAACAAAAAACAAGGAACTTAATAAAGACAATAAAATACTTAATAGTATTTTCAGGTCTAATTACCCAAATGATTTGCTTTGAGAATGTTAGTGTCTACACTGTCCATCACAAATGAGACATAAACAGACCAGGGGGCCCTTGACATGGAGACACCTTGCCTCCAGCTTTAGTTTATGTATGTGCCTGAAAGTAAGTGATAAACTACAGTTCTTTAAAAATATTCCGTGGTTTAGATGTGCTCCCACTGTTAGTCAAGGTTATTGGAGTGTTACAGTTGATGATTCATGAACATCCTTATTCTTACTTCAAGAAACTTGTGGAGGATTTGGAAATTTTCTCTTTAAAAGCAGGATAAGTAGATGAGGCTAACTAGTGAGAAATAAGTGGAAGTTTCAAGTCAAGAAAATATACTGCACATATATTATAATCAAATTTACGCTTAGATCTGTCACATATCCAAAGATCTTGACATACGTATACTTCCTGGGAGAAGACGGCAGCTTGTATTAACAATGTCCAAGGGCCTTATCTGTGTCTGGCAGCAAATGGCATTTGTTAAGCCCCGTGGAGTGTGTGAAATGTTGGATGTGTTAGAAAGCATCTATGAGTCTACACTGTGGGAAGAAAAATGACACCATTAACATTGAAAGACACGTTGGAATAACCTGAATTTCTAAAACTCAATAGGAAAATAGGAAGAATATTTCCACTAAAAATAAAACAACACTAAACTTTAAATCTATAAATTAAAAGCATTTTGCCTATCAGAATGTGCCAACAAAATACCAATAACCACCTCCCTTGTTTGCTTTGGAAAAGTTAGCAAAACAAGATTTGTGAACATTGTGTTTGACTAACTGATTAAAATTAACTTGCATTTCTATTTAATTCAATTCTTTTTGTCTCATGGGCTGAAGTAGTCTAAGTTTCCTATCCAATATGGAACGCTCTTCCTTTTCCCCACTCCCACCTTTGACTCCCAAAGTATGTACTCCCCAGAGGGACTTTATGATCTATTTTCTCATTTCTGCACTATATACTATATTATGTATACAGGGAGATATGCACTGTATGATTTTTACCCCTAAAGGACTTTGGTTTGTCTGGTTCCCCTAATACTCGATTTCTTTTTGATCATGCAGTTCACAATAGCTGGAAGTTCTCTTAGATATTTCACCAATTTTAAACATTAAATATTTTAGACTCATTCCAGCCCATTTCCTTTTCTAGTCCTTGTCTTTCTTGAAATGACCCCTTTTAGTTCAGCCAAATGTAAACAAAACTGAATTTTAGCTCTGCTCTTATAAGAGTTGTGTTTAGACTATGATTTGCTCCAGGCCAATGCTTTTCAAAGAGGAGATTTTGATCTCTGGAGAATCCTTGAAGGTGAAAGATATCAGAAATAGGAAGCCTGGATTTTCAAAAATATATATTTGTTCATCATAACTTATGTGGGAAGAAAAAATGACATTTAGATGTAAGTAAAAAGCATCTAAGCACGGAGGGCCACTTACATAACTCAAAAATGCAAAATGATCCCATAACTCGTTGAAATAACTATCTGGATTCCCACTTTATTTCAAAATGGATTTTATTGTATGATCCTGTCTGTAAGAAATGTTCAAAAAAGACAAATCTATAGAGACAGAAAGTAGATTGGAGGTTGCCTGGGGCTGGGCAGGGAGGATGAGGGCAATGGGGAGAGGCTGCAAATGGAGATGGGGTTTCTTTTCAGAAGATGAAGTGCTCTAAAGTCAGAAAGTGCTGATAGTTGCACAACTCTGTGCATATACCAAAAGCCACTGGATTGTACACTTTAACAGGGTGAGTTTTATGGTATGAGCATTCTGTCCCAATAAAGCTGTGATTTTAAAAAAGTGATTTATATAATTCCCATCAGTCAGTAGGAGAATAATAAACAATACAGTAGAAAATGAGCAAAGGATATGTGTTGGAAACACACAAAAGAGGAACCACAATTGGACAAATAAGTATGAAAACAGACACAATATCAGGAGTGGTCAGGAAAATGCAAAACAAAGCAAGATATTTTAAACCCATCATATTGGGAAAAATTATAATAATTCCAAGTGATAGCAGGATGTGAGAATGAGAATCTCATACACAGCTGGTGGGGATGTAAACTGATAATGACAGCTTTGGAGTGCAATTTGGCAACACCTCAAAGTTGAAAATAAGTACACCTTACAACCTCGTAGTTCCATTTCCCAGTGCACTGTCACATATACAAGTAAAGACGCATGCACAGGAGCCTTCATTAGCATTGTTTGTAATAGTGGAAAATAGAAACAATTCAAATACCTACCAATGAAGGGTTGCAGAATCAAGCTGTAGTGCGTATATACCATAGAATACTATATGGCACCAAAATAAATAAATTAGATTCCCTGGGAAAGAAATGTATTTACAAAACACATGCCACAGGATTTTTTTAAGGGAGATAGAATTGAAAAAAATAAGATTACACTAAGGGTTCCTGCTATGCACAGTGCAAGGTTTGACTCCCCTGCTAGAGCTGGGTCATGATTTGGCACTAAAGATTTAGCGGCCAATGTAAAAGGGGAAATGTGACCAATGACAGAATTAGACCGTGTTATAAAAACATGCAACTATTCCTGGCACTAAGATCAGAGAGAAATTTCCTCCAGAACTTTCATAAAGAGGCCACCATGCAAGGTGGGTGGTAGGCAACTTTGTCAGCCTCATTCTCTCGTCCGTAGGACTGAGTCTTGTTTCCTCAAAGATGAGTGCAAGTCTGAAGTCTCCAAGTGCTTTATCTGAAGATTCATTTCTAAGAGCAAGAGTTAGAAATCAGTGTACCCAAAGTGTTTCGTTTGGCCAGAACACTGTTTTACATTTTTATTTTATTTTAAGAGACAGAGTTGCTCTGTCACCTAGGCTAGCGAGCAGTGGCATGATAATAGCTCACTTCAGCCTCAAACTCCTGGGCTCAAGTGATCATCCTGCCTCAGCCTCTAGAGTAGCTAGAACTATAGGCACACACCACCAAACCTGGCTAACTTTTTTTTTTTAAAGTTTGTAGAAACCAAGTTCTCCCTATGTTGCCCAGGCTGGTCTCAAACTCCTGGCCCCAAGAGATCCTCCTGCCTTAGCCTCCCAAAGTGCAGGGATTACTGGCATGAGCCACCATGTCCAGCTAAAACTTAAAAATCTGAATACCTTACATGAGACATGCCTTCCTTAGAATAACACTGTCAAACAACACTTTCTACAATGATGAACGTGTTCTGTGACTCCACTGTCCAGTATAGTAGCCAATAGCCATATGTGGCTACCTACAGACAACTTGAAATGTGGCTAGTGAGGTGGAAGGGATGAATTTCAATTGTATTTAATTTTAACTAATTTTAATGTAATAGTCACATGTGGCTAGTAACGATCCAATTGCATAGTACAGCTCTGGAAGGCCACGAGTCCCACCATTCCCTACTTTATCAGCCCCTCACTCTCAGCATCACACATTTTGGTTTGTGTCTGGCCTCTGAAGGTATTTTGTTTGTGACTCATATTTTATTTATCTTTTTTTTTTTTTTAATTTTGAGATGGAGTCTCGCTGCGACGCCCAGGCTGGTATGCAATGGCATGTCACTGCAACCTCCGCCTCCTGGGTTCAAGCAATTCTCCTGCCTCAGCCTCCCAAGTAACTGGAATTACAGGTGCCCGCCACCACGCCCAGCTAATTTTTGTAGTTTTAGTAGAGACAGGGTTTCATCATATTGGCGAGACTGGTCTCAAACTCCTGACCTCAAGTAACCCACCCGCCTCGGCCTCCCAAAGTGCTGGGATTACAGGCATGAGCCACTGAGCCCAGCTTTGCGACTGATATTTTAAAGTACTGTGTCTCAAGGAATGGACAGGTTGTGCATCCTCTTGTGTTCATTTTTCAACAGATACTCGTACCTGGCTGGTATCAGTTCTGTCAGACACAGCACTTCCCACGTAAGAGGGAACACGACCAGGTGGACAGCGGTACTGCAGGACGCGAGATGCACAAGGCAGAGGAAGAGCAAGGGCACTGCAGGCACTCGGGAAGGTGGCTCTAGAAAGTCTAACCTGGATTCCGTGGGATAGGAAAGTGCCCTTTCCGGGAGAGCTAAGAATAGAGACAAGTCAGCTGGGGTCGGGGCCAGTTCCCAGAAAATGGTGTGGCCTATTCTAGGGATTCAAAGATATTCACTAGCATTTAGAATGTGGGGGTGGGAGATTACAAAAGATTGGCAAGGGTAAAATCTTGCAAGATGTTTGAACCATATTAAACCAACTTTTGCCTGAGAGCAATAGAAAGCCACTGAAAAATTTTAGGCAGAGGAATAGATTCTTGTCATCTCTACATTGAAAATAATCCACTCAAATTACCATTTGATCCAGCAATGCCCCTTCTGGGTGTATATATACCCAAAAGAATTAAAAGTAGGGTCTCAAAGGGATATTTGTACACTCTTATTTATGGCAGCATTATTGACAATAGCCGAGAGGTGGAAGCAGCCAAATGTCCATCAACAGATGAAAGGAAAAACCAGATGGGAAATGTACATCCAATGGAGTATTACTTGGCTTTAAAAAGGATGGAAAGTCTGGCAGGGCGCAGTGGCTCACATCTGTAATCCCAGCACTTTGGGAGGCTGACGTGGGCAGATCACCTGAGGTCAGGAGTTCGAGACCAGCCTGACCAACACGGAGAAGCCCCGTCTCTACTTAAAGTACAAAATTAGTCGGGCATGGTGGCACATGCCTGTAATCCCAGCTACTCCTTGAATCCAGAAGGCAGAGGTTGTGGTGAGCCAAGATCACACTGTTGTACTCCAGCTTGGGCAACAAGAGTGAAACTTCATCTCAAAAAAAAAAGAAAAAAAAAAAAGGATGGATGGGCCTTGAAAATATTGTACTAAGTTAAAGAAGCCAGACACAAAAGGCCACATATTGTGTGATTCCATTTATATGACATAACAGGAGCAGTCAAATGCATAGAGACAGAAAGTAACAGTGGCTGCCAGGGCTGAGAGGAGGAAGGAATGGGGAGTTACTGTTTCATGTGTACAGAGTTCTGGTTTAGGAGGATAAACAAGTTCCACCATAGATGTTGGTGATGGTTGCCCCACAATGTGAATGTTCTTAATGCCACTAAACTGTACACTTAAAAATGGTTAAGATGGCAAATTTTGTCATGTATGTTTTACCATAATAAAGTATAATAAAATAAATCCACCGTTATCTCTTTGGTTTTGTTTTTTTTGTTGTTGTTGTTTTTTGTTTTCTTTGAGACGGAATTTCACTCTTGTCACCCAGGCGTGAGTGCAGTGGCATTGGCATGATCTCAGCTCACTACAACCTCCACCTCCCGGGTTCAAGCGATTCTCCTGCCTCAGCCTCCCAAGTAGCTGAGACTACAGGCTCCTGCCCCCACACCCAGCTAATTTTTGTATTTTCAGTAGAGACAGGGTTTCACCATGTTGGCCAGGCTGGTCTTGAGCTCCTGACCTCAAGTGATCCACCCGCCTCAGCCTCCTAAAGTGCTGGGATTACAGGTATGAGCCACCACGCCTGGCCAAATCCACCATTATCTCTTGCTAAAACTACGCATAAGCCTCCTAACTGATCTCTCTGCCATTGTTTTTGATCCCTTACAATGTATTTTCCACAGAACAGAGACAGTTGTTTTGAAACAGGAGGCATGTCTCATCTCCCCCCTGCTGAAAAGCTATCAGTGGACAGCCAGGCCTTGCCTGGTCTGGTCCCTCCTCCCCTCCCTGGCCTCATTGCCTCCATTCTCCCTCTGGCTCACTCCACTCCAGCCCCACTGTCCTGTTCGCTGTTGTTCAAACACACAAAGCAAGGGTCCACTCTAGAGTCTTCTCACCCAGGAACGTTCTTTCCTCTGATATTTGCCTAGTTTGCTTCTTCACTTCTTTCTACTCAAATACCACTCTTCAAGCCCTCCCTTGACCACTCGATCTAAAAACATCCCTTCCTTGTTCTCCTCTGTAGCAATTATCCCTACCCATCATTTTATTATATATCCATTTATTCATTTGCTTATTGTCTGCTTCTTCTGCAATGTAAGTTCCGTGAAGGCAAGGACTTTGCTTTGTACACGGGACTGGAACAGTACCCAGCACATGGGAAACAGTCAATAAATATTTGCCGAATAAAAGAATGATTGAATGTGCATCTTAGAAAGATTGTGAGAATGGATTGGAGTGGGAGTCACAATAGGAGGCTGGATGGCAGCGACTCACGCAAGCAGTAGAGAGGGCCAGGACAGCGGCAGCTGGGCCACAAAGAAATTTAGGGATAGAGAGATCTTTAGAAGAGAATCAAGAGGCTGGATGCAGGGTCCATTTGCTGAGCTGGAAACTCAGGAGGAGGAGCAGGTTTTCAGGAGAAGAGAAGGAGCTTGGTTTTTGAACTTGTTCAGCAGACTATCCCAGTAGAGATGTTCAGTGGGCAGTTGGATATGCTCAGCAGAGAGTTCTGGGCTAGAAATATAGACTTAGCAGTTCATAAATATAACATTAGTGGAAATTTTGATAACTGCGAAGCATCAGTTAGTTGGAGGTTATACATTTGAATAAGTACTTGAATGCACATATTCAATGTTGCCAATTAATGTCAGACTCGTGTGCTTTCAGAGTCTGCCAAGCTGGTCATATTTTTAAAAATGTGTATGGAATGCAGGAAATGAAACATCTGCTTAAGAATAAAAAGTATTGCTTTGCTGGGAAGGGATTTAAATTTTTTTTAAGATTAAAAAAATTTTTTAAATTAAGTAAATAAAAAGTAATTTTTTATTGTAACTGGATCAAACTTAATCAATGATATCCAATCTTAAGGCCATACATTCTTCAATCTGGCTAATTAAATATGTAAATTAATGTTCAACCTCTATGGAAACATCTTCATCCTTTATATTTAAAAGAGATCTCCTACTCCAACCTCATCATTTCAAACATGAAGAAATAAAATCCCAGAGAGTTGGATTAGGAGATCTCTTTTAAATATAAAGGATGGATAAAGAGTTCATAATTATGGGCACATTGTTTTCAATTTGTGTTTCACTATATCCTTGGAAGACTCCTTCAAAATTGCTCATTGTGATTTCTCAAAGAACTAAAAATAGAACTACCATGTGATCCAGCGATCTCACTACTGGGTATCTACCCAAAAGGAAAGAAATCATTATATCAACAGACACCTGGACTTGTATGTTTATTGTAGCACTATTCATACTAGCAAAGATATGGAATCAATCTGTGTGTCTATCAATGGAGTACTGGATAGAGAAAAAATCTTTCTCTCTCCCTCTCTCTCTCTCACACACACACACACACCATGGAATACTACTTAGCCATAAAAAAAGAATGAAATCAAGTATTTTACAGCAACATAGAGGGAACTGGAGGCCATTATCCTAACTGAAATAACTCAGAAACAGCAAGTCAAATACTGAATGTTTTGCACTTGTATGTTCATCACAACACTATTCACAATAGCAAAGATATGGAATCAACCTAGGTGCTTTATCCAACTGTGGGTTAGATAAAGAAAATGTGGTACATTTATGCCATGGAATACTATACTACCATAAACAAGAATGAAATCATGTCCTTTGCAGCAACATGGATGCAGCTACAGGCCATTATCCTAAGTGAATTGACACAGAAACAGAAAACCAAATACCACATGTTCTCACTTATAAGTAAGAGCTAAACATTAGGTACTCATGGACATAAAGATGGCAACAACAGACACTAATAGAGGGGGGAAGGAGTCGAGGAGCAAGGGTTAACAAAAAGAAGCCAAATATTAAAATAATTCAAATTTCTATATTATAGAATATTAAAAACAGTTTTTCAAAAAAGCTGAGCAAATCCAAAATAGGAAAACCCAAAGAAATACATTTCAAGGCACATCATAATTAAACCTCTGAAAGCTAAAAGAAAAAAAAAATCTTGAAATAGAAAAATTAAAGAAAAAAAAGAATTATATGAAATTCAAATCATAGCGGCTATAAAGTTTTATTGGAACACACACGCACAAAAAACATACCCCATGTTCTTATAAATGGACACTAAACTATGGGGACACATGAACCTACAGACTGGAATAATAGACACAGGAGACTCAGAAAGGTGGAAGGGTGGGATGGGGGTAAGGTTTGAAAAATGACCTATTGGATGCAATGTTCACTATTCCAGTGATGAGTACCCTAAAAGCCCCGACTTCATCACTACACAATATATGCATGTAAGAAACCTGCACTTGTACCCTCTAAAGTTAGAAAGTTGTTTTAAAAAATTGCTTATTGTTACTGAGCTGTAGTTCATCAATATCAAGGCTACCTGGATATCCTGCAGTTACCCATCTGTTTCACTCAGTGAAGCCATTGTCAAACACTGAGTTTTCACTTTATTACCTTTCAGTAAAATGTAACTGGATGTAGTGGAACTGCTGGAGAGAAGAGATATGATCTTCAAGGTGTGTTCAGATTTCACACTACAATTAGGTTAGTGCAAACGTAATTGCGGTTTTGTCCATAATAACCTAATAAAAAGCATAGCCATTTCTACCTTGGTTTAAAGTTTTTTAGACTTTAATACCATTCAAAGGCTAGTCTTGAACGAGTTTCCTACTTCATGGAAAAGTAGTATCAGAGGGTGTCCCTGAGGATCGAAATTTAGTGACTGCTCTCAGTAATGAAAGTATTCTATTAGTGGCAGAATAAAGCATGATCTCAATTGTGATGGTCAATCAGCCAGAGCTAGTAATTTTTCTGTTCATTCCAGAAATTAATGGTGGCAGATCCTTTGAATGGCTACTCCTAAAGCCTTCACAGCCTCCTCTCCCTGTCCTTCCTGCTGGCAGCTCTTCCTTGCAACAGGAGGCAGTCAAGTGACCCAATACAAGACCATGAGACATAAGTGGAAGTCTTCTTGGACAAATGCCTCAAGTTGGCATAGCCATCTCCCCCATTTCCCTTTCTTCCTTCTGGACAAGATGACTTGAATTCAGGGGCCATCTTGAATTTATGAAGGAAAAGGACAAGGGACTCATACACTGTAGGTCCTGACAATGTCTAATTGATAAACAAAAACCACCAATTCCGGATTTCTTGTTGTATGAAAACAAAAATTTGAATTTAAGCCATTGTAGATGTATTTTGTTTCCTGCAGCTAAAAATTATTGCAACGAAAACGCGAATGAAATAACTCAAGTTGAAAGGGTTGGAAGATAGAATTGGGCCTATCAGAATATTTTTGGGTTGGCCCCAGATGTTTACGTATATCTATGTGTGTGTGCATGTTTATGTAAAGTCCCTAATACCTCCCCACTGGTTGTAAACTACTTGTGTAAGGTTCTCTGTTGCCCTGGAGTGCAGCGATATGATCTTGGCTCACTACAACCTCCACCTCCTGGGCTCAAGGGATCCTCCCACCTCAGCCTACCCAGTTGCTGGGACCACAGGTGCACACCACCACACCCGGTAAATTTTTGTATTTTTGGTACAGATGCGGTTTCACCATGTTGCCAAGGCTGGTCTGGAACCCCTAAGCTCAAGTGATCTACCCACCTGAGTCTTCCAAAGTGCTGGGATTACAGGTGTGAGCCACTGAGCCCAACTAGGTTTCTGTAATAGGTCCAGTTTTGTCTCTTTTACACTGCCACAATCAAGGATGAAAAAAAAGAGAACCTAGAGAGTTGGTATCGGAAGACAACTTCCATACACATGAAAACTTCTAATTTGGTAAGCTTTGAATATCACCAAAAGATTTGAGATATCCTAAGAGCATGAAATTATAAAAACTGTTAGGGACATTCTTAGAGAATTTGTGAAGCTCTATAGGGCTGCACCCACGTGACCAAGTGCTGAGGAGCTTAAGGAAAATCTGCTTTGCCCAGCCGGGACTCAGGTGCCACTCTTGTCCTTACACAACCTTGGAACAACCCGCTTCCTCATCTGTGCAGTCAGCTTCAGCTGACTAAGCCATTGCGAGCACTGGGCTCTGTTGCTATTAGTGCCTTGGCCAGATCACTATAAACCATCTGCTGGCTTTCCCTGCATCCATCATCCTGCAAAGATCACAGTTCAATCTGTTCTACCACACTGGGGCCAAAGCTCCCTGATTGACAATGTTAGTCAATTCAGATGTGAAGATCTTGCCAACAATGGATTGTTTCTTATATCCTTTATATCCCCTGCCCTGTTTCAGTTTTACAAATAACTTTGATAGTTGGCCTTTGAAATCCAGAGACATTTGCTTGGCTCTCTAACTTTGCAGGAAACAGCTGGGCAGATGTCTGAACAATATTTTGTCATCCTTCTAAACTTACCACTAGCCCACTGTGAAACAGGTGAAATCAGCCCTTTCTGGCTGTACTAGAACATCCCTTTAGCACCCTCAGAGCTTCCTTTTCTCCCCGCTGCCACCTTGTGACTCCCTGACTGCCCAGATCCACCCCCTGGAAAGCCTGTACACATCTCCTCAGCCAATCATCTGTCACGTTAGGGAAAGTGGCCTCTCATGAGCAAGCTAGCCTAGGCTTAAGGTTTTATACCATCTGGGCACCAGCTTTTTAATAACCACTCTAAATCCAAAAGAATGAACCTGGTGGTAGTATTTCAGTCACCAGTGACAGGCTGCTGGGAGACACTGTGTGCCAATACCTGCCCCAAGAATGCCTCGACCCAGCCTTACTTCATGAGGGGGCCTCTGTGTTCTCCTTACTGTGGGATGATGTGATTACTCTAGCACTTAAAAATAACAAAGTAAAAATAAATGCAAGCTGTATATGTTTTATTTGTCCTCTTCCTGCTATCAATTATTACCTAAATCAAGGCATCTTTTTTGTTAATTATATGAGTTAGAAAATGGTGTCCATGTGTGCAGTGGTGGAAATCGTAGAAGCTTACCCAACCAGTTGACCTGTACCATGCCACTGTAACCACACACAGGCAAAACTTTCTGTCTAAATGAGTCTGAGAAGAAGTCTACTGGGTCACTTTCCTTCAGATCAGTGTCTCTGCCCAGTAGCCACTAAGTATCATTTGATTGCTCTCCCATAACATGAGTGTTCTCTGCTGTGACTTAGTCTGTTTTCCTTTCATGATTCTGCTTACTACAAATGAAACATCAACAAATTATTCTCTCATTCAGTGCATTGTTAAGACTCTCCTGCGAATTTTGCAAATTATTCTTTCCAGTGGTATGTGGAAGCTGGCAGAATAAATGATCTGCTGAGTATCTGTCCTGTTTCGGTGGCTCTTGCAGAAAAAAGCATGACAATTATGATAGCAATGTTTTGGGTACTTAAGGCTGATGTCATAACTCATTTCGAAAGTCCTTATAATTACCATCTCCACTCATACCTCCTGCCAGACTTTTTGAATCTTGTTAAAAGTGTCTTTAAAATCATGAGAAGCATGTTCGAAGCAATTTAAGAAAACAAACTTTACACCTTTGCAAAAATAACCCGCCGGGAATTATTGGTGTCAATTCCAAACCCTGACAGACTGCGTGGTGTGAATTTCACCTGCCACTTATGAGTTCCCAAAGGCTTGATTCAGGGCAGCTGGAAAGTAAACAGGAGACTTATGGAAAAATAATTAGAAGGGGACCCCCTGTCCCACAAGTGTTTTTTATTTCCTTCTCATTCTGTGTGGAATGGACTCCCAGCCTAAAAATCCTTCCTGTTAGAATATGCCAAACAAGAAATGGGCAGATGCGTTCCTGTCTGGGGTGCAAAGCAAGCTTATGCTGCTCACTCTTACTGGAAGCAAAACAAACCAACATGTAAACAAAATGTACTACCAGGCATATGAAGTTATGGATGGACGATTTCACCTGAGGTGCTTCAATGCATTATCAGTTCAATTAACCAGTCCTACTGTGAGCTCTTCTCTCTTATGTCCCTGGTGAGCCCTCAAAGGAAGCCTCTGGTCTTCCAGGTGTGAAACAAGCACAATGATAAGCTCACACATTAGGCATGTCATCAAGGATTGGTCTCACAGCCATGTCTCTGTGTCTGTCTCACTTTACTTGCCTGAGCCTACAAGACCAACATAGAAATGTGCAAGGGGAATGTCTGTTTTTTTTGCTGTCTTCATCACAGTCTCTTTTCTTATTCCTGCTGTTGATGCTGTCTCTCTAGCTCTACTAACTTCCGTCTGGGTGCCAATTCTGTCCTGCAAAGCCAGATGGAATTACAACCCAATACTGCATGGTTTGGGTGCAAGTGGGTTACCTACTTGTTCTATACATCCTATCAGTACTTAGACAAATGAGAATCTTTGGACATCATAAAATGATGATTACTTTTTATTTTACATGTTCAAAGGTCATGAAGAGATATAGGAGGGAGAGTCTTATTCAGTTTCTTTTTTTTTAACTATATACTTTCAATCAATTCAATGGGATTATATGGTAAATTTGTAAGGAAGTAATTTTGTGTCTATTTTCTGCTACTCTGGAAAAAAAATAGGGGAAATGATAGTGCTATAATGCAGTGAATTAGCTCAGGCTTAACAAGTTCCTGCAATGACTGCTTTGTTAGGTAAATGATATCTTCACATGCTTTAAGGATTAGAAAAACCCAGTGCTGGAGAGACAAAAATGGATCTGTCAAACAATCCAAATGAACCCTGCCAGAAGTTTTCCTTACTTTTACTTCTAAAGGAAATTAGGCTTAGTATTAATTTTGTGATAAATTTTTTAAACCTAGGATCAAATCTTTGCTCCTCAAAAAGTCTTTGAGAAGGCTGAGCATGGTGGCATGTGCCTATAGTCCCAGCTACTTGGGAGGCAAGGCAGGAAGATTGCTTGAGCCCAGGAGTCTGAGGCCAAAGTGTGCAATGATCACACTTGTGAATATTCATTGCACTCCAGTCTGGGCAACACTGTGAGAACTTGTCTTAAAAATATTTTTTAATCTTTGAGAAGTAATACATGTAACAATGTAATATTTAAAGGCAGTGTTTGGCTTCACACTGACATAGGTTCAAATCCTGGCTCTGCCACTTATCAGCTGTATGACCTTGGACATTGGACAGGTTAGTAAGACTCAGTTTCCTCATCTATAAAAGAGGAATGAGAGGATTTCTTAATTTTTTTATTTTTATTTTTTTTGAGACGAAGTCTTACACTGTCGTCCAGGCTGGAGTGCAGTGGGGCGATCTTGGCTCACTGCAGCCTCCGCCTCCCGGGTTCAAGCAATTTTCCTGCCTCAGCCTCCCGAGTAGCTGGGACTACAGGCGTGCCCCACCACACCCAGCTAATTTTTGTATTTTTAGTAGAGATGAGGTTTCACTATGTTGGCCAGGCTGGTCTCGAACTCCTGACCTCGTGATCCGCCCACCTCGGCCTCCCAAAGTGCTGGGATTACAGGCATGAGACACCGCGCCCCGCCGAGAGGATTTCTATGAAGTTTAATGTGCGGCATCATGTATATAAAAGTGGTATAACATAATAGAGATGAGGAATCCCTGACTTGGGATCAGATCCAGGCACAGCTTATTAGGTGACTTTGTGAAGATTATTTAACTTCTCTGAACTTCAAAGGTGCTGTGATTCGTATGTTACAGTGCTGCTGGAGTTTCAGTGAGACTCTAGTACAGGGGTTGGCAAACTTCTCTCTCTCTCTCTCTCTTAAAAACAAGGTCTCACTATGCTGCCCAGGCTGGACTTGAACTCCTGGGCTCAAGCAATCCTCCTGCTTCAGCCTCCTGAGTAGCTAGGACTACAGGCATACACCACTATGCTCGACTACACTTTTCTTTAAAGGCTAAAATGGTAAATATTTTAGGTTTTGCAGGCCATATGGTCTCTGTCACAACTACCTAACTCTGCCCTTGTTGCACAAAAGCACTCATAGAGAATATTTAAATGAATAGGTGTAGCTGTGTTCCAAAAAAATTTTACTCACAAAAACAGGTGGTGGGTCGGATTTTGTCCATGAGCCATAATTTGCCAATTCCTGCTCTGGTAGATGATCGGTAAATGATAGCTCTAGGAAGAAACAATCTTATTAATTAAGATAATTGATAACAGATGAGCTATAAAGTAAAGAACATTGAAGATTCTAATCTTTCTTTAGACATATGTAAGGTTTTCCACAATTATTCCATGTTAGATTTTCATATGGATTTTACGAATAATAGTGCAGGTCACTTCCTTCTGACAAAATCTTTTTTTTTGAAGTTGTAATTTCTGGCAAAAAACCCCAAAAAACAACAAAGACAAAAAGAGACACGTTTTCAAGACAATACACAAATCTACATGTTTTTATTACATGTATTAAGTAAAAAGAATTACAACTGAAAGAAAAAGCAAAATCCCAAAACACAAATTATGCACAATAGTAGAATTGGCAGTATTCCCTCAAAGACTCCAAAACAACGAGAAATCATCTGACATCAACTAGGTTATGAGAGAAAAGAAGAAAGTGTGACTACAAAATTAGAACATGCACCAATACAGAAAGACTTCAATAAACTTGTAAACATTGGGAAGAAATAACAAAAGAAATTAATGAATTTGTAAATGATAGAATTAAAGGCAAATGCTTCACGGTGCACTTAGAAAACAGAAGCTGCAGGTAAATAACACAGCAATCAGTAAAAATGGAAAATTAAATGGCATACTGAAAATAAAGAACAAGAAGATCCAACTTAAGGATAATAGAGAAACTAAACAGATGAGGCTATAATGTAAATCACTGTGTACAGTCACTGCTAGTTGCTAATTTTATATCCACCCTTAAGAGCATGAGAGAACCAAGATGAAGAAAGTCATGTGC
The DNA here is from genome assembly GCF_028885625.2 of Pongo pygmaeus. Lineage (NCBI taxonomy): Eukaryota > Metazoa > Chordata > Mammalia > Primates > Hominidae > Pongo > Pongo pygmaeus. The sequence goes on from NC_072378.2 coordinate 20,338,316, forward strand.
TAAGAAAGGCAGAGAAGAAAAGTTGAAGAAACCTGGGTGATTGACAGAAACCATGATTGATGACATCACGGAGCTACTAGACCAGCCCGCGTCTGCCTGTCTCCATGCTTCTTGGAACGTGAGAAAAATAAACTGTATTTGATTCTGTTCCTTTATTCAGGTTCTCTTACATGCAGGTGAATATAATCCCTAACTGATGTTCATACTACATATTATCAAGTCTAGAATGCTGTAGATTTTAAGATGCCCCATTTTTTTTAAATATACTTTAAGTTTTAGGGTACATGTGCACAACGTGCAGGTTAGTTACATATGTATACATGTGCCATCTTGGTGTGCTGCACCCATTAGCTCGTCTTTTAACATTAGGTATATCTCCTAACGCTATCCCTCCCCCCTCCCCACAACAGGCCCCGGTGTGTGATGTTCCCCTTCCTGTGCCCATGTGTTCTCATTGTTCAATTCCCCCCTTTGTGCACAACATACTACTAAAGAAACAAATCTTACCAATTACGCTATAACACAATGCCAAGATAGTCATATTAGATATGTGACTTGAACACACCTAGCTTTCTTACTTTGACATTTCTTTTGCTTATTCTGAAGGATTTTTCAGTTTCTCTGGACATCCATTTCATTGTAGGAGGATGATAAGCAATCCTTTTACACATATTTCAGTGACTAAACCAAATCTACTTGTGGATATCTTTTCTTCAGTTCCACTTGGCTTTTGCTTTTCAAAACCACCGCATATTTTGTGCTTTGCACAAAAGCACCTGACCAAGAGGGACAAATGGGAGCTGAAATCCAGTTTGCACTCGAATATTCTGGCACATGACTACCACCAAAAACAGAGACGGAAACATTTTGTGACGCATCTGCCTGCGGAAAGGCCTTCTTCTGGTTTGCACAATGGGTCGGTGTGTGGAACCTGTAGCCCTGGCACTGGGGTATGGTGCAAAAAAGGAAAAACATGTTTCCTCGCTTCATAGCTTTTCTAGGGAAGAGAGATTGCAAAAAATGAGGTGTGATGATGGCTGTGAAGAAGGTCCCAGGCTCTGGGACACAGGACAAGCATGACTAACATGGGGGGTCAGGAAATGCTGACACCTGCTCAGTGGGAGTTAGCTGGGTGAAGGGACAGTTGAGAGGTAACAGCGTGCTGTCAGCCCTCATAGCTCTTGCTCGCTCTCCGTGCCTCCTCAGCCTCAGCGCCCATTCTGGCCGCGATTTAGGAGCCCTTCAGCCCACCGCTGCACTGTGGGAGCCCGTTTCTGGGCTGGCCAAGGCCGGAGCCGGCTCCCTCAACTTGCGGGGAGGTGTAGAGGGAGAGGCGCGGACGGGAACCGGGGCTGCATGGGGCGCTTACGGGCCAGCGTGAGTTCCGGGTGAGAGTAGGCTCGGCAGGCCCCGCACTCGGAGCTGCCGGCGGGCCTGCAAGCCCCAGGCAGTGAGGGGCTTAGCACCTGGGCCAGCAGCTGCTGTGCTCCATTTCTCGCCCGGCCTTAGCTGCCTCCCCGCAGGGCAGGGCTTGGAACATGCAGCCCGCCATGTCTGAGCCTCCCCCACCCTCTCCCGGCGGGCTCCTGCGCGGCCCGAGGTTCCCCTATGAGCGCCGCTCCCTGCTCCATGGGGCGCCCAGTTCCATCGACTGCCCAAGAGCTAAGGAGTACCGGCGCACCGCGTGAAACTGGCAGACAGCTCCACCTGCGGCCCCAGTGCCGGATCCGCTGGGTGAAGCCAGCTGGGCTCCTGAGTCTGGTTGGGACTTGGAGAATCTTTATGTCTAGCTAAGGGATTGTAAATGTACCAATCAGCACTCTGTATCTAGCTCAAGGTTTGTAAACACACCAATCAGCACCCTGTGTCTAGCTCAGGGTTTGTGAATGCACCAATGGACACTCCCTATCTAGTTAATCCGGTGGGGACTTGGAGAACATTTATGTCTAGCTAAGTGATTGTGAATGCACCAATCGGCACTCTGTATCTAGCTCAAGGTTTGTAAATGCACCAATCAGCACTCTGTGTCTAGCTCAGGGTTTGTAAATACACCAATTGACACTGTATCTAGCTAATGTAGTGGGGAGGTGGAGAACTTTTGCGTCTAGCTGAGGGATTGTAAACGCACCAATCAGCACCCTGTGAAAATGGACCAATCAACTGTCTGTAAAACAGACCAATCGGTTCTCTGTAAAATGAACCAATCAGCAGGATGTTGGTGGGGCCGGATAAGAGAATAAAAGCAGATTGCTTGAGCTAACAGTGGCAATTTGCTCCAGTTTTTTCCCAGGGTGTGGTAGCTTTGTTGTTTGGGTCTAGGGTGGTTTTATGAGTTGTGACACTGTAAAGGTATGCAGCTTTAGTTCTAAAACCAGAATAGACCACGAACCCATCAGGAGAAAAAAAGAGCTCCAAATACGTTGCCTTAAGTGTGATAACACGCACCTGAAAGAGATGTAGGTTCTACTGCTGAGCTGGCACAGACCATGAATTTAGAAGGAGCAAACTCCAGACACTGTTTAAGAACTGTAACACTCACTGTGAGGGTCTATGGTTTCACTCTTGAAGTTAGACCAATTGTGGACACAGCGGTAGTGAGGTTAGCGGTATGGTGGCAGCTTTCACTCGCTGTCATTGCCTCTTTGGTCTGTGGGCCCGTTCTGGTTGTGCTTGAGCCGTTTAGCTTGCTGCTGCTCCGTAGGAGCCTTTCTCTAAGCTGGCAGGTTGGAGGTAGCTGCCTCAGGTTGCTGGGAGGTGTGGAGTGAGAGGCATGGGCGGGAACCAGGACTGCACTTGTGGGCTAGAGGTGGGCGTGGGCATGGGTGTGGTGAGCCCGCAACTGACAGCGCCAAGAGGCTTAGCACCTGGGCCAGCAGCCCTGGAGGGTGTGCCGGATTCCTTTAGCAGTGCTGGCCTACTAGCACTGTGTTAAATCTGTTGCTGGGCGTTAGCTGCCTCCTGGCAGGCTATGGCTCAGAACTAGCAGCTTGTCATGCCTGAGTCTCCCAGTCCTGCTGTGGCCTCCTGTGTGGCCTGAGTTTCCCAAGCCAGCACTGCCCCCTCTCCTCCAGGGCACTGGGTCCCATCCACTTCCCAAGGGCTGAGGAGTGTGGGTGCATGGCATGGGACTCGCAGGTAGTTCCACCTGCAGCCCCGGTGAGATCCACTGGGTGAAGCCAGCTGGGCTCCTGAGTCTAGTGGGAACTTGGAGAATCTGTCTAGCTAAGGGATTGTAGACACACCAATCAGCACCCTGTGTCTAGCTCAGGGTTTGTGGGTGCACCAATTGGCACTATCTGGCTCAAGGTTTGTAAATGCACAAATCAGCACTCTGTCTACAAGGTTTGTAAATGCACCAATCAGCACTCTTGTCTACAAGGTTTGTAAATACACCAATCAGCACTCTGTCTACAAGGTTTGTAAATGCATCAATCAGCACTCTGTCTAGCTCAGGGTTTGTAAATACACCAACTGACACTCTGTGTCTAGCTAATCTAGTGGGGAGGTGGAGAACTTTTGTGTCTAGCTCAGGGATTGTAAATGCACGAATCAGCACTCTGTCAAAATGGACCAATCAGCTGTCTGTAAAACAGACCAATCGGCTCTCTGTAAAATGGACCAATCAGCAGGATGTGGGTGGGGCCAGATAAGAGAATAAAAGCAGGCTGCCCAAGCTAGCTGCGGCCACCATCTCAGGTTTTCTTCCACACTGAAAACTTTGTTCTTTTGCTGTTTGCAATAAATCTTGCTGCTGCTCACTGGGTACACACTGAGTGTGTGAACTGTAACACTCACTGCCAAGGTTCGCAGCTTCACTCCTGAGCCAGCAAGACCAGAAACCCACCAGAAGGAATAAACTCGAAACACATCTGAACATCAGAAGGAACAATCTCCGGACACGCTGCCTTTAAAATCTGTAACACTCACCGTGAGGGTCTTTGGTTTCATTCATGAAGTCAGTGAGACCAAGAACTCATCAATTCTGGACACAGTGGGAGCAAAGGCATGGCAGGAGGAGAGAACTGCATGTGTGAGGAATAAAAACAACATGTTGTGAATGAGGAAGGCATGAATTTATGGGGAGAATGCAGAGATGAAAATTTAAAATGGTGAGAGAGGGTGGGCACAGTGGCTCACGCCTGTAATCCCTGCGCTTTGGGAGGCTGAGGTGGGTGGATCACTTAAGAGTTCAATACCAGCCTGGCCAACATGGTGAAACGCCATCTTTACTGAAAATACAAAAATCAGCCAGGGGCAGTGGTGTGTTATAGTCTCAGCTACTTGGGAGGCTGAGGTGGGAGAATCGCTTGATCCAGGAGGTGGTAGGTGCAGTGAGTTTAGATCATGCCACTGCACTCCAGCTTGGGTGACAGAACGAGACTCTGCCTCAGTAAAATAAGTAAAAAAACCATATATTGGCCAAAGAAATTTAATGGATTTGAGAAACATTTAGAAGGTGCAAGTGACAAAACAACTAGATTGGCTTGTGGGGAGAGGAGGATATAGGGAAGAATGGAGGTAAGAAAACAGCCTGGGAGAAGATGAGAGAATAGATGGTCGTACCATTTATTTAACTAGGGAAGAAGAGCAGGTGTAGTCTAGGGACCAGATTATTCCATTTTGAACCTTGTTGAGTCTCCTGCAATATCCAGCTGGAGATGACAGGTCCTTCCATCTCTCTTCCCTCACCTCCAGCCATGGTCCTCGACTGTATTTCCTCTTACATGTTCTCCTTCCTGAGTCCAAGGCCTCCCAATCTCAGGTCTTCAATTCCCATCAAAGAAAGCAAACAAAAATTTTTTAAAACCATATAAATGAAAATGGTTGATTATACTCCCCAGAGAAGGCATTCACAGCAAGACATGTAGCAAACTATTTCATACCAGAATCAAGCATCTGCAGTTGGATTATGGCCTCTGGTCTGGAGCTTCTCCCAAATGATGAGTGGGTAATTAACCCTGTATCTGCTGAGGGAAAACTGTCTCCAGTGGGATCTGTCTCAAGAGACAGCAAGAAAGTAACGCCTCTCAAGTAGCCGAGGCGGACGGATCATGAGGTGAAGAGTTCGAGACCATCCTGGCCAACATAGTGAACCCCGTCTCTACTAAAAGTACAAAAATTAGCTGGGCGTGGTGACACGTGCCTGTAATCTCAGCTACTCGGGAGGCTGAGGCAGGAAAATCACTTGAATCCGGGAAGCAGAGGTTGCAGTGAGCCGAGACCGTGCCACTGCAGCCACTGCACTCCAGCTTGGCAATAGAATGAGGCTCTGTCTCAAAAAAAAAAAAAAAAAAAATTAAACTGATGTTTCCCCAACTGATATAATTGCAGAATTCATTCAAGTTAACTATTAATATGCTGTTATGGATTGAACTGGGATGCCCTCAAAATTCATGTATTGAAATCCTAACCCCAATACCTCAAAATAAGATCTTACTTGGAAACAGGATCTTTACAGAGGTAATCAAGTCAAATGAGGGCATGAAGGTGGGCTGTATTCCAAAATGAATGGTATCCTTATAAAGAGGGGCACAGAAACTGGCACAGAAGGAAGAAATGTTAAGAAAATGGGCATCCACAAGCCCAGGAGAGATTTCTGGAACAGATCCTTCCTTCTCAGTCCTCAGAAGGAACCAACCCTGTTTGGACTTCTAGCACAACTGTGAGACAATCCATTTCTTTAAGCCACCCAGTCTGTGGCACTTGGTTACAGCAGACCCAGAAAACGAATGTCTAGGAACACACTTAGGGAAAACACTGAGGAAGGGACATCATAGCCTGCTGGATAGACCATAAAAAAGTAAGAGTTACTATCTCATTATTTGATTTCAAGGTGGAATAAATAAAATCATTATATAATCATAAAAGGTACAATAAACAAGGGCCTGAGAATACCAGAACATCATAAAAGGAAAAAATAGGCAGAAACAGAACGATAATTTGAAATGTCAGTGTTTCATATAACAAATCAGGAGTATTCAGATTTGATGAAGAAAGTGCAGAGTTGATTAGTGTAATAAATAAGATAGAATTAACAGTCACGCATTTGATAGAATACGTGATAGAATCATATCAGAAGCTAATATACTTTTTCCCATGAATGTGTCATCAAAAATATCAAATAAAGCACAAAAATTTCTTCATATAAAGAAAAAGATTCTCCATACTACTTTCCCAAAGTAAAAAGTCATAAAATTTGAGATTTAAAAAATTCAAAATTCCTTAAAATTTTTAACTAATCTCCTAAATCATAACCTACATTAGAGAAGAAATCTACAACATAACCCCAATATATTCTAAAAAATATATAGTCATATAATGCACACACATTGATCAATAATATATAAAGTGCGTATGGCTAATGCATAATTGTGTAAGCAATATACAAGGAAATGCATCAAAATAATCATGTTGTCTTTGCGTTGTGGAAGTGAGCCATAATTTTTCTTACTGTATGAATTTTCTAAACTATCTCCTTTTTTGTTTTTTGGGTTTTTTTTTTTTTTTTTTTGATACGGAGTCTTGCTCTATTACCCAGGCTGGAGTGCAGTGGCGTGATCTTGGCTCACTGCAACCTCTGTCTCCTGGGTTCAAGCAATTCTCCTGCCTCAGCCTCCCAAGTAGCTGGGATTACAGGCACGTGCCACCAAGCCTGGCTAATTTTTTGTATTTTTGTAGAGATGGAGTTTTGCCATGTTGGCCAGGCTGGTCTCAAATTCCTGACCTCAGGTGATCTGCCCCCTTGGCCTCCCAAACTGCTGGGATTACAGGTGTGAACCACTGTACCCGGCCTATCTCCTTTTTAAAAAAGAAGAAAGGCATCAAAAGAGCAGGAAAAGGAGAATTAATAAAGCAAGCGTAAATAAAGTAGGAAAAAACTGTAGAATCAGTAACAGAAGGTTCTTTGACAATTTTTTAAAGTGTTAATCATTGAAATAAAAGGAAAACCCAAATTATTAATATTCAGTGTAAGAAAAAGCTATAATTTAAACCAAAATTATTTATTTCACTGAAATGGAGAGATTTTTTTTCAATTATTATGTTAAAACCCTTTACAACTGGCCGGGCGCAGTGGCTCACGCCTGTAATCCCAACACTTTTGGAGGTCAAGGAGGGTGGATCACTTGAGGTCAGGAGTTCGAGACCAGCCTGGCCAACATATAGTAAAACCCTGTCTCTACTAAAAATACAAAAATTAGCTGTGTGTGGTGGCCCCCGTGCCTGTAGTCCCAGCTACTTGGGAAGCTGAGGTAGGAGAATCGCTTGAACCCAGGAGGCAGAGGTTGCACTGTGCTGAGATCATGCCACTGCACTCCAGCCTGGGTGACAGAGCGAGACTCCATCTCTGAAAAAAAAAATCAAAAACAAAAAAACCTTTACAATTAAAATGAAATGAGTGAGTTTTGACAAATATAAATCATAAAAGCTAATAGGGCTAGCACAAATACAGTCTGTTCCCACTGAGGCAGCCTGCTGCATCAGCTCATGAGATTTCCTAAGAACTTCATTAAAAAGTGGTCTATCGGCACCAGTTATGTGGGTTATTCCACCCTTGAGTGAAAAACTAACAGGAGATGATTTATTATAATAGATTCCCTATAGTAGGGGGAAAACGCTAACATAAATAAATAGAAAAAATATATAAAGGAAAGGAGGAGGAGAAAGGCACTTGGCCCTGCTGAATTTGCGGATCTTTCAAATAACTAAGATTTGTGTCACATGTTAATTGTTGCAAAAAATTGAAAAAGGCAATATGTTTCTGAACTGATTTTATAAATTAAACATGGATTTATTTCCCAATCCTAAGACCAATATCAAAAAGAGAAAATTATAATTTTCAGCATATATGCAAAGGAAGAAAGGGAGTAAGGAGGGCTGAAGAAAGAGGGAGATAGGAGAGAGGAAGGAAGTGAGGAAGTAAAGGAAAGAAACAAGGAAGAAAAAATGAAATCATTCCAAATACTTAAAAATAAATTTTCACTGATCATGAAGGAAAATTTATTCCAAGAATGCAAGGTTGATATAACGCATAAAACATTATCAAGATAATTCATCATATTAACAAGGCAGAGTAAAAATCATATAACTATACATAGGCAGGTACAAAAAAAGTATTTGATTAAACACAAAACATTTTCTTGATTAAAACCCTAGGAATTCTTCTTTCTTAATATGATAAAGAATATATATTTAAAACTGATAGTAACTATTACACTTAGCATAGAACATTAGAAATGTTCAGGCTGGGTGTAGGGACTCACACCTGTAATCTCAACACTTTGGGAGACCAAGGCAGGAGGATCAGTTGAGGCCAGTCATTCAAGACCAGGCTGGACCACATAGTGAGACCCATGTTTTGACAAAAAATAAAAAGTATATCAGCCGGGCATGGTGGTGTGTCTGTAGTCCCAGCTACTCGGGAGGCTGAGGTGGGAGGACTACTTGAGCCCAGGAGTTTGAGACGACCAGCTGGGCAACATAGGAAGACCCTGTCTCTACAAAAAATTTTTTAAAATTAGCCAGGTGTGGTGGTGGGTACCTGTGATTCCAGATACTCAAGAGGCTGAAGTGGGAGGATTGCTTTAGCCCAGGAGGTCAAGGCTGCAGTGAGCCATGATCACACCACTGCACTCCAGCCTGGTGACAGAACAAGACCCTGTCTATAAATAAATAGATAAATACCCTTAGGATCCATCTTTGAAATTAGGTTGTTGCAGTAAATTAAAATGGAGACGAGACCTGAAGAACCCCTGAGCAGACAAAGCTAGTTAGGCCCCATGAGTGACTAACCTTGCTTGATTTGTTAACATAAGCCAAACTTAGCTTGAGCAATGTCTTGCAAATACTTATGTCAAAGAAAAGCAGAACTTAAGCTCAACCAATTGGAAGCAGCCAGCAAAATTAAATTATATAACTAGGGACTTTCCAGAGGGATAGATCAAGTAAGGCAACTTTATAACTGTAACCAACCAAATATTTTCTTTGTATTACTTCCAAATTCACTCTATAAAAGTCTGTTCTTGACACTTCAACAGAGCCCAAAAACCTCTTTCAGTTTGGCGCGTCCCAATTCATGAATTACTATTTGCTCGATTAAACTCTTTAAAATGTTATTGTGTTTCAATTTACCTTTTAACAAGCTAACATTGATTCATATTATAAAAATCTGATATTTTTTACAGTTATACAAAATCTGTATATTTTTATAGTTATTTAAAAAAAAAACCTGTGTATTTTTTTACAATTGGGACTGTATACAGACAAGTGTACTAACAATAGTTGGTAAGCTATAAAGTGGTATGCCTTTCCAGAAAGCAGTCAGACAATATTTGAAAGCATTATAAGGCGAGGCATGGTGGCTCGCACCTATAATCCCAACACTTTGGGGGTCTGAGGTGGGAGAATCGCTTGAGCCCAGGAGTTTGAGAACAGCCTGGGCAACACAGGGAGATCAGTCTGTACAAAAAATAAAAAAATAACTGAGCATGGTGGTGCATGCCTGCAGTCCCAGCTACTCGGGAGGCTGAGATGGGAGAATCACTTGGACCCAGGAGATCGAGGCTACACTGAGCAGAGATCGCACCACTGCACTCCAGCCTGGGTGACAGGGAGAGACCCTGTCTGAAAAAAATAAAATAAAATAAAATAAAAAGCAGTACAAAATGATTTTGCAAGTTGACAAAATAAAAATAATTTAGATATATAATCCCATTCCCCCCCAAAATTCCAAATTTTAAAAATAATTCATACAAGAATGTTCATGGCGACATTTTAATAGGAAGATGTTAGAAACAGCAGCCACACATACCCAAATGCCCAACAGTGAGTGATGCCTACACCAGATGACCGTAAATGTCACACAAAGTCTCTCTTGTCTCTTACATGCTCTGACTCAGCGAATAACAGCACCACCCAAACAGTAACCCAGCAGAGAAACCCAAGAATTCTTCCTTTACCTTATTCCAGCCCTCTCCCAGGTATTAGCTTCCTAACTTGTCTCTGCCTCCAACGTCACCCTCCTCCAACTCATCTTTCACAGTGGTGCCACAGCGCTAATTCTGAAATTCAAACCTCCTCGTCCCCCTCCCTACGATTGCCTATAAGTTAAAATCCAAACAGCATGGCGTCCAAAGTCCTCCAAGACCTGACCCTACCTACCAGTTTGTTTCTTCACCTTCACACACCCTGTTCGCTAACCATCTGGACTGTTTACAGTTCAATGAGTCCATCGTGCTCTTTACAACCCTGTGCTCTGCCTAGATTGCCTTCCCTGGCCTTCTCATCCTCCTGAAAAAGTCTCCTCATCTTTTAACCTTAACTCAACTTTCAAGTCCTCATATACCCCTCCTAATGTAGCAGGGTTGAAAGACATGCACTTCCACTAAGGTATGCAAAAATGTGTGATTTTATTTTCTTTCTATTGTATTATTTCTGCTAATAATAGGGGTAGTGGAGTGGAGCAACCCAACTTGTCCATTAAATGTAATTCTGTTTCTTTAGCTTTAAAACTGTTACCTTAAGGAAGACAGAGAACCTCCTCCTGAGACGAGAAGATCCAACATTTCATGAAACAATTCATGAAACAACATTTTATTAAACAATTTCTTTCCTTTCTTTTTCTTTTCTTTTCTTTTTTTTTTTTTTTGAGACGGAGTCTCACTCTGTTGCCCAGACTGGAGTGTAGTGGCACAATCTTGGCTCACTGCAACCTCTGCCTCCTGGGTTCAAGCAGTTCTCCTGCCTCAACCTCTCAAGTAGCTGGGATTACAGGCACCCGCCACCATGCCTGGCTAATTTTTGTATTTTTAGTAGAGATGGGGTTTCACTATGTTGGCCGGGCTGGTGGTTTCAAACTCCTGATCTCAAGTGGTCCGCCCACCTTGGCCTTCCAAAGTGCTGGGATTACAAGCATGAGCCACCGTGCCCAGCCAATTTCTTTCCTTTCAAAGGAACTCATGTACTTCCAACACTTCCCAAGATGGCATCTAGATGCAGAAAAATACATCTCTTCATTCCAGTGAGGTGACATGCTTCAGATTCCTCCCTGGCTGTGTCGACATGTCATTTGCCTTAGCAGGTTTCTGAATATCCTGAAGTGATAGCTGCTGAGATGTGGCTTGTCCAGCTTGGTTTGTTTTAACTATTGTGATGATATCATCTGCAGAAATCCAAGACCTCTGGCATCCCTGGTTGAGAAGCCCCATATTCTGAAGCCTCCTCATTTCTGAGCCCAGGAAGCTTTTCTGGCCCCTATCCTTCCACTCTTTAGAGCCCTGCACTGAGGCTGCTGGAGCTTCTGGGTGTCTTCAGTGCTGTGTGCAGGCTGTAGACACCTGGTGCACTGTCTCTCACCCCTATATTTAGATTTGTCCTCTGCCAATGCTATTCTACTGTTCTTGTGTCATATTGGATGTGGTGATGTGATGAATTACCCTCAAATAATGTCCAAAGAAGCAGGAATCTACCCCAATATTCTGCATTGCCACAAAACTACCTGGGTATTCCTACACCCTCCTCAACTCTGAAGGAGGAGTCCAACATTCATCACTAAACTCTTGCCCTTTTTCTCCTCTCTCCTGGGTGCCTTCTGTTAGTGCTGGAATGGGTTTCTAATCTCCCTTCCTGATTTACAAGAGCCCTCTATATCAGTGAATATAAATCGCCTGAGGATCCTATTAAAATGCAGACTCCAATTCAATCATTCTGGAATCTGGCCTGAGAGTCTGCATTTCTAACAAGCTCCCTGGTGATGCCAACCAGGCTGCTCAATGACCACCCTTTGAGAAGCAAGCCTGATAAATCCTTCTCTTTCACGAGATTGTATTTACTTCCCCCACTTCACGTCTGCAGGACAATGATAGCAGGCAAGGTGCAGGGAAAGAAAATAGGTGATCAACGGGAAAATACATCAGGAGGTGCTTCAGGAATGTCATCTCAGTTACTCAGACCACCGCCACCTTTTCCTCTCCCACTGGCACCACTGCTCCTTCTTGGGGACTCCTCACAGGCTATAGAAGTTTCAGTCATTGCCCGTGTATTTGATGATATGTTTCTCCCTAACTATACTATCATTTTCTTGAAAGCATAGAGCAGAATTCCCAAACTGGTGGCGACAGGCTGCATGCTGCATATGGCCCCACAGATGTTTTATTTTACCATCACTGTGTTTTTAAAATATGTAAGTTAGTGCCAAATGTAAAGCACTAATCCTCAACCCCAACTGCACATTAGAACCACCTGGAACACTTTCCGAAACGTGTCAGTGTTTGAATCCCACCCCCTTAACGATTGAGCTTCAATCTGCCTGGGAAGGGTCCTAGATGTCAGTATCTGTTTTTAATAAGCTTTTTACTTTAGAACAGTTTTAGATTTACACAATTATTGCAAAGACAATACAGAGTGTTTCCATATACCCCACATTCAGTTTCCTCTCTTATTAACATCTTAAATTAGTATACTACCTTTGTCACAATTAATAAACTCATATTTACACATTATTATTAACCAATATCATACTTTATTCAGATTTCTTCAGTTCTTCGCTGATTATCTTTTCTGTTCCCAGGATCCCATCTAGGACACCACATTCTATTTAGTTGGTGCATCTCCTTAGGCTCTTCTTGGTCATCATAGTTTCTCAGACTTACCTTGGATTTGATGATCAAGACAGTCTTGGGGAGTGCTGGTCAGGTGTTTGTAGACTGCCTCTCATATGGGATTTGTTTAACGTTTTTTTCAGATTAGGCTGGGGTAGACATCAGTACTTTTTAAAAGATACCCTGGTTATCCTAACGTCCAGCTAGTATTAAGAACCATTGATTTTTAAGGATCTGAAGAATTCATGTAATTCTAGCACTTTGGGAGGCTAAGGTGGGAGGATCACTTAAGGCCAGGAGTTTGAAAGCCTGGGAAACATAGCAAGACCCTGTCTCTACAAATAAATACAATCTGTGTTACAAGAAAAAAAAAGAATTTGCATAAAATTTTAGACTTTGGCTTCGCTTGACTGTGGGGGGATCTGACCACATGGAGACTGCAATCTTCCATGGAAATAACAGATTGGCCATGAGAAGTGGCTGTCAGCACCCTCCAGTACTCCACAATTGGCTTTGCTATTGGCCCTCATCTTCTGAAATTCCACCACCCACGCAGACGTTAACTTCATCATCTTTGATGCATAGCACCTAGCATGCTGTCTGACACTTGATAAGTGACTGACTGACTGACTGAATGAATGAATGAATGAATGAATTTATAAAGAATAAATGTGTGGTTACTGAAAATGGCAAACGGGTAGATTATATGATCAGGATAAAATACTGGGCAATAGGCCAGGCATAGTAGTTCATGCCTGTAATCCCAGCACTTTGGTAGGCAGAGGCAGACAGCTTGCTTGAGCCCAGGAGTTCGAGACCAGCCAGGGCAACATGGGAAAACCCTATATTTACTAAATATATATATATTATATTTAGTTTTACTATATATTTATATTCGCTATTATATATATAATTAGCCAAATGTGGTAGCATGCAGCTATAGTCCTGGCTACTCAGGAGGCTGAGATAGGAGGATCACCTGAGCCTGGGAAGTCAAGGCTGCAGTGAAATGTGATTGCACCACTGCCCTTTATCTTGGGTGATCGGAATGAGACCCTGTCTCAGAAAAATAAAATAAAATAAATACTGGGCTAAATATTGCAGATTGGTTTACTCAACATTCACCCTAACCCACTTCCTATGTAATAAAATCTTGAAAGCCAAAAACTGCATTTCCCAGACTCCCAGGCAGCTAGGTCCCCTCTTGGGAAGGTAGTAGGCTGGTGCAAAAGTAATTGCGGTTTTTGCCATTACTTTTAATGGCAAAAAGTAATGACAGACTCCTCACAAAACATGGAAGGAAAAATGAAGCCTCATGAGGAGGAAACCATGCATAGGGAGATGGTTTTACTGGCAAACACAGGGGTGGAGCCATTTGGTTATTCTAAAACCAGCAGCTTCCTGACTGGTGCAGAGGCATCGTGGCTGTGGGGCCCAGAAGCAGCCAGTCCTGTGGTGTGGTTCTGGAAAGTTGCTCTTGAAACATAGCCGCCTCGAGTCTGCTCTTTCAATCTTCCCAACAATTTCTCTGTAAAATTACAAAATGATTTCTGTCATCGTCATTACTCATTTTGAAGGATACAATAATTGTGCAGAAGCTGCTAATTGCCTGCCTGATATCCATTCTCTTCTTCACTAACTTCTATATTTGGGAGGTATACACATGTCATGTCTTTACAAAATGCTCTATTTCCATATTCCCTTGTAGAATGAAAGGCCGAGGAGATGAAATGGAAGACTTTGGACAGAACTTCTGGGAAAGCTCTTTAAAGGAGTCTACTAGACTGGCAAGCACTCATTCATTCTCCTCTTCTGACTTAAACGTGGTATTTTTAGCTCCAGCAGCCATCCTGTGAAGATGGGAGCACACGCTAAGGGCAGCAGAAAAGAAAGCCAGAAGGAGGTTGGATATTGATACCACTGTGATACCATCTTACCAGCCCTCTGCCACCTACCCCAGACTTCTGGTTATGAGAAAGAAAAACAAAATTAGCTTAAGCTACTATTATGTAGAGGTCTCAATTCCTAAGAGTTTAATGCATTTCCTTAAATACATACGCATGTTGCAGAATACCCAGCTGGAAATTAAACTTTTTAAAAATGTATTTATTTATTTAGAGAAGGGGAATATCACTATGTTGCCCCGGCTGGCCTCGAACTCCTGGGCTCAAGTGAACCTCCTGCCTCAGCCTCCCGAGTAACTGGGACTACAGGCATGTACCACCATGCCCGGCTGAAATTAAACTTTGTGGGTGTTTTTCAGGTCTGGAAAAAGGGCACCAGAAAGTCAGCTTGGCCTTTTCACCTGCCTAGTCCAATCTCTTTTGAGCCATCAAAAATATCTCTCTCCATCTTCAGTGCTGCTTAAGGTTTCTGGATACTTACCTGGGTAGCCAAGGCTGGGAGAGTGAGGAATAGCTCTATTTTCTAGTAAGGAGATTTGTAATCAGCCCCTTCATGTTTTCAGAAATCCAGACACAGTCCTAGAGAGACTGGGGAAGGGAATGCAGTTGGGGCTCTAGATTCATGTATTTACAGGGAGATTTCTAAATATTGTGTGTCTACTGTATGCCAGGCAGTGTCTAGGCACTGGGGTGCAGCAATGAATGAAAGATAAGATCCCTGCCCTCGTGGAGTTTGTACTCTACTGGGGCCTCTGGAAGGAAGCTGAGCTGTGTTACAGAATCACCCCAGTTGAGGTGACTGTGCAGGTGAATATGGAGACAAAATCTACTCTCTGACCTCAGCCAGTGAGTGTGCCACAGCCTGCCATAGAGCCCTGCACTCTTTCAGAGAGGGTTTCTCTCCCAGGCCAGCTGTCACTCTAATCTGCCCTCCCCACTGTGATCCCAGCTGGACACATGGCTCACTGGTTTTTCTGTTGCTTTGTAAGTGCAGATAAGAACTCTATCCCTCACACTTTGGAGACAGAACAGAGTAAGCTGGGGTACACTGAGCTTGGAGAAGGGGAAGTACAGGTCTGGCTAAATATTTATAAAATCTTGATTTTTTTTCCTAAGGACAGAAGTCAAATAGAATATATACACTGATTACAACCACTTATTCATTCATTCATTTTATAATGAATACAGAATATGACCAGCAATGTGCTGGGCACTTGATATTATTCACTTCCACAGAAACCCTGGGAGCAAAGTACTGTTATCTTCATTTTACAAACAAGGAGATCAATGCTTAGAGAAGTGAATTATCTTGATTGGGTGCTGTAAGAAATCAAAATAGATCTATCTGAGTCTAAGGCTGCATTCTTTCCGCTTCATTATTCTGCCTCCCCCACGCCAGTCTGCAACTAAAGACACCGTGTCCTAGAGAATATTGCCAGTCTTTTTTTTTTTTTTTGAGACAGAGTCTGTCTCTGTCACCCAAGCTGGAGTACAGTGGTGTGATCTCAGCTCATTGCAACCTCTGCCTCCAGGTTCAAGCGATTCTCCTGCCTCAGCCTCCCAAGTAGCTGGGATTACAGGTGCCCACCACCACACCTGTGCCAGTCTTTATCAAGCAAACTTTGCAAATCCAAAGCATAGCCACAGCAGTCACTCAGCAGTTGCTGAAAGCTGAAGTAGCCTGTCCAGCTTGGAGGAAGGCACAGGAGCCATTATGAATCTAGGAATTTAGTACTTTTCAGTAGATCCTTCTGGAGAGTATATCCAGCCATAAGAAATACTTGACAGTGCAATAAGAATATTTGCCTTTGCTATTTTTGTCATTTACATAACCTATTCTTGCTGCGGAGAGGGCATAATGCCAATTACTGCTTCTCTAAAGAGAGAAAAACATTTTCTCTTGCCATTTTCACCTGCTCAGTCTTTGACTAAGACTGTGCGGTCTTCAGCAATATCTGCCAGATAATGGAAATGCACAGTCTAGGGGAAATTGGAGAAGAAAAGGAGTTGCCAGAAATTTTTTCCAGACCACTGGATCTTCCTAGAACTAATTAGCTCGAGGCATGTGAGGAATAGAGATTGTGTACGTCTTATGGTCAGTAGGGGTATAGGCTAAGCACCAACTGTTGCCCTTCCCAGGATGAAGGCACTTCCTCCCCCGGACAGAATCAGCCTCTCCCTCTGCTCTGCCCGCACCACACTGGGAACATATCTCCACATTCACACTTACCACACTTGAGTTTACGTCTGCCGCCTCAGGATCAGGAATGCTGTTCATCTGTCTCTATATCAAAACTCTTTCAGTGTTGGTGGCAAAAGACAAAAACTAATTCAAACTGGCTTCAGCCAAGAAGATGGGGTGGGAGGAGAAAATCTATTGGCCCATGTAATTGAAAAGTTCGGGGCTAGGGCCAGATTGATCTAGCCTGGATGTAGCAGCTCTAATAATATCTTCAGAATTCCATTTTTCTCTGTCTTAGCTCTGCCTCCCGCAGTGTGGGTTTATTTTAGGTACTATGTGGTGTCTCCTGGCCATTCCAGTCTCACGTCACCATTTCGGTAATTAACCTCAGGAGGAAAATATCTCCCTGGTACGTCCCACTTAGGTCCTTGGTTCATTGCTATTGGAGGAACCTGAGTGACTCAGTCACTACATGAATCACTAGCAAGAGGAATTCAGTGCCGTGATTGGCCAGCCTTCAGTCACATGCTCCAGCCTGGAGTTGGGGGTGGAGCCTGTCTAAGCCAAGCCGACTATGCAGGGGTGGGTGGGAGTGGCTCCCTAAAAGAAACTCAAGGGCTGCTACCAGAAGAAAAGGTGGAGTGGATGGTAAGCGACCAAGATGACACATGTTCCCGCAGCGGCCCCACTGCCAAACATAGGGCATGGCACACAATAGGAACCCAGAAGTCTTTATTCAGTTTATTGTTGAAGAAGGAAGTGCTGCCAGGTGCAGACTTGGGCTTAAAGCGTTCTCTGATTCAGGCATTGCTATATAGATGGTGTTGGTAAGAGATGCCCGTCGCGGCTTTCTCTGCTCTCTTACTATCTTCTCTGTGTTTCTTACTCAGCCTGGTAAGCTGCACTTGATCCTGGGTACCTTCCTTTGTTTCACAGCATGCCATGTATTTTCCAATCATGACTAGTCTATCCTCTGTCAACTGAGAAAGAGCTCTCTAGAAGGCAGGGCCCAAGTTTCCTCCCTCCTTGGTTTACACGGCTCAACTGGAACTGAGCTGCCTTGAGGAAACATGAGTTGGGCCAGATGCATTGTTACACCAGGATGAAGGACAAGAAGCAAAGGAATGCCAGAACTGAAATTCTGTCCTACAGAGCTCCCATTCCAAACAGCCCATGACCTCTTTTCCACAATTTATCTGGATGACGTCCTGAGAATGAATCCAGTGGCCTTTCAAGATGGCAGCAGTGTATAAATAGTTACAGTGTTGCTGGTAAATTTCCATCTCACAGTATTTTGCCAATTGACTTAGGGAATATTGTGCCTTGAGGCAGTCAAGTCCATAGCTAAACCCTGTATAGCATCTATGAGAAGATACACCCATTTCCAGGCTGCTGTGATTTTGGAGGCAGTCTTTGACAACTCCCAAAAGAACTTGGGGTTGATGGAACCTTCCCATATTATTGAACTCCTATGCTAAATTAGCATGGTAAGATACTAGCAATCCTCTTTGTTTTCCTACACTAATGAATTAATTTTTCCCATGCTTTTAAAAAATCAATGCCCTCATTTAAAAATTTACATTGTATATAATAACAATGACTGGCTTTATCATAAAATGTGTGCTCCACAAGATAAAATAGCCAATTTCCTATTTTCACAATCCATATGCTTTTAAATAAACCTGAAATTTAGGACTCAATTTAGATACATAATCCAGTTCAGGCTTCATATATAAACCTTGGAATAACTAATAAACTTTCCATTTCTTGTGCATTCCAAATAAGAACTTTAAAAAGAAAATAGGGAAGTAATTCATCCAGGACAGGAAACTTTGATGAGTACCTGAGGATTTGCTTTAGAATATTGCTTTAGTATACTTTAGTTACAGGAAACCGAAAGTAAAATATAGTGTTGCTTACAATAAGTGGTGTATCCCATATGTGTGCAGTACATTTTGTAATCTTTATCTTGGTGATCTTTATACCGACAAGGAGAGTTGAGTAGGTGGTTCAATGAGTCCATTTTACAGATAAAGAAATTGAGACACAGAATAATTGTGTTTCTCAAAATCACATACGTCAAAGATAAAGCTAGGAGTCAACTCCAATCCCTTAATTATCAGTCAGTCCAGAACTTTACCAACTCATATTTTTAGAAGCTAAGACCCGTCTAGCTTGCTTATTAACCTTTATTCTACATGCTGTTATTCTTTTCTGTCTTCCTTGAAATCCTGTTCTTGTTTGCTTCCCACATGTCAATTCTCTTCCTGACACCCGATTTTTTTTTCTAATCCTTAGTTGCCACTCAGTATAAATTGATTTCCTGTTTGTGTTCCTGAAGCTCATGAATGCATTCATTTTACCACCTAAAAGACATGAGTTCAAATCCTTGTAACACACATTGTAATGCAGTCAAGTTGTTAAATGGAGCAGAAAATGTTGCAAAAATCAAAATGCAAAGGTGTACCAGTACCCAGTGTACAGGTTTTATGCTACCCACTGCTGATTTCCAGAAGGCATGTGTCTGCCCTTCCCTGATGTATGTCTAAATTTGACAAATTTACCTTGTTTCAGCCAGTGTTAAATAACTATTAATTTCCGAAGAGAATAACTTCCCTTAGGTGTTATAGGAAAATGTCTTTGCCATGCCTTTTCATGGCTAGGTGACAAAAGAGTTGAATCTTTGGTTTTTAAATATGCTTTTGACAAGCACAGTGCTTCATATGGCTTGCACGCAATGCCAAGCTCTTTTCTTGATCATTCCATTTGTTCTTTAACCTAGTGCATCTTCCAAAAAGAAAAGCATTCATTTAGCATTGACTGCCTTCTAGGACTCTCTTCTAGGTGCTTTCTCCCTGATCAAAAATGTGTTGTTGAAAATTAAATACAGAGAATCAATAATCCATATTTGATTAGGTCTTTGATAAGAGGGTACAGCATGTTGAATGACAGCATGAGCTTCCAAGAGATGTGGATTCAGAGCTCAGCTCTGCTGCCTTGGGAAAGTCAATCGATTTCCTGTGCCTATCACCTCCTCTATAAAACCATGCTAATGATACCTACTTTCTAGTGTCCTGATGAAGCTAAAATTAGATGATGTATGTAAAGTGCTTATGATACTCAAGGAATAGCAATTGTTAAAGGGTATGTTTGAAATTAAATAAGGCTATTAATTGCCCTTGTGTGTATGAGAGTATTCAAGGCAATTTCTTCCTGAGAATCAGTGAAAACTTGAGCTCTGAATCATGTTCTGTTCATTTTACATATAGAGTATATATCAAGCATAAGATAGCAATTCACTAGGTTGTTTGATTATCATTTGAATGAGTATAAACAGTGTAGTTCTCTGTCCTG
Source organism: Pongo pygmaeus (assembly GCF_028885625.2). Classification (NCBI taxonomy): domain Eukaryota; kingdom Metazoa; phylum Chordata; class Mammalia; order Primates; family Hominidae; genus Pongo; species Pongo pygmaeus. The sequence continues at coordinate 20,358,352 of NC_072378.2, forward strand.
TGTGTGGTAGAGATTTATGGTTCCATAAGAAATTAGAAAATTGATTTTACATCTTGCAGAGAGGGGCAGAGAGGGTTCCCTCCACTTCTTCTAGGGTCACAGAAAGGTACTGATGCATCCTTGAAGAGTAGAAAGTTAGGCTGGTTACTTTTTGAAAATCTTTGTAGATGTGATGGAATTGAATTTAGCTATTTTTGAAAATAGTCTAATTGGAAATTCTGGGCAAATGAAGGCCAAAAAAAAAATCCTCACTAAACATTGAATTAGAACTGTAGCTTATTGCACATCCTTTGACACCACGGTAGCCATAAAATGGCTGAACCCATGGGCTTAGATGTAACCTAAACTCCATTGCCTTTTCTGTTTGGTGTATTCTATAAATGTGCAGGAAACCCTGTGCTCCATCTGTATGAATTTACAACCAACAAGGCTTTTGGACAAACCAGCAGGGCTTTATTTGTGAGCCTCTGAGTTGTTCCTTCAGGCTCACTCTGCTGCAGGTGTCGAGAGCTCTGCGGGTCACTGCAGGTCAGGGGTCCATGATAGTCCCAGCACCGATGGAGCTCATGAGCACTTCTGTTTCCTGTGTGAATGGGGCAGAGGTCATTCACAATATCCTACCAGGTGGGATTCAGTTAGCTGCCATTAGATCAATAACTACCCATAAGCCACTGGCCCCCACCAGCTGGCCAACCTGTGGACAGGCAGCACTATTGCAGCGCCATTGTCATTGCTAGGAATCAGGTCAACAGGATTCCTTAATGCTGGGGGACATGGGTGGTCTTGCCCACGTAAGTATGAAGAGAGACCTTCATACTTTCATTACTGGGAAATACAGTGCTAAGGGTGTATTAGGAATAAGGTAGGAATAGTAAGAACATGTAATGAATCAGGAAGCAGGAATCAGAGAAATAAACATGAGGTCATGCTGGTTAGCTATTATTACAGCACTTTTTTAAACCACAAAATGTACTTGTGTGTACATGAGTGCCAAGGAAGTCAACTAGCATCTATCAAGCAACAACTTGGATCATGATATTGAGTTGGATGTGGTTGGAAGTACATTAGAAGTGTCTCAATTCTGCCCATCTTTTAAGACCCAACGTACGTACCCTAGCTTCTGAACACAAACACAAAAAGAACCCTCCCTTACCTGACCCTTCATGCTATTTATTCTCTACCACAAAAGTTTCACACTTTTTAAAGCCATAGGACTCTTTATTGAGGACAAAAATCTGCAGAAACCAATATGAAAACCAGATATAAGAAGAGGGGTTCTGGCTTGGTGCAGTGGCTCATGCCTGTAATGCCAGCACTTTGGGAGGCCGAGGTAGGAGGATCGCTTGAGCTCAGGATTTCAAGACCAGCCTGGGCAACATAGTGAAACTCAATCTCGACAAAAAAGAATATTAAAAAAAATTAGCCTGTAGTGGTGGTGCTCCTATAGTCCCAGCTACTCAGGAGGCTGAGTTAGGAGGATTGATTGAGCCTGGGAAGTCAAGGCTGCAGTGAGGTGTGATCACACCACTACACTTCAGCCTGGATGACAGAGCAAGACCATGTCTCTCTCTCACACACACACACACACACACACACACACAAAGAGGGGTTCTGGTAGATGCAAAGTGTGGCCACCTGGGCATCTCTCTGTTGAGAGCCTGAGAAACCCTAGGGTACCATAGAACACAGTTTGTATAGAACAAACTGTCTGTATCATTTACTCTGCAGTTAATCATACATTGCCTTGTGTTTTTCCATGATTCTTGTAGATTTGCTAATTAGATTACAAATTTCTAAGGGGCAAATATTCAAATGAAAGACAACAGAATCAGCAAGAGGTGGGAGTTGAGAGATGGAGGTTCTGTGCCTGGCATCAGCACTGGCCCTAGCTTGCAGATCAGTTCATTCAGTGTGCTGGGCCTGTGAGGGTTGAACCAAACAATATGTAAGAAATGTAATCATAATTTCCAGTGGTCCATGATAGTCCTAGTTTACACTTGCTATAAATCAAATGATTATTTAGAATTGTTTTCACTCTCAAAAGTCTCCCAATTCAGATGATCAGTCACATGCTCTCCCTCTCTCAAAGGCTCTTTTTGATTCATGATGCTATGTGTGTGCTGCCCCCTATCCACTCACCCCACCCTAGGATCTAGCATAGAGAAAAGGGCATAGTAAGCACTCGGGATTTATTAAATTAATTCAGGATAAGACATGATTATCACTTTAAAGGAGCCCAAAACCCAATTTAGAAGGTGATGAGTTACATGGATGAAGCTTCTAGATATCAGTACAATCCGGGGAAAGGGGATAAGTTGCAAGACACATGAGAAGGGCCACAGGTAGATCCCATGTTTTCAGAACCATGGGCAGCCATTCATTTCCATCAGAGTACATTAAGATTTTGAACAACAGAGCCAGGGAGAGAGGCCAGATGAGGAATGGGCAGGCAGGCCACCTCGTGGAACATGTGATTGGGGTGACGACGTAGTTACAAGGTGGTGAGTACTGGGGGCACAGCCTGGCCCTGGTTGGCTGTCTTGCTGTCTGGCAGAACTCCATGGAGTGAGGCAATTGGTAGCGATCCAGGCAGGCAGTTGGTGTCAGTGAGGTCCATATGTGGATGGGACCAACAGCAGTGTGGGCAGCGCGGTAGGGGAAAGCCAGGCACTGGGTCCTGGGAACCCCAGGCAGCCCCCAGCCCTGGAGAAAGGGAGTACTGAGGTGAGAACAGGGAACCGAGGTCTAGTCAGGGACTTTCTGAAAGTTGGGGGAATGTGGAGGCTGTCATTTGGGCCGACTTGGCTACACAGCATGCTGGGATCTCAATGGTGGGTGAGCACTGAAAGAATGAGCTAAAAATTGGCAGTGACCAAGCAAGAGGGATTAATTTGGTTTTTGGCCCAGCCCCAAGGAAAGAAGCCAGCTGTCCAAACCACAAACTAGGGTCTGACATGCGCTGGTGCCAGTGTTCAAATCTGCCAGCAGGGGTCCGGTGCCTGTTTCTCCTCTCAGGCAGGAACCATTCAAAACTGCAGGGGCAAATCCCATGAGCTATGGTAGGTTGCTGGACACGGCAGGTCTTACCTAGGGCGATGGCTACTGTGGTGAAGGCTGAATGAAAACACAGACTGAGAGTCATGTCGAGTCGTCGAGAGCAAATCCAAAACTGGGTCATAAAATGAGTTTGACTGAGAATAAAGTTAAAGAGCCTGATGAGAAATCATGAAACCAGGAAGCAAGAGAAGAATGGAGGATCCAGGTATACAGGACACATCCCAGAGCAGTTTCATAGCAAACTGTAAGCTTTTGTGTAAGTACTATATATATATATAGCTTATATATCTATAGCATATATATATACACACACATACACACACACACACACACACACACACACACACATACACACACATATATATATATAGTGACCTTATAGGTAGTAGTCCCAACATGGGCTGACATACATGTGCTTGAGCATTAAACGGGGGCTGACAGGGAGCAAGGCAATAACACACAACCATCTCTAGGTAGCGATCATGCGTGTAGTGAAGCAGGAGGGGGTTCGTGGTTCTGGGAAAGTCCTGGCCAACTGATTACAAGACTCCATCTAGCAGCTGGAGGGACCAGGCCCAGCCTCCAGGAAGAGGAGGTAGGCAAGGCCCCAGGAGGGATATGAGGGCCTCAGCAAAGTAACCTGGGGTCAGGGCAGAGCTTCAGTTGCAGAAATAAAAGTCAGGACCCAGGGCAGACACACAGTCACATAGACAGGGCACACACACGAGGGTGAGGTGGGGAGCTGGAGCTTGTTGGACCCACCCCAGATGTACCTGATATTGGCCAGGGGCAGTGAGACTTTGGGGTGGCAGAGTTTGATCTATACTCTGGAGTTGACTAATTGGGGTTTAGTCTTGATGCTGCCATTTACTGGCTGTGAGACCATCAGCTAGTTAATCAACATCTCTGAGTTGTGTTTGCCTTATTTTTAAGATAGAGATAACAACATGTACTTGGCAAGGTTGTTGTGATGATTCAATGATGCAATGTGTATGACATGCCAAGCTCAGTGCCTGGCACCATCACAGGTGCTCCACAAACAGAGCTATTACTATCATTAAGACTAAATCCAAACCACACCTGCAGGGAGGGAAGCAGGGATGGGGCTTGAAATACACTACCAGGCTGGGCTTTGATTACCAAAGTAACTACGGGATGCTGAACCTGGCTGTGCAAGGCTGGATGGTGCTGGGAGAGTCCAGGACTAGGACTGGACTGGGTCCTGTGGAAAAAGCAAGGGCTATATTTCCCAAATAGAATGTCATGTTCAGAGAAGGACCAGCTGTGAGTTGCCAATTTCCTGTTCTTTTTCCGGTTCGAGGAGTACTAAGCCTACAGGCAGAGTTCAAACAGCCTTTGCAGAAAGAGGAAAGAGACATGGGATTAGGTAACCAATCAGCCCATCATGCAAAGAGCCAGTGCATCCTGTCATCCAAAAATTACCCCCTCTCCTTCATTCAGGGGCAGTGCTCCCCAAAATTTTACCATCATATACTAATTTCTTTTTTTTTTCTTTGAGACGGAATCTCACTCTGTCTCCCAGGCTGGAGTCAGTGGCGCGATCTCAGTTCACTGAAACCTCCGCCTCCCGGCTTCAAGAGATTCTCCTGCCTCAGCCTCCCGAGTAGCTGGGACTACAGGTGCGTGACACCACATCCGGCTAATTTTTTGTATTTTTAGTGGAGACGAGGTTTCACCATGTTAGCCAGGATGGCCTTGATCTCCTGGCCTTGTGATCTGCCTGCCTTGGCCTCCCAAAGGGCTGGGATTACAGGCGTGAGCCTCCGCGCCTGGCCTACCATCACATATTAATTTCTTTAACTTAAATATTCTTGTCCGAAGGCATAATTGTTCCAAATGTCAGTGTTGCAGAATATAGGACAAATCGAGTCACTCATAGTTCATGTGTCCAGGCCTTGATCTGCTGAGATGCCTACAATTCACCAAGAGGACTTATGGAAGCATGGACCTTTCCCAGGCACAGGGCAGCTGGCGAAAGAGAAGAAGCATCTGTAGGACTTTGAGGTCTTGGGAAGGAATTAGGAAAAGCTGGAAGCTCACAGAGTGTTTGTTCTCCTCTTCCTGCTGACACTGGCAGAGTTTCATGGGATCTAGTTTATACATTCAGTTCTCTTTGTGGCACAGAAGGTCTTGAGCAGCTTGAGAACCAGCACCTGGTTGTGAGGACAATGGTCTAGAAAGGGAAAGGGACACTGTCTGTACAATTTCCTCTCCTTGGGGCTCAAGCACTTGATGCGACCCTCTTCTTTGGTCTCCAGACTTCCCCTAAAGAAGCTAATACCTGTAATCCTTAGCTATAAAGCTGGCTGAGGTCGCTTTGAATTTAGGTGCCAGTGCCACATTGGAAATGCATATGCGTGATTGGCTTGCAAAGGCAGGGTTTTTGTTGTTGTTTTGAGACGGGATTTCCTATGGTGCCCAGGTTGGCCACGAACTCCTGGGCTCAAGTGATCTCCCACCTCAGCCTCCTGAGTAGCTGAGACTACAGGTGCATGCCACGGTGCCAGCTCAAAGGCAAGTTTTTTTTAACCTGTGTGGTCCAATACAATAGCCCTAGCTGTGTGTAGCTGGTTCAAATTGAGACGTGCCATAGATGTAAAATACACACCAGAGTTCAAAGACTCATTATAAAAAAGACAAAATAATGTGGCTGAATGTGGTGGCTCATTCCTGTAATCCCAACACTGGGCCAAGGTAGGAGGACTGCTTGAGTCCAAAAGTTCTAGGTTACAGTGAGCTATGATCGTGCTAATGCACTCCAGCCTTGGCGATAGAGCAAGACCTTATCTCAAAAAACTAAAAAAAAAAAATAAGTAAATAGACAAAAGAACGTGAAATATCTCTTTAATAATATTGTACATTAATTCCATGTGGAAATGATCATATTTGGGATATGTTGAGTTAAATAAAATATATTATTAAAATGAATTTCACTTTTTAAAGTTTTTAATGTGACTAAAAATTTCAAAATTCCATATTTTTGTATTATAATACATATTTTGCACAATAACAAACATTGATGAGTTTGTTTTGCCCATGGAACCCCCACTCGAAAGGTCTGGTCACTCCCATGGTGACTTATCAACCTGGTGGGTACCTGATATTTGGCTGGTTGCAAAAGAGTCAGCTCATCTGGGGAGAGGTAGGGTGATAGCCCCAGGCAGCCAAAGATAACTGGACAATCCCTCTATCCCTGCTGCTGGAATCTTTTAGAAGTGCTGTCTCTCTTCATGTCAGACACACGGGACACTTAGGTGGCTGAGAATCTCTCCAAGCGCTTGTCTGCCCATCACCACCTAATGGCCACTTCCTGGATGTGGGGAAACAGAAACTCTTAGCCCTCCTGTTTTTCACCTGTTGGTATTCTGGAGGGACAGCATTGCCATTAAGACACCTTATGTTGTTTTTGCCTTGGTAAGTTTGAGGCTCTGAGTTAAGACTCTCTCATCTGGCTCAATAAACCTGCTCTAGCTCCACCTCAAAAATGCAAAAATTACCCCCTTATAAGACTCATAAAGGCACAAACCTCACCTTGTTTCTTTATTTATTCAACAAATATTCAAGTAGCATCTAATACTGGAAGAGAAGAGAAGGGCTTACAAGACAGACATCTGGCTCTGTCTGCCAGTAGCCTTCCAAGAGTCCATCGCTTCTTCCTTCTTGAAAACTTTGCTTCACTTGCCCTTAGACCTCCCTTTATCTCAGTTCTTCTTCTTCCTTCCTTTCTTTCTCTTTCTCTCTTTCTGTCTTTTGTTCTTTCTTTTGAGGCAGAGTCTCACTCTGTTGCCCAGGCTGAAGTGCAGTGGCCCAACCTTGGCTCACTGCAACCTCTGCCTCCCGGATTCAAACGATCCTCCCGCCTCAGTCTCCCAAAGTATTGGGATTACAGGCGTGAGCCACTGCACCCAGCCAACAGTTTCCTAACCGATCTCATTGCTATAATCCTTGTCTTCCTATATAGCCTATTCTTAGGTCAGCTGCCAGAGTGATCCTTGAAAAATTTAAGTTATAACAAATCACTCCCCTCCTCAGAACTCTCCAACAACTTCCGTGTCTCTCTGAGTTAAATCCAAAGTATTTACTGAGTCTACCAGGCCTCATACGCTTGCTCTCTCCAGTTTAGCCACTCTGGCCTCCTTGCTTTTCTTAAACATGCCAGCCAAGCTTCTCCCACTTCACAGCCTTTCAACTTACTGTTCTCTACCTAGAAAACTCTTCCTCCAGATACCTGCATGGCTTGGCTCCTTACATTCTTCAGGTCTCTGCTGAGATGTCACCTTGGGGAGACCTTTCCTGACCATGTCTCAGAAAGCAGCACCCTGCACCCTACCTTTCTATTCCCTTATCCTGCCGGATTTTTCCTCCTGGCGCTCATCTCCACCTGCCATGTTGTACATTCACTTGCATGTTGATTGTCTGGCTCCATTGGAATGTCAGTTCCCTGACAACAGAGATTGCATCTTTTCATTCATTGCTGCCTCCCAGCATTTGCTACAGTGTCTGGCACATTGTAAGTGCTCAATAAATATTTGTTGAATGCATGAAGGCAAAGAAATGGTTCTCTTTTGTAAAGATAAGAGGCAGACAATAAACAAGTAAAAGAAAAAGTACATATCATCACCAATTGTGGCAAGTGCTGTGAGAAAACCAAGAGATACAGTAATGGAGAGCCTGCTTTACATAGATTTTCCAGGTGGTCAAAGGGGAGTTTCTGAAACAAGTGACACTCAGGTTGGGGTTAAAAGGAGGAGATAGGGCCAGCCCTGCAAATTGTGGGAGAAGACCGTGCTGGAGGGGAGGGAAAATAGCACATTCAAAAATCCTGAGGCAGGAATGAGTTTGATGTCTTCAAAGAATTGAGAGGGCAGGCCCGGCACGGTGGCTCACACCTATAATCCCGGCACTTTGGGAGGCCGAGGCGGGCGGATCATCGGAGGTCAGGAGTTCGAGACCAGCCTGACCAACAAGGCGAAACCCCGTCTCTACTAAAAATGCAAAAAATACCCCAGCATGGTGGTGGGCGCCTGTAATTCCAGCTACTCAGGAGGCTGAGGCAGGAGAATCATTTGAACCCTGGGAGGTGGAGGTTGCAGTGAGCTGAGATCACACCACTGGACTCCAGCCTGGGCAACAAGAGTGAAAGTGTATCTGAAAAAAAAAAAAAAAAAAAGGATCGAGAGGGAACTAATGGGGAATGAAGAAAATGACATGTGATGTTGAAGGGGTGTTTAGGCCAAATCATAAAAGATCTGGTGGGCTACGGTAGAGTTTAGATTTTCTCCACAGTTTTGTCTAAGGCTGGACCTGTTAGTAGCAATTTGAGGGGAAAATCTGAGATGGTATCCAGATGGTGGAATCTGGGTTTCTGGACCATTAACTTAAGCTTCTGCATAAAGTTTCTTAGATAGAAATAGAGTGGCCTTCACAAGGCCCATAGACTGATCCTCCTACAATAGGGCTTCCAAGACAGTAATTCATGTAAAAGAAACAACAGCCTTCTCCCTCTATCAGAGTAGGTCTGCAACACTCAAACTCTTCTGTTATGTGGTCCCTCTTTCATTACGTAGCTGGCCTTATCTCCAGCTACAATAAATTGTCCCAGATGGCATTTCCAATCCAGTGGTCTGGTCCCTATTCTCTTTCCTGCATTTTCATAGCTACTCTGGGGCTTTTGTTTGTGTTGTTCCTCTGCAAAGAATTGTCTTGTGCTTCATCCACATGTCTATAAGCCAGCTCTAATTCTAAGGTAACCATGAGATCAGGTATATAGGCCTAGGTCATGATCTAAAAGTTAGTTTATTACTATGTTAGGTTGGATAACGGCCTCCTAGAAAGACTTTCTCAACCTAATCTCTGGAACCTGTAAACTTGACTTTATATGCGAAACAGCGCTTTGCAGGAGTGACTAAGGGTTGTGACTTGGGGAGATCATCCTGGATTATCTGAGTGGAACTGAAAGCAATCGCACATGTTCTTACAAGAGGAAGGCCAGGTGCGGTGGCTCACGCTTGTAATCCCAGCACTTTGGGAGGCTGAGGCAGGCAGATCACCTGAGATCAGGAGTTCAAGACCAGCCTGACCAACATGGAGAAACCTCATCTCTACTAAAAAAAATAAAAATACAAAATGCAAAAATTAGCTGGGCATGGTGGCATGCACGTGTAATCCCAGCTACTCGGGAGGCTGAGGCAGGAGAATCGCTTGGACCCAGGAGGTAGAGGTTGCAGTGAGCCGAGATCATGCCATTGCACTCCAGCCTGGGCAACAAGAGTGAAACTTCGTCTCAAAAAAAAAAAAAAAAAAAAAAAAGAGGAAGGCACAGAGAGAACACACAGACAGGAAAGCAGAAGGCAATGTGACCACAAAGGCAGAAACTAGAGTGAGGCAGCCACAAGCCAAGGAATACCAGCAGCCACCAAAAGTTGGAAGAAGTGAGGCTCAGATTCCCCCCATCAGAGCCTTCAGAGAGAGTGAGTGTGACCCTGCTCACACCTTGATTTGGGCCCAGTGATCATGATTTTGGATTTCTGGCCTCCAGAACTGTGAGATAATAGATTTCTGTTGCTGTAAGCCACCAAGTTTGTGATCATTTGTTGCAACAGTTACAGGAAACAAATGTAGTTACCTTGTCCTGTACCTTGGCATCTGTCCTTCATGTCATCCTTACTGCTCCCCTGTCGGCTTTCCTGCTGAATTGCCAGGTACAATTGGCACTCCGTATCTAAGGGTTCCACATCCACGGATTCCACCAACCTCGGATGGAAAATGTAATTAGAACTAGAAGGGTTATGTTTGTACGGAACATGTACAGAATCTTTTTGTCGTCATTATTCCCTAAACAACATAGTATCAAAACTATTTACATGACATTTATGTCATATGAGTATTTTAAGTAATCTAGAGATGATTTAAAGTATACAGAAGGGTGTGCGTAGGTTATATGCAAATACTACAGCATTTTATATTCAGGACTTGAGCATCCACAGATTTTGGTATCCCTGGAGTCCTGGATCCAATCCCCCAAGGATATCGAGGGATGACTGTAGTTCCTGTTCTTAATTAGGTTCAATCAATATATCATAAAAATTCCAAGAGAAATTCAATTACAAGTCAAGGCTATGAAGCTAACAGGGGTATCTTGGATCCTGGATCGAATCCCCCAAGGATATCGAGGGACGACTGTAGTTCCTGTTCTCTTACCCTTCTTAATGTTATATGTACTCATATTTACTGCATGCTAGTTTCACAGGTTTAGGTAGATATTTTATCTCTCCCACTCTCTTCATTTTAAAGCCACATTATCAAGTCAGACAGGCTCCCGGGAAATAAATTCTCAGTAGCAGCATGAGGGATAGATCCTGGTAGGCAGGCCTGGGAGTCAGAGAGATCAGCTAGGACGCCAGGTCCATGATTCATGAGTGAGTTGACGGAGGTGTGGACTAGTAGGTGGTTTTAGCTGGTTAGTTTGTTCTGTTTTTTGAACTTTGGTAATCCTAAGTGCCTGGAATTGTGATGACTAAAGGCAGAAAACAAAGTCCCCCCAGGCATTACTGTGCCCAGGGCGTAAGGGACCTGAAATGTTAGAAAATAACTGATAGGACTTAATAGCTGAATGGAATGAAAAAAATCAAAGCACAAGGTTTTAAGCCTGAATCACTGAGAAAATAGTACTTTTTATAGCAACAGAAAAATTAGGAAGCAATGAGGGTGGTAGAGAGAAAATTATGAATTCTTTATTTGAAATGTTGAATCTTAGGTGAGCTGAAATAACTACTTGAAAGCCGTCTCCCCTGGGAAGCTCCCCTCAACCACATATCCAAGTCTGAAAGTCTGGTGCTTCCAGAATCTCCTGGTTATGCTTTTTCCCTAGAACTGATAACCCTATATCATGAGTACAGGTCTACTTTTCCATCTTCCTGACAGTCTGAGTCCCTTAAAAGATGAGCTCATGGCCAGGCATGGTGGCTCATGCCTGTAATCCCAGCACTTTGGGAGGCCGAGGCGGGTAGATCACCTGAGGTCAGGAGTTCGAGACCTGCCTGACCAACATGGTGAAACCTTGTCTCTACTAAAAAAAAAAAAAAAAAAATACAAAAATTAGCTGATCGTGGTGACTTGCGCCTGTAATCCCAGCTACTCGAGAGGCTGAGGCTGGAGAATCGCTTGAACCGGGGAGGCAGAGGTTGCAGTGAGCTGAGATCGTGCCACTGCACTCCAGCCTGCGCAACAAAGCAAGATTCTGTCTCAAAAAAAAAAAAGATGAGATCGTGCCTTACTGTATCTCCAGCCTCAAATATACTACCTGGTACCTAGTAGATGCCCAATCAGTAAATTTTCAATGAATTAGCAAACAGGGTTGAGCTCAGACAAGAGGTCTAGGCTGGAGATGAAGATCTTGGAGTTTCCTTTTATAAGTGAGAGTTAAAGTCATGATAAACAGCACCACTGAAAGGGATGACCGTTTGGTCTATCATTGACAGAGTTCCTCAATAATAGGAAATAGTTCTAGCTAAGTAGATTTTTAAAACTTTGCCCTCAGAATCAGGTGCCAGGGATCAATATCTGAATAAGGAAGAAGACAAGAGTCTGAGACTGTCATCTCTCCAGGGCTGTCATGAAACTAAAAGTCATTTTTCATTTACCAGCCAGTTCAAGGTTCATTCATCCTTATCAATGTGGTCACACAACGTTATAATAAGCATCAGTCAGAGGCACAAAGATGTTCTGCATGTGATATTTCTGACTTCTGGGTATATTTTGTGCCATATCAAAAATCGGTCAGGTGAGAAACTATAGAAGGAATATACTTTTTTCTTGGATATTGTGACTTCTAAAAAGCTGCCAAAGACATGGGAGGATTCCTTAAAATGTATTTCAAGGCTACTTGAAATAAAGCCTACTACTTTAGAACTCTCTTTCTTATATTTCCAGCCAGATCCTTTTTACACATACCCCTTGTAGGCATCAGGGCTGGGGGTCAAATTCTTTTGAATGCCAAAAAAGATAGATAATAATCCTGGCTGTTTTAGATACCACTGTTAGCTTCATAGCCTTGACCTGTAATTGAATTTCCCTGGGAATTTTATGATATATTGATTGAACCTAATTAAGTCAAGGACCTGCTCTCCATTATCTGCCTTCACAGCCTCTACACAGAGCCATTCAATCCAAACAACATTTAGTAAGTTCCTAATAAGTACAAAGCCCTGTGCTGGGCCTCTGCAAAACATAAAGATAAATAAGCTGTAGTCACTCGTTCTTCAGCAGTCCAGTCTTGGAACAGTTAGGGTGCATACACATAAACTCAAACACAAGAAAACTAAAGCAAACACTCTAGAAGAAATGTACAGACCTACAACCTTAGTGCAAAGTTGACCATTAATTACTGGGTGGAAATGGTAAAGACTGAAATTACTTGTTTGAAATGATAATGACTCATTCTACACACTTTCAAGCATTTGTTCTTTAAACAGAGTGTAAGGAATACTGACTCACTTGGTATTACATACCCCTGTCATTTCCTTCATAATTAACCCAGGCACTTTCTTCTGGTAACCATCATTCTTGTTCCTCCACTTCTGGAGTTCTCATTTGAACATACACAGGGTTTGGGGATAATCTCCTAGGGAATGCGGGAACATTTTAAGGATGACCCTGGGTAACTCTTGTTTCCTTAGCTGCAAAATCTCTTTTTCACATTCTCATTACTTGACTGCCAGTTCCAATAGGTCAGCTCCATGTTGCCCTGAAACTCTGGGCCACTGAGCTTCAACATTCTTGTGTGTGACTCTCCTCTCCACAGGACTTTCCCTAGTACCTTAGCAAAGACTGTGTAGTGCTGAGTTAACATACTTCACAATTCTTTCCCGCTCCTTCGTCATGAGAGACACGAATGTTCTTACAAATCGACTACCATCAAGGCTCCAAGCCAGGCATTTAAGAATTGGATAAACCAAACTTTTATTTTTAAATTAAATTTAATTTTTTTAAAGACAGGGTCTTGCTCTGTTGTCCAGGCTGGAGTGCAGTGGCACCATCATAGCTCATTGCTAGCCTGAAATCCTGAACTCAAAGGATCCTCTCACCTCAGGCTCCTGAGTGACTAAGACTACAGGCACATAACACTATGCCCAGCTAATTTTTAAATTTTTTGTAGAGACAAGATCTTGCTACGTTGCCCAGGCCGGTCTCAAACTCCTGGCCTTTAGTGATCCTCCCACCACAGCCTCCCAAAGTACTGGGATCACAGGCGTGAAATACTGTGCCTGGCCACAAACTTATAAACAGACATCTCTGGCCAGGAGCAGTGGCTCACACCTGTAACCTCAGCACTTTGGGAGGCTGAGGAGGGCGGGTCACTGGAGTTCAGGAATTCGAGACCAGCCTGGCCAACGTGGTGAAACCCTGTCTCTACTAAAAATACAAAAATCAGTCGGGTGTGGTGGCAGACACCTGTAGTCCCAGCTACTTGGGAGGCTAAGGCAAGAGAATCGCTTGAACCCAGGAGGCAGAGGTTGCAGTGAGCTGAGATCGTGCCACTGCACTCCAGCCTAGGTGACAGAGCAAGAGTCCATCTCAAAAATAAATACACGCATCAATAAAATAAATAGACATCTTTCTACCCTAACTTTTGAGAAGAAAAAATATGTTTGAGGAAAATACAGCTATTTCCTTAGAATATCATTTGACATAGTGCTATCATATAACTTCAAGGTAAATGGTATTAGATTTGTATATACGTGTCTGTGTATATATATAGATGTGTATGTATGTGTATCCATCCTAACGCCTATATATACAATGTGTATGTGTGTAAACTTGTAATTTTACACTTCATGGTTATTTTCAGAAACTGCACCCTTAATTAGAGCAGACTACAACCAGGCACTAAGTGCTTTGATTGCATCACGCAGACTTCCAGACTTAAACTGTACGTGTGGTTAATTTAGAAAGTGATCACCATGCTTTCCCTTTGCATAGTAGCTTGAGAAAACCACTTAATCTAAGACTTTGTTACTTTTACAAAATGAGAATGATAATATCTGCCCTTCTGAGCTTTCAAGGTGATTATGAGGAGCAAACAGGATGATGTTGGTAAAACCGCCTTATCTAAATGAAGGGAGTTGTGATTGTTATTCAAGCGTCTTCTAGACCTTTGGGTCCTGTGCCCTTTGCAGACCGTCTGGCAACTTAGCCATTGAGAGCACTGAAAGTGGACTTCTTTGTGTCTTTCCATTAAAATTACGTGTAATCTTGGGCCCTAAAACATCTAAGACCAGAAGCTATTCCTCTCAGAAAATTCTAGAACCTTACCTGTCACTTATTTATTCAATGAGTGTTTTATTAGATGTTCCTCTGTGCCAGGCATAGCAAGAGACCTTGGAGATACTAAGACAAATAATTGACAGTCCCTGCCTCCCATCTAGCAGAATATTGGCTTGGAACCTAACAGAAAGAAACAAATCAATCAATAAAATGTTATAGGTGCTAAATAGAGGCATGTGTAGAGGAGAAACAGAGAGAAGGGCGTGGTTGAATCTAGCAGTGGGTGGGAGTATGCTGAACTTTGCCGATTGCCTCCCTAACAATCATGCTTCCCCCTCCCTCACACCATCTCCCACTAAACTGACTTGAAAGTCAAATACTGTACTCTCTCTCTCACCCTTCCTAGCAACTAAACATGCATGTAACATAGACAGATTCAATATAAGTGTGTGTGTAACTGCTGGGTGGTTTCCGGGAAAGTGTTGCTTTCTTAATAAAGGGCTGTGACTGTGTTTTTCAGAGATAGCCACAGCAATATCTCCCACCCTATGTGCTCTTCTCATAATATGATCTTAAAACTCCCCCTGTCAGCTGGGCGCAGTGACTCACACCTATAATCCCAGCAATCTGGGAGGCCAAAGTGGGCAGATCGTTTCAGCTCATGAGTTCGAGACCAGCCTGAGCAACATGGCCAAACCCTGTCTTTACAAAAAATAGCCAATCATGGTGGTGCATGCCTGCAGTTGCAGCTACTCTGGATGCCGAGATGGGAGGATGGCTTGAGCCTGGAGGTTACAGTGAGCTGAGATCACGCCACTACACCCCAGCCTGGGTGATAGAGCCAGACCTTGTCTCAAAAAACAAAAACAAAAACAAACCCCAAAACTTCTACTGTTAAGAGATGGGGTCAGGCTGAGCGCAGTGGTTCACGCCTGTAATCCCAGCAATTTGGGAGGCCAAGGAAAGAGGATGGCTGGAGCTCAGAAAGTGAAGATTGCCGTGAGCTCCAGCCTGGGTGACAGAGGAAGACTCTGTCTCAAAAAAAAAAAAAAAAAAAAAAAAGAGAGACAGAGCGAGAGAGAGAGAGAGATGGAGTCAATGTCCTCTTTCCTCTTCCTTGACCCTGGAGTGAACTTTATGATTGTCTTAGCCAGTAGAGTGCAATGGAAGTGACATTGTGTGACACCTGAAACTAGATAATAAAAATTCCATGCATGTCCACCACTTTGTTCTTTCAGAATACTTGCTTCTGGAATCCAGCGGCCATGTTGTGAGGAAGCCCAAACTAGCCCATGCTGAGAGACCACATGGCAAGGCCACATGCAGATCAGAGTCCCAGCCAGCAGTTAGCATCAATCAGACATGTAAGTGAGAACATCACTCAATAATTGCAGCCCCAGCCCCTGAGTCATTCTCAGCCTTTGAACCTTCCTAGCAGAGACCCCAGACACTGTGGAGCAGAGACAACCTTTCCCTACTGCACTCTGCACAAATTCCTGTACCACAGAATCTGTGAACATATTAAAATGGTTGATGTGTGCCACTTAGTGTTAGGGTGGTTTGCTTCACAACTCTGGTAACTGGAACATAGATGTGTCTGGCATTACCATTTCTCCTTTCTTCCAGCCTGGATTCTAGGAGGTGGGCAGGGTGTGAGCAGAGACATCTTACCACCATGTAGTAAAAGCATGATGTTGGCTTTGATGTTGCTGATTTGCTAAACCAACACCCACAAATGTTTATCTCCAGGCCTCTTGGAATATGAGAGAAAAAAACAAAAAACAAAAAAAAAAAACCCACTGGTTTATTTAAGCCACTCTCTGCCAAGTTACCTGTTACTTGTAGTTAGAAGCGCCCCTGCTGGAAAGATCTGGTAGATTTGTGGGGGATAAAACTTGATTTTAAAATGTTAATGAATGTCTAATCAGAATAAAAGTAGAGATAGCAATTATAGCCTACTCTTCTGTTTGACTATGAAGAAAATGAGAGAAACGAATTAGTAGCTAGGGGAATCCTAAGGGCAAATTTTATAGTCTGTGAGGAAATATCTAGTAGAACCAGAAAGATTAAAAACTGGAGCAACAATAACCTCAGCAATTACTGGTACAGTTCAGCCCTGCATTGGCCCTCCTATCTTCAACAAGTCTCAAAGACTCTCTTGGAAATTTTCAAAGCAGGGCTGGCTTCATGGGCTTGTGACCTGTACAGTTTCACAGGTCTCCTTGCTTAAAGGGACCCTGTATTTGATTTAATGCTTTGCTGTCACTGTCTTGAAATTAGTAATTTTTGAACAAGGGACCCTATGTTTTCATTTTGCACTAAGTCACATAAATAATGTAGTCAGTCTCACTTAAAATTTTCCTGCTTCCATTCATGTGAAGATGTTTAGAAACAACTTGGAGGCCAGGCATGGTGGCTCACACCTGTAACTGCCAGCACTTTGGGAGGCCAAGGCAGGAGGATCACTTGAACCGAGGAGTTTGAGACCAGCCTGGGCAACATAGTGAGACCCAGTCACTACATAAAATTTTTTAAAATTAGCCAGGCATGGTGGCACGTGCCTGTAGCCCCAGCTACTCACTGGGCTAAGGCAGGAGAATTGTTTGAGCCTGGGAGGTCAAGGTTGCAATGAATTGTAATTGAGCCCCTGCATTCCAGCCTGGATGACAAAGTGAGACTCTAGTCTCAAAAAAAAAAAAAGGAGAGATTGAGAGAGAGAAAGAAACAACTTGGACTTTGATTACCAATGGATCTCTGTCTTAAAGGCACTATATTTTTCCATTTTTTAAATTCACAAGACCCTTGGGGCCCTTGAATTTATTCTGTATATTTATGTAAACCAGCATAGCCATTGTTGTTGGAGGCCTACATTCTTCTGATTTTAAATAACATGATATATGTTATACATACAATTGATTCTTGAACAACGTAGGTTTGAACTGTGCAGGTCCACTTATTCGTGGATTTTTTTTTCTGATAAAAGTATAGGGTGTGTCTGCCTCTCCTGCTTTCCCTTCCACCTCTTCCACCTCTTCTGCCTCTGCCACCCCTAAGACAACAAGACGAACCTCCTCTGCCTTCTCCTCCTCAGTCTACTCAATGTGAAGACAACAAAGATAAGGAACTTTATGACGGTCCACTTTCACTTAATGAATAGTAAACATATCTTCTCTTTCTTACAATGTTCTTAATAGCATTTTTTCTCTAGCCTTACTTTATTGTAAGAATAAAGTATATAATAATATAACATACAAAATATGTGCTAATTGACTGTTTATGTTATTGGTAAGGCTTCCAGTCAACAGGAGGCTGTTAGTAATTCAGTTTTTAGGGAGTCAAAAATTATACTCAGATTTTCAACTGAACATGGGGCTGGGGGTTGATGCCCCTTACCCCACCCAGTGTTGTTCAAGGGTCAACTGTGCATATCCTCAGATGGACATTAAGACAGTAGTCTTTTCTTTTCTTTCTTTTTTTTTTTTTTGAGACTGAGTCTTGCTCTGTCGCCCAGGCTGGAGTGCAGTGGTGCGATCTCGGCTCACTGCAACCTCCGCCTCCCAGGTTCAATTGATTCTCCTGCCTCTGCCTCCCGAGTAGCTGGGACTACAGGCGCCCGCCACCATGCCCGGCTAATTTTTGTATTTTTAGTAGAGACGGGGTTTCACCGTGTTAGCCAGTGTGGTCTCGATCTCCTGACTTCGTGATCCACCTGCCTCGGCCTCCCAAAGGGCTGGGATTACAGGCATGAGCCACTGTGCCTGGCCAACAGTAGCCTTCTCTATTGGGGAAATTTTCCAGCCCTGAGGAATCCTGGGCTAGATTATTGCAAACCCAGTTAGACTCCTTATTAAAACCCTGCCATTTCAGCCTGTGTATACTCCACTCACCACCTGTATCACAATGGCCAATCACACTCGCAGAGCTGTGCATCTGTTCCTCAAGAACTATGCCACACATCACCCAGATAATTTGGCAGCTTGGCAGCCCACTACTGACTAATACCTTCCATATGACCAACTAAAACATCTCTTCCACAGTAACTATGACTTCTCCCAGCCATTCTTTCCACCGCCTACCCTGGAATTACAATCAGGCCTATAGCATAAGCTCCAGGTCAATCTCTGGCATACAATTCATGGGGCAAAGACTTGGTATGAGGTCTCTAAAAAAAATGCAACTAACTAAAGGAGATTCTTTATAGGTAGAATGGCCTTGGTTGCTCTGTGATGTAGTTTGGATATTTGTCCCCACCCAAATCTCATCTAGAATTATAATCCTCAATGCTGGAGGTGTGGCCTGGTAGGAGGTGTTTGGATCATGGAAGTGGATCCCTCATGGCTTGGTGCTGTCTTTGGAATAGTGAGGTCTCAAGAGATCTGGTCATTTAAAAGTATGTGGTACCTCCCCTCTGCATGCACACTCCCTCTCTTGCTGCTGCTTTCACCAGGTGTGCACCTGCTCCGCCTTTGCCTTTCGCCATGAGGCCTCGCTAGAAGCCAAGCAGACGCCAGCACCATGCTTCCTGTACAGCCGGTAGAACCATGAGCCAATTAAACCTCCTTTCTTGATAAATGACTGAGTCTCAGGTATTTCTTCAAAACAATGCAAGAACAGCCTAATACACTATACCTTTTACATCTAATCTCTCTGGCTGTCCAGAAGACTTCAGGATGTCTCTCTGAGGACATGGATGGCTAAAAATGGTCAAGTGAGAGTGAGACTTCATCAACTTTCATTGAGGTGGACAAACAAAACAACATCACTGTTTCCTTTCTATGTTGAGCTTACCAGAATCCAGGACTTCCCCCATTGGTCCCCATAGACACTTCCCGAAGTGTGGTAAGCAGAATGTTCTGCAAAGCTGTCATTTTCAGCCATCAGGTATATGTCGTAATTATAGATTTGGAATTCCAGAGGCAGAATTAATTCTCTTTCTATAGACAAGGTGATTGGGTTTCCAGCTAGCTGAGCTGTTTGCAGCCCCACCAAGAGCAAAAGCTAGGAATGGGGGTGGGAGGTATGTTGGATGGATGGACCACATATAATGAGAGTGTAGTTAGAGAGACAGAAGGATGGTAGTGGATGTCCATGAGGGTGTCTATGGCTCCTTCTCCCCAGAAATAAGATGGCAGACCATTGCCAAGCTCTCTCATCCTCCCCACCAGTGAGCAGGAAAATGCTGGCACCCCCAATGGACCTGGCTCTAACTGGCTCTGGGCTTGGGGTGAGGCTGACAGTTCTTTCTAGCAGATGAGCATGTGTGCTGTGGGTCAGGGACATTGAAGCAGAAACTTGGCCCTTCTCCAGTCACCCCTCCCTGTGCTAGATGGATTCATGCCTGCACTTTTGTTAGCAGGGCTTGACAGCCTTTTTTCGTATTTTCCTGTAGTCACTAAAGTGTTTGGGACTTTTTAAAAAAATACATCCCCCCCACCCTTGCCGCCCATGAGATGGAGTCTCACTCTTTCACCCAGGCTGGAGTGCAATGGCGCAATCTTGGCTCAATGCAACCTCTGCCTCCCGGGTTCAAGAAATTCTCCTGCCTCAGCCTCTCAAGTAGCTGGGATTACAGGTGGGCGCCACCACGCCCAGCTAATTTTTGTATTTTTAGTAGAGACGGGGTTTCACCATGTTGCCCAGGCTGGTATGGAACTCCTGACCTCAGGTGATCCACCCACCTTGGCCTCCCAAAGTGCTGGGATTACAGGCGTGAGCCACCGCTCCCAGCCTTAAAAAAATACTTTTTAAAAGAGCAATGTTAGGTTCACAGCAACATAGAGAGGATGGTACAGAGATTTCCCTTATACCCCCTTCCCTGATACATGCATAGCCTCCCCATTATAAACATCCCCACCAGAGTGGTGAATTGGTTACAACTGATGCACCTACATTGGCACGTCACCATCACCCAATGTCCACAGTTTACATTAGGGTTCACTCTTGGTGTTGTACATTCTATGGGTTTGGACAAATGTGTAATGACATGTATTCACTATTTTAGTGTCATAAAGAACAATTTCCCTGCCATAAAAACCCTCTGTGCTCTGCCTCTTCATCCCTTCCTCCCACAAGCCTTGGGAAAACACTTACCTTTTTATTTACTGTCTCCATAGTTTTGACTTGTCCAGAATGTCATGAAGTTGCAGTCGTATAGTATGTGGTCCTTTGAGACTGGCTTCTTTCACTTGGTAAAATACATTCACTTTTCCTCCATGTCTTTTTGTGGCTTGATAGCTCCTTTCTTTTTAGCACTGAATAATTTTCCATTCTCTGGACATACAGTTTATCTATTCACCTACTTAAGGGCATCTTGGTTGCTTCCAAGTTTTGGCAATTATGAATAAAGCTCAGTGACCATTTTTTTAAAATAAATTTTTGTATTTGTTTTTAGTGACAAATGGAAACATACTATCAGAAAAATAAAAAGAAGAAAATGGAATTCTACTGACCCAGAAGGAAAAGCCAATAAAAGCCATAGGTATTTGGTAAATATCCTCAGGACTGCTTTCTGAGTCCACAATAGAGAGACCCTGTGGTTAAATGCCTACATAGTGTGGCAGTCTGAAGTCATTGCAGCCCAAATATCTTGAAGAGACACATCATCCACAGGTATACTTTTAAAATCTTCAATTTCCTCTCCCACCCACTGTCCCACACTCAACTCAACTCTTGCCTTTCAAAACCCCTCCGAAAATATCCTCCTCCAATCCTAGCCAAGGTGCCTCTTATCTTTCTCCTCCTTCTTTCCTCTCAATTCTCATCAGAAAAGCCCAAAGGAGTTCCTTTGGCAAGATAGGTCTTTCTATAGAGAATGAGGAAGAGGAAGAAACCTAGTGGGCAAGGTTAGAATTCTCTTTTGGAGGTGGAGAGAGGGGAAAAGTGAGAAATCATTTTCTTGTCTTATATGTGCTTTTTTTTTTTTTTTTTTTGAGACAGAGTTTCGCTCTTGTTGTCCAGGCTGGAGTGCAATGGTGCAATCTCGGCTCACCACAACCGCTGCTTCGTGGGTTCAAGCAATTCTTCTGCCTCAGCCTCCTGAGTAGCTGGGATTACAGGCACCCACCACCACGCCCAGCTAATTTTTTTATTTTTAATAGAGACAGAGTTTCTCCACATTGGTCAGGCTGGTCTCAAACTCCTGACTTCAGGTGACCCATGCACCTTGGCCTCCCAAAAGTGCTGGCATTACAGGCATGAGCCACCGTGCCTGGCCTGTGCATCTTTTAAAAAGTGAATGTCTTGGTCAGGCACGGTGGCTTACGCCTGTAATCCCAGCACTTTGGGAGGCCAAGGTGGGAGTTCAAGACAAGCCTGCCCAACATGGTGAGACCCCATCTTTACTAAATATGCAAAAATTAGCCAGGTGTGGTGGTGGGCACCTGTAATCCCAGCTATTTGGGAGGCTGAGACAGGAGAATTGCTTGATCCCAGGAGGTGGAGGTTGCAGTGAGCCAAGATCACGCCACTGTACTCCAGCCTGGGTGACAAAGCGAGACTCCATCTCACAAAAAAAAAAAAAAGAAAAACAAAAGTGAATGTCTTTCTGCAACAGTACTTTTTGTATAATAATTTTGAATGGCTTCATGTATACCACTGTATAGATAACCTGTAATTTCTTTCACCAAACTACTGTTTAGTTTATTCTCAACTTTCACGTATATGGAAAAGTCTGTGATAAAGATTTGTTAGCTAAATCTTTGCACATACCCACTATTACTGACCTAGGATACTTCTCCAAAAGTAGAGATTCTGGTACATTACTTAGTATATTTTTGGCTACATATTTAGGTGCGGCTTAAGTTGCCTACAAGTGTATTTGTAGGTGAGAAAAAGTCAGAGCTAGCATGGTGACTCTGTTCCATGGTGGCAAGGACTGAGGTTCTTATCCCATGGCCCTCCCGCTTCTAGACATCGCTCTTGTCTTTCTGATCTATCACAATTTTATTCCAGACAGCACAACAGGGAAAAGGAGGAACAACAGACTACAGCCTTGCCCTTTAAGGGCTTCACCTTGAGGTTACACACATCACTTCTGCTCTCATCCCAGTGGCCAGAACTTGTTCATATACCCATTCCTAGCTGCCAGAGGAGCTGGCAATATTACCTTTTAATTCTGGTAGCATGGCTAAAAATTCATTACCATAGAAGAAGAGGTTAATGAGCACCCATATTTTTAAGGTTTTGGATATATACTCCCTTATCAGTCTGCAGGAAGATTGTAGCAATTTACACTTCTATCACTCTTGCCGACACAGGACGTTTTAAATATCTTGCCAAATTAATAAGTGAAGAAAATTATCATCATGCTATTTTATTTTGCATTTAGTTTCTAGTGATGTTGGCAACATTTTTTTCTACTGAAATACATGTTATAAGTGGCTACAACAATTTATTCTGAATTCGGAGTTAAGTGGGAAGTTCAGATTTCAAGATTAAACACTCTAATCTCGAAATGCACACCACTATGCAGGGCTATTTTGTTACAGTCAATTCCAATCATGGTTACAGACAATTCCAACCATGGTTCTCAGGGGTGATTCCTTTCCCTTCACCATGTATGAACCTACTATTGTCAAGTAGGTCTGCCTTTGGGTTTTACTATTTCAAAGACGTGCATGGTATGGTGAGGCAGCCTCCTTCAGGCTAGGGGGAGATTACTCAGACCTTGAAGGGACTGCTGCTTGTCATTCCAGCTAGACTAGGGTCAGTGCTATCTTTGCTCATTTGGTGATGCAGGTCACCCAGAACCACTAATCCTAAATCACACTGGATAGCCTGAGCCAGGTCCACTAGAACTCCTGCCAGGTCTGGAAGTTGTCCCCTGTATCTGTCAGAAAAACTAGGTTATGCTGGGGTAACAAACACTCCCAAATTTCAGTGTCTTAAAACAATGAAGGTTTTGTTATGTTTGTTATTGTCAATCTTGGGTGGGTGTCACCTTTATCAAAAGATCAAGTTAATAGGGCATCACATCCGGAACACGGCCAGTCACTAACATGGTAAACATGCACTCACTCATAAAGGCTTTTCCTCAGAAGCCACCAATGTTACTTCCACTCACACTGGCTAAAGCAAGTCATGTGTCTATACCTAATTTCAAAGGGGAAGGAAGTGTAACACCATCATGTGTTCTGACGGAGAAAAGCCAGAAATACTGGGGATAGCACTAATGACCACCACACTCTATGCCCACGGAAGTGAGAGGTGGGAGAGCGGGCTTCACCATTCAGGAGGGAGCATCCATAGTCATCTCAGCGGGTTTCCTAAGGGTCTAGGCGTGCCTCCCATGGCCCTTATTAGCCTATAGGTCCTTAAAGACAATGGCTTACCTCATTTGCTTTGGCTCCCCAGCACCTGACACATCTCTTAGTGCATAGTAATTGTTCAGCAAACATTGACTTAATGGGAGATGAGAAAGGGGATAATATTCCTGGAGTAGCTATTATATAAAAAGATGTGGGCTGGGCGTGGTGGCTCACACCTGTAATTCCAGCATTTTGGGAGGCTGAGGCGGGTGGATCACCTGAGGTCAGGAGTTCAAGACCAGCCTGACCAACATGGTGAAGCCCCGTCTCTACTAAAAATACAAAAAATTATCCAGGCATGGTGGCAAGTGCCTGTAATCCCAGCTACTTGGGAGGCTGAGGTAGGAGAATCACTTGAACCCAGGAGGCAGAGGTTGCAGTGAGCCAAGATCATGCCAAGAGCAAAAGTCCGTCTCAACATCCAGAGGCTGGAGAGCATTGGAACAAAATGTTAAGAAAGGTGGCCTCTTGCTTAGGGCAGTCTGAGTCACCACAGGGAAGAAGCTAGACTAGCAAGTAATATGCTATTTACATGATGTGGGGAAATAGAGGGGAAATGGTGGGTGGCTAGAATGAAAGGATATTGACCCACTATTGTCATCGTCACACACCCATACACATGTAGCCTTTAATCACACACATACTCTCAGCATGTCTGAGTTCACAAGTATGTCCAGACATGTCTCTAATATATAATTTTTTGCCAAAAAAAATGAGTTATACTGTATATTCTGCATTATACTTTATCTTTTTTTCACTTCAAAATATTTTGTGAAAACTCTATATAAAAGAGTGAAGAATCTAAATATATTTTAGGATAGGGAGACTCAAATGAATTGTAATTAAAACATAGTGACCAATAGACTAATTAATCAATGTTAGAGTGAGAACTTTGGAGTCATGATTTTTAGATCTACAGCCCTACCCAGTACATTTGAATCTACATCTCTCTGTCTGTATATCTGTCTACCTACATACATACCTATCCATCATCTAACTAGCTATTTACTTTACCAGCGATGATGGGCTAGGTTAGCCTCCAGTAACAAACAACTGAAATGTCAGTATCTTACTAAGTGTATTTCTCCATCCTACTACATGTCCAGTGCAGGCTGGGAAGACTTTGCTCATCTAGCCAATTGGGAGCCAGTATGATGTAGGCTCCATTTATTTCACCCAACAGAGAGATAGAATATGGCAAAGCACACCCTAGTTCCTAAAGCTTCACTCTGAAGTGATACATGTTTTTACTTCCACTCACAATTTATTGGCCAAAGCAAGTCTCATGGCCAAGCTAACTCCAAAGCAGAACTGCTGCCATGCAACCCTATCACGTCCCCAAAAGAAACTAGAACATTTGCAAATGGCCCAGATGACACTCTGTTTGTTTGTTTGAATTTCTAAACAATTTGGCAGTAGAAACTGGGTTGGAATGGAGAGTAAAATCTTTCCTGATTTGAAAATCCTTTAAGAGGATCAAATGATTTAACCATATTAGTCAGAGTTTGCATCATAAACCATTTCCATTTCTATCTAAAACTATATTTTGTCCCTCCCCTTAATCCTCTGCTCATATAATATCAAACAAACAAGAAAGTAAAGAAGTATCTGGCACTGGTAACACAGGGGGCAATTTTGTGATACGCTAAAAAGCCCAGCGTTATTCATTCTAGGTGATCTAAAACAAAATATGAATTTTGATTAAATTGTTTAAAAATTATCTTAGATAATTGAATCTTAACATAAAGCACTATTGGAAGTAATTCGCATCAGGAAACTATTAGGAAAATAATCGATAACAATATGTCACTTTGGCACCAGTTTATTTCAGATGTTGCCTACTGAATATATTGACTGGTGAAATGTTTGAGGTCTTTTTCAAAAAGTAGTAGATTATATAGATTATATGAAAACTACATCTGCAGCTGCTATACGATGTGTCTAAGGCATTATCATCTGTTGAATTTGTTGGTGGATCCTAAGAGACCTTAGCCTTAGGGAGGAGAATAATGGAATAGGTCATCAGAGGGCAACTGAGACAAGGACAAGTTGTGTATCCACTGGAAGTAAGGTATACAGCCGTCTGTCAGGTGGGGGCTGGGACAAAAGCCATAGCCGCTTGTTGAGCCCTGTGGAAGCTACAGATTTTGGGCAAACAGGTTCCAGTGATGAACTTTTTTTTTTTTTTTTGAGATGGAGTTTCACTCTTGTTGCCTAGGCTAGAGTACAATGGCGAGATCTTGGCTCACTGCAACCTCTGCCTCCCGGGTTCAAGCGATTCTCCTGCCTCGGCCACCCGAGTAGCTGAGATTACAGGTGCCCGCAACCACACCCAGCTAATGTTTGTATTTTTAGTAGCGATGGGGTTTCACCATGTTGGCCAAGCTAGTCTTGAACTCCTGACCTCAGGTGATACACCCGCCTCGGCCTCCCAAAGTGCTGGGACGTGAGCCACCATGCCCGGCCCCAGTGATGACTTTGATGAAACTGGGCACAAATGCTTATTTAGAACCAACTTCGTCAACCCACTGGTAAATACACACCAGGCATGAGAAGAGAAAAATGGGAGAGATGGTGGGACCCCAAGGATGACAGTTTGCAACTCTCAGAAAGGAAAAACATGAACATGTTCCTATGTATTAAACAACTCTTAACTCCATTTTAATGGCTTTGCAACATCTTAGAGATTTGCTGACATTTATTCATTTCCTTATTGTTAGTCATTTAGTTTATTTCTAATATTTCATTATTATAGGTTATATTGAAATATATGCATAAAACTCTGTCTACATTTCAAATAATTTCCTTGAGATCAATCCCTAGAAGTGAAATCACTGGGTCAAAAGACACAAACATTGTAGCAGTTTTGAAACATGACCCTAAAATTCTTTGCCACTCCTCTCATGGAGAACCAGGGTCTATTTTCCCTCCCTTTGAATCTGGGTAGACTTATGACAACATCAACCAAGAGAGTACTCTGCCATTCAGCATGATGGCTGGAGCACTCATG
Source organism: Pongo pygmaeus (assembly GCF_028885625.2). Classification (NCBI taxonomy): domain Eukaryota; kingdom Metazoa; phylum Chordata; class Mammalia; order Primates; family Hominidae; genus Pongo; species Pongo pygmaeus. The sequence continues at coordinate 20,385,010 of NC_072378.2, forward strand.
CTTGGAGCCCTGAACCACCATATGAACAATCGGGCTACCCTAAGGCCACCATGCTGTGAGAAGCCAAGCCACTTGAAGGCCACATAAATCATTCCACATACCTAGTTTTTGTATCACACCAGTCCAGGTGCCAAACTTGTGAGTGAACAAACCTTCAGTGGGTTCTAGGCACAGCTTCTGAGTCACCCCAAGCCTTCAAGTCCCCAGCCAAGGTGCTGCACGTTACAGAGACAAGCCATCCCCACTGTATGCTATCCAAATCTGATCCGCAGAATCTGCGAACACAATAAAGTGGTTGTTTAAAGCCAAGGTTTCCGGGTAATTTTTCACACAGCTGTAGTAACTGAAACAAACATTTTTAGGGTTCTTGATATATGCTGTCAAATTGTTGTCTAAGCAGCTCATAGCAATTTGGCCTCCCACCTAGGATATATGAGCATTCCCATCTCACTGCTCTTGATCCACACTGACAGATTTTAGAGTTTATCTCTTTTTTTATTTTTACATTTTTATTATAGAAAATAAATATTCACAAAAATTAGAGAATAATATATTGAACACCCATGTACCTATCACCCAGTTTCAATAATTCCTGCTTATTTCATCTCCTCTGTTTCTTGCCCTGATTTCTACTTCCTATCAGCAGAGCAGCTATATGTCTTTTCTCCTCTTCCTCCTCCTCCCCTTCTTCCTCCTCCTCCTTCTTCTTCTTCCTTCTTCTTTGAGAGAGGGTCTCACTCTATTGCCCAGGCTAGAGTTCAGTAGCATGATCCTAACTCATTGCAACATTGAACTCCTGGGCTCAAGTGATCCTCCAGCCTCACCCTTCCAAAGCGTTGGGATTACATGCGCCACCATACCCAGCAAAGCTGCTGTATTTCTATATCACTCTTTTTAAGCAAAAGCACGTTTGCTTCTCCTAGTCGGTGATGACCAGGATTTTCCAGAAATAGCCAGATTAGACACTAAATAAATAAACAGCAATGGAAGAAGAAAGGAAGATAATCGCTGCTATGTATTAAATAGGTACAATGAGCTAGGCACTATTCTAAACATATCATACAAAATAACTCATTTAAGTTTCATAGGGACCCATTAATTCGCATCGTCCCATTTTACATATAAGGACATAGAGGTACAGGAAACAGCAATTTGTTAAAATTTGCACAGCTAGCTAGTATGTGGTGAAAACAGAAACTGAACTCAAGCAGTCCAGCTCCAAAGTCTATACTGATGAACACTGTACTACATTTTTTCTCCAGGGACACCTGATTCTGTGGCTGGCTACAGCAAATTAGTTAGTGTGGCACATTGATCTGATTCCCTTATCTACCATTACTTCGGTTATTGAGGAGATATTTGAAGGCTGGAGGTAAAATATGTTGCCATTTGATTGGGTGGCTGAAGAAGTATGGCTGTTTATGTGCAGGGCCTTGTAAAGAAAAAGCCAGCCCAGGAAAGAATTATAGCTTAATAAGTTCAGGGTTTTTATTTCATAAGGAGTTGGGTCTCATCCATATTAAAAGAAAAAAAATGTAACCTTTGGATTAACATGGAGGGATGGTGTTGCTTCATAGCTAATTCCTAAGGAAGTAACAGAAAAAGTAAAAAAAAAAAAAAAAAAGCTCCTCCAAAAATCCACCAGCAGCAATCAGAAGAGGAAAGGAGCACATGCTAATACCATAAGCCTTCAACAAGGTGGTACAGGAAGAAAACAACATTCTGGAGCTAAGCAGGACAGCATCTTGGCAGGGCTACCAATCCCAGCTCTTTCACTCATGGGCCATAAAATCCCAAGCATTCTCACCAGTATTCTAAATCTGCAAAGAGCCCATCGGTATGCTTTATCCTTATCTTTTCTGTCTTCTGACTGCAGTGAATGAAAATGGCTGCTGGGGAGAAATTGGGTGAAACAGTCAACTGGAATAACATGAATGAGAAGACTCCAGGGCTGTACTCTTAATTGGAGAAGGGAGCCAAAGCCTGTGGAAATGGGTACACCAGAGGGATGAACTGAGATAGAAATAAGCCCAGAGCTCAGGTTTTCTAATGAAGAAACATAGAAACATAGTCTCTGCTGAGCTCCCCCTGCCATGCCCGGAGGGTGCAAAAAAGCAGGAAACACCCAGCCGCAAATTATAGCACTTTGGGGAAAACAAACTGGTCTCAGATAAGGTGGGAAGGCAGTCACGAAGTCACCCACACTCCATCAGAGCAAACAGGGGGTTTGACAGAGCTGCCCGAACTTGAGCAAGATGAAAAGAATCAGCCCTGGCAAGGAGGCAGTGGTGCCTGCGGGGATGGGGGTGGAGTGGGGGTGGAAGAAACACAGCCTCACAAAAGACAAACACACCACAGCCGGCCTGAAAATTCAACTCAAGGAAAAGAAGTGGGGCTGGGTGCAATGGCTCACACCTGTAATCCCAGCACTTTGGGAGATCCAGGCAGGAGGATTGCTTTAGCCCAGGAGTTCGAGACCAGCCTGGGCAACATAGTGAGTGAGACCTCATCTCTACAAAAAAAAAATAAAAAGATTATCCTGGTGTGGTAGCTAAATTTTTTCCCCTGAGTAGACCCAGCTACTCGGCAGGCTGAGGTGGGAGGATCGCTTGAGCCCAGCAGGTTGAAACTGCAGTGAGCCATGATTACGCCATTGCACTCCAGCCTGGGTGACAGAGCAAGACCCTGTCACAAAAAAAAAAAAAAAATGGCAAAGAAGGAATCACCCTTACCAGAGTCTCAAGGACAAGGCAGAGCAACCCAGGTGATGAGGGCTTTCAGGAGAGGCCTACTACAGAGAGGGGAGATTGAGGAGAAGAGGAGGGAGGGTAAGAGAATATCCACAGGAGGCTTCCTCTTATCCCTTTGTATGATTCAAGGGAGTGAGCGAGTCAGCTCCCATTTTAGGACCGTTCCATGAACCCTTCAGAAGACAGCTATTTGAGCACCACAACATGTAGGGCAGTAAGCTCTTTTCATGAATGAACTCATCTAATCCTCACAGCAACCTTTAGATAGATATGATTATTGCTCCACTTTAGAGATAAGGAAACTTGCTCATGAGCACACAACTCTGGTCCCAGCAGGCTCTGGGTCCAGAGGCCTATCCATTATACTTCTTTGGCTCTCCTTTACTGAAAGAGAGGTCTTATCTTGCTCCAGAGGTGGAGGACCCCATGGCTTTACCAGGTAGGCAGAAAAACTAACCACAGACTGCCCAGCCTGGGAGAAGTTATGAGTTCTTCGATCCTCCTCCCCACTCCTAACCCCCGAGAGTTGCTGGGTAGAAAGGAGGACAGTGGCTCCATCCGGTTACACTCTCACAAACAAACCATATTTTCTATGTAAATAACCAGCTGAAATTAATCTGATCTCTATTAAGTGTTAAGATCTTTCTCTTAGGTAAATGAAAATCCCTTCACCAACAGGTTTAGCTTCCCAGGCTGTAGACTACACCCATGCATAAAACACCCACACAGGCACACAGGGCTTGCAGCAGTGTTTTACACAGACATAATTATGACTCACAAATAAGCATGGCTGGAGCTAAAGAGCTCAACTAGAAATTACATAAGCATGGATGACATCCATTTTCTACTTGAGGAGTACTAACATGAAGCATTGTGGATTGGAGATTAAATTAGCAGAAGGCAGAATAGGCCATTTATTGTGATGAATTCCTGCAAGTGGGGATCTGTCTTGTAATCATGGGTCCACTGTGGGGGTGTAATAGTTCACCAATTAACAATAAACCCAATGATAAACCCAAAGGTTGCTTGCAGGAAGGCCCCTGGCCTGCAAATCAACGACTCTAAAAGTTTTTCTTTCTACACTTCATATCTGGTGTTCTAGAGTTGTTTATCTTGACATGATCTCATTCCCACCTGTTTGCTGAAGAGAAGTGAGCTGATAAATTTTGATTGCTCCAAGAAAGTACCTAAATTCTATCAAACTCAAGTTAAAAATAAGAAAAGAGGACACTGCTAGGACCCTCAGCTCAGAAGCATGGGGGAAAAAGGAAGTGTCTACATCGTGCAGGGTAGCAAAAGTGTTCCGTCCAAATGTTGTACCCTCCTCTCTGTTTAGCCCCCTCTGTCTTATTTGTTATTTAATCTTTTTTTTTTTTTTTTTTTTTTTTGAGACAGAGTCTCATTCTGTGGCCCAGGCTGGAGTGCAGTGGTGCAATCTCAGCTCACTACAACCTCTGGCCCCCAGGTTCAGGTGATTCTCCTGCTTCAGCCTCCCAAGTAGCTGGGATTACAGGTGCGTGCCACCACACTTTGCTAATTGTATTTTTTAGTAGAGATGGGTTTTCACCATGTTGGCCAGGCTGGTCTTAAACTCCTGGCCTCAAGTGATCTGCCTACCTTGGCCTCCCAAAGTGCTGGGATTACAGGCATGAGCCACCACACCCGGCCACTCGTTAATCTTTTTCTAAAATTTTTGATGTATGAGTGTGTGAGAATAGGAGAAAACTTGTGAGAATAGGAGAGATAGAAGAAGTTGATTGTGGCCCTACCTCCAATGATCTATTTATTATTATTATTATTATTATTATTGCTTTCTCTATGGCATATCCACATGTTGGCACATGTAAAGGTGTTAATTGTGAAGACATAGAAGGTAGAGAGTAGTAGTTACCTCAAATAAAGAACAATGACTGAGAGCTGTATTGGCACAGGTCACAGTCCCTTCCTAAGGGAGGTAGATCGATCCAGGAAATAATCACATATATTGGGAGACTCTGGGGGCCATCCCTGATTCAATCTTGGGTGTTTAGATTCCATTGAGAACAAGTCAGTAAGGACTACTACCATTTAGGGACATTGTGCGTATAGGAGGGTTTGGAATGTGCACATGTTTAGAGGACAGACAGCAGTGAAGGATCCAGGAAGAGGGACAGGAAAAGGAGAAGGATCAGGGGAAAACCATGGAAGCCAACAGAGTAGAGTTTCAAGAAGGACAGGGTGAGCTAAAAGTTCAAATAGTCATCTTCTTGAGTCTTTTCGCTACTTAAAAAAAAAATGTCCTTTCAGCCGGGCACAGTGGCTCATGCCTGTAATCCCAGCACTTTGGGATGCCGAGGCAGGTGGATCACCTGAGGTCAGGAGTTGGAGACCAGCCTGGCCAACACGGTGAAACCCCATCTCTGCTATTAATACAAAAATTAGCTGGGTGTGGTGATTCATGCCTGTAATCCCAGCTACTCGGGAGGCTGAGGCAGGAGAATCGCTTGAACCCGGGAGGCAGAGGTTGCAATGAGCTGAGATGGCACCATTGCACTCCAGCCTGGGTGACAAGAGCGAAACTCCATCTCAAAAAAAAAAAAGTCCTTTCTGGATCCTACACATCCCCTCCTACTCTCTTGCCAGCTACTGTGCAATCAAGAGTCCTTTCTCACTCTCAACCCAGTCCCTGAGTGATTCAATCTATATTCATAGTATCATAGTTTCAACTACCTCCTGCCTACATGGTGAAGACTCTCAAACCTACTCCTCCTGCCTAGACCTCTCTCTCTCTCCCTGTGTGTGTGTGTGTGTGTGTGTGGGTGTGTGTAGTTTAGGCTCACTTTTTTCAACTACCTACTAAACAATTTCCCCTAAATACTCCACAGTCCCCCAAATATCCCACAGTCCCCTAAATGCCCCACAATCCCTACGGAACTTTTCATTCTTCTTGTCTGGAACTCTCAGCTGGACACATCATTATCTAACAAGTACCCAAGCTGGAAACCTGTGAAACCTCTTTGATAACTCTTTCACATCCAATCCCCGAGACTTGATGCTTTGGGCTCTTGAACATTTCCAAGTTCATCACCCCATTTCCAGCCGGAGTTCCAGCCTCATCATCCCCCATCACGGTACTCTCCTGTTATCAGTCTCCCCATCTCTAGTCCTGCCTCACTTGAGCCCATCCTTCCCACATCCTCAGAGGCATCTGAATGTACAGTCCACCATTTCATTCTCCTGCCTATGTTTATTTCTATTAGATGTTGAGCTCCTTGAGGACTTGCTGGATACCTTCCATTTGCTGGGTCCAGATTCTCTCTCTACACATCTCTTTCCTGCTATGCTCCAGGAGGCTGATGTGTGAACAACACCAGTGGCTTTCTCCCTCACTGGTTCCAGGAGAGTGAGGTCAGGGTGTTATCCTCAGCTTCCTGCTGAATGACTATGCCCTTGATTTAAGACCAAGACCACACCTTGTCAGGAAGCATCGCCACACAGCTTGCTGGTACTTCTCCTTCACCTCGCATGTTCCAGGAACTACTCCCCGGCTCCCAATTTCAGGTCTAGGAATGGTCATGGATTCCCACTATTACTAGCCTTAGGAGACTACCCTATCCCATGTGGTTGCCTAAACTCTGTCTACATTCTCTTCAAGTTACCCAATATGAAGTGCCATCTGTTTTCTGCCAGAATCCTGACACAAAGACAGAGATGGCTCCTTATTTATCTCTGTAGCCTCACATCCAGCATAGTGCTTGGCATTCAGTAGGTGCTCCATAAAGGTTGAATAAATAAATGTGTCACCCTGCTACAGTTTGCCAAGTCATGCCCAAACATGTCTGAGATACCAGAAAGTAGTGGTAATTAATGAACTCAAGAGGAGCTAGAAGGACATGCTTCCAAAAGCAGAGGTCGGGAAAGATAAGAGGAAAGCTGATGTGGTGGCTCACACCTGTAATCCCAGCACTTTCAGAGGCTGAGGTGGGAGGATCACTTGGGCCCACAAGTTTGAGACCAGCCTAGGCAACATGGTAAGACACCATCTCTACAAAAAGTATAAAAAATTAGCCTCGGCCGGATATGGTGGCTCACGCCTGTAATCCCAGCACTTTGAGAGGCAGAGGAGGGTGGATCACCTAAGCTCAGGAATTCGAGACCCAGACAGCCTGGGCAACATGGCAAAACCCTATTCCTACTAAAAATACAAAAGATTAGCCAGGCATGGTGGTGCAGGCCTGTAATCCCAGCTACTCAGGAGGCTGAGGCATGAGAATCACTTGAACCCAGGAGGCAGAGGTTGCAGTGAGCTGAGATTGTGCCACTGCACTCCAGACTGGGCAACAAAGTGAGACTCTGTTTCAAAAAAAAAATTAGCCAGGCAGGGTGGTACACACCTCTGGTCCCAGCTACTCGAGAGGAAGAGGTGGAAGGATTGCTTGAGCTTGGGAGTTTGAGGCTCTAGTGAACTACAATCATGCCACTTCACTCCAGCCAGGGTGACAGAGCGAGGCCCTATTTCAAAAACAGTGGGCGGGGGGAGGGATTAGAGGAAAGAGAGAATGGCCTGAATCTTCCTAGTAAATTAAGGAGAAAGGGACTTTGCCTTTGGAATGTGAAGAACAGTTGGAACAACTGATGTGAGAGATGAGATATGGAAGATATAGAAAAAAGAACTGTCGATTAGCAGAGCAAGCTGAGTGGATGTAAGCATTTGTTTGCATTTGCACTATTTATAGTGTGCCAAGGCAGCAATTCTCTGACTTGGATGCAAGAACCAAATTCAAATAAACATTGATGAAGCACTCCCATGTGCCAGGCATTGTGTTAGGATATGGAGACATGGTAGTGAATGAGACATAATTTTTATCCTCAAAAAGATCACAGCAGAGAGGGGAAGACAAACACATAAACAGATCATTGCAAGGCCATCTGGTAAGTACTAGAATAATGGTATGTGGAAAGTGCCAACAGACAGAGTCATTCAATCCAGCCCAGAGGAGAGGATAAGGAGGAAGTCCAGAAACACTTCCCAAGCTCTTAGAGGGATTCCAAAAGAGCCAGCCAGATGAAGAAGAACAACTTAAAGTTGGCGTTTCACAGTGGGCAGGTCTACATAGACCCACCTCAAAGTCTGAGGAAGCTGAGAGACCGAAGAAAGTGGCTGACAAGTCCAGTTTCTTAGGAAGTGAAACATTTAATAGGGATTTATGAACAGAAGCCATGTCTGTGTCTTGGGCGGTGGTGAGACAAGATGGTGGATCCCCACGACATTACCGTCAGTTCCAGGGCCTATATACTCTGGGGAAGAGGTGGTTCAGAAGGGATGTATGGGACAATTGAAGTATGATAACATCAAGGTCGTTTGACCTAAGGGTGGGGTTTTCGGTAAGTACCTGCTCTTACACAAGGAACAATAGATCAGCTGGAAATTTCAGAGGCCTTCCCGGAACTGGGGTTAATCAGAAGCCAACATGCCGGGTTCACATCCAAGATGGAGTTGATTCAGCCTCCACAATTGGGGCTAAGTATAGCGAGCAGGGAGATGGTCAAAGGGGTTGAAAGCACAGGATCCCTACATCCCATACCCAAGATCCAAACACTAGAGCTTACTTTTAAAAGTCTGTTTTTCTAAATCAATGATTTTAATTACAAAAGATAACTTTAAACGTGTTTATACATACTTCAAATAAACCAAAAGAGGTTTTCAGAGAAAAAATAGAATGTCTAGGCCAGGTGTGGTGGCTCACACCAGTAATCTCAACATTCTGAGAGGCTAAGATGGGAGGATCGCACTAGGCCAGGAGTTCAAGGCTGCAGTGCGCTAGGATCTGCTGCATCCCAGCCTGGGTGACATAGGGCGACACTGTTAAAAAAAAAAAAAGTCTGCTTTCACCTCACTGTCAATCCTCCTCCACTTCTCAGAGGTAAACCCCGCTAACAGCTAGGTAGGTTTCCCAGATTTTCTTCTATGTGTGGTGGAATACTATTTTGGTATCTTTTTTTTTTTTTCTTTTTATTATTATTATTATTATACTTTAGGCTCTATGGTACATGTGCGCAACGTGCAGGTAAGTTACATATGTATACATGTGCCATGCTGGTGCGCTGCACCCACCAACTCGTCATCTAGCATTAGGTATATCTCCCAATGCTATCCCTCCCCCCTCCCCCCACCCCACAACAGTCCCCGAAGTGTGATGTTCCCCTTCCTGTGTCCATGTGTTCTCATTGTTCAATTCCCACCTATGAGTGAGAATATGCGGTGTTTGGTTTTTTGTTCTTGCGATAGTTTACTGAGAATGATGATTTCCAATTTCATCCATGTCCCTACAAAGGACGTGAACTCATCATTTTTTATGGCTGCATAGTATTCCATGGTGTATATGTGCCACATTTTCTTAATCCAGTCTATCATTGTTGGACATTTGGGTTGGTTCCAAGTCTTTGCTATTGTGAATAATGCCGCAATAAACATACGTGTGCATGTGTCTTTATAGCAGCATGATTTATAGTCCTTTGGGTATATACCCAGTAATGGGATGGCTGGGTCAAATGGAATTTCTAGATCTAGATCCCTGAGGAATCGCCACACTGACTTCCACAAGGGTTGAACTAGTTTACAGTCCCACCAACAATGTAAAAGTGTTCCTATTTCTCCACATCCTCTCCAGCACCTGTTGTTTCCTGACTTTTTAATGATTGCCATTCTAACTGGTGTGAGATGGTATCTCATTGTGGTTTTGATTTGCATTTCTCTGATGGCCAGTGATGGTGAGCATTTTTTCATGTGTTTTTTGGCTGCATAAATGTCTTCTTTTGAGAAGTGTCTGTTCATGTCCTTCGCCCACTTTTTGATGGGGTTGTTTGTTTTTTTCTTGTAAATTTGTTGGAGTTCATTGTAGATTCTGGATATTAGCCCTTTGTCAGATGAGTAGGTTGCGAAAATTTTCTCCCATTTTGTAGGTTGCCTGTTCACTCTGATGGTAGTTTCCTTTGCTGTGCAGAAGCTCTTTAGTTTAATTAGATCCCATTTGTCAATTTTGGCTTTTGTTGCCGTTGCTTTTGGTGTTTTAGACATGAAGTCCTTGCCCATGCCTATGTCCTGAATGGTATTGCCTAGGTTTTCTTCTAGGGTTTTTATGGTTTTAGGTCTAACATTTAAGTCTTTAATCCATCTTGAATTGATTTTTGTATAAGGTGTAAGGAAGGGATCCAGTTTCAGCTTTCTACATATGGCTAGCCAGTTTTCCCAGCACCATTTATTAAATAGGGAATCCTTTCCCCATTTCTTGTTTTTGTCAGGTTTGTCAAAGATCAGATACTTGTAGATATGTGGCATTATTTCTGACGGCTCTGTTCTGTTCCATTGATCTATATCTCTGTTTTGGTACCAGTACCATGCTGTTTTGGTTACTGTAGCCTTGTAGTATAGTTTGAAGTCAGGTAGCATGATGCCTCCAGCTTTGTTCTTTTGGCTTAGGATTGACTTGGCGATGCGGGCTCTTTTTTGGTTCCATATAAACCTTAAAGTAGTTTTTTCCAATTCTGTGAAGAAAGTCATTGGTAACTTGATGGGGATGGCATTGAATCTGTAAATTACCTTGGGAAGGATGGCCATTTTCATGATATTGATTCTTCCTACCCATGAGCATGGAATGTTCTTCCATTTGTTTGTATCCTCTTTTATTTCCTTGAGCAGTGGTTTGTAGTTCTCCTTGAAGAGGTCCTTCACATCCCTTGTAAGTTGGATTCCTAGGTATTTTATTCTCTTTGAAGCAATTGTGAATGGGAGTTCACTCATGATTTGGCTCTCTGTTTGTCTGTTATTGGTCTATAAGAATGCTTGTGATTTTTGTACATTGATTTTGTATCCTGAGACTTTGCTGAAGTTGCTTATCAGCTTAAGGAGATTTTGGGCTGAGACAATGGGGTTTTCTAGATATACTATCATGTCATCTGCAAACAGGGACAATTTGACTTCCTCTTTTCCTAATTGAATACCCTTTATTTCCTTCTCTTGCCTAATTGCCCTGGCCAGAACTTCCAACACTATGTTGAATAGAAGAGGTGAGAGAGGGCATCCCTGTCTTGTGCCAGTTTTCAAAGGGAATGCTTCCAGTTTTTGCCCATTCAGTATGATATTGGCTGTGGGTTTGTCATAAATAGCTCTTATTATTTTGAGATACGACCCATCAATACCTAATTTATTGAGAGTTTTTAGCATGAAGGGTTGTTGAATTTTGTCAAAGGCCTTTTCTGCATCTATTGAGATAATCATGTGGTTTTTGTCTTTGGTTCTGTTTATATGCTGGATTACGTTTATTGATTTGCGTATATTGAACCAGCCTTGCATCCCAGGGATGAAGCCCACTTGATCATGGTGGATAAGCTTTTTGATGTGCTGCTGGATTCTGTTTGCCAGTATTTTATTGAGGATTTTTGCATCAATGTTCATCAAGGATATTGGTCTAAAACTCTCTTTTTTTGTTGTGTCTCTGCCAGGCTTTGGTATCAGGATGATGCTGGCCTCATAAAATGAGTTAGGGAGGATTCCCTCTTTTTCTATTGGTTGGAATAGTTTCAGAAGGAATGGTACCAGCTCCTCCTTGTACCTCTGGTAGAATTCGGCTGTGAACCCGTCTGGTCCTGGACTTTTTTTGGTTGGTAAGCTATTGATTATTGCCACAATTTCAGCTCCTGTTATTGGTCTATTCAGAGATTCAACTTCTTCCTGGTTTAGTCTTGGGAGGGTGTATGTGTTGAGGAATTTATCCATTTCTTCTAGATTTTCTAGTTTATTTGCGTAGAGGTGTTTGTAATATTCTCTGATGGTAGTTTGTATTTCTGTGGGATCGGTGGTGATATCCCCTTTATCATTTTTTATTGCATCTATTTGATTCTTCTCTCTTTTTTTCTTTATTAATCTTGCTAGTGGTCTATCAATTTTGTTGATCCTTTCAAAAAACCAGCTCCTGGATTCATTGATTTTTTGAAGGGTTTTTTGTGTCTCTATTTCCTTCAGTTCTGCTCTGATTTTAGTTATTTCTTGCCTTCTGCTAGCTTTTGAATGTGTTTGCTCTTGCTTTTCTAGTTCTTTTAATTGTGATGTTAGGGTGTCAATTTTGGATCTTTCGTGCTTTCTCTTGTGGGCATTTAGTGCTATAAATTTCCCTCTACACACTGCTTTGAATGCATCCCAGAGATTCTGGTATGTTGTGTCTTGGTTCTCGTTGGTTTCAAAGAACATCTTTATTTCTGCCTTCATTTCGTTATGTACCCAGTAGTCATTCAGGAGCAGGTTGTTCAGTTTCCATGTAGTTGAGCGGTTTTGAGTGAGATTCTTAATCCTGAGTTCTAGCTTGATTGCACTGTGATCTGAGAGATAGTTCATTATAATTTCTGTTCTTTTACATTTATTGAGGAGAGCTTTACTTCCAAGTATATGGTCAATTTTGGAATAGGTGTGGTGTGGTGCTGAAAAAAATGTATATTCTGTTGATTTGGGGTGGAGAGTTCTGTAGATGTCTATTAGGTCTGCTTGGTGCAGAGCTGAGTTCAATTCTTGGGTATCCTTGTTGATTTTCTGTTTCGTTGATCTGTCTAATGTTGACAGTGGGGTGTTAAAGTCTCCCATTATTAATGTGTAGGAGTCTAAGTCTCTTTGTAGGCCACTCAGGACTTGCTTTATGAATCTGGGTGCTCCTGTATTGGGTGCATATATATTTAGGATAGTTAGCGCTTCTTGTTGAATTAATCCCTTTACCATTATGTAATGGCCTTCTTTGTCTCTTTTGATCTTTGTTGGTTTAAAGTCTGTTTTATCAGAGACTAGGATTGCAACCCCTGCCTTTTTTTGTTTTCCATTTGCTTGGTAGATCTTCCTCCATCCTTTTATTTTGAGCCTATGTGTGTCTCTGCATGTGAGATGGGTTTCCTGAATACAGCACACTGATGGGTCTTGAGTCTTTATCCAATTTGCCAGTCTGTGTCTTTTAATTGGAGCATTTAGTCCATTTACATTTAAAGTTAATATTGTTATGTGTGAATCTGATCCTGTCATTATGATGTTAGCTGGTTATTTTGCTCGTTAGTTGATGCAGTCTCTTCCTAGTCTCGATGGTCTTTACATTTCGGTATGATTTTGCAGTGGCTGGTACCGGTTGTGCCTTTCCATGTTTAGCGCTTCCTTCAGGAGCTCTTTTAGGGCAGGCCTGGTGGTGACAAAATCTCTTAGCATTTGCTTGTCTGTAAAGTATTTTATTTCTCCTTCACTTATGAAGCTTAGTTTGGCAGGATATGAAATTCTGGGTTGAAAATTCTTTTCTTTAAGAATGTTGAATATTGGCCCCCACTCTCTTCTGGCTTGTAGGGTTTCTGCTGAGAGATCCGCTGTTAGTCTGATGGGCTTCCCTTTGATGGTAACCCGACCTTTCTCTCTGGCTGCCCTTAACATTTTTTCCTTCATTTCAACTTTGGTGAATCTGACAATTATGTGTCTTGGAGTTGCTCTTCTCGAAGATTATCTTTGTGGCGTTCTCTGTATTTCCTGAATCTGAATGTTGGCCTGCCTTGCTAGATTGGGGAAGTTCTCCTGGATAATATCCTGCAGAATGTTTTCCAACTTGTTTCCATTCTCCCCGTCACTTTCAGGTACACCAATCAGACGTAGATTTGGTCTTTTCACATAGTCCCACATTTCTTGGAGGCTTTGCTCGTTTCTTTTTATTCTTTTTTCTCTAAACTTCCCTTCTCACTTCATTTCATTCATTTCATCTTCCAGGGCTGATACCCTTTCTTCCATTTGATCGCATCGGCTCCTGAGGCTTCTGCATTCTTCACGTAGTTCTCGAGCCTTGGTTTTCAGCTCCATCAGCTCCTTTAAGCACTTCTCTGTATTGGTTATTCTAGTTATACATTCTTCTAAATTTTTTTCAAAGTTTTCAACTTCTTTGCCTTTGGTTTGAATATCCTCCCGTAGCTCGGAGTAATTTGATCGTCTGAAGCCTTCTTCTCTCAGCTCGTCAAAGTCATTCTCCGTCCAGCTTTGTTCCGTTGCTGGTGAGGAACTGCGTTCCTTTGGAGGAGGAGAGGTACTCTGCTTTTTAGAGTTTCCAGTTTTTCTGCTCTGTTTTTTCCCCATCTTTGTGGTTTTGTCTACTTTTGGTCTTTGATGATGGTGATGTACAGATGGGTTTTTGGTGTGGATGTCCTTTCTGTTAGTTTTCCTTCTAACAGACAGGACCCTCAGCTGCAGGTCTGTTGGAGTACCTGGCCGGCCGTGTGAGGTGTCAGTCTGCCCCTGCTGGGGGGTGCCTCCCAATTAGGCTGCTCGGGGGTCAGGGGTCAGGGACCCACTTGAGGAGGCAGTCAGCCCGTTCTCAGATCTCCAGTTGCGTGCTGGGAGAACCACCGCTCTCCTCAAAGCTGTCAGACAGGGACATTTAAGTCTGCAGAGGTTACTGCTGTCTTTTTGTTTGTCTGTGCCCTGCCCCCAGAGGTGGAGCCTACAGAGGCAGGCAGGCCTCCTTGAGCTGTGGTGGGCTCCACCCAGTTCAAGCTTCCAGGCTGCTTTGTTTACCTAAGCGAGCCTGGGCAATGGCGGGCGCCCCTCCCCCAGCCTCGCTGCGGACTTGCTGTTTGATCTGAGACTGCTGTGCTAGCAATCAGCGAGACTCCGTGGGCGTAGGACCCTCTGAGCCAGGTGCGGGCTATACTCTCCTGGGGCACCGTTTCCTAAGCCCGTCGGAAAAGCACAGTATTCGGGTGGGAGTGGCCCGATTTTCCAGGTGCCGTCTGTCACCCCTGGAGAGGGAACTCCCTGACCCCTTGCGCTTCCCGAGTGAGGCAATGCCTCGCCCCTGCTTCGGCTGGTGCACGGTGCCCTCACCCACTGACCTGCGCCCACTGTCTGGCACTCCCTAGTGAGATGAACACGGTACCTCAGATGGAAATGCAGAAATCACCCGTCTTCTGCGTCGCTCGCGCTGGGAGCTGTAGACCGGAGCTGTTCCTATTCGGCCATCTTGGCTCCTCCCCCTATTTTGGTATCTTAATCACTATGATTTTGTCTTCAATATTTTTTGGTTTTGTTATTGATGTTTTTTAAAAAAATTGTTGTTGTTTATGTTGAACTCTTTTCATCATACCCACCACATACACACAAGGTGAAAGCAGGGCCATGAGGTGGGGTCATTGCGGGCATCAAGATGACTCATGGCCAAGGCTTTCAATTCCAAAGACCTGAGTTTTGGAAGAAATAAAAGTATTTTCAGTTCCCAAATCTTAGTATTATGTATCAACATCAAAGCCCTGATATATCTGAGGCTAAAAGCTTGTAGCATGAACAGTAGTTTGGAAACAGAATGGGTGAAGACCCCAACATCCTTGCCTCAGAGACTAGATAAAGAGTGGAGTGATAGATGGAACAGACCATGACAAGCGGGGCTGTGTGGCTCAGGATGAGGGGCAGGACTGGAAGCAAGCAGAGCAACAGAAGAGGAGACCACACTTTCCTCCCCTGGAGCACCAGAGAGCCAGCAGCAGCCTAGGCAATGTCCACAGAGAGCCCAGCAGCCATTTGACTAAGTAGACTCAAGAAACACTTCAGCTTTTCTGGTTGCCCTACGGTGAGGACTTCCTCTAAATAGCAGCTAGCTGGACAGCCATCAGATATCCAGCAGATATGATACCTGTTTATGCTTAGGTCATTTATAGGCCTCCAACATGGAAACGAAGCCAGGATATATGAAAATGTAGTGGTGTAGGAAAGCAAGCCCCAGCATCCTCATTGGGTAGATTGGAGAAAGCCAGCTCGAGACCTCTCCACAGCCTGGACAAGAGAGCCCACAACCGACCCTACACTTATACACAGGTGCAGGTAATTTTTTAACACCCATTGGATCATACTACATAGACTGTTCCATAGTGTAATAGTTCTGACTTTCAGCACCTACAACAGAGAGGATGAAGTAACTACTCAATAAATATTTGTTGATGAAATGAATGGTAGATGGGTGACCTTTCCATGTCAGAAATACAGACTTCCATTATTCTTTTTCTTGGCTCCATGGTATTCTATCGTATGACACAATCTATTGAACTATTTCCCTACTAATGGACATTACAGCAAGTGCATTTCTGTAGATTAGATACAAAGTTCAGTTATAGCCAAGTTATACAGACATTTTGATAGATACTGCCAAATTCCCCTCCAAAGTTCATGTGGCAATTCATGCTTTTAGCAAAGGTAAATGATAATTATAGCTAATGGACTGAGAATTTATTGTACCCAAGATACCTTCCCAAATGTTTTGCATGGATTTGTTTATTCCTTAAAATAGCTTTTAAAATAGGTATTTTGGTCTCCATTTTACATATTTAGAAACAGAAGCTTAGAGAAGTCAAATAACTTCACCAAATCCATGGATTAGTTATTTGGAGTCTAGACCATGTCCTTAATCATATGCTTCTCTAAAGGAATGTATATGTTACCCTAAACCTCCAACAACAATAGGGATTTATGCATTTTTTTAGTCAATCTCTCGAGATAATGCGAGTGAATATACTATATGAGCTCTAATGTGGATATAAAGGTTAAAATTATTAGAAAATTGACTCCAACTGGCCAGTTCTCTAACAGACCCAATCATTCATCTTTTGGTGGCTAAACAAATGGTTCTAATGTTTTTGCTGGTGGTGTAAGATTATTTCTCTGGGATCTGAGTTGCCGACAGTAAAATCACAGAATCTAGCTAGTTTCAACAGAAACAGATTTTATCATTTCTATCTAAGCTCATAGAGTTTCCAAGAGGAACAGAACCAAGTTTGGTGGCCACACAGCCAGGCACAGTGTCAACAGGAGAAATACCCAACCACACAGAAGCCTGTCTAAAACCAAGGAAACCTCTCAGCTGTTGCCAAGACCACTGGACAGTGGACAGTTGTGCCACCATCACAGCTACCCTGAAAAATTTTCTTTTTTTTTTTTTTGAGATGGAGTCTCGCTCTGTCGCCCAGGCTGGAGTGCAGTGGCGTGATCTCAGCTCACTGCAAGCTCCGCCTCCCAGGTTCACACCATTCTCCTGCCTCAGCCTCCCGGAGTAGCTGGGACTACAGGCACCCACCACCGTGCCCGGCTAATTTTTTTTTTTGTATTTTTAGTAGAGACGGGGTTTCACTGTGGTCTCGAATTCCTGACTTCGTGATCCACCCGCCTCGGCCTCCCACAGTGCTGGGATTACAGGTGTGAGCCACCGCACCCGGCCGAAAAATTACATTATTAACTGAAGAATCCTACCTCCCCATGGGCTGCAACTTACGTTGTTCACTTCACCGTCCAAGTTTCTGGTGGAAGCTACTTGCAAAGGAGTCTAAGAATTGTTTTTAGCTTCTTAGCCTCTGAGATACGCAGAAGGGTTTGGAGTGAGTTCTACGCAACCAGCAGATTCTGCTACAAATAAACATATACTTTTTCTCACTAAGAAGTCAATAAAATATTGTCCTCTGTGAGTGCAAAAAAATGCAATCCATAAACATCTTTGTTTGTCCTGAATTGTCTAGCCTTCTTGCAATTTGTCCTAAAGTGTAGGGCAAGGCTGAGCTAGAAGTGAGAATTGAGTGGTTTCAGCTGTAAGGAGAACAAAATCTAGAACTGAAAACCAGTAAAGATTTAATGTTCACAAACCAAGATACCTGATCAACTGTGAATAAAACTATAATAGCGGAGGATATCAATGTATTCATTGTCCATCCAGCATTGGCCTCCCTGCTCCTGAGAAGTGCCTCCCCAACCACTTCCCTCTACGTGATTACTATAGGATCTGCCTTACACATTTATGCTCTTCATAATTCATGCATGATTACATGTTCCTGCCAAATGTGATCCCACTGATCTAGGAGTGGGCATCTGACCCAAGCTAAGCCAATGAGTGCCTTCACCGGTAACTTTTAATTTGGGACTCCATAGAAAGACCCATAAGATATAAAACTATAGACTGTTAGCACTGTTACTTGCCATTTGGGGGAAGCCAGTCTGCAGTCCAAGAGAAATAACAGCAGCCCAGATGAGAGAAGCCCAGGTCAGAGACAGAGAATTCCAGTAGTATTCGACCTCTGCTTCAAGTAGTCCCTGAGACACAGCTGCATTCAGCCTTCTCACAACTTACCCTACCTGATGGAGTCTAAGAAACTATCCAATAAAAGATGCACCATTGGCTTGGCACCGTGACTCCTGTCTGTAATTCCAGCACTTTGGGAGGCGGAGGTGAGAAGATCGCTTGAGCCCAGGAGTTCGAGACCAGCCTGGGCAACATAGCGAAACCCTGTCTCTACAAAAAATAAACAAAGTTGCCAGATGTGGTGGGGCGTGCCTGTAGTCCCAGCTAATCGGAAGGCTGAAGTGGGAGGATTGCTTGAGCCTGGGAGGTTGAGGCTGCAGTAAGCTGTGATCACACCACTGCACTCCAACTTCGGTGACCCAGCAAGACCCAGAGGAAAAAAAAAAAAAAAAAGCCTGTAATCCCAGCACATTTTGGAGGCCAAGGTGAGTGGATCACCTGAGGTCAGGAGTTCGATACCAGCCTGGCCAACATGGTGAAAACCCATCTCTACTAAAAATACAAAAATTAGCTGGGTGTGGTGGCACACACCTGTAATCCCAGCTACACAGGAGGCTGAGGCTTGAGAATCACTTGAACCCGGGAGGCAGAGGTTGCAGTGAGCCTGGACTGCGCCATTGTACTCCAGCCTGGGTGACAAGAGTGAAACTCTGTCTCAAAAAAAGAAAAAAGAAAAAAACGATGCACTATTACATTATGTATGTGTTTTAAAATACACTTGCAATTAAACTATAGACTCATTCTATTTCTGATATTGAAAAGAAGTGTAATGCAAATTTTAAAATCAATGAAATAGTGTAGTTATTCAACTCCTCCTTGAGCCTAAGCGAATCCAAGTTGGCTTGCTGTGTTGTACAATCACAAGAATAGCTAATATATTATGGACTTACATATGTGAATATGGTGCAGAGAAAAGATCCAACCTGGGAATAGGATAATGTGAAAAAGACACGGCAGTAAGTACTTCTTAAGGGAAAAATTATTTCATGGAAGAATTATAAAGAGCATAAATTATCCTGAAAGTAATCGTGACTGTCAGTGTCCTCATTTGCTCCAGTATTAACTCAGAAGCACTCTAGTGGCCCATCATGAGGTGAAGAAATGATGACAGTACGATAGTTTCAAGCAAGCCAATTAAGACATTTTCCTATAATTATCAAGCATAAACACAATTTTGAATATTGGTTAGTTTAACACGAGCATCTTCTCAAAAGTAGGAAATTCCTCAGAATTCTCCATCCCTAATATAATTAAATCGTGGTATAACAATTAGTGATGAAAGAATGATTCAAGCTAAAGAAAGCTTTGAAATACACCGAATATGCAAACTTTTCTTTGGTAACGAAACAATTTGGAAACTAAGATTTACTTTTGTCAGTGCAGGTAAAGGGCCGTATCTGAAAGGCTGCAGACAGTTCCAAGTTGTCAAAGATGGTGATGCCACCAAAAAGAATGTAGGTAGCAAAAGGAGAATTCATTTTTACAGGTACAACTGTCCTGCAGCCCACTTTTACTTTAAATTTGGCTTGTGGTCCTGCTTCTGCTGTAATGTGAGCTGTGAACTCACACAGCCTGCCAGATGGCAGTGGGAAGCCCATTAGTTATGCATCACACATCCTGATCAAAACTGAAAGAAATTATACTCAGATTGAGGAGAGATGCTCGACAGTGAAGCAATGATTAGAATTTTCTGTATTTCTACAGAAAATTTCACATAATCATTGTCCATAAATAAACTCATTCTTATGATCTACAGACCCAAATCTGGAATAAGTTCCAGAGGAAATCCTCTCATGGTTTGGGTCATAACATGCACGTTCCTGTGGTATTCAGTAAAGAATGCCATAGAGCTGATGCCCTTGCAAGGTTATCTAGAAAAGTCTGAGAACCAGAGTGTAAGCTAATACATTAAATGTTGTGCCTTTTAGAGGAGGTGCATTCTTTAATGGGTACTGGGAAGGAAATAGAGGAATTCAGTTACAAGGGAAGCTTATTAGAATCTTTTCAAGAGAACCAGCTTGCTGAAAATAAATGGGAAATGCAGTATATAAATACTGCTGATGAGGAAGGTTCTAAGCAGTACTTTGAGAGGGGCTGAGGGGCCCAAAGTGTATAAAATAACATTAACTGATTGTAAAGTTTATAATCTTTCAGATAAAACATAAGATTGCATCTGTTGCTCAACAAAATCATGAGATGGTATTGTAATCATACATTACCAGTTTTCCACTCAATAGAAGACATTTATATAAGGGCTTGTTCTAATGTACTCTCCTGAGAGCAGAGCTTTATTTTTGTTGCTTAAAGAAAATCAAACATTGTAAATATGTCTATGGAAGCCAGTCCCAGCTCTGCTTCAAATTGTCTTTTGGACAGGAAGCAAATGAATAAATATCCCTAGTTCTCAATTTCCCCATCTATAAAATAAGAATGGAGGGCCAGGCTTGGCAGCTCACGCCTGTAATCCCAGCACTTTGGGAGGTCGAGGTGGGCGGATCACTTGAGGCCAGGAGTTCAAGACCAGCCTGGCCAACATGGTGAAACCCCGTCTCTACTAAAAACACAAAAATTACCCAGGCTTGGGGGCACACACCTGTAATCCCAGCTATTTGGGAGGCTGAGGCAGGAGAATCGCTTGAACCCGGGAAGCGGAGCTTACAGTGAGCCGAGATGCACCACAGCACTCCAGCGTGGGCGATACAGCGAGACTCCGTCTCAAAGAAAATAAATAAATAAAATAAAATAAAAATGGAAATGCCTGTCTTCCTCCACTCCCAGGGATTCTGTGAAGAAAAATTAATCTGAGAGAGACAATTCAAAGTGAAAAAGCTCTGTCTCAGATGAAGAGAAGGGGGGAAAATATCTCTTTCAGCCCTATCCCCAAATTTTCTGAGAAAGCTATATTAAGTCAACAGACATTCACAAGAACCTATTATAACTCTAACGATCTTTATAATCCAAAATCAGCTCTGAGGGAAGCTTAGTGGACCACAAACATGCAACTGTGGTACCAAAGATAGAGAAAATAGTGCTGGGGTCTAAGGTGAAGGTTGCCCTCCAGTTGTGAGGGATACATGTGAACACCCCCTGCCCTCCTGGAGCATCCAGTCTTGTGCTCAGTGGAGCCCTGGAGCTGTGGTTTCCAAGCCCGTCTCTGTATCTGAATCACCTATGAAGCTTCCTAAGGACATAAACCCCTGGGTGCCTCTCCCCAGATCCAATGAATTGGAGTTTCTGGAATGGGGAGGGCGTGGCTGGGAGCAGTGATTGGATGAAGCCACTGGACTTCCCATTTGGGCTTGCTTCTGTGTAGCTCTGCCCTTATTAATGTTTAGCAAGATTCTATTTAATCAGGGATTCCCTATCTAAAACAAAACTAAAACTAAAATCCTTTGATTTTGAAAAACCATAGGTCTAATGGGTTTCCTCGTAAACTGTACATAATTTCTGGAGTTTCTTTTATTCATTTATTAATTCAACAACCATTTATTGTGGGCCCGCTTTGGCACTAGGCCTCAGCAGTGAAAAGGACAGAAAAAGACTCAGTTCTTACAAAGCTATCATCAAGAGAAATGGAACATCCAGGCCCCCAGCTTTTTTTTTTTTTTTTAAGGTTTTATCCTTTAATTAAACCAGATGTTCTTCCAGTAATTCCATGCATTCCTTCTTACTCCCATACCCTTGCTGCTACCCTTTCATCCTACAGAAATCCATTTCTATTTATTTGCAAACACAGATTCTAACACTTACTCAGCTGAAGTGTATTAGTCCTTGCATATTTCTGCCATTGGTTCTGAACCACACAGTGCAGTAAAACAAGCGAGTCTGTGTAACATGTGCTCGTTCCCTTGCTTTGATTTCTTCTGTTTTATATTCAATATGACATGTAGGAAATGTGTATCTGAGCAGGATGTTTACACGTACATACCTCAGGCAGATATGATTTGATGAGTAACACAGACATAATCAATCAATTGACAAATATTTATGGAGACATTCCTGAAAATAGAAAACAATATCCTCATTCTCAAGAAGTGTATCAAACCTCTGGTGAGGAACAAATCCCTTCAGGAATCTGAGGAGAAGGAAGGTTTTCAAAGGTGACAGGCAAATTATCTCTTCTTGCAGTCCAAAGTCAAAATAATGACTGCCTCACAGGGAACAGCTTTCACATTAGGTTCTTTTTTGTTTTCTGGTGCCATGCAAGAATAAGACTAGTGGGCCGGGTGCAGCAGCTCATGCCTGTAATCCCAGCACTTTGGGAGGCTGAGGTAGGAAGATCACCTGAAGTCAGGAGTTCAAGACCAGCCTGGCCAACATGGAGAAACCCCATCTCTACTGAAAAATACAAAAATAGCCAGGCATGGTGGCCACACCTGTAATTCCAGCTACTCGGGAGGCTGAGGCAGGGAGAATTGCTTGAACCTGGGATGGGTAGGTTGCAGTGAGCTAAGATCATGCCACTGCACTATAGCCTGGGTGACAGAGAGAAACTCTTCACTCAAAAAAAAAAAAAAAAAAAAAAAAAAAAAGACTAGTGGATAGCTAGCTAGAGGGATAGATAAGATTTTCACTGTTCCTCATGGCTATCTCACCAGGTTTGGGTAGAACAAAATAAGATCAACTCTAGATAAAATTAACTAATAGGAAAGATGGCACTCTGAGTGTCTTTTTCTCTTTGTCCCTCCTGCTCCCCTCTGAGCTGTGCCTTCACATCCTCATCACTTCTTAAGCATCCGCTCCCACCTTTCTGCTCCTAGAACTCTATGTGCCCTGCCTGACTCCTTACTCGGGTGTTAGGATGCAGCTTGCTACTCACCCGTCACCACCATTCATTAACAGGATGGATCCAGCTGCTTCATGGGTAGAGAAAATAGTGCTAGGTGGGTAGCCCTTCCTTCTTCCATGCTCCAAAATGTTCCTCCTGAAGTTGGCTGGTCAGAGAAAGAGGATGACCTTCCCAGACAGAGAAGGACCACTGTCCAAGTAAGAGGCCTACCAGTCTCTCCCACAACCCTCCAAGCTCTTTCTCTACCACCAAACTAAGCCTTTCCTCTAACAGCTCAACTGGGTCTTCTTGCTCCCTGCCCAGGAAAGCCAGTGCACTGAAAACAGCAAGTTTTGCAGCAAAGAAAGAATTTAATGATCACAGGGACAGCTAAGTGGAAGGACAGGATATAGTTCTCAAATCTGCCTAGCCTGAAAGGCTAGGATTTTTAAGGATAATTTGGTGGGCAAGGGGTAGGGAATGGATGCTGCTGATTGGTTGGGGATGAAATCCATAGACATGTCCAAACCGTCTTCATGTGCTAAGTCAGTTTCTGGGTGGGGGTTGTAGGACTAGTTGAGTCGTGGGTCCAGGTGGAGTCAGTTGGTCACCAGAATGCAAAAGTCTAAAAAATATCATTTTGACAATAGTGACAATTATGTATAGAAGCAGTTGGAGAAGTTAGAAATCTTCTGACCTCTGGCTACATGACTCAAGCAGTAAGTGATTATATAAAAGCAAGTTAGGGAACAATGGCTGGTTATCATGTTAGCAGAATCCAGGCCCCTTCCATAACCCTAGCCTATGGCATTTCATTAGTCTTACAAGGGTGGTTTTGGTTCCTCAGCAAGGATGGGGTTAGTTTTGGGAAGAGAGTGTGCCATCTTTTTTGTTTGTTTGTTTTGTTTTGAGACAGAGTCTCACTCTGTCGCCAGGCTGGAGTGCAGTGGCATAATCTCGGCTCACTGCAAGCTCCGCCTCCCAGGTTCATGCCATTCTCCTGCCACAGCCTCCCGAGTAGCTGGGACTACAGGCGCCCGCCACCATGCCCGGCTAATTTTTTTTGTTGTTTTTAGTAGAGACAGGGTTTCACCATGTTAGCCAGGATGGTCTCGATCTCCTGACCTTGTGATCCACCCGCCTCGGCCTCCCAAAGTGCTGGGATTACAGGCATGAGCCACCGTGCCCGGCCTCCCATCTTTGTTTTAAAGTTAACAAAGGCAGTCAGCTTTTGAGGTTAGAAGCAAGCTGGAATCATTTTGGTTAGATTTCTCTCCCTGTTATAAGTTTTGTGAAGGTGGTTTCACGCCTATCCAGATTCTTTGACATTGTTAGTAAATTTTAGCAGATTAGGTAAATTATTCTATGCTAAGAGGCCAAGAAGAAAAGAGCCCCGGAGAATCTACACACTCACCTTCTACCTTTCTCAGATGCCATCTGGGAATTATTCCAACCTCTAAAGACAAGGTCCTGACCTTTATTCTCTAGTGCAAATAAATGACTAAGCCAGGTAGGAAGGGTGGGAGATATATTAGAACAGGAGGATCTTCACCTTCTACTGCTACGAATAGGTCATCCTCAACACCGGACCAGTTCAGAAGAGAAAAATCAATGACCTTCTTTGCAAGCCGTCTTCTGCAAGAAGGGAAAAACATTAATATATACTTCAGGATGCATTTATGCTTTGTAAATTTTCTGCCATAGTTTTCATCGAAAAGGCTTTCCTACAACCATAATGTATAGGTATTTCTCTATACTTTTCTAATAAAATGACCTTAGAATTTAGGAAAATTTTATAATAAAGTGTTGGGAAAAGTAACTTTAGAGATTAAATATTGACTATTTCCTATTAAACGAAGGATCCATTATTTTTCTGTGAGTTTTTTTTTTTTTTTTTTTTTTTTGGAGACAGAGTCTCACTGTATCCCTCAGGCTGGAGTGCAGTGGCGCAATCTCAGCTCACTGCAACCTCCACCTCCCAGGTTCAAGCAATTCTCATGCCTCAGCCTCCCAAGTAGCTGGGATTACAGGCACCGGCCACTATGCCTGGCTAATTTTTTTGTGTTTTTAGTAGAGATGGGGTTTTGCCATATTGGCCAGACTGGTCTTGAACTCCTGATCTCAGGGGATCCACCTGCCTCAGCCTCCCAAAGTGCTGGGATTACAGGCATGAGACACTGTGCCCAGCCTCTGTGAACTCTTAAACCATTAGGGAGTAACTGAAAGTTACAAATCAAAATATCCCTGGATTTTTATAGGAGTCTTTTGGGTTGTTTTAAGCAACTTAAGATATAAACAGAAAATGTTATTCTGAACAAAAGACTATGATTTTCCATGGATAAGTTGTTAGCAAAGACATTTACCTTTGTTGTGTAGGATTTACTAGAAAAGAATTTACCTGGTGTGTTAGTATCCTAAGGGTGCCATCACAAAGTACCTCAAACTGAGTGGTTTAAAACAACAGTTTTACCATCTAACAGTTCTGGAGGCTAGAGTCTGAACCAAAGTGTTGGCAAAACCATGCTTCCTCTGAAACCCGTAGAGGAATCCCTCCTTGCCTCTGGCAGTCTTTGGCATTTCTTGGCTTGCAGCTGTATCATGCCAATGTCTGCCTTCCTTATTAAATGGTGATTTCTTTACATCTCTGTGTCTTCATGTGGCTCTCTTCCTATAAAAACGCCAGTCATATTAAATTAGAGGTTGTCTTCTTATAAGGATGCCAGTCATATTGGATTAGGGGTCCACCTTATTCCAAAATGACCTCATTTAACTTAACTAATTGCATTTGCAATGACCCTATTTCCAAATAAGGTCACATTCTGAGGTACTAGGAGTTAGGACTCTAACATATCTTCAGTGGGGAAGGGGCAAAATGCAACCCATAACATCTGGGATCTGTAGTTGTATTTCAGAATTACTTGAAAACTAGATCTTGCTCTCTGGAAAGGCTGGGTACTGAGTCTAAACCAGTGTTCCATTTTCAGAGTTGTGTCATCTGTAGGCCACTGGACACCCATTTCGGTGGTATAAGCTATGGAAGGAGCATTGAATCAAGAGTATGAGTTGAAAACTGTGCTGGGCATGATGGCTCTCGCCTGTAGTCCCAGTATTTTGGGAGGCTGAGGCAGGTGGATCTCGAGGTCAGGAGTTCGAGACCAGTCTGGCCAACATAGTGAAACCTTGTCTCTACTAAAAATACAAAAAATTAGCCAGGTGTGGTGTTGTGCACCTGTAATCCCAGCTACTCGGGAGGCTGAGGCAGGAGAATCGCATTAACCCGGGAGGTGGAGGTTGCAGTGAGCCAAGATCATGTCATTGCACTCCAGCCTGGGCAACAGAGTGAGACTCCATCTCAAAAGAGGAAAGAAAAGAAAGAAGGAAAGAAAGAAAGAAAGAAAGAAAGAAAGAAAGAAAGAAAGAAAGAAAGAAAGAAAGAAAGAAAGAAAGAAAGAAAGAAGGAAGGAAGGAAGGAAGGAAGGAAGGAAGGAAGGAAGGAAGGAAGGAAGGAAGGAAAGAAAGAGAAAGAGAAAGAGAAAGAGAAAGGAAAGGAAAAGAAAAGAGAGAAAGAAAGAGAAAGAAGGGAAGGAAGGAAGGAAGGGAGGAAGGAAACTGCTCTGTCATCTATAGTAGCTGTGTGACTTTGGTCTAGGCATTTCATATCTGTAACCCTCTGTTTTAGGGTTAAGGTATCTGTGCTTTACAGAAATAGAAACACATGTTATGGAGGGTAAAAACATCTAGCCTCACTGTTTATTTTGAAAATTTTTTTGAATTTCTTACAAACAATAATGTACTCATATATTACTTTTTTTTTTTTTTTTTTGAGACATAGTTTCACTCTTGTCACCCAGGCTGGAGTGCAATGGCGTGATCTCAGCTCACTGCAACCTCCGCCTCCCAGATGCAAGCAATTCTCCCGTATCAGTCTCCCAAGTAGCTGGGATTATAGGCGTGCACCAGCATGCCTAGCTAATTTTTGTATTTTTAGTAGAGATGGGGTTTCACCATGTTGGCCAGGCTGGTCTCGAGCTCCTGGCCTCGTGATCCGACTGCCTCGGCCTCCTAAAGTACTGAGATTACAGGCATGAGCCACCGCACCCAGCCTTATTACTTTTAAAATTAAAATATTTTCATGAATAAAGCATGAGGCTTTATCATCTGTAAAGCACTCACAAATTAAAATATCAATAGATTTAATAAATCAGATCGAATGTCTTAAAAGTGTTACTATTCCTTTCAAAGTACCTACCATTCATCTTAGATTTTACTTGTGCAAACAAATGGCATTTGAGGCCCTTGTCCACAACACGTTCACAGTTCCATAGTCTACTTCTTTCTTTTTCTTTCTCTAGCCCTTCACCTTTTCTATTTGTTCTTCTTCTACTTTTCCTTCTGTTTTTCTGTTGTTTTTTTTTTTTGAGACAGGACCTTGCTCTGTCACCCAGGCTGGAGTACAGTAGCGCAATCACAGCTCACTACAGCCTTGACCTCCCAGGCTCAAGTTATCCTCCTACCTCAGCCTCCCAAGTAGCTGGGACCACAGATGTGCACCACCATGCCTGGCTAATTTTTTTTGTTTTTTGTAGAGATGAGGTCTCACTATGTTGCCCAGGCTGGTCTCGAACTCCTGGGCTCAAGCGATCCTCCTTCCTCTGCCTCCCAAAGTGCTGGGATTACAGGCATGAGCCACCGCGCCCGGCCATGTTGTTTCTCTTAGGGCTTCTTTTCCACCCAAAACCATTCCTAAGAGCACACAGGATAAAAAGAGGTTGCTGACCACTATCACAGACTAGATAGCAGGCAGCCCACCCTCTAGTGCCCCGTGTTACACTTATCCATGACATTTATTTGATTTCAAAGTAGCTGCAGTGGAGAGTTCCGTGCACCCTGATGGTCTTGCACCTCAGGCATCAACCTGACGTCTCTCCATGCTTCCGCCTGGAGTTTCCTTCAAAGCTGAGGAAGCCTACTCAGCTGTTGCACCAGCAACCCCAAGTTTTTGAGGAATTAATGACCCCAGTGTTAACTCTCAACTAACAAGGGATCATCAGTGTCACCAGATGAATGCCCATTTCCCTTCTCCTGGAGGGACAATTCTGAGACATTCTACCCAGGGTGTCCCCAGCAGAAGTGAGCCCCAGTTGCCCTTAGTAGTCATTAACTCATTAACAGACCCTCTTTATGGACTTTTTCTCTTTCACGCTTACTATTCCCTCACCCCTGCTTTCAGATGTCATCTCCCCAAAATTCTACCTGCACCCAAGTATTTACCTCGGCCTCTTGAACTCAACCTATGACAACATCTAACGGACTTGAGCTCCATAAGCTTTTAGATATGAACCATTCTGTTTGAAATAATGGAAACCCAATATGTACTAGCTTAAGCAAAAAGGGGGCACTTATTGACTCACATAACTGAAAAGTACAGGACATGGGGGCTCTAATTATCTTATTAACACTTAGATTCTCTTCCCTCTCTCATTCACATTTTCCTCTGTTAGCTTCATTCTCAGGCTTTCTACCTCCAAGTGGCAGCCCTAGATGATTTAGGCTTGTATCCTCCCAGCTTCAGAGACAGCAGAAAGAAAGAGTTCCTCTTTTTTATTAAATACAGAAAACAAATCTGTACTTGAGTTTCATTGGCTTGGTTTAGTCTGCATGCCTACCTTTGACATTAGGTTCTACCTCTGTGCATGCACATATGTATGTATGTATGTATGTATGTATGTATGTATGTATGTATGCATTTAGGTGCCATGAGAGAACAGGAATAGTAAATACTTGAAGGAATAAACCTTTCACTTTTCCTGATGAATATCTCACCAGCTTTGGGCAGGATGAAACTCAGATCACCTCTAGGCAAAACCAAAATAAGGGGAAAGATGACCCTGTGAGTCTTCAACGATTAAAACCGAAGGACTAGAAGAGATTAGCCAGGCCTAGTCTCTTAAGCCTAGATCACATTCCCACTTTTAGAGAAGGGATAGTGGGGCTCAGCTTCAATTAAATCACATGGGATAGAGATGGTTCCTAGCAGTGGAGAACAGAGGATGTGCTCACAAAAGCAGCAGCTGTTTATAGAGACACACACACACACACGAGTATCACATACATATAAATCCACATATATCTATTTATCCAACAAACATTTACTAAGCCTGTCCTATGCACTAAGCACAAAAAGACAAATTTGACTACAGAAAGGAAAATTTAGGCTGGGTGCAGTGGTTCACACCTGTAATCCCAGCACCTTGGGAGGCCGAGGCGGGCAGATCACTCGAGGCCAGGAGTTCGAGACCAGCTTGGGCAACATGATGAAACCCTGTCTCTACTAAAAATATAAAAATTACACAGGCATGGTGGCGATCACCTGTAATCCCAGATACTTGAGAGGCTAAGGCATGAGAATCACTCGAACCTGGGAGGCGGAGGTAGCAGTGAGCCAAGAATTGCACCACTGCACTCCAGCCTGGGTGACAGAGACTCCATCTCAAAAAAAAAAAAAAAAAAAAGAAAGAAAAGAAAAAAATGTACTCCGAAGATGTTCACAGTTAGTGAAAGAAAGAAAAATAGAAAACAGGAAGAAATCAATAGACTATCACTTTAATTCACACATTATGGAAAACGAGATGACATATCTGTGTCAGGCTGGGTTGTCTGGCATAATTCACTGTGATGTCTCACCTAGATACATCAAGAGTAGGCAAACTCTTTCCATAAAGGGTGAGAGTAGATAGCTTCAACTTTGTGGGTCAAACTGTCTCTGTTGCAAGTATTCAGCTCTATCCACGTAGCTTGAAAGCAGCCGCAGACAATAGGTAAACAAATATGTCTGGCTGTGTTCCAATAAAACTCTATTAATATTAATAGAAACCAAAATTAGAATTTCATTTAAGTTTTCACCTGTCATGGCATATTCTTTTAATTTTTTTTCAACCATTCAAAAGCCCAAAAAGTATAAGTGCCATTCTTAGATTGTTGGCTGTACAAAAACAGACAGTGAGCCAGATTTGGCCCAGGGACCACAGTTTGTCCATCCTTGACCTAGATTATTTCCAAAGTCCTGACCCCTCCAACACATTCTCCCTACTGTCGCTGAAGGAATCCTTCTTAGACCATATCTTTTTCTTTTTCTTTTTTTGAGACAGAGTCTTGCTCTTGTCGCCAAGGCTGGAAGTGCAATGGCATGATCTCTACCTCCCGGGTTCAAGTGATTCTCCTGCCTCAGCTTCCTGAGTAGCTGGGATTACAGGTGCCCGCCACCACGCTCAGCTAATTTTGTATTTTTAATAGAGATGGGGTTTCACCATGTTGGCCAAGCTGGTCTCAAACTCCTGGCCTCGTGATCCGACTGCCTCGGCCTCCCAAAGTGCTGGGATTATAGGCGTGAGCCACCGTGCCCGGCCTCTTAGACGAAATCTTATCATGTCACATACCTGTGTAAAATTTCGTAATGACTTTTCAAAATGTCTTGATAATTGTTTACAAGGTTTTTTTAGGATGGTCTGCTGAACCGCTTTCATTTCCTCCACCAAGCCATGCATTCCATGTTCCCTGTTCTTATCCCATATTACCCAAACAATTCCTACTCTTTCTTCTACCATTACCTCCTCCAAGAAGCCTTCCTAGACTTTCCTCCAAGCTTGGGCTAAGTATTCTTCTGCAGTGTCTTGATACCACTGTGTATTGCCTCACATCACAGTACTTATTATATGTTATAATATGTAATTATATTATTATTATAAATCCATATTTGCTAGCCAGTATCTTCAAGTTTGATGAGGGCACCCTTAAGTCTATCTGCTTCTTACTTATATCCACACTTTCTAAATCAGGGTCTTGCACAAAGTAGATGCTCACTAAACATTTACTGAATAAGTAAATAATATGGGGTGGGGAGGAATGACCTGAGGAGGTGTCACAGAGGAAGCATTCCCTCAGCAGAGTCCTAAACAATGAGTAGTAACTTGCCTTTGACCCGTGGGGTGGCAGGCATTTTCAGGTAGAGTGACAGCTACATCAGACATGGAAGTAGGAGAGCGCATTGGAGGAGCTCCAGGTAGTTTGGTATTGGTATGGCTGGAGTGAATGTTGCCTATTGGAAAATGAAGTGAAATGAAGCTAGAGAGATAACTTGAGAACTTGTAGGCTAATATAAGGAACTGGGTTTTAATTCTTAAGGTAATGGGGAGCCTCAGAGAGATAAAATTGGTTGAATTTACATTTTAGAAAGTTTAGAAAGATCTCATTGCCCATGTAGATAGCCCAGCTCCAATTAAAGTATCTTAGACAAAGTAGACACGATCATTTTGGCAGTAGAGTTGACTGGAGTTTGATGCCAACTTCACATTAGGAGATAAATCTGGAGTCTGCAGTAACGGTTCATATAAGAAATAAGGGACACATGAATTAAGAAAGTGTTCATAGAAGCATATTGGAAGTATGTATTTGAAACTCAGAAAAAATGGTCGAACTGGAGATACAGAATTAGAAAAAGCCTCAGCTTATAGATGTATGCAGTTCAATACAATAGCCCATGTGTGGCTATTTAAATTTGAATTTAAATTAATTAAAATTAAATAGGACTTTAAAGTTCTGTTCATTGGTCACACTAGCTATATTTCATGTGCTCATTAGCCACGTGTAGCTAGTGGCTACCATATTCAACAGTGCAGAATTACAGAACATTTACATCATTGTACAAAGTTCTGTTTGACAACACTACGTAAACTGTAGTTAAATTTGTAGCTAAGGTCAAGATTATTCAGGAAGTTCCTCAAAAATTGAAACATACAACTATGATATGACCTAGAAATTCCACTGCTAGGTATATTCCCAAAAGAATTGAAAGCAGGGACTTAGATACCTATACACCAATGTTCATAATGTCCACCATAGCCAAAAGGTGGAAACCACGCAAAAGTACATCAAGAGATGAATGGATAGACACAATGTGGTGTGTGTGTATATACACACAGTGAAATGTTGTTCAGCCATCAAAGGGAATGGAATTTTGACATACAGGCATATGTTGGAGATAATGCAAGTTCAGTTCCAGATCACATTAATAAAGTTAATATCATGATAAAGTGAGTCATACACATTTTTTGGTTTCTCAGTGCATATGAGTTATGTTTACACTATACTGTAATTTATTAGCTGTGCAACAACAGTATTGTCTAAAAAACAATGTACATATCTTACTTAAAAAATACTTCATTACTACAAAATGCTAACGATCATCTGAGCCTTCAGTAAGTCGTAATCTTTTTGCTGGTGGAGGGTCTTGCCTCGATGTTGAAGACTGTTGACTGATAAGGGGTGGTGGTCACTGAAGCTTGGGGTGGCTGTGACCATTTTCAAAAATAAGACAACAATGAAATTTGCTGCATCAATTGACTCTGCCTTCCACGCAAGATTTCTCTGTATCATACAATGCTGTTTGATAGCACTTTACTTACACTAGAACTTCTTTCAAAATTTGAAGTCAAATCTCTGAAATCCTGCCACTGCTTTATCAACTAAGTTTATGCAACATTCTAAACTCTTTGTTGCCATTTCAACAATATTTAAAGCAGGGGTGTCCAACCGTCTGGCTTCCCTGGGCCACATTGGAAGAAGAATTGTCTTGGGCTACACATAAAATACATTAACACTCATGATAGCTGATGAGCTTTAAAAAAAAAATTGCAAAAAAATCTCATAATGTTTTAAGAAAGTTTACAAATTTGAGTTGGGCCACATTCAAAGCTGTCTTGGGCCACATGCGGCCCCTGGGCCATGGGCTGCTGGTTGGACAAGCTTGGTTCACAGCATCTTTACCAGGAGTACATTCTGTCTGAAGAAGCCACTTCCTTTGCTCATCCATAAGAAGGAACTCTTCATTCACTCAAGTTTAACCATGAGATT
Organism: Pongo pygmaeus; assembly: GCF_028885625.2. Taxonomy (NCBI): domain Eukaryota; kingdom Metazoa; phylum Chordata; class Mammalia; order Primates; family Hominidae; genus Pongo; species Pongo pygmaeus. Next base: position 20,417,532 of record NC_072378.2, read on the forward strand.
GCAGCAATTCAATCGTATCTTTAGGCTTCATTTCATTTTTTGTTTTTTTGTTTGTTTGTTTCTTAAGAGACAGTATCTCACTCTATTTTTCAGGCTAGAGTACAGTAGTGTGGTGGTCATAGATCACTGCAGCTTCCATCTATTGGGCTCAAGTGATCTTTCTACCTCAGCCTCCTGAGTAGCTGGGACTAGAGGTACATGCCGCTATGCCTAGCTAACTTTTTAATTTTTTGTAGAGATGGCGTCACACTGTGTTGCCCGGGCTGGTCTCAATCTCTTGGTCTCGAGATATTCTCCCTCCTCAGCCTCCCAAAGTGCTGCGATTACTGGTGTGAGCAACCATACCCAGCCCTCCACTTCTAATTCTAGTTCTCTTGCTATTTTCACCACATCTGCAGTTACTTATGCCCACTAAAGTCTTGAAACCCTGAAAGTCATCCGTGAAGGTTGGAATCAACTTCTTCCAAACTTCTATTTTTTTTTCTTTTCTTTTCTTTTTTTTTTTTCTTTGAGACAGAGTCTTGCTCTGTCGCCCAGGCTGGAGTGCAGTGGCGCCATATCGGCTCACTGCAAGCTCTGCCTCCCGGGTTCACACCATTGTCCTGCCTCAGCCTCCCAAGTAGCTGGGACCAGTGCCCGCCATCACGCCCGACTAATTTTTTGTATTTTTAGTAGAGACGGGGTTTCACCATGTTAGCCAGTATGGTCTCGATCTCCTGACCTCGTGATCCACCTGCCTCGGCCTCTCAAAGTGCTGGGATTTCAGGCGTGAGCCACTGCGCCCGGCCCCAAACTTCTGTTAATATTGATATTTTGACTTCCTTCCATGTATCATGAATGTTCACAGTGACATCTAGAATGGTGAATTTTTTCCAGAAGATTTTCAATTTGCTTAACCCAGATCCATCAGAGGAATCATTATTTATGGCAGCTATAGTCTTACAAAGTGCATTTCTTAAATAGTAAGACTGGAAACTCAAAATTACTCTTCGATCCATGGGCTGCAGAACGGATGTTGTTTCAGCAGACATGAAAAACTGCATATTAATCTCCTTGTACATTTTCATCAGAGTTCTTCAATGACCAGGTGCATTGTCAATAAGTAGTAATATTTTGGGAAAAAAAATCTTTCTTTCTGAGCAGAATTTCTCAACAGTGGGCTTAAAAGATTCAGTAAACCATGCTGTAAACAGATGTGCTGTCATTCAGGCTTTGTTGTTCCACTAATAGATCACAGAATAGATTTAGCATAATTCTCAAGGGCTCTAGGATTTTGGAGTGGTTAAATGAACATTGGTTTCGTTTAGTGTTACCAGGTGCATTAACCCCTAACAAAAGAGTCAGCCTGTCTTTTGATGCTTTGAAGCCAGGCATTGACTTCTCCTCTCTAGCTATGAAAGTCCTATTTAGCATCCCCTTCCAATAGAAGGCTGTTTCATCAATCTGCTGTTAAGAGTAGTAGCTACCTTCATCAATGATCTTAGCTAGTTCTTCTGAATAACCTGCTGTAGCTTCTAGATCAGCACTTGCTGCCTCGCCTCGCACTTTTATGTTATAAAGATGGTTTTTTTCCCTTAAACCTCATGAAACTACATGTGTTAGTAGTACTTTTCTTCTGCAGCTTCCTTGCCCCTCTTGGCCTTTATAGAATTGAGAGATTAGGGCTTTGCTCTGGATTAAGGCTTTGGCTTAAGATTGGAATGCTGGGGCTAGTTTGATCTTCCATCTAAACTTTCTCCACATTAACAATAAAGCTGTTTCACTTTCTTAACATTCATGTGTTCGCTATAGTAGCACTTTTAATTTCCTTCAAGAACTTTTCCTTTGCATTCACAACCTGATTAACTCTTTGGCACAAGAGGCCCAGCTTTTGATCTGTCTTGGCTTTCCACATACCTTCCTCATTAGGCTTAATCATTTCTAGCTTTTGATTTAAAGTGAGAGATGTACAACTCTTCCTTTCACTTGAACACTTAAAGGCTATGATAGGGTTATTAATTGGCCTAATTTCAATATTTTTGTGTCTCAGGGCATCGGGAGGCCTGCAGAGAGAAGGAGAAATAGGGGAACGGCCAGCTGTTTTTGACACACACAACATTTATTGATTCCTTTTGCAGTCTTATATGGGTGTGTTTAGTGGTACCCCAAAACAATTACAATAGTAACATCAAAGATCTCTGATTACAAATCACCATAACAGATATAATAATAACGAAAACATTTGAAATATTATGAGAATTACCAAGCTTTGACACAGAGACATGAAGTGACCACACGCTGTTGGGAAAATGGTGCTGATAGGCTTGCTCCACATAGGGTTGCCACAAACCCCAATTTGTAAAAAACGCAACATCTGCAAAGTGCAATAAAGCAAAGCACAAGAAAAAGAGATATGCCTGCATGTTACAACATGGATGGACCTTGACAACATTAGGGTAACTGAAATAAGCCAGACACAAAAGGACAAATATTGTGTGATTCCACTGACATGAGGTACCTAGAAGAGTCAAATTCACAGAAACAATGTAGAATCCTGGTGACAAGGGACTAGAAGAGAGAAGGGAATGAAGAACTGCTATTTAATGGGAACAAAATTTCTGTTGGGGATGATGAAAAAGTTTTGGATATAGATAATGGTGATGATTACACAACACTCTGAATGTATTTGATTGTACACTTACAAATGGTTAAAATGATAAATATTACATTATGTATATTTTTACCACAATAAAAAAAATATGGTCCAAGGAGAATGTATAAAACAGGAAGAAGAGAAGGAAGAAGATATTAAGGGAATAATAGAAGAAAACGAAGCCATCAATGAGATCCAGTAAGTCAGAGCAGTAGAACGGGAATGAAGAGGGAGTGCTGTCAAGGAAACCAAGGTGGAAAGAAAAAAGGAATTTTCTACCCACAGGCCCATTTGTGATATGCTGCCAACAGTGTTCCCTATTAAAAACCCACAAGAAAGAGGTACAATCAGCCTACCAAATACGAAAAGGGGGTGTGTTCCTCTGCTTCTCCCTGTTCTAAATCTCCTTCTAAGCATTGCCTAAGTAAATCAAGTACCTCGATTCCCATTCCCTTCTTCAACTCTTGCAAGTTCTCTCTGAGAAAAAAAACCTCTCATAACTCTCCTTTCTCTTAATGCTTAGGGAAATGTCTATCTACATGATATCGTTTCCACGGCAATCCTACAGTATGGATTCAAAACACATGTTTAACAGGAAAGGGGGCTGGGCACGATGGCTCATGCCTGTTATCCCAACACTTTGGGAGGCCAAGGTGGGAGGATCCCTTGAGGCCAGAAGTTCAAGACCAACTTAAGTAACATAACCAGACTCCGTCCTATTAAAAAATAATAGGCCAGGCACCGTAGTTCATGCCTGTAATCCCAGCACTTTGGGAGGCTGAGGAGGGCAGATCATGAGGTCAAGAGATTGAGACCATCCTGGCCAACATAGTGAAACTCCATCTGTACTAAACACACCAAAAAAATTAGCTGGGTGTGGTGGCGCACGCCTGTAGTCCCAGCTACTTGGGAGGCTGAGGCAGGAGAATCTCTTGAACCCGGGAGGTGGAGGTTGAAGTGAGCTGAGATCGTGCCACTGCACTCCAGCCTGGCGAGAGAGCGAGACTCTGTCTCAAAAACAAACAAATGAATGAATAAATAAATAAATAATAATTGGCTGGCCATGGTGGCTCACGCCTGTAATCCCAGTACTCTGGGAGGCCAAGGCGGGCAGATCACCTGAGATCAGGAGTTTGAGACCAGCCTGACCAACATGGTGAAACCCCATCTCTACTAAAAATACAAAAATTAGCCAGGTGTGGTGGTGGGCTCCTGTAATCCCAGCTACTTGGGAAGCTGAGGCAGGAGAATCTCTTGAAACCAGGAGGCAGAGGTTGCAGTGAGCCGAGATCACATCATTGCACTCCAGCCTGGGTGACAGAATGAGACTCCATCTCAAAAACTAATAACAATAATAATTAATAATAAAATAAAAGGAAAGGGAAGGTAAATCTAAAGATGGTGCTGAGACAGCATCGTTCTTCCATCTCTCCTTACCCCCACATGAAAACAGAAAGGACATCTAGACTGCAAAACCAAATATCCATGGCTAACGTTTACAGCAAAACTTGGTGACAGAGTAACCACATGAATCCCAAAGTACAAGTGAGTGGGGACGAACTACCAAGTGCCATAAGAGCTGCGTGGCATCAGCAGTGAGGGAGAAGGGAAACCAGGTAGTGTTGGCGGGACCCGAGAATAGGAGAACCCCCAAATAGCCAATAGAGCTTCACTGGGATGCCAGTGAGCTGACGCAGGGACAGCCTCTAAAACTGAGAAGGGTCCTGCCCTCCAGGGGTAGGTGAGAGCAGGGGGCTGTTGTAGGAAGGTCTGCGGTAACTGGGGCAGTCTTTCTCAAAACTGATCCCCCAGGTCTCCCTCAAAACCGACCCCCAGGTCTCTCTCAAAACCAACCCCCAGGTCTCCCTTTTAAAATGAGGTCTCACACTGAGGAGAAACTGTTGAGAGTGGAATCAAAATTGATCAGGAAATTGCCGGGCACGGTGGCTCACGTCTGTAATCCCAACACTTTGGGAGGCTGAGGCGGGCAGATCACTTGAGGTCAGGAGTTCGAGACAAGCCTGGCCAACGTGGCGAAATCCCGTCTCTACTAAAAATATGAAAATTAGCTGGGTGTGGTGGCAGATGCCTGTAATCCCAGCTACTCAGGGGGGCTGAGGCAGGAGGATTGCTTGAACTTGGGAGGTGGAGGTTGCAGTGAGCCGAGATCACACCACAGCACTCCAGCCTGGGCAATTGCAGCTCAAAAAAAAAAAATGATCAGGACAATTGATCACAAAACTGATTAGGGCTAAGAGAGAAGAAAGAAAGGGAAGGTGTAGACTAGAGTGAAGTAGGAGGTGGGGGAATCTCAGAAATAAGCCTCTCTATTCATGGAAGCAGGAGAGGATGGAGCTCTGTGGAGTCAGACAAGCTTTTCTGAACACTTCTCACTCTAAAAGTCCAAGAAAACTACCTTCTCATAAAAATGAGCAACTGATAACTATTGAAGACAAATTAAATACAAAGTTATTGTTAGTATTATTTTGAGACAGGATCTTGCTCTGTTGCCCAGGCTGAAGTGCCATGGTACGATTTCAGATCACACCAACCTCTGCCTCCCGGGCTCAAGTGGTCCTCCCACCTCAGCCTCCCCAGTAGCTTGGACCATAGGCAGAGGCCACCGTGCCTGGCTAGTTTTGTTTATTTATTTATTGTTTGTTTGTTTGTTTGTTTTGAGATGGAGTCTTGCTCTGTTGGCAGGCTGGAGTGCAGTGACACAATCTCAGCTCACTGCAACCTCTGCCTCCCGGGTTCAAGTGATCCTCCTGCCTCAGCCTCCCGAGTAGGTGAGATTACAGGCATGAGCCACCACTCCCAGCTAATTTTTTGTATTTTTAGTAGAAATGGGGTTTCACCATGTTGACAACGATGGTCTCGATCTCTGGACCTTGTGATCTGCCCGCCTTGGCCTCCCAAAGTGCTGGGATTACAGGCATATTTTGTTTATTTTTTGTAGAGACCGAGCCTCACTATGTTTGCCCAGGCTGGTCTACCACTCCTCATCTCAGGCAATCTTCCTGCTTCGGCCTCTCAAAGTGTCGGGATTACAGGTGTGAGCCACCATGCCCAGCAAAATACAAAATTATTATAAGAATAAAAGAAAAGGAGCATAATGATGACTGCTAAGGTCACAGAACAAGGGACGAGCAGACTGGACTTGCCTTGGATTTGCCAAAGGGATCAGACCTGAGAGCACTGCAGGAAATGCTGAGGAATAAGGTGAACTGCTCCCTGAGTGTGCAATCTGCCAAAGCCAGACAACGAGGTTAAACAGCCCAGGTTCTTTGAATGAGTTTCTTGGGACTGCCGTGACAAACTACCACACACAACAGAAATGTATTCTTTCACAGTGATGGAGGACAAGTCCCAAATCGAGATGTCTGCAGGGTTGCTTCTTTCAGGGAAGTGAGGGTCCGTGTCCCTTTCCTGGTTGCTGGTGGCTGCCAACAGTTTTTGGTGTTCCTTGGTTTATGGACATATCACTTCAATCTCTGCCTCTGTTTTCACATGTTCTCCTCTGCCTTTCTACTTTTTTTTTTTTTTTTTTTTTGAGACAGAGTCTCGCTCTATCGCCCAGGCTGGAATGCAGTGGTGCAATCTCGGCTCGCTCCAACCTCTGCCTCCCAGGTTCAAGTGATTCTGCCTCAGCTTCCCAAGTAGCTGGGTTTACAGGCTCCTGCCACCATGCCTGGCTGGGGGTTTTTTGTATTTTTAGTAGAGATGGGGTTTCAGCATGTTGGCCAGGCTGGTCTCAAACTCCTGACCTCAAGTGATCCACCTGCTTTGGCCTTCCAAAGTGCTGGGATTACAGGTGTGAGCCACCATGCCTGGCCTGTTTTTAAATTCTAGACTCAGGGGGTCTGCATGCAGGTTTGTTACATGGATATACTGTATCATGCTGAGGTTTGGGCTTCAGTTGCACCAGTCACAGAAATAGTGAACGCAGTACCCAACAGGCAGCTTTTCAACTCCCCTTCCTCCCTCCCACCTTTTGGAGTGTCCAGTGCCTATTGTTCCCATCTTTAAGACTTAAATGGGCAACACCAAACTCTATTTCCTAGAGATGCATATTTGGGTGATGACACTACAGAAACACAAGGTAGTGAAAACTAAAAATGTCAGGCTAAGGCTGGGCGCAGTGGCTCATGCCTGTAATCCCAGCACTTTGGGAGGCCAAGGAGGGCGGATCACCTGAGGTCAGGAGTTTGAGACCAGCCAGACTAAATAGTGAAACCCCGTCTCTACTAAAAATACAAAAATTAGCCGGGCGTTGGTGGCGCATGCGTATAGTCTCAGCTACTCGAGACTGAGGCAGGAGAATCGCTTGAACCCGGGAGGCGGAGCTTGCAGCGAGCCGAGATCGCACGACTGCACTCCAGCCTGGGCGACAGAGCGAAACTCCGTCTCAAAGAAAAAAAAAAAAAAAGTCAGGCTAATAGTTATTTTTGGTGTGAGGGAGGGGGTCGTGCTCAGGATGAGGCACAAGAAAGAGTCCTCAGGGGTGCAGGCAAAGTTCTATTTCCAGACCTGGGTAGTGGTTACAAAGGTGTTCGACTTAATAAATCATTAAGCCAAACATCTGTTTTGTTTGGTTATCTTTATATTTTATGTCACAATAAAAATCTGTTTCACAAACGCAAGGAAACACAAACCTTTGAGATAATACCTTTCTTTTCCATCCGGTATATTTTGTCTGAATCACATTACTTGTTAACTGAGCAAGAAGAGCTTTAGTAAAAAAGGCTATTTGCAACCACAGTACGGTCTAAATAAACGATTCTCCTAACAATGAAAATCTCAGTTGCTCAAAAGATACTATGTACAAGGGAGTTTTCTATGCCATAGCTGCCAAAGAAGCCAATGGATAGGGCAGAGACTGCTAGGTCATGGATGGCAGTATTTCTCAGAGTGTGTTCTGTGGACCACCTGCATCAAAAATATCCTGCCTATAATGCAGATTCCTGGATCCCTACCAGAGCTTCGGATTCAGAAGACATACTTGGGAACTGTGCTCTATGCCAGAAGTTCGTCCTGGATATATTTTAAAACACAAGCTCTATCCAAACAGTACCTTCCTGATCAAAGAACTGAAGAGAAGAAACTCTATACTAGTATCTACACTACTATCTATAATAACTATAATGGTCGATTTTCTAGGATAAGCACTTAGAAATTCTGTTATGAGTGTTTCATGTGGTAATGGCTTGAGGACATACTCCTCCTTCTTCTAAAGCAGGAAGATATAACAGAGAATGTTATTTCTTTGTGGGCAACTAACTGGATTGCAATTAAAAAGCTTTAAACTCCGAAACTAGTCTTCCTCAGATCCTAAAATTTAAAACTATAGGCTCTAAATCTGATGTGGCAACCAGATTTAGCTGAACTAAATTAAAGGCACAATTTAAACTTTCGATGTTCCAAAGACCTTCTTTGCTTGTGAACAGTTTCCTTAATCTCCTTAAACAATAATTTTTCTATTCTGAGTTCTCATACAACTGTTGAATAGCATTGTTTCTTGGAAGTTGTTTATGTAGATTTTATGGATGTTGGCCAAATTGTATTTCTAGATGAAAATGAAGACTTTCAGAGAAGATTGTAATGTCAAACTCCATCTATAGAGAGTATGTATATACGTATATATGTATATATACGTATATACGTGTATATATGTATATATACATATATACACGTATATACATATATACGTGTATATATGTAAACATTTGTGTGTGTGTGTGTGTGTGTGTGAGTGTGTGTGTATGCAAAGGAATCCAGAGCTCATGTTAACAGGAAGGATAAGGAGCAAGAAGGATATCAGAAACATACATCAAGGCATTTAGGCACGGGGGCAGGGGGCACGGGTCAGGGGGCAATTCTAGCTGTAGCAATGGGAAGTTATGGAAGTCCAAAGGTATACACATGACTTTGGCTCTTAGTCTCCAGTGCTCAAAGGAATTTTCTGGAAGGGCTTGTGAAAAGCAGATTCTTGGGGCCTGCCTTAAAGGATTCTGATTCATTTGGTTGAAGTAGAGCTCAGGAATCTGCATTTTTATAAGCTCCTTAGGTGAGTCTGTGTCTGCTGGTCAGTAAGTCATATGTTGAAAACTCTTTGGTAGGGTCTATAGCTCAGGCTAGCAGTTAGTATTGTTGGTGTCCAGCAAGGAATGATACCTTGGCAGGAATAAAAACAAGATGGGGGCCAGGTGCAGTGGCTCACACCCGTAATCCCAGCACTTTGGGAGGCCGAGGTGGGCGGATGGCTCGAGTCCAGTAGTTCAAGACCAGCTAGGCAACATGGCGAAACCCCATTTCTACAAAAAATACACACACACAAAAATTAGCCGGCCTTGGTGGTGTGTGCCTGCAGCCCAGCTACATGGGAGGCTGATGTGGGAGGATCACTCAGCCCAGGAGGAGGAGATTGCAGTGAGCCCTGATCTCATTGCCACTGTACTCCAGCCTCGGCAACAGAGCGAAAACCTGTCTCAAAAAAACCAAGATGATGTTCCCCTTCCTGTGTCCATGTGTTCTCATTGTTCAATTCCCACCTATGAGTGAGAATATGCGGTGTTTAGTTTTTTGTTCTTGCGATAGTTTACTGAGAATGATGATTTCCAGTTTCATCCATGTCCCTACAAAGGACATGAACTCATCATTTTTTATGGCTGCATAGTATTCCATGGTGTATATGTGCCACATTTTCTTAATCCAGTCTATCATTGTTGGACATTTGGGTTGGTTCCAAGTCTTTGCTATTGTGGGGTGGGGGGAGAGGGGAGGGATAGCATTGGGAGATATACCTAATGCTAGATGACGAGTTGGTGGGTGCAGCGCACCAGCATGGCACATGTATACATATGTAACTTACCTGCACGTTGCGCACATGTACCATAGAGCCTAAAGTATAATAGTAATAATAATAATAATAAAAAAAAAAGAAAAAAAAAAAAACCAAGATGAGTAGGAGTTGACAGGTTTGAAGTTTCAGGTAGGCAGGATAACAGGCTGTGTTTGTTTGTTAGGGTGCCATAAAAATTACTACAGACTAGGTGGCTTAAAACAGTAGAAATTTATTCCACTACCGTTCTGGAGGCCGGAAGTCCAAAATCAAGGTGTTGGCAGGGCTCTGCTCCCTCCAGAGGCTCTAGGAGAGATTCTGTTCCTTGCCTCTCCCAGCTTCTGGTGGCTGTTGCATTCCTTGGCTTGTAGCCACTCACTCCAGTCTCTGCCTCCAACTTCACATGGCTTTTTCCTCCTCTCTGTATGTGCCTCCTCTGGGTGTCCCCTCTAAGGATCTTTGTCACTGGATATAGGGGCCACCCTAGATAATCCAAAATGGTCTTATCCTGAGATCCTTACTTTAGTTACATCTACAAAGACCCTTTCCCCACAAATATCACAATCACACATTCTAGAGATTAGGATATAGATATATCTTTTGGGGTGCCACCAGTCAGTCAACCACACAGGCCTATTCTGGGAAAACTAGAAGCCTTGGGCAGTCAGAGCAAGGGAAAGAGGGGTAATTGTTGGCAAAAACATCCGGTTCTACTTCTAGAAAAATTCATCTCCAAGGGAAGGTGAGGAGGGCTCAGACTGAGGAACCAGCCAGATGCTGGTCACTAATAGATCAGCAGGTTGGAGTGGGGTAGACAGTAGAGCTGACTTTATGTTATTATCCTGAGTTTCTGAGTCAGGATTCTATGATTGCAACTAACCAGGACATGGCTGCACTCCTAGTATGGGACAAAGCTAAGCTGCCCTAGCAAGTGGACATCCAGGGGCTCTAGGAAGATTAGATGCTGAGAGTCAGGTTGGACAAAGAGCTGCAAAGCAGGATCACACATGTAAGTAGATTCATAAATAGCTGCCACTTATTGGGCATTTGCTATATGCCTGGCACTTTACATGTATTATTGCCTCTTTCCATCAAAACCTAGCAATATGGGTGTCGAAATATGAGTCTCCATTTGACATATAAGAAAACAGACATTTTTATTTTTATTTTTTGAGACAGAGTCTTGCTCTGTCGCCCAGGCTGGAGTGCAGTGGCACGATCATGACTCACTGCAACTCCGCCTCCTGGGTCCAAGCGATTCTCCTGCCTCAGCCTCCTGAGTAGCTGGGATTACAGGTGCATGCCACCACGCCTGACTAATTTTTGTATTTTTAGTAGAGACGGAGTTTCACTATGTTGGCCAGGCTGGTCTTGAACTCCTGACCTCAGGTGATCCGCCCGCCTTGGCTTCCTAAAGTGCTGGGATTACAAGCGTGAGCCACCATGTCCAGCCTAATTTTTGTATGTTTAGTATAGATGGGGTTACACCATGTTTGCCAGGCTGGTCTCAAACTCCTGACCTCAGGTGATCCGCTCTCCTTGGCCTCCCAAAGTGCTGGGATTACAGGCATGAGACACCACCCCTAGCTATATAGCTAGTAAATGGTGGAGCCAGAATTTAAACCCAGATCACTCTGACTCCAAAGCTCATTCTTTCTGCTAAAACACGCTACCTCTTCCACAAATTAATAGCCTACCTCGGATTTTAGCATCTTATCTTCCACTATCTTCTCTCTTTGAACTCTTCTCTCCACCTACTCATCCTAGAGTTCACTAGACATAAAATGTCAAAACATCTGTTTCTCTACCAAATACCCTATATTAAAAAAACTTGGGTAAGGTAGAATGATAAATATCTCAAAGCTTTCTAAAGCACAATTGCAGGTGTGGGTCTAGAGTGTGAACACTTGCTTTCTTGTGGCTGTGTCGTATTTATCTTATTGCAATCACTTGTGGGGAGCTCAAGCCGGGATTCTATGCACAGTCCCAGTCCCAGGCTGGTCTCTAATCATAAGGCGCAGGTCTATAATTACTGTGTATGTTGCACCACTCCTCCCTCACAACCCCCACTACTGCCACCAAATGCAAGCTGCCAGTGATGCTCTGCAGATGGTAATATCCAAGTAGTGACAGTACTAGTTTCCTCCACAGGTATATCCATAGAGGAAAGCAACATTGATGGAACAAGAGCAGGGAAGCTGCTGGTACATTACACTTCTAGCTCATGCCCTTTGAGTACCACTTAATCTGCCCTAAAGATAGTGTCACTTCTGGCCGGACACAGTGGCTCATGCCTGTAATCCCAGCACTTTGGGAGGCCAAGGGAGGTGGATCTCTTAGGGTCAGGAGTTCAAGACCAGCCTGGCCAACATGATGAAACCCCGTCTTTACTAAAAATACAAAAATTAGCTGGGCATGGTGACACGCACCTGTAGTCCCAGCTACTCAGGAAGCTGAGGCAGAAGAATCGCTTGAACCCGGGAGGCAGAGGTTGCAGTGAGCTGAGATCGTGCCATGGCACTCCAGCCTGGGCAACAACAGCGAGACTCTGTCTCAAAAAATAAAGATAGTGTCACTTCTACCAGTGTCGACAAATGTTTAGGGCTATGGATCCTCAACTAGCCTGAATGCAAGACTAAAATATTCCTGAGCCTGGTGTAAGGTTTAATGGAACTTTTAACTCATCTGTTTCAGAAAAGGTAACAAGGCTAAAATATTAAGGAGTCCTAGCCTGATCTGACACATCTTGTCAGGTGTTTCATAGCACTCTGAGTAAGAGTTTTGGGAAATTAATAATTGTAATAAAAATCTTGTGAAAGGGCTCAAGGTGTTGCAATCCTCATCACCTATGAGCACCAGTTCGGCAGCTGTTTTGCACATAACTATAAATTATGATCTAGTCTCTACATACATAACTTTCCCCACATTCCTGCAGGGGTCTTTTTTCCTGCTCAGTCTCAGGAGCAAGCTTTAATTTTAAGACCCATGAATACTTGAACAAATTCAGGAGTCAGTTTGACAAATCATTTTATATTTTTCTGATGACAATTTCTAGTTTACTTTTTTAAAAAAGACACTATTTTAAAAATACTTTGGGATAGGTTTGAGTCGTTGTGTTGGCTTCCAGTCAGAGAACTTCCTGCAAAACTGAAGATATAAAGTGCTGATGCCCGGGCGTGCCAGCGTTCGTTGGGGGCACGACGTCATCGTGGGAAGCGTGTACTTTTTCGGATTACTGCTTGGCGGATTAGAAACCCGCAGATCAGTTCTAGGTTAGCCCTGATTAACTGCCCTGGGTGTTTCTGGGCCAGAGGGAATGTCTGCTGGACTCAAACCAATATTCGTTGTAAGACAAAAGAGTTAATTTGTACTTTACCCCTATCCAGGCTAATAATGAAAGTACCGGGAATGATCTGAAATATTAACTGGTGCCCGCAATCCCGTCTGCTGAACCTTCTGCCCCCACGATTCTGTCTGCCCACATGCTTCTGTCTATCAGCCCTGGCCTCGGGATCAGCTCTCGCCGCGTCATTGGTTGGATTTCAGGAAGGGAGAAGCCCACGATTTAAAGGGCTCCTTTTCCACCTGCCAGGCATCGTCCGCATGGTCCAACTTGCCTTTGGCACGTATCTGGAAGAATCTCCTGCTGCTGTTCGTATATTGCACTGACTGGTCAAAGGAAAGAGAGTGTTCCTTTAGTCACCTTGACAATTTCCAAAAGCGAAACTTGCGCTCTAGACTAGATCTACACTGAGTCTGCGGGGCGCGGAGTCCCTGTCCAGGTCAGTAGGGCCGGCCCGGCGGGCGGGCGGGGACAGGGGCGGAGCCTAGGCCAGGCGTGGTCTTCCGTGGGAGAGAAGGAAAGTCTTTGCCCCACCCCCTAAAAAACTGCTCTTCTGCCAGCCAATCAACGAGACCTATGCAAATAGGGTCCCTGTCGCCCCGGTAACCATGATGCACGGCAGCCAATGGAAACCAGCAAGTCGCGGCCCTGCTCCATGATTGGGACTGAAGTAAGGCGATAGAGGCCCAATGGGCTGTGGGAACGGTCCTCGGCGGGTTGAGGGGCGGGGATATGCAAATATGGTTTGAAAAGCCGGCGGGAAATCCGAGTTTCGCGGGAGGACCTTGGCGCGTAAACCGTATCCCTTCATTCATTGTCAGCAGCAGCTTCCTGGAGCCATTTTTCAGCTGCCGGCCGCAGCACCCGGGCTGCCGCTGCCGCCTCGCAATCCGTTGCATCGGCCGCCCCCGACGCCTCCATCCCCGCTTGGGGCCCGATATTCGTGCGGCCGGGACCCTCCTCTCTCCAGAGCCCCGATTATTTTTGGCCCCCGGGGCCTGTGCGGTGCGGAAAAATAAAAAGAAAAGAGAGAGAGGGGGCTCGGAAGCGCCGGGCGGGGAGGAGAGAAGGAGGAGAGACTTGGAAACTCCGACTGCAAATAATAAAGAAATTGAAAACAATACATTAATATACCATAACACTAAAAAGAGCAGGAGCGAGAGATGAGAAAGGGGATCCAGCCCGCTCTGGAGCAGTACCTGGTGACCGCCGGGGGTGGGGAGGGGGCGGCTGTCGTCGCCGCCGCCGCTGCAGCCTCCATGGACAAAAGGGCACTGCTAGCCAGCCCCGGCTTCGCCGCCGCCACCGCCGCTGCCGCCGCCCCGGGCGCATACATCCAGATCCTCACCACGAACACTTCCACCACCTCCTGTTCCTCCTCCCTCCAAAGCGGCGCCGTAGCCGCCGGCCCCCTCCTCCCCAGTGCCCCCGGCGCGGAGCAGACCGCCGGCAGCCTCCTCTACACCACGCCGCACGGACCCTCCAGCAGAGCCGGGCTGCTGCAGCAGCCACCAGCGCTGGGACGCGGCGGCAGCGGCGGCGGCGGCGGCCCTCCGGTAATACCCTCCCTCCCCACCCTCCCCAGCCCCGGCGGGAGGTGGGCTCGCACCGCGCGGGGTCGTGGGCGCGCTGCGGGCCGCTCGGGGAGAGCACTGGGCCGAGCATCGTGGGCCTCGGGGGCTGCCCCTCCAACGAGGGTTCATTGTTAGACCTGAGTGCTCTCCCCGGCGCCAGGAGGGTCGGGGGGCTCGGCCAGGCGCGCGGGGCGGCGGGGATCGCCTTGGCGCGAACCACATCAAACACTCCAAAACTTTTCGCGGCCCCCCCTTCTTTTCCTGCACTTTTCCCTACCCCCACTCTCCCTTCCCCTCCAACTCGAAGCTTCCTCTTTCTCGGGCGTAGGAAGGGGTCACGCCCCGGATGGAGAAGGGGGTGGGGGAGGGAGTAGTGAACTGGGGTGTGGGGGGCTCTGAGGGGTTGAAACCGGGGGACTGTTGGGGTATTAGCCCCCAGTCGGCCTTGGAGGCTCGTTGGCGGCCGGGGGTCCCTGCGGCGTGCTCGGAGCGCAGGGTATCGGCGGGGCTGCGCTTGACACATTTTAGGATCTGTAACTCCCGGCAACAAAGGGGCTGGGGGAGGTGGAGTGGAGTCGGGCGTGGGGGAGGTGGGGCTGGAAGCCGGGTGCGGACTGGGGCGTGGGCTGTCTGGGGTGAGGGGCTCGCGGGCTGGCGCTCCGGCCTGGGCGCATCCTGGCAGTGGCAGCGGCGGCGCCCGCGTGGCCCGAGCGCCCAGGCCTTCCTCGCCGGGCCCCGGGCCTGCCCTTGACCCGCCTCTCCCCTTGCCCCTTCCTTCCCCGCCCTGTCCCCCTCTCCGCCCCCCGGCGACGGAGGGCGGGGGCAGCCGGGTTCCCGTCCCGCCGCCTGGGTCTGTCCCTCTCTCCGGGACCCGCCGGTGACGTTTCGCACACGTGCGCGCAGGACGCGCCTGTGACTGGGGAGGAGGCGGCGGCGGGAGGGGGCGCTGGAGGGGGAGAGGGGGGCACCCACTTCCTCCTGCTCGCCGGCTCCCTGGCCTGGGACGGTCCCGGCGCCCTCGCACCCGCCCCCTGCACCGCCACCCTCCCTCTCCTCTCCCCACCCCCCCACCGGCGCCCGCCCTCGCCCTGCGCCGCCGGTCTGTTCGGCCCTCCGGGCCCCCTCTCCAGCCGGCCCCCCACCTCCCCCCGGAGCCAGGCTGGTTTCGGAAATGCCCTTACAGCAGCAGGTTAGTGACCGGGACGGCTCGGGGGCCGCCGACGCCGCGGGGGCACCGGATTCTGTTGGGGGCTGAAGCGGTGAGGGTAGGCGGTTGAGCGGGGTTTTGGAGTGGGAACGGGGGGTTGGGTGCTCGAGGGAAATGAGTAAGCAAGAAAAATCTAACTAAGTAAATGCCCCGGCCTCCGGTTCTAGGAACCTCGGGGCAGGAGTGTCTGCCCCAGGGGGTGGGTATGGTGTTTACGTGGATTTTTTTTCTAGGGGGCGGATGGATGGGCGATAGAAAACCGGAGGGGGCTTCTCGCCAATGGCCGAGTTGAGCTCTGTTTTCTGTCTTCCTTCCCTTGTGCTGGAGGGGGAGGGGGGCGGGTCAGAGGGTAGGGTGTCTGTAGGATTCCCAGGCCACCCGCCACCCCCTCCCTTTGTCCCTGTAATTTATAAAGCGCCTTTGAGAGATGATTTAGGTCAGTATGCGGCTTCTCTTTTTGTTGGTGCTAGAAAGAAGTGTGGCCCGGAGGTCTCCCCTTTCTCCTTTTCTCTCCTTCATTCCCTTCCTCCATGCCTCCGGGTCTTCACCCTCGTGGTGAGGCTTGGCCTCCACGGGGCTAGAACCGAACCAGACTCAGTTAGATCCATGGTAGCCTGATCATACCAGGCGTGGACCTCACCTTGTCTCAGCTCCAAATGGGTTTAATTTTTGGAGAATCAAGATTTTGCGGGAGTCTTTAAGAAAGTCAGCACATAGGCAGCACTTTGGGAAATGGGATGGGTTTGGGAATAATGAGGCGTTTTTTATTTCTTCCCTGTTCCCAATTTCTCCCCGGGTTCGGTCTTAACTGCTTTCCAAGCCCAGAGATACTTGCTGGGCATGTGTGATGTAGTCTTAGTCAAAGAAGCTCATCGTTTTTTAGTGACTAGGGTCTGCCAGCAGGGGGGAAACGGAGCACGGTACCTGCTTACACATAACAGTATTCGGTGTGCTGGGTTTTCAGTCACAAGGATATTCCATGCTTTTATTAGCTTCAGATACTCTTACTGACTTGACCTAAGCATGTTTGGACATATTTTAAGCATATTTGACCCCTGCACGGTTCTGTTACTATTTCATAAACCTAACCTTAAACAACCAGCTATTGACATACTTCTTGGATTAGATTCACAGATTTACAGGGGATAGTTTTGATAATGGGAAATTATGAGAGCTTCAAGTTGCTTTTTAAAAAATTTTAACAGTGTTTGTTGGGCCAGGTCCCTAAGACTATCTTTCAAGCTAAGTTTATTATATCTAGTTCATTGTATTTAAGTATTTAAAGTATACTAAATTACCCTCACCATCTTCCAAGTTATTTCAAAACTTTATTCTCCTTGACATGAAATTATTATTCCAGGAATAATAATATCCTTTTGAGTTTATGTGCACACAAAAGGTTTTTCATTACAGGAATATAAATGTTACTCATATACATATTCAGAAGCATTTTTTATATAAGATTGCAATGTATGCTGAATCACTGGTTATCTACATTTTTTTTTTTTTTTTTTTTGAGACGGAGTCTAAGTCTGTCGCCCAGGCTGCAGTGCAATGGCACGATCTCGGCTCACTGCAACCTCCGCCTCCCGAGTTCAAGCATTCTCCTGCCTCAGCCTCCTGAGTAGCTGGGATTACAGGCGTGAGCCACCACGCCCGGCCGGTTATCTACACTTTTAAGAGCTATTTCTTCTGGCCGGGCGCTGTGGCTCATGCCTGTAATCCGGTACTTTGGGAAGCCGAGGGGGCGGGTCACGAGGTCAAGAGATCCAGACCATCCTGGCCAACATGGTGAAACTCCGTCTCTACTAACAATACAAAAATTAGCTGGGCGTGGTGGTGCGCGCCTGTAATCCCAGCTACTCAGGAGGCTGAGGCAGGAAAATCGCTTGACCCTGGGAAGCGGAGGTTGCAGTGAGCTGAGATCCCGACACTGCACTCCAGCCTGGCGGCAGAGCGAGACTCCGTCTCAAAAAAGGAGCTGTTTCTTCTGGGAGAGTGTAGGAAATTTATCTAGTCAATGCATACAAAGTCCTAAGCACTGAATATAAAGTTTGATTTATTGTTTTTCTTATCGAAATTATATTAGACTTCCATGTAAGTCTTCGAATTTTGAATTTTGTTGATACTCTTTCCCTAAGCAGGAACGACAGGATGGGGAAAGCTAAGTGATTGGCTGAACAAAGACCACCTAAACACTCTGTGTCCAAGAGGAGGTTGAAAAGTCTTCAGGTGGCCAGAGTTGCAGACCTATCTGGTTCTGATCCCAAGTTCTGTCTCAAGAATATCTAAGGACTTAACCAGAAGCAACTTCTTCACCTTTTTTTCAATGGGGGTAAAAATATGAGTACTACCTTACCAGCTGTAAAGCATCTATTATTTACAAATTGTATGTTCATTGGCAAATAACTTAATCTCTCAACTCAGTTTCTTCCTCTGTAACATAGGGACAATAACAGTGTCACCTTTAAGGTTCTTTTGAAGAGTTAAATATGATAATGCATGTGAACTATTTAGCACAGTGCCTGGCAAAAAGTAGACACCCAATACAATTCATATTTATTATACAAATGTTAATTTTTTTCTGACTTAGTGAAATAGTGTAAGGCCAGGTACACATTGTCCCTTTGTTTACATATATGAACAGAACTGTTAAAAGTCTTTAAGTGATCTGTAATTAATTATTTATGCCCAATTAATTTGGGCTTTTAAATATATAAAACATGGCCATCCTAGGGGTAAAATAGGGACATTTCAGTAAGACACGCCTATATAGAGATAGTGATGTTGAACTGCCAAGCATATGCCTTGAATTGTGACAAGTTAAGGCCACATCATCCTCACTTTTTTGCCTGAGTTCTACTCTGTCCATGATTCCACAGACCTGCCAACTTTTGGGTGCAGTTTATGCTTAGCGGCTTTTGTTAGACCTGAACTCTCAATCTTCACCATGTCAGAGACATGCATTAGATAAATTCCATCTTAGTTGGTGAATATTGGAAATGTAAGAACTCCAGAGAAACCATAGTCAGAAGTGCTACTCAATGGAGCAGACAAGCCTTCATCATTTTCTGCTGCTGCTTCTAAAAAGAAGCTGAAATTATTTTATTCTAGAAAATTTGGGATTTAATAATGTAAGAGACTGTGTCCTGTCACAGTCATAGCAACCTACTGATTATACTTTGGGAAAGAGCCCTCAATGCTTGAAATTTTCATCTAAGAATGGAGGAACCATAGGTGCTATTTCAGCAGGGTCTCTCTTCCTGTACAATTATAAAAAGAAAAGTGCTGGGTTCCTGTGGTTCTATACTCAATAATCTTGCTTCTGCTGAGATATATGGTTGATGCCAAGTTTAAGCTGGGAGACAATTTTTAGTCACTACATACCCCAAAATGGAAGTTTTAATATAATGCAGTGCCCAGACTTGGGCAGTACAAGTAGCTCCACTATAATCAGTACCAAGGGCGTGACTCTAATCATCCTCTGAAACAAAGCACCCTTAAATATGGCACTGTGAGCTGAAGAACTCCACCTTGTGAACAGGAAAGGATTTTTTCTTTTTCTATAAATCGCCACCTTGTGTATTACTTGGAAGAGTGGATTCTGAGATTAATGTTGTACTGTGTAAAGCTAACTTGAAAACAAAATAATACTCTAAGCCTAGACGTGCATAAATAACATTACCTGGAGATTGAAAGACGGGGTGAAAGCTTTTATTGTGGTTTCTCAAAAATATATAAAGCAGTAGTTTTCCTTTAACTCTTCTGTCTTTAATGCCATCTGCAAAGATATATCATCCATACCTTTAACCTCTTTCCTAGGGATTTGGACCCATTTGGCAAATAGCTTCAAGTACTCATAGTTAATTTTCTGGCGGGTTTTCCTAACTTAACCTGATTTTACAAATATTCCATTTGTAGGACCAGTTTACATCCACTTTCCCAAGCTAGCCAACTTCAATTCCCTTTTAATCATCTACTTCCTACTAACAGCTTTAACTAGGATGAATGAAAATCAGTTGCCTATGCTCACCAGGTCCCTGATAGATTCCCATGAAGCCGCCTGAAAGGTGGTGAAAGCAAGGTAAAAGGTGGTGAAAGCAAGGTAAAGAAGGTAGATTTCACAATTTTGTTTTTTAAAAAGGGGAATCTTCCCTGAATTCCTTGAGGTACTAAGTACGTGGTTTAATGCGTATTTTCATTCTTGTTGGCAGTTTAAAAATAATGTTTCAGAGACTATTTACGATTGCTAAAAAGCATTTTTTCTACTAATCATTTTTCATGGGACTTAACAATGGAAGATAACTGGGAAAGCAGTAAATATAGGAAACCACTAATAGTGTCTCCTTCTTCCTACACTGGCCCTCTCTTTGGCTTCAGAAAGTGACGAGGAAAACGTATCTTTCACAAGGAAAACTTATACCACAGAAGGTACTAAAAAGCAACAACTGCCTTTGGGGACTGGAAACTTACAGAGTGGGGATTATTATAGAGGGATAACATACCGAGTTTCTATTTCAGTAAGAGGGAAATTGGTTTATATTCTATTCACACTTGTTTCAAACCCTCTCCTGTAAAAGCAATGTGTTTTTGGAATTCAAGGAATGTACATTCTTTCCCCAACCTTAACTGGGGGTCAGTCTTATGGCCACCATATTTGTCTACAATATAACTTTTAAAAAATATAATTTTTGCCCTCAAATACTCTCCTATCCAATGCAATATAACTTTGAAGGAGAAGTGATAAAGGCCACTGGTTGCCAGATTGTATCACAAAGCCAGATGCACTTTGCTTTGATGAAGAATCTTAGTGATGCAGGCCCCCACTTAGCTTTGTAAACTAAGGCAGGGGTTTATGTCAGCTCGAGGTAGAAAGCAGTGAGAATTGGCAGCTGATGGAATAGAAAGGGGATAAAAAGAATAAAAAATAATTGACTTTAGTCTGCTTTCTATTACCGTAGCCCAACTCTCTGGGGCCATTTGTATGGTCTAGACAACATTCTTAGAACTTGACAGTCCCTGAGAACGATATTCTAGGTTGGCATGGGCAATAGTTGGCATTTATACTGGTCTTGGAATCATAACATTTGAGAAGTGTAAGGCACAAGAGTCCTCATCTGTCCAATCCCCTTCATGCTGCAGGTGAAGAAATTCAGGCCCAGTGCTGTCAAATTACTTGCCCAAGGTCACAGGTCTTTGCTAGTGGCAAAGCCAAAACCGAAACTGGAGACTCTTGAATTCTTAGAAGCCTCATTCACCACGAGAAGGTTAACTGTGTCTCATGAAACCTATATGGGAAAATTGGGGTGTGTAGAACACATTTTAGATTTCCTTCAGGAGTCCTTTTTTAAAAATGTGCACATAAAGAAGTGTCCTTTAAACAGTTGGCTGCGGGGGTAATGACTTATTCCCAAAGATACAAAATAAGCAAGGCTACTTTGGATGTTAAATGAAAGGGAATTATTTTAAAAAGGAAAGAATGACTCTTCAAAACATGATAGTAATGTTTTTAAAGATTTATTTGATATTTGCAAATTTGTCTTCTGTGGTTATATAAATTCTGTTGCTCAAAAAGTGACACATGCTTCATAGAGAATAGAATCTAAAAGGATTTTTGAGACTTTCTTGGGGAGAAGGACACACAGTGCCCCTCTGGTAGTAACGGAGTTTTGTCCTGGGCCACCCACATCCTGAGTGACTGTCATGCTTTCAGAGGTCCCCAGCCCTTGCCCAATAACATTGAACAAGGTGTTCTTCCTTTGTGGTTAGCTCCAAGATTTCTGGTTTATCAAAGTGGCTAATCAATCAGTTAACTCTTTAAGAGGAAATTGTCATTCCTTTAGCCAAAGCTAATTTCCTTAAAATGCCTTCTTTTCGTTTTTGGAACTGAGAAAGCTTAAAAATAGAATTGCTTCAAGCCCTGAGGCCTGAAAGTGAAACATAATCTAACGTGGCTGTAGTGCACTGACTCGTTAGGGGCAGCGATATATGGCTTATCTGTAATCCACAAACCAGAAAGGTGCCCAGTGTAGATACGGTCTAACAGCCAGTGAGCATTAAGTACCCACTGATGAGAGTAGCGATCAGTGAAGCTGATTTCCTCTGGAAAGTTTTTTGGCAAGTAGAGTTTGTCTTAGAGAGTGGAGGATTTGAATGCCTCTTGATTTTCTGCTGAGGAGAGCTTCTGTCTGCTCTAGTTTTTATGATCCTGAAGGGTGGTAGCTCTGGACTCAGAATGATGGGCAGTGAACTCAGGGTCTGTATATTTCGTTCCACTCTGCTCTTCCCCATTTCTGATGCTTTGGGGGCTCCATTTCTGATACGTAACCAGAGCAGCATCCCTGAGGCCCACACTATCTCCTGTGTGCCCTTCTGCATCTGGCAGTCCCTTGGAGAGAAGGAGGCTCATGTGTTTATAACCTGCACCCTGTCCTAAAAGGCATAGTGAGGGGCAGCTGAGTATAAGGTCAAGCCACTTAGCCTGGAGCCAGAGTGCCTGTGTTCTTGTTCTGGCTCTGCTCACTAGCCCTGTGACTTTGGGCAAGAAACTTGGCCTGTATGTTTTCATTTCCTCGTCTGTAAATTGGGAGCAATGATAGTACCTACCTTATGGGGTTAGGAAGTTGCAATGAGTTCTTTTTTGTAAAGTGCTTAGACCAGTGTCTGGCACGTAGGAAGGATTATGTGTTAAGCAGAAACATGGTATAATTGCCCTTCCTTCCACAGCCATCTCATGGGCTGTCCTTTTGTGATCTATTTTCTTGGTTTGTTTTTGGTTTTGGTTTTGTTTTGAGACCAAGTCTTGTTCTGTTGCCCAGGCTGAAATGCAATGGTGCAATCTTGGCTCACCGCAACCTCTGCCTCCTGGGTTCAGGCAATTCTCCTGCCTCAGCCTCCCCCGTAACTGGGATTACAGGTGTGCGCCACCAAACCCAGCTAATTTTTTTTGTATTTTTAGTAGAGACGGGGTTTCACCATGTTGGTCAGGCTGGTCTCGAACTCCTGACCTCAGGTGATACGCCCGCCTCGGCCTCACAAAGTGCTGGGATTATAGGCGTGAGCCACTGTTCCCAGCCTGATCTATTTTCTTAACTAGCCCTTAGTGTTCATTTCACCCCATTGCACCTCTCTAAAAATGGTGATGATGGAAAGAAGTAAACCGTGGAATGGCTCTCACCTAATGCAGTCTTTAGGGTCTAGGGTCTTTGTATTTCTTTATAAGCTGCCCATTGACTTGGGAAAAAGAACTGAAGAATAAGCTTCTTGTAGTAGTACTATCAGTAGTGATACTGTCATGAATAAAACCTTTATTTCTGTGATTAAATGTGTTAATAAAGTGGCACTACTAGCATGAATGACACTTAATAACATAATTTCAATCCCGTACAGTAAACCATGGCTTAAGACTGAATGGCAAGAATCAGGGTGTCTGAGCTGCTGGGCCCTGCCAGACTCGGAGCCCCTGCCAGTGTGTGTATATCGAGGCAGGGCGGGGGGTTGTCTTGCTCTCCAGAGGCAATGGAACCTGCCTCTAGGCCTCCCTTTTCCCTTCTTATCTCCTCACCCCTCCTTTTTTATGTTACATCTATTCCTACCCCTTCCCCTTCGCCTTGCCCTCTGCCTGGCTCTTAGAAGGAAGCAGACTTGCCACCTTCAGTGGCTGCTTCCCGGACTTACAAATTAATTACCTCCTTTTCCTGGCATCAAGGGATGGTGAAATCTTGCCTTTTCGGTCTTGCTTCCCATTCCTCTGCACTCGGCTGCTGCAACGGTGTGGTGCTGCAGGCACCGCAGGTTTCCCTCTGGTGTGTTTGCTCGTAGCTTCTCCCTCTTCACCTTACTCCTTTTGTTGCCCTCCTCCCACTGGCCCATTGAGGCCCACATCAAGGGAAGGCGTAGGCACAGCCTCCCCCAGTTTCCCAGGGGCTTGGGCCTCTCCCTTCCCTTGGGTTACTGCTTCTTTCCTGTAGCACCTCATGGTCTGCCTCGTAGCCTAATCTTGCATGTTCATGACTTACTCCTCCTCCAAACCTGTAAGCTCCAAGAAATCGGTCTGGCTTGCTTTTTCATCATGTGGTCCCTGCAGTGCCCACTACATTATAGGCTCAGCTACCTGAGAAGAGGCATTTTCATTAGACACCTTCCATGTGCTTGGCACCCCATTAGTCCTGTTGGGGATACAAAAGAAGTATGAGGTGTGATCCGCCCACTCTTGAGTTTACAGTCTGTTGAGGAGACAAGCTTTAAACACAAGTTGATCTGCAAGCAAGACTAAACAGGCGGTAGGGAGAAAACAAGACTCATCTAGTCCTCAGTTGTGTGGTGTCGACAGAAAGTGCCAGAGGAACAGGTGAGAGTCACCAGACTCCAGCTGGGCCGTGAGATGGGGAGGCCATGGCTGCCATGGTTGTCAATCTTGGAGCACATTAGGGCACACATTTGAATCTCCCAGGGCCCTTTTTAAAAATACTGATACCTAGGCCCCACCCAGACTAATCAGAATGTCTGGGGGTTAGATTAAGACATGGGTTTTTTTTGTTTGTTTTTTTTTTTAATGTGCTCAGTTGGAACCACTGGGCTCGGTGGAAGGGGAAGACTGGGGAGGCCCTTCCTGGCAGGGAGACATAAGTCAAAGGCAGGCAGGCAGAAAGATTGGCGTCAAGAGGCAGCATTTGGACTAGAGTCGTCAGTATGGGGAGATAACAGGACCGAAGGTTGGATGTGTTGGCAAAACTGATCTGGAATTGGAGTTGCCTTCCTACAAGGGCTGGGCAGGGAGTAAATTGGGGGTGGGAAGTTTGAGTGGTGTCGGGATTGTTCACGAATAAAGAAGAAACGTACTATCAAAAGGGGGCCTTGGGACGTGGTCACAGGCAGTGGCTGCCAGAGGGGATGTCAGGCCCTGTGTTTTGCCAGGTCTTCAACCTTCTCAAAATGCCAGAAATCTACCAGTTTTAAAATGTTGGCTGAATTTAAAAGGAAATTGCGCAGGCCAAACAAAATAGGTCTCTAGGCCAGATTTGGCTTAAGGGCTGCCACTCAGCAGTCTCTAGTCTATGGGATAATAATAGCTAATGTTTATCGAGTGCCCGCATGTATCGAGGGCACTAAACTAAGTGCTTTACTCGCATTAGCACATTATCCACATAACAACCTATGAAGTGGGTATTATTATCATCCTTGTTCTACACAGGGAAACAGACAGCCAGGGGTTAATGGCCTGGCTCTGGGCCCCATTAATAAGTGGGGCAACTGAAATTAAACCCAAGGAGCCTGGCTACACAGTCTCAGCTTATTCCTAGTATTTATCCTCTGTGGTCTGTGGCATTGTATTCAGTAGTAAAAACCCAAGATACCTGTCAAAAAGAAATAATCCAGTTTTCAAGTTTACCTGATTGCCTGTAGCACTTGTTTCAGATTCAGATTCCTAGACTCCATCCCTGTCCTCAGTCAGAGAAGCCCTAAGATCTGATGAAACATTCTGGAAGCACTGCTAGTTGAGCACAGGGAAAAGTTATTGAAACTAGATTGTCCAGGTGAAGGCAGGAGCCTTCTGCCGCATCCATTCACATAATGCTCATCTCGGCTCTTCCTCGGTTGGAAAAACCCCAGTGCCCCAAGCCTCATGCCTGCTCTTATGGTTCCAAAACTTGTGGACTCCCAGGCTGTAGCCCAGGCAAACCATACAAAGATGGGTCACCCAAAATTTAAAAGATGTGAAACAAGAAGTGGTTTCTTGGATTCTCAAGCGGTTGAGAATCCAAGCTCAGGAGGTCAAAGTGGGCTCAGTGGCTACATGCCAGGCACCAGCACCAGCACCAGCTGGGTACCCCTGAGTGGTTTTTCTGCCTTAACAGTAGGAAGGCTTTTCATTCTGTCTGGTCTGGACCTGCCCGAAACACAGGTAACCAAGTGGACAGAGCCAGAAATGTGAATACGAGGACCAGAGCACACCATTTAGAGTACTGGTGCTATTGAGTTGATGAGTCTGAAAGCAGGATGGCAACAATGATGGTGTGAAAAGGCAGGTGGAAGTGAAGGGCAGGTTAAGGGAGAAAAGAAATACAAGACCTTTGACTCCCAAATATTTAACTCCAGGGGCTGGAAGAATGGGTGAGGCCAAGCTTCTCCTCTGTCTGGGGTGTGCACTGTGTGGAAGGCATGATTAGTTAGAATGGGTGGGGTGGTTGTGAGTGACTCCGTGGGCCATACCGTTTTCTGAGGGGCTGAGGCTGAGCACTGGAAATGGGACTTTGGCATAGAGGTTATAGTGGAAGTCTTGATGAACAATAGCAGGCCAAGACCTGGTGTCCCTAGCTTACAAATAAAAGAAATTTAACATGGTGCCACAAAAACCTTTCATCATTTTCACTTCTTCCTCTGTAATATGAAAACGAGACAAATTCATCAGGTTGATTTTTGGGGATCAATACTGTCAGGGCTCGCAGAGACGAGCCATCAGATGTTATTTATTACACGCTTTACCCCGTCTCCTAGCTGCTGTGAGAAAGCCCACAGTTTGCAACCTCACAAAGCAAAGAGCCAGCTGGAAAGTACTGTACATCCAGAAAGGTCACATAGTCCTGTCCTGAACCAAGATAGCTCTTTTTGCCATGATTTCCTACGCTCTCTGATTTCTCTGATTAAAAAAAAAAATCTTGCATTTATTTTCTTAAGCTCTAGCATCCTACAGTTTAAACATATTGAGTCTTTGAATATTCCTGTCTAGGAAAGAGCCATGTAAATTCTAAGTATCTCTATAATTGACTTTTAATATGTTACTTGTGTTTAAACCCAATTTGCAGTACCCCTTTTGTTGGCTAATTTTGTCACTATGTTGGGTAGCAGAACTTGTGACGATCACACTAATAACGTAGTTTCCCACCTTTCTTGTTGCTGTTTTCCTTGTTAGCATCTCAGACATCCCAATTCTGGGAATAGTCTCTAGGAGGCAAGGTTTTCAGCTTTGGAAATCCATGCGTGACACAGTGGTGTGGTATGGAAGGCGTGTGGACTTGAAGACCTGGCTCCAGAAACACGCTCTGCCAATTACCGTGTGTGACCTTTTATAAATTACATCCATGAGCTGTAGTTACCTAAAATAGTGATCCTCTCTCCTTCACTGGCTGGAAGGATTAAATGAGATAGTGTTTATAGGAAATGTACTTTGTGTTCCTTAGTTGCCTCCCCCCGCCACTCCCCGTGGTAGGAACTCTTGAGTACTTGTCAAATCTGAACCCTCGGCATTTTTACCTCCTTCAGGGAAAACTATTGGACAGGCTCTTACTGAACACCCACTTTTGTGCAGAATGCACTTCCTGATACTCTGGGAGTTTCAGAGGCTACTAAGATGTCCTTCTGGCCCTCGAGGAGTTCATCTGGAGACGGGGGAGATGACACATTTTCTTCAATAACTGAGAAAAGAAAGGGCAATGAAGACCATAAGAAAATAGCAGTGACGTTTCTTAGGCATCCAAACTTGACGGAGGGGACAAAGGAGGCTTTAGGAACTTTTAAACTAGAACAAGACTTCAGCACTCTTAACATTTTGGTCAGATACTTCTTCGTGGTGATACTTTGTGGGCAGTTAACAGTGGTGGAGGGCTGTCCTGTGCATTGTAGCAAGTTTAGCAGGATCCCTGGCCTCCACCCACTTAGACGCCACTAGCACCCCTAGTTAACAACAATCAAAATTATCTTCACACTGTCAAATGTCCCCGGGAAGCAAAATCACCCCCAGCTGAGAACCACCAAACTAGACCTTGAAGAAAGGGTAGAAGAGGATATCATGTTTGCCTCTTCTATATATAGTACATATTTAAATTTTAAAATATGATATACATTTTAAAAGCAACTGATTTCTCATAGCTGGATTAACTTTGGAATGCCTGACCGCCCCATGGCACCCCAGAACTGGGATCCACTCCCCCTACTCTTGGTAGTGCTCTGTGCAGGCCATCTAAGCCCTGTCTTTTTTATGATCAGGCATGATATTAATTGGCTGCTGGAAGCCTCTCTAACTTGCAGAAGAAAGGATCAAAGTCTGCAGTTCAGGGAAGGAAGTTTTGCATTTATCATTGACCCAACTGGGTAATTAAGAGCGACTTTCTGCTCAGGATCAACTTCTCAGCGTGGTTTTTAATCCCACTTCATAGTTAGATGATTTGGTCACATCACTTTCCCTCCAAACCCTGTTTCCTTGTCTGTTAAATGAGGAAAATCATGGTTCTTACCTCACAGAGTTACTCTAAGGATTGAATGCAGTAATGCATGTAAAGTGCTGGCTCCATCCCTGGCCGTGTGCTAAACACTCTGACATTTGTTGTCTTCATCATGTATATTGTTATTGTGGTTGTCATTAAGTTGGGCTTCCGTTTCAGGGCAGTTCAGCAGTGAGCAGCCATTCCCTTTGTTGCTGGTGCTTCTGCAGCTATTTTCCTTGCTCACCTATACCCACGCTGGCCCCAGTTTCAGCCACAGGGCCAGCTGACTCATTTATTTAGCAGGTATGTGTTAAGCACCTAGCATATGCCAGCCACCATTCTAGGCACCAGGAATACAGCAGTGTCAGAACAGACAAAATTCCCTGCCTCTGTGTGGTTTGGGTCATAGTTGATGAAGATTTTGCCACATCATAAATACCGTGGTCTTATCTTTGGATTCTTTTTATTTTATTTTATTTTTTTAATAGTTCTAAGTATGTGCTGGACCAGGAGCATTACTTGGGAGCTTGTTAGAAATGAAAGTTTTCAGGTTGTACTCCAGACCCACTGTCAGAAACTCAGGAAGTGGATGTGGGGGTGAGCAGCACTGGTGTATGGCTTAACAAGTCCCCCACGTCATTCCAATGCACCAAGTTTGTGTGTGAGTCAGTGTTTGGGAAAAGAAAGGAGTAGGGGGGAAACCCAGGCCCTAACTGGGCTGAAGTGTTATATGGTGCCATCAAATAAGGTGTTGCTCATATCATGAGATTCTAATAACGTCAGAGTTTACAAAGGATAGTCTTAGGTACACCGAGACAGTTAAAACTAGCAGTACCCTTTGATCTCTTTCCTGGGCCTGGCCACCCCTCCTTTAAAAGGGAGGGCTTTGGGAGGCCTCCTAAGTCACCACAGCACACAGGATTCAGTAACAGAAATTCTTAGCCTTCCCTGGGCTTTTCCTTGCCTGATATACAAGGAAGTTGCTTTCCCCACTTTTCTCCAGACTTTTGGCATGTTTGACAATTATTTTTTCTTCTTTTAATTCCTTCAGTTTTTATTGGCTTCTTACCTGGCAACATTAAAAAATTTTATAGCTGCAATCAAATTGCCAACTGGATGGACAAGGCTTATCTGAAAATGAAATGGTAGCTCTCCTTTGTATGTCTGGTAATTTGGGTATTTAAAGATACAGTGAAGAGTAAATGAAATGACAGACCATGGGAAAGTGTCCAGTGTGGAGCTCGGCACAGGGTGACCATTTGATAAATGGTGGTACAGTTTTCCTCCCATCCCAGCTCATTGTAAAAACCAATAAAGGCGTTAAATAGACACCACGGTTCTTTGTGTGAAAAGCTTTGGATTACATACAGTCTGAATGAGTGAATACCATAATGTAAATTATAACCAAAATAATGGAATCCAAAATCTTAAGTAATAACTTTGAATAAAAATAAGTGTTTTAAAAGTTAATAACTTTTTAAAAAATAAGTGTAATTAAATAAACTTTTAAACTTAAAAAGATGTTACTTGATTTTTATTTCCTGATAATGGATTAAAAAAAAAAAAAAAAAAAGCCCAGATTAGACTGGCAGAAATACTTTTATTTCTGCACTAGCCCAAAGCCTGGATATGCTTATAAGCATATAACCTGTCCATTTAACAGCTGTCATTTAATTCACAAACACTAATTAATTACAGCCATGTTAAAAGGAGTATTTGGGGGGTTTGGTAGTTCCTTTTGAAGAAAACCTGTGTCTTGAAAATGCATATGAAAGATTACCAGGTTCTGTTATATATAGTCCAGGTTTGTCTTGGTGGTTCTATTCTAAAAATCTCTCTCTGACCGTCGGTGGGCATTTCCTCTCTCTTTCTGTCTACCTACAGCCAAAACAAGTTCTGGTTACAGTGACAGTTTTAAGTTTGCCATTTGTGGTTGGTTCTATTATAGAGGCTGGGAGAGGGAGGCAAGCAGTCCTCACTTCTTGCTTCCTGCCTTGCTCTAGAGTGTAAGGATCAGCTTCTCTAATCCCTTGACCTTCAGTTCACTGCTCTGTGTAGTCAGGGTAGACAAGGGGCGGCCCTCAAACACCAGCCACCTCTGGAGGTCTAGTGTGACTAAACCACTGTCTTCTTTTCCAAATCCAGCACTGAGGACCGAGGTGTGGACCTCCCATCTGACTTGTGGAGTGAAAGAAATGGAAATAGAGCAGCGCTGTCCATATAGTCGAGTTTCGTAAATATTTGTCAGATGGAACTAGAGATGTGTTATCACATTTGACAGTAACAGGTGGCAAGTGTTGAGCTCTTTTAAGTCTTGCTTTTTATTTCTTATAATATGCAAATAACTGTTAAAATGGCCAGCCAGTTGGCTGTCTGTTTTAGCTAAGGTAGGTCTCTCGCAATTTTTGCACCCTAGGGAGATCTCAATAGGAGTAGGTCTAGCCCTAAACTGTGCAGGGTTAGGAATTCTGATTTACTGATCTGGAGGGCGACTTTGTGTTAATCAGAGTTCTAAAGGCTGACAAACTAGACTGTGAACTTAATACTTACCCTGAGAAGTATAACTGCCAAATGGACAGTTGCAGAAATTGGTTATTGCCTGTGTTCCCGATCAGAAGGTTATTAGCTGTGTCAGAGCAAAGGCATTGAATGATCCCATTACTATCTTCCAGCTGGGGTCTCCTCTCTAGAGTGTACCTGCAGGGGAGGGAGTACTGCTGGCCGCTTGTGGAGCATATGGACGCTGTCATTCACCCAGGTGTCCAGTTCCATGACTCTGGTGTGAAACACTGAATTTGTTTGTTACCTTTTTTTTTTGTAAGAAAATACTTGTTTTTAGTACCTGCTTATTATTTTTTAAAAATAAAAAATATATAAGGAAGTGGAGTGAAAATGAAAATACTTTCTTCATTCCCTCTTAATCTTGCTTCCTTCCCAGAGATAACCACAATCACAGCTTGGCCTTTCCTTTTTATAATCATTTGCAAATCTATATTTTATTTATATAAAATTAAAAATGATTCAAAAATACAGAAGTGCACATCGTGGCTTGCCCTTTTGCTTAGTATTTCCGGAGACGTAATTCCCTATCTGTATATATTGATGCTCATTATTCTTTGTAATAGCTGCGCTGCCACTCATTATGTAGATATGCCAGAATGTGTTTGGTTATTCCTATTTGATGGTCATTTTTCATTTTAACTGTTGCTATTATGAACAGTGCTACATTGGATATCTGTGTATACATGTTTTTGTGCTTGTGTGTATTTCTATAGACTGCATTTCTAAGTGTTGAATTTATATCACAGGGCATGTATATTAAAATGCTGATAGATTAGATAGGTCCAAATTACCCTCCAAAAAGGCTGAACAAATTTATATGCCCACCACAAGTGTAGAGAGTTGCCTGTTTTCTCATACTTTTTCCAACACTAGGTAACATTAGTCTTTTTGAGTTGCTGCTTATGCTAGATAGTACTTCCTTTTATTTATTTATTTATTTATTTATTTACTTACTTACTTACTTATTTTGAGATGGAGTCTTTTTCTGTCGCCCAGGCTGGAGTGCAGTGGCATGATCTGGGCTCACTGCAACCTCCGCCTCCCAGGTGTTCAAGCAATTCTCCTGCTTCAGCCTCCCCGGTAGCTGGACACAGGCGCACGCCACCATGGCTGGCTACTTTTTTTGTATTTTAGTAGAGTTGGGGTTTCACCGTGTTGCCCAGGCTGGTCTCAAACTCCTGAGCTCAGTCAATCTGCCTGCCTCAGCCTCCCAAAGTGCTGGGATTACAGGCGCAAGCTACTGTGCCCAGCCAATTTTTATTTATTTATCGAGACAGAGTCTCATTCTGTTGCCCAGGCTGGAGTGCAGTGGTGCAGTCTTGGCTCTCTGCGACCTCTGCTTCCCGGGCTCAAGTGATTCTCCCTCCTCAGCCTACTGAGTAGCTGGGACTAGTGGCGCATGCCATCACACCCGGCTACTTTTTGTATTTTTTGTAGAGATGAGGTTTCACCATGTTGCCCAGGCTGCTTCCTTATTTTACTTGTATGTTTTTTAAATTATTGCTGCTGCTACCACCACCACCGCTACTATTACTGCTACTGACTAATGTTTATTGAATGTTTTTATGTGTCAGGGATAGTTTTAAGCACATTATATGAAATCACTAATTTAAACCTTGACATCTCTATAAAGTGGGTGTGATTATTGTCCACATTTTACAGATGATGAAAAAAACGAATTAGTAAATTTAAGTATCTGCCCTAATTTGCATTTCTGTGAGTAGCCTCTTTGAATTCTTTATCGTTTTTGTGCCCAAGGCTATTTATAGTTTTCTTACTGAATTATTGGAACTTTTAATGAATTATAAATAATGGGCTTTCTCTGGTGTGTGTGTGTGTGTGTGTGTGTAGTAAATACAGGCATACCTCAGAGATATTGCAGGTCTGATTGCTGAGCACAGCAATAAAGCAAATGTCGCAATAAAGCAAGTCATATGGAGTTTTCGGCTTCCCAGTGCATATAAAGTTTACACTATACTGTAGTCTATTCAGTGGGCAACAGCATTGTATCAAAAACCAACGTACATATCTTAACCTAAAAATACTATATTGCTACAAAATGCCAACAATACCCTGAGCCTTCAGCGAGTCATCTTTTTGCTGGTGGAGGGTTTTGCCTTCACATTGAAGACTGTTGCTGTTTAGGGAAGAAGTCACTGAATGCTGGGTCAGCTGTGGCAATTTCTTCACATAAGAAAAAAATCAAGTTTTCCATGTTGATTGACTCTTCCTTTCATAAAAGATTTCTCTGTAGTATGTGATACTATTTGATAGCATTTTTCCCACACTAGACCTTCTTTCAAAATCGAAGTAATCCTTCCCAAACTCTCCTGCTGCTTTATCAACTAAATTTATGCAATATCCCAAATCCCTTGTTGTCATTTCAACATTGTTCACAGTCATCTTCCATTTCAAGAAATCGCTTTATTTGCTTATCTGTAAGAAGCAACTCCTCATCTATTCAAGTTTGAACATGAGATTGTAGCAGTTCAATCACCTGCTAACTCTCCATTTTCATTCTAGTTCTCTTGCTACTTCCACCACATCGGCAGTTTCTCCACTAAGTCTTGAACCCCTGTCATCCAGGAGGGTTGGGATCAACTTCTTCCAAACTCCTGTTAATACTGATATTTTGGCTTCCTCCCATTAATCATGAGTGTTGATATTGGCATCTGGAATGGAGACTCCTTTCCAGAAAGTTTGTAATTTACTTTATCCAGATTCTTCAGAGGAATCACTATTTATGGCAGCTATAACCTTACAAAATGTACTTCTTAAATAATAAGACTAGAAATTCAAAATTACTCCTTGATTTATGGGCTGCAGAATGGATGTTGTGTTACCAGCCATGAAAACATTAATCTCCTTGTACATCTCCATCAGAGTTCTTGCGTGACCAGGTCCATTGTCAATGAGTAGTAATATTGTGAAAGGAATCTTTTTTTCTGAGCAGTAGTTATCAACAATGGGCTTAAAATAGTCAGTAAACCATGCTGTAAACAGATGTGCTGTCATTCAAGCTTTATTACTTCACTGATAGATCACAGAGTAGATTTAGCATAGTTCTTTTTTTCCGACCTGGGCTGGTTCACCCCTCCTTAGGCAACCTGGTGGTCCCCCGCTCCCGGGAGGTCACCATATTGATGCCGAACTTAGTGCAGACACCCGATCGGCATAGCGCACTACAGACTAGAACTCCTGGGTTCAAGCGATCCTCCCACCTCAGCCTCCTGAGTAGCTGGGACTACAGGCATGTGCCACCGCGCCCTGCGATTTAGCATAGTTCTTAAGGGCCCTAGGGTTTTTGAAATGGTAAATGATCATTGGCTTCAACTTAATGCCACCAATTGCATTAGCTCCTAACCAAAGAGTCAGCCTGTCTTTTGAGCTTTGAAGCCAGATATTGACTTCTCCTCTCTAGCTATGCAAGTACTAGATGGTATCATCTTCCAATAGAAAGCTGTTTCATCTACATTGAAGATCTGTTGTTTAGGATAGCCACTTTCATGAGTGATCTTAGCTAGATCTTCTGAATAACTTGCTGCTGCTTCTATATCAGCACTTGCTGCTTCACCTTGCACTTTTATGATATGGGGAAGTCTTTCCTTAAAGGTCATGAACCAACTTCTGCTACCTTCCAACTTCTGCAGCTTCCTCACCTGTCAGCCTTCAAAAGAGCTGATGAGATTTAGGGCCTTGCTCTGGATTAGGCTTTGGCTTAAGGGAATGTTGTGGCTGGTTTGATCTTCTATCCAGACCACTCAAACTTTCTCCATATCAGTAATAAGGCTGTTTTGTTCTCGTGTCATTTGTGTGTTCATGGAGTAGCATGTTTAATGTCCTTCAAGACCTTTTCCTTCACATTCACAACTTGGCTAACTATTTGGCACAAGTGGCCTAGCTTTTTGCCTATTTCAGGTTTTGATGTACATTCCTCACCAAGCTTAATAATTTCTAGCTTTTGATTTAGAGGGAGGGATGTGTGAGTCTTCCTTTCACCTGAACACTTAAGAGACCATTGTGGGATTACTAATTAGCCTAATTTCAGTATTCTTGTTTCTTAAGGAATAGGGAGGCCCGAGAAGAGGGTAAGAGACAGGGTACAGCTGGAAGAGCATTCAGAACACACACAACAGCTATCGATTAAGTTTGCCATTGTATATTGTTTAGTTACTAAACATTATTTAGTGACATTAGTAATTGCAATAGTGACCTCAAAGATCACTGATCACGGATCACCACAACAGATATAATAGTAATGAAAAAGTTTGAAATATTACGAGAATTACCAAAATTTGACAGAGATATGTAGTGAGCACTGTTGGAAAAATGGCGCTGATAGACTAGCTTGATGCAGGGTTGTCACAAACCTTCAATTTGTAAAACACTGCAGTATCCGTGGAGCACAATGAAATGTGGTATCCCTGTATTGTTTTGCCCAAGCCTATTATGTTTCTTTTGATTTTTCTATGATGTATTTCTTTCTATATTTGTTTATTTAGTTTTTATAATGTCATGTGTCACTTAACGATGGGGATATAGTCTGAGAAATGTGTCATTAGGAAATTTCATCACT
The DNA here is from genome assembly GCF_028885625.2 of Pongo pygmaeus. Lineage (NCBI taxonomy): Eukaryota > Metazoa > Chordata > Mammalia > Primates > Hominidae > Pongo > Pongo pygmaeus. The sequence continues at coordinate 20,452,470 of NC_072378.2, forward strand.
GTGCAGACATCATAGAGAGTACTTACACAAACCTCATGGTGTAGCCTACTATACCTCAAGGTTCTATGGTCTAGCCTATTGCTCCTAGGCTACAAACCTGTACTGTATGTTACTGGGCTGAATACTGTAGGCAACTTAAACACAGTGGTTATGTATCTAAACATAGCAACAGTACAGTAAAAATACAGTTTTATAATCTTATGGGACCACTGGAATATATAGAGTCTGCTGTTGACTGAAAGCATCATTGTTTGGCAGATGACTACATGTGAAATTACAGTGCTTTTTTTTTGAGACCAAGTCTTGCTCTTGTCACCCAGATTGGAGTGCAATGGCACGATCTCGGCTCACTGCAACCTCTGCCTCCTGGGTTCAACTGATTCTCCTGCCTCAGCCTCCCAAGTAACTGGGATTACAGGCGCCCACCACCACACCCAGCTAATTTTTGTATTTTTAGTAGAGACAGGGTTTCGCCGTGTTGGCCAGGTTGGTCTCGAACTCCTCACGTCGTGATCTGCCTGCCTCGGCCTCCCAAAGTGCTGGGATTACAGGTGTGAGCCACTGCGTCTGGCCATTACAGCGCTTTTTTTGAGACGGAGTTTCGCTCTTGTTGCCCAGGCTGGAGTGCAATGGCCTGATCTTGGCTCACTGCAACCTCTGCCTCCCGAGTTCAACCGATTCTCCTGCCTCAGCCTCCCAAGTAGCTGAGATTACAGGCGCCCACTACCATGCCCGGCTAATTTTTTGTATTGTTAGTAGAGATGGGGTTTCACCATGTTGGTCAGGCTGGTCTCGAACTCCTGACCTCAGGTGCGAGCCATTGCACCCAGCCAAAATTACAGCTTTTACAGTTTGAGTTTGGTGGCTTGCTTTGGGAAGGCCTTTCCTAACCTGCAAACCATAGCAATATTCTATGTATTTTTTCTCCTAGCTTCATAATTTTATTATTTTGATCTTTAACCTCAGTGGAAGGGTATGTGTATGTGTGTGTGTGTGTGTTTTAAAGGTGTGACTTTATTTTTCCTAAATGAATAGCCAGTTAAACTAGCGCCATTTATTGGATGGTTCCGCTTTCCCCACGCATGCACTTGAAATTCCCTTTTCTCATATTAGAGAGAGAGAGAGAGTGTTTGTGTGTGTGTGTGTGTGTGTGTGTACATGCATACATGCATGTATGTGCTGTGTGCATGTGTGTCTGTGTTGTTCTGTCTCTGAACTTTCTACTCTGCTCCATTGATAACCTTTATCCCTTTGTAAAGAAGCAGCACACTGTTTTGAATACAGTAGCTTTGTGATATGATTTGCTATAAATAAGGAAAATCTGCTTCCTGTTACATACTTTTTTTTTTCATTAAAATTACAGTTTTTATGTTCATGCTTACTTGCATTTTTACAAATTGGGCTTCTTCTCCCCCATCTACTGTGAGTTTAGGGTTATAAGAAAAAAAACTCTCTGCACTTATTAGATAGTCTACTGCACTGGGAATAGCAGTAAGCTGTTTACATTTTTTATTTCATCTGATACAACAAACCTTGAGAGTTGGTGCCAATATCCTCATCTGTAGATGAGGAAAGTGAGGCTCAGTGATGAAGCAGTTTGTCCAAGGCTACATTTCTGGACATTGGCAGAACCAGGGTTCCAGACCAAGTCCAGGAAATTTCGAAACCTCTCTTAACCATTATGCAACCCAGACACGTGGGGTTTTCTCACAGGATGAGGGCAGGCCATTGTCTAGGGCGGGTTATCAGGTGTTTCTCCATGTCCTGCAGGGTGGTCAGTGGCATTTACAGAGTAGAGTGTTTATTGCATGAAGGGAAGACCTAGCAAGATCTCCCTAAAGGATTTATCCACTGGGGCACAAGAGTTGAAAAATTTGGCTTTGCCAAGGGTATTTGTTCAGATTTAGGATACAAGTCAAGTTGGGACCACAGGCTAAAGTTTAAGTGAGTGGGGAGAGAAATTATTTACCCAATGCTTTTTTTTAATGCCAAACACTGTGTAACCCTTCCTCGGCTCTTTTCTAGAGGTGGTTATGTGGTTTGGAATACAAAGGTGAGGAACACACAGCCCTGGGCATTAAGGATGGGGCAGTAGGCTGGGAGGAGCTGTGCGCACAACCCCAGGAACCTTCTACTTTTTTTTTTTTTTTCGAGACAAAGTCTTGCTCTGTCGCCCAGGCTGGAGTGCAGTGGCACGATCTTGGCTCACTGCAAACTCTGCCTCCCGGGTTCAACTGATTCTTCTGCCTCAACCTCCTGAGGAGCCAGGACTACAGGCGCACGCCACCATGCCCAGCTAATTTTTGTATTTTTTGTAGAGACAGGGTTTTACCATGTTGGCCAGGCTGGTCTTGAACTCCTGACCCTAGGTGATCTGCCCCCACCTCCACCTGGGCCTCCCAAATTGCTGGGATTACAGGCGTGAGCCACCGCGCCCGGCCCCTTCTACCTTTTAGAAGAAAATGCAACAACGTGTCTTAGCTCTCTAGTGGAGGAACAGAGGTCTCAGGTGGATCCAGAAACGCTTTGCTGTAGAGGGGCATTTAAACTGGGACATTCATGTGTCTAAATTACCTAACAGTTTGAGCCCTCCCTTCCCCCTCAGGTGGTTACCTCTTCATTTGAGTTCTCTCAGGTGCCTTCTGTTGGTTCTTAGAGGTGAACATCAGGAAAGTAATTTTCTTTGGAGAAGTTTGAAGCAGGCTCCCAAACAGAAGTCCCGCTGAGCTCCCACTGGGAGTTTTGGAAAAGTAATCTTATTTATTAGGAATAGTGTATTGATTTTGTGTGTAAAATGGACTAAGAGGCCTGTGACAATGAGTCCATTTGAAATTGCAAATTTAAATATCTAATACAATAGTTGTGCGGAAATACTAGGCCAGAATATAAATGATTAGCTGCTTAGTGAATTTCTCATGTGCATGTAATTAATTGGCAGTGGTGATGGGGATCAAGTTTGTTTTCATATCCTGAGTCCTTTAATTTACCTTTTCTTCAACAATTACTGGTGTAAGTATAGGGGAATTAAATCTTAGTGGCTTTTATAAAAATATATAGTTTTGCTTTGTCATTCATTTATTGTTTTTTGGTCTACATTATCCAATTTTGTATTACACAATAGAAGGCACCGAATCAAAGATTTCTTGTTTTTACCACATGACTGCACTCTTAATTTTGTGAAAGCATAGGTTTACTTCCAGACTGAAAGGTAAATGAAGAATTATTTTGTGATTTATTTAGCACTTGCCGCCCCAATCTTGTTTTTCCCGTCTGCAGTTATGGCTGAAATATCTATTCCATTCCCAGCCTCTCTGTTGGTGGTATCTGCCTGATCTCCACCTAGTGTCATTTCGGGATCGTGGCCACACATGGGCCTTCCAGGGCTGTGCTATTGGTGATCAGTGGTGCTTGTAACCCTGAAGTGTTGGCATGGCCTCAGCTGACCGGGCTTTCCCTCATGCCCAGGGTTTAAACTTGAACTCTGCCTGCTCTGTTAGCAGTTTTTCGCTACATTTCTTTTAAAATAGACTTTCACTTCTTCCTTCCCATCCCCCCCAATACAACTGCCCTGGCATCCTGGCTTTTTCCATTCTTGACAAATGATCTGTCCACTGTAACTGTAGCTCCGCTGTGCTGATATCTGTTGAAATTAGACCTAGAATCTAAATGTGGCTTCATGAAACTACGGGTGAGACATTTTTTTTCTTCAAATAGTCTATGGTTTATTGGCACCCCAAACCACCTATCCATACCTTCTCCACTGTGATGCTGGGGGAAGAAAATGGGGTAATATATGTGTAAAAGTGACTGAGAATGAAAAGTTCTGCATAAGGTGCAATGTTAGCTGGGGTTTTTGCATATATAAAAAGAAGACAAATGTTCACTACCACTCCTGCCTGCCTCCCCTGGGCATATCGAACTCATTCCAGCCTAACAGCATTTCTTATCATATAATGGGACTCACAAACCCTCCCTACGTCCACTCCTACAGCACCTTCTTACCCTAATGAGGCTTTGTAACTCAAAGATTTAAACATTTCATTTATGCTTCATTGACTGAGTTAACCAAACACTTTGTATTTGGCCCTTTCCTCTTAGAAGTTCAGAACAATAATATGGTCCTGAAACTACTCCTGCAAAATCTGCTTAGGGAAGAAAGGTCAGCCAGGGCAGGGGTTACACTGGGGTTTGCGGTGTAGTCAGGCACCAGGGACCTGGCAGGTTGGGTGGGATCAATTCTTTTCACCTCTGGGCTCCAGTTTCTCATTTGTCAAATAAAAGTGATTTCTAAGGCCCCCTTCTGCTCAGACCTTCTGTGACTGTCCACTAAGCCACAGAGACTCACTGTGGCCATTGAATTCTTGGGGACCTCAGGGAGGTTTTGCTGCGGAAGTGACTGCCCATTCTGCCAGCATACATTTGGACTACCATTTGAGGTGACTTGGAGAGAATGTCACTGTGGAAGCTGGCCTTCCTGACACCTGCCACACACCTTCCATGCCATGCATCTCTTTTCGAAGTCCTAGGAGCTCCTTAATGGTATTTACTATTTACATTTGCATCCCTGATAGTGCTCTTTCCAAGTGAGTTGGCAGCAGTTCATTTAAATTCTGCAGCAGATCTCTGAGTTAGGGTGTGGTTCTTCTGGCCTTTGAGATGGGTGCTGCCCAGCACAGCAGGCCTCGGTGAACACCACTGTTCACCGAGGGACTTTGGTCCCTCCTGCAACGATTCAGTGAACTGCGTTGAAGCTCTCGCAGGGACTCTGAAGTACTGAAATGTTTATTTCTAAGTTAGAGGCAAGGAAATGAAACTAAGGTCACAGACATTTAGTGATTTTCTTTTCTCCCAAGGTGAGGGAGGTGGTTAAGGGCTTGGACTTTGGAGTTTAAAATCTCACCAGCTGCGGGAACTCAGGCAGTCATTTCTCTTTTCTAGACCCAAGCTTCCTCTTTTATTTTTTATTTTTTTTTGTTTTTTGAGATGGATTCTCGCTGTGACACCTAGGCTGGAGTGCAATGGTGCGATCTTGGCTCACTGCAACCTCTGCTTCCCGGATTCAAGCGATTCTCCTGCCTCAGCCTCCCAAGTAGTGGGATTATAGGCACATGCCACCATGCCTGGCTAATTTTTGTATTTTTAGTAGACACGGGATTTCACCATACTGGCCAGGCTGGTCTCGAACTCTTGACCTCAAGTGATCCACCTGCCTCGGCCTCCCAAAAGTGCTGGGATTATAGACGTGAGCCACCACGCCTAGCCCCCAAGCTTCCTCATCTAACATGGGACGGTTAATGACTTACCTCTCAGGGTTGACTGGGGAGGGGGCGGCTGAATGAGAAGCAATGTTGGAATGCAGACAGGGTCAGAAAGGTTAGCCCTCTGATACGTGGTAAGCAAAGAGTAGAGTTGGTGCTGAAAACAGATCTCCTGCCTAAATCTTGGATTAGTACACAACTTCCACATATAAAGAGTTAGGGGCATCTTTAGGTAGATAAATCTATTTTAATTGTTCCGTAAATATATATAGAACAATTTTGGTCAACATGGATTTGGTGCAAATTTCGTTGCAGCTTTTTCCCCCCTTTTGTTATTCTAAGCTGCCCTACAATGATATTTTTAGAAATTTCTGGGAACTCAAGCCTGTCATTGCCAGGGCAGAGCCAAAACATCAGAGGTTCTCGTAGACCAGTGGTTCTCAACTGGGGAATGTTCTGCCCCTCATGCAACCTTTGGCAATGTCTGGAGACATTTTTGATTTTCGTAACTGGGGATGGGAGATGCTATTGGCATCTAGTGCGTAGAGGCCAGGGATACTGTTAAACATCCTATAACATATGTGATAGCCTCCCCACAACAAAGAATTATCCAGCCCAAAATGTCACTAGTGCCAAGGTTAACAAGTCTTGCTCTCAGATAATTCTGTGCCTATCACAGGCATTCTTTGTCCCCAGCTACAGTGTCATATAAGCCATCTCAAACAAAGGTATATTCGTTGTCCCCCTTATCCACAGTGTTGCTTTTCGTGCTTTCAGTTACCTAAGGTCCAAAAATATTACATGAAAAATTCCAGAAATAAACAATTTGTAAGTTTTAAATTGCACACTGATCTGAGTAGCATCATTAAATCCCACCTGGGACTTGAGTCATCCCCTTTGTCCGGTGTATTCGCACTATATTACACTATTCCCCAACGCTCATTCCTTACTGTATAGGAAAAAACATAGTATGTATAGGGTTTGGTACTACCTGAGGTTTCAGGCATGCAGTAGGGGTCTTGGAATGTATCCTCGGAGGATGAGGAGAGACTACTGTATTTTTTCTGGAAAGTCTAGGACCATTTCTCAAACTAAGAAGGACAAAGTTGGAGAGGAAACTGTTTCTGTTCTGTTCTGCATAGTTTGAGATATGTACAATTTTGAGATCCAATCAAATTTTTTTCCAACCACTTTCTTTTTTGTTTCTTTTTTTTTTTTTTTTTTTTTCAGTATCTTAACCCACATTGATGTTTTAGCTTCTGTAAGCACTAAACAGTGGCAAGTTACACAAATAAAATGTGTGCTTACTACATTTTAATTGCTCTTTCTTATGCAAATAATAATACATGGTTTTTTTGTTCTTACACATTGATTCCCAGGGGAATTTTAATATTTTATTAAATATTAAATAAAATGCCCTATTTTTTTCCTTTCAAATTGAACCACCCTAGTTGTTATAATGAGCCATCAGTTCTAAAATGAATCCTCTCTGTTAAAATAGCAGCTTGTTCTAACTAATCATGCTTTGAGTATTCTGCTGTAGTTAATCAAAGTTAAAATAGGAGGTTATATTTTAAATATAAATTCTACTTTTAAATTCTAAATTTGCTATTTTTCCATTCTGGAATATTAAGATAGGGTTACCAGATAAAATACACGATGCCAAGTTCAATTTGAATTTCAGATAAACAACAAATAACCTTTTTAGTATAAGTAGGTCCCATGCAATATTGGGGATATAGATATTTTTAAAATTTGTTGTTTGTTTGAAATTCTAATTTAACTTACTTAATGCTCTGTATTTTTATTTGCTAAATCTGATAACTCTAAAGATAGGACTCAGGATAATTGGAAAATACCAGGAAATACCATTCACGTCTGACATCTCCCTGCATAACTTTATCTTGGATGTTTTACTTTACAAAGTATTAAGTGATAAATCTCGTATAGTTATTTGCCAAAGAAAAGGAAATAAATTCCTGAAGGGAATTTAGAAAATTTATCCCATAAGCACATTTATTGGTCTTAAAGGGTAGCTTGAATAAACTGGAGTTAGTTGTTCACGTGACATTCAGAAGTACCATATTTGACATAACACCTCAATTCCAGAGGGGAAACTTGGATGGGAGAGAAAAATCCTTTTTATGGGTTGGCTTCTAGAGATTACCTAGAACTTAAGTGAGGTGATTTTACTCTTTCTTCTTTTCATAAGCAGTAGGATTCACTTCAGAGTTGAGGGCCAGTTGCAATAGAGGGACACGTTGATTATAAAAGAATTAGGTTATTTTTGGCTAAAGCAGGCAGATCACCTGAGGTCAGGAGTTCGAGACCAGCCTGGCCAACATGGCAAAACCCTATCTGTAATAAAAATACAAAAATTAGTTGGGCATGGTGGCGCACACCTGTCATCCCAGCTACTTGGGAGGCTGAGGCAGGAGAATCACTTGAACCCAGGAGATGGAGGTTGCAGTGGGCCAAGATGGCGCCACTGCACTCCACCCTGGGCAACAAAGAGAGACTCTGTCTCAAGAAAAAGAAAAAAAAGAATTAGATTATCTTTGGAAAATAGCAAAAAGGCCCAACCAAAACTCTCACTTAAAACACAGAATTCACAAGAGCGTGCTGAAAATGAGCATGCTGGAGACACGGTATTCCTCAACACTTCTCGCCATCAGCTGACACCTGAATCTACCTTGTGGGAGGAATGCAACTGTCTCTGGATGCCAGTATCATTACATCTCTGTGGCCTCAAAATGGGTCCATTGCAGAATGTTGCTATCTTCAGTGACCTTAAAGATGTTTTTGCTTCTGGAGAAGGAACCAGCTGCGTCAACGGTGATCTGCTGACTTCATACAGTACTCCGTCTGCTCCCACCTCGCATCCCGTGGCGCAGTGTCCCGTGAGCTGAGATTTGCCTTCTGCTGATGGTGTCCTGCCTCAGGTGCCAGGAGCACTGCTTTTTGCTTTTTTGTCTCTCTAGGAGCAGACTGAACATATTGCAACCTATGAGTCGGAGTGGGGGGTCAACACCCCAGGGCCACCCTCTACCAGTGGGAATGGAAGCCAGTGGATAAATGGCCCTACTTCCTAGAACAGTTCCAGGGGGCATTCTGGATGCTTCTTGGGAGGCCTCAGCAGAATGAAGCCCCTGTTACCTGCAGCCATGACCTTCTACACACACTCTTCAATAATACACCCACCTCACTCTCCCTCCTCCCAGGATCACTTCCCAATAAACTACCTGCACACAACTCCTTGTCTCAGCCTCTGTTTTTGGAAATATCTAAATTTAGACACCTATTAGATTAGTCTGGTAGGGCTGCCATAAGAAAGTACCACAGACTGGGTGGCTTCAACGGCAGAAATCTATTCTCTCCCTGATCTGGAGACTGGAAGTCCAAGGTGTCGTCAGGGAGGTTTCCTCTGAGGCCCGTCTCGGCTCCAAGATGGCTGCCTCTTCACCTGGTCGTCCCTCTGTCATAAGCGCACCGGGTGTCTTTTCCTTCAGATTGGATTTGGGCTCACCCCAATGGCCTCTTTCAACTTAATCACCTCTTTAAAGGTTCATTCTCCAAATACAGCCACATTCTGAGGCACTGGGGGTTATGACTTCAACACAGGAATTTAACGGGGACGTGGGGGCGGGCATTTAGCCCAAGGCACCTGTGAAGGAGAAAACTGATTTAGAATACAAGCTACCCCAACATAATTGGCCTCAAGATTGTGGCTGTTTTCAAAAAACTCTTCCATCTTGTCTAGAACTCACCAACTCTGGGGCCTTGGGGAGGGGCGTCTGTGAACCTGGAGGCCATGGTGTTCGTTGGCCACCTCCTTTTAGATTAACTGCGCAGGCTGTGTGTTCACTTCTGCTCTGTACATGGAGAAGACAGGGAAGGCAAGGCTGCTGCTTACCTGAAGGAGCTCAAAGTGTAAATAAGACAAGCCCATTAGATCTATCAGGGGAAAGCAGTTTAGGTTTGTTTGAGGCAAGATATATGGTATAGACCACAGACCTTACGTTTAGGGAAAGCGTACTTCTTCAGTGGGCTGAGTTTCTTGTAACAGAAGGTGTGGTCGGATGATTACAGCTGGGGTTGAATTAGATGATTTGTGGAACAGCTTCTGCCCTGAAATTTTCTGATTGAGAGATGGATGTGGTCTGGAGTATGTGAAAATGGGATAAATGGAGGGAAGGTTAGGGGAGAGGTGAACAGGGCCTCTTCCAGCGTCTTGTGGAAGACCCTGTTCGACGTTTCCTCACATAGACTCTCTGATGAGGCTCTTCCAGGGTGTGGTATGGCCAGGTGTGTTCGATGTAGGGAGCACAAGGCAAGAAAGGGCTGTGCCGAGCTTCTTCCTGCCTCAGGGCCTTTGCACTTGCTCTCCCATCTGCCTGGAATGGCCTTGCCTCACATCTTCATATGACCTTGGCTCCTTGTCATCTATTGACTCACCTGTCACTTCAGAAAAGCCCTTGCTACCATCTGGTCTGCCAGTCACTCTTTATCCTATTTTCGTGTTTTATTAACATTCATCACCATCTGCAGTTAGACTCTTTTGTTTGCCAGGTGCCCACAATGTTGCCCGACGCTCACTAGGTGCTCTGTGAATATTTGCGAAATGAATGAAGAACTTGAAGGAAGCTGGCAGTGGGTGGACTCGCTGAGATTAAGGGGCATAGAAGATTACTCAAGGCAGCCTCAGCCCCTTTCTAATGTTTTGTTTTGTTTTTAAATTCAGACTCTGTGGACTCAGTTCAATTCATGCAATTGCCAAGTGCCTATCTGTGTCGTGCATTATGCTAGTTAGATCTTAGGAATCAAATGAATTAGACCTGAAGGAGATTACAGACCAGTTCTATGGTTCAGGTTGTTAATGTGGGCCCCTGGATAGAATTCTAGATATCACTTAATTTTTTTTGTGACTACCCTCTAACTGAAATTTAGCGTTTTCTTCTAGTATGAACGTAGGCACTAAACCACAGTAGAACTGGCAGTGTGTTTGACTGTCACCCATAGAAATAGATATTTTCATATCACATTACACTTGTTGCAGCTGTCTTGAAATATTGTTTATGCTCATCATGACTTCAAAATTACAGTAATTTTTGACCTGCTGCTGGATCTTTTTATTTAATGCACTAACACAGAAGAACATAGATTACTGTATGATAAACTGCTTTTTAGTATTTTGAATAGCTATATTTCAATACAAAGTGTTTCCTTTGTAATCATATTTTATATATATATATATATATATATATATGTTCTTTTTTAAGGCATAAAAAAGCACTAGCCTGAGAAAAGGGGTCCAATAGACTTCATCAGGAGGCCAAAGGAGGCGTCTATGGCACGAAAACATTATGAATTCTGGTGGAATTATGTAAAAAGAGAAGTCCTATCACTCCTTAAAATCATGTTAATGAAGATTCCTATCAAACGTGGTCCCCACCCCCTGCTCCAGGTTTACTGCTTCCCTGTGAATCTTCTCCTCACTTTTGTTAATTTTGGGTTGGAAGTTTGAGAGAGATACTTTTTTCATAGATAGGTTGGAAGTGGTGCTCACCTTATCAGGACTGTAAGAGGATATTGCAAGCTTTGATGATTGAGCAGAAAAATCTTTGAACAGCTGGTCAGAACAAGCTTGTCCTGCCTTGTGGGAGGGACAGAGTTTTCCAAATGATCTTTTGGTTAAGACCTTAATTAAAAACAGCCTAAATTCACTTGTGGCAAGAATTTATTAAAGGAAAATAACCATGAGCAAATCCACGTTGTGGTATAAGAAAAGGGAGCACCATCGTTAAAGTCAGAGGCTTGAATTCTGGTGAACTTAGCACAAAGGAGCAAGAAAACTTTAGACTGGTTTCTTAACAGTTTGCTATCTGTATAACTAGGGGTGAATTGATCTCAAAGACCTAAGAATCTGTGGACTTAAAGACACAGATTTGTGGCATAATTCGAGGTAGTTTAAACTGGAATATCAAGGTGTCAGAAGAAAAATGTACAAGTAATACATCTCAGTTTCTTTTCTCCTACGCCACTTAAATCTTAGACCCACCAAAAGCTCTAAATGTATCAGTGGATTTTTCATTATTTCCAAAAATATTCTGCTTGCTCTTTCTGAATAAACTATAGAGAGAAACACAGGTTTCTCCTCAGATGCCTTATTAAGTTTAACTGTTGTATAGTACAGCTTTGCTTCTTTGTTTCATTTAGGACCAGAAGGGGTCCAGGTAGCTGAATATCCCTTCCTTGCCCTGACACCCCCATTCACTGCAGCAAGCTTTATAATGCCTGTGGTCATCCTTGGTATGAATGAGCACTGGAGACCCCACCATGGGCAACACTAAGCAGAATCAGGCTTCTGTTCATCAGAATGAACAAAGGCACACGCATAAAATGAGAGCATGGCAGATGGAGAGGGGTGGGGAGCCTAGAGGGTGACTGGCTGCAGGCCTCAGCAGTGGAGACAAGGGTACAGGAACATGGCGCCAGGGCCAACAGACTTGGCATCAGCCCTGGATGCTCTGCATAGCACCCATTTGTAAATGGGTGTGGCCCTGGACAAGTGAGGTCCTACTGGATTATTTAAGAATATTTTATGGTGAGTTGTATTTGCTCTTTCCAGCAACAGCTCTTTGAGGTAGTTTAGTGGTATATCCATTTTACAGTCAGCACTTCAGACTCAGTTTGGTGATCACATGCCCCAAGTCTCCAACTCCTGGGCTCAAGCAATCTTCCTTCCTCAGCCTCCCAAAGTGCTGGGATTGCAGGCATGAGCCACTGCACCTGGCCGATGTGCCCTAAGTCATGTAAAAAATTAATAGACAATGCAGAATATATGGGAGAATGACGTATTGCTGGGCCTTTGTGATTTGCTAGTGAGACCAGAACATTTTAACATACTAAAAGTTATAGCTGGTTAGCAAGCCAACTTTTTAACTTCAAAAGATAGGGAAAAATAAGCATTATTAAAACTCATTGACTTGGCCGGGCACGGTGGCTCACACCTGTAATCCCAGCACTTTGGGAGGCCAAGGCAGGTGGATCACAAGGTCTAGAGATTGAGACCATCCTGGCCAACATGGTGAAACCCTGTCTCTACTAAAAATACAAACATTAGCTGGGTGTGGTGGCACACGCCTGTAGTCCCAGCTACTTGGGAGGCTGAGGCAGGAGAATTGCTTGAATTCGGGAGGTGGAGGTCGCAGTGAGCCGAGATTGCACCACTGCACTCCAGCCTGGCAACAGAGGGAGACTCCGTCTCAAAAAAAAAAATAAATAAATAAATTCATTGACTTGCTGAACACCATAATTAAAGAGATTCTGGAGGTAAGAAAAAGGTGCTCCTTTTGTTGTTATATAACAATCATAAACATTATTGTTACTATTATTACAGCCCTTTTCTTGCTTTCCTTTCTTGTCCCTATCAACCTTCCCTGGGAGAAAGAGAACTTTTCCAGGCTAAGATCATACATTAAAGAATTGACTTTTTTTTTTTTTTTTTTTTCAAGACAGAGTCTCTCTGTTGCCCAGGCTGGAGTGCAGTGGTGCGATCTCAGCCCACTGCAACCTCCACCTCCTGGATTCAAGCGATTCTTCTGCCTCAGCCTCCCGAGTAGCTGGAATTACAGGCATGTACCACCATGCCTAGCTAATTTTTGTATTTTTAGTAGGGACGAGGTTTCACCATGTTGGCCAGGTTGGTCTCAAACTCCTGACCTCAAGTGATCCACCTGCCTCGGCCTCCCAAAGTGCTGGGACTATAGGCGTGAGCCACCATGCCTGGTCTAAAGAATTGTCTTTACGATAGAGGAATGTTTGACTTTAGCACATTTCTGGTAAAACAAGATTCTAGATCGGGGTGTCCAATCTTTTGGCTTCCCTGGGCCACATTGGAAGAAAACTTGTCTTGGGCCACACATAAAATACACTAACACTAAGAGTAGCTGATGAGCTAGGAAAAAAAAACACACACACACACAGAGAAAAATTTTGTAATGTTTTAAGAAACTTCGTGAATTTCTGTTGGGATGCATTCAAAGCTGTCTTGGGCCACATGCGGCCCGTGGGCCGGAGGTTGGACAAGCTTGTTCTAGACGTTCTTCCTCTGTCTCTGTATGTTAGATGCTTTCCCACATTAGCAGTCCTTTTCCCCTCCTCTCTTAAATGACCAAGCAGGACTAGGAAAGCATAAAGGCAACGAGAACACTCTGCCTGGGATTTAAGCCCTTGAATTCCAATAAGGTTCTAATATGGACTTCTACTAAAGCATAAGGGTTAATTCCATTTAGGGAGTGGGGAACATCTTTCATACTTTTTAAAACATCAGGCCAGGTGCAGAGGCTCATACCTGTAATCCCAGTGCTGTGGGAGGCTGAGGTGGGAGGATCACCTGAAGCCAGGAGTTTGAAACCAGCCTGGGCAGCACAGTGAGACCCCACCTCCACGAGAATGTTAAAAATTAGCCAGGTGTGGTGGCATGTACCTGTAATCCCGGCTATTTGGGAGGCTGAAGTAGGAGGATCCCTTGAGCCCAGGAGTCCAAGGCTGCAGTGATTGCAGTAAGCTGTGATTGTGCTGCTGCACTCCAGCTAGGGTGCAGAGTAAGACTCAGTCTCTTAAAAATTTAAAGTCATTATTCCCAGGTAGAGTGTACTACGGAGAAATAGAAGTCCCTCGGTTGGACCTAGCTTATATGAAACTTCAAAGCAGTCATTGCCAACTACAGGTGATGGTTGGTAATTTGAGCAAAATTTGATAGCTTTTGAAATGGCATCAATTTAAAAGAAGTAGTTTTTGTTTCTTGATCCAGGGCAAGGCTATTATTCTGGTTTCCAATACCCTTTATCCATCTGAAGAGCATCAAAATTGGGGAGTGCCAATCAAGTTTGGAAATGGAACTGAGCAGCATAGTAACCTATAGAAAATATTATAATAATTCTAAAAATGTAGTGTTACATTAAAATGTAGTGAATATTATAATAATTCTAAAAATGTAGTGTTTATATTGTTTTCCTGATTAAGTTAGGCCAAAGTTGGTAAAATGCATTTTAGAACCCTATTTTTGTTAAGGAGAGCACAGAGCCACTGGTTTGGAGAAGTTTGTAATATCCAGAGGATGAAGAAAACGGACACTTGTCATTCTGAGTTCACGGGAGCAGGAGAAACTGAACCCTTTTAGGATGATCATCAGCTTGATGTGAAGGGACTTGAGAGATTCTCTAATCTATTCTTTCCCTTAACTGGTTAGGAAGCAGAGTCCAAGAGAAATCTCCTTCCCAGGGTCTGGCAGAACTGATGGAGAGCAGCCTTCGTGGCTACCACCTTCCCATAAAATCTGTGCTCTCCAGCTGCACTTGGTGATAAGATTTATTTAATGACACGTGTGACTCTAAGACTATTTGTGATGGCGAATACCACAGATTTGACTGGGTAATGTGATATTTGTTATTTGCTTTAAGTTAACTTTAGCCTTTAGCGCAGTGTGATGGAAAGGGCACCAAACTTGTGATCCAGAAGACTTGGGTTCAAGTTTCAGATTTGACATTAGCTTTGCTTCTGCAAATCTGAGGACCCTATTTTCTTAATCCGTGAAATGGGAATAATAATACTCACCCAATTTACCTTACACAGTTGTGAGGATTCATTGTAATGGGCTTTGTAAAAATATAAAGTGCTGTATAAACATAAGGGTGTTAATCTCCTGTCTTTGGTGACAGGCTAAAAAGACATACTTGTTTCAAATTTTGGATGCTCTAATTTGCATAATCTTACACATTCTCTTTCTCTATTTTTAACTCTATGTTTTCCCCATCAGATTTTTTTCTGTTAGGAGTTACAATATCTTTCTTCATCTGGGCTTTGTCTCAAGGTGTATAAACTTAAAGCATTATCTCCAGTGCAGTTTGTCAGTGTCTTGGCATATTTGAAATTTTTAGTACTGCATTCGGTATATGAAAGCTGTATCCTATGTAAGACCACAGGATATATAAACAGATGTTCAAATTTCTATTGTGAAAATCCTGGCTCATTCCTTGCTAGAGATGAAGCACTGAGGACAGTACAATCACCACCTTAAAACAAACCACCTAAGCACAGCTTTGGCTGCACAGATTGGAAGGGAATCTGGTAATTACACTCTTTAGTTCTTCTGTGAATATAACCGATCTGGGCAATTTGGGCCCCAGAGTGGATTTTTAGGCATGAATTATCTGGTTAAGTTAGCCAGATAATTGCCAGCTGTCTCCCGTGCTTTCTGCTCTGGAGACCCCAGCCTGAGTAATTGTCTTCTGTTTACTCATGCAAGCAAGTTGCTGGTTTCCATTTTCAAACAAAAACTAACTGCATGTTAGAATGGTATTTTAATTGAGCTATTTTTGTTGCTGATTCAGAGATTCCCCCACCCTTTGCCAAAGGAGTTGCCCAGATTAGAACCCATTAATTTAGTTGATTTGGGGGGTTCCCTTGTTGACTTTGGGGAAGACATAAATATTATAAAAGAGATTTAGAAGTTGATGGTATAAGGTTTTCTGAAACATTCAAAACTTATCTCAAATTCTCACCAAACATTTTTCTGCTAATTTTCCTAACTAAATGGAAACTCCAGCTGTATAAATAATGGTTTTTGTTTGAAAACATTTTTTCTCTGAATTTTAGAACCATTGAGGGAATTAAATTATAAATAAGTAGCAGGAAAGAACAACTTTGTCAATGTGAAACAGAATGCAAAATTACTCACATTTTGAACTGAGTTCCAGAATGTAAAGCAACACTTTAGCATGGGTTGCTGAAGCGAGCTGCTCTTTAGGGAGGAGGAAGAGGCTTACTGAGACGTTTTGTTTGTTTCTTTATTTTATTTATTAATGTATTTGCCATTTCTCTAGTAGATCTGACTTTAATACTGTCTTTCCACTGATTACAAGTGCAGTGACATGTCCCTCTGCAGCCATCATTTTCCTCCCATTTTTTCTTTTCTCTTTTTTAAAGAGACAGGGTCTCTGTCACCCAGGCTTGCATACAGTGGCATGATCATAGCTCACTGCAGTCTCAAACTCTTGAGTTCAAGTGATCCTCCCACCTCAGCCTCCTGAGTAACTAGGACTAGGTGCATGCCACCAAAGCCTGGCTAATTTTTTAAATTTCTTTGTAGAGAGGGGTCTCACTATGTTGCCCAGGCTGGTGTCAAACTCCTGGGCTCAATCCTCCTGTCTCAGCCTCCCAGAACATTGGGATTACAAGCATGAGCCGCTGTGCCTGGCCCTCCTCCAATTTTTTCTTAAGAAAAAAGAGAATTCATACTTCATTTACCTGACAGTTCTCATCCCATTTAAGTGTATACAATGGAAATACGTACATTTATGACCAATATTGGTCTCTTTCTTTCTGTAGGTTTGAGTTTTGATTATAGACTTCGATGGAGAAAGCAATGGTGCCACAACCCAGCCAGGGTGCCCTGCCAGTACTTCCTCATCTCTTGCAGTGAAACCCCCTTATCAAATATTACGTGCTATCCGGCCCCCTTTGTCATAGTTTCTTGCACTCCACTTATTGCATATCAAGGATTTGCCATGTTGTGGAAAAGTTGGTTTCATAACATATTTTGAACTCTTATTTAAGGGAGTTGTTTTTCTTATATTCTTCATTACACAAATACTTAACCAAGGCATATTTTGCCACAGGTACATGACTTCCAAAGAAATCATAACAATAGTTATCCAAAAAAATTAAAATAATTTAGTAATGTCCACGTCGTCTTACTTTAAACACTCTTCCAGAATGTTCCAAAGGAACAAATGGTTGCGGTGACTTTTAACTTTAGCCCCAGCCTACTTCCAGCTAAGGCAGTTCTCACTGCAGATATATGTATTCATTGGTCCAAAGAAAGAGAGAGGAAAACTTGGCTCCCGGGTATTTAGAGTGAATGATTCACGATTCTGTACATGGGAGTCTTGGCTCCTTCTCTGTCTCTCAGGCTTTTTGGTAGGAAGTCAATGATACCAGTAGAAAAAAGGCTGTTTTTCTGACTTAGGATTTGGTCTGCTCTCTGCAACCCACTAGAGAAACTGAAGTTTTCTTTCCATAATGATCTGAAGTGTTGATAGTTACCATCTCTGTGAAAGCTCATTAAAAAATGACTTATTTTCCTTTGGAAGGAGAGGTCACATGCTGGAGCTAGCAGTGGAATATCAGGACCAAGGATCATAAGCCTCCTGCTGTAGCTCTGGTTTCCAGATTTATTTGAGCCTACTTCGGCCAGAAGTAAATTTAGTGGGCATCTTGAATGGAGAAATGAACAGATGATCAAGGAGAGGGAAAAGGGTCAGGAATAGGGGTAGGAAGACCCCAAAATCCAGTGAAAAGGGTCAGGGGTAGGGGTGGGAAGCCCCAAAATCCAGTATGGCAGATAAGGGGAGGCCCAAAATCCGGTGTGGCAGATAAGGGGAGGCCCAAAATCCAGTGTGGCAGATAAGGGGTGAGGGCATCCGAAACACACAGTTTACTACTTTAACCATTTTTAGGTGTATGATTCAGTAGCATTGCCCACATTTACAATGTTACGCAACCATCATCCATGTCCAGATTTTTTTCACCATCTCTAACAGAAAATCTACCATTGAACAATAACTCCCCTCCCATCCGTCTAGTCCCTGGTAAGCTCTATTCTACTTTCTGTCTGTATGAACTTGACTACTCTAGATACCTCATGTAAGTGGAATCATAAAATATTTATCCTTCTGTATCTGCCTTATTTCACTTAGCACAATGTCTTTAAGTTTCATTCATATTGTAGCATGTATCAGAATCTCATTCTTTTTATCTCCGAATAATATTCTATGGTATGTATACGGCCCCATTTTGTTTATCTTTTCATTCTTCAATGGACATTTGAGTTGTTTTTGTCTCTTGGCTATCATGAATAATGATGCAATGAACATGGATGTATGAGAGTATCTTCTGTTTGAGTCCCCTTTTAAAATTCCTTTGGGTATATATCCAGAAGTAGAATTGCTGGTCATATAGTAATTCTGTGTTTAACTTGTGTGGGTTTTTTTGTTTTTTTTTTTTTTGAGATGGAATCTTGCTCTGTTGCCCAGGCTGGAGTGTAGTGGCGTGACCTTGGCTCACTACAACCTCCACCTCCTGGGTTCAAGCGATTCTCCTGCTTCAACCTCCCAAGTAGCTGAGATCACGCCTGGGTAATTTTTTTTTTTTTTTTTTTTTTGTATTTTTAGTAGAGACATGGTTTCACTGTGTTGGCCAGGCTGGTCTCGAACTCCTTACCTCAAGTCAACCACCCACCTTGGCCTCCCAAAGTTCTGGGATTATAGGCATAAGCCACCGTTCCCTGCCATATGTTTAACTTTTTGAGGAACTATCTAACTGTTTTCCACAGCAGGTGCCCCATCTTACAATCCTACTAGCCGTGCACAAGGGGATTGAGGCGGATCCTTGCTTTGACCCATCTGCATGTAACCCAACTTTTTTTTTTTGTTAACCAGCAGTTTGCTCACCAGGCCTCATCCTCATTCATCACTGGGTCTCCTTTTGCTGTTTGCTGAGTCTGCCTGCCCCTTGGTGTTGGCTTTGGCTAGAGAAAGGAGCATATTTGTTTTGCTACTGACTGGTTGGACATGCATGCCAGCCTGTTTATGAGGTGCTTTCTCTGGCTGAGGGAGTCAGGGGGCTGTGCAACTGTATTCTTTAGTGTGAAGGTGAGCCAACACAGTGAAGTGTGCTCGCCCTGCCTCCTCCAGAAACAATCTGCCTTTGAGTCTTTTCATTCTCCTGGTAACCGTCTTAATAGCTGTGGCTTCATCTAAATGAAAAATTTATCTTGTGCTGCTTACCCAAAGGAGAGGCTCCTCACATGTCAGATATTATTTCACCAATTATCTCAGTAACTTCTGTACTTTTTATTCCTGAAAGCAAAGTTGAGAATGATGCAGGTTTCCACAACATGCGGTGTTTTGTGCATTTTTATCCTTACGTAGTTATAAGAAACAAAGCAAAATTTAGAATTATTTGAAGTACTTTTAACACCCTCAATTTGATATGTTGTGTGTATATTTATATCTGGACACAATTCTTTCCATTGATCAGTATAGACAAAGCATTTAGAGGACAGTTAAATTTCTCCAATAATCATGTTTAAAGATATCTCAGGCTGGGTGAGGTGGTTCATGCCTGTAATCCCAGCACTTTGGGAGGCCGAGGCAGGTTGGATCACCTGAGGTCAGGAGTTGGAGACCAGCCTGGAAAACATGGGGAAACCCCGTCTCTACTAAAAATAGAAAAATTGGCCAGGCATGGTGGCGGGCACCTGTAATCCCAGCTGTGCAGGAGACTGAGGCAGGAGAATCACTTGAACCTAAGAAGCAGAGGCTGCAGTGAGCCAAGATTGCGCCATTGCACTCCAGCCTGGGTGACAAGAGCAAACTGTCTCAAAAAAAAAAAAAAATCTCAAATCCATTTTTTAAATTTAACCCTTTGCAACATTTGTGTAACGCAGGTGGCTCATGGGCACCACCATCTTCTTTTGGCAGATAAGGAAAGAAGCCTGTCTGTCAACACAGAAAGCTGGGTCTGCTCAAGAATTGCTGTGGGGTGCAGTGGCAATAGCAGGGACAAGAGGGATGCAGGGCCCCGCCTTTGTGTCTGTGGACCAGCCCTTCTCAAAGTCCATGGCTGCCCCTCTTGGCTCCATTCTTTGTCTCTTCATGGAATTATTTTGTGGGTTCTGCATATAGTGATTCTGCATTCCAACATCTAACTTCCCTGTGCCTTCCTATTTACAAAAGACACAGTTTCTTGACCTGAAATCCCCAGTTTGGGATTATTAATAACATTTTTTTGTAACCTGTAGTGCTTCAGATACTGTCTCAGCCTATGTGAATTCTGGTAGCATTATTGCCTTATAGAAATTATTTGACAGGCTGGATGCAGTGGCTCATACCCATAATCCCAGTGCTTTGGGAAGCTGAGGTAGGCTGATTGGTTGAGCCCAGGAGTTCGAGATCAGCCTGGGCAACATAACCAGACCCCCATCTCTTCAAAAAAATTTAACAGGGCATGGTGGTGCAGGCCTGTAGTCTTAGTTACTCGGGAGAGCGAGAACCCATCTCTGAAAAGAGCAATGCTAGGGGCAAGAAAGTCTATCTTTTTTTTTTTAAAGCTGATATGCCCATTCTGCCCCCCAATTTATCTTCACCCCTTTCAAGGTGAGTGCTTTGTGATGGCCCTAACATTTATTTAGTCTAAACAAAAGAAAAATTATTTCAGAGTTAATTATGTGTGTCTGTAGTGCATGTCTTCCGTCAAATTAAAAGTTAACTATTGCATTTTATTTATTTTACCTTAATTTCATATCAAGTACTTTCATACTTTTTAGTTTTTAAAATGACAGAGGCTGGGCTCAGTGTCTCACTCCTGTAATCCCAGCACCTTCAGAGGCCGAGGTGGGAGGATTACTAAAGCCCAGGAGTTCAAGACCAGTCTGGGCAACATAGTGAAACCAGGTCTCTACAAAAAAAATTAGCCAGGCATGGTGGTGTGTGCCCATGTTCCCAGCTACTTGGAAGGCTGAGCCCAGGAAGCAGAGGCTGCAGTGAGCTGTGTTTGTGCCTCTACACTCTAGCCTGGGCAACAGAGCGAGACCTAGTCTTGAAAAATAAAAATAAAATAATAGAATGCGCTTCCCAGCTAGATTGTAAGGTTTTTATATGTTAGTGTCCCCGTGGTATATTGTATGTTGTAGGTACACACCCCTATTTATTACCTGTTATGGTGTTTTTAGGCAATGAGATTTTTAATATTAGCTACTCATGATTCGCAACAAGTTCAGTCTTTATGAAATAAACTTCATTCAAATCTTTGAATTCCATTTTTAAGTTCAGCTACAGTTGACACCTTAGACAAATGAAAGTTTTGTCTACTACTTAGTTCATTCCTACAGAAAACAAGAACATCTAGTATCTAATATGATCCCTTGTGGGCCCTCAAGAAATACTAGTCTTTTTTAGAAAGTCTAGTCGTGGGTCTGTTTCTCTTTATTCCATTGTGTCTGCCTGCCTTGTTATTGCTGTGTCTAGAGGAAAATGAAGAAAATTAGCATGGCTCCTTTCCTTGCTGTTTTGTACAACTTTTGTGTCCTCACTCAGAAGCAAGATCCTTGGAAATGAAATGCTATGTCAAAAACCAGACCAAAAAAAAACAACAGAAAACACATTTTCATAACTATTCGATTCAAGATTTTGTTGCTAGGTCTTGGAAAATGTTGTATATCAACCCAAAGGTCTTGGGAAGTCCCCCTGAGTCATGAATGGGTGTGGTAGGACTGGGATGTGGACCTCTGGGCTTTGCTTCTGATGATAACTTCTACTAGGGCAGCAGTCATGCTGGGGGCAGCCGTTTTGTCTGTTTATCCCTAGGCCTTGCACTGTCCCTGTCATATAATAGATGCGCAATACATGTCTTTTGAACTGAACTGCATTGGCCTGGCCATGGCTTAAGCGCTTGGACCAATAACACCTTGAATGTCAAGTTCCTCCTCAGTCAGGCTGGAGAGTCGAGAGCAGGTCATGGTGAGTTGGTCTTTTTGTGTAAGAATCCCTAGTGGCCAGCAGCGCCTTGTACTTAAAAATAGAATACTACCAACATCATCTTCCTTCCCAGGATGACAAGGCATTGAGAAAATTAGAATGTGTACATTTTCTCCCTCTTTTTTTTTTTTTTTTTTGAGACAGAGTCTCACTCTGTCCCCCAGGCTGGAGTACAGTGGCACGATCTCAGCTCACTGCAACCTCCGCCTCCCGGGTTCAAGCGATTCTCCTGCCTCAGCCTCCCGAGTAGCTGGGATTACCAGGACCGTGCCACCACGCCCAGCTAATTTTTGTATTTTTAGTAGAGACAGGATTTCACCATGTTGGCCAGGCTGGTCTCGAACTCCTGACCTCGTGAGCTACTGCACCCGGCCTGTCCATTTTCTAAGACATGCGTTTTTTCATTTGTACATATGTATCTTAGCATTGATACCCCCCTCTGCATTTGTTTATAAAACAGTGGTACATCTTGTAATCAGTAGCTTCTTAGAACTGAGGAATTCATTTTCTCATCACTCTGAAAGGCAGTTTAGCACAGTACAGTAAGTCTTCACTCCATAGGTTCTTGGAAATTACAATTTTAAATGAATGAGGTATCATGAAACCAATTTGACCATAGGCTAATTGACATAAAGAAGACTTCAGTTCCTTCCAAAATACATACAATGTTAAACACTGAAATAAAGGTAAGCTATACATACATTTAAGAAAGATTAATTTAAAAACAAGTAAGATGATTATTTGATCAGTTATTCCAGCTCGGGGTTTCTGGTGGATGGAGCCTGTCCCAGCAGCTCAGGGTGCAAGGCAGGGCACCAGCCCTGGACAGGATGCCATCCCATCACAGAGCACATTCGTACACAGCCAGAGTCACTCAGACTGGGACAGTGTAGACATGCCACTTCACCTCATGTGCACAGCTTTGGGGTGTGGGAGGAAACCTGTGGACCCAGAGAAAACCCACTTAGAAGTGAGGAAAACGTGGAAACTCCACAGATAGTGGCCATGGCCAGGAATCCTTTCTTTTTCCTCATTAATGTTATAACAAAATGACATTGAATGAAATGTTATTCAAGGACCTGCTGTAGTTACAAATTGGTTATTAGACACGTTGAAGTCTCTGCTTTGCCACTTTCTAGCTGACGTTGTTTCTCATCTGACTTAAAAGTCCAGGAAAGACGAAATGACATTGTTTAGCACAGCAGCCTGACTTATAACACAGCATCAGTACATATTACGTATTGTTGTTTTCATGAAACTATTTCACCAGAAGTTTAGTGATTTATCCTTAAAGGCATTAGGAGTGCCTACGCGGCACATAAGGGCATTGTTTTGTATCATACCACAAGTAGCACTTAAGGTTGGAATCATTGCTGACCCCATTGTAAAATGCCTCTTTCTGGACCAGCAAATGGAAAGTGAAATTTGCAATTCACCCCCTGTGTTATTTATTTATTTATTTATTTATTTAGAGACAGAGTCTTGCTGTGTCACCCAGACTGGAGCTGGAGTTCAGTGGTACAATCTTGGCTCCCTGCAACCTCTGCCTCCTAGGTTCAAGCGATTCTCCTGCCTCAGCCTCCTGAGTAGCTGGGACTACTACAGGCGTGCGCTACCACACCTGCTAATTTTTGTATTTTTAGTAGAGACAGGGTTTCACCATGTTGGCCAGGCTGGTCTCAACTCCTGGGCTCCAGTGATCCGCCTGCGTGGGCCTCTCAAAGTGCCAGGATTACAGGCATGAGCAACCATGCCCGGCCCTCTGTATTTTTGATGGGATGGATGGTTCAACATTTAAAGAGAACCTAAAAAGTTAAAAGTAAAAGCAAAGAAGTCTTAATAACGAAAAGCAACTTCATGCAATGTCACTGTTTTACTGCATCTTAATAAAGAAATGTGGCCACCTTAGACCCAGAATATAATCAATTTTTAATTGTCTTTCTTGGATAATATCAGGATAGAGTGTAGTAAGTTAGGTTAACATATTAGCTTGCATCTTGTCAGGGAAAATAGGTAGATCCTCTGAACACAGAGGAAAGAGGGACCTCCACGTTGTCCTGTTTAGTGTCATACTGAAGAAGAGTATGACCAGCCAGTGCTGGGCGTTCTGCAGCTTGGGACAGATGTTGGGGGGAAGGGCACTGCCTTTCTTGTGAGCTTTCTTGCCCAAGGGACAAATGAGCTAAGCAGTACTACGTTATTAGTGGGGTGTGTATGTGTGTGTGTGTATGAGAGGGAGAGAGAGAGACAGAAAGAGAAAGAGAACAGAGCCTGTAAGTCTTGCCATTTTGCTTTATCAGACAACCCACCCCCACCCCTCAGCATAGGAATGTAGTCTTAACCCCAAGCCACTGCTTTTTCTGCTTGCACCTCTAAACTTGAGCAGGTCTTGGGGGCAATTCACCAGTGCACCAGACTACACTACTCACAGCAATCTTTATTTTTTTATTTTTTATTTTTTAAACAGTGATTTGCACTGATCTAGCCTCCAAGGGGTAAGGGCCGAGATGAAGCAGAGAATTTATTTTTATATTATGTCATCTGGTGCAGAGACTGCTACATAATCAGGAGTCAAAAATCTAAGGGAATAGGCTGTGAAGTCATTTTATCCATGAATTGTGTTACAACACATTCATTCATTGTAAACAATCACCAACAGTCATTGCCATAATTTATTCTTGGCAGTAAATTTGGTTTTCTAGTGACAGAGTAAGCCATCAGAATTAAGCAACCAGGAGCTCCAGTTCATGTGTGCTGGAAAAGATGTTTGCGAGACTTCAGGTACCACTACCTCATATTAAAGGTGAGCAAGTGGAGGCCCAGAGAGGGCAGGAGACTTGCCCAAGGTCACACAGTGGGTTAGGGCCATATCAAGGACTAGAACATTGGTAATCCATCACATCGTCCTTAAGCCTTTCTGCCCCACTTCCTGTTGACACAATGGGCAGGATATTAAACTCCAGTTTCATTCCTGGGGATTGATATGAAAAGTTTTTCACTTGTCCAATCCCATTTTCCTTGTCCAGGCAGATGACAGGTAGTAATTTCAGAAACTGATCAAAGGATGGTGAAAGCTAGATTGTAGTGGGCTCTTTTTGGTTTGGTTGTTATGAGTGCTCTCAATGCAAAGCTTAGAAAACTCTCCAGAGAAATAATAATCAGCTCTCCAAGGAGTGCTCTTGAAGACTTGCATGTTGCCTTGCTTGCTGGTGTATATCTTCCTGTAAATTCCTGGTATCCAGTGTCCATACAGGAGAAATTGGCTGACTTGTTTTCTTGCTCTATTGTATGACGGACAATCAGAAAATCAGAAATGTAACTCTGGTGCCTTGTCATGTGCCCAGAGTAAGTTAAATGTGCTTGCCTTTAATATGTATATGTATACACACACACACAGAGCAGTTAGAACATAGATGTTTTTAAAATATGATTTTTTTAGGGAATATGTAAAAACTGGCATCTCTTCAGATAGACATAGAGGTACTAAAAAACCTTGGTTAATATGTCTTGTTTGTATACTCCATGTGGTGTATTTTACATAGTATCTAAAGGTGTTGCCTGATTTTGAATTAGTTAAAAGACAGGTTTGAGACGTGGGAGAAGAGTATGTTGTATTTCTTGTCTGATCTGAGGAATTTTATATTCCTGAAGTCTATAATTAGGTGCTTGTGTTGATTGTTTATTGAAACAAAGCTGAAGGTGGGGGTGAGGGGAGTGCCACATAGTGGAAAACACTCTATGGGAAACATCTGAGCTTTACTTAAAAGCATGGGCTGCAAAGAAATGTAAATTCATTGGCTTAATTGGAAGAGAGTATTTATAGAAATTGAATGATCCAGTAAAACTAAAAGCCTGGCTTCTTTCATCTTCAGAGACCTGCCTTAGTAAATGCTGTTCTGGAAATCCCTTGCCTGCAAAGTGGACTTTGCCATCCAATTTCTGGCCTCCTGGCAGTCAGTCACTTTGACCTAACCCTACTTGACTCGTATTTACTACGTACTTTCCTTTTTTGGCTTAGGGTTGTACTGAAAATGTACATGTAAAGAAAAAAATGTCCATGTACACCGAAGTTTTCTGATTTTTTATATAGCTCCGTAATTTGATTTCAATAACTATTATAAAGAAACTTTTATAAGAAGATACAATTTGAAAAGCTTGCTGTCCAGCCTGTTCCCATCTACCCTGCCTGCCTACTACGCCTTTTATAGTTCACCATATCCATTAGGTTCTCGAAAATTCTTCCACTGTTTATGCAAATCTTTAAATTTTTAAATACTTTTATTTTCCTTCTTAGAAAAGACGACAACTAGATGTTATTCTGCACCTTGTTTTTACATGGCATCATATACCTTAATGAGCTTTTCAGACACTCTTTCAATCTTCTGCTATTATGAAGTTGCAGTGAATAACCTTGTATATCACTTCATACATGTGGAGGTGTATCTGTAGGGTAGTTTCCTATAAGGGGATTGGGATTTGGGCCAGCAGATATGTGCATCTGTATTTGTGATCGTGTGGCTAGCCCCCCCTTTTTTTAACTTTTAAGTTTAGGGGTACATCTGCAGGTTTGTTATATAGGGAAACTCGTGTCATGAAGGTTTGTTGTACAGATTATTTCATCACACAGGTATTAAGCCTAGTACCCATTAGTTATTCTTCCTGATCCTCTCCCTCCTCCCACCCTCCACCTTCCCTGGTAGGCCCCAGTGTCTGTTCCCCTTTATGTGTCCATATGTTCTTATAATTTAGCTCCCACTTATAAGTGAGAACATGCAGTATATGGTTTTCTGTTCCTGTGTTAGTTCGCTAAGGATAATGGCCTCCAGCTCCATCCATGTCCCTGCAAAGAACACAGTCTCATTATTTTTATGGCTGCGTAGTATTCCAAGGTGTATATGTACCACATTTTCATTATCCAGTCTATCATTGGTGGGCATTTAGGTTGATTCCATGTCTTTGCTATTGTGAATAGTGCTGCAGTGAACATATGTGTGCATGAGTCTTCATAATAGAACAATTTATATTCCTTTGAGTATATACCCAGAAATGGGAATGCTGGGTTGAATGGTATTTCTGGTAGTTTTTTTGGTCCTTGAGAAATCACCACACTGCTTTCCGTAATGGTTGAACTAATTTGTACTTCCACCAACAATGTATAAGCCTTTTTCTTGGCAACCTCACCAGCATCTATTGTTTTTTGATTGTTTAATAATAGACATTCTGTCTGGTGTGAGATGGTATCTCATTGTGGTTTTGATTTGCATTTTTCTAATGATCAGTGACATTGAGCTTTTTTTCATATGCTTATTGGCTGCTTCACATGTGTGTCTTTTGAAAAGTGTCTGCTCACGTCCTTTGACCATGTTTTAATGGGGCTGTTTGTTTTTTTCTTGTAAATTTGTTTAAGTTTCTTATCGATGCTGGATATTAGACCTTTGTCAGATGCATAGTTTGCAAAAATTTTCTCCCATTCTATATGCTGTCTGTTTACTCTGTTGAGAGTTTCTCTTGCTGTGCAGAAGCTCTTTAGTTTAATTACATCCCATTTGTCAATTTTTGCTTTTGTTCCAATTGCTTTTGGTGTCTTCGTCATGAAATCTTTGCCCATTCCTATTTTCAGAATGGTATTGCCTCAGTTGTCTTCCCGGGTTTTTATAAAAGTTTTGGATTTTACACTTACCTTTAATCCATCTTGAGTTGATTTTTGTATATGGTATAAGGAAAGAGTCCACTTTCAATTTTCTGCATATGGCTAGCCAGTTATCCCAGCATCATTTATTGAATAAGTAGTTCTTTCCCCATTGCTTAATTTTTGTCAGGTTTGTCGAAGATCATATGGTCGTAGGTGTGCGGCCTTACTTCTGGGCTCTCATTCTGTTGCGTTGGTCTGTGTGTCTGTTTTTGTACCAGTACCATGCTGTTTTGGTTACTGTGGCCCTATACTGTAATTTGAAGTCAGGTAGAGTAATGCCTCCAGCTTTGTTCTTTTTGCTTAGGATTGCCTTTGCTATTCAGGCTCTTTTTTGGTTCCATATGAATTTTAAAATAGTTTTTTCTAGTTCTGTGAAGAATGTTGTTGATAGTTTGATGGGAATAACATTGAATGTGTAAATTACTTATGTTTTCCCATTTGTTTGTGTCATCTCTGATTTCTTTGAGCAGTGTTTTTAATTCTTGTTGTAGAGATCTTTCTAGTGTATTCCTAGGTGTTTTATTCTTTCTGTGGCAATTGTGAATGGGATTATGTTCCTGATTTGGCTGTTGGCTTAACTGTTGGTATATGGGAATGCTAGTGATTTTTGTAGGTTGCTTTTGTATCCTGAGACTTCGCTGAATTTATGTATCAGCTTAAGGAGCTTTTGGGCTGAGACTGTGGGGTTTTCTAGATATAGAATCATGTTGTCTGCAAACAGAGGGTAGTTTGACTTCCTCTCTTTTTATTTGGAGGCACTTTATTTCTTTCTCTTGACTGATTGCTCTGCCCAGGGCTTCCAATATTATGTTGAATAGGAGTGGTGAGAGAGGGCATCCTTGTCTTTTGCCAGTTTTCAAGGGGAATGCTTCCAGCTTTTGCCCATTCAGTATTATGTTGGCTGTGGATTCGTCATCGATGGCTCTTAATATTTTGAGGTATGTTGGTATGTTCATTCAATATGTAGTTTATTGAGAATTTTTAACATGAAGCAGTGTTGAATTTTATTGAAAGCCTTTTCAGCATCTATTGAGATAATCATGTGTTTTTTGTCTTTAGTTGTTTATGTGATGAATCACATTTATTGCTTTGCCTGTGTTGAACCAACCTTGCATCCCAGGGATAAAGCCTACTTGATCATGATGGGTAAGCTTTTTGATGTGCTGGTGGGTTTGGTTTGCCAGTATTTTATTGAGGATTTTTGCATAGATGTTCATCCAAGGATATTGGCCTTGTTTTTTCATTGCGTCTCTGCCAGGTTTCGGTATAAGGAGGATGCTAGCCTCATAGAATGAGTTAGGGAAGAATCCCTCCTCCTCAGTTTTTTGGACTAGTTACAGTGGGAATGGTACCAGCTCTTTGTACGTCTGGTAGAATTTGGATTTGGCTGTAAATCTGTCTGGTCCTGGGCTTTTCTTCGTTGGTAGGCTATTTATTGCTGATTCAATGTCAGAGTTCATTATTGGTCTCTTCAGGGATTCTGTTTCTTTCTGGTTCACTCTTGGGAGGGTGTATGTGTCCAGGAATTTATCCATTTCTTCTAGATTTTATAGTTCCTGTCGCTTGCCCTTTCAGTGGACTATTTTTGTTTTTTTAAATGGAATGCTTCACAAATATGCCCCTTCCTTGCACAGGGGCCATGCTAATTTTCTCTGTATTTTTCCAATTTTCATATATGTGCTGCTGAAGTGATCACCCTAAGTACTGTTTGATTTTTGCACTCCTGCCAACTTAATGAGGGCTGCACCAATAGAGTGGGTTATCAAACTTTTGGATTTTTGCCAATCTCATTTGTAAAATATACTATATCGATATGGTTTAGATTTGCATACCTTTTTTAAAAAAGCAAAAGGCTGGACATCTTTTCAAGATGTTTAAAGGCCATTTGTTGGCCAGGTGTGGTGGCTCACACCTGTAATCCCAGCACTTTGGGAGGCTGAGGAGGGTGGATCACGAGGTCAGGAGATCCAGACCATCCTGGCCAACCAACATGGTGAAACCCTGTCTCTACTGAAAATACAAAAAAATTAGCTGGGCATGGTGGCACACATCTGTAGTCCCAGCTACTCAGGAGACTGAGGCAGGAGAATTGCTTGAACCCGGGAGGCAGAGGTTGCAGTGAGCCGAGATCACACCACTGTACTCCAGCCTGGGTGACAGAGTGAGACTCCATCTCAAAAAAAAAGCCATTTGTTTTTCATGTTTCTTTCTTTTTGTTTGTTTGTGTTTGTTTGTTTTGCAAACTGTACTTAATTCCTGTACATGATTTACTCTTCTGTTGGATTCTTGCTCTTTTTCTTGTTGATTTGTAAGGGCTCTTTATATCATAGGGAGATTAGCTCTAAGTCTGTGATATGATCTTCAAATTTTTCTTGGTTTATCATTTCCTTTAGTATTTGTGGGTTTTTTTGTCTTATACAGAATTTTCCATTCTTTCTTTTATGGCTTCTGGATTTCAAGTCACAGAAAGCATTTCCACCAACCCCTTCCACACATACACGTACAAAAATTGACCCATATTTTCTTGCAGAATTTCTATGCTATTACTTTTTTTACATTTAAATATTTGCTCCATTTGAGGTTTATCCTGATACTCTGTTAAGTATGGATTCAAGTTTTTTTGTTTTTGTTTTTGTTTTGGAAGTAGGCTCTCACTCTGTTGCCCAGACTGGAGTGCAGTGGTGCAGTGACAGCTCACTGCAGCCTCGACCTCCGGTGCTCAGGTGATTCTCTTGCCTCAGCCTCCTGAGTAGCTGGGACCACAGGTGCACACCACCATGCCTGGCAAATTTTATTATTTGTGGAGACGAGCTCTCGCTATGTTTTCCAGGCTGGTCTCTAACTCCTGGGCTCAGGCAATCCTACCTCAGCCTCCCAAAGTGCTGAGATTATAGGCAGGAGCAATCGTGCCTGACTCAACTTTGTTTTTTGTAGATGGCTACCCAATTTCCCTAACCACTTAGTCAAAATGCCCACCTTTCCTCCCACTGAAGTGCCACCATTATAAAGTAAGTATTTTGTAAATGAAAAATGCCCACTACTCCCTTGTAAAACAAGAAACCATGGGTCACCATTTTTTGGAAAGAATGTTTCAGTTCTCTTTTTAACTCAAGACAGCTCTTCCACTTTGTCCTCCAAGGATAATATTTACTCCAGGGTGAATGAATGAGGTTAACAACCCACCTGCTTGTTTCTCCCTAGTGGAATGTTAACATTTTGCCTTTTGGCACAATTCTCAAGATTTATCTTAAGACCCTGTCTCCTTTCACTCAAAGTATTTGTCTCTTTATCACAAAGCCTGAAGAAACATTTCTTGTTACTCAAGGACCATGCCTTTTATGAGCCCTAAGAACAGGAGTTATCAAAGTGTGGTCTTCCCCAGACCAGCAGTCTCAACATCAGCTGAGAATTGTCAGAAATGCAAATTGCCATCCTTGACCTGCAGAATCAGAGACCCTGTGTGGACAAGCCCAACAATCTGAATTTAACAAGCCTCTCAGGTGATTCTGAGCATGCTCAAGATTGAGACCCATGAACTTAGAGGTAATATTTAATTTCATAATGGCAGTTTACTGCCTTGTGGGCAGATGGGTTTGGTCCTAATCTTCTTGACATGTAAAAATGTAGACTCACAGCAGGAAGTGACAATATCTGTTCTTTAAAGGTGGTATTCTTAGAGTAGGAAACTTCTCTGAGTTTTTTCCAGGAGTCACAGAGATATCTCATTAGGACTGCTAGTGCTTTGGACTAGAACACCTTACATCCAGAATCTTGCCACTGGGTCAGTGCTTCCCTTTGTCATGTAATAAAAAACCAGCAAAACTGGTTTCTATAATATGCTAAGGAGTTTTGTAGCATTGAAGACTTGTCTTACCCCCACAAAAGCATCATTGTTCCTTCTCATCCCTTGCCCCTCTGCCTTTAAAATTAATTTGATACCAGAATAGCAAATACTTCTGATGACTGTTAGCCACGCCATAATGGTGCTTGTATTTGGCAGGTTAAGGCAGAGTTCCCATACCTCTGAGCCTAATTGTCAGCCAGGGTTCAGCTCAGAGCAGTAGTTCTAAAGTTCTTCTGGACGTTAGACTCCACTGGATAGCTTTTGAAAATTCAACTACCCAGGCCAAATCCATGTAACTAATTCTGTATCTCAGGGGTGGAACCCAGGGATCGGGATTTTTTTTATTGCCCAGCTGATGACAATGTATATCAAAGTTAATTTAAGAACAAAGGACGTGCACATTTATTTTAAAGTAGTTTTGGTTATGATAATAAGAATTATAAGAGGGACCAAATATCAAATGCAAGAAAATGGTCCTGAATGCCAATACAATCAAAATAAGAAATGCATAAATAGTGACTTGCTTGAAGCTGAAATCAACTCCTTTTTGGATGGCTTTCTTGTCTTTTGAAGAACACATGTTGTAGTATGTGTTTCTCTCCATATCCTGTGTGTTTCATTGTAATAGTCTTGCTGATTGATTTTGTTGGCTGCAAGCAAAGTGATAAAATGCCAGTGGATGCCTGTGCCAGGGAGGTCAGGACTGGACTTTCCCACTTGGCTCTGTTTTGATGCATTTAGCAGATTGATTCCAACCCTCTTTGGAGACTCTGACCTACAAAAGCGTCTGTTATCTTTGAGAGCTCCAGGGAAAGCTATGGACCTTTCTAGATCTTTTCCAACCTTTTGGCCCATCAGATATTGCCTTGTCCACAGCAGAACTTGACGATTCGTCATAGAAGTGTATGGTTTTATTTATTGACCCTGCTGTACAATTTTCCCTGTAGCGAGTCATAGTTGGCTGAAGAGAGAGTCGAAGATTAAGTACAAAACTTTCTAAACATCCTGTTTTCCCTCAAGACAGGGCACTGTTCTTAATAAACTGAACATTCTTTTGCACTGGCCCTGGGGCAAGGGTGTCCCAAAAGCTTTGACAGGGGTGCCATTTGGTCATAAACAGTGTGGTAATAGGGTGGAGTCAGAAAGAAATTCTCTCATCCCTTTTACAACTCCAGGCAATTCTAGAACCAAACCTTGGGAACCCAGGGAAAGAACTCTGAAATGATACGCTGGCTGAGGCTTGCCGTGGCCACACCTCAGGGTTAAGCATTGAAGGAGCTAGGCAAAGAGCGTGTGTGTTTAGCTACAAACTAAGTCACAGATCAAGAGGCTTTTGGTATTCTTCCATTTTTGCTTAGAATTCTATGATGGTTTTTGAAATATATTGTCCTTACTTTATGTTCTTACCTGTAATCTCATAAGTTTCTGGTGAATTTAGCTTTTGCCAGGTTCCGGTGGGTCTTACCCAGAGATGGTCAGAGTAAATAAACAAAAGAAGGAATTGATTAGGTTGTGAACCTTCAGAGATGCTCACAGGCCTTCAAGCCCTAGAAAGTAGTATGCCAGTGAATTTTCTAGTCCTCTCTACACTTTGTACAGATGAAGAAACCGAGACCCAGGGAACTCAGCCAAGGTTTCTTGCCATTCCTCCAGTCCCCCAGTTAAAAAAAAAAAAAAAAAAATTAGCTTCTATTTTGCAAACTGACAAGGAGAATTATACAATGGAAATAACACTCATTTTAATGCATCTGTTCTTGTAGTTTCTTATTTTATTCACCTTTATAAACCATTCTGAGAACATTGTCATAAAGAGCATTCTCCTAAATTGGAATGTGATTCAAATAGTCCTGTCTCCTTTCCTCCTTGCTTTTTATGAAATGACTGCCTACATGCACTCTTGCACATATTTTAGTGAGCAATGCAATGTGCGAATACAAATAGAAATAGATTTTGTTAAAAAAAAAAATTAATGTCAGTCCACTAGTTAAAAAAGTACCAAAGTCATTACAAGATTCATTAACTGTGTTTAAGAAAAGTATTGAAGGCTTTTGGGGGGATTAAGTAGTTTTCATTTATAAATAATGGTCTCAGATTCATAAACCTTAACCGATTGTAGAGATTATGAAGGTTTGTTTCTCACACAGTTAATTATTTGTTGCTTTTTAAATAACCAGATACTTACTTTGCATTTGTAATGATTAATTGCAAAAAGTTGGTTATAAGAATCCCTAGATGAATTCTCAGGTAAGATCTCATGCAGAGTTCTTTGAAGTTCATTTGGGGTCATTCATCAAGAAAAGCAATGCATTTCAGGTTTATGAACCCACTTTGCCCACAGGTGAGGTTTCCAGACTTCGAACCAGCAGGAGGAGAGGCAGTGGGAGGATCTGACGTAGGTATGGCTTCAGAGATGAAGAGAGTATTTCTCCTCCGCACCCCCTTTGCCTACACCTGGAAATAAGTTTAGCCTAGGGAAAAAATGTTCCCTGACTTGTCAGGTTCAGCTTGTATACCCTTTGAGATCCTTCATTCTCTCTTTTTTTTTTTTTTTTTTTTTGAGATGAAGTCTTACTCCGTTACCCAAGCTGGAGTACAGTGGCTCCATCTTGGCTCACTGCACCCTCCGCACCCCAGGTTCAAGCAATTCTCCCGTCTCGGCCTCCCAAGTAGCTGGGATTACAAAAGCACACCATCATCCCCAGCTAATTTTTTCTTTTTTCTTTTTTTTTTTTTTTTTTTTTTTTTTAGTAGTGATGGGGTTTCACTATGTTGGCCAGGCTGGTCTCAAACTCCTGACCTCAGGTAATCTGACCACCTCAGCCTCCCAAAGTGGTGGGATTACAGGCGTCAACCACTGCGCCTGGCCCGTTCTCTCTTTAGTCTCCCAATTAACGAACATCTACTGCGACAGCATCCATTACCTAGAATTGTAGGAATGTATATAGGATAGACACAGCAAAGAGGTAAGTGGGTAAGAAAATAAACACTCATGAAAAGGAGACAAACTGTCAGAGTGGTCCCCTAGCTACACCTGCCACAATTGCCTCCTGAGAAGTCCTTGTTCTGCACGAGCTAAATTCCCATTCAAATAAATTGTTGCTCTTCCTATAATCATTGAGCTGCTGAATAGAGCCTGGGTCCTTGATAGACGTCATAGTTTGTTATTGACTTTTTCACCAGTAAAAGTTAGTATTGTCATCCCTTTCCTGCAGCAACACACTACCATTTTTTTTTCCAAAATTAATTTAGGTAAAGAACATTTTTCTTAGCATAATTTTCATTGAATTCAGTATTATCAAGTTTGTATATTTTTAGAGCTTTTGGATCGCTATTCCAGCCCACATTTTTCATAGCAATTTGTCTAGTATTTCTTCAAGATCTTTTTATATTCATTTGAAAAATGAACATGACTTCATATGTATTCATTAGCAATCACTGCCGTAGGCCTTTCTGTTTGATTTTTCTTCTGAACCTCAGAGATAGTGGCTCATTATGAAGTAGAAAAAGGCTAACTAAGACCTTGTTCTGAACTTACAGTGGGTAAGCAAGAGGCTTCAGATCCATAATCTCTATCAAAATGTTTGCCCACATTACTGTAACAGGGAGTCATTCAGAATAAGAGTGGAGGAATTTGACTCCTTTTAAAGAATCGTGTGTGCTTTTTCTACTTTCATGGTTGTTTTGTTTTGCTGGGGAGATTTTGAAAGAGAAGACTCATATCTTGTCTTCCCCATACCGAGGGGTCTTTAACCCCTAATTTATATATTAAATAGGTAGGTCAAGCAATACCTACCAGAGTTGGTTGCTCTGCCCACTGGCTCCTCTCTGCACCTCCGTCCCAGACCATTTTTCCACTTCCTCAGCCTTAGAAAAAACAGCTCACTCATGGTGGTGCTTGCCGGTGGACCTTGGAGATAAGCTTCTATTCTTGGTTGTTTTTAAGAAAATTGAATTCTCTTCTTAGAGCCAACCCATGTCTTATCAGTGTAACTTTACTCACTCTCCAAGCCCTAATTCCATTCTGTCCTTTAAACATTAGGAGATTTCCCAAAAACAGGCTTGTCAGTAAAACTCTGTTGTGACAAAGGGGCAAAAGTATTGCTTTTTTGTGTGGAGATTGCATTTTTAATATTCTGTTCCCCGGAAGTGGTTCCAGGATGCTTCCCTAGAAGTCTTTGGGAAGAACAATTAGAGTAAGAAAGGTTCTTCCATTATCTGCCCCAGGCTGGGTGTCTTTGGATGACTCTGTCACCTCACAAGTTGTTTAATCCTGTATTTAGCTTGTCAGGCATCATACAAAATGGGGTCTACATCAGATTTTCCACAGTTGTTTTTTTCTTTAGTGATATAGCCTGGAAGGGCTGGGGGCGGTGGCTCATGCCTGTAATCCCAGCACTTTAGGAGGCCAAGGCGGGTGGATCACCTGAGGTCAGTATCACCTGAGACCAGCCTGGCCAACATGGTGAAACCCCGTCTCTACTAAAAATACAAAAGTTATTCTTAGTCTAGCATGGTGGCCGACACCTGTAATCCCAGCTACTCAGGAGGCTGAGGCAGGAGAATCGCTTGAACCCCAGAGGCGGAGGTTGCAGTGAGTCAAGATCGTGCCACTACACTCCAGCCTGGGCGACAGAGCGAGACTCCATCTGAAAACAAAAAAAGGTGATATAGCCAGGAAGAGCTTCAGTGGGAAGAACAGCAGGAGGAATGAAGTCCCAGGGGTTATCTGAAGAGACATACTGATCTCAGAACAGTGATGCCAGCTATGAAAACTAACTACCACTTATATCATTAGATGAAGAGCCTGTTCTGAAATCTCCCGTTACCACTATATTATGTTTAAAAAGTATACGTCTGAACAGTCAGTGTAGCTAAAAATTGATGTCACTGTTTACATTGATTTTTTTTAATACATAGAAAATTTTTTATCTTAACAAATTAAAGGTTTGTTAGAGGATCCACTTTCCTTTAATTAAAATAATTGATGTGGAAGTACACAGTAGGCATTGGACACATTTTTGTTTCCTTTTGAAAATTTGTGAGTTACAGCCAGGCTCTACGTCCCAGCACTTTAGGAGGCCTAGGCGGGCAGATCACTTGAGTCCAGGAGTTCGAGACCAGCCTGGGCAATGTGGTGAAACCCTGTCTCTCCAAAAATACACAAATTAGCCAGGTGTGGTGGCGTGCACCTGTAGTCCCAGCTACTTGGGGGGTCGAGGTGAGAAGATTGCTTGAGCCCATGAGGTTGGAGCTACAGTGATTGCGCCACTGCACCCCAGCCTGGGCAACAGAGCAAGACCCTATCTCAAAAGAAAAAGAAAACTTGTGAGTTACCTACCTTTGGGGAAGTGGAGAACTGATGTTATAGAAATGGGCAATAATCCTAAAATCTGGGGGTTCCCATTGCTCACCTCTTTTCTCTCATCCGCTCATTCGTTCTTTCACTAAATGTTATTCTTTGTCAGTGTTCATGGAGGCTTCCCACGACTTGTCTCCCAGAAGCCCAGCCATCTCAGAACTTCTCATGGGCTGACTGGTTCCTCCAATTTCCCTAGACTTTTTTGTTTGTTTGTTTTTAACATGTGTATCCTCTGTTTTTATTCTATTTTCACCAATTTTACAAATGAATTACACAGATTATGTATTCCCACACACATTCTATCAGAAGTATATAGGATGTATTAGCGTCTTCAGCCCTTCCCCTTCTCACTTATGGACTTCCTTCCAGGCCTTTTTCTATGTATTTTCAACAGTGGTTGTTTTGGCTTTACATTGGAAACCATGCCTTATCTATAGTTCTGACTTGTTTTTTTCCTTACTTGTTAAGAGAGATGTACCTTGGCCGTAGAATACTGCAGGTACATAATGTTCTATAATATGGGTATATAAAATAAAATGGTTTATTTAACCATTCCCTTATTAATGAACAATAGTCATTTAGATTTTTAACTTCCCCCTGTTGATTATAGTGCTATAATAAACATCCTTATACATGCCTTCCTGTGCATGTTTTTCAGTATTTCTCTAAGATAAATTGATTCCCGGAAGTACACTTGTAGAGTCAAAAAGTCTTGCATGTTTTGGCCAGGCATGGTGGCTCACACCTGTAATCCCAGCACTTTGGGAGGCCGAGGCGGGCAGATCACCTGAGGTCAGGAGTTCGAGACCAGCCTGGCCAACATGGTGAAACCCTGTCTCTACTAAAAATACAAAAATTAGCTGGACATGGTGGCAGGCACCTGTAATCCCAGCTACATGGGAGGCTGAGGCAGGAGAATCACTTGAACCCAGGAGGTGGAAGTTGCAGTGAGCTGAGATCATGCCACTGCACTCTAGACTGGGAGACAGAGTGAGACTCTTCTCTCAAAAGAAAAAAAACAAAACAAAACAAACAAAAAATGCCATGCATGTTTAAAATATTAACACTGCCAGATAATCCTCCAAAATAGTTATACTAAGTCTCATGCCCATTCTTCTGCCTCACTAATTGACACTTGTTTTTAATTTTTTTAATTTACTATAAAATATTTCAGATACAAAAAGATAGAAAGAATAGCACCCATGAAATGACATTAACAATACATTTGAAGGCCGGGCACGGTGGCTCACGCCTGTAATCCCAGCACTTTGGGAGGCCGAGGTGAGTGGATCACAAGGTCAGGAGATCAAGACCATCCTGGCTAACATGGTGAAACCCCGTCTCTACTAAAAATACGAAAACTTAGCCAGACGTGGTGGCGGGCACCTGTAGTCCCAGCTACTTGGGAGGCTGAGGCAGGAGAATGGTGTCAACCCGGGAGGCAGAACTTGCAGTGAGCCGAGACTGCACCACTGCACTCCAGCCTGGGCAACAGAGCGAGACAATACATTTGAAGTCTTGTTTCTCTCCCCAAATGCATTGTTTTTTCCACTACATTTCCCTTCATTTCTCATACTTTGCCTGTATTGTGTATGTCTACTTTTAGTACGTATTTATTAATCTAATGCTATTTAGTAATGTTTTCAATGTTTTTAAAATTTTATAAAAAGATACTGTATACATTCTGGGGTTTTTTTTTTTGTTTTTTACTCACTACTATTTTTGTGTGATTGGCCTGTGTTGATAACTATAGCCTGGTGCTAATGCTGCTCTACAAATTCTTGTGTACACATCCTTGTGCATATGTGCAAGAGTTTATGGTGCATATTGAGGAGTTGATGGCTTTCACTAAATATTGATAAAACTCTTCTCCCGAGGGGCCCTCCACGTCAACCCCTGGCTTCAAGCATGGTATCAGTTTCTCGTATTTTCAGCACTTGGTACTTTTAGACTTTGTCATTTTTGCCAACCTTGTAAGTGTGAGAAGGCTATTTCATTTTAATTTATATTTCCCTGACTTCGTATTTTAATATGTTCAACCATTTAGTAGTCTCTTCTAGGAATCCCCTATTCCTGTCTTTTATCTAATTTTTCTCTTGGGTTATATGTTCTTTTCTTACTGGCTACTCCTAATTCTTTACCTGTTCTGGATAATAATGCTGAGGTAGGTTACCTTTCCATTGTTTTACTGTGGCCTTTTGTTGACAGATAGCGCGTGTGATTTGTGCTGCCCTCCTGTGCAGTCTCTTGCTTACCTCAGTAGGTCTGGAGTTGAGTTTTGTATGTAGTTTGAGGGATCCAATTTTATTTTTCTGATACACAGTTTATTAAATAGTCCATTCTTTGCAGTATCTGCAGTGTCCCATTTGCAATATATGACATCTTCATGTATGTGTGGAGCTGTTTCTCGGTTTTCTATTCTATTCTTTTGGTCTATTTACCTATCGGTATGCCTGTACATATTTCACTAATTCTTTTTTTTTTTTTTTTTTTTCCTGAGACAGAGTCTCACTCTGTCACCCAGGCTGGAGTGCGGTGGTGCGATCTTGGCTCACTGCAACCTCCACCTTCTGGGTTCAAGCGATTCTCCCGCCTTAGCCTCCCAAGTAGCTGGGATTACAGGTGTCTGCCCTCTTACCTTGCTAATTTTTGTATTTTTAGTAGAAACAGGATTTCACCAGGTTGGTGAGGCTGGTCTTGAACTCCTGACCTCAGGTAATCTGCCCACCTCGGCCTACCAAAGTGCTGGGATTACAGGTGTGAGCCACCACACCCTGCCTATTTCACTAATTCCTATAGTTACACAATAAAAACCTGGGTGTCGGGCAGGGCAGGTCTCTCTATCTTGTTCTTTTTGTTTTGTTCTCTTTCTCTCTCTCTCTCTTTTTTTTTTTTTTTTTTTTGAGACAGGGTCTCACTGTGTCACCCAGGCTGGACTCAAACTCCTGAGCTCAAGGAATCCTTCCACCTCAGCCCCCATTCACTCTTTAGTGCAGTCATAGCTCACTGCAGCCTCAAATTCCTGGGCTCAAGTGATCCTCCCACTTTAACCTCCAAGTGGTGGGATTACAGGTGTGCACCACCAGACTTGGCTAATTTTTTTATTTTTGTACAAACCAGGTCTCGCTGTTGCCCACGCTGTTCTTAAACTCCTGGTCTCAAGTAATTCTCCTGCCTCTGCCTCTCAAAGTTCTGGGATTACAAGGCATGAGCCCCACTGCACCAGGCCAAATCTCTTTAAAAGATAATCAGTTTTAAAAATTAGTAAATTATGGCCAGGTGCAGTGGCACACACTTATAATCCCAGTGCTTTGGGAGGCCGAGGTAGGAGGATAGCTTGAAGCCAGGAGTTCAAGACCAGCCTGGGCAACATAGTGAAGTCCCCTATCTGTAGAAACAAAGAGAGAGATTTAAATGTGGAGGAGGAATTTACATATTTACCCACATAGTTACCATTTCTGATGCTCTTAATTCCTTCGCGTAGATCTGTCTTCCATTTGGCATCATTTTATTCTGTTTGAGGCACTTCCTTTAATATTTTCTCTATTCTACTGGTGAAGAATTCTTTCAGCTTTCGTATCTCTGGGAAAAAGTCTCTATTTTGCCTTTGGATTTTAAAAGGTTTTCGCTGGGTATGTCTGAGAATATAGAGGAACTAAAAAACTCAGTTTCTCCTACTGTAGTTTCACATCATGCTTCTGACACCAGATGTGCTGGGTGAGGGGGTAGTTTCCCTAGACATCAAGCAAGCAATTCATTCTGCAGTGGACACCAGCTGGGTGTCCCCCAGTTCAATTCTACGTTGTCTACCCAGACATAGCGTCAGATCCCACAGGTTGAAGGCTGAGCCCCACAAGACTGCCCCCCACTTCCAATGCCAGTCGCAAGCCCCAGATTGTTTTACCTGGTTTTTCTGACTGAATAGCTATAAATTGGGGTTCCCACAACCCCCTTCTTGGGCTTGATTAATTTGCCAGAGCAGATCACAGAACTCAGGGAAACAGCATTTACTGGTTTATTATAAAGGATATTACAAAGGGTACAGATAAAGGGATGCGAAGGGTGAGGTATGGGGGCGGGAGTGT
Source organism: Pongo pygmaeus (assembly GCF_028885625.2). Lineage (NCBI taxonomy): Eukaryota > Metazoa > Chordata > Mammalia > Primates > Hominidae > Pongo > Pongo pygmaeus. Next base: position 20,493,309 of record NC_072378.2, read on the forward strand.
GGAGCTTCCATGCCCTGCCCAGGTGTGCCACCCTCTAGGAACCTCCGTGTGTTCAGTTATTCAGAAGCTCTCCAAACCCAGTCCTTTGGGGGCTTTTATGGAAGCTGCATTACATAGGCATGGTTGATTGCATTATTGGCCATCGGTGATCAAATGGGCTGTTGTCTGTTCACCTTGAAACTGCCTTGAAATGCATCATAAACACAGCAGCTCTTTGTCAGTCAATCAGAGAGCTGTTTATCGGGCACTGAAGAATCCAGCAGCTCCTCACACAGTTCCAGAGTCAGGCTTAGGGGAGAGGTTATTGCCTCCTTGCATTCTTCAGGTAGGTAGCATGATCCCTTATAAACTATTTCCATTTTATGATAGAACTCTTCTGGGCAATGCCATCCCCATTACAGTGTTCCTCTGACATCACCCCCAGACAGCATGGTTATTTCAGGTTTCAGGGTCATTTTATGTTCTTCAGTCTAGGCTCCACACAGGGCTATGCCTCCAGGATGTGTCTCCACCAACAGTCAGCTTCCAGTCTGCACCCTGTGGGCTTGGGCGACCTTGCTGGCTCCCATTTAGCACATCCAATTAATACTGCTCAAAGGGTGGATTTGCATACCTTCTGTTTTACAGTACTATGTAGGGGGAGCATTTCCCACTCAGATGTAATGTCCATTGCATGACAAAGAGACACAGCTATTTCTCATGAAGTGTGTTTAAATATACCACCTCTCTCTAAACTTTTACCTTAATTCCATCAACCCTTACTTTCCTAACTGTAGCCTTCATTAGGCCTTTATCAACAGGTTTCGGTCGTACAATTCAGAACTAGCTAGGGGAAGTGTTCCCCGGACAGACATAATATCCATTCCTATAAATCATTTAGGTAAAGAGACACAACTTCCTTACATAAAGCCTACTTAAACATCCCAGCTTTGATCATCCTAGCAATCCTTACATTTTTATGTTCTCACAATCTTAACTGTAGCCCAAGTCAGGGCTTGCCCAGTGGGTTTTGATAGCACAGTGCTTAAGGCTCCCATATCAAGGAGTCCCAGGAATTATTCTTCACCTCCCAGGCGATTTTCCCACTTGTGTCCATAAGTCTGTGGGTACCCAGCAGGGGACTGCGCCAAGACACCTTTGCTGTCTGTCAGTCTTTATCTTGATTAATCTGCCTGACTATTGCCCCAGGCAGTTTCAGATCAGATCCTTCATTGTAATCTCTGCCTCTGACTTTTTAAATTTCTCCAAACTAGGGTAAATGTAGCAAACATTTTTCGAACCCCTTAATTTTGGGAGACCAGCAGGACTTCCCTTTGATCTCTCCAGGCTTCCATAGTGTTGCATTAAAACATTTGTTTTAACCTCATTTTATTTCAGTTTCCGTTGTATTCATCCCAGTTTTTTTTATTTTCCATAGGTTACTGGGGAACAGGTGGTATTTGGTTACATGAGTAATTTCTTTAGTGGTGATTTGTGAAATTTTGGTGCACTCATCACCCGAGCAGTGTACAGTGCACCCAACTTGTAGTCTTTTATCCCTCACTCCCCTGAGTCCCCAAAGTCCATTGTGTTATTCTTATGCCTTTGCATCCTCACTGCTTAGCTCCCACCTATGAGTGAGAACATACAATGTTTGCTTTTCCATTCCTGAGTTACTTCACTTAGAATAATGGTCTCCAATCTCATCCAGGTAGCTGTGAATGCCATTAATTCACTTTTTTATGGCTGAGTAGTATTCCATCGTATATATGTACCACAGTTTCTTGATCCACTTGTTGATTGATGGGCATTTGGGTTGGTTCCATTTTTGCAATTGTGAATTGTGCTGCTATAAACATGCGTGTGCAAATTTTTTTTTGAATAATGACTTATTTTCCTCTGGGTAGGTACCCAGTAGTGGGATTGCTGGGTAAAATGGTAATTTCTACTTTTAGTTCTTTAAGGAATCCCCACACTGTTTTCCATAGTGGTTGTGCTAGTTTAGATTCCCACCAGCAGCGTAGAAGTGCTCCCTGTTCAAAAAAAAGATGCTCCACGCCAACGTCTTTTTTTTTGAGGGGGAGTTGGGGACAGAGTCTCGCTCTGCCACCCAGCCTGGAGTGTGGTGGCGCAATCTCAGCTCCCTGCAATCTCCACCTCCCAGGTTCAAGCGATTCTTCTGCCTCAGCCTCCTGAGTAGCTGGGACTACTGGTGCACACCACCACGCCCGGCTACTTTTTGTATTTTTGGTAGAGATGGGGTTTCACCATGTTGGCCAGGCTGATCTTGAACTCTTGACTCAAGTGATCTGCCCACCTCGGCCTCCCAAAATGCTGGCATTACAGGCGTGAGCCACCACAGCCAGCAATTATTTTTTGATGTTTTGATTATGGCCATTCTTGCAGGAGTAAGGTAGTATTGCATGGTGGTTTTGATTTGCATTTCCCTGATCATTAGTGATGTTGAGCACTTCTTCATGTATTTGTGGGCCATTTGTATACCTTCTTTTGAGAATTGTCTGTTCATGTTCTTAGCTCACATTTTGATGGGATTTTTTGGTTTTTTTTCTTGCTAATTTGTTTTATTCACCCCATTTCTTAATAGCCATCTAAAGATTTCCACTATACTGGGAAAAGTCCCATGACTCTTCTCTTTGTTTTTCCTCTGTTTCACCCCATCAGTGTGTTCTTTTTTTTTTTTTTTTTTTTTTGAGACGGAGTCCCACTCTGTCACCCAGGCTCAAGTGCAGTGGCGCAATCTCTGCTCACTGCAACCTCCGCCTCCCGGGTTCAAGCAGTTCTCTGCCTCAGCCTCCCAAGTAGCTGGGATTTCAGGTGCCTGCCACCACACCCAGCTAATTTTTGTATTTTTAGTACAGATGGGGTTTCACCATCTTGGCCAGGCTGGTCTTGAGCTCCTGACCTCGTGATCCACCTGCCTTGGCCTCCCAAAGTGCTGGGATTACAGGTGTGAGCAACCGTGCCCAGCCCAGTGTGTTCTTATTTACCTTATTTCTTAATAACCATAAAAAATTTCCACCTTCCTGTGAGGAGTCCTGTGACTCTTCCCCCCTACCCTTCATCATTCTCTTGTTAATTAACCTAATGTTTGTATTAGCATCTGTAAGACTCATGAGGGGAAGCTGAGCAAGTACATCTCATAAGACTTCTTGAACTATCTCTCGATTTTGTGGCAACAAGGTTAAATGGGGCATCCACATTAAAGGGGCGCCCCTAATCGCATCATTTACCATGACTTAGGTAGCAAGGCATATTCAGTGGTTGAATAATCCGGTGGTCATAAACCCAGGCCCCACATGGCATGAATACAAAGTGTATCAGCTGTTTCAACTTGACATTTATAGGTGGAGTCAAGGCAGTCCCCCTTCTTCCAATATTCAAAACCAAAGACACTGCTCCTAAATTAGTTACTCTCACAGTGCATTTTAGTAAAGCCTCCTCGGGAAGCTGATGATACCAGTCTAAAAAATGAAACAATTCCTTCACACTATACCCTCTGCTTTCAGTGGTCTCTTGATTTTGCCCTTTCCCCACACTGCCTTCTTGGTGCCCAAAGTCCTTAGGGGTGCTTTCTGATGTCACTGCATAGTTTTTCCCTTGCGGAAGCAGGGTTCTTTGAGGCTACTGGCTGAAGCATAGACCGACTGAAATCTGAACTTGGTCTGGCATCAAGGTTTGGCCCAGCACTTTCTTTTTACTTTCATTCTAGCTATTACAGATAACAATAACCAAAGGGTTGCATATTTTGCTTTTTTCTTATTAGTTCACATTTCTTCATGCATTCAGCAGACCACCTTCTGGGGAGTTAGATTGATCCACCTCTAAATTCCATTGGTAACTTTTACCTTTAGTGACTGATGGCGGCCCAGCTGCCACCCCATACCATGGGTGACCACATGGGCACCAAGGAATCAAAGGTTTCTCACCCCCTAACCCCTTTATCTGTTTTTCTTCCCAAATGTGAGCTAGGGATGTTCTAGCACTCCCGATTCTGACACCAATTCTGAAAATGCTGAGGAATGAACAAACTCGGTTTCTCCCACTATTTTTGCATATTATACTTGTGACACCAGATGTGTGGGGGGTTTCCCCAGTCATCAAGCAAGCAATTCATTCTGCAGCGGACACCAGCTGGGCGTCCTCCAATTCAGTTCTGACACCATCTACCCAGAGAAATGTCACATCACACAGATTGAGGGTTCAGTCTCACAAGACCACCCCCAACTTCTGATGCCAGTTGCAAGCCCCAGGTTGTTTTACCTGTGCCTCTGGCCAACCTGCTGTAAATCGGGGTTCCCGCGGCCCATTCCTCAGATTCAGTTAATTTGCTAGAGCAGCTCACAGAACTCAGGAAACATTGATGTTTACTGGTTTATTATAAACGATATCACAGAGGATGCAGATGAAGAGGTGCATAGGGCAAGGCATGTGGGAAGGAGCACACAGCTTCCATGACCTCCTTCCATGCGTCACCCTCCAGGAACCTCCTTGTGTTCAGCTACCTGGAAGCTCTCCGTACCCTGTCCTCTTGGGTTTTTTGGGAAGCTTCATTATGTTGGCATGATTGATTAAATCACTGGCCATTGGGGATCAACTTAACCTTCAGCCCCTCTCCTCTCCCTGGAGGTTTAGAGATGGGTCTGAAAGTTCTGACCCTCTGATCCTGCCTTGGTTTTTCCAGTGACCACTGTCCATCCAGAAGCTACCTAAGGGCAGCCGGCCTTCATTCAAATCGTCAGCACACAAAAAGATACTTCATCTTCTATAGTAAGTGGGCCTACCTTACACCAACACTGATAAAGTGAGGGGTTTTCTAAACATAGGAGAGAAAGTTCAGATGCTGGCCACTCAAATAAAATGACAGATGTTCACCTCGGGCATCAACACAGTGTATGCAACGAAGGAAAATTGCAGAATGACAGCCATGCAGCAGACTTGGAGAACCCCTAGCTAATCTCAGGTCTAGATATCAGGAGACCAGAGAGCTTCAGGCAGGAGGAAAAGTGGAGATTTGGTAGAATATCTGATATGATGGAGAGTTGGAAAAAATTTGAGGATTTGGTGAAGGCAAATGGTGCCAACGAGCTAGAAAGACAATTGGAAACTCCAAAGAAAACAAACAAGCTTTATAAGAAAGGATATATAGTCTCAGTATATTATTTGATACTGCAGTGAATACTGTTTATATAGTCATGATGTATAGCACTGGTTTTTTATTTAAACAAAACTAATTATGTAACTATTGGGGGGAAATGGAAGAAGTGAGATGGGTATCGTATCGTTGAAGGATGTCAGTACATTAGAACTAAAATGGCTAAACCAGAAATAGCTGTGTGAGCATATCACTTAGAGATACAGAGATGACCACCAGGAGAAATAGTAAAGGTGGTTCCCCCAGCAAGGTAGCCATTATAGGCTCTCTGAGCTCGTGGGTTTTGAAAACCCATGTGCATCTATTTGTTTTTTAATTGTCTTAAATTATTCTTAAAAACAAAATAAGTTTATATAGAAAGGACCACAGTCACCAGTTCATAAGTTAAATGGCTTTTATTCCAAAAGTTCTAAGTCAATGAGATTGCTTTTCCTTTAGAAACATTCATATATATGTGGTTAGATCCCCATACTAGTCCACAAATACAGGTTATAGTGAAATTAAAATATCCTAGTTTAGAAATCAAAAGAGGAAAAATGACCAACTTTGGAGTCCATTCTAGTAATCCAAGTGAGAAAGGATGGGGATACGGTTGGAGTTTTCTGCACACCTGTTCAGTTCACCAGTTATTCTTCTCTGAGATAGTCTGGTTTGTGATTAGGCTTCTCACCCAGTGGCTCACAGAGGATGCTACTCTCATTAGATTCTGCACTTAACCTCTCGCTGTAAAAAGCTGGAGAAGACTTTGGAGCCCTTCATCTTAGGTAATCTCGTCAATGACAGGTTGACACTAGGAGTGCATTTAGCTTGGCATGAAAGGGACCATAAGCTGTCCCCCTTCCTCATCATTCTGTACCCAAAGCCCCTCCCTGCTCACAAGCACCTCCAAACCAGGACTTCAAAATCTCTGCTTCTGTTCTTATTTGGACAGCCCATTCAACTCCGCTGACTTCACTCCCTTATCTGCATAACACAGCTCAAGAGCTGTCACCTCTTAACAATCTCTCCAGACCTCTACCCACTTGTCCATGCACCCCTCTTCATGCCCTCCTGGACCCCACCCTGGGCTCACTGCAGTATTCATTCATAATAAATTTCCCATTGTTTGCTTGCCTGTACACTTGTTGATAGCAGGGACCGCCATGTTGCCTTTATAATCATATGCCCATGCAGGGCTTGGTACATAGCAGGCACTCAATAAATATTTGAATGGATTCAAAAATGATGAGCCAGATTGAGTTAATACATAGTTACAGCTGAAAACTAACTTTTCTTAAAATCCTCATGCCCTGACCCACTAACCTAATGGCCAGAGTTCAAGTGAGATTCAGCTGTGGTCTGCTATGAAGCTGGAAATTCCCTCCTTTGGGTTATTTCACTGATGTACTTAACTTGGTCTTCATTCTTTTTATTTCTATTTTATTTCATTTTCCTTCTTCCTTTGTTCAAAATACCTGTCTCATCTTTGGCTTTGAGACGAAAGGTATCATCTATCAAGTTCTATCCCTTTCCTGATCTCCTATTAACTAGGGAAAAGGGAGTTTATTTTCGCATTCACAGTTTGTTAACACACAGCAGGCCATGCCTTGTGCTTGATTTAATTTTTCCTCTGGTGGATAAGAACATCTCTTCCCTCGCCACCACGAAGCTGGATGCCCTTTCTGGTGGCATATCCCATTTCTGTTTTGAACCCGTACATATTGAATAGTACATAAGACGTTCAGCAGTCTAGAAAATAAGCCACCAGATTTCTGTTTAACCCCAAATGGAAATGATATTGCTTTTCTTGTTATGCAAGTAACCCACGCTCACTTTAAAATGATTTTCAAATATAAAAAGCTAAAAAGAAGAAAGTAAAATCACCATAAGCCTACTATCCAAAGATTAATGCTTTTCAACTATTTGGTGTGTGGTATGTATCCTTAGATACTTGCTTTCTATGCATATAATTTTCTTACAAAAATAGTTTTACTATTCACACCTGCTTTTTTTAAGTTACATATGTCGCTGTACATCATTATTAATTGCATAACATTTCAAGATATAAATGTACAATAACTTACTGAATTTTTCTTCTGAGGTTGGGCATTTATGTTGCACATATAGGCCGGGCACGGTGGCTCACAACTGTAATCCCAGCACTTTGGGAGGCCGAAGCGGGCGGATCACCTGAGGTCAGGAGTTCGAGACTAGCCTGGCCAACATGGTGAAACCTTGTGTCTATTAAAAATACAAAATTAGCTGGGTGTGGTGGTGTGCGCCTGTAATCCCAGCTACTTGGGAGCTGAGGCAGGAGAATCACTTGAACCCAGGAGGCAGAGGTTGCAGTGAGCCGAGACTGCACCATTGCACTCCAGCCTGGGCAAAAAGAGCGAAACTCCACTCAAAAAAATAAAATAAAAATATGTTGGACATATGTGGAAAAATCAAATATTCAAGAAACAGGCTGTGCTGTTTTTAATAGACAAACCCTAGAAACAACCTAAATGTTGAGGATGTACTCCAAGAAGTAGAAATGCCAGTTAGCATGGTATAATGTATATGTAGACACATCGCTTTTTCAAATAAGATCAAAAATTGCAGAAATGTAAACATGAAGTCATTACTCATTTAATTTGACTTCCCAGAGATAACCACCATTAACATTTGGTGTGGATCTATTTTCAGGCCTTTTTCTCTATGGATTTAGGAAAAATTTTAGTGAAGTCTGTGGTTTCATAGTTTTTTATATTACACATATCTCTGCAACTTTAATTTTTCTCCTTTATATTTCTTGAAAGTCTTTTGAAGTCATCTATAGAGATTAAACTCCAGCCTGCCCCCCTCCAACACACACTCCTCACTCACATCTATCCCTTCTGCAGGTTGGTAACATTGGAGCTTTGTAATTTACCTGCCAAGGGACTTTGGGAATTTATTCCTTGGTTCATTCAAAATAAATAAGTCAATTTGACTGAGTGCATGCCATATGCGAGGCTCTGGAGAAACTAAGCTGCTTATGACCTGAGCTTAGAGTCCAGTGAGGAAGCCTGGAGTATGCATTTGTCATGGTGGTGAAATCATGCATTGGCAGCACGGATGTTGCTATGGAAGCAGAGGAAGGACATCTCAATAAGGCCAAGGGTGTCATGGTCACTGACAAATTATTGCATAGACCGAGGTTCAAATCCTGGTATCTGTGCTGAACGTGGAGGCTCACATCTGTAATCTCAACACTTTGGGAGGCTGAGGTAGGAGGGTCATTTGAGCACAGGAGTCCAAGATCAGCTTGGACAAAATAGCAAGACCTCATCTCTACCAAAAAAAAATTAGCCACTCATGGTGGTGCTACTCAGGAGGCTGAGGTGGGAGGCTTGCTTGAGCCAGGAGTTTGAGGCTTCAGTGAGCCATGATCACACCACTGCCCTCCAACTTGGGTAACAAAGCTAGACCCTGTCTCTAGAAAAATAAAAAATAAGAATTCTAGTATCTGCCCCTTGTTAACTGAGACCTCGGGTAAATCCTTAACTTCTGTCTCGGTGCAAGCTGGGTGTAGTAATACCTACCCGACAATGCCAGCATGATTTTTCACTGGGAAAATGATTACAGGAGAGGAGTATTGAATGTCCATTAGTAGATGTCTGGTTAAGTAAATAAATCATGGCATATTAATTAATACAGTATTATGCAGCTATGAGAAATGAGATCATTCCATGTGTTCTGATAGGGTCTAACTCGGACATGTGTTAGTAATAGAAAAGTGTGTGTTTTGCTACGATTTATGGGAAAAACTTTTTAAAGATGGGATGGTAGATAGTCTAGGTAAATAAATACAAGTATGTATATAGCTATCTGAAAGGATATCCAGGTAACTTCATAGTGCTTGCCTTTGAGGAAGGGAACTGGGATCAGGAGCAGGGAGAAAGTTTGCTTTCCATTTATACTCATTTATGCTGCTTAAATTACCATATACATTTATTATATGTAAAGAAGAGTTTTTAAATCATGAATAAAAGTGTGTCATTAAGGCAACATCAACTTAATATAGCTATTCAAATATTTTTACATGGGACTTTTCACAATCTTTTCATGAAGTAGTTATAAGCATGGACTTGTAGGTGTGCTTACTGGCTATAGAATCTTGGAAAAGTTAATCACGCTAGACCTCCCTTTTCTTCTATAAAATAGGAATTAATAATAACCACCTTATTAAGGGTGTTGTGAAAATAAGATAACAAAATTGAGTGGAAAACAGTTAACATGGTGCATAGCATATTATAAGCACTCAAATGTTCATTGTGTAATAATTAATACTAAAGGTCTGTATCTATCAGTGGTATTAATAATAATCTAATTCAGCTGCCTTATACCAAAAAGGGATATTTGTGGGCTCACACAAATCAAAGTCTGTGGCATGTGTGCCTTTGGGTATGGCTGCATCTAGCACCTCCCTTGAAGGCATTGGGACTCAGCCTCTCTCCAGCTCTTCTATGTTGGCTCACTTCCCAAGTAGCTCCAGGCTTGCACCCTACTGGCCTAATAATGCCCAGTGAAAAGAACCCAGCACTTTCCCAGTGGTTCCCAAGAAAAATCCCAGGATTGACTGACCCTTCCTGCATTGGTCATGGTCTCATCCTTACCCCAGACACTTGAGCCTCGGGATTGAGGCCAGGATTCAGTACTCACCTCTGCAACTTTGATGGGAAGAGTCATCCTAAATGTTGAGCAGTCTCAAGTCTTTTCTTTTCATGCTTGGAGACTAATAGAAACTGAGAACATCAGTAGAGCTCCTTCCCCAGTGGAAAAAAAATAGGGACAACAAATATCAGGCAGGCAGACTATAGATGTTCCCCACTAGCTCCAGTGGTAATTCTTTTGGGGTTTTGTGTTTTTTTTCGTTTTGAGAGAGAGAGATGGGAGACTTGCTGTGCTGCCCAGGTTGGTCTCAAACTCCTGGGCCCAAGTGATCCTCTTGCCTCAGTCTCCCAAGTACCTGGGACTACAGGTGCATTACCATTGCACCTAGCTCTAACTACATACATTTTCCTACATAGATTTTCAGAAATGCTTACCAGCACAACTGTTTCATTGCAGAGGCATGTTACCGTCCATGGGGCTGAGGTTTTAACATTAGCACATAGCTTGTTTATAGTACAAGTTACCCTTGAAAGTACTGCCGGAAGGTGCCACATGGAGTTCCACACAGAATCTCACAGAGCCAGGCTTTACCACTGCTTGGGACCAAATGGCCCGTCCTTCTGTTGATTACTGGATAAGTTGATTGTTTTACTGGTAGGGGCCATGTAATGTAAGATCTGTGCATAAACAATAAATACCTCTCCGATCAGTATGATGCTCACGCTGTGAACTAACAAAAATTGAGATGACCAAGAGAAGAGATTTCCATCTACCCTGGTGCTCAGCCCAGGGCAGGGTAGTGTAGACAGAGCTCACCCACACTATTTAAATCCTGTCATACAGTTTTTTGTTTTACCAGGCATGTGTGCTTGAATTTGCTAAGTTAAGCATTAAAATAATGCTGCTCCATCAAATATCAAAATTCTTAGCCCTTTTTCAAGAGATTCTAATTATTGCACCCACGTTCAGATCTGAGACCAAACAGGTAATATGTGGTCCCCACAAATCCAGTTCCACCCTCCCTGTTCACTAAACAGGGGAGGAAAAATAACAGGATAACCCAACAGGAACCTCCCTTCTGAAAAGGGGAAATGACATAAAGTGCTCACCTCCTGCTTCTTGTCATGTCCTCAACAGGAACAGCAGTTTGTAGAGCCAGTAAGTCCACCCCGAGTTCCACCTCCTGGGAGGAATTCTGGGGCTGCCCCTTCTTCACACCTCACTTATTTCTGGTGTGGCTTTTGGACCTAGTGATTGATTTCCTTAGAGGTTCAACATCATGAGCCTTCACTTTCTAGACTTAGTGATTCTCTCGCAATAAAAGTGCCTTGCAATTTTAGCAGCTTGTCCATCTAGCATTCAGATTTGATCAATTTATGGTTTGGTGCTTGGTAACTAGAGTTACACATGAAGACTAATCCTGGTCTTTCGAAGTTGGTTCTCAGTCACTTAGCAGCAGACCTCTGGAAATTTCCCTAACCTACAGTTTAATGCTTCCATAGGCCTTTGCCTCATGGCAGTCTGAAACAGCAGCCTGGGAGGCAGAGACAAAACTAATATGCCCCCAGCCTGCTGGCCAGTGGGTGGTTCTTTACTGCTGAGGCACAGCCCTAGGTCCCTAGGAGTTCTGGGTCCCAGACTCTTTTCCAAGTTTGCCTTCTTTCTGTTCACTTTATTTTTATTTTTTGAGACAAGAGTCTTTCTCTGTCATCCAGGCTGGATTGCACCAACCTCCACCTCCCAGGGCACCATCCAGGGCACCAACCTCCACCTCCCAGGTTCAAGCAATTCTCATGCCCCAGCCTCCCAAGTAGCTGGAACTACAGGTGCATGCTACCATGCCGGGCTAATTTTTGTATTTTTAGTAGAGTTAGGGTTTCACCAGGCTGGTCTCAAACTCCTGACCTCAGGTGAACTGCCTACCTCGGCCTCTCAAAGTGCTGGGATTACAGGCGTGAGCTATCGTGCCCAGCCCATCTGTTGACTTTAATTTGGGCAGAGAATACAGCTCTATGTCTCCTTAGATTGCTTTCTGTGGAGAAGGCCTCCATAGCAAAGCTGTTTTCTTTGAGGCGGGCCAGCCTCAGATGAAGTTTCTCTCTATCTGTAGTATCTTCCTGGCAGTCACAAGAAGTGACCAACACACTCTGCCACTCTCTAACAAGGCCTGCCAACTCCCTGTCACACCATAGCCATCTTGACTCAGCCAGTTCCATAAGCTGTCACTGGCAACAGCACAATTCTAGGTTCCCGACTCAAAACACTTTAAGCGGCCGGGCGCGGTGGCTTACGCCTGTAATCCCAGCACTTGAGGAGGCCGAGGAAGGCAGATCACGAGGTCAGGAGATCAAGATGATCCTGGCTAACATGGTAAAACCCTGCCTCTACTAAAAATATAAAAAATTAGCCGGGTGTGGTGGCAGGCGCCTGTAGTCCCCGCTACTCGGGAGGCTGAGGCAGGAGAATGGCATGAACCCGGGAGGCGGAGCTTGCAATAAGTTGAGATCGCACCACTGCACTCCAGCCTGGGTGACAGAGCAAGACTCCGAGTCTCAAAAAAAAAAATGCTTTAAGCAAAAAGGAGAGTTTACTGGCTAATGTAACTGGAAAGTCTGGGAAAGAACAGTTGCCCCCAGGGCATGACCAGAGCCACAGTTTTGAGTGGTGGTCTCAGACCCCTCTCTCTCCTTCTCTCCACTCTGCTTTCCGCTGGGGAGGCCCCATTCTCAGGCAGCTTTAGGCTCCTCACTTACCAACCTTACTGAAAAGACATACCCGCTTCTTGCCAGATAGTTCCAGAAACATTCCTGGGGTTAGCCTTTGCTCCTCCAGCCTTGGTCATGAGCCATTCAACCTGTTCGCAGTGGGGGCGGCGAGGGCAGGATGGGACACAATGATTAGCCAGGCCTGGATCACCTGTGTGCACAGATGCGCTTAGACCAGGAAAGGGATGGCTCCCCAAGGAGCAAACAGGGAGCTTCTGCCTGACAAAGAGGGAATGTTTGCTAGACCAACCACAGCAGGCCCACACAAGTCCAGCAAGCAGATTGTCCTTCCGGAGCCATTAGAGTGATGTTTGACTCAGCACTGCAGTAGAAAGATAAGGTGTGCCACTGAGGCAAGCCACATCGTAAAATATATATGTAAAGAAACAGATGAAATAATTTTAATGCTACATCTGACCCATTGACAACATTGGGGTTAGAGGTGACCTGACACAGTCAAAAATTTAGATAGATCTTTTGACTTCCCTAAACTTAACTAATAGCCTGTTGTTTGGGGTTTTCATTATTATTTTAGTGATGGGGGTCTTGCTACGTTGATCAGGCTGGTCTTGAACTCTTGGCCTCAAGTCATCCTCCTGAGTAGTTGGGATTACAGGTGTGATCCATGCACCTAGCCCTAATAGCCTACTGTTGACTGGAAGCCTTACCAATAACATAAACAGTCAATTAACACATTTTGTATGGTATATGTATTATATACTGTATTCTTACAATTAAGTTAGAGAGAAAATGTTATCAATAAAAGAAAGTTTGGAATGAATGAAAGTGGAATCCACAGGATAGATTTCCCTCATCGGCCAAGCAGGACTAGAGGTGAGGGTGTGTGAAATAGGCCATGCTGGCCAGAGCCGGGCTTTGCCTGAGTGTCTTACTCTTTTCCCTTACAATCTAAAGCCAGGTTTCTCCAACTTTAAGGTGTGTCAGAATCACCTGGAAGGCCTGTTAGATTGCTCAGCCCCATTCCCAGAGTTTCTGATCCAATGCATCTTAGGTATGCTCTAGAATTTGCATTTCCTAGCAGCTGAACTTGGTCCAGGGTTCAAAGTGTAGAAGGCATATGGGCATGTAAAGCAGCTGGATGAAAAAAAAATCATAAGGAAGAGAAAATATATTTACTATTCATTACTAGAAGTGGATCATCATAAAATTCATCCTGGTTATCTTCACATTGAGGAAGCTGTGGTGAAAGAAAAGAGGAGGGGTTGGTCTTACTGTCTCAGGGATGACAGAGGAGGAAGAAAACCCACATATAGGTGGACACACTCATGGCTGGGTGCAGTGGCTCACGCCTGTAATCCCAGCACTTTGGGAGGATGAGGCAGGAGGATCACTTGAGCCCAAGAGTTCAACACCAACCTGGGCAACATACAGAGGCCCCATCTCTACCAAAAAAAAAAATTTAAATTAGCCAGACATCATGGTGTGCACCTGTGGTCCCATCTACTCAGGAGGCTGAGATGGGAGGATTCCTTGAGCCTGGGAGGACAAGGTTGCAGTGAGCTGAGATCACACCACTGCACTCCAGCCTGGGTGACAGAGCAAGACCCTGTCTCTAAAAAAGTAAAATCAGTGGACACAGACAGTCCAAACCCATGTTGTTCAAGGGTCAGTTGTATTTTATTTATTTCATTTAACATGTGATCACTACTAAAATTGTTGAGATATTTTACCCTGTTTTGTACTAAGTCTTCGAAATTCATTATGTATTTTACAATTATAGCACATGTTAGTTTGGATGAGCTAGTAACCAGTGGCTATCGTAGTAGACGGTGCAGGGTTAGCTGGTAACTTTCCATAGAGGGGCTGAATATCTAGCTTCCGCTGATAAGTTATTACTTACGTTTTCACATCACGGGGAGTTGTTTTGAAATTGCATATCTCGGCTGGGTACAGTGGCTCACGCCTGTAATTCCATCACTTTGGGAGGCCAAGGTGGGCAGATCACCAAAGATCAGGACTTCGAGACCAGCGTGGCCAACATGGTGAAACCCCGTCTCTACTAAAAATACAAAAATTAGCTGGGAGTGGTGGCGTGCACCTGCAGTCCCAGCTACTTGGGGAGGCTGAGGCAGGAGAATCACTTGAACTCAGAGGCAGAGGTTGCAGTGAGCCAAGATCACGCCACTCCACTCCAGCCTGGGCGACAGAGCAAGACTGTCTTAAAAAAAAAAAAAAGAAAGAAACTGCAAATCTCCTCATTAGAAGAATCTGCCTGAAAATGAGCCTAAATACATATTTTTGTGCTGAGTGTCCAGTTGGTGCCATTTATTTTCTAAAACACCTGTCATACCCATACAATTAGTACTTAACAACTGCTTAACCATCTATCTTTTCTCTTGGACTCGAAGCCCCTTATCTATCTTGCTTGCTAAGCCCATTGCCTAGGTACCTAGAAGACACTATGTGGATATTTTAAAATTTAATTGGAGTTAAATTAAAAACTTAGATAAGGGCTTCTCATTTGCCAGGCTTGATGAGAAAATGGAGAAAGTAATACTGGTTGAAGCCCAAGACTGCATGTTTGCAGTATTTGTTTTCCCGATGAAGGACCGTTTGTAGTCTGTGACTAGTTGTGTTACGATCCAATCACCCTTTCTCTCATTGAATATACAGTATATAGAGAGAGTGATTGAAAATCTACAGAAACCCAGGCTCTGTGCCAAGCACTGGGTATACAAAGATAAATGGGAAACAGTCCCTGCCTTAAAGGAAATGAGAAACAGATAAGTCTTACAGTAATACCGAATAAGTGTTGTGATACAAATAAACACAGAGTGTTTGGGGAGCACAAGGAAGGGGGTCCAACCCAGGTCAGAGAATGGGAGATGGGCAGGAAAGACTCACTGTGGAAAGTGAATTTAAGCCCCATGGCGCCTGTGATATTCTTAGCATCCAGCCCCATGCCAGGCACATGATGTGTTGAATCAATGAACAAAGTGACTCCTGAATCTAATGCTGAAGGATCGCTGTGTTTGTCCAGCTGGGTGTGGACGGATGATCACGGCAGGTGAAGAGAGTGTGCATGACAACCCGGCCTACAATGCTAGAATCCTGGCTCTAGGGAACGACAAGATGCTGAGTGGGGTGGAGCAGAGGGGTGAGAGCTGGCATGAGCCTGCAGCATTTGGCAGGCCAGCCCACAAACTGCCTCCCTTCTTGTGCTTGTCCATATGACCGGTGACGAGAGATCGCACTTTCTTATTACAGGCAAAGCGAAGGCTGGAGCTAGGAGAAAGCGGTCATCAGTACCTCTCAGATGGTTTAAAAACCCCCAAGGGCAAAGGAAGAGCTGCACTACGAAGTCCAGATAGTCCAAAAAGTAAGGATCTTTTCATCTCTTTCCTTATTCTCCTTGGTGTGGCATTTCCAACTTTCAAAGCTTATGGCCGGAAGGATGCCAAGGTGTGAATAATTCTGGCATGTTTTGTTCTTTTTCATTTCTTTCTGTGCTTATCCAAAAAAATAAATACAATGTCAGCAGACAACCAGTGAAAGGCTACAGAGTCACACTGGTACCATAAGGGAAGGCTTCTTTTAACTGTATGCAGTTTCATTTTTCAACTCGGAATACGAGCTTTTGGCATCATTCTATATCAAATTTAATTTTAACTTCCCTTAATGGACATTGCTTCAGAGTCTGAGGCAAACTGGATGTCCATGGACTATGCCAGAGTCACCAGTGTCTGTGCCGACCTCAGTCTCCAGCTCAGCATATGGTAGCGTAAGAATTGATTGAGCCCAATAAATTGCAGGCTGTTTCTCTTTCTATCAAATACTATTACCGTTTCTTGTGGGAGACAGAGAAACATAGGTTAGAAATAGCCAACTAGTCCCATTATGTATGTGTTTGCATTTAACATAAGGGCTAAATTAGACTTTGTTCTCTCTCTTCCTGTAGTTCATGCATTAGGCAATCCACAGATTGTGTGACACTAAATTAAAACCTTGACCTGTGCACCTATGGGGGAACAAGTACAATATTAAGTAAGGAAATTTCCTTTAAGAGAGATGGGGAGATTTGGCAGAAGACTTTTCCAGGTAATTATTTATCAAAATGAAGCATTATTTGGAAAATTGGTGAACAGGTGATCCAGGCGCACACAGATACCAGAGCCTGAAAGGCCATTTGAGATGGGTCTGTTTAAGACCTTGTCCTGCAGTGCTAGTGAGACTCATAGCCTGGCTCCATCACCATAGGCCTCATGTGTGCTGGTCCCCTGAGGCCACAGCACTCTTTCATTCATTTGACAGATATTTTTTAGCACCTGCTATGTGTAAATTCTTCATTAGAGCCAGGGAATAGTGTAAGCCAAGGTAGAAACTCTTGAGAAATTCAAGGTGAAATGCTTTAATCAAACCCTGGAATTTTTACCATCCCTTCCTGTTCTAATAAAAAACTTTCATAGCTTTCTATGACTTGCCAACAACAACAGCAACGACAGCCTTGCTTCAGATACTAATACTTTGGCTGCAGTGGGAAAGAGAGCTTGCTTGACTGCAAAGACACCCTTCATTTCTTTACCTTTCCCCCTATCCCCCACCCGCTCGGTTTTTGTTTTTCTTTAAGCTCCAAAATCTCCCTCAGAAAAAACGCGGTATGATACGTCTCTTGGTCTGCTCACCAAGAAGTTCATTCAGCTCCTGAGCCAGTCACCCGATGGGGTCTTGGATTTGAACAAGGCAGCAGAAGTGCTAAAAGTGCAAAAGAGAAGGATTTATGATATCACCAACGTTCTGGAAGGCATCCACCTCATTAAGAAGAAGTCTAAAAACAACGTCCAATGGATGTGAGTAGGAGTCCTCCCCATGCCCCGGCTCTGAGGGGGTCATTTCAAACTGCCTGGTTTCTTAGTTCCCGCTTTCACATCCACGCCCACACATTCTTTTCTTTTCTCTCCTACTGTTTTCTTCTCTCTCGTTCTCTCTTCCCTCCTCAGCTTCTAAGCCAGAAGTTCGAAGTCTCTTTACAAAGAGACTTTGTTTAGATACTGTCAGAGATAAAAGGATTTATAGTTGATGAGCATCCAGCAAGGGCATCCTTAAAGAGGTCCCTGCAATTGGAAAGTAGACTGCTGTTCATCTGTTAGGTGGATGTCTGTGTGCACCCACATGTGTATCTGACAGATGTGTACACGTCTTCAGCTTGTTTCGAATAAGAATCTGGAGATGATGGCTTATGGGTTATCTATGTGTATATGTACAACTGCGTAGTTACAGAATATCTTTATCCATGGTTCTCATAGCAGATTAACTCACTTTCTGGGTAAATTAAGGCAAGACTTAAATGCCTCCGTTTTGTCTGTAGAGCAGGGATGGTAGCATGATACTTATACACCCACACGTTTGATTACATATGTAATATATTTTGTGAATTTTAGAGCATCTAAATAGCTACTATAAGCACAGTATTGAATTATTAAAGCATTTTGGAAGGAATAATCCTGTTACAGGAGGGCTTTGAAAAAACACTAATTCAGATAGAAGATGAATAGGTACCTTTTTTGCACTTTTTAAAATTTTGTTGACAGTGTAGTGACCCATTTTGGCCTCTGGTTTAGAGAAACATATTGTGTGCTGGTCTCAGTTCTTGCATACATCACATACATCTGTTTCCTTTACTTTCTTTTCTTTTTAGTTGTTGGTATAAGACCCTCAGTAATTACCTGGGTTTTTGATGCTTTTTTGGATGGGTTTTTGTTTTTTTGTTTTTAATTTTGAACCATTCCATCTTCTCTGTCTTTCTCTATCTTTTTATCCTTTTTCCCCTTTCTTCCCCCACCACCTGGGAGCCATGGGGCAAGGGAGGAAGGTGGTTGCCTTCTTTTGCCTTCTGAATTTGAACCTTCTGAAGAAGTAGACCTCCCCTGGAGGAAAGAATCCTGAAAATAGCAGTGCGCTTTCACTAAATCTCTATGCTTTGAAAAGTGCAGAACTGTATTTATGAAAAAAAAAATATATACATATATATATGTATAAATGTTCTAATTTTAACACTTGGCTAACAAGCAATGTGACCTCCTATGTCAAGAGGAGACATTTACCCAAAGGATCATTTCTCCTTCCCCTCCCTCCCATAAGTAGCCATGAAGAGTCTGTGTTTGGGTTTCTAGGGGCTGCAGTCTGTCTGAGGATGGGGGCATGCTGGCCCAGTGTCAAGGCCTGTCAAAAGAAGTGACCGAGCTCAGTCAGGAAGAGAAGAAATTAGATGAACTGATCCAAAGCTGCACCCTGGACCTCAAACTGTTAACCGAGGATTCAGAGAATCAAAGATATCCTTTGTGCCGCCGGTTCTCTGGGGGTTAGTGCTTCCTAGACTATTTCCAGAGTTGATAATCTGACTTACGCACAAGGTAGATTATTATTCTGATGTCATGCAAATGAGTACCTGTGTGCCTGCTTGTGTGTGTGTGTGTGTATGCGCGTGTGTGTGCAAACCTAGTTAGCTTTGCCTAAAAAATCAGTATTTATGGTAAGATAGTCACCAACTCCATCCTATTATTATCTATTTTGATACCAGGTGGGAACTGTTTTTTAAAGCATTTTTTCATGTGTGGTTGAGACATATGGGTACACTCGTAGCGTAAGCCCACACTATTAAAAGATACATAAGGTGTCAGTATTAATATTAATGACAACACTAAGCAGATTCGTCTTTGGCTTCCCAGATTTTTGGTGGGTGTTAGCTGTCACTGTTGGGGTTCTCACATTCTATTTTCTTTTCATCAGATATCGTAGCAATTGAAATTGGTTGAATCTATCTGATTGGGCTATAGTTGAAGGGCTTGAAAGAGTAAAGAAAAATCATACTATAACTCTTAAAGTGCATTCTGCTGATTCCCAATACAAAAACTGATTTCAAAAGCACCCCAAGACCTGAGAAACCCCTCTCAATTCATCTGTTCCACTACAAACATTAGTCCTTGGAAATAAAAATACAAAAGATCAGTTCTTGTTCTCAACTTCCTGACAATCTATTGATGATCTCAGGAAAACTTGCTCTTCATCATCTCACTACAGACAAAGTAAGAGAGAGATTGACTCATTATGTCAAACAAGACTTGCCAATATTCTCAGTTATTAGAAGAAGACAAAAAAAATACTGTAAGTTATCCCAGCTCTAGTTTTCTTTCCAAACTTCTGATGATTCCATATCTACCATTATTTGACAAAAAATAAAATATGTTCTGCCCAGATTCTTCTAGTGTCTCATCTTTAACAGACTCCCCCTTGGAGAATATGGAGATATTTATTTTCTTCCAATGTTGGCAGTTTTTCAAACCTGCAATTGTTCCTTTCCTGTTGACCAAAGAATTAACCTTGTCAGCCGATAATTAGTGAGATGGAAGAGAGGTGTAGTGATTTGGACCCCCAGTGGTGGGCAGAGTGGGTTTACAGGGGAAGAAACCAACAGTTGGGCTGTTTCATTCATTGGTTGGGAGCCCCACTGTGGAAGAGATGGGTGGTTATATGTGATTGGCAGCCTTCCGGGACATGTGGCTTATGGCATTGTCACCTATATTAGCTTCCTCTGGGGCCTTTGTTGCAGAAAATGAAAGCTTCCTTGCAGGGAACTTTGAACCCAAGGAATAAATTCAGGAGGGAGCCACAAAGGAAGCACTTTTAAGTTTGTAAGATTAGAAAATATATTTGCACAATTTATTTCAGTTCACCATTCAGTTCCGAAATTGGTACAGCTTGTTCACAAATGTGTTGAAATTTTCCTTCCTGCAGCATGTTGAGTAATTGTAGATGAGTTTTTCTTTTACACTTGATCTTAGCCAAAAGGCCAAGAAGCGATGAGTTTTTATTTTAATAAGTTCTTGTCATACAGCTTTTTGACAGTGAGCTGTAGTGTAAGTACCTGGTTGTCAGTTTTTTCCAGGGTTCTCAGTAAAAAATCAGAACTTCCTGGCCCTCTATAAAGGCATCAGTTGGCTTCTTTGATGGGTTATGTAGTGACCTAAAACCCAGAATCCTGCAAGAGCAGCCACTACAAGCTCAACACTGAATTAGCCATCATCTCAACTGTAAAGATTTGAAGGAGATAGTCTGTGATAGATCCCCTACATGTGTATGCAGATTTCGTGTGAATGTGCTTTTTTTCTGGAGTAGAAGTTCCATAGCTGCATTGAGTTTCTAATAAGAAGCTACTACAGCCAGACACGGTGGCTCACGCCTGTAATCCCAGCTACTCGGGAGGCTGAGGTAGGAGAATCGCTTGAACCTGGGAGACAGAGGTGGCAGTGAGCTGAGATCGTGCCACTGCACTCCAGCCTTGGTGACAGAGTGGGACTCCGTCTCAAAAAAAAAAAAAAAAAGCTACTATCGTAAAGGACATGATTTATTCTAGGGTCTCTAAGCCCCCCCTCCTTTTTTTATATTAAACATATTAGATCACAGACTCTTTCAGCCATTAAATACATTATACTACCTGCTGAAATGCCTTCATTGGTTTATTACTTGCTGTTTTATCCTAGGAATTTTTTGTGGGTTCATATAAAAAATAATAACTGGCTAAAGATATTGTACATTAATTGTTTACTCCATGTCCCTTATATAAGAAAGCCATGCAGACTTTTCTCTTTTCATGCCAAGTGTCAAGGTCACTTGAATACTCTTGTCATGTCATAAGTACCATATTCTTTCATGATAGCCTTTTAGGCTTGGCTGTCAGGACATTTAAAAGAATTGTTCAGTGCTTAGAAAAAACGACCAAGGCCGGGCGCCGTGGCTTACACCTGTAATCCCAGCACTTTGGGAGGCTGGAGGCAGGCAGATCACTTGAGTGCAGGAGTTCAAGACCAGCCTGGGCAACAGGGTGAAACCCCATCTCTACTAAAAATAAAAAAATTGTCTAGGCGTGGTGGTACACGCCTGTAGTCCCATCTGTTTGGGAGGCTGAGGCATGAGAATCATTTAACCCCGGAGACGGAGGTTGCAGTGAGGTGAGATTGGGCCACTGAACTCCAGCCTGGGTGACAGAGCAAGATTCTGTCTCAAAAAGAAAAAAGAAATAACTACCAAGAATACTGAGATATTATTCTTTTCTCTTTTCCTAAATCAGTGTTTCTCAAATTCATTCAAGTCGCAGAGCACCTGGAAACTGCTTTCTTCCTCATGAACACTGAAATATTGATAGAGTTAATATAGTATCACACAAAGGATAATTTTTCTAACAGAAATAATGACACTTTTTTCTGTAGGCGCTGTCTGCCTGAGCAGTATTCTGAGTTCCTCCACTAATATATTTGTTACTTATTTATTTATTTGGTGGCTGCTGACACTTGCTTATAGATAGAAGTAACTGGAGTTTCAAAAAAATTATGGCTAATAGAGATTACATTTTTTTTTCCTGCAAATTGGAATCTGCCGTCATTCAGTTTGAGTGACAGAACACTTTATTGGAGTTCATGGAATGCCTGTGCTACAAAGGACCCTGGCTTCAAGATAAAATTTCTGACCACTTAGTTTTTGATTTTCATATGCTCATTTATTTTAACTATTCTGTTTCTATGTTTAATATTTTAAATAGCCATAGTCTTTTTAGAAATGGGTAGGATAAAGCTATTCATTTCTTTAGTTGTTTTGAGTGTCAACCAGAAATGAAGATTCATGGGAGACCCTAAACATTTGCAGATCCAGAAGGGGACACATGCGCATACTTTTTTGAGACGGAGTCTCGCTCTGTCACCCAGGCTGGAGTGCAGTGGCGTGATCTCGGCTCACTGCCAGCTCCGCCTCCCGGGTTCACGCCATTCTCCTGCCTCAGCCTCCCAAGTAGCTGGGACTACAGGCGCCCACCACCACACCTGGCTAGTTTTTTGTATTTTTAGTAGAGACGAGGTTTCACCGTGTTAGCCAGGATGGTCTCGATCTCCTGACCTCGTGATCTGCCAGCCTCGGCCTCCCAAAGTGCTGGGATTACAGGCGTGAGCCACCGCGCCTGGCCATATATGCATACTTCTAAGTCATAAAATACTTTAAAATTTTCCTTGCATCTATTTTGTCATTTTCATCATACTTATATCTGAGGTAATTAGATGGAAGATTCCTTGACACTCTTTACGTTAGCTTATGTTACATATCAAGATATTCGAAAAATTAGTGGCCTTAAAGACCAAACTGTTATAGTTGTGAAAGCCCCTCCAGAAACAAGACTTGAAGTGCCTGACTCAATAGAGGTAAGGAGACAGCGTCTTTGTTCATCTGCAAAGATCTTTTTGGAATACCTGAAATTGAATGACTCATTGACTCATAGTTAAAATCTGTCCCCCTCCTATGAACTTCATGGTTCTTTCCCATTTATTTTACTTAACCATGCATTTTAAAACATTTCAGTGGTTTGATGTTCACTGAGTATTCAAACAACCTAACTTTGACCTAGCAGGATGTTCAGTTCAAAGTGGTATACGCTACCCTGTCCCTCTTGTACTTTCTCTTTTTCATAATTTGTCATCAGATGGTTTTGATCCATTTGAATCACTTTGGAAAGTTTATATTGATTATCCTTTATACAGTCCCTACCACAAACAGATATATAAATGTTTTAAAGTCTCTTCCTAACTTATAACATTTTGAGAGATCAAATGGGGCTTTGGGTTAGCTGATAGACTAGAATATTGTAAGAAAGTAGGGGGCATATTTTTATAATTTTCAGATATACTTGGATAATAGAGGCCTAGACTACAACTATAACATAAAGAGTTGTAGTAAAAAGAAAATGCATAGGAGATAAAAAGAGAATGAAAGTTACACGCTTCCATCTAGGGTAGACTTCTTACCTTAAAAGATAATAATAGCTCTTTGACCTAAATGAAAAAGATTTTTAAATGTTAGTACGCTGCATTCTCTTAACAGATGCAGTTCCTAGCACTTAAGAATACTATTCATCAGTATACAGTTCAACATGAAAAAGTCCTACCATAAAGGAACAATAACATGGAAATACTGAATTTGGAACACTTAAAGGACCTTGTAATAATTTGCAGAAAAAGAATATATCCAAAGAACACAATTCACCTCACCCATTGCGCTATTTTCAGAATGACTCCCCTCTCCCTCAAGCCCCCCCAAAAGAGTTTTCTTTCTCTAGGGCAGGACTCAGCAAACTTTTTCATTGAAGTCCCAGGTAGATAGTAGATATTTTTGGTTTTGCGAGCTGTACAGCCTGTGTCTAGACTATTCAACTGTGCACCTCTGACATTGTAATATGAAAACAGCCAGAGGCAATAATAAACAATGGGAATGGGTGTGACTCTCTTCCAATAAAACTTTATTTACAAAGCCACTTGGTGAACTGGATTTGGCCCTTAGGCTGTGGTTTGCTGACCCCTGCTCTAGAGGATGACAGTCTTTCATAGAGTTGAACTAGTAGGGAAAAAGCAAGTGAAAAATGAACATTATTCTTACTTTCCATTTTTAGATAAGAATTACTATGGCTTTTATTTCTAAAAGAACTTCTGATTCGAACTTCTCCCACTTCTGTTCATAGAGCCTACAAATACATTTGGCAAGTACCCAAGGGCCCATTGAGGTTTACTTATGTCCAGAAGAGACTGAAACACACAGTCCAATGAAAACAAACAACCAAGACCACAATGGGAATATCCCTAAACCCGCTTCCAAAGGTAAAAACTCCTCTTTGGTCTTTTAGAAACTATGTTGAAAATGAGGGTGACTAGAACCATCTGTATTGGAACTACAAGCCTAGGCAAGAAACACAAACTTCTATTGGTATCAGGTAACATGTTTTAAAAGACATTCTGACTGGTTTGCAGAAGAAAATAATGATTTGGGAAAAACGGCTCCTTCACCCACTTATGGAGTCGCTTCAGGCTTTTGCTATTGGCAGAGAACTTTCCTTGCAGCATTTTTGAAAACCAGCTAAAGTGAGGAGCAAAGCTGTGAACTATCTTGTTGGATCATCAGAGACACTTGGCCACACACCTTTGAATCACACTGCAGAGCTCATCAGAGAGGGAAATGAAAAAGGTTTGAGGAGAAAAGGCTTTGTTGGAGAATTTTTGTCTTATTTTCCCACCCAGTGAGATGGGGAAAGGATATGGGAGGAGAACCCTAGGAAAGTAAGTCTTGCCAGGCGCGGTGGCTCACACCTGTAATCCCAGCACTTTGGGAGGCCGAGGCAGGCGGATCACAAGGTCAGGAGATCGAGACCGTCCCGGCCAACACAGTCAAACCCTGTCTCTACTAAAAATACAAAAATTAGCTGGGCATGGTGGCACGTGCCTGTGATCACTGCTGCTCGGGAGGCTGAGGCAGGAGAATCACTTGAACCAGGGAGTCAGAGGTTGCAGTGAGCCAAGATCCGCCACTGCACTCCAGCCTGGCAACAGAGCGAGACTCCATCTCAAAAAAAGAAAAGAAAATAAAAAAAATCTAACTTCTCCTTCCCGCTCTGCAAAGAGCAAAGGAAGCTCTTTGCAGTATATATTTTTCCATTTCCTAGCTTGAGGAGATATATATGCAATTTTTTTCCTTAGTGTCTCCCTATATAGCAGCAAGAATAAGGGTGATTTAAGTGAATAAGTCTGATTTAATACTGAGCAAAAGTACATCACCTGAAATGGTAAAACAAAAGGCCGTCTTTCTTCACCACAGAAATCCAAAGTGGATATGTCTTATTGTATGTATTTTTAGAGATCTTTTTAATAAGCAGGTTGTTCAAAAAAGACTGAGTTAAAATCAGTGAATTCTGCATGTAGTCCCAGCTACAGGGAGGCTGGGGTGGCAGGATCACTTGAGCCCAGGAGTTCGAGGTTAGAGTGAGCTATGCTTGCCTGTGAATAGCCACTGCACTCCAGCATAGACAACATAGCAAGACGCTGTCTCTTAAAAAAAAAAAGTTCTTTTTTCAGTTGGTGAGTTTCTACTAGGAAGCCAGCTTTTCAGTATGTATATATTGTTTTGTTTTGATTTTCTTAAAACAATGACTAGATAGCAGAGAGAAGTTTTTGAACTTGTTATCCTCTCATCATTGAAGCTATTTGCATTCGTGTTTATTGACAGTAGTTATTTGAAAAATGAGTGAGTAGACTAGGGCCAAAGAAAGATGGCCAGGCATGGTGGCTCACACCTGTAATTTCAGCACTTTGGGAGGCCGAGGAAGGCAGATCACTTGAGCCCAGGAGTTCGAGACCAGACTGGGCAACATGGCAAAACCCTGTCTCTACAAAAAAAGATTAACCAGGCATGGTGGCTCACACCTGGAGTCCCAGCTACTTGGGAGGCTGAGGTGGGAGGGTCCCTTGAACCCAGAAGTTCAAGACTGCAGTGAGTCATGATCACACCACTGCACTCCAGCCAAAAGAATAAGACCCTGTCTCAAAAATTAAAAGGGGGAGTGGGGTGGCAAGGAACTTTTTTGTACCTGTTAGCATAAAAGGTGATCTGCATCATAAAGTCGTCTCATTGTCATTATTAGCGGAAGGTACGTGCTTTTTTCTAACAGCAACATTTACATTCTTCCAGAAAAATTCATTTGATTTTTCTAACTTATTTTTTGTTTCCACCGATGTTTTCCTTTCAGACTTGGCTTCAACCAACTCAGGACATAGCGATTGCTCAATTTCTATGGGAAATCTTTCTCCTCTGGCCTCCCCAGCCAACCTCTTACAGCAGACTGAGGACCAAATTCCTTCCAACCTAGAAGGACCGTTTGTGAACTTACTGCCTCCCCTGCTGCAAGAGGACTATCTCCTGAGCCTCGGGGAGGAGGAAGGCATCAGCGATCTCTTTGATGCTTACGATTTGGAAAAGCTCCCACTGGTGGAAGACTTCATGTGTAGTTGATTATGCTTCGTGTGAACTCTCCTTAAAAACCGATATTTTTTTATCATGGAACCAGAACATCTGTCATGCAGTGTTGTCCCTTCCTACCTTCTTCCTCCAAGAGAGTATCATGAAGTAAACTACAAACTTCAGAAGAAAGCTGACATTTTAATGAATTTTTTTAAAAAATTAATAAACAAATTGTCTAAACGCACAGTTGCAGGCTCCCTTGGGAAAGCCCTGCTTTGCTCCAGGCTCCAAGATCTCCTGGCTAAGTCAGCAAGTGAGAAAATGTGCAATCAGGTGTCTCTCACCCCGACTTTTCCTTCCTCCTTCCTCCCCGGATTGGCTTGCTGTGCCTGACGGATGGGCTGTAGAATGGGGTCTGGCCACCTGGCCCGCTGGGAAACAGCAATCTTCCTTAATAGCATTTCAAGCCGTGCCTTCTCCGCAGAATGCATGTCTTTGGGGTCTGCTAATATGGAATGGAACTGCAGCAAATGCAAACTTGAAGTCATGCAAAAGTATGAAATGGATTTCTTCAGCTCTTCTTAGGAATATTTAAATTACTGTCATAATTCAGTTTAAGCTATGAACTGTGTGTCCCAGTAGGAGGTCAAGAAAACCTCCACAGCCTTCTGGATGAAGAACCTGTTTTCAAATACACTTGTTGCAGATACAGAAGACTAGTAGAGTTCTGCCACTCTAAGCTGTTGTGGATTTTCCTGTCTCCATGAACCACTCCCATTCCCCTGTCCCCAATGTGTTTGTGGGTTTCCAGTTGATTTGTAGCAAATGCCTACTTAGTTCTTTGTGGATTGTTTTAGACTTTTTATTTTTTTAGCTGCCATTTAAGCATTCCTGTGGCACCCATCACCATTTCAATTTAATTGTTTACTTTGAAGCGGTTTTTGCAAATTCATATTACTTAAGCAGAGGGAGAGAACCTCTACTGATCAGAGCATCTAAACCTGTGTGATCTAAGGTTTATCAGCCTCTGCAAGGAGCTTTGTCCCATCGTGCTTCCATTCCCAGGAGGGGGAGCTTGGAGCAAATCAGTCCTGGGGCTTGCTGACATGGGTGGCCCATTGGAAAGGAGAACCAGGTCAGATGATGTAACAGCCCCAGGGAGCAGCAGGCATGGGTCCCTCCATCCTTGGGCTTCCCGGGCCCCTGTGACAGGGGAAAGGGCTCTCTTACACCGCACTCAGGGAGACCACTTCTCAGGATGGGGTCAGATGGAGAGACCTCTAGGGAGAAAGACATCCCCATTGTGTGAGTGGCATTTCCTTAAGCTGGCAGGAACAGGGAGCAGCCCTGTGTCGGGGGCTGGAATGGTTCTGGCCAGACCCCGTTCCCCTTCCTCTATGAAGGAATAAGTTGGACCAAGGGAAGTCGGGGACGTAGAAAATGAAGCAAAACAATGCCAGGGCATCTCCCGCTTTACTCTTCAGGAATGGTGTCCCAAGTTGGAGGCTTTGTGTCAGCTGCAAATCCTACCAGTTATGTCCAAGAATGGCTTTCCCTTGGGCAGATGGCAGTGGCCATCTCCCGCTGGGAATATGGCGTAGTATCTCTGGTCCATTCTTTGGATGTTAAGGACTGCGGGAATGAGGGAGTCAGATAAAGAACAAACCTCGAAACGAACAGTTAAATTGAAATGCTATGTGCCTGACCCAATGGTAGGCACATAGTAGGCACTCAACTCATATGTTTAATTGAATTGAAAATATCCCTTAGGAAAAAAAAAAAAAAAAAACACAAAAAACCACAAGAGCCCCAGCCAGTTTACTCCAGGTAGATTTCCACAATATGCAAAGTGGTGGTGGGGTCAAGACAGATGACACCAGCACTTTAAACTCTTTGTGTGGGTATGTGTGGGTGTATGTTTGGGAAGAAAAACAAAGGTGCAGACTATCTTCCTTTTTTCTTCTTCAGCCTCCATCCCTGGCCTCCTCCCCTCACACACACTGGACTTGGTACAAAATGTCGGTGTGGTCCTAGATGAAGCATTGGGGTGGGGGAGGGAGAGGGAGCTTTGTGTTAAGTGCCTACTGGAAATGCACTGTGGGGTTTTTTCCTGTATGGGAAACCATTTATGCCAAGCTTTTCCCCATTTCCCATATTTATCTCATCTGGTTAGCTGCCTCTGCTTCCAGCTTTGTGTAATTCTCTTTGCCAGCTGCACAAAGCTGATTTTTTCCAAAGTCTAAAGACTGAGCTCACCTGGCTAGATTGTTGTGTGTTTTGTTGAATTTTTTCATAATGTAATGCCATATTTATTGTTTTAAAAATGAAAGGAATACTAATAAGTCTTAAAAGTTCCTTCAAGCATAAGATTTTTTTCCAGTTACTGGGCTTAACTGGTGTACATTAATTAGATGTCCATACTGTATTTTGTTTGCATTAAGTAATTTTCTTTTTGACTTAGTATCCGGCACACAAAGTGGGTTAGTACTACAGTATTTGCGTTACCTTAAGTACTAAGTATGCAGGTTTCCTGGTACCATTGAGTTGCTGCTATTAAAGCTCACACACGAAATGGCTAAAAGTTACAAGAGTGCAAATTATGACTGCGTGAGCCTTAGAAAATAAAATGTATAAAGGGCAACATATGAGCTGTCAAACAGTGTTAGGAATGTGTTTATATGTACAGAGTTGTGCATAGCAATCGTTTTATTTAAGTTGATATGTAGTCTACTCACATTTTCATTATTTAGCAATTTTGTACAAAAATAGCAATTAATTTGTAAACACTGCCAGAATACTTTCTAGCTGGTTTGTAATTTTTTAAGAGTGTTATTTTGTTTTTGTTTTTCTGTTCTTTGTTGTGGTTCTTGTTTTCATTTTTGTTGTACGTGTAGATCTGTAAATAAAATTGCAGTATTTAAAGCTTAAGCTTTCAGGAAAAAGAAAATAAGAAT
This sequence comes from Pongo pygmaeus, assembly GCF_028885625.2. Taxonomy (NCBI): domain Eukaryota; kingdom Metazoa; phylum Chordata; class Mammalia; order Primates; family Hominidae; genus Pongo; species Pongo pygmaeus. The sequence goes on from NC_072378.2 coordinate 20,522,576, forward strand.
TCAGTGTGTGCATGACAACTCGTGTGTATGAGAAGGAGGGATATGAAGGAAGATGGCTTGCAGAGTAAGTTGGGTGGCAATTGTCAGGGTGTGGGAATTTCTTTTCCTACGGGGTACGTGATTTTGTAAAAAGGAAGTATTTCTCCCAAAATTGGGAGTAGGCAAACTACTAATCAGTTTAGCTTTGTGTTGTATGCTAGTTTAAAAAAGAAAATATGTAATATAATGTAAAAAAAAACAACAAAAAAAAGCTTTTATGATGGATTTTGTAAATAGATTTGTTACAGGGTGACCTGTTCTAGCTGTGATCTTACCACTTCAAATGGGTGTAATTTGAATAAATTTTGTATGGTAAAGGATCAATAAAATGATTTTTTTTAAGAGTTCAGGCTTGTGGATGGGTTTTCTTTAATATTATCTTATGCTCCTCTATTAACTGAATTTTTTTTTTCTTTTTCTTTTTTTTTTTTGTTTTTTGTTTTTTGTTTTTTGAGGTAGAGTCGATCACTCTCACCCAGGCTGGAGTGCAATGGCGCAATCTCGGTTCACTGCAACCTCCACCTCCCAGGATCAAGCGATTCACCTGCCTCAGCCTCCTGAGTAGCTAGGACTACAGACACCCGCCACCACGACTGGCTAATTTTTATATTTTGAGTAGAGACGGAGTTTCACCATGTTGGCCAGGCTGGTCTCGAACTCCTGACATTAGGTGATCCGCCTGCCTTGGCCTCCCAAAGTCTGGGATTACAGGCATGAGCCACCGCGCCCAGCCTATTAATTGAATTTTTTAAAACATTCTTAAACAAGTTAAGGAGAAAGGCTAAACAAAAGCTTAAAACATCGTTTGCCTTACACGGTATTTGGGACTCAGAACGTTCAGCAAATATTTGGTGACCACTTCCGGTGTGCTCTGCACCCTCTGAAGTAGAACTTACCTTGTCCATTTGACCATGTGCAGAAACCACTCGGACACTGAATAATTTTTACACTGAAAAAGTGACAAGTTTCATTCCTCATAAGGGTTATAAAGCCAATACATTTTAATTCTGAAATCTGATAATTACCTCCCATGTTCTAGATTGTGTATTTCTAGTAATGCCATCTAGGAGCAGATTTGAATTTTTTGACTGCCATGTCACACTGTTAACTCTGAACTTATCATTTAAAAACCTCAAAGTGCTATATATTGTACACACACAAAATCAATATAAAAGGGTATGAAGTTTAAAAAAAACGGGCAGGGGGGGACATTACATGCCCCTCTATGCTATTCATGCCAGAGATAATCACTGTTCGCATTTTTCTTGTATTATCTTTCTAGTCATTTTCTAGGTACATATCTGTGCATGAACATGTGTATTTTATTTTCTTTGTATTTAATTATTTATTTATTTGAGACAGAGCCTTGCTTTGTCGCCCAGGCTGCAGTGCAGTGGTGCAATCTCAGCTCACTGCAACCTCCGCCTCCTGGGTTCAAGTGATTCTCTTGCCTCAGCCTCCCGAGTAGCTGGGATTACAGGCATGCGCCACCACACCCAGCTTATTTTGTATTTTTAGTAGAGATGGAGTTTCACCATGTTGGCCAGGCTGGTCTCGAACTCTGGACCTCAGGTGATCCACCCGCCTTGGCCTCCCGAGATGGAGTTTCACCATGTTGGCCAGGCTGGTCTCGAACTCTGGACCTCAGGTGATCCACCCGCCTTGGCCTCCCAAAGTGCTGGGATTATAGGGGTCAGCCACTATGCCTGACCTATTTTGTTTTGTTTTTGTTTTTGTTTAGAGACAGGATCTCACTCTGTTGCCCAGGCTTGAGTACAGTGGCACCATCATGGCTCACTGCAGCCTCAGACTCCTGGGCTCCAGTGGTCCTTCCCGTCTCAGTCTCCTGAGTAGGTGGGACTAGTAGGCGTGCACCACCAAGCCTGGCTAATTTTTTTTTTTTTTTTTTTTTTTTGTGGAGATGGGGTCTTGTAATGTTGCCCAGGCTGGCCTCAAACTCCTGTCCTTAAGCAATCCTCCCCCGTCAGCCCCCAAAAGTACTGGAATTACGGTAAGCATGTGTGTTTTAACATGACTTAGCATAAGTCATACTATATATGCTGATCCGAAGCTTTTTATCGCTATGTCACATTTTTCCATGTGAGTACTTGTAGGTCGTGTTCATGCTCTTCAAAGGCTGCATACCATTCCAGTGATTTAAAAAAAAATTTTTTTTTTGTGATGAGTCTCACTCTGCTGCCCAGGCTGGAGTGTAGTGGAGTGATCTTGGCTCACTGCAACCTCTGCCTCCCAGGTTCAGGCAATTCTCATGCCTCAGCCTCCTAAGTAGCTGGGATTACAGGTGCCTGTCACCATGCCTGGCTAATTTTTGTATTTTTAGTAGAGACGGGGTTTCACTATCTTGGCCAAGTTGGTCTTGAGCTCCTGACCTCAAGTGATCCACCCTCCTCGGCTTCCGAAAGTGCTGGGATTACAGGCGTGAGCCATCGCGCCCGGCCCAAAAATGTATTTAATAATATACTTAGGTGATTTCCTGTTTGAGAGATAGTTTTGTTCATTTTGCTATTAAAAAAATGTAAAGTTTTTAGAATGCTTATGTGTCAGGTACTATATATTTTATGTGGTATAATTCTTATAACAAAATTTACTATTAGTAACATTTGATAACAGTCTCAGTGTTATATAACCATCACTTCTGTCTAGTTCCAGAAGACATTTTCATCACTCCAAAAGGAAACCTGTGTCCATAAATTAGTTACTCCCTATCCCCAACACCTTGCAGTCCCTGCTTTCTGCTTTTTTGTCCCTATGGATTCATCTGTTCTGTATGTTTCCTATAAATGGAATCATGCAAAATGTGACTTTTTGTGTTTAACTCCTTTTTTTTTTTTTTTTTTGAGAGGGCGTCTCACTCTGTCGCCCAGATGGGAGTGCAGCGGCGTGATCTCGGCTCACTGCAACCTCCTCCTCCCAGGTTCAAGCGATTCTCCTGCCTCAGCCTCCAGAGTAGCTGGGACCACAGGCGCCTGCCACCACATCTGGCTAATTTTGTATTTTTAGTAGAGATGGGGTTTCGCCATTTTGGCCGGGCTGGTCTCGAACTGCTGACCTCAGGTAATGTAGACCAGATGAATTTGCATCAACCTCGTAAAAGTTGATATAGGCTGGGTGTGGCGGCTCACATCTTTAATCCCAGCATATGGGAGGCCGAGGCAGGTGGATCACCTGAGGTCAGGAGACCAGCCTGGCAAACATGGTGAAACCCCGTCTCTACTAAAAAGAAATAAATAAAAATAAAATTAGCCGGGCGTGGTGGCAGGCGCCTATAATGCCAGCCACTTGGGTGACTGAGGCAGGATGATTGCTTGAACCCAGGAGGCGGAGGTTGCAATGAGCCGAAATCACGCCATTTCACTCCAGCCTGGGCAACAGAGCAAGACTCTGTCTCAAAAAAAAAAAAGGCCAGGCACAGTGGCTCACGCCTGTAATCCTAGTACTTTGGGAGGCCGAGGTGGGTGAATCACAAGGTCAAGAGATCGAGACCATCCTAGCCAACATGCTGAAACCCCGTCTCCACTAAAAATACAAAAATTAGCTGGGTGTGGTGGCACGCGCCTGTAGTCCTAGCCACTCAGGAGGCTGAGGCAGGAGAATCGCTTGAACCCAGGAGGTGAAGGTTGCAGTGATCCAAGATCACACTACTGCACTCCAGTCTGGCGACAGAACAAGAATCTGTCTCAAAAAAAAAAAAAAAAATTAAAAAAAGTTGATATAGGACTAGGATGTTTGAATATTTTATAATTTAGAACCTTACCCAAAGTACTGCTTTAGAAATGGGTTTCACTCTGGGGAAAATTTATAAATCAGTTTCAGCAGGGAGATCCCAAGGAAAAGAGGAAGGGAGGGGAGGGAAGGAGGGAGGGAGGACTGAAGGGAGGGAGAAAAGAAGAAATCAGATCAGTCCTAGTAATATTGTGAGATACAATATAAAACTAATACAGAAAAGTGAATTGTATTCAGTGATTCAGTGGCCATTAAGGGAAACAGGGTCAGTCACTCTTTGAATGAATATAAAGTGATTGCTGGATGCCAGGAACTGTTCTAGGCGCTGGAGTCCAAATTTAAAAAGGCCTAGGTCCTGTCAGGAAGAGGAAGTTTGCAGTCTAGTGTTCGGGGAGAAACAAGTTTTAGCTAGGAGAAGCAAACCGGAAGGCCAGATGTCAAATGAGCTATTTTTCTGACTGAAGCCATTTTTGGAAGAATTGGAAAGACAGATGGTTAGAGGCAGGAATGGAAATGGAAGGCAGATGTAGCCTTGCCACTGGAAAGCTCTACAAAGCCACAGAGGTCCTGATCCAGGGTGGTTTGGAGCAATTCCCAGCCCAAGCCTGTGCATCTGAATGCAAGAGTGCTTGGAGATGACTCTCCAAGTAGGCGTGACTCAAAATAAACCAATGGATTCCCTTTCTAGGATCAAGGAACTGGGGAGCCCCAATCTAGATCTAATCTATAACCATGATATGAAAGAAAATGACAAAATTAAATTGTAGGTTATACACCGGGATATTAAGAAGTATTTCTGCACTGACTACATAGACTTCATCAGCCTGGAGTCAATCAGATGTTAAGGAAGTGACACTCATAGCAGGAAGTTACAGTGTTCCATAGAATACAAACGGCAAGTCTTTCTCGTTGTGCCCCTAAATCTGGGACTTGAAGACTGAGAGTTAAACAGAATTTATTAAATGTATTCTGAAATGTTTAGAACACCAGGCATTACTCTTATGCATTTTGCGTGTGAAGAGCACTATCAAAAAGTTCTGGAGTTCCTGATGCTGAAGTGTTTGGCAAGTGCTGTGGAAAAGAGAGAAGGGACAAAGTTGCATATAATCAGGGACTTGCCACAGAAGCAACACTGGAAACTCCAGCCTTGCTTCTATTATGCTGTTTCAGGACTTTGGCGTTTCTCATATCACAGAATAGAGTTAGTGCCTTGGTGAAGGACAGGCTGCCCTACATCAACTACAGTGGTTGACTTCACACAAATACAGAGACACAGATATTAAAACCCAGGGAATTGAGATAAGCCAACAAACCAAAAACGTTAACCAAGAGCCGGCTTTTCAACTCAGACAAAACCATGTCAACTGGTCCTGATCAGAGAATCATAGTGTCTGAGTTGGAAGGCCACCTCACAGCCAGAAAGGAGCTGGTTTCATCAAGGGACAATTCTGTGATCCATTTTTCTTTTGTTAAGAACAGTCTTCAGATTCTTAGTCCAATGTTCTTTCTGCTGTGTCTATAAGGTCTCTTAGTTCTCTACATAGATATGCACATTGGAAACCTGCCTCTTCCCACTCTTATCCCTGGAACCATAGGCTGGCTGTCATGATTAATTAATTATTTTGAATTAACATGAACTTCTGGGAGATCCCTGTTTATATTCTCTACCAGCCCTGTAATTCCTTCTACTCTTCCAAACCATGCTTCATGGGTGCATGGTGGTCATTATACTCTTAGCCTATGGCACAACAGCAAATTGGGAGAGATGGAAACAACCAAGAAACATAAGTTTGGAAGACTTCTCAGTGTTTCTTTTGTCTTTATTAGTGGATTAAAATGGATTGGCTTATTCAAATGTAGGAAGAATCAAATTGGCAGCAACTTCTAAACTGGGTGCTCTATTTCCTCCTGAAAGACTTCTCTTTCTGTATAGACCACTTTTCAGCTTCAGAAGCGTTTAAGACATTTTTTTCTACACAATCAAAGTCAGGGGCATTTGCCTCTGCTGAAGCCTAAATTATAGCCTATATCTTATGCCTGAATAGACCTTAGCATTGTAGAAGGCTTTACAATTTGCAAAGTATTTTCATATGTCTATCTCTTCATCTAAAGCCATTTGTAACTGATGGCAACAGCTGCAGAAGTAACTAATCAATCTGCAAATGATGGAACTGTATGTGGGCAGTGCTGTAAATGGAGGAAGAGAAGAATTTAGCTCTGAGCCATACCCTGGAATCCCAAGGAACAAAAAAGAGTATTGCAATTCCATAGGAGAGAGAGCTGAAACAGTGATGTCAGTGAATAAAAATTTAAACATGCCAACAAAGAGAACATGTTTAAATGGGTAGGAAGAAGAGTGCGTGTGTGTGTGTGTGTGTGTGTGTGTGTTCAGAAATGGGAGGAAGCAGAAGGAGACCCAAGATGTTTAAAAAGAGACATAAGCTAAATTCTGTCCTTGGCAAGAAACCAAAGAATGAGTGTTCCTTTAGTCGAAAAGGAACTATCATCACTATTGACTGAGAGGTGGGGTATCGGTTAAGGGAATAGAGTGAGTGCTGTAGAACAGAGTAAGCATAAGAGTATAACAAAGGACAGGGGAAGGTACAAAGTGTAGAAGCAATTCCCACATCTGGTTCTGGGAAGGAGAAAATCCAGCAAGTAGGGAACAAACATAGTTGTAAGTACAGAAAAAATAATTGGATGGGACTTTTGCTTCCATCAGTATGGCAGATTAGATAGCCAGGATTTAGAATGAACCATTAAAAACAAAGAAAAAAAAAAAAGAAAAGAAGGGGGTAACCAAGAAACCCCCTGTTACAAAACATCTAGATTCAACCAAAACCATAAGTTAGAGCTCTTGGCTCACTTCAACCTCCACCTCCCGGGTTCAAGTGATTCTCCTGCCCCAGCCTCCCAAGTAGCTGGGACTACAGGCACGCGCCACCACACCTGGCTGTTTTTTGTATTTTTAGTAGAGACAGGGTTTCACCATGTTAGCCAGGCTGGTCTTGTACTCCTGTCCTCAACTGATCCTCCTACCTCAGCCTCCTAAAGTGCTGGGATTATTGGTGTGCATACAATGAAATATTATTCAGCCTTAAAAGAAGAAGGAAATCTAAGCTGGTCCAAGTGCAGTGGTATTTCCAGCTAATTGGTCACAACCAGTTACAGATTTCTTTGTTCCTTCTCCCCTCCCAGTGCTTCACTTGACTAGCCTTAAAAAACATTTTTTTTTAAATCCTGCCCTATGTGAAAACATAGATGAACCTTGGGGACGTAATTCTAAGTGAAATAAGCCAGTCACAGAAAGACAAGTACTGTGTAATTCTATTTACGTGAGTGTCTAAAACAGTGAAACACATAGAACCCGGGGAGAGAGTAGAGTAGTGGTTTCCAGGAGCTAGGGAAGGGAGAAATGGGAAGTAGCTAGTCAACAGGTCTAAAGTTTCAGTTATACAAAATTACTAAGTTCTGCCATACAACACTGTGCCTATCGTTCACAACATGGTGTTGTACACTTCTAAATTTGTTAAGAGGGTAGACCTCATGTTAAGTGTTCTTACCACAATAAAATTTTTTAAAAATGTAAGGGGATGGAGAAAGCTATACTATGTGAACACTAATCAAAAGAAAGCTGAAGGATCTGTATTAATTTCAGACAAAGCATACTACAGAGTAAGTAAAATTATCAGGGATAGCGATGGGCATTACATAATGATAAAGGGGTCAATTCTCCAAGAAGACATAACAATCCTTAGTGTGTATGCACCTAAAAACATAGTGTCAAGAGGCGGGGCGCAGTGGTTCACGCTGTAATCCCAGCACTTTGGGAGGCCGAGGTGGGTGGATCACGAGGTCAGGAGATCGAGACCATCCTGGCTAACATGGTGCAACCCTGCCTCTACTAAAAATAAAGAAAAAAATTAGCCAGGCGTGGTGGCGGGCGCCTGTAGTCCCAGCTACTTGGGAGGCTGAGGCAGGAGAATGGCGTGAACCTAGGAGGCGGAGCTTGCAGTGAGCAGAGTTCGTGCCACTGCATTCCAGCCTGGGTGACAGAGCGAGACTCCGTCTCAAAAATAAAAATAAAAACATAGTGTCAAAATACATGAGGCAAAAATTTATAGAACTATAAGGAGAAACAGACAAATCCACTATTATAATTGAAGACTTTAACACACCTCAAATAGTAATTAACAGACCCGGGCCAGGCGTAGTGGCTCATGCCTCTAATCCCAGCACTTTGGGAGGCAGAGGCGGGTGGATCCCTTGAGGTCAGGAGTTCGAGATCAGCCTGGTCAGCATGGTGAAATCCATCTCTATTAAAAATACAAAAAATTAGCCTGGCTTGGCGGTGCACGCCTGTGGTCCCAGCTACTTGGGAGGCTGAGGCAGGAGAATCACTTGAACCCAGGAGATGGAGGTTGCAGTGAGCCAAGATCATGCCACTGCACTCCAGCCTGGGTGACAGAGTGAAACTCTGTCTAAAAAAAAGAAAGAAAAAAGTATTAACAGGCCCATTAAGCAGAAAATCAGCAAGGACATAGTTGAACTGAATCGATCAACTAAGTCTAATTGACATCTATAGAATACTTCATGCAACAGATGAATACACATTCTTCTCAAACTAACATAGAACATTCACAAGACAATCACTTTCTGAATCACAAAACACACCTTAACAAATTTGAAAGAATAGAAGTCAAACGAAGTATGTTCTTAGGCCACAATAGAAGTAAACTAGAAATCAATGATGGAAAGATACCTGGAAATCTCCCAAAACACACTTCCAAATAACACATGGATCAGAGAAGTCTCTAGAGAAATTTTAAAATATTTTGAACTAAATGAAAATGAAAATACAACTTGCCAACATTTGTGGGATGCAGTGGAAGCATTGCTTAGAGCATTGTATGCATATATTAGAAAAGAAAAAAGATCTAAAAATCAATCATCTAAGCTTCCACCTTAGGAGACTAGAAAAACAGCAAATTAAATCAAAAGTAAGCAGAAGAAAATAATGAAAATTAGAACAGAAATCAATGAAATTGGAAACAGGAACTCAATAGAGAAAATCAATAAAGCCAAAAGCTGGTTTATTGAAAAGACCAATAAAATTAATAAACTCCTAGCGAGGTTACTAAAAAAGGGGGAGAAAAGAAATTTTTCTTTTAGAAAATTGCCAACAGAAATGAAAGAGTGGCCATCACTACAGATCTCATGGACATTAAAAACATAATAAAGGCATATTATTAACAACTCAATGGCCACAAATTTAGTAACCTAGATGAAATGGAGCAATTTCTTGATAACGCAATCAACCAGACTTATACAAGGAGAAATAGATTATGTGCATAAGCCTGTATCTATTAAAGATATTGAATCATTTGTTAGTAATCACCCAAAATGGAAAGCACACCGTCACAAATGGATTGACTGTAAAATTCTGCCAAACATTTAAGGGAGAAATTATACCAATTGTCTGTAATATTTTCCAGAAAATAAAGCAGAGTGAAAACTTTCCAGTTTATTCTATGAAGCCAGCATTATCCTAACATCAAAATCAGACAAACAAACTACAAGAATGGAAAACTACAGACAAATATCTTTTGTGAATATAGATTCCAACATCCTCAACAAAATATTAGCTAATAAAATGCAACAATCTATAAAAAGAATAGACACCATGACTGAGTGGAATTTAGTCCAGTTATGCAAGGCTGGTTCAACACTCGAAAACCAATTAATGTAATTCATCATATCAACAGACCAAAGAAGGAAAATCGTATAATCCTATCAATAGATGCAGAAAGAACATTTCATACAATCTAACCCTCATCCATGATAAAAATTTTCACAAACTGGAAATAGAAAGGAACTTCCTCAACTTAATAAAGAACATCTACAGAAACCCGATAGCTAACATTAGACTTAATGGTGAAAAACTAGATGCTTTCCCTTTAAAATAGGGAACACGACAAGGATACTCCCTCTCACCCATTTTATTCAACAGCATACTGGAAGTTCTAACTAATGCAATAAGACAAGAAAGTAAATAAAATGTATATTGATTGGGAAGGAAGAAATAAAACTGTGTTTGCAGATTGATATGACTATCTATGTAGAAAATTCCAAATAATCGGCCGGGCGCAGTGGCTCACGCCTGTAATCCCAGCACTTTGGGAGGCTGAGGCGAGTGGATCACGAGGTCAGGAGATCAAGACCATCCTGGCTAACACGGTGAAACTCCGTCTCTACTAAAAATACAAAAAAAAATTAGCCGGGTGTGATGGCAGGTGCCTGTAATCCCAGCTACTGGGGAGGCTGAGGCAGGAGAATGGTGTGAACCTGGGAGGCGGAGCTTGTGCCACTGCACTCCAGCCTGGGCTACACAGGCAGACTCCATCTCAAAAAAAAAAAAAAGAAAAAAGAAAATTCCAAATAATCAACAAAAAGCCTCCTATAATTTAAGTGATTATAGCAATGATGCAGGATACAAGGTTAATACACAACATCAATTGTATTTCTATACACCAAAAATTAACAATTGAAATTTGAAATTTAAAACACAACACTATTTACATTACCATCAAAAAAGAGGGCCGGGCGTGGTGGCTCATGCCTGTAATCCCAGCACTTTGGGAGGCTGAGGCAGGCAGATCACCTGAGGTCAGCAGTTCGAGACCAGCCTGGCCAACATAGTGAAACCCTGTCTCTACTAAAAGTACAAAAATTAGCTGGGCGTGGTAGTGTACACCTGTAATCCTGGCTACCGGGGAGGCTGAGGCAGGAGAATAGCTTGAACCCAGGAAACGGAGGTTGCAGTGAGCTGAGATTGCGCCACTGCACTCCAGCCTGGGCAACAGAGCGAGATTCTGTCTCAAAAAAAAAAAAAAAAAAAAAGAGAAATACTTAGGTATAAACCTAACAAAATATGTACAAGCTCTACATGAGTAAAACTATAAACCTCTCATGAAAGAAATCCAAGATCTGGATAAATGGAGAGATAGTCCATGTTCATGGATAGAAAGATTTAATATTTTGAAGATGTCAACTTTCCTCAAGTTGATCTCTAGATTCAACTCAATCCCAATAAAAATTCCAGCAAGCTATTTTTTGTGTATCAACACGCTCTTTCTAAAGTTTATGTAGAGAGACAGAAGACCCAGAATAGCTAACACAAATATTGAAATAGAAGAACAAAGTTAGAGGACTGACACTTGAAGACTTATTCTAATGCTACAGTGATTGAAACAACCTGACACTGGTGAAAGAATAGACAGATACATCTGTGGACTAGACCCACAAATGTATAGTCAACTGATCTTTGATAAGGGAGCAAACACAATTCAATGGAGAAAGGATCACTTTTTCAATGAATGGTGCTGGAATAACTAGATATCCACATGAAACAAAATAAATCTAGACACAGTCTCTACATCTTTCACAAAAATTAACTCAAAATGGATCATAGGCCTCAACATAAAATGCAAATCTATAAAACTTCTAGAAGATAACATAGAAGAAAATCTAGATGACCTTCAGTTTGCTGATAACTTCTGAGATACATTACCAAAAGAATTAGCTATGAAGAAAAATTGGTAAGTTGGAAATAGTTTGACACAATGGTATTGTTGCCTTGTTCTTAAGTTAGGCAGTGAATTCACAGGTATTCGTTTTATTATTAAGCATCACAATTTACATTTGTTACATATACAGTTTTTGTATGTGAAATTACTACAAAATTAAAAATAATTTTTTAAAGGTTGGATCCCAAAATTTCAGAAGGATAAAAGTAGGTGATTGACAAGTTCTTTAACAACCAACTAGCCTTTAGAGGGCCAAATGTGATGTTTCACTACACAATGTATAGCTAATCTAATTATGGTGGAGATCTAAATTAGTTATAGAAGAATAACACACCATGGGTTGAGTTAATCTCTTTGTCTTGCTGTGCACTGCAATAAAGGGTTCTGATAAAAAGAGATAAAAATAGGTTGGGTACAGTGGCTCACTCCTGTAATCCCAACAGTTTGGGAGACCAAGGCAGGCGGATCACTGGATGTCAGGAGTTTGAGACCAGCCTGACCAAAATGGTGAAACCCCGTCTCTACCAAAAATACAAAAATTAGCCGGGCACAGTGGTTCACACCTGTAATCCCAACACTTTGGGAGGCCAAGGCGGGTGGATCACTGGAGGTCAGGAGTTCGAGAACAGCCTGTCCAATATGGTGAAAGCCTGTCTCTACTAAAAATACAAAAATTAGCCAGCCGCAGTGGCTGCTAATCCAGCACTTGGGCAGCTGAGGCAGGAAGCTCACTCAAGTTCAGGAGTTCAAGACCAGCCTGGCCAACACAGTGAAACATCATCTCTACTAAAATTACAAAAATTAGCCAGACATGGTGGCATACACCTATAATCCCAGCTACTCAGGAGGCTGAGGAAGGAGAATCGCTTGAACCCAGGAGGCGGAGATTGCAGTGAGCTGAGATCACGCCATTGCACCCCAGCCTGGGCAATAGAGCAAGACTCCATCTCAAAAAAAAAAAAAAAGAGAAAAAAAAGAGAAAAGAAAAGAGAAAAAGGAGATAAATATAGAAAATTGAGTTGAATTAAGAGAAAGGCAAAACTTTAAAGTTCTTTTTAAAACCAAGAATTAAATTAAAACCTAGAAGAGAAGCAAGGAGACAGAAAAAGAGTTTTATTGCACCAGGACTATTGAGCACTTTGCTCAGTCCTTATGTGCAGATGGCGTCAGGAATTGCCCTTGATAAAAACTGCTTTTCCTCCAGGCCCTTTGTCCAGCTGTTTTCAGTTACCTTCTCTTCAAAAGCCCCAGGCATGGCTGGCTTATAGATAGGTTCCAACAGGGGAGGCTAATAAGAGCAGGAGGAGCTGAGAAGCAAGAGATGCTACTGAGACTGTGCTATGTGCCCTGCCCCTTTCTTGATAACTTCATGAAAATCGTAGGGAAAAAACCTGGTGTTAGAAAGTCCTTCCTGAGCCATTCTTCTTCTTGCCTCTGTCTCACCTTCAAATTTCACTATGTATTTCATGTCTTCTTTGCTTTCCCTCACTTTGTTACTCTCTCGGGTTCATTTGGACACACCTGCCCAGCACCAATACCTTTACCTCCCCTGCTCCCCTGGAAGCCTAAATGCCCTCTTGCTGCCCAGTGTTAGTATTTGACATCTTAGACTTTATTATTTCAGCTCTGGCTTTCACAGCATGCAGCTCATGGAAGAGCAGAGGCAATAAAGTTATACTCTCATCAAGTATTTTCTCAAAATAGCCTCTCAAGCTCAGCTTAGGATCTTCTTGAGACCTCTGCTAGTTTTCCCCATTTTTTGTTCTTTGGGGGAAGATGTCAAGTAATCCATATACTATTTTCATCTTTTAATTATTTCGCTCCTTCAAGAATAATTACAAAAGTATTCATTTCATGGTGAAATTACCAATTTTTTCCCTCTCATATTTCTTCAGGTGACTATTTGTTATATCTGAAATACACAGTGCTAACCTTTTAATGAAATTCTATATCATGTTTAGAAACTTCTGTTTAGGACTACTATTTTTTTTTTCTTTTTTTGAGACAGTCTCACTCTACCGCCCAAGCTGGAGTGCAGAGGTACGATCTTGGCTCACTGCAGCCTCCACCTCCCAGGTTCAAGCGATTCTCCTGCCTCAGCATCCCAAGTAGCTGGGACTACAGGGCTGAGCCACCAAAACTGGCTAATTTTTGTATTTTTAGTAGAGATGGGGTTTCGCCATGTTGGTCAGGCTGGTCTCAAACTCCTGACCTCAAGTGATCCACCTGCCTCAGCCTCCCGAAGTACTGGGATTACGGGCATGAGCCACCACACCTGGCCAGGACTACTTTTTTTTTTTTTTTAATCAGGGCAAGGGAGTAACATGATAACAGAAGTAAAAATGGAGATGATGCTCTGGCCTCTTCCTTTTTGACGAGTACTTTGTAAAGCTGCTGTACTCAAGGACTGCTTCAGGGACACCAAATGGACAACATGGAAAACCTCAACTCATGGTGAATATTCTATTGCTGCATTTACCAAAAATATAGTGGTTGCAATGTAATCTCCTACACTTAACTATGTAGAGCTATTATTATTATTATTATTATTATTTTAAGACAGAATTTCGCTCTCGTCACCCAGGCTGGAGTACAGTGGTATGATCTTGGCTCACTGCAACCTCCACTCCCGGGTTCAACTGATTCTCCTGCCTCAGCCTCCCACGTAGCTAGGATTACAGGCATGTGCCACCACGCCTGGGTAATTTTTGTATTTTTAGTAGAGACGGTGTTTCACCGTGTTGGCCATGCTGGTCTCGAACTCCTGACCTCAGGTGATCCATACACCTCGGCATCCCAAAGTGCTGGGATTACAGGCGTGAGCCACCATGCCCGACTATGCCAGCCATGTTTATTGAACAGATTCAGATGTCATCTCAAAGACCCTCTTCTCTTGGCTCTGTTTTTGCTCTCAGCTCTTCTCTTATTTTTGCCTCACTTTTCAGCTCTACCACCCCAGAACAAAGGCCCACTTTTAGAAGTCAACATTTTTGAAGATCTGAGGAAAAGAGCATATGTTTTAAGATGGTAAAAGAAGAGCAATTTAAGCTGGTAAAAAAAAAATGTCTGGAGGTGTTTAACAGCTCAATGTTTTGCAGCATTGAGCACTTGACTTTCATTATGCTTCGAATGGTAAGAGATTGATGATACATGCTGGGCTTCTTTTAAACCTGTAAACAGGACTGCTGAAATGGAAGGGATGTGGGAATCGTGTCATATGAGGACTTTTGAAAGACTACAAACTACTCATTTTAGAATCATTAAAAATCAAAGACATTGGTCTTGGCTCAAGGAAAAGGAGATGAAGAATTTTGACAAGCGCTTTCTTTATTAACTCACACTCTTCCCATAAAGTCATGTTAAATAAACTTAAAAACAAATTAGTGAGGCAATTAAGAAATGAAAAATGAGAATTGTTTTGAAGGTAATGTGTACACAGGAATGAGGTTAGTGTATAAAATGCATCTGTAAGGTACTGCACATTTGCTAGAAAAGAAACACTAATTAAAGTCCAACCTCTCTAGAACCAAAAGAGAGAAATATGATATATTACATGATTCAGAGTTTATGGGATAAAACAAACCAAGGCTCAGAAGAAGGCCTAACTATTCTTGGTTCTGAGATTCTGAGATCACAATTTATCTGAGGTTCTTCACAGAGCAACACTGTTTAAATGTAGTAGGCAACAAAAGTAGTTCAATTCCACAAATGTTTGAGTATCTGGATGTTTCAATGAGGGTGTTTTTGGTTGAGATTAACATTTAAATCAGCGGATTTTGAGTAAAGCAGACTTCCCTCCCTGATGTGAGTGGGTTTCACACAATCAGATGAAGGCAAGTAGAACAAAAGACTGACCTTGGAACAGGAGCGGATTCTGCCAGCGGACAGCCTTTGGACTTGAACTGCAATATCCACTCTCCCCTGGGTCTCCAGTCTGCCAGCCCACCCTAAATATTTGCACTTACCAGCCTCTATAATCTCAATCTCTCAATCTCTCTCTCTCTCTCTCACACACACACCACACACACACACAAACACACACACGTATACTATGGGCTTTGTTGTCTGGAGAACCGTGACTAATACAGCATCTATGCAGTAGAAACCTTCTCAGTGTCTGTTCTTCCTCCACTATCAAACCACGGGGTGAGGCCAGGGCGCAGTGTCTCATGCCTGTAATCCCAGTGCCTTGGGAGGCCAAGGCTGGAAGATTGCTTGAGGCCAGGAGTTTGAGACCAGCCTGGGCAACATAGCAAGACACCATCTCTAAAAAAAATTTTTTTTTAATTAGCCTGGCATGGTGGTGTGCACCTGTAATCCCAGCAACTTGGGAGGCTGAGGCAGGAGGAGCCCTCGGGCCCAGGAGTTTGAGGATACAGTGAGCTATGAGGACACCACTGCACTCCAGCCTGGGCGACAGAGCAAGATCTTGTCCCTCCAAAAAACATTAAAAACCAAAAAAATACTCTACACGATCACAGGCGAGCCCCTGTTATTACATGACCCTCCCTTCCTAGACTCAACTGACTGAACCCAGTACCCTCCCCAGAGATTGGAATTGGGGTTAAGAGGTATTAGTGTCTATCTCGAATGAAGGAGATGTAACCATCAGGAGGGCTGCTCAGCTATCTTCCAAGTGAATTGAGTAGCAGAGAAAGGCCTGGCAATTAGAGAAGAAGGGAGCTCAGGAGTTGAGAGAAACAGATGAGAGAAGAGAGAGCAATGGGTTCCTGGGCTTCCTGAAGCCAGCTGCACTCTGACTCTGGAATTCTCATTATCATAAATCCTTCATTGCCTAATTGGGCTTGAGTTTGTTTCTACTACTTGCAACCGGAAGATTCTAACTAATGCATCTGGGTGTGTCAGATAATTTGCCAGCCACTAGGGAATCAGAGATTTAAAAAATAAATAAATAAATAAATAAGTAATTTAAAAAGACCTGGTTCCTTCCTGCAAGAGATTTCCACTAAGTCCCTTTCTTGCAAGTCCTTCCAAGGGAGTGATATATATGTAAGAGATAAAACCTATACAATACATAATAGAAAGTGAGGAGACAGTGTTGCCAGATTCAGAAAACAAAAACAGGATGCCTAGTTGAATTTGAATTTCAGAAAAACAATGAGTAATTTTTTGGTATAAGGGTGTCCCGAATATTTTACCTGGACCTCAGATATATATTGTACATTAAAGAAAGGAGACTTAACCCAAACTAAGGCATCTGAGAAATCTTATTTAATTTATTTAGTTATTTGGTTAGTTCTCTCCTGGAGAAAAGAATGCTTGGGTCAAATTTTGAAGCATACTTACGTATCCACAGCTGGCTGGGCATGGTGGCTCATGCCTGTAATCCTAGCATTTTGGGAGGCTGAGGCAGGCAGATAACCTGAGGTCAGGAGTTTGAGACCAGCCTGGCTAACATGGTGAAACTCCGTCTCTACTAAAAATACAAAATTTAGCCGAGTGTGGTGGTACATGCCTGTAATCCCAGCTATCCAGGAGGCTGAAGCAGGAGAATCACTGGAACCTGGGAGGCCAGTGAGCAGTGAGCAACTGCCTTCTGCAGCAGTCAGAGGACCAGGGAAAGGTTTTCACCAGGGGAATGGTTTTACTATATTTGTATTGTAGATAGATCACTGGCTGCAGTGTGAAAAACAATTTGGGGGAAACAAGATTAGATGCAGGGAACCATTTAGGAGTCTGTTTACTAGTCCAGATAGGAGTTGATGGGGACCTGAGCTAAGGCAGTGGGAGTAGGAATAAAGGAAATACTCTGAAAGTCTTTAGAAGATATAGTCATTGGAACTTAATGATTGATTGGATGTGAAGAGTGAAAAGTAAAATCAGTCAAGGATAATGTCCAGGTTTCTCATGTGTTTGACTGTTGTTGTTTTAACTGTGTGGGTTGTGTTAGTAATGGATTTTGAAAAACAGAAGGAGAAGCAGATTTGGTTAAAATTAACATTAAAAAATAAAAAATAATAGTAATAAGAATAACAGCAGGCTGGGCATGGTGACTCATGCCTGTAATCTCACACTTTGGAGGCTGAGCTGGGAGGATCACTTGCGGCCAGCAGTTTAAGACCAGCTTAGGCAACATACTGAGGACCTGTCTCAAAAAAAGAAAAAAAATAGCTGGATGCCATGAGGCGTGCCTGTAGCCCCAGGAGGCTACTCAGGAGGCTGAGGTGGGGGGATTCTTTGATCCCAGGATTTCAAAGCTGCAGTGAGCTGTGGTCAGGCCACTGCATTCCAGCCTGGGCAACAGAGTGAGACCTTGTTTCAAAAACATTTTTTAAAATTAAAAAAAGAACAGCAGCTGGGCACAGTGGCTCACGCCTGTAATCCCAGCACTTTGGGAGGCCGAGGTGGGCGGATCATGAGGTCAGGAGTTCGAGACCAGCCTGGCCAACATGATGAAACCCCATCTCTACTAAAAATACAAAAATTAGCTGGACGTTGTGGCATATGCCTGTAATCCTAGCTACTCAGGAGGCTGAGGCAGGAGAATTGCTTGAACCAGGGAGGCGGAGGTTGCAGTGAGCTCAGATCACACCACTGCACTCCAGCCTGGGCAACAGAGTGAGATTCCATCTCAGAAAAAAAAAAAAAGAACAGCAAATAATAATGGATGACATTTATTTTCTATTGTATGCTATCTATGATTCTATTTTATTCTTTAAAATATCTATATCTATTATATAATTTAATGTTATAAACATTCCGAGACATGGATTTTTTTTTTAGACAGAGTCTCACTTTTGTCACCCAGGCTGGAATGCAATGGCTCAATCACAGCTCACTGCACCCTCGACTTCCCAAGCTCAGGTGATGCTCCCAGCTCAGCCTCCTGACTAGCTGGGACTATAGGCACATGCCACCACACCAGGCTAGTTTTTTGTATTTTTAATAGAGATGGGGTTTTGCTATGTTGCTCAGTCTGGGCTCAAGCGATCCACTCACCTTGGCCTCCCAAAGTGCTGGGATTACAGACATGAGCCACCTGACCAGGCCTTATTAGACCCTTTTGACAGATGAGAAAACTGAAGTATAGCAAGGTTAAGTCACTTGTCCAAACTCACAGACAACACCCTTAATGGACAGTGTTATTGTTATTATAGCAAATTAGGATTCTTATAATGTCTGCTTTAATCTACTGCTGCATAACTACATACCTCAAAACTTATTGTCTTAAAACAGAAGTAAACATTTATTTTTTCATACAGTTTCTGTAGTCAGCAATTCAGGAGCAGCTTAGTTGGGGTGGTTCTGGCTTGGGTATTTCATGAGGTGGCAGTCAGGGTGGTAGTTATTTGAAGGCTTGTCTAGGGATGGAGGATTTACTCCAAGCTGGCTCATTCTGATAGTTGGCAAGTTGTGCCGGTTGTTGGCAGGAGGCTCAGATCCACCCCATGTGGACTTCTTCATGGGGCTACTCAAGTGAGTGTCCTCATGACATGGCCATCGACTTCCCCAGAGCAAAGGATCCAAGAGAGAATCACTGGGACCTGGGAGGTGAGTGAGCAGTGAGCTACAACAAGGCATATGCTACAACGTCTTCTATGATGTAGCCTCAGAAATCACACAGTGTCATTTCGTCAATATCCTGTTGGTGATACTAGTCTGCCATATTCAATGTGGGATGGGAATATATAAATACAAAGGTAGACCGGGAGCGGTGGCTTACACCTGTAATCCCAACACTTTGGGAGGCTGAGGCGGGTGGATCACAAGGTCAGGAGATGGAGACATCCTGGCTAACACGGTGAAACCCCATCTCTACTAAAAATAAAAATGAATTAACTGGGCATGGTGGTGGGTGCCTGTAGTCCCAGCTACCCAGGAGGCTGAGGCAGGAGAATCACTTCAACCCAGGAGGCGGAGGTTGCAGTGAGCCAAGATCGTGCCACTGCACTCCAGCCTGGGCGACAGAGCGAGACTCCATCTCAAAAAAAAAAAAAAAAAAAAAGAACTATGCCATAAATACAAAGGTAGGGACCATTGGGGTCATCTTGGACACTGGCTGCCATATATCCCTTTATCTGACTGTGTGACATTGAGTCAGAGCACCTGCCAACAGTGCAGTCCAGCTCTCAGCTCATCTGACTTAACCCACAGATAGATTTTTAGAGACAAGCATGCACTCCATACTTTTAAGGCAATCCTCTATTAATATTCTATCTATCAACCAAGCTTTAGTCAATGTTGAGCATCGAGACAATTGACATTATAATTCCTGACAAGCTCCTTGAGGGCATTAAATATCTCTTGCTGATTAAGAGTATAGCAGACCCGCTGTAGCTGATCTCTGCCTACTTCTAAACCTCATCTCATTCCGCTCTTACCTCCTTCATACATTCTGGTCTCACTGGCCTTTTTCCCCGCACAGAGCCTTTGAATTTACAGTTCCCTTTGCCTGGAATGCTTTCCCTTGCTTCCTCACACTCTTCCCCCTCTTGGCTGCTTCTTATTCTAGGCTTTTCCTTAAATGTCACCTCCTTGGAGAGAATGTCCCAGCTCACTTGGGACTCAAAGGGGGCAACGGCTTCTCATAATTGGGGGCCCTGAGCTATGTCTTGCCAAGAAGCAGGTGAAGAAGAATGTGTTCTGGCCAAGGAAAGCAACCCCAATAGCAGCCTCATGGGGAAGAAAAGGCACCAATTGTTATTTTTTAAATGAATAATACTAATAAAGACAATTATTGCTACCATTTGTCAGTACGTAGATAGCAGTTGCACCCTTGTCCTCATCTCTTTCAAGAATTCACCTGTAGGCTGGGCACAATGGCTCACCCTTATAATCCCAGCACTTTGGGAGGCTGAGGTGGGTAGGTCATTTCAGGTGAGAAGTTCGAGACCAGCCTGGCCAACATGGTGAAACTTTGTCTTTATCAAAAAATACAAAAATTAGCTGGGTGTGGTGGTGCACACCTGTAATCCCAGCTACTCAAGAAGCTGAGGCTAGAGAATCCCTTGAACCTGGGAGGCAGAGGTTGCAATGAGCTGAGATCACGCCACTGCACTCCAGCCTGGGCGACAGCGACAGAGCAAGACTCCATCTCAAAAAAAAAAAAAAAAAAAAAAAAGAATTCACCTGCATAAAACATTCATGAATAAGAGGGAATTTCTAAAGACATCAAGGGAAGAATGAGAAACAAAAAATCTGAAACAAACAAACAAACAAAACAACTACTTCTTCAGATAGCCCTGTTTTCCAAAGCAACTTGTTTCACTGTTCAGACATAGAGGTATTTTATCTAGTGTTGTGCTGGTAAATATTTACTAGTTAGCTCTTTGGGAGTGGGAAGGGCTGATGTGCAGACTTGCCAATTTCTGTAGTATAAATAATCCCACCATAACTGATTTCACACTGCCAGCATGATGCCTCTGAACATGAAGTTGGGAGGAAATGCCAAAAACCAGCCCTTGAAAGCCCATAGCTGCCAGCTCCAGCACACTCGAGTACCCCTCAGCACCAATGTCATTTATTTTTTTTTTCTCCCCTCACAGATTTACCCAGCTTCCAGCCCTCCCAGTGGAACTTTGCATATGCAAACCCTATTCAACTCTCAGAAAAACAAAAAGACTTCAGTTAACAGGATTCATCCTCCCTAGAAGATATTTTGATACCAGAACTTGACTCTTAAGGCCTTAGCTCCAAGAAGTACATTCAAGTATTTCTTCTAAACTCATTTCTTAGATCGTAAGAGGAATTCAAGAAAATGTTATTTCCTCTCTTTCCTTATACATGTATCTTCTAATTTATAATCCTCACGACTGTCATTTGGGATATAATTTTAGTTTCAGTTTTCTGATAAGGAGCCAAAGTTCAAGCTGGACACAGCGGCACACACCTATAGTCCTAGCTACACAGGATGCTGAGGCAGGAGAATCACTTGAGCCCAGATGTTTGAGGCTGTACTGTGCTATAATCATGCCTGGGAATAGCCACTGCACTCCAGCCTGGGCAACACAGTGAGATCCCCTCTTTTAAAAAATATATATACAAATCGAAGTTCAGGGAGTTCAAGTGACTTGCCCAAATTTACTGATATATATATATATATATATATATTTTGAGATGGAGTCCCACTCTGTTGTCCAGGCTGGAGTGCAATGGTGCAATCTCTACTCACTGCAACCTCTGCCTTCTGGGTTCAAGCGATTCTCCTGCCTCAGCCTCCTAAGTAGCTGAGACTACAGGCATGCACCACCACGTCTGGCTGATTTTTTGTATTTTTAGTAGAGACAAGGTTTTACCATGTTGGCCAGGCTGGTCTCGAACTCCTGACCTCAGGTGATCGACACACCTCAGCCTCCCAAAGTGCTGGGATTACAGGCACGAGCCACTGCACCCGGCCTAATTTACCGAATTATTATTATTATTTATTTTATTATTATTTTTTTGAGACAGAGTCCCGCTCTGTCGCCCAGGCTGGAGTGCAATAGAATGATCTTGGCTCACTGCAAGCTCCGCCTCCTGGGTTCACGCCATTCTCCTGCCTCAGCCTCCCGAGTAGCTGGGACTATAAGTACCTGCCACCATGCCTGGCTAATTTTTTGTATTTTTTAGTAGAGACAGGGTTTCACCGTGTTAGCCAGGATGGTCTCGCTCTCCCGACCTCGTGATCCGCCCGCCTCGGCCTCCCAAAGTGTTGGGATTACAGGCGTGAGCCACCATGCCCGGCCTAATTTACTGAATTATTAAGTGGTATCTGATTCCGTCTGATGACCAGTCTGGGCTCTTAACCTTTACCCTACATTAAGTGAGCCTGTGAACCATGCTATGGCATAGACAGCTCATTGGGAAACCCCAGTATAGGTATTTCTCAATCAACCATACAGCCTTCCCAGGCTATTGCTAGAGAATTAACACTATGATTGAACAAAGAAAGTGCTTTTTAAATAAGGAAATTCAGAAAACTTTTATTTTACTATACACAGACACACAGCCAGGTACAGAAGTGAATATAAGTCTGAGAACTAAGACTTTTTCTTTTTTTAGAGAAAGGCTCTCCCTCTGTTGCCCAGGCTGGAGTGCAGTGGCCTGATAATAGCTCACTGCAGCCTCAAACTCCTGGGCTCAAGCAATCCTCCTGAGTAGCTGGGATACAGGTGTGTGCCACTATGCCTGGCTAATTGTTAAAATTTTTTTGTAGAGACAGAGTCTTGCCATGCTTCCCAGGCTGGTCTCTAACTCCTGGCCTCAAGTCATCCTCCCACCTCGGTCTCCCAACGTGATAGGATTACAGGCATGAGACACTGTGCCTGGCTGAACTAAGACTTTGCAACATTTGTAGGAAAAAAAATGAATATGGAGGATAATAAAATAAGAAAAGCAAAGCAATGAGTAATTTGTTTTAAACTGCACCTCACAGGGAGGCAACACAGAGGGAGTAATTGCTAAACTCTACGAATCCACAGTATACAGTTCCCTTCAGGTAAGATCCTTAGAAATTCAGTTTTGGGGGCCAGTATCCATTCACCCTTTCTTTAATAATATCGGTGCCCATTCTGCTCTGGGAAACCTCACCTCCTCAACTTTCAGTCCAAGTGCTTATTTACTTATTTTTTCTTTTGAGATGGAGTCTCACTCTGTCTCCCAGGCTGGAGTGCAGTGGTGCCATCTCAGCTCACTGCAACCTCTGCCCCCCAGGTTCAAGCTATTCTCCTGCCTCAGCCTCCCTAGCAGGTGGGATTACAGGCATGCGCCATCATACCTAGCTCATTTTTGTATTTTTAGTAGAGATGGGTTTTTACCATGTTGGCCAAGCTGGTCTCAAACTCCTGACCTCAGATGACTCACCCACCTCAGCTTCCCAAAGTGCTCGGATTACAGGCATGAGCCACCGCGCCCAGCCAGTCCAAGTGCTTTAGATGGTGTTACTCCATATTCTACTTTCAAAGAGTTCATACGGGGTAGATTTTGTGGTATGTGAATTACATCTCGATAAAACTGTCATCTAAAGAAAAAAAATAGTTCCTGTGACTTAGTCCAGCTAATTGGAATATTACACTCTCCTGGCCACATGAATCTGTTCAGGAACAATTATGTAACCCAATCAAACGAATAAAACAAAATTAGACTTTTGCTGGGATTGTTGAAAGGCACCTTTCAAAATGTTTTTACTGAATTGAATCTGGGAAGATGCTGCTGCAGGCAGCCATCTTGTTTCCCTATGGAGCCAGAGAATAACTCCGATCTTCCCGAAACAAGGAATAGAGATATTTCCTGATGATATTTTTATTTAACCTTCTTCCCAATTCAGTGAAGGGGAGAAAATGTAATTTCTTTTCTCAACCTTTATAAGTTCATAACTGGGACATCTGTGTAGCAAAAGACAGATCAACAAGAGAAAAACAAGCATTTTTTTTTTTTTATTTTTAATGCCTGCTGTGCCCACCGTGCAGGAGAAATCCCAATTTGAAAGTATCTCTCAAAATGGTGGCTAAGAGTCCTGGCTTAGAAAGCATAGCTAACAAAGAGCAATAATTTAGAAGTGACAAGAGACAAAGGAATAAGCAGCTTCAGGCTCCCAAAAGGTGGTGAAATTATGGGACGGTAATAAAGCCAGCTCCAAGATTCCTCTGGCCCACTGTTGCCAGTCTCCGAGCTAAGTGGATGATAATCTGCATGTCTGTCTTTATGCAGAAAGAGCAGGCAGGATCCCTTCTGCATCTTTTTCACGGGAATTTTTATGGCCAGCCATAGGTAAGAAGGAGCAGCTCAAACAGACCTTTTCTATAAACTATTGCTTCCCAATTGTCTCTAGCTTAAAAATATTTATGCCAGGATGGCTGTGGTGGCTCATGCTTGTAATCCCAGCACTTCGGGAGGCTAAGGCAGGAGTATAGCTTGAGCCCAGGAGTTTGAGACCAGCCTCGGCAATAAAGCAAGACCTTGTCTTTACAAAAAATTCTACTGAAGCAGCCTGGATTGCTTGAGCCTAAGAGGTTGAGGCTGCAGTGAGCCATGATCATGCCACTGCATTGTAGCCTGGGTGACAGAGCAAAGATCCTGTCTCAAAAAATAAAATAAAATAACAACAACAACAAATATGTATGCCAAAAGGCATATCTTGGGGGTGAAATATTCTGGTTTCCTTCACCAGCCTTGATTGAAGTAAAATCTAGACTAAGATCATAAGACCAAGCTACACAAGCTAATAACATATATATTTTTAAATATAAGCCAATTTGGTAGTGTTTTCTGTTATTTGTAACTAAAAAGAAGTTTGAGGCTGGGCACAGTGACGCATGCCTGTAATTCCACACTTTGTGAGGTGGAGGTGAGTGGATCACTTGAGGTCAGGAGTTCGAGACCAGCCTAGCCAACATAGTGAAACCCCGTCTCTACTAAAAAATACTAAAATTAGGCCTGGTGTGGTGGCACGTGCCTGTAGTCCCAGCAACTTGCGAGGCTGAGGCGGGAGGATCTGTTGAACCCAGGAAGCAGAGGTTGCAGTGAACTGAGATTGCGTGACTACACTCCAGCCTGGGTGACAGAGTGAGACTCCATCTCAAAAAAACAAAAAGAAGTTTGAAAAATGATGAGAAATTCATATCAGAATTTGGTATAAAGGACACTAAATTGTAGAATCATCTAAGTTAAAGGTAGTTTTAAGAAAAGTAGGCCAGGCATGGTAGCTCACCCCTGTAATCCCAGCACTTTGGGAGACCAAGGCAGGCGGATCGCTTGAGGTCAGGAGTTTGAGACTAGCCTGGCCAACATGGTCAAACCCCATCTCTACCAAAAATATAAAAAGTTAGCTGGGCATGGTGATGCGTGCCTGTAATCCCAGCTACTCGGGAGGCTGATGCAGGAGAATTGTTTGAACCTGGGAGGTGGAGGTTGCAGTGAGCTGAGATCATGCCACTGCACTCCAGCCTGGGTGACAGAGTAAGACTCTGTCTCAAAAAAAAAAAAAAAAAAAAGAAAAGAAAAGAAAAGTAAACACCTCTCAGGCCTAGGCTGAATGTTGGTAATCTTACTAACCCTTCATATGAAATGGAAACACTCAGTCAAATGACTATGGCTATCATGTATTTTATCTTGGGACGTGGACCATTTCTTGACAAAGGATGGAATGTTAGAGAACATAGTACAACAATGCCAGAATTTTAGAGTGTGTTGGCTGTTTCCTATGGCCTATGTCATGGTGCCCCAAAAAGGAGGGTTACATTGAAAGTAGCTCATCAGAAATCTAAGAGCTAGCATCAATTTTTTTTTTTTTGAGATGAGGTTTCCTTCTTGGTACCCAGGCTGGAGGGCAATGGCGTGATCTTGGCTCACTGCAACCTCCGCCTCCCAGATTGGAATGATTCTTCTGCCTCAGCTTCCCAAATAGCTGGGATTACAGGCATGTAGCACCATGCCCAGCTAATTTTGTATTTTTAGTAGAGACAGGGTTTCTCCATGTTGGTCAGGCTGGTATTGAACTCTCGACCTCAGGTGATCCTCCCACCTCGGCCTCCCAAAGTGCTGGGATTACAGGCATGAGCCACCACGCCCGGCATAATATTTTAAAATTATTCCTGATCCCATAGGTCCCATTCAACTACCTCCCGAAGGCAGTTATGGCTGACAAAGTAGGCAATTATCATTTACAGAAATGTGGCTGGACTGCAGGCCTGGAGCCGATTAGCCTCACCTGTATACCTACCCTAGAACATCTAAATTGCCTCAAGACAGATGCAGAGATGAATGTTATTAGCTAACTGTTTGAAAAGTAGGGTGGAACTTTAGAGTCTGCTGCTAAGAAACAGAGGCCCAGAGGTCCAGTTCTAGAATCAACCTGGTGATTGTTTCACCTCTAAACCTCTAATGCACTTGGTGCTCAAGAGATGTAACCTCAGGAAAAGAAATCCTTACCAATGTCTACTTTAAATCTACCCATTGGAGGAAAAGGGACCATTTTAGCTGATTAAGAAGTTCACTCTGGGCCAGGTGCGGTGGCTCACACCTTTAATCCCAGCACTTTGGGAGGCCAAGGTGGGTGGATCACCTGAGGTCAGGAGTTCGAGGCCAGCCTGACCAACATGGTGAAACCCTGTCTTTACTAAAAATACAAAAATTAGCCAGGTGTGGTGGCGCATTCCCATAATTTCAGCTACTCGGGAGGCTGAGGCGGGAGAATTGCTGGAACCTGGGAGGCAGTGGTCGCGGTGAGCTGAGATCGCAGCACTGCACTCCAGCCTGGGAGACAGAATGAGACTCCATCTCAATCAATCAATCAATTTAAAAAAATCACTTTCTGGCCAGGCATGATGAGTCACAGCTGTAGCCCTAGCTACTAGGGAGACTGGGGCAGGAGGAGACTTGAGCCCAGGAGGTCGAAGCTGCAGTGAGCCATGTTTGTACCACTGTACTCCAGCCTGGGTGACAGAGTGAGATGCTGTCTCAAAAAAAAAAAAAAAAAAAGAAAGAAAAGAAAGAAGAAATTCACTCTATTGGTAGCAAGTTGCAAGATTGTGCATACAGTGTTACATATAGTAATTGGAGTAAATACATATATTAGCTCTGGTAGGTAACAGGGTTGTCTCTGGGAACTGGGAAGATCAAGGGGAGATTTACTCTTCCCGATGCATTGTTTTGTACCATGTAAATCTATTATTTATTCAAAAATAGATACATTGTATACAACTAAATAGCATTTGATAATTTATAATTTCTCTATTACATTGTTGTAACAATATTAGTTGTTCAAGGATCAAACTAAACTCATTTAACTTTATATTAATATTTAAATTTTAAATCTTTTTTATTTAGGTAAGATACGCACAACTTGAATTTTACCATTTTAACTATTTTTAACTGTACATTTCAGTGGCATTAAGTACTTTTTTTTTTTTTGAGACAGAGTCTCACTCTGTTGCTGAGGCTGGAGGGCAGTGGCGCTGTCTCAGATCACTGCAACCTCTGCCTCCCGGGTTCAAGCGATTCTCCTGCCTCAGTCTCCCTAGTAGCTGGGACTACAGGCACCTGCCACCACACCTGGCTAATGTTTTGTATTTTTAGTAGAGACGGGGTTTTACCGTATTGGTCAGGCTGGTCACAAACTCCTGACCTTAGGTGATCTGCCCACCTTGGCATCCCAAAGTGCTAGGATTACAGGCGTGAGCCACTGCGCCCAACCAGATAAGTCTATTTTTTAGAAGAATGAACTTTTCATGTAAGTAATTAGTTTTTATTTTATTTTAAAAATTAATTTCTGTTTTTAATCACAACTGAGTAATTTAAATTTAAAATCTAAATTTAAAATTGATATATAATAGTTGTACAGATTTTTGGGGTACATGTGATATTTTGATACCTGTTTACAATGTGTAATGATAAGCAGGGTAATTAGGATATATACCACCATAAACATTTATCTTTTCTTCATGTTGGAAACATTATATTTTTTTCTTCTAGTTATTTTGAAATATACAGTGAATTATTTTTAACTATAATCTTCCAACTGTACTATTGAATAATATAACTTATTCCTTCTATCTAACTATATTTTTTATTTTTTGAGACAGAGTCTCACTCTTTCACCCAGGCTGGAGTGCAGTGGCACAATCTCGGGTCACTGCAACCTCTGCCTCTCAGGCTCAGGCGATTCTCCTGCCTCAGCCTCCTGAGTAGCTGGGATTACAGGTGTGCACCACTACCATCCAGCCGGCTAATTTTAGTATTTTTAGTAGAGACAGGGGTCTCACCATGCTGGCCAGGCTGGTCTCAAACTCCTGACCTCAAATGATCCACCTGCCTCGGCCTCCCAAAGTGCTGGGTTTGCAGGCATGAGCCACTGCGCCTAGCCCTAACTATATTTTTGTGCTACCCGTTAACCAGCTTCTCATCATCCCCTGCAACCTCCTCCCCTTCCCAGCCTCTGGGAACAATCATTCTACTCTCTACTCCAAAAGATCCACTTTTTTAGCTCTCATATATGAGTGAGAACATTTGTCTTTCTGTGCCGAGCTTATTTCACTTACCGTGGTGACTACCAGTTCCATCTATGTTGCTGCAATTAACAGGATTTCATTCTTTTTTTTTAATGGCTAAATAATATTCCATTTTATATATGGACCACATTTTCTTTATCTATCCATCTTCTGATCGACACTTAGATTGATTTCACACCTTAGATATTGCGAAGAGTGGTGCAATAAACATGGGAGTGCCAACAAATGTCTATTTGATATACTGACTTCCTTTCTTTTGGATATACACCCAGCAGTGGGATTGCTGGATTATACGGTAGTTCTATATTTAGTTTTCTGAGGAACCTCCATACTGTATTCCATAATGTCTATACTACTTTACAGAGCACATTTTGTATGCATTATAAATGCAATATAAATCTACCTCATTTAATTTATTCTAAATATCAGTTAAGTCTATATTTGAACATGTCAGGACCTTTTACACAATACTTTATCCACTCAGATTCTCATTATTGACACTGAAGAATTAAAATCTCCAATATAATTTTGATTGTATCAATAGCTTACATTTCTAACAAACACATATCCACTGAGGTTTTGACATCTGGTTCACATTCTTCTCTGCCTAACTTCTCCCACTTTCCTAGGTAAATTATACATTCCACTTCTTAGCCTGAGAGTTCCCTAACCTGTATTCCAATTATTACTTTCTTTCAACAGGCCACTCTCCCAGCCACATCTTGGACCTTGTTATAATTCAGGACTCCTCTACTTTTGACAGCTTACTCTCAGAACACAGCCTCCTTTCCTTCCCGTCATTCTGACTCACAAGGCAGCAGATTCATCTAACCTTCTCCTCTAGCCTCAGTGCTGTCCTTTCTTCTAGTTGGGTTTATCCCATTTTGGGTTCTCTTTCTTTCTTTCTTTCTTTTTTTGAAACAGGGTCTTGCTCTATGTCACCCAAGCTGGAGGGCAGTGGTGCAATCATGGCTCACGCTAACCTCAATGTCCCAGGCTCAAGTGATCCTCCTGCCTCAGCCTCCCAAGTAGCTGGAATTACAGGTGTGTGCCACCATACCCGGCTAATTTAATTTTTTAATTTTTTTTTTGTAGAGTCAGGGTCCCCTGTGTTGCCCAGGCTTGTCTTTAACTCCTGGGTTCAAGTAAATCACTTGAGCCTCAGCCTCCCAAAGTGCTGGGATTACAGGCATGAGTGAGTCACCATGCCTGGCTGATTTTCTTTTTTCTCAATCCAACTTGACCTTCATTTTTAGCCACTTCAATGTGTTCCCACCCATACCTTCAGTTGCCTTCCCCTCCTCTCTTTCTACTCTATCTGCCCTACAAATTCCCACCCCTGGATTAATACATTCATTGCTTTCCCTGCTACTATCGCTAGGGAATGCAGAATTAGTAAAGACTCTTGATTGACAATGAGAATCCAACAGGAGCTAGCTTCAAAAAAATTAATATGAAAATTCAGATTTGTACCCTTAGGAAACCAAGGATTAAGAATGTAGGCTGGCCTTTAAAGGATCAGAATCAGTACTTCTGTCTTCAGTTTTCATCTCTATTTCTCTGTCTTACCGCTTCTTTCTTCTCTTTTTCTCCCTCTCTAGAATAACTTTCTGGAAGCTTCCTAACTTGCAACTCCTGTTAAAGTGATGTCAAAGGTGATACTGGAATCTCTTAGCCTTAGTTTCTAATTCACGGGGGAAAGAGCTATGATTGGCCCGATTTGGTGGGGATCTACTCTAGATAGATCAACTAGGGCCAGAAAGGCATGACCTTATTTTATAAAATGATAGCTGGAGACTCACAGCTGTTACCATGTACTCTTCCATGAAACTATTGCCAGGGAAGACACAATATGCTGTCCATGAGTAAATGCACAAGGTTACAGGTACTCATGAAATCTATAACTGTAGCCAGAGGAATACCAGGCTGTGATTCAGCTAGACTTAGTCACATGCCCACTAGCAGAGGCTGAGATAGTCTGTGCCCATTAGCATAGGTAAGAAGAGGGTCTCCTGAATGAGAAAAAATGACTGGCACAGTTGCTAGAAGATAGATAAGGAAGCTGTGAAACTCCCTGGCGATTAATTACCATGTATTTATTGCCAGTTTAATATGTGCAGGGCCAGGCTATGAGCTGAATATATTTTTACTCAGTATGTTTTCATTGCTTTGTTTGAAGATATAAAAAAATCTTAGAATGTTAAAAATTCCCAATTCATTGCTAAATGTAAAGCAATTTTTTTTCAAAATCAAATCAAAATGACTTTAGATTATTTTGGATTAACCACACCATTGTTTCCCTCCATTAGCTAAGATAATCAGCAATCAATTAAATATACTTCCATATGTCATTTATCTAATAATACATCATAATTATATGAAAACAAATCGACTTCAGGGAGTCGTTTTGCTCCAAGCAAATTCATTTTGGATATGAATTCTGCCCATATTTATACCTAACATAATTAAATATATGCTTTGAAAAGAAATGCTGTAACAATTCACTGAGTGCCTTTTTACTAAACTAAACATTTTTTCTATCTCCCTACCAATCATCATTGAGAAATTATACAGGGCAAATATAAGAACACAACAAAGGATAAGACAAAAAGCCTTGCTTCCTTTATTCTGTTCTGGCTTGCTTTGACTTTTGATCTCTGCTTTTACTTTCCTGTTGAATAGACAACAACCCCCAAGGAGGCCTTCGAGAAATTTAGAATAAGCAAACAAACCAAACGGAATACTTCCTTCTCCTTCCTCCCCTCCCAACTGTTGCAATTTAAATCTGCCTTTTCTGTAGGTTCAGGGAATAAACTCTCATGAAACTGGCTGCTGCAGGAGTTCTGTTCTGTTCTTTGACAGTTTCTCACTAGCAAAACCCTCCTTGGCCTTTGGTATTCTCACCACTCACTCTCTCTCTCTCTCTTTTTTTTTTTTTTGAGACGGAATCTTACTCTGTCTGTCGCCCAGGCTGGAGTACAGTGGCACAATCTCGGCTCATGGCAACCTCTGCCCCCCGGGTTCAAACGATTCTCCTGCCTCAGCCTCCTGAGTAGCTGGGATTATAGGTGCCCGCTACCACGCCCAGCTAACTTTTGTATTTTTAGTAGAGACAGGGTTTCACCATGTTGGCCAGGCTGGTCTTGAACTCCTGACCTCAGGTGATCTGCCTGCCTTGGCCTCCCAAAGTACTGGGATTACAGGCATGAGCCACTGTGCCCAGCCTCACCACTCATTCTCAAAGGGAGTTGCTCTTATTAGAATTGCAAGTCCCTGAATTTCTTCTACAGATTTATCACTTGTAAGAAAGTAATTGGAAAAATTCCAGGGAGAGATATAGCTAACAGAGAGCATGAAAGACAAAGCCCAAGTAGTATCATGTCAATGTTAATTTCTTGGTGTTGATAATTGTAATTTGGTTCTATAAAGTGTTAGCACCTGGGTGCTGGAGAGGATGTGGAGAAACAGGAACACTTTTATACTGTTGGTGGGAGTGTAAACTAGTTCAACCACTGTGGAAGACAGTGTGGTGATTCCTCAAGGATCTAGAACTAGAAATACCATTTGACCCAGCGATCCCATTACTAGGTGTATACCCAAAGGATTATAAATCATGCTACTATAAAGACACATGCACACGTATGTTTACTGTGGCACTATTCACAATAGCAAAGACTTGGAACCAACCCAAATGTCCATCAGTGATAGGCTGGATTAAGAAAATGTGGCACATATAAACCATGGAATACTATGCAGCCATAAAAAAGGATGAATTCATGTCTTTTGTAGGGACATGGATTAAGCTGCAAACCATCATTCTGAGCAAACTATCGCAAGGACAGAAAACCAAACACCGCATGTTCTCACTCACAGGTGGGAACTGAACAATGAGAACACTTGGACATGGGGTGGGGAACATCACACACTGGGGCCTGTTGTGGGGTGGGGGAGGGGGAGGGATAGCATTAGGAGAAATACCTAATGTAAATGATGATTTGATGGGTGCAGCACACCAACAAGGCACATGTATACATATATATATAACAAACCTGCACATTGTGTACAGGTACCCTAGAACTTAAAGTATAATAATAATAAAAAAAATAGCACCTGGGGAAGGTGGGTGAAGGCTATACATGAATTAATTGGAATACTTTTGCCACTTAAAATCTGAAATTATTTCAAAATGAAAGGTTAAAGAAAATTTAAAAATTAAAAACACTGAACTCCTGATTGCCTCCATTTCTACGCCCAAACCTGCTCCATCTGCAATCTTTTCCATCTCCATGGATGGCAATTTCATTCTTCTTGTCCAGGCCAAAACATTTAAAGTCATCCTTTACGTCTTTTTTGCCCTCCTACCTCAATTCCAATCTACAAGACATTTTATGGGCTTTGTCTTTCCATATGTCCAGTATCAAACCACTTCTCATCACCTCTCTTGCTGCCTCCCAGTCCAGGACATTGTCAGTGCTTGCCTGGATTATTGCAACAGCTTTCTAATCAGCCTCCTCGATCTACTCCTCTTCTCCTAATGCTCTAATGGTTCTCATTTTATTCAGAGTAAAAGTCAAAGTTCTCACTATGGCCTATGAGGCTCTACATGTTTCCTTCACTTTCTGCGTGATCTAGTTTTGATCTCCTCTTTTACTACGCGCTCACTCACTTAATTCAAACCACTCTGATCTACATTTTTAGAGACACAGTCTTGCTCTGTCACCCAGGCTGGAGTGCAGTGGTGCGATCATAGCTCACTGCAGCCTTGACTTCCCCGGGCTCAAGGGATCCTTCTGCCTCAGCCTCCTGAGTAGCTGGGAATACAGGCAAATACCACCATGCCCAGCTAAGTTTTAAATTGTTTGTAGAGGTGCGGTCTTGCTGTGTTGCCCAGGCTGGTCACGTACCCTGCTGTTTTTCAAACAGGTCAGGTATGCTCCTACCTGAAGGCTTTTCCACTAGGTGGCCACTTTTCCTTGAGTGCTGTTCCCCCACACATTCTTCGGCTGACCCCGTCACATTTTTTGAGCCTTTACTTAAAGGTCTTTTTCTCAATAAGCCTACTCTGACCACCGTCTTTAAAAACTGCAAGCCCTGATTCTGGTTTTCTTAGTCTGCTGTAATTTTGTGGCCATCTTTATCACCTTTCAATGCACAATACAATCTTCATATGATATTTCTTGTGTTTTGTCTGTCTCTACCTATTAGTATATAAACTTTTTTTTTTTCTTTTTTGAGACAGTCTCACTCTGATGCCCAGGCTGGAGTGCAGTGGCACGATCTCCGCTCACTGCAACCTCTGCCTCCTGGGTTCAAGCAATTCTCTGCCTCAGCCTCCCGAGTAGCTGGGATTACAGGCATGCATCACCATGCCTGGCTAATTTTTGTATTTTTAGTAGAGACGGGGTTTCACCATGTTGGCCAGGCTGGTCTCGAACTCCTGACCTCGTGATCCACCCGCCTCAGCCTCCCAAAGTGTTAGGATTACAGGCATGAGCCACCGTGCCCGGCCGTATATAAATTCTTAAAAGGGGAATGATATTGTCTGTTTTATTTCTTGAGCATTTAGAACAGTACTTGGTATACTGTATATACTCAATAAATACATTATTATGTAACTCAATAAGTTTGCAATGTATGAGTCATATATTACTGAAGGACAGAGAAAACATCACATGTCTTCTACCCACAGATAATTATAAGCAATCAGGGAGTTAGACAACAGATGCTAATTCTTATTTTTTTAATCATTAAGAGAATATGTAACAGCAAGAAGTTTAGCCAGCGCTCTTCTGGTTGCAAGTCATAGAAATCCACTCAAATTAGTTTAAGAAAAGAAGAGAAGGATTTACTTGTTAACATAACTGAATAGCACAAAAAGAAAGCTAGCTCCAGGCATGCTGGGTATAGGGGCCTTACAATTCTCCTTGGAACTTATTGATTTCTCCCTTCATCTCTCAACTCTGCTTTCCTCTGAAAGAGCTATGGTAGGCCGGGCGTGGTGGCTCACGCCTGTAATCCCAGCACTTTGGGAGGCCGAGGCGGGTGGATCACGAGGTCAGGAGATCGAGACCATCCTGGCTAACATGGTGAAACCTCATCTCTACTAAAAATACAAAAAATTAGCCGGGCGTGGTGATGCATGCCTGTAGTCCCAGCTACTTGGGAGGCTGAGGCAGGAGAATTGTTTGAACCTGTGAGGCGGAGGTTGCAGTGAGCCGAGACTGTGCCACTGCACTCCAGCCTGGGCAACAGAGAGAGACTCTGTCTCAAAAAAAAAAAAAAAAAAAAAAAAATAGCTTCCATCTCAGGCTGGTGCTCTCCTCATGGTAGTCCTGGAAGCTTCTGCCTCAGAATTTGACAGTTGACCGACAACCCTGAATTCACACTGGCCTGGTGTTGGTTACATGCCCTGTGATGTTCTCATTTCTCTGGCTTGGGCTACAGGGCACTTGTACAACCCCCAAAACACTTGTACTGAGAGTGGGAGAGTGAACAGATAAAATTAATTATAGAACTGAACCAAACCTATCTGTGTAAGTTGATAGGGTAGAATAGATGATAGTAAAGCTGAAAGAGGAGGTTCAAGCCTGTAATCCCAATATTTTGGGAGACTGAGGTGGGAGGATCACTTGAGCTAGGA
Organism: Pongo pygmaeus; assembly: GCF_028885625.2. Taxonomy (NCBI): domain Eukaryota; kingdom Metazoa; phylum Chordata; class Mammalia; order Primates; family Hominidae; genus Pongo; species Pongo pygmaeus. The sequence goes on from NC_072378.2 coordinate 20,557,531, forward strand.
GTTCGAGACCAGCCTGGGTAACAGCAAGACTTTGTCTCTACCAAAAATTAAAAAAATTAGCTAGGAGTGGTGGTGTGCACACCTATAGTCCCAGCTACTTGACAGGCTGAGGTGGGCAGACCGCTGGAGCCTGGGAGGTCGAGGCTGCAGCAAGCCGTGACAGCACTACTGCATGCCAGCCTGGGTGTCAGAGCCAGACCCTGTCTCAGGAAAAAAAAAAAAAAAAGTTAATAGAAGTATAGCACTCTGACCCCTAGTGGTTAAATTATGTAGAGAAAAATTCAGGACTTGTCCAAAGACAACAGGAGGTTGATTTATTTCACATTATGTTCCTATATGATCTTTTTATCAGTTTATTTAAGAGCATCAGCTTTCTTCCCTTTTATTCTCCACATTGAAGTATCCATCCATTTGGGGCAATTTTTCCTTTCACATATATCTAGTATTTCTCTTCCCCCCCATTCCTCGGCTGTTACCATATTTCTTCTTGGGTTCATCCAACACCTGAAAAATCTTCCTAAAAAACTATTTAGTTGGCCAGGCACAGTGGCTCAGGGCTGTAATCCCAGCACTTTGGGAGGCCGAGGCGGGCGGATCACCTGAGGTTAGCAGTTGGAGACCAGCCTGGCCAACGTGGCAAAACCCTGTCTCTACTAAAAATACAAAAATGGGCCAGGCGCGGTGGCTCAGGCCTGTAATCCTGGCACTTTGGGAGGCCGAGTCAAGCGGATCACCTGAGGTCAGGAGTTTGAGATCACCCTGGCCCATGTGGGGAAACCGCGTCTCTACTTAAAAAAAAAAAAAGGCGGGTGTGGTGGTGGGTGCCTGTAATCCCAGGTACTCAGGAGGCTGAGGCAGAAGAATCACTTGAACCTGGGAGGTGGAGGTTGTAGTGAGCCGAGATCACACCACTGCACTCCAACCTGGGTGACAGAGCAAGACTCCATCTCAAAGAAAAAAAAAAAAGTTGATAGTAGAAGTATAGCACTCTGACCCCTAGTGGTTAAATTATGCAGAGAAAATTCAGCATTTGTCCAAAGACAATAGGAGGTTATTTCACATCATGTTCCTATATGATCTTTTTGTCAGTTTATTAAAGAACATCAGCATTCTTCCCTTTTATTCTCTACATTGAAGCATCCATCTATCTGGGGCAATTTTTCGTTTCTCATAGATCTAGTATTTCTCTTTTTGCCCCCCTCTATTCCTCTGCTGTTACCATCTTTCTTCTTGGGTTCATCCAACACCTGCAAAACCTTCCTAAAAAACTGTTTAGTTGGCCAGGCACAGTGGTTCAGGCCTGTAATCCCAGCACTTTGGGAGGCCAAGGCAGGCGGATCACCTGAGGTCAGGAGTTCGAGACCAGCCTGGCCAACATGGCAAAACCCCGTCCCTACTGAAATTACAAAAATTGGCTGGGCGCGGTGGCATGCGCCTTTTAAAAAAAAAATTAAGAGCACTTAATAGTCATACTTTTCACTTTGCTTATATATAGCTTATATATATATAAATATATAAATCTGTTTTAACTCTCATTCTACTAAATTTACCTAATGTTCTACATAGAAAATTTCATGTATATTGTTTATCATCTTTCAAGAGTGAATTAAGCACATGAATATTTTCTCATGAAAAGGGATGTTGATTGGTACAGATGTGTACATATAATGGCTAGTTGCTCAGATCATCAAGTAAATCTAAAACATGTGTTCCAGCTGGCCTGGTGGCTCATGCATGCAATCCCAGCACTTTGGGAGGTTGAGGTGGAGGATTGCTTGAGGCCAGGAGTTCGAGACCAGTCTGGGCAACATAGTGAGACTCTGTTGCTACAAAAAAAGTTTTAAAATTAGTTGAGCGTGGTGGCATGCACCTGTAGTCCCAGCTACTTGGGAGGCAGAGGTGGGAGGACTGCTTGAGCCCAGGAGTTCAAGTTTCCAGTGAGCTCTGATGGTGCCACTGTTCTCCAGCCTGGGTGACAGAGCCAGACCCTGTCTCCAAAAACATAATCTTAAAAAGCAGTTCCCAACTTTTAATTTTAATTTTATTTATTTATTTTTGATAAAGGGTCTCATTCTGTTGCCTGGACTGGAGTGCAGCAGTGTGATTTCGGCTCACTGCAACCTCGACCTTCTGAGCTCAAGTGATTCTCCCACCTCAGCCTCCCGAGTAGCTGGAACCACCATGTCCGGCTAATTTTTTGTTTGTTTTGTAGAGACAGGGTCTGGCCATGTTGCTCAAGCTGGTCTCAAACTCTTGGGCTCAAGTGAAACAACTGCCTCTGCCTCCCAAAGTGCTAGGATTGCAAGCATGAGCCACCGTGCCTGGCCCCAGATTTTTATAATTTTCATATTTTATTATTTATTGATTAGTCACTGAGAGGGTAAGAATTGTGTAACTTCTTTCTTGTCCATATTTTCTCTTCAATTTTTACTGTGAAGGCCAACGTAAAATATTGAGGGCAAACAGATTTTTTTTTTTTTTTTTTTTAGGTGGAGTCTTACTTTGTTGCCCAGGCTGGAGTGCAGTGGCGAGATCTCGGCTTACTGCAACCTCCACCCCCCAGGTTCAAGCAATTCTCCTGCCTCAGCCTCCCAAGTACCTACAGGTGCCTGCCACCGTGCCCGGCTAATTTTTGTATTTTTAGTAGAGACAGGGTTTCACCATCTTGGCCAGGCTGATCTTGAACTTGTGACCTCGTGATCCACCTGTCTCGGCCCTCTAAAGTGCTGGGATTACAGGCATGAGCCACTGTGCCTGGTCCAGGCAAACAGATTTTATTCCACTTTTCCTTGATCACTCTTTTGTTTTTTCTCTCCAGTGTTTTTTCTCTATTTGAAATTTTGCATTATTGTTGCTTTCTTCTGAAGTATTCATATAGAGTTGTTAAAACAACTGAAGTCAGACTGCCTAAGCTTTAGGTTTCTTCTCTGTTAAAAGAGATAACAAGATAATAATAGCACTCCTCATTTATAGGGTTACTTACAGGTGGTTATTGGCACACATTTATAAGTGCTTGAAAAAATCTTAGCTTTACTATTATTTTATAGATTTACTTGCATTTTTAATGTTCTTGGTATACACCAATTGGTTTGTTTGCTTATTACCAAATATTTATAAAGCATTTAATGTTATATTGTTGGCTGAAAAAACAGTAACAAAATAGGATGGTGTGTATTTATGAAGCTTAACTCTAATTTAAGAAACAAAGCATAATTTTTTTTTCTTTGAGACAGAGTCTCACTGTGTTGCCCAGGCTGGAGTGCAGTGGCGCGATCTCAGCTCAGTGCAATCTCTGCCTTCCAGGTTTAAGCGATTCTCCTGCCTCAGCCTCCCGAGCAGTTGGGATTACAGGCTCGTGCCACCATGCCTGGCTAATTTTTTGTATTTTTAGTAGAGACAGCGTTTTACCATGTTAGCCAGTATGGTCTTCATCTCCTGACCTCGTGATCCGCCCGCCTCAGCCTCCCAAAGTGCTGGGATTACAGGCGTAAGCCATCGTGCCTGGACTTTTTTTTTTTTTTTTAATCTTTTTGAGATGCAGTTTCGCTCTTGTTGCCCAGGCTGGAGTGCAATGGTGCAATCTCGACTCACTGCAACCTCCACCTCCTGGGTTCAAGAGATTCTCCTGCCTCAGCCTCCTGAGTAGCTGGGATTACAGGCATGCGCCACCACACCCGGCTAATTTTGTATTTTTAGTAGAGACAGGGTTTCACCATGTTGGTCAGTCTGGTCTCGAACTCCTGGCCTCAGGCAATCCACCCGCCTCGGCTTCCCAAAGTGCTAGGATTACAGGCGTGATCCATTGCGCCCGGCCTTACCTGGTTGTTTTTCAAAAGGTGTACAGATACTATAAATATATTTAACCAATCCTCTATTGAGGAGGAGCTGGAGAGGGTTTCCAGTCTTTTGCTATTATAAGCAATGCTTCAAAAAATACTCTGGAACATAGGTCATTATGTATATTTCTGTAAGATAAATTCCTAGAGGTAGGGTTACTGACTTCAAAGGATTTAGACTAAAGGTGCTTAAAGAGAGAGGTTTCACCTGTTATTTAGTTGCTGTAGCCAAAACTTGAAAACATCCTTTCTTCGTCTTTTTTCATACCTATCAATCACCAAGTCTCGCTGCTGTTACCTCCTCAATTTGTTTAAATCTGTCCTTCCTTCCCACTCCTCCCAGCCAACAACTCAATTTAGGCTTTTACTATTTCTTCATGTCTGAAATATCGTCCTCAAACCCGTTGTCCTGAGAGAATAATCTGCTTGAACACATTCATGTTGCTTACTACATACATCCAGGATTAAGTCTAATGCCTTTGAGTACACGAGGTTCACCTTGATCTAGTCCCTGTGCTTCCCTTTCTCTGGCAGACTTCTCCCATCACCAGCTTCACTCTCTCTGCTTTTACACTGTAGAATAATTCATCATTTCAGGCCTCCTTGCTTTTGCTCTGGCTAACTCTCCAGCCTGGAATGCCTTCATCCATTTCCCTTACTTCACCTTTGTGTTCCTGTTCATTCATCTTTCATAGTGATTGCTATTCTCTACTGAAATGAATTTTCTCAAAATAGCCTGCAATTGCAATAGGGAGTACTTTTTTTCTTTCTTTTTAGCTCTAGCGTCTATCACAGTGCTTGTGGTCATGGGGTACATACTCAGTAAAATTTCCTTAACTCAACTAGATCTTGGGGGAAAAGGGGTGGAGTCATTCATTCATTCATTCATTCAACATATGTTTATTGAGAAGCTATAAACATAGGCACAAGGTTATGTGCTAGGTAGTGTGATTACAACCAAGAAGATAACCCAGGGCCTACTTCTGGTCTAGTGAAAGAGATGGAACTAGATGGGTATGGTGGTGCGCACCTGTAGTCCCAGCTACTTGGGAGGCTAAGGCATGAGAATCTCTTGAGGCTAGGAGGGACAGGTTGCAGTGAGCTGTGATCATAACACTGTACTCCAGCCTGGGTGACAGAAGAAGACCCTATCTAAAAAAAAAAAAAAAGTAGGGCAACATAAATACACAGTTTTAATTTAGGTGGGTAAAGACAACAGTGGACCCCAGGGCACAATTTAGATTATTTTATGGATATGGATAAACAGAGAAAAGGGTAGTTTTTTTTAAAATCTATTTTAGAGACTGGGTCTCACTGTGCTGCCCAGGCTGTTTTCAAACTTCTGAGCTCAAGTGATCCTCCCACATCAGCCTCTTGAGTAGATGGATGGCATTTTAATTAGATGAAATTGTACTGGGAAAGGCATTTGCAAAACAAAGTAATTGCCCCAAATCACTGTGAAACCCTAAGTCAGGCATAAAACTCACGATTTCTGACCCTTCTTCATGGGCTATTGCCTCCTATTGCCTTTACTTTTTCAAGTAAAGATATTCTTCTGGTAAACACATGGTCAAATACAGTGTCTTGGGTAACGAATAGTAAAGTGAGATAACATATGTAGATCAAGCGGGTGAGAATCCGTACTCCATAAAAGTATTTTCTTTCCATAGGTGTCTGCTAAACTGCCATCTAAGTTTTCCAAAACAAAAAACAAAAACACTTGTGTGGTGCTAAATGATGTATATTAAGTGAAACCTATCAACTGACCTTTATTCTTTCCTTCCTGTTTTTTTAATATTAAAGAAGAGACCTCTTTTCACAAATGATTGAGGAGGCTAGTAAAATGCAGTGAAATGAGCAAGTTCCTTGGGAGTCAGACAGCAGCGGATCCAGCCCAGAGCGCAGCACGACTAGTAGAGTAACTTAGATTAAGTCCTTAAACTTCCAGTGTCCTCTTTTGTAAACTGGGAATAATAATAATAATACATAAATAGTGAAATAATATTTATGCAAAGTACTTAGCACAGTGTCTAACACATAAAAGCTTAGGACAAGTTGGCTATTGAGCATTTCTAGGAACCCGAGGACTCAGGGTTGTTATTTTAGTTCTTGGAATCAAAGGAACTTGAAGCGTAGTCATTCCTAAACTAAGTTAAACCAGAACTAGCGCTTGCAGCAATGATGTAATTTGATCTCTTCGGGCCACCGTCGCTGAGCATGCGTAAATAAACGTGGCGGGACGTATGTGTCATGGCGCTCTCCATCTAAAGTCTGTGCAGCTTCCGGAGAGTGGCGGGTTGATTCTCTCACTTTGGACTGGTTTTTACTTCCCGACTTCTGGGTAAGGGTGGCCGATGGGTCCATGTGGGGCAGAGTGTGGCCACAGCTCCTTTTATGGCCAAGCCTTGTTTCTCCAGTTTCAGTTTTTCTTGGGCTGTTTGCAAATTTGTTTCGCAGTTAAAAGGGGATTTGCCAGCTGGGATGGGGGAATTGGGAGGCAGATGGGGCTTCCAGGAGCGAGGATAGGGTCGTTGGCCTCAGGTGCCGCTCTCCAGTTAGGAGTATTTTAGGCACCTCGTTCCTTATTGTCAGATTTAACTTCATTTGTTCTCCCACTTTGTACCTTAGTGAATTTGTAGATGTGACAAGGCTTTCGCAGTTACGTAGCTTTCCCAGATCAGTATCTTAAGAATTTAAGCAAAAGTTATTGAGAAAAGCAGGTGTCTTGCTTTTTCACTTTTCGTTCTTCTTTGCTCATAAAACCTTTTTCTGAATCTCGGGACGACAGTTATCTTTCGGATGGAACGTGATCTGGATGTCTACCTACCTTATCGACTTAATCCTGTTTTGTAGTGGTTGGTTACTCGCACTATGCAGACGTGTTGTAGTGCTGACTATAACGTTTATTACTAAAGCCAGACACTGGATCACAGTCACGGCAGATGTCAGCACACCTGTTGTAATCAGTAAGAAGTTACAAGTAGTATGGAGCATCATTAATCCTCCTGTATAAGGCAATCTTTTATGGAGTCTGATTCCTTTTAAGTAAAGAATCCTTACAGTGGTTTTGTGAACTTTTTGGGTGCTTGCTTTTCCTAATCAATTTTTATTTTCCAGACTCATCTTTCAAGAGGACTTTAGACTAATTGCAGATAATTAAGGTACTGATTTATTTTAAACCTTTTCTGTTTGAGTGCTGTGCATATTTCTGCATGTTAGAAAATGCAGAGAGGTAGCCTAATTTTTTGGCTGTTTGCCACTATCATGTTATGGAAACATTGTGCTTTACATAGTATTAAATCGAAGAGATATTTTCATTTATTTTACTTAACCTTTCATTTTCATTCACCAGCATTGACCATGTCCACTTTTTTGAGATGCCCTCTTCATTTGCCTTCCATGGCCCATGGATTTTTTTCCTTGTCTGGTGGCTGCTTCTTGGAATCCGTTATAAGCTGATTTTCCTTTATCTGGCAGTTAAATTTGGAGTCTCTCAAGTCGTGGTCTTGTACCTTCTCCTATCTCTGTTCTCTTTTTCTTCGCCTCTGGGTGATGTAATCCACACGTCTGTCAACAGTTATTTGTCTTTTTGATTCTACCCATTCTAATGGGTATGAAGTGGTATATTATTGTGGTTTGGATTTCCATTTCCCTGTTGGCTCATGATGTTGACATCTTTTCACGTGCTTATCAGCCATTTGTATGTGTGTGTTTTTGAGACACGGCTTCCCTATGCCACCCAGGCCAGAGTGCAGTGGCTCGATTACGGCTCACTACAGCCTTGACCACCTGGCCTCAAGTGATCCCACTTCAGCCTCCCAAGTAGCTGGGACTACAGGTGCATGCCACCATGCCCGGCTAATTTTTACTTTTTTTTTTTTGTAGAGATAGGGTCCGTGTTTCCTAGGCTCTGGCCTTGTACTCCTGGCCTGAAGTGATCCTGCCACCTTGGCTTCCCAGTGTTGGGATTATAGGCATGAGCCGCTGCACCTGGCCCATTTCTGTATCTTCTTCATCTAATCTGTTTTTCTTTTTGTTGCTTGTGCTTTTCCTTTCTTAGCTAAGAAAGAAGGGCCTACTCTAACATCATAAAGATTTGTGCTTATGTTTTTTTCTAAGAGTTTCATAATGTTAGCTCCTAAAGTTAGGTCTGTGATCCGTTTTCGGTTAATTTTTGTATATGATGTGAAATAGGGCTGCAACTTTATTTTTTACATGTTGCTATCCAGTTGTCCTGGCATCATTTGTTGAAAAAAAACTATGCTTTCCCCGTTGAATTGTCTTGGCATCCTTGTTGAAAATCAGTTGACTAGGTTATGTATATTTGACATACATTCTAGGTGGTTTTTATGAAAGAATAATTCTGGGACAGTGATTATCAAACTTTAATTCAGATCAAAATCACCTGGAGGGCCTGTTAAATGTTGCTAGGTTTTACTCAAAATATCTGATTTAGTATGTCTGGAGTGGAGTTCAAGAATTTTCATTTCTGGCTGGGCATGGTGGCTCATGCCTGTAATCCCATACTTTAGGGGCCAAGATGGGAGGAGTTTGAGACCAGCCTGGACAACAAAGCGAGACCTTGTTTTTACAAAAAAATTGAAAAAGAAAGAAAAAATGTTCATTTCTAACAAGTTCCCCATGATGCTACTCCAGCTGATGTGGAAATGACACTTTGAAAACCACTGGACATTGCTTTGCAACTTTGGCTGTACACATGAGTATGACTGGAAAGTTTTTAAAAGATATTGATGCCCAGGCTCCATTCTCAGAGATTCATTCAGCTATCTTGGGGCTTAGTTGGGAATTTTCTTTCTTTTTTTTTTTGTTTCTGTTTTTGTTTTTGTTTTTGTTTTGAGACGGAGTCTCGCTCTGTCGCCCAGGCTGGAATGCAGTGGCGCGATCTCGGCTCACTGCAAGCTTAGTTGGGAATTTTCAAAAGCTCTTCAGGTGAATAGAATGAGTGTTCAAGATTGAGAACCATTACTGTGGAATAGTGGTTCTTAATTAGGGATCTATAGTGGAATTACCTGGACAGTTTCTATGTTCACATACTTCAGTTCTACTCTTGGGGATTCTAATTCAGAATGGAACCTGGAGATTTGCTATGATAAAAAGCTTCCGGCTGGGTGCAGTGGCTCACGCCTGTAATCCCAGCGCTTTGGGAGGCCAAGGCGGGTGGATCACCTGAGGTTGGGAGTTCAAGACCAGCCTGACCAACATGGTGAAACCCCGTCTCTACTAAAAATACAAAATTAGCTGGGCGTGGTGGCTGGTGCCTGTAATCCCAGCTACTCGGGAGGCTGAGGCAGGAGAATTGCTTGAACCCAGGAGGCACAGGTTGCAGTGAGCCGAGATCGTGCCATTGCATTCCAGCCTGGGCAGCAAGAGTGAAACTCTGTCTCATAATTAAAAAAAAAAAAGCCTCCCTAATAACTCACCTATGTAAGTAACCACTGCTCTAGGATATTGCATCCTCCTTCTTCCTATCATTTTCAGTATTTTCCTTTTCACTGACTCTATTTTTATTCCCTTTATCAAATTTGATTTCCTCTACCTTTGAGAAAAATTTTTAATGATCCTTTTGCTCCATTTAGCTATTATGCTGCTTTCCTTTTATTCTCAAACTTTCATTTCCATATGATTTAATTAAAAATTTCTGAAGGCTAAACAATTCCCTCTATCAGTTTGTTCAAAGTAAAACCTTTAGCTTATTAATAGTGATGAGTGAGATTATTTAGGTACTTATGATATACAGCCAGGTTTATGCTACATAATGCTGATATGCAGCGTTATATTTATCTTTTTTGAGTGAATATCTCCAAATGAAATTGCTGGCTCGAAGGATATTCAAATGTTTGGTATAATTGTCAGGTTGTCCTCCAGAAGGGGTGTACCAGTTTTTCTATGGTTTCAGCTAACAGAGTTTTTGTGAGCTTTGTATCAGTGAGGCAGCTGAAAAATAACTTATTGTTTCAATACTTGTTGTTAGTGTGGTTGAGCATTCTTTCCTCTTTTTTTTTTTTCTTTTTTGGGTATTTGTATTTCTTAAGTGAACTGCCCGTTTTTCCTTTGCGCATTGTTTTCTGGAATGTGGTTACTTATTAGTGTCACATTAGATTCTTGCATTGTTTGTACTTTGCCATTGAGGCAAAGCCATAGTGGGAAGAGCATGGTATTGAGAGGATGCCTAGGTTCTGATTTCTAGCTCTATCAAGGTACAAATCCTTTTGCTTTAGTGGACTCCAGTTCTGTAAGATAAGAAGCTTAGCAACTTCTACTTCTCTAACTCTAATGATATGGGATGTCTATTGCAGTGGATTCCTTTCATTCCTCTTTTTCCTTTCTATTTCTCTTCAGTGGATCCATACACACTTGTATATGGGAAGGCAAAATGTGTAATTAAAAAATATGGCTTTTAATTAATGTTATTTAATTATTCATGATCTGTCGGTAGTTCTTCAGCATTCCAAAGGCACTACCTGGTCCTAGCCTCTCTTATTTAATTATTTCATAGAATAGTGGTGATAGAAGAAATCCTAGGGGTTGGGCATTTACTTCAGCTTCCCACCCAGTGTAGAATTTCCTGCTGTGTCATAGAAAGACTAGCTAAATTCAACTTAACCATTGCATTCATTCATTTAGTCAGTAACTATTGTGTGCCTGCTATGTGTTAGGCATTGTTAGAGGTGTTGTAGAGACAGTACTGAAAAAGAGATGATGCCTTTGTGCTTAAGAAGCTTACATTGTAATGAGGAAGATACAATTATATATGTGGTGTCAGGTAGGTAAGCACAATGAAGAAACATGAAACAAAAGCAGGGTTAGAAGCAGTGAAAGTGTGGGCATGCTTCGGCAGCGTGGTTATTTTAGATAAGGTAGTAGGAAAGCCCTCTCTGAGGAGGTGTTGTCTGAGTGAAGAAGTGGGTGGGAAGACATACTTTTCTGGGGGCTGATATTCTGGCAGAGGAATAGCAATTATCAAGGCTCCCGAGTCAGAAACTAATTTGGCGTACTCAGAATGTCTATATCCATATATTGCCCGACTGTGTAGTCTACAGTAAAAGTATTTATTGAGAACCTGCAATGTGCTAGACATAGTTCTAGGCACCTGGGATAAAACAGTGAACACCTCACACGAAAACCTTTACCCTCACGAAGTATGTATTCTAGTAAGATAAACAGTTAAAAAATTATTAAAACGTTGGAAGCAGATGATTAAGTGCTGCAGTTTTAAAAAAAGCAGGAAAGGGGCACAGGAAGAGGGTGTGTGGTGAGGTGGGGGTGTTGGTTGGAAAGTCCTCTCTTGTTACACTTGAGCAAAGTCCTTAAAGGCTTGAGTGAGTGAGCCATTCAGGTGTCTTGAGTAAGAGCATTCCAGGCAAGAATAAGACTGTGAAATGAATGCATATCTAGTGGGTATGAAATAACAAAGCCTGCATGACTGAGGGGAGCGTGGTAGGAAGTGGGGCCAGAGATGCAGCAGGAGGCTGATTATATATGTCATTGCAAATCTTTGTAGTGATTTTGGCTTTTTACTCTGATATGGAATACCATTGGAAGGGTTTGATTGAGAAGCTTGAGATGAACTTAGGTTTTAAAGGGATCCCTGACTTATGTGCTGAAAATGTTCTTGTAGAGTTAAGGATAGAAGCAAGGATACTAGGGATTGCAATAATCCAGATAAGAGGTGATGTTGGTTTGGACCAAGAGTGTAACAGTGGGTATGGTCACAAATAGATTCTGAATATATTTTGAAGGTACAGCCAATAGGATGTTGTTGATTGATTGGATTTAGGGTGACAGAAAGAGGGGAGTGCAGGATTTTTGGCCTGAGCAGTAGAAGATTGGGATTGTCTTTTTTTTTTTTTTTTTTTTGAGACAGAGTCTCACTCTGTTGCCCAGGCTGGAGTGCAGTGGTGAGATCTTGGCTCACTGCAACCTCCGCCTCCTGGGCTCAAGCAATTTTCCTGCCTCAGCCTCCCAAGTAGCTGGGTTTACAGGCGCCCGCCACTATGCCTGGCTAATTTTTTGTATTTTTAGTAGAGACGGGGGTTTCACCATGTTGGACAGGCTGGTCTCGAACTCCTGACCTTGCGATTCACCCACCTTGGCCTCCCAAAGTGCTGGGATTACAAACATGAGCCACTGTGCCCAGCCGGGATTGCCATTAAATGAAATGGGAGAAGTTGTAAGACGATCTGGTAAGGTAGGGAGAAGATCAGGAATTCTGTTTTGACTTTGACTTTTTTTTTTTTTTTTTTTGAGATGGGGCTTTGCTCTTTGTTGCCCAGGCTGGAGTGCAGTGGTGCGATCTTAGCTCACTGCAACCTCTGCCTCCCAGGTTCAAGTGATTCTCCTGTCTCAGTCTCCCGAGTAGGTGGGATTGCAGGTGCCCACCACCATGCCTGGCTAATTTTTGTATTTTTAGTAGAGACGAGGTGTCACCATGTTGGCCAGGCTGGCCTCGAACTCCTGACCTCAGGTGATCCATCCACCTCAGCCTCCCAAAGTGTTGGGATTACAGGCATGAGCCACTGTGCCCAGCCCTGTTTTAACTTTTTAAGTTTGAAGTAATTATTAGACATTCAAGCAGTGGTGTGGAATAGGCAGTTGAATGTCTGAGTCTGAAGCTTGGGGGAAGAATGGGGCTGGTTATATAAGCATATACGTAGTTGATATTTCAAGGCCATGGGACTGGATGAGGTCACCTAGGGAGTGCCTGAAACTAGAGAAGAGTTCCTGTAACAGAGCCATGGGGGCATTCTAATGGTGAGAAGTTGGAGAGATGAGCAGAGGAGACTGGAGCTAGGAGAGTGTGGCATCCTGGAAACTAGTGCAGTTTCTTACTGCAGTTCTTTAGTCTTTAATAATGTACACTGTGAATCGGTAAGGAAGCAGAATTTTCTAAATTTATTTGACCATAGAACCATTTTTTTTTTTTCCAGATAGGTAGTAAATAATTAGAACCAATTTGGGAAAGACTAACCTGGTTCATTTCACCCTACCTGGATGGCTGAGAGTTGGCCAGGGCTCTTTTTTGCAAGAACAGAATACCCACCTCAAACTGATATAAGCCACAGTCTTGCATGACTGAGCAGAGCAGGGCTGCATTTGGCTTCAGGCATTTGTTGGATTCAGATGCTCAAATAATGTCCGTATGGTTCTTTATCTTTCTAGATCTTATTAGGCTTCATTCCTTAAGTAGGCTTCCTCCCTGTGGCAGACAAGATGGCTCTGGTATCCCCAAGTTGACATCCTCCCAACTTAGCCACTTCAGTGACAAGAGAAGCTATCTTCTGTTAACACTAGCATAGAATCCTCACAGTGATTCTTATTGGCTAGGCTTCTCATGACCGACCCTGAACTGGTCATTGTGGCCAGGAGGATGAGTTACCCTGGCAAGCTTGGGTCATGTTCCCCATTCCAGTGTCTAGGGAAAGGGAAGTCTGCGATTGACAGTCTTTTTTTTTGAGACAGAGTTTCGCTCTTGTTGCCCAGGCTGGAGTGCATTGGCGTGATCTCGGCTAACCAAAACCTCTGCCTCCCGGGTTCAAGCAATTCTCCTGTCTCAGCCTCCTGAGTAGCTGGGATTACAGGCATGCGCCACGACGCCCAGCTAATTTTGTATTTTTAGTAGAGACAGAGTTTCCCTATGTTAGTCAGGCTGGTTGTGAACTGCCAACCTCAGGTGATCTGCCTGCCTTGGCCTCCTAAAGTGTTGGGATTACAGGCGTGAGCCACCATTTCCGACGATTGACAGTCTTACCATGACCACGTGATATGTATGTTAACTATAATCCAGCCAGTCCTTGATGGATTGATGTTTGGTTTATTTCTAATCTTTGGTTCTTACTGACAATATAAAGCTAGCTGAGATTTGAACACAGATTTTTCGGATACCCAGTGCATAATTTGTCATAGCTGTAATGAATACATTACAGAGGAAAGGAGCCTGGCTGGCCGCCACTCTGTTAATTGAATGATGTGAATGGAAGGATGGGAATCCAGCAAATGAGGAGAAGGAAAATTCATCAGAAAGCTTTGAGGACAACTGAAAGAACGTAAGATCCTTAACACTGCAACTCAGATGAGGAACAGTGGTCATTCAATATACACATACTAAGTAGGTAGTAGAGTACCACACAGTGTATGGGCTTGGACTCATCTGTCATGGCATCCTTGTTTAGCTTCTTTGGGCAAGTTAATTTATCTGTGTTTCAGTTTGTTCATCTGTAAAGCGAGGATAGTAATACTGTCTACCTAGTAAGAGTTGTTGTGAATGGTTGATGAGATGACCCTATAAAGGACTTGCCTTGTGTCTGGATATAGTATTAGTAGTAGTACTATTAGTAAGTATATACGAGTGTATTCCCCTCCTCCCCATTTTTTTCTTAATTATTTTATTCTAACATAATTACGGCTTTACCTGCAGTTGTAAAACTTATGCAGAAATCCTTGTACGCTTTACCCAGGTCTCCCATTGGTAACATCTTGCAAAACTACAATACAATACATTATCACAACCAGGATATTGACATTGATACAGTCAGGATACAAACCATTTCCATCATCACAAGGATTCCTCATGTTGCTCTTTTATAGTCATACCCATTCTCCTCTCACCCTCTTCTTTCTTTAATCCCTGGCAACTACTATTCTGTTCTCCATTTCCATAATTTTCTCATTTCAAGCATGTTATATAAAAGTGATCATACAGAATGTAACCTTTTGGGATTGACTTTCTTCATTCAGCATAATTCTCTGGAGAGTCATCCAGGTTGATGCATATGTCACTAGTACATTTCTTTTTATTGCTCAATAGTGTTCCATGGTATGGATGTACCACACTTTGTTTAACCATTCACCTTTTGAATGGCATCCAGGTGGTTTCCAGATTTGGGCTATTACAAAGAAAGCTGCTGTAAACATTCATGTACAGGTCTTTGTCTGAATACAAGTCTTTATTTCTCTTGGATAATTGCCCAGGAGTACAATTGCTGGGTTGCATCATAGTCATATGATTTGTTTAAGAAAATACCAAACTGTTTACTGGAGTGGCTATACCATTTTCCATTCCCTCCAGGACTGTATGAATGATGCAGTTTCTTTGCATCCTTGCCAGTGTTTGGTGTTTTCACTGTTGTCTGTTTTATCCATTCTGAAAGGTGTATACTGATACCTCATTGTGGTTTTAGTTTCCATTTCTGTGCTTATTTGCCCTCTGTATATTCTCTTGAAATGTCTTTTGTCATTTTCTTTTTACGGTTGTGTTTTGACACTAGTTCTTTGTCAGATATGTGGTTTGCAAATATTTTCTTCCACTCTGTAGTTTGACTTTTCAGCCTCTTAATAGGGTCTTTCTTAAAGCAAAAGTTTTAAATTTTAATGACATTCAATTTATTTTTCTTTTTATGGATTGTGCTTTTGGTGTCACATCTGGTAACTTTTTACCTATCCCTGAGTCCAGAAGATTTTCTCCTGTGATTTTTTTCTAAAAGTTTTATAATATTATGTTTTACATTTTTTTTTTTTTTTTTTTTTTGAGACAGAGTCTCACTCTTGTCACCCAGGCTGGAGTGCAGTGGTACGATCTCAGCTTACTGCAACCTCTGCATTGTGGGTTCAAGCAATTCTCCTGCCTCAGCCTCCCAAGTAGCTGGGATTACGGGCGTGCACCAACACACTCAGCTAATTTTTTGTATTTTTAGTAGAGATGCGGTGTCACCATGTTGGCCAGGCTGTTCTTGAACTCCTGACCTCAAGTGATCCACCCGCCTCGGCCTCCCAGAGTGCTGGGATTATAGGTGTGAGCCACTGCGCCCGGCCTATGTTTCACATTTAAGTCTATGATCCATTTTGAATTAATTTTTGTATAAGGTGCAAGACTTAGGTCAAGGTTCATTTTTTGCCTATAAATGTCCACTTGCTTCAGCACGAATTGTTTAAAAAGCAATCTTTCCTCCATTTAATTGCTTTTGTGGAATATTTGTGTAGGTCTGTTTCTAGGTTTTCTGTTATGTTCCATTGATCTATATTTCTATCCCTCTACCAATACCACAGTCTCAATTATAGCTATCTAATAAGTCTTAAAATTGGGTAGACTAGTTCTTCTTACTTTACTCTTCTCAAAATTGTTTTAAATATATTAGTTTCTGTACATTTCCATATAAAATTTAGAACAGTCTTATCTATACCTACAAAAAAATCTTGCTGGGATTTTGATAGGGATTATTTTTAACTTGTGGATCAATTTGGTCTCCACTGACACTGCAGAACTTCATTACTGGTCGGTTGGTTGGTTTGAATGTCCAGGATCCCTCCAGGGCCTTCTCTGATTCTACACTAGTGGAGTGTGTTGGGGTGCTTGATTGTAGGTAGAAGTCAAAGCTCTCCCCACTTGGCCTTTGTAGCGTGCCTGGGGGTGGGATTACATTTGTGTGTGTGTGTGTGTGTGTGTGTGTGTGTGTGTGTTTGTGTTTGGCTGGAGTAGAATGATTATTATCTAAAATTTTTCTGTCTTCCTAGGCTGCCCTTTGTATAGTTCTTTAATGAGAAAGCAGGCTTTTATTGGGGGGTTTTATTGTTGTCATCTCTTGCCATTTCTGATTGCTGGGATCTTTAGTTCCATGTCTGAGCTGTAGGAGGCAGAAGAAAACCCAAGGAACTCATCATCATATTCCTTGGGTCCTGAGGTTCGTAGCCAGTCTGCCTTATGCTTGTTTTATATATATATATTTGTATTTTGCTGGCGGGGCAGGGAAAAATGTGCTTATCTTCTTGCAAGCTGTGTCCACATTTTCTTCTTTTAATTATAAAAATTTCGAATATTTAGAAAAGTCGTATAGGATAATGAACATGAACCTATCTATTTTCTAGTTTTAAGAGTTGTAAATTCTTTTCAGTATGTCTTAATCTATTTTTTCTTTTTTTTTGAGATGGAGTTTTTCTCTGTTGCCCAGGCTGGAGTGCAATGGTGCACTCTCGACTCACTGCAACCTCTGCCTCCTAGGTTCCAGCGATTCTCCTTCCTCAGCCTCCCGAGTAGCTGAAACTGCAGGTGTACACCACCACGCCCGGCTAATTTTATACTTTTAAAAGAGATGGGGTTTCACCACGTTGGCCAGGCTGTTCTCAAACTCCTGACCTCGAGTGATGTGCCCACCTCAGCCTCCCAAAGTGCTGGGATTACAGGCATAAGCCACCCAAAGTGCTGGGATTACAGGCATAAGCCACTGTGGCCAGCCAGTCTACTTTTTCTGAGGTCCTTTTAAAGTAAATTATAGACACAATGACATTTCACTTTTAAATATTCAATATGCATCTCTAAAAAATAAAATTTTTGAATATAAGGACAATACTTTATATCGAATGATTTATAATAACATCTTCATATTATCTAATATCCAACTCATATTCTGATTTCCCTAGTTATTCCCAAAATTTCTTATAGCCTGATGGACAAAGAAGGAAACAATCAAGAACATGAATTGCATTTAGTTGTTAGGCTTTTACGCTTCCCGTAATCTGAAACAGTTCGTCTCCTACTTTTTCCTACTTGACATTGATTTGTTGAAGAAATAGTTCCTTTTGAACCTTGGAATGTCCTATTGTCATTAGGGTTTTGTCTGATTGTTTCCTTGTGTTTCTTTTTTCAGTATACCCAAGATAGTACTTCATCCTTGTGTTTATCTCTTGTATTTTCTATAAATTTGAAGTTAGATCCAAAGGCTTGATTAGATTCAAATTTGGTGAGAATATTTCATAAATGATGCTATGCTAAGCAGATTTTCATAAGTTGATTTTATTTATAACTTTTATGTGGTAGAGAATATGCCTTCTGCATCCTGTGATACACTACTGGATGACATCGAAGATATCGTGTCTCAGGAAGATTCAAAACCACAAGATAGGCATTTTGTAAGAAAGGATGTTGTCCCGAAGGTACGAAGGCGAAATACCCAAAAATATTTGCAAGAGGAAGAAAACAGGCCACCAAGTGACAGGTAAGCTTTTTTCTTTGAAATTATATTCATTTTCTTTTTTTTGTTGAGACAGAGTCTTGCTCTGTCGCCTAGGCTGGAGTGCAGTGGTGTGATCTCGGTTCACTGCAACCTCCTCCTCCTGGGTTCAAGCGATTCTCCTGCCTCTGCCTCCCTAGTAGCTGGGATTACAGGCACACACCACCATACCTGGCTGTTTTTTGTGTTTTTAGTAGAGATGGGATTTCACCATGTTGGCCAGGCTGGTCTTGAACTCCTGACCTCAGGTCATCTGCCCACCTCGGCCTCTCAAAGTGCTGGGATTACTGGCCTGAGCTACTGAGCATGGCCGAAATTATATTCATTTTCATTCCAGGGAGAAGCTGACACTACTGGTCTGTGTGATATATATAATGTCTCTTCAGTAGAATCTTTGAACTTTTGATAGGAAATACAAGTTGAGTATCACTTATCTGAAATGCTTGAGACCAGAAGTGTTTCAGATATCACGTTTTTTTTTTTGGATTTTGGAATATTTGCATTACATACTTTCCAGTTGAGTATTCCTAATCCAAACATCTGAAATGCTCCAGTGAGCGTCCTTTGAGTATCATTTTGGCACTCAAAAAGTTTCAGGTTTTAGAGCATTGTGGATTTTGAATTTTTGAATTAAAGAAACTCAACCTGTATGTAGATTTTTTTTTTATTTGAATGCTTTTAAATTTGGCAAGGTAATTTGTTAAAAAGAAATGAGATGTCAAATTGGATGTTCCTAGAAGATAGCCTCGGGCAATAGGAATCTCTTGGATGTTACTGTAGTTGATATGTAAGTCTGTGTTACTTCCAAATAAAATTTTTACTGGAGTTTGTGATTCTTATGAGACAGTAGTATTTGGACATTTGAATTTTCTTAGCTGATTTTCAAATACCTGTGGATCAGGTAAAGGCAGTGGACACAAATAAATTATTGCCCCATTTACACTATTATATAGATCTCTAGTCCGTGAAATTTTGATACAACCTAACCAGAAAGGATAATGTAATTATATGGTTTTAATAAGCCTGTATTTGTTTATCTAGTCAACTGCTAAACTTTATAATCTACTTATTTTGTTGGGAAACTAAGCTTTTAAATTCTTTGAATTTAAAATTTGCTTATATTTTAATGACTGAAGTTTATAAAATTTGTCCTAAATGTGTCCTTAAGGTAATTTCTGTTTACTTATAAATTATTAGAGCAATCTAAGTTGAAAGTCCTTTTTTTCCCCTAAAAATACTACGTTATTTTTAGAACTCTGATTCTATAGAGTGCTTTTAATAATGCTTTAGGATGACAGTTTTTAACTTTGATTAAGTTATTTATATCTGTAAGTTTTAAGGAAGCTAAAGATTGCAACTAGTATATAGGAATCTGTAAACAGACATACTTTTCTTTATTTGTCATTGCTGCTAGAACCACTTTCTTTCCTATTGTTATTTTTGTGTGCCTTTCAAGGAGTTGAACTTAGTAAGTTAGTAGTATGAATTTAAAATACAATTCAGAGAAAAAGGAGATTTTTTTATGTAGAGTGTTAACTTCTTAGAACTCTGTGGTTATTTTATCTTGATTTTAGACTTTTGATATAACAACAGATTTTGAGTTAAGTTGGTGCATTTAATGAATAGCTTTTGAATGGATTGTAGTGAGTTTGTTTTTTGTGTAATATATCTTAAAATCATCCAGTGGTTTTTATTTTAAAAATTACTCAATGAGGCTGGGTGTAGTGGTGGCTCATGCCTGTAATTCCAGCACTTTGGGAGACAAGGTGGGAGGATCACTTGAGCCCAGGAGTTCAAGATCAGCCTGGGCAGCATAGTGGGACACCGTCTCTACAAAAAATAAAAAAAATTAACAGGTGTGTTGGTGCATGACTGTAGTCCCAGCTACTTGGGAGGCTGAGATGGGAGGATCCCTTAGGTCTGGGAGGTTGAGGTTGCAGTGAGCTGTGGTCACACAGCTGCACTGCAGCCTGGGCAACAGAGCAAGACCCTGGATAAAAAAAAAAAAAATCACTCAATGAAACTTACTTTTTTTTTTTTATTGGTTCCTTAACAGCACTATTCCAGGCATACAGAAAATTTGGATACGAACATGGGGTTGTTCTCATAATAATTCAGATGGAGAATATATGGCTGGACAGCTAGCTGCTTATGGCTATAAAATTACAGGTAATGAGATCTATAATATATTTTATTGATTAAATTTTTCAGAATTAAGTTTTTTAGAGATAAATATTTTAGCTTAGCAGTTAAAGGGTATTTTAGCATGACAGTGATTTTAAGGTGAAACACTGATAGTTATTACACATTTTGTAGATAACCATGGATGTCATATTTAAAACTTTTTATTTTGAAATAAGTTTAGACTTTCAGAAAAGTAGTAAAATTAGAGAGTTCACATATGCTCATCACCAAGCTTCCCTTGATATTAACATCTTACACAGTTGTAATATCATTAATAAACCAGGAAATTAACATTAGTGCATTTCTGTTATCTAAACTGTAGATCGTATTTGAATTTTACCAGTTTTCCCATTAACTTCCTTTTTCTGTCCCAAGATCTAATCTTGGGTCCCACCTTACATTTACTTTCATGTCCCCTTAGTTTCCTCCAATCTGTGACAGTTTCTTAATTTTTTCTTGTCTTCTGTGACCTTGGCACTTCTGAAGAAAACATTTCCTTGATATTTCTGATGAAAATGATTATTATGTAGAACGTCGTTCAACTTGAATTGGTCTTTTTCTCATGATTAGAATGAGGTTCTGGGTTTTTGGCAAGCAGAGAACAGAAGCGATGCTATATTTTTCTCAGTGCATCATATCAGGCTCATGATGTCAGTGTGTCTTATACTGGTACACTAACCCATGTCTGCTAGGTTTCTTTCCAATACAGTCACTGTTTTTCTCATTACAACTAATAAATATCCTATTTCTCCTCAATCTTTGGCCTGTTAATTTTAGTATCTACTGGTGGATCTTGTCTGCAACAGTTATTACTGTGGTGTTTACTTAATGGTGATTTTTTGCTATCTTGTTTTCTTTACATTTATATTTATTTATTTATTTATTTATTTACTTTGAGATGGGGTCTCTTTGTGCCCCATTCTGGAGTGCAGTGGCACGATCTCAGCTCACTGCATCCTCTGCCTCCCGGGTTCAAGCGATTCTTCTGCCTCAGTCTCCTGAGTAGCTGGGATTACAGGCATATGCCACCATGCCTGGCTAACTTTTGTATTTTAAGTAGAGACGGGGTTTCACCATGTTGGCCAGGCTAGTCTTAAACTCCTGAGCTCAAGTGATCAACTCGCCTCGGCCTGCCAAAGTGCTAGGATTACAGGCATGAGCCACCGTGCCCAGCCTCCTCTTTACATTTATTAATTGGATTTTTTCTCTAAGGAAGAGCTGTCCATTCTTCTCCATCTCAATTAATTAATTAATTAATTATTTTTTTTGAGACAGAGTCTCGCTTTGTTGCCCAGGCTGGAGTACAGTGTCGTGATCTCGGCTCACTGCAACCTCCGCCTCCTGGGTTCAAGGGATTCTCCTGCCTCAGCCTCCCAAGTAGCTGGGATTACAGGCATGCACCACCACACCGGGCTAATTTTTTGTATTTTTTAGAGATAGGGTTTTGCCATGGTAGCCAGGCTGGTCTAGACCTCTTGATCTCAGGTGATTTACCTGCCTCGGCCTCCCAAAGTGCTGGGATTACAGGCATGAGCCACTGCGCCTGGCCCATCTTAGTTATTTCTATCAGTACAGACTCATGGATATTTATTTTATCCTGTGGATATAGTCTGATGCTGTCATTATGTATTATGCTGCTTGTTGTTCCAATCTTGGCCATTAGGACCTTGTTCAGGCTGGCTCCTGTGTCTTTTCAACATGCCCCCATCTTTTTTTTGAGCACTTCTTTATTTCCTGGCACCACAAAATGTTCTAATCTCTCATATTTTCCCTTCCCTAGCCTTGGAAGCAACCAGTTTTCCAAGGAGTCCTGATTTTTTTCATTAAGAGAATGGCATTTAGAAAAGGGGATCTGGGCAGTCAATATGTTTGCTCGTTGCCACCGTGAGGTGTCGCTGTTGTGAGGTCCTCTTGGGGGATAGAGCTAGGAATTATGTATGTATAGTAACCCACACATATGCACGCATCTGTAGCTGTTTCTGTATCTATTATGTGTACTAAATGAAACTATAATTAGAATGCTTTGTGACAGGCACTGACCCGGTGCTTTATGTATGTTATCTTGCTTAGTCCTTGAGTAGGAGGAAATATTGGCACCCCTACTTTACAGTTGAGAAAGGACAGGTTGTGTCTTTGTTTTTTTTTTTTGAGACGGAGTCTTGCTCTGTCTCCCAGGCTGGAGTGCAGTGGCGCAATCTCGGCTCACTGCAAGCTCCGCCTCACGGTTCAAGGGATTCTCCTGGCTCAGCCTCCCGAGTAGCTGGGACTTCAGGTGTCCGCCACCATGCCTGGCTAATTTTTTGTATTTTTAGTGGAGACAGGGTTTCACCGTGTTAGCCAGGATGGTCTCAATCTCCTGACCTCGTGATCCACTCGCCTTGGCCTCCCAAAGTGCTGGGATTACAGGCGTGAGCCACCGCGCCCGGCCTGAGAGGTTGTGTCTTATCTTAAATAACATATGCAGTGAAGTCTCTGTCACTTCCGAACACTGCTCCTGACCATTGTTCTGTACCTCACGGTTGCCTTTGCATGTGTAATTGGCAAGTCCTAGCTACAAGACAGCAAGTAAAGATGAAGGAGGATTGGAAACCTAGTCCTTGTATCACCCTTTTTCCTTCAGTAACTAAAATATCTTTCTTTTTTTTTTTTGAGACGGAGGCTCGCTCTGTCGCCCAGGCTGGAGTGTAGTGGTGCAATCTCAGCTCACTGCAAGCTCCGCCTCCTGGGTTCATGCCATTCTCCTGCCTCAGCCTCCCGAGTAGCTGGGACTACAGGCGCCCACCACCACGCCCAGCTAATTTTTTTGTATTTTTTTAGTAGAGACGGGGTTTCACCGTGTTAGCCAGGATGGTCTCGATCTCTTGACCTCATGATCCACCTGCCTCGGCCTCCCAAAGTGCTGGGATTACCGGTGTGAGCCACCGCGCCCGGCCTAAAATACCTTGTGTTATTAATTTTGTATTTTTTATAACATATTCTTTAGATGGCAAAATGAGTCTTAATATTTCTGTCCTTTAAGTTAAAAATGCTCAAAATATGCTTTCAGAATTACTTCCCTATATTCATTAGTAATTTTTAGTATAATTTAGCCTGGGCTTGCCTTACCATATTCTGATGGTGTAGTTTCAGTATTAAGAAAATAGAATTTATTTATTGATTTATATCTATTTATTTTTGAGACGGGTCTCACTATGTTTGCCCAGGCTGGCCCCAAGCTCCTGGGCTCAAGTGGTCCTTCTACCTCAGCCTCCCAAGTAGCTGGGACTATAGTCATGTGCCTGGCTAAGAAAATACCCTAAGGAAAAAAAAAAAAGGGCTGGGTGTGTTGGCTCATGCCTGCTGTAATCCCAGCACTTTGGAGGCTGAAGTGAGAGGGTGGGAGGGTCACTTGAGCCCAGTAGTTTGAGACCAGCGTTGGCAACATAGTGAGACTCTGGCCCTGCAAAAATATTTAAAAAGTAGCCAGGCGTGCTGGTCTTCGCCTATAGTCCCGGTTACTTGAGAGGATGAGGTGGCAGGATCGCTTGAGCCTGAGAGGTAGAGGCTGCAGCGAGCTGTGATTGTGCACTGCACTTCAGCCTGGGCAACAGAGTGAGATCCTATCTCAAAAAAAAAAAAAGTCCCTAAGATAATTTCCTAAAACATAAAGAAAATCAGATATTGACTTTTTCTATGTCATATTAAATATCTAATACATTTTAATTAAATTTTAATCCATTAGCAGTTTGTGTTTGGTCTTGTAACATACTCATCTGTATAAAATAACAGTCCTGGTATGTTTATACAAGAATATTAGGTTTTGTTATACACAGCTAATTTTGTTTCTTATTTGGGAATAGTTAAAAAGAGAAAATAAGGAAGTAATTACTTGAATGGGAATTTTTTTTTTTTTGCTAATGTAGCATAGTCTGTTGCTTTTATATATTATATATATTTGTATTAATTTTATAAACTATTGATTGTTTCTACTTTAGAAATTCATAGTTGTTAATTCCAGCCTGGCTTGCATGCAGCAGACTGTGGGAATACTTTCTTCACTAGTCTAGGTGCTATAGGCCCAGGAAATATAAACAGAATTAGCTTTGATAAGACATTTAAGAAGTAAATCTCTACAGATTTTATATTTAAAGATTTGATATGAATGACTTCTGGATTACCTATGCCAGTAGTCACTTTCATTACTGTGGAATAATGAGAATTTATAAAGTTTATTATGGCTTACTAATTGATAATGTTTTTGTTAATGAAATGGAAACCTAAAATATTAAATGTATAATATAAAATAGGTATAAAATATACCTTATGTATAATGTATAGGGAGATTATTGTAAACAGTATGCAGATAAATTATATCAAAATTAGTTCTCAGTAGTCATAGATATTTTTACCATTTGGGGAAGAAAGATTATGTGGGTAGGTATTTGAAATTGCTGCTTTTAAATATGCAAATTCAGGGTATAATTATTCTGTATTAATACTTCATAAGGCCAGGTGTGGTGGCTCACGCCCCTAATCCCAGCACTTAGGAGGCCGAGGTGGGCAGATCACCTGAGATCAGGAGTTTGAGACCAGCCTGGCCAACATGGCAAAACCCCATCTCTACTAAAAATACAAAAATTAGCCAGGTGTGGTGGCACACGCCTGTAATCCCAGCTACTCGGGAGGCTGAGGCAGGAGAATTGCTTGAACCCAGGAGGCGGAGGTTGCCGTGAGCTGAGATTGCCCCACTGCATTCCAGCCTGGGTGACAGAGTGAGACTCTGTCTCAAAAAAACAAACAAAAACAACAGCTTCATAAAGCGAACTGTCAGAACAGTTTGCTGTTGTTCATTGCCTCTTTTCAAACCCTTTTTTATTTTCAAGAAAAAGGTGGCTCATAACTTTTTTGTGACGTAATCTCACTCTGCCGCCCAGGCTGGGGTGCAGTAGCACCATCTCGGCTTACTGCAACCTCTGCCTTCTGGGTTCAAATGATTCTCCTGCCTCAGCCTCCCAAGTAGCTGGGATTACCGGTGTGCGGTAGCATGCCTGACTGATTTTGTATTTTTAGTAGCGATGGGGGTTTTGCCATGTTGGCCAGACTGGTCTCTAACTCCTGGCCTCAAGCAGTCTGCCCGCCTTGGCCTCCCAAACTGCTGGGATTACAGGCATGAGCCACTGTGCTCGGCCAGCTTTTAAATGATTCTCCTGCCTCAGCCTCCTGAGTAGCTGGGATTACAGGTGTGGTTACCATGCCTGACTAATTTTTGTATTTTTAGTAATGATGGGGTTTTGCCATGTTGGCCAGACTGGTCTAACTCCTGGCCTCAAGTGGTCTGCCTGCCTTGGCCTCCCAAAGTGCTGGGATTACAGGCATGAGCCACTGTGTTTGGCCAACTTTTAAATAAACTATTACAAAATCGTGCCTGCTTGTCTCTCATTCAAAGAATAAAACCTACTGAGGAGAAATGATGTTAGCCCCTAAAACTCAGAACAATTACTTGTATCGTGGGTACATGGATATGTGATATAATTAGATTAGTATCTTGGGAAGCAATTAAACTTTCCCTGAGAACACCATGGCTTTTTAAAGAAATGAATGTATTCTCCAAGTAGGCAATTTTTATAGATTAGACTTTTTTTCCAGTCATCCTTTGATTATTGTTTTTGGATTATTTCTTTGGGAGATGTTGATAAATTATTTTCAGTGTCCTCATTGGTGGCAAATCTTCATATCTTGAGAATACATTTAGTATTAGAAAATGGCCACAGGTCATTTGAGGCCAAATCTGGAATAAAATATGTGCTATGATGTTTAACAATGCTGTTCTAGTTGAAAATAAATTTTGTCTTAAGTGATTCTGAAATCATTTCTTAAAGAGTTCTGAAAGAGTAGCTGTGATTCTTACACTTTTTTGGTCTCTTCAGAACCTCACAATCCTTACACAATTTTGTTAAGGAATACATAACCACTCCCTAGCCCGACAGTGGAATAAAGGTTTAGGCTTCCAAGGTGACTGTTTTGGGAACAGCCCTCATTTAGATACAGCTGTGTTAGATACAGTTGTGTTATGTTTAGTTTGCAGCCATGCCTGGTGTGAAGGAATATTGTATGTGTTTTTTCGTTAGTTGGAAAAAAAAGTCCATCCAAAGACCATTGACTGAGGCTGTGGTTCATAAACACTGAAGAGTAATGGTGTTATGTGTATTAAATATCTGTGGACATGCTTACCTAAGTCAGAATAGAGTGTTTAGCCTGGGTGCCCACATTTTCAGAGCAGTTATTTAAAAATTGCTGAGCTGTTAACATTCTTGATAGTTTCTTTGTATATGTGTTTATAGTTTATTCATTTGGCAAACATTCTCTGAACATGATATATGTTACAGAGTAGAGTGCTAAAGAGGTGTAAAGATATGAAGTTGAACTAGCCATGGAGTCCAGCAGACAAGAAGTTTATTCTTTTTTGGCAAAGGAAAGGCCTTCATATTCTGTTAAATCCTAGAAGTTGTTTTAGGAAATACTTAAGCTCATAATGTATTCTTTCACTTTTTGTAATATGTGAGGTAGGACCTGCTTTATTTTTTTATTTTTATTTATTTGTATTATTTTCCGAGATGGAGTCTTGCTCTGTTGCCCAGGCTGGAGTGCAGTGGCACGATCTCGGCTCACTGCATCCTCCGCCTCCTGAGTTCAAGCAATTCTCCTGCCTCAGCCTCCTGAGTAGCTGGGATTACAGGCATGCACCACCACGCTCAGCTAATTTTTTAATTTTTAGTGGAGACGGGGTTTCACCATGTTGGTCAGGCTGGTCTCAAACTCCTTAACTAGTGATCTACCCATCTTGGCCTCCCAAAGTGCTGGGATTACAGGTGTGAGCCACTGTGCCCAGCCAGAGTTTTTTTTTTTTTTTTTTTTTTTTGAGATGGAGTCTCACTCTTTCACCCAGGCCAGAGTGCAGTGGCGCTCTCTTGACTCACTGCAAGCTCTGCCTACCGGGTTCACACCATTCTCCTGCCTCAGCCTCCTGAGTAGCTGGGACTACAGGCGCCCACCACCACGCCCGGCTAATTTTTTGTATTTTCAGTAGAGACAGGGTTTCACTGTGTTAGCCAGGATGGTCTCCATCTCCTGACCTTGTGATCCGCCTGCCTTGGCCTCCCAAAGTGCTGGGATTACAGGCGTGAGCCACCACGCCCGGCCCCAGCCAGAGTTTTAAAATATGTAACCCTTATTAGAAGCCTTTCTCCTTTTATTTTGGAGGAAAGAAGGGGTATATATCCCACTGTAGTCTATACCACAAGAACATGCTCAGTTTGTTAATTTCAGTGCTGAGTTGGGATTTGAAAGTAAGCTGTTTCTTGGCCGGGCACGATTGCTCTCGCTTGTAATCCCTGCACTTTGGGTGGTCTAGGCAGGTGGATCTCATGAGGTCAGGAGTTCGAGACCAGCCTGGCCAACATGGTGAAGCCCCATCTTTACTAAAAATACAAAAATTAGCCTGGTATGATAGTGCATGCCTGTAATCCCAGCTACTAGGGAGGCTGAGGCAGGAGAATAGCTTGAACCTGGAGGGCAGAGGCTGCAGTGAGCTGAGATTGCGGCACTGCACTCCAGCTTGGGTAACAAGACTGAAACTCCGCCTCAAAAAAAAAAAGTAAGCTGTTTCTTCAGTTATAGATAGCAGTGTCGGCAGAGTGCTACCTGGTCCATTCCTACCTCCTTAATCATAAGTATAAAGTAATTGACCCAGTGAAACCTCAATAGGATATTTTTGGAAATTCTAGTGGAATTCAATGAAAGAATCATCAACTATCTTAGTATAGGGCTGTTAACGTATACTTTCTACACATAACTCTTTAATCTAGCTTTCTTGCTCCTTTACCATCACCATGATTATTTACATTTATATAGTGTCTTACAGTTTGTAACATACATTTAGCTCTGCTAATTTTATGTAGCTTGTACCTGAAGATAAAGGAAAAACAAAATGTTAACTTAGGCCTTAGAGAAATTATTTAAAAACATCCTGACATAGGCCAGGCGTGGTGACTCACACCTGTAATCCCAGCACTTTGAGAGGCTGAGGCAGGCGGATCATGAGGTCGGGAAATCGAGGCCATCCTGGCTAACACGGTGAAACCCCGTCTCTACTAAAAGTACAAAAAAATTAGCCGGGCATGATGGCGGACACCTGTAGTCCCACCTACTCGGGAGGCTGAGGCAGGAGAATGGCGTGAACCTGGGAGGCGGAGCTTGCAGTGAGCCGAGATCATGCCACTGTACTCCAGCCTGGGCAACAGAATGAGTCTCCATCTCAAAAAAATAAATAAATAAAATAAATTAATAAATTAAAAATAAATAAATAAATAAAAATCCTGACATTAAGGTTTCTGACTTAAAATTATATGTATAAGTATTTACAGTGAAGTGTTTAGTTATATATTGAATAGAACTTTTAAAAAATGTAACCCAGGGTTTTCTTGCCAAAATTCTTTATTCTGTAGCCAAAGATGATGTCTGTTGTCAATATCTTAAGGTTCTGAAGTCTGTCTGGAATTATAGTGCAAGTAAATTGTAGTCTGATCATGTGCAGTATCTGTAATGCAAGGTGTGACCATCAGCTTATAGATATAGTTGAATCTTAGCATTATTCTAAGGCTTGGAAGTTAAACGTAGAATTATATACAGAGAAACAAAACCTTTCATACATTAAAATAGAAACTATTTCTGCTGATCCGTAAAATGTCCTTCTTGTGGATATTTTCAGATAATTTTCCAAGCTTTTACTATATATATGTATACGTATGTATATATATGTGAATACATATATATGTTTTATGTACTGCAAAACTGTAGTCTCAAGATCATTATTTAAAAGTACATCCTTAACATGGCTGGGCACGGTGGCTTGTGCCTCTAATCCCAGCACTTTGGGAGGCTGAGGCAGGAGGATCGCCTGAGGTCAGGAGTTTGAGACCAGCCTGGCCAACATGGTGAAACCCCATCTCTACTAAAAATACAAAAATTAGCCAGGTGTGGTGGTGCATGCCTGTAATTCTAGCTACTCAGGAGGTTGAGGCATCAGAATTGCTTGAACCTGGGAGGCGGAGGTTCCAGTGAGCTGTGATCACACCACTGCACTCCAGCTTGGGTGACAGAGTGAGTGAGACTCCGTCTTAAAACAAACAAACAAACAAACAAAAACAGTATATCCTTAACTTGCCAGTAATTCACTCTCACTTTTCTTCCTGTGGAAATGTGCTTATGTTAGGTTATTTGCATGAACTGAGATTATTAAGTTCTAATATTTTTCTACACATTTTGGCCACTATTATTTCATGTGGAAAGTTGAGAGAATTTTATTCAAGGCTGCCTTTGTGTGAGGATCTGATAGCATAGAGGTAGTAGAAATAGACATTTTTTAAGGGGTAACTCCCAACAAAATAAAAGCGAAGTACCAGTTGTGGCAGGGATGACAGTGGTTATTGGATCACCGAGCTGTATTCTTTCTATCAGTTCTCTTCAAGGGACTCAGCTTTCTAGGAGGGGGAGATGGAAATCTTAAACAGGTTTGTTAGCTTCCCTACCTTTTATCTGCCCAGACAACAAAAATAAAACAGCTCACAGTGTTAGGATTTGGGGTGATAAATTAATTTGGAGATATCTAAATGTAAAATGAGATTTCTGGGCACATGGCAGTGTGGTCTGTATAATAAGCAGTTGGGGTTGAAACAGGAAGTGCATGAACTAGACAGACTCTTTTTGACCAGACCTTGTGTTATAAGTGAATGAAATTTGGGAATCCTATACTTGGAATTCTGGACTGGCTAGCCTGGGCCAGGAAAAATCCCTTTGTAATCTAAGAAGGAATTGAGTTAAGAAGATTTGTTCATCACACCACATTTCCATGTTGTTGAGGAAAATAGATTGGCAGTGGTGACAAGGTCAAGGATGTGTTGGTCGAAGTTGTGGAAGATAAGCAGCAATTTAAAGGCGTTACAATACATTTTTAAGAGTGGAAATTGCATTGAAGAGTGGAAGAAAAGTCGACCTAAGAGAATTAGGGCATGTTGTTTGCCCAGGCTGGTCTTGAACTCCTGAGCTCAACCAATCCACCTACCTTGGCCTCCCAAAGTGCTGGGATTACAGATGTGAGCCACCATGCCTGGCCCTTAATATATTTTAAAAGGATGTTTAATACTCTTCATTACTGTGTTATGCAATAGTTGCATGATGATTTTTCTGATCTCTACATTCTATTTTTCTTCTTTTTAAAATGGAGCACAGAAGTACTTAGTTTCTGATATTTTTCCATCTTGGCCCAGTAATTTCCTTTTTTTTTGTTATTTTATGAAGCACAAAACTAAATATTTTTGAACCAAGAGACTACTGTGTGGTATTAATTTTGATTTTGTACTAAATTTATGTTATTTACACAAATCAAATAGTGTCAACCTTAAAATTTTTTTTAAGCATTATTTTTCTTATGTTTGAGAGTTAACTTGTATGGTTGATTAGAATCTTCACCCTTAAAGGGATTAAGGAAAAATCTCGTTCACTGTTGTAAATTCTAAAATGTTTTGGTTCCAAGTCCTGGTTTTTCTTACTCTGGTATTATGTCCAAAATGAATGCCCAGAAAAATTAGTAACTCTCATGGCAATTAAAGTATTTTGATAATGTTTGTAAGTTTTTGTTCTCAATTTTGCCGCTAGTGAAGATGTGGGAAAAGTTAATCTTTTTTGTTGTCTTTCTTGTGAACTTAAAGATCATTTTTCATCCTGTTCAACCTTTGGCCTGACCTTTTCAGGTCACTAAATGTCTGGTTTGCACTTCTTATAGCATGTGAGAAATAATACTTCAAAATTCAAGTTTAATTGTATTAATTTTTGTGAATAAACTGCTATGGAGTGCTGAAGTGTGTTAAGATGCCTAGTCTTTTCAGAATTACTGGCATTATGGTATTGAACTTAAAATATTTTATGTTTATAATATTTTAGAATTTTCATGAGACAGATAAACATATACCCAGATTTTCAGAAACTTGACATTTGCTTAATTGCTTAATAATTCACATCAGCCTTAGAGATTTGTGAAATATTTTTGGGATAATTTATTTAGAAATAGCGTGTGTTTAAATATTAATTTTCTTTTTTAAGAAAATGGGCAGATGATAAATTACCATGAAAGCTTCATTTAAAAATCTGTTTTTAGTATTGTCTTCTTTAATTTTGGAGAGAAAAAACTTCTGAGATGTTAACAGTTGAACATGTAGTGTTGGCTCTTTTTGGCCTTCAATTTAAAATTGTCATGTGTTTGGATTAAAGACATGATGTATTTTTAGCTATTGGGCAAGAGATGGCAATATTGCATTACATGATCACTGCAGTTACACTATTATATATGAAAGTGAATTTCATGTTACAAATGTTCTTCTAATACAATTATTAGACGTCATTAAATTAGTTTACACTTTATTTTTTCTGATTGATTTTTTAAAAAACTTTTTAGCGGTATTTATGTAAAAATTGGACAAATTGACCCTTTCAGAGGCAGTATGATCTTGTGCAGATACCCGTCTGCAATATGTGTGCTGGAGAACAGATGTGAAAATTATTTAGTCACTGGCTTACTGCTTGACACCTTCATTGCTCTGTTGCCCTGGCTGTGCTTGTCCTAGAATCTGGTTGTTGTCCTCTTTGTCCATAGGAGCATATGAAGGTGGGAGTTTTTGAATTTGAGGACAAACATTTGTTACTTTTAATACTACATTGCTTTCATACTCACTAAAAACTAACCTTTGCATAGTATGTAACTTGTATAGCTTATTAACCTTCAAGTCTATTAACATATAATATGGTTAAAGAGGCTTAATAATAAAACAGAATGTAGTAAACTACTGCATTTAAAAATTTCCCAACAATTCCTACTTTACCAGCATATGTTTGATGGTTAAGGGGGAAGTGATTTGAATATCTCAGGATTTGCAGAGACTTTGCTTTTACCTCTTCTTTCATTGTAGCTTGGTCATTCTCAAATTTGAGTTTCTAAGGACTTTTAAAGTGTTATGTATGCTAATCCATGTATATATTATTTTTATGATTGATTAAGGACTTTTTTGGGAAGAGTTGTGGCTATACATGATTTTTACCTAATCTAATCATTTTAGATTCAAACTCCTTGCATAAAATGTAGCTCTGCTTAGCACTGCTGCCATTAGCTTATTTCTGCTGGCTTAGAGTGACATCTCAGCTAGTTCCTGTGTTAAGATAATTTAACTGGTTTACATTTTCTTTTTTATGATGTGTGAGTTCTTTCTGTCTTACTCATCTTTACCTTTGACATGTCAGAGACACTGTTGCTTAGTTATTAAGAACAGACTGTCAGCCGGGCACAGTGGCTCATGCTTGTAATCCCAGCACTTTGGAAGCCTGAGGGGGGCGGATCACCTGAGGTCAGGAGTTCGAGACCAGCCTGGCCAACATGACAAAACCCCATCTCTACTAAAAATAAAAAAATTAGCTGGGCTTGGTGGTGCGTGCCTGTAATTCCAGCTACTCGGGAGGCTGAGGCATGAGAATCGCTTGAACCCAGGAGGTGGCGATTGCAGTGAGCTGAGATCACACCACTGCACTCCAGCCTGGGCGACAGAGCAAGGCTCCCATCTCAAAAAAAAAAACAAAAACAAAAAACAAAAAACAAAAACAGACTGTAGCCAGCTCTTAATATTAAGCCAGACTGTAAAACCAACTACCACCATTTATTAGCTATATAACTTTGGTAATATCTCTGTGTCTTAGCATCCTTATTAAATGAAGATGGCAATGGTAGTCCTTTCTGAAGATTAAATGAATCAGTATATGTAAAGTGGTCAACTTTGTATTTTAGTATTATAATAATTATTAGATATGATACCTGGCACAAAGTAGTAATTCAGGTGTTTTTTTGTGTGCATTAGTGAACAAGTAAAAACAAGTATATTTCTTGAATATAATGTATAGAAGTAATTTTATTCTTTTTATCTTTAAGTTAGAAGAAAAATTAAAGTATATTCCAAAGGTTAGATAAATGCAGTGTGTATGGGAATCCCTTGAGTTTTTCAGTAAAATTCTATTTAGGTGGCTGTCAAGTCCAGTCTGCATAGTCTTGACATGTCTTGGATAAGATCCTCATACTATCACTTTTCCTGTCATGGACACTAGAAATTATATTGAATCAGAAATCTAATTTAATCCATTCTTATTCAATTGGAAGCAGTAATTGCTTTCAATTTAATGGGATTGGATTCAGTATTAGAAATTTTGATGTTCCTTCAAACTTAATAAAATATGGTTATATATATTTCCATTTATTTGTGTGTGTTCCTGTGCCTTCGCAGAGAGAAATGATCTTGGAGTATTACTTGTATTCACTTGAGTTATTTGCAATGGTTGATAAAGAGGCATATTGTAAGGGTGGGAATGAGAGTGACATTCTCTTTGTTTTTTTTCTTTTCTACTCATGGAATAATGAAGAGAGAAATAAAAATAAGGGCCTTCAAAATGGGATTTCCATCCACTCAGAAATAAGGGAAGGAAATTTAGAGTCTCTAGAGAAGATCTAGAATGCTATTTACTCTTGAGGGTAAACAGCATCCAGCCCTACTAAAGATGAAAAAAGGAGATCCTGGGGTGAAATTAAATCCATCAAAAAATTCACTGTTGGTCAGGCCTGGTGGCTCATGCCTGTAATCCCAGGCTGAGGTGGGCGGATCACTTGAGGTCAGGAGTTCCAGACCAGCCTGACCAACATGGTGAAACCTTGTCCCTACTGAAAATACAAAAAAAATTAATCGGCTATGGTGGTGGGTGCCTGTAATCCCAGCTACTCGGGAGGCTGAGGCAGGAGAATTGCTTTGACCTGGAAGGTGGAGGCTGCAGTGAGCCGAGATGACGCCACTACACTCCAGCCTGGGCAATAGAGTGAGACTCCATCTTAAAAAAAAAAAAATTCATTGTTAGCATGTTATTTCAATCTTTCCCAGCAAATCATACTTAGAGACAGCTAAGTTTATCAATTCTCATGCCCTATACGGTGCTTTTTCTTGAATATATGGTAGACAAGAGGTAAGGCCTAATGGGTGAACTAACTACATTTCTGAGTTAGTGTCTCATTGTTTTTGATCACCTAGTTCCATTTCACAGAAGATGTAGTGCTTATGGCTCATCCCATTGACTCTTTCTCTGCTTTCACTCCTTCAGCAGTGTTTTCAGTAGCCTTTTTGGTGATCTTATTGACTTGTCTTTTTTCTGATGTTCTTTTTAATTGAATTGCTGTATGATTTAAGATGGAATGATTCTGTTTTAACCATGATCTTCAAGTCTGCTGTATAAAGAACTAATGATTGCAGTTTGAGTAAAATTCTTAGTAACAAGTGAATCAAAGATAAGGATAGATCATTGAGAATATTTTTTCCTCTCCATGAGAAATTTCATTATTAGCTAGCTTACAAAAATGAAGGAATTGTGAGAGTGTTCTGGAATAAATGTTATGGCTTAATAAAACTATTCAGAAAATCATTGAATAATACAAAAGTGGAAGACATTGAAAATGGTATATGGACACATCTAAGATCAAAATTAAGCCAGAGAAGCTTTAGGGAGGGTATTTGAAGCTTATCATTTCCATTTGTAATGGCTTTTTATATTGTGGTGTAAAATCATGTGCAAGCCATAAACAAAGGCTTTTAAAAATATTTTTGTTAATTTTTTTTTAGTTTTATAGAGATGGTGTCTCACTGTGTTGCCCAGTCTGGTCTTGAACTCCTGACCTCAACTGATCCTCCCATCTCAAATTCCCTAGTCATTGGGATTACAGGCATGAGCCGCCACCACACCTAGCCAACGAGGACTTTTTTTTTTTTTTTTATTATTAACATAGAGATATGAAGAATACTATATTGGATTAAAAGTTTTTGCATTTGTGAAGTGTAAGCAGCTATGTGAATGTAGTCAATGTGTATTCTTCATTTAATAAACATAAATATCTTTTCCTTGCCAAATATATACAAAAAAGACTAAAAGCAATCAAACGATTTTTACAGAATCTTACCTAATATAAAAATTTGTTCATTGCTTATAATACAGAATAATTCTATAACTTGGCTCCTTATCCAAGCTTAATTAATTAATGTTGGAATTTAAAAACGAGCAATTTTAAGCCAGTGATGGTGCAATCATTTTTAACTGAGGGATTTCGGGATCAGTTACTAAAATGTTCTTAGCCTCAGTGTCTTTAAAATGTAATGATGCTCTATTAATCTCATGAAACTGAAGTGAAAACAAATGTGAGGTAATATGTTTTTGGAAATATTTATAAGTTGAAAAATAGCCTCCTTGGTATTTGTGCCTGTAATGCTAGCTATTCAGGAGGCTGAGACAGGTGAATTACCTGAGGCCAGGAATTCGAGTCTGTCCTGTGCAACATAGCAAGACCCCATCTCCAAAAAAGCTAATATATTTATAAAGCTTAAATGTTATAAAATGATAAACTGATGGTTTTTGAATTCTTTGCTCTACTCACCTTTCATCTGTTGATGTTTTTGTGCAATTTAGCTCAGTTCCTAAATATACCAAAAGATGGCACTGTTTACCTATGTTTAATATTTTAATTTGCATTTTTTGATGAAAAAGTGTGTGTTGAATGTTTTATCTACAAATGTTTTAAATTGAGGTTATATTTTTTACATATAATTTTCTGTTTTGTAAATGGATCTTTAATTCATGTAAAGTTTACTAGGACCAGGTTTCATTTTTATTTTGAAATGGTTTGGAAATTCAGATATTTGACAATCATTTTGTAGATATAAACTCCTGTGTAATCCATTGTAATTAATGATAAAACCTTGTATTGATGTGACAGCTGATGTTTCATGGAAAACCTAGTTGCTTTTGTATAACAAAAACCATTAAATTTTCTAAGCCTCTAAAAACAGTCCAGTGATTAAAACATAACAGCCATAAATAAATTATTTATGTGGCTTTTAGGTCATGCTGCCCAGGTTTATTCATTTTGGAAAGTTATTTTATCTTAAAAGTACCTTTGAAAATGTAGCAAAACCTTTCTTTGCCTGAATTTCCTACTCGCAGTTGTGTGATGAGAGGAGAATCTAGGTCCAGGTCCTGTGAAGAGCTTCTCTAGGTGAGAAATGCAAAAATTAGATAATATGAATTTGACTTGAAGTGAGGATTATTTATATAGCAGGATGTGGTGAATACACTTCCCATACAGTTAGACGGAAACCTCCTGATTGTTCATTTATACAGCCTATTAGATCCAATGTAGTTTATGACCTAGAAACAGAATACAAGTAGGATTTTTTTTTATCCCATCAAAGCTACCTATAGTTTTTTTTTTAAATAAACAGCATTTGTCAGTGATTTTTACAGGGGTGAAAAAGCACAAGACAGTTCCATTACTATTATAAAATGTTTTACTTTTGTTGTGGGGGTAAGTTTAGAAGTCCAAGATATAATAATTTCAGATGTGCTTCTACTGTTTCCTTTACTTAAAAGTAGGGACTATTTTGAGCCAATATAATTTGTATGTTTCAGTTTTTATTTCTCTCTGAAAATCACTTTTTAGGGTACCATGCCTTGGAAAGAAAGAGTTTACACTTTTTTCCGTTAAAAACCCATCCTCCTAACTCTGAAATGACTGTCTCTGTTACTAAATGTATATAGCTTGGGGAAAGTGAAGGCACAGTTGGCAGTTAGAGGTTTGTTTTTATGTTCATGGGAGTATATCTGCTTATATTTAAATGTTCACTTTTCTAGCAGGGTTTGTTGATGTTAGTAATATGATACATATGCGATTTGTCTGAATTGTTTAAAAGTGCATTATTACAGGAGGATTTGATTATTCAGCAACAGTTCCAGTAGCTAAAGACTATCATATAGATATTTTCTTCCAGTATTTGACAGTGGTTCTGTAAGCTATGAGTAGCATAAAAAATAAAAAGAAGATACTGTGACGCTTTAATACCCCAGAGGCCATAGTCTTAGGATATTCTTATGGTAGAGATGAAAAAACAGGGCTTCATTAACAAACTGAACTGCTATTTCACCTCTTTTAGTAGATGTGTAATTCTGTGGGTTTGGTAAATAACGAAGGCTTTTTTCCTGAATGATTTAATGCTTTCAGATTTTTGTGGGAAAATTAGAAAAAGCAAAAATAAACTCAGTGATTTTTTTTTTTTAACCCCTTTGTTTCTGGACAAATGGACAAAGATAGTTAAGTGTCCCAAAAATGGTTTTAACAGGCTTCCCCCTTCAAACCCATACATACCCTAGCTGTTCATATTCCAATTTTGGGTAGGTAGTAAAATGTGATATTAGACTACAAGTATTTTCCCTCCAAATAATACTTGTGATTAAAAGAAATGCAATCAAATAGCATTATATATTCATTATGAAAGAAAGATCTATCATGCAGATTTTCTCTGGTTCCTTTAGATGTCTTGTAATAATGTGCTAATTTATGCTGATGATCTTGCCTTATGACCCTTCTGTGTGGCCTAGATATGTTAATATGTTGTAGCTTTTTAATTTCAATCATCTGTGTTGGTTGAATATGCTTGTTAGTCCATAGTGCCACTCACTAGTCTGTGTCAAGAACTGAAAAAGAACAAGAAAAATGTATCTCAGAATCAATTTCTTTAAGCATGTATCAGTAATGGAGGAAATTATAAAATATACATAATTTTAATAAGACTTTATGTCTGAACATTCACTGAAAATAGTAAGCACTCTAAGTACTGTAAGCTTTTAATTAGGAAAGAGAGTTGGGTCATTGGTTTTATTAAGCAAGGGCTTATTAACATCTTTTGATTTTTTTTCTTGATTTTTGTTTAATATCAGTGAGAAAATATTACAAGAATGAAAACTAGACATCATTGGCAGTTTTTACTTTATTGCATCCATTTTTCTGTTCCCTAAACTTTGAGGGTTATGCGTCTAAAAATTCCCATGGTAGGAAAATACTATATGTGGTTCATAAATACATGACCTTAAGGTAACAGAGACCAAGGCCTAAAATAGATGGGAGAACTCAAATGTTTAAAAAAATTTGTTAAAATAAAAATTCCATAGAAGGAAAACAATTTATGTACCTTAAATATAATTCATCTTTATTATCTTTCCTCATCTACAGAAGCTTCTCCTTATAACTTATTTGTGTTCTTTCTACAGAGAATATACTAGGAGGGGTATTTTTCCTTATTTTTAGCTCTTAATCTGAAAGTGTAATGTTCTTTCAGTTTTGTCTTGAAATTGTTGCTTCCCATTTTTGGGTCTCATCTGGATCTGAAAGACACTGACCGACTCAAATATCTGAAAAACTTGGTAACTTTCAAATTGGTACACTTGGCATAATTAAGAATAGGTTGGTGCAAAAGTAATCATTACTTTTTTGCCATTATTTTCAATGGCAAAGACCACGATTACTTTTGCACCAACTTATATTTCACAAACGTCTCTGTGCCTGTGATTACTTCTCTCTAAAATGGTTTATAGAGTTGTTGTTATGATTAATAAATGGTTGATAAATACTAGCTATTATAGTATTAAGCATTAATAAGGAAAATTCACTATTACACGTAAATGTTTTAAGTTTGAGTCTCTGAAATTAACTGGCAACTTAATGAAATTTGATTTAAGCACACATTTAGTCCATTTCAATCTATTTAAATGTGTTTCTCTCTTGTACATCTTTTTCTGATGGAGAGCGTGAGTTAGGAAATGAGCCAAAATAGGATATATAATGGATAGCCTCTTTTGGTAGCCAGTCAGACAGAAAGGGGTGGTGATGTCTTCATAGAAGGCATATGGAATTAGGAGTTGGAAGATTTGGGGTCTTGCTCCAAAGATCACTTTGATTATTGGTGAACTTACTTATCTAGTCTCAGCTTTTTAATTAATTAATTAATTATTTTAATTTAGAGATGAGGTTTTACTTTGTTGCCCAGGCTGGAGTGCAGTAACATGATCATACCCGACTGCTGCTTTGAATTCCTGGGCTCAAGAGTTCCTCCTGCCTCAGCCTCCTGAGTAGCTGGGACTACAGGTGTGCACCACCATGCCCAGCAAATTTTTTTTTTTTTTTTGAGACGGAGTCTCGCTCTGTCGCCCAGGCTG
Source organism: Pongo pygmaeus (assembly GCF_028885625.2). Taxonomy (NCBI): domain Eukaryota; kingdom Metazoa; phylum Chordata; class Mammalia; order Primates; family Hominidae; genus Pongo; species Pongo pygmaeus. The sequence goes on from NC_072378.2 coordinate 20,596,721, forward strand.
GAGTGCAGTGGCGCGATCTCGGCTTACTGCAAGCTCCTCCTCCCGGGTTCACGTCATTCTCCTGCCTCAGCCTCCCAAGTAGCTGGGACTACAGGCGCCCGCCACCACGCCCGGCTAATTTTTTTTTTACTTTTAGTAGAGATGGGGTTTCACTGTGTTAGCCAGGATGGTCTTCATCTCCTGACCTCATGATCCACCCACCTCGGTCCCCCAAAGTGCTGGGATTACAGGCGTGAGCAGCTGCGCCCGGCACCCAGCTAATTTTTAAATTTCTTGTAGAGACGGAGTCTTGCCATTTTGCCCAGGCTATTCTCCAACTCCTGGCCTCAAGGGATCCTCCCACTTCAGCCTCCTAAAATGTTGGGATTCCAGGCGTAAGCCACTGTGCCTGGCCTATTCTTAGCTTTTAAATTCTCGTCTATGAAATAACACATTTGACTGTTCCAAAAGTGTGGGGGACAGGTCATCTTCTTTCACACACATTGTCTTTGTAAGGTAAATAAAGTACTATATTAAGAAATGTGAGGTGTGAAATCCTTCTTGAACATTTTTAACTTCACTCCTCCCTATGCTGCTACTCTGCCCCCTCATCAGGCTCTTCTTTAACACACTGCTGTGACCCAGATTGTCTTTATTTATTTCTTCTTGTAGCACTTGTTAGACTCTATTGCAATTATTTATGTATTTGTCTTATTAGACTGATCTTGAGTACAGAGATGGCCCTTGGTTCTTGTATTCAAAGTACCTACCACCATATTTGGCTTATAATAAGCCTCAGTGTTTGTTGAATCAATTTATATCAATATCCATGCCATTCATGAGAAACAAATAAAACTTATTATGTAGAGCATAGAGGTGGTTTCTAATTCGTGTTGCTCTTATTTTTACTGTTAGATGTAAAACATTGAATGATTTGTTACCACCTGGCAGAATTAAATTTAGTATTTTTCTAGTTTAAGTAGTTCAGTTTTTGAGACACTTTTATGAGCCTCACTATATTCATGGCCTTATTGGTGCTTTACAGATTTTGTGATTCATGGGCACTGTAAGTATAGATTTCATGCTTACAGTAATTGAATAAAATAGGCACATTGTTCTTTGTTAGTTTCTTCAGTTGGTTCTTTTAATTTTCCTGTTCTTACTGGTGATTCCTTGAGGCATCTGGCCAGTGTTGGGTATTTCTTCCTGACTCATCATCCCTTCTGCCACCTGCCAAAGGAATGCTTTTACTCTGGTCGTGAGCATTTGGAGTGAGTTAGATTTCATTATTGGTGTAGGCTATGGACCACCTGATAAGTTTAAGCATGTCATACTAATTAGCATTGACTGCCAGCCACCAGAATGCTTAATTCAGGTGCTATGCTGTTTTAATTCTAAAGGTGTTGTGAAGTATGGAAAAATCCTTTACCTGAATATGAAACTAGCTACTAAATTTGGAGTTCTGTCCCTACCCCTGCACCATTTTCCTTTGTGTGAAATTTCAGTTGATTATATTAAATTTACTTTTATATAGTCTTTCAGAATCAGTAGAATTTTTTTCCTTAGATATATCTAAGTCACTCCTTTTTGAGATGATTTAGAAAAGAGGAAATTGAGGATTGGGATTTAAGAAGGGAGAAAAATGGCTGGTAGGTAACATGTAGAAGTTTTAACCTTTCAGCTTAGGAGAGCGATTCTTCTGGGCTTTAATATTTGTATCTGAGAGCTGGGAGGAAGCTGTGTTGGAGGGTGTCTGGGACCTGGTGAGACCTCAGAAAATGAGAATCCATCATAAAGTAAGAAAGGCATAGATGGGACTTAAAAATGTTTGGCTACAGCGAAAGCTTTTTATTTATTTATTTTTATTTTTAATTAATTAATTAATTTTTTGTTGTTGAGACGGAGTCTCCCTCTGTCGCCAGGCTGGAGTGCAGTGGCATGATCTCTGTTCACTGCAACCTCTGCCTCTTGGGTTCAAGCAATTCTTCTGCCTCAGCCTCCCAAGTAGCTGGGACTACAGGCGCCTGCCACCACGCCCAGGTAATTTTTGTATTTTTAGTAGAGACGGAGTTTCACCATGTTGGCCAGGATGGTCTCGATCTCTTGACCTCATGATCCGCCTACCTTGGCCTCCCAAAGTGCTGGGATTACAGGGGTGAGCCACTGTGCCCTGCCAATTAATTTATTTTTTTGAGACGAAGTCTCACTCTATCGCCTAGGCTGGAGTGCAGTGGCGTGATCTCAGCTCACTGCAACCTCCGCCTCCTGGGTTCAAGTGATTCTCTTGCCTTGGCCTCCCGAGTAGCTGGGACTATAGGCATCTGCCACCACTGCCAGCTAATTTTTGAATTTTTAGTAGAGACAGAGTTTCACTGTGTTGGCCAGGCTGGTCTCAAATTCCTGACCTCAGGTGATTCAACTGCCTTGACTTCCGAAAGTGCTGGGATTACAGGTGTGAGTCACTGCGCTGGGTCAGCTTTTTAGAAGGCATTTTATTGCCTCAAGTTAAAAGAAATTTACTCGCCTTTGAATGAAACTGTAGAAGGAAAATCCTCAATTTCCTAGATATCAAGGGATGGTTAGAGAACCCCCAAAAGTGCAGTATTGATCATTACAAACAAAAAGGGTAAAATGTCCCCTTATAGTCTTTTCATTTAGTGCAATATCTTTATTGTGGTAAGTTATAAATTATTGATAGGGGCTTCTGTAGTTTATTTTTCTACTTTTGGTGTCCTTATCCTATCTTCCCACTAGATTAAAAAACTCTCCCCAAATATATTCTGCTGTAGGGATTTTCAGAAATGTTAGCAACCTCATTGGGGAGGAATTACCTCCTACCTGTATTTCTGGAAGGGGAAGCTTATGTGAATCTCTAAAAAGAGAATTATATTGATGTTACAAAGTAAGTACTATAGGTGGAAGAGAGAATAAGAAAAAACTCGATGTTTAAAAGAGAGTCCATTGAGTTACTCTGTGCAAGGCCGACCAACTCACCTTGTGATCTTAGTCAAGCCATGTAATCTCCCTGAGCCTCAGTTTATTCATATATAAAATAAGCAAGTTGAACTCCTCTGTTCCTTGGTTCTTTATAAATTCATTCATTCTTAGATATTCATCATATGCCTGTTGTGCTATGTATTCAGCAGTTGAACAAGACAGATACAGTCTCATCCTTGTAAGAAGACTTCTCTTTCCCCTATCTCTGCTGACCTGTCCTTCTCCCTATTCTCTTATCTAGTAATTGGGTGGATAATGAGGAAATGAAGCAATGTGAAATGCTTAATTACAAATTTGGGGACTCTGTCTGCATTTATGGATGAAGTGGATCGACATTTTGGGGGGAAAAATACCCTGTAAAAACATAGTTGATATATATTAAAAATGTTATTAAAATGAAAAAGTGATTTATCAGTTAGTGGTAAATTAATTGGGTGACTTGTGAGTGAAAATTATTTGACTTGGGGGACAAAATTACTCTCTAGACTGAGCTAGAGAGTAATTTTGTCTAAATTTAGGTATAGCAGATATAAAATGGAAAAGATTTATCTTTCATGTTGAGTAATTTAAAAAAATGCATTTGAGCTTCTTGGGAATAGTTACCCTTCTTGATGTATTTGCTGAAGATCAGATGTAATTTTTAAAAAAATTTTTGGTAGAAAAATGTCTTTCGTATAAGTCAGGCCTATTATGTTGAGATTTATGCCTTCATTCTGGAAAATTGAAATTTTTATCTCATAAAAGAGGAAAATAATTTGAATGAGTTAATAAAAATGAAAGGAGTAAAATTTCACTCAACTTAGAAATACAGTGAGGCATCCAAAATGAAGAAAAATCCCTTATTTGGCTTCTAGATCTAAAATGATATTCTAATCTATGTAGGTTGGTTCAAGAGCACTTTACCCCTGTTGGAGGCAGCCAGGTTAGCTTTATTGAATGTAAATCTCTGACTTCTCCCAGGATACCCATGAAAGCAACTAGATTCATTGGTTATTAGGCAGCAAGAGTAAGTTCAATTTTCTCTAGACTTTTGACAATTAGAGGTTGGTTCTAGCCTATCTAATGCTTAAGTTTCAAGGCTACCTCTATTTGAGACCTGTTTTGGGGAGATAACCTTGTAACACATACATTTTAATGAGTACATTACTTTTACCACCTGCTGAAGTCGACTTGGAGTGACTACTGACCTGAAGTGAATGCCTGTGTTCAATATTAATATGGCATGTCTGGATCCAGACAGCAATCTTTCATTTTGACATGCACATAGTCAGAGTAAATTAATGTTTAAAACCCAAACACTTTAAGTTCAGCCAGTGTGTGCATTCCATAATAATCGTTCAGAAGCAGTTTACATAGAAATGCTGAGTGCTTTCTTATACTTTATTTATCATATGTATTGGGTCCACATTGCAGTACTTGTAACAAGATTTATCTAGTGCTGTTTTTGTTCCTTGTTTTGTGGAGGCTAAAGAAGTTAATTTATTTCAGGATTTAGTCTCTGCATATTTTAAGCAAAATTGTACTTAAAAATCTTCATGTGCCTGGCAAGATAGTAGTCTAATTTCAGTTATATTATTTTTAGATGGAAAAAAAAATCAAGCTAATTCTATACTTTATTTCTGCTCAAATGATCACCAATTTTTGAAAGTATAGTAGTAGTTTAAAAAAAGAAAAAAACTAGGCCCAGATATAGTGTGTGTTTGTGACTACATGTAACAAGGATATTGCTGATTTTCCTTTTCTCTCATACATACCATTTTCTAGTCTTGCTTTTATTGGTTAGAAAACATTCGTGGCAGATGTAGTAATGGGGAAATTATATTAACATTTAAGTATTAAATTAGCTTGTAGCCAGAGTCTCCTTCTAATATGATGACATTTAGCAAGTTCAGGATTTTAAGGACCATGTTGCGCAACTCATTGTTACACATTTCCTGTTTGCCTTTTTTGAAAAAGTATCTAAGATCTGTTTTTTCAGACTGGAAATTTCCATTGTGGATTTCAATGTTGTTGTCGTTTTACCTTGCTGGTCAGTGTTTGTTATTTATGTATTAAGAATATGTAGTATAGTGACCATAATGAGAATAGTAGGTGATTGGAGTTGTATGCATATGACAGTTTTCATAACACTTGCAGTTTAATTTCAATGAAAAACCTCAAGTTATATTTATTAGCTAACATATTTCAGCTAAGGAGTTTTTTATGCTCCAAAAAGATGGCAGATGGAAATGAACCTAATATGTGTTCAAAGAAAGTATGCTGCATTTATTTCAAATTATATCTGATACATCAGCATGATGATTTATATGTTGTCTTAGAATTAAAATAGATGCCATACTTTTACTGTAAAAGTCAAAATTAGATTTCTTCTGTATTTGACAGAATTTATTTTCTGTTCATAAATAAATACAGTATTTGGTTTAGGATGTAGAACATCAAATAACAACTGTTAGATTATGCTTAATATATTTATCATTTTCTGAATTTTAGATGTTCTTAACATCAGAAAAATATGTCCTTTACCCATACAGTGACTTTAGATTAGATTTGGAAGCATTGTACAGAGAAGACCTATTGTTCCTATTGAATAAGGATGCCCTACAGAGATGAGCTTTTTGACCCACTGCTCTTCCAGTAGTGATGGATTTGCACTGATTTGAGCAGAGTATGCCACTTGGTCCTGTTTTTCAGTTGTCCTGTGTGATGGCTGGCTAGCAAAATCAAACATCTGCATTTTGGCTGTGGAAGGCAGTATAACTAGCTGGCTCATACTGGTTCAAATTTGCAACACTGATATGGTTAGTATTGTGGTGTCACTACCTGAATTAACTAGTTGTGGCTAAATTGTTTATATTATATGAACATATTCGTTATTATTCTGCATGGAGAATTTTTGTCCTCATGGGTTGTTTCATAAAGTGTTTTATTAGCTGGGATTAATTGGAAAATAAGCTTTTTAATATGGACCTCTCCCCTAGTCAGAGACTTTGCAAATTATTTCTACAAAAATAAACTATAAAATAGGTGATATAATGGGGCCTATTATTCCTGATTTGATTTTAATTTGCTTCCTTTTATAATTTTTCCACAATAAAACAGAGCCTCTCAGAAAGTAAGAGGATGTAATCCTAGCTCAGGTGGTATAGGGTCCTACGTCTTGAGCTATTATGATGGAAGGTACCCATATACCTCCACTGATAGAAATATGATGGGCAGACATTTTCTTTGGTGAAAAGTAGTTCATAGTTTACTGTGATATCCACTCCTTGGACTTACTTTAGAGGACTGTTTACTGAGGGCAAAATATGTGCATGATTACATATAATCAAGGTTAATTTTTATCAAGGGTCACCATGTTTTTGCTATGGTCTGACAATCATGACCTACATTAAAAGAGCCCTGTGGGTCTGTCTGGTGTATTTTTGCTTGATGTCTGGGTAGTTTATTTCAGATGCTTGTCAGTTTCATTATATATTTTTGTTTGGGGCTCTTGCTGGATTTTCAGGTACACCATAAAAACAGTTCTCTTTGCAGTTAGATTGTCATGAAATAGCTTCTGTTTTATGGTATGAAAACACTCTTTAATCTTGAAGGGTGAGTAATTTTGGGAACATTTTCCATTTGGTGTTGTGTTATGTTCAAATGGTAGGTTATTTTGAAATAGGATAGACTTTGCAGCTAAGATTCCAGATTTAGTTCAGTTAGTTCATTCTTTAGTGAGTTTTTCTTGGGAAAATATTTTGGAATTTTCAGTTCAAATGCGTCCTCCTCATTTAAGAAAAATCCAGATGAGTAGTTGATTTCACAACATAATAACTAAACAGGATTTATAAAGCAGAAATTTACAAATATTTTCTTTTGCTGGGACAAAGGCAATGGTGAAAATTAAAAAAAAATAAAGTTAGGACATTTAGGTAACTCAAAGACAGAACTTAATGGCCGTTAAGATTGGAGTATTTGGTTTTGTAGTTTTTAAACCATATTTAATTTTGGCCATTTCTATCTTATTTAGTAGTTTAAAGGATAAACAGTTCAAACAGTAAGAAAAAAGCAGTTTGTGTTTTGTCAGTTTTCAAGTTTAGATATCAGTAAATCATTGCTGTAGCTTTCTTTATCTTTTGTTTGCACAAAAAACCTGTTAGAATTATGTCTGGGGGGACCATCTGCTGTGGTTCCCAGTCTTGTCAGTGTGATAAGGGATAAGCTGTATAAACAGGGGCACCACAAAAAAAAAAAAAAAAAAAAGGAAAGCAAACTGCTTTTAGAAGGGAAAAAGTATGAATTTAATTTTATAACATAGCCACAGAAATTCATATGATTTTTCTCATAATCTATCAGAATTGAGGTTGTAATATATTTTTTCAGAAACCACAGGTCCAAGTTATTTCTATGGTTTATCTTCACATTAATATGATACCTTTTGATTATAGGGTTTCTATTTTGGAGGTCATAGCTTTTAAAAGTTCTTCGAAAATATTTCAGTATAGCACTTGACATTGCAATATTTTTCACATTGTCTGCTTGGTTTCTGGATCTTTTTTTCCCTAGCCATTAATTTTTCTTTCAGTTGAATCCTCAGAAATCATCCTTTTCCTGTTTCATTTGCAATGAGGTCATGATGCTTCATAAGGAACAAGGCAGTCATTTCCATGGCAACACACTCTATCAAAACATCACAAATCTGTCGTGCCCCTTACCTTTAAACTCTCAAATACTAAGAGGAGGAGGTGTGTAAGGAGCAGCATTGTTCTTACAGCATAACTATAGGTTCAAAGGAGAGGGAAGTCAATTAATTGACTCAAAAGTACCTTAAGTTGACTTAGCTATAGACATATATATGTAAGGAATTTATTTTTTATATTGTATTAAACAGTGTTTTGAGGATGGAAAAATGAACATTCCAAAACACTGATTTAAAGATCTTATTGTCTGTGAGAACTGTGAAAGAAGAATAAATAGCTGAGTTATGTTATACATGTAAACATGTTACACAGTTACACCAGTCATGAGAAGTCTACCTTTGCCTGGAGGCCCCAGCACATGTCTCTGTCAGTCATTTTGGCTTAAGCTAGGATATTTTCAGCATGATAGTGACATCTGTCTTTTAAACAAGTTCCAGAATTTTGTCAATTTTCTTTTTCTTTTTAACCATTAAGAGGAGGTGTTAGCAAGATGGCGTGACTCCTGGATATGGAATAGGAGAACAATTGGTGTTTCATCATTACTGAAAATTTTATGCTTTTTGAAATCAGGTATGAAATATAATAAAAATCAACAGTTTTATGAGATTTTGTGGTAAAGAAATTCTTATTTTATTAACTTCAAGTCTTCTGCATTTTCAGCATTTCATTTTATTCTGTAGCATTTTTACTCCTGGGTAATGCATTTATTTGTGTGACCTGTGAAGATGGTAAATGTTGCAATACTTAGTGCCTTCTGTTTCCCCATGTTCCTTGTAGCAAGCTCTATGCTAGTCCTTATCATAGAACCTACCCATTGTACTTTAGGAGTCAGCTCACAGGACTGACACCTCCCTCTTGACTGTAGCCACCCTGGAGGCAGGAACTTGCTTTTCTCTGCGTGTGGCATGGAGCAGGTGTTCAATAATGTTTGTTGAGAGAACAGTGGTCAGAATGAATGGAATTAGTTGTTTGTGATAACGTTTATTTTCTCTATATGGCACAGGTATATATATATTTTAATTTTTTACTGTGTATGTCTAAAATGAGGTTGAAATTGTTCTCCATACCCGTTTTGTATTTAACAATTTTTTCATAGTGTATTTTGAAATCTTGGTAGGCTATTTCCTTTTGCCTTTTCAGGCCTCCATACGCTCCTACTACGAGAGTACTTCTGTCTCTGTTCCCCATTTCCCTTCATTGTTGACGACCTAACCTTGGTGACCGTAAGCGATCGGTTGTGAGAGAAAGAGCTGTAAGTGGGGAAGGCTTTCCGAGTCTATAGGTACTACCTGGTGGCAGTATTAACACGTTTTTTTTTTTTTCTTTTTCTTGTTTCTTTTTTTTGAGACGGAGTCTTGCTCTGTCACCAGGCTGGAGTACAGTGGCACTATCTCTGCTCACTGCAACCTCCGCCTCCTGGGTTCAAGCGATTCTCCTGCCTTAGCCTCCCCAGTAGCTGGGACTACAGGGGCACGCCACCACGCCCAGCTAATTTTTGTGTGTTTTTAGTAGAAACAGGGTTTCACCATGTTGGCCAGGATGGTCTCGATCTCCTGACCTCGTGATTTGCCCACCTTGGCCTCCCAAAGTGCTGGGATTGCAGGCATGAGCCACCGTGCCTGGCCTAACACGTTTTATTATGAACTATTTGACAGAGAAAAGGATTAAGAGAATAAGGACCATTTATATATCACCTACCCAGATTTAGAAATAAAACATTACTGATATAGCTGCAGCCCTCCATGTATGGGGCGGGGGGTTAGGTGGGAGTATATTTTTCATTTTCACTTTGTACCTTTTTGCTCTAGAAAAGCTTCAGACTTCAAAAGAAATCTTTCCTTGCTCTGTGCTTTCATAGTACTACCCCAGGCCTAAGTGTATTATTGAACCTGCCAATGTATTATAACCATCTGTTCAGATGTCTGTCACCTCTACCAGGCTGTACTTCATCTTTGTGTTTTCAGTACCGTACATAATAGCTAGAATGGAATAGGTGCTCAGTAAGTGCTTGTTGTGTGAATGACTGAATGAATGAATAGGTACAATTATTTTCTCAAAATACCATGTTAATGTAGGATTCTGTTGAGCAAAACTATTTCCTTGTCTAGCCCATAGTTACAGGGCCTTGGTGCTCTGATTTGAACAAATTGAATTAAACATAAAATCCTGTAGAACAGATGCATTTACAAGTCTCTGCTCACACAGCTGCTGGTCTATTTAATAAAAACATTGCTGTTTTGATTGGGTATTCATAGTCTTTCTTTTTGTTAACTCTATTAGTATCATGGTATAAGCAGACTACAGTCTAGGGAAGATGAGTGGAAGAATGAGCCAGTGATCAGAACTCAGAGAGACAATAGGAGATGGATGTCAAGAAGATGGATGGAGAAAATGTTTTAGTCTTAGGTGTAGTTACAATAAAAAGAACAATTACATGTATTTGTCTTCCCTGGACTACATGTCATAAATCTCTGACTCCATATTTCTTATGCAATTATTGTAACCTTCCTTCCCCTAAATCACCTAAGTGTGTATAACATTCCTACTCTAAATTACAAAAAATCGATACTGATGCATTTGCTTTTTAAATTTTTAAAAATTCAGGTATAATTTATATCCAATAAAATGCATAGATCTTAAGCGTTCAGTTGAGTGATTTTTTTTCCCATTTATGTACGTATGTAAACGCTACCCCAAATAAGGTAGGGGATATTTCCATCACCCCAGAAAAATTTTTCCTACCCCTCTCCCATCAACCCTCCTTTTCCCTTCCCCTCCCCTCTGCAGCAGCCATTTTCTGATTCTGATTTCACTTGTTCTTGGGAGTCATATTAATGGAATCATAGTATGTACTTTTGTGTCTGGCTTCTTTTATTCAAGATACTGTTTTTGGATTCATCCATGTTCCATGTATAAATTCGATTTGCTTCTAGCAACAGAAATGTGTATACTAGCAATCAAATACAAATTTATTTTTACCTTAAAGTTGAGAGATTGAGTAGTGCTTTTTTAGGAGGATTGTTAGTAGACTTCCACAACAACTCAATATATAGAGTGCCAGTCCCTACGCTCAGTGCTTTACACACATTATCTTATTTATTGTGTTTTGTGATTGTTTGTTTAGTTGTTTACTTAATTCTCTATGGCAGACACGTTCGGTGAAAGCATTGACATCCGATGAAGAAGTTGACTTGATGTTTGACAAGAGAAACTGTCTTGTGATATAAAGTTCTGATTGTTTTCTCAGGACTAAGTACTAAGCACTGTTTATGGCAGGCATTGATGAGCTTAAAGCATGAAACAGGAGGAAAAGTGTAAAAGGACAATGGAAGAGAGTTACTGGGTGGGAAAGAAAGAAGTGCAGTAGCTAGTTTAGATTCCTCTTATACAGTCTGTGATGAAACTTTTGAGGCAGAGTCTCGCTCTGTTGCCGAGGCTGGAGTGCAGCAGCAGCACAATCTCGGCTCACTGCAACCTCCGCCTCCTGGGTTCAAGCGATTCTCCTGGCTCAGCCTTCCGAGTAGCTGGCATTACGGGCCTGCACCACCATGCTTGGCTAATTTTTATATTTTTTTGGTAGAGACAGGGTTTCAACATGTTGCTCAGGCTGGTCTTGAACTCCTGACCTGAAGTGATCCACCTGCTTCGGCCTCCCAAAGCACTGGGATTACAGATGTGAGCCGCTGAGCCCGGCAAAATTGCCTTTCTTCATAGCAGAAAGTTGCAAAATATACATGAATGAAAGTATATTACATACAATACGGACGCCTGAAAAAAAGCATATATAAATTGTGCTTAGCCTCTCAAAGGTGCTTGTAATCAGTGCCCTTATTTTTGTTCAGAATTATTATCAACCCAGTTTTGAGTTTTTACGTATAGCTTTTGTTTTACTAGCACATATGTAATACCTGTTATGGTGCGAGTTCATTGTCCTAATTGCTTTATGTATATTAATTCTCAAAACTCTTGTGAAGTGGGAATTTTTTCTGTTTTTTAGTCCCTGTTTTCCCCATGAGGATACTGATGCAATACGAGGTTAAAGAACTAGACCAGAGTCACATAGGTAGTGCAGGTGGAGCTGGAATTCTAACCTGGCTGGTCTGATTTCAGAGCCCGTGCTCTTAATCACTGCACCGTGTGCCTCAGCCTCCCCTCCCCCTAACATGCTGCTCATTCGTCCTTTATCCTAGGGATGATGCTGGTTGAGTATTTCAAGGTTTGTAAAGATTGACAGTATCAAAACAGATGTAGCAACTGGGACTTTGATAATTTCTGTAATTCACAAAATAGATCTTAAAATTGCATAATTCTGTGTTTTGTAGGGGAGGGAAGGATATGTAGGAAGGGATGATTTATAATTTGAAATCTGGCAGCAGTAGAGCAAGTACCTTAAGCCTTAGCAAAGCTAATTACATAACCAATTTTGTGCTTATTCAAGGCTGTATTTATAGTAGATTGGTGTTTCTTAGCTAGTTGGTCGTAGACCCTGGGAGTGAGAGACCACAGGGTGGTCTGTGAATGTATGTATGTTTGAATTAGGCAATGGCAATTGGAAGTATTTTATTACCACATGAGGTCCTTGTACTCAGATTGGGCAAACCTGCAGTAGGTTGTTGACATTTGTGAATCTAACATTTGGGGTTTCGATTATTTTCAGGCCCCCAGAAAGTCCATGACATTCAGTAGTTTGTTATGAAAATAATATCAGTTTCATAGAGTTGTGGGCTTCTGAGAATTAAATAAAAATAATGTATGTAGGTGTTAGCTGCTGGAAGGCTGGAATACAGATTCTAGTCATTTGGTGAGTGAGTGAACCTAGCAGAGGTCCTCCCGTGTCTGCTTGTGACATTCTGCCTTTGGGAGTCTCAGAATGCATCAGTGATTGTGCCGTGGGTGCACTATTATGGCCACTTCTCATCCTTGCTGGACTGTGAGTCTTCTCTAGACTCAGGGCTTCAGAGTTACTTCTGCCCCTATGTCCTTCATGGAACACTTACTTTTTACTTCTGTTTGGTCTTTCAATATAAAGTTCCTTTATTTTTAATTACCAAACTTCCCTCTCCAGGTTATAAGTAAGGTTGTTTTTGGCCATCACCTTTCTTAGCTATGGGTTAAAGCATTCTGGGTACTATTTTCTCCTTTTTATCACCATGCCATAGCCCTTGTGTCTCTCCCTTCAACTCATGGTTAGGTTGGTTTCATTGGCACTTTACTTTTTTTTTTTGAGACAGAGTTTCGCTTTTGTTGCCCAGGCTGAAGTGCAATGGTGTGATCTCGGCTTACTGCAACCTCCGCCTCCTGGGTTCAAGCGATTCTCCTGCCTCATCCTCCTGAGTAACTGGGATTACAGGCATGCGCCACCATGCCCGGCTAATTTTCTATTTTTAGTAGAGATGGGGTTTCTCCACGTTGGTCAGGCTGGTTTCGAGCTCCCGACCTCAGGTGATCCACCCACATCGGCCTCCCAAAGTGCTGGGATTACAGGCATGATACTTTTAATTTTTAAACCTTAAAATACATTATTAATTTTTCCAAGAGAAGCCCCGATATTTTTGTAGCTTGGCCTCCAGAGCCTCAGTTATCCCTGATGTAGTAGATCATCTCCTTGCTTCCAACTAAAGTGGAGCATTGGATGTTGTTTGTTAAGGAGTGATTTTCCCATTTACTAACTCATAAAATTTGCTGACTGTGTTTTTTGGTAAGAAGCCTTGTAATGCTTTGAAATTCATAAGAGTCATTTTCATAGTCCATGCAATATACACTTACGGTGTAAAAGATACTGAGTTAGATGCTGTAGGGGCCCCAGAAATGAAGCCCTGTCTTTCATTCTTACAAAGTGTTCATCCTTTTAAGTTCCTTGTTAATGTTTGGGGCAAACTAAATATAATTTTTTTGTTAGACTTTAGGTAAATATTTGAGGAAAAATTTTATATGCTGTATTAAATTTTTATTTTATCACAAGTTTCATTAACTTTCATTTTTAATGCCATTCTTTATGAAATGTCAGTGTTAAAGTGACCCCAGTAGTGTGACAGGCAAAAGGGTCAGTAATGATGGCTTCTTTAGTAGCCTTCAGAACTGAGCAGTTTGAGATTAACAGCCAATATGAACTGCGTGCAGTAATCATTAAAATAGAATCTCCAGTTTTGGTATGATTTTATGTATCTATAATTTATAATAAATGTCTTGAAGTTGCAGGTTTTTTTCCTTTGCAATGAATCAATAAATTATCTCACAACCCTTAACCCCAAGTTTTTGCTTTAGCAATTCAGGATAATGCCAAAAACTTACTTAGCTTTTACTCTGTGCCAGGCGTTGTTCTGAACGCTGTACATACAATGCTGTCTCGTAGACCCTGGATTTGGAAAGCCCCCCAATCCCTTTATAAAGCGTATGTATAAGTTGTATAGATAAGTGTATTTTCAAAAGTAAACATATAAAAATTCATAATTGATATTTGAGGATCAAATATTTTCCTCATTTATGTATCTAACCCACAAAAATTAAATTTTTTTTACAAGATATTTTATGGAGACCTTTACATTTATATGAAGTAAAATTTAATATGTTCCTTAACTACCCAATATATTTGAGTATCTGTGAGATATGCTATGTGCTGAGGGATACAATTAAAAAATAGAAAAGATTTGATCCTTGTCTTTATTTTTTCAATTATTTCAGGTGGCAAACACAGATGGTCACAATATAATGTGACACCTCCATTTTCCCAATGAGAATATTAAATTAATTGTTTTGGCTAACTTGAATATATAAACTTTAGAGATGAAGATGAATTTCTCTATATTTATTTAAGTTATACATACATATTTAAAATAGCATTATATGAGATAATTTTCAAATGTAACTCTTCTCTCCTGGCTTTCCATGAAGCAATTTTATCTAAACTCTTCAAATGCATCTTTGACGTATGAGGGTTTTTTCCTCTCTAGAACCTCTTTTTGAGTTGTCTGACACAGTTTTCTACAGTTCCATTTGACTTGTCTGAAATCCAACCTATTTTGAATATATTTACGTTGTGGTCACTGGAAATTTTCTCTCAGGAGCCCCTCCATTCTCATTATTAAAGATCAGCTGGTTTTCTCTTTCCTCCTATAGAAGCACGTATGTTGATCTCTGTAGTTTAGGCTCTTATTATAATACTTAAAAAAAAGTCATTTTTGCAAGGCTTGTTTACAATGAAATCCAATATTTGCCAATGTGAGGCAATATCCCTAGGAGTTAAATCTGCATTAAATCTCATCGCAGCTTTTACTGCAATTTTTACTGATTCAGATGATTGTTTCCGGGGGAGTTCTCTAAGCTTCCACAGATCCTGTTACTTAGGGTAATGTCTTCTCCAAGTGGTACTCTGTTATTCAAAGTAGGACTGGAGAGAGTAAAAAGAGGTTCTGGTAATAAGAAAGACTTTCTATGGACTTTATTAATAGAAATAGAAAACAATTTCCTATTTTCTGAGGGATTTTTTTTGGGAAAAGTAAACTTTACCTTACACTTGGGCATTTGTTGAGTTGCCAGCTAACATCTCTTAGCGGGGAGTTGGTAGATAGGTTCTATTTAACCGAGTGTTTTTCATGCCGTTCTATTCCCTACTGCATACTGCTTTGCCTTGCCATGAAGTGTACTCTTTTTACCCAATTCCTCATTTTCATATTTCTGTTTTCATAGTATCTTGTTAGACTTTTACTTCTTGAGTCAGATGAAGAAAACTCAATCAGTATTGATGTCTTCAGTATCATAAATATCTGTAACTCTTATTTTGAATGCAAGAGTAATGTTCTGATGTACTGCTAAGATTCTACCAAATTGACTTTCAGTACATATTGATGTATTTCTGGAATGAATGTTCCTGTGATCTTGGCTTGCAGATGAAAACCTTAATATTTGAATCAGACTGGTGCAATGTGGAAAGACAAAATACACACTTGAAATATTTGCATGATAATCTACAGAACAAAAACGTTCAGTGGGAGTGGTGATAGAATGTTTCCAGGATCAACACTTGAATGCTGTGAGAGAACTATTTTTTTTTTAATGGATGGCAGGTGGCAGAGTTGAAAAACAGGTTTTTATAATGGAAATGCTAAGAGTCTTAGCTATAGGAGTATGAATGGTATTGTTACAATAGATATAATAGATGTATTGCATTATCTTATCTCATCAGACACTTTTGTTAGTAAAAGCGCCCCCCCCACTAGTTTCAGTCTGCTCTTGAAGAGAATCACTCCTCTCAACAATTTTTGCTACTTACAAAATTTTTGAGATTCAAGATATCTTTAATCTGTCGAGTTTCAGCAGATTTAATAAGCATAAATTTATTTTATTAAAAATATTTGAAGTCAGGAAAGTAAGCATAGGAAACAGACCAGATGTAATTCAGATTACAGGATTTGGATTTGCCCCTTTAATGAACGTCAGCTATGCTGGCAATATTCTGCTGGTTTCCTTTTTTTTTTTTTTTTTTAACATTACTACTCATATTTCACATTTGATTTGTTTTCAATATCCTTACTCTTAGGAAGGGGCTTAGGAAATTGAATTACATTTTATATGTTTAGTTCCTAATCTCATTCTTATTTTAATATCTGTTCAAATTCTTAAGGCTTTTTGTAAATAGGGGTCTGTGGTGTCTGTAAGTCTGGGGGCCCAGGAGGGAGTCTCACACAGGAGTCCAGTTTGATCACAGTGGATAGGGTACTCTACAGTGTGCTTAAAGGCAAGGGGGCTCTAAGAAAGAGCAGCCCTGGTCAGTCTGTTCTGAGAAAGCAGGGCAGTGTCTGAGAGATGAGTTAAAATAGGAGTGAGTAGTCACCATTTTGGGATATTAGACAGGAAGTGCTTTCTGTACATGCAGGCTGGAAATGCACACAACCCTCCTGCCCCATCTGTGAGCAGTCCAGTGTGGGGAGAGGAAGGAAGGTGGGATGTGGTTGGTGATAACTGTGATCCCTTTTCTTCTCTATAATGCTGAGTGTTCACAATGGAGAACTGACTGGTGAGTCCTTGGTGAGTTAAGGCTTAAGCTGAGGTCCCTGGGTAGTTAGGTAGTTCTAAGAATGTATTTGTTCAATAGAACTTTTGAATAACTTCACTTAGCTAGCTTGTTAGTGCTAGGAACCCAAAGATGACAAACAGCCCATTCCTCTGAAAAACTGTGACTCTAGTGAGGTTCATAGTTATTTAGACCTGCCAGATAAGAATACCACTTTTCCCCACACCAAATCTACCTGCTGGAGTGAATTTATTTCATGTAGACTCTGAGGTCCCTCTGTTGCTTTTGATAACGTGCTGTCATCTGAGGCCAGCTCCATTACTTGTGTACTCATCCTCTCTCCCACGCCAAGGTCATTGTTCCTGCAGTTTTCTGCTTTCTCTGTTGGATCATTTTCCTTCTTTGCTGGATCATTCCTATCATCAAACATTCTGTGATATATCCTACCTTAAGCTAATCTTGTTTCTTTTTTTTTTTTTTTTTTTTTCAGACAGAGTCTCGCTCTGTCGCCCAGGCTGGAGTGCAGTGACGTCATCTCGGCTCACTGCAAGCTCCGCCTCCCAGGTTCACACCATTCTCCTGCCTCAGCCTCCCCAGTAGCTGGGACTACAGGCGTCCGCCACCACGCTAATTTTTTTTTATTTTTAGTAGAGCTGGGGTTTCACCGTGTTAGCCAGGATGGTCCCGATCTCCTGACCTCGTGATCCGCCCGCCTTGGCCTCCCAAAGTGCTGGGATTACAGGCGTGAGCCATCGTGCTCGGCCGATAATCTTGTTTCTTGACACCACATTCTTATTCTCTAACTTCTTCATACCACATTCTTCCTCTCCAACTATTCCATTTTTTCTTTCTCTATAATAGCAAAATTCCTTGGAAGGACCTGCTGCTTCTCTTTCTGTTTCTAGTTCACTCTACGGAGGCCCTTTTACTTGAAAGTGCTCTCATCAAGTTCACCAATGACCTTTGCTTGGCCAAATGCAAATGCCACTTCTCAGTCCTTATCTTATATAGTCTTTGTCTGTTAGCATTTGCCACAGCTTTTCACTCTTTCCTTCTGGAAATACTGTGGACTTCTGGACACTACTCCCTCTTGCTTATTGGTTCTCTTCCTATTTCACTGGCTGCCCCTTCAGTCATCTTTGCTGGTTCCTTCTTATCATACTGAAATGTTGGAGCATCCCCAAGGCACTTTATTTTACTTTTCCACCTATACTCACTTATTTGGGTTTTTATAGAGTCCCACAGCTTTTCTTTTAGATACTTTATGCTGATGCTTTTTTTTTTTTTTTTTTTCGGAACCCTGGGCTCTCTGCTTACGTATCATCTGAATTTGGATCTTTAAAAGGCATGTCTATTTACCATGTCCAAAACTACTAATCTCCCCCACAAATCTGCTGCTCCATGTTCTTCATATCTCAGTAAAAGGATTGTGTGTCTTTTCAGTTGCTTGAGCCAAAGACTTTGGAGTCAAGGGTAACTACTTGTTTCCACATCACACACTGAGTCTATCAGCAAATCCTGCTGGCTCTACCTTTAAGCATATCCATAATCCTGTCATTTTTATCGCCTTCACTTAGGCTACCACTGTGGTCTAAGCCAGCATCATCTTGCCTGGATTATAATAGTTACCTGTTTTATCTCCTAGCTTTTCCCTCAACCATCTGTTTTCCACACAGCGATCAGAGATTCTTCGAAAACCTAAGTCAGACTATTTTACTTTTCTGTTCAAAATTCACAATGCTGTCTAGTACAACTTTCTGCAAAAATGGAAGTGCTCGGCCAGGCACCAGGTGGCTCACTCATGTAATCCCAGTGCTTTGGGAGGCCAAGGTGGGTGGATCACCTGAGGTCAGGAGTTCGAGAACAGCCTGGCCAATATGGTGAAACCCCATCTCTAATAAAAATACAAAAATTAGCCAGGCGTGGTGGCCAATGCCTATAATCCCAGCTACTTGAGAGGCTGAGGCAGGAGAATCACTTGAACCCGGGAGGCGGAGGTTGCAGTGAGCCGAGATCACGCCACTGCACTCCGGCCTGGGTGACAAGAGTGAAACTCTATCTCAAAACAAACATTAAAAAAAGGAAGTGCTCTAATCTGTGCTAATATGGTAGCCACTGGCCATGTGTCTATTAAGTACTTCAGATCCGGCTAATGCAACTGAGGCACAGAATTTTAAATTTTATTTTAATTGATTTAAATGTAAGTATCCACATGAGTGGAAGCCAAAATTTTTATCATGTTCTGAGGTTTACAAAGGCCAGATGAACTGAACCCCTTTTCTACTTCTCTTGACTTCATCTCCTGCTACCACTGCCACCCTCATTTTCTTGCTCTTCTTTGAATATACCAAGCATGTGCTTGCACTTGCTATTCCCTCATGCCTGGAATGTTCTTCCTCCAGGGGTCTTTTTTTTTTTTTTTGAGACGGAGTTTTGCTCTTTTTGCCCAGGCTGGAGGGCAATGGCAAGATCTTGGCTCACTGCAACCTCCACCTCCCGGGTTCAAGTGATTCTCTTGCCCCAGCCTCCTGAGTAGCTGACATTACAGGCATGTGCCACCACGCCTGGCTAATTTTTGTATTTTTAGTAGAGATGCGGTTTTGCCACTTTGGCCAAGCTGGTCTCGAAATCCTGACCTCAGGTGACCCACCTGCCTTGGCCTCCCAAAGTGCTGGGATTACAGGCATGAGCTACCACGCCCGGCCTCCTTCTTTTCATTTTAGGGGATGAGAGTTCGAAGCTAACAGATAATAAAACTCATCAATTATCTACAAACCAAGAATCCGAATTGTTGAGATTTTCATTTTAAAAGAGAAGATCTAGTTAGGTTTATATGATAATCTTGAACTGCTGCAAAACAGATGCTGTGGGCTGGGCATGGTAGCTCATGCTTGTATTCCCAGCACTTTGAGAGGCTGAGGTGGGAGGATCGCTTTAGCCCAGGAGTTTGCCACCAGCCTGAGCAACATAGTGAGACCCTATCCTTACAAAAAATTAAAAAATTAGCTGAGTGTGGTGGTGCCCACCTGTAGTCCCAGCTACCCTGGAGGCTGAGATGGCAGGATTGCTTGAGCCCCAGATTTTGAGGCTGCAGTGAGCCATGATCATGCCACTGCACTCCAGCCTGGGCAACAGAGTGTGACCCTGTCTGAAAACAAACAAACAAACCGCCCCCCTCAAAAAACCAACTCAATACACCAGAACCAAACCCCCCCCAAAAAAATCCCAGAAGTTGGGTACTGTGGCTCATGCTAGTAATCCCAGCACTTTGGGAGGTTAAGGTGGGCAGATTGCTTGAGCCCAGGAGTTCGAGACCAGCCTGGGCAACATAGCGAGACCCTGTTTCTGTGAAAAATACAAAAATTTGGCCAGGCATGGTGGCATGCACCTATGGTCCCAGCTGCTCAGGAGGATGAGTGGAAGTTGCTGTGAGGCAAGATCATGCCACTGCACTCCAGCCTGGGCGACAGAGCAAGACCCTGCCTCAAAACAAAACAAAATGAAACAAAAACACCACAAAAACCAACCAAACAAAAAATTGTTGCTGTGGGAATATTTGATGAGTTTAATACTTGTTAATAGTATTAATAGTTAATAGTATCTAGTAGAGATAATTAAGGCTGATCCTTGATTCCCTTTCCCTAGCATTTTATTGTGGTTCCTTTAGGTGTTCTCGATGTTGAGTGAACTTTTCAAAAATACTCTTCCTTCTCTATAACCCAAAGAGTATATTCTTCAAAGCTACCTTCTACATGACTCCCTCACCCAAAAATTCGTCTTTGCTTCTAGCAGCCTACGCTACTTATTTCTTTGAGCCCACCTTTGAATTTAGGACTTGTAAAATTATAAACATTTATAAATGTTTGATCTCTATGTCCATGGAACAGCTTTAAAAATCTTTAATCTCTGAGATGAGGCAGTCAAGAATAAGGCATCTTCGATTACAGAATCTCTTTGAAGTTTTCTTTCTATTTCAGGTTTTCCCTCTAGCACTCCTACGTTCAGTAGCTCTAAGGTAGATTTTTTTAATTAATCTTTTTCCCTTTTGCTTAGGTATCCTTGGCAGTCTTTCAAAAGTTAAGAGGCAACATTAGTAAAATTATATTTTCAAACTTTATCATTTTCGAACTCTGTTTCTCTAGTAAGTTCATGAGATAGAGACCTCCTTTTAAAATAATCTCATCTATTTTACATTTTAATGCTGTTTCTGTTGTAGATATTACAGTCCTAAAAATGTGTTATTTTCTTTGAGTAGACTGGAAAGCTCAAATTAATCAATATGTCTCCAGCCTAGCTACCATCCATGTCTGTTTTATAGGATTATATACTTTTTGTTTTATAAAATGAAAAGTTTGAAATCTTGTAATATTTTCATTTGTGGTTTTATGTGACTCAAACAGTCTTGGTTCAGGTGATTTAAAAATATCACTACAAAAAAAAGATATCTTGCTTATTTTTCATTCATGTAGTCCTGTGTGAAATTATTGGTGGTCTTTCTGTCTCCGTGAATATCTACAGCCACACAGAGAAATTTTCTTTGCCTTTTGTTATCAGATTCACATATTATGAATGTTCAGGCTAGATAGCATTGATTGGAACCATTAAAATACTAAAGATACTAGTAAAGAAAAAGATACTAATCACGAAAAAAATACTAATCTTGCATATTAATCTTGTTTTTACTTCAGTGTTAGTAAAAACACTAGTAAAAAGCAGTTAGTTACTTCCTTTTTATTTTGTATTTGACATTACACACACATGTTCTGCACGTTCTGAGAAGAAAGTGTCAGATTGCTTCCTATTTGAGTTTAGATGCAATTGCTACTCTTGCTGAAAGCCAATGAAATTGAAAGACTTAGCTTTGTAAGTAGAATTTCTGTTTCTTTAACTCTGTAGTTGATAATATTGTTTCTCAAGTTTCCTTTGGCAGGTATTCTCAGGGAACGTTCCAGGATCTTGTAATGCTTCTTGTTTGATTAGAAAATGATTAATTACATGCCTTTCAGCTCTTTAGGAAAGTGGACGGCCTTCACATCAGTGGGATTGAATTCAGAAAAAGAACCTACTACTAAAAGTACTTTCGTAATTATTTTATTAGTTTTTCTCATATTTCAGTGAAATGCTAAAAATGATGTCCAAATTTATGTTTAAAGTTTCACAGAATTGTACACTGACTTTAAAATTGCATTGCTTTATTTTAAGGATTAGAGAAATGGTAGTGCACGGGTTAAGAATTTGGGTGATGGCACCAGGCTGTGTAAGTCCAAGAGCCACTTTGCTTGCCGTGTGACTTTGAGAAAGCTGTTCCATCTCTTTGTCCCCAGTTTTCTCATCTATAAAATGAGGATAATAGTGCTTATTCCATATGACAGTTATAAGTAGTAAATGAATTTAAATTAAAATATTTAAGGTACTTAAAAGTGCTCATAAAAGTAGTAGGCTGCTTATTGTATTGTACTAATATTAATGAAGTATTAACAGTTGTTAATACTGTGTTTTAATTCTTGCTCTTTCATTTGATAGTCATATGACTGTCCCCAGGTTACTTTACTTTCAGTCTCATTTTTCATCTTTAAAAACAAGATTATATTATGTTGTATCTAATAAGGCCATCATGATGATTCTAGACTAGATATGCAAATTACCTACTATGTACAGAGTAAGGGCACCATAATTTTATTTTTTTGTTTTTATTTTTTATTTATTTTATTTTATTTTATTATACTTTAAGTTCTGGGATACATGTGCAGAATGTGCAGGTTTGTTCAAAACATAGGTATACACGTACCACGGTGGTTTGCTGCACCCATCAACCCGTCATCTACATTAGGTATTTCTCCTAATGCTCTCCCTCCCCTAGCCCCCCACTCCCCAACAACCCCCAGTGTGTGATGTTCCCCTCCCTGTGTCCATGTGTTCTCATTGTTCAGCTCCCACTTATGAGTGAGAACATGCAGTGTTTGGTTTTCTGTTCCTGTGTTATTTTGCTGAGAATGATGGTTTCCAGCTTCATCCATGTCCCTGCAAAGGACATGAACTCATCCTTTTTATGGCTGTATAGTATTCCATGGTGTATATGTGCCACATTTTCTTTATCCAATCTATCATTGATGGGCATTTGGGTTGGTTCCTAGTTTTTGCTATTGTGAAAAGTGCTGCAGTAAACATACGTGTGCATGTGTCTTTATTGTAAAATGATTTATAATCCTTTGGGTGCATACCAAGTAATGGAGTTGCTGGGTCAAATGGTATTTCTGGTTCTGGATCCTTGAGGAATTGCCACACTGTCCTCCACAGTGGTTGAACTAATTTACACTCCCATCAACAGTGTAGAAGCGTTCCTATTTCTCCACATCCTCTCTGGCATCTGTAGTTTCCTGACTTTTTAATGATCGCCATTCTAACTGGTATGAGATGGTATCTCATTGTGGTTTTGATTTGCATTTCTCTACTGACTAGTGATAATGAGCTTTTTTTCATATGTTTGTTGACCACATAAATGTTTTCTTTTGAAAAGTGTCTGTTCATATTCTTCGCCCACTTTTTGATGGGGTTATTTTTTTCTTGTATATTTGTTTAAGTTCTTTGTAGATTCTGGGTATTAGCCCTTTGTTAAATGGATAGATTGCAAAAATTTTCTCCCATTCTGTAGGTTGCCTGTTCACTCTGATGATAGTTTCTTTTGCTGTGCAGAAGCTCTTTAATTTAATTAGATCCCATTTGTCTATTTTGGCTTTTGTTGCCATTGCTTTTGATGTTTTAGTCATGAAGTCTTTGCCGATTCCTGTGTCCTGAATGGTATTGCCTAGGTTTCCTTCTAGGGTTTTTATGATTTTAGGTCTTATGTTTAAGTCTTTAATCCATCTTGAGTTAATTTTTGTATAAGGTGTAAGGAAGGGGTCCAGTTTCAGTTAGGGGTCCAGTTTCAGTTTTCTGCATATGGCTAACTAGTTTTCCCAACACCATTTATTAAATAGGGAATCCTTTCCCCATTTCTTGTTTTTGTGAGCTTTGTCAAAGATCAGATGGTTGTAGATGTGTGGCATTATTTCTGAGGCCTCTGTTCTGTTCTGTTGGTCTATATATCTGTTTTGGTTCCAGTACCATGCTGTTTTGGTTACTGTAGCCTTGTAGTATTGTTTGAAGTCAGGTAGCCTGATGCCTCCAGCTTTGTTCTTCTGCTTAGGATTGTCTTGGCTATACGGGCTCTTTTTTGGTTCCATATGAAATTTAAAGTAGTTTTTTCTAATTGTGTGAAGAAAGTCAATGGTAGCTTATTGGAGATAGCATTGAATCTATAAATTACTTAGGACAGTATGGCCATTTTCATGATATTGATTCTTTCTATCCATGAGCATGGAATGTTTTTGCATTTGTTTGTGTCCTCTCTTATTTCCGTGAGCGGTGGTTTGTAGTTCTCCTTGAAGAGGTCCTTTACATCCCTTGTAAGTTGGATTCCTAGGTATTTTATTCTCCTTGTAACAATTGTGAATGGGAGTTCACTCCTGATTTGGCTTTCTGTTTGTCTGTTATTGGTGTATAGGAATGCTTGTGATTTTTGCACACTGATTTTGTATCCTGAGACTTTGCTGAAGTTGCTTATCAGCTTAAGAAGTTTTTGGGCTGAGACGATGGGGTTTTCTGAATATACAATCATGTCATCTGCAAACAGATAATTTGACTTCCTCTCTTCCTATTCGAATATCCTTTATTTCTTTCTCTTGGCTGATTGCCCTGGCCAGAACTTCTAATAGTATGTTACTGTGTTGAATAGGAGTGGTGAGAGAGGGCATCCTTGTCTTGTGTGGGTTTTCAAAGGGAATGCTTCCAGCTTTTTTTTTTTGAGACAGAGTCTCGCCCTGTTGCCCAGGCTGGAGTGCAATGGTGCAATTTTGGCCCACTGCAACCTTCACCTCCTGGGTTCAAGCGATTCTCCTGCCTTAGCCTCCCACATGGCTGGGATCACAGGCATGTGCTACCATGCCTGGCTAATTTTTTGTGTCTTTAGTAGAGACGGGGGTTCACCATGTTGGACAGGCTGTCTAGAACTCCTGACCTTGTGATCCACCCGCCTCGGCCTCCCAAAGTGCTGGGATTACAGGTGTGAGCCGCTGTGTCCGGCCTCAGCTTTTGCCCATTCAGTATGATATTGGCTATGGATTTGTCATAAATAGCTCTTATTATTTTGAGATAGGTTCCATCAATACCTAGTTTATTGAGAGTTTTTAGCATGAAGGGGTGTTAAATTTTATTGAAGGCCTTTTCTGCATCTGTTGAGATAATCATGTGTTTTTTGTCATTGGTTCTGTTTATGTGATGGATTACATCTATTGATTCGCGTATGTTGAACCAGCCTTGCATCCCAGGGATGAAGCCAACTTGATCGTGGTGGATAAGCTTTTTGATGTGCTGCTGGTTTTGGTTTGCCAGTATTTTATTGAGGATTTTTGCATCGATGTTCATCAGGGATATTGGTCTGAAATTTTCTTTTTTTGTTGTGTCTCTGCCAGGTTTTGGTATCAGGATGATGCTGGCCTCATAAAATGAGTTAGGGAGGAGTCCTTCTTTTTCTGTTGTTTGGAATAGTTTCAGAAGGAATGGTACCAGCTCCTCTTTGTACCTCTGGTAGAATTTGGCTGTGAATCCACATGGTCCTCGGCTTTTTTTTGGTTGGTAGGCTATTAATTACTGCCTCAATTTCAGAATTTGTCATTGCTCTGTTCAGGGATTTGACTTCTTCCTGGTTTAGTCTTGGGAGGGTGTATGTGTCCAGGAATGTATCCATTTCTTCTACAGTTTCTAGTTTATTTGCATAGAGGTATTTATAGTGTTCTCTGATGATAGTTTGTATTTCTGTGGGATCAGTGGTGATCTCCACTTTGTCATTTTTTATTGCGTCTATTCGATTCTTCTCTCTTCTTTATTAGTCTGGCTGGTGGTCTATTTCATTAATCTTTAAAAAAAAAACCCAGCTCCTGGATTCACTGATTTTTTGAAAGGTTATTCGTCTCTCTATCTCCTTCACTTCTGCTCTGATCTTAGTTATTTCTTGTCTTCTGCTAGCTTTTGGATTTGTTTGCTCTTGCTTCTCTAGTTCTTTTAATTGTGATGTTAGGGTGTCAATTTTAGATCTTTCCCGCTTTCTCCTGTGGGCATTTAGTGCTATAAATTTCCCTCCAAACACTGCTTTAGCTGTGTCTCAGAGATTCTCGTACATTGTGTGTTTGTTCTCATTGGTTTCAAAGAACTTATTTATTTCTGCCTTAATTTTGTTATTTACCCAGAGTCATTCAGGAGCAAGTTGTTCAGTTTCCATGTAGTTGTGGGGTTTTGAGTGAGTTTCTTAATCCTGAGTTCTAATTTGATTGCACTGTGGTCTGAGAGACTGTTTGTTATGATTTCTGTTCTTTTGCATTTGCTGAGGAGTGTTTTACTTCCAATTATGTGGTCAGTTTTAGAGTAAGTGCGATGTGGTGCTGAAAAGAATGTATATTCTGTTGATTTGGGGTGGAGAGTTCTGCAGATGTCTATTAGGTCTGCTTGGTCCAGAGCTGAGTTCAAGTCCTGAATATCCTTGTTAATTTTCTGTCTTGTTGATCTGTCTAATGTTGACAGTGGGGTGTTAAAGTCTCCCACTATTATTGTGTGAGAGTCTAAATCTCTTTATAGGTCTCTAAGAACTTGTTCTGTGAATCTGGGTGCTCCTGTATTGGGTGCGTATACATCTAGGATAGTTAGCTCTTCTTGTTGCGTTGATCCCTTTACCATTACGTAATGCCCTTCTTTGTGTCTTTTGATCTTTGTTGGTTTAAAGTCTGGTTCATCAGAGACTAGGATTGCAACCTCTGCCTTTTTTTGCTTTCTATTTGATTGGTAAATATTCCTCCATCCCTTTATTTTGAGCCTGTGTGTGTCTTTGCACATGAGATGGGTCTCCTGAATACAGCATGCCGACGGGTCTTGACTCTTTATCCAATTTGCCAGTCTGTGTCTTTTAATTGGGGCATTTAGCCCATTTACATTTAAGGTTAGTATTGTTATGTGAGAATTTGATCCTGTCATTATGATGCTAGTTGGTTATTTTGCCCATTAGTTGATGCAGTTTCTTCATAGCACTGATGGTCTTTACAATTTGGTATGTTTTTGCAGTGACCAGTACTGGTTTTCCCATTCCATATTTAGTGCTTCATTCAGGAACTCTTGTAAGGCAGGCCTGGTGGTGACAGAATCTCTCAGCATTTGCTTGTTTGTAAAGGATTTTATTTCTCCTTCACTTATGAAGCTTAGTTTGGCTGGATATGAAATTCTGGGTTGAAAATTCTTTTCTTTAAGAATGTTGAATATTGGCCCCCACTCTCTGCTGACTTGTATGGTTTCTGCAAAGAGATCCACTGTTAGTCTGATGGGCTTCCCTTTGTGGGTAACCCGACCTTTCTCTCTGGCTGCCCTTAACATTTTTTTCTTCATTTCAACCTTTGTGAATCTGACAATTATGTGTCTTGGGGTTGCTCTTCTCGAGGAGTATCTTTGTGGTGGTCTCTGTATTTCCTGAATTTAAATGTTGGCATGTCTTCTAGGTTGGGGAAGTTCTCCTGGATAATATCCTGCAGAGTGTTTTCCAACTTGATTCCATTCTCCCCGTCACTTTCAGGTACACCAATCAAACGTAGGTTTGGTCTTTTCACATAGTCCCATAGTTCTTGGAGGCCTTGTTCATTCCTTTTCATTCTTTTTTCTCTAATAATGCTTTATTTCATTAAGTTGATCTTTAGTGTCTTTAGTCTCTGATATCCTTTCTTCCGCTTGATCGATTTGGCCATCTTATGAAGCATCAAGTGAAGCAACTTGTGTATGCTTCACGAAGTTCTCATGCTGTGTTTTTCAGCTCCGTCAGGTCATTTATGTTCTTCTCTAAACTGGTTATTCTAGTTAGCAGTTCCTCTAACCTTTTTTCAGGGTTCTTTGCTTCCTTGCATTGGGTTAGAACATACTCCTTTAGCTCATAGGAGTTTGTTATTACCTATCTTCTGAAGCCTACTTCTGTCAGTTCGTCAAACTCATTCTCTGTCCAGTTTTGTTCCCTTGCTGGCGAGGAGTTGTGATCCTTTGAAGAAGAGGCATTCTGGTTTTTGGAATTTTCAGCCTTTTTGTGCTGGTTTTTCCTCATCTTTGTGGATTTATCTACCTTTGGTCTTTGATGTTGTTCACCTTCGGATGGGGTCTCTGAGTGGACGTCCTTTTTGTTGATGTTGATGCTATTCCTTTCTGTTTGTTAATTTTCCTTCTAACAGTCAGGCCCCTCTGCTCTAGGTCTGGTGGAGTTTGCTGGAGGTCCACTCCAGACCCTGTTTGCCTGGGTATCACCAGCAGAGGCTGCCGAACAGCAAAGATTGCTTTGCTGTTACTTCCTCTGGAAACTTCGTCTGCCAGATGCCAGCCAGAGCTCTCCTGTATGAGGTGTTTGTCAACCCGTTCTGGGAGGTGTCTCCAAGCCAGGAGGCATGAGGATCAGGGACCCACTTGAGGCAGTCTGTCCCTTAGCAGAACTTGAGCACTGTTGTGGGAGATCTGCTGCCCTCTTCAGAGCTGGCAGGCAGGAATGTTTAAGTCTGCTGAAGCTGCGCCCACAGCTGCCCCTTCCCCCAGGTGCTCTGTCCCAGGGAGATGGGAATTTTATCTATAAGCCCCTGATTGGGGCTGTTGCCTTTCTTTCAGAGATGCCCTGCCCAGCGAGGAGGAATCTAGAGAGGCAGTCTGGCTACAGTGGCTTTGCCGAGCTGCGGTGGGCTCTGCCCAGTTTGAACTTCCCGGCAGTTTTGTTTACACCGTGAGGGGAAAACCACCTACTCAAGCCTCAGTAATGGTGGACATCCCTCCCCCCGCCAAGCTTGAGTGTCCCAGGTCAACTTCAGACTGCTGTGCTGGCAGTGTGAATTTCAAGCCAGTAGATCTTAGCTTGCTGGGCTCTGTAGGAGTGGGATCTGCTGAGCTAGACCACTTGGCTCCCTGGCTTCAGCCCCCTTTCCAGGGGAGTGAATGGTTCTTTCTCGCTTGCATTCTAGGCACCACTAGGGTACGTAGAAAAACTCCTGCAGCTAGCTCAGTGTCTGAATGGCTGCCCAGTTTTGTGGTTGAAACCTGGGGCCCTGGTGGTGTAGGCACCCGAGGGAATCTCCTGGTCTGAGGGTTGTGAAGACCGTGGGAAAAGTGTAGTATCTGGGCTGAAGTGCACTGTTCCTCAAGGCACAGTCCCTCACAGCTTCCCCTGGCTAGGGGAGGGAGTTCCTCGACACCTTGTGCTTTTTGGGTGAGGCAACGCCCCTCCCTGCTTCGGGTTGCCCCCTGTGGGCTGCCCCCACTGTCTAATCAGTCCCATTGAGATGAGCCAGGTACCTCAG
Source organism: Pongo pygmaeus (assembly GCF_028885625.2). Taxonomy (NCBI): domain Eukaryota; kingdom Metazoa; phylum Chordata; class Mammalia; order Primates; family Hominidae; genus Pongo; species Pongo pygmaeus. Next base: position 20,625,787 of record NC_072378.2, read on the forward strand.
TTGGAAACGCAGAAATCACCCGCCTTCTGCGTTGATCTGGCTGGGAGCTGCAGACCAGAGCTGTTCCTATTTGGCCATCTTGCCAGCCATCCCTTTATTTTTATTTTTTATTTATTTTTATTTTTATTTTTTGAGACGGAGTCTCGCTTTGTTGTCCAAGCTGGAGTGTAGTGGTGCAATCTCAGCTCACTGCAAGCTCTACCTCCCGGGTTCATGCCATTCTCCTGCTTCAGCCTCCCGAGTAGCTGGGACTACAGGCGCCTGCCACCACGCCTGGCTAATTTTTTGTATTTTTGGTAGAGACGGGGTTTCACCATGTTAGCCATGTTGGTCTTGATCTCCTGATCTCGTGATCCACCCACCTCAGCCTCCCAAAGTGCTGGGATTACAGGCGTGAGCCACCATTTTTAATTTTTTTGAGGTAGAGTCTCACTCTTTCACCCAGGCTGGAGTGCAGTGGCATGATCTTGGCTCACTGCAACCTCTGCCCCACGGGTTCAAGTGATTCTCATGCCTCAGCCTCCTGAGTAGCTGGGATTACAGGTGTGCACCACCATGCCCGGCCAGTTTTTGTATTTTTGGTAGAGACAGGGTTTCACTATGTTGGCCAGGCTGGTCTCAAACTCCTGGCCTCAAGCAATCCACCTGCCTCGGCCTCCCAATGTGCTGGGATTACAGGCATGAGCCATCACACCCAGCCCCATAATTTTATTAATAGTAGTTGTAGTTACAGTTTTTATAATTTTTTCTTCTGAAAACCCTGCCTGATATCCATTTTCCTTTTTCTTTAATCTATTGTAATATTTAACTGTATCCTGCTAAATTGATATCTAGAGAGTTTCTAAAAGGAGAAACTCTTGGGATTCAGGGCTTTAGACACGATTGAAATAAATGTCTTTCTTAATTGCAGACTGTGAGAGAAACGTGGTGGTGATCATTAAGTTTCCACTACTGAGCGTTAAAAAAGGATGTGAGTGCTGAGCCAACATTTTCTCTCTCTTTTATCTCCTGTTATTCCCTCCTTTCTGTCCATTAATATCTGTTGTGAGGTGGTTATGGCAGCTGGAGTTATAGTGAGGACATGATAGTGCTGTAATAGGAACTGCAGTCCTTTCATTTTATAGTGATGGCATGGGAGCCACGGAAAGCTGTAAAGCATTGGAGGGTTACAAGAGTTCCAGAAGTACTATAAGAAACCTGAAGTTGCATTTCCTTACATTCTTATATTTGTGATGGTTATAGTTACAAAAATCACTGGAATAATTTGGAGTCTAGGGAAAGCTTTGGTGTGGGCTAGTTTTGTATGAATATTTGCTTTTGTTAATATTACATACCAATTTTTGTTTCCAAATGGAAACCTTAGCTTACTGAACTTCACATTGATTTTCAGGACTGGGTAGTGGTGATTGAAAAATAGGTTACAGCCATTTTGGAAGAGAGAATACACTGGACTTTTACGTGAAGTATGGCATACGATACATGTCTGACACGTCTTGCTAAAAAGCAAGTCCTTAATGACATGACCTCCCATCATGAGCATAGACACGTGTTTTAAATTCATAAATGATGGCCTATTGAGAGATATCTATTGTGTTCATTAAAATATACATATGAAACGAGGATCAAATTAAACATTTCAAGTAGCTAATTTTATCAGCTGTTAATAATTAATTAGTTTTTAGCATTTAGAATGAAGGTAATTAAAATAGATTTACTACATGCTATAAGATTTCTGCCTCTGGAAGATGAAAGGGGACATTTATTTTTCATATGCTTAAACATTGGCATTTTTGCTTTTGTTCTATGGGGATTTTGTATATAACAAAAAAACTTACTGAGTTATTTTATTATGAAATTTTAATTATAAAATATATTTAATGCTTTTTAGTTGGCCTAAATTTAATTGTAGTTTGTTGGAATGTTACAATTTTATTTTAAATTTCTACAGTTAATAAAAAAGTCTTTTCTGCTACTGTGGTATATTGTTATATCATTTTATTTATATTTTTATAATTTGATTTTTAAAGTGGGTCATATCTTTACATAGTTCAAAATATCCAAAATATAAAGGCAAAAGTTTTTTTCCTGTCTGAATTCCTTATTTGCTTGGTTCTCCTATAATCTCCAGGTAAAAACATTAGTTTCTTGTATATCCTCCCAGAGTTTGTACAAATGCAATTAGATATACATACATAAGTTTTTCCTTTTATCACATTTTAAAAAGTATAAATCCAGAGATATTAAGTAATAGATAATAAATGTTAGATGTCAGATAATAACTCGTAAAGAATAAATTTGCATTATTGTTATACTTGGAAATAAAGTAATTTAATTACATGTCTGTCTCCAGTTATTTCAGGTTGAGTGTACATGTTTGCTTCATCTTCAAAGTAGAAAGTTCCCGGAGAAGACCTACTCTTTCTGGAACTGTTTTTGTTTGACCCATGCTATGCAAACTTAATCATTCATGCAAACACTGGGTGCTTTATACAAATATTACCACCTGTTTTTTTATTTGTGTTTCTCAAAGGAGTTTTGGCAAAATTTGCATAATGACTTGGCTCATTTAGCTTTGTATATTGTTAAGAGTTCAAATGCTGTGGATATGAAAGATTACAGTGTATACAAAATAAAAAGGTCGTGTGGTAGGCAGTGTTCTCAGGATAAGCCTGTGTTAGGTATTCAAATCTAATTTGCATATTGGATCTAGACCTATGATTATTAACTCAACTCCATTTACAGTTGATAAAAATTTGCATAAAATTGGTCATCTTGATAGCTTAAGGTATACTGAGCAAAATGTTAACTCCTTGGTAGCATGTGTGACTATGATTGTCAAGATGAAAGCTAATCTAAGCACATTTGGTTTACTGATAATCATTTCTAGAAATGAGCTGTAGTATCATGTCAGAATGTCAGAAACATGTCTGACAATTTACCTTTTCGTACTAGAAATGGTGGATGACATGTTTCAAATCCTGGCAACTGCGCTGTATCAAATCCTCCCTATGTGAATATCATGCTTGGTACTTAGATAGTTTAGGAGCAGTACTGTGGCTTGTGATTTGTTGTATAATTCTGAAAGAAAATATACTAATTTTGTGCACTTTATATTGGCTCTTGCTTTATTGTAGCCTTTATCCATTAATCTGCTACTGATGGATAATTTCTCAATCATTTGGTCCTTTTTGTAATGGCTATGTGGAGATGGCGGTTCTTTTTATTAAATATTGCATGACTATATATGTGTTAATAATTTATTGGGGCAGTGAGCTGATATAAATCTCTTTTTAGATGAAGTTTTTGGCTATTTACAAAGGTTGATTACTTTTTAGAACAGTGATTGCCTCAGATTTGCAAAGGTTGAGGAAAAGCACACCTCTTATTTTACCTTTTTCCATTTGTGGTTAAACCTATTGTAAATATATTGGTAAGGGTTTTAGGCCCTTGAAGAGGCCTCTGTATTTGAACAGTTTGATTCTGTCAATTTCATTTAAATCATTATTTTTTGTAAGACCTCAGAATAAATACCACTTTTGAGGTAGTGACTGAACAAACATGAGTTCTTGAATAGTTTCTATTAAAATGTTTCTTTTTTTTATCCTATGAGTGGTCTCTGTGCCTTTTAAAGTAAGATTCAAAATAAGATGATAATTAAATAATACTAAAGATATGATACTAACTTTTATTTATGATGATTTGGTTGCCTTGATCATATTTAATGATGGTTTAAAAAACCTGGATGGAGATATATATATATATACATGAATGATAAATTATTCTGTAATATTATTTATACATTCATTGTTTCTAGCTAGCAAGCACCCTTAGTGTATTTAATGTATTAGATTTATATAATTCACTCTATGTACAATATTAGATTAGGATGAGAATTATATAAAATAAGGCATGCCACTATCAAGTCTGGCATGTTTTTGTTACCAAGTTCTGAGTGCTGAATGCTGAATGAGAAACAGTCATGTATTTACTGAGATTGATCCCGGATCCCCTGTGGGAACTGGCAGTTTCCTCTGGATGGCATTGCTAAATCTTCGGTTTTCTTTCTTCCTTGCTCTCTCCGTGGCCCATACTTAGGTCAGATTACTGAGAAAATCAGTGTTATTGACGAATGCCTTGTACATGATTATAAAAGTCTCAGTACCTCTGAGAAAGATCAGAAACTCATAATGAAATGCAAATAGGGTAACTTATTTAATTTTGAGTTAATTATAGCTTCATCCAATGTCATTGATTACTGGGGTAGCACAACTTGGTGTCCATCTAATACAGATGATAGTGATTCTTATTTTTTCTTTTAGATAAATTAATGCTTGACTTTGAGGATAATACATTTTTAATTCAGAACTAGTGTTTAAGTTTTTTGTTGTTAAGTTTTAACAAAAGTTTTTCTTGTGGGCATGGGAATGGTAAGTGGTGATTAAAGTTTTGAGTTTAATGGATATAAGGAAGAAAAATAAACTGAGAATTGACTTAAATTTCTTCTTGGAGAAGAGGGGATTCAGCACTCTCAGAGCCTCTCTTCTGTTAGTGTGCTGGTTGTTGATGAGGATGAAGATGATGAGATGAGCAAGAATCTGGAAGGACCAAGCATAGGTATACTAATTACACAGAACTTTAAAAATTTGTGTATGATTATTTCATTGCATTGTAGAATTGCAGATAAGAAAAGAATTTGCAATATTTAACTCAAATTTGTTTTATAGCTAAAATAACCGAGGCCCATAGAGATTGGGAGATGTGTGTGAAGACATTGAATGAGTTAATGGCAGCCTAGAATCCAGATCATATTTATTCAACCTAATACCTTCTTCTGCACTATTCTCTTTCCATGTTTATTGGTTATACATACAGTAGTAATTATTGGCTTGCTAGATGGTTACAAATGATTGAGAAAGGAGGTAGGAAGACCTAATGAAAAGTTTATTTCACAATTGTGCTGAAGACTTGGGCTGCTGACAGTTAATAATAGTAGCTAATATAGCATTGAGAACTTGCTATGTAAGGGACACTGTGCAAAGAGCTTCATGTGTACTTAGACATGTAATCTCAACAGAGTTCTCTGAGGTAGATAGCAGTATTATAATACTGTTTTGTAGATGCAAAAACCAAGTCTTAAATAGATGAAGTAATTTGCGAAAGATACTTACCTACTCAGTATGGGGGCACATATTTGAACTCCTACCATATCCCATTCTGCTTCTCTTTATTTATCAGTCAGCATATAAGGGAAGGTCTTTGAACAGATCCAAAGCCCTTGTCAGCTCTCATGTCCAGTGACTACTGGAATTTAAGTTTTTTCCCTCTTTTTCTAAGAAAATTTTTCTTTTCATTATAATATGAAAGTCAGCTAATTGAATCTCACCCTAGATTTCAAGGGATTGGACTCCTTCATGTCAAGTTTATTCTGGATAGTCTCTCAGCCCTTAGACAGGGAGGAATGGGGTTAGCTTGCTATTATTGCTTGCTATTATTTGGTCCTCAGGATTTTAGGCTTTTACCTCGTGGTTAGTGGTTTATCAACCATCTTGAAAATGGCATAATTATAGTCTTTTGAGGATTGATGGTAGATGAACAGGTTACCTGATTTACCTTTGCTTGGGAAGTTACCTCTTGCCTTTCTGTATTTTCTTCTTTCTCCAGGATTCCTCAGAGGTTACTTACTTACTGATTCAGCAGCCTCACTTGGTTGTTCTTTGCTTCCCTGGGATATCAGTTTTTTGGGCTGGGTTTGGAGCAGTGAGGCATTCTTTATTCTTCTTACCCATTGTGGCCTCTAATTCCTTTTAACCATATTCATTGTATGCTTTTCTCATCTGAAGAAGATGGTCACATCCAGTTTCTCAGTGTGAGGATGAAAAACTCACTGGTAATTTTTGTTTTGGGTCTCCTTATTGATTAGGACTATAGTCTTGTCATACTGATTAAATCTCAGAAGGGTATAGATGTAGGGAGTGGAATCTGCTTGTTCCCACTGAGTTCAGAAACAAGGAGGGTACTGTGAGCAAACGTTTACTGAGTGATTTTTCTTCCTCTTCTACTTTTTCTTTTTCTGTGTATTATTTACTTCTGGCAAGCGCCAATAAAAGAATCACCGTGCAGACCTCTAGGATTTTAGAGCAAAGCTGTGGCCTCTTTGCAGATAATGATTCTTCTTTTGAGAAACAGTTCCTGGCTTTTGACTTTGCTAGAGACTGAACACCTAATCATGAGATATCAGGTGACCCTGTGGCTGAGTTTCCCATCATGAATTGGCTGTTGTCTGACCTGTTTAGCCGTAGGTTGGAAACAAGCAGCAGCTATCTGTTATTAAGTGAAAATGGTATATAAGAGACCAAGGTTGGGCAGGTCCAGATAATATAAGTAAGTTAAACGAGCTGGTGGCTCAGACTCCTTTGATACCAATTCTGTTTCATTGCTTCCTCTCCTTCACTCCATGTGTATGGTCTCCTGGGATGTTCCTTATGGACCATTTGAGTGAAGAAGAAAATTTGAGCCTAGTTTATAAGTGCGTCTGGATGATATGCAAGTGTTACTCAAAAGCCGACACTGAAACACTAAAGCCCCACAGAAGACTCACCATGAAGGACAATGGTGAAGGAAAATCTTCTCAGTGGACAGAACTTCTGTGCATTATATTTTGTTGCCTACTATGTCTACAGTAGGAGATGGCCAGAGACAAAGATCTACATTGATTAATGGGCAGTTGCTAAATTTTTTTTTTTTTTTTTTTTTTTTTTTTTTTTTTTTTTGAGACAGAGTCTAGCTTAGTCACCCAGGCTGGAGTGCAGTGGCATGATACCGGCTCACTGCAACCTCCACCTCCCGGGTTCAAGAGATTCTCCAGCCTCAGCCTCCCGGATAGCTGGGATTACAGGTGCTTGCCACCACGCCCGGCTAATTTTTGTATAGTTGCTAATGTTTTATCTTGGTGGTCAGAGACCTGGAACAAACAGGATGTGAAGACTGGTGACAAGGAAGTCTAGGGAAGAGGTGAGTAGATAGACCTCTCTGAATGTCCATAAACTGTGAAAATTGAGTGCCATGTGAATGCCTGTTAAAGGGCATCTACTGCAAAGGATACTTGCTAGTGAGCTGGACAGAACAACATGCTCTGTGCATGTCAGTCAGCCTTTTATTCATCCACATTAGGGCTTGCTCAGTGGACCCATGAAAAGGTGGCTATATTGGCAGGGTTGGGAGCTCTTCATGGGTTCAACAATAAAGTCTTTCCCTTTACAAGACTGACCTGGCTACTGTTATTGCTGAGTGCCTAATCAGCCAACTGCAGAGTCCAACACTGAGTCCCTGATATGGCACCATTCACTGAGGGAACCAGCCAGCCATCTGCTAGTGGTTGATTATATTGGACGTCTTCCATTATGGAGGGGGCAAAGATATATTTTCACAGGGCTAGTAGCATATTCTGCATATGGATTTGCTTTCTCCACCTATAATGCTTCTGCCAGCACCACCATCTGTGGACTCACATAAAACTTTATTCACTGTTAGGGCATTCTGCATTGTATTGCCTCTGATCAAGGAATTCCTTCTCTAGCAAAGAATGTGCAGCTGTGGGCTCATGCCCTTGGAATTAACTGGTCTTGCCCCATACCCCATGATCTGAAAGTGGCTAGCCTAATTGAAAGGTAGAATGGCTTACTGAATACTCCTAATGCTAACTGAAAGGCAGTACCATGAAAGGATGGGGTTCTGTTTTACAAGATGTAGTATACACTTTGAATCTGTGACCATTACATGTGCTGTCTCTCCTATAGCCAGGTTACATGGCTCTGGGATTCAAGGGGTAAGTGAGAGTAGCTTTGCTCATTGTTACACCTAATAACTCACTTGCAGATCTTTTATTTCCTTTCTTGGAAATACTGAGCTTTGCTGAGCTCTGGTTTGGAGACCTTGGACTTCAAGGGGATAGTGTTTCCACTAGAGGACACAACAGTGGTTCCATGAGATTGGAAGATGGGGCTGCTTCTTGGCCATTTTGCAGTCCTTATGCTACTGAACAAATATTCAGAAAGAGGAGCTAATGTAGTCACTGGAGTAATTGATACTGATAACCAAGGGGAAATTGGAGTTTTGATGCACTGGAATCAAAGAGACAATATCTGAAATTCAGGGGATTCTCTGGGCACCTCTTAGTACTTCCATCCCCAACAGTAAAGGTTAATAGAAAATAATATCAGCCAAAAAAGGGCAGGATGATTAATGGCTCAAATATTTCAAGAACGAAGGTTTGGGTCACTCCACCAGGTAAAGAGCTCAGAGCAGCTGAGGTTGTTTCATCTCTGGAGCTTTGATCTGGGTCTTCTCTTTAATATCCTCAAGGTCTATACTTAATTTTTGGGTACACTAATATGGTTATAATAACTTTTTAATGATTTATCTATTCTAACATCTGTGCCAATTCTGGGTCAGTTCTCATTCTCCAATTTTTCTTCTCATTATGGGATTCCTTTTTCTTATTTTTTACATGCCTGGTAATTTTTGATAAGATGCTAAACATTGTAAATTTCACCTTTTTGGTTGCTGGATATTTTTGTGTTCTTATAAATATTTTTGAGCTTTTTTCTGGGATGCAGTTAAATTACTTGGAAACAGGTTGGTTCTATTCAGCATGACTGGAGCCATGCTTAGTCAAGGGCTAATTATTCCCTGCTACTGAGGCAAGATCCTTCTGTGTGCTTTACTCAGTGCCCCATGAGTCGTGAAGTTTTCATGACTGGCTGGTAAGAACAGGCATTATTCCCAGTCCTGAGTCAGCTCTGGGCACCATTACTCCATTCTTTTGAGGTCATTCTTTCCCCAGCTTTGGTTAGTTTCCTCACATACATGCACTGGTCAGTGCTCAACTGAGTACTGTAATTACTCCTTTCAGGTACTCTGTCTTACAAACTCTAGCAAGCCTTGATTTCCTCAAATTCTTAACTCTGTCTTAGTGCAGAGTCTTCTGGACTGACTGCCTTGCTCAACTGCAGCTTAGTCTGGAAACTGACAAAGCAGTAAGCTGGGGCGATTGTAGGGCCCACTTCATTTGTTTTCTGTCTCTCAGGGGTCGCTGTTCTGCATTGTGTTATGTTCAATGTCTTGAAAAATTATTGTTATATATGTTCTGTCGGTTTTTTGGTTGTTTCATATGGAAGCTTTTAATGTTATTTCTGAGACCATATATTTATATAACATTGAATTGGATAAGATTAAACAGAAGAAAGATTATTTAGAAAGTTAAAAACATTTTTCTGCATGAGAGCCTGTTGTTAGTTATTTAGAATCACTTCTTAATCACAGCAAGATACTTTGTTTTATTGAAGATTTGTTTCCCTCTAGATTTTCTCCTTATTAAATAGTAGAACATAGAGAAGAGAGAACAGTTAAGATCGGCCCGATTGCTTCTGCAGGTTTGTGTCCATAGGGAAGCTGAATGTGTAGAATTTCAAGAAGGTAATTGAGAAGTCCGGGAGTAGAGTTTATCTCAGCACCAAAAGAATCATTTTTAAATAAATACAGGGTGAGAAAAGTGAAGAATCAAAAGAGAAGCTTTTGAAGCACAATATTCCTAAGGTCTTGTTTTAAGGAGATGTTTCTGTGTTTGTTTTTTATTGATTTGAGATCATCTTAATGCATGTTAGAAAATTTATCAGGCTGAACGAGTTGATCCTAAAATGCTGCAGAAAAGTTGGATGTGAAATGGGAAAGAAAACTAACTTTCATGAGATGCTTCATAAAATCTATTTCAATTCAGGATGAAAATTGCAAAACTGTCTGCCAATGCGTTTTTGATGGACATTCTGGCTGTTTGTGTGAGTCTTCTGCATTGAGGTTTTATTTATTGAGCTTCCTTTTGCTTCACTCTAGACCAGGTGGTTTACATATGTTATCTCATCTTGTCCTTCTGACAAATCCTGTGAGGTATGTGGTGTTAATCTCATTTTAAAGATGAAGATTTTCAGGCTTATAGGGTTTAGGTAGTTGACTTAAGGTCACTGGTAGTAAGCAGGGATTATGGCTGGGTCTTTGACTGCTAGGCAAGTATTAACACCTCATCACACACATGGGCTGCTTTTTCTGAAGGTAGTAGGTGGAGATTTCTTTCCTTGAGTAAAAGAGCAAAAAAGAAAGAACGTGAAGTAGTTTTTAGAAGTAGTTTCTTCTAGTCACCAAATTAACAGGAAAAGGGAAACCTGTCTAACCTAGGTGTTGTGTTTTCCCTACTATTCTGACTACAGTAATTTCTGTTGAAATAACCACAGTCATTTTGTTGAAAGGCCATACGTGTTTCTAAATAAAATAGTTACATAATTTTAAGTGCATATTTTAATTAGTTAATTATACATTCTTTTAAATTATTCATAGACTGTCATAGATTTTTATATCAGTCGGCACCTGGAGTCACAATGTAAATATTAGAAAAAAGATTCAGAGGACCTTTTTCCCAAATAAAATCATGTGACCCTAAAGAACAATTTAAATAACACTATGAAAACAGAGTTATCAGGAGAAGGCATGGTGACTACAGATATTTACCATTTTTTCTTGGTGGGGATTTATAGGAATAGAATACAGTTAGTTCCTCTATTTATTTATTTTTGTTTGTTTGTTTAAACCTGTTGCTGTTGTGTCATTAAGAATGTAAAATAATGAGAGAGCTTTTTTCTTTTTTCTTTTTGAACAAGTCTCACTCTTTTGCCTAGGCTGGAGTGCAGTGGTGCGATCTCAGCTCACTGCAACCTCCGCCTCCCAGGTTCAAGCGATTCTCCTGCCTCAGCCTCCCATGTAGCTGGGACTAGAGGCATGTGCCACCACGCCTGACTAATTTTTGTATTTTTATTAGAGATGGGGTTTCACCATGTTGGCCAGGTTGGTCTTGAACTCCTGACCTGAAGTGATCCACCTGCCTTGGCCTCCCAGAGTGCTGGGATTACAGGCATGAGCCACTGCACCCAGCCCAAGGTAACTCTTAATAAATACAGGAATAGCTCAGGGTACTTACATCTAAGTATGTTCTGCTGTTCCTGAAATAAACTAACATATGCATAGTAAACTCTAAAGTTATCACCATTTGGATACATAGAAGTTTACTGAGGAAAGAAGTTTAGTGTCTGTCATATAAACAGTATTATTATCCTTAGTAATGTTTGAAGTATACAGCCAAAGTTGAGAAAGTTTTTGAACTAATAAAAATGTATTTTCATTGATTATGAGAGTGAAATTGGTACATGTGTAATTTATATATATATGTAAAGTACACAGGTTATCTATATATAGTTTGTATACTTAAGGAAATTGAAAATTTAAGAAATTGAAAATATGCTACTACTTTTTAGTACTTTTTAGGTTTCTTTCCAGTTCTAAGTGAGTATGACTTTGTATAACTGCATTGTAGTATGTTCTCCTCTATGCAAAAATAAACAAGTAAATAAAACCCAGTGTTATATCCTTGACAAGAACACTATTTTGTTGCTGACATATGGTTAGTCATTAGTTGTATTCAGTACCATACCTTCCTCATTTAGCAGCACCATCTGTTAAAACTATGGCTGATACCAGTAGAGAGGAAGCCAATTATTTTTGAGTTTGTGAGCATGGGATAAATGCGAATATGTCTGAAGTTGCCCGCAGTCAAATCCTTTACAACTGGTGTAGTCAAACAATTGGAGGTGGTGCTACCTTGGGGAACCAGGTCAGGAAAGAACATGATAATGCTTGTTCGGCATCTTTCTCTACTCTTAGCAAGGGTGATGTGTTATAAAATTAAATAACACATAATTAAGTTATTAAAAAAGATTTGCATGATATGCTTTGTTTTTAAGGCTCTCAAACTACTGGTGTTTGTGGTTTGTGACTGCAGCTGGCATAATAAGAGTTGGTAAAGGTCTTTTCACAATGAGGCAAAACCTTTACAGGAATGATTTTCTTCACAGGCTTTTTATGGATTTGGGAGAGTATTGTACTAATAAAGTTAAGCATAAAATTATTAGACATTTATCATTGATTTCTTTTCATGTCTTTGTCTTTATCTGTGTTATGAATGCTTTGGACTGCACATATGGGATTATAGCAGAATAACTGGCCTTGGAGGGACATTGGGTTTTTCAAAACAGACCTCTATCTGTGTGTGTGCTGGCAGCAAGTATGTATTTTTCGATTTCCACCTGGACTCTTGGAATACCTTTTTATTTTCTTCTTCTTTCTTCCTTCCTTTTTTCTTCCTTCTTCCTCCTTCCTTCTTCCTCCTCCTCCTCCTCCTTCTCCTTCTCCTCCTCCTCTTCATCCCTCCTCTCTCCCTCCTCCCTCCCTCTTGCCTCCTCCTCCTCCTCCTCTTCTTCTCCTTCTCCTCCTCCTTCTTCTTCTTTTTTTTGAGACAGAGTCTCACTCTGCTGCCCAGGCTGGCATGCAGTGGCACAGTCTTGACTCACTGCAGCCTCCATCTCCCAGGTTCAAGTGATTGTCCTGCCTCAGCCTCCCGAGTAGCTAGGATTACAGGTGTGCACCATCACGCCCAGCTAATTTTTGTATTTTTAGTAGAGATGGGGTTTCACCATGTTGACCAGGCTGGTCTCAAATTCCTGACTTCAAATGATCTGCCCACCTCGGCCTCCCAAAGTTTATTATTATTATTATTCTTAATGTTCTCCTTAATATTGGGACTGTATTCTGCTAAATGAAGCATGATATATATGATTTTTCCTTTTTTTAAAGGTTTGTCTTTTAAAGAAAAGACTTTTCTTTCTTTAAAAAGAAAAGACAGTCTTTTAAAGAAAAGACTTTTCTTTCTTTAAAAAGAAAAGACTTCTTTCTTTAAAAAGAAAAGACAAAGTCTTTTAAAGAAAAGACTTTTCTCTCTTTAAAAAGAAAAGACTTTTCTCTCTTTAAAAAGAAAAGACTTTTCTCTCTTTAAAAAGAAAAGACTTTTCTCTCTTTAAAAAGAAAAGACTTTTCTCTCTTTAAAAAGGAAAGACTTTTCTCTCTTTAAAAAGGAAAGACTTTTCTCTCTTTAAAAAGAAAAGACTTTTCTCTCTTTAAAAAGACTTTTCTTTCTTTAAAAAGAAAAAACTTTCTTTAAAAAGAAAAGAAATTTTGTTTTCTTTTAATTTTTATTTTTAGTTCAGGGGTACAAGTGCAGGTTTGTTACGTAGGTAAACTTGTGTCATGAGGGTTTGTTGGTACAGATTATTTCATCACAGGTATTAAGCCCAGTATCCATTAGTTATTTTTCCTGATCATCTCCCTCCTCCCAACCTCCATCCTCTAATAAGCCCCAGTGTGTGTTGTTCCCCTCTGTGTGTCTATGTGTTCTCATCATTTAGCTCCCACTCATAAGAGAACATGCAGTATTTGGTTTTCTGTTCCTGTGTCAAGTTTGCTAAGGATAATGGCCTCCATCTCCATCCATGTCCCTGCAAAGGACATGATCTCATTCTTTTTTAGGGCTGTGTAGTATTCCATGGTGTGTATATACCACATTTTCTTTATTCAGTCTCCCATTGATGGACATTTAGGTTGATTCCGTATCTTTGCTGTTGTGAATAGTGCTACAAAGAATATACACTTGCATGTGTCTTTATAATAAAACAGTTTATATTTCCATGGATATCTGCCCAGTAATGGGATTGCTGGGTTGAATGGTATTTCTGTCTTTAGGTCTTTGAGGAATCACCATACTGTATTTCGTAGTGGCTGAACTAATTTACATTCCCACCAACATTGTATAAGCTTTTCCTTTTTCTCCCCAACCTTGCCAGCATCTGTTATTTTTTGACTTTTTAATAATAGCTGTTCTGACTGGTGTGGAACACTTTTTTTTTTCTTTTTTCTTTTTTTTTTGAAGTAGTAACAACTTTGAAATTATATTTGGCTCTGTTTTTGCCCAGTCTTCCCTCTCCTCTTCCCTTCTGCGCAAACTTACCGTAGGACCAATAACCCATATCAGGCCAGACTTTCCCTTCCCTCACTTTCCCTCCTTTTCTCTTATTTTCCTTTCTGTAAGTAAATCTTATCCAAATCAGGAAACAAACATTAATAAAATATAAAAGGTAGGGAGACAATGGCAGCAAAATTCTGCTTTAGGCTAGAATCTAATTCTTGAGTAATTCTTTCAGAAAAGGTCTGGGTGGTAAATTCTCTGTGCTCTTGCACAACTGAACATGTTTCATACTTGTTGGAATGAGTCTAGTTTTTGAAACTTTAAAATATTTTTTAGAGACAGGATCTTGAACTTGGGCTCATGTGATTCTCCTGTCTTAGCCTCCCGAATAGCTTGGACTACAGGTGCATACCACCACGCCTGACTAGAATGGGTCTAAATGTTTAGATTCAAAGTCTTTTTCCCTCACAGCTTTGAGGCGTTCCTTCCTTTAGAATTTATTCTAATAGTTAAGAAGTCTGGTGGCCATCTGTTTTCTTTCTCTGCAGGCATCTTTTGTTTTTCATTTTTCAAAAACTTTTAGGCCTTTATTTTTAGCTTTAGTCATCTAAATATCAGAAGGACATTCCTGGTGTGAATGTCTGTTCAGCTGCTTCATGCTTAGGGCTCTAGGGATTCTGTCAATCTGAGGTTTCGTGTCTTAGCCCTGGAAAGGTTTTAATTTTGTCCTTAATTTCCATACCTTCATTTTCTTTATGTTCTCCATTTCTGGCAATCCTGTTATATATGGCAGCTTTTGTGGACTGGTCCTTTGTGCAGTGATCCACCTGCCTCAGCCTCACAAAGTGCTGGGATTACAGATGATTTTAAAGTGATGGTGTTATTTTTCAGGAGGCTAACTCTTATTGGTATATGATAGATGAAGATTTTACCTGTGACCCAGAATGAACATGTTTGTTATGTATTTCAGTTTAAAATTAATAATGTGTGTGACCAAGACACTGGTGTTTACTATTACTGTTATGCTCTTGGATAAAGCTAAGAATATTAAAACTTGAAAAAATTGATACATAATATGTTACATATTTGTGGGTACGTGTAATATTTTGTTATGTGCTTACAATGTGTAATGACTGAGTCAGTATTTGGGGTGTTCATTGCCATGAATATTTATCATTTGTATGTATTGGGAACATGTCAGGTCCTCTCTTCTAGTTGTATATTTGAAATATACAATATATTGTTGCTGTCTGTAGTCACCCTACTCTGCTATCAAACATTAGAACCTATTCCTTCTATCTAACTGTATGTTTGTACCTATTAACCAGCCTCTCGTTATCCCTCCTAGTCCTTGGCACATTCCCTTCCCACTTGTGATATCTATTATTCTATTCTCTACCTCCATGAGGTCAACATTTTTAGCCCCCACATGAGTGACAACATGCAAAATTTGTCTTTCTTTGCCTGGTTTATTTCACTTAACATAATGATTTCCAGTTCCATTCATGTTGCTGCAAATGATATGATTTTGTTCTTTATTTATGGCCAAATAGCGTTCCATTGTATACATGTACCACATTTTCTTTATCAATTTTTCTGTGACAGACACTTAGGTTGATTTCATATCTTTGCTATTGTGAATAGTGCTGCAGTGAACATGGAAGTGCAGGTATCCTTTTGATAAACTGATTTTTTTTTTTTCCTTTGGAGAAATACCCAGTAGTGGGATTGCTGGATCATATGGTAGTTCTATTTGTAGTTTTTTGAGAAATCTCAATACTGTTTTCCATAATGGTTGTACTAATTTACATTACCACCAACAGTGGACAAGAGTTCCCTTTTCTCTGCATCCTTATAAGCATCTGTTATTTTTTGTCTTTTTAATAATAGCCATTCTAACTGGGGTGAGATGATATCTCATTGTGGTTTTGATTTACATTTCCCCGATGATTAGTGATGTTGAGCATTTTTCCATATACCTGTTGTCCATTTGTATGTCTCGTTTTGAGAAATGTCTATTCACATACTTTGCCTGTTTCTTGATTTTTTTTTTTTTGCTGTTGAATTCCTTATATATTCCGCTTATTAATTCTTTGTCAGAGGAATAGCTTGCTAATATTTTCTTCCTTTTTGTAGGTCGTCTCTTCACTTTGTTCATGGTTTTCTTGCTGTGCAGAAGCTTTTTAGCTTGATGTAAACCCATTTCTCTACTTTTGGTTTTGTTGTCTGTGCTTTTGAGGTCTTAGTGATAAAATCTTTGCCTAGACCAATGTCCTGGAGTGTTTTCCCTATGTAAAATCACTTTTTTGAATGGATAATTTGTTCAATGGCACAAAATTCAAAGGGAACCAAAACACATACAGTAAGTAATAAGACGCCATCCATCTGCCATCTGCTTCAGCTAAGCATTTGTGAAGAAACTCATTGTTACAATTTCTACACACAGACACACACACACACACACACAAAGGGTATGGATTTATAAGAATAAATGTACACACACACATATATACACATAATGTTTTTTGCTTTCTCCTTTTACATAAAAGTTAGCATATAATACACATGATTTTCATTTAACTAGGTTGGTGCAAAAGTAATTGCAGCTCATATATGATTTGGTTACCGTGTTTTATCAGTTCATCACAAAATTTCTTTCTTTTTTTTTTGAGATGGAGTCTTTCTCTGTCACCCAGGCTGGAGTACAGTGGCGTGATCTCAGCTCACTGCAACTTCCGCCTTCCAGGTTCAAGTGATTCTCGTGCCTTGGCCTCCCAAGTAGCTGGGATTACAAGCATGTGCCACCACACCCGACTGATTTTTGTATTTTTAGTAGAGACAGGGTTTCACCATGTTGGCCAGGCTCGTCTCAAATTCCTAGTCTCCAGTGACCTGCCCTCCTCGGCCTTCTGAAGTGCTGGGATTACATGTGTGAGCCACCATGCCTGGCTGCGACAAAATTTCTTATTTTATTTTTTGAAGTAGTAGTATATTCCATTTTGAGGATATAGGATATTTATATAGAGTAAATATTTGTATATTTATATATAATATATATTATGTAACCATTCCCTTTATTCTAGACATTTTTGTTGTTTCTTTTCTTGGCTTTTGCTAATAACAAAACTGCTACAGTGATACCCATGTCTTTGTATTTTTGTATCATTTTGCATACGCATAAATATATTTTTAGACTATCTGGAAGTGTAATTACTGGGTTAAAAGTTGTGTACATTTCTAATTTTGATAGATATTACCTAATTGCCTTGTGTAGAGATTATATTAATTTATGCTCCCATCAACACGTATGTGCTTGCTAGTCTCCCCAGAACCTTGCCAACATAGGTCTATGTATCATGAGTTTTTTTGATCTTTGCCCATCTGATGAATGAAAAATGGGATCTCAGTGTCTTTTAGTTTGCATTTCTTACAACGGTGATTTTTGTTTCCTTTTCTGTGACCTATCTGTATCCCTTTATCATTTTTCTGTTGGGTGACGCTTACTGATTTGTAGGCACTCTCTATTTGGGAAATTAACCCTTCATGATATGATTTCCAGATTTTTCCCCCTTTGCTATATTTTTATGTTGTTTATGGTTGCTCTTGCCATGAAGAAAATAATTACTTTTTACATAGTTCACTTTATCAGTGTTTTCTTTTACTCCAAGATGATGATGGGAATTCTCTGATTGTTTCTGCTGTTACTTTAATGGTTTCATTTTCTTACATTTAAATCTTTGAGTTACATGAAATTTATTTTGATTTATGCATCATTGATGGTTCCAGCTCTCCTTCCTCTGGTTGACTAGCCATTTCTCCTGATACCATTTATTAATTTATCTTTTCTCCTTTAATTCGAATGCAGCCATCAAAAGCTAACTTACTAAATGTACTTGTATTCTTTCTCTCATATTTAAGAGTTATGTTTGTTTAGTATGAAAAAGTTCAAACATACCTACAAGTAGAGGGAATAGTTCAGCAAGACCCCCATACTTATCACAGATTCAGTAATTAAGATTTATCTTTTTTTCCTTTTACTTATGTTTTTGCTGAAGAATTTTAAAGCAATCCCGGATAACATGTCATTTGCCTCTTAATAGTTCTGCGTGTAGCTTTAAAAATATGGACTTTCAAAAGATAATCAAATATTTGACTTTTTATGGCCAGGAGCAGTGGCTCATGCCTGTAATCCCAGCCCTTTGGGAGGCTGAGGCAGGCAGATCATTTAGCCCAGGAGTTCGAGACCAGCCTGGGCAGCATGGCGAAACCCCGACAAACACACACACACACACACACACACACACACACACACACACACAGACACACACACACACACACACACACACACACACACCAAAAATTAGCTGGGCATGATGGTGTGCACCTGTAGTTTTAGTTACTTTAGAGGCTTAGGCCAGAGAATCACCTGAGTGCACAAAGTTGAGGCTGCAGTGAGCTGTGATTGCACCACTGCACTCCAGGCTGGGTGAGTGAAACCTTTCTGTCTCAGAAAAACCAAAAAAAGACTTTTTCCTCTAAATTGAAGAGAAAAACCATGGGGGGCTTAATAGTTGATGTCTGTGCTTTTACTGGTACTCAGTTGCTGAAGGTGGTATCATATTAGTCCTTTAATTGCTTAGTGTTGTGTCCTCATGAAACTTTCTCCCTGAACTTGCTTTTAAGGGAGCTCTGCCTCTGTATACCACGGTATTGGAATGTTTTATTAGTGTAGAAGTGTCTAGATGATTTTCCTAGGGGGGCACTTAATGAGCAGTCTGTGTGTAGGCCGTATGAATAATAAAACTGTGAGCAGTGGTTAAGTATAGCCAAATGTATGGATGGGACCTAGGGAATAATAAAGAAGCGCTTCAAATGTAGTTTAATCTATTTTTTTTTAAATTTTACTTTAAGTTCTAGGGTACATGTGCACAACGTGCAGGTTTGTTACATAGATATACATGTGCCATGTTGGTGTGCTGCACCCGTTAACTGGTCATTTACATTAGGTATTTCTCTTAATGTTATCCCTCCCCCTCCCCCCACCCCACGACAGGCCCTGGTGTGTGATGTTCCCCGCCCTGTGTCCAAGTGTTCTCATTGTTCAATTCCCACCTGTGAGTGAGAACATGCGGTGTTTGGTTTTCTGTCCTTGTGGTAGTTTACTTAGAATGATGGTTTCCAGCTTCATCTATGTCCCTGCAAAGGACATGAACTCATCATTTTTTATGACTGCATAGTATTCCATGGTGTATATGTGCCACATTTTCTTAATCCAGTCTATCATTGAAGGACATTTGAGTTGGTTCCAAGTCTTTGCTATTGTGAATAGTGCCTCAATAAACATACGTGTACATGTGTCTTTATAGCAGTATAATTTATAATCCTCTGAATATATACCCAGTAATGGGATCGCTGGGTCAAACAGTATTTCTAGTTCTAGATCCTTGAGGAATCGCCACACTGTCTTCCACAATGGTTGAACTAGTTTACACTCCCACCAACAGTGTAAAAGCGTTCCTATTTCTCCACATCCTCTCTGGCATCTGTTGTTTCCTGACTTTTTAGTGATCACCATTCTAACTGGTGTGAGATGGTATCTCCTTGTGGTTTTGATTTGCATTTCTCTGATGGCCAGTGATGATGAGCATTTTTTCATGTGTCTGTTGGCTGCATAAATGTCTTCTTTTGAGAAGTGTCTGTTCATATCCTTTGCCTACTTTTTGATGGAGTTGTTTGTTTTTTTCTTGTACGTTTGTTTAAATTCTTTGTAGATTCTGGATATTAACCCTTTGTCAGATGGGTAGGTTGCAAAAATTTTCTCCCATTCTGTAGGTTGCCTGTTCACTCTGATGGTAGTTTCTTTTGCTGTGCAGAAGCTCTTTAGTTTAATTAGATCCCATTTGTCAATTTTGGCTTTTGTTGCCATTGCTTTTGCTGTTTTAGTAGTGAAGTCCTTGCCCATGCCTATGTCCTGAATAGTATTGCCTAATCTATTTTTGAAAGTGTGCATAAGGCTTAATGCTAGAAATTGATAACATTTTGATCAAATTCATGACTGCATTCTTGAGAATAAGTGTGTCCAGGCATATGCCCTATTTGATTCCAGAATTATACCACTAACATTTGTGCTCAGTTTTCATTTTATCAATTCTTTTTGGTTTTTTTTTTGGATACAGGGTCTTACTCTGTTACCCAGGCTGGAGTGTAGTGGTGCAGTCTTGACTCACTCTAGCCTCGACTTCCCAGGCTCAACTGATCCTCCTGCCTCAGCCTCCTGAGTAGCTAGGACCACAGGCACATGCCACCACGCCTACCTAATTTTTGTATTTTTTGTAGAAATGAGGTTTGTCATGTTGCCTGGGCTGGTCTTGAATTCCTGAGCTCAAGCAGTCCACCCTCCTTGGCCTCCCAAAGTGCTGGGATTACAGGTGTGAGCCATTGCACCTGGTGATTTTTTCAGTTTCATATGAGAAAATATACTTCTATGATAGTGATAGGTACAAATATTTTACATAGCTATAAATTTCAGTTTAGATTATATTTGTCAGTTGGATTCCGTGGATAGTATCTTTCCTTTCTGTTTAAACTATTTAAAGCTAAGCTACCCTCATATCACTTGTTATTGATAATTCAGTTGTATCCTCAGATTTTTACTCCAAAGGCAACTTCAGAAACTTAAAACATGGTTCACATTCTTGTGCATCTATAAAATTCTTTTGAAAAATAGAAAGCCAAAGGTTGCAAGGCTTTAGTTAGGAATTAAATTCAGGAGATCCATTGTACAACATGATGACAATAGTTAACAATATATCATATTCTTGAAAAATGCTAAGACAGTGGATGTAAAATTGTTCTTATCACAAAAATAACTATGTGAGGTAATGCATACATCAATTAGCTAGATTTAATCATTCTACAATGTATATAGGCTTCTAAACATTATGTTGTATGTGATAAATACAATTGTATCTTCTAGTTAAAAAAATGAGAAATTATTTTTGCCAAATAACCCTAATAATCACCAGGTAGTCACCAAGTACCTTGCAGCAATATAAAATAAATACAGATTTCGGTTATCATTTATATCATTCATATATCCAGTTTGACTGGCAATTCTTCCTTTTTTGAACAAATTTCAACCCCTTAATTTTCTCCAGTTTCATGGTGTGTCTATGCCTTGTTACAACCTGGTGAATCTCATACATATTTGACTGGTTAGGTCTTCCAGAGCCCTGCAGTTCCAAAAAAGATTTAATGGGGCACTTGTTTGTGAATTCACTAGCCAGTCATTTGATTAAATTAAAATGAAATTTCTATGTTTTGCTTCTATATTTTAAATATCCCCCTAATTTCTATATGTATTCAAGTGACTTGGAAAGGTTATAGCACCATCTCTTAATGAAGGATTTTTGTGGAAAGCTAACTCACACCTCTCTTCTTTGACTTGAATAAACTGTTGGAATCTACTTTTGTCTGTTTTGTTCAATATAGGCAAATTATCTGTGCAAGCGAACTCACGTTTAGAGAGAATTTCTCAGTTTTCTTCCCGTAGATTCTCAGTCCTATTATTAGTTCGTATGTGTTGGTTAGATGGGTAAAACAAAGCTTGGGCTGAAAGCCTTGTTTTCCACATATACAGAGCCATAGCTTATACTGGAGAAAAAAAAGTCACCTTAATCTTTTGGAGGGAAATGATGAAATCTGGAATAGTCATAACCAAACAATATATATTTAACAAGATAGCTCAAAGACTTTCTATTTTTATAAATTTAACATTCTTTTAGAATGATTGAATTTAGAATTATCGAAAATATTATAAATTCTTAAAGAATTTAAATGTTTGTGCCATTTGTTAAGCTTCTACAATATGCTGGATCTGTTCTTGTAGTGACTTTGCATATATCATCTTTAATCTTCACAACGAATCTGCAAAATAAATATTATCCACATAAGATAGATGAGAAAGGTGAAGCTCCAGAGGTTAAGTATCTTGGCTAATGCCACACAGCTAATATATGATGGATTGAGGATTTGAAGCTACATTTCTGAATATAATGCTCTTTCTTGCTTCTGGACATTTGATAGTATCTGTTGAATTCTTGAAAGAGGAGAAGACTAGCACACTTATTTACTGGGTCTATATTTCCTGCCTAACACCAAATTTTTTTTTTTACTGGAAGAAAACTTTAGACTTCCTAATAGGTGCATTTTTTTCTGTTAATAATTTTATTTTTTCAACACTTTTAAAGAAAAATTGAATAGGTAGTATGGAGTGCTCCTATAGGTGCCTCTCTTTCCCTGCCATAGCTTCTCCTATTATTTTCATCTTATATTAGTATGGTATATTTGTTACAATTAATGAACCAATATTAATACATTATTATTGAAGTCCATGGTTTATTCAGATTTTCTTTGTTTTTATCTAATGTCCCTGTTCTGTTCCAGGATGCCATCCAGGACACCATATTACATTTACTTGTCATGTCTCCTTAGGATCCTCTTGCTGTGACAGTTTCTCAGACTTTTTTTTTCCCCCTAAAGCCTTTCCACTCTACCTTACTGCTGCCTCAGATTTACCATTTGCATTTAAGTACAATTGTAATTTGTTACTGATTACCTTGAGATTTTTTGGTGGTTGTTTTTCAAAGAGCTTTGCTGCTACATACCTTGACATTTTTAAGGAGTCCAGGTTATTATGTATTCTAGGATGTTCCTCTCTTAGAATATATGTAGTGTTTTTCTCATGATTAGCCTGGGATATGGGTTATTGGGAGGAAGACCACGCAAGTCTGCTGCCATTTTCACCACATCATACCCTGGGTATGTATTGTCAACATGATTTATGACTGTTGGTGTTAACCTGAAACCTGGTAGAAGTAGTGCTTGTCAGTTTTCTCCACTGTGAAGTTACTCTTTTCTTCCCTCCCTTCCATACTGGAAGTCATTACATGAGCTTGCACTGAAGGAGTGGGGGGGTTGTGCTCCCCCTTTTTTAGAGTGGTGTATCTACATAATTTATTTGGAATTCTTCTACACAGGAGATTTGTCTCTTCTCCTGCATTTATTAATTTATACAATCATTTATATCACTGTGGAGACATGGATATTTATTTTATACTTTGGGTTAT
The DNA here is from genome assembly GCF_028885625.2 of Pongo pygmaeus. Taxonomy (NCBI): domain Eukaryota; kingdom Metazoa; phylum Chordata; class Mammalia; order Primates; family Hominidae; genus Pongo; species Pongo pygmaeus. The sequence continues at coordinate 20,648,812 of NC_072378.2, forward strand.
AATTCAATACTACTTTATTTATTTTGTTACTTAAATTGATCTAGCTTTGGCCACTGGGAGATGACTCCCAGTGTCACTCCTGTGTCAGTCGCTCCTGTGACCCTTGGCATAACTCAGTTTTGTTTTTTTTTTTTTTTGACCACTTTTTGGCACTGCAAGATGCTCTAGGCTCATCTTGTATATTTCCTGCCCCAGTCCTAAAATCAGCCATGTCTCCAAGAAGCCTTGATTCCTTTTATTGAAGAGTAGTGTTAGAAAACAACATCTGGGTGCTGGGTGTGCTTATTACTGGGGTGTCATTTCTTTTAAACTCTCCCAGTGTCAGGGAAAAATGTGTATATACTAATTTTTAGATATAATACATATGTAGAAATACTTCTGTATGTGTCTCTATGAAGTTAAACGTGAGTTCTTACTGATGTTTCCAACTCTGATTTATTACAACTACTAATATTTAAGTGATTTTAAGAACACTTTTAATTCTTTACCTTTTTCTTTTGTTTAGCCTTGCTTCTATATTTAGGTGGACTCGATTCACTCTCAGTTGTGTCATATATGGACTTCTCAATTCCTGAATTGTTCTAATTCTTCCTTGGGTTGCCTAATTTTTTATACTCAAGTCTCCCCTACCCCAAGGAAAAAATTCTTCATGGTTACTATATTTTCTGACTTCATATGTTTGAAAATTATATTAAAAAAACTAAGGATTGGATCCTATCTGTGAGATATTTGAGAATTATATCTGTTCACCTTTTAATGTTCACAGTATTGCTTTCTGATTTTGGATGGATATATTAGACAAAGGGGGTGGAGAGTAGTGTTGGATTGATACTGAAATGTTTTTAGTTTTGTCTACTCTGCTTCTAGATGACAGTGTTAAAAGCTTATAGTTTGAGTTTGGGTCCCTTCCCAAGTTAAGAACACTGTTGATGTTTTTCTTTGCTAATTTTATTTCTTGTGTTTAGTTCATTGGGTTCAGAGAAATACAGGTGCAGTGATTCTGTATTGTTCTGCCATCTTTACACTTGATCTTAGCCAAAAGGCTGAGAGGTGATATTCTGCTGTCTTTTACTTTGACCAATGTTTTCTTTCCCCTAAAGCCTTTCCACTCTACTGCTTCCTTAAGTTTACCATTTACATTTAAGTACAGTTGTAATATCTAGTTGCTATCTTGCTGTTATCTAGTACAACTCTCTCATTTTATAGATGAAGGAGCTTAATTGACTATCATTTGCATTAGAAACTGACACACTAATTTTTTTCCCCCTAATTATCTCAAACAAAAGGGACACTAGTTTTCTTTGCCAGGCTTTTTTCAATAAAATGTTTTTATGTCTAAGAATATTTGTGGTGACTAATTATATTGTTTTTGTATGGATTTTTGGGGGAAGAAAAATGTACATTAAAAGTCTCCTATTAGTATGGTAATGAAAGATAAATCTTTGTATTTCCAAGGCAAAGCAAGCATAACTTCTCTTCAAACAGATTGTTCTAGTCAAATTTGGTTGTTGTAGAAAGCCCATTCATTTTTTAGTAACAACAGATAAAGAGCTTAACTAAAGTTTTGATGAAAATACATATACTTATTTGAGAAGAATGGTAATTTTTGAAAAGTCTTAAGATAATCAGTGTAAAAGCTAACTTTTTAAGCAAAGAAAGTAAACTATTAAGTTTATGCAATGATTCATTTGGGATATTTGGAATAGGATATGACATCATTTGTAACATAGTTTGTCAACTTTGACTTATTTTGTAGCACTTAAGTGATTCAGTGTTTTAAGGGTTTTAAAATGTGATCCTTTACAATACACTTTCCCAAAATCAGTGAGGAAAGGAAATTGCTATGTTATGTTCAAATCTTGTTAAAATCTTATTGCTATAGTTTACAGAGAGGAATAGTGATTTTAAAAATATTTATGCAGTGCAAATGCTTGCTGTGTATGTTTTACAAAGTGAATCAAAGTTGGAGGGTAGTTATTTAATAGGGGAATATTTGTTGGTTCCTAAGTCATGGTTTCTGAAATAAAGAAAAATAGCAGTATGCAGTAGACCTTTATTTTATTATTAATCTATTTTGATGTGCTTTTAATAGCATTGGCGATTAAGGTTGCAGAGTCTGGAGCCAGACTGCTAAGTTCAAATCAGTGTTCCACTATTTGTAATGTTTGGCCTTGGCTTACTTAAGCCCAGGTTCTTCATCTGTAAAGTGGGACTAATCATGTACTTGCCTTGTAGAATCCTTATAAAGATTGAGTGAATTTATGCATGTAAATCTCTTTGATCCTGGCAAAAAGAATATGCTCAAAAAATGATAGCTATGGTTATATTTTTTAAAAGGAATATTGGTTTATTATTTATGTGTTTTCTTTGAAAGAATGATAACCTTTGACATGCAGCTTACTGTAGAGTTCTTTTCTTGGTATTAGATCTTGTGCAATTTGGGAGAGTTTACTACTTAATTCAAGCAGTTTGTTTTAAAAATTTATGAGTAGACATTTGGTGGTTTGGGGTGACTACAAGGATGAGGAAGTATAAACAGAGATAGGTAGTCAGCTCTTGGTAGATACCTTTTTCTTTCTTTAAAACAGTTGAAAAATACTATTTAGAACTGAGACCCATGTAGACAGCCACCACCATACTGTTCATCATTAGCCATACCATTCCCCATCATTAGTTAAGGAAATGCATTCGATTTTTAAGTGTTTTTCCCCCTTTTTTTTGCTAAGTCTTTTTTTCTCTTCTGAGGATGCTTCTTGTATCTTTGCTTCTGACTTGAGGGCAGGCCAGGCAGATAATAGATGTATAGCTGCTGCTCCATTTTATATACATGTGAAGGTCCTGCTTTTGATGTAATTGGATCCCTGCTTTTCTTCGCCTTCTTACTACCACCGTGAGCCCCACAAACTCATATGACTCGGTATGATCTCACTGATTAGATCTGATGGTAGAAATAATTTAAAACCACCCATTTTTACACTTGACGAGAGTAGTGGGGAAAAAAAACTGAGACATGAACATTGAGAAGCATTTCAAATTCCATGTAGATGGCGTGCTACTCAATTTTTTACATAAGCTTCTGTATTTAATTTTGTATAAGAACAAATGCCTGCAGAGTATATAGAGGCCAAATTTCTGTTTGCTTGAGTTTACTATATTCACATCAACAACTGGAATTAGGGTAGGCCATAGAATAGAAATATCCTCTTGGTAATAATGAAACAAGATTCTGTCTCTAAGGCTTTTATGCTTTTTGGCACAGGTCACATGATTGTGGTTTAAGAAATATACTCACCTCTTCTCTTCATCTGTTTTTTGAGTCGTCATGTGATTTCCCAGAATACCTAGCACATATAATTCAAAAAGAGAATATTTGTCTTTGCTCTGGTTGCAGTAAGATAAAACTCTGAAGCATTCTGGGTTAAGATATTACAGAAAGTTAATTTCCAGGAAAAATTACTCTATTGGAGAAGGTATAGCTCTTTCTAAGAGTATTCCATAGATGAGACTGATATTTGTTTTTGTAACTCTATTCTTACATATTCTATTCCACTTCAGCAAACTTCTTTTGAGTATATTGTAAAACTCTTAAATTTTTTACCTGGGCGCTCTTATCTATCAAGTATAAAAAAGCCATTAGAGAAAAATGTATTGGTGACGTCAAATAGTTTAGTCAATACACATCCGTTTTGCATTTTTGGCGTTGGTTAGTTGAAGAAGAATTTCAATGGTGTATGTTAGTCTTGTGTGGCTCTCATAGTTATCGCCTGGGCAGTATGTGGAATTCACTAAATTAATTGAAAAGTTCTGACTATCTCTTTAACTTATGACAAATCCCTGAAAATCAGTGCTTTCTGATGAGTCAAGCTATATAGGTAGTATATAAAAAGTCAACATATGCTATACGGGACAGTTTAATAAGCATTTAGAGTATTTGGCTCAAATGCGTCCTGTGTACTTTAATCCTCTTCCATGATTTGTAATATTTAGATCTATTTTCCCTGTTGGGTTAGGTGGAAATAAGGCATTGACAGTCAATGAATTGCTTTTGGGTAGAGCTCAACATAAAACAGATTTTGCTGTAGTAAAGATTATAGATTATCATCTTAGAAGAAAATGTAGACTGTTATGTAAAAAAAAAAAAAAGGTCAGATTCTGTAAAATTGTAATTGGGAAACTCTGCACCCCTTTGACCAGTTTTAACTTATTACTCTTTCTTACTAGCTTAGGCTTAAGACAATAATGCTGTCTGCAAGATCTGCCTTTCTTGTGATCCCCCCATCCCCAGCCATTAAATTCTAACTAGGATCTATGTTTTCTTCTCTGGAGTTACTTTGGGTGGGTCCCAAAAGTAACTCCAAATCCGTGGGTCCCACGGATATGAATAAGTTTACTTTCCCCTACTTCTTTTATTTTGTAATTATTTTACTTCTAAGTTCATTTTTGTTACGTTTTTTTTCTTCCTTGACTCACTGAGTTAGAGTTAGTCTCATTGTTCAGAAGCCCTCTTCCTTTATAGCTTCTTTTTTTTCCCAATCCCTCTGTTATGTGCAGAACTTACCTTCATTGCCTCATAAATATTGGTGTTAGGAGACATCATCCCTCATCTGTCCCATTTTGCAAATAAGCTTCCTGCTAGAAAGTTGGCTAGACGGAAGCAGAGACCCTCACTAAAACCTTGATCCTCCTCTCTTTTCCCAGCACATAGTAGGTGCTCAAAAATACATGTTGAATGAGAGAAAGGAAATGAGATCCAGAGAGGCTAAGCGAAATAATACATGAGAATATATAACATGTTAATGTCATGAATATATGTTATGAAAGTACTAAAAGGCTCTAGAAATGTTAGTTATTTGTTGTATTAGTGTTAATAGTAAATCACCATTAATATTTTAAAACTTATTACTAGATGATATAGAGATACTTTTCATTGTATGTAACAGAACACCCAATCAATAGTGACTTAAACTAATGAGGATTTATTTTTACATTTTGAGGGTAGATATCTGCCAACGTTGACTTAGCCGCTCTGTAATGGCAGGGCTATTGTTCTGTAATTTTCTTGGCCTTTCCTTCCTTGTTGCAGGATGGCTGCTCCTGCTGTAGGCATCACCTTTCTCAACAACAGCATCTCTGTTTTCCCAGGGAATCAAAAGCCTTCCTGGAAGCTGTGTAGTACAACAGTCTTCCTCTTAAGTCTTATGGCCAGACTGTTTCACATGGCCACCTCTATCTGGAAGGAAGGCTGTGAAAGGGAGTTGGCTTTTCTAGCCTCTAATGTAGACGGGGAAGGGAGAAGGAGTTTGGAAATACATTCTGGGTTTGCTGCAAAATCTACCTCTTTGGCTAGCCAAAATCCGAATATATCCTTCTTATGAATACATTTTATAGAGAATTCAGTCACCATCTTTCCCAGGGAGATGATACCTGTTCTTATACATAATTGCATCTACTTCAAAGTCCAGAATGTCTGCTTGATACATAGTTTTCTCCATCAGGTCCGGTTGTAGCTTCTTGTTCTCTGGTGACCTAGAGCTAAGAAGACAAATGTATACTTCCAGCACATCAAAAACTACTAGATAAAGGAATGAGATAACTTGAATAAATCTTTTCCCTTAGAAAAGGGGAGAATTAGAAACTCAAAATAGTCATTGGTCCACAAATATACCATACTCTGTAGGATGAGAATATTGAAGATTGCCTGATCTGGCAGTGGGTGAAATTCCTTAAACAATCTGCTGTACTTATTTATGATCCCTGGGAGGATTTCCCTTGGTCACATCTGACCAGAAAGTATTGATTGGTGTAGCTATATAATAAGTCAGGTAGACCAATTCCTTCCACCTTATTCTTTTCCCAATTGTTTTGGCTATTTTAAGGACTTCCCCTTTCCATATAAATTTTAGAATAAGTTTGTTTATGCCTACCAGGAACCTTGTTAGGATTTTTGATAGGAATTACATTAAAGTTATACATCAATCTGAGAAGAATTGTTATCTTTACTATGTTGAGTCTTCCAATCCATGAATTTGGTAAGTTCCTCTGATAATTTGGAGAGACTTTAATTTCTTTTCAACACAATTTTATAATTTTTAGCATGTAGATCCTGTGTATGTTTTGTTAGCTATATACCTAAATATTTCATTTTCTTTGGAGCAAAGAAGTATAATTGGAATGGCATTTGCCTTTTAAAATTTGTTTCATTTGTTGTTAGTATACAAAGGTCATGATTTTTGTTTGTCAATCTTAAATTCTGTGACCTTGCAGAAGTCACTTTATTCTAGGAGTTTTTTGTTGTTGTTGTTGTAAATTCCTTGGGATTTTCTAGATAGACAATCATATTATCTGTGAAAAGAGACAGTTTTGTTTCTTCATTTCCAATCTATATGCATTTTATTTCCTTTTCTTGCTTCATTTTCCTGGCTATAATTTCTTGTACTATGTTGAGTATGAGTGGTGAGGGTGGTCATCCCTACCTTGTTCCTAATCTTAGGGAGAAAGAATTTGCCTTTCAATAAGTAAGTCTGAAGTTACCTCTAGGATTTTTTGGTAGATGCTCTTTATGTGTTTGAGGTAAGTCTTGTGTAGTTCTAGTTTTTTTGAGTGTTTTTACCTTGAATGGGTATTGGATACTTTGTAGATATTAAAAATACTGTGAAGGGAGACTGGATTATTCTTTTTACGCTGGAAATAGAGTAGTATGTGATTTAGAATGATAAAGTCTGAATGTTGTCTCAGACATACAATACTTAAGGCACCAAAGTCATTAACTGGCTCTGAATCAACTTCATGTATTTCTCTATTTAGGGAAAGATTTATTAACATAATTACATGTGACTATTCTTTCTTATTTTGGCTTTTAAAATAAATGTTCCTTTAACATAAACATTTTTAAAAAGCATACTTTGTCAGTATCTTTGTTGGTCCTGCCACTGATATTGTTCCCATAAAACCGACCCTTATGTTACTATCAGGGAAAAAAAAAATACTTCATGTGGTTTAAGAGTCATGTTGTATGTTTTATAGTGCCCTCTATGCTCTTGCAATTTTCCGGTGACAGCTATATATTCTTATATTGCAGAGCAGCCAGCCTGCCTCTTTAGCCTTCATTTCAAAATAAAACCAAAAAGAAGAAAAAATTACAGAAATGTTGTTAAGAATAGTACAAAACCCTTTTTTTTTTTGTTTTTTGCCTTCTGAGTCATTTGATAGTGAGCTGTTTACTTGATGCCCTGTCATCCCCAAATACTTTATTGTGTGTTTCCTATAAAATTATTCTCCTACGCAACTATGACAAAGCCATCAGAAACAGGGAAATAACATTTAGGCATTACCACCACCTAATCCTCAGACTTCATTCATCTTATTCCCTTAATGTCCTTTATGGCAAAATAAAGGATTCCCTTTGAAATGTCTCTTTAAGATTTCTTTAATCAGGACTAGTTTCTCTCTCTTTACTTGCCTTTATATCTTTGACATTTTTTGAAGAGTACAGGCCAGTTACTTGAGTGATTGTCCCTTGATTTGGCTTTCTCTGATGTTTTCTCATGAGTAGGTTCAAGTTATACATCTTTGGCAGGAAGATCTTCAGAAGTGATGCTTTTTTTTCTCTCTCAGTGCATCTTATCAAGTGACACCTGACTTTGATTTGTCCTATTATTGGTGTTGTTAACTTTGATCAGTTGATTAAGGTGGTATCTGCCAGGTTTCTCCACTGTAAGGTTATTTTCTCCTCTTTGCAGTTAAATGTATTTTGTGAGGAGGTTCTTTGAGGCTATGTAAATTTCCCCTTCCTCTTCAAACTTTCACCCCCCTTGAATTCCTGTGCTCTGCACCTTGCTGTCCCTCTATAGGAATGCCCTTTTCACCCTTTCTGGTTCTAACAGCCAGTAGAGAGGCTCTTCTGAACCTGCACATGCCATCCTGCTGCCTGGGAGTGATACCTCTCTCGCTCCATTTCTGCTCTCCTGCCCAATGTGGATGCCCTTTTCACCTCCTGGTCTTTGACACCCCAGGCCAGGCTGCCTTGTCATGCAGATGCCCATCCCATTGTGTTCCAGCTCTGTCACCCTGTGCTGGTTGCCCCCTGCAGAGATGCCCCATGTTCTTCTTGGGCTCTGAGACTCTGTGCTGGGCTGCCTGTCTTGGTGGATGCTCTCACCCTGCTCGAAATTTTTTTTTTTTTTTTTTTTTGAGTTAGAGTCTTGCCCTGTTGCCAGGCTGGAGTGCAGTGGCATGATCTTGGCTCACTGCAGCCTCTGCCTCCTGGGTTCAAGCGATTCTCTTCTCTCAGCCTCCTTAGTAGCTGGGACTGTGGGCACCCACCACCACACCTGGCTAATTTTTGTATTTTTAGGTAGAGATTTGTATTTTTAGATAGAGTTTCACCATGTTGGCCATGCTGGTCTCAAACTCCTGACCTCAAGTGATCCGCCTGCCTCGGCCTCCCAAAGTGCTGGGATTACAGGTGTGAGCCACCACGCCAGGTCCCTGCTCAGACTTTGATACCTTATGCCAAACTGCCCCTCTCTGTGGCCAGCCCAGCCCTCCTTGTGTCTCTGGCATTGATAGCCCATATTGAGTCACCCTCCCATACAGAGGCCTTCCTCATCCTGTGTGTGCCCTGACACCCTCTTCCCCTTGGATGGGCTCTGATCACGTTTCCTAAGGCTGCTCTCTGCCTTCCCCCAGCTCAGCCGCCTGCTTTTATCAGTCCCACCTATTGTCTTTATGCTGAATTTGTCTAGAAGCGTAGGGAGGTAAAAGGAACTGCAGTCCCTCTTGATATTCTTAATCAGCCCCCTGTTGTTTGCTTTTTCACCTCTTTTTTTTCTACCTTTTCATGAAGAGTGGTTAGAGATAATTATTTGAAATGTAAAATTTTTTTCTTAGAAAAAATCGGGTGACTATAATCCTTGGAATAAATGTGCAAAGCCTGATTGTTTTGGATATTTTGAAAGAAATAATCCCCGAATATGGGAGTGAAGACATCCCATATCACAGTACCTAATGTCAGATGGCAAATAGCTAGCATAGATAGAATCAGCTTGCTTCAGTTCAGCCTGTAGAGCCAAAGATCCATCCTGGCACTGCCTTCTGGTTTCCAGCTTAAGACACCTCTTTGCAAGTCACAACATCTCTTTCTATTTCTATTTCCTCATCCATAAGATGGGGGTTATAAATACTTACGTCATGGGGTTGTTGGGGAGCTCAGATGAGATAATGCATTTGAAAATGCTTTGCAAGTGGGAAAATGCTATGCAAATGTGGTTATTTAGTTCTAATTTATTACCTAGTCAAAATTGAAATGTATAGGAAATTAAGTCAAGCATTTTAATTGCACTTGTGATTTGTAGGCAAATTCCCTCTGAGTCATAAGTCAGATAAGAGGTCGGCGTAGTTTTGTTTTTGCTGCCGCTTATGTCCATTGTGTTGTCACTATTACTCAACCAGGTAAACACTCCTCTTTTGAAGTTCTGCCCACCTGTTACACCTCTGTGACATACTGCCACCTTCTAGATGATTTTTACCTCTGGTGTACAACTGTCCTCCCCACCCCAGTGCCTGTTGTCTGTCATCTTTGGTGACATCAGCTTCATTGGCCTTAACATGAGTTCTTTCATGCATCTACAATTGCTTGTGGCACAGTTCTGCTTGCATATATCACTGGATAGGGATCTCAAAGTGAACATGTCTAATACTCAAGTTACACTCTTCTTCCCTGACCTGCTCCTCCCTAGAGCTTCCATTTATGTTACTGGTGTCACTCTTTGTATTAGCCTTGTAGATTGGAAACTTTTAACTCTTCCCTCTGTCATCTCCCATGTCTAGTCAGTCAGTAAGTTCTTTTATTTTTGCAACCATCTCTTCCCCACTTGAGCCTCTATTTCCCCATAATTAATGGTGTATTCCTTTAAATCTAATCTCTGAACTCTTAAAATAGCCTTCTTCAAGGCAAATGTTAGAACCTCAGCTTGCCAGGTCCCAGACTGGTCCTCTGCTGAATAATTGGATGAAAAAGACTATGGGGCCTAAGTCAGTTCTCTGAGTCAGCCCTTCCAGATGAACTACTCAGATGTTACAGGACATGTCTCCAGAGACCTGTAAAAACCTCTAGATGGTAGGGTTCAGGCTTGGGGAAGAAGACTTACCATGTTAGGCCCAAACTCATGCCTGGAAGCATCTAGAATCTGAAAAGATCTGTTCTGTATAGCATGAATTCCAGTATCTAAATATAGCAACTGTAAACATTTTGGTGCATTTTCTTTTATTTTTTCTTTTGCATGTCTATATTATACTGTATGCATTCATCACATCTGTTAAATGAAAACATTTTAATGATATTTTAGTAAGTGCATTTTTAAAATTGGTGTGTAACATGGATGCCCCTTGACTTAGGATGGGGTTACATCCTGGCAAAGTGAAAATTCATGTGTTGGAAATGTGCTTAATATACCCAACCTACTGAACATCATAGCTTGGCCTAGCCTCTCTTAAATGTGCTTGTACACTTAAATTAGCCTATAATTGGGCAAAATCATCTGGCAAAACAGTCCACAGTAAATTATTAGTTGTTTACCTTCTTGATCGTGTGGCTGACTGGGAGCAGTGGTTCATTGCCCAGCATCTCGAGAGAGCGTTGTAGTGCATATCACTGGCCTGAAAAAGATCAAAATTCAAAATTTGACACATGGGCTCTACTGAATGTATATTACTTTTGCACCATTGTAAGGTTGAAATATTATAAGTCAAATTATTGTAAGTTGGAGACCATCTTTGCTTCAGAGAATGAAAGGTTGCTATCCATGTTTCTGTTAGAACAAGAAGATCCCCTCCAAGAAATACCAGACTCTCTGTCAGAGCTTAACCCCGGCTTCTGCTGAGAGTGTTTGTTTAGTGTTAATTTTTGATTGCTGACAACTAGTCTGTTTTCCTCCTACCTCGGTCATGATGACTACTCATTAAGTTACCTTTCTGCTTTCTTGGTCTTGCTTGTTTGTTCATTCATGTATTCTTTTATTATTCATTCTCCAATAATAATAGCATAGTCTGTTCTATCTCCTGAGTTTGGCTCTGAAGACTTAAAGATTGCTTAGTTCATCGAGGGATTATTTATTTTTGAATCATTGCCAGGATGTACCACGAGCCCATCTGTGGGCACATAGGAAGCAGTGCCTTCCTTTTTGAAGAGAGTGGAGAAAGCTTCCTGGGGTAGGTGGTGTGTACACTGCTGTATGAAAGATGAGTAGCAGGAATTGGTTAGGGCAGACAGGTGGAAGATACATTTAGGCAGTGGGCACAGAAATGAGAACAGTGGTGACGATGTGGCTCCAGCGTACCTCTAGGTTTTTGTTTTTGTTTTTGTTTTTTAACAGCTTTATTGAGATAATAATTCCTATGCCATGAAATTCACTCATTTGAAATACACAGTTTTCATAGAGTCACTTTAAAACATTTTCAATACCACACAAAGACACTCCACATCCTTTAGCTGAGCCCCCTCAGTCCTCCTATCCCTCTCAGCCCTAGGCAATCACCAGTCTACTTTCTGTGCTATGGATTTGTCTCTTCTGGACATACCTTTGAGGTAGAATCAGACAACCTATGTTCTTTTGTGCCTGACCTCTTTCACTTACATAATGTTTTCAAGATTCACCTATGTTGTGTCTATTAGCACTTCATTTCTTTTTAGTGCTGAATAATATTCCATTGCATAAATATACCACATTTTATTTATCCATTTATCACTTGATGGACGTTGGGTTGTTTCTGCTTTTTGGCTATTAGGAATAATGCTGCTATGAACATTGATGTACAAGTTTTTATGTGAACACGTTTTCATTTTTCTGGGGTATATACTTAGGAGAGGAATTGCTAGATTATATGTTAACTCTCTGTTTAACAATTTGAGGAATTGCCAGATTATTTTCCAAAGCAGCCAAACCATTTTACATTTTGATTAGGAGCATATGAGGGTTCCAGTTCGCATTCTTGCCAACAATTACTACCTTTAAAAAAGTATAGCCATCCTAGTGGATGTGAAGTGCTGTCTCATTGTGGTTTTAATTTGTATTTCCCCAATGGCTAGTGATGTTGAGCCTCTTTTCATGTGATTGTTGGCTATTTATATGTCTTTGGAGAAATGTCTATTCAGATCTCTTGCCCATTTTTAAATTGGATTATTTGTCTTTTTATTATTGAGTTGTGATAGTATTTTCTTTTTAATTATGAAATTGGTAGTTGTTTTGACCAAGTAAGTTTGCTAGGTCAAAATCTAGAAGTGGTTCTTATATTGGAGATAATATTCTGCAGATTAATCTAAAGATCTCTTTTAAGATGTCTCTTTAAAATTCTATACTCTAGAATTGGTGCTGATCCTGGAACTGTACCATTCTGAGCAGATGACTTGTGTTATTGATTTGTGCCAAACAACTAAGGGTTGTGTATAATCTGAATGGAAACCAGATGTTTTGGCAGTTTGCTAGTGAGTGGTTTTCTCTTGGTTAGGGCCTGCTCCTTTACTAAATAGAACTATTTTCAGTGTATCACTTTCCAAATATTTGAATAAGGAAGGAGGTTTTTTGGGGACATACAAATTTATGGATACAATTGAATTTTTGGAACAACTTTATTATTTTATGTGTAGTAAATTCTCAATAACGACTTATTTTCTCTTTCATCAAAATAAATGTTCAACTAGCTGCAAATAGTATGTATCTTATTGACCCAGTTTTCAATTATGCATATGTACAGATTATCCATGACTATTAAAACAAACTCTTGCTTTCCTTTAGTTTGTTGCTAGTTCCCTGAGTTGCCTTAAGGGAAACCATAGGGAGAAAGGAGATTATTGCAATGGTCTAGGTGTGACATGATGGCTTATACAAGAGTGGTGGTAGTAGTGATAAGTAGCAGATGTATTTCACATTATTTTGGAGATAAAATACATTGGGAATTGTTGGATTTGCCGTGGAAGATGGTGAGGGGAAAGGAATGATTAAAGATGATTCCAGCCAGGTGTGGTGGCTCATGCCTGTAATCCTAGCACTTTGGGAGGCCGAGGCAGGAGGATCATCTGAGGTCAGGAGTTTGAGACCAGCCTGACCAACATGGTGAAACCCCGTCTCTACTAAAAATACAAAATTAGCCAGGTGTGGTGGCTCATGCCTGTAATCCCAGCTGCTTGGGAGGCTGAGGCAGGAGAATCACTTGAACCTGGGAGGCAGAGGTTTCAGTGAGCCGAGATTGCACCATTGCACTCCAGTTTGGGCAACAAGAGCAAAACTCTATCTCAAAAAAAAAAAAAAAAAAAAAGGATGATTCCTAGGGTTCTGGTTTTACCATGTGGGGAGATATGCCATTTATGGAACTGTAGAACACTGGAAGAAGTGAGGTTTAGTCGTTTGCCTATTAGGTCTCAAATCCAATTCTCTGACCCTCTCAGTCCTGTTTTGTATTGCATTTCATAGGTATCCTTACCATTCGGCTTTTGTGAGTAGATCTGGGCAATTGGAGGCACTGATGGAAGACTGGAGGGTAGGAGTAGGGAGAAGGTAGGGTATTTTTCTGCCTCACTTTTTACTCCGGGTGGTGTCCCAGGAAGTGGCAGTTTCATGCCTGTGGCTTCAGCTATCAGGGAGCTCCTTCCTTCCTTTGCACTCCCTGGTCCCAAAGGGCAACTCCTGCTATTCTAGCCCCTGTCAAATGATCCCAGCTATTGGGCTCTTATAATACAGGTTGAGTATTTTTTATTCAAATGCTTAGGACCAGAAGTGTTTTTGATTGTGGATTTTTTTTTCCAGATTTTGGACTATTTCCATTATACACTTACTGGTTGAACATCCCTAATCTGAAGATCCAAAATGTTGAATTTCCTTTGAGCATCCTGTGGTTACTCAAAAAGTTTCAGATTTTGGAGCATTTTGGATTTCAGAGTTTTAGATTAGGGATACTCAACCTGTACCACCTCTTCTAGTGGGTCTCCGCAGCCCTTAGGTTGGTAGTAGCTGCCTGCTGGGAAAAGGGAGGAAAGATTTTCCTCCATCCTCTTAGGGTCTTTGGCTGAGTCTGAAAATCAAATTGCCAAAGACAGATTAACAGAAGAGAAACATTCAAATTTATTTAAGTTTTATGTGACATGGGAACTTTCACAAGGAAATGAAGACCCAAAGAAACAGTTAAACTTTAGTATTTTTTATAGTAGGTTTGAAGAAGAGTGGAGAGCCGTGGAGAAATACGGTAGGGTAAAAGAGTGTGATCTAATGGTAATAAACTGGGGGAAACGTAGTAGGACCTGATTTTGCCAGATTCTTCTGTGTCCCCTCGTCTTCAGAGATAAGGATGTTCCTTTCCTCTGGGTATAGGGAAGGCATGTCTCAAATGAGGGTCTTATAACCTGCTTCAGGGGAAGGTCAGAAATTTTCTTCTAGGTTTTATGACTTGTTTCAGGGGAGACAAGAGGGACAAGGTCAGAGAGACCTTCCTGCTTCTGCTATTTTTCAGATCTCTTCAGTTTAAAATACTCAATATGTTGAGGTGGTATATTTTGGGGTAGTGTGCTCTGAGCCCCATCACTGCTGTTGTTCATTTTGGGGTTCCTTCCCTTTCCCTGTTTGGGGTCTTGGATCTTCTATTGCCCATGTAACCACATTTCTCTGTTAATTTTTATCTGTTTTCATGCCTAGAATGGTTTCTTTTTTCCTAACTAGAACCTGATGAATACAGGGTGAAAATTTGAGAGTTCAATTTTGGAAATTATTTGTGTCAAGTTTAGTATTTCTGTGATGCATTCCGGTGGAGACGTTCTTAGGTGAGTTGGATAGTGAGCTCAGATGCGTGTGTGAACTGGAAGTATAAATTGGGCTATCATCTCAGCCAAATGGTAGTATTTCAAACCATGGGAGTGGTGGATGGGATCATCTAGTACACAGAAGAGAAGGGAATCCAAATTTAGGTCCTCTGAAACTCCGAGTCCTGAGAGGTGGGATGGGGGAGGGAGATGGATAAAGTAGGAAGGCCCGGGAGAGTGATGCTGTTGATAACATAAAGAAAGGATTGTTGGCAGGGCAAAGTGGCTCATGCCTGTAATCCCACACTTTGGGAGGCTGAGGTGGGTGGATCATCTGAGGTCAGGAGTTCGAGACCAGCCTGGCCAACATGCTGAAACCCCGTCTCTACCAAAAATACAAAAATTAGCCCGGTATGGTGGTGCATGCCTGTAATCCCAGGTACTCGGGAGGCTGAGGCTGGAGAATTGCTTGAACCCGGGAAGCGGAGGTTGCAGTGAGCGGAAATTGCACCACTGCACTCCAACCTGGGTGACAGAGTGAGACTCCGTCTCAAAAAAAAAAAAAAAAAAAAAAAGAAAGAAGAAAGGACCGTTTCACTGCTTTGTGCATTCTGCCAAATGTTTATGGTGTCAGTTACCTTGATGAAAGCAGTTTTAGGGACATGGTGGGTAGTTGAGGGTCTTCACCAAAATGAAGTGGTAGATGAGTGAATGTGAGGTGACAGAGTATATAGCTCATGCATAGAGAGAGTTCTTTCGAGATGTTTGATAATGAAGGGGGAGTAAACAAATGAGGAAGGCCGGGCACAGTGGCTCACGCCTGTAATCCCAGCACTCTGGGAGGCCGAGGTGGGAGGATCACTTGAGGTCAGGAGTTCAAGACCAGCCTGGCCAACATGGTGAAACCCCACCTCAACTAAAAATACAAAAATTAGCCGGGCGTGGTGGCGGGTGCCTGTAGTCCCAGCTACTCAGGAGGCTGAGGCAGGAGAATCGCTTGAACCGGGAGACAGAGGTTGCAGTGAGCCAAGATTGTGCCACTGCACTCCAGCCTGGGCAACAGAACGAAACTCTGTCTCAACAACAACAAAAAAGAAATGAGGAGATAGCAGGAAGATGTATTAAGAAAAGCTACAGTTTTTATGATTGCCTTTTACTTTAAAAATATTTAATTTTTAGAATAGTTTCTAAATGAAAATAGAAGTCATACAAGGAAAAGTTTTCCTCTTGTTTCCCGTTAACTCTTTTTTACTCCCTTCTCCCAGTCCCAGCATATAGCCACTGCTATGCGTTTCTGATACACATCCAAAAAAATTTTATGTAAATACTAGCAAATGTGATTATATGTTCTAGATTTTCCCCTTCTCATCCCTAGGGGTAGCCTACTGTATATATTTTTATTGTCTTATTTTGTTTCTCTGAACAATATGACCTGGAGATGTTTCTGCATTGGAACTTAGAGGTTATTCATTTGTTTATAGGAGTATTTGTTCTGAAGGTACTAAAATATTTGTAACCAGTCATTTTTTACTATTACAAATAATACCTGTATGTTTGCAGTACGCTAACTTCTTAATAGGGGAACTGCTAGGTCTGAGAATATGCACCTGCCATTTCAGTAGATACTGTCATATTACCTCCTTAAGTGGCGATCTGGTACCTATGCCCGCCAGCAAAGCATGAAGATTACTGTTTTCTCACAGTTACATCAGTATAGTGTGCTATCAAACTTTTGGATTTTTGACAGTCTAGTAAGTGAAAAATAGTATTTTTTAAAAAAACAGTGCAGTTTTAGTTTTCACTTATTAAGAATGAAGTTGAACATCTCTTTGTATGTTCAAGAACCATGTGTTTCATTTTTTCATGAACTCTCAGTTCATATTTGTTGCCCTTTTTTTTCTATTAGCTTTGGTCTTTTAAGTTTTTGAGTTTTGTATGTTAGGCCTAAGGGCCTAACAGCTCACTGCGGGTGTAACATTGCTTGCAAGATGGGCCTGGTGAGCAGTGGTTTTGGATTGCGGCATGGTGGCTGGATCATGAAGGGCCCTGTAAAGTCCATTTGGTGTTTATATAGGCTCTTGGTTTATAAAACTTTTTTTAACATACAGAAATATATATCTTGTTAGAGATTCTTTTTTTTTTTTTTTTTTTGAGACAGAGTCTCACTCTGTCACCAGGCTGGAGTGCAGTGGTGCGATCTCAGCTCACTGCAACCTCTGACTCCCTGGTTCAAGCGATTCTCCTCCCGAGTAGCTGGGATTACAAACATGTGCCGCCATGCCCAGCTAATTTTTGTATTTTTAGTAGAGACGGGGTTTCACCATGTTGGTCATGATGGTCTCGATCTCCTGATGTCATGATTCACCTTCCTCGGCCTCCTAAAGTGCTAGGATTAGAGGTGTGAACCACCGCGCCCGGCCTAGGGATTCTCTAGATGCAGTAACTTCTGAAATAATTGTATGTCAAAATCAATAGAGCAATTTAATTTGGAATGAGGACGGGGAATATTAATAATGTTCTTTTCTACATGGTAAGTACAACGTCTGTCTTGTACCTGATTTGACTATGACCAGGCCTACTTAGCTATGGGGTAATAGCCATAATTAATTTTCAATAGTTAGTGGTAGAGCTTTGCCAGCTATTATTTTTCATTTAAAAGAAAAAATCGTCTTTCATACAATGAACAGACTTCAAGCTGACCCTTGGTTTCTTCATCTTATTTCTGTAAAGCACTTGGGAGGACTATTTTAAGAGAACAAACTCATTATATAAGCAATCTCCGAGAATAACTGCTTCTTCCCAGTAGCTTCTATTTCCTTTAGTCAGAGACTCACTCTGCAGACACCACCGCTATACAAAGGACCAGTTCATACTCTTGAGAATTTCAGAATGGGAGCATAGGTACTCTTTGTCAATGTCTTCCTTTCATTTCTCCTCTACTCTTTCCTCCTTTTTCCCCCTTTTTCTGCTCGTTCTCCCAGTGCTCCAACCCTAGCTGGCTAAAGGAGAATACTTTATCATGAATCACTTTTATTCCTTTTAGAAAACAGATTTTGAAAACATGGTTACTCCATGCTGAGCATTGTGTAAGGCTAAATAAAGAAAAATAAATGAAATGTAAAGAAAAAAATTAATCTATTGACCAGAATTTTTATTTTGTTTTCTTTTTGTTTTTTGACCTGGAGTCTTGCTCTGCTGCTCAGGCTGGAGTGCTGTGGTGCGATCTCGGCTCACTGCAACCTCCGCCTCTCGTGTTCAAGTGATTCTTCTGCCTCAGCCTCCCGAGTAGCTGGGATTACAGGCATGCACCACCACGCCCAGCTAATTTTTGTATTTTTAGTAGAGACAGGGTTTCACCATGTTGGTGAAGCTGGTCTTGAACTCCTGACCTCATGATCCACCCGCCTTGGCCTCCCAGAGTGCTGGGATTACAGGCGTGAGCCACCGCGCCGACCATTTTCATTGGTTTTAAGAAGTTAATTTTCAAGTTGTACCTTAAGGGTGCTTTCGAATTCTCTTATTAAAGCGTACTCTATTCTCAGTTTTTAGTAGGCAGTCAATGATTTGTATTATGTAAATAAACCCTCTGGGTATGGGTAAACTACTGCACACTTAAAATGTTTGGACTTGACTTGTCTTCCAGAGTTCTGTGATAAAGAAACTCCCAAAAAATGCTTTTGGGTTCAAGACAATGAAACTCTTTTCTCTCTTTGTTTTGTTCCTACTGAATTTTTATTTGTATCAACCTCCATACCCTCCTTACTTAAATCCATGAATAGACTCCTTTTATTGTTTCGTGTTGTTTCTTGGGTTGATTTTCAAATGGAACAGTTGTGTAAGATAAAGGTTTGTTCTCCTGAATAGTGTTGATGTGAACCACGCTGTCTCTTCTATAATGCCACCATTATGCAGAAGCCTGCAGGGGGAAGGGCAGATTGGTGGTTGTGAGAGTCTGCCTGTGCTTTAGGGTAATAATCCTGCATTCATTATTAATCTCCCTTTGCTTCCATGTCTCCTGCTCATTACCAAAGGCCAAGACATGACATGTTCAAGATCTTAGAAATTTTGAAAATAGCAGAACGGCTGCTTTTGAAGCCCGATTATTAGTCTTAGAAATATCATGAGACAGCTGCAAGGCCATGTAATATTACTTATTTTAGTTTGTAGATATTCTCTACATTGTTTTTGGATCAATAGGCAAAGAGCCACTAATGAGCCATTATAATTTCCTTAAATTCACAGTCTCTGGAGTCAGTTTGTCTGGGTTTGTTACCCCTGCCCACCCTCTCACTGTGTGATTCTAGGCAAGTTACTTTTCTTTTCTAGACCTTAGATTCCTCCTCTATAAAACTGGAATAAAAATGAAGGTCAACATGGGAGGATTACACGAAAAAATGAATGTGACAGGCCAAGTTTATTGCTGGATGTATAATAGGTACTCAATAATGTTAGCTATTATTGTTATTACTAATCAGATTTTTATTACCCTGGATTTAAAAATAATTTTTCTGTATATAAAGAAACAGTTTGGAAAGTAAAGTGTTTTGATTAAAACAATAGTTTATTTCTCCTGTTGGTGACTATTTATTTTCTTGGTTCAGTGAGTCCAAAAGCTTTTAGCAGGCAAGGGAAACGTCCCTTGGAAAATGTATATCAGGTCACTGTTTTTCTGATGGATCACAGCAGGAAAATAGTTTATGTTCTCCCCTTCAAATAAAAGGAAGCTATTGATTCCAAGCTGTATGGAAAGGGAAACTTAAAAACATTTAAAAAGCGTTGATAAGTTTTTTAAGGGAAAAAAGGGCAATGCATGCTTTTAACAGTTCAAACAGTACAGATAGATATAAATTAAATATTCATGTGTCCCTTCTCAGGATTAAGCATTAAAAAATTATAAAAGTAGTATTCATGCAAGTTTAAAAAAAAAGAGAAAGAATATAAAAGATGCACATGAATACAATATTGGGGCCCACTGAACCTTTATCTTGCTTTCAAGGACAAACCAGTTTTTCATGTATACTTCTATCCATTTTCTTTGCTTAGAACAGAATTTCCCTTTTTTCTTTTTCCTTTGTAAAACACGAAGTAGATACTAGACATATTCTTCTATACCTTGCTTTGTTTCACCTGATACTATCACAGAGATTGTTACAAATTGGCACTTAGAGATTTATGTTGCTTTCAAAACAGGCATGATATTTCAGCTGCAGTCCCATAATTTATTTAACCAATCTCCTTATAGTGGATAGGTAGGCTTTTTATGTTTTTTGCCTTGTCAATAATCTTCAATGAGAATTATTTATATATGTTTGTGTGTGTGCATGCATGTGTGTACACATGTGTATGGATATGTGATGTAAGTATCCTACAAGCATATGTAGGAGAAATTCTGACGTGCATGTATATGTTTGATAGTTTTTTCTACTTTGCCTTCCAAAGAGTTTCATCAGCGTAGCCTGCCGTCAGCAGAGGGAGAGGTTGCCAGTTTTCCCATTCTTTTGCTTGCACTGGATAGTATTACACTTCTTAATATTTTCTATTTTGATATGAGAATATAGGATCTCATTTTGTTTTGCATTTTAAAATTATGCGAGATCAATGTATATCAGGATAAATTCCTAATAGATCTGAGATATAAATGCAAAACCATATGGGTATTAGAAGAAAACATGGGTGAATTACTTAGTAATTTGGGAATAGAGGAAGTCTTCTAATAATGACTGAAAATCCATCAGCAATAACAGAAAAGGGTGACACATTTGATATTTTAGAAATAAAAAAGTATGAAGAAACTATAAAAAAGTAAAATGACAAACTGGAAAAAATACTGTGACTTGTATCATAGATATAGATAGGATTGATATCCTCTGTGGCATGTGTGTATGAGTAAATTAAAATTTGAGATGAAAATAACTATTAGCCTGATAGAAAAATGGGCAAAAAATAGGTACAGATGAAAAGATGAAAAACAGAAAAAAAAAAAACAAACAAAAAACTGCGAGGGGCCCTTATGCGTGAAAAGGTGCCCAGCTCACTCATAATAAGAAAAATGCGTGTTATACCCTCACTGTTGTTTTTCACCAGATTGGCAGAAGTCCAAAGGTTTCATAGCAGACTCCAGGGTCAAGGCTGCAGGTAAAGGGCACTCACATGCCTTGCTCATGGGAGTGCAAAGTGGCACACCTTTGTGGAGAAAAATTTTACAGTATGTAATAGAATTTCATGAGAATTTATCCCCTGACCCCACATTCCCGCCTTTTTGGACTCGATTCCAAAAGTAATCTGGGACACGTAAAAATGACATGTGTACATTGCTACTCATTGCAGTACTGTTTGTAATAAAGAAAGACTGTATGCCACTGCCCTCCAGCCTGGGCGACACAGTGAGACTTTGTCTCAAACAACAACAACAACAACAGCAACAACAACAACAGACTGTATATAAAAAGATTTTGAAATCTAGATTCCATCTGGCTAGCCTGAAGTTTGCAGGTTTCCAAAATAGATCTGATATGCCAACTTTGGCATTGGCAATATTTGGCTTATGTGCAGATGGTTTTCAGCTGCATATCAGAGGTTACGAGCACTCTAAGGGATTCTAACGCTCAAATCTCGAAGTAGGTGGAGTTCTTTCTTGGGCACTCTCTAAGTTGGTGCCTTCTTCCTACCTTTCCCTTCCCTGGTCCACTCTTGTCCGTCTGCCTGGCCCTTCTTTCCCTCAGTGCTCTTCTCTAATATTGCTTCTCCTTCTAAGGCACTGGAGGACCTGGCATGAATGTTCTAAGGCAAGATCAGAAGGTGTTAACCTCTTAGCAGGTATTTGCTCTGATAACCAGATCATCTAAAAGCGGTAGTGTGTTTGTACATTTATTTTATTATTTATTCCACCTCCACTTATCCAAATTAATGTATGAAATTGGGGTGTATCTTAGAATTGATAAGAACTTGCATATAACTTCTACCCCTCTGGAAGAGTTTTTGCAAAGTTGATGGTGTTTCTCATAGTTGGTGGCATCTTAGAAGCCCAGAAATGTGTGCATAAGGGGGTAAGCCACGTGGAATCACCATTATTTATTGGCAAATAGCCATAGCCAGTTTTCCTTCTCACTTTTCATTTTTAGTGAGTTTGTTTTCTGTGTTATTTCATAAATAAGGCCTCTGCTGGGTGATTGTGGGTTGGCTCAGAGCTAGCAAATACTCTAAATTGAGAAAGGAAAAGTATAGAATATTATCTTTTTGTTAACAATATTAACATTTATACAGATATCTGTCTTGAATTCTTAGCATTTGACATAATTAATTATTCCCTCTTTTTTTCCCTTCTTTTTTTGAGACAGAATCTTGCTATGTCGCCCAGGCTGGAGTGCAGTGGTGCAATCACAGTTCACTGCAACCTCTGCCTCCTGGGATCAAGCGATTTTCCTGCCTCAGCCTCCTGAGTAGCTGGGACTATAGGCATGTGCCACCACGCCTGGCTAATTTTTGTATTTTTACAAAATACAAAGAGACAGGATTTTGCTACGTTGGTCAGGCTGGTCTTGAACTCCTGACCTCAAGTGGTTTGCCCGCCTCTGCCTCCTAGAGTGCTGGAATTACAGGCACAAGCCACCGTGCCTGGCCTGCTTTTTTTTTTTTTAATTTATTTTTAATTTTTTAAAATCAGATAGACTCTTTAAAGACTGTAAACTCCCTGAGGGTAGAGATTCTATTCACAGCCATATCCCCAGTACCCAGAGTACAGCCTGGCACATAGTGAATCCTGATTGCCTATTGTTTGTTGATTGACTGATTTATGCCTCTAAGAGGAATTATCTTTTGATAATATTAAATAATATGTCCTAATACAAAACTGATAGAGTTCAGAAATAATTAAGAATCCCCTGGCTGGGCATGGTGGCTCACGCCTTTAATCCCAGCACTTTGGAAGGCTGAGGTGGGCGGGTCACGAGGTCAGGAGATTGAGACCATCCTGGCTAACACGGTGAAACTCCGTCTCTACTAAAACTACAAAAAAAAATTAGCCGGGTGTGGTGGCGGGCACCTGTAGTCCCAGCTACTCAGGAGGCTGAGGCAGGAGAATGGCATGAACCCAGGAGGCAGAGCTTGCAGTGAGTTGAGATCGCACCACTGCCCTCCAGCCTGGGCAACAGAGCGAGACTCCGTCTCAAAACAAAAACAAAAACAAAAAAACAACAAAAAAAGAATCTCCTGTGTTCAGTGGGAAAGGAATATTTGTTGGGTGGGGAGTTTCCTAAAAGATTATGGAATTTTTTGGCATTTTGACATATTCACAGAATTCCTATTGATTGAGGTTACTGCATCAAGTATAGTACAGTCATGTGTTGCTTAAGGATAGGAATTTGTTCTGAGAAATGTGTCAGGCTATTTTGTTATCATGCAAACATCATCAAGTGTACCCACACAAACCTAGATTGTATAGCCTATGACATATCTAGGCCATTATATGGTATAGACTATTGCTCCCAGGCTACACACCTGTACAGCATATTGCTGTATTGAATACCGTGGCACTGCAGAGCATCTAAACATAGAAGAGGTACATTAAAAATACGGTATGAAAAATTTAAAATGGTGCACCTGTCTAAGACACTGTGAATGGAGCTTGCAGGACTGGAAGTTGCTCTGAGTCAGTGAGTGGGTGGTGAGTGAATGTGTAGGCCTAGGACATACCCTGCACCCTACTGTAGACTTTATAAACACTGTACACTTAGGCTACACTAAATTTATACAGAATATTTTTCTTTCATAATAATAAATTAACCTTAGCTTACTATATTTTCACTTTATAAACCTTTTAATTTTTGAAAATGTTTTCACACTCTTGTAATAACACTTAAAACACAAGCATATTGTACAGCTGAACAAAAATATTTCCTTATTGTTTAAGCATTTAAAATTAAATTTTATTTACTTATGGCCAGGCACAGTGGCTCACACCTGTAATCCTAGCACTTTGGGAGGCCGAGGCAGGTGGATCACGAGGTTAAGAGATTGAGACCATCCTGGCCAACATGGTGAAACCCCATCTGTACTAAAAATACAAAAAGTTAGCCAGGTGTGGTGGCAGGTGCCTGTAGTCCCAGCTACTCGGGAGGCTGAGGCAGGAGAATCACTTGGGCCCGGGAGGTGGAGGTTGCAGTGAGCCGAGATTGTGCCACTGTACTCTAGCCTGGTGACAGAGTGAGACTCTGTCTCAAATAAATAAATAAATAAAAATAAATAAATAAAAAATTTTATTTATTTATTTTTACTTTTTAAATGTGTTTGTTAAAAGCTAAGACACAAACACACACATGAGCCTAGGCCTACAAAGGGCAGGATCATCAATATCACTGTCTTCCAGCAATACATCTTGTCTCACTGGAAGATCTTCAGGGGCAATAACATGCATGGAGCTGTCATCTCCTATGATAACAATGCCTTACCTTCTTCTGGAATACCTACCTCCTGGAGGACCTTCCTGAGGTTATTTCACAGTTAATTTTTTTTTTTTTTTTTTTTTTTGAGACAGTGTCTCACTCTGTCACCCAGGCTGGAGTGCACTGGTGCGATCTCAGCTCACTGCAACCTCTGTCCCCCAGGTTCAAGCAATTCTTCTGCCTCAGCCTCCTGAGTAGCTGGGATTACAGACGCCTGCCACTGCACCTGGCTAATTTTTGTATTTTTAGTAGTGATGGGGTTTCACCATCTTGGTCAGGCTGGTCTTGAACTGCTGACCTCGTGATCCAGCCACCTTGGCCTCCCAAAGTGCTGGGATTACAGGTGTGAGCCACTGCACCTGGCCAACTTTTTTCTTTTTTTTTTTTAAATAAGTAGAGGGAGTACATTGAAACAGTGATGAAAAGTATTCTATAGTAAATACTAAGTGATAGGAATTTTTAAGCTCCATTATACTCTTGTGTATCAACTGTCATATATGTGGTCCATCCTTGACTGAAATGTCATTATGCAACACATGTTTTCCCTTTATTTTGAAAGCCAACGTTAGCAAAATTCCAAAGTCCAATAATTTGCATTATTTATTCATTGCCATACTTCTCCTTGAGAGGTCCTATGTTAAGAGTTGTCTAATGACTTGAAAATGACGGGTAGAAGAATGTGCCGGGATATAAAGCTGGCATCTGGTACAGATAATTCTGTCATTGGGATTATTTATTAATTTTGAGACAGAATTTTGCTCTTGTTGCCCAGGCTGGAGTACGGTGGCATGATCTCGGCTCACTGCAACCTCCACCTCCTGAGTTCAAGCAATTCTTCTGCCTCAGCCTCCTGAGTAGCTGGGATTACAGGTGCCCACCCCCACGCCCGGCTAATTTTTTGTATTATTAGTAGAGATGGGGTTTCATCATGTTGGCCAGGCTGGTCTCGAACTCCTAACCTCAGGTGATCCACCCGCCTCGGCTTCCCAAAGCGCCGGGATTACAGGCGTGAGCACCTGCACCTGGCCCTTATTTGTTTTGAAATAAACTAACAATTGCTAGATTTTTTTATCATTAGCTAGCAGACATTTGTGACATTTTCTTGTCTGCATAATGTGGTTCTCATAGTATTGCTTTGTCATTTGAAATTCAACTTTCATTCAATAAATAAGGAGTATCTCCCATGTAGCAGGCACTGTAATAAGTGCTGGGGATATAGTTACGAGTAAGGTGTGAGTCTCAGTCCTAAATCTTTGTTAAATACAATAGCGAAGCTTATTTCTTGAAGCTTATTTCTAAAGATCAATATGGCCTTCCAAGCTTTAGGAGATTGGAGAAGTGCCATATGCATGTGGTCCCACACATTGTCCCTCTGTCATCCTCCCCTCACCCTTTACCTACTTGCATATTGTTTAGTGTTCTGTGACAATTTGAATGTCTACTTTGTGCCCATCACTCTGTTGGGATTTGAACTTTCAAGGAGCAGCAGATAAAAATGTTGTATTCAGTATCTCTTAAATAGTGATAAAGACAGGCCAAAAAATGAATGATTTTCAGTGTACAAGAATTGTCTACACACAGTCTGTTATAAGAGTTCAGAGAAGAAAGAGTACTAGGATCAGATTGATAGTAGAGGAATATCACTCAGGTGGCATTGGGTATAATTTGGAGGATACTAACAGGAGGTTGGTGAATAATCTTTTCTGAGTTGAGTAGGGAAGTGACATAATTGATTTATGTTTTATATAAGGCACTCTGGCTGCTGGGTGGCAAATTAGACTGTGGTCTGGGGGTAAAGGAAATGAATGCAAGAAATGAGTCAAGTTAGCAAGGCTCATAGTATTCAGCTGATAAATAGTGTAAGTAGTTTCCATGCCTTTCATTGTTTCAATACTTTTTTTTTTTAAGCTGGGCATGGTGGCAGGTGCCTGTAATCCCAGCTACTCGGGAGGCTGAGGCAGGAGAATGGCGTGAACCCAGGAGACGGAGGTTGCAGTGAGCAGAGATCATGCCACCACACTCCAGCCTGGGTGACAGAGCAAGACTCCATCTCAAAAAAAAAAAAAAAAATTTTTTTTTTGCCATGTTTATAATAAAATACTGGGAGAATTATTATTATTTTTTTAGATGGAGTCTTGCTCTGTCACGCAGGCTAGAATGCAGTGGCATAATGATCTTGGCTCACTGCAACCTCTGCCTCCCGGGTTCAAGCAATTCTCTGTCTCAGCCTCCTGAGTAGCTGAGAGTACACGCATGCCCACCACCACACCTGGCTAATTTTTGTATTTTTAGTAGAGACGGGGTTTCACCATCTTGGCCCAGCTGGTCTTGAACTCCGGACCTCATGATCCACCTGCCACAGCCTCTGAAAGTGCTGGGATTACCGGAGTGAGCCACTGAGCCCAGCCGGTAGAATTTTTTTTTTGTGTGTGCCAAGTTACCAGAAACTCTGATGTGCTTACCAGTCCTCCCACCTAGTGCTCTTATTTGAATCTTCCTTCCTAGGTGGAGAATCTACACATAGACATCTGTATGTTCTCTTAGTTCCTGTCATTTGATCTTAGCTTCTATTCTTATACAGATACTGTTGAAGCTGCTGCAGTTTTCTTTCAATTTTGGTTTTCCTTTCTTTATGGTAATCCTATTTTAATATATGAGATCCTTTCAGGCAACTGAAATATGCAAGAGGCAGGTGGAATAGTAGCAACTTTAGGTATTAAAACTTCATATAATAAATATGATGGGTTTGGATTATTTGTTGCATTGCCAGTGAGTTTATTATAGTATATAACAATATTTAATCAAAATGGTGATAGGAATAAAAGGCCCACTTTGAGGTAAATCATTAATTTTTAAGGCAGACAAGTTATGTTTTTAAGAATTTCTCAAGCTGAAGAATATTCAGTGTGCACTCTGTGCCTGAAAAAGCTTAACACATAATCCACAAAAGTGAAATTAATTTGATACTCAGAGGTAAGATTAGGGCAAGTTTCACTTTAGTTTGTGGAAATTATTAAATAGTACTGTCAAGCATTGAAAACAAAGGAAGAGAGTGCTTATCATCATTACATTTTAAGTGAAAAGATATAGCATAGATTATACATTTTGATATTTATTGTTCACAAATATTTCCTTGTTCTAGCAATTTTCTACTGTGTTGTAATTGCCTGTTCATTTGACTCCACTGTTTTTCTCTCCCCTACCACAGCAATCCCAGTGCCACTGGGTATTTTTGAATGATTAAATGTGCTACTTACTTCTTTTTTGTGTCCATTTTTTTTTAATAGAAAATGCATCCGATGCAGATTTATGGCTCCTGAACAGTTGCACTGTAAAAAACCCAGCTGAAGACCACTTTAGAAACTCAATTAAGTAAGTAGAAATTGATTTGTTCCTATTTTGTATAATCAAAGTAAGAATTGATACCAAAAGATTAGCTTTTTAAAAATGTCAATAGTAGATATTTAGTTTATATTAAAAAAGTATGAGTTGGACTTTTAAGATTATACTGTTTTGAATTTGTCTGATACAGAATGATCCTTTTTTATTTTTTATTTTTAAATTAAATTTAAGTTCTGGGGTACATGTACAGGATGTGCAAGTTTGTTACATAGGCAAACATGTGCCTTGGTGGTTTGTTGCACCTATCAACCCATCACCTAGGTATTAAGCCGTATATGGATTAGCTATTTATCCTGATGCTCTCCCTTCCCCCGCCCCCTAACAGGCCCAACTGTGTGTTGTTCCCCTCCCTGTGTCCATGTGTTCTCATTGTTCAGCTCCCACTTATAAGTGAGAACATGCGGTGTTTGGTTTTCTGTTCCTGTATTAGTTTGTTATGGATAACGGCTTCCAGCTCCATCTGTGTCCTTGCAAAGGACGTGATCTCATTTCTTTTTATGGCTGCATAGTATTCCATGGTGTGTATGCACCACAATTTCTTTATCCAGTCTGTCATTGACGGGCATTTGGGTTGATTCCATGTCTTTGCTATTGTGAATAGTGCTACAGTGAACATATGTGTGCATGTATCTTTTTAATAGAATGATTTATGTTCCTTTGGGGACATACCCAGTAATGGGATTGCTGGATCAAATGGCATTTCTGGTTCTAGGTCTTTGAGAAATCGCCACACTACCTTTCACAATGGTTTAATTAATTTACATTCCCACCAACAGTGTAAAAGTGTTCCGGTTTCTCCACAGCCTCGCCAGCATCTGTAGTTTGTTGATTTTTAATAATCGCCATTCTGACGGGTGTGAGATGGTACCTCATTGTGGTTTTGGCTTGCATTTCTGTAATGATCAGTGATGTTGAACTTTTTTTCATATTTTTTTTGCCACATAAATGTCTTTTGAGAAGTGTCCATGTGCTTCGCCCACTTTTTAATGGGGTTGTTTGGTTTTTTCCTATAAATCTGTTTAAATTCCTTATAGATTCTGGATATTAGA
Organism: Pongo pygmaeus; assembly: GCF_028885625.2. NCBI lineage: Eukaryota > Metazoa > Chordata > Mammalia > Primates > Hominidae > Pongo > Pongo pygmaeus. The sequence goes on from NC_072378.2 coordinate 20,677,488, forward strand.
CCTTTGTCTTGTGGATAGATTGCAAACATTTTCTCCCATTCTATAGGTTGTCTTTTCACTCTGATGATAGTTTCTTTTGCTGTGCAGAAGCTCTTTGGTTTAATTAGATTCCATTTGTCAATTTTTGCTTTTGTCAAAATTGCTTTTGATGTTTTCATCATTAAATCTTTGCCAGTGCCTATGTCCTGAATGGTATTGCCTAGGTTTTCTTCTAGGGCTTTTGAAGTTTTGGGCTTTACATTTAAGTCTTTAATCCATCTTGAGTTAATTTTTGTATAAGGTGTAAGGAAGGGGTCCAGTTTCAATTTTCTGCACAAGGCTAGCCAGTTTTCCCAGCACCATTTATCAAGTAGGGAATCCTCTCCCCATTGCTTGTTTTTGTCAGGTTTGTTGAAGATCAGATGGTTGTAGACGTGCGGTCTTATTTCTGAGTTCTCTATTCTGTTTCCTTGGTCTATGTGTCTGTTTTTACACCAGTCCTGTGAAGTTTTGGTTACTATAGCCTTGTAGTATAGTTTGAAGTTGGGTAGCGTGATGCCTCCAGTTTTGTTCTTTTTGCTTAGGGTTGTCTTGGCTATATGGGCTCTTTTTTGGTTTCATATGAATTTTAAAGTTTTTTTTTTTTTCTAATTCTATGAAGAATGTCAATGGTAGTTTAATGGGAATAGTGTTGAATCTATAAATTACTTTGGGCAGTATGGCCATTTTCATGATATTGATTCTTCCTATCCATGAGCATGGAATGTTTTACCATTTGTTTGTTTCCTCTCTTATTTCCTTGGGCAGTGGTTTGTAGTTCTCCTCGAAGAGGTCCTTCACTTCCCTTGTTAGCTGTTTTCCTAGGTATTTTATTCTTTTTGTGGCAATTGTAAATGGGAGTTCATTCATGATTTGGCTCTCAGTTTGTCTATTGTTGGTGTATAGGAATGCTTGCGATTTTTGCACATTGATTTTGTATCCTGAGAGTTTGCTGAAGTTGCTTATTAGGTTAAGTTTTCGGGCTGAGACGATGGGGTTTTCCAGAAATAGGATCATGTCATCTGCAAACAGAGAGTTTGACTTCCTCTCTTTCTATTTGAATACGCTTTATTTTTTTCTCTTGCCTGATTGCCCTGGCCAGAACTTCCAATACTAAGTTGAATATGGGTGGGGAGAGAGGGCATCCTTGGCTTGTATCCGTTTTCAAGGGGAATGCTTCCAGCTTTTGCTCATTCAGTATGATATGAGCTGTGGGTTTGTCATAAATGGCCCTTCTTATTTTGAAGTCTGTTCCATCAATACTTAGTTTATTGAGAGTTTTTAACATGAAGGGATGTTGAATTTTATTGAAGACCTTTTCTGTATCTATTGAGAAAATCATGTGGTTTTTGTCTTTAGTTCTGTTTATGTGATGAATTATATTTATTGATTTACGTATGTTGAACCAGCCTTGCATCCGGGGGTGAAGCCGACTTGATCGTGGTGGATAAGCTTTTTGATGTGCTGCTGGATTCGGTTTGCCAGTATTTTATTGAGGATTTTTGCATCGATGTTCATCATGGATATTGACCTGAAGTTTTCTTTTTTTGTTGTATCTCTGCCAGGTTTTGGTATCAGGATGATGCTGGCCTCGTAAAGTGAGTTAGGAAGAAGTCCCGTCTTTTCGGTTGTTTGGAATAGTTTCAGGGGGATGGCTTTTTGAAGGGTTTTTTGTGTGTCTATCTCCTTAAGAATAATACTTTAATGGGAACTTTTCTAATAAGTGATTTCAGTATTTGTGAAGTTAGCTAATAGGTGATTTTTGAGTATTTGTTAAGTGTTAACTATGTGTTCTTCTCGGAGAATCAATGCATACTTTGTGAAGTTGCCTGACACAGTCCTTGCCTCTTTTCCCTGCCCATTAGCACTGTTCTAAGTGCTATAGTACCTGGCTTTCAACGGAATTGCAGTTTGTTGAAGGGAGGTGAGCATATTAAGTCCTTGCTTCTTGCTTTGTTCCCTCAAGTTAACGTGGAAGAAGTATCCTTTTTTCACATTTTCTCTGAATCTCATCCCCATGGATCTTCTTAGAAACCTTCTTCTAGAAATTATTTCCTCATTCCATATTTCCAACCTCTCCAACTCCCCTGGAACCTTTTCATTGGTATTTAAACATACCTGGGTCTAATCGGCCCCCTGTACCCCTGTTAGCTATTGTCCTACGTTTTTTCTTGCCTTCCCAGCCAGACTTTTAAAAATTCTTCTCTTCTTAATTTCATTCTTATACTCATTCTTTTTCCCCTTTATTGGTTTTATTGTGAAATATATTAAACATACATTAGCATTTATAAAACGCATACAGTTTAAATAATAATAAACACTTAAACATCTGCCACCCAGTGTAAGAAGTATAACATTGTCAAGACCATAGAAACTGCCGTGTTTTCAATCATAACTCCCAAGAAGTAACCTTTATCTTGACTTTTGTGAGTCATTTCCTTACTTTTATTAGTTAATGTATCATCTATTAAGTATGTCTTTAAACAGTGTGTTGTCTTGTTTAGCCGTATTTTGAACTTTATCTGTTGAACTTATACTGTTTGTGTTCTTCTGAGATTTACATCTTTTTCTCAGTATTACGCTTTGAGATTTATTCATGTTAATGGGTGTAAATAACTCTGGTCATTCATAGAATTTGCTACAATTTATTTGTTTTATTGTTAATAGAGTTTTGAATTTTTCCCAGTGTTTTGCTCTCATGAACATTCCTGCTATGAATATTTTAAACATGTTTTCCGGTGCGCATGTGTAAGAATTATTCTAGAATATGAACCTGAGAGTTGAATTCCTGGGTAACATATCTGTGTACATTCAGACTTTATTAGGTAATGCCAATTTCTTTTCACGAATGGATGTAGTAGTGTGCATTCTCACCAGTAATGGATGTGTGCATTTGTTGTTTTTCATTTTTGCCAGCACTTGATATGGCCAGACATAAGTTTCTGCAAGTCTGTTGGTGATGATGGTATTTCGTTTTGGTTTTAATTTACATTTCTTTTTTGTCTTTTCTTGAGACAGGCTCTCACCCTGTCGCCCAGGCTGGAGTGCAGTGGCAGGATCTCGGCTCACTGCAACCTCTGCCTCTCGTGTTCAAAGGATTCTCCTGCCTCAGCCTCCCGGGTACCTGGGCTCACAGGCGTGTGCCATCACGCCCGGCTAACTTTTTTTTTTTTTTTTTTTGAGAGGGAGTCTCACTCTGTTGCCACCCTGGAGTGCAGTGGCGTGATCTTGTCTCACTACAACCGCCAACTCCCAGGTTCAAGTGATTCTCCTGCCTCAGCCTCTCGAGTAGGTGGGATTATAGGTGTGCGCCACCACACCCAGCTAATTTTTCGGTTTTTAGTAGAGATGGAGTTTCACCATGTTGGCCAGGATGATCTCAATCTCCTGACCTCATGATCCGCCTGCCTCGGCCTCCCAAAGTGCTGGGATTACAGACGTGAGCCACTGCGCCTAGTCAATTTTTTATATTTTTAGTAGAGATGAGGTTTCGCCATGTTGGCCAGGCTGGTCTTGAACTTCTGACCTCAAGTGATCCACCCGCCTTGGCCTCCCAAAGTGTTGGGATTACAGGCATGAGCCACCGCGCCTAGTCAGTTTTTTATATTTTTAGTAGAGATGTGGTTTCACCGTGTTGGCCAGGCTGATCTCGAACTTCTGACCTTGAGTGATCCACCTGCCTTGGCCTCCCAAAGTACTGGGATTACAGGCATGAGCCACTGTGCCTGGCCTTTGTTGCATTTCTGTGATCATTAATGAGTTTGAGCTTTTTAAAATAGATCTATTGGCTATTTGGATTTTACTTTTTTGGTAAAATGGCTTCTCACGTCATTTGTCTATTTTTCTGTTTTTTTATTTTTTTATTTTTTTCATTTTAATCATGTATTTGTGGCCATATATTATGTGTCTTACATATCCTGATCCTTAGATATTATACACATTGCAAATATCTTCTCCCAATTGTGGCTTATCTTTTCATTTTCTTTTGTGGTATCTTTTGATGAAGATAAATTCTGGTTTAAAATTTATTAATCCATTGTTTTTGGTCTGTTTTCTTATTGTTTAAGAAGTCTTTTCTTACTCTGAAGCTATTAAGATATTTTCCTATATTTTCTTCTAAAAGTTTCATGGTTTTACCTTTTACATTTAGGTCTATAATTCATCTAGAGTTGACTGTTATTATTTTTTGTTATGGTATCAGAAGGGGTCCAATTTTATTTTATGTTTTTCTCTGTAGATAACCAATTGTTTCAGTATCATTTATTTATTTAAGTTCTATTCTTTCTTCTTTTATCTGTGCATTACCCACCCTCTCATATGTTGAGTGTCCGTAGATGTTTGAGTCTGTTCTGGGTCCTCTATTTCATTCCTTTTATCTATTTCTTTATTCTGGTTCTTGTTCTACGTAGTCATAAGTAGTACAGAGTTACATTAAGGCTACCTATTTGGTAGTGCTAGTACCTTTTTGTTCTTCTTTAAGAGTGTATCCGTTTTTAAGTTCAACAAGGAATACTGTTGTGTGTTTGTGATTACATTTAATTTTCAGATGATTTTGGGGAGAATTGAATCTTCACAATTTTGAGTTATCCAACTCTTTTATCCTGACTTTTTAAGGATTGATTCTTTTCTTTCTATAGCTCTTGTGCATCTTTTAGACTTTTTTCTCCCAATGTAGATATTGAAATATTCCAGTGCGTTAAGAAAATAAACTTATTCTTTCTTCTTTTGCCTGCACAGTATGTACTTTATATTTTTATACTACTGTAAATGGTAAACTTTAAAAATTTTTCATTTTCGGTTTTTGCTGCCTTGATCAGGGACTTAGCTGTGGTAGCAATGTGAAGGATGGTTGTGTGTAAGGAAGAGTATAGATCAGGAGTCCAGTGAGGACAGAGTGATTGTAGTCCAGGTACAGAGGATCTCATCTAAAGTGGAGGTGTTCAGAATTGGAAGGAATACATTGACTTGAGGTGGAAGAATTCTTTACATCAGGGGTCTCCAGCCCCTGGGCTGTAGACCTGTACTCGTCTATGGCCTGTTAGGAACTGGCTGCACAGCAGGAAGTGAGTGGTAGGCGAGCAAGCATTACTGCCTGAGGTCTGCCTGCTATTAGATCAGCAGCAGCATTCGATTCTTATAGGAGCACAAATCCTATTGTGAACTGTACATGTGAGGGATCTAGGTTGTGCGCTCCTTATAAGAATCTAAACTAATGCTTGGTGACCTGAGGTGGAACAGTTTCACCCCAAAACCATACCTCCCACCCCTGCTCTGTGGAAAAATTGTCTTCCATGAAGCCGGTTCTTGGTGCCAAAAACGTTGGGGGGACCGCTGCTTTACACATTCCACGTTGTCCAAGATGACTCTAAGGTCTCTGGCTAGAATGAGGTGAGGAATTCTAGGAAGGGAGTTATTAAGAGATGACATATTTTGGTTTTGAATGTGCTATATTTGAAGTTACAGATAAATATTTTAATAAGATAATGAATATACTTGAGCTTTATTGAGTGTCTTCTATGTGACAGGCAGTGTTCTAAGTGCTTTAGATGAATTAGATATTATCTAGCTTAATTCTTGTAGCCTACAATGAGTTGTGGATTCCATTTGTATTCCTGTTTTATAGGTGAAGCAGCATCTGTTTTACAGATGAAGGTCTCTAAGGCTGTTCAGTTCATAAATGGTAGAGGTGGGATTTTAACCGAGGCAGTCTGACTAGAGTCTGTGCATTTAACCATTTTATTACTGTGCTTCCTAGATAAAGATGTCAAGTAAGTGGTTGCAGAATTGAGGCAGATATCAAAGAGGTCAACACTAGAAATACAAATTTAATATTGTTTGCATAGAGTTGATAGTTGAATGTGATGGCATCCTTAATTCAAAATGGTGGAAGGAGCAGAGGAGTTCTTACCTGAGCGATGGCAAGAGGCAAGGGAGGGGAGGATGGAAGAGGGGAGTTAGGGTCACGTTTAGGGGCAGAAGAAGGACGAATTAAACTAAAGCAGAGAATGGTATTTACCAGATGCTGTTCATTTTCAGAGAATGCTTTTTTTTTTTTAAATGAGAAGCCTGTGATTGTCCCAAATTATGTATTTTTTCTCTATAGAAAGGTAAACAAGATACAAAGATACTTTAGTGCTACTGATACCCGCTATGTACTGAACCTAGAGAATATAGTTTCTGTGATTATCAACTTTATAATGTAATTAATGGACATAGTTCTAGAGTATTTCTAAAAGTTTAAAAACTCAAATATAACTTGTGTCAATGGGTTTTGTTATATATGTGTTATGAATATGGTTCAAAGTAATGATATGCTGTTTGAATGATTAAGTAGAAATGACACAAGAAAAGTTTGCCATTTAAACACTACAAAGCTAGTGGTAGCAAGCACAGGTTCCTTTAATGTACTATTCTGCTTGATTGAAAGAAAATTTAAAAAGATATTATATATGATTAAGTATTTTTAATGGCCTTGAAGACTTTTGATCATCACAACTAATTCTTATTAAGATAACACTTAAACTAACATTTGATTTCTTTCCAGAATAAATACAATCCTGTAAAAGGTACAATAACAGTTAACATTGGGAAAATATCAGATTGAGGTGACATTTATACATATGAAATCTTAGTGATGGATTACTCTTGTCAAGCATTTTGCTTTATTTAGATATTTTCCCATTTGTCACCATTGCCTAACAGAAAACGACAAAGATGAGTAGTGTAACATTGTTAAATGTTAAGTCGTGCTACACATGTGCCTTTTCTCATCCTCCAGCTCCATCCTTTCCCTTTGCTGTCCTCTCTTGCATGCATTTTGGTTTTCCATGAGAGTGAGGTAAAGCTTAGATTCAAAGAGAGCCTGATAAGATGTTGCTTCTCCTTCTGTTGCACCCAATCCTTAATAACCCAATGTAAAGATTTACAGCAGTGGTGTGGGACCTGTCTTTTTCTAATCTGGACTCTTTACCAATGATTGCTTCACTTTGCTACTCATTCCTGTGTGTCATCATCTCTTGATCATCTGCTTTTGTTTTCCTTCCAGTACTTCTTGGTGTTAAATAGCTGTTTTAAATTATGCATCACATCATTTTGTTTCTCTTGAGCCACCACACAAAAGATCACCTTGTTTTGACAGGAGTAAAGAAACATGACTCTAAGGGATTTACTGTCTTTCATGTGATTAATACAGTCTCATTGATTAAGATCCAGAAATTGTGAATTTGTGACATGACAGTTACGGACTGAATTATTTTGTCGTTTGTTTTGGGGCTTAATACTTTTTTCAAGGTTTTACAGTGTTTGTATTATTGATATTCAGACTGATAAAACAGTAAGAATTTTAAGTAGCAAAAATAGAGATAAGAGTGACTTTTTGGTTGCCTTTTCACCTTAGAAATCTGAAATGTTATTGCCCTGACTAATTTAGAAAGAATCACTAGGAAGCCCCTTGTGTTATGATGGCAGCCTGCTGGATGCATACTAGTTCCTCTTGAGCATTTGTCAGTTGCCCTGGCTTTGTTTTATCCATTAGACCATTTTGATTTAGACAATATGGCCTTTAACTTGGGGGGTTCTTGAGTAAATGAAAAAGATCAAAAGTTTCAAAAAATAAAATTTGCTCTTAATGATAGTATCAAATCAGAAAACTCCTTTGGTTAATGCTTTATAGAAGTGTGGGATCTTTTCCATGCCACCTACAGGAGGTCATTCAGAGGCTGGTGAAAATAAACACATCTTGTGTGTCCTATATAAATGACGGAAAGAATAGCCAGCTTGCTTTGATCATGGACTGTCAACCTCTATTTGACCTTGTGCATTATTAACCCAAATGGGCACTGTGGTTTAGCCATACTGATAGTGGATAGACAGGAGTCACTTGTTTTTAACTGCCTTTGCCTGTAGAAATAAATGGTAATGTTGAAGGGATGGCTTAGGTATCTGAATGTAATTACTTGAAACAACAATTGAAAATAAAGGCAGAACTGGATAAAGACAAAAAATGTGTGTTTGAGACAGAGGATATCTGCTTTGTATAACATCTTTTCACTATAGGAAAGCACCTTCCATGCTATTCTGTTGAGCAAAACATAAATTATTGGATTGTTATTCCTATTATGAAAATATTGTTTATTTTATGTAGATTTATTTTTGAGTTCTTTTTCTTCATAAATTGAAGTTGGGGGAGGTACCAGAATATTATTTCAACTTGAACTTGTAAAGTAGATTGCTTTCAAAAGAGCTGACTTCATAAGAATAGAGAAGTGGTTACCCTTTCAGTTAGTAATTATCCAGTTTAAAAGAATTAAAAAACCCCTTTCCATTTCTCTTGTTAACCACATTCACTAGTAATTTTTTTTTTTTAACTAAACTTCTGAAAGTTACTTTTATTTACTTTTTGAGACCGGGTCTCGTTCTGTTGCCCAGGCCGGAGAGCAGTAGCACGATCACGGCTTATTGTAGCCTCATCCTCCTGGGCCAAAGCAATTCTACCATCTCAGCCTCGTGAGTAGCTGGGACTACAGGCATACACCACCACACCCAGCCAGTCTGTTATTATTATTATTTTTTTTTAGTAGAGAGGGGGTCTTGCCATGTTGTTCAGGCTGGTCTTGAACTCCTGACCTCAATCAAGTGATCCTCCTGCCTTGGCCTCCCAAAGTGTTGGGGATTACAGGCATGAGCCACCTTCCCTGACTTCCAAAATTAATTTTTAATTAAAAAAATTTTGTCACTAGAAGGTAAAAAATCACAGGGTTTTGATTTGGCCTTTTGTGAGAAATAAGTTAGATAATGCAAGTTATTTGAGTTATACTTTAAATAATACTATAGTTTGTTGATTTTTTGTTAAACCTAGATATTTTAATTTTAACTCTTCTAATTATATGAAATGGCTATAGTTTAGTATCAGTTTCATCTTATTGTTTAAAATGTTAGTGGCAGATTCAGTGAATCATTGTGTGCTTTTACCAGTCACAATCTCCTTTTTTCAGCTATCCTTGCCCACCAAAAAGTATCCTTTTACATGGAAAGTTAGTTCAAAATATTAGACTGTTTGAATTAATTAGTATTGTTGGTTGGGTATTGTCTAATAAGATTTTTTGTCTCCCAACAGTGCTATGCTTAATATGAATTTACATTTTCCTACCATTTCTCATCTACTTCCACTGTTTAGATATTGTCTGTATGCAGATTTCTCCCAAATCTTTGTCTTTGATCTTTATGTCTCCTTACAGGCTCCAGCCTTGTATATCCAACTGTTTCCTTGACTTTGCCATTTGGATGACCTTGACCATGGACACCTCAAATCATCATGTCAGGGCCTCCTCCTTATCTACCTCACCTTTTCTCCAGCTAGCATTTCCATTAGTATTGCCCATCTTCTTTGATTGTGGTCATCAGGAAACTGCATTATCATTTTTTAGTGTAACAAGTGTTTTTAAAAAAAATTTGTTCAATGTCCCCCTCTCCTACCTCTTTTCTTGCCAATGGGCTATAGAATTTTACTTCCTCCCTGACATTAGAAAATTTCCCGAGCACATAATGTATTTGCATATGTTCTTCCCTTCCTTGGACTGTCTTCTCTCTTTCCTCCAAATGCATGCCCTCACCTCCACCCACCCCACATTAATCCCACCTGGCTGAATAGTTGATCTTTGAAATTCATGTCAGAGATAACACCTGTGGGGTCATCGCTCTTCTAAGCCTCACCTCACCTCTTAGCTCCAAGGTCTGTTCCATGCTAGTTCTTTATCCCATATTAACATCTGTTGTTGCGTAGTATATTTTATTATTTGTTTACATATTTGGCTTGCTACTAGATTGTGAGTTTTGAGGTTAGGATACTGACCTCAGAAAATTCTTTTTATGAAGCGTTTGATGCTCTGACTCTACTGTGTAATGATTTTCCTTGTCCTGGGAAACAGATATCATTAATAGACAAAGACCATTTGTCAACAGTTGTAAGAATGTTCTCCCAAGGTTGTAGAGAATCCCTTGACAGATACAGGCTGTGTATTTGTAAAAAGGGAAAAGGACATTCTAACTTCCTAATTTCTAATTTCTAATACTGTATTCCTGAGGGAAGTACTAAAAGGAGTAAGAATACTTCTCCCTTCTTGGAGTAGTCACCTGGTCATGCTGGCAGGATCTTGTGCTCCTCACTATCCTAAATGAGCTCTGGGCCAGCCAGGGCTGTGGCCATTAGATTAGTTAAAGCATCCCGTCTTGAGTGAGAGAGTAGGAAAGGTGGATAAAAACCTGGTTAGTGTTTGGCCTTGAGTTTGGCACACAATTATAATTACTCAATACATGTTTGTATAATTAGGTTGAGCTGATTTTTCCTCTTTTTGAGGAAAGGGTTTAGTATCGTTCTGCTGTCATTGCATCAAGTCATCGTTAATATATTTATGTTAAGTACATTGTAAGTTGTATAAGTAATATAATTGCATTAATATCAGAACACTTGTCTTACATTTGAGTATCAAATTGTCCAGATTTGAGAGTGAGCAAAATATACCACATATACCACCAAAATTGAAAAAAAAAATCAACTGCTTGTTGTTGGGGAAGAAGTAGTAATGTTGGAAAGGTTGACTTGATAGATTTTGTAAGATGAGTGAAAAAGATCTAAAAGGACAGTGATATCTCTGTTATTGACTGAGGTATCCTTGGTCTCTAGAACAGTGCCTGATGAACAGCATTGAGTTACTTATTCATTGAATTGAATTGAAAGATTTGATGAAGGCCAAATTTCTCTAAATAAATTCTTGTTTATGGATTAGGTCTTATTATCTATCATATGTGAATTCATTTTATTCAAGTCTTATGTCACGGTTTTGTTTAGTCTATTTTCTGTTGTTGCTAGGATTTTGTAATTTTTCCCCCATGAGCTTGTTTGGAGTTGATAATGGTATTTGAGGAGCAAGCTTTCTAGAAACATAGATGAAGAGTTTTTTGTAAAGTAGGGGGTGAGAGTTATGTATGTTCAGAGCAGCTTCTGACCATTTCCTATTAGAGGCTTCAAGTTGTCTTCTAACTCTGCAAAAACGTGGAGATGAGTGAGAGGAAAGACAGAATATTATCCTGTGATGTATGCCAGTGAGCAGTTTTATTGGAAATACAAAAGAAAGTCTATTTTAGTGTTTAATTCCTGGTTTACATAAAAAAAAACCCAACAAAATGAAACTGTAAACTTACAGTTAAAAGATTAGTAACTTAATTTGCAAATCAGCAACAGAAAAAGCAGTTCAGAGGTGGTAGGCCATTTTAAAATGCAAAACTGAGTTTTGTAGATATCCAAAATCTTTTTGAAGAATAGTATTTTGCATATTTTGTGATTAATGTTAAATCAACAGTTGCTTTGTTTTTGCCATTTAAAGCAAGAGAGTGAGTGAAAGAGGGCAGTGTATCATGTGCTGGCAACAGGTGGCTGATAGTATTGAAATACTTACGTAATTAAATATATGTGTTGGCTGTTGTCCTAACAACTCTGTAGGTGGAGGCTCCAGAAAGCATGCAGAAACTTGCTTTAGCAGGATTAAAGAAAAAATCAACATGATCTAAGTCTGTTCTTTCAGCCAAGGGTGATTTCCTATTGTTTTGGTTTGAAAGACATTCTACTTATTCTTGGTGTGTGTGTTTATATAACAGCAGAGAAAAAAAGGCTCTTGTTTTTTTCTTCCCTTATTGTTTGCTCTAAGAGTGACAAACATAATCTTTCATAATTTTTAGTCAGTAGTATTGTTTAATAACTGATAATAAGTGAAATAAAAAAGACTTTTTTTTAAACCCATAGGACATGCTACCAAAGTATTAAATATTAACCCTTTTTATTTCTTACTTATGGTTACACTTAGGTGTCGTTCTCTGGGCCACATTAATGAAATTATTTAGATTGTAGACTATATTAAGGCATAGATTGCTATGATCCTGGAAAATTGGATAGGAGTGGCAGGTAATATGCAACTTACTTTTACCTAACAGCTGGGGATCTAAATCTTACTCAAAGTGCCCTATGTTGACATATTTTACTGTTTTTGTAGCTCTAAGGCTGAGGCTGGTCCCTACTGTACCTTTGATGAAAGGATGGGACTTTTGTGGGTGTTAGAAAGAGTGCAGAGACACAGTGCAGCACCACTGTGTGTGGCTGCCCCATATTAATAACTCTGTCATTTCTTTATCTGTCTGCACCCATTTTCAGACTTCCTTAGGGACAGCCACTATATCTTTTATCTGTATCCCAGCATCTTATACAGTGATTGACAGTGATAGTTGAACAAATGAATGAACCAACTCATATGTATGTTTCCTTTGTATGTTTATCTTTCCCATCCCTTCCACCTTCTGCGTCTGTCAGATCTAATGTCTTCCTCTGGCTTTTCATAGAACTTTTTCTGTGTCTCTTTCTTATTAGATTTTAAGACTTTGAACTTGAGGTCATCTGCATGTCATAGAAAACCTAAGAAGTAGAGGCTTACATGACTTAGGGGATTTATTTTTCGTACATATTGCAAAGTCCACAGTTAGGAAATTGCTGGCTTTGGTTTACCAGTTTAAGGGTGTGAGGATTGAAGTCGGTTGTTTTAAAGGTCTTTCCCTTTTGGTGTCAAATGGTTATTGCTCTCTGGCCATCACATGCACTTTCCCCGACAAAAAAGGTGGAAGTACCGAACTGGATGTGCCAGCTGAGTCTGTCCTTTCTTTAAAGGAGCTTTATAGGAAGTCCCACTCAAAACCCGTGCTTGCATCTCATTGTATGTAGTCATATCACAGTACTACCTCTATTTGTAAGAGAGGCTGGGAAATGTAGTGTTTTTTTTTTATTTTATTTTGTTTTTATACTGCACACATTGTTGCTCCCAACAGAATTGGCATTCTGTTAGTAAGGGAGATGGGGATAATGTTCATTGGCTTGATATCTCTGCTATAGGGTATAAACTTTGGGACAAGATACACATTTTATTTACCTTTCTATCATTTATCAGGGCCATTGTATTGGAGGAGGTCCTCAACATACTTGTGAACAAATGATCCTCTTTTCTCCTCTTATCTTTATTCAGAACATTTAAGAAATGACATAGTTGACATGTAAGAACTTTTCCTCTTTTTCCTTACTCCGAGTGGTCTCTGATGAAGGAATAGCAGAATACATAGGAGAAGTTCATGGCTCAGTTGTTGGACACACATATTTTTTAAAAAATGGGACTTGCACATATTTTCTGCTCTTAAGACCTGCAATGACCATATTTGAAATGGAATCTATAAGGAAAATATGTTTTTCATTGTTCTGAGATTCATTTCTGTGATATAATAATCATAAGCCTGATTTAAAACCTAGATATTTTAAAATAATTTAGACATAAAACAAAAGTGGAGTTTATGATGATTATCATGGAGGGTCCCAACCAATTGGAAAACAGGTTGAAGGACAGTTAAATTCATTTTATAATTAAATGTTTAGAAAATAATATTTTGTTTAATTCTAAAAAAATTTAGGTACAGCTGAAAAATACCACCTCTCACTAAGATGGAAATTTAATGTTTTAGAATTCACTTGAAAAACAATGGAGAATTTGATGTAACCAGTGAAAATCTAACCAATGGGAAGAGTCTTACAAAACTTGCTGGAGATTTTTTGTAGGTTGGCACTGTTGGATATTATCAGAGGGACGTTAAGGCTATTAAATTCTCATTCCAGGATACAACCTACACATTCTGCAGCAGTGTCTTTTTTGTGTTTCTGTACACAGAAACTGTCGGGAACTACCCAGATATAATTAGGTTCTCCTGACCCATTCTTTACTGTTTCTTTGTGTGCGTGTGTGCTCACGCGCTCATTGTAGATACATTAAGAAAGAAACTGACAGAATCACATGATAGAAACTGTTTTGGGAAAAATACAAATTAAAATGGATGTCAAGGATCTCTTTAACAATATGTTTTAGAAGCCAACAGCTCATCCTTTGTGCCAACCAACAATTTGCTTTCCAGCTCATAAATTTCTTTTCCATTACAAGAGGAATCAGATAAGCAAGTTTATGGCAAAACTAAAAAGTTTAATTTGGTGCTTTCCTTAAGTACCTGTCAATATTTTATGATAGTTACTGAAGGAAAAGACTTGTTTTACTTCAAATGAGAAAATGATTTGAGTCAACATATTTTGTAGTATTTCAGTCATCCATGGTTGAAACATTGATTAACTCTTTTGATGCTTTTACTATTTTAATTTAATAACAAAGGATTTGATGTCATTGATCAAGTACATTTTTTAAAAGGTAATTTTAAAAAATAGAGAATAGAACTGCAGTGTATTCATTGAGCAAATTCTAAGAAACTTTAAAAAATTCTCTTCTATCTTGGCTGCAAGCTTTTTCTTACTTGTCATTTCAGATACTTGTATATTGAGAAATTTGCAATATACCAACTTGGTAATCGGTAATGGGTGGCTTGAGGGGTATACAGCATAATTAGAACTTAAAACTCAGAGTGATCCAGGGCAGATGGTGGCCTGAGTATGTATTTTCGATCCCCTTATTGTCACACTGCCTAAATAACTTTGAACAACCGTGAGAGCCTTTGTACCTGGTGTTAGAGGGGAGCACATATGCAGCTGAGACTCTGGGTCTTGGGCAGAAGTTGTGCTGTATAGATGGGGTTGGGGGAGTGATCTTATCTATGTTCCTTGTGATGGAGAGAAGAGTCCAGGACCTAGAATGTGGAGAGTCTTAGCTCTCCCATAGACCTGGGGCAGTGTCTTGAAAACTTATCAGACCCAGTAATCCTCTTATATAAAAAGTGTTTTGCAACGTACCCTTTATTATACTGAAGTGAAAATCTTGAATAATATAATCTACGCACACACATAATGAACAAATCAATTAGCACAGTGCTCTGAATGTAATTAATATAAGAAAAGAAGAAAAAATTGTTAATGCAATACATATTTCAAAATACAAATGCTTGGGCACAAATATACTAGAAGACCTAATGAAATGGCCTGTATACAGAATTACAGTGACAGTGAGAGTAATGAATGCAGTCTGATATGTGTGTAGCCTTAACAGCTTAAATGCCAAGAACAGCATTGGTGATCTAGTGATACAGCTTTCCAGAATGGATGATGACTGTTGCTAAAGTTCTTAGTGACACAAAGTATGTTCTTCCTTCCATTTTCACAGAGGTTGGATTCCTGAAACTGTACAAGAAATACTTAAAATAAGTCCTCACTTGATGTCAGTGATAAGTTCTTGGAAACTATAACTTTAATTGAAACGATGTATAGAGAGATGAGTTTTTTTTTTTCTAAGCAATGTTATAAAGAAACTGTTGAATGAAACAATGTTATTCCAGGAGCTACTATATGTAAAATGGAGATAGGTTCTAAGGAGATATTATAAATATTTTTTTATATGTATGTTAAGTGGGGCTTTCAGAACTCATGCAGGTCGTGTGGAATTCTCTGTACAGCATAGATCTTTGTAGCGGAAGACATCTAGCACCTCTGACTTCGGCCCACTTAATGGCAGTTGCACCCTCCAATTAGTGTTATATCCAAAAAGATTTGGATTTAACCACTTACTGATTACAATTTCTGTATGGCCTGAAGCACACAAAACAAGATAAAAGAAAAACAGGAGAATATGGATGTGAAGGTATATATGACATTATGTTTATAAGTTTAAATAAATACTATTAAAGAGCTCCTTACATTAGACAACATAATTAGAAAATATCCAAAGGGCATAAACAGGCAATTTATGAAAGAGGATGTGCAAATAAAAATGGAAAGATTTTCGTTCTTACCAGTGCTCAGGGAAATACAGACTAAGTGAGATATTGGTTTTTGCCCACTAGATTTTTATTTTTTATTTTTTTTCCCTATAGGCCCAGTGCTCCTGAGAGTATGGGGAACTGTTGTTTACTCTGATACATTTCTGGTAGAAGTTTGAATTGCTATAATCTTCTGTGGAAGTTGTTTTTTGATAGGTATAAAAATTAAAAATATATCTGCCCCCCCTTGATTTAGCAATCCTGTGTTTTATGACCCTCTCCTACAGACATTAAATACCTGTTTGCTAGGATAGGAACATAAAGTTATTTATTGCATGATTATTTATAATACAAAAAGTGTTATAACAAATCTTATGCCGTCTTAGGTATTCTTCTTTATGGACATATAGTAATACATTTTACAGCAGCTGATCCTGGAATCTACTTACATAGATTTGCCCAGCTGAGAAGCAACTTGAGGGCTGATCTACCACCCCTGCATTCCAAAGAATCCTTTTTTTTTTTTTGACTTATTTAGTGATTATGATGACATTACCTTTTATTGAACTGTTTCAAAATATGTGAAGCCATGCTCTGATGACATTTTTGAAGTGTCTGGATTCTGTTTGCCACTGTTTAAAGATTTAACTAGTTCTTTCTTTAATTAATATTAAGCTCTTCTAGTATCATCTTACCACTGGAACAGCATGCACCATTTGCCTCATCTTTCCATTTCAGGGCTGGTCAAAAGAGAAAAATTTCAGACATTAACTAACTGAACCTTCTTTACTATAATAGATTTGGAACTTTTATCTAAAACAAATGTTTATGTTCTCTGGCCACTGTGTTAAATATGTATGGTATGTCTCTTCCATTTGGCAGCAAATATCCATTGCATTTGATTCAGTTTTCACTGCCCTTGAAATAAATATACTAGTCCTGAATGGCAGTCTTAAGGATTTTCCAAAGTAAATGATGTTTGCACCACATCTGGCCAGCCATTTTTATGTGATACATTAAAGATTCAATGTTCATTAATTTGACAAATATTTCTTGAATGCCTACTATGTGTTACAGGCTTTGGCAATTCGAAGATTAATGACACAGTCACTGCTCTTAGGAGATGACAATTTAGCAACAAGGGCAGAGTCTTAGCCAGATAATTAGAATACAGTGAGGGAAGTGTGGTAATGCTTCTTTGTTGATAGTGATACCCGAATGGGTACAAATGTACTTCAGTTTTTAAAATCTTGGGTCTTTTTCAAGTCTATACTCATCCTGGGTCTCTGTATCTTATTTTACACCCCCTTCCCTCAACAATAAGCAAACTTTGCTATCTGAGGTAACAAATCTTGAGGAAGGGCAGCTCCGACTTTATTAATTCAGTTGCTCGAAGATATTATCAAAGACCATAGGCACTAAGTACTTGGTATTTTTTCCTTATTTTTTCTCTTTTGCCACGTTCAATGTGATGGCTTGGTCTTCAGTGAAGTTAAAGTTACTTTCATAAGGTGGCTGCCTGGGTTTTGGGGACCATGTGTAGAGGAACAATTTCTTTCCTGTGTGTACTTTTTTGGGGTAAATTTTAAATCATTTTAGACTAATAGCAAAATTGTAAAAATAGTACACTGAATTTTTGTATACTCATTATCTAGATTTAACAAATGCTAATATTTTACCATATTATTTTACTTTTTTGGTGTATGTGATTTTCATGGCTAAAATTTTAAAACAAAAGGGTGTGCAATGGAAACTTCATTACAGCTCTGGTGTTAGCCACCTTATGCCCTTTACCATAGTATATACAAATGACTATGTAAATATCTTTCCTCCCTTTCTCCTTTGTCTCTCTTTCACTTCTTCTCTCTCCTCTCTTTGTGTTTTTCCCTCCCTCTTTCTTCCCTCCCTGCCTTCCTTCCTTCCTCCAATTGTGTATCCTAGAATAATTCCATATGGATATATAAAAAGGTTCCTCATTCTTTATAGATTCATGGAATATTTGTTTGTTCTCTTATTTATGGATTTTTAGTGTTCCAATTTATGTACATGAAATTTTATTAATCAGTCACCTCTTGACTTTTTTGGTAATAACTGGCATTATAAATACTGCTTAGAAGAATGTTTTTAAAAGTATTTATTTATATTTTTGGAGATGGAGTCTCGCTCTGTTGCCGAAGCTGGAGTGGAGTGGCTATTTACAGGTGCAGCCATAGCATATTGCAGCCTTGAAATTCTGGGCTAAAGCCATCTTTCTGCCTCAGCTTCCTGAGTAGCTGGGACTACAGGCATGTGCTACTGCGCCAGCTTATAAACATGTTTTGACTGGAAACTTTAGTTGTTGACTATGTAGAGTATGTAAACAGTTTTTAACTTGCGTCTTGAAATAATAACATAATTACTGAAAAGTTACAAAAATAGTGCAAAGACTTCCCATGGACCTTTCACCCAGTTTCCTTTAATGTTTTAATATTTTACATAGCCATGATGCAATGATCAAACCGGAGAATTAATACTGATACAGACTTAATTCACGTTTAGTCTTTTTTCTGTTTCAGGATCCAATTTAGGATTCTCCACTGCATTTAGTTGTCATTCACTATCACCTCCAATCTGGAACAGATGCTCATTTTTTCTTCTTCTTTTATGACCTTGATGCTGTTGAAGAATACTTGTCAGTTGTGTCATAGAACATTGGTCAGTTTGCATTTTGTTGATATTTCCTCATGGTTAGATTCAGGTGCTGTGCATTTTATCAAGAACATAGGAGTGGTGGATGTTGCACTTGAGATTGACAAATATCAGTGTGTCATACCGAGAAGATTCAGGCTGTTGATATATTTCTGTACCAGTTAACTTTAACATCTAGTAACCAGGTGTAAACTTTATTTAAGGTGGTAGCTGTCAGTTTTCTCCACTGTAAACTTACTGTCTTAGCTATTTCATATCCTATTTCTCATCATATCCTATTACATATCCTATTTCTCATCATGCTCTCACCATTATAATTTTAGCATCCCTTGGTTATTCTTATGTGTAACAATCAATACAATTGTATTATCAAGTGGTGATTTTTCTCTTTCCATCATGTCTTCTCCACTTATTAATTTGAATTTTTGAGTGTAAAGAAGAGTTACAGAATAAGTCTCTTTTCTCTCGTTTATTTATGTATTCAATTATTTATATCAGTGTAGCTTCATGGTTCTTTATTTTTTGAGACATAATCCATAACTATCATTATCACCCATATTGTTCTGGACTTGGCCAATGGAAGTGTCTTCAGGTTGTCTCCTTTATCTTTTTGTTGTTGTTTGTTTTCTTATTGAGTGAGGATTTTAATGACAAGCTATGGAACTCAGCTTATACTAATGAGAATGGTACAAGGCTTGACTTTCCCTCAACCCATCTTAACCATTTTTAAGTGCAGAGTTCAACAGTATTAACTCCATTCACACTGTTACCGAGTGCTCCTGTATCCTTTTAATATGCTTCTGTTTTGAGCACTTCCTTATTTCCTGGCACCACCATAAGTTAGTTCCGGCTTATCGTGTACTTTCCTTGCCTCAAGTCCTGGTTTGAGTCATTTCTTCAAGAAGCCCTGGTTCCTTTCACTGGTGAACCGTGTAAAGAAACCACAATCTGGGCACTAGATATGCTCATTGCTACTAGGATGTCATTGCTTCCAGGCACTCTTAGTAGACTTATATCTACTAAGACTTAGGAAATGTATGTATTTACACAAACACCTATAACTGTTTCTGCTTATCTGTATATGTATTAAAAAAACATGAGGTTGTACTATTCCCTTTAATTTTACTTCAACTGGATAGGATTTCATTCTAGCATCTCCCTTTTCTTATAAGTAACTCTGCTCTTTAATAGTGAAAAACAGAAAGTCTCATAGTCTACAATATATTTACATTGTTTGTTCAGTCCTATTAATCATATACAGTGGTTTCAGAATTACTAACCCGTCTCTGTGAAAAAGAAATTTTACTAACACAAATATAATATTTACGTTTTGTCCTTTTTGTCAAGTTTACTTGGATTAGTTCTTTCCTTTGCCACTCAAATCAAATTCTGTTTTTAATTTGTAATACAATTAGATTAATTTGTTACCACTTGTATTCCATTGTGGATTCTCCCCACTTCCTGGATGGTTTTAATTTTTTCAGTTTGTGAAATATGAGCATGGCCCTCAAAGTCAGAATGATATTAAATCTTTTACTCAGAGAATGATCACTGCCCACTCGTCCTTTTTGCCATTCCCATTACTCCATTCTTTCCATCTTGAGCCCACCTGTCTCCCATTAGCTTCCGACTTCTCCTTCCATTTATTTATTTTTTTTGTACAAACAGGCAGAATCAGTGGTGATTTTTCGTATTTTGATCATGCCTTCTACATTTGTTAATTGGAATTTCACTGTAAGGAAGAGTGGTCTCTTACTCCCCATTTATTCAATTATTTATGTCAGTGTAGACTCTGATGATTTATTCTGTAGGTCATAATGTCATAGAATAAATATACAGAATTCTCTGTATGAAATCCATGGAAATTTTTAAATTTCCTTTTGATTTTTACTTAAATGATAGCATACTATAGGTACTATTTTACTTTTTGTAACGTAACCTGGGAACTCTGCATCAGTTGATAGAGATCTTTGTCATTCTTTCTTATGGCTGCGTAGTTTTCCATGAATAGTGGTTTATTCAACTACTTTCCCATGTGTGGGTGTTGAGGTTGCCTGATATTTCACAATTCCAAACTGTGTGGCAGTGAGTGAACTTTTGCTTATTGATTTTTATATTATTGGAGGTATATCTTTAGGATGAATTTCTAGAGTGCAGACTGCTGGATTGAAAGGTAGGTACAATTATAGATATTGCCTAGTTACCCTCCAAAAGGGTTGTGACACTTTATATCCTTACCACCAAGTGTGAAAATTGAGTGTTTCCTTGCAACACCTCAAATGGAATTTTATTGTTGTCATTCTTTATAATTTTCACCATTCAGTGGGGACGAAATGGTATTTCAGCGTTTTCATTTTTCATTTCTGTAATTGTGAGTGGGTTTGAGCATCTTTTATAGTTTGGCCATTTAGATATACTTTTGTCAGTCATTCATGTCTCTTATTGTTTATCTATTGTCTTTCAATTTGTGTGAATTTTTCTATTTGTCTGTGACATATGTCGTAGGCATATTCTCCCCTTTTGTCAGCTGTCCTTTTACTTTGTTGTGCAGAATATTTTATTCTTTTCCCATTAAATTTATGAATCTTTTTCAAGTTCTTTTGGATTTTGAGTCATGGCTAAGTTATCACCTTTCTGTAAAAAGAGGCTAAAGAGACATTTACTTTTTTCTAGTACTTGTCACTTACATAGTGACATATCTCCAATCCTTTTGGAGTTTATTCTTATCTACGGTGTGAAGTATGAATCTACTTTTTTCTTTGTGTAACCTAATTGTTCTAGAGCTCTTTTTATCTTTAGAAATGTTCTAGTGCTCTTTTTTTTTTTTTAAATCTCTAAACATTTTTTTTAGTGATGGGGTCTTGTTATATTGCTCAAGCTGGATTGCAGTGGCTGTTCACAGGTGCAATAATGGCTTACTACAGCCTTGAGATCATGGACCAACATGATTCTCCTGCCTCTGCCTCCTTAGTAGCTGGGACTCTGGGCACACACCACCGCACCTGGTGCTTACACTAGCACTCTTTACTAAAAATTTAGTCTTTACACCAGTGTTTTGGGATGCCATTTTTGTCATATCGAATTTCCAAATTTACGTAGGTCTATTTTGGGCTTTCTGTTCTGCTCCACAGAACAGAAAAATAACAGAAAAAAACAGGTTCTGTTTATTTGTATTCCATCTACCCCGTTTGTAAAGGAAGTTTTATTTATATTATAATTTGACATCTGCTAGGGCTAGTCCTTTCTTGTAGTCTGTCTCCCTTCCCTTCCCTTCCCTCTCCCTCTCCCTCTCCCTCTACTTCTCCCTCTCCCTCTCTTTCTCTCTCTCCCTTTTCTTTTCTTTTTTTTCTTTCTTTTTCTTTTCTTTCTTTCTTTCCTTTCTTTCTTTCTTTCTCCTTTCTTTCTTTCTTTCTCCTTTCTTTCTTTCTTTCTTTCTTTCTTTCTTTCTTTTTTTCTTTCTTTCTTTCTTTCTTTCTCTCTCTCTCTCTCTTTCTTTCTTTCTTTCTTTCTTTCTTTCTTTCTTTCTTTCTTTCTTTCTTTCTTTCTTTCTTTCTTTCTTTCTTTCTTTCTTTCTTTCTTTCTTTCTTTCTTTCTTTCTTTCTTTCCCTCTCTCTCTTTCTTTCTTTCTGTCTCTCTGTCTGTGTGTCTCTCTCTCTCTCTCTCTTCTCTCTTTCTTTCCTTTCTTTCTTTTTTCAGAATCTCACTCTGTCACCCAGGCTGTAGTGCAGTGGTGCAATCTTGACTCACTGTAACCTCCACCTCCCGGGTTCAAGCGATTCATGTGCCTCAGCCTCCTGAGTAGCTGGGATTACTATTAGCCACCATGCCTGGCTAATTTCTGTATTTTTAGTAGAGACAGGATTTCACCATATTGGCCAGGCTGGTCTCGAACTCCTGGCCTCAAGTGATCTGCCCGCCTGGGCCTCCCGCAGTGCTGGGATTACAGGCGTGAGCTACCGTGTCTGGCCCAGTTTTTCTTTTTAAAGTGTTTTTCTGAGTATTCTTTCATGCAAATTTTTTCAAATTAACTTTAATATCATCTGTGTAACTCCATGAAAAATTGACTTGGTATTTGTATTGGTAAATTAGAAATTAATTTTTTTTTTGGGATAGAGTTTCACTCTGTTGCCCAGGCTGGACTGCAATGGCACGATCTTGGCTCACTGCAGCCTCTGCCTGCTGGGTTCAAGTGATTCTCCTGCCTCAGCCTCCTGAGTAGCTGGGATTATAGGCAAGTGCTACCATGCCCAGCTAATTTTTGTGTTTTTAGTGGAGACGGGGTTTCACCATGTTGGCCAGACTGGTCTTGAACTCCTGATCTCAAGTGATCCACCCGCCTTGGCCTCCCAGAGTGCTGGGATTATAGGCGTGAGCCACAGCGCCTGGCTGGAAATTAATTTTTAATAAATTACTTTAGGGAGAACTGATAGTTTTAGGAGGTCAAGTCCTTCTGTTTAAGAATAGATGATGGCTTCACATTTATTCAGCTCTACTTCTGTGTCTTTTAGCAGTGTCTTAATATTTTCCCAGTGTAGGCTTTGGATATACAGATGTCATTCCAGATCTGTGGGGGATTGGTTCCAGGATTCCCCGAAGATACCAAAATCTGCCATTGCTCAAGTGCCTGATATTAAATGGCATAGTACTTGCACATAACCTATGCATATTCTCCTGTATACTTTAAATCATCTCTGGATTACTTGTAATCCCTAATAGTATAAATGCTAGATAATACTTGTTTTAGTGTATTCCTTAGGGAATAATGAAAATGAAAAAATCTGTACATGTTTAGTACAGACACAATTTTTTTCCCCTGAGTATTTTTGACCCACGGTTGGTTGAATCCATGGATACAGAACACATGTGATATGGTCTGGCTCTGTGTCCCCACCCAAATCTGATCTTGTAACTCCCATAATTCCCATGTGTTGTGGGAGGAACCCAATGGGAGATGATTGAGTCATGGGGGTGGGTCTTTCCCCTGCTGTTCTCATGATAGTGCATGAGTCTCAGGAGATCTGATGGTTTTAAAAAACGGGAGTTGCCCTGCACAAGCTCTCTTTTTTCCTGCCACCATCCATTTAAGATGTGACTTACTCCTCCTTACCTTCCGCCGTGATTGTGAGGTCTCCCCAGCCACATGGAACTGTAAGTCCAATAAACCTCTTTCTTTTGTAAATTGCCCAGTCTTGGGTATGTCTTTATCAGCAGCATGCAAACAGACTAATACATGATGGATATAGATATCTTGTTATAGTTATTCCTTTATGTTTTATGTTCTTTGTTGCCTTTGTAAATGTTTTTTTTCTGCCTTTCATAGAGGATTTCTCTCTCATTTTGACCTCTAACTGGTTATTACTTGTATATATAAAGGCTATTATTCCTATATGTTCATTTTATATTGTCTTACTGAACTTTTTTATAGTTTGAGTTAATTTTTATCATTCATTTTTTTCTAGAATTTTTTATGGTACTCTCATTTCATTTGGAAATAAGAGTTTTAATTCTTTGTTTTCAAATTCTTATTCTGTTATTTCCTTTGTCTAATAGCAGTTTCTTTTGTCCAGTTTGTCTTTTGTCTAATTACAGTGTTGAGCAGTAGTGGAGATAGTGGATAATCTTGCCTTGTTCCTTGTCTTAGTGGAATTGACTTTAGTACATCCCCCATTAAGTAAGATACTGGCTTTTGCACTATATCTATTTTGTCGTGTTAAGAAACTATCCATACATTTCTTTTTTTTTTTAGAGTTTTTTCTTTTTAAAAAATGGATACACAGTAACCGTACATATTTATGGAGTACATATAGATATTTTAGTACGTGCATACAACGTGTAATAATCAAATCAGGGTAATTAGTTTATTCATCACCTCAAACATTTATGATTTCTTTATGTTGGGAACATTAAAAATCCTCTCTTCTAGCTATTTTAAAATATACAATAGATTAGTGTTAGCTATAGTCACCCTACTGTGCTGTAGAACGCTAGAACTTATTCCTCCTGTCTAACTCTACAGCCTCTTTCTATGTTCTTTTCCCTGCTCCTTCCTAGCCTCTGGTAACCATGATTCTACTCTTCTTCCATTAGATCAACTTATTTAGCTCTCACACATGAGTGAGAAGATGCAGCATTTGTCTTTCTGTGCCTGGATTATTTCACTTAACATAATGTTCTCCAGACTCATCCATGTATGCCTAATTGCTCTGATTAGGACTTCCTCTTAGAGTTTTATCAGGTGTGAGTGGGGAGTTTTGTTGAAAGCATTTCAGAAGATTGATGGAGTGATTATTTTTCCTCTTAGATCTATTAATATGACATATAGTGTTAGTAGATTTTCTAATATTGAATTTACCTTGTGTTTCTGGAGTAAATTTCATATGGTATGTTTTTTTAAAAAATTGTTGTATTCTTGGCAAAAAATACTCAATAAAATATTATCATTTGGGGTCCATTTGTGATAGTTATGTTTTTTTGAACTGTCTTTTTCTACTTTGAGCATCAGTGTTATACTTGCTTCATATAAAGAATTAGAACTTTTTTTTCATTTTCAGCACTCTGGAACAATTTACAGATAATTGGGACTATCTGATTTTTGAAGACTTAGAATTTCCCTGAGAACACATCTGGTCCTTTTGCTTTTTTGTGGGATGGTTCCTATATAAATTTCTGTATATGTTCTTTAGAAATTGGTCTGTTTAAGCTTTCTATCTCTAATTGGGGCAATTTTGGTAATCTGTATTTCTGTATGAAATTACCCATATCATCTTGGTTTTAAATATACAGTCATGCATTGCATTTTCAGTCAGTGATGGACTGCATATATGATGGTGGTTTCATAAGATTATAATGGAGCTGAAAAATTGTTATCACCTGGTTGTATCATAGCAATTGTAATGTTGTCACACAATGCATTACTGAAGTGTTTCCGGTGATGCTGGTGTAAACAAACCTACTGTGCTGCCAGTTGTGTAAAAGTATAGCACATACAATCGTGTACATACATAGTACTTGATGATGATAACAAATGACTGTTTTACTGGTTTATGCACTTAATATGCTAAACTTTTATTATTATTTTAGAGCGAACTGTTTCTACTGATAAAAAAATAAGTTAACTGTGAAACAGCCTCAGGCAGGTCCTTCAGGAGGGATTCCAGAGGAAGTCATTGTTATCACAGGAAATCACAGCTCCAAGTGTATTATTGCCCCTGAAGGTCTTCTAGTGGAGCAAGATGTGGAGGTGGAAGACAGGGATAGTGATGATCCTGACCCTGTTCAGACCTAGGCTAATGTGTGTGTTTGTGTCTTCATTCTTAAGAAAAATGTTTGAAAGGTAAATTAAACGGTTTTTAAATAAAAAAGGTTATGGAATAAAGATAAAGTAAAATATTTTTGTACACCTGAACAATTTGTGTTTTAAGGTAATCGTTATTATGAGTCAAAACGTTAAAAAGAAAAAGTTTATGAAGTAAAAAAGTTATAGTAAGCTAAGGTTAGTTTATTATTGAAAATATATAATTTTTAATAATTTTAGTGTAGTCTAAATGTACAGTGTTTATTGTACATTTTAGTGTTATGTCCTAGGCCTTCACATTCACTCACCACTCACTCACTGACTCATGCAGAGCAACTTTCAGTCCTGCAAACTCCATTCATGGTAAGTGCCCTAGACAGGTGTACCATTTTTAAAAAGTCGGCTGGGCACGATGGCTCACGCCTGTAATCCCAACACTTTGGGAGGCCGATGCACACGGGTCATGAGGTCAGGAGATTGAGACCATCCTGGCTAACATGGTGAAACCCCATCTCTACTAAAAATACAAAAAGTTAGCCAGGCGTGGTGGCAGGCGCCTGTGGTCCCAGCTACTCAGGAGGCTGAGACAGGAGAATGGCGTGTACCCGGGAGGTGGAGCTTGCAGTGAGCCAAGATTGTGCCACTGCACTCCAGCCTGGGTGACAGAGCGAGACTCTGTCTTAAATAAATAAATACATACATAAAATAAAATAAGAAAGTCTTTTATGCTGTATTTTTGTATGTTTGGATATACAATACTTACTACTGTGTTACAGTTATCCACAGCATCTAGTGTAGTAACATGCTATATGGGTTTGTAGCCTAGGAGCAATAGTCTGCAACATATAATGGCCTAGGTATATAGTAGGTTATACCATCTAGGTTTGTGTAAGTACACTTGAGGAATGATGAAATTGCCTAATGACGTATTTCTTGGGAAGTATCTCCATCATTAAGTGACACATGACTGTATTTGCATAGAAGTCTGCAAAAGTGACCTCTTAGGACTTTAAAATAATGTCTTCTGTTTTTATTATTATTTATGCCTTGTTTTTTATTTGATGTGTGTGTGTGTGTGTGTGTGTGTGTGTGTGTGTGTGTGTGTGTGTGTGTGTGTGTGTGTGTGTGTGTGTGTGTGTGTGTGTGTGTGTGTGTGTGTGTGTGTGTGTGTGTGTGTGTGTGTGTGTGTGTGTGTGTGTGTGTGTGTGAGATGGAGTCTTGCTCTGTTGCCCAAGCTGGAGTGCAGTGGCGCGATTTTGGCTCACTGCAACCTCTGCCTCCCAGGTTCAAGCGATTCTCCTGCCTCAGCCTCCCTAGTAGCTGGGATTACAGGCAGCTGCCACCAGGCCTGGTTAATTTTTGTATTATTAGTAAAGATGGGGTTTCACCTGTTGGCCCAGCTGGTCTTGAACTCCTGGCCTCAGGTGATCCACCTGCCTCAGCCTCCCAAAATGTTGGGATTACAGGCGTGAGCCATCATGCCTGGCTAAATTTGTTTTGTTTTGTTTGTTTACTTTGCTTTTTTCATTTTTCAACGAAGGCTTTATTTTTTTTTGAGATGGAGTTTTACTCTTGTCGCCCAGGCTGGAGTGCAATGGGGCGATTTTGCCTCACTGCTGCCTCCACCTCCCAGGTTCAAGCGATTCTCCTGCCTCAGCCTCCCTAGTAGTTGGGATTACAGTCATGCCCCACACCGGGGTAATTTTTGTATTTTTAGTAGAGACAGAGTTTCTCCATGTTGGCCAGCCTGATCTCAAACTCCTGACCTCAGGTGATCCGCCCACTTCGGCCTCCCAAAGTGCTGGGATTACAGGTGTGAGCCCCTGTGCATGGCCAGAGCTAAGTCTCTAATTTATCTTTTATTCTTGCATTTTTACTGCTAAGTTTTAGTAATATGAATTTTTCTCTCTTTACTGTTTTAAATCCTAGAGATGCTGATGCATAGTGTGCTCAATATCACTAGTTTTTAGAAATCTTCTAATTTAGGTTTTTATTTCTCCTTTCACCCAAAAGCTGCTTAAATTTTTTTATTTTTAATTTTATTGCAATGTGATCAGAGTTATTTTTAATTTTTCTGCTTTAAAGATCCTCTTGATGTACTTTATTTGTGATTTATCATTTTGTGAATGTTCAATGGGTGCTTGAAAAGAAGGCGTATTCTCTGTTATTAGGTAGTAACACTGAATCTAGATTAAGATCTGTGGTTTTTTTTTTTTTTTTTTTTTGACTCTATTTAAGTCTTCTTTTTACTATCATTGCTTGAGTCTTGTATGGAGAATGTATAGGTCTGTTATTGTGAGTGCATTTCTTCTTGCAGCCTCAGCTTGGTTTTATGTTATTTGGTGCATAGGTATCTATAGATGTTCTAATTTTATTGTCAGTTGTGTCTCTAAAGTGTTCTTCTTGGGCTGGGCATGGAAAAAAACAAATAAAAGTGCTTTTCTTTTCATATTTATTCAATTTTGGCTTGAATTATTCTTTGTATGTTACTCCTTTGTCTCTTTTTAATTTTAGTCATTCTGAATTATTTCGCTTTAGGCATGTTTCTGGTATGTGGAATAGAATTGGGTCTTGCTTTGTGAACCACATTTAAAATTTTTTTCTTTTAATAGGTGAGTTAAGCTTCTTTACAGTCAGTAAGGCTTCACTTAATGTCCTGGATAGATTCTTGGAAACACGGTTTTAAGTGAAATGAATTACTATATGTTGTAGGAACTTAACTCTTGCTCATATCAATTAACCTATGGTAAAATTGTTTCTTTATACTACAGTTGTTTCGCTTAAACTTGTGGTTTCCAAGAACCTATTGATGGCACTAAGTGAGGACTTACTGTTTGATGTGACTACATTGTTTGGTCTCTGCTCTGTTGTGATGTTTTAAAATTATATATATTATTTTTTATTTACTATGTTTCTCTGTGACATGTGTTTTTTTCTTTAAATAAATAAAGTGTTATTTAGGAAGTTGCATATTTTGAGTGGTTAACTTTTTATTTATAACTTCTAAATGCCTATAGTTTCATTGCCTATGTTTTTGTTTTTGTTTTTGAGACAGGGTCTTCCTCATACCCAGTCTGGAGTGCGGTGTCATGAGGCATGGTTGTAGTTCATTGTAACCTGAAACTCCTGGGCTCAAGGGATCTTCCCACTTCACCCTCCCTAGAATCTGTGACTACGGGAGTGTGTCACCACACATGGCTAGATTTATTGATTGATTGATTGATTGTAAAGACTGGGTCTCACTATGTTGCCAAGGCTGGCCTCAAACTCCTGGCCTCAAGCAACCCTCCTCCTGCCCTGGCCTCCCAAAGTGTTGGGATTATAGGCATGAGCCACTGTATCCAGTTTCCATTGCCTGTTTAAGCATTTACCATCTACTTTGTCAGTGTTCAATAGTATCCTTTTATTCCTGACTTTTGCCAACCAAAGAATCTGTTTTACTTTCTCATTTTCTCACCCTACACATTTTTCTGCATTATTTCTATTTATTATAACATTTGTACATTGACCTACTTTTTTCCTACTTTTGTGCATTGCTACAATGCATAGCATTTGTACATTCATCTTTGGCTTTTGACAATTAATATTCCCCCCTGTATTTTAGTTTTGGATCTACAGTTATGTAGGGATGAGCTCATTATCCGTCCTTTTGCTGAAATTTCCCCAGACCGCTCTTGGTTGCGTGAAGCTCATCCTGTTTTATTTAGATTCTTCAAGAAGGAGGATTATGGATTCTTGTGTGTTAAAAACTTTTTATATAGCCTTGAAACTTGAAGGATACCTTGGTTGTTTTTAAAATTCATTATTCGTACTTTTATTGAATTTCTAAAAAATGCTTTTCAATTGTTGCTTTATGTTTTGTTTTAGACAACTCTGATGCCAGTTGAATTTATTTAACTTCGTTCACTATTTTATCTTTTATGCCTAGTGGCCTTGGACACTTTTTCTTTGTTTTTGAAGCCTAAGAGTTTACTAGAATGTGTCTTGGAGTTGACTGTTCCAGGTAAATTCTCCCAGGTACTGGTTGACCCTTTTAATATGCGGATTCAAGTTTTCTTGAATTATAATCTTAAATATTGTTTCTATTTATTGTTATTTCTTTTTAAAAATTTTTTGCTGGGACTCTAGTTTTATCAATGTTATTTTTTCTTTTTTGCTTTCTGATTCCATCACTTTCTCTTTGACTTTTAATTTTCTTAATTTTTTTTTTTTTTCTGAGACAAGCTCTTGCTGTGTTGCACAGATTGAAGTGTAGTGGCGTAATCTTGGTTTACTGCAGCCTCCACCTCCCAGGTCAAGTGTTTCTTGTGCCTCAGCCTCCTGAATAGCTAGGATTACAGGTGCCCACCACCATGCCTGGCTAATTTTTGTGTTTTTAGTAGAGATGGGGTTTTGCCATGTTGGCCAGGCTGGTCTCGAACTCCTGGCCTCAAGTGATCTGCATGCTTCAGCCTCCCAAAGTCCTGGGATTCCAGGCGTGAGCCACCATACCCGGCCTAATTTTGTTGAGTTTTAAACTAATTTTTATTTAGAATTTTATATAGGTGTTTTTAAACATATGACATTATATTTGAAATTTCTTACAAATATTTAGTAAAGGAAGGAAAACTAAAGAAGAATTTCCTGACAATAAAGCACTGTTAGCAATGTTTGATTCCTTACATTCGGTGCTCAAACCATTACTATTCTAGGACTGGTCCTTTTTAAGGATGGTTGAAACTAGGACAGATTGTCACTTGTCTGGAATTGTTCTTTCTATAAGCAAGACTTTATTAATACTGAATGTTATCTCCCTCTGTCTCTGTATGTGATTCTCTTGAAAGTGCTTCATTCTGACTGAAGGAAAACTTTTGCTTTCTGCATGGAGCTTTATATAGAAACCTGGCACGACAGTGCACTTTCGGGTCATGCCTTGAGTCTTAAGAAATATTAAAAAGTGTAATCTAACAATGATGCTTCTGTTCAGCAAGGCAAGGGATTTATAACAGGGCAAAACTTAAACCTGTTTCTTGTTTGCTAGCCCATAAGGAGGCAGCTTGTTTTTATCATCAAAGTTCCCTGACATCAGGATGTGACTTTGAGAAGAGGAAAGTAACACTTATTGGCATCAAAGATACTAAAGTATTTAATGCCTTAAATGAATAATCAGTATATGTGAACAATGAAAATACAGATGAGGAAGGATACCTAGTTTCAGTTTCATCTGTTGTATCGTGTTGGTTGGAGATATTTAGCTTAAGCCTCTTCCGTGTTGGTCCACTTTGCCCTAGTTGTTTCACTGTTGCGAATGCATTTACAATTATTTTAAAAGATGGCCTCATTCTGTAGGTGAATCCCTGTAAAGAACATTGTAGAAGGTTATTATAACAACTCCTAAGCATAAGCTGGAGTCTAAAATGTTTCTAGGCAGCAACAGTCATATGTATGCTTGACCTTTGGGAAATCTGGTTCTTTCCTGTTGCTTGTTTTTATCCTGGCACTGTCACCCACTTGTGCCCAGGCTTGTTTCAACCACTGTTTGCCTGAGCCTACATTTTGTGTTTTTTTCCGTTTTAGCATGTTTTACAAATTTATTGAATTACACTTTGTACCAGGCATTGTGTTAGGGGGCAGGTATAAAAGCAGAGTTCTCATCTGTTATTTGATAGGAAAGACAGTGTGACCGTTACCAGTTTACTTATTCTCAGCCTGCAGCCCAGCCTTGTTTGCCTTGCCTTGGGTGACATAACTGGACTCTGTAATAGCTGTTCTTTGTCAGCTGCTATAATGTTAGTAGACGGTCTTGGTGGGGAATTGCAAAGTGATGGCAGCAGGAAAGCACTTGTCTTCTGGGTTCCAGTTTTCCTCCATTTTTAATTCACTCCAGAAGCGAGAGATGGATGCATGGAAGGCCTGGTGGAGATCATAGGATAGTATCGATACTGCCTCCTTTCCCATGACATTACAGACTGTCTTAGTTTGCTCAGGCTGCTCTTAACAAAATACCATAGAGCAGGTGGGTTATAAACGACAGAAATTTATTTCTCACAATACTGGAGGCTGGGAATTCCAAGAATAAGACACCAGCGGATTTGATGTCTAGTGAGAACTCACTTCATGGTTCATAGATGGCAAGTTATAGCTGAGTCCTCACAGAGTGGAAGGGGCAAGGCAGCTAGCTTTATGGGGTCTCATTTATAAGGGCACTGTCTCATTCATGAGGGTCCCACCCTCATGACCTAATCACCTCTCAGGAGCTCCATGTCCTAATATCACATTGGTGATTATATTTCAGCATATGAATTTTGGGGGGACACAAGCATTCAGACAGTAACACAGGCCATCTCCCTCAAGAAACCCTGGTTCCAGCTGTAATAGTCTGTACTTATCTGATCTGCCGTTCCTTCTCTGCCTAGATGACATTTATTAAAATATCTTTTATTATCTAACGGCACTTCCCTCTTGCAGTCTTCCCTAAACATCAGCCTGTATTAGTCTGTTCTCACACTGCTATAAAGACATACCTGAGACTGGGTAATTTATGGCGAAACGAGGTTTAATTGACCCACGGTTCCACAGCTTGTATAGGAAGCATGGCTGGAGAGGCCTTAGGAAACTTACAATCATGGCAGAAGGTGAAGAGGAAGCAGGCACAATCTTCACATGGCAGAGCAAGAGGAGGTAGGAGGTGCTACACACTTTTAAACAATGAGATCTCGTGAGAACTCTATCAGGAGAACAGCAAGGGGGATGTCTGCCCCCATGATTCGATCACCTCCCGCCAGGCCCCTCTTCCAACAATGGGAATTACAATTTGACATGAGATTTTGGTGGGAACACAGAGTCAAATCATATCACAGCCCAAGTTAGATTTCCCAACTTGAATTCCTTTAAAGCATCTGAGATTTACTATAGCTGTGCTATTCTATTAGACTGCACTATAATTTTTACTTGGCTTGTGTTTTTCCTCCTGAAAACTGTGAGCTCTTTTTAATTTCAATATCACTAGTGCTGAGTAACATAACCTCTCAGATGCTTACTGAATTGATTTAAATCTTCTATTTACTTTTTCCTTCCACTTAAAATAGTAACTCTTTTTCTTTTGCTTTCTTTCTTTTTTTTCTTTTTTCTTTTTTTTTTTTTTTTTAAGAGACAGGGTCTTGCTATGTTGCCTAGGCAGGACGGCAGTGACTTTCACAGGTGCAAGCATAGCACACTGTAGCCTTGAACTCCTGGGCTCAAGAAGTCCTCCAGCCTCAGCCTCCTGAGTAGCTGGAACTACAGGTGCACACACTGTGCCTGTCTTATCTTTTATTGAGTAATGTGTTAGGTACTTTTATATACTTTGTCTAGTTTAATCCCGCTGGAGCTTAGGAAACAAGTTTATAGGAGTTAAGTATCTTGCCCCCATGTTTATATAGCTGGGAAGTTACATAGTTCATTTTAAAACCTGGGTCATTCCTGCTTCTATTTATCTTCTCAAATACTCAGAAGATGTTAAAAAGTAACCAGGTTTTTAGAATATAGGTATTTCGTGTCTTATTTTTGTTGTGTTAATATAGATCCATTAGAGTACCAGAGTAATTCAGCATTTGGTTTAAAAGTCCTGGCTTTACTTATACTGAGAGATTCGTTAGCAGAAAATTGCTTATTGATAGTGTCTTATCCTCTTCAAAATCAGAATTAACAAAATGATTCTTTTATTTCTCTCACAGTGATTTTTTAAAATATATTTTATTTTTTAGAGCAGGTTTAGATTCACAGCAAAATAGAGAGGAAGGTACAGAGATGTCCCATATATCCCCTGCTCCCACATATCTGCAGCCTCTCCCATGATCAGTATCCCCCATCAGAATGGTACATTTGTTACAATTGATGAACCTGCGTTGACACATCATTATCACCCAGAGAATGTAGTTTACATTAAAGTTGACTTTTGGTATGGTATTTTCTATGGATTTTGACAAATGAATAATGACATGTATCCACCATCATTGTATCATACAGAGTAATTTCACTGCCCTTAAAATCTTTGCCCTGCTTATTCATCCCAAACTCTTAGCAACCACTGATGTTTTGATTGTCTCCACTGTTTTATATTTCCCCAGATGTCAGATAGTGGTTCCCCAGATGTCAGATAGTGGGAGTCATATAATTTGTAGCTTTTTTGGATGGGTTCCTTTCACTTAGTAATATGCACTTAAGTTTCCTCTATATCTTTTCGTATCTTGATAGCCCATTTTTTAGTGCTGAATAATATTTCATTGTCAGGATGTACCACAGTTTATCTATTCACTTACTGAAGGACATCTTGGTTGTTTCTAAGTTTTGGCAATTATGAATAAAGCTGCTTTAGGCCAGGTGTGGTGGCTCATGCCTGTAATCCCCACACTTTGGGAGGCCAGGGTGGGTGGGTCACTTGAGGTCAGGAGTTTGAGACCAGCCTGGCCAACATGGCAAAACCCTGTCTCTACTAAAAATGCAAAAATTAGCTGGGCGTGGTGGCATGTGCCTGTATTCCCAGCTACTTAGGAGGCTGAGGCATGAGAATCACTTGAGTCCAGGAGGCGGAGGTTGCAGTGAGCCGAGATTGTGTCACTGCACTCCAGCCTTGGTGACAGAGTGAGTCTCTGTCTCAAACAAAGAAAAAATGAATAAAGCTGCTATAAACATTGTGTGCAGTTTTTATATGGAGATAAGTTTTCAACTCTTCTGGGAGGGCAAAAGAAGGTATTGCTAGATCTTTTGGTAAGATATGTTTAGTTTCAGAGTATGTTCAGATTCTGTCAAACTGTCTTCCAAGTGACTGTATCATTTTGCATTTGTACCCACAATGAATGAGAGTTCCTGTTGCTCTGCATCCTTGCCAACATTTGGTGTTAGCAGTGTTCTGGATTTGGCCATTGTAAGAGGTGTGTAGTGGTATCTCATTGCTTTAATTTGCATTTTCCTGATGACATATGATGTGGAGCATATTTTTATATGCTTATTTACCGTTTGCATGTCTTCTTTGGAGAGGTGTCTGTCAAGGGCTTTACCCCATTTTTTAATCAGATTGTTTTCTTATTGTTGAGTTTTAATATTTCTTCATATATTTTGGATTATAGATCTTTGTCAGACATATCTTTTGCAAGTATCTTCTTTATTGCTTTTTATTTTCTTGACAATATCTTTTGCAGAGCAAAATTTTATAATTTTAATGAAATCCAGCTTATTGATTCTTGTGTTCGTGGAGTGTGCCTTTTGTGTAATATCTAAAAAGTCATTGTCAAACCTAAGGGCATCTAGATTTTCTCCTATGTTATTTGCCTGGAGTTCTGTAGTTTTATGTTTTACATTGAGGTCTGAGCCATTTTGATCTAATTTTTGTCAAGAATGTAAGGTCTGTGTTTAGATTTGTTTTTTTAGCATGTGGATGTCCAGTTGTTCCACCACCACTTTTTGAAAAGACAGTCTTTGTACTATCATATTGCTTTCGCTCCTTGGTCAAAGATCCGTTGATTGTATTTTTGTGGGTCTATTTCTGGGCTCTTTGTTCTGTTCCATTGATCTGTTTGTCTGTTCTTTCATCAGTAGTACATTGTCTTGATTATTGTTCCTTTGCAGAAAGCCTTAAAGTTGAGTAGTGTCATCCTTCTGACTTTATTCTTCTCTTTCAATATTATGGTGGCTATTCTAGGTCTTTTGCCTTGCCATATAAGCTTTCTAATCACTTTGTTGATATCTACAAAATAACTTGCTGGGATTTTGATAGGGATTGCGTTCAATCTATAGATCAACTTGGAAAGAACTGACATTTTTACAATATTGAGGCTTCCTATCCTAAATATGGAATATCTCTTCATTTATTTAGTTCTTTGATTTCATTCATTAGAGTTTTTTAAGTTTTTTTTTTAAGTTTTATTTTATTTTTGCTAGAACCATAGGCACACACCATCACACCCTGCTAGTTCTTAAAACGTTTTTATAGAGATGAGGTCTCCCTATGTTGCTCAGTCTGCTCTTGAACTTCTGAGTTCAAGTGATCCTCTCACCTTAGCCTCCCAAAGTTCTAGGATTACAGGCATGAGCCATCAAGCCTGGCTCTTGTAGTTTATTTTCTATAGATCATGTACCTATTTTGTTAGGGTTATTCCTTCATTTTGGGAGGTGCTAATGTAAGTGGTATTGTTGGAAATTTCAAATTCCTCTTGTTCATTGCTGGTATTTGGAAAAGCAGTTGACTTTTGTGTATTAATTATGTATCCTGAAACCTTGCTAAAATAGCTTATTTGTTTTAAGAAGGTTTTTTTGCCAATACTCTTGAGTGTTTTATGCAGACATTTATTTCATCTGCGAACAAAGACAGTTTTGTTTCTTCCTTCCCAATCAATATACCTATTATTTCTTTTTCTTGTCTTGTATAAACTAGGACAGGGGTCCCCAACCCCTGGGCCATGAACTGATACTGGTCTGTGGCCTGCTAGGAACCAGGCCGCACAGCAGGAGGTGAGCGGTGGGTGAGTGAGTGAAGCTTCATCTGTGTTTACAGCCGCTCCTCCTTGCTTGCATTACCACCTGAGCTCCGCCTCCTGTCAGATCAGGGGCAGCATTATTCTCACAGGAGCACGAACCCTATTGGGAACTGTGCATGCGAGGGATCCAAGTTGCCTGATGATCTGTCACTATCTCCCATCACCCCCAGATGGGACCTTGTAGTTGCAAGAAAACAAGCTCAGGGCTCGCACTGATTTTATATTATGGTGAGTTGTGTAATTATTTCATTATATATTACAATGTAATAATAGAAATAAAGTGCACAATAAATGTAATGCGCTTGAATCATCCTGAAACCATCTCCCACCCCATCTGTGGAAAAATTATCTTCCCCGAAACTGGTCCCTGGTGCCAAAAATGTTGGGGGCCACTGAACTAGGACATCCAGTATGATATTGAAAAGGAGTGGTGAGGGGACATTTTTGCCTTTGTTCCTGATTTTAGTGGGAAAGCTTCGAGTCTCTCACAGTTAAGTATGATGTTAGCTATAGGTTTTTGTAGTTTTTTACCTAGTTGAGGAAGTTACTCTATATCTAGTTCACTGAGATGTTTTATCATGAATGGGTTTTGGATTTTGTCAAGTGTGTCTATCAATAGATGCAGAAAAATCTATTGAAAAGATTATGTGATTTTTCTTCTTTAGCCTGTTGATGTGATGAATTACATTAGTTGATGTTCAAATGTTGAACCAGCCGTGCAATCAGAGGTAAATCCCACTTAGTCATGGTGTTTTATTCTTTTTATACATTGTTATATTTGATTTTCTAATTTTTTTGGATGATTTTATATCTATGTTCATGATAAATATTGTTCAATAGTTTTCTTGTGTTGTCTTTGTGTGGTTTTGGTATTAGGATAACGCTGACCTCAGAATGAGTTAGGAAGTATTTCCTCTTGATTCTAATTTCTGAAAAAGTTATGGAAAATTGGTATAATTAAAAAAAAATACGGTAACATTCACCAGTGAACCAATCTGGGCCTGGTGCTTTCTGTTTTAGAATGTTGCTAATTATGGATTCAATTTATTTAATAGATATAGGCCTATTCACATTGTCTTTTTCTTCTTACGTGAGTTTTGTAGATTGTTTTTCAAGACTTGGTTCATTTCATCTGGGTTATGAAATTTGTGATTTGTTAGGTCAATTAGGGATAAGAAATTAAAAAAATTATTTTACTTTTATTCTTTTATCAATCTTTTTTTCTTTTCTTTGTTTTTCATATTTTATTTTATTTTGTTTTTTGAGGTGGGATCTTACTTTGTCACTCAGGCTGGAGTGCATGATCTGATCACAGCTCACTGCAGCCTCGACCTCCTGGGCGCGGGTGATCCTCCTGAGTAACTGGGACTGTAGGCACTCACCACCACATGCAGCTAATTTTCGTATTTTTGGTAGAGAGGGGATTTTGCCATGTTGCCCAGGCTGGTCTTGAGCTCCTCGGCTCAAGTGATCTGTCTGCCTCTGCCTGCCATAGTGCTAGGATTACGGGCATGAGCCACCTTGCCCTGCGTCTTTCTCTAGATCCAAATTTCTGACCTACATCATTTTTATCCTATGTAAAGGATTTTTTTTTTTTTTAAATTTCTTGCAAGGTAGATCTACTGGCAATAAAATCTCTCAATTTTTGTTTGTTTGAGAAAGTATTTTTCCTTCACTTTTGAAGAATGATTTTGCTGGTTACAGAATTCTATGTTGTTGTTTTTTCTTTTTTTCTATCAACACTTTATTTTACTTTACCACTCGCTTGTATGGTTTCTAGCAGAAGTCAAATGTAATTCTTATCTTTGCTTCTGTCTAGCTAAGGGTTATTCCCCCCTCACCCCCCACGTCTGGCTTCTTTCAGGATTTTTTCTTTATCTTTGACTTTCTGTAGTTTGAATATGTCATGCATAGGTATAGTTTTTTTAGTTTTTATCCTGCTTGGCATTCACAGTCTCCTGAATCTTTTGATTGGTATGTGGCATAAAGTTAGGGAAATTTTCAGTGATTACTGTTCTGTATATTTCTGCTGTTCCTTTATTTTCTACTTCCCCTTCTAGTATTCCTATCACATGTATGTTACACCTTTTGTAATCATCTCATTATTCTTGGACATTCTGTTCAGAGGTTTTTTTTGTTTTTTTTTGCTTTTAGTCTTTTTTCTCTGTGCTTTTCAGTTTTGTATATTTCTATTGTGATATCTTCAAGCTCAGAGAGAGTCTTTGCTCAGCCATGACTAGTCTGCTAGTAAGCTTGTCTAAGTCATTCTTCATTTCTGTTAGTGTTTTTGATTTCTCTTATATGTTTTTCGTTCTGTTTTAGAATTTCTTTTTGTCTGCTTACATTGCCCTTCTGTTCTTACATGCTGTCCATTTTTTCCATTGGCACCCATAGCATGTTCATCACTGTTGTTTTAAATTCCCAGTCTGATAATTCCAACATTCTGCCATATCCGAGTCTGGTTTTGATGCTTGCTGTCTCTTCAAATTGTCTTTGATGCTTTTAGTACACCTTGCACTTTTTTCTTGCTGTGCAGTCATGAAGTACTGAGAAACAGGAACTGGTGTAAATAGGCCTTCAGTGATGTGGTAATAAGGTGTGGGGGAAGGGGGAGTGTTCTGTAATCCACTGATTAGGTCTCAGTCCTTTAGTAAGCTTGTGCTTACTGTGACCCTCACAAGTGCTTCTTAGTCCTCTCCCCTTCAGGAGGGACTGGAAGACTAGACTTGGCTGGAGCTGGGCATTTGTTTTCACCCAGGTCATTTAGGCTCTGGTGACACCCCAGCAGGTTAGGCTGTAGTTAACTAGTTTTTCCTGAGAGCAGACTTTAAGAACAGAGTACTCTGGTGAGTTTCCATATAGTTTCTTTTACCTTTCTCCTACTGGAAGCATGAGGGGATTTTTTCTCCAGTATTCACTGTGAGAACCAGGTCAAGCTCCTGGAGGTAAAAATTCACACAAGTATGGGGCCCCAGTGACTGAGTCATCCTGCAGTTTTTAACTTTACTCTAAAAGTTGTCCACACTGAGCCTCCAGCAATATATATATTACACTTTAGATTTTCCTACCCTAACACTCGTTCCCGTGGAGGTTTGTGGTTTTCTGCTCAGGCAAATTGTGATTTTTGGTATCTGCCAGTTGGTGTCTCCAATATTAGGCGCAGTGATTTGCCTGGTGACCTCAGTTCTCCTACGTGTCTAAGAAGAGTTGATTTGTTAGTTTGTTTAGTTTTTTCACTTGTTGGTAGGATGGAATAGCAACTTCCAAGCTTCTCAGATGCTGAACTGGAAACCTGAAGTCCCCACAATCATTTTTAGGGGCAAAACTGTAATGTTCATTTCATGAGTATTATATATAATTTCCACCCAGAGGTAAATAGTGTTTTTGTTATTACTGGTTGTTACTTGTTAAAGGTTTATGTTGTGATTTTCAAAGAAATTTCATGTATCTGTGCTTTAATTTTCTTTATGGAAAAATGGACCAAAAAAATAGAGAGGTATTTAATTGCAATGAATGGGTGCCATTTACCCGTCCCCGCAAAAAGAACATTTCAGAATCATTCAGAATTGAATGATAAGAAATTCTGTTTTTATTGTATAAGGCTTATGGTGGTCTTAGTGTTACAGAATAGCTAACTTTTTGAAATTTCATTGTTTGTTAATCCATGGATTTTTAAAATCATTTTGCCTCCCAATTATGAAAAATAACTTTCACATTGTAGAACATTTGGAAAATACAATTTAAAAGTCACCTGTATCTCCTTATGTAATGGTTACCATAGTTAACATGCTGGCATATGACTTTCCAATCTTTTTTCTGTATTGGATTCTCTTTTACTTACATGAAATTATATCATACATATTTTTGTATCCTACTTTTTAAAAAACACATATGTATTTAATGAGATAATTTTGTAAATGGCTATGTAATATTTCATTTTATGGATATACTATAAGTTGTGTATATTTTTTTGGCTGAGTACTTAGATTTTATCCAATTTTTTATTCACTAGTATAAATGTATTATAACTGTCAAATAAATGAACATCTTTGGGCGTTAAGTCTTTACCTTCTTTTTTGGTATTGCATTTTAAAAAATGTAGATCTAGTTCGTGAAGGTGGAATTTTGGGGTCACAGAATGAGCATTTTATGAACTCCAGACATATTTTTCAACATTGTTCTCTAGAAAAGAGATATCCATTAGCCTTACTACCAGCAGTGTGTGAGAATGAGGGAGACACACCCCTGCCTCTTGTGCTTTTAGTATTTCCAATTTTAGTTTTGCTAATTTAATGGAGATTGGGATGATAGCTCATTGTTTTAATATATATTCTTTGATTATAAACAAAATAGAATGTTTTTATTTTTTTGATTATTTACTATTTATATTGTCTTTATTGTAGACTTCATGTTTTTCAGGTATACTTACATGAGTTTCTTGTATATTAAGAATTAGCTATAAGGGAACTGCGGAAGTCAAGCCTGCTTTACCATGTTCATAAAAACTGATAAAAAATGAATATAACTTTCAGATCTTGAGAGCGGATTTTACAGATGTCATGTGAGTTCATTGAGTAATATTCTTATGTACCACTACTGACTACTTGGGACTTTATTACTGTAAATTGGAAAAACAAAAAATTAAGATTCTGTTATGCTAATTATTTTGCTCATATATGGTGGTGAATATACTTTTAAAATGAAACATGTATTGCATGCAACAATACTATTTTGGTAGATTTTTAGAAAAGCAGGTGTTATTACAGGTAATAGGCAGGAATGACTTCGAAGGTCTTAGGGACTATGAGTAGGTAAACACTTTATGACCACGACCCCACAAACACCCCACAGGAGATTATGTGGCTGCCATTTGTAAGCTGCCGTTCATTGTCCTGTCTCTTGCCTTTGGCTCTTTCCAGCTTTTCTTCCCAAATCTTTGGACTAGTTCCTGCAGAAAATATGAATTCACAGTGGTGCCCTCTGGGCCTGGGCATCTCTGGGCCGGCAGACCCTGAGCAGCCACTGCTGCTGAGAGCAGGTGTGTGTACAGATGGCATGGTGGGGCCAGCCTGCCTTCTGCTTGGTGATATTGGAGAGGGTGATTGATAATAGAGCTTACACCGAGTAATGGTCTGAGGCAAGGTGAGCATGAGTGCCTGGCTAAGTGAAAGTCATCGCTGGCAGAGTGGATATGTACACTTAATTTAGTCTGTAGTTTTATTAAACTTCCTTATTAGAGGAGGTCTTATTTTCTTATTAACCAGAGGTCTCCATGCTTGCTGTTCCATCTTGTTGCCTCCTCTCTTACCATGTATCCTCTCAGGGAGGTGAGGATAATTGAGAAAGGGCTAAAAACAGCTCTCCCGAGTTAGAGAAGGTTTTCAGTTGTCAGTGCTTACATAATTTAGAGAGGACTCCAAAGCATTGTGAAAGAAGGCTCATTATGCGTCTCAGTCTCCTTTCTTGTCTTTTCTTGTAGTTGTCTCCGCAGTGGGATGTACATATCCCTAGGCAGATTTGGAGTTGGGTGAGAAGAAAATATTAAAAACTTCATCTTTATTTCATTCTTTTTTATTTCCCATTCTTTTTCATTTCTATTTTATATATGTTATGTAATATACACAACCAATTTTTCTACAGTAAAATATGTATATACTTTATAAGCAAATATACATAAATTTGGTGGTATGCACAAAAGTTTTTAATTTTTAAGTTTTCACAGTGTGCAGTTTAAAAATTTTGTAGAACTTTTGTCTTATAGGATTTGTTGTATAGGCATGGCAGCTTTTGCTTACCCTGAATACTAAGACATTTTGACATTTACATAAGATTACTATCTACCAATTGGAGTGTTTTTTTCCCCCCTCTGAGTAAATCAGGCTTAATAGAGTACATATGAAGGGCATAAAGTCAAGGGCAATTCTCACTATTTCTTTGCCAGGATTCTAAACTGAAGTTAAACATGTCAAAATGACTAAAGATTTAGAGATGATTGGTATAGAAGTGTTCTCAGTTTGTTACTTAACCTCCAAGTTAATATGGAGTTTTATAACTGTTTTAGTCAGCTTTCTGTTGGGAGCTCCAAACATCATAAAATCTTGTGAATTCTGCCTACTACTAATCAATAAGTGAAATGATAGTAATTATCTCTGGTTTTCTTCATTTTTATATGCTTTGACAATAATGTTTGAAACCATTCTGGGCTTTGATTTGGCATTCCACAGAATTTTCTTCTGGGTCACAGAGGGGGTTAATTATTTCTAGAACTCTGAAATTTTGTGATTCTTGTGGTTCAAAATCACAAAGACCAAAGTGAAATCATGGTAGAAAGCTTGATGGTAGGGAATATCAGCTATGGAAATTAACAGTAATGATCAGTTTGTACTTTTTTTCTGGGATATATTATCTTTTGAGGCTTCATTTAATATTTTTCTTTATCAGCCCAGAACATAAAAAAAAAACCCTAACCTACTGGAAAAATTTGGTAAGCCAGTGTTTTTGAGTGGTCACAATGTAGAGAAAATGAGCATTGTCATGTAGTAAAGTTAAAAGACAGTTGTGGCCTGGCACAGTGGCTCACACTTGTAATCCCAGCACTTTGGGAGGCTGAGGTGGGTGGATCACGAGGTCAGGAGATCGAGACCATCCTGGCTAACATGGTGAAACCCAATCTCTACTAAAAAAAAAAATAGAAAAAATTAGCAGGGCGTGGTGGCGGGTGCCGGTAGTCCCAGCTACTCGGGAACCTGAGGCAGGAGAATGGCGTGAACCCAGGAGGCAGAGCTTGCAGTGAGCCGAGATTGCGCCACTGCACTCCAGCCTGGGTGACAAAGCGAGACTCCGTCTCAAAAAAAAAAAAAAAAAAAACAACAAAAAACACAGTTGGGGCTTGCACATGAGTAAGGGACAGTATCTCAGCTCCGTCTGTGGTGGGTGGTCCTTCACAGTCTAAGAAGGCCTCTCACTTTTTTTCTTCCATCGTTGTTTCCTTTT
Organism: Pongo pygmaeus; assembly: GCF_028885625.2. Classification (NCBI taxonomy): domain Eukaryota; kingdom Metazoa; phylum Chordata; class Mammalia; order Primates; family Hominidae; genus Pongo; species Pongo pygmaeus. The sequence goes on from NC_072378.2 coordinate 20,720,745, forward strand.
CAAATATTTAAAGTGTAGAAATATTTATTGCCTTTTCTGCTTAGTCAGAAATACTAACCATTATTCAAACTTGTAACCATTTCTGATAATTTGCCCAGTTGAAATAAGATAATTCTTTTATTCAATTCCAGAACTCTGAAATCCTTCTGAGACCAAACTTACAGAACTGTCAGTTGTCTGGACTTTTTGTGTGCATTTTATCAAAAGGAAGAAGAACAGTTACTTTCTCCTTTCCCCCAAAACAGGGCAAATGACAGAATTATTTCCGGATAGATATGTTTCTTTTAGGGACAAATGTCTTATATTTAGTTCTTTTTAGTTAATATACTTTATATTAGCCAGTGCCTAGCACTGCACACAGCAGCAGGCTTGCTTTCTCGCCTATGGCTTTCTGATAGTTGAGACCACAGAAATACTTTTGCCTTTCCTTGTCATGTCTTATCCACTTAATGAGAATGACTGAAGTAATACTAAAAGCTTTCATAAGACCTGGTTAAACTTGACCTTGAGATTGCTTAACTCAGAAAAGTTCTTAGTTTAATTAACAAGTAACTGATAGGAGTCAAGCTTGGCATGGATCTTCTTGAGAACTTGCCAGCTACTTTTTTTTTTTTAAGACAAGATCTCTCTGTGTCACCCAAGCTGGAGTGCAGTGACATGATCATGGCTCACTACAACCTCGATCTCCTGGGCTCAGGGATCCTCCCACCTCAGCCTCCAGAGGAGCTGAGACCACTGGCGCACACTAACTCACCCGGCTAACTTTGTGTGTGTGTGTGTGTGTGTGTGTGTGTGTGTGTGTGTGTGTGTGTGTGTGTGTGTGTGTGTGTGTGTGTGTGTGTGTGTATGTAGATGGTTGGTATAGAAGTGTTCTCAGTTTGTTACTTAACCTCCAAGTTTGTGTGGAGTTTTATAACTATCTTTATAAATAAACAAACAAACAAACAAACATATTTTTTGTAGAGACAGAGTGTCACTGTGTTTCCCAGGCTGGATCTCAAACTCCTGGGCTCAAGCAATCCTCCTGCCTCGGCCTCCTAAAGTGCTGAGATTACAGGCATGAGCCACTGTGCCTGGCCCCTGCCAGCTACTTTTATTAGAGTCACAGTGTTTTACTCTGGATCTAGGGAGACCCCCTTTGGTTCCACTGAAGGAGAAGAATGGGCATCTCTACCTGTGCATCAGGATGTCATTTTTTTGAGTTGCGTAGAGAAGGTTCTACTCCCACAGCTTGCATATTGTCCATGTCTGTATTAATCTTGTTATGAGGCATCAACTCAGCACAGGTAATAGGTAGTTACATTAATGCCAGGCTAAAGGAGTCCCCCCCATTTCTCTCACCAAATAGCCCATGAAAGTAATGAGACATAGCATGACCCCATATATACCATAAACACCAGAATGAAGGCCTTTGTCACTGCTTTCCACCTCAGTGAAAAAGTAGGAAATGTTTTTAAGTCCCTGCTATAGTTTGAATATTTGATTCTCCAAACCTTATGTTGAAATTTGCTTCCTAATGTTGGAGGAGGGGCCAAATGGAGGTGTCTGGGTCATGGTCAATAGCTCCCTACAGTCCTCACAGTAATGAGTGGGTTCTTGCTGTCTTAGTTCTGGAGAGAGCTAGTTCTGGAGAGAGCTAGTTAAAAAGAGCCTGGTACCCCCACATCTGTCTTGCCATGTGATCCCTGCACACACTGGCTCCCCTTCCCCTTCCACCAAGAGTGGAAGCAGCTTGAGGTCCTCACCAGATGCAGATTCTGATGCCATAGGCCTTGTACAGCCTGTAGAACTATGAACCAAACAAACCTCTTTTCTTTATAAACTACCCACCTTCAACTATTCCTTTATAGTGACACAGACTGACTGAGACAGTCCCTATTTAATGCAATGCTGCTGCTTTTCTAGCCAGCAATTCTGAAAGATGTAGATCTAGTATACATACATCTGAAAGATGTAGATCTAGTATACATATTTTAAGACTGTGTTTTTCTGGGGAAAAAGAATCAAGTTGTCTATGGCCTTATGAACTGGATTTTCTCATGCTTCTAAACAAACTTTTGCGCTCATGGGAGTATCCAGAATTGTTTCCTAAAAAATATCTAGGGCTTTTGGCCCATCAGCCACTGATAATTTATTATTTGTTGGATGTCTCCCATATGTAGTCTCTCTTTTTGTTACACTCAGGGGAAGGTCTCACCATCAAAACCATTATTTAGGACTGCTTAGGTTAGAGATCCATCTAGATGCTCTGGATGGACATCATTTTCTCATATCATTTTATCTTTTAGAGAAATACACATCATTTTCTCCAGATATCAAGTTATAACAGGAAGAAGTGATATTTATACATTACTAGAGAGCTTCTGCTTGTCCATGTCTGATAATTCATTTGCACCACTAGTTTCTTCATATTTATTCCTGCTACTTCCATCATTCTTTTGTTTTATTCCTTTTTTTCTCTGGCCAGGCAGATATGCTCTGGATTGTCAGCCGTTCTGCAGAATGTTGAAGGCAGCCATTCTGATTTTTATTGATTTTTTTTTTAATTTTAGTAAAATATACATAATATAAAATTTAACATTTTATGCATTTTTACCATTTAATCATTATTTAAGCATATAGTTCAGTGTCAATAAGTATATTCACATTGTTATGTAACCATTACCATGATTCGTCTGCAGAGTTTTTTCATTATCCAAACTAAAACTATACCCAAGAAACAGTAACTCCCCATTCCTCCTTTCTTCCAATCCCTGGTAACTACGATTCTACTTTCTGTCTTCTCTCTGAATTTGACTGTTCCAGATTCCTTTATATCAGTGGACTTTCTATTTCACTGATATTTAAAAAGTAGATTTGTAAAAGCCATTGACACATTTCTTGAATGCCTGGCTTAAGTTACCAGTTACATTTGCATTTCTTCTCTTAGCTGTTGTCCCAAAGGCATTCCACATTGGCCTGCTAGGCATAGGAGAGCAAAGCATGGGGAGACCCCAGAAATATGAGCCCTCATCCTTTTAATAAAGACTGATTTTAGGAAGTCGTCTAAAAACCAAGTCAACTTTCCCACCATATTTTTATATTGCTCAGTGGCAGTTACCAAATAGAATTTCGTGTTACCTAGGCACTCCTAAGGTTCCAGGGCTCCAGAGCTTTTAGGGTTACACTGTGAACTTTTGAAGAAATTAGGTAGCTAAGAGCACCTGAAAATATTTAGTGAAGGAAATGAAATCCATTCTTTAGAAAAAAATTAGAAGTTAGCCTAACAGTTAACAAAGACGATTTCCTTTGATTGTGTAAAACTAGAATACAGACTTTTTATTTTGAATTTGTTTTTATCTCTGTCCATGGGTTTATGCTTGAATTTGAAACAAACAAGAAAAAAAAAACTGTTTGTATTTTTAATAGCTTTTAAAAAGTATTTTAACAAAAATATTTAAAATTTGACCAGGTATTACTAAAAATTAATTCTTTGTAAGTTGTGTTAAATTGGAAGGTAGTATCATAGACTAAGAATCACAACTTCTAATTATATAGTATTTGAAGCAAAGCTGAGTAAATCTTTCATTAACTTTTTACAAGTAGCCTATGACCCTGTTTGCTGCTCATTTCTTTCCAGCTTTCCCCAGTTAGGACTTAATGCAAACAGTATGTGTTGAAGAATGTTTTGTATGATGTGTTCGGTAGTCATTTTTCATCATGTTCACTTGTAATGAATTTCAGCATTTTCCATGTTTGCTCATGAAGATTAAAAAAAATCCTATGTGTTGCTTTACCACATACTTGACTACTGAGTGATAATCTGACCTTTAGGAGCATTGCTGGTCACTATATAGAATGATATTTCCTTGTTCTAGTTCATTCAAAATGAAAAAAATCATTAGAGAGATGCAAAAGGAAGAAAATTGGCTGTTCTTTTCTAGGGCTGGATGTACTGGAAATTACAAGATGTCGTGCAAAAACTAATGTGAAGATCCTGTAAAACATGACTGAAATAAACTGATTTTTTAAAACAAACTTTATTGAGATGAGCAAACCATTAGTATTTCTAGGTAAAATGGTTTGAAACTAAAAAATGCATAGAGCATCATTGTTGGAAAATAATGGCTTCTTAAAGTTTTGATTTCTGCTTTGGTGAGATGTTTGAAATGTCAAGAAAATTGTATCTCCTACTAGTTAAGATTTTATCTGTTTTTGAAAGATAATGTGATAATAATGTGATAATTTAGATCAAAAGAGAAGGCCACTTTTTTTGGGAAAATATGCATTGTATAATTTCAGCAAAAACTTAAGAAAAAATCGTTGGTGGACTTGATTTTTTCAGGACTCTGGTTCTTGATTATTTTTGAGGCACAGACCATTTTAATAATCTGATAAAAGCTATATACACCCTGTCCACCAAAAGGAAGCACATTCATAAACATGGCAAAAGTTTTCATACCGTTTCAATTGGATTTCTGGAAGGCCACCCATGGATGCAAAATTAGAAAATCTTTCTGTAGGGACTGTCATGAAATGACATAGGTAACTTTTGTCATTGATAATGGTTAGTTTCTGCCAAACAAGTTTCAGATGAGTGACCTACTTTTCTACAAGACTTAGGCCCCATTCTGCTACACAAAGATGCCTACTAATCATTGCTATCTCCTGGTATGGGTTTCTGATGAGAATGTCCTGGGCTTTGTCTTTTTGACTGAAGTAATTGATTGCCCCTAGATCTGAAGTTTGAGTTACATGTGTCTCATTGTTTATGCACAAGTATTTTAAAGTAACTACAGACATTGTAACAGGAGATAATTTATATGCTTTATATCAGTGAGGCACCTTGTTTTATACTCAAATCCTTTTAATTATTTTCCTACCAATGGTGGGTTTTAGTCAATTTTGTGATGTTCCAATGTATTCACACTGACTTTGTTTTATGGTAAGGTTTCCTGTGTATTGCAGTGTGTCTGTCTGTAACATAGTGGCTAGTCAATGAATTTTGGTTGAATGAACATTCAAAATCCCCACTGAACAAAATTTTAGACAACCTTTTGATTTTAGAATAATCTTCGACTTACAGAAAAGTTGCAAAGATAGAGAATTCCTACATACCTCTTACCCAGTTTCTCACTGTTGTTAAATAACACCCTACATTATTATGCTACATTTCTCACAACCAAGAAATTAACATTGGTACATTCCTATTAACTCAATGCCACATTTTATTCAGATTTTACTAGTTTTCCCCTAACGTCCTTTTCCTGTTTCAGTATTTCATCCAGGGTATTTTGTTGCACTTATCATGTCTTAGCCTTCTCTAGTCTGTGACAGTTTCTCAGATTATCTTTGTTTTTGGTCCTTGGCAGTTTTGGGCTGGTCAGCTGTTTTGTAGAATGCCCCTCAATTTGGGTTTGTTTGATAATTTTCTTATGTTGAGAGTTACGGACTTTTAGGGGAAGGCCACGGTGGTGAAGTGCCATTCTCATCACAGCATATGAGGGATACCTATTAAACAACTTTATTTTTAATATTTCAGTATCACGATGGAGAGATGGGAAGTGTAAGAAGGTAAAATTTAAAGCAGTCAGTCTTGTCATGGTAAAAATTGTGGTAAAGATGAGGTGAGGGAACTGAATCTAAAAGAATCATTTATATTTATCTGGGGGAATTCAGCCCTTGGTGTTCCTGTCAGTGACTCACTTTGGGTGTTTAAGAGTTGGTAGAATTTATTCTATTTAAATGATACAAATCAGACCAATGAAAAGGTCAGTGGTTTATAGATACACATCAAGGCAGAATTTACCATGATAAGTTTTAAAAAGTCTGTTCTATAACCATTTTTTTAAAGTCAGAAAATTCTTAATTGTATTTTTCCCCTTTTCCTCTGTTTCTATATATTTTTCTTGACCTGTGTTCTTTTGCATTCGGATTTATGTTTTTCAAGTCAAGTTAAGGATATTGAGCAATATTTCAAAACATTTGTCACCTGAGTGGTTTATCCCTTAATAAATGGCGAGGTGGTTTTGCAGACAGGTGACACACTTTAATGTATTACAGAGACCAGACTTGTTAGTTATTGATTTGTGATGAATAAATTACTGCCATTCTAATCATAAGAAAATTTCTTTTGGGGATAATTAATCAGATTCATGTGCTTCTTAAGCAGTGTGGCATTATCATCTTTTTTAGTTACAAGAATGAACTTGTCTGCCTCTGCCCTTGGTAAATTTAGGGCAGAGGCAGACAGGTTTCTAGGTTTGTATTTTGATCTTTATTTTTATTAAGCAGATGAGAAGCATACTTGCTTAAAAATTACTTCAAACTGCCTTTCCTGTTGAGTAGGTTTTGAACTACCTGCTTGACAGATGGTGTTAGAAGTAATTACTGAAATCATGTGTTTACCTGCTCATGGACATGTGTTCACCAGATGCACCCTGTTTACCCAGGGCTGCTGATTTCTTAAAGAAATATGCACCTTCTGGATAGAGTTGCATAACTTAGGAGAATAAAAGCTCGTCAAGCCGGAGCTCTCAATCTCTGCATGGCAGAATCAGCTGTAGCGAGAAGGCCATTTACATTTCTTAATGAGTGGTCAATTTAGATCACAGAACCATGTACAGTATTATTTACCTTTCTTCTTTTGATTTACTTAGTAGTTTAATTTTACCTGTCTACTGAGTTATTTAACAGATAGCCTCCCAAATTGTTGACTAAATTGTAGCAGTAGTGACTAATCAATCTTTTAAGATGATAGTGTTTTGGTTTATTATGTTGTTATTTTTGAAAACATGTTTTTCAGAACACATATTAAAAATGTACCCATCCCTCCCCATTTCTAAATTCTGATTGTGGAGGTCCGGCTTTTGGATTAGGCATTTTTTTTTTTAAACAACTCATGAGTAATTCTTATGTTCATTAAGATGGAGAGTAGTTACTTTAATATTTTATTTACTAACCATCAAAACTGAATTTATTTTTTCTACCTTGCTTCTATTTTATTCTGTTTTTTAAAAAGTTAAACTGATGAGCCAGGCATGGTGGCGCATGCCTGTAATCCCAGCTACTCAGGAGGCTGAGGTAGGAGAATCACTTGAACCTGGGAGCCGGAGGTTGCGGTGAGCTGAGATTGCACCATTGCACTCCAGCCTGGGCAACAAAGGTGAAACTCCATCTCAAAAATAAATAAATAAATAAATAAAAATAAAAGTTAAACTGAATGATAGTGACTCCCCTAACATGTGTGCCTTAAGTGTTCAATTTTGAAAAGGAGTACATTTAAATCTCTATAAACCTAGAGAAACAAGGAAAGTCATTGTTTCAGGATTTTGACAGGTGCAAAACTGTAAATAATTACAGGCCTGGGCAGAAACTAGAACAGAAGTTGCACAGCAGCTGGCAGGCCTGACCTGTGACAGGTCTGACCTGAGTTAAGTAGCCTAAATTTCATGGCAAGCTCAGATTTGTTTTATGGTATGACATTCACCTTCTGCTACAGAAAGATTCTACTGATTGAGGCTAGATATTTGCCAAAAAGGGAGTAACATACAGAATATTGAGAAAGAAAACTGCCCACTGAGCCACCTCCTGTATGACTTCAGGACCAGGTGGAACTAGTGTAGATGCATTTTAAAATCAGTTTACATTTGGACTGAAATAAATCACTCAACACCAAGTGGTATACAGTGGTTATAGCTGAGGAGGGTGGTCTGGAGTTTTTTGGGTTTTTTTGGTACACTTTTTATGTAATCTGTTTCTAAAACATTTTAATTTTTAGACTTAGGAGCATATCTGACTTTAGTGAAGAGGAAAGCAGTTTTAATTTAATATCTTGGGAATACCTGAATTGTATTTTTCAAGGTCTTTGTAGAGAATAATACAAAATTTCGATGAGATTTTATCACCTTCAGGTTCCATTAAGCAGTTCTCCGCCTTAGGACACCAGATTTGTTCCTGGTCCATAAAGAAGCCGGCTAGCAGCTTCCATCCCCACATGCTGTGTTGCGACCCTGGAAAGCTGCAGTTTAGAAAGGATAGGGTTCTGATGATTTATGGGCTCAATCTCACCTATACATGAAGTTTTTTTTTTTTTTTTTTTTTTTTTGGTTTGCCCAGTGTCTTGAAAATTTGACAATTTCACATTTTAAAAAATCCGTGTTTCTAGCTTTCTTGGAAAAACCAATGAATGGCAGTGCTGGGCCTGCACTGTACTATTGCTGGAACCAAGTAGTAGCTCTCTGCTTTTAGACTCTGATTTGCTCCAGTCCTTATCATTCCCTGTTGTACTTTCATGTCTATTACCTTCCTGTAGATACATGAGTTAATGACCCCTCGAGTAGAGGATATGTGCCTCAGAAGTGGAGACATGCAGAGAAAAGATAGCTTTCAGGAGGATGCTTGTGGAGCCTTTATACAGTTAGGCTTGATGTGCCCATGTCTTCTGCCCCCTCCCACTCCGTCTAAGGTTTTTCCTTTTTTTCTACATAATACCTCAATTTTCCCCTTCACCGTTAGGGAAATTATACCTACCACAACTTTGAGTTATGTTCCCCCAGCCACCCTTAGTAAATATCCTGTGTACCTGGTGTGTAGGAGTTTTGTGAATGTTTACTAGACCTTTAATCTACTCATCTGTATGTATAGTTTAATCATCTAGTTTTTCTTCTTGTTTTTAGTAGGGATCAGCTTTCTTGAAGGATAAGAGATTGATTAGAAAAGGAATGGAGACATTTTTAAAGGTCTGGGCAGATTAAGAGTTAGGGCAGATCCTGCTGTGATGCCGTGGTGGGAGAGGCTGACAGCAATGGGATCCTTTCTAGTGTGGACAGGAGGAAGCGGAAAGATGCCAGGAGTTACATTTTCTCAGAAAAGGAGAAGAAATGATCCTCTTCTTCCTTCTTTTCTTCCCTACTCCTATGCTATTTGGTGTTTCAACTCTTAGCACTCAGTGAAATGGGAAAGGTTCCCTTGTCCCCCTCGCAGGGCGTGTGATGTGTGTGTGGCTCACTTCTTCAGTGTCCCACTGCTCGAACCTCTAGGGGAGCATACAGACGGGCAGGTCGTGGGGCTCTGACCCCACGGCAGTGTCTAGGGGTGGATGCTTACAGCTCCTGAAGCCCCAGTGGGCATGTGTTACAGGGTGCTTTTTAAGTTTTTCTGTCTATAGGCTTGTGTTAACCAGCTGAATTAGACCCTCTCCCTTGCCACAAGGACAGAGGGTTTTCTGTATCCCGGGTTCTTGCCTTGGTGTACCGGAAGAATCAGATCACACCTGGGCTTGGGGAATGAGTGCAAGGTTTAATTGAGTGGAAGTAGCTTTCAGCAGATGGGGGAGCCAGAAGGGAGATGGTTTTCTTGTGGATTCGGGCCTTCCAACTGCTCAGGCAAAACTCCTTGTCATTCCGCCAGTCGATGGCCGGCTGGCCTGCTGGTGTCTGTCGTGTGCCCCTCTCGACGTCCTCTCGACATCCAGCCACTTGTGTTTTCTTTGCCGATGTGTTCCTCATGGTGTCCAGCCACTTGTGTGTCGGCCTGCTAGGGTCTCGGGGTTTTTATAGGCACAAGATGGGGTGTGGCCGGCTGGGGTGGTCTTGGGAAATGTAACATTTGGATGTGAAGGCAGGAGTGCCTGTCCTCACCTAGGTCCGTGGGGATGGAGCCCTAACCAGGGGCCACGCCCTTCTCTACCCAGCACTTCCCTTTACCACTTCTTTATCATTTGAAGGGACCACGCTCTTCCTTTCCCCGCACTCCCGTATCACCAGGGTCTGTGGCAGAAATAGGATTTCCCTTTGCTTCTAATTGGGTATAGAGAGGAGAAGTGAAGAACTGAGTTTCATTTGTGTAAGAATCTCACAACTTACTGTAATATGGTTTCCATTAGAATATGTGTTGCAAATATAGTGAAAGTTAAAAACGAAACCTCCATTGTAAGTTGACTTTTGGCACATAGCTTCCTCATAGCTTGGGTTATTCTTGGGTTTATTAAATAAAGTTAAAGGAAGTGGTGTAGACTGGAGCTTGGCAAACAATGGCCCTCAGGACAAATCTAGCTTGTTGCCTGTTTTTATAAATAAAGTTTTATTGGAACAGAGTTGCTCTAGTTAATTAAGGTACTGTTTGTGACTGCATTCACACTATTAGTGTAGAGTTGAGTAGCTATGATAGAGACTATATGGCTCACAAAATCTAAAACATTTATTATCTGGCACTTTACATAAACAATTTTGCTGACCTTTGGTGTAGATGGTTAATATCCAAAAAAGAAAAAGGAAAAAAAACCCAACTCTTTTATGTGCTCTAATGTATTTGCTGTTGAAAACAAAGGGAATTTGTGATTCATTTAAAAAATATATATGGCTATTTGATGATTTTGAAGATATTTTACAGTTATTGTTCCATTTGAATGAAGTAAAAATGTTACGATGTCTCAGGGTACAATTGAGCTATAATTTTAGTATGTCAATGACTACAGCTTTTTTCTAGGGAAGGTTATAATAGTTAACAGGAAAATATGACATAAATAGTAAAAACATGATATAATAGTAAAAATTAGTAAAAAATTTTTGTTTTGGGCTGTAACTTTTTTTGGAGAGGAGACTAGTTAAGTGTAAAAACACGATGTTATATAATTAGTTTTACACATTATATTTTCAGGAATATTTTTAATACACAAATGTGTGGATATAGTCTATTTTGGTGTGAATTTAAACTTTGAAAACTGCTAAAAGTTTCAGTTACTTGAGAAATAGTGAATTTTTATTTAATGATCAAATGAAACACTAATAAAATTATGTCTTTATTGTTGTTTTCAGTTTTGAGAGCATTTGAAAAGCGCAGGCCTGTGTTGGGGATTTCATTCAACACAATTATTGATCGTTTCCGGTATTAAGCACTGTTTGTGGCTCTGGGATTTCAGTACTGAATAAAACAAAATACTTAATGAGCTTATGTGGGTAGGGAGAGAAACAAACAAACATTCCTTGACTGAATTTTTTTATCGAATTACACCAAGTGCTTTTTTAAGACCTGGGAATCGATAATAGCAATGAAGGAAGCAAATTTTCTGCTGTCATGTAGCTTAAAGAAAGGTAACATGTAAGCCTGATAGCAACTGTTAGGAAGAAAATGAAAGCAAGGCATTGAGAGAGAAGAGGGGTGTAATTTTTTGTAGCATAGTCAAGGAAGACTTCTCTGGTAAAATGATTTGAGCAGGGACCTGAATGAAATAAGGTAATGAGTAATGGGAATATTCGAGAAAAGAACATTCTAGGCAGAGGAAACAGCAATTAAAAAAAACACTAGGGGAGGAATGTGCTTGGTATGTTCAAGAAACAACAAGGAGAGGCAAGTGTGGCTGGAATAGAAAGTGCCAGAGGCAGAATGGTAGGAGATGAGTTTATTTTCTACTTAATGAATAGCTTTGAATATGTATCAGAGGCAAAGCCACATGAGACCAAGCTAAATTCTATATGAGGTGACAGCAGTATAAAACCAGAAAACAAGGATCTATGGAAGAGGTCCCTAGACCAGAAGTGAGGAAATAATAGATAATTTGCTCATTGTTTCTCAAATTAAATCCCACTTCTGTGAATCTCTTTGTGATTTACTCTTTCAAAATGGAATTCTAGATGGTATAGTCCAGTGCCCCGAGGCCTGTGTAAATTGTTGAGTTTATGGTGCGCCAATACCATTATAGGGTGGTCATCTGGTTAATTTGCAACAAAGAATATAAGGTTTGGAATAAATGGGTCAGAAAGCCTGACTAAAATGAGAATAACAATTCACATTCAATTAAAAATGTGAGTAGCCTGCAATAACTTCTTATTGTACTTGGGTAAAGGGGAGAATAGAAGTAGGATGATAATTAATAGTTGTAAATTTAAAAATCAGCTTTTTTTCCAGGTGTTAATTTTTCCTGGAAGTGTTGTACAAAATGATCAAGTTCCTGTGATTGTAGAAACACTGATCATGGTATTTATAATTGCAAGGCATGCTAGGTAGCTGACCTCAAGTGTAAACTAATTAACGTAGGATTTGTGTAATATTCTTTAGCAAAAGTAGATATTTAAAAATAACTGACTTTTTTTTCATTTTACAAATGACAATATTTGTGGTGTTTTATTTGTTTAATATTACTGAGCACAATTTTCACTGTGATTCTTTTCATTTTAAAGCAAGTATCAATAAATGAAATTTTGTTTCTGGTGTAATAAGATTATTACTTAAGCTTGTTCACAAAATATTTTATAAAGAACAGCATCAATCACAACTATTATTTAGCTACTGTTTGTGGAACAGTACAGGCTTTTGACACTCAGCAGTTAGTAATAATTATTTAAATACCATATAAAGACAAGACAAATTAAATGTATACCATTCAGACATTTGGAGATCTCACCAGGAAAGACCCCCATGTATAACCAACTGGGCTTAAGAAGCTCTTTTGCAAAGACTTGGTGGAATTCAGGACATATTTTTACTCAGGAGAACCATATGTAGGGTATTGACTTCACAGGCAAATGCAAAATGTATCAGGAAGCTGTGTACATTTCATGGATTTTAGAGGAGTCTAGTACTAGTTTTTAGCAGATCTAATTTTATAGAAAAGCTTATAGCTTTCCCTTTCCTTGGTGTATATATTTCAGTAGCACAGCCCTTCTCGAATCTGTTTAGGATTACTCTTCTGTTTGCTGCCTGTGTCACTTGCCCTGTGTGGTGGGTCTGGTAGTATGTGTTCATAGTGGGGTTGCTTTATGAGTTAGGTCCACTGGTGAGGCAATTATTGACATTGCAGTCACTCTTCCAAGGGCAGCAGCAGACCGTCTCCATGGGTGCTGTGCTCATGATTTTCAGCCACAGAAAGCCAAGGTGATGATGAGGGCCGTCCTTGACCACGCGTTTGGTCCACACTTCACAGGACAGTAGGAGAGATGGGGAAGGCCAGGCACAGCAGACTGGGACAGGCAGGCCCTCTCTATGGAAAGCCCTATGGTGCTACCCATGAAGTTTCCTTGCCTTCATTCTGCTGCTGTATCCAGAGATACCCATGTCTCTCACTAGTCTTGCCTGGTGTGGGGAGGCAAACCTGTTTGGGGCTGGATTTTGGCTGTAGGGTTGTGTGGTGGATGGAAATAGAACAAGGGGAAGAAAAAATCTCTCAGTCTAACTTCTTTTACTTTACTTTAGGCTTCCCTCCAACCCTTTGGTGAATTTGAAAGTAGTGATCAAATGCTCATATGCTGATCCAACTAGCCTAGTTTCCACTCTTACATTTTGAGTAAAATACTACAATCCAGACTTTAATGGCTCTGGACACACCTTTCTCCTCACTACCATTTCAGATTTATAACATTTTACCTTTATTTACTCAAACCAAAGTACTCATTTAAGTTAGTCCTCTAATTTTACAACTAGGGAGATGGAATACCATCAAATATATAACTACACTTAAATATATCTGTGTCTATCTGTATTTGTGTGTATCATTTAAATATCTGTTATACAAGGTCATAAATAATCCAGGAGTACAGCATCTGTTTCACCTGCTGCTCTCTTTATGATGTGAAGTGATGAGTCACATGAGTAATTGTATTACTTGTATAAAGTACTTGGAAGACAGTTTAACTTGCCTAAGTCCTGTGCTGTGTGTCATAAAGATGAAAAGTTTGAGCCATCTGTTGCTTAAAAAAAAAATTACCCTAGTGTACCACCTGGTGTTTAACTAGGCCTTGGGATTTGTTCCAGATATGGTACTGCTTCATTGAACAAATATTGGGGGTGAGGGTGGGTGGGGTTTGGTGATTACTTCTGGGACCTGGGAGGGACCCTTTTCACTGAGTCCTGAACAACGTTATTTAGATCATTGTTATTTCCTGTTGTGGTTTGTCTGTCATTAAAAAAAATTTTGTCTTAATTTTGAAAATTGGATATGAGGAGTTACATTACACAAAACAACATTATACAAGGATGGAGATAATGTTCTGTGCAGCATGATTTAATTTGGAGCAGTGGATAGCCACCTGCTAGGCCTTTGTTCTTGTGGCAGTCTGGCAAGTGGTCCCAGTGTTTTGGGTCTTTCCTTGGTCACGTGGCTGTTTTGAGATCTGCCTGGGTTAGTTGCAAACCATTAATCCAGTAGCACAGAATGATGAAATATTTGACTACTGGGTGTTTGAAGTAAGAAAACAAATCCTTTTAAAAGTTATTATTCAGCAATCACAGAATGCTTTTATCGTGTTGATATAACATCTGAGTCTTTACATTTTATCTAAGGGTAGCCTGTTCTTATCTACAACATAAAAAAGAAATCTAGGTAATATTTGGCATTATGGTAACTAGCTACCATATAGCACCTGTCTGCTTACCCACTTTGGTGGGGTAACCATATAATTCAGTGATTAAACCGGGATACTTTTGTCAGTGACAGAGAGCTAGGATGAAAGGTGTAGATAAGGATATGTAGTCATTTTACTTACAAGGCATAGCCATTTTTTGCCATCTTCCATGATCAAGAATAACTGACTATTCCTCATGCATGTAAGAGTAATTCTTATTTTTAAATTGCATTAATTGTGCTGGTATAGTGCCTCATATAAAGTAGGCACTCAATAAATATTTGTAAATTGAATAAATGTTTATACTTAAAGAAATCTTAAAGCTTCCTGCCAAAATCTTTAAAAATGTACGTTTTAGAAGAGCTTTGAGTTAAACATCCTCTATATTTTCTTGATGTTAAGACCCAGTGTCAGGATTCTCCACAGTGGCATTACCCATGGACCTGTGATCTAAACTCTGAAACCATTTTAATATGTAGTATATTATAAGAGTAGGAAAAGCACTTAATTGCAATTACGTATTGTTCTATCTAAAATAATTGAACTGCGTGCTAGAAGAGTGAGCCCTTTAGTCAAGTGCTTATGACTTATCCTGGTAACTTATTTACTTTACCTTTTTACTTGAAGTTGTTAAACAATTCAGTGGCTACTTAACATTTCCTTAAATTTACTCTGAGAGAAAATAAGGAACCCAAGTCATTTAATTTACTTGCTTGTTAGTACCTTGTCAGAGGCTTTAATAGTACGGAAAGAAATTTGGGATAATTTTTTTTCATGAATTTTCAATTTTTGTGTTGATCACTTTAGAAATTTTCTTTCATTTAAAGTTTCCTCTCTCCTTGCAAGGCCTACTTTACTATATATGACATAGAAAAGGGTGCAGGAATTTCTGTCCTTTTCTGTGTGGTGATTCTTGCCTGCCTGGGCAGCTTATGAGACAGATTGGATTTAGCTCAGCCCTGGAATGTGTGTTACAGTGTGGTGGGTTTTGGCAAGTCACTTGTGGTTTAGAGGGACTCTATGACGTGGGCTGGGAACTTTGGTCTTTTCTTTTGGTTTGAAATAGGTTTTTTAAAAAAGGTGTTAGACAGTTTCAGGTTCGAGACCTTGTTAATTGGTTTAACATCCCATCTGTCCTAGTCACTCTGATTCTAATATGACAGAATTGAAACAGATGCTATTGAAATCTCCATTTCTTTATTTTATTTTAGTTTTTTGTATGTGTGCATGTGTCTGGTGATATTGTAGTCTTGTTGTTTCTGTATCTTTCTCTTTGACTTTTCTACAATTTCTGGTCTGGTTTCTTTATTTTTCAGCCTTTTTCTTCTTGTTCTTATGTTTTTTCTTTTTGACTTTTTTCACTTGAGTGACAGAGTTTACCAAGTCTTATTGTTTACGTCTACCCTAATTTATCATAATATTCAGACACTGGTCATGATAGAACTTGCTTCAGTACTTCATGATTTTTATACAGTAGAACTAAATCCATGAGGAAGATATTTATTTACTTGTTAATTATCTTCTCATTGCAATGTAAGCTCCAAGGGCAGGGTTTCTGTTTTTTTTACAACTATCCCCAGAGCCTGGAAGTGTGCTGAGTGTCTAACAGCTGTTTAAAAAAAATGAATAGAAATGCTTTAGTTTTCTGAGAGTTTCCCAAATTAGATGTTATTTAGGGAGAGTCTTGAAGTTACTTTGCTCTACAGAACACCCCTGAACCTTGGCTGGTATTTGAACCATCTAATGAAGAACAAAGTACTTTTGAGAGATTCTGTTTGTAATACTGTAAGATTTTTTTTTTGATAGATTGAGCATCCCTGACCCAAAAATCCAAAATCTGAAATGCTCTAACATTCAAAACATTTTGAGCACCAATGTGATGCTCAAAGGAAATACTCATTGGAGCATTTCCAATTTTGGATTTTCCAATTAGGGATGCAAAAAAAAAATTTGAAGTCTGAACACTTCCACTTCCAGGCATTTCAGATAAGGGATCCTCAACCTGTAGTCTCTTACCTTTCTAGTGCTCATTGTCCCTAGACTTGATTTTACTGCTTTATCAGTTAAGATGCTTGTTGGTTTCATTAATAGAAATCTCAGCTGAAACTCACTTAACAATAAGGACATGGATTATGTTGCACAACAGGAAGTACAAGAAGGCTTCAGAGTGGGTTAATTGAACTCATTGTTGTCATAAGAGACCTAGGTTGGGTCTTTTTATATTTTTCTTTCTTTTGCCTTCTTGGCTTCATCCTTCAAGCTATTATTTTCTGTGATTATTAGGACAGGGGCAGCAATTAGATCAACATTTTCCTTGTTTATATGTAATGGGAAAGAGGCTGGCATTTCTTTCCTTGAAGACCTGAGTAAGAATTTCTTTATGTTTTATTGGGCGAAATTGGTCTCAGATTATTCTCTCCCGAGTATTGGCAAAGGCAATGGAGTTATAGCGATTAGCTTGGAGTAATCATCGAGAGTGAAATGGATATTGGAATCAACTACAACACTTAACAGAAAATCCCATATGAATTAACGTTTATAAATAAATTTCTAAAGACTGTTGATTTCCTGAGCTTCAAGTTAAAACTTCCCCGAGTAATTAGGTTTATAACCAAGAGGATGCAAGGTGAAGTCAACATTATGATAATTACTTCATTAGGGAAATCATGTCATTTAAATAAAAAATGTAACAAGTTCCATCTTCCTAAATTAAGTAAATATTACATGCAACATTGTTTGTAGAAAGTAGGTACAGTCATATGTCCCATGATCCCGTGATGTTTCAGCCATTGAGAGCCACATACACATCTAGCTATGTTTAGAAACACAAATACTTAGCTTTGTGTTACAGTTGCCTACAGTGTTTAGTACAGTAACATGCTGTATAGATGTGTAGCCTAGGAGCAATAGGCTACATTATATAGTCTAGGTGTGCAGTAGGCTGTACCATCTAGATTTGTGTACATACACTCTGTGATATTCACACAGTGATGAAATTGCCTAATGACACATTTCTTAAAATGTATCCGCATCATTAAGTGATGAATGACTGTATGTAAAAATCAGTTAGAACTGACTTCCCTTTAAGTCTGTTTAAAATGATAACAATTGGTAAGTTTGAATTATTTAAATAAAATGAAATCTGTGGACTAGAAAAGTGGAAGAGATAACTAGGACATAGTGAAGCTTACTTTAAAAAATATAGAGTCAATATGAAAGGTAATGTGCATCTGTTACCTTAATTTACTGAGAAGTTTTTAATTTACTTGAACATGCAGTAATGGATTATTTTTGTTTGGCCAAGTATTTTCAGTAAATTTTACTACACATTTGGAAGCATTATGATATTACGGAGAAAATACTGAATCAGGAATTGGAATCCAAATTTCTGGTTTTGGTCCTACCTGTTGACATGATTTCTGGTAAAACATTCAACATCTGTAAGCCCTCATTTCTTTGTAAAATGCTTCCTTTTTAATTTTCTAAAAATGTCTATTTCTCTTCATTGATTGTAACCACTGCTTTCCTGGGAATTGAGTGACATATGTTATTCCTCTAGAGGTGTGGCTTTTTAGTAGGATTAAGATTATATGTAATTAAGTTTATTTGAGCAAGAAGGAACAGGTAAAAAGCAAATAAAAGTTGTGAGATAGATATCAGTTCTGTCCTCGGTGTATACAGTGATTGTAGAAAAGAGTATTTCTGTTTTGAAATATACATGTTAATTCATTAGAAAGGAAGTATTTTGTAGGTATAAACACATTACATTTTCCCAATATTTCGAGTATGTCATTAGCCAAATATGAGCTTCTAATGATGTCTGGCATTTGGAATAGTGTCAGACTTCTACATGTGTAAATAAAAGACTGAAGCACAGATTCCTTAATCACCTATAATATAGTAAAAAGAGTTTTGGACTTAGAGTCAGAAGACCGAGTTGGAATCCTGGCTCAGCTAGTTTAGAAAAAACCTTGGTAGCATGGCGGAATGATAATATGGATGCTGGAATCAAACAGAGGCAGGAATGAGTTGGATTTCACCACTTACATTAATACATTTTGATTAAAGAAAGTTTGGATACCTTTGGCTTGTATGTTCCAGAAAACAACCAGAAGTAGCATGAATCATACGTGTGTTATCTCATAGAAGAGGAAGTCTGGAGATTGGTATTTCTATGTTAATTCCATGGCTTAATGATATCTTCTGCAACACAGGAGTATTTAAACTTTTGGTTCTGCCATTCTTAGTTTGTTTGTGGTATCTTCGTTTGAGTGGTGATATTGCTGTAATAGCAATAGTTTGAGATATTACATGCAGTCATGATGACAGCCAGTAAAGAGAGGAATTCCTCCCATTTGTCTCTTTTTAGTAGGTAGAAAACCATTCTCAAAAGCTGTAGTGCACACCATTGATTCAAGTTGTGTCTCAAACTCAGACTAAAAGTTATTCACTAGCAAGGATAATGAAGATGCCATGACTGACTTAGACTTTTTTTTTTTTTAACCCCACCTTTGGATTTGGAGGTGGGGAGGCTCTTTCCTGAGCACAGTCCCTCATAGGGTAAACAACAAACAAAATCGGATCTCTGCCAGGAAGCAAATGGGTTATGTAGGGAGAAGAACCTGAGTTGGCAAACAAAAGTGATGAGCTCATCATCTTGCACAGAGGCCATTCGGAGATGCACAGAAACCAAGAGAGAGTGGTACCAGAATACAACAGTCTGTGCTCGGGGAAGTACACAGGCGTGCTACAGGAGAATGTATGAGAAAACCTGAATCCAAAGTTGCAATGGTCAGGAAAGACTGTTCTGGAAGGAATGACATCTTAGTTGTCACCTAAGGAATAAGTGGAAACCAGGCAGGAATTAGTCATGGAGCAGCACACCCTTCTTCTGTATTTATAAGAGCACAAAACTTAGCCATGATGGTGTTTCAGGACTATTTTAAGAAAAGTTGTAGGATGAATGTTGGTGTCAATACCTAATCAGTGTGCTTGATGTGTTAGAAAAAAAAAGTGAAATGAAAAGAAAAGAAAATTTAAAAAAAGAAAAGAGAAAAATACCTAATCAGAGGTAAGCACCATTGTCTATATGTATAGCAACTAGTGTTCAAAATGATTGTTGTTTTTCAAGAAAAAGTTATATAACTTTTTTTTTTTTTTTGAGATGGAGTCTCGCTCTGTCGCCCAGGCTGGAGTGCAATGGCACAATCTCGGCTCACTGCAACCTCCACCTCCTGGGTTCAAGCCATTCTCCTGCCTCAGCCTCCGAAATAGCTGGGATTACAGGTGCCCGCCACCATGCCCAGCTAAGTTTTTGTATTTTTAGTAGAGGGTTTCACCATGTTGGCCAGGCTGGTCCCGAACTCCTGACCTCGTGATCCGCCTGCCTCAGCCTCCCAAAGTGCTGGGATTACAGGCCTGAGCCATCATGCCTGGCCTATATAACTTTAAAAATGCCGTATATTACAGTATGAAACACTGTCTTTTAATCTTTGTGAGATTCTAAGATTCAAAGGACTTGTGATCATGTAGTTCTTACTTCTGTAAAAAGCAATCATTACTTACTTGATGCCTGTAATGAGAAGTGTTTATTAGAACAAAAACTAGGATGACTTTAATTATTTCAAGAAGCACAGGTAAGAGACTTTACCCTCTGATGTTAATGCAAAGCATATACCTGGAATCGACATTCTGCCATATCTTTACTTGCATCCTTTAAAGCTGTTTCTTAAGTTTTGATTGAATTAATTAATTTAGAAAACAGCTTACACTAACAAGGGTTTTTTTCTTCTAATGATTCAGGAGTGAGTTTGCATGTTTTGCTCTCCACTGCCATTTTTATATGTTTTGTTTCTCTTTAAATAATACTCGTGTCTTAATTATTTAAATATGATACCACATCCTAAGAGTACATGATGTGAATCGTTCTTGGTTCCTAATACTTACTCTCCACTCTCCAAAGACATAGACATCGTATTAGGAGACTGATATTCTTTTTTCATATTACTTGGATAATTCATTGCCCAGTATATTCATGGAGAATAATTGCAAGGCAAACCAACAGATATTTCAGGTAACCCAGAAAAAGGATATGGTAAGCACATTTACAAGGAAATACTTGATGAACTAGAATTCTTTAAGATTTTTATAATTGATTTTGACTTTTAAAATTTTTCTTTTTTTTCTTGTTAAAAACAAAACAACATCTAAACTCAAGAAATATAATACTTAACAATTGAAATAGAAAAGTCAGGCATGTTCTTTATTTATAGAGCTTTCTAAATACCTTATCACAAATTACCACAAGATAAATGTGTATGAAAAATTAGAGCCACCTACCTGTTTTGATTTTTGTAAAAATCAAATGTGAGACATATATTTTATTCATTCTCTTACTAGGCTACTTAAAAATCCATCAGTGATGCTAACTTTGATCATATTTGGACTTTTAAACAACCTATTTTGTCTTTAAAAAAAACATAAATGCAAGCAAAATGATTTCATATGACACTTTTTAAAAATGAAAAATGGTTTTGTCAAGACAGACTTATACTTAAGAAATAAAGAAAAAGCAGGATATATCGACCAGGATGAAAGATGTTCTTTTTTATCATAATAACATGAAGGGCAAATTACCACCAGCTTATGGGCAAGAAGTAAATAAAAACAAAATACTATAATACAAAAATTTCTCATAATGTTCAGTTGATCCAGAAGATAATAGCCTAAGGCTATTAGCTATGCTAGTCTCTTATTTTTAATATTAAAATCATTTTTATTAAATTTTTTGCATATTGTTTGTCATAATCAATGGTGTCCCAAATTCAATGCTTTTGTTAATATTAACGATACTATTGTCTGTTTTTTTTTTTTTTTTTTTTTTTTGAGACAGAATCTCACTCTGTCACCCAGACTGGAGTGCAGTGGTACAATCATAGTTCACTGCAGCCTTGATTTCCCAGGCTCAAGTGATCCTCCCACTTCAGCCTCCCAAGTAGCTGATACTACAGGTGCACCCACCATGCCTGGCTAAATTTTTTATTATTTGTAGAGACTGGGTCTTCCAATGTTGTCCAAGCTGTATTATTGTCTATTCTTGTTCACTAGCATGAGCCACTCCCCTGATATGGGTGACATTTTTTCTTTTTTCATTGAAATGAAAATTGGCAGACTTTTGCTGCTTGTTTATTACCCAATGTTAACTAATGTTTTCCAGTCTAGAATTTTAACTTAACTAATATTTTAAACTTGTATATTAAAATAAAACGCTTGGCATATATAAGAGTTTATAGAGTATAAACTCTACATCTGAAGAATTAGGGATACTTTTGAAGGTGAGGAAATCACTTTGCATCATGCTATGAATTTGTTAAACTGTTTTTATTTTGTGACCAGCAGCCTCCTTTTCTTTAAAAAATAAATTTTATTGTATAAATTTAAGATATGTGATCAGACACATATATAGTAAAAATATTATTATAGTGGAACAAATTATAGTGGAACAAATTAAGATCATCATCTTACAATTACTCATTTTTCCCTGCCTGTGGCAAGAGCAGTTATAATCTACTCATTTAGCAGAAATTCTGAATATAATACAACATTATTAACTATAGTCCTTATGTTATATATTGCATCTTTCAACTTGTTCATCCTGTTGTGTTTGCTACTTTGTATCCTTTGACCTACATCTCCCTATTTTCTCCCACTTCTGCCAGAATCACTGTTTTATCCTTTATGTATTATATTTGCCAACCCTCCCCCCCGCCTTTTTAAAAAAGATTCCAGATTTAAGTGAGATGATGCAATATTTTTCTTTCTGTGTCTGGCTTATTTTACATAGCCTAATGTCCGTCAGGCCCATCCATGACAGGATCTTCTCCTTCTTAAAGACTGAATAATAGTCTGTTGTATGTATTCACTGCATTTACTTTATCCATTTGTCTGTCCATGGACACTTAAGTTGTTGCCATCTCTTGGCTATTGTGAATAATGCTGCAATGAACATGGAAGTGCAGAGATCTTTTATGAAGTGGTGATTTCATCTTTTTGGGGTATATGCCCAGAAGGTAGATTGCTGGGTCATATGGTAGTTCTATTTTTAATTTCTGTGGGCACCTCCATACTGTTTTCCATAGTGGTTTGTACCAATCTACATTCCTTCCAACAGTGCACGAGGGTTCTCTTTCCACCACACTTTCATCAATGCTTGTTATCTTTTGTCTTTTTGATAACAGCTATGTAGGATATTCTGAAAATATACTTAAAATATTCTTATTTTTCCTAGTCAGTATTTCCTGACTTTTCTCCTCTAGGTTGCATGTATTGCTTTAGTAATAAACAAAAAGCATTAATGAAAACTTCATATTGAAAAAATTGGATCTGTGATAGAATTTACCATTTTGTCGTGGGTTTATTTTCTGATATGGATTTATTTTACTATTTCACTTGTAATTTTAGTTTTTCTCAACTTAGTTAAGAAGACGAATGAGAAGGTGAGAGACAGCTAGTGCGTACTCATGGGATATAACATTTGAAGGGAAAAGGATTTGATAGAATCGCAGGCATTTGTTAAAGAGTAATTTGGCACTTGCAGTAAGCTAAGCACTGTTCTGGTTTTGTGCACACTGTGATGAATAAGAGAGTTTCTCAGCCTTGTGGGGATTGGGGAGATAGGAACTAACTAAATATTTTCAAAATAAAAACAGATTTCAGGTTTGATAGGCTTGATGATAAGCATGCAGGCATAAAGTAAAAAGGAGTGATGAGGTCAAATGAGGCCTATTTTATATAATATGGTCAGGGAAACCTTTTGAAAGAGGTGATGTTTGAACAGAGACTTGAATGCTGTGACAGAGCAAAAGTTTGTGAAGAGCTAGGGAATGAGATTTTTTAAAATTATCATGCTGTTGGACAGAAAGTACAGCAAGAGATGACGTGGCTTGGATGAGTGTGGTGCCAATGGAGATGAGAAGGGCTTGGATTTGAATTCTGTTTTGAAGGTAGCCTTTGGAGGTAGATTGTGCAAATGAAAAGAAGAGAGCAATCAGGGGTAACTGCTTGTTTCATTTTGTTTTGGTTTGGTTGGGTCTGGGTTGAGTATTGGGCATATGTTGGTACCATTTATCTGAGATGAGAAAGAACAGAAGAGGAGTTTTTCTGTTTGTTTTGTGTGGGGTGGGATGGGTGCGGGAATGAGAAATCAAGAAGAATTTGTTGGTTTATACTTGATTTGAGGCATTTACTAGATACCTGAGTTGATATGTTATATGTATGAGGCTGGAGTTTGGCATATAAGTTTGGGAATCATCGTACTGTAGATAGTGTATAAATTCATGGGACTGCAGAAGATCACCCAGGGAATGTGGGTAGGCAGAGAAGAGAGAACCAAGGACTAAGAGTGTGCTCAGGAGGTTGAGGAGCACTGATCAGTAGAGGTGGAAGAAGTCAGGGGAAGTGTTTTAGTGAAGCATATTTCCAGAAGGAGGAGTGATCAGCTGTGTAAGTGTTGCTGAGAAATTGAGTTAGATGGAGACTGAAGATTGACTTACTGGATTTGTCAATAGGGAACTGGTGGTTGTTCTGATGAGCAGTTTCAGTGGAGAGGTGGACACACAAGACTGATTTGAGTGGGTTTTAAACAGAATGAGAGCCAAGGAAGTGAGATAGAGTACTTATTGTATTTTAGGGGAGGTTTGCTATAAAGGCAAGCAGAAGTGGAGCTAGAGCTGGGTAGGGGTTGGGAAGTTGTAGAATCAAGGGAGAGTTTTTATTTTGTATTTTTAATACTAAATACATGCATATATTTATGCTATTGAGTCTGATCCATTATAGAGGAAAAAAGCTTTGTAGAAGGGAAAAGGATAATTTACCGGACCAAAGTATGACAGAAAGGCTAGGATCTAGCACACAAGCAGAAGCATCAGGCTTGCTGGGGAGTGAGGACAGCTGATCTGTTGTAACAGGTGGGAAAACTAATATGTTGATACAGAACAGGTAGTTTGATAGATATGATGGTGTAAAGAAACAGCAGTTCCTCCTTCTTCTTTCTGTTTTCTCAGTGAAGTCAGAAGGCAGGTAATTTGCTGCCTTAATGGGGAAGGCCTTATTAGAGCAATATAAAATATTTTATTTTAAAAATACTACTTTAGAAATGTATTCTTCACTTAGCTGTTGCTCTTTGGTTGTTATTGTGATTAGCAATATATGTCTGAATATGTTTTCTTTAAACAGGTAGAGTTGAGTTTCCCTGGGCCACATAGGGCATAAGTCAGGAGCCCTCACCACCTTTTTTGTATATGGGGAATTTCAAATCTAGAAACCTTGTGTTTTTTTGCCTTCTCCCTCTTCTGGTTCTCTAATTTTTCATCAGGCACAGTAGAGAAGGAGAAAGGATGGTTTCATTTAGTTCAGTGTGCTCATTCAGCTGTTCTGCAGCCTCCAGGTCTTGAGAGTTGTTGAGCATAATCCCTTGCACAGTGAACTGTCCCAGGCTTGTGAAATCCTAGTGGCCACTCTAACACAGATGACTGAGTTGAGATGTTCTTTTTGTTCAGGTTTTAAAGTGAAGTGCCACCCTTTAGCAGGTAGAGATTATATACATCATTCTGTTTTCTTTGAGGACTCCAAGTGCCCCTCTTAGCTGTAAGTAGTAGAGACCAACGTTAATTCATCTCTCAATCTTGTATTCCATTTTCCAGTTCATTTCCCTGAACAACATTTTCCTCATTTGTGGAGTAATACTTCCCCACTCGTGGGTTCTTCATCAGACAGCTTATGATGCATGTGAAAATTGTTCTGGAAAAGCCTAAACAGTATAAAAAGAGAAATCCTATTGTCATGGTGATAATTTTGTTATTCTCTAGAAGACATTGACAGTTCCCTAGGATGACGCCTTAAACTCTTGTTTTTCATCTTACAGAGGCATCCATTTCTTGTTTTATTTCTTCTGTTAGGGGCTTAGTGTAGCGACTTGAGTATTGTTTAGGGTTTTGATATATGGGGTTCAAATTTGCATACTACAAACTGGGGGTGAAAGGAAAGAAGCTGAATATATTGCCTGTTTTCAAATAGTTTATTATTCTTCTAACTTTTTAAAACCACAAGCTTCCTTCTTATCACATTTTTACAAATGGATATATGAAAGCTGGTAGAAAAAGCTTGAATTTAAGATGATAAAATGAACTTTGTTCTTATGTTTTTCTTTGCTAATTTTCAAATCTGCTAGAGATTAGCATCTTCTATTAGCAAGGTGTAAAAATTGAATGCAGATTGCAGCTTTTGGGAGAGTGTTCAAAAATTTTTTTACTTTTTTTATAATTAAAAAAACTTCTTACTATTTGGAAAAGAAAAAATGTCTAATGATGTCATCTACTACTGTGGTATTTCTTCTTAATCCTACCTCTGGGGGCAAATATTTCCCATCACAATAATAGATTTTTAGTACTGGAAGAAACCTTAGGGTTCATCTTTTTAAACCATTTTCATGTAACATGTGAGAAAATGAAGACTCAGAGAAGAAGGAGATTTGTCTTTCTGTCAGTTCATGGCAGAGTCCGGGTTCAAGTTGAGGTCTCTGGACTGTCAGTGTGTAGGGTTTTCCTTCCTGAACCATCCTGCCTTTTAAAGTTTACAGTTGTGTTCTCAGAAAGAGAACAGTGAGGTTACCCAGACACAGTAGAGGACAAGGATGGGCAGATGAGTTCTGTGTACCCTTTGTGCATTTAATTTGCCTTAGTCTTCTCAATGGTTTTAACTCATTACCACAAAATATAGAAAACAAACAGGTTCTTTGAGTTGTGCTCTCTTTGAAAGCTCTTTAATAATAATTCTGAATTATTTGGTCTTTTTAGTGTCATCCTAGTTACTTCTGATAAGGATGGTCAGAGGACCAAATACAGTTTTGTTTCTACTAATACAAGTATACATAGGAATTCTTCCAGCTAACTGTGACATCATATTTATATGCCATGGGTTAAAACCACTTTTCATGTGGGTTCTGAGATACATAGGAGGGTTGAAAAGACTTCAGAGACAGCTACCATGGTTTTATTTCTCTTCTCCTTTTTGAGGGCTGGGAAATCTCAGGTTATTTAATTTTAGAGTATTTTTAATTAAAATATTTTATGTTTAACCTCCATTGTAAAATACAAAAAAAAATTTAAAAACCACACAGAAATGTATAGTCTAGCGAATTAAGTAAGATACCCTGTAGCTCTTACCACTAGCTCAAGAAATGAAACATTGCCAGCCACTCTGGAAAACCCTTTTATGTTCCCCATGAAAATCACAGATCTCTCTCTACCTCAACAAGTAACCACTCTCCTGACTTTTATAATGCCCACTTCTTTATGTTTCCTTATGGCTTTTTCCCCTGCTTGTGCTTAGATAATAAAGTTAAATCTTGCTCATTTTACAAAGCCTGGTACGTATTTTAAGTCTTTCTTAATCTACAGGCTCCCCTCCATTTCTTTCTATTCCTTACAGTTTACCTGTTGAAGAACCTGGGCCTTTTGACCTGTAGCCTTTCCATAGTCTGGATTTTGGTGATTGCATATTCAAAGGTGACAAGATCATGGTTCTCTGAGGATTGGCTTCCTCATGGGATTGGCTTGCTTATGGCGTAGGGAAGTTACTGGTCTTCTTGATGTGGTTTTGGGCCCTGTGGTGGCTTTAAGTCATTTGGTGGCACTGTTCTGCTTTTCTGGTTGCAATGCTAATGGATACAGGCCCATATATAGGCATTTTTTGTTTGTCTACCTTTTTCTTTAAAAAAAAATTTATACAAATTTGTGGGGTGCATGAGAAATTTAGTTACATGTGTGTAATGCATAGTAAATAAGTCAGAGTGTTTAGGGTGTCCACCACCCACGTATAGCACATGTTTGTTAACTGTAGCCTTCCTACTCTGCTATCAAATATTGAATTTATTCCTTCTAACTCTGTGTTCGTACCCTTTAACCCACCTTTCTTCATCATTCCTTCTCCCCAGTCACCCTTCCCAGCCTCTGTTATCTGTCTTTCTTTACTCTCTACTTCTTTTTTGTAGCCCAGGCTAGAGTGCAGTGGTGTGATCTTGGCTCACGGCAACCTCCACCTCCTGGGCTCAAGCAATTCTCCTGCCTCAGCCTCCCTACGATTACAGGCATACGCCACCAGGCCTGGCTAATTTTTGTATTTTTAGCAGAGACAGGGTTTCACCATGTTGGCCAGGCTGGTCTCAAACTCCTGACCTCAAGTGATCTGCCCACCTCTGCCTCCCAAAGGGCTAGATTTCAGGCGTGAGCCACCGCACTGGCCTCTATTCTCTACTTCTGTGTGATCACATTTTTTAGCTCCCACATGTAAGTGAGGATATGTGGTATTTGTCTTTTTGTGCTTGCCTTATTTCACTTGAGATAATGACCTCCAGTTCCATCCATATTGCTGCAAATGACTATTTCTTTTTTTCTTTTTTTTAATTTATTTTTATTATACTTTAAGTTCTAGGGTACATGTGCACAATGTGCAGGTTTGTTACATATGTATACATGTGCCATGTTGGTGTGCTGCACCCGTTAACTTGTCATTTACATTAGGTATATCTCCTAATGCTATCCCGCCCCCTGCCCCCCACCCCACGACAGGCCCCGGTGTGTGATGTTCCCCGCCCTGTGTCCAAGTGTTCTCATTGTTCAACTCCCACTTATGAGTGAGAACATGCGGTGTTTGGTTTTCTGTCCTTGCGATAGTTTGCTAAGAATGATGGTTTGCAGCTTCATCCATGTCCCTACAAAGGACATGAACTCATCCTTTTTATGGCTGCATAGTATTCCATGGTGTATATGTGCCACATTTTCTTAATCCAGTCTATCATTGATGGACATTTGGGTTGGTTCCAAGGCAAATGACATTATTTCATTCTTTTTATGGCCAAATAGTATTCCATTAGGTATATATACCACCTTTTCTTTATCTGTTGATGGACACTTAGGTTGATTCTATATCTTTGCTATTGTAATTAGTGCTACAATAAATATGTAAGTGCAGGTAACCCTTTAATATATTGATTTCTTTTCCTTTGGGTAGATACCCAGTAGTGGGATTGCTGGACAAATGGTAATCTTATTTTTAGTTTTTTGAGCAATCTCCATACTATTTTCCATAGTGTCTGTACTAGTTTACATTCCCACCAACAGTGCATAAGCATTCCTTCTTCTCTGCACCCTGACCAACTTCTGTTTCTTTTTTTTTTTTTTTTTTTTGAGACAGAGTCTCACTCTGTCACCCAGGCTGGAGTGCAATGGCATGGTATCAGCTCACTGCAACCTCCGCCTCCTGGTTTCAAACAATTCTCCTGCCTCAGCCTCCCGAGTAGCTGGGACTACAGGTGTGTGCCACCACACCTGGCTAATTTTTGCATTTTTATTAGAGATGGGATTTCACTATTTTGGCCAGGCTGGTCTCAAACTCCTGACTTCATGATCCTCCCCCCTTGGCCTCCCAAAGTGCTGGGATTACAGGCGTTGAGCCACCATGCCTGGCCAAATTTTGTTATTTTATGTAGAACTACTTTTATACTGAGAGCCATACTTGTGGCCTCAACTTACTTGCAGGTTACTCTGGAAGCCAACTCCTGTGAAGGCAGGGTACTCAAATGATCATTTTTCCATCTTTAATTATGAAGGCCAGCTTTCATTTGCTGTGAAAAGAACACGGATAATTTGGGACCATAATACGTTCTGAAATAGCTCAGGACGACTATGTTAAAAGTGAGGGTTTTTTTCCCCCTGAACCTTCCCTCAAGTTTTTATTGTCTTCATAATAAAAGATGATGCTTAGAACTAGTTATTTGGCTCTGTCTCTTCTTTTCTCCTCCTGGTTCAAAATGCTTGCATCCCTTAATAGCCAGCATTCTCTTGGATTTGCAATTGGGCTCAAAGCACTGAAGCCTCATCACAGTCTTCTTTTTGGCAGTAGCCTTTTTCCAGAATTCCAGAAAATGGGTTTAGTATGCCCACCATAGCCACTCTGCTTCCTGTCATAATGCTGCTTACCCTGGGCATACATAGAATCCTTGTAGTAGAGGCAGGAGGCAGAGAAATTCTAGACAGACAGGGGCCGGTCCCTGGTGAAACCTCACCATCAAAAACAAAAACAAAAACAAAAAAAAACCAGCCTGAAACCCGCAGCCCAAAGTGAGAACTTCTATTCCTGTTTGCCCACTTTCTTCTGGTTGGTTCTTTCTGATTAATGCCTTTTTACCAATTGAATGTCACCTTTTCCAGAACTACCTATGGCCTGCCCTGCCCCCATCCTGTGCCTATAAAGACCCCAGACTCAGTTGGGAGAGAGAGAGACAGACAGCCAGACAGACAGCCAGCCTGACTTCAGGGTAGAGACAGCTTGACTTTAGGGAAGATGACCTGTGCTTCCCATCCCCTCTCCACCTCCCCTTTCTGCTGAGAGCTGTTTTCATTGCTCAATAAAATTCTCCATCTTCACCATCCTTCAACTATCCATGTGACCTCATTCTTCTTGGATGCTGGACAAGAGCTTGGGACCCCATCGACTGCGGGTACCCAGAAAGGCTGCCACACCAGCCCTTTGCCCTTTCCAGTGGAGGGCAGCTGCCCCATGTGATGAGGCAAGGGGCCAACTGAGCTGTTAACCCACTACTGTCCGTGGATAGTGGAACTAAAGGAGCACTGTATCACCCACTCTGGGGCTTCAGGGTCATGGGCACCCTCACCTGGATGCCACCTCAAGGGCCAGCTGAGCTGCTAAGACTCTCTGGGGATGGCAGAACTAAAGGAGCACTGTATCACCCCGTCTGGGGCTTCGGGGTCATGGACATCCTCACCTGGGTGCGGCTGTGATCCCCTTGAGGCAACATGCCTGGTCTGGCCGTGGGCCCCGCACGGAGCTTGCTCCTGTGTCGGCATCTGGAGCGACTGGCCAGATCGTGCATTTGCTCGCTCATGTGTTCCCTCCACAAGGGGTTGAGTGTGGCAGGCCGAGTAGAGGGGGCACCCCTGCTGGGAGTCCGGAGAAGGGGCCGAGAAAAATCCTGCATCACTTGCTCTTGCACTTGTCATTTTGTAGGGTTGGTGCTTGCCACACTTGTTACAGAAAGTTTGATGTTTTTTAGGAATGTTTACCATGTTTATAGGAGTGCTATTGGAACAGAAAGAAAAATGAGTTTTTTTAAGTGTCCTAAAATACTGTTAGTCTCTGCCTCTTGCCCCTTTAGTGGAACTTTTTGATTATGCAGAATTACAACTTGCTGAAGCCCAGTTGAGGTAGCTTTGAAGGAAGTTCATTTCTTCTTTTGCCTCTGTTCAGAGGGTGGGGAATTTTGTGACTATGTAAATTTGCTAAGGAGACGCCATTCCAGATTCTTATCTTTCCCAGGACTCAAGTGGCTCTTGCTTTGCCACTTTTTTTGCTGTTGTTTTTGAGACAGGGTCTTATTCTGTCGCTCAGGCTGGAGTGCAGTGGTATGATCTTGGCTCAGTGTAACCTCCGCCTACTGGGTTCAAGTGATTTTCCCACCTCAGCCTCCCGAGTAGCTGGGAGTACAAGCATGCGCCACCACGCCTGGCTAATTTTTTTTGTATTTTTTGGTACAGATGGTGTTTTACCATGTTGGCCAGGCTGGTCTCGAACTCCTGACCTCAAGTGATATGCCCGCCTTGACCTCCCAAAGTGCTGGGATTACAGGCATGAGCCACCACCTCCAGCCACTTTTGTATTATTTTGAATAACAAAGGGCATTTTTGTTACTCCCTGCAAGGGAGTAGCTTTTACATTAATACCTTTTCTTTTTGAAAAGCGACTTTGATAAAGATGTAAACAAACTTTGTAAAATTTTGTTTGATAACCTTTTATGAGTTTAAAACAAATTTTAATTCTGATTATATGGCCAATTCTAAATTTGAGACCAGGTACAGTGGTTTACACCTGTAATCCCAGCACTTTGGGAGGCCAAGGGGGGCAGATGGCTTGAGCTTAAGAGATCCAGAGCAGTGTAGGCAACATGGTGAAATCCATCTCTACTTAAAAAAGAAAAAAAAAGGCTGGGAGTGGAGGTGCATGCCTGTAGTCCCAGCTACTCGGGAGGCTGAGCCTGAGGGGCGGAGATTGCAGTGAGCCAAGATGGCGACCCTGCATTCCAGCCTGTCTGACACAGCGAGACTCTGCCTCAAACAAACAAACAAACAAACAAATTCATTTGGCTGTGTCTTCCACCTGAAACCAGATTGGGATCTCATAGTACTACAGCTCACATAGCATTCAGGTAGATGGAGCTAGAAATAAGCCCAAGTATGCATTTAACACTAAGCTAGAAAATATAAGTATGTCATAAACCTTGTCCCTTTAAATTTTTAGTAGGAACCAGAATTGTAAATTTCTTCCTTCCCTACCCCAAAATATAGATGCATGTCCTTATTTAATTTTAGTGATTCTTGGTGAATGTGATAATTAGGGTAAAGTGCAATGAGATTTGCAAATTGGATGGTGAATTCAGTAAATGTAACAGCTGATCAGGGCTTCTCTTCTCAGTGTCACTTTATTAGGGTCTTCTGATATACTGATACATTCTTGAGTTTCCTCCCCACCCCCGCCTTTTTCTTTTCTCTCTTTCTGCCCTTGTTGAAAGATAATAACTTCTACAATGTTGCTGTGAGTAGAGTATCAGGATATTGATCTTAGGGGAGGTGAACTAATTATAGATTTGTTTTTTCATTTTACGAGAGGCTATTCTTCATAATAGGAATATAGAATATATGCCATATACTTGAGGTTACTTTTGTTAATCCCTTTAAGAATGGAGTGCTTTACTTTACCTTGCTTAACAAGAAGGAAATAATTGATTCAGATGCTGCATGCTGTGCAAGGTGAGTTTTGAATGCAGTGAGGCGTATATGCAGTGGTCTGACTTCCGTAAGCCTCACTCATCTGACTTTCCTTTGGTTCTTAAAGTTACACTGAAGAGTAGCTGGGCATGGTGGCTCATGCCTGTAATCCTAGCACTGTAGGAGGCTGAGGCAGGCGGATCACCTGAGGTCAAGAGTTCAAGACCAGCCTGACCAACATGGAGAAACCGTGTCTCTGCTAAAAATACAAAATTAGGCGGGCGTGGTGGCACATGCCTGTAATCCCAGCTATGCGGGAGGCTGAGGCAGGAGAATCGCTTGAACCTGGGAGACCGAGGTTGTGGTCAGCTGAGATCATGCCATTGTGCTCCAGCCTGGGCAACAAGAGTGAAACTCCGTCTCAAAAAAAAAAAAAAAAAAAGAAAAGAAAAAGTTACACTGAGGACTAAACTCTAACCTTTTTTCTCTCTTGCCCAAATTCTTATCTAAGGGATCTAGGGAGTCACACCCTACAAACCATGTAAATTTCATCAGGTGGGTTTTATTTAACGCTATATAATATGCCTTACTTTTCAACCTGACTCTGGCATAATATCACATGACAGATAAGAAAAATCAAAATATTTTACCCTAAAATATTTTTTTCTTCCATATCTTAAAATGGCCCTGTAAAGCCATCTTTTGTGGGGAGAATATTTGCATCTGAGAGTCTGTCACCTTTTAAAGGTCTAGATAGGAGACATTTGCCATTTATTTGTCTCTAAGGGTGGCCGCCTATAAGACCTCATCTACAGAATAGCCTTGGTCTCCACAACCTCCCAGACAGTTCTATTGATTCCAGGTCTTAGATAATAACTCTTTTGACCAATTGCCCATCAGAAAATCTTGGAATCCACCTATGACCTGTGTGACCCTCCCCCCACCTGCTCTCCAATTATCCTACTTTTCTGCACCAATCCAATATATACCTCACATGTACTGACTGATGTCTTATGTTTCCCTAAAACGTATACAATCAAACGGTAACCCAGAGACCTTGGGCAGATGTTCTCAGGACCTCTTGAGACTGTGCCTGGAGCCATGGTCACTCATATTTAGCACATAATAAACTTCTTTAAATATTTTAGAGTTTTACTCTTTTTGTTGACAACACAAAAATACCATTGAACCTTAAATTTCATGTTATAGGGAAGTGTCATCCCAGACTCCCAGGATGGCTAAATACTAGAAAGGAGAACTTTTATTGGTGATGCTGGTTTGTAAGCTGGGAAGAGGAAGTCTCTATCATAGACTGAAGATGCTCTCTCTTTGAAGAGCAAAAGGACAGACTGGGTTTTATGCCTCACCAGTTCTGTATTACACAATGGAGTCATATATATTCAGCAGGTTTGGGGGAAAAGCTACATATTTATGAGGGGAGCTGAGTACACGCACAGTGAGTAAACATATATGTAACATATACCCCATATTCACTTTGTGGTGGGGTTTTAGCATTAAAATGAGATGGAATTTCACTATTTATGTCAAAAGGTGAACAAAAGCACACAAAGACTTTGTGCAGCCCCTATAAGCTAGCTGAAACTGGTTTCTGGTCTCCAGTAGCTTATCAGAAAAGAATGTTTATAAGGCCCATCATCTGTCCAATCAAGTGGCCTGGGTTGTAAATCAGTTCTGACAATTTGCCTGATAGCTCCTATTGTTAAGGAGTTAAACAAGAGGGTGGTTATTCTTGTAGCCATAGGAATTTAGAAAAATGCCATGCCAGCCAGGCCCTGAACCCTTGACCCACAGGTAACTGTTTCCTTAACCTTAGGGTCTGTCTTAATTGATTAAGGGGCATCATTTTGATCTTGCAGGTCACAGGAGGAAAAAAAGCTCTTCCACTACCCTCTTAGGCTCAGTAGCTGGGGTCTGTGAATCAAAATGATAAAGGACAGATTAACAGGAATTTAAAAATACATATAATTACATACGGATATACAGCATTTAACAAATGAATGTGACTTAAGGACACAGTTAGAATTTGGGGCTTATATACCATCTTAACAAAGGGAATGAAATACAGAGAAGAGTCTTGTTAGACAAAGAAGAAAAGGTTTGGGGCTTCTTGAGGGGGGTAAGTTGGGGGAAAGGGACTAAAAAGGATACAGTAAATAAGGGTCATTTGTAAGGTTTTTTAAAATGCAAACTAGATTCTTTTCAGGTGCCAAGAGTTGTCTTCAGAGTAGTTCTCTTCCTGATACTGGAGAGGGAGACACCTTTACAAATGGAACTTTTTGTCCTGTTTTTAGTAAGATGGGGAAGGACAGGGAGCTTTTTTCTGTGTCTGCTTTTTCTTAAATCTTTTCAGCTCGAAATAGTCCTTATGCTATAGTGGCATATTTTTGGATGGTATATTCTTGTCCCCTTCCATGAGGAAATGGGTTTTGAGGTGACTGATAATACTACACCAGACTTTATAGGGACCGTATTTGGACCTGCAATGAGTTCTGTCCTATTTGAACTCAGAACATTAATTTTCTTTTGCTGTTTTTCACTTAAAAAGATACTAATTTCAAGGTATGTTTTATAGTGTGTGCAATATAGTACTGTAGTATTGCATGTATATGATTTATATGTAGTTGCATGTATTTGGGGTACATGAGAGCTTTTCTCTTCTTTGCTTTTGTTTTCACTGGTAAGTGCCTTCATAAAATGTCTAGTGGCCACTGGTCTGTGAACTTATTTGTATTTATTAATGTACAAATAATGTCCTAACCTTTTATTTAAGTGTTCATGTGTAATTCTGTATAATTTGTATATTTCGATGGAGGGTGGTCTTTCCAACTTCATGTGTATTCTTTGAGGCAAAAATTCCTCTTGGTATCTGACAGGCATCTAAGCTTATGTTGTATGCATGATAGGCACAAAATAAATATTCATTAATGAATTTCAAAAATCATATATAAAAGGAAGTTGTTGATTTTCATCGTTTACTCCAGAAATTTTTATGGATTCATTACATAGCAGTTAGAAATGGTGATGGTAGATTGAGTAGATAAGTTAGAAATTGACATATTGAGAAGTAATAGGTGACACCCACAAAATAAAGAGAAGAGTGAATACATATGGCTTACTGAGATTATTTATTATGGGGCCACACAGCTTGATGGAGCTTGGTAACTCCTAGCTTAGGGCATTATTATATTGAAGCAAAGGGCAGTGATAGATGATTTCCAGTAATGACACTGTCTTTACTTTGACCTTGGACAAGCCATTTAATCTTTCTGGTCCTCAGTTTCCTCTTTTATAAAACGAAATGACAGGGCTAGAAAGCTTTTGATGTCTTTTAAAAATTTGAAATTCTACATGTACTCTGATTATCTGAGGCAGTCACCTTACAAAGTCACTTAGATTCGCTATATTCTCTATAATAAGAAAGGTAAACATGTCATGGAAACATTTTAATTGGAATGATTACTCTTTTTTCTTTTTTTTTCTTTCTTTTTTTATTTTTTTTAACCAAAAATGATTTGGGATGTAGTTCAGTTTTTTGAGATTAAAAGGGCAAATTTGGATGAATAGGTGAAAGGTATATGAATTAAAGTTTTATAATAATAACATGGCATTCATGATTAAACAGGAAGTTTTAAAGTAATGAACTCCCTACATCTGATGAAATGAAGCAGAAGCCACATGATCACTTATCAGGGATATTGTAGAAAATATTGAGTTGGGTAAAATCCATTCAAACAAGCAACCTTCCTATCCAAGAGAAACTCCCCTAATGTTGGGGAACTCTCTGAGGTTACGTAAAGCAAGTTAGGCAGGTAGATAGGGAGGTACTCTTTATGACATCTGTGTCCTCTTAGATTAGTCTTAATCTTGGGACGGTGCCTTCTAAGGAGCTTGTCAGGATGCAGCCTTCCCACAGCTGCTGGGGAACTGTTTCCTCTTGCTCTGTTTCGGTGTCAGGCTTTGAGAGTTTCTTCTTTTTTTTCTTAATGTCTTATCCAACAAAGGTAGTTATTTACAATTTGGAGTATTTTCTTTGACAAGTTTTTCTATGCATGTACCTTCTTTATAAAAATTGGAAATAGTTTACATCCTGTTCAATAACTTGCTACTTTCGTGTGACCATATATTGTGGACACATTTCCTTGTCAGCACTTGTAGATCTCTATAAATCTCAGTTTATAAAGTACTTACTGCATGGCAGCACTTTTAAAGTGCTTTTCACATATTAACATTTAACCCTCATGACAACCTCATGAGGTAGGAACTTCTATTACAGGTGAAGACGCTGAAGCAGAGAGAGGTTAAGTAATTCCCCTACGGTTATATAGCTAGTAAATAGCAGAGCCAGTGTTAGAACCCAGGCAGCCTGGCTTAAGTCTGGGTGCTAACCATTTTACTACCCTGCTTCTCAAATGACTGTAAGGTTCCTTTATGTGCCTATGCCATGATTCATGTTAGCTACTCCTCATGGTTGTACTTTTAGTTCTCTTCTGTTTCCTTTTTGCTGCTGCAATGTGCCAGGCATATTCTAAGTCTGGTAACATTCTTGTGGACTAAAATACACAAAAATCCCCATCTTTATGACATTCATGCTCTGGAGGAAAGAGGTGGTTGGAGACAGTCTATTAAAAGGTTAAATAAGAAAATTACATTAGATTCTGGGATTACATTAGATGCCTGTAATCCCAGCACTTTGGGATGCCGAGATGGGCAGATCACTTGAGCTCAGGAGTTTGAGACCAGGCTGGGCAAAACCCTGTGTCTAAAAAACAAAAACAAAAATCAAAAAGTATCTGGGGCATGGTGGCGTGTGCCTATAGTCCTAGCTACTTGGGAGGCTGAGGCAGGAGGATCACTTGAGCCTGGGAGGTGGAGGTTTCAGTGAGCTGACATGGAGCCACACCCTGAAAAAAAAAAGAAAGAAAGAGAAAAGAAAAGAAAGAAAGAAGCCAGACCCGAAAAGAAAGAAAGAAAGATAGATAGATAGATGGAGCCAGAGTTGGAAAAAAAAGGAAGAAAGGAAGAAACAGAAAGAAAGAAAAGAAAGGAAGAAAGAGAAAGAAAGAAAGAAAGAAAGAGAGAGAGAGAGAAAGAAAGAAAGAAAGAAAAGAAAGAAAGATTACATGGTAGAGGAGCAGGTGAGAAGTACTATGAAAAAGAAATAGGCCAGGTGTGGTGGCTCATGCCTGTAATTGGGAGGCCGAGGCGGGCGGATCACTTGATGTCAGGAGTTCGAGACCAGCCTGGCCAACATGGTAAAACCCCGTTTCTACTAAAAATACAAAAATTAGCTGGGCGTGGTGGCACGTGCCTGTAATCCCACCTACTCGGGAGGCCAAGGCAGGATAATTGCTTGAACCCGGGAGGTGGAGGTTGCAGTGAGCTGAGATCACACCACTGCACTCCAGCCGGGGCTAAGAAGCAAGACTCCGTCTCAAAAAAAAAAAAAAAAAAAAAGAGAAGGAGAAATAAAGCAGGGAAGCAGCCAGTGGTGTTGCTGTGGGGTATAAGAGTTTTAAGCAGATGAGAGGGTGATGTGAACAAAGTTGAGGCAGATGAAGGAAAGTGAGCCATGTGGACATCTGGGCCAAGAATGTACCAGTGGAGAAACGGCAAGTGCCACGGCTTAATGCCAAGTGCATGCATGACTTTTTTTCAGGAACACTCAGAAGGCCTCTGTGGCTGGAACGGAGTGAATGAGGAAAGAGCAGGAGAAGATAAGGGAAGGAACACAGAAGGGAGGGCTGCCCAGGTAGTTAGAGCTTCGTAGGCCATTCTTATGAACTGCTAGTCCTTGTGAGATGATGATATACGAAATGATTTTCAGGAGAGGAGTACCATGTTCCGGCTTCTGTTTTAAAATGACCACTGCTGTGTTGAGACCAAAGTCTAAGGGAATGAAGATGGAAGGCAGCAGGGAAAAAGTGTAAACTGGCTTAGACCATGGTGGTAGCTGTGGGGATGGTGATAAGTGTCTTAAACCTGGACATATTTCTGAGGTATGTTCAAACATGGTATATTTCTGAGTGGGATTTGCTGATGGATTGAGTGTGAGAGAAGTTAATTCTAAGAGTTATGGGAAGAACTGGAAGGATGGACTTGCTGTTGGCTGAGATTAACTTGCACAAATGACTTGATGCTGAATTTTTAAATCGAAGAACAAACTTATGGCCTTTAGTCCTTTAGATACAGCTTTTAAGTTACTAGCCTGAGAAGCTAGGTAGTGTATATGCTTCATTATTTTGAAGGATTGGAGTTTCAGTTGTAGAGAAGTGGAAATATGTGTCATAGGGACAAGCTGTCTATCTACGTAAATAGGCGTTGACAGTAATTTTCAGGGAATGAAAGGTTCAGTTTGGCAGGTTCAGGAATTTGATTTTTTAGGTTTACCTAGAGTTAAATGGGCCCAGGCACAGAACTCATAAGTAACCAGTCTCATCCATTCAGTTTGTCATGGAGCCCCATCAGACCATAGCCAACAGCAGCCAGCCTCCCAGGATGACAAGATCTCTCCCCTTACCTTGCTCCCAGGACATCTGGTGAAAGATTTCCAGGGAGGATGACCTGTAGCAGCCAGCCTGGTAGGACTCAGAAGCATCTTCTTCTCTCTCTTTTTTTAAATCTTATTTTTTAATTAAAAAAATTTTTTTTGAGATGGAGTCTTGCTCTGCTCCCCAGGCTGGAGTGTAGTGGCACAGTCCAAGCTCACTGCAACCTCGAACTTCTGGGCTCAAACTCTCCTTGCACCTTAGCCTCCTGAGTAGCTGGGACTACAGGTGTGTGTACCAT
Source organism: Pongo pygmaeus (assembly GCF_028885625.2). NCBI lineage: Eukaryota > Metazoa > Chordata > Mammalia > Primates > Hominidae > Pongo > Pongo pygmaeus. The sequence continues at coordinate 20,759,707 of NC_072378.2, forward strand.
CTTGCCTGGCTATGAGAACCATCTCCTTTTCCTTTTCTTTTCTTTTCTTTTTTTCTTTTCTTTCTTTCTTTCTTTTTTTTTTTTTTTTTTTTTTTTTTTTTTTTTTTTGTTGAGACAGGGTCTCACTCTGTCGCCCAGGCTGGAGTGCAGTGGCACCATTTCTCTCAGTGCAACCTCTGCCTCCGGGGTTCAAGCGATTCTCCTGCCTCAGCCTTCTGAGTAGCTGGGATTGCAGCTGTGCACCATGACACCCGGCTAATTTTTTTTTTTTTTTTTTGGTATTTTTAGTAGAGATTGGGTTTCATCGTGTTGGCCAGGCTGGTCTCAAATTCCTGACCTCAAGTGATCTGCTCGCCTCTGCCTCCCAAAGTGCTAGGATTACAGGTGTGAGCCACTGTGCCTGGCTGACAAGCATCTTCTTATAAGTTTGAGGAATCATTCCCATTGTCTGCACTTGGTTCACTTTGGAGCCATAAGGCTAGTTAAGCCCCTCTGATGCTTGTTTTATTTTTACTGTACTTCTCATTCATTACTCATTGTGCAAGCACCACAGTCACCATTTTCTAATTTCTGCAGGTACCACCTTTGACATTTTTCCATCGTTTACTTTTCTGCCCATCATTTTTCCCCTGTAGTTTCTTTTTTAAACTTTTTGTATGTGTCTCATTGAATTTCTCTTTCTATAATGAACCAACTTTTTAAAGACCCTTAACCTCGTCACAGAAGTCTGTATCTGTATCCTCATTTCTTCCCCTTAAAATAAAGCTACAAAACATTTAAACTAATCTTTCACAGACCCTTGTTGCCCTTGTAAAGCAGATGGAAACACAGTAACAGGTCTCACTGTAGGTTGGGGAGGACTCTTAGTCTCAGCTGCCCAGCCGCCCCAGTGCCCCTGACCTTATCCCTCAGGGACCTCGGTGGGAGTCAGGGTAATGAAGTCATGCTTTCAGGGAAAACCACTTCTCCTGCATAACATTGGTATCCTTGGGTCTCTTGATAAAGGTGCATGATGACTGTCCCACAGCTACTTGCAGCTGTCCTTGCCACCTCCACATCTCTGTTCTTCCATTCTTCCCTTTTACATGAAAACTTGGCTTCTAAAGCATATTTCTTTCTTCTCGCTCTAAACTGTGAACTTTAGATCAGTGACTCTCTTTGTATCTTTATTTTTCCTTGTGTCTGGCATGTGATACATGAACAAATTGTAGAATGAAAACATGAAATGCTTGTGAACAAAAGTTCTCTGAAAAAGGGATTTGGAGGAAACAGACTTTATTCCAGTGCACCATGACACCCGGCTATTTGCAGCCTTTAGTGTAAAACAAAGGTGCATTCTAGAGAATGAAGAGGAGGCTTGAGTTGTATAACAAAATTTCCCACCCAGGTTTCCAATCAGGTCCATTTGTGCAAATGAAGGATTGAAACTTGCTTAGTTTTGATTGGCCAACACAGCTGAGTTCTGATTGTTGAATGCAATAGGGTTTCTGAAATGTGATATTCATGGAACCCGGAGATCTTGGGTGCTCCTGCCAGCTCCAGCACTAACTATGGAAACTGTTGGACTTTAGGCCTCAGTCATTGCATCTTCTTAAATCTTAATCTTCTCATCTGTGAAATAAGGGAATGATATTTTGTCATCTTTAAGTATTTTTTATTATGCTATGAATTTTAAGATTTTGTACAGGCCGGGCGTGGTGGCTCATGCCTGTAATCCCAGCACTTTGGGAGGCTGAGGTGGGTGGATCCCTTGAGGTCAGGAGTTTGAGACCAGGCTGGCCAACATGGTGAAACCCCGTCTCTACTAAAAACACAAAAATTTCCCAGGTATGGTGGTGCACGCCCATAGTGCCAACTACTCAGGAGGCTGAGGCAGGAGAATCAATTGAACCTGGGAGATAGAGGTTGTAGGGAGCTGAGATTATGCCACTGCACTCCAACCTGGGCATCAGAGCGAGACTGTCTCAAAAAAAAAAAAGAAAGAAAAAGATTTTGTACAAATTGTTTCTTCCATTTGATTTTTGGAAGACAAGAGGGAAAAGCTTCTTTATGTTTTCTATATTATTCAAGTTAATGCTCTAGAAAAGAGTACATCTCTTTATTTAGAAATATGTTTCAAGGAAAAATGACCCATTATATTAAATTTATATTCAGTTTTTATATTAGCATTTCAAGGCTATCTGAAATGAAGACATGGAAATTAATACTATTTTAAATTTTCTTAAGGTATTATTCTTATCACCATTCATATTTTGCAGGATAAAAGCTTTTAAAAATATGTCTGTAGCTTTTATTAACCTGAACAAAGCTAACCAGACAAAAAGAACAAGCTGTAAGAAGGGACTGTTGAGAAAAAAAATACTGTGTGAATTTGCATTAAAACTTAGCTACTTTATTTGGTGACTTGTAAAGTATGGCATTGATATTCCATGACGGCTATGATTTTGGCTTAGATTATAGTTCTGGTCTGCCTTAGAATTTTAAAGCCAAATTAAAAAAAAATAACGAAATAATTTTTTCTCCAAAGCCAATGTAATTCCACGTCATTGCCAAGGCTGGTCTCAGACGCCTTCCTGGGCTCAAGCTATACACCTGCCTAGGCCTCCCAAAGAGCTGGGATTAAAGGGGCAAGTTGCTGCACCTCTTCTCTTTTTTTTTTTTTTTTTTTTTGAGATGGAGTCTCACTCTGTCGCCTGAGCTGGAGTGCAGTGGTGCGATCTTGGTTCACTGCAACTTCCATCTCCCTGGTTCAAGCAATTCCCTGCCTCAGCCTCTCGAGTGGCTGGGATTACAGGTGCATGCCACCATGCCCGGCTAATTTTTTTGTATTTTTAGTAGAGTTGGGTTTCACCATGTTGGCCAGACTGGTCTCGAACTCCTGACCTTAGGCAACCCACCCGCCTTGGCCTCCCAAAGTGCTGGGATTTCAGGTGTGCGCCACTGCGCCCAACCTTCTCTTTTTTTAAAAACTAATTTCAACTTTTATTTTAGATTCAGTGGGTACATGTGCAGGTTTGTTACATGGGTGTATTAGTTCATTCTCACGCTACAAATAAAGACATACCTGAGACTGGGTAATTTATTAAAAAAAGAGGTTTAATTGACTCAGTTCTGCATGGCTGAGAAAGCCTCAGGAAACTTACAATCATGGCAGAAGACACCTCTTTACAGGGGAGCAAGAGGCAGAATGAGAGCTGAGCAAATGGGAAAGCCCCTTATAAACCATCAGATCTCATGAGAACTTACTATCATGAGAATAGCATGAGGGAAACGACCCCTATGATTCAATTGCCTCCCACTGGGCTCCTTCCATGATATGTGGGTATTACGGGAACTACAATTCAAGATGAGATTTGGGTGGGGACACAACCAAACCATATCAATGGTATAGTGTGTGAATTACTTAATCATGCACATCAATTTTTCTTTTAATTTTTTGGTGTTCTTATTCCCTTAAAATAAGCTTTCGCCTATTTCATGTCACGAGAACATTGTCCCTGAGTTGTTATATATTGGCTGTACTGTTTTCAAGTATTCTGCATAACTAATTACGTAGTGGTTATTACCCTGATTAAGTGCTATGTTAAGTGCTAACCACAGTTTTTATTGTCATAGTATCATTGGTTCTTTGTTTTTACCTATTATTTTTGATCCTATAGAAATGTTTGTACACCTCTATAAAACTGTAATGTTTTATATTCAGTTGGATTATCTCACACTTTGACACTGCTGCATCCACTGTCATCAACTATCATTTTGAAATCTACCCTCATTTATTCTCAGCCAGACAACTTGCATTTCAGAGATTTGATGGGCATTGCCAGAATCTCAGATTCAGTGTGTCCTATGTTAATTTATTACCTTCTGTCCCAATACTCAGCTCTGATAACCAGTGGAACAACTATTTCTTTGTTTTTTTTTTTTTTCTCTCTCTGTTTTCTTAAGCTGTGGATTAGCAAACTATTAGCAAACTATGGCCTGCTGCCTGTTTTTGTAAATAAAGTTTTATTAATATTAGACGGCCATTCATGTAAGTATTGTCTATGGCTGCTTTTGCACTAAGGTGGCAGAATTTAAGAAGTTGCAACAGAGACCTTATGACCAGCAAAGCTAAAAGTATTTACTTTTGGGCCCTTTATAGAAAAGTTTGCTGACCCCTACTTTAGACTAAAACTTTGGCGTTACCTTTGATTCCTCCTTTGGTATTTTTCAAGTATATTTTAGCAAGAGAAATAATCTCCATTTCTGTAATCATCATCATCTTTTTAAAAATCTTCCGGCCGGGCGTGGTGGCTCACGCCTGTAATCCCAGCACTTTGGGAGGTCGAGGTGGGCGGATTACGAGGTCAGGAGATCGAGACCATCCTGGCTAACACGGTGAAACCCCGTCTCTACTAAAAATACAAAAAAAATTAGCCGGGCCTGGTGGCAGGCACTTGTAGTCCCAGCTACTCAGGAGGCTGAGGCAGGAGAATGGCGTGAACCCGGGAGGTGGAGCTTGCAGTGAGCCAAGATAGCGCCACTGCACTCCAGCCTGGGCCACAGAGCGAGACTCCACCCCCCCCCCCCCAAAAAAAACAATTCTTCCACATGCGTTCTGGTTCTCTGATCCTTTTGCCTAGGGTATTAAATTAATTTCCTCACCTCCTGGCTTCTTTTCCCCTTCTATTTAGGGCAAACAGAAGGGGAATGTCAATGTCAAATGTATTGACATTTTACACTATGTCACCAGTGTTATGTTCTCAAAGTTCCACTCTGCCACCAAAACTTAAGAGATTTCCATATCGCCCACAAAATTAGAAACTCTTGAGCCTCTTAAGATCCTTTCTACAGAAAGAATAAGGCCTCTCATTCTCCCATATACAGAAATTATTTCTATTAATATAATGAAATACTTTCCCCCTCCTTGTCTTTGTTCATGCTCTAACAACTGCCCTGAGCTTTCTCTGCCTCCACCTCCATTTTTCCTATTCCTGTCTTGCCAATAAAATCCTCCTAGATTTCTTCATGAAGCTTTTTCCTGTGTTTTCCTTTCTGCATATTCTTTTTGCCTTCGTGGTATGTTAGCTGTCCATCTCTCTGTCACCAAGGACACCTTACTCAATGCTGTGTTTTTTATGTTCTTTTATATTTTAAATATTATAAACCGTAAGCTTGTTGGGTGCAAGGCACTTGTCTTCTTCATTACCGTGTTCTCTTAAACACTCAGCGTAATAATGTCTTAGATATGCTTAATGAGTAATTGAATAGCATTTTAGGAAGCAGGCTTTTTAAATTTGGATTTAATTATTAGTCATCTCAACGTCTCTCTTGGATGTTTGGCAGCGATTCTAGGTGTTATAATGAAAGTTCTTGAAGAAACTTGATGTTAACGTCTTTGTATACATGGCTAATGAAAATGGAAAGATTTTTTTGTTTGATAAGGTATTTCACATTTAATACAAGAAAAGTATTTATATGCAATGATGTGCTTGGTACTGATAAAAATTAAAACCAGGCGGCAGAGCCAGGCAATAATTCTCTTGGATGTGTTACGCAATCTACCAAAGTCAGATTTGTTTTTATTTCGTTAACAAGCTTTTTCAAGATTCCAAGAAGAAAAATTATACCAAAGTGTTCTAAGAAGCTATTGAAATGAAATGCAGGTGCTGTTAAAATAGTATTTTGTACTCTGTCTATTCATTTATTTAATCATTCTCTCTGTACTTCCCAGAAAATTTTGATGTGGCTGTTTATCACAAAGAGCCCAATTTTTTGTTGGCATCTAGTTCTGAATTTGTACTCTTGAAAAAGTTGACAAAGACAAAGAAGTGTGCCACGTTTAGAGACCTTTCACTTTATAGTAGTATAGTTTAATGTCACACCTACAGAAACTGAGCTGCTAATACCCTTACCTTTCTCAGCTGGTTTCAGAAACCTAGAGGTTGCTTGTAGTGGTGGGAGGAGGGACCCAATTTGGTACATAATACGCAGTGCCCAAAGACTCAGCAATAAAAGTGAACAAAGCATCAAAACACACTCCAAAACCCATACACATGCAAAAGAATTAAAGACTTGAAAATTTAATTTTAAGATGGGCAAAGGATTTGAGTAGTTTCTAGGAGAGGATATAAGTTCTGCTTTATTCACTACTGTCTTCTAGCACAAAATAAATGTTTGCTATATATATGCATACCCGAATGAATAACGTCACATCAAAACATATTGCTAGCACCCTCTTGAGTAAAGAAATGCTTAAAAAATAGCCATATATGTATACTTTTGAACCAGTATTTCTACTTCTTAGTTGTTTTTTTTTTTTTTTTTTGATACACGGTCTTGCTCTGTTGCCCAGGCTAGAGTACAGTGGCGCCATCATCATCAGTGGTGCTCACCACAACCTTGAACTCCTGGGGCTTCAGTGCTCCTCCTGGCTCAGCCTCCAGAGTAGCTGGGACTACAGACATGCCCCACCATGCCTGGCTAATTTGTTTATTTTTAGTAGAGACAAGGTCTCGCGATGTTGCCCAGGCTGGTTTCAAACTCCTGGGCTCAAGTGATCCTCCCGCCTTGGCCTCCCAAAGTGTTGGGATTACAGGGGTGAACCACTGCACCCAGTTACTTAGAATTTATACTAAGGAAATAATTACACGACAGAGTGGGGATTTCACATGTAGGTTTCTGTAATCCAGAAATATTTTCTCAAATATTCAAATATGTTTGTATGTACAAAGCACCAGCTTGTTTTCCCATATATGCTTGCATATGTGAGGGATAGTCTTGTGCCTGGAAGTAAGCATATGCAGTCAACTGTAGCATGTCTCTAGGGAGCAGGACTGAGGAGACAGGGGAATTACTAGCATGTGGGGTATTATACCTTTTATTTACTCTTCTCCGTTTCAATTTTTTCAAAGTGTTATTTTACTTTTATATTGGTCAAAAGACTAGGAAATAGTCTATTAAGTTTTAGGCATATTTTCTTTAACATTTAAAATAAGTAACCTACTTAGAGAGTTAGCTTGCCTATCTGGAAAATGTAGTTTTCAAGAATGATTCATATCCTTGGGAATAAAGTAAAAAATAATGATTTTTTTTTGTTTTATAATGAGACGGTAATGAATGGCATTATCAGATTGGACTGCTGTTGTGTTCTTTAATGCTACGATAAATAGACATATTGTACAGAAGTTTTATTATGTGTTCTTTAACCAGTGGTAAGAAAATCCTGTTTCATGTGAGATAGGCCTATTATTATTTGGAGAACTAATATGCACTAACAACAGTTACCAAGAGTATACCCATGAGCAAAGGAATTCACATTGTTTTCTCTTCAATCTTTTAGAAAAGCTCAAGAGGAGAACAAGAAAATTGTAGTGGCTGGTTGCGTTCCTCAAGCCCAGCCTCGCCAGGACTACCTTAAGGGACTGAGTATCATTGGGGTAAGCCTGTACCTGATGCAAAAAGAGAAAATCTTCTATTGTTAACACCTGTAATAGCCCCACATTTTATTTTCTATTTGTAGGTTATTTATAAGCTATGTTACACTTATGGCTGTCCTAAACATATTTTCCTTATTGTCCCTGAAATTGTCATTTCTGTGTAACTTTTTCACCTTAGCACAAAAACGTGTGTTAGTTTCTCTCAAAGAAAGAGCAACACAATAAAAAGCCATAGTGTGGAATTTACATCCTTTAATAACCCGGTCTTTGGCTGTCTATTACCATCACTTTCCAAGTCATTACAGTTTTTCCACCTCACTCAGCTACTTGCTTTTCACCCCCTAGTACGTCAGTGCCTTTTTTCAAATGCCCCTCCTCCCTTATACCTACCACCACAAGTCTCAGCTCCAACAATACAACATTCTGTAAAGCCTTTTCTGCCTACTCTGTGTAGTCCTCCATAATTTTCTCTAGTTTCTCTTTGCTTACTGTGCAGTTACCTGTCATATAATTCTTTGAATAAAGCCCATCTGTCTATTTAAATTGTTAGCCTCATGAGAATAGTTTTTCAATCTTTTTTTAAAACTCTCACCATGTTTCTCTAGCCTTTCCCGTGATACCTGGCACATAGTAGGCACTCAATAAGTGTTTGTTGATTGCCTGAAAAAAATCTTCCCATTGTATTTCTGTTAGCATACTTTTTTTTTGGTGGGGGGGTGGGCAGTCAGCTCTGTGAAGTAAGGAGACTACTGTCTATTCTCTCTCTCTTGTTCTTTGTAGTCAATTACTCTTTACAAAATGCCCTGAAGTAGCTGATATTCAGTCAATATTGGTTGATCAAATGATGGTGCTTCTTCCTTCCCAATATTCTGCTGAAGCTGTAGGTGATAAGCTCAGCAATGTTGTTTGTTTAAAAAGGCTACATTAATTTAAAAAAATGTGTAAAAACATCATAAGCTCATAGAAGAAGTTTACATGATTAATTGGCATCTGCTTTGAACTTTATGATAGATTTTTCCTTATTTGATATACTACTGACAGGTTCTTGTATCATGTTCTCAGTGTAATGAACTTGTTTTCTGCTGTGAAGTCCTTACCCCACTAGCAAATTTAATAATCTTTGAACAAACATTCTCACTTTCTACAAACAGAACCTGAATGTTTGGTAACTTTAGTTTGTTTTCACCATTTGTCTGTTTGCATTTTGATTTCTCTTGGTTTAAGGAATGAAATGAATATGGGACTCCCGAGTTATCTTTTCATGTCAGACCAACTTTCTCTATAAACATAATCCTGCTGTGGTAGGGAAATAGGAAACTAGTTGGAAGTCTTTTTTAGAGATGGAATGTGGTAAAAACTTGGAGTTGATCTTAGATTTCATCTCAAGGAATTAAGTTAGAGAATAGCAGAATTTCTCTAGTATGGCAAAAGGCTCTTCTCTGCATACATTATGGCAACATTTTTTAAAACTCCATTGTGTGCAGGGAAAAGCATATGTTAGGATGTACAGGAGATTCTCCAGATACAGTGTAAGGGAGGACACTCAGTGCCATTAATGTGAGTTCATTTGCCAATGTCACAGCTTTGTGTCGGTCCAGTTTTCAGGGCTGACATAAAGCTGTGACACTGGCAGATAAACATTTTTTTTTCTATTTAATCCTGGACCTTTGTTGTTCTGTGGTTAACATTCATTTTCTTTAAACTTCTATTTTAAGTTCAGGGGTACATGCACAGGTTTGTTATACAGGTTAAACACGCATCTGTTGTACAGGTTATTTTTATCACCTAGGTACTAAGCCTTTTACTCATTAGTTATTTTTCCTCATCCTCTACCTCTTCCCACTCACTACCCTCCAGTAGGCCCCTGTGTGGTGTTACCCCAGTGTGTCCATGTATTCTTATCATGTAGCTCCCACTTAAAAGTGAAAATATATGGTATTTGGTTTTCTGCTCCTGCGTTAGTTTGCTAAGGATAATGGCCTCCAGCTCCATCCATAGTCCTACAAAAGACATGCTCTTGTTTTTTTTTATGGCTGCATAGTATTCCATAGTGTTTATGTACCACATTTTCTTTATCCAATATGTCATTGTAGGTTGATTCCATGTCTTTGCTATTGTGAATAGTGCTGCAGTGAATATTCACATGCATGTGTTTTTATGGTAGAATGATTTATATTACTCTGGGTATATACCCAGTAATTAGATTGCTGGGTCAAATGGTAGTTTTGCTTTTAGCTCTCTGAGGAGTTGCCACACTGCTTTCCATAATGGTTGAACTAATTTACCCTCCCACCAACAGCGTGTAAGTGTTCCCTTTTCTCCACAGTCTTGCCAGCATCTGTTATTTTTTGACATTTTGATAATAGCCATTCTGACTGGCATGAGGTAGTATCTCATTGAGGTTTTGATTTTCATTTCTCTAACAATCAGTGACACTGAGCTTTTTTTCATATGCTTGTTAGCCGCATGTATGTCTTCTTTTGAAAAGTGTCTGTTCATGTCCTTTGCCCACTTTTTAATAGGGCTGTTTGTTTTTTCTCTTGTAAATTTGTTTATGTTCCTTATAGATGCTGGATATTAGACCTTTGTCAGATGTATGGTTTGCAAACATTTTGTGCCATTCTGTAGGTTGTCTGTTTACTCTGTTGAGAGTTTCTTTTGCTGTTTTGTTTTGTCATATAGTCCCATTTTGTTACCACTAGTAGTCTTTAGGTTTATCTTATTTTGTTCATTTACAATTGGAGAAATAAGAACACATTTTGAAAAGTGAGTAGAAATAAAATCTATATTTCTATCACCATAATGCATTTATAATTTTGCTTATCTTCTTCAGACTTAACCTTTGCATCTTTTACTTAATTGTAATCTCAAAACTATTTTGTATTCTTATTTCTCGATGTTATTTCATGAGTTTTTTAACTATTTTAAGTGTGGCATTAGTGTTCTATTGAAGGATATAACGTAATTTACCTATTTCTTAATTATTGTATTTAAGAATTTTCTAGTTTTTAGGAAATATACATAATACATTAATGCTCTCACTGGTCTTTTAAATTTTTTAAATTTAAAATTGGTATATTTTGAAAAGTTTCTGAAAGTGGGGTCACACTATCATTAACATTTCAGAGGTGTAATTTAATTATATATTTACCAGCATTAAATATTATTAAAGTATAAGATTATTATTTGCTAATATCATTTTGTAGAGCATTTTTTTCTGTGGCAGGTATATTACATTTTATTTATCATCACTGACTTTTTATATATGAAAATTATGTCCACATAACTGAAAATTTTGAAAACAAATTACAAATTAGGAAACAAAATTATCTAAATTTTATCCTTAGAGAGACCTACTTTTGAATAGAATTGTTCTGTAGAATTGCTATAAAACTAGAAACCTTCTCAAATATAGTGAGTTACAGTGAAATAAAGAAATGAATTATATTTTATACAAAGAGAAAACAATTCTGAAGTCCAAAAAGAATAGCTCTTTAAATTCAGTGGCGGGAAACTATTTTTAGCAGGAAGTTTAGAATTATATTGCGTGATTGAGTAAAGAATGCTATTCCTTCACAAAATTTCTATGATGGGAGGATGTTAATAGAGTTGGAAGGAAGAACAACTGTAACTGCATTCTTTGCTTTTACCTTCTGCTAGCCTTTATCTGTGTCACCTTACAGTACAGGAAGAATGTGTCAATTCTATTGACCAGGCAGTTAAAATAAAAAACTTCCATGAGGTGGGATCATTGGGTGAGCAAGCTGCTTATTGTACATCTGAGTTAAAGGACTTTTATTGTACTTACCCATGTTTGAAAGTGCTCATAGCATATTGAAAATGCTCATAGCATAGGCATTTAAGAAGATATTAATAGATAAAGAGAGAAATTACTACCATCATAACATGCTAGTTTCCATCAATATAAGCCTGTAGGAATGGGGCATTTAGTTTAGTAATCAAAACAAGGCAGTGTGGTGAGAACACGTGGTAAGCAGTTTTTTGACCTCTGGGCCTTTTATTATCATCTGTCCCACTCTCTCCTGAAATCACCTAGTTGTGATTAATATTATTTGTGTGATGGTGCGTGGAAAGAAAATAACAACATCGAAACCAGAAATAAAGCCTGCCATCCTCTGGGTCCAGATGCACTGGCTTTGGTGGCTGTAACCTCTGCACTTCTCCCATCTTGGAGCAAAAATCTGTGCACAAACCTGTCTAATTTCTTCACAATAGAAGCGGAGAGAGAACAGATTTGAAAACATATATGTCTTGAATAAAAAGTTTTAGCCAAAGCCTTTTTCACAAGATAAGAAACTATCTTAGCATGAAGTGAAGTTTAAGTTTTATATCTAGATGATGTACATTTCTGAGTGACCAGTATAGAATCAATATCTTTTTGTCTGTTTTCAGGATCTTGAAACATTTTACCTTACAGTTAAAAATTCCCTTTCTCTTTTAACAAATATAGTTAATCATCTACCTTAGAGTTTTCATGCAGTGCCATTTTTATTACTCTTATTTGTTTATGTCATTTATGTTAGCTGTAGATAGTTTCATATCTTGTGAATATATCTGTTTGAATGTTTCTGTTTTTCTTTTAGGCTAATTTGTTGGCAGAAAGTTTCTTTTAGATTAGTTAACCAGAACATAGGATGTTCTCTTAACATTTGCAGTAAAAAAAGAGTAGTAGACTTCAGGCATCAGAAAGCCTAGCTTCAAATCCTAGACCTGCCATATCATTATTTATTTGGTTCAGCAAGTACTTACTGAGTGCCTACTGTGTGCTTGGTGTACTGTTCCTTGCACAGTACTATGCAGGCACTGGGAATGCAGCAGTATATAAAATTGTCCCAGATCCCTGTCCTCACTGAGCTTATGTTCTGGTTCTTAGGGAGAGAATTCTGGTTTGAGTCCAGAACTTCTCCAGCTTCCTGGAGAATCTAGTCAGATGGGTCCCTAGACCACAGTGAGATCAATTAGCTGGGAATTTCTCTTTAAGGCTCAGATGGAAATGCCCTTGGTGTCTGCTGGTTGTGAGTTGTGTTAGGGAGAGATGAGTGAAACAATATTTATTTACTGAGTTCTTCTTCCTAAGGTAGTGTTATTTATCAGTTATTACAGTATCCATTGTTAACAGGAATAACATTTATTAGGAAGTTAGGCTCTCATTCTATTACTAGAAAGTGTGTTTATGAAATTGTGTGCTTTGTGTAGTTTTTCTGTGTTAATAACATGGACCGCATTTGAAGTTATTCTTGGTGTTAATTCACTGGACTGATCATTGTAACTAATTATAGTTCTAGAAATTCTAAATAAACTGCAAATTAATAGGTTGTAAAATGTTAAAACATGCAATTCACAATGGAATATACAATTTGATATTGAAAATTTGTAAATGACAAGACTTCCTCATGTGCCAGCTGTGAGCCCTGCAGGCAGGTGAACATTTTCTTTGGCGAGCCGAACAGAAATGTGGTTTAACACAGGTGTCCACTTATCTCAGGGACTATTACCAGGTTGATTTGCAGTGGTTAAACGTCTTTTCAGGCAGGCTGCTCTAATCTCGAAAAGTGAAACAGGATTGACTTTTGACTATTTCAAATGCGAGCACTTTAATTTTGAAAATTATGTGTACAGTTAAAGCTGCATTTGAACGGCTAAATTTGCAAATATTTCCATCGTACACCATGTTGCAAAAGGTAAACAGATTCACAAAGTGGAGCAGTGTCGCAGTAACAGTGGGGTCAGTATTGAGGGCAAGGCTTGAGGAACTCTCTCCTTCTCCTGTTTGCCCCTACTTCGAACATTTCTTCTTGCCATGTTCTATTTTTTTACCTTCCGTTGTCTAAAAGGTAGTATTGTGAGAGAATGACATGTAAATTTAAACATCCATTTATGTTTTTCCCTTCCTTGACCTGTTGGTTTCACTTTTTTTGGCATCTTCTAATCTCACCTGTATTCATACATGTTTCACCTATTGAATGATTAAAATGTAGTATATCATAGTGATTAAGAGTATGGATTCAGGAACTAGATTGCATGGGTTCATATCCCTGCAACACTGTTTCTTAGCTGCATGACCTTGTACAAGTTACTTAACCTCTTTGTACCTCAGTTTCTTCCACTGTTAAGTGGTGATAATAATAGAACCTGACTGAGTTTTTTAAGGGTTAAATCAATTAATATGGCCGGGTGCAGTGGCTCACGCCTGTAATCCCAGCACTTTGTGAGGCTGAGGCGGGTGGATCACTTGAGGTCAGGAGTTTGAGACCAGCCTGACGAACATGGTGAAACCCTGTCTCTCCTTAAAAAAAAAAAAAAAACAACAAAACACAATTAATACATGTAATTGTGCTTAGCACGGAGCCTGGCACATAGTGCTGTGTATTTGCTGTTTTTTAAAAAATTAACTAATGTACTTAGTAGTAGAATGAACATTGAGCACAACTATGTGCCTGGAACTAAACCATTTGCTGGAGATACTGAGCTGAATACAACATATATTCTCCCTAAAGACCATGAAATCTGAAGAGAGGTGCAAATCCTTGTGATTAATCTGCATAGGGAGAAGGGCTGTGGGCACACAGAGGATGCAGCCATGCTTTACATAGGCCTCTGATATTAAGTAGTGGTTTAATGAGTGGAGAAAGGAAAAAGGACTTTCAATCAGAAACAACAATATAAGAGTAGGCACCTGTGTGTAAGATGCCTGGAGGGGAATAGGATCATCAAGGAGTGAGTGGAGTGGGGAATGTTAAGAAGTGTAGTGCGGAGTTGTGCAGATGAGTGATGAGTACAATAGTGAGGGTGGAGAGAAGGAAGGGGGTTGCACTCAGTGAACCACAGGACAGGGTGAAACACTGTGTTGGGGCAGCGGGGGAGGATAGCATGAACAGGTGAAGGCAAGAAGCAGTATAATGTACTGGTTGTCTCTTCATGCCCTTTGTTCATTATCTGTCTGTTTTTTTCTTGTATGTTCATGATATCAGTTTTTTCTTATTTGAATCACATTTATTGAGGTGTAGTTAACAGTTAAATTCACTTTTGATGAATTTGGACAGTCACCACATAGTTTCCATTGTGCTAAAAAGTTATCTTATGCCCTCTCGTATTCAACCATGTCTACTCTTCCCATGCCACCAGTCCTTGGCAACCATTGATGAGATCTCTGTTCCTATAGTTTTGTCTTTTTGAGAATGTAATATAAATGAATATATTATTTGTGTTTTTTTTCTTTTCCTTAGCACAGTGCCTTCATCCATGTTGTTTCATTTATCATCCATGTTGTTTCATTTATCAGCAGTTGTTACTTTTTAGTGCCTAGAATTATTTCACTGTGCGGGTGGACCACAGTTCATCTCTTCACCAGTTGATGGATATGTGTGTTGTTTTCAGCTAAAGGCTATTACGAATAAAGCTTCCATAAACATTCATCCACAGGTCTTTGTGTAGATACATGTTTTTATTTTTCTGGGGTAAATAAATACCTGGGATTGCCAGGTCATATGGTAAGCATCTCTTTTGCCTTTTAAGAAGCTGCCATTGTTTTCCAAAGTGGCTATTCCATTTTGCATTTCTATCACCAGTCCCAGCTGCTTCACATCTTAATCAGTACTTAGTATTGTCAATTTTTAAAAAAATTTGACAATTCTACTAGGTGTGTTAGTGATGTCTCATTGTAGTTTTAATTTGCTTTTCTCTGTTGACTAATGATGTTGAGCATATTTTCATGTGCTTCTTTGCCATCTATATATCTTCGGTAAGGTATTCAAATCTCCTATAGGACCTATGTCCAGGAGATATAATGACTCCAACTAAATAGTAAGAAATCAACCTGTTTTAACATGGAGAAAATATTTGTCAGTCTTTTTTTTCTTTCTTAATTTTTAAAATTTATTTTAAAGAGATATGAGATTCACTTTGTTGCCCAGGCTGATCTCAAACTCTTGGGCTCAGATCCTCCTGCCTTGGCCTCCCAAAATGCTAAGATTATAGGCGATCATTAAAAAAAAAAAATGCCCTCTCATATTCAACCATTGTATCTCATTAATATATATTTTTAAAAATAAATTTTGTTGTACATATTTGTAGTTTGTAACATGATGTTTGGGATACATATATAATGAAGCAGATTTATATATCAGTCATCTCAGATTTACTATTTTTATGTCAAGAGCAGCCAAAATCTGCTTATTTAGCACAATCCCTAACCCATTTCCAGCTCTCCCTCCCTTGCCTCTGGTAACCACTGTTTTTCAATTATTTCTGTGTATTTGAGCTTTTCCTTTTTTTATCCCACACATATCTAAGATCATGCATTATTTTTCTTTCTGTGTTTGTCTTATTTCACTTAGCATAATGTCCTCCATGTCTTTCCATGTTGTGGCAAGTGGCAGGATTTCCTCCTTTTTAAAGGCTGAATAATATTCCATTGTATAGATACACCACAAGGCACTTAGGTTATTTTCAATCTGGGATGTTGTGAATAATGCTGCAATGAATATTGGAGTAGAGATACCTTTATGAGGTAGGGATTTCATCTCCTTTTGGTATATACACAGAAGAGGGGTTGCTGGCTCATATTTGTCATTTTTTATTGTGTTTTAAAATTTTGATATAGTTAGAAACATAGAGTTTTGGAGGGTGGGTGGGTAATTTGTAATGTGGTTTCAACATTTGAAAGCTATGTTCCCCAAGGGAACATGTCTGATAAAGTGTCTAATGTTTTCTCTGTCTCTCTCACCTTTTTTTAAAATACGAAAAGGATTTATCCAACTGTCAATCCATTTGTGTGTTACTGTGATGGACACTTATTGATAGGCTCTGTAGAGCCATGGATTTTATTATTATTTTACATATTTATATATACTGTACATTTACCTTCTCTGCCTAGTACAGTGTCTAGCTTAATATTTTTTGAGTGAGTATTAAATTATAAGATATGGATTTAACTTTAATTTTTTTCATATTGTTCCTAGTTATTCCAGCAGCATTTGTTTAAAAATTTTTCCTTTTTCCTTTTGCTAACTCTATCATATGTTTATGTGTTCCTTCCTCTCCCCTCCCCTTCCTTCCTTTCCCCTCTCCTCTTTTTTCTTTCCTTCTCTTTCTTTTGAGGCAAGGTCTTACTCTGTCCCTGAGGATGGAGTGTGATGGTGCACTCATAGCTCACTGTAGCCTTGACCTTCTGGGCTCAAGCAGTCCTCCCACCTCAGCCTCCCAAGTAGCTGAAACTATAAGCACATGCCACCATGCTGAGCTCATTTTTAAATTTTTTGTAGAGATGGAGTTTTGCCATGTTGCCCAGCCTTGTCTCGACCTCCTTGGCTCAAGGGATCCTCCTGACTCAGCCTCCCAAAATACTGGGATTACAGGCATGAGCCACTGCGCCCAGCCCATGTTTATTTCTTAATTAGTATATTAGTTTTCTTTGCTGCTCTAACAGAGTATCACAAATGTAGTAGTTTATTTTTATTTATTTATCTTTATTTTCTTTTTTTTAATTAAATAGAAACAGGTTCTCACTATGTTGCCAAGGCTGGTTTCAAACTCCTGGACTTAAGCAATCATCCCACATTGGTCTCCCAAAGTGATGGGATTACAGGCGTGTGCCTCTACAGTCGGCTAAACGTAGTAGTTTAAAACAACACATATTGTGTTATCTTGCAGTTTTGGAGGTCAGAAGTTGGATGTGGGTTTTACTGGACTAATATAAAGGTATTAGCAGGACAGCATGTTTTTCTGGAGGCTCTAGGGTAGAGGCTATTTCCTTGCCTTTTCCAGCTGCTATAAGTTGCCGTGTTCCTTGGTTTGTGGGCCTTTCCTCCATCTTGAAAGCCAGCAACGCTGTCTCTTCCCCACACTTGTTCTGTCATTGCTTCATTCTGCCCACAGGTGGAAAAGGTTCTCAGGTTCTTTTGACACTCATGTGGTTACATTGGGCCTACCTGGATAATCCATGTTAATCTTATCTCAGTTCCCTAATCTTGATCACATCCAGAAAGTTCTGTTTGCCATGTGAAGTAACATATTCACAGGTTCAAAGATTAGGACTTGGATGTCTTTGGGAGATTATTATTCTGCCTTTTATGTATAACAGAAGTTATGTTTTGGCTTCCCTGGGCTGCATTGGAAGAAGAAGAATTGTCTTAGGCCACACCTAACATACGCTAACACTAACACTAACAATAGCTGATGAGCTAAAAAAAATCGCCAAAAAAAATCTAATAACGTTTTAAGAAAGTTTATGAGTTTGTGTTGGGCCACATTCAAAGCTGTCCTGGGCCACATGGGGCCCAGAGGCCATGGGTTGCACAAGCCTGATGTATAAAATTGTTTATTAATTGGTATTTTACATCTCTAATGTGTATTTGTTTTAGTTATAATATTACTCTGTGTTTAACTTTAGTATCACTTTTTAAATGATCTTTTAATTTGTAACATGTTCTGTTATTTAATAGGAGTATTCTGATGTCCCAAACAATGTTTCTGTGTGTGATTGAGCTTAGCCTGTTGAATTTTGTTTTTATTGCTGAAGGGGGTTTGTGCCTCCTTTACCCCTCACCCCTACAGAAAGTTTAATAGGTATTTTAGTTGCATTTAAGAGGAAGAGAGGTTCCTGGTACCGATCCTCATTTTACTGGCAACCTTCTAGCCGGGCTTCATCTTTCAATTAGTTGTTTTTATCTCCAACTCAGTATTAGTCACTCACTGGTACCATTCAGGTGAAATATGCCTTCAGTGTTATGAGGAGTGTACTGTCACATAACTTCTGTTGAAAGGGCTATTTCTACCTTTGGGGAAGAATCTTTTTGAATGAAGAGATTAAAGTGAAAATATACTGGGAGATGAGTATTAAAGTTAAATCACACATAACATCAAATGCTCTTTTGTGTTACACTGCAAACTTGCTCACAGGCTTGTGAGTTCAAGAAAAATCTTCTCATAGTGTTGAAACACATTAAGCTAGCTTAGTGACTGCTGTCAGCTTCCCCACATTTAAGGGATTTGGAAATTGAGCCTCCCCCATTACTATGTAAGGTAGGGACTTGGCTTAATAGAGAAGTTAATATTGAACTTTGACTTGTCAGATGCTGATTATTCAGTCAAACTTCCTTATGGTAAAGGGGAAACATCTGAACATATATTTGATGGAAAAGACTTCATATGTATAGTTCTTAATGGAGATGGAAAGAAGGGCATTTCTTTCCTTTTTTATTGTATATATTTAAGATGTACAATGTTGTTATATATACATAGTGAAATGATTACTAGAGTCAAGCAAAATAACTTATCCATCTCCTTCTGTAGTTACTTTTTATGTTTGTGTGTAGTAAGAGCACCTAATATCTACTCTTAGCAGATTTTCAGTATACAATATTAAATATAGCCCTGATGATGTAATTAGATCTCTAGACTTGTCCTACATAACTGCAACTTTGTACCCTTTGATCTACTTCACATTTTTCTCCTCCTCCCCACTCCGGTAATCCCCAGGCTACTCCCCGTTTCTCTGTATTTGACTTGTTTTAAGTAAAGATTTTACACACAATTGAAATCATGCATTTTTTTTTTCCCTGTGACTGGCTTAGTTTACTTAGCATAATGTCCTCCAGGTTCATCAGTGTTGTCACAAATGACTGGATATCCTTTTAAAAATGTTGAATGATATTCCATTACTTAAATATACCACAATTATTTTATTCATTCATCCATCGATGGATACTTAGGTTTTTTTCACCTCTTGGTTATTGTGTATAATGCTGCATTGAACTTGAGAGCACGGATATCTCTACAGAGTGCTGATTTCATTTCCTTTGGATATATAAAGATTGCTGGATCATATGGTAGTTCTGTTTTTAAGTCTTTGAGGAATCTTCATACTGTTTTCCATAACGGTTGTACCAGTTTACTTTCCTACCAACAGTGTGTAAGGGTTCTCTCTTCTCTACTTCCTCTCTGACACTCGTTATTTATTGTCTCTTTGGCATGGCCATCCTCAGTGAGGTGATAGCTCATTATGGTTTTGATTTGTCTTTCCCTAATCATTATGATGTTGACCACCTTTTTATATATGTTTTCATTGGCCATTTGTATGTTTCCTTTGGAAAAATGTCTATTCAGGTCCTTTGCCCATTTTTAAATAAGGTTATTTAATTATTTTGCCATTGAGTTGTATGAATTCCTTGTATATTTTGGATGTGAACCCGTTATCAGGTATATGGTTTGCAGATATTTTCTCCCAATCCGTAGGCTTCCTTTTCATTCAGTGGATTGCTTCCCTTGCTGTGCAGAAGCATTTTAGCTTGATGTAGTCCCATTTGTTTATTTTTGCTTTTTGTTGCCTGAGCTTTTGGTGTAATATCCAAAAAATCAGTGCCAAGGCCAATGTCAAGGATCTTTTTCCCTATGTTTAAGGAGAGAAGAGTTTCCTCCCAGGAATTTTACAGTGTCAGGTCTTACATTTAGACCTATAATCTGGAGCTGATTTTTATGTATGGTGTAGTATACAGATTCGATGCAGTTTCTATCAAAATTCCAATGACATTGTTTGCAAATATAGAAAAACAGTTCTAAAATTTGTATGAAATCACAGGAGACTCTGAATAGCCAAAACAGTCTTGAAAAAGAAAAAGTTGGAGACATAACACTTTCTGATTTAAAATTACAGTCTAAAGCTATTGTGGCTAGCAGTGGTTTGTGCCTGTAATTGCAGCAACTCAAGAGGCTGAAGTGAGAGGATCTCTTGAGGCCGAGAATTTGAGATAAGCCTGGGCAACATACTGAAACCTTGTCTCTAAAATAATAATAACGATAATAATAACAGTAACAAAAATTAGCCTGGCATGATGGCATACTCCTGTAGTTCCAGCTACTTGGGAGGCTGAGGCAGGAGGGTTGCTTGAGCCGAGGAGTTCCAGGCTGTGGAGAGTTCCAGGCTGTGGCGAGTTGTTGTGATTGTGCCACTGCACTCCAGCTTCAGCTTGGGAAAGAGAGCAAGACTCTGTTTCTAAAAAAAAAAAAAAAAGCTATAGTAATCAAAACAGTATGGTACTGGCATAAAAACAGACATATAGACGAATGGGGACAGAACAGAGAGCCTAGAGATAAAGCCAAGCGTACCAAGGATATGCACTCAACTAAAGTTTTTTCAACAAGCCCACCAAGAAGACACAATGGGGAAAGGATAATCTCTTTATGGTGTTGGGAAAACTGGGGAGCCACATGCAAAAGAATGAAACTGGACCTGGATGTCACTTTTTCCTTTTACAGATCAGTGGAGTTTTCAGGTAGTTTTAAAGTTTTGGTTGTGGTATTTTTTAATTGGAATTAAAATGACATTGTCTTTTTATTTATTTATATACAATCAAAATTAAGACAGCTAATAAGAAAGTACTTTGCATGTATGTTTATATATAATATTATATATAATATAATTATATAATATATAATATATAATTATATAATTATATATAATCATATATAATATAATTATATATAATATATAATTATATATATAATATTAATTATATGTATAATGTATACATATAAACATACATGCAAAGTACTTTCTTTTTAGCTGTCTTAATTTTGATTGTATATAAATAAATAAAAAGACAATGTCATTTTAATTCCAATTAAAAAATATCACAACCAAAACTTTAAAACATATATATAATATATAATATATAATATATATTATATATTATATTTTATATATATTATATATTATATATTATATATATTATATTTTATATATATTAATATATATTATATTATATATATTTTATATATATAAAAATATATAATATATATATTATATATATAAAATATATATATAATATATATATATATTTTGTATATATATAAAATGTATTAACTTCTTTTACTCCTGAAAGGATTTGAGGTATCTTGGGATAAAATCAAGAGATAGTAAAACCCCAGCCAGATTCATGAAGTCTTAATAAGAGTCATACCAACTAATAGAGAAATATGGACAAAGAGCAGTTTTTCACATTTTTAATATAATTAGCCTGAGCAATGTTGTTAATATTATTCTATTAACCCTCCAGTGGCTTTCATTTGCAAATAGAATAAAATTTAAACCACATAGCATGAACTGCAAGATCTCACATACTCTTTCTCCGATCATTATGTGACCTCATCTCTTACTACTGTGTCCCTAATTGCTGGCCTTCTTTTGACCACACAACCCATTTATGTTATTTCAGCCTCTCAGTCCTTGTACTTACTCTTCTGCTGGAGGTTCGCATTGATGCTTCTGTCAGTGGTTCAGGTCCCTGGACTGATGCTACCTATTCAGTAAGTTTAACTGGACTGCTGTAGAAAAATTTTGCTGTCTACCTCCTACCACTAATCCCAGATTTTCTTTTTTTTTTTTTTTTTTTGAGATGGAGTCTGACTCCATCCCCCAGGCTAGAGTGCAGTGGCGCAATCTCGGCTCACCGCAAGCTCCGCCTCCCGGGTTCACGCCATTCTCCTGCCTCAGCCTCCCGAGTGGCTGGGACTACAGGTGCCCGCCACCATGCCCGGCTATTTTTTTGTATTTTTAGTAGAGATGGGGTCTCACTGTGTTAGCCAGGATGGTCTCAATCTTCTGACCTCGTGATCTGCCCGCCTCGGCCTCCCAAAGTGCTGGGATTAGAGGTGTGAGCCACCATGCCCAGCCCCAGATTTTCTTTTTCTTTTTTTTTTTAAATAAAGATGGGTCTCGCCGTGTTGCCCAGGGTGGTTTCAAACTCCTAGGCTCAAACAATCTTCCCGCCTCAGCCTCCCAGAGTGCTGTGATTATAGGCATGAACCACCACATGTGGCCCCAGATTTTAATTTCTTCATAGTGTCTGTCATTGTAGCAAATGAAGATTTTCCATTATTTGCATGTTTCTTTCCCCTAATTAGACTATAAGGTCCATGAAGCAGGGATGTTGTATTTTTTGTTTGTTTGAGTCAAGGTTTCGCCCTGTCACTCTGGCTGGAGTGGAATGATGTGATCACGGCACACTACAGCCTTGACTTCCTGGGCTCAAGTGATCCTCCCAGCTCAGCCTCCCAAGTAGCTGGGACTACAGGCACATGCCACCACACACAGCTAATTTTTCATTTCTGTAAAGATGGTGTCTCTAGTTTTCCAGGCTGGTCCCAAACTCCTGGGCTCAAGTGATTCTCCCGCCTCGCCCTCCCAAAGTAGGGACATTGTATTTTTCACTGTTATGTCCCCAGTTACTAGAGCTTTGTAGTTCATGGTTAGTGTTTAACAAATATTTTTCAAATGAATGTATTTATGCCAATGGTGATTTGTGGGGGAGAGTTTGGAGAAAATAGTTGTTGTCTGAGTCTCTTGAAAGTTCAGGTTCAGTTGAATGGCATTTTATGGTCATTTAATAATAACCCCCATGTGCGTAGGAAAAGGGAGATTCATCAAGTGGACCACCTATCTGCCATTCCTGGACAAGATCTACTGGGAATCACTGGCAAAAGTCTATCTTGATATCCTTGTGCCTCAATTCTCTCAGCCTCAGAAATAACAGTACTATCAGCCAGGTGCGGTGACTCAACGCCTGTAATCCCAGCTCTTTGGGAGGCCGAGGCGGGCAGATCGCCTGAGGTCAGGAGTTTGAGATCAGTCTGGCCAACATGGTGAAACCCTATCTCTGCTAAAAATACAAAAATTAGCCAGGCATAGTGGCAGGCACCTGTAATCCCAGTTACTCAGGAGGCTGAGGCAGGAGAATCGCTTGAACCCGGGAAGTGGAGGTTGCAGTGAGCCGAGATTACACCACTGCACTCCAGCCTGAGCAACAGAGTGAGACTGTCTCAAAAAAAAGAAAAGAAATAACAGTACTGTCTCCTCCTGCCTAGTAGTGTTTGAGGATTAAGTGTGATAATGCACATGAAGTGTCAGTGTAGAGCATGAAACAGAGTAATTGTTCAAGAAATGTTAGCTGTCACTGTGTTATTTCTAGTCATTAACTTATCTAGCTGCTGGTTTTTCAGGAAAAAAGATACTTCAAGTGCATACTAAAACAGAGCCTTCGACTGCAGAGTAGTATCAGCTTGTTCTCTGGCAGCTTCAAATGAGTGGACTTTTTTTTTTTTTAAAGCCTAGTTGGCAAAATTGTGTTTGAGATGTATGTTCGTTTCCTAAGGCTGCCATAACAAATTACTGTAAACTGAGTGGCTCCCTTAGCCATTCCCTAAAGCTGCACTTTTCAGTGTGGCTGCAATAGCCACATTTGACTATTTAAATATGAATTAAGTTCCTCAGTAACAGTAGCCACATTTGAAGTCTGTAATAACCACATGTGGCTAGTAACTATCATAGTGGATGGCACAGCATATAAACATTTCCATCATTGCAGAAGGTCCTGCTGACAGCACTGCTCTGAGTGATTAGGATACTTTAGAATAGCATTTTTATTTGCTTTGGGTGCCATTGTATAGGCTTGTTTCTTCAATACATGTCTAGTTATAAATTTGGAATAGTTGATAATAGCTGAATAAAATATTTTTGTGGCTTTCTTTTTAAAGTTCTGCAGTAGAATGACTCATTAATGTTATTTATGAATTGTTTATACACCAACTCCTTTCTTCATTGTTGAGAACATATGGAGTCAGTAATAGAACATACTGCATGTCTTTTTTTGTGTATATTTATAACTAAGTGCCTCAAAGACACAAGATACCGTTTTATTTATTTTATTTGAATTACATGCTAGAGAATAAGCTCCTGTGTATTCAGGGCCTCAATTTATAGTATTAATTAAGAACAACTTTCCTTTTCTCCCAGAATGAGTTCAATATATTCTTCATTACTGTATGTGAATTTTGAGTTTGTTTTCTTGCTCTCGATTGTTTTTTCTTCTTTCTCTGCCTCCCACCCTTCATTTTTTTTTTCTCCTGACGTTTCCCTCTTCCATGTAACTCCCCCTCCCCTGAGTCTTCTCTCCCTTTCCCCTTGGTCTCCCCTTTTTTCCCTTTTCCCCATTGCTTCCTCCATTGTTTTCCTTACTGGAAACCAAAATGGACATAATATTTTCTTTAAATCATTTAATAAACTTCTCTTCTGTTTGTAATCAAGTACTTAAATTTTTTTTTATTTTATTTTACAGTTTTGGCAGATCTTTCTTTTTAAGGTCCTGGGGTTCCCACACACCATCCAGTGATTTAAATTATCATGTGTTGGCAATATCCCACTTCCTGCCATAAAAGCAAATGTAATCAAGTACTATTTTAAATTAGAGGATATATTTTCAGCTATATTTATTCAAGCAAATTCTGTATGACCATCAGGGTCGCCATCTTCATCAGGGCCATCTTCGTTTCTTCTGTGTGCATGCACACATGTACACACACACATACACACAAACACACACACACTCTCAGACTTTTCATTTTGATATATCACTCAGAAATTTTGCAAAAATAAAGAGTTCCTATATGCTCTTTACTCAGATTCCCCAAATATTAACCTTTTAACACATTTTCTCATTCTCTTTATGTGTACACATTTTCCCCCGATCCCGATCCTTGTGAAAGTGAGTTGCAAACATGATGCCCTTTTCTTCTAAATACCCATATATTTCAAAAGCTACAACACACTCTTAAATCACTATAGTACAATTATCAGTATTAATACAATACTATAAACTAGTGTATTAGCTTTATTCAGATATTGCCAATTGTTTCAATACTGTCCTTTATAGGAAATGAAAAGTCTCAGATTCATAGTAGCATTCAGGTCAGGTCTCTTCAGTCTCCTTTAATCTGGAACATTTCCTCAGTTTTTCCTTGACTTTCATGGCCTTGACATTAGAACCTTTGACCACTCTCAACTTTTTTTTTTCTGTTTGGTAATAACAACTTTACTGAGATATAATTCACACACTATGCAATTCACCCATTTAAAGTGTACAATTCAGTGCATTTTAGTTTATTCATAGAATTGTATGACCATTACCACAATCAATTTTAGAACATTTTCGTCATTTCAAAAAAAAACCCAGGTACTTCTTAGCACTGCCTTTCGTTCTCCCTCTGCCCATCCAAAGACAATCACTAACTGACATTGTCTCTGTAGATTTTCTTATTTTGGACATTTCCTATTGTGACCTTTTTGTCTGGCTTCTTTCACTTTGCATTTATAGCATGTAACCATACTTCATTCCCTTTTATGGATTAGTAATATGGTCAGGCACCACGTAACAACTTTAATCAACGATGTATATAAGTCAGTGGTCTCTTTAGATTATAATACAGTATTTTTACTGTACCTTTTATATGTTTAGATTCTTACCATTGTGTATCAGCTGCCTGCAGTATTCAGTACAGTAGCAGGCTATACAGGTTTGTAGACTAGGAGCAGTAGAGTATACTATATAGCCTAGCTGGGTAGTAGGCTGTACCGTCTGGGTTTGCGTAAGTACACTCTGAAGTTCACACAATGGAGCGTTGGCCTAATAACACGTTTCTCAGAACATATTCTGTCTTAGTAATGTGTTGCTGTATTTCATTATATGCATATGCCACATGTTGTTAATCTGTTCATCAATGGATACTTGCATTCTCATTTTTTGCCTATTATGAATAATGCTATTATGAACATTTGTGTACAAGTTTTTGTATGGACATGTTTTCATTTTTCTTGGAGTTATAACTAGGATTGACATTATTAGATTATATGGTAACTCTGTGTTTAATCATTTGAGGAACAGGCAGCTTGTTTTCCAAAGTGCTGCATCATTTTACTACATTCCCATCAGCAATGTATGAAGGTTCCAATTTCTCCACATTTTCACCAACACTCATTATTATCTGTATTTGTGTGTGTGTGTGTGTGTATTTTAAGAGACAGGGTCTCACTCTGTCACCTACACTGGAGTCCAGTGGTGTGATCATAGGTCACTGTAATTTTGAACTCCTGGGCTCAAGCGGTCTTTCCGCCTTAGCCTCTCAAGTAGTTGGGACTACAGGTGAGCACCACTGTGCCTAGCTAATTTTTAAAAATTTTTTGTAGAGACAGGATCTCGCTGTGTTGCCCAAGCCGGGCTCAAACTCCTGGCCTTAGTGATCTTCCCATATTGGCCTCCCAAAGTGCTGGGATTACAGGTGTGAGCCACTGCACCTGGCTGCCTGTCTTTTTGATGATAGTCATCCTACTGGGTGTGAAGTAGTATCTCATTGTGTTTTTTCAATAATGATAAACTGTACATAAAATACAATTGACCACTGTAACCATTTTTAACTGGCGTGGAGTACATTTACATTGTTGTGTAGTCATCACCACTATCCATCTCTAGAATATTTTCATTTTCTCATACTAAAACTCTATACCCATTAAGCAATAGCTCCCTATTCCTCCATTACGGTTTTGATTTTGCATTTCCTGGTTGGCTAATGATGTTGAGCATCTTTTCATATATTTATTGGCCATAAGTATATTTTCCTTGGAAAAGTGTTTGTTCCGATTATTTTGCCATTTTTAGTTGGGTTGTCTTTTTATTATTGAGTTGTAGAAGTTCTTTATAAATTCTAGATATAAGTTCCTTACCAGATATATGATTTATAAAAGTTTTCTCTCATTTTCTGTGTTGTCATGTTACTTTGTTGATGTTGTCCTTTGAAGTACCAAATGGTTTGAATTTTGATGATATCCAATTTATTTTTTCTTTTGTCATTTTGTTGTTTGTGCTTTGGCATTACATCTAAGAAATCAGTGTCTAATCTAAGATTCATGTAGATTTATGGCTGTGTTTTCTTCTAAGAGTTTTATAGTTTTAGCTTACCCTTAACTTTTTAACAGACTGCTTCCTCTGCATGTTCTGACTTTTCTCTAGAAATATGGCTTCTTATTCAGTCCATGTGCTACAAGAGTGGATGCAGTGCTTTTGAGCTTTTATATTTTTAACTGCATAGGAAAACATTTTTCTTTCTAGTTTCATCATGGAATTATCTTATATTTTATTCATTTTATTGTCTGTCTTCTATCCTTAATTGATATCTTGGTCATTCACCCACATCCGGTAGGAAATTTGACCAACTCTTTCTTATCCTATTCATGTCTTTATTATCTTTGGCAATCTGAGTGTCTGGATATAATGTCTTGGCAATATTGTCACCTCTCACTTCATCATACATCAGTTCCAGCGGTCATCACCTACACCTTGTTTCAGCAACCTATTCCCATTGCCAGATACTGGACCTTACTATTCTTCAGAAATACTAAATGCCTGTGTCTATATTCTAGTTGTAACTTTCTGTCCTTTTTCTTTTCTCTTTCCTTTTTTTCCCCTTCATTTTTTTCTTTCTCCAACCCCCAGCCACTTCATTTCTTCTTTTCTGGCTCTATTTCTTTCCCTGTCTAACCTATTTGCCAAACTTTGTCTCATCTAAAATGTATAGTCAACTTTTCTTGTTCCATTTTCTTTCTAGTCCATTCCACAAATCTCTTAGTGTTGTTTCATCAGTCCTTTCAACCATCCTGGTATAATTTAGATGCTCAATAATTGATGAGTGAATAAATGGTGGTATTAACAAACCTTGGGTCAATCTGTTTGTCTGTTTGGCTCCTACTGTAGAACTGCTGGGACTTGAGAAAAATTATAGCTCTACTTGGAGTTATTGTTATAAATTCATGGTCTCATATTTCAACTGGTGTCCCAATACTGTGTGGTGAATTTTATGTGTTCTTAGTCATCACTGTCTCTTGTTTTCTGTAATAGGTATTTGAAAACATTCATTCTGTTATTGTTTTATGATATGCTTTCTAACTCTTAGCAGATGAACTTCCTGCTTACTTTACTGAGAAAAATTGAGGGCAACAGGTGGGAATATGCTTAGATTCTCCCTGACCTCTACAAGAGTACTAGCATCTTTTCCCATGCTTTACCCCTAACCTCTTCTTTCAGGAGATGAAGAGTTGGCCCTTTTCTCACTCTGACTTGTTCTCTATTCTTGTTTTAGATTTTGCTCGGTCTACTTCCTGAAGATCATTGCTCCATCACTTGTTTTTCAGTCTACAACTCCTTTGCCTACTGCCTTTCTCTGCTCAAACTGCAAAAAAAGAAATAAATAGTTGCTTGTACTAACCTAAACCAAAATATAATATATTCAGTATTCTCTAGCCATCAAGAGTCTTTCTTCTCCTTCCCTTTCTCCTCAGCTTTTTACTAAGAGTAGTCAAATTAACTCTGTTTTCTTACGTATAATTCATTACTACTGAACTCACTGCTTTCCCTAAGTTTGATTCCCGTATTGTTAAATCAAACATATTCATTTTAGTCTGTATACTTACGTCTCTGTAGTATTTGGCACTGTTGGTCACTTCCTTCTCTTTGAAATCTTTGTTCTGCTGGCTTCTTCAGTCACATTCTGTATGGAAGCCACATGGGCTCTTATAATAAAACCAGGGCCTAATGGTTCCATTGTTTCCTGGTAGATGCATCTCCAGTTAGGTAGGTCTGTTGGGGGCTGAAAACCTAACATTGTCTGAGATTTACTTGCCTTTGGCAGTTTCTCAGTAATTATTGTTGCTGCTGCCATCATGTTGGGCTGAGTGGTCAGAGGCAGAATAGAGTTCAGGTCTGCTCTCACAAGCCTTTCTTCATTTTCTGTAAGATACTGAGACCAAAGGAATATTTTTAAGATAATTACCATTTCCTTCCTTCCTTCCCTCCTTCCTTCCTTCCTTCCTTCCTTCCTTCCTTCCTTCCTTCCTTCCTTCCTTCCTTCCTTCCTTTCCTTCCTTTCCTTCCTTTCCTTCCTTTCCTTCCTTTCCTTCCTTTCCTTCCTTCCTTCCTTTCCTTCCTTTCCTTACTGTGTTGCCCAGGCTTGAGTGCAGTGGCGTGATCTCAGCTCACTACAACCTCCACCACCCATGTTCAAGTTATTATCCTGTCTCAGCCTCCTGAGTAGCTGGGACTAAGGCATGCACCACTACACCTGGCTAATTTTTGTATTTTTAATAGAGATAAGGTTTCACCATGTTGACCAGGCTGGTCTCGAACTCCTGACCTCAAGTGATCTGCCCCCTCCTAGGCCTCCCAAAATGCTGGAATTACAGGCAGAACCACTGTGGCCAGCCAGCCGTTACATTTTTAATGAAGTTTTTAAAATAGTTTCCTCTTGTCTCAGTTGAGTTCATTGCAGCATTGTATAATAATGAAAGAATAGAAATTCTTTCATCAATAGAGGTATGGATGCGTGCATCACATCATGGTACATCCATACAGAGAGATAGTAAGGTGAATGAAACAGACCTATAGACTGACAATATATAGAAAAAACATCAAGGCACAGGTGTATTTTATACATATATGTAACCCCCACCAAAGACCCCGGGACCTCACTGTGTTGCCCCAGCTGGTCTTGGTCTATTTTGTATATCTATTTTATATATTTATTTACACACACACACACACACCCTCTAACATTTGTAAAAAAAAAGGATAAAACTATAGAACAGACCTATATGTAAATGTTTGATGCCAGAAAATGTCATGGTATCTGCTCATCACACTATTATTAGTGGTTTCATCTGAGGAGTGGAAATACAGGATGAAAGATGTTATGATTTCTTTCAACTAACTTCCATTTTATATTCTATTTTGTTTGACTTTTTTGTGATATTTCTTCTGTAATAAAACAACGGTAATTTAAGGACTTTTAAAGAAGAATCAACTTTGACTTATTCTTTTTTTAGCTTTTTGAATCATAATATTACTTTGCTGTTTTCATTTTCCTTTTAAACTCTAGCCATGCTTACTCATTCTCAGTGGGCTTCTCCAATCATAATCCTGTTTAATCATAACCCCAGGAGTCACCCTTTGTTCTCTAGGAAGCATTCCTGCATCACTTGGTCTGATTTTATTACCTTTCCTCTGTGTTCCCATAGGAAAGCTTCCTTAGTCTCTGCTGTATAGAACAGAAGCTGTATTATTTGACTTTGTATTTCATGGACCTGAGTACAGTACCCAGCACATGGTAGAAATTCATTAAAAGGGTTTTGAGTATTAAAATAATAAAGATAGAATTTGGAACAGATCTCCTTAATACTAGCATGTTCTTTTTGTGTAGCTTGTCATTTTATGCCATTTTTTTTCTTGAAGCTCTGTGTGAGAAGACATGTGTTAATTAAATTTAAGTTTCTGTCTCAGGATATGTTGAGTATATGTTGATAGGCTATCCTAAAACAACTCCAGGCAGTTTATTTAAATGCAATATGATTTCTTCAGTTATCATTGGAGGACAGGAGGGTGATAATTTCATACTTCATTGTAACACAAAATATTAATATAGGATATTTTTTATAGTATCTCCAAATACATTAAAGGAAACCTGCATTGATGTGCTTAGAAAATGTGTAACATTGACTCAAGCATAAGGATAAACACAAATTTTGCTTCTCTGTCTAAATTACTTGTCTAATCTTTTTTTTTTTTTTTTTTTCTAGGTTCAACAGATAGATCGTGTTGTAGAAGTTGTGGAGGAAACAATTAAAGGTAATCATTGAAAGTGAGATAAATAGATGTATATATTTTCTGAACTACATAATAGAAACACCACTCAGTTAACTCTTGCCAGGCATCTTTATAAAAGTTATTGTTTTAGATATAAAACCATAAAATGTTATCCTTGGCTTCATGAATTTGCCAATCTAATATTGGAGGCAGGCACTTTGCTGTATATTTGTTTGGCTTATAAATGAATCAGGCCAAGAGCAATGGCTTACTCCTGTAACCCCAGCAGTGGGAGCTGGGGCTGAGGCTGAGGCTGAGGCTGGAGGATTCCTGAGGCCAGTAGTTTAAGACCAGCCTGGGCAAGATAGTGAAATCCTGGGATCTCTGGGGGAGAAAGTCAGCTGGATGCTGTGGTGTGCACCTGTAGTCCCAGCTACTTAGGAGGTTGAAGCAGGGGGATCACTTGGGTCCAGGAGTTCAAGTCTGCAGTAAGCTATAATCATGTAACTGCACTCCAGCCTGAGCAACACAGTGACACCCTGTCTTTAAAGAATAAATGAATCAGGTCGTAGTTTTTGTTTTTTTCTTAATATTATTTTATTTTTGTGTAAAATGAATTTAGTTTGAATTTCAAATTGAAATAATTTAATCAATTTTAAGATAAAGAAATTGGCTGGGCACAGTGGCTCATACCTGTAATCCCAGCACTTTGGGAGACTGAGGTAGTTGGATTGCTTGAGCCCAGGAGTTCGAGACCAGCTTGGGCAACATGGCGAAACCTCATCTCTACAAAAAATAGAAAAATTAGCTGGGTGTGGTGGGGTGCTCATGTAGACCCATCTACTCAGGAGGCTGAGGTGGGAAGATTGCTTGAGCCTGGGAGGTTGAGGCTGCAGTGAATAGTGATTGCACCATTGCACTCCAGCCCAGTTGACAGAGCAAGACCCTATCTCAAAATAAATAAATAAATAATAAGGAATTTTTTATTTGTACATTTTGTTATCAGATAATTAGGTTGTTTAGTAAGTACTTTTAACAGTAATAATTTTGATCTTATTCAAGGTGTAATTTTTATAGTTACACTAAAAATTACACAAAGAAAGTAGAATTAAGCTTTGGTTATTTTGTTAGCCGACACTCACTGACATGGATTCTTATTGAAGTCACTGTGAAATAAACCATCTTCAACTCTGTGGTATAATTTTAAATTTTTAAAGGCTTTTTCCGGTGTTAGATTAGCACAAATGAAAACCAATAATGTGATACTGAAACATTAAGTGAATTGAAAGTCTCACTTAAGTACTGTTTTGTTGTAAATGAGAAATTTATATTTTTTAAAAAACCATTTAATCTCCACCTGCCAAACTGGAAATTTTAATGCAGCACTTTTCCTTCTGGGTGGTGTCTACTACTTTCCACATGCTTCTGTTCATTAATTTTGAATCATTGCTTTATCAGAGATGATCACAGAATCAATTTCTAATGAGATTATGAGAATATGAGAATGAGACTATACCTTAATCTTTTTTTATTATTTTTTAATTTTTAAAAATTATTTATTTTATAAATAGAGATGAGATTTTGCTATGTTGCCCAGGCTGGTCTCGAACTCCTGGGCTCAAACGATCCACAAACCTTGGCCTCCAAAAGTGCTGGAATTACAGGCATGAGCTGCCATGCTTGGCCCTTAATCTTCTTTTGGTGTTCCAAAATAAATTGAAATATCAGGATTAAAAATTTATAGCAATGATAATTTGAATGTTTTTACAAACTACTTCAACTCCATCTTGGAGAATCCAGAAGTACTAGCATTTATTGTGTACTTACAGTGTGACAGCCACTATGTTAAACACTTCACCTGGGTTAAGTCATTTAACCTTCATAATAGTACTGTGAAGTGAAGTGGGCATAAATATTTTCCTAATTTTGCAGAGGACCAAGTTGAGACACAGGTGCATACAGCGAGTAAGTGACAGCATTGGGATTTGAATCCAGGCAGTCTGGCTCCAAAGCCTGTATGTTATACTGTGATTTATACGATACCGTTATTTCTTTGCTCTCTCTCAGCTGAGATTCACTACCTTAAATGTTATTTGATTGAGCGTCTTAAGCAGTGATTTAAGATACTTGAGGGCATTGTTGCCTTGTTCCTCCTTTGTCTTAGGTACCAGTTATATACTGGCCACTCAATAATTTTAAAAAAAAATTAATGATGATGAAGAATATAGGAGAAAATCTAAGTGATCTTGGTGTGGCGTGATTGTTTAGATACAACATCAAAAGTATGATTTATGAAAGAAATAGTTGCCAAGTTGGATGTCATTAAGTTGAAAATTTTTTGCTCTATAAAAGACACTGTCAAGAAGATGGGAAAATAAGCCACAGAGTGGGAGAAAATATTTGCAAAATACACATATGATAAAGGGCTATTATCCAAAATATATGAAGACCTCTTAAAACTCAATAATAAGAAAAGGAACAACCCAGTTAAAAAATGGGCAAAAGACCTGAACAGACAATTTACCAAAGAAGATATGCAAATGTCAAATTAGCATATAAAAAGATGTTTGACATCATATGTCTGTCATTAGTGAATTACAAATTAAAGTAGCAATGCAATATAGTGCTATGTTAAAACTATATACCTGGTACGATGGTCAAAATCCAAAACATTGACAACACCAAATTCTGGCAAGGATATGGAGCAACAGGAACTCTCATTTATTGCTGGTGGTAATGCAAAATGGTACAGGTACTTTGAAAGACAGTTTGGCAGTTTCTTAAAACTAAACACAGTCTTACATCATCCAGCAGGAGTGCTACTTGATATTTATCCAAATGAGTTGAAAAGTTATGTCTATACAAAAACCTGTACACAGTGTTTATAGTGGCTTTATTCATAATTACTAAAACTTAGAAGCAAAAAAATGGCCCTTTAGTAAGTGAATAGATAAAGAAACCGTGGTACATGCAGACAATGGAATATTATTTGACACTAAAAGAAATGAGCTAAAAAAACCATGAAAAGACATAGAGGGACTTTAAATGCATACTATGATGTGAAAGACATCAATCTGTAAGGCTACATACTCTGTGAGTCCAACTAATTGGACATTGTGGAAAAGGTGAAATACTGAAGGAGTAAACGGATCAGTTGGTGCCAGTGATTAGAGAGTAGGGAGGGATGTGTAGGCAGAAAACAGAAGATATTTATGACAGTAATTCTATTCTGTATGATGCTGTAATGGTGGACAGTTGTCATTATACATTTGTTCAGATCCTTAGAATGAACAACACCAAGAGTGAACCCTAATGTAAACTGTGGACTCTTGATGAAAATGATGTGTCAGTGTAGGTTCATTGATTGTAACAAACGTACCACTCTGGTGTAGGATGTTGATAGTTGGAGAGGCTGTGTGTGAAGTGGGGGCAGTGATGTATAGAAACTCTGTACTTCTGCTGAGTTTTTCTTTAAATCTGAAACTACTCTAAAAAATAAAATCTATTTTAGGAAATTAATGGTAGTTAACAGTGTGCTCAGGAGTTTGCCAAATGGCTTGGAGAGATAAAATTTCTATGGGAAATCATACAAGACCTGTTACTCCCAGGCTGAGTTAATCATGGATAGCTTCTTACTGATGAGCGTGGACTTGAGTGGATTTACTGGAGAGATTGTGTTTGCATTTAGCTATGAAAGTGAGTTGAAGATGAAGTTGAAGGGGATATTCATTGGCAGGTTTGATTAGAGGATGGGAAGTTTGATAATTAAGTCTTCATAATGCAACAGGAGAATTTTTTAGGTGGAAGGAATAATTTTGATAGCTTTCCTTAGTTTGCATATCAGGAAGCTGAGCTGTGAAGGAGTTACATGATGTTTTTGAGATCTCTTAGTTAATAGAGAACTGTGCCTGTCAGTCAACTTCTGTTCTTCACTTTCTATTTCTACTGCCAGTACTTCATTCAGACAGCATATGTCACTGAAATAATGTGGTTTTTACAGCAGTTAGCCAGTTGTTGGTTGTCTTTCAGCAAGTTATTTTTCTGAGGCTTAGTTTTCTCAGCTTAAAATGGGCAGGATTAAATGGATAAGACTTTTGAGGTACATAGAACATATTAAGGCATTAGTTCATGTTAATGCTTACCTCTTACTTCCTCCTTAATATAAGAACTGCTGGAATAATCTAACTGATCTTTGCCATCAGTGACTCTCCTTTCAATCTGACTGCATATCCTGCTACCATTAACCTGGGATTATTTTACTTTCCTGTATGTATACTCTCACTGGTGCCTCTTACCCACCAAATTAATTTGGGACTTTCTACCATTTTCACTTCTTTTGTCCATGAATGCTATACATTATACCCTTTGCTCCAGCCAACTGTGCTGCTTAATGTTTCTTATATATTTTTTCACTGTGCTTTACATTTACTTTATGGTCCTCCACAGAAGTGGATATCTTCTGTTTGTCCTTCCAGATCTATTCTCCATCTTGATCTGTGTCCGTGGAGGCTGACCTATATGGATTGAATCAGTAAGATTCTTGCCATCTTATGTCCAGTTAGATTTAGCCAATTGGAGGATGTGACAAGAGAGCAAGCTAAGAGTATCCATTCCCGTCTCTCCCTCCCTCCCTGCCTATTTTGGGTTGGTTGCTTTCCTTACCCTAAGGTCACAGCTCTTGTCTGGTGACCCTCCCTGTTTATCTTTCTCCAGGTTTCTGCAGCTCTTCTCTTCTGTGCCTCTGGGATGGAAACAGCACCCCATTGTTGCTAGCCTCAGAGTACCACATTGTCTGTTGGTTTTCCTAACCCTGCCCAGATTTTAGTAAATCATTCCTTTATGAAAATCTTTTTAGTTATGCAGTGAGCCATCTGCTTTGCTGGTACCCTGATTGATAAGAAGTTAGCTGTGGAGAAGCAAGGCTCTGCCCAGAAGGGCCAGATGGAATACCGCCTGACAAGAGGATTTTGCTATAACCCTCTTGTTTCCACATTTGATCCCTGTTGGGCTCTCTTCATATCTCATCTTTGAAGGGGCTTTAGATATACAGCCTCTGTCACAGCCTGTTTGCATTCTTCTTATTGCTGCTTATGTTACACCAAGTAGTATTTTAAAAACTGTTCTAATAAGGTACATTGATACTAAAAGCATTTAACTCTATTGTAATTAACATAAAACCATAAAAGCTTGTTTTCATTTATCTGTCTTGATTGTATCAAAATGGCAAATTCTTGATAAGTTATTCCGAAATGGATCTTCATCATGTTAATAGCGACAAGAAAACTCCATTCATTTGTGGTTTTGGTTTCAGGATGTATGAAATTATAATGAATTTAGGATTTTTTCTTGTATCACTTTGATAATTTTATAAGGTGTGGAACTGAATGTAAGGAAAGAAATACAGTGTCTAGTGGATCCACATTCATTTCTGTCTTTTAAAAATATTCATACATACCTTAGTCTTGGCTCATATGGTCATTAAAAACTTTTTTTTGTATGAAAACTATGAAAGCAATATAAATCTGCATTTCTTCCAAAAAGAGTATGTGAAATCTTCTAAACAAAATATCATTAAAAATAATCTTATCTTTGTGGAAAGATAGTCTAATTGGATATCTTATGACAAATTATTGCAAATAAATTTTACCTATCAACATTAGAAAAATGTTTGTACCATTAAGTCGTGTTTCTTCACCAGTCAACCTCTGTTGAGATCCCCATTGTAATTAATGTTTGCTGGTATTTCTTTCAGTTAGATTCCAAATGCCTCAAGTGGTGGTAATTTAGGGTTTTCCCAATGTGGTATATAATTTGCAAGTTTCACTGATTTTCTGTTTTTTCCTAAGTTCTCAGCAATTGATGCCATCTTGCACTAGACTGACCTAAATTCCCAGAGTACGTCACCAAGCAGCTTTCTTATTTAAGACATTGCTACTAATCTTTACTCTGTAAGGTTTTGTACTTTGCATGTGGTACTTATTTAGAACATAAACTGTTCATAAGTTGAGACTGGGAAACAGTACTGTATCAAGTGTGGTTTGATCAGTGTGAGTGACTGAATAACCACCTTACAGAGCTCAATGCAGACTTACTTGAGGATGTTTTCCAAACTCAATGAGTAGGTGATTGAGCTTAGACATGTAGCATGGTATGTCTGGGAGGGTATTGGACCACAAAAGCACATCTGCTTTTTCAATAGTTGCATTTCAATAAAATAATTTTTATTGATTTTTAATATGCGCTTTGAAAGAACACTTGCATGCATCCTCTCATTATATGTAATCTCTGATACAGTTAGTATAGTCTGAATGTAGTGGGAAAAAGTCTGTGGATTGCCTTACATATTAGGAATACTTTCCAGTCTCATTGGTGTAAGTAAATACATGATAACTTCTACCTTCTAGTAAGTAAAGGAGCCAGGGATTTATTACTTTATTTAGTTTTTTTCAATGAGCCTGTTTGTTTTAAGTTTGTGAATATAGTAAAGTTAACTTTACTATTTGATTACAGTTTGGTAACTTGCATTTCCAATTGTAAAGGTAATGGTTACATTCTTAAATGCAGTCAGTTTATCTGTTTTGCTATCCTCTTTTCTTTATATCTCCTTTAGTTTCCCCACGTTAACAATAGGATTCTAGCTTTACTTATTTGTATTCTGTACATGTACATACGTTATTTCTAGGATGAACTCCTTGTTATTCATTCTCTGTCTCTTAGATAGCATTTTTCAAACCATAACATTTTCTTAAAAATAAGAGTAGGCTAATTTCTTTATGGCCCCAAACAAAAACATTCTATGATAAGACTTGTAGCTGATTTTTTACATCACTTCATTCTATACCTTGGTTTAGAATAATAACAGAAAGGACTTTGTAAGAGAAACCAGCATGTGTTGTCTTGTCTGTATTTCTGTAACTTTATAACTGTATTGGCCAAATTATCAGTCCTGTTTTTAGCTACATGCATACAGAGCAGCAGCAGTGTTTATCTACTACAAAATATGTAATAGATGCTCTAGAAAAAGTCTTCTTTAAACATTGTAAATGGTCAAGTTCACCGGGTTTTTTTAAATGAAGATAGTAAGTAACTTTATATTTATCAAGTATTTTTAGCCATTAAGGCTTTTAGAACACAAATGAATGCCTAAATGAATCCCCCAAGTGGATTCTGCTGCTTTTGGTGGCTTCAGAATGGTCTTATATGCTTTTTGTTCATCTTAAATTTAATTATACAGCTTTAGCGTATTTATCGCTTATATTTCCTTTTCTGCTCAAAGATGCATTTTTTTAAAATTATTTGAAGCCACCTTTCATCATTAATGGAGTTTATTTATATGAGGACTTGGGTATTTCTCTAACTTTTGATTTCTTAATTCTGGGGTTTTGGTGGGGTGAGCTGGTGCATAGTGTTGAATAGTTCAAGTTGATAATCATATTGTAGTTTTCACATAATACACTGTTACAGTGGTTTACTAGATTTGATTGCCGTAAGCAAGGAAAGGAAATTACTTTAGGCTTGAACCTCACAGGCTTCCCATGACCCAACCCTTCTGCTAGTAGTTCCACTGACCTGTCCAGTATAGTATCCCCATCTTTCCTTGTTTAACTATTAACAAGGACTTGCCTACTCTTAAATTACACTTACACATTATCTCTTGTGAATCCTGGTAGTGTTTTGGCAGATTTCGTGAAGGTGAGACTACAAGTATTGTCAAATCTCTAAAAATGTATTATCATTTAGACTTTTGTGAAACTGTTAACATGCGCAAATATATGTTTGAACATCCTTGCTTTTACATGTGTATTTTAATCATTTTTATTTCTGGTACTTAATATTTTCAGATATGGCAATTTCTGATTCCCAGTGTTCTTGTTTCTCAACCATATTAATTTTTCTTAATACATAAATAAATAAATAATATAAAGCATCAATCCCAGAAAGAATTTGTATTATACCTAAATGTTATAGTATGTACTCCAGTAGGAGTTATTTAGTGAAAAAAAAAAAAACCACCAAGTAGATCAATTAATCATATTTTGAGGCTTCCATACAAAATGTTCACTTAATGTATATATTTTAAGAGTTTTAATATACTTTAAAAGACAAAAATAACATTTTTTCATTTTGTATTCTTCCTTTATTATAACTAACTTTTAAGAGAATTGGCAGTTGCTACACTGCCTTTATACACTGCACACGTATCATGTGCTTTATATACGTGACTGGAGAGATTTTATTCTTCATTAGAGAATGCACTATTTTTGATTAGTAAAATATAGTGTGAATAGATGAGACTGTAAAGTTAGAGAAAAAAATAAATACCAGCAGCTTCATTGCATTTTTCAAATGTGGGATAAAGTTGTAGGTTAATTGTGGTATTTTCTGTTTTGCTTTGATTATTCTCAGCGCAATAGTAAATTGTATTGTATTGGTAATTCTTCTTTAGTACTTTATAGCTGATTTCCCTAAAATTAGAAATATAAAATAGAGACCAGGTCATGTTAGAAATACAGTATCTAAAGCTTTGATAGGACATAGAAATTATCATCTTCAATTTTTTTTTTTAAAAACAAAGGTTTTATTGTTAGGAAAATAATTTATTATGTCCCAGTCAAGTGAAAACTGGTACCACAAAGTAAAATGACGGCTCAGATGTAGGTAGAAAAGAAATTTAAATCTGACTTTCTCTTTTTCTTGAAAAATTTTATTTGATAATTGGAATAATGAACTCAATTAGGTGTGATAAACTTTTCTTTAGTGATGTTATGGATCTTTTCTTAGAAAATCTAATATTGATAATAATTGGTACAGGATTATTCCAATAATGTTTAATCAATTTGAACATTTATTTCTAATATTTGGTGATTGGCACATTTTTTCTTTTAGAAGTTCATTCTGTAACACATTATGAAGTATACAGCAGAGATGTAGCAATTACTTTGGAGACTGAGAGACTAAATACCAATTTTGCTTATTAATTTGAGGGAGAGAACTCACTTGGAGACTCTTCAGTTAGGATATCAACCCTGGATATCCTCTGGATATCTGGATATTTTAAAGAAGTTTATTTCAGTGCTACCATTTTATAACAAAGTATGCATTGTATTGAGTAATAAAGAAATAGTAATTAAAATGTCCTAATAAAGGATGCTTTCTAACATTAAATCTTTATTGTAATTCTGAAAATTAAAGTGCACCATTTCTTGAAGCTGTGCTGAAAAGTCAGCTGCTGTGTTGGGTGCTGTTGGGTGCTGCTGTGAGAGGTGAGAGTCCTTGATTGAGACTATGAAGAGCTGTGTGCAAATGCCTGTTTGTACTACTAACAATGCCATCTTTAACAGCCCATACAACCTCATTGGTTCTCAGTTTCCTGAGTTGCAAATTGTATCACATGGAAGGTCACTTCCACTCTGAAATTCTTGAAGTGCATGCGTCTGTAATATCAAATTGAGTTTCAGAGTCTGTCATTAGAATAGTTTTTGGCATTTTAGATAGTGATCTCTAGCAGAAGTTAATAGAATGTGACTAGCCTTTATCTCGCACCCCGATTTCTATATGCCAGATTTTACTTTTTCTTTCCCTGTGCCTTCCTTCTTACAAAATGAAGCTGAAGACGTTTGTGGCAGAGGTACCATGCATTTTTGTTTGGTGTACCTCTATATTTTCTAGTGAAGAGGGTCTTTAGTAGTGCCGAGTTCTTGGACTCTTTTGCTTTTCCTCCATTCAGTTGTAATGCGGTTCTGGGCAGTGACGGGGAGCATGCTTCCCAGTGTTACTCAAAAACATTGTGCCTCTTTGAAGGAGCTTTCGTTTCTACCCAGGAGCATGTTTATTTTCAGGACTTCGAGAGAGGTAGTTTTAGTCTTGGTAACTTGGTTTGCTGAGGGAAAAAGTGATTTGAGGGGATTTAATGTACGTAACATTACCTAGAGCAGTGATTCTCAAGAATGTTTGCTGGGAGAGGGATGGTGGCTGAGAGGACCCATGACCTGAGAGGGGAGATGGCAGGCTGCTTAATCCAGACTATTGGGAAACTGGGAGCTGGGGAGTTGGCCCTGCAGCCACTCACCTAGATTCATTGCCATGGTAAGCCACTGTTCTAGACAGGTAAGGATCATATCACTCAGGCGTCCTGAGGTGGAAAAACAGCCTTGGCTCTCTGACATGGCCCTGAGCACATGTGCTTATACTCACCCAGGACCATGGACGGTTCCAGGTTCATTACCTATGCCTTTTTCCCCTAACTCACACCCGGGAAAGTACATCACAATGCAAATGAGTGACTTCACAGGGGTGACCTTTAATCTACTTTAATTTATATATTTAAGATGTCATTCACAAACTTGTTTTCATCTTTTTTTTTTTTTTTTTTTCAAGACAGAGTCTTGCTCCGTCGCCCAGGCTGGAGTGCAGTGGTGCCATCTTGGCTCACTGCAGCCTCCACCTCCCAGGTTCAAGCGATTCTTGTGCCTCAGCCTCCTAAGTAGCTGGGATTACAGACATGCACCACTATGTTTGGCTAATTTTTGTATTGTTAGTAGAGAAGGAGTTTCACCATTTTGGCTAGGCTGGCCTCGAACTCCTTGCCTCATGTGATCTCCCCCGCCTTGTCCCAAAGTGCTAGGACTACAGGTGTTGATCATCATTATCAATGCAATTATTTGTGACCTATTTCCTAGCCCTCCAGAGCTTTTAAAAGAAATGGGATCTGACTTTAACTTCTAGTGTTTGAAAGTTTTAAAAAGTCCCTTGCCATCTTGCTTTTGAGAAACGTCATTAGCGCTGTATGTTTTGATAGGAGTACAGTTGTTTAATTATGGTAGTAACTGTAATTAACTTCTGTCTAGCTCTTTGTGGCTTACCCTTTTCATATACATTAATTCATTTCTACTCCACAGGAAGCCTGGCATTACTGATTATGCAGCCAAGCAGCAATGTACTATAATTTAAAACCTAGTCCCCTTGTTCCACATACCCTCCTTTCTGTTCTGTAAAGCTGTTAATATTGAACAGACGGAAATGAGAAAGTGAGGCCCATTTATTATTTTCTTTTCTGATACCTGTTGTTTAAGATCACTGCTCACTTTTTTTCCATGTTCCCTTTAGATCTTCTCTTATATATTTTGTTCCTTCATGTGTCTTGTTTCCTCTTTGATCTTTTTAAACTCTTTTTTTTCTCTTTTATTTGCTGTTTTATTTTGTGCCAACATAAAACATTCTTTTGTAAGGAGTTAATAAAGATACGCTTAATTTTTTAAAGAAAATTCTGAGTAGACTGTTTGAGTCATACCATGCTATAAAAGGTGCTTAAATTGGAAAATGAGTGAGTGAACGTATTCCCTAACTGTAAGCAACCGATAAAAAAGCCAGCCAAAAAAAAGCAAATGAAAAGATTCTGTAGAGAAAATTCTTGTGTATGTGTTGTAAGAATAAGTTTTGAAAGTTTTAATGTAAAACACACTTTGTATATAGAGTTTTTACTGTCAAATGGTTAGGTCAAAAAAATCCTGCGATGTTTTTTAAGGATATGTCTTAAATCTTGTATTCTCAATCCTAGTTATGTATTTAGGCCACATGAGTTTTGCAGCTGTAACCAGAAGTATTTTAATGTTCATAACTTTCAATCTTTAACAGTCCATGCCCAACACTGTCATTTTTAAAAATTAAATTTTAAGACAATGTTTGATTAGTCTTTTGACTAGAACTAAGAATCTCAAGCCCACATAATTTCTACTTCATACATTATTTTTAGGAGCATTTTCATTTTTGAAGGCGTGGTCTTTCACCATGGGGCCCCTTCCTGCCAAGTCTTAATAAATCTTTTAAGTGAAATCCAGTTAAAGTGATAGGCTTTTAACTAGCTTGATTTTAAGAAGTGGAAAATCAGTCAAAAGCAGGAATTCTAGGAAAAGGTACTGTGAAATAGATATAATCATGTATATAATTTGTGTCCTGCTTGCTCTGCCTCCCAGACTTCAGTGTCACCTCTCCCTGAAGCCTTCCCTGATTTTCCCTGGGAGAGTTGACCACTCCCTTGTGGTGTCTCTCTGTACTTAGAAACATCTGTCAGATCATCTCTGACACGTCCTTCCACTTATTTGTTCAACAGTCTGCCTTCCTCGAGACCTTAAGTCCCTTTAAGGCAGAAGTCAAAGTAGTGGCTCAAGATAGAGAAGGTTTTAAATATTAAAAAGTAATATTTCATACATGCTTCGTTTTCTAAGCTCATCTATGGTATTATGGAACTTTTGTTTCAGTTATGCATGTACATTAATACAGTGACTTACAATATAAAATGTACATCCTCTTTGTTTTAACTACATTTTTAAACTTATTTCACTCTTGCCATTTCTATAGAAAGGCAGTGATAACACTTATCTCAACGGGTTGAGGACTAAGAGAGTGAATTTGAAGCAAAGTA
The DNA here is from genome assembly GCF_028885625.2 of Pongo pygmaeus. Taxonomy (NCBI): domain Eukaryota; kingdom Metazoa; phylum Chordata; class Mammalia; order Primates; family Hominidae; genus Pongo; species Pongo pygmaeus. Next base: position 20,803,023 of record NC_072378.2, read on the forward strand.
AGCTCCAGGGGCCTCCTCTCATTTAGATTGTATTTATGCTGCCTACAGTACAAGATTATTCAGTTCTTGATTGGAAGTGAAATGAAGGTCAGCAAGGTCAGAGAGGCATTTTTTAAGATACATATATGGGAAAATTCCCCAGCCTTTACAGCTTCTCATCTCTTCTGTCACACTTTATGGTGGCTTGAGTTGAATTAGCACGAGGAGACTTGACATTTTCATTTGTGATTGAAAGTCAGTACAACATAGTTTGGATGTTTGTCCCTTCTAAACCTCATTCTGAAATGTGATCCTCGCTGTTGGAAGTGGGGCCTGGTGGGAGGTATTTGGGTCATTGGGGGCGGTTCCCTCATGAATGGCTTGGTGCTGTACTACTGGCCCAGAGGGAATTCTCACATGAGTTGGTTGTTTAAAAGTGTGTGTTATCTCTCCCCTTCGCATCTTTTCTTGTTCCTACTCTCCCCGCATGACAGGTGGGCACCCCCTTTGCCTTCTGCCATGATTGGAGGCTTCCTGAAGCCTCACTAGAAGCTGAGCAGATGCTGTTACCATGCTTCCGGTACAGCCTGCAGAACCGTGAGCCAATTAAACCTCTTTATAAATTACACAGCCTCAGGTATTCCTTTATAGCAGTGCATAAAATGGCCTAATTCAGTGGGACTCTGAGCTTCAAGTTTAAAAGTTAACTGTGGCTTACAAGTTCCTTATGTCTTGTACATTTTATTGTTCTCATTTTCCAGCAGCTTGAGTGCTGTCTTTTGTAAGGTCTGCTTTGCTTTCATCACTGGCTACAGTATCTTTGAGCATACAGGTTTGAGCATGAGAAATCATTATGTTCTGTATTGTTGCTGTGGTTGCTTTACATACAGAAACAGAAGCGCTCATAGCTTTATTGCTGTAAATATCAAAGGCTTGGAGCCATTTAATAAATTTAGAATTCAGGAGAGTCTGTTGTAGCAAGACAGCTAATGATCTGAAGAGTTCTACTAAGGGTCAATACTAACGTTGAGTTATTGACTTGGGACTGCTTTGACTTTTAACTGTTTTGATGTACATTTGATTTGGATTCTGAAAAAATAAATTGACACCACGTAAGGCTACTCCCACTGTCATAAAAGACATATCTGCTTGCAAAAGATATAGTAATTAAAACATAAAATTAAATACTTACTGTAATTTGCCCCAGAAGGTATCTCCATTCGAGTAAAAGGACATTTTGCTTATGCAGATTACTTTGTTATACGTATCCTTTGTTTAATGTAACTTAATTATTAGTTATACCACTGATAATGTCCAAATGGGAGAAAAAAATTGCCTAAGAACATTCCATTCCAATAAATGTTTTCATCTTTCCATGTTCTTTTCCATAATTCTTGTCCATACATAAATTTTACATTGTTAAGATTATAGAGTAGGTACTTTTTTGTACAACAGGAGTTTTGATATTAAACAATTCTCAGATTTCTAGGGATTTAAACTGTGTACTGTGATCTTACCTTAGCCTCCTCCCCAGTCCACCAGATAAGGTGTTGGAATCTTCATGCTTTGTTAAACTCTGGAAATGCACCTTGGTAACATCAGTACCTTAGTGGGCTCTCTACTTATACGCTGGTTTATACTTTGAGTTCTGTATTTTTGGACAGTCTTTTCTCATTTTAATATCTTTTTCTAGGTGTCATTGCTCTCACTAACAAACTCTTCATACTTGCTGAAAAAGGAAATTATTTAATCTCAGTAACAAACAATTAGAGCTTGAGTTGTAAAGATTCTGTGTTTTTTAATTAATTCTACCATTTTGTTTTCCAATCTAGACTTGTGGCAAAGCTGCTGCTTCCATTTAACCCAGTTTCCATGTTTTATATTCTTTTCTTCTTTTAAGATGAAATATTTCAAAGGAGTGTCACACTTTAGTGTGAATACCTACCTTTTTTTCTTCTAAGAAGTACCTGTGTATGAGGAATGATATTGAATGGAGTAGAGACAAACTTTGACTATACTTTTGTTGTTCTTTGTAATTGAGTACTTAAAATGCCTATTAAGGACACTTTAAGTGGTAACTATGAACATTTTGTAGAAAAAGATTAAATTGGGCACTTTTGTATAATATTCTTAAATAAAATTCAAATTGATGTGATCAAATTTAAGTGAGAATTGATATGTACAGTACATTTATTTACTTATTTATTTTTTATTTTTATTTTTTTTGAGATGGAGTCTCGCTCTGTCACCCAGGCTGGAGTGCAGTGGCGCGATCTCGGCTCACTGCAAGCTCCGCCTTCTGGGTTCACGCCATTCTCCTGCCTCAGCCTCCCGAGTAGCTGGGACTACAGGTGCCTGCCACCACGCCCAGCTAATTTTTTGTATTTTTAGTAGAGATGGGGTTTCACCGTGTTAGCCAGGATGGTCTTGATCTTCTGCCCTCATGATCTGCCCGCCTCGGCCTCCCAAAGTGCTAGGATTACAGGCGTGAGCTGCCGCACCTGGCCCATTTATTCATTTTTTAAAAAACTTTTTTGCTTGAATTTTCTGCCAGCCTTCTGCCCTCTGCCCTCATCATCGTGTTGGATTGCTTCACTAGGAATATTTCCAGCAGGCTGACCCAGAGCTAGGGTTCAGACAAGTCTTTTCAGTGTGTACTTAATAAAACCAAATTTGTGCAAGGTGAGACCAGTCATCAAGAGATAAAAAATAAAACCAACAAGCCTTGGCATGAGTCCTCTCTGGTGGTAGTGGAGGTGGGTGGTCACATATTAAGAGAACAGTGAATGGCCTTTAAAATTAGATGGAGTGAATGAAGTATTGAAGAAAAGTCGGGCTTTTTATAGAGCCTTTAGAAAAAAGTAAAGGGAAAAAATAAACAATAGGAGTCCAAGTTGCCAGATCATTGGTATTTCTGTAATATGAATGATATTTTAAAGCTCGTATGTGCAACCCACTTTAGAACGTGAGAACCAAACAGAGAAGATTGGTTTGTGTGTAGGAGCGTAATTTAGTTAATAGATATATTTTGTAGCTAGTTATGTTTCTATCACTCAATTAATATATGTCTTTATGTTCAGGGAGTTAGTTCTTTTCTATTTGTGAATGACCTTTATGATTGGCTTCCTGATATGCTGACAGGCCGGGCTTTCTAGTATATGTGGGTGGGATGTTTTCCCTCGGTTCTAACACTGTCCAATGCAGGTAGCACCATGAGATTCAGAAAACATTTTTGTTCTTGAAGATCGATAGACAGCATTGAACATTGATTCAACTAGTGTAGCAATTACTGTACAAATAATATACAGTGCCTTGGTTTCTCTTCTCATAAGCATTTCAGTATTATGCATTCAGAAATGTGCACACAGCAGTGAATTGTATCAAAAGCTAGCTTTTTGGTTCAAATTTTTACAATGTGTAATAATTTTAGTTGGTAAAATGGTTTAGTAACATTCTTTAATGGATTAGATCAAATGTAAAAACCAGCATGGAATCAGGTTTTGTGGCTGATTTATAAATAACTGCTGAAAACCTCAGGGCTTAAAATTGAATTTGGTTTTAACAGGGTTGAATTGTGTCTGACACTTGTACGTAACAACTCAGAGAGATGTTTATTAGAGAGGGTTAGTAAGCCCACTGAGACATATTTGACCATTATTTAGAGGAGGTGAAATGTGAATTTACATTAAAAATGGAAAAGATAAAAGATCTCAGAAATATAACATTTTTGAGTATGTCTCATTCTAAATATATGCCAGTCTTCCTTTCTCATCTTTTTATTAAAGTTGCATATCTCTTTTAGTCACTTTACATATTTATCACCATCTCCTCACTGGCCTCATGTCATTATCAGTTGATCTTGTCACACTGAGCGTCATCTCCCCATCTGTTCCTATTAATATTTCCTCCTTTAATTTCTTATTACATGGGATTGAAATGATATAAAAACTCACTCCCTTTTTCTTTTCTATATTGTTTTGCTTTCTTTCTTTTCTCTTTCACTTCACTCAAGCCAAAAGGCTGATTCACAGTAGTCACAAAATAAACCAGTGCTCAGTGAGCAGCCACTCTTTTTCCATCACAGTGCTAGGCCTCAATGGCTAACGAGAAAGGATCAAATAAAGAAGGAATGTGTGAATGTGTAATTATGGTCTTTGCCTCATGGTCCTTTCATAAGTATAGCATGTTCATTTTCAGGACAAATTTGCTCCAAAAATTTGCCTTTTACCTTTCACATCTCAACTCCTTCAGCATGTTTCCCTGGTCCTGAGCCCTTGTTCTCTCTCCTTTTCTTTCCAAAGACTTGCTTCCTTTAAGACATCTCTTTCAGTTTTATTCTTTATTCTCATAAGTTTTAGTTTGTTTTAGATGGCAGCAGTATTGATAACTGCATGTAAAATAGATAGTAAATAGTATTTATATTTACTATATGGTTTATGGATTTAAGGAATTAATTTGAAACAGCAGTTCTGTTTGAAAGAGGATTCTAAATGAAAGGGTATATAACAAATAACAGTTTTGTTCTGCTACTCATTTTTAAGCAAATAATTGTTTTATTGTTGAAATTCCCTCCTTTCATCTTTGGCCAGATATAACAAGTGACTGTTACATTATTTCCTACTTTGTCTTTAGTGTGCTATAGTTTTCAATTAAAAAAAACCAGACTATTGTTAGGTCTGCTGCTCTTTAATGAATCATTGGATCGGAAAATAACTCATTATATCATCAGGCAGAGATACTTTCCTTTATTTGCATGTAGATAGTGAAGATGAATAATTTATCAAATGTTATTAGTGTAGGCTGCGTATTACTGGAGTCTCAGCAGGATATAATGAAATTTGTCTCATGCAAGTATGAAAATAGCATACCTTTGCATAGTCATTATTGAACTCTTGGCATCTCTTGAAGAACTATTATGTTAGCATGCCAGTCTTGCTCACCTCTTCATTAACTGGGCTTTTGATTGGAGAGTTTAACTTATCTTGAAAGTCTGTGGAATCCAACATGCCAAATGCTTGCTTGACTTTAGCATGTTTCTATATCAGAGCATAAATTTTCAGCACGAATAAAGTACTAAATGTTTCTTATTAAAGTGAGTAGTGCAAAGAGGCTATGACTGATGGTTTTATTACTTTTGGTTGTGAAAAGTTGTGCCAGAGATATTTAAGCAATAAAGCTTTCTGAAATGACAGGCGATGAAACATGTATATAACTACTTAGAATCTTAGAGCTGTACTAATTATGTATTTGAACTTATTTTAATGATTGCTTTTTAAAAGTTGCATTTAATATGCTTCTGTCATGATGGCATGAGGAGGTCAACAAACCTTCTTCTCAAAAGCAATGCTAAAGCTGCACAAGCAGTCAAAAGCAAATCATGTCAGTACTCTGGAAATCAACTAAAAGCATTCAACAAACTGAGAAGTGTTTATTCATGAAAAAACTGAACTTTGGATAAAAACAGTGTAAGTCTGTGGTATTTATGCTGGGGCTGCTCCATTTTCCCTCCTCTACTTGGTGGGCAAGGTTGCAACTAGGGCAAAACAGGCCATGAAAGCCAGCAGCTTCTTTGCTGCTCCCGTGACAGCTCAGTGGATTTGGAGAACTGTCAGGTACAGTGGAGATTTTGATGGCAAGCAGTAGGGAAGGTCTGCGGCTCTACTGGACTGAAGTTACTGACCTGTTTGGTGCAAGCAATGGACAGATGGACTAGCCAGGGTTTTAGCAGGGAATTCTGGGAGCTGAGCTAGCGCTATGAGGCTTGTGAAACTCTCCACATACCTTGAGTTAACCAGAAGTTGTTTCTTCTGCACATGCAGCAGAAACTGGAATGGGCTTTGTAAGAAATATTGAAAGTTTGTCAGGCAGAAAAGAAGAGGCACTGAATGATAACTTGGATTCCAAGGAGCAGTGCAAAATGCTAGAAATGGTATTTATATGAGTAAACATATTTTTCACATTTTCATTATTATAAAAAAACATAGGCCAGGTACAATGACTCATACTTTTAATTCTAGTACTTTGGGAGGCCAAGATGGGAGTATCACCTAATCCCAGGAGTTTGAGACCAGCTTGGGCAACATGGCAAGACCTCATCTCTATAAAAAAAATTTAAAAACACCTATAGTCTCAGCTCCTCAGGAGGCTGAGATGGAAGGATTGCTTGAGTCCAGGAAGTCGAGGCTGCAGTGAGCTGTGACTGTGCCACTGCACTCCGGCCTGGACGACAGAGTGAGACCCTATCTCATAGAAAACAAAACGGAAAAAAAATATACAATTACGTAAAAAGCAATAATTATAGTACCATATTTTTAGCTTTACATGAGTCTCCCCTTAACCATGAAAGATACATTCCAGGATCCCCAGTGGATGCCTGCAACTATGGAGAGTACCAAACCCTGTATGTACCATGTTTTTTCCCATACATACATCCATAACTATGATAAGGTTTCATTCATAAACTAGGCACAGTAAGAGATTGACAACATTAGTGAGGAAATAGAATAATTATTACAATACACTGTAATAAAAGTTATGTGAATGTGGGGTGTCTCTCTCTTCCTGTCTCACAATATCTTGTTATACTGTCCTGTGGGTAACTGAATCCGTGGAAAGCAAATCCACAGATAAGTGGTGCTACTGTATATAACTATATATGTTAATATGTGTGCCAATAGCACAAAAGAGGAAGAAGGAAAATAAATAGCATCAGGACAGTTGAATATTCATATAAAAAAAGAGCTTAGGCCTTCACTGTAAATAAAAATAAACAAAGTGAATTCTAGACATAAATATAAGAACAGAAACAATAAAACATGTAGAAGAAAACACATGAGAAATCTCTGTGCCCTTAATATAGTTAAAGAGTTCTTAGATGTGAAAGCAAAAGCATGAGCCATAAAAGAAAAAACTGGATAAATTGAACTTCATTAAATTGAAAAAACATTTGCTTTTCAAGACACACCATTATGAAAGTGAAAATATAAGCCACAGACTGAGAGAAAATATAAATCATATATCTGATAAAGGTCTTATAACAATATTATGTAAATAATTCTTACAACTCAGTAAGACAAATACTCTAATTAAAATACTGGGAAAATACTGGAGTAGACATTTATATTAGTTGGGACCAATGGGTGTATGTATGGAAAGAGACGTAGTGTAAGGAATTGACACATGCAACCATGGAGGCTGAGAAGTCCCAAGATCTACGTTCAGCAAGCTGGAAACCTCAGAGAGCTGATGTGTATGTAGTTCCAGTCTGAGTTCAAAGGCCTAAGAAACAGGAGAGCCAATGGTGTTAAATTACAGTCCACAGGCTGGCACACTTGAGACCCAAGAAGAGCCAATATTTCAGTGTGAGTCTGAAGGCCAAAATGGACCTGTGTTCTAGCTCGTACAGTCAGTCAGGAGGAGCTCACTTTTAGCCTTTTTTTTTTAATTGAGACTTTTATTTAATTGGATGAGGCTCATCCATACTGGGAAGGCAATTTGCTTCACCCAGTGTACCAATTCAAATGTTATCTCATCTAGAAACACCCTCACAGAGACATTCAGAATAATATCAAAATATCTGTGTACCCTGTGACGCAGTCAAGTTGACATATAAAATTAATCATCATAACATTCTACTGAATAACAAATACGTTTGGCTGATAATCACATGAGAAGGTACTCAACATCATTCCTCACTATGGAAATGCATATTCAAACCACAATTCAAACCACTACACACCCATTAGAATGGCTGTTATCAAAAGAAGCTGTAGTACTAAGTATTGGCAAGGATATGAAGAAACTCAAAACCTCATACATTGCTGATGGGAATATAAAATGGTATGACTGCTTTCATAAGCAGTTGTTTCTTAAAATGTTAAATATAAATTTACCACATGATCTACCAGTTCTACTCCTAGGAATATATCCAAGGGAAATAGAACATATGTCCATACAAAAACTTGTATGTGAATGTTCACAGAAGCATTTTTATGGTAGCTGTTAACTGGAAGCAATTCAGATGTCAATCAGCTGGTCAATGGATTGACAAAATTCCCTATATTTGCTATGTGAATAGAGATAGACTCTGATAAGCTCAATTTTAGAACATTTACATCACCCCCCAAAATTCTTATTCTGGGGTGATGTTCCATTCAGTTGTTCCATTCAATTTTAGAACATTGACATCATGTGTTCTAAAATTGAGTTATTGTGATTATTATAAAACTTTTTTTCTTTGAGACGGAGTCTCGCTGTGTCATCCAGGTTGTAGTGCAGTGGCGTGATCTTGGCTCACTGCAACCTCTGCTGCCCAGGTTCAAGTGATTCTCTTGTCTCACTCTCTCAAGTAGTTGGGATTACAGGTGCGCACCACCACACCCAGCTAATTTTTGTATTTTTAGTAGAGACGAGGTTTCACCATGTTGGCTGGGCTGGTCTGCCTGCCTTGGTCTCCCAAAGTGCTGGGATTACAGGTGTGAGCAACCATGCCTGGCCAAAACTTTATAAATGTATTTAAAATCATTGACTCTTATTGTCATAGTGTGTGAATTTTATAGGCTATGGGATATACCTCAGTAAAGTTATAAAAACAATAGGTCTAGGCTGGGTGCGGTGGCTCATGCCTGTAATCCCAGCACTTTGAGAGGCTGAGACAGGAGGACTGCTTGAGCCCAGGAGTTTGAAATCAGCCTAGGCAATATAGTGAGACCCTGTCTCTTAAAAAAACTAAACTGAACTAAAAAAAAAAAAAAAAAAAAACCCGAAATGCAATATGTCCATATAGAAAGAAAAAAATGACAAAGTAAATATGGTAAAATAATAATTGAATCTGAAGGATATGGGATTTTTTGTATTGTATTCTTCCACTTTTTCTACAAGTGTGAAATTATATCAAAGTTCAAAAATTACAAACGTTTTAATGGCTCTTAATAGTGATCTGATTTCCTTTTGTGACATTGTGTAAAAATAAGTTTAAAATGTATGTTTGTTTAAAAAAAATCCAGCCCTAAAGTATAATTTTATCTCAGCTTTTTGTTTATTTACTTCTTTGATTTGTTGTTTGCTTTGAGCAGATACTTGGTTTTGCTTTTTTTTATTACTCATTTTTTCTGCAATGTAATGGCAGGCAGGCCTAGTGCCCAAGCAAACCCTTCCTGCTGCACATGCATATTTGGCATATGCTAGAGAGTATTTGTACCTGTAGAAATGATATTTTGAGGGTATTCTGTTTCTCATTTGTGCAAATATAAGCAAAGCAAGTAGGCCCTGAATACAGCTGTTTTTCTTGTTTTTTTTTTTTTGTTTTTGGGATGGAGTCTCACTCTGTCACCTAGGCTGGAGTGCAGTGGTGCCATCTAGGCTCACTGCAAACTCCGCCTCCCAGGCTCAAGCTATTCTCCTGCCTCAGCCTCCTGAGTAGCTGGGATTACAGGCACCCACCACCACACCCGGCTTATTTTTGTATTTTTAGTAGAGATGGAGTTTCACCATGTTGATCAGGCTGGTCTCAAACTCCTGACCTCAGGTGATCCACCCACCTTGGCCTCCCAAAGTGCTGGGATTACAGGTGTGAGCCACTGCACCTGGCCGCTGTTTTTCCTTTTGACAGTATTTCTGAAGTTTAAATGATCATACTTCACTCCTCTATGTTGTTTCCCCTGCTCCCAAAAAGAAGTTAAATGAACACATTTGTTGGAAGCATTAAGTTACAGTGAAGTGTGTGACTCTTGCTAATGTATATTTATGTGCTTGATTTGAAGGTCACTCTGTGAGACTGCTGGGTCAGAAAAAGGATAATGGAAGGCGGCTTGGGGGAGCACGATTGGATTTGCCAAAGATTAGGAAGAATCCACTGATAGAAATCATTTCCATCAATACCGGGTAAGCATCTCTCAAACTTGCTCATAAAATATTCAATATATTTCATGAATTCAATCTTTTTTTCTTGGAACATGTGACATAGAAAAGTAGCTGAACATTTTCTTGGGACAGAAAAATTACAAAATGTGCTCAAATACAGTTTTTTCTGAAATGTTTCCTGTACGTAAACTACACTTATATTTGCAGCAGGGTTTTATAACTTTAATATTATTCCCATTTTTGGTAATAAACATGGATTTCATTTCCCAGCTATGCCCTTATTTAAAATCTTTGAAAAAAGTAGCACTTTATTTTGTGGAATGATTAAGACACTTGTCATATTCGACTGTTTTTTTCAGTAAAGGTATAGTAAATGTTGCCCAAGACACTAACCATGCTTTGATTATTCACTATTTGAGATGCATATTTTAAAATGTTATTATTCTGAGCTTTAAACTTAAAAGAAGCATCATGACAGAATATTAAGTACTCTTTTAATTTCCACACCTTGATTTAAAGTCCTTGATTATAACTCTTGGTATACTCATTTATACTTTGTTTCATATGCATTTATTGAATTTTTGCATTCTTTAAATTATGAGTCCATCAGAAAAAGAAACATTTTCTGAAAATTTGATGAGATGAAGGGGCTTCTGTTTCTTAAATTACGGGGAGTACCTAATTACCCATACAACCACATCTCATTCTCCACAGATTTAAGCTGTTCTGCCTCTTTTACTTCATCCCTCCTTTCCTTTTATTTGAAACTGTTTTCCTTCTGTTCTGTTCTGTTCTTCATGCTCCTTCTCATTGAGAACCAGTGAACAGCTTCCTTGTCCACCATCTGCCTGTTTCTCTGAATCCAATGGCTTTACTTCCTCCAGAACAGTGGCAGTTGTGTTGTCACTAGCCCTCTTTTCTGTAGTCTCACCACTTTCTGGTTTATCCTCTACACTGCTGTCAAAGACTAGAGAAGGTTGACCAGAGTCGTTCGGTTTTTCCCAAAAAGCCCCACGGAGTGGCATTCAGTGACTTGGTGAATTTGTTGTAGACCAGCATCTGGCCTTCAGCGTTGAAGATTCAGAAACCCAAACTTATCAAGCTCAGAAACTAGTAATTAAAGCAGAATTTAACAGTGAGAAGTATAGTTGTCACTTGACTGGAGTACCTCACATATTCATTCTGTCTGTCTAGCCTGAGCCGAATTATAAATGCAAGGCTGTTTGCTTTCCCCTTCCTCAGTTCTTCTTTCCCCTTCATTCAAACATTATAATACTTTCCCGCAACTCCTGATTATCCTATTTAAAATTGCAAACTTTCTAACATTCCTTCTCTTTTTCTCAGTTGCCTTGTTTTCCTCTGTAACTTTAATTGGCATTGAAATATATAAATGGTCATTTATTTGTATTTTAATTGTCTCTCCTCAATGGCATATACGCTCCATGGGCTTAGGGCCTTTTTGATTGTGTTATTTACCACTCTATCCCCAGTGAGTAGAAAATTATACACAGTAGGGATTTAATGCATATTTATTTATTGAATGGATGAATGAATTAATGATTAAGTTATAAAATTTGACAGTTTAGTGGGACTATGCTAAATTATCATCATGGTACAGATTGCCTTGCAAATTGGACAATAATATTTGGAGTTTGGTGGCTAATCATACTTTCTCCTGAAAAATGCAGATTTTTTTTTCTTTTTTTTGAGATGGACTCTCCCTCTGTCGCCTAGGCTGGAGTACATTGGTGTGATCTTGGCTCACTGCAACCTCCGCCTCCGGGTTCAAGTGATTCTCCTGTCTCAGCCTCCCAAGTAACTGGGATTACAGGTGCACACCACCATGCCCGGATAATTTTTTCTACTTTAGTAGAGATGGAGTTTCACCGTGTTGCCCATGCTAGTCTCAAACTCCTGAACTCAGGCAATCCACTTGCCTTGGCCTTCCAAAATGTTGGGATTACAGGTGTGAGCCACTGCACCCAGCTGAAAAATGCCGGTTTTGTGTGTGTGTTTATGCGGGGCTTTTGGCTAGACACATTCCTTTAAAACATTAGTATTTCAGGGTCTGTCAAACTCTGTTAGATTAGGATCCATTAGGTCTCTGCATGGTAACTTTCCAGGTACGTATTTGGCCTACTGAGTGTCTGTTTTTAACTGTTTATTTTTCTAGTCCCTATGTTCTTCTTCATTTTGTCACTCCCTACTTCACACCCCAGTATTCAGTCTTCCTGAACTACTTGAAATTCTCAAAACTCCAGATTCTTCTCTGTCTTGACTGCAGGCCTCCCTGTAGGCTGAAGGGTTTTCCTGGCATGTCTGTCCTTCCCCGTTCACCTCATGGGTGAGCCTCCTGCACTCAGCTATGTGCTCCTTTCTTGGGATGTCTGCTTGTTTCTCCCTCCACAACCAGGCTAAATCTATCCCTCCCTCTAATTTGTGTCCACAACATTCCCTGTGTATCCTGATTATGGCACTTTACACACTGTGTCATTTGTATCTTCCACTACAATGTAAGCTCCTTGGGGGCTGAACGTGTTTCAGTTGTCATTACATTATTATCTTTGAGTTCAGTGTTTAGTACAAAGTGAGTAGAGTTGTCCCTTGGTATCTGCAGGGGATTAGTTCCAGGACCTCCTCAGATACAAAATCTATGCATACTCAAGTACCTCGTATAAAATGGTGTAGTATTGGCCGGGCGTGGTGGCTCACACTGTAATCCCAGCACTTTGGGAGGCCAAGGTGGATGGATCATGAGGGCAGGAGATCGAGACCATCCTGGCCAACAAGGTGAAACCCCAACTCTACTAAAAATACAAAAATTAGCTGGGCGTGGCGGCGCGTGCCTGTAATCCTAGCTACTCGGGAAGCTGAGGCAGGGGAATCGCTTGAACCTGGGAGGCGGAGGTTGCAGTGAGCCGAGATCGTGCCACTAAACTCCAGCCTGGAGACGGAGCTAGACTCCGTCTCAAAAAAAAAAAAAAAAAATGTGTAGTATATGCATATAACCCACTTACTTTTTCCCATATACTTTAAATCATCTCTAGATTACTAATAATACCTAATACAATAGAAATGCTACCTAAATAGTTGTTATACTGTATTTTAAAAATTTGGCTTCTTTTAATTATTGCATTATTTTTAAGTGTTTTTTTTTCCTTCCAAATATTTTCTTTCTTTTTTTTTTTTTTGAGACAGAGTCTCACTCTGTCACCCAGGCTGGAGTGCAGTGGCGTGATCTCGGCTCACTGCAACCTCCGCCTCCTGGGTTCAAGCGATTCTTCTGCCTCAGCCTCCCGAGTAGCTGGGACTACAGGCGTGTGCCACCACACCCACACCTAGCTAATTTTTGTATTTTTAGTAAAGACGGGGTTTCACCATATTGGCCAGGTTGGTCTTGAACTCCTGACCTTGTGATCCACGCACCTTGGCCTCCCAAAGTGCTGGGATTACAGGCATGAGCCACTGCACCTGGCCCCAAATATTTTCAATCCATGATTGGTTCAATCTGTAGATATGGCACACACATGGATACAGAGGGCTGACTGCAATCAATAAATATTTGTTGAGTAAATGTTTTATAAGTTATGAGTTTTTGTTGCTGTATATTAATTGAAAATTAATTTTAAAAATATTTAAAAATTTTTTAATGTTTACAATTTTAAATTTTAAAAATTTGCTTTAGGTAACCGTTTTCAGTAGCCTTTAGGTAAAATTTTTTATGTATGTTATTTGAATTTTCCCTCTTGTAGACTTAATGTTTTCTTCAAATGGGCCTGCACTTTAAAAGATTGAAAGCTCACTGGATTTGGCATCACTCTCATCCTCTTGTATACCTCACATTAGAGTAGAGTGTTGATCCTCCGTACGTTAGCAAATAATGCTTTTGATATTAAGAAAATTTCACCATATTGTCCCAGAATGAGAAATGGGTTTCTAATTTTCTCAGACTGCCAATCATCTTCCTGAATTGGTTGCAGCCTTATCACTTGCTCTCACATGAAAGCATTCCCATACGTATTTGTCCACACTATCATTCTATAACATATTAGCTTGGATTTCTTTTTTTTTTTTGAGATGGAGTCTTGCTCTGTCGCCCGCTGGAGTGCAGTGGCACTATCTTGGCTCACTGCAACTTCCGCCTCCTGGGTTCAATTGATTCTTCTGCCTCAGCCTCCCTAGTAGCTGGGACTACAGGCACACGCCACCACACCCAGCTAATTTTTGTATTTTTAATAGAGACGGGGTTTCACTATATTGGCCAGGCTGGTCTTGAACTCCTGAGCTTGTGATCCATCCACCTCGGCCTCCCAAAGTGCTGGGATTACAGGTGTGAGCCACTGTGCCTAGCCAGATTTCATTTTTTTCATGCTGGTGGAGCTCATTGCTTTTTTTGACTTACTTTTAAATGTTTTAAAATGATTATACTCATAATTATTTTTCAGAAGAAAATGAGCCTTCTCAGTAAAATCCTAACACTTCTCAAAATTTTATTGCTTCCAAATTAAATATGTAGATCTGACTTTCCATAAATTTTTCATTTTTCATTTAGGAAAAGGGTCCCATTTGTAGCAACTTTTATTATATGTATTAGTAAATTACTAAAGTTACTATTAGAACCATTAGACTTTGCAAAGTTGTTGTGCCTTGTTATATTTCTAACTTAAAATATAAAAGTATGGCTAGGTGCGGTGGATCATGCCTGTAATCCCAGCACTTTGGGAGGCCAAGGCAGGTGGATCACCTGAGGTCAGTAGTTTGAAACCAGCCTGGCCAACATGGTGAAACCCTGCCTCTACTAAAAATACAAAAATTAGCCGGATGTGGTGGTGCATGCCTGTAATTCCAGCTACTCGGGAGGCTGAGGCAGGAGAATTGCTTGAACCCAGGGAGTGGAGGTTGCAGTGGGCTGAGATCACACCACTGCACTCCAGCCTGGGCGACAGAGTGAGATTTCATCTCTAAATAAATAAAGTAAAACAAAACATGAAAGTACATCAGTTGCTTTAGCCAAGGAAGAAGTTGAAAATTTCAGATTGTATAAATTTTGGATGGGCACAGCAGGATACGGTGTGTGTGGATATTTATGTGGAATTTTTAAAAAAAGTCAACCAAATGTTATGGTCAGTATCATAGGGAGTCAACATGTGCATGAATGGAAGAAATAAGCTAAGGTTGAAAAGCTCAGTTTTTGTCAGGTCTCCCATTTGTGTGACTCCTTTATTTTTTCTTTTCTTTTCTTTTCTTTTTTTTTTTTTTTTGAAATGGAGTCTCGCTCTGTCGCCCAGGCTGGAGTGCAGTGGCGCGATCTCAGCTCACTGCAAGCTCCGCCTCCCGGGTTCAAGCGATTCTCCTGCCTCAGCCTCCTGAGTAGGTGGGACTTCAGGCGCCCGCCACCATGCCTGGCTAATTTTTTGTATTTTTAGTGGAGACGAGGTTTCACCGTATTAACCAGGATGGTCTCGATCTCCTAACCTCGTGATCTGCCTGCCTCGGCCTCCCAATGTGCTGTAATTACAGGTGAGCCACCGCGCCTGGCCTTGACTCCCTTATTTTTTCTAGCAGTGGGAATAGAGTGTGGAGACGGGTAGGAGCTAGTGTAGGGGACAAAAGTAAAAAATTGGAAATTGTGGCTTAAAGGACATCTGTGCTTTTTTTTACCTTCTCTGACCCTATGAAAGTCATCCTTTTTGACAGTTCCTTGGCAATTTTTATCTTCCAAAGCCAAGAGTTAGATGCTGCTTAACAGTTCTTATGTAAATTATATCATTTTTAAGATACTCCTATCAGATTATCCTTAGCTTGAAGGGTTGAAATCCTCCCTCAGGCAAAACACATCTTAGAAAATACTGTCTGACCCTGTGATATTTTACTGATACTTTATCTTTTAAAATTTATCTTGTCTTTCTTGTTATTTGCCTTCAGTCAGACATATGGTGGTAACTGAGAAACTTTAAGGGGAATATAATTTTCTTTGAGATTATATTCTTGAATTTATTATCATTTTAAAAAAGTATTTTTTTCCCCCTGTAACACTCTGGCTTTGGGAAAACTAACTCAGATTTTTACACTTTATGTCTGTACTATATAGAATTTATCAGTTTCTATTCCAGTCCTGGATACGTAGGCTATCTACAAATATTTGAATGGATATTTCAAACTCATTATTTCATTATAACCTGACAACTCAGCTGTCAGGTTATAATGAAAGCAAGTCCTAGTCCACAGTCTCCAACAAGAATTTATTAAGCGAGCTGGCACAGTCCAGCTGTTCTTGTAACGTTGGCGGAGTCCTCGTTGTCTCTCTTTTTGGGTGGTGAAATCAAACCTTGTATGAAAGGTTCACATGAGCCAGATGAAGCAACATAGTGTCTCACTATAGATAATACATCATCAGGCAACCAGAATTCCTTACCTAGCATCTGGAGTGAGAGTGGGTCAGGGACCAAGACAGAATCACATCTTTAATGGTCTAGGCCAGTACTAACCAAAGTGTGTTCTGTGGACCAGTTAACTACAGATTGCTGGTCTGTGATGAGTACACAAATAGAGACTTTTAAGGCAGTTTAACATCACTGCAGTGAGTTATAATTCATTTTCACTGTATTTTACACAGATACTGGTTTATAAGAGGTTGGAAGTAAAAATCCTGCTCTGTCACTATATATAGTTTGAGAAACACTGATTTAGGCTAGTGTGTGTTGCAAGATTCTTTACTCTGTTTTGGAAAATATTTTACCCAATCTACTTATCTTGAGTGTCCCTTCTTTAACTGAGACCCTATTTCGACTGTCTTTTATGCTATTAACTACTTGTGATTAGTAGTTGACCAGTACTTTCAAAAATGGAAACTTATTATTTACTATGCTAATTAGCAAAGCCTCTAGTATTGACTAAAGATAAAAGATAGCTTAAACATACAGAGCAATCTCCTCTGGAAGGTGGCCTTTCTGATTAAATACTAGCTAAGAGTGTGACTGTGCCTAACAGTTATAGCTTACATCAAGTCACACAATTTATATGATGTTCACTACATTATATTCTTTCAAAAGTAAATTTATAGTTTTCCTAACATGGCTCTCATGAAACTTAAAATCTAGGTATTATAACTGTTATATTTGCACACCCTAAGGTGAGTACAGAGCTGTGGTTATTATTCGTGTTCTTCTGTAAGCTTTATGGGCGGCAGGAACCTTAATCTTTGTCGTGAGCCTAGAATGTGACACCAGCCTATTCTGGAGAAGGTAGTAGAATCTGTGATACATTGGAAAGAGCTCTGCACTTGAAGTTTGTAGTCATAGACACTTCGTTTTCTAGCTGCATGACTTGAATAAATTAGGTGAGATCTTACAGATGATGTCTTTTCTGGCATGAGTATAGTGCTACCTACTGAATGTATAGCTTAGCACATTAATACATATTTTCTTTCAAATCTTGATGCTTCTGTATCTTCTACTCTACTGTCATTCTCTGAGACCCCTTCTATCCTTGATTTCTTTTTATTCTTTCTATTATTTAGGCAAGAAATTTGCTGGGGCTAGAATGTGAGGTTACGACTTTATGCTATTCAATGTTGGTTCTTCAATTTCCTATTTCACCTGTTCAGTTTTAAGTGAATGTTTGACAAACAAAAAAAATTCATCTTAGTCTCTCCTGCAGCTTTCAGCACAGTGTCTTTCTCACAGTATTCACTCCGTAAGTGTTTGTTAAGTATTTCAGTTGACAGCAGTGTTTCTTAAATGCAGAAAAAATTTTCTGGCTAACCTGGAATATAGTTCTAATTGCTTCTCTTACTATAGATGATTGTTTTGTAGAAAAAAGAATATGATAGTTTGGACTATGAATGAAGTGAAAGTTATATGAAACAATTAAATGTGTGAAATTGAGGCATTTATGGCAATTCTGAACTGCATTTTTACTCTTTTATCCACAAACCAGTTGTCCTGAAATTTGCAGCCTTTTTTATGTCTTCAGTGGAATCCCAAAGTATCTTATTTTCACTAAAATATTATACAAATGAAATTTTAAAGTAATGTTTATTTCTAGTGCATTATAAGACTGTACTTGGGAAAGATCATTCATAGGAACAGTGGATGGCACTATAGGCTCATACCTGCGAAGTAATTATCCTTAAGTTGCAGAACTTTCAAATGCTGGCTTAGTGAATGCTTTTGAAGAGAGCAGCTCAGTCAAAAAGCTTGGACAGTATTAGGAGTTAATGTTATATTTTGTAAACTTTTTAATCATTATTTTAAATAAACTTTGAAATGAATATATATATATAATTTTCTTAGTTACTAGCATAGGGAAATTACTGATTTTAAAAAAAATTTCAAATTCTAGCATGTTGTAGGATTCTATTGCCCTTTCTAAAAAAGTACATCTTGCTTATCCAGTTTCTAACAAAACTATTTAATTTGAAGAAGGGAGAATGAATTTGGATAAAAAGCAAAAATTTAAAGGTACTCCAATTTAGGCAAACCATTAAAGCAATCTTAGTTTAAAGTTAATTGGGTAGAATGGTCACTTTCTTCAGGTTAGTTCATGGAGTGGATATGCATTGATAGAACAACTTAGAGATGCTTTTACAGTTGAGAAAGCTCATTATATTTGTTATCTTTAAAAATCAGCTTATTTATTTCATATGTTTGTTCTTTAAGAAGACCAAAGAGCCCTGCAAATGGACGTTGATTTGTTTTTTTGTTCATTTAATTTTTTGTAGAGACAGGATCTCACTTTGTTTTGTTGCCCAGGTTGGTCCTGAACTCCTGGTTTCAAGCAATCCTCCTGCCTTGGCCTCCCAAAGCTCTGGGATTACAGGTGTGAGCCACCACACCTAGCCGGGACATCAATTTGTTAAACAAATGTAGTTGAACATAAAAAGATGAGTTCATGTGGTATTTGCCCTTGAGAATCCCATAGAACAGAGTTAAACAAGCACAAAACAATAAAGTTATAAGCTCACATTGTATGATGGATTGTTTAGATGAGTTGGAGAGAGCTTCCATGGAAAGTAATATTTAGGCTGTGTCTTAAAATATCTTATAGGTGGATTTAAAGGCAATTTAAGCAGTGGTGGGGTGGGGGGAACCAAAACAAAACCCATAAGCAGTGGTTATTGTATTGTGAAAAACCATGTCTTACACAGAGAATGATGAGTCACTGTGGTGGTGTTTTGAATAAGGGAATGCTCAGAGAAAGGTAGCTTGAGAATACTTGGGCTCAGAACCTGGTGACGCTGAATTTTTCGCAGCCACTTTGCCAACCAGAGACCTCCACAGCCAGTGATGTCCCCTGACCCAGGCCTCACTCAGCCCCTGGCCTACCACTGGAGGCGCCCTGCCCACTCGGTCCACCTGTGCTATAGCATTCGGTGGTTCCCAAGCTCTTGTCCCACATCCAAGAAGAATGAGCTTACACTGACAGTTAGAAGGGTGAGGATGGGCAGACAAGAATTTTCTTGAGTGATGAAACAGCTCTCAGTGGACAGGGGATGCAGGGGGTGGTCCCCCACCCCTGTAGTTGGGTGGTTTCTCTCTCTCTGTGTGTCTGGGTCTGGGGCTTTTTATGGACTCAGAATGGGGAGTGCATGCTGATTGGTTTGTGAGTACGCAAAAAAGGTTAAAATGAAGGCACCATTCAAAGGTGGGCATGGCAGTGTAGAAAACCGATAAGGAAAGGGTAGGTTAAAGTAAAATTGGTGGAGGAGGGGGGATCAATCAGAGGGAAGTGTGCCAAATGAGAAGACAGGTTCTCAATCCAGTCCATGGATTTGACTTGTAGCTTGGCTTTCAGGCTTTGAACTGTCTTTGGTTTGAAAGTGGGGTTTCACTGGGGACCCGACACTCTCTGCCTAGGCATTTGTCTGCCTCCTGCTGCTATCATTGGCATAAGTTATTCAACCTCTCTATAGGTTTCAGCTTCCTCATTTATAAAGTGATGATGATAATAATAGTGTTGTGAGAATGAAAAGAGGTCACAGGTTTAATCAGCACAATGCCTGGCACATAGTATCTGTTCAATATATAGTATTATTAACTTTATTACTATGATAGCTATAAGAAGGCAAACCTCAGGCTTAAGTAGACTGCTATTTGCTTAGGGCCACAGAGCTAGTAAGCGGCAGAATTGTGACTTGAACCACATCATCTGACCAGTTTTTTCAATAAACCATAATGTCAGTGGCCTCTAGCCTCATTTTCTGCTTCTGGGTCTGTACTGTAGTTGTTTAGTTAATTGAAAGGAAAGCCAGTTAGAGCTAAAGTTTGAGACTCTTCTAGAAGATAGCCTATTAAATCTGAGAAACATGCTGTACGCAGCAGAGTTTTACAGAGAGAATGGGGAATATGGGGCTAATGTAGTGAGTCTGTCAAGTGGAGGTAGGCTGGGAGAATTTCTGCTGTTTATCTATATTGTATTGTCAGATGACTCCTAAGATGCATCCATTTTGTCCAATGGAATGGAATTTGAAATTCCTATTATGGTTATTTTAAAGGAGGGGACTGCTAAATCATGTAGAGATATATGACCATTGTACCTTCCTTTCTTGTCTTTTTTTTTTTCCCACTTCTACTGGAGCTAAGGTGCATGAAAGTGAGTTGCACTTGGAAGGGCACAGTAGGAGCAGATCATTGGATGTATCCAAAGAGCCACCATCTGTCAGCTTTCCTGTTGCTTTAAGAAAACTTGTTTTCCAGCCCTATCAAGAGAGAAAAAAAAAAAACCCTGAAACTTGTGTAGCCCAACTTTAATTAAGTATAATTGAATACACATGTGATTGTGGACGAGCGCCTGTCAGTTTTTTCCAATACAAGAATAATATATATCCCATATTTATTTTTGAAACCACTTTGCTTTTATTTGACTGCATCTCAGCATGGTAGCACCAGTTGTTTTATTTTTTTCTAACCCTGACAAAGCAGAATGTTTTGTTTGGCTTTTTAAAAAGGCAATAGTGCATGTACTTAAGACCTCATTTACTTTATCTGATGAAACAGTCTCTGAGGAGTGTCTATTTTTTGGTAAATCCACTAAGAAAACTGGGTTTAAAACAAGGTCATTTTTAAAAATACTGGTTTCAGTTTTTAAACAATGTATGTACCTTTGTGATTTGTGATGCATATTTTTGTGGTTCTTTTTAGGTTAACCTTAAAGTAAGTATTAATTGTGAGATCATATAGGTTTACAAAGTTCTGTCTCCCTTGTGAAATATATTTTATGTACTGTTCTGTTACTGCTCTTGCAGAAAACATAAACTTTCTGAAATGGAATTTTTAGTCTGTTCTCCTCCCCCACTTTCTCGTATCTCTGTTATTTTTTTCTCCCATACATCTATATAAGTTTATGAGAACAAGATATGCAAGGATAGATTTATTTATTTAGGACCAGGAGCCCCTTGTAACTGGAAGATATCCTCTATCAAGATTGGTGGTCTGTTTTATTCACTGGTTTGTTTTATTCTCTACTCATTCACTCATTTACTCAACAGACATTTGCAGAACATCTCTGTGTATCTGAAAATGTACTAAGTGCAATAAAAGAAACAAGACCTAGTAATGTATCACTGCTCTTGGGAGCCTTACAGTCTAGTGTAGTTTAGTTAACTGGGAAATAATTTTGTTTTAGTCTATGTGGAATATAATAGTAGTTTTATATGTGTAGGACTTAGAGTTGTGTACCTAGAAGTTTACCACAAATATGGAGAATGTATCAGACTTGTTTTAAATGTGATAGCTGAAAATAGGCTCATACAATAATAGTGTACAACATGTGTGTCATGTGAACCAGCAGCACATTCTTTGGTAATTTGACACTATTGAGAATTCTGTCACTAGCATCACATATTGTTCTCACTCTGGAATTCAGGCAACCTGGGATCCTTTGAGTGTAGATTTCTGTGCTTACTCCTAAAATTAACGCCCCTAATTTCACTTCCAAAAAACATTGCAATTGTTAAAGCCCCTTTCTGTCTACTTCAACTTTCTCATTCTTATTTCTACTATTGGGCTTAGTTTTAAAATTTTCCTACCTTAATTCTCAATTATATGCAAAGGAAGAGGCAAAGCAACAAAAATAATGACAAGGTGTCAGTAGCGGCGTTGATGTTGACACATTGCACACATCTTGGAAAAAGAGATGTCAAATGCCCATGAGGATGGAGTATGGTTGAGATTCTGCTACTGCTGAAGGCAAATTTTCCTGTTGTTTGCGTGATGCCTAATAATGGCAACGTGATGGTTGGCATAATGAGAGTCTTCTGTATAAGTGAGTTGACTTGCACTTAAATATTTTGCAGTTATTTGTCAGTTATTTACCAAATGATTGTTTATCAAATAATTTATCAAACAATTAATTTTCTTAATTTTATTGGAGATTTGTCATCCAAATATTACATTTGGAATATAACTAACATACTTTAATACTCCATTAAGTTTCAATTTGTATGGTAGATATTCAAGGATGAGTGATGGAAGAAAGAATAATATAGACATTTCAGGGATTGTTGTTTTTTAAATTTAAATTTAATTCTTTCAGAGAGAGAGATATAGATATATATATCCTAATTCAAAATCCAACTGTGACTGAGACTCATGCATAGAATATTTTCTGATGTACTTTACAAATGCTTATTTGAACAGCATCAGTACGGCTTGCCTAATTTCTTAGTTTCTTTTGTTTATCCCAATACTGCTTTGCTTATACATATATATCTTAAAGGTTTCTAAACTTAGAGACCTGTAGATCCTAGACAGCTTTAATTGACTGATCTTTTAATGTCTGTATTTTCTGTTCCCTTATCTTGTAGTTTTTTAAAATCCTTCTTTAAATTATTGTTTTGTTCTCTTATTTTTCCATTTTCTGTATCTGCTTTTTCTTTTGAGCCCACACTTTTGACTTTTATATAAGAATCATGTTTTATTAAAAGCTTCTTTTTTTGGTATAGTAGGTGAGAAAGAAGTAGTTGAATTTAAATATATCTACTGTAAATATATGGATTTGTCTTTTGTAACACTGCCTTGCCAAGTGTTTGGATAGATAGTAGAGTAGCATGACAGTTCACACAGTGAGCAACAGTTTGATTTAAGCTATTTACTTATGGGCTACACTGCTTAAAATCTCTTGCCAGCTAATGAGAATGATCTGAAGCCTTTTTTTTTGTAAGGGATGGGAAAAAACCCTTTTAATTAGGGATAGACTTTGTAAAATATTTAATAAGTTTCTTTATTATTTGTAGCCCCATGGCCAAATACTTACTGCCCACACACTTTCTTAATACAAAACTGTTCATAGTTAATTAAAAATCCTTTTGGCAGATTCACATATTCATAGACTGTTAGAGCTAGAAAAGATTTTAGGGATTTAAAATCTTTTCATAGATGATAAAACTGAGGCCCCAAGGACTAATGTCCGAAAGTTTGGTGGCCCACAGATTGCACCCACTTTTAGGAGAATAAGGTTCATGACAAACAGAGGTTACTCTCACAGGTGATACACCTTCATCTTTAGGATTTTAGGGGTTGGTGAAAAGATTAGAAAGCAGATTAGATTTTGTTTGTGGTCTGCAAGACATCATAAAAATGATATTTGATGTTGGCTTGTATTGAAATATATATAGGTCAAAATACCAGAAACTGGTATCACTGTGACCAATACTGTTTGGTGGATCAGAGGAAAACAGTGAGATTATCTGTGAAGTGAATTTGATTACATGGGATAAAGAGGCTATTGAGACTTCTGTTTTGGTGTGAGAGCATCTTTGGAAAAATTCTGGACTTCATATTACCTTGTTTTCCTTTTCTATTCACTCATTATTTACCTTTCCCATCTGCATTTCTGGTTCTACCATTTACCTTCCTTTAATTCCTATAGGTTTGTATGTTTGTATTTCTAGTACCTAATAGTGACTAGCTCATGGGAGCTCTCAATAAAAATGTTTTTATGACTCAGTTTCTAAATGCTAATGGTATGTTTTCATTGTAAAGTCTCTTTTGCTGTTTCATGAGTCTTGAATCTCTATTCCAGCCTTTCTCAGTTCATGTTTTCTGAGAGAATTAAGCCTAAACATATGTGATTGAATGTCCTAAGGCATTCATTATTTAGTGAATTAACCCTTCTCCCAAGCATCTAGAATGATATTAGCTGCATACTATCCTTGAGAGAATTAAAAAGCAGTCACTCAGATTATTTTCTGCAGTGCATAATTCTCTTGGAATAGTGGTTGAGAAAGGCCGATTTATTCACTTCATCAGATATTCCAAATAACCATCTTAAAGCTTACTTTTCTAAGAAATGCTATCATTGATTGACTTCATTTTAATTGTTCTTTTACTTCACATTTTCTTAGTACATAGACTTAATTTTTACTAAGCGCTGTTGCTAAGTTGGTGTTACGCTGAATGGGTTATAGTAAATTTGGTTTATTCTTTAAAAAGAAACATAAACAAAAAGTATATAATAGATTTCTCATGTTGCTATTTTTTCTCTTGAATAGCATATACTACCTGAATGTCAAACTGGCCAGTGCTTGGGTGGACTTCTATGTAAGACTTGTTAGGTCTGTGACGACACAAATCCCAAGGGCAAAGGAAAGAGATTGGAACTAGTAGATTCAGCACGTTTAAAGCTGACTCGGCCAGTATAAGTGATCCTTGAGAGTCAGCCTTCTATTTAGGCATGGCATCTAAGGCTCGTAACTGCCTGGGTTCTTATTTCCAAAGGAGTCAATGTTAGATATATCAGGGCCCAGATTTATGAAAATACAGAAAGAAAACTGTGCCTATTCACAGATGATATGACTGTCTACATAGAAAATCTCAAGGAGTCCATAATAAAACTTCTGGAACTCGTAAGTAAATATAGCAAGGATACAACATAAACCCA
Source organism: Pongo pygmaeus (assembly GCF_028885625.2). Taxonomy (NCBI): domain Eukaryota; kingdom Metazoa; phylum Chordata; class Mammalia; order Primates; family Hominidae; genus Pongo; species Pongo pygmaeus. The sequence goes on from NC_072378.2 coordinate 20,827,743, forward strand.
TAAAAATAAAACATCTTTCTGTATACCAGCAATGTGTAATTGGAAAGGGAAATACAGAAATTATTTATGTTATGCAATAGCTCTAAGAAAAATGCTTAGATAAAAATCTAACCAATTATGTATAGGATATGTATATGGAAATTTACAAAACAGAAGAAATCAAAGAAGATCTAAATAAATAAATCATGCAATGTTCAGGAATTGGAAGATTCAGTATGGTAAATGACAATTCTCAAGTTGATGTATAGATTTAAAGTAATTTGAATACAAATTCCAGTAAGATTTTTCTTGTAGAAGTGGAGAAATGGATGCTAAATTTTATATGGAAAAGCAAGGGAAGTAGAGTTATCTAAAACAGTTTTGAATAAGAATAAGGTTGGAGGAATCACACCATCCTAGTTTAAGACTTACTGTAAAGCAGCAGCAATCAAGAGGTGTGGTAGTGGTGAAGGGATAGACACATTAAATCACTGGAAGGAGACTAACAAGTCCAGGAAGGTCAGACCCATGCAAATATGGGCAGTTGATTTTGACAAAGGCGCAAAGTTCATCCAAGGGAGAAAGCAGTGTTTTCATCAAATTGTACTGGAGCAATTGGGTATCCATATGGAAAAAGAACAAAACTTTGACCCAAATGTTAAATGTATACGAAAGTTAACCCAAAAGGGATCCAAGTTCAAAATGTAAAATGTAAAACCTTTTTTCTTATTCAATTCATGAAAATAAAAAATAAAAGGTAAAACTTTAAAAGTTGTAGAATAAAACATAGGAGAAGGTTTCTATATTTATGGTTAGGCAAAGAGTTCTTAGACCTGATACCCAAAAGTATGATCTATAAAAGGACAAAAGATGGACTTAATCAAAATTAACAACTTTTGCTCTGTGAATGAAACTATTAAGATAATAAAAAGCAATCCGCAGGCTGGGAGAACATATTTGCAGATCACATACACAGCATGGGACTTGTATCCAGAATATATAAAGAACTTTCAAAACTCACTAGGAAAACAACTGGATTAAAATATGGGTGAAAGACTTGAACAGAGACATCACAAAAGAGGATATGCAAATGGAAACTAAGCACATGTAAAGTTTTTTGACATCATTAACATCATGGATCCTATAACTCACCTATTAGACCAAGTAAAATAAAAAATATTGATTGTACCAGGTACTGGAGAGGATGTAGAGCAGTTAGAGCTCTCATACATTGCTGTTGGAGATGCTAAATGGTACAGCCATTTGGAGAATGGATTAGCAGTTTCTCTAAAAAGTTAAACATATTCTTATCATATGACAAACATCCTACTTTTAGGTATGAGAAATGAAAACCTGAGTTCACCCAAAAATCTGTGTATGAATGTTTATGGCAGCTTCCTTCCTAATTAGACCAAACTGAAAACAACTCCTGTATCCTTCAGGGAATGAATGGAAAAATCATCTGTGTTGCATTCACTTAATTGAATACCACCAAACAAAAAAAGGAATGAATGATTGACATCCCCAACATCTTGGATGGATGTAAAAAGCTTATGCCAAGTGAAATAAGCCAATGACTAAAAGGCTCTATATATGATTGATTGCTTTATTTTATTTTATTTTATTTTATTTTACTTTATTTTATTTTTTCTTGGAGACAGGGTCGAGCTCTATCGCCCAGGCTGGAGTGTAGTGGCTCAACCACGGTTCACTGCAATCTCCGTCTCCTGGGGTCAAGCAATCTTCCCACCTCAGCCCCCTGAGTAGCTGGGACTACAAGCACGTGCCACCATGCCTGGCTATTTTTGTATTTTTTTGTAGAGATGGGGTTTCACTGTGTTGCCCAGGCTGGTCTTGAACTCCTGGGCTCAAGTGATCCTTCCACCTCGGCCTCCCAAAGTGCTGGGATTACAGGTGTAAGCCACCTCACCTGTCCTATATTATTTATTTATATGACATTTTCAAAAAGAAAAAATTATGGTGATGGAGAAGAGATCAAGGATTTTTAGGGGTTAGAGATTGGGAGGTGAGGAGGGCAGAGAGTGTTTGGGTAAGGGGATAGCACAAGGGAGTGTTCTAGGGTAAAAGAACTCTTCTGTATTCTTTTGATGATGGTTGCACATACCAATACATAGGCTAAATTCATAGAACTGTACACCTTCCAGAAAACGAAATTTATATCAGTTTTTAAAAAAATTATTCTGTGAAGAAAATAATATTTATTAAGAAATATTTAGGTAGAGAACCAGAGTAGATTGAAAATTGTGTTAAAAGCATGCACACATATGTTTATTGCAGCACTATTCAAAATAGCAAGGACTTGGAACCAACCCAAATGTCCATCAATGATAGACTGGTTTAAGAAAATGTGACACATATACACCATGGAATACTATGCAGCCATGAAAAAGGATGAGTTCATATCCTTTGTAGGGACATGGATGAAGCTGGAAACCATCATTCTGAGCAAACTATCACAAGGACAGAAAACCAAACACCGCATGTTCTCACTCATAGGTGGGAATTGAACAGTAAGAACACTTGGACACAGGATGGGGAACATCACACACTGGGGCCTGTAATGGGATGGGGGGAGGGGGGAGGGATAGCATTAGGAGATATATCTAACGTAAATGACGAGTTAATGGGTGCAGCACACCAACATGGCACATGTATACATATGTAACAAACCTGCACATTGTGCACATGTACCCTAGAACTTAAAGTATAATAATACAAAAAAAAAAGAAAAGAAAATTGTGTTAAAAGGTTTGCATCTCATTTAAATTGGAACAAAGTCATCTGGACTGAGAGGAAAATGGGCCTGGGCCCATATATTTGAAAAGAACTGAGTTTTTTTTTTTTTTTTTTTTTTTTGAGACGGAGTTTTGCTCTTGTTTCCCAGGCTGGAGTGCAATGGCGCGATCTTGGCTCACTGCAACCTCTGGCTCCTGGGTTCTAGCAATTCTGCTGCCTCAGCCTCCCAAGTAGCTGGGATTACAGGCACACACCGCCACACCTGGCTAATTTTGTATTTTTAGTAGAGACGGGGTTTCTCCATGTTGGCCAGGTTGGTCTCGAACTCCCAACCTCAGGTGTTCCGCCCGCCTTGGCCTCCTGAAGTGTTGGGATTACAGGCGTGAGCCACCGTGCCTGGCCTAGAACTGAGCTTTTGAACTGTTGCTAAGAGTAAATTAGGTATCACTGAACTTACCCTCAGTAACGAATGGAATATGTCACCTGTGGGTAATATGAGACGATTAATAAGACAGTTACCACACCTACTGTATACCACTAAAATAATAAATAAAGAAGAATTTTTAAAAAGACAATTATATAGCAGGATTATGTCATGATTTGACTTATTATATAAAAAATTTAACGTATGATTTTCCATTAGAGGAAATACTCTTTTGTTTTGGCAATTCCTGCCAGTCTCCATTTGTTGATCAGAAGACAGCTTTCAGAAGTATTCTGTTGCTACTGGAGGTAGGATTGGGCCAAGGTGGAATCTGGTTAGAACAAAAATGCCACAGAAGAAAATCGTTTGGCTTACCAGTAAGCTGATGTGTGCATCCTGCCCTTACCTTCACGCACATGTGTACACCAGCCTTGCAATTTGTCTTGATGCTTTGAGTAGAGAAAGAAATAATTATTGCTTTGGAACTTGTGCCTGTAAAAACTGTACAAATCTAAAAGTACTTGGTCACTTGTACTCATGATGATTTGTTTAAATTTACCCTTTTGCATCTTAGTAGATACTGTGAAATCTTAATCAGGGCCTCATATTTACCATTTAATCATCTTAGCCATATATTTGGAAGAATTGCAAATCCCCCCTTTGCAGGGCTGCCTATGAAAATCTATACAATGGAAAAGCAACAGCATGGATTCCCTACAATATCTCAGAGCACCCAGCCCTGCTGGAACTGCTGGACCAGCATATACATGCTCAGCAGCCTTTTTTTTTCTTTTCTTTTTTTTAAAGCAAATCCTCATAGCAGCTTTATTTGCAATAGCCAAAAATGGGAAACAACCCACAGTGTGAGATAGGGTTACAATAGAATATTCCCCAGCAACATAAAGAAACTAACTCTGGGTACCTGCAAAAGCATGGATGAAACTCAATTATGCAGAGTAAAAGAACCCAGACAAATTGATGACACACTACATTATTCCAACTAAACTGTAGAAAATGCAAACAAATCTCTAGTTCAGGAAAGCAAATGAGTGAATCCCTGAGGCAAATTGGTCTGGGAGTGGGGAAGGGAGAAATTGCAAAGGTACACAAAGAAGCTTTGTAGGGTGATATATATGCCCATTGTCTCTGTTACGATGATGTTTTCATATATATGTATGAAACACTTCTAAACTCTCATGCCCAGCTCTTAAAATTCTTTTGATACTTACTAGGAATTTTAAACTAATTTGACATCCTCCTTTTTTGAGGGGGATGGGGGATAGAGTCCTGCTCCATTGCCCGTGCTGGAGTGCAGTGACGTGATCATGGCTCACGGCAGCCTCGACCTCCCATGCTCAAATAATGCTCCCACCTCAGCCTCCTGAGTAGCTGGAACAACAGGCGTGTGTCACCTTGCCTGGCTAATTTTTTGTAGAGATGGGTCTTGCTGTGTTGCCCAGGTTGGTCTTGAACTCCTGGGCTCAAGAGATCCTCCTGCCTTGGCCTCCAAAAGTGCTGGAATTATAGGCATGAGCCACCACACCCAACCAACTCTTTCTTTCTTTTTTTGGGGAAACAGGTCTTGCCCTGTCATCCAGGCTGGAGCATGATGGTGCTTTCAATGCTCACTGCAGGCTTAACCTCCCAGGCTCAAGCAGTCCTCCTACCTGAGCCTACCAAGTAGCTGGGACTATGGGCATATGCCATCACACCTGGCTAATTATTTTTATTTTTATTTTTATTTTTATTTTCGTCAAGACAGGGCCTTATTTTGTTGCCCAGGCTGGTCTCAGACTCCTGAACTCAAGTGATCCTCCTACCTTGGCCTCTCAAAATGCTGGGATTACAGGCATGAGCCGCCGTGCCTGGCCCGTTATTCTTTCATCTTAGGTTTTTCCCTGAAGAAATTTTCTATCCTTATCTACCACCTTAGGCTTGTTAACGAGGCTCTGCAGATGAAACCATAGCAGGCTTTTCCATTTTTTCCCAAAATTTTATTATGAAAAATTTCAAGTGGACAGCAAAGTCGAAAAAATTTTACAGTGCACACCTGTCTACCCACCATGAAGATTCTGTCACTAACATTTTACCATCCTTATTATGTCATATCTTTCTTCATCCATTTCTATTCATCCATCAGTCCAACTTACTTTTTTCAACATGTTTCAAATGAAATTGCAGACATCAGAACACTTCCTCTAAATACTACATCAGACGTGACATTATAGACATCAGTATTTGTAGGATTTTCTGTAAAATTTTGAAACCATGGAATATATACATCTTAAGAGCACGTGGCTGAGTTTCGACAAATGCATATGCCTGTGTAACTCCCATCTCTATTTTTTAAAAAATCTGTGACCAGATAGTATTTACATAATATTCACAATGGAAATATAGTAACCCCCCTGATTTATAAGGATGTGTTGGTAAATAGTCTGCATTTTCTGTGTTGAGATCAAAGCTGTAATCCCCTCCCTGTCTTTCTCCCTATAATGATGGAAATAATAGATTATTTTAGCCCATTGTGTAACATCCTTCTTAAATGTATTAAGAATTTTAAGTGTGCTATTATGCAACAACTTGATAAAATATTTTCTTAAAATATGTGTTTTTAACCACATGCAATATTTGCTGTTAACCTTTAAAAAATATGAATGACTGCCGGGTGTGTTGGTGGCAAACGCCTGTAATCCCAGCACTTTGGGAGGCCGAGGCAGGCGGATCACAAGGTTAAGAGATTGAGACCATCCTGGCCAACATGGTGAAACCCCATCTCTACTAAAAATACAAAAATTAGCTGGGTATGTTGGTGCACGCCTGTAGTCCCAGCTACTCGGGAGGCTGAGGCAGGAGAATCGTGTGAACCCAGGAGGCGGAGGTTCCAGTGAGCCGAGATTGCGCCGCTGCACTCTAGCCTGGCAACAAAGCAAGACTCCATCTCAAAAAACAATAATAATAATAATAATAATAATAATAATGTGAATAAGTTATTTTTCTTTAGCAAATAATTTTCTTCATATTATTTTCTAAAATACTGAAAGTATATGCATGTCCTCACCCTATAGTCTCAAAAAGAAAGAAAAACATAATTCCTACTGCAATATTCTCAACCTTTGTATCTATTGTTTGATTAGGCAAATATATATATTTTGGAGATATATATGTGAAATATATACATACACATATACATGCATTCTTATATGTATACACACACATATATAAGAACATATATATGTTCTTAAACATAAGCATTCTTTCCAGTTGGATGATTGCAAAGAGGTACCACAAAACAGGCCTTACAGTGATTTCAAAATGCTTTGAGTCACAGGCATTTACAGGTAGTTCAGTAGAAAATTTTGATGTTCGTTTCAGAAATGCAAAGCATTTCTCAGAGCACAGAAAGATGATTGTGAAGAAATCTGACCCTGAAGGCCAGTGAGTGGGTGGGGCTTAGACATCTTAAATGTCTTAGATTACTCTGTGTCTGCAGAAAGCTTTTTTAATTGGATTGCAGGAAGGAGAAGGGTACTGCTGAAATTACGAGGAAAGAATATGCATTTTTAAAATGCAGAGGAGACATCCTAACATGTTGTCTTGACAGATGTCAGGATTATTTGGGGACAGTAATGGGCTTGACCTACAAGGAACTGACAGAATGTCTAAACTTAATCTGGAATTATATTAAATAACCTGAAACCACATTTGTTGCCATCTCTCAAGTGTATGGGATTGAAATTGTGAAAACTTTTTTACTTAATATTTGCTTATATGTGGGTATGCATTTGTGATAGGGTTCCAGAGAGTTTGCAAACAAGGTAGAGGAACAGTGTTATTAGGACGATTACCAACTCCTTAGGGTGGTATAAGAGTCCCATGGCTTCTTCCAGCCTTTTCTCTCTTTCCCCTGTTACAACTAATACTCATCAATGCCAGCCTGCATGTCTCAACATACTATTCTGTAACATGTAATGCCCTTGTGTATGCCGTTACTTCTGCTAGGCCTGCTATTGTCTGCTTAGCCAACTATAGTCATCTTTCAAAACTTTGTCAAATATTACCTTTTCCATGTCAAGTGTCACCATCCTTCTCAAGGAAGAGTTGTTAATCAGGTTTGTACAATTTTTACCATAATATATTCTCAGAAGATGCAGAGAGGAGAGTAATTGACAACTAAAAAGAAGCCATTGGCGTTGATAGTAAAGTGTTCACTGGTAACCTGATAGCAATTCCGGGAGAGTTGTTTAGGCGAAATGCAGATTGAAGTAGGTGGAAGAGTGGGCAGGAGATGAGGCATAGGGACAAGACAGTATCTTTGAAGAAGTTTGTTGCCAGTGGGAAGAGTAGAGATGGGGCTCTAGTTGGGGAGAATCAGGGGAGCTGATGTTATTCTTGTGGTTTTAGGAATGGCAGAAATAGAAAATAATTTTATATTTAAAAGAAATAGCTACTGGGAAAAGAGAGAGACCAAATAAGAAGTGAGACTATTTGGTAGAGTAAGTGTCCGGAGCATATGGGATTGAGAATGTAGGTGGAAGTGCTTAGGATAATATAACACTTCTACCTTCAAGGCAGGAAGATACTTGACAAGGATGGATGAGTTTTCATTATTTTTGGTCCTGTTTAGGGAAAAAGAAAATGAAATGTGATATTTATATCATTGGTCAACAATTTTCCAATATTATATATTTAATTATTTTCTCTTCTACTGACATTTATGGTATTCTGTTAAATCTTTGAATATAACTACACTATAACATTTTACAATGACTATCTACCAATTTGAAAAATAACTTGAATAGTTTAAGAATTACTATTAAGTCATTCAGTAAAAATGACTTAATTGGGTGCATACTATTGTGCCAGCTACGATGGTAGGTGTACGGATACAATGATGAAATACAGAAACAGTTGTGAATTAGTTGTAAAAATTCAGAAAAGAAACAATGATAGTATGAACTCAGGGAGAGAAAATAGAATGAGAGAGGCAAGAATAACTGGGACTAAGAATACAGGTGATCGGTTAGTTCAAGGATTAACAAACTACAGCCTGTGGGCCAGAGCTAGTCAGTTGCTTTTGTTAGAACAGTTTGTGATCTAAAAATGGTTTTTACATTTTTTAAACAGCTGGGGAAAATAAAAAGAAACATAATTTGTGATACATGAAGATTACATAAAATTTAAGTTTCAGTATCCATTACTATTTATGGATATTTTTAATTTTATCAGGAAACAGCCACATTCACTCATTTTAAAATTGTTTTTGACTGGTTTCATGCTGCAGTGCAGAATTGAGCAGCTGCAGCAGACAGTATCTATGATGTTGTGCAGGAAAGAGTCAATAGAGCGGGTCTGGGCTGCCATCTTTAGAAGGATCTGCTTGGGACTGGGGCCGTGGGGCTGAGGTTAACCATTGAGTAGTATCTGGGAGCCTGACTCCTAGAATTTTCCCTAAGCTGATAAAAGCATTTTTCCTGCCTGGAGTACAAACGCCTGCTTTCCTTCTGGTAGGCTACTGTTTTGATAGTTGTGACTAGTCATCATAACTCTGTGACCAGCCCAGATTAAAAGTCCTGTTGTTTGAGCCCAGGTGTTTGAGGTTGCAGTGAGCTTTACTCGTGCCACTTCACTCCAGCCTGGGTGAGAGAGTGAGACCCTGCCTCTAAAAAACAAAGAAAGAAAAATTAAAACCTGGGATTCTGAGTCTCTAATGGGCTGCTCTAGGTAGAAAGATCGTGTATGTGTGTTACTGCATTTCACTGCTGGTTGGAGTGTGTTCTGTATGGCTTCTCCTGAGAGGTAAAGCACAGGAAGCCTGTGCATAGATTCCTCCAGATTTTACCTGATGTGTCTTTTTCTGTTACTAATTGCTGTAATAAACTGTAGCCATGAGTGCAGCTGTCTCCTGAGTCTGTGAGTTCTTCTAGTGAATTGCCGAATATGTGTGTTAGTATCTAGAGACCCCTGAAACTGGAGCTTTCATTGTTTGCAATGCTGGTCAGCACACTATAAATTGCAGTTACAACTAACTCCACAGTGTTTTCAGTGGATGTATATCACTCTTTTTATTTTACTTTATTTTTTATTAGCAGGGCGTACCCATCATGCCAAAAGAAAAGTGTACTTTGAATATCTCACTTTTAAGGCACAGTGGAGTGAGGATTACTTTGTTATCAAATTAGATGGCAAAGCATTGTGTTTATTATGTGGTAACTCTATAGCTGTGGTAAAAATAATACAATATGCTTTAACATTAGCAGACGAAGCATTCGTCACAATATTCCTAATTCACAGGAAGGCAACAGTCAGAAAAATTAAGACAACTTAAAATGGAAAATCTATTCTCAGCAGAATTTTTTTGTAAGTATAAAAAAACAAAAATGAGACTATAACCACTGTAAGTTTCTGATTGGCACATTTGTTACCCAAGCAAGGAGATCCATTATCAGTAGTGATTTTATTAAATCATGTTTGATTGTAGCCGCTGAAGAAGTATGTGCACTGAAAATAAACTTAAGACTATTTAATGGCGAGAGCAGTTGCTCAAAGAGTTGAGGATATGGGGAGATACAGCAATATTTAATTTAAAAAACAAGGCATATGATTTCAAATGTTTTTTGGGGTCTTATTCTTTTTTAATTTTCAACTTTTAGGTTCAGCAATATATGTAATATGTACAGGTTTTTATATAGGTAAATTGCATGTCACAGGGATTTGCTGTACAGGTAATAAGTGTAGTACCTGTTAGGTAGTTTTTGGATCCTCACGCTTCGCACATCCTCTACCCTCAGGTAGCCCCCAGTGTCTGTTGTTTCTTTCTTTGTATCCACATGTACTCAATGTTTAGCTCCCTCTTATTAGTGAGAACCTGTGGTATTTGGTTTTCTGTTTCTGCATTAGTTCGCTTAGGATAATGGCCTGCAACTCCATCCATTTTGCTGCAAAGGACATACATGAACTTGTCCTTTTTATGGCTTTGTAATATTCCACATACCACATTTTCTTTGTTCAGCATACTATTGATGGGCATTTGGATTGAGTCCATGTCTTTTCCATTGTAAATAGTGCTGTGCTGAACATACATGTTTCTTTATGGTAAAACAATTTATATTCCTTTTGGTATATATGCAATAATGAGATTTCTGGGCTGAATGGTAGTTCTAAGTTCTTTGAGAAATCGCCAAACTGCTTTCCACAATGAGTGAGCTGATTTAATTCCCACCAGCATGTTTAAGTGTTCTGTTTTCTCCACAATCTCGCCAGTATCTGTTAATTTTAGACTTTTTAGTAATAGCCATTCTGACTGGTCTGAGATGGTATCTCATTGTGGTTGTGAGTCAACAGATTTTTCTAGTACTATTCAATTGTTGTTTATTAGAGGAGGCAATGATGAGTTTGAAGTGAATGAAGAATTAACTTATCTGAATACCTTGTGTGGAACAACTACAAGCGAGGATATTTACAAGGAAATTAATAAAGCATTACTTAGTTGAAGCTGAAGTGGAATCTGCTAAGATGTGTTACAACTGATATGGTAAAAATATGTGTGAAGCAGAACAAATCTTAGATTTACAAATCTGTGAAAATGTAGAGTGTTTAAAGCATACATTCATTGTATTATTCATCACTAGATACTGATGAAAGTATTTGTATCTGTCATGTACTGAACTGATAGTGTCATTGGTGAACTTTATTTCATTTACTCATGAAGACTTAGCCTTTGTCAGTTCTGGGAATTATTGTCAGACACTGAAGCTGATTATTTTATTTTGACTTGCTCTACCACACACAGCAGTTTGGTGGCTTAGTAATGGCAAAGTTTTACTGTTATTTATTTATTTATTTTTGAGGTCAGGGCCAAAATTGATTTTTTTTTTGAGATGGAGTCTCGCTGCGTTGCCCCAGGCTGGAGTGCAGTGGCACGATCTTGGCTCACTGCAACCTCCGCCTTCTGGGTTCAAGCGATTCACTTGCCTTGGCCTCCCGAGGAGCTGGGACTACAGGCGCATACCAACACGCCCAGCTAATTTTTGTATTTTTGTAGAAATGGGGTTTCGCCATATTGGCCAGGCTGGTCTCGAACTCCTGACCTTGTGATCTGCCCACCTCGGCCTCCCAAAGTGCTGGGAATACAGGCGCGAGCCACTGTACCCGGCCTGAAATTTTTCTGAATGAAAAGAACTGCCCTTCTCTACTGTTTCTGAACACTAAATGGCTTTGGAAATTAGGTTTTACTGGAGACTTGATAATATTTCCTAATAAAATTAATCCAAAATTAAAAGCAAAATGACACTTATATGTAAAACATATTACGTAAAGTCATTTTCATAGCAACGAATGTTCATGTCATATGTAATATCAAGCTGCTTTCTACACTTCATGTGCTATCAAAAGTTAAATGAAGAAGCAAGCTCTTTATTCCCTTCCAAATTTGCAGCAGATAAATATTCTGAGCTCAAACTACAGCAACATTTTTTTGGACTTCAATAAAGAGCAAAGTAAATTTCTGTACTTCAAAATCCATTTAAGGGGTGCAGTGAGGAACTCGCACCTAATCTTCATTGGAAGTGATTAATCTGTATTGTAAATGACATGCTGAAAGGTAAATATGAAGAATAGAATACTGTAGATGCCTTCCAAGTGATGAATTTGCTCAATTAAAATCACGTTTGTTGATTGCTATCAGTATTTGCCATTACTTATCTGTGTGAAAGATTTTAAAAAATGAAATAGGTAAAATCTCTTCATATGTCAGTATTAGCAGATTAACATTTGTAATTAATTTTGTTGCTAGGGCATTTTACCTTTGAACCCAAATTAAGTAAAATATTATTCTCCCACAGAGAAGAAATTCTATTCTTCTCCTTAAGAGACTTGTATTACAAAAAATTGCATTTATTATTTTTATTATTTTATTTTGGATGTTGTCAATGAAAAGCTTATGGTAATTGTTTTCACTGTTATTATGTAAGTACCTACATAATAACCTTGACATTGACTTTTGGCCTAGGAAGTCTGGTGATGAAAAATATTTACTATCTGTTTCTTTAAAGAAAAAAATTTGCCATCTTTTTGTTAGTTGATTGGATGTGGAAAGGGGGATGATGGAAACAGGGAGAGATGATGCCCACAGTTCCTGGCTGGAGCATTATAGCAGTGTTCTTGCAGACAGGGAGTTCAGAGGGAAGAGGAATTTTGGTAGTGGAACAAAGATAAGTTAGTTGAATTTTGGATCAGTTTTTGAGATGCCTATGGGAGATTTTCAACAGTTGGTTGAAACCAACTGTTGAAAATTTGGTTCTGGGTTTCAGGAGAGAAGATGGGATTGGATGTATGTATTATTAGTATGAGATAGTAACAGAAAATATGGATGCTATTTTGATGTATCCTGTACATTATACTTATTTCGTTCACAAAATAAGTATATTTTTCTACTGTGTTTTCTATTTTGAAACAAGGCTGATTTTTCACTGGGCTCCTGAAATAGACTCTGGTCACTAAGTAACTGCTGTCTTTGATTTTGTGTTGAGGGAGCTGTTTCAGATTCTCTTCTTGACTACATGGCATAATTTTCTTTTACTACATCAAACTTTAATTTTTAGCTATAACACTTGAAGTAAATCTTTTTTGAAGGCAAAGACCATACATGCATTTTGGCTCTATTAATATTGCTTGCAGAAACCACAGTGTTTTTATCAGAGGGAAAGCAAAAACTTGTTTACAGTGGAAAGCATAACAAAATCTGTGATCTTTTTGCCTGAGGACTCTTTCCAAAACAACTTACTGTAACAGACATCTAAGGTCAGTATTTCCTAATTAAGAATTTTCAGCTACAGCTCCCAACCCCAGTCATCACTCACAGGGCCATTCCTTCCTTAATGCAGTGTGTATTTCAAGTTATTAGCATCCAGGGGCCATGCCTTTCTTCACTTAAAATAGTATGTTGAAGAATTTTGTTCTACTTCATATCACTAATGATTTTTAACTTTTTTGGGTGTCTGTTTCCAAAATCAAATTTAGAAGTACAACAAGCCGATTAGGTATCACTTTTTGTAGCCATCTGAGAGCAGAGGTATCATTTTTTGTAGCCATCTGAGAACAGAGAATTTAATGTATTGATATTTTACTATACTCGGAATGATTTTTGGATCTGGAGTAGTTGGGGATGAAACCCTTTCTTCCTGGCCTCTGAGGAGGCAACATACTTTTCTCCTTTTTTTTTCTGTTCTCATATGCTTTCCCCAGAATGCATCATTCTAGTGAATACTCAGTAAATATTTGTTCCATTGAATTGAATAAAATGAGCAAAATAGAAGGCTAACAATTGAAGAATAAGTAAACGTAGAAAGGAAGAAGTCAATTCACAGATGAGTTGCTCTACTTCCTGAAGAGTATATCAAGTAACAGAAAATCAGAGATTGATTGGTGTATCCTGACTTATTGTATTCTTAGCTGATTTTTGTCTCTTTTAAGATATGTAACTTCCTAAAGATATTTTTACTTTTGAGATCCTATTAATAGAAATTATTCAGAAGCATTTACTATACTTAGTATTCAAATTTTAACAAATACAAAATGGAAAAAGAAGCATCAAGTTGGTTTAAAGATAGATGAAGACATTTCTAAAGGGGCTGAATCACATCTAAACTTTTAGATGGACAGCCCCTCAGACTGATAGTGATCCTTCAATTGTGTCCTATTTTTCTACCCTCTGCTCTTCCACAGTTTTAACTCTTTTAAAACATTATAGAACACTTCAAACACATAGAGAAGATGGTATAATGAACCCTCAAGTACTTACCTAGCTGCAACAATTTTCAACTCATGGGCAATCCAAATTATTTTATCTGTCTTCCACCACCCTTGCCCCTTCTCTTGCCCCAGCACAACTAAATTGTTTTGAAGCAAATTCCAGGAGTTGTTGTATCATTTAATTAGTTAATATACCAGTTATGTGTTTGAGACCAGCCTGGGCAACATAGTGAGAGTCTCTCTCTCTCTGACACACACACACACACACACACGATTATGTGTGTATGTATGGGTGTGTGTGTGTGTGTGTGTGTGTGTGTGTGTATGTTATATATTGCTAAAAAAAAAATGTTTGTCATTCTCTCTCCTCTCTCTGGAAAACAAAACAACCCAATACCATTGTCACATCTAAAATAAAATTAATTAGGTTTCCTTAATATCATTAAACACCTAGTCAGTCTCCACGCTTTCACAGTTAGTGCTCTTGTTCATTTGCCTTCTTTCTCTCCTTTTCTCACCCACCCTACCCACAGTCTTTACAATTGGTTGTTTTGAATTAGGACCCAAACAAGATCCCTGCGATGCTTTGGGTCTGTGCCACCACAGCTCTGGTTCTTTGTCCAACTTGGCCATCATACTTGTAAGACTGAAATGGCTTTAATACTATTTTTATTTAGATTCATGTAAGGAATATGAGCAGGAGACATAGCAGTTACAACATCTTCATCTCAGGAAACCTAGCAGTTACCCTAATGTACAGCTCTTTTCTCATCTAAATAGAATATTTTGACTGCCATGGACAAGAGCCAAGGTATGTGGATGCTACCTTATCAAGCAAAGACACAGCCTTGATTTTTCACTAATTTTTTACATCATTTTAGTTAAGTAGGCCCAAGGCCTGTGTACCATTTCCTAGCTTTCTCCATCCGGGGCAATTCTATACAGCAGATGAAGCCAACTTAACATTCTGCATTTATCTTAATTCTGTTGTTACCAAGGAAATAAATGTCGAGACACTGAGGTCATTCCCAGGGAAGTCTGACTCAGCCCTGGCAAATGTTAACCCTTTACTCACCTTGTGTCTTAAGTATCTTTTTATCTGTTGTTTCATTTTTTTCTTTCTTCATTTTTTGCAGTTTATTTAAGGAAACCATTTCATTTGTCCTGTAGTTTTCCACATTCTGGATTTTGCTAATTGCATCCTCATGGTGTTATTTAATGTGTGTCTTTATCCCCAGGTTGTGTTGTAAACTGGAAATCAAATCTAGACACTTGATCAGAATTCAGCATTATGGCAAGCATGCTTCATAGCTGGTGCTGTACACTGCATATTACATCATAACAGGGGGCTCATGTCTACTCCTCTTACTTTTGCTAATCTGTGGGTTATGTGTTGTTAATGTGATCCAGCCTTTATAAGATTTTATCAATTTTTTATCTAGTAGTCAAAAAAAAAAAAGGCTGGACTGTTGACTCAATTAGGGGCAGACAAACATATTCTGTAATGGGTCAGATAATAAATATTTTAGGCTTGCAAGCCACATAAATGTCTATCAAATAATTTTGTTTCTTTTTACATCCCTTTACAAAGCTAAGCCATCCTTAGCTCCCTGGTCATACATAATCAGGGTATAGGCCAGATTTGGCAAGCTGGCTATAGTTTGTCGACCTCTGGCCTGGATCCATTATTTTATTAAGGATTGCAAAATTTTGATATTTTAATTCAATTGCTTCTTCATGTTTTAGTTGGAATTCCTCTGAAAAGAATTTTTTTAAAAATTTGGTTACCCTGCTTTATAGTTTCTATAGAAAAGGTAGGACGAATGCCTAATTCCTTCCATTTTATTTAAGATATTAAAAAATGAATTGGCTCTCCAACATTCAGCAAAGGTAATTCTTAAGTATTTTGGTTTGTTTTTGTTTTAATTTTTAACCATGAATCATTATGCACTTGGGGGATTTTCTTTAGAAAAGCATTTCTAATGTGCTTCAAACCATTGCTCACTGGCTAGTGGAGGCTCCTTCAAGTTGGCTCCTATTAATTTTGGCGTGGTCTCAGTAGTCTTTCTAGAGCATCATTTGAAGAGTCTGACTTACATATACATCCATGAAACCATCACCATAATCATGATAATGAACATTTTTATCACTTCCAAATTTTTCTTGTGCTTTTTTATAACCCATTCTTCTCTGCATCCCCATCTGCAGAGAACTGATCTGCCTTCTGTCAGTATAGATTAGCTTGCAGTTTCTAGAGTTTTATATAAATAAAACCATCCAGTGTGTTCCCCTATTTTTCTGGTTTCTTTAATACAACCTAACAGCCTAGATTGTTAGATTCATTTATATCATTGTATATATGATAACTGATTTCTTTTTATTGCTGAGTAGCATTTCATGGTAGGGCTATATCAACATTTGTTTATTTGTTTACCTGTTGATAGATACCTGGTTTGATTGTGTTTTCTGATTTACAGATACAATTTTTTTAAACATTTATTTGTGAATCTTTCTGTGGACATATGCTCTCATTTTTCTAGGGTGTGATATGGCTGAATTGGTTGTACCATTTTATATTTACACTAGCAGTTTTTGAGAGGTCCATTTGCTTTACCTTGGCACCAACACCCAATATGGTCTGTCGGTATTAGCCATTGTAGTTACTATACCTCAGTGCAATTTTAATTTGGATTTCTTTAATGACTAATGATGTTGAACATCCTTTCTTTCTCTCTCTCTCTCTCTCTCTCTCTCCGTCTGTCTGTCTCTGTCTCTGTCTCTGTCAAGAGAATCTTGCTTTATATGCCAGCTTGGTCTCAAACTGTTGGTCTCATGTGATCTCCCCACTTTGGCCTCCCAAAGTGCTAGATTACACAGCATGGGCCATGGTGCCTGGCCTCAGGTATATTTTTAGGTTGAGTGCCTACTCAAATCTTTTGTCCTTTTTTATTGGTTTGTTTGGCATACTATTTAGTGCTAGGATTTCTTTTATATGCTAGATACAAGTTCTTTATTGGATATATGTTGAAAACATTTTTCTCTCATTAGGTTACCTGTGTTTGCATTTACTTAACATTGTTTTTTGAAAAAGCAACAGTTTTATATTTTGATAAAGTCCAGTTTATGATATTTTCAAGTGTAACTTGTACTTTTTGTGTTTTACATCCAACCTAAGGCCACTAACCCTTTCTCCTGTTTGTCTTTTCTCCCTAGAAATTCTGTAATGTTAGCTCTTATATTTAGGTCTGTTATTTGATTTCAGTTAATTTTTCCATGTTGTATGAAATAAGAGTTGAGGTGCTTTCTTTTACATATGGATATGGAATTGTTCCAGCACCATTTGTTGAAAGATAATCCTTTCCCTTTGTCTTGGAACTTTGTCCATACTCAATTGACTGTATATATGTAGGTCTATTTCTGAACTGTCTGTTCTGTTCCATTGTTCTGTATATCTCCCTTTACACCAGTTTCACACTGAGTTGATAAGTGTTGCTTGAAATCATAATGTAAGTCTTCTAACTTCATTCTTTTTTCAAAAAATTAGTTATAATATTATAAATTATTTACATTTCTATAGATTTTAGAATTACTTTCTCAGTTTTTACAAAAAAATGCCTCTTTTATTATTGTCATTTGGATTACATTGAATTTATGGATCACTTGGGGGAGAATTGGCATCTTTACAATATTGAGTTTTCTCATTCATGAACATGGTATATCTCTATTTCATTTAGGTCTTCCTTAAATTCAACAGTATTTTGTAGTTTTTGTTAATAGGTCTTGCACATCTTTTGTCAAGTTTACTTTTAAGTATTTCATATTTTATCATGTTATTATGAATGATATTTTAAGAAATTTTAGTTTCCAAGTGTTTATTACTATTATATAAGAATAAAATTGATTTTTGTATGTTAATGTTATATTCTACCACCTTCCTAAACTTACTCATTATGTGCAGTTGTTTTATAGATTTATTAGAATTTTTTTGATAGTCATGTTGTCTGTGAATAAAGACAGTTTTAGTTCATTCTTTATGACTTTTATGCCTCTAGTGATCTGCTTCTGGGACTATGGGCACTTGCCACCATACCCAGGTAACTTTTGTAATTTTAGTAGAGATGGAGTTTCACCATATTGGCCAGCCTGGTCTCGAACTCCTGGCTTCGGGTGATCCACCTGCGTCTGCCTCCTACAGTGTCAGGATTAAAGGCATGAGCCAACATGCCTGACCTTTTTCTCTGATTGCTTTTAATGTTGTTATGCAGCTGTCGAACAGCTTTTAGTTTACAGTTCATTTTCCTACACTACTAAGTCAGAAGGCTTTTGCTGACTCTGCTCAATGCCCTGTGTATTAGGAAATCTTTTTCCTCTGACTAGAAAGGAATTGTTTTGCCTGTTTCCCTGGCCCCTGTAGTTTCTGTACATGTACAGTTTGGTCAGTATTCTAGGGAGCCTTTCTGTCATTCTCTAGAGTTCTTTAAAGCTTGCTCATCTTTCATACTCTGCCCTACAAATTTTCACTGACTTAGTGTTAATGATAGCTGAACTCTTTTTACATTGCTAAGGCTGCCATGCTTTCTTGGGGTTCCCCATCTATATGTTGAGATCTGGAAACTGTTTAGGCAGCATGTTGGAGAATCTATGAGCTCATCTTGTCTATTTTCCTCCTCTCAGTTATCATTGTTTTGCACTGCCATTTGTCTAATATCCGAACATGTTTTTCGTATGTTTTGTCACATTTTAAAATTCCTTAATGTAGGAGGGTAAATCCAGTCCTTGTCACTTTATTTTGGCCAGAAGCAAAAGTCTTCTGCCAGTTGCATTTAGCATTTTTGCATTGGTATTCTTGAGAACGGTTGCAGGCTTTTAAAAAATTTTTGTCAGATTTCAGAATTATTATCATGTTTGTTTCCTAAGAAAAGTATCAGATACTTTCTTTGTTTCTCTGTTTTTAGTAGTTTATATAGTACTTGTATGATCTAGTCTTTAAGGGTTGAGTAGAAGTGTTTTAGATTTTCTGTTTCTCCTGTGCTAATTGAACTTCTTAGACTTTTCTGGGTTCCGTTTTGGTAAATTGTATTTTTCTACAAAATTATCCAGTTTAACTGGGTTTTCAAAATCACTTACAGAAGTTTGTATAATCTCCTTTTCTCCTTTTTTTAAAATAAACTTTCTCTTTTTTTATGGTTATCTGTTTTTTGCCCTTTCTAATTTTTCATGTTTTTGTCTTTATGCTTTGCTTCCTGATTAGTTTAACTGACTACACTTAAAAAAAAATTAGTCATCTTTATTGGATTTTGTTCTGATTATGAAAGTAAACATGTTCATTAAAAAAAGGTTTAGAAAATTTGAAAAAAGCACAAATAGTTGGATAAAAATCAGCTAGTCTACCACCCAGAGATAACCACTTTTAACAGTTTGGTAACTTCTGGTATTTTGGTATGCATATAATTGCATGTTAATTTTAACACAACTGAGATCAGTTTTCTGTGCACATTCTTGTATTGATTTCCTAGGGCTGTCATAATAAAATATCACAACCTGGGTGGTTTAAAATAACAGAAATTTATTCTCTGGCAGTTCCAAAGACCAGAAACCCGAAATCAAGGTGTAGGCAGTACCATGTTCTCTCCAAAGCTATAGAAGAGAATCCTTTCTTGCTGCTTCTAGCTTCTGCTCATTGCTAGCAATCCTTGGTGATCCTTGGCTTTGGCAGCATGACTCCATTCTCTGTGTCCATACTGATATCCGGACACACGGCCTTAATATGTCCCACCCCCCCTTTTTTTTTTTTTTAAGGACAACAGTCATTGGATTAGGGTCTCACCCTGTTCTCATCTGACTTCATCTTAACTTAATTATATCTACAGACACCCTGTTTTCAAATAAAGTCACATTCACAGATTCCTGGCAGATGTGAATTCTGCAGGGATACTAGTCAACCCAATACAGCATTCTATTGTTACTTTCCTTTCTGTTGATGTCAAAGCTTTCTTTGTACTTTTATTTCTATCAGTGAATTTTAGTGTCTACTGCTAGGCAAAATTGGTACTAGAGTGTATCAGCATTGCAGTGTGCTAGCATTTAGTTATACCTACAGTTTACCCATAAACACAGATTTCCATCATGACCTGACAGTGCTTCATCATAGAAAAGCAAATCAGAGGTCATTAAATTTTCTTAGAGCTTATATCCTGGTTAATTTTAGAAAATGGGAATGCTCTTTCTTACAATGTTCTTGAAAATAATTTAATTATATTATATCTCTAAGTGAATAGAATGTTTTCAGACCCAAATTGTGAATCATAAAAAACTGAATAATTAATCTAATTGCATCAGAAAACTAAAAAAAAAAAAAATAGTGGCATGAGTGTTTTTGTTTGGTATGGTATGTAACAAGCCATTACTGGCCCTTTTTCCTGGTACTCATCCTGGTCCTTATATAAACTACAATATATCTAGTCATTTTTCTCATTTGTTGAACAAATGTTTACCACCTCCAGTTTTATTTTTGTTATCTCAAGAGTCAGTAGCTATTCTCTATAATAATGGTGAATTAAGTATTATTGTGGCTGTGTTTAATTTAACACTTAGATTAGTTTTAGATTTTAACTAATCTAAACAGAGGATTGTGGAAGGCAGGGTTTGGAAAAACACCCAAAATTCTTTGACATTGTGTGTTTATGCACTGTGCTATGTTGCATATGCTATTTTTCTTTAACTCCTGTAATGCTATGAAAGGTGGGCATTAAACCCATGTTAAATACTAGAAAAATGAAAACAAAATCATATTACTAGTTATTGGTATAATTGGAACTAGAGCTCAGGCCTTAATTTCCTGAGATTTTTGCTTGTGGCACTAGTTCTTTTATTAATATACGTACCTGCAGGCTCCAGTGTAAAAAATAGGAAATATGTATGAACATGCTCTATGAAGTTTTTGATATGGCAGCCCATTTTAAAAAATTGAAGTGGAATTTTGCTTAGTTATTTTCTTTTGTTTACATTTGTTTACATTATTGTATTCGTTTGTTTACATTATTAATACACTGTCTCTCCGTAGTAAATTACAGGCCAATAAAAAGTTCTTTATTTGTTAGAAGGTCAGAGAAAGTAGATTTTATGTTTATTTCTAATTAAATAATTTTATTGGGAAAAAAGAAACACTTTGAACATGAAAGCATAAAGACTGTTATTCAGTCAGTTTAGTAGATGATGTGCCATGAACACAATGTGCAGGGTGGCCCTGGCAGACTGTTCACAACCTGCAGGAAGATGTCATGTTTTTACGCTACTCATTTTTTTATGTTATTGCTTTAAATGACATGGAAAATTTTAGGTGTTTAAAAAACTATCTAAAAAGAGTTGACTAATTATTGTTGTTTGAAGCAATAGTGATGTGGTGTCTTCTACCTCTGGCAAGCATACAAACACCATTTGTCTAAATAGCTCTGTGTGATCCAAGATATACTATTATTTACTTAGGGTTTTTATGGTTTACATCAGTAAGGAACTTTTATCATAGGGTATTTGTGAAAAAAGAACTGCTTGATCTCAAGGAATGCTTTATGATAATAATGACAGGCTGTATTAGCATGATTGTAGCCTGAAGCCTCCCATTCCTGAAGAAGGGGCCACTACTATTTCTTGAGCCTTTTCCTTCCCCTCTGACCCCCATCAGTCCTCTTTACCAAGTACTCATTTACATTATAGTTCATAGTGTGGTGTCAGCTGTTCCCAAAGGTGCTCTCCTCAAGCGAGTGAGTCATTTCTAGGATAATAGCTTGTTTCAGAACTTACACAATGTCTTTTTTGGTCTTGGGAGATCAAATGACAAACTATCACAATCAAGGGCTAGATTATGGTTTTTTGATAACATGTCTCAAACTAGGGTTAGCAGTTTCTTCACTTGAGGTATATTTCTGGATTGAATTCTATAAACTGTTCCACAGTAGTAATGTCACATGGCTCACATTTTTGCTTCTGTTACTCACATACTGTACAGCAATAAACTCAAATTATGATGCATTATCAGATTGTATTATAAATAGCAATCCAGCATCAATAATTATCTCTTTTGAATGTTTTGTCTTGAAGAAAAGTGCTAAGATCCTTCTTAGTAAAATCGAGCTAACATAACTTTTCTATCTCCTATAATTGAAATCAATTACTTCAAAAATAAATATAGTTCTATATTATGACCTAAAAAATATAGTTCTATATTATGACCATTGAAAATAATGAAGTGTGGTTATATAGTTGCCCAGTTGGGACATAACCTTTACAAGGCATCATTCATAATGAAAGAGTAGGTTTTGTTAGGACAGATACATTAATCTTAAGTAAACATTTAAGAATTTATAAAATTATTATAAATATATTATATTTGTATAACTATATATAGTTATATACTTAATAATTATATATATATACACTAATATGTATATATTTAAAGTGCCTCTGTTGTCATGGAGTCACAGTGAGATGATGTAATACCCTAGGGAGTAGTAGAGAGGTTCATTGTTCACCCTCTTATGGTACCTTTTGATTATTGCATTATGTTTAGAATTTAGGTTGTACAGAATGTTTTAAAAAGCTCTGTGTGTTATTAACTGGTATAGGAGTGTATTTCTTTAGTTCGTGGATAATACAAGTGCTTGGTTGATTTACACTTTAAAATAAAACAATCATTTTGTTGAACTAGAGTTATTTTGTTTCACAAGGTACTCACTTGATCTGGTTGTAAAGAACAACTTCTGGGAGTACCATTTTCACATGGTATTTTTGGTTTTTTTCCCCTTCCACATAGTTAGCATACACAATTGCAAAACTTTGATTTAGTGTCTGCTGCTTTATTTTCCCATGCTTTGCAAGCTTAAATGCTTATTTATAGTATTTTTTTTTTGACCTGCATTAATGGATAGTTTTGGCCAAGATAACAGTCTTCTGGGATGTCCTAATAATTTTTAGCTGAGTTTTACGCAACCATCTCTCTTACTTTTATAGGCAAAATAATTAGAGTGTATTTTTTGAGAATCTCTGCTAAGGGTGCCTTAAAGTTTCTTCTAACTCCAGGCCTCTATGAATATGATGATTTTCCATTTTTAAAAGATGTGGCAGTATATTCTTATTGGCAGAATGTGTTTTTGCTTGTATTCATTTAGAGCTCTGTCTCCTGTTTTTCTGATGATCAAACGAATTTCTGAACTTTACGTCACACCTTTAGTGACAGAATAAAATTAACCAACTAGATGTTATCATAAGATGACCAAGTATCTAGGCATGAAGTGTTCTGAAAAGCATTTCACACATTTATCTTGTGCTGTATTGAACGCTTTGGTCATTAAACAAATGGGGTGCTTTTCCATACTTCTAAATAAATGTAAAGTGTGAAAATATTTTAAAATGTGTTTGAGTTTCTTTGTATTCTACTTTACAAATGGATTTTTATTATAGAGATCGGACGATAGCAGTAAATACAGTGTCAAAAATTTTTGTTAAATATTTATTTTTATTTATTATTTTTATTAAATATTTAAGAAAATACATTGTGGGCCACACCCTCAGCTGGAAGCTTCACAGAGCAGTGCCAAGCCCTTTCAGTGATGTCTTGGACAGATATGGAGGCTTCGTAGTAACTGCAGCAGCACTACGTAGAAGAGGCTTTCTCTATCTAGAACTCCTATAAGCTTAGGAAACCCCTTTGCATGGCTGAAGTCTCGTGTGTAACCTACCATGGGGACCAGTGGATTCCCTCCAAGAGTTCTTGCTTCTTCTTGGTGCTCCCCAGAATTCTCTAAAGTAAGTGGAGGGTCATGGGCCTCAAAGTATGTAGGCTGCATTGTCACCCACAGTTCCTCCCACACAAGGTGCTTGCAGAAGGGGGTGTAGGCTTCTAACTCTAATCAGAGTCACCTGTGGTTATGACCCTACATTCAGTCTTGTTGGAGTCAACTTTTCATGCCTGGAAGTCATTCTGCTCTAATGATAATAAACACTTAATGAATACCTATACTGTTTGAGGCCTTTTCTGAGTAATTTACAGACATTAGCTTGTTTCTTCTTCCCACCCACCCTGTGAGGTTAAGGACTTATATTATTCTGAATTTATAGGTGAGGCAAATAACTATTAAGTAATTTATTTGCTTAAAGTCAAAAAGCTAGTAAAATACCAGTTTGGAATTCTTATCCACCAGGCTAACTTGCTCTTGATATGATTTACCCTGTCCATGTGCATAGTGAATGACTTCTCTGTTTCCAGTTCCATGAGGATTTGCCCTAAGAGATTGTTGATGAGGAGCGTTGGCCCCAGTGTCCTACATTCTTAAGTTCAAGTCCTGGTTGGGCTACTCTTTTGCTGTGTGACCTTGGGAAAGCCTTGATTCCTCTTTTATAAGGTAGTACTACTTTCTTTCATATATTCAAAAATGTTTATTGAGGGCCTGCTGTGTACTAGGCACTGTTTGAGGTGTTAGGGATATTGTGCTAGGGATAAAGTTCCTGTCTTCATGGAGTTTCAATTCTAGTGGTGGAGACAGACAGGTAAATGGCAGACTAGATTAAAATGTCAGATAGTGAACAGTGTAATGAGGAACAATAAAGCAGGAGATGTAGAGCTGTTTTGGACAGAGAGCTTTTAGGGGTGGCCTTCGAGATAGTGATGTTTGGTCTGAGATATGCAGGACGTGAGGGAGAGAGCCAGGAGGATGCCTAGAGAAGAGTGTCTCAGCGAAGCAAAAGGCCTTGGGGTGGAAAAGCAAAGAAGCCACTATGAGCAGAGTGGTGGGTGGGAGAGCGGTAGGAAATGAGACTGGGAGGCAATCAGGAACCAGGGCAGACTTTGCATTTTATTTATCATGCAGTGGGAGTTGGCATGAGCAGGGGATTGGCATGACCTGATGGAGTTTTCAGTCTTGTGTGGCTGCTGTAGGGAGGATATCCTGTCGTGGAGTCAGAATGGAAGAAGAGAGAATGGGTTGCTCCTGTGATAGTCTAGGTGAGACATGGCGGAAACAGCATCCTAGGGTAAGCCCCTCCTCTGGAGGCTTGTAATCCAGAACACTCTTCTGCCAGCTGTCCTGGGCCCAATCTGGTCACACTATTTAACCTTACCACTCCCTTCCTTCCCTGGCATCCCAAAGGCTGGTTAGTCTTCTGTATTTCTGTCCTCCATAGCACTTATTGCTCTCTAATATGTGGTATCATTTGCTTATACATTAGGTTTATTTGTTGACTTTCATCACTTACCAGAGCTTAAGCTGCTCAAGGGCAGGGATTTTTCTATTTTGCTCTGTAATGTGTCCCAGATGCTTTGAACAGAGCCTGGCATAGAGTGTGTGCTTGGCAGGTATTTGTTGAATGTGTGGCTTGAGTGCTGATGGAGGAGGTGAGAAGAGATTTAATTTGAAGACAAAGCCAACAGGATTTTCTTCTAGATGTTCTTGCCCGTTTCTGGAAGTTACTCTAGTAGACTGGAGGTAATAAACTTAACTTGGTACCTGACATACAATACAACCTCAATAAACCATTAATATATCATTATAAGGCCAATGTGCAGTAAAGGGCTACATTTTACTCTTTTATGGGAAAATAAATTAATAGAAGAAAGTATAGATTAGAGGTCAGCAAACTCTGGCCCATGGGCCAAAATAGCTCATTGCCTGCTTTTGTAAATAGAGTTTAATTGCAACAGAACCATGCTCGTATGTTTACATATTGTCTATGGCTACTTTTGCTCTACGACAACAGAGTTAGGTAGTTGTAAGAGACCTATGGGTCCTCAAAACCTGAAATATTTACTGTCTGGCTCTTTCCAGGAAAAATGTGCCAGCCCCGATATAGAGAGCATTATACTGAGTATATGGTATCATATATTTTGCAGTATAGATCATAATGCCATTTGACAAGTTGTTATAATGAAGTAATGTTAATGAAAGCAAATATTGAACAACAGGAAAGTAGTTGATTATGAATCAATGTAGACTTATCTTCACCAAATCAGTTTATAAAATATCAAAAGACAGAATTTAAAAGTCCTACAATTAATCACATTGAAGTATCACTGAATATTTTAGGTTATCATTCACTCCCATACTTGATAATCATAACATGCCACAACATAAGTCCAGACCTAGCGATACTTCTCGGATAACAGTTCTTGAATCACAACACCAGGCCAGAGTGGCAAACAGCATCGTTTTCTTTGGCTCAGCAATAGGGTTAGGCTTTGTGTCCTCACCCAAATCTCATCTTGAATTGTAATTCCTGTAATCCCCATAATCCCCATGTGTCACGGGAGAGTCCAGGTGGAGGTAAATGAATTATGGGGATGGTTTCCCCAATGTTGTTCTCATGATAGTGAGTGAGTTCTCACGAGATCCGATGGTTTTATACGGAGCTCTTTCCCCCTTCACTCAGCACTTCTCCTTCCTGCTGCCTTCTGAAGAAAGTGTCTGCTTTCCCTTCACCTTCCACCATGATTTAAGTTTCCAAGCCTCCCCAGCCATGCTGAATTGTGAGTGAATTAAACCTCTTTACTTTATAAATTACCCAGTCTCTGGCAGTTCTTTATAGCCATGTGAAAATGTACTAATACTCTCAGTGTGTTTACAATTTTTCTGTGAATCTTGGATAAATTAAATACAAACTTCTCAGTCTGGTGTTCACTTGCCTCTCTAGCCAGACTCTGTCTTAATAACTCCTACTCTCTAATAAGCACACATACACATTCTCGTTTTCTCTCTCTCTCTGTCTGTCTCACATACACATATACGACAGTTTATGTCCGTCCCTTTCTAAAGAGAGGTGTCGTTTCTTTCCCTACCCTTGGTATCCATTTGTGAAATTCTACTTTCTTACTCAAGGCCTGTCTAAAATGCTGTCTCCTTTATGAAGGCTTTTCTGGTTCCAGTTATGGTTGTTACCTTCCTTGATTTGGCCATTCCTATGGTCCTTGTCATGTTTCTTTACAGTTACCTGTGCATTTGTATTATTCTACCCTATTAGATTCTAACGGATGACATAGTGTTTTGCATAGAATGCGTCTTCAGTAAGTATAGAATGTAATTGAATTGATACAAATGTTTGTGTGTGATGCATTTTAATATTTTCTAATCTAAATAATAAAAAGTAAAATGCTGATGACAACTCATAATTTAGAAAACTGCCTTTCCTGTTTTGAAAAAAAAAAGTGCAGCTCACTGCCAGTGCTCATTTAATTTTACATAAACGTGCTCTGTGAGGCTGAAGCAAATCTGACTGATTTTCAGTGTGAAAATAAAACATAAAAAATGTTCCTGGAGTTATTTCTAAACAGAACTAACATCAGAACTGTCTGAATTATCAGAATCGTCTATTTCAGAAAAATTGGATTCATCAAATAACTCTTCAGTGAACAATTATTTGAGAACAATGTTACCGTCATGCATAGGAATGCTGTGTTTTCTAGGATTTGACATTTTCAGCGATTGAGAATTACTACATTTTGTAAGTGGAAATACCATTACTAAAAACAGAATGCCATAAATAGAATGATGTCTTTTGCTTCTGAAGTCGAGATACTAGAGTGATGTGAAAATAATAATAAAAGCAGGATACTTCGTGGCAAAGTTATCTAGGGGTAAATGCTCCAGTCACAAGCACCACTGGCGGATATTCTTGGGGCAAATGGGACAAAGGTTAAGGTATTTTTATGGTTGGCCAGAATGGATTGTTATTTATTATGAGTTTTGGGATTCCCTTAGAGTCTACTTTCAAGTGGATTCAAGCATGGATAGAACAACCAAAGGTCTTCTTGCTGTCTTGCTGCTGCTGCTGCTTCTACTCTTACTACTGCTTTAGGCTGACTAGTCTGTAGTGCAGTTAAAAGAATATGAAGCCTCTTGAACCTCTGAAGAGGACCATGTTCTTTTGAGCCACAGGTAATCATATAAGTAGACTGGCTTAACAAGTCTAAAGGCCCTGAATTAGTTATCTATTGCTGTATAACAGTGTCACTGCAAACATTGCTGCTTAAAACAGCACACATTTAGTATCTCACAGCATCTGTGAGTCAATAGCTCGGGCATAATTTAGGGTCCCCTGCCAGGCTGCAGTCTAGGTGTCTGCAAGAACTAGAGTCTTACCTGAAGGCTTGACTGGGGAAGGAGATTCTTCCAAGCTCACATGGTTGTTGGGAGCATTTAGTTCTTTACAGGCTGTTGGATTGTGGGCCTCAGTCTCTTGTTGGCTGTCAATCAGAGGCCACCCTTAGTTTTTTGCCATGTGGCCTGCTCCATAGGGCAGCCTACAACATGGCAGCTTCTTCAAAGCCAGCAAAAGAGTTTTCTAGCTAGATGGATGTTATAATGTTATATAATGTAATGATCCAAGTGACATCTATCACTTTTACCATACTTAACTGGTTAGAGGCATGTTACAGATCCTACCTACACTTAGGGGGAAGGGATTCCACAAGGGCATAATTCCAGGAGTCAGGATTCTGGAGGCCATATTCCAGTGTGTTGTTAAGAGGCTTATATAAGTACAACATTTTTATTAGAGCTATCTATATAGAAGTGCTATGATTTTCTTATTTCTATTTTTAAAATTCTTGACTGTTAAAATGGCATGTTTGTGATAATAAGGAAAAAGAAGCAAGATATATTAGCTCTTATAGCAGATAAAGTGTAGTTAATTGGTAGTTCAGGTTAAAGTTTTATTTATATTTCTACTTTTTCCTACCATTTCTTCTCATGAGTAGGCTGGAGAGAGCATGTGCCAAATCCCGACTCCTTGGTATTATCTGAAATGATTGATTACTTCTGCCATCTTTAACTCTTTCCCTTACATTCCAGGTAGCTCCTTTTCTGGTCCTTCCTTTTTCCTTTTTCTTTGTTCCTTTCCATTCTCCCCTTTTGGATCATTTTCTGTTTTACTCTGCAGTTTAATGACTTTTATATTCCCCATACATATTTTATATGCTCTGTAATTGTGTGTTGAAAGTATGGTTTAAATGACATAATAATTTTGAATTTGCCTTAGTAACCCTGAGGTTTTTACAGTGGGTTCTGTTGAGACTGCAGGGTTCTTAGGGGTTAGAAGTGAGAAGATAGGCAGATAAGCTATAAATCAGTTCTGCTCAGAATGTGGACTGTGCTGGCTTGTGAAAGATTATGATGAGTCAAAGATAAGATATAGACAGAAATAGAAGGTAAGTGTTTAGAAACTTTTGTAGGGTTTGGTGGGGTTTTTTGTACTTTATTTGTTAAGTATTAATAATAACATTATGTCACACACTGTGCTTTTACAACAGCTCTCATGAACTTTTAAAGTATGGTTTAATTCTTCCTGGTAGTGCTTGTGGCACTGAAGCATACCCTGAGTGACAGGATGTATTTACTGTAAATACTTTAAAAAATTGTTGCTAACAATATGAGTGTAATTAATGAATTTTAAATGGTCCCAGTTTATTGATATTAACCCAAGTTGATTATTTGTTGTAACTTAATAAATTATTGCCAGATTCTAAATATGGATATGCTACTTAGAGAGGTCCCCAAGACCCCCGTAGTCTTATTAAGGCATTTCTTTGTTGGATTTGTATCTCCTCTCCATTCTATTTCTTATTCTATCATTTTGGGGGGATTACTTCATTACATTACATATTTGGGAGATTAGCTACTTTTTCTTTACTCACAAATATGACCTGAATTTGGTCCCATCAGGGTTTCTGCTACATGTAATTGTATCATGTCCTTTTCAAACAGAACCATGCTTAAATAGATGTAGCAATCTTTAGTCCAAGTACAGCTTTTCTCCTTTGTAGGGGAAACTGGAGTTTGGAGGAACAGTTTAAGCAGAAGCCAGTTTTCCACTCTCATGGGCTCAACCTAGATGTCTTCACAAGAGAATGGTTGGCTTCATTGGGTTCATGTTAATATAGGGAGGAGGGGAGCCCACTTAAAAATACAGTCAGTGTCACAAAAATCTTTTTGTTTTTTTCCTCCCTAAATATAGTATTTCTTTTTGTAATAGTTTTATCCTCTGACTTTTAAAGCATCTTTTAAGTTTTTCTTGCTTGCTTTTCATGTGAAAGTTGCTATTTTCAGGTGTTTTGAATTGTTTTGAAAGTTATAAATGGAATTGTGTACTTCAGAGAAGGTCAAGTTTGGAAGTCATCATGTGTCATGTGCCTATCTCCCTTCTTTATTTTTAAATGGCACACGAGTGTCTGACTCGCACATGGTATTTCTTGCTTTGTAGGCTGGTGCCAGACTCAGTGTCTTTTGTTTTTAATAGATAAACGTCTGGTGGTTTGTGTTTTGCTGTGAGATGCATGTGAGTCATACTAATCACGAACTCTGTCCTTCCTCCAACCTCTGATTATTTTTGGACAATTTACCTATACCTCAACATCTTGAAGCTTATATGTTGAAAATCTCAACTCTATATCTGTTTCTAAGTATTCTGATTAATCACCTGCACTTTTCATTTCCTTATAGATTTATGTATTTATTTTTTTAGTGAGCAAACTACCAGTCTTGTTGGCTTTGTTTTTATACTTGTATATTGTTCACAAAATTAGCAATAGACTTAAGACAATTGGCCATTAATCTTTGTGATTTACTTTCTCCTTGGTCATGGACATTACCAAAAATCTTAATTTCATTAGTATATCTAATTCTGTGAATTACACTCTTCTAGCACGGTGGCTTATAGTTAAAAACAAAGAAAACCAACAATACTATGATCAAAAAGACAACTGATAACTGATATATTTTATATTATGTTATTATTAAAGAGCTTCTTCAGCATTATCAAAATCATCTTTATTTCCCCAATATGTTATGACAGGTAGTATGTGTAATGGTTAAGAGCATAGATGTTGGAGCCAGACTGTCTGGATTCTACTGCTTAACCAGCTGTATGATGTTTTTGATATTTGGCAAATCACTTTACCTCTCCGTTCCTTGGCTTCATATCTGTAAAATGAGGAGTAGTAGTACCTAGCACGTGGGGCAGTTTTCAGGATTAGCTAAATATATGTAAAGTGCTTATAACAGTACCTGGCACTGCCCTATAAATGCTATGTATGTTCTTAGCTGCCATTATTTATCTTTGTGATGGTCTCTATTTGTGTTACAATTTTTTTAACAATAGCAAAGAAACCTTTACTTATGAGATATTAAAAGTATGTACTAAGATTTAAGTTTTTTAGGCTAAAAATTTCTAGTAAAGCTAGTTTCTATAACTCTTAAAGACGAACAATTGAAGCTAAACACTTTTCATTATCAAGGGCTGTTACAAAGTGCTGTTTTAAACATAAAAAAAGGTCTATGGAGTTGCATAGAAGACTAAGTTATGTGGTTCTGCCTTTTTTAGCATTCTGGCCTTCTGTGTTCGTTTAACATTTTGCAAAGTTCCAAATTGAAGACATAAAGATAGGTGATTTGTCAATGAGGTAGTATAAAGTCCTACATGTCTTATATCTAGAACTGAGGTTTTCATTGAATTACCACTTACATTTTCTTAAGACCGTTGATATACTTCTATGTTATTGTTTAAAATAGTTTTTTTTTAATTGGGAACATTTCCTTGAACATTCACTTAGAGTATCAAAAGAAGTTTTTGTTTGTGGTTGGAAAAAATGTCTTTAACCTGCCAACAGAATTTAAAATTGCATAAGAAAATGGGTGTTGATGCTGAGAAATGGTGTGTAGGCAGCAGATCTCTTGTTCTGTCTGAAAACAGTGATGAAATACAAACAACAAATGTGGAATTACAGTTGCTCTATTTTCGTGTGGGAAAGATAACTTCAGAGTAGGGAGAACAATTTCTGCTGTTTTAATAAACTTTTATTATATTTAGGCATGGGATTTAGTTGGCAATCATTATAGGGATAAAACAAAGCTAATTTCTATAAATAGTACTGTGATGCCTGTTTCATTATTATTATTATTTTGAGACAGAGTCTCGCTCTGTCACCCAGGCTGGTGTCCAGTGGCACAATCTTGGCTCATTGCAACCTCCACCTCTTGGGATCAAGCAATTCTTGTGCCTCAGCCTCCCAAGTAGCTGGGATTACAGGCATGCACCACCATGACTGGCTAATTTTTGTATTTTTAGTAGAT
Organism: Pongo pygmaeus; assembly: GCF_028885625.2. Lineage (NCBI taxonomy): Eukaryota > Metazoa > Chordata > Mammalia > Primates > Hominidae > Pongo > Pongo pygmaeus. The sequence goes on from NC_072378.2 coordinate 20,859,765, forward strand.
ACAGGGTTTTGCCATGTTGGCCAGGCTGGTCTCGAACTCCTCACCTCAAGTGATCCACCTGCCTCAGCCTCCCAAAGTGCTGGGATTACAGACATGAGCCACTGTGCTTGGCTCTGTTTCATTATATTTATGTTGAAATTTAACAGATATTTATAGCTTGGGTTTCCTTGATTATCTTTAGGTAATTGGTGAACTCTTAGAATTGTCCATAGAATTATATTTTCCTCTTGAAACTTTTATGATACATTAGCATTAACCAGTCTGTTGTGGTGGTGGTGGTAAACTAAATATTACATAAAGTTGACCTTTTTAACCATTTTTAAGTGGATAGTTAAGTGGCATTAAGTACATTCATGTTGTTATACAAACATCACCACTATCCATCTCCAGAACGTTTCCCTCTTCCCAACCTAAAACTCTGTACTCATTAAACAATAACTCCCCATTCCCTGCAGCCCCACCATTCTACTCTCTGTCTCTATGAACTTGACTACCCTAGGTACCTCATATAAGTAGAATCATATAGAATTTGTCATTTTGTGACTGGCTTTTTTCACCTCGCATAATGTTCTCAAGATTTATCCATTGTGTAACATGTCACATTTCATTTTTTAAGGCTGAATAAGATTCCATTGTACATATATAGTACAGTTTGTTTATGCATATATCTGTTGATTGACATTTGGTTTGCTTCCACATTTTGGCTATTGAGAATAATGTTTGCTGTGATCATTACTACAAAATATCTGTTTAAGTCTCTGGTTTTAGTTCTTTTGTGAATTCACTAGAAATTGAGGGATTGAACCAGAGATGGCTAGATCATATGGTAATTTAATTTTTATTTTGTTTTAGTAGCTGCCACACTGTTTTCCTCAGCAGCTACACACCATTTTACATTCCCACTGTCTGTGGAATTTTGTGTTGTTTATATTTTTCTTGAGAATCGGTCGTTAGATTTCATTAAACCTCAGAGTGAACTACTGTTCTAGTATTTAGTTCCTAACAGATTCATTTTGATTCCTATATACTCAATGCAATAAGTATTACAGATTCGTTATAGTAGGCCTATTTACTTGCTTCCTTATATCACAAAAACTTTCTTGGGTAGATGCAATGCAAAGCATTACCCTTCACCTTAGTCATATAGGTTAAACAAAATAGGTAACTCTGGAATTAGGTAAAATCTTGTGTGCAGGAATCTTGAAAAACTGTATTATTTTTCAAGCTCTCCAAAAGATTGAGTTGACAAAAGAAAAAGTAGCATCAAATGTTTTATTTTAGGTCCTTCTGTACTGCAAGAACAGAAGTAGACCAATGTTAATAATTTTGATTTCTCAGATTCACTGAAGAGATGTGGGTCTACAAACACTTTAGGTACTTTGATAAATTATTCTCAACATGAATATGATACTGAATTCATTTATGCAAATGATTTTTACAGTAGGTTTGCTGTTATTTACTTTTATTATTATTATTTTTTGAGATGGAGTCTCACTTGCAGTGGCACAATTTCAGCTCACTGTAACCTCCGCCTCCCAGGTTCAGGCTATTCTTGTGCCTCAGCCTCCTGAGTAGCTAGGATTATAGGCATGTGCCAGAATAGCTGGCTAATTTTTGTATTTTTGGTAGAGACGGGGTTTCACCGTGTTGCCCAGGCTGGTCTTGAACTCCTGGCCTCAAGTAATCCACCTGCCTTGGCCTCCCAAAGTGCTGGGATTACAGGTGTGAGCCACCGTGCCTGGCCTGTTATTTACTTTAACATGAGTTATTTTCTACCAGTTACATGATCATAGCTGAACCTTTTGTGAACCTAAACTTTAGAATAACTATCAAAACAAAATAAATGATAGTAGACATATGACTCTCTTTTCCTTTTCTTCAAACCAATAAATTAACTAAATTAAAAACAGAAATGCAACAATATGTTTTGCCCTATATCTTTATAGCACTTTACAATGATTGTATGAAGTTGAGAACAGTAACATGAGATACTATTCAAGATGATTCACCGTACTCTGTTTCCTCAGGTAAAGAATTTGTATGATGTGTTTCAGAAAGATATTTTTTAATAAATAAATTTTAGAATTACATATTTTGGGACCAAATTTAAAAATATAATACAAACTAGTGGTAACATCTAACATCTAAAGTAATAAGACCATAGTAAATAAAGTTATCTCCCCCAATAGCATGGGTAATGTTCTACCACTGCACCCTGCAGGTCCTCCTTCCCTTTTCTCTACCCCTTCTCCCCTCCCCTGTGCCCCTGCACCTCTCCTTCCCTTCTTCTCTCCTCTCCTATTAAGAATTACTGCTATTCACAAGACAGGGGCATATCTCAGTGTTGTCTTTGGCCAGGAAAAATAGTTGAGAACTATAGGTGTGGAAGTATTAAACCGCATTTCAGAAAATGTGGGTTTTGCTTCTTCAAACTAATTAGCTGAATCACTTGATCTTCATTTCTTACATGTAAAATGAAAAGATTGAACTAGGCAAATGTATGTTTTTAGATTTTTTTTTCCAACTTTGATTTTTTTTTTCTTATGATTCTTGAGTCTTAGCAAAACCCAGAATTTGGAAGCCTAACAGATTCTCTGCATAATCTATTTTATATAGTCTCTATATTATGTCCACCCTATAATATTAGGTTGATGTACAAGTAATTGTGGTTTCATACCATAAATTTTAAATCATTATAACTAGGCTCAAACACACCTTTATTAATCAAAATAGGAACCATTACAATCAATACATTTTTGCCAACGAGAAGTGTGTTTATTCCCATAGCATAAAAATCTGTGCTTCAGGATTTGATGAATTCTTGGAAAACATTTTCTGCATCCTGCTGGTGGTGGAAGCAATTTCACTGCAAACAGTTGTCAAGATACTTAAAGAAGTGGCAGTTGGTTGACAAGAGGTCAGGTGAATATGGCGGAGGAGGCAAAACTTCACAGCCCAATTCATTCAACTTTTGAAGCGTTGGTTGTGCGACGTGCGGACGAGTGTTGTCGTGGAAAAGAATTGGGCCCTTTCTACTGACCAGTGCCAGCTGCAGGCCTTGCAGTTTTCAGTGCATCTCATTGATTTGCTGAGCAGACTTCTCAGATGTAGTGGTTTCACCAGGATTCAGAAAGCTGTAGTGGATCAGACCAGCAGCAGACCACCAGACAGTGACCATGACCTTTTTTTGGTGCAAGTTTGGCTTTGGGAAGTGCTTTGCAGCTTCTCCTCAGTCCAACCACTGAGCTGCTCATCATCAGTTGTTGTATACAATCCACTTTTTATCGCACGTCACAATCTGATCAAGAGATGGTTTGTTGTTGTTGCATAGAGTAAGAGAAGATGACATTTCAAATGATTTTTTTGATTTCCGGTCAGCTCATGAGGCACCCACTTATCGAGCTTTTTCACCTTTCCAATTTGCTTCAAATGCTGAACGAACGTAGAATGGTCGACGTTGAGTTCTTCGGCATCTTCTCATGTAGTTGTAAAAGGATCAGCTTCAATGATTGCTCTCAATCTGTCATTGTCAACTTCTGATTGCCGGCCACTACGCTTCTCATCTTCAAGGCTCTCCTCTCCTTTGCAAAACTTATTGAACCACCACTGCACTGTCTGTTCATTAGCAGTTCCTGGGCCAAATGTGTTGTTGATGTTCTGAGTTGTCTCCGCTGCTTTAAGACCCATTTTGAACTCAAATAAGAAGATTGCTTACATTTACTTTATGTCTAACATCATTTCCATAGTCTAAGATAAACATAAACAGCAAGTAATAAGTCATTAGCCAAAAAATATAAAGTGAGAAATGCCCATTAAAATGATTTATAACATAACCACATTTATGTAAGAACGTATTCCAATATCAACTGGCAAATTCCAACAATGCAAAAATTGCAATTACTTTTGCACTTTTCTAATTTTAAGGCAGGGACTATCTATTTATCTTGTAAATCTCAAATGATCCAATGAAAAGCATTTTGCAAAGTTGACACCTAGAAAGATTGCAAATACAAAGCAATTTGTTAGCCTGGTTAACATAGTGAGACCCTGTCTCTAATAAAAAAAAAAACAACATGAAAATAAATTAGCCAGGTTTGGTGGTGCAAGCCTGTATTCCCAGATTCTTGGGAGACTGAGGCAGGAGGTTAGCTTGAGCCCAAGAGTTCAAGGGTGCACTGAGCTGTGATCACGCCACTGCATTCCAGCCTGGGTGACAGACTGAGACCCTGTCTCTAAAAAAAGGAAATTGTTCAGATTAAGGAGGATATAAAATTATTTTGGCAAACACCATTTATTTGGTTCTTTGAAGTTCTTATTGCTTTTAATAGGTACAGTTTTTATTTAGATGTATACATTTCAATGGCATATCATAAATAACTTAATGATAATGACATATAATGACATAAGTTGAAGGTAAGAAGTATACCTTAATCCAGTGGCTTTACCACATTTTCCTGTGATTTTCTTGGCTATATCTCCTCTGACTTTTAGTCTAAGGATTAAATGGTCCTGAGTGCAATTTTTTCTCAATCTCTAAAAGAAAAGGTCACTATTTTAAAAGCAAAGCAGTATTTTCCCCAGAATCCCCAGCACATTTCATTGATACGAATTTTATCTCAGGCACATTCCTGAATGAATCCCAGTTTCCATGAGAATGCTACATTCTGATTGGCTTAGGTCTGAGTTCCTGATGTATTTATTGGAATACATTTATTGAAGCATTTATTGGAGAATGAAAAGGTATTTCCCTTTGATTAGCCATGCTCTATTCTAGAACTGGTTCTAGCGTTAGTTTTTTGTGAGTTTTACTGACTGCGTGAGAGAAGAGTTGATTCCAGAACAAAATCAGTATTCTTTTGGAAAGAGAGTGGGGTTAAGTCCTGAGTAGCAACATGCACTGTAGTTCACACGTTTTGCTCCCTAACATTCATACACATCCTTCTTCCTATACGTGTTCTTAACTAAAATTTGCTCTTAAACAAACCATCCTCACCACTTCCCTGAAGAGGGATACTCAAAGTCTCATTCAATTCCAAGACCAGGATCTTAGATGATACATGGACTATATATCTGGGTGGTATATACTCCTCTCTGTAGGATCTAGTGTAGCTCTTTATGGTCTTGCAACCTGTAACTAAAAAGTAACTCACCTATGTCAATTCATAATACTGGAGGAAGAACAGGATGATGCAATGAAAAGTCTCATCTTAAAAGGAAAATAATAGAAAACAGCACATATTGGTCATTCTTTCATAATCCAGGAATGGTAAACACCCCCTGTAGTTGGTAGGAAGTTAATTTCTTAGCACATTTGATAGCAAGTGATTTTTAGCTCTGAGAATCTCTCTCCTTTCCTTGTTTTTTAATGCCACATCTGGGGTTGCTTTTAGGAAGGATCATTCATTTCCAGCAGCTCTCTCTCAGTTAATGCAAGGTTGGGTAGGAGAGATCTCAGGTTGCCTTGGAACAGTGGTTCTCGGCATGGTCTGGAGACCAGAAGCAATAGCATCATTTGAATGGCAAATTTTTGGGTGTCACCACAGACTTCATGAAATGAGAACAGGAAATCCAGCGATCTGTGCTTTGATAAGAACTCCCAGAGCATCTGATGTGTTCTCTAAGAATCGTTGACATAGACATTCAGCAGGTTTTTGTGGTTTCTTTGGAAAATCAGCTCCCTTAAGTGGACTAAGTGGAATATCTGTTTGTTATGGTCAGTTCCATTTGCAGTAACAATAGCCAGAAACCTTGCCTGGTCATCCTTTCTGCACCTGGGAATTTCTCTATTATAGTGAGAAGCCTCTACCTAACTCCAGGACCTTAACTGAAAGGCCAATACTGTGTTTTGGCCTCAGCTTGTCCCTTGCCTTTAGGCTACATCTCAGCTGCATTTTCACAATGAACTGTTTTGTCTTTGTTAGGCAAGAGGATGCTTAGCTGTGCTTGGGAAAGGACAACTGTGGGGGTGGGAGTTAGATGTCCTCTGGGTTCCAATCTCATCTCCTATGGAATTTCTAACATACCAGCTTCTGTTTTCACGTACCTAAGCTTGGCTTCTGGGATTTGGCCTTTTGTTTGGTTGGTTTATTTTTGTTTTAACCCTATTGGAGTCCACATTACCAGACTTTTAGCATTTGGGGGTTATAAAGGCAAAAAGGGCCTCTCGTATCAATGCTGTATTTTCTCCCTTCTCTTCTTTCAGACTAAGCTTATCTTTATCTAGACTAGAAGAAATAGGCAACACATTTCATCATTGTTAATTTTTCTACCATTTAAGGTTCTTTTAGTTGAAGCAACTATAATATAATGTTTAGAGTAGTCATGAAATTTAAGGCATTAGCTTATTGTTTGAGAGTTCTGATGTTACCTTCTCCCACATCGGAGTTAGAAATTGGCATTATGGATGAGGACAGGAAGCAAAATAGAAAAGGCAAGCCCATTCTCTCTTGTCTAGCCTTTCTATCTCCCTCTATCACCCCATACTGCCATAGCTTCACAGGAAATAGCTAGCAAAGCACAAATCCATGCAGTAGTGCTAAGCAATGTGCTATTGACACACTGTGTAGTGTGGATGAAAAAAGCCAGACAAAAAGAGTACATACTCTATGATTCCATTTATATAAAATTATTGAAAACCAATTTATCCTGCATACTAATTTATAGTGAAAGAAAGAACAATACTTTCCTGGGCACTTGGGTAGAGAGTTTAGAGGGAGAGGTGACAAAGAGACACAAGGAAACCTTTAGGGACAATGGATATGTTCATTATCATGATTGCGGCGATGTTTCACAGATGTATTCATATGTCAACACTTACCAAATTGTACTTTTTAAATATGTACAGTTTATTTTGTGTCAATTTTACCTCAATAAAGCTGATTATTAAAATAATTATTTATTAAAGTAATACATACTAAGCAATAAACAAGGTACCTCCTTCCCCACAAAAGGAGCCTTTTGAGTCTTTGTAGAAGTAGGAAGACGTAGGTGCAGACATGAAATCTGGCAGTTAATTAGCCTGTGTACCGGAACTCCTTTGCTTTGTTTTGTCTTGTCTTGTCTTGTCTTGTCTTGTCTTGTCTTGTCTTGTCTTTGTCTTGTCTCTGTCTTGTCTCTGTCTTGTCTCTGTCTTGTCTTGTCTCGTCTTGTCTCGTCTTGTCTCGTCTTGTCTCGTCTTGTCTCGTCTTGTCTTACCTTGTCTTTGTCTTGTCTTGTCTTGTCTTGGTCTTGTCTTGGTCTTGTCTTGGTCTTGTCTTGTTCTTTTCTTTTTTTTGAGGTAGAGTTTCATTCTTGTCAGCCAGGCTAGAGTGCAGTGGCATGATCTCAGTTTGCTGCAACCTCTGCCTCCTGAATTCGGTGATTCTCCTGCCTCATCTTCTGCAGTAGCTGGGATTACAGGCATGCGCCACCAGGCCCAGCTAATTTTTTTGTATTTTTACTAGAGCCAGGGTTTTGCTGTGTTGGCCCAGCTGATCTTGAACTGCTGACCTCAAGGGATCCACCTGCCTCGGCCTCCCAAAGTCCTGGGATTATAGGCATGAGTCACTGCGCCTGGCCTGGAACCCCTTTTCAACTTCAGTTTTCTTATCTGAAAAATGGAGCTTCTACTACTGGCACCAAGAATCTGCTGGTTGTGCTTATCAAAATGAGATGTATATGAGGGAGCCCTGCTTTGTGTACTTTACATGAGCAACTACCCTTTCTCTTCTCCTTCCTTCTCCTGGTTGTTGTAAAAGGGACCCATGGGTTTCTGCTCCCTCAAGCCTCCTTTTTACTCCCTCCTATGTAGATGAAAAAGGAAAGCAGGAGTGTACCTCCTATGAATAGCCCACACCTGTACTTTTTGATAGTGAATCGGTAGAGTAACTGTTTCATTCACTTGGACATGACCTCAAGATTTAGCAGTGGGAAAAGAAAAGCATCGAAGTAAATCAAACTGATGATTATGTTACAAAGGCTATCTGATTTGCTGAGTTCCAGCCATCATATTACCAAAAATATAATGTTTGCATATTATACAAACATTTTCATTTTTTAAAAAGCAGCACCATCACTAAGCTAGTTATATATAAAAATTCAGCGTAAGTTGCAGTTATTCTGTAGCAAATTCAGTGGCATTACGGTTGAAAAGAATAGAATCTGGGAAGCCAGGACTTTCTTATGATTCACTTTTTTCTCTGTCATAGGTTGGCTTTTTAGGGTTATACTCCATGAATATCACCACCTCTTGGGATGGAAGTTCTCAGCTGGCACATTGCTTGCTCATCTCTGAAATACTGTTCTTTAATGTTCTTATTTAAGTTCTTAAATTGACGTATTTCCTCTGTTGAGATGCATTTTTTCCCTTTTCCATCCGAATGTTTCTGAAAACAGCACAATTCTTTATAAAGGAATATACATTCCTTTAAATACATCTTGTATTTAATGGGGGTAGTTTTTATCACTCCTTTCTCCTGTTCCAATAAAGAAAAGAGCTCTCACTGAATTGATAGGGATTCTTTCCATCAGTCAAGGAAAAGAGGTGTAATGTGTATGTAGGAGAAGAGGCACTAAACCACTGTGCAGCTGAGATCCGAGTGGGAAAGCTTTCTTCTCATGGATATTTGGGTAGTCGCCTTGATAGCCAGTGGACTGTGTGCTAAGGGCCTACCAGTTCCCTCATTTTCTCTCTCTAGTAAATGCTACTTTGTCCTGGCCCTGTGTTAGGTAATAATCTCTAAGTCAAAGATGGGCAGTTGAATTTTACTGAAATTATTACAGTGTTGATTAAAATTGTTAGCTCTTGAATTTGGAGAATTTGTTGAAGTTAAAATGGTGGGTAATTACATAAATGCTTAGGCACTACTTTTTCATTTCGCTTTAAAACACATCATCTCTCTTCCTTATGTGATTGCTAACACCATTATTTGACCCAAACAATTTAAGTTTTTTCCCACACAGGTTAGAAATTTAAGTTTTATCTGAATTTAGCTTTCTAGTTTCAATGCCTGTGAAATATAAGATTTTTTTTTCTTTTCCCAGGATGTTTTGACCCATGTTAGAACAATACCTTTTATCCCAGGCGCCAAAATATGGTACCTGTTACATGTTATAGAATTAGCCTCAACCACTGTTTCCTGTGAGATTTCACCTCAGCAGACGTCAGCCTCCGTAACCACTGAGAGAACAAAAACAATAGCTTTTTTCACTAATACTCCTTTGCTTTTAGAGTATATTTTATGGTCCATTATTCAGGTTTTTTGGTTGGTATATTTTGCCTGTGGCTTAGTCAGATCTTCAGATTAACCCTTAGGTAAGTCTTTGCTAGAGACCACTTTCTCATATGTTGACCTTTAGAATATTTGAAAGTACAGATTTAGTTTTGCTTAGTTTAACAGCAGATGATTGTTAACTATTAATCTGCAGAAATAAATATTTCTAATACTAGCATAAATTTGGCTTCACTTCAGCATATAATAATAATAATAATACTTTTTATAAATATATATATGCCTTGTTTTCATTCCTGCAAATTCTAATTCAGTAAATCTGATAAGGGGGCCAGGTATGTGTACCTAAAAAGAAAAAAAGCAAAAACAAAAACAACCTACAACCCCAAAACCAAACAAACCAGACATAGAGAACAGTTAGGGGTGGAGCTGGGAAGAAATTGTGTGTGTGTGTGTGTGTGTGTGTGTGTGTGTGTATACTTGTATGTATATGATTTATATATATGTATATATCTACTTGATTATATTACATAATTTTAAAACAGTATTTGTTACTGCTTTTTAAACTTTACGGTATATTAGGAATATATCTTACATGGCAGAATTGTATTCTTAAAGGATAAATTATTTGTCTATTTATATGTATAATTTATACATATATTATGTAAATAAAATCTCATACTATGGTAGGAAGTGTATAGTTGTGTTCATAGTTCCTGTTTCGTTTTCAGCTTGGACATTCGTAAGTTAGCTCAAATCTGTAGCACAGTGTCACTTTGTATGGGTCTCAGCTTGGATGGCCAACCAGGTGTCTACGTCACAAACATTATTTGACAATTACGGCTGTCTCCACTGCTGTCTTTGGAAGGTATAGATAATATCTTAGCCTTAATTTTTGTCTGCTGTCATTGCTTTATAAAACTAAAAATAACAATGAAGGTGGAACAAAAGAAAATTTTTGGAAAAGTATGTACTTTATGGTTGACAGAATTTCATTATCTTTTACCATGCTATTTTAGTGAACACATTTAGAAAACAGTTGTTGCTATTAAGGGTTTGGGACTTTGTCTCCCAGGGAGTAAGCTGCTAGCTACAAATAGAACACATTGAAAACCCAACTGGAGAGGCCCAGGTGCAGTGGCTCACGTCTGTAATCCCAGCACTTTGGGAGGCCGAAGTGGGTGGATCACCTGAGGTCAGGAGATCGAGACCATCCTGGCTAACATGGTGAAACCCGTCTCTATTAAAAATACAAAAAAATTAGCCAGGCATGGTGGCAGGCGCCTGTAGTCCCAGCTACTCGGGAGGCTGAGGCAGGAGAATGGTGTGAACCTGGGAGGTGGAGCTTGCAGTGAGCCCAGATCACACCACTGCACACCAGCCTTGGAGACAGAGTGAGACTCCGTCTCAAAAAAAAAAAAAAAAAAAAAAAAATCTAACTGGAATGATCACTGCTACTTATTAATTATGTTTATTCTACATATTGTATGTCAATTGACATATTAGCTGATTCAAACCAATATTCAGTTAAAAGAGGCCATTTTCTTGCTTTTTTTCCCCCTGTACATCTTTAATTCTAAAGATCATTATAGAAATGTAAGGAAAACTTAGGAAGATGTTAAAGAATCACCTACAGCCACAGTTTCTGTAGAACTCGATGGATTTTTTTGCTGGCCTGTGATAAAATGAGAAATATAAGGAAAATATAATGAGATTTTTATGAAGCTACGTTTGTGAGCCTTCATTATGACATTCCCCCTGTTTTGTTGTTTAAAATATGCTATTTTTTGTAAAATAGTAATGATAGTACAAGATAGTTTAACTTTTTTTGTCCTATCTTGGCAAAATAACAAATTGGTAGCCTATTGGATGTCCAGTTATGTGTGTGTGCATTTTAAGTGTGTTGCTCTGTGACATCCCAGCATTGGAAACTACTGATAGAAACTGGAAAAACAGTTAATATTGAAAATGGATGGTCTTTGATAGACTATCAGGTCCTTTACTTCTCCTGTTGCATAGTCTGCTTGGAATGGTGTGCAGATTGTAGTGTGTTTATACCCTGTGTAGGGTCCCTTGTCTTACAGCTCTTGTCTCCAAGCTTTACTTTCCTGTTCCCAGCTTCCTGACCTCTAAGACAAGATTGTTGATCCTTTGTCTGGCATTATTGCTCTGTACCTTCTCCATTCCTGACTTCCATTTCCCTGCTTCATTGTATTTTACTGGATACCTTTCTGCCTAGCACTCCTCCTAGCTGTGTAGCTAAGTATTGGCTTGTCAACTGGTCTGTCCATTATGAAATCACCAAGAGATTTGTGTATTTATTGTTATTCTAATAGTATACAAGTCACTGTGTTAAATGCTATAGCAGATAGTAAATAAGGAAGATAATACCTGTTCCTTAAGAATATTGAGATAAGCATACAACTAATTGTGTATTCTTACACAGAATAAGTCAGTGTTTCTTAAGAGAAGTACAGAGTACAATTGGTGATAAAGGAAATTCAGATGCGATTGGAAGGATCTTTGACTTGGCTGTCTGTATAACTTTGAGCAAGTTTCTTAATCTTTTTGAGCCTCAGTTCCCTCTACAGAAGAATAATAATGCTTATATCAAGATTGCTGTGAGGGTAAATGAAACAACTAATGTAAAATGCATAACTGAGTTTCTGGCAAGCATTTGGCCGCTATCTTTTACTATCACTGGTCACTTCTCCTCCCAAACTGTTTTAAAGATTGTGATGATTTTTTACAGGGATTGAGAGGTGGTAAGTATAATTCTTTCAAGTAAAGTGAATGACAAACAAAGGTACAGAGTTAAAATATGCTGGAACAACATTTTGGAGCAAAGGATATAGCTGATGGGAATAGAGGAAGAGAAAATACAGCTGCAATTGTGTTTCAGTTTAGTACACATATTTTAATGCAGGGGAAATTAACTCCGAAAGTTCACAACTGAAGATAGAGATAGGAGAGACGATTGAGTCAGTCACCCAAGTGGAGGGATTCATTTTAGGCAAAAGGAATTTTGGGCACAGGAAGCTTAAAGAATGTAGGGTTTTGGAAGTATATTCAGCTAATTTTTCAAGTATGTCATTTTTCCATTGCTTGTTGAGAATTTTGATCTTGACAAACGGGTATTATATTATCATTTGAAGATCTTATCAGATTCTGTTGGTATGAGTATCTCCTGTATTCGTTTGAAAGATCAGAAAGTAATTGTCCTGGAAAAACAGTTAAACCGAGGTGAGGGCTCACAATAGGCCATATTTAACAATCAAGTCTGGCACAGCCTACATTGTGTGAACTTTTGGTTTCTTGGGTTTTTGTTTTCTCTTCACTTGATGGTGTTTCAGTTTGGAAGAATGTGGCTAGACCACAGTATGGCTTTTCCAAGATTTAGTTCTTGTTAAGGGCTTATTATTTTGTAACATTTGTTTTTTGTTTTTGTAGAGACAAGGTCTCACTATGTTGCTCAGGCTGGTCTTGAATTCCTGAGCTCAAGCAACCCTCCTGCCTCAGCCTCCCAAAGTGCTAGGATTACAGGCGTGAGCCACCATGCCTGGCCATTTTGTAACATTTCAAGCTTTGAGAAAGATCATACTCTATCAATTTATGAAAAACAAATCGTGATTAAATTATGTGAGTGGAATGGAAAGTGGAGGCTGTGAGTATTAATGCTTGAGTCCAAATGGTTTTTGCGTATTCAGGTTATCTTTGACCTGAAGCAGAGAAAACCAGAAGACTGTGTCATATTAGTCACCTTTCTTCCCCCATGAAAAAAAGATACCAGTACGAGTGACTTTTTAAGAGTGTAACTCTGATTTTTAAATTATTTCAGAACTTGTAATATCTAAAGATGCTCTTTACAAAAAAAGAATAGGTATGTTAAAACTTTTAGTTTTCACTTGCTTTATGTGGTTTGGATATTAAGTTGACCATTATGTGTTTTTATGCACTTTGAAGTATTTTAATTTGTGAAAATTCACTGTTATTTCATTTGTTTAGTCTATGTAATTTAAAAATATTGTACCACAGGTGTTTCTTAAGACTTCAGGGTTGAACTGGGTGTGATGGCTCACGCCTGTCATCCCAATCCTTTGGGAGGCTGAGACAGGAGGATAACTTGAGCTCAGGACCAGCCTGGGTAACATAGTGAGACCCTGTCTTTACAAAAAAAACCTTTGTTAAAAAAATAAAAATAATAAAAAATGAAACTCTCCTGGGTTATACTGCCAAATTAAATACTTAAGCTCTCTCTCCTTTTGAGGGTTTTAGTCATTCTTGGTCTCTGGCCATGTAACAACCTGTGCAAAGATTAGTAGGTATTGTGTGCTAGCTTTATCCTTCCATCAGGACAGTCTAGGCCTATTTGGATTTTGCATCTTCCTTGTAGTTCAACAGCCATCTCATTTTGGTTTTGGCTTCCTGCAGTCAACCTTCAAAGATCTTTTGTTTTCTGACAGTTGAAGAAACTGGCTCAGTGTTCTTTCTCCTAGACAATTATTTAATTGTTTACAGATAACTGAAACTATCTCCTAAAAGTTTCTATTGTGAATTTCTTTATTTTATGGGAAGCTTCTTGTGTTGAAATGATTGGTTAACATAATTCTTGGTGATTAGAAAAACTGTTTTTCAACCAAATAGCATCAAAATGCTTATTCTTTCTTTTCTGATTTTACACTGCATGGCTTTTTTCTGTGTATTATAACAAATCTCTTCTTTTTAAAGCTAAGACAATAGCAAATTTGATGCTTGAGTTGGTACTATTAGAGCAAGTTTAAAGAAACGTACTCTTGTACCCTATAAATAATACACCTACTATGTACCCACAAAAATTAAAAATAAACATACAAGCAGACAAAAAAAGTGCTCTTAAGAAATTTTTACTTTCTTAAGATAATATACAGTATTATTTTGATAACTGTGGATACGATGAACCCATCTTATACAATAAAGAGTTTAGAACTTCAAAACTGTCATGTTGGCTGGGCGTGGTGGCTCACGCCTGTAATCCCAGCACTTTGGGAGGCCGAGGCGGGTGGATCACCTGAGGCCGGGAGTTCAAGACCAGCCTGACCAACATGGAGAAACCCTGTCTCTACTAAAAATACAAAATCAGCCAGGCGTGGTGGCGGGTACCTGTAGTCCCAGCTACTCAGGGGCCTGAGGCAGGAGATCGCTTGAACCCGGGAGGCAGAGGCTGTGGTGAGCCGAGATCACGACATTGCACTTCAGTCTGGGCAACAGGAATGAAACTCCGTCTCAAAAACAAACAAACAAAAAATCAAAAAATTATCATGTCAACAACTGTAATTAACCCTAAGGGAACAGTTTAACACAGAGTTTTTTGAATTCTGCATGTAATATTCTTAGTTGCTTATTTTGAGTATATAAATGTTTCAGAATATCACTTTGTTTATTTAAACTTTTTGGTACAGTTTCATGAGTCATTTTCCATGGGGAGTACATTTCTATCTTTATTAAGTGAAACAGTAGGAAAATGTGATTTGGTTTCCACAGTTGACTTTTAAGCCAATCTATCAGCAACACATCTGTTCCATAAAGTTGAGTACACCTGGGACATGATAATGCATAATTATTTCCTCACAGAATTGTTTAATAGTCACATTAAACTACCAGTAGCCAACACTTACTAATTGCTTACTAGATACAGACACCATTCTGAGTATTTTACATGTATCAATTCATTTATGTTATAAATTTTAAAATATGTTTCTTTTCTCTTTTTCTTCCCCTGCCCTTTCCCCCTGCTAGTGTTCCTTAAGACAGTTACTTTTCATAAACAGCCCAAGTCAGAAATATTAGCACAGGTTGAATATCCCTTATCTGAAATGCTTGGAACCAGAAGCGTTTTGAATTTTTTTTTTTTTCTTCAGATTTTGGAATATTTGCAGATAGATAGATAGATATCCTGGGGATGAGACCCAACTCCAAACACAAAATTCATTTGTGTTTCATGTACACCTTATACACATAGCTTGAAGGTAATTTACATGATATTTTAAAAATAATTTTGTGCATGAAGCAAAATTTTGACTGCATTTTGATTGCAACCCATCACATGAGGTCAGATGTGGAATTTTCTTCTTGTAGTGTCATGTCGTTGCTCAAAAAGTTTCAGATTTGGGAGGATTTCAGATTTTCGAATTAGGAATGGTCAACCAATAGCTTCCATTAAGATTGTTCACTTAATTTATGGAGCTTTCCATTGGTAATAGGACAAATAAGGGAAAGGGATCACAAGAAATGAGGTAGTATTAGGAGAGATGACAGGTTCCCTGGAAGGGTACTGATTTAACTTGGGTGAGTGCCAGTCATACGTGGGAATCACAGCTTCATGACAGGGCCTGCTGCATGGACTGGGCCATGGAGACACTCGAGGAAAAAAAACAGAGAGAACCCTGGTCTTCCAGTGTACCATAAACAGCTTTGAGAACCTGAGCTATGGAATTTAAAATGATGTGTCAAGTCCGATGAAGTGACACGTTTTCACAGAGAACCAGCAGGAGGATGAAAAACAGAACTTGTAAACAAGGTTGAAAGTGACAGGTTTAGGACACTGGATGGACAAGAAGCCTGGCCTTAGATTTCCAAAGAATAAAGGAGAGAAACACATATTTTAATTAAATAGCTTCATATTTAGCTTCAAGAAGATGAGTACTGGCTATATATTTGAATATATATGCTGTATTAGTTTAAATCTCATGTCAGATGATTTGCAGGTCTTTTTATTTGCATGTTTATGCAGCTAAGATGTTTGGCGCTCAGTTCTTGTGGGAGGGGGCAGCTTGGTATGGAAAGAACTTGGAGTTTGAAATCTCATGTCCTGGATTTGAATCTCAGCTGTTACATGGCCTTGAGCAAGCTACTTATCTGATTTTTTGAGGTGGATTCTTGTCTGTAAGATCAAGATAGGGAAACCCAACTCTGAAAGGGTTAAATGAGATAAGGCATATAAAATATCAGTAACAGGCTCACTGGCTCACGCCTGTAATCCCAGCACTTTGGGAGGCCGAGAGGGGAGGGTTGCTTGAGCCCAGGAGTTTGAGACCAACCTGGGCAACATAGTGAGACCCCGTTTCTATTAAAAAAAAAAAGAACAGAAAAACGAAAAAAAAAAAAAAAGAAAATATCAATAACAGTGTCTGATGCTCAGTAAGGGCTAAACAAAATTGAGTTACTCTACCAAGGAAACGACAATAGAATGGTTTTCCCCTTCCTATTGTTATAGAAAGGGCAGAAAATGTAAAGAGAAGACATAGAACCACTGGGAGACTAGAACCTCTATTTGTAAGAAAGACCACAATTTGTGTTTATTTTAAAAATGTAAATTACTTAGGAGGAAAAGAGTGTTAGCAGTTCAAGATTATGTGGTCGGTTAAATAGTTAAACACATTTTAAAATGTATGTTACTTTACTTAAGGATCCCATGCGAAAATTCTCAGAAATTAAGCATTGCATATTTGACTGCTAAGTACAGTGATTCATATGTATCTTAAAGTCATATATTCATAAAATTACACATGGATCAGATTCAATTGTTAAAAGTACAATTTTTCTCAATATGAAATTTTAAAGCATTTGTGTACTATGGTCTTTTTAAAGCCTTGCCACTCATTATAGCAATCGAATCACTGAAGAGATGTTCCTTTTTGTTTGGTTCAATGTTATTGAGCCTTATCTTTTTGATATAGGACTATTTTTTATTTTGTAACTGTGTCTTTTATTTTGTAATAAATTTGTTTAAGGTATATTTTAATATTATTAGAGTAGAACCAATATTTTAGTTTTAAAAAGTCAATTCTATATCATATCTAAATACTATTGGGAAATATGCCTATTTTTTAATTTTTTAAAGCTAATATTGCCATTCTACTTTTTTTACTTTGATTAATGTAGTCTCAGAGAATTATTCATTGAACATGCTTTAATATTTTTTCCTGATTTCTAGGAGTGAAAAAAGATTATCTAAAAATTTCTAAGGGTGTATTTTCTTATGAGAATGCTATATTATCTACTTATTTATTCTTATTAGTTAAAAGTTAAATGAGTATGTGTCATCATTTCTGAATAATATAGTATGTATAAGGAATACCAGAACTTTGTAGTTATGATGGCCAAAGTAATGTCAGTAGTTTATGAAAAAGTAATGTAAGTCTTGAATTTCTTATGATTAGTCGTTGTAAGCATTTTTAAACTTTCTGCCTCATAGATTTGTGCACTTTTAGATAATATGTGATTTGTATAGCCATTCTTGAGTAGTTGAAACTTAAAAGAATTGCAAATTTTTGTGCCTGGTGGAGATAAAATAACTCTGAGACATGATAGATACTTGGTTTTTGAATCTCTTGTATAAACCAAGCAAATGTTTCTGAAAGAGCACTTTTGTGTGTGTTTGAGGTACCCCCATGTTAAGTATATGCTATCTTTAGAAATTTGAGTCTTATTTATTGTTATCATTTGAACAGGTGTCTCAATGCTTGTACCTACTGCAAAACTAAACACGCCAGAGGAAATTTGGCCAGTTATCCAATTGATGAACTAGTAGATAGAGCCAAACAATCTTTTCAAGGTAAGAGTTTCTAGAATTACATGTGAAATTAGTCTTCTTAATAAATTATGTTAGCCTTCTAAGTAATACTTCAGTTTAGAGACCAACTTCTTTAGTTTTCTGAAGAGTTTTACAAATATATGAGCTTAACTAATAAAAGATGTGACCAGATTTAATCACTCAGTTTATTTTTACATTAATTACTCTTCTTTTACTACGCTTCCATTTTCTTATCACTCTAAGGTAAATGATGTATTTTGAACTTTATCACCCATCTCTAGACTCCATGGAAAAGACAAAATTAAGATAAAATGAAATCCATGAGCCTCTGATGTCAATTAAGATTTTTGTGGACAAGTGAAATACTCAGATTTTTCATCTCTTTCTTTGACATTTTTTGACCATTTAGAAAATAGAGCTAATTAGGGTTTGTAGACATCTTTGAAGAAGATAAGTTTTCATATCAGCCAATAAAGGAGGCCACCCTTTTTAACCACATGACTGTCAGACTAGTAAAGAGTGGTACTGGGGGACAGGCCTAATGAGAATGATTTATGTGGGGTGGCCAGCTACTTCTGAGTCATCACTTGCCGGGAAATGTGATTATCTAGGTCTCTCTCAGCATATATAGTAAGACTTATCTTTAACATGAGTCACAGTTGTGTGGACATATAACTGCTCAAACCATAAACTTCCTCTTTTGTCTTTGTTTATAGTATGTGCCTGTAACAGTGGTGTGTTTTTATTCCCAACATGAGATAATCTATTGTCTCATAATCTTGCAGGTTAATAGTTATTGGCAATGTACTTTTCTTTTTGGCAAGTAACTTGGAGTGCTAGTTTCAGTATTTCATACTCTGCGTCTCAGAAAGTATGAGTTCCAAATTCATTTTTTTGTTTAGTCTATAGAAAACTTTTAGAAACATGAATTTGGAATGTTTCTTTTAATAGAGAAAAATATCTCCTTGTTTGATTTATTGATGCCTCCCAACAGTTTTTCTCTACTTGTATATTCTTAGCTCAGTCCCCTCCTCCTTTCACATTCAACTAGCATTGAGAGGGAAATAAAGGAAATTTACTGACTCTTGCCAGCATTCTCCTTTTACAGCCAGATTATTGTCTAATCTAAGAAAAAGCCTGGGTGGTTGTCTTTACTACAGCATAACCAGTACTTCCAAGGATTTTTAAAAAGGGGCAAAAATTTTCCCAGAAACTACATCTATGTGAAAAAATCTTTGCTGGTATTCTTAATTAGTGTTTGTTTTTTCGTATATCTGTGAGATATTGGCGATATTAGACATAGATGAACTATCTACCAAACACTGCAACTTAGAAGGCATGCAAATTAGTACTTTTTTAACGTCATCCATTTCTAAGTGCAACTGCATATAATTTTTTAAAAAATCTATTTCATTTTACTTGAAAACTTATTTGAAAAATGTAAAGCTGTAAAATCACCATGTAGAAAGTGAAAATCTCTTCACTCTCTTGCATCTGTTTTCACCTGTAACTTATGCTAACATTTGGATATGATTGCTTCATGGCTTTATATGGACACATTTGTGAATTATATGTGACTTGAGAAAAAAAGAAGACAGAACAGAAATATTACTGGTGGGTGGTGTCCAGGTTCTTTGCGTTTTAAACAAAGAATTGGACAAAATGCACAAAGCAAGGAAAGAATTAAGCAACAAAAGCAGAGATTTATTGAGAATGAAAATACACTCCACAGTGTGGGAGTGGGTCTGAGGAGTGGCTCCAGGGCCCGGATACAGAATCTTCTGGGATCCAAATACCGCCTAGAGGTTTCCCATTGGCCACTTGGTGTTCACCCCATGTAAATGAAATGGTGGTCCGTGGTCAGTCTGATTGGTTGTGGAGAGCAACTAATCAGAGGCTGAAGTGCAGTTACAAAGGTCACACTCCTATGCAAACATCTGATTGGTTGTGGAAAGCTGAAGTGAAGTTACAAAGTTGCATGCTTATACAAACGTCTGACTGGTTGCAGAAAGCAACCAATCAGAGATACTTTCAATTTCCCATCTGCCCTGCAGAAAAGATGGGGGTTTGCAAAGGGAGTAACCTCTGGTCCTTTTTGTTACTTAGGCTGGAAAGTTTTTTTTTTTTCTGATTTAGTTCTAGGAAGGCAGGATGAATTGGCCTTAGCTTCCCTGCCTCCAGACCCTGTTCTCCTGCCTCAGAAACATAGTTTGTATAAACTGATTATGACTTTTTCTAACAATATCCACCTTAGCTCTGTAATTTATCTTTAGAAATGCCCTCTGAGCAACCAATTTACAGTGTATTGCTTCTGTAGATCTTTAGTAAGTTAACATTGTCATATCCAAGTGGGTTGGACTAGTTAAGGCGAGTGATTCAAATAATATATCAGAGGTTAGCAGTAATGTAGTAGCTGTTTTTAGAGAACGTATTAGAAGATTACTCTTATCAACATCAGTAAGATAAGTATCTTTTTATTCCCAACCATGGAATGTTTGCAACATCAGGTTTTTCTGTTGCCTTATTATCTGTATATTAGAATTGAAGCTAAATGCTAGTTTTTGGACTGGTGAGCTAACTTGTGAGATAATCTAGTGTGTTCAGGAAATGTGGTTTTTTTTTCTTTTTTCTTTTTGGTGACAGGGACTCACACTGTATCACCCAGGCTGGAGTGCCGTGGTACAGTCAGAGCTTACTGCAGCTTCAAACTGTTGGGCTCAAGCGATCCTCCTGCCTCAGCCTCCCCAGTAGTGGTGACTATAGCCGTGCACTACCAAGTCTGGCTAATTTTTAAATTTTTTAGAGAGACAGGGTCTCCCTGTGTTTGCCAGGCTGGTCTCGAACTCCTGGCCTCAAGCCATCTTGGCCTCCCAAAGTTCTGGGATTACAGGTGTGAGCCACTGCACCCAGCCAGGAAAAGTTTAAGTCCTCAAGTATTTGGTGCTTTTTGCTATAAGCAGTTTAGATTTGAAATACTACTCTGTTGCTTACCAGCCACATGATGTGAACACAGTATCCCACCTCTCCAAGCTTATGGCTTTCTCATCACTATTAACATTTAATATTTTTATTTTATGAATTTGAGATAACATGTATAAAGTAATTGGCTGTGTCAATATTATGAAGAAGAGGCTGGGCGCCGTGGCTCACGCCTGTAATCCCAGCACTTTGGGAGGCCAAGGTGGGTAGATCACAAGGTCAGGAGATCGAGACCATCCTGACTAACACAGTGAAACCCTGTCTCTACTAAAAATACAAAAAATTAGCCGGGCGTGGTGGCGGGCGTCTGTAGTCCCAGCTACTCGGGAGGCTGAGGCGGGAGAATGGCGTGAACCCGGGAGGCGGTGAGCTGAGATTGTGAGCTGAGATTGTGCCGCTGAACTCGAGCCTGGGCGACAGAGCAAGACTCCATCTCAAAAAAAAAATATATATATATATATATTATGAAGAAGAAATATTACTTAAACTAAAATCCAAAGCCAGGAAGAGAAGTCTAATTTTGGGTAATAATATTGTAACATCCATAGCAAAAACATTAATGACTAAAATCAAATGACAGATTTTTCTTTTGAGTCCAAATTATGTTTTATGAAAAATTACTCTGTAGATAGATGTTTAGTATGACAGTTACCTTTCATTTTCTAAATTTGAGAAGTGCAAATTTATGCTAAGGATGGCCTTATAATCCCTTCAAAAATAGGAATTATCAATCTATAAGCTAATATTTTTTTTTTTTTTTTTTTTAAATTTATGAAGTATTTATTGATCGTTCTTGGGTGTTTCTCGGAGAGGGGGATATGGGAGGGTCATAGGATAATAGTGGAGAGAAGGTCAGGAGATAAACATGAACAAAGGTCTCTGGTTTTCCTAGGCAGAGGTCCCTGCGGCCTTCTGCAGTGTTTGTGCCCCTGGGTACTTCAGATTAGGGAGTGGTGATGACTCTTAAAGGGCATGCTGCCTTCAAGCATCTGTTTAACAAAGCACATCTTGCACCGCCCTTAATCCATTTAACCCTAAGTTGACACAGCATATGTTTCAGAGAGCATGGGGCTGGGGGAAAGGCCATAGATCAACAGCACCCCAAGGCAGAAGAATTTCTCCTAGTCAGAACAAAATGGAGTCTCCTATGCCCACCCCATTCTACACAGACACAGCAACAATCTGATCTCTCCTTCCTTTCCCCACACTTCCTCCCCTTCTCTTCAACAAAACCGCCATCGTCCTCATGGCCCGCTCCCGATGGTCGCTGTCTCTTTGGAGCTGTTGGGTACACCTCCCAGACAGGGCAGCCGGGCAGAGGCGCTCCTCACGTCCCAGACAGGGCGGCCGGGCAGAGGCGCTCCTCGCTTCCCAGACGGGGCCGCCCGGGCAGAGGCGCTCCTCTCCTCCCAGACGGGGCGGCCGGGCAGAGGCGCTCCTCACTTCCCCGATGGGGCCGCCCGGGCAGAGGCGCTCCTCGTTTCCCAGAAGGGGCCGCCCGGGCAGAGGCGCTCCTCGCTTCCCAGACGGGGCTGCCCGGGCAGAGGTGCTCCTCACTTCCCAGACAGGGCCGCCCGGGCAGAGGCGCTCCTCACTTCCTCCCAGACCGGGTGGCAGCCGGGCAGAGGTGCTCCTCACCTCCCAGACGGGGCGGCCGGGCAGAGGCGCTCCTCACCTCCCAGAGGGGGCGGCCGGGCAGAGGCGCTCCTCACCTCCCAGAGGGGGCGGCCGGGCAGAGGCGCTCCTCACTTCCCAGACGGGGTGGCGGCTGGGCAGAGGCGCTCCTCCCTTCCCAGATGGGGCAGCCAGGCAGAGGCGCTCCCCACTTCCTCCCAGACGGGGTGGCGGCCAGGCAGAGGCGCTCCTCACTTCCCAGAGGGGGCGGCCGGGCAGAGGTGCTCCTCATCTCCCAGACGGGGCAGCCGGGCAGAGGTGCTCCACACTTCCTCCCAGACGGGGTGACGGCCGGGCAGAGGCACTCCTCACCTCCCAGACGGGGCGGCCGGGCAGAGGCGCTCCTCACCTCCCAGACGGGGCGGCCGGGCAGAGGCGCTCCTCACTTCCCATACGGGGTGGCAGCCGGGCAGAGGCGCTCCTCACTTCCTCCCAGACGGGGTGGCAGCCAGGCAGAGGCGCTCCTCACTTCCCAGACGGGGTGGCCGGGCAGAGGCGCTCCTCACTACCCAGACGGGGTGGCCAGGCAGAGGACTCCTCACCTCCCAGACGGGGCGGCCGGGCAGAGGTGCTCCTCGCTTCCCATACGGGGTGGCAGCCGGGCAGAGGCGCTCCTCACTTCCCAGATGGGGCAGCCGGGCAGAGGCGCTCCTCACTTCCTCCCAGACGGGGTGGCGGCCGGGCAGAGGTGCTCCTCACTTCCTCCCAGACGGGGTGGCGGCCGGGCAGAGGTGCTCCTCACCTCCCAGACGGGGCGGCCGGGCAGAGGCGCTCCTCCCTTCCCAGACGGAGTGGCCAGGCAGAGGCGCTCCTCACCTCCCAGAGTGGGCGGCCGGGCAGAGGCGCTCCTCACTTCCCAGAGTGGGCGGCCGGGCAGAGGCGCTCCTCACTTCCTCCCAGACGGGGTGGCGGCCAGGCAGAGGCGCTCCTCACCTCCCAGACGGGGCGGCCGGGCAGAGGCACTCCTCACCTCCCAGAGTGGGCGGCCGGGCAGAGGCGCTCCTCACTTCCCATAGGAGGTGGCAGCCGGGCAGAGGCGCTCCTCACTTCCCAGATGGGGCAGCTGGGCAGAGATGCTCCTCACTTCCTCCCAGATGGGGTGGCGGCCAGGCAGAGGCGCTCCTCACCTCCCTGACGGGGCGGCCGGGCAGAGGCACTCCTCACCTTCCAGAGTGGGCGGCCGGGCAGAGGCGCTCCTCACTTCCCAGAGTGGGCGGCCGGGCAGAGGCGCTCCTCACTTCCCATAGGGGGTGGCAGCCGGGCAGAGGCGCTCCTCACTTCCCAGATGGGGCAGCTGGGCAGAGGTGCTCCTCACTTCCTCCCAGACCGGGTGGCGGCCAGGCAGAGGTGCTCCTCACCTCCCAGGCGGGGCGGCCGGGCAGAGGCACTCCTCACCTCCCAGACGGGGCGGCTGGGCAGAGGCGCTCCTCACCTCCCAGAAGGGGTGGCTGGGCAGAGGCGCTCCTCACTTCCCACATGGGGTGGTAGCCGGGCAGAGGCGCTCCTCACTTCCCAGACGGGGTGGCGGCCAGGCAGAGGCGCTCCTTACTTCCCAGATGGGGCAACCGGGCAGAGGCGCTCCTCACTTCCTCCCAGACGGGGTGGCGGCCAGGCAGAGGCGCTCCTCACCTCCCAGACGGGGCGGCCGGGCAGAGGTGCTCCTCATCTCCCAGACGGGGCAGCCGGGCAGAGGCGCTCCTCACTTCCTCCCAGACGGGGTGGCAGCCGGGCAGAGGTGCTCCTCACATCCCAGACGATGGGCGGCCGGGCAGAGGCGCTCCTCACTTCCCAGATAGGGCGGCCGGGCAGACGGGCTCCTCACATCCCAGACGATGGGCGGCCAGGCAGAGACGCTCCTCACTTCCTAGACGGGGTGGCGGCGGGGCAGAGGCTGTAATCTTAGCACTTTAAGAGGCCAAGGCAGGAGGCTGGTAGGTGGAGGTTGCAGCGAGCCGAGATCACACCACTTCACTCCAGCCTGAGCACCATTGAGCATTGAGTGAGCGAGACTCCGTCTGCAATCCCAGCACCTCGGGAGGCCGAGGCAGGCAGATCACTAGAGGCCAGGAGCTGGAGACCAGCCCGGTCAACACGGCGAAACCCCGTCTCCACCAAAAATACAAAAAGCATTCAGGCGTGGCGGCGCGCGCCTGCAATCCCAGGCACTCGGCAGGCCGAGGCAGGAGAATCACAGGAGCCCGAGGCAGGGAGGTTGCAGCGAGCCGAGATCATGGCAGTACAGTCCAGCTTGGGCAACAGAGGGAGACCGAAAAAAGTGGGAGAGGGAGACCGGGGAGAGGGAGCGGGAGCGGGAGCGGGAGCGGGAGCGGGAGCGGGAGGGGGAGCGGGAGCGGGAGCGGGAGCGGGAGCGGGAGCGGGAGCGGGAGCGGGAGCGGGAGCGGGAGCGGGAGAGCTAAGCTAATATTTTTAAGACATTTTAGTAGCACTGTCTTTTTTCTGCAAAAGACATTGAGATTTTAATGCTGTTATAGAAATCCTAAGTTTGAGCTTTAAAATTGCAAATAATAATTATGAAAGTAAACATAATAGAAGAAATGACTCATTTTCTTATTACTATGACTTTTGCACATTTAGTTATTTAATAATTCAGGTAATAGGAATATTCTTTGGACCAGAAACTCTTAAGTTCTGCATTCTACCATGATTAGATTGCCTGTCTTATAGTGAATAACAAACATGGTTTTATGAAAAGTTACTCTATAATGAAAAACCTAAATATGCCACCAATAAATTGTAGTACTAGGTTTAAAGCCACTCTGTGGATGGGAGTTAAATTTTCCATCCTTAAAGTGGCATTTTCTTTCTTTTAATTTTTTTAATGGTTCCTGTATGTCAGAACTACAAAATGATTTTTTAAAACTCTATATCAACTGTGGAATGAGGATTAGAACCCAGGTTTCCAGTCATATGATAGAATATACAATAGGATCAAAATTTTATTCCAAATAGCATATTTATCAGACATTTTATTTTATTTTTTGTTTTTTTGAGGTGAGATCTCACTGGAGTGCAGGGGCAAGATCTTGGCTCACTGCAGCCTCCTCCTCCTGGTCTCAAGCAATCCTCCCACCTCAGCCTCCTGAGTAGCTGGGACTACAGGTGTGCACTACCACACCTGGCTAATTTTTCTGTTTTTGATAGAGACAGGGTTTTGCCATGTTGCCCAGGCTGGTCTCGAACTCCTGGCCTCAAGTGATCTGCCCACCTTTGCCTCCCAAAGTGCAGGGATTACAGGTGTGATTATGAGACATTTTATATTCATAAAAATTTATTTCTTGTTAGTCTAATGAATGAGGAGACTAAAGGCTAACCCAAAGGCAAGAAAGCATTCATTCTGAAATAATCATGAAGTCATTCTGAATATAAAATGGCTTCCCACAATACTAAAAATATGCTGACTATGCATTCAGCTGCCAAAAAATGAGAGAGCTCATTAACTTTTGAATGGACAGCATTAAAGTAAATATTTCTATGTTTAAATAGAAATGTAATTTCTTTTGTATATAAATTACATCTTACTGGTTTTCTGGCGTTTTTTTTTTCTCTCTCTCAACCTCCATAATTGACTATTTTTGCCTTCTCAGTGTGTGTTTTATTTTTGAGGAGACTTCTGCATGTGAGTTTAAGATTTACCAGGTAACTTCTGGGTATCATTTCGTTGTTCTCACAGACTGTTATGAAACCTTCCTTCTCACTTCCTCCCTTCTGATGAGATTCAGGTTTTAAAAATTCCTGGGATTAACAGTGTTTGGGGGCTGAGTTTGCTGGGTTTGACACGGTTGCATTTTAGATATCTAGAAAAACATGTCAAGTGGTGACCAGGACTTTGTTGGGGCCAGAATGAACTTACAAGCTAGTGTTTTCTAGGATATTTGTATTGATTTTTCTCTAGCAGCTAATCAATCAGTTTCAGTTGTATAAGTGATGGAGCAAACCTTTTTAAGCGTGCAGGGTGAGTGGTGTGGAAACAACACCTTTCACCGCGCTGTCTCTGGAATCAAAATGTAGACATGATGGATGAGCTGTTTTTATAGCTATCGTGTGCTTTTCTAGATCTCATTTGTGTGTTACTACTTTTTGGCTCCCTCATAAATCTGAAAAGCCCCTGCAAGATAAGTGGCATAAACTGGTTATGGAAAGGTAAAATAAATTAGGATGAAATATTCAGAACAGGAAGAAAATTTCTTGATGCCTAGTGATTTCAATTAATTTCGATATTAATGTTGGAATTTTAAAAAATGGATTCTGTATTTCAAGACTTGCAAAGATACTATCTAGTATGTATAAGATTAATTATAAAATGCAGCTGTAGTACATTGCTTCCAACTTTTTTAGATAGGAAAGAATATGAGCAATATTTGATTTTCTATTGTATAAGCTTAAAATTGTTCAGTCGTACACTTTATATCAAGTCCCATATGACTGTAATGATGATTAGTATACACTGATTTCGACCCAAGATTAAAAGGGGGCCATAATTGCATTCTGTTGATTTATATGGCAGTTAAATTAAATGTCTCTTTAATTCCTTTATCTTTTCATATGTGCTGTATTCAGTTGAGAAATGCATGTTATGTGTAGGATTGATGATGCAATTTACATGTTTGTTATAACAATTGTCAACTTCCGAAAAGGATTTTAGGCAGCTTACATTAAATGATTGTATGTAAAAGACCATGGAAATAAGAGCCATGTAAAATGCTGTATTGTGTTTTGAAAGAGGGAAGATGATTTTACAACTGTTGAGTCCTGGCTCTTCAGAAGAATAGTGAAATAGAGTGATTTATATAATCTGATAGGAGTATGTAAAAGAAAGTATATACTTTACCAAGAGAAGTCTACATGTTTCTAGGCACTAAAGACTCAGAATTATTTTCATGCATTCTTTCCTAAGAGACACTGAATGATACAGTAGAAATGTTTTTGACTAATGATAGATAGAAATTGAAGATATATTCTCTACCTGGCTTTTTCTTCTGTTGATTCTTGCAAAACCTAAAAATATAATACTAAAATGTAACCTTTAAAAGACATTTTTTGGGAGAACTAAATAAATGTATTGTACATAATACACATAACTGAGATCGTGAACACAGTGCCTAAATAGCTATTTATCAGATATTCAGTTTGAATAAACTAAGATTAATCGCTGTGACTTCGGGGACTGTTAGTTTAGACTATCAGCGGCAGAAACAAGAGTATAATTTATGTGGCCTTTGCCTATTCAGGTCTCTGAGTTTCTGTCAGTGGTGTTTAAACTTTTCTTAGCAACAAAGGGAACCCTTTTTACTAAGGAAACTTGAAAAAGTAGAGGCAGACCACCGTGGTTGAAGTAGAAGTGGGACCGTGTTTAATGAGGCCTTTCCTCAGAACTTTGAGGATTCAGCCAGAATCTGCTGGTTTAGATTAGTGTTTCTAATTATTTAAGGTATTCCTGAACACTGCAATCCAGGAGTGGTGAAGGTTTCCTTCAAGGACAAATAGTAAATATTTTAGGCTTTGTGGGCCATAAGGCCTCTGCTGCAACTATTTAGTTCTGCCCTTGTAGCATGAAAGCAGCCACAGAAAATATGCAAATAAATGGATATGGCTGTGCTTCATTAAGACTGTATGATTGACCAGTCGTGGTGGCTCACGCCTGTAATCCCAGCACTTTGAGAGGGTCTCGGCAGGCAGATCACTTGAGTTCAGGAGTTCAAGACCAGGCTGCCACACAGGATGAAACCCCTTCTGTACTAAAAATACAAAAATTAGCTAGGCGTGGTGGTGCACGCCTGTAACCCCAGCTACTTGGGAGGCTGAGGCAGAAGAGTCATTTGAACCCGTAAGGTGAGGTTGCAGTGAGCCAAGATCGTGCCACTGCACTCCAGCCTGGGCAACAGAGGGGACTTCGTCTCAAAAACAAACAAACAAACAAACCCTATATGATAGGGGTTATTTATGAAGGGGTTCCATGGTCAATTTTGGGGGAAATTAATTTAAACAAATTAATCAAGATTCTTCATGGCAGAACTTATGGTTCTGTGTCTAATATGTTAATATATTGTCAATCCATAAAAGAAGGATTTAACCTTTTATGTTAATATAGATGTAGAATAGATTAATGTTCTCAATCTGGCTGTTTAACTCACTTGGCAGTCTTATAGATGTAGAATAGATTAATGTTCTCAATCTGGCTGTTTAACTCACTTGGCAGTCTTATAAAACCAAAACCAAATGTGTCTGCATCATAACCCTAACAATTGCATCACAATTTCCATGGATGAGGGCTTTGCGTTTTCTAAAATACAGGTGACTCCAGTGATAGTCAGGGGTGAGAACTACAATTAAGAACCACTATTCTAGAAAATTTTTTGGTTGAAGCTATAAAATGAGCTGACCCTGTCAATTCTGTAGTGAGAAGGATTCTGAGGAGAAACCCTGGTTGATTAGTAAATAACGGCCATATAGGGAAGGTGGAGGGGCAACACTATCGTTGTTAATTTGCTATTACCGCCCTAGATAGTGAATGGATGGTTTCAAAGTCCAAAGGTACTTATTTAAGTTAAAAGGCTCAGCTGTTTTTGTTATCAACCAAGGCATCACAAAAGGGTGGCTGACATTTATGGAGTACTTACTGTGCATAGGTCGGAATTACGATGAAAACCACATGGTCCCTGTCTTTAAGGATCTCCTCCTAGTTTAGGAGAGAGAGTAGCAAGTTGGACTAATGAAAATTGAAGTATGCAGAAACAGACACCAAATTTGGGATAAAAGAAGTCATTCTTACAAATCAACCAGATTTCCTCCTCAGAATCCCTCTCACAAAGTTCTCGTTAGCCACTGCCATTGATTATGCTGAGTATTCAGGATGAGATCTACTTGCCGTTCTGAATCCCGAGGCTTCTGTGTTGCCGAAGTCTCTGAAAGAAAGAAACCAAATGGTGACTCTTTAACTAAGGTAACTATTGCAACTATGTAGCTGTTATTTTTCCATTCATTCAACAAATATTTATTGAGCATTCATTAGCAGCAGTTCTTATTTCTGCTAATAGGCACATGCTTTAGAAAAGGTATGATAATGGTACATAATTACAATCAATAGTTGATTACTTCTGCCAGTAAGGAGGACAGAAGGAGAGGTTTGCTGATAATGGGGCAAACAGCTTATCCTTGCCATGGGAAACAAGGATGTGATCCCAAGGTTGTTACATTTGTTCATAATTCTGAGTTTTCATAGTTCAGAGTATGCATAGTCCAACGTACAGAAAATCTGCTGCTTCTGGAAATACCTTGTTAAATCTATCCTTATGAAAATCATAGTGCAGTCATCCCTCACTGCTATTGGTGAGTTTTATTTATGTTTTACTCTTTTGTGCTCTATAAAACAATTTACAAACGTGCAGTTAAGTATAAAAGTTATTTAAAATAATGAGACTCTGGGAAAACAGATAAGAATTAGAAAGTCCAAAACTTGGTAGAAAATTGGAACACAGGAAAGTTGGCCATAATCACACACATGGTTTTTAAAATCAAGCAACACTTTTGACTCTTAGCTTCTTGAACACTTATTGTCTTTAAAGAAAAGTAATACCAGCTTGGCATTAGGTTTGAAAGAGTTTTCACATAGGGAGTGTTGAGGGATAGAGTAGGTCCCAGCAGCGTCCCTTTAACACTCACTCACATACTATGTTTCTGAAAGTTATATATTTTGGCATTTCTTGTTAGAACTTGCATGCCTGTAATCACCAGCACTTTGGGAGGCTGAGGCGGGTGGATCACCTGGGGTCAGGAGTTCTAAACCAGCCTCACCAACATGGCGAAAACCCATCTCTACTAAAAATACAAAAAATAGCCAGGCATTGTGGTGCACACCTGTAATCTCAGCTACTTGGGAAGCTGAGGCAGGAGAATCGCTTGAACCCAGGAGGCGGAGGTTGCAGGGAGCCAAGATAGCACCATTGCACTCCAGCCTGGGCGACAGAGCGAGACTCCGGCTCAAAAAAAAAAAAAAAAAAAAAAAGAACTTGCAGACATGTCTTGAAAAGCATAACACCCTGAAGGGATTTATTGGGTGCTAAGACAATACAAAGTATACTACTCACTGATAATCTGGTCTACTTCCAGATTCCACAGCCATTGGGGGCTGTAAAGGACTCCTGTTATAGAGGCTAATAATACCTTAGGGGTTTGTACACCATAGGTCATTTTGTGAGGTGGTATAGCTAGGTCCAGGAAAAAAACATTAGAATTTGTATTTATTTGTGTTTTCTCATTCTTTAAATTTTTCTTTTCTTTGTGTATGTTTCATATTGTATATATTAGTACAGTATTACATGAATATAATTAATAAGTATACATCCATGGGAATACTTTTAAAAAAATTTTTTAGCTGATTCAGAAAGTGATATGTGGAGACCACTGATTTAAAGGAACAAACAGCCTGCCCATTTTCCACTATAAACATAATTCTTTCAGTGAGACGTTTGGTTTGAACAGGGCAACAGACTTCTGTGTTCTCTGTCAAGATCCTGAGGTGCCCATATTCTGCTTTGATTGAGCGCAAATCCACCTGCTTTTGAGATCAAATAAGCAAATAATGAAGTTTATGCCCGTTGGAGGAAAACTGATGTATTTAATGAAGACTCTTGCCTGCATCTGGTGAGAGCCATGCATCTCTGCTCAGAGGTGGAAAGAAATGCTGCTTACTCAGGAGCACGTGTTTCCCATTTCTTCATCTGTATTTTAGGACATGGGAAGACTGAACCAAGAGGGGATTGGGGTCAGGCGTATGTGGCAGTGTGAATATGGGTTTAGTAGGTGCACAATAAATGTTGAATGAGTGGTTAATCTAGAATTGATTATGCCTGATGAAATTCCATGTATGACTTGGAACTCATAATGAAAAAGTAGTATGGAAAAACCATATTTTTTAAGTGGGCAAGAGATATTGCTTAGTTTCAACTGCTCTTCCAGCACAGTTGAATGCTGTGTCTTATGACATGGGCTTGATTTTATAACACCAGATATGTAGAGGTGGTGGCTTTCCAAGATTTACAACAGAGAAACAACTTACTTTGGGAAATCATCTGATAGTTAATGGGTATCTAACATTTTACCAAAAGGGTATGTCCACCTAGTTCCACACTTACAGTTATAAGTAATATATATTTGCTTTGATACCTTTACTAAATGAAATTCTGCAAATGATTCTTGTGACCAGGAATAAGAGTTAACCAAGTGTTTGCTTTTACCATTTGAACTGAGGCTGATGTGTCTCTGGGATGATGTTGGAGAACTTTAAAGGCTGCAAGTTGGTTTTGGAAGGTTGTTTAATGGAATTTTAATAGCCTTGGAAAGATGTGAAAGTGATACTGCTACCTGGTGGTTTGTAAACCCGACCTTTGTGAGATGTTTTCTGGGCAAAAGTACTACATTGTGATGCCAGCAGCCTTTATTGATTCCGCAGAGTCTGCAGTTTTCTAACACTGGCTGTCAGTTCATTCCAGTTGAAAAATTATTAAATTTCTTCTCCTGCTTGTGTGGATATTAAACTGCAGTAAACATACTTGCACAATATCAAGTAGGGCGAGCAAAATTTTCTGCCTGGAAAAAAAAAATGTTTGTTAGTGGGACCTTGGCTGTTCTACAGAGGTTATAAATTTCTGTATTTCTTTTTATTTGCTGTTCTCAGTCATGCTTTTTATTTCTCTTTGTGAGTTCCAACACATTTCTTGTTATTTGTAATATAAGAAAGAGAAGTTTGATTTAGATTGCTGACTTTTAAAAATATGTCCTCTTAGTCAATCATTTCTGGTAGTGTGAACAAGAGGGAAAACTGGGTGGTAAGAGTTTTTAACCTGTGACAATATAATTGGGTAAGAATGAGAAAGAATTGATGAGACAATGAATGAATAAGGAAAGAATGGTTCTGTGATCATACACTCCACATAGATCTTTCTGATTTGTTGAATTTTAGTTAAGGAAGAGGAATGATGATGAGATAGTAATCATTTATAAAAGTAGATTTTAAACACCTCTATCTTTGAGAATAACCTCTGTGGATCTGGCAGTTATTGAGGTCATTGGCAATTATTGAGATATATGTTTGAAATGCAAATATCTGGCCACATTCCCAATTCAGTAGCCTAGCCGTAGGCCCAGGAATTTGCATTTTTCAAAACAATCATTCCAAATGTTTGGGAGGCAGATGATACAAAGATCACTTCTAGAAATGTTTGTCTAGAGAACTTTCTTGATTACGTATACCAAAACATTTGATCAAAGTATTAAAGAGGATTGGGGAAGAAATGTACCATTTATGTGAGCTAATAAAAATCTGGGCCAGTTTTCCCTCTGTAATAGATATAGGCCCCAGCTCCATTCCTCCCACACCAGACCTTTCTTCAGATTCTTTTTGGGGAATTTCTTTTTTGAGATGAAGTCTCGCTCTGTCGCCCAGGCTGGAGTGCAGTGGCGTGATCTCGGCTCACTGCAACCTCTTCCTCCCGGGTTCAAGTGATTCTCCTGCCTCAGCCTCTCGAGTAACTGGGATTGCAGGCGCATGCCACCACACCGGCTAATTTGTATACTTTTAGTGGAGATGAGGTTTTACCCTGTTGGCCAGGCTGGTCTCGAATTCCTGACCTCAAGTGATCTGCCCACCTCGGCCTCCCAAAGTGCAGGGATTACAGGCGTGAGCTACCGTGCCCGGCCTCTTCTGGGGAATTTTAAAATACAGATTTCCAGGCTCTACCTCAAAAGATTCTGATACTGAGCTGGGCTTACAAGCCTGGGAATGTTTATTTTTAAAGCTCTATAAGTTTGGGAATCACTAGCCTAGATTTTTTCTGGGATTTAGCTCTTTTTATTCTGTATTGACTTTTTTTTTCCTGTTTACATATCAATATTTTGGTACAGTTTGAGTTGAGCCTTTCAAAGCAAAATACCACACTGTGTATAATTAGAACAACAAAGGGACCTTGAACTTCCTTATCCATGTCTTAATAAAACTGATACGCCTGTATTGTGAAAATAATTCTTCATTTTTTATCAACACGAATGAAGTAATTAGCTTGTTTTTATAGCTATATAGTAATGTATAAATTTGTGTAGTTTTGGAAGACAACTTTATTTCCTTGAGACAAGGTACATCTTTGCTTAATTTCTCTTTATTTGAGAAAAAGTGCTAAATCTCAATTGTAGTAGAAATCTACAGTTCTTCCAGTATGTAAAGTGCTTCATTTTGATACATTTACAGGATGGAGTGTTATAAAATTGCATGTAATAATGTTTACAAAGTTGATAATAACCCAGAAAATGTCTTATAATGTTGATTTTTAAAAAATGCTGTAATATCACATGTACTATATGATCACAATTACTTTTAAAAGGAAGTAAAAATAAAAAAGAATTAAAAACAGAAAAAAAGGAGAAATTATGCCAAAATGTTACTTTTCTTGGGGACAAAGACTGTATTAAACATTTTTGCTAGTTTAATATTTTCTATATTTTTCATAAGTGCATATCACTATAGTTAGACTACATAAACAAAATAAAATTTATTTTTAAAGAATTGCGTATTATCCATTTTTTAGTATAGGAAATTAAATCACATATGTATCTTTTTTTAATGAGTCATTTTTTGTTACTTGACTAAGATGTAGAAATAGAAATCTGACTGTTTGAAACATTTGAGAAACTAAAATTTATAGATTAACTTTGAAGCTCATGGATTCTCTTTGATCATGTGGTAGCCTACTATTGTGAAAATTTTCTTTTAACAAATAAATGGTGTTCACTGCACTCCAGCCTGGGTGACAAAGTGAGATCCTGAGTCAGAAAAAATAAAAAAAATAAAAAAATAAAAAAAAAAAAGAAAAGAAAAAGAAAAAAATGGTGTTATGAAGATCTGCTTCAGGAGAAATCTGGAAGCCACCTGGCTTTCCCTCTTCCGTTTCCTGCCTGACTCTATGGTCTTAACTACAAATCTATGAATAAGTAAAAGAACTGCAGAATAGGAGGAAGGCTTTGCAGTTCCCTTGCCCTTCATTTCCAGCTAAGGAACATGAAGCCTACAGAGAGGTGACTCCCCAAGCTGCAGTCACCCAATGCCAGTTCTGTCACCACTACACTGTGGCTTCTTCAGCTCTAATAGCTCTAACAGTGATAGCATTGGTAACATCTTTTTAGAAAGACAATTCAAAGAATATGGGAGGAAAAAAGTGATGGTGAGTATGAGAGTTTACAGAAAGAAGTTTTGGACTAGAAGATTAAGCAGTGGCTTCTTAGAAGAGGAAGAACTTGACTAGGGCCAGAAGTGTTCTGCCTTTGAAGAGGAATACAGTTCAACTTTTCATCAAGGCCCATGAGATCCCATGTGATCTGGCTGCACTTTCCATTCCAAATTCATCCTGTTGCACTTTCTCTAACTTGCTAGCATCCAACTGTTGTTTCTTAGTTCCTTGAATATAGCAATTTCGTTTTCCTTGAGTGGTTTTTCCTGTGGTCTTTGCATGGCTGTCTTTTTCACATTAAAGTGTCCACTTAAATATCACCTCCTCATAAGGCCCT
Organism: Pongo pygmaeus; assembly: GCF_028885625.2. NCBI lineage: Eukaryota > Metazoa > Chordata > Mammalia > Primates > Hominidae > Pongo > Pongo pygmaeus. The sequence goes on from NC_072378.2 coordinate 20,894,772, forward strand.
TCTTTGACCACCTTTTTGAAGGGAACATTTTTTCTCTTGTTCTCTATCATATCACTATGTTTATTTGTTTCAAAGCACTTATCGTAATTCTTTTTTTCTTTTCTTTTGAGATGGAGTCTCGCTTTGTTGCCCAGGCTGGAGTGCAGTGGCGTGATCTCAGCTCACTGCAACCTCCGCCTCCCGGGTTCAAGTTATTCTCCTGCCTCAGCCTACTGAGTAGCTGGGATTACAGGTGCCTGCCACCATGCCTGGCTAATTTTTCTATTTTTAGTAGTGACGGGGTTTCACCATGTTGGCCAGGCTGGTCTGAAACTCCTGACCTTGGGTGATCCGCCTGCCTCAGCCTCCCAAAGTGCTGAGCCACTTGGCTCAGCCAAAGCATTTATCATGATTTGTGCTTTGTATTCATTTATCTGTTCATTCATTTATTTATTGTCTGTTCTGAGAAGTGAGAATACCTTTGTTATTCATCATTGCATTCCTAGAGCTTAGCATAGCATAGGGCGTAGAGTAGGCCCATAATAAATACTTGCTGGGCTGGGTGCGGTGGCTCACGCCTGTAATTCCAGCACTATGGGAGGCCAAGTTGGGGCAGATCACGAGGTCAAGAGATTGAGACCTTCGTGGCCAACATGGTGAAACCCCTTCTCTACTAAAAATACAAAAATTAGCTGGGCGTGGTGGCAGGCACCTGTAGTCCCAGCTACTCGGGAGGCTGAGGCAGGAGAATTGCTTGAACCCGGGAGGCAGAGGTTGCGGGGAGACAAGATTGCACCACTGCACTCCAGCCTGGCAACAGAGTGAGGCTCCATCTAAAAAAAAAAAAATACTTGCTGAATGAATACATGAATAAAAATAATTTATAAATTAATGGAATCTTATGGAATTTAGATCTGTTTAGAAACATTCTGCATAGTGTGGTCTATTTTTTTTTTTTTTAGAGAAAAGCATAAATGTAAATTATGTAAATGGTTCTCTACATCCTCATCTTATTAGGAGGGTAAGAACTTTCCCTAAATACCTTTGCCAGTAGTGAAGTGACGGGCTTCAGTGGTGGGGGTAGGAGTAATAGCCATGTTTCCTGAGTCAGGACTGATAGAGGATTTGCACATGGGCCTGTGCACCTGGTATGTCAAATAATCGGACCTCAGAAATAACAGTGGATCCCAAAGTCCCAAACCAGAAGGGTAGCCCAGAATGTCATTAAAACAAAGAGATCTGATTCAGAGATCAAGGCCAGAATATGAAACCATAAATGTAAGCATACGTAAACCTAAGCTTGTGAAGATTAAATGGGAGAAGGTCCCATCTGATTAACTGAATGGGTTCTGTTATCTGCCACTTGGAGTGCTGGACTTGACTCAGGGCTTAGAGGCCATGTGTGCCATGGGCAAAGCCCACTTTTGGCATAAAAATTATTTAAATATTTAATTTTAGTTGATTTTATGTGTTGCATTATTGCTTACATATTTCATAAATATATTTTAAAATAATCTAAGATTTAACAAATCTGGAAAAGCAACAATTCCTGTTTTCTTCTCTCTCTATAAAAAGTGGATAAACTTGAAAAATCCTTGGTAGACTATTACTTGGTAGCTCCCAGGATTCATGTTCTATGTAGACAGAACTTTTCCATGACAGCTGGCTTGCGCATGTGTCTTGCTTTGGCTAGCAGTACATTAGAAAGTGTGATGCAGGCAGAGGTTTGATAAGTACTTATGTGCTGGGGCTTGTTCTTGTGGGATGTTGCTGGAGCCCTGAGCTGCCATTGTAAGGAGATCTGTCTACCTTATTGGCAATATCATGTGGACAGAGAGATGCTTAGGCAGCCCACAGAAATTTTAGCTTCCCAGCTGTGCCTTCAGACATGTGAATGGAGAAGTCATATTGAATGTTCCAGCCACCACACTGATCAAATGACCTGCCCACCTGAGCCTATCCCAGATTGCAGAAGAATTATTTTAAGCCAGTTATTTTTTGTATGATGTGTTATGCAGCAAGACATATTTTGTTACTTTTTGACATGTATTTTAATAGTAAAATAATACCGTTACATTTAACTCATAAGATTAGTTAGATAAATTGAGGTATGTTTTCCATGAAACTCAATATGTAGTAATATTAGGATTATAGTTTTAACAATTACTGGCATATCACCAGGAACTGTTAAGCACAGAGAAAGCTAAAAATCACACAGCCAGCGGCCAAGTGGCTTACAGTTTACAGCCTAGCATGTAAGTCAGTATATCACGGAGTAATAAGAGCAGTGATTCAGTTAAGCTTGTGATACTATGACATTTTGATTAAAACCAGAATAGGTTCAATTGTTTCCATAGTTTCTACCTCTGTGACCTTAAGAAAGTTACTTACTCTTACCCAACCTCAGTTTTCCCATTGTAAAAATAAGGATAAAGCATACTTACTAAATACCTGAAAATTAAAATAATATAATACTGAGTCTGCAAGACTTGGAAAATGCTTAATAAATGAATTCTTATTATTACTGTTCTCAATGATATAACAAGAGAGCAAGGAGAAAGGAGGAACAGGAGAAAATAAGTCACCACCTAAGAAATGACTGTTGACATTCTTTCTGCCTTGTCTTCTTCCTAACGTGTGTGTGTGTGTGTGTGTGTGTGTGTGCGTGTGTGCGCGTGCGCGTGCATGCGCATATACCCATATACTCTTACATAGCTATGCCTGGGCTTCATTTAAGAAGAAACACTGAGGCCAGGCGAGGTGGCTCATGCCTGTAATCCCAGCACTTTGGGAGGCTGAGGCGGGTGGATCACCTGAGGCCAGGAGTTCAAGACCAGCCTGACCAACATGGAGAAACTCCGCCTCTACTAAAAATACAAAAATTAGCTGGGCGTGGTGGTGGGTGCCTATGATCCCAGCTACTCGGGAGGCTGAAGCAGGAGAATCGCTTGAACCCGGGAGGCAGAGGTTGCAGTGAGCTGACATCGCGCCATTGTACTCCAGCCTGGGCAACAAGAGCAAAACTCCGTTTCAAAAAAAAAAAGAAGAAGAAGAAACACTGGACTATATGCATGTTTATAAAGTGCATACAGATCCCCTGGGAATTTTGTTAACATGCAAATTTTATTTTGGTAGGTCTTGTATGGGGCCTGAGAGTCTGCATTTTTAAGCTCCCAGGTAATGCTGATACTGCTGGTGCATGGGTCCCACTGAGTAGAAATGGCCTGTAGGACGACATGATGCTTGTGACCCTTTGTATTTTGGTCTCAGTTCTCTTCAGCTATCATCTCTCCTCATTCTGCACCACATAATTGGTTCTCCAATCACCACATAATTTTTTCTTCATACATCATCAATAGTGCTTACTAGATTTAGACAAAGTGATTTGTTTAGATGTTTATATCCTCTACCTCCTCTTCAGTAAAGACCCCTTGGGTCTTACTTATCTTGCTATCAGTATTAATGTTCAATAAATGTGTTTTGAATGAATGTATGCATGCATGCCTCTATGATTCTCAGAACTGTAAAATGGAAACTTCATCTTTTGCCTTACTAATTGGAAGCAGCGAACATTCTCAGAATGAGCATTGTAAATGTCTGGATCCTGGATTTTGAAGGAATACCCAACTAGCACCCATAATTGGTAATGAGAAAAATGGATTGTTCACAGATGTGAGGTAATTTAAGGAGGATAATATGGATTGGGCACAGTTAAGACTCTATTTTTATGAATATTAATGTATACCCATACTGTAATATGTAAGCAAATAATGCCACACTAGGTAATATTTGAAATGAAGGGAATCATTTATATATGAAATGTTGAAGAAAACAGGAATTAAAAAGAAAATACATTTCCTTTGAAAAATTTGATTGTTTTTACATTTATATTTGTTCGCTCTGGTTACATCTGTGCTTTTTCAGACTTGAAATAACGTATATGCAGTGGTCTGACCTTCATTTATAGTCGTACTGACTTGGAGATGTAATTCACTTATGTAATTTGTTTTAGTAAAAAAGGGGAGAGGTTAGGAGAAACTTGGCACTGCGTTAACTGGAGAATAAATTGAATAAAGATTTTAAAATAATTTCACTCACCGTATTAGCCCAGCATTTGAATGTTTTCAGCAATAATGTATCTGTAACTAAATTAATTAATAAGTAATGCAGTCACATGAAAAGTATCCCTTTACTCCATGAATTTTGAAAATCTGTAATGTTTTTACTTAAATCAACTGACATTTTGCATTTTATTGTGTTTCTAGACTTAAACTGGTGACATTTAAAATAGCTTACTTTGAGTTAATACAAGCAAATTATTGAGTTTCTAACACATTGGCCAAGGTTAGTGTGCCTGTTAATCCTAATTGTTATTACTATTATTTGTTTATTTAACAAACATTTGTCAAGTGCCTATTAAGTGGAGAGTTTCTGATAGTGAAATGATGTTTACATTTTACATTTTCTATTATGAATTCTGGAACATTAGAAGAAGCAATTTGTGATTTCTAACTGTGACTGATAGCAAGTTATGAAACAAATATATTTTTCTCTTCATAAAATATAAAATTGCTAAAAAATAAAGTGCTACTTAATGATGGCTGGCTTGTTCAGAATAAATAAAGAGAAAACTAAATGGAAACTTGGACCAGTGTATTTTAGGTAAAATGGTATTTCTCAAATTGAATATCAGCTATTGACATTTTATGATATAGTCAACCACTCTATTGCTAAGTATTCTTAAATATCGACTTCAGAAATCAAAATTATCATTCCTAAATAAGTAAAAATTTATTGTACGTGCTGCATGATATTTATTATATCCTACCATCAATAAACATAAAATAGCACATGGCTGATTTTATCTCTTATTTTATTTTTATTCTTTTCTTATTTATAATGATTGTTTTCTGTGAGCACAGGTGTGATTATAAATACAATTCAGGCATTTTGCTGTTTTATGGTCCTTATATAAATAAAATTTTCTAAAGTGTGTATCAAATAATTTTCCTTGCACTTTTACATCTAGCTTTTCATTTCATCTTTATATTCACCTCGTGAATTATTGCTGCTGGTGCTTGTTATCTCTGTTTTGCTGAAGCACAGAGAGGTTACGCTTAGAGTCTGAGGAAGAGTCTTAAAATTGAGATTTCCTGATTGATTGGCCTCTGCACTTTGCACTATAGCATGCCGTTCCTCAGGGAAAATGCTGGGCTCAAATACTTGGTATTGCAAATGCATTTGTTGCTATAGGTGCAGTTTAGTTTATTATGATAACTGGGGTCATTTCATCAGTTGGGATCATTTTGAGAGAAGCCCTTAGTGGAATTGCAATCATAGTGCTCTTGAATGGTGGCCCTGACAATATTTCCCCAGACCTCAGTTTCGTTGTCCATAGCTGTTGCAAAAAGATTAAATACCTGTTAAATACAACAGAACGCTGAAAATCAGAGCCAAGCAAAACTTCTAGGCTCTAGGAACCTTAATATACTAAGAGAAAAGTGTTTTAATATTTGTATTAGTAAACAAGACTACATTTAAGTGCATTCACTAAGTAGTTCTGTAAGGTACATTTAAAACTAACTCTGCTGAAATTGTTAAAAAAAATTTGTTCTTATCAGATTTTAAGATCGAAAATATTTAAAATAAAAGAAAAATCTGCATTTCATGTTTTAGAAATGTGCATAAAATGGATATAGTAATGATAATGATACAGAAAGGTTAGTTCTGCCACATATACTTCTATTAATTTGAGACTTGGGATCCATGAAGATACTTTAGGTCTCCAGCGAACCCATCACAGTAACTTGATTGCCTAAAATCTACGTGCCCCTCATGCCACAGGCTTGCATTAAATGAACTGTGAATTTTAATTTGAAACCTATTTGCAAACCAATTCCTATAAAAATGGATTTATAGCTGGAAACCGAGTACTTCAGAAGTGCTGAGTAAAGGTAGTTGTGTGCCTGATTTTAATTTTAGGCAATTGTATTTGTGATCTGCTCTTGTTTTGCTTTACTTTTTGAGAACCAGTGCCCCAAAGAAAGAAAAAATAAACCTACTTTTGTTTCTAGTTTATTCGCAAACCAGGTCAGACACCCTTGATTAGCTCTCAGTTGGAGGATAATTTGAACCTTGACAGATTGAACCCAAACAGCAGGGTTTCTCTAGTCTGGCCAACAGATAGAAAAAATAAAGTAAAAGCTAAATGCCAGTTCACAAGCTGTACAACAGGACTGAATAAATGTGCAACTGTTAATGAATAGCTATTTCAAATATTTACAAAAGGCCCAAGAAAAAAGAAAAGATTAGCATCTTAGGCAGCTGTTCTAAGGGAAACCTATTAAAAATAAACATGATAAATGATGCTCAAGAGCTAATATATCTGTCAAATATCAAATACACTCAGAAAAAAAACCATTTCAGACACAAAAACTATTAAGACCCATTTGGGCATAACAGCCATCTTGCTTTGTGGTTTACACCAGAAATTTATTCTTATTCTTTTTAAAATTTATCTTTTCTAACTCCTCAAATATTCACACAGATATTATTTTACAGATTTTAAGGCCATGGGTTAGTGGATAGAATCATTAGAGTTGTGTCCATTGTGATTAAATTGGTTAGAAATTTAAAAATTCACCCATGTGTCTTTGGATGAAGATATACCATAACTTGTTATTTTACGGGATTCCTGATTACATAATAGTTTGACTGTGACAGTAACACCATTTTTAGCATCAGGACAATTTTGCTAGGAAATGCTACATAAAAATGGAAATTATTACTGAAGCAGTGAGGGATTGGTTCCCAGTGCAGATTACAGGTACAGTTACTATTGCCTAAACATGCTTGGACATGTTTCTACAAACCCATCCTTGTCTTTTTATATAAAATATTCCTTTTGCACTAAGCTAAAATTAAAGCAAGCTGTACGTGACATTTATTGGTGACTTACACAGTAGACCCTTGACATTCAAGACCAACCATTCTGTTTTTAACTATTTCTTCATACCGTGAAAGTCTGTGGAGAGAAGCAATTTGAATTTCCTGAGGCTTGAATTTGTGTTTGAATAGCTTTTACTCTTAGGCTCAAATGGAAGATCAAGTCATTTATTTGGTGAGGGAGCTTAGCCAGCATCTCGGCATTTATATCTCAGTGTAATATAGAGTAAGTCTCTTACAATTTTTTAGTTGTAAATTACTAAATCTTTGTTTCTGTGTGGAAGATGTCACCGAAAAGAGAGCTAATTATTAATGGCATGACCTTTGTGAATCTGGAGATTTATAGACAATAAGGATCTACTGTGTTAATATTTGAACAGTTGTCCAATAACTTAGTTATTTTGATTTGTGGTCATTTTCTAACATGTAAAAAGTGTGATTCACACCAGCATGGGTCATTTTGTGAATGGTTCAGAAAACACGATTTATGTTTGAAGTGTATCGTGTTCAGTTTAGATGACTGAACTGCTTTATAGTTGCAGCCCAGACATCACTAATCTAACAGATCTCAGAAGACTGTCAGATTAGGTATGTTGTATTACTAGAGTCACAGTATGTTTTCAGGCCAATTTCAGAACCAGTGTAGGAGTTTGGTCGTTCTTAGCCCCTTCTGACAGGATAAGTGTTGTTACAGAGACCATGGTGAAGGCTGACATAGAATCATGGGACTTCATGGTCTGGTCCTAACCTGTTGCTCTGATTTTACATTTCATTCCTCTCCAAGGATGCACTTATTTCAGCAGTATCTTTGTTGAATAATTTCCCCTATCCCTAACCCAAACTAGAACTATCAGAAGCTTCATAATTACCTGTCACCTGGAATCGCCTTTAATCACCATTAATTCATTGTTGCTCACTAATATAGAGGTTAGGAAATGGGAGGGAAATGGCCAAAGTACGTAATCCATATATAGTACATCTATGTGGTTGTATAGAGGTGGCATGAATAGGTATTAAGGGAATGAGGAAGAAAGCTAGGCAAATTTGTCCTTTCTTTTGAGCTACATGTTACTTCTGTATAATAAACAAATCTTATATTGCGGTTTAATTAGTTCAGAGACACACACAGGCATACACTCATACATGAGGAGAATTATAATTTGTGCATATAAAAAGGGAAGTGTCAACACTGTTGATATTTTTAATGGTGACTTTCCTATTTCTGCCGTGTAGAAAAGGTACTAAATATCACCCCCATTCTAAAAGTAGTTTTGGTGAAATCTGAAAGGGTCTGCTCCTTTTTTAGTTGATCCAGACTCCATTGATAACACTAAATTTTCATGCTGTTCTGCAGTTATAGACCCTTAAACTTAGACTCTCTTTGTACTTCATCATTGTAATTTACACACTAGGTTAGTACATTCTCTTCAAGACAGTTTGCCTTGTGCTTCCAGCTGCTCCCCAATAGCCATTGTGCTGAATAAGCACTTATTTCAGTATGTCCTTGATACAATTAATGCAGGCATCTGCAGAAGCGGCCGTGGCAGCAGCAGCTGCAGTGCCTTATGGAAGCCAACTTCTGCTTAGCATTGTGATAAAAGAAATAGTTTTGAGCTGGAAGCTAATGTTGGCTTATTTTTAGCATAAAAAGAGTTGCACCTGCCAGGGCTAGCGGAGGACTGAGGTTTGTTGATTACACGTTCTTGTTAGTGCCATTGTTATTGGTAAAATGGGCATGATGTCATCCTTATCAAACTGAATTGGCACCCTGCAGAGTGACAAATAATTTACCCTCTGCGGTTTTATCAGCATGGGCCGTGTGTTAGAAGTGACTAGAGTGCTGAGTTTTCACAGTTGAATGCTATGGAACTGCAGAGGTGTATGAAAATGAAAGGGATTGATACTTGTAATCAGTCCACATAGTAATGGCCAAGGTGTAATGAAACATAAGTGCACATTTAGGGTAATTATGCTGCTACCAGGTGGGGCCCTGGGGCTTTGCATGTATAGAAGCTGCTTGAGGTGGCGGATGTGCAGCGAGGAATACTGCAGCACCATCTGGTAGATTCTCATTTTCTCATTAATTCTTCTGTCCCCTAAGTCTGGGCTACATTGACTTTGAACAGCACTTCATCTGTTCAGTATCTCATCTCATTTTAGTTGGGAGTTGCTCTCAACAGTGGTATTGATATGATGTAATTCACAATCTCGGCCATGTGAGATATATTAAAACAAATCATCTAATTGATTTTCTTTATAAGTAAAGCTAGCTATCCCTAGTAACATTCACATGACTGTCTGATTCTAAACCATTTACCGCTCTTGTAGTTATTTAAAAATAAAATAGAGTATTTGTTAGATTTAAATTAGCCAAATGAACTTTGTTCTTCAAAATAATTTATAAATTATAGTGTAAAGAGTAAATAGTAAACCACATTGCATTTTCCTTGGTCATTTTTTAATGTGTGTTTTATTTCTACAGGCCGATGTAGTTTTTGTCTCAAATATAACAAAAATTTATTTATTAGTGAAGCTTCAGAATAAGAAAGTACAGTGATGGTTGCCCAGCAGTATAAACATACTAAACACCACTGAATGCACACTTAAGAATGGGTAAAATGGCTACAAACAAAAAAATAGTATTTGAGGTTATATATTGTATAAGGAAGTAAAATTCTTAAAACTTGCCAAATTAATTTTATACGAATACTTTCACATAGCATTAAAAATAAGATTTCTAGCATAACATTAGTAGGTCATATATGGTTGATTTCCTTGTCAATATGAATATTAATATCATGAAACATTTTTAAAGATCCATAGTATATATTCATATAACACAAATAGTCACAATGAAGTAGCATCTGATGGCTGATTTTTTAGTGCTGTATAATTTATAACAGGGTGCAGTGTATCAAAATAATTTAGATGATCTAGCATCTGTGATTGTAGGTAACTGACATTAGTGACTTCACGATTTCTTTAATAAGTACAAATATAACATTTATATGGTCTGAGTGCTTGAGCAGCTTTCTATAAATAATACAAATGTCCCCATTAAAATGTTCCACTTAGAGAATCCCCATGCATTTTGTCATTTTATTTCCGTGAATGTTCCAAAAATGGAAAATGAGAGAAAAACCTATTCCCTTCTTCCAAACACTACATGAATGCTCCCTGTGAAGCCCTTGAGGTCAGTGTTTGTCAGTGTAGTGCCACAAAGGTGTGGAGAGCTGTTTTGTCAGTGATGCTGCTGCCATCTGAATGTCCCATCACTCATTTCCAACCTATTGTCCAGATACCGCAGGCTTCATGAGAGGATAGAGTTATAAGCTACTTTAGTACTTTAAAATGCCCAACTAACTTTTTCCCCCATTTACTTTGAATAAGCCTACTATAAAAGGTTAACAAAATGTATCTTATTTTTCCCCCATTATATTTCTAGAAACTCATTAGGGCAGCAACGAGAGTTGGTTGAAAACTCCTTTTAAGTTATACTTGGGAATTTACTTGATTATTACTTAATATATACTATGACCATAGAAAGCATACCAGCAGTACTTTCTTTCTTTCCTGAGGTTCACTTGTTTGTTTTCAAAGCATTAAAATATCAGCATTTTTTCCCCTCATACATTCATTAGACATTTGCTCTGTCATCTATTTCCTTACAGGCTGTGAGTATAGGAAGAGCCAGGGTAGTGAGATTACACCGTTGAATCCTGGCTTGGCCACTAGCCAGGTATGTGACTTTGGGCAAATAATTTAACCTTTCCAAGTGTCAATTGTTTCAACATGTAAATAATAATTCTTTGCCTTGCATAAATTGTGAGAAATCATCATAATGATTGAGCATAAGCACTCAGTAGATGGTCAGGACTGTTATGGTGCACATTTACCAACAAAAGATCCATAGCATAAAAATGATCAAGAACCCGTAAACTCATATTTAAATTATCTTCAAAGAAATCATGACACAGGAAAAATCCAAGAGTTAAGTTGTTATATTTGCTAATACTGCGCATTCCTCAAGGGCAAGGGTGGCCTCGTATCCACACAATTCCAAGGTACTTATTGCACACAAGTAATGCTAAGTGACTGAGTGGCATTAACCAATTAGGAGAAGTACCTGTGGATCCCTTCTCATGATGATATTTTTAAATGTGTAAAATAAAATTCATTAGATTAAAAGAAAGCAAGTTATATTGAAATAGCATTATCAGTACATGAACATTTTCATGATGTATGTGCTTCTTTATCAATAAACTGAATAAGATGCAGCTGTGTCTAATAATTACCATAATTTCAAAGTATTGTATATTTCAAGATACCTGAAATAATTGTAATATGATATGCAAATTTTTATAATTTCTCATGGGTGAAATCACAGCCACTACAAATAGCTATAACTTGTTGCCTACATTCACAGTTGTAGAATGGGTAAATTTTGGCAAGAAATAAATGAAAACGAAGTTATGATTTTTTATTTTTATTTTTTGCACCCAAGTTCGGTCTCTTCTCACTCTCTTAGTCTGTTCAGTACCTTCAGAGTTTCTAGAACCAAGAACCCCTGGTGATATATAGGTAATTCTCAAATAGCTTTCTTAATGAAGATATAAACAACAACAACAATGACAAAAATTAATAAAAGTGCTTAGCAACACCAAGAAAATAATCCAAAAATGATTAGGCCAGAAGGTTTGTGCTGTCTTGGCCCTTGACCAAGACCTCTAGTTGATAGATCCTTCAAGCTTACCTCTCAACTCCCTTCTAGAAGATTAGCCATGTCTTAGAAATTGGTACTAAATAGTTCCTTCTTATTTGATGATGATTTTAAATGCATGTACTATTTTGTCTGAACTAGAATCCAAATTTTCCATGAAATTAACATCATTCCCTGTTGAATCTAGGTGTCATAGCTCTATAACATTCAATTAGTTTACAAACAATATATGCGTCTCCTTACCTGTGAACAAGGAATGCTTAAGAACACAATAGGCTTGGAATTTGCAACTAATTTGGCCCAATCTTGAGTAGATGGCCAAACTAAAATCTTGAAATTATTTTGCCCCAAAATAGAGCAACAGAAAAGACTCAAGCAAGTTCCTTAGAGATTGTAACTGCATAGTTCTAGATATCTTTAATATAGAAGGGAATAGCCACAAAAAATATGTCATGTTTAAAAATATAACCAACAACTTGTATTATTGAACATATTTTAATTTAAAAATGTATATTTTAGAACAGCAATATGAATGAATGAAAACGTGTGTGAAAATAATTCATTACTCTGAATAAGCCTACTTTTCCTAATTATCCCTAAAAAGTTTATTTTTCTATTTCCTGATTATCTCTTTTAAAGGTTAATTTATTCTTATAGCTTTGATTATCAAAATTATATTCAGAACTAAGTAAACAACATCCTAGCAAGGGTCATCAGTGTGTAGAGAAAAATTAATTTGGGCTTTCAAGATAGTACAGGATTATAGAGGAGGTGACCTTAAGTTGGGTTTCAGAGAACACATTGGGTTTAGAAGACGGTAGAGTTATATGGAAAAAGACATTGCCATTCTAGACTGGAGAAATAATATGAGCAAATGCTGAAAGAAATGGGCATGCATGTTTCAGTCAGAGAACACTCTGCAGTCTGAATAGCTGGGTGGATGCAATTCTGGAGGGGCGAAATCGTTGAAGCCTTGTGTCCTATTCTTTTTCCTTTTAATCAAAGAGAACATATTAACAAATCTACATGGTAGGAAGATAATTCAGGTTGTAATACAAAGGACGGTGTGAAAAGGGAAGACATTGGAGACGAAAGATTATTAAGGGCTGTTAAAATGTTCCAGGTGGGAGACTTAAACTTTGGCAGTGGTTATTGGAAAGGATGGGTTAGAACCAAAGGATATTTTAGAATACAGATTTTGAAAAACTCGAGAATTTGGAAAAGAATGCAGTCACAAATGACCAAGGTTTGTAGCCTGAGTGGTTGAAAGGGTTGTGTCAGTAATGGAACTAGAGATCAAAAAAGGAGCAGCATGTCTTATAGGGAAGGGTAATTTTAATCTTGAGCTCAGTGTAGTGTTGTCTTTATTTGTAGAAAAATACAGCTGCCCATTCCAAATTCTTATCTGTGGCTCCGTTTAAAAATTCAAGTTCAAATGAAGTTTTGAGAGTCAAAAATTGGAGTAAAAGCTGAAGAGGGGTCATGAGGGGCAAGAGATGATGAGTAGGACGATGTTTAAGAGGTCATTGATGTGGCAGTTAGGAACTTAAGAGAGCATTTCAATAGATTAGTTCTTCTCAGTCTTCAGTGTGATAAGAATTACCTGGACGATGTTTAAGAGATCATTGATGTGGCAGTTAGGAACTTAAGAGAGCATTTCAATAGATTAGTTCTTCTCAGTCTTTAGTGTGATGAGAATTACCTAGGAAGCTTATCAAAAATGTAGATTTGGGAACTCTTTGTCATAGGTCTCTAAGACTAGGGCAGGACCTGGAAGTATCCATTTATAAACTCTCAGGTGATGCAGATGATAAATAATGATTATGGTAGCTGATATATATTGAGGACTTCTTACATGCCAGACATTGTGATTATATTTATAATCACGATCACAGAAGAACCTTACTGAGTATGTATGTAATTTTCCTATTTTACAAATGAGACACAGAATCACAAAGAAGTTAAATAATTTCCTCAAATTTACATAGCCAGGAAGCGGTAGTTCTGCGGCCCATGATCTTGATCACTCTGTTATTCCCAATAAGTGCTGATAATCAGTATTTAGAGTAGGGGCCATTAGAGATACTTGCAGGAGGGCTATTGTCCCAGCATCACATCCACCAAGGCCCCCACACATTGTATTTATTTCCATGGGTGTTTTAAAAGGCAGTGCTTTGTTTCATGTTACAATTCTTGTAACACTGTTTGACCTTGCTTGATTTTTAATATTCTTTGAGCCTTAAGAAATCTAAGTGACCAGGTTTCTCTTAACTTTCAAGAGGTCCTAGTGAGTGATTGCAAAAAAATTGGATTGCAGTGCATCGAGTTGCTAAGGGGAGGTGAAGGAATCCAAGTAGCTAACATTTGGAGGTTAAGGAGTAGTAGGGCAGGCAGGTCCGGAATTCTGTGTGGAAGGTACTTAAGGGTGGCAGTCCCAGATGGGGGAGCTGTGGGTTTAAAACAAGCAGCCTGATTTTACTTAGAATTATGTTTGTTGTACTGGCTTGAAGGACGTTGGGCCTGGGATATAGAAGTAAATAATTGGGGTTAGAGGTAGAGTCAGGGGGAGATGGCTAAAGCCCCATAAAAGCTACCCTTTGGTGCCCTTAACCATGGAAACAATGGAAATAGTATGGTAGATGATGAAATTGTATGGAGGAAATGGCATTTTTACATTGGGGGCTGTTTATCCATGTTTCTAGATGAAAAGGAACAAGGAAATAGCAAGTTTTTTGTTTTTTGTTTTTTTGTTTTTGAGATGGAGTCTCGCTCTGTCGTCCAAGCTGGATGATAGAGTGGTGTGATCTCAGCCCATTGCAACTTCTGCCTCCTGGGTTCAGGCGATTCTCCTGCCCAGCCTTCCAAGTAGATGTGATTACAGGTGCCCACCACCACGCCTGGCTAATATTTTTTTTTTGTATTTTTATTTTATTTATTTATTTGTTTGTTTATTTTTTAACTTTTTTTGAGATGGAGTCTCACTCTGTAACCGAGGCTGGAGTGCAGTGGTGTGATCTTGGCTCACAGCTCACTGCAACCTCCGCCTCCAAGTTCAAGCGATTCTCCTGCATTAGCCTCCTGAGGAGCTCGGATTACAGGCATAAGCCACCACACCCAGCTGATTTTCTGTATTTTTAGTGGAGACGGGGTTTCACCATGTTGGCCAGGCTGGTCTCGAACTCCTGGCCTCAAGTGATCCGCCTACCCCATTGGCCTCCCAAAGTGCTGGGATTACAGACATGAGCCACTGTGCCAGGCCATAATATTTTAATATTCCTGAAAAGAGGCATCTTAATAGATGAGAGGGCGACTTCAGAAGAGATGGGAAAGGAAGGTAATGTTAGACAAACAAAAGATTAGGGACATTTCCTACTCTGATACAAGAAGGAGCAAAGAGAGGTTGTGTCAAAAAACTTGAGATATTTTGAACTGATGGGAGGAGGGTTAAAGAGTTTCAGAATAAATAATGTGTAGCCCTTTTGATAAGTAGGTGGCAAGACATGCTTCCAAGTAAGCACTGAGCATTTGAAGAGATGGTTGTATATGACTTGATCATTCTGTATCTTTGTAGACCTTTGAATTGATAAAAGAAAAAAAAAATAGAAGTGCTTCCGAGTCTTATAAAATGTTTCAGTATTTACAGTTATAATATTTCATGTTCACCATTGTCTCTGAGATGTGGGGAGGGGGGGTTGGAAGATTGATTCCAGGAGAGGGCAGCAGCGCTGTAAGCATTTAATTTGGGTATATCCTTTCTCTGTTCACTTGGCTTTTAAAAATTAAGTAATAATGTGTTCTCTGTCTCTATTACCTTCACTAATGAAAAAAAATAGGGTCTGTAAAGCTATTTAATAATCTTACAATTTATTAATTTATTAGTTTCACATTACTAAACATGGCAATTGTAGAAAATACAAAGCTACTGAAAATTATCCTCATATATAATAGATCTATTTGAAACATTTTGGTATGATTTAGGCCCAATTTTTTCTTGACTCTGTGTGTGATTTGTATAATAAGAAATTGAAAAAAGGCTTACCAGCTTAAATAGCTTTAAAAATATAAACTGTGGGAACATAGGACTAATTGGGCTTGTTGAAAGAATTTTTAACAGATAAACATTAATTTTTATTAAGCACAGACCGAATTGAAAAAGGCTAAACTTACATGTTAAAATAATTTGGCAATCTAACTGCAGATTCAAAATTTCTGAAAATGTAAATAAATTAAAATGTAGGCAGTGTTTTACCATCTGTAATGAATTAGCATTCCATTTTTACCAGCTGCTGCTGGGGTTTTTGAAGCTGACTCAGGATCTGAACACCCTGGTGGGTTTCTGCTGATAAATATAAGAACCTGTAGTTTAAAACTGGCAGAGATGGACTGGGGATTAGAAAAGTCACTGCAACTTTAAGCAGCAGATTCTTTCACTTGGGGCAGGATGTAAGGGTGTACTTTCTCTAAAGATGCTGTCAGCACAAATGCAGAGGATAGGTTACTACTGCTTGCTGCTAACATGACAGGACATTCAGGGTGCCACTGCTGTTCAGTGTGGAGTCAGCCTTGGAGGAAAAAATCCCCAAAACCTTCTTTAGCAATTGTCTCTTATGTAGTGGACATATTTTAGGCAAAATGACAGCATTTGTGCATTGATGGGATTAATCCTTCATTCTAAGGATTAAATTCGTTAATATTTTTTCTTTGTGTACTTTTTTATTCCTAAAACTTTTATTTTGAGCATGCAGGAGACAGGGATTTCTTGGAAAGAATATGAATTTTGAAGTCAGGCAGACCTAGATATGAATGCAAATTCTATTGCTTCTTAGCGACTTGTAACAGGCAGGCATAGAATTCAGTGTGTAATCATTAAACATTTTGTTTTCTTTCCTCACATTGGTGAGGATAGTTTTCTTTTGAGTATTTACTTTAGTGCCTTTAATTAATGAAAAACAACTAGTTAAAAGGTTGGCTAATTCCTTTATGATATACACACACGTACACACAGAGCTACCTATCTCCTCTCTTACCTTTTTATTGTCAGTCTTTTTATTACAAATTAGACTTCCACATATTATAAATTTAAATGCTAACTAGAACCAGCTAAAAAGTCAATACACTTGTTCAAGCAACACTTTCATTTAACACATAGTATGTGCTGTGTATTGGAAGGTCTGGTGGTGATGGTTCCAATTCTGGCCTTCTGAAGCTTACATTCTAAATGGAGGATGCTGTAGACTGCTGTGAATACAGTAGAATCAATAAGCATTTACACTGTGATCAGTCCTGTGATGGGAAAGACTTTTGTGGTTAGGGAAGCATTCCTGCAGGCAGTGTTGTAAAATGTAGAGCACTTTACAAAAAATATGTTCATAATAGCAATTACGACTGAGAGATATGAAAACGCCTCAGCTGTTAAATAAGCATGGTGATTCTGACCTGGACAGATTTGTGAATGTCATCTACAAGTCTTTGCCATCTAATATCTGATGAGATTTAAGGAATTTTTAGTCTAATATCTTGAAAGTATCCTTGGAGTTTTCAGATCCTCGCTTTGTCCAAACTTGCTATCCTGTTCCTGTTTTCACAGAAACTTCAGGTGTCCTCACAGGCTGACTAGGACCAAGGTATAGGTATAGGACCAAGGTGTAGGACCAAGGTCTGACCATTATGTGGGCCAGTCTGAGGTCACTGCCCTGGGGCTGAGACCTGTGTCACTGATTTACTAGTGACTCACCGTGTATTACCGCAGCTGGCCCTTGACTCTGCTTCCTCAGCTGTAGTTCAGTATGAACTCAGAAAACTTGTTTGTGACCCGAAATTAGTTCTGTGTTCATTTCTTACTCTTACTCATCCACACGTGACTCATGACTTAGTCCTTGTTTTAAACTTGTGCATTAGGGTAGCTCTGAATTATGTCTTCCTTCTCCTAGAAGCAGAACCTCTTATCCTGTTTGGACTTGGCCCTTGACTGCTTAAAATGTCTGTAGTTGGCTTTGTATGGTTATAATCCTGGCTCCTTAGGCTGGGAATTTTGGCCATTTGTGGTCTCTATTTCTAGCCTTAGCCCTAACCACCCCACTTCCTGCTGCTCCTGTCAAATGCACTTACTTATACTTTTCCGTATGTGTCTCAAGCTTTCCTACAAAGATGATGGGTCTTTGCTGACCCTATTTCTTTCCTTCAGGATGAGCTCAAAATTACCACATCAGTTTTGAAACTTGCTCTAATTTCTCCTGCCAGGAAGAATTTCTTCCTTCTTGGCAATATTGTGGTATTTAATGGTATTTTACTGTTTTGCACTTTGTGTTATGCTTATTTGCATTATGTCTTGTCACCCCTACTAGACTGTAAGATGATTTTATCTGTATACCATTAAGTGTCTCATACATACAGATTCTCAGTAAAATTTTGCTAGTGGAATGGAGTGGAGACCCAGACTTTAGATAGTAACTGGGAACAACAAGATCGAATTTCTTATCTGTTCTTATCTAATAAGCAAGCTCCTGTCTCGCCTCGCCCATAGGCTTTGCTTACCTATCACAGAACCTACTCTGCCCTTTTTCCTGCATGCGGTATTATTGTCCTGAACTCCTTCAAGTGTTAAGTAAATCAGTAAATCTTTAAAGCTAACCTTAGCGGCCAGGTGCAGTGGCTCACACCTGTAATCCCAACACTTTGAGGGGCGAAGGGGGGGCAGATCACTTGAGGTCAGGAGTTCAAGACCAGCCTGGCCAACATGGTGAAACCCCGTGTCTACCAAAAATATAAAAAATTAGCCGGGTGTGGTGATGCACGCCTGTAATCCCAGCTATTTAGGAGGCTGAGGCGCTTGAACTCGGGGGGTGGGCGGAGGTTGCAGTGAGCCGAGATCATGCCACTGCACTCCAGCCTGGGTGACAGAGCAAGACTCTGTCTCATAAATAAATAAATAGCTAACCATAGCAACTCTATCAGATTTTAAAGAAATATCCCCCTTCGGCAGGGCATGGTGGCTCACGCCTGTAATCCCAGCGCTTTGCGAGGCCAACGTGGGCGGATCACCTGAGGTCAGGAGTTCAAGACCAGCCTGGCCAACATGGTGAAACCCTCTCTATACTAAAATACAAAAATTAGTCAGGCATGGTGGCGGGCGCCTGTAATCCCAGCTACTCGGGAGGCTGAGGCAGGAGAATCACTTGAACCTGGGAGGCAGAGGTTGCAGTGAGCTGAGATTGCACCATTGCACTCTAGCCTGGGTGACAGAGCAAGATTCTATCTCATAAAAAAAAAAGAATAAATAAATAAATAAAAGAAATTTTCCCCATTGGTGATTGTACCAAGAGGATATAGAAATACCTGCCTAGTCCCTAGGCATAGGACTGATGTACAGGTGGACTCTTTGCATTTCTGTAGAGGACCCACAAAACCTCTAGTACCAGTGACAAAGTCAGGCTGACCCAAAGGGGCAAAGCCACTTTGGTAGAGTGACAGTCTCTAGTTAGTTTTGAAGTCTTTGTCTTCCCTGGTCAGGAGGAGTAGAGTACACCTGCTGGTTTCAGCACTGCTCTCAGATGGTTAAAAAACCACTCTCAATAAATAATACCTCCCGCCTGTTATGTAATAGTCACTTCAACAGTTTTTATGCTGTTTAACTTTTCAATACAACCTTTTTGGATTATCATTATTTCCACTTTTATAGATGAAGAACTAGATATTGAAAGATTCATTCAGGAAGCAAATATGTATATCCTGGGGTCAGGCTGACTTGTTTCTGCCTGCTAGTCTGGAATTTAAACCTTGTTCTCCTTTGACACTTGATATTGGCAATTTCTTTCCTGTCCTTGCTGGATTTCCTGCATTTCTCACTTGTGCTGTCCTCTGACTTTTCTGACCTCTTTGGTTCTAAAAATTATCCCTGATTCCCACACTTCTGGTTCCTATTCTGTGTGGTGACCCCTGCTGTTTGCTGCCCACACCTCGGAGTGATGCTGAGTGAGGGAATCCAACCTCCCAAACAGGAAGCTTACCAAGTTTTTGAAAGCAGGGCCTTTTCTTGCAGTCAATTAAAGGTTCACTCTGACTGTCCATTTTTAAACTATGGTATGAATTTTGTCTGTCATTTTCTTGCCCTTGTCTTCCTGTGAGAAGACTGTGTTTTATTTATCAAGATAGTAGTTTTAATTCTCTTAGAGGTTGGGGCTTTAATAATTGAGTGATTTAAAAAAATATTTTTATAAATAAATTCTGTGTCTTCCATATCACACCTAGAGAAGCAGTGAGGGACATATTTTACTCTTTAGAATTTTATAAGTAATTTCCTCATGCATCAATATGAAGAAATTAGCTACAGGCTTCGGAATGCTTAGAGTGGGAATGCGAGATAATGGTAAGTAAGCTCTACATAGCTGGTGTTACTTTTTTTTACTCCATCAAATAAACTACATTTTTTTTTCTTTTTTTGAGATGGAATCTCTCTCTGTTTCCAGGCTGGAGTGCAGTGGCACAGTCTCAGCTCACTGAAACCTCTACCTCCCGGGTTCAAGTGATTCCCCAGCCTCAGCCTCCCGAGTAGCTGGGACTACAGGCACACACCACCATGCCCAGCTAGTTTTTGTATTTTTTAGTAGAGACAGGGTTTCACCATGTTGGCCAGGAGTGTCTTGATCTTCTGACCTCATGATCTGCCCACCTCGGCCTCCCAAAGTGCTAAGATTACAGGCTTGAGCCACCGTGCCTGGCCAAGAAACTACATTCTTAAAGTTATTATAATATTTAAATATATAAGCAAAATGCCACAATATATCATAATACTGTTCTTTTTTGTGATTTATAAATTTCTCTATGACCTGTATCTTATACTGTATACGCAAAGCCTCCTGAATTCATATATAATGTGGGTCTGAGAACATATTTGACAGTTGATTATCTAAAAGTCAGATAATTGACATGTTATAAAGGGGTGGGGAGGGTTGCTAAATAAGTTTCCATAAGGCTAAGAAAAGATTATAAAATTTCTTATTATTGGTTCATGCACAGTTAAGCAACTCAGCAGGTGAAAGAAAACTTACAGATGGCTTCAATGTGTTGGGTTTTTGTTTTGTTTTTGGCAAGGGATCATCAGCTCTGAAGATTAGGGAAGTCATCCAGGCATCTTCCTTTCCCACAAACCCATAACTCTGTTACCTGGAGCTTAATACATACATGATCTAATACAGTATCCTTCCATGTGACTAAGCTTTTCTCCCATTACTATTCATTAAACAGACTAATGACATCTCTAAGTGTGATCCCCAAACCAACAGCATTGGCATCTTGGTTCTCAAACATTAAGGAACATCACGGTCACTTGGCTGACTTATTAAAAACAAAGATTGCTGGACCCCATCCTCTGAGTCTGTGATTCAGTAGGTCTGGAGTAGAGCTTGAGAATTTGCATTTCTGTCAGATTCCAAGATAATATGATGTTGCTGGTCTGGGATTACACTCCAAGAAACACTGAAAACAGACTTTGCTTTCACCTTTGATTTATGAATCCCTCTTTGCCATATATAATCATAGCATATATTTTGTATACGTGATATATAAATTGATAAACTTTCATTTTTCATTCTGAATTCTGTATGCTTGTTATTGAGAACTGATTTTCATCTCACTCTTCTGTGAATGGACTCTCTGTTTTCTAACTTGATCTCTTTTACATGGGCAAGCTATTGATTTGGCTATATTTAACTAGGCATTTGATTGACCTTTCCTATTAATTATTAATCTTGTAGCTTTTTAGTTGACTCTTTGGGCTTTCTAGGTAAGCAACCGTATTATTTCTATTTTTCCTCTTTGAGCTATTCCTAAAATGGCTGTCTGTGAAATGTCTTTGATATTTGTTAACATGTTGCTTTTCTTTCTCTTCTTTTTTTTATTATGGTTGTGCATCTCAAGTCTATACTCTTTAATTTGTTTTTATGCAGTCTCAAATCTCCTGTTTGTATCTCCAAAGTAGTTAATAATTTTTATTCATATACTTTAAAATGCACTCTTTTTGGAAATTGTGCTCTGCTACAATCAAGATACACAACAGTTACACCATGTACCAACATTTTCTCCTTTTCCCTTTCTAGTCAGACTCTCTTATTGCTGCAAGTACTGGCAACCACAAATTTGTTTTCTTTTCCTTTGGTTTTGCCCTTTCCTGATGTCATATAAATGGAATCATGCGGTATGTAGCCTGATGGGATTCAGAACACACCTCCCCAAAATATGGCACATTGCATATTGAATATTTTAAGCTGAAGGAATTTGAGAAATGGCAGGTACAGGAAAGACTCTCTGACCTTCCTCTGAAGAAGGTCATAAGACATGTCATGTGAGAGGTGCCCTCCCTGCACCTGGAGGGAGAAGGGGCATTCCTGTCTCCAAAGGCAGAGGAACACTGATGATTCCAAATGAACCCCACAGGCCTTGCTAAGTTTACCCTGGTTTGCTCACTCCCTTTAGCTCATACACTTTGTCCTGTCACATTTTTTCACAACCTCCCACTCTTTATCAAACCTAGCATAAAAACACCCAGGTTAACTGTTTCTTTCCATCTGCGTTTCCTTATGAAGACTCCCATATCATATAACACTTCTATTAAACAGATGTGTTTACTTTTCTCTTTTAAATCTTTTGTTAGTCTAATTTACAGGGCCCAGCCAGAGAACCTGGGAGGGTAAGCGAAAAGAATATTTTTTCTTCCCCTACAAGCTCTTTCAGTCTGGCTTCTTTCATTTAGCAATATTTTTGGTTTCATCCATATTGTTTCATGTTCATTCCTTTTTATTGCTGTGTGCTATTCCATTGTATGAATGTACCACAGTGTTTTTAATCTGTTAATCACTTGAAGCATCCTAGGTTGCTTGCAGTTTGGGGCAATTATGAATAAAGCCACTATAAACATTCACATACGGATTCTTATGAGAACATGTCCAGTGTCATTTCTGATTTTCCTACTAGGTTTTTCATTTTCATGTAGTCTTTACTTATTGTGATGTGTTCTTTTCTTATAATGGCTTCCTCTAATTCCTAGAGTCAGTGTCCTTTTGTGTGTTGTTAAGAACAAGGTTCAAAACTGAAAAATTCTTTTATTTTTTTATTTACATTTCATACTGACAAGAATTAGTCTTTCTTCAGCACTTTGATTTTTTTTCTCTTTTGCTGCTGAAACTTTTGTATGCTCTGAGATAATTTTTCTTTGCTCATCCATAAGAGAGAAACCTACAGGCACTTTTGAGGTATAGATAAAATTAGGTACTTTAAGTACTGCTATGAGTTCTGACAGATTGGTACAGGGGCCCACCTATAATTCTTCCAAGTGGACCTTCCCAGATCTGTATCAAGGGAAGTAACAAAACTCAACTCTCAGTAGGTGGCTGGATAGGAAATGGAGCAGTGGGGAATTCGAGCTCCATGCTGGTCACCTTCTCTCGTACGTTGTCTTCCCAGTTGTTGCATTTTAGTTGACAAGTGTAACTAGTTCCAGGCAGATGCCCCTTCCCCACATATGGTAGGCAAAACATAAAAATGGTTCCCAAGATTCTTACCCTCTGCTGTACCTACCTTGTGTTGTTCCCTCCCCCCGAATGTGGGTGGAACCTGTGGATATAATGGGCTGTTCCTCCAGTATTATATAGCCATTCATGGCTGTTGAACATTTAAATATGTCTAGAATGACTGTGCAACCGAATGTTTCATTTATTTAATTAATTTGAAACTAAATAGCCCCATGTGGCTAGTGGCAGCTGTAGTTAATAATGTGCTCGCTGAAGTATTTGGGGTGAAGTGTCTTGATGTATTCATCTTTCTTTGAAATGCACAAGAAAGTACAATGGATAGTTGTATAGTAAAGCAAATATAGTACAATATTTATCATAGAATCTAGGTGGTAGGTATATGGAGTTCACTGTAAAATTATTTCAACTTTTTCTGTATATTTAAAATGTTTTATAATAACATGACAGGAGGAAACCTTTTGATGGACTTTAGTGAAAAAAGTAATTATACCCAGTAAAGAAAAATCTAGGACCAGATGGCATCACTGGTGAATTCTAGCAAACATTTAAAGAATTAACACCAGGCCTTCTGAAATTCATCTAAAAAAATAGAAGAGGAGAGAACACTTTCTAACTCATTCTCTGAGGTCAGCATACCAAGCTAGATAAAGATATCAGAAGAAAAGAAAATTATAGACTGATAGCCCTTATGAATATAGATGCAAAAATAGTAACACATCAAATTCAACAGCATATTAAAAGGATTTTACACCCATCATCAAGTGGGATTTATCCAAGGAATACAAAGGTGCTTCCACATAACAAAAATCAATCAATATAATATACCACATTAATGTAACAAAAGCAAAAACAGAGTGATCTCAATGAATGAAGAAAAGGTATTTGCCAAAATCCAACACTTCATCTCAGGAGTGATGAAGTTGATGAAAAAAAAAAAAAAACACTAAAAAAAACCCTATAAGTAGAAGAGAACATTCTCAATGATGTTAAAGGACATTTCTGAAAAACTCACGATTAGCATCATGCTCATTGGTGAAAGACTGAATAAAAGCTTTCCCCCTAAGATCAGGAGCAAGACAAGGTGCCTGCTTTCACCATTGCTATTCAGTGTTGTACTCGAATTCCCAAGCAGAGCAGTGAAACAGGAAAAAGAACTAAAATGCTTTCAAATTGGAAAAGAAGTAAAACAATCTCTCTTCACAGAAAATATGATCCTAAATATAGGAGATCCCAAAGAATCTACAAGAAAACTACTAGAACTAAGAAATGAATGTAGCAAAGTTGTAGATTATAAGATCACCATGCAAAAATCAGTTGTGTTTCTCTTCATCAGCAATGAACAATCATAATCAATCTGAAAGAGAAATTAAGAAAGTGATTCCATTTACAATAGCATCTGAAAGAATAAAATACCTGGGAATAAATTTAACCAAGGGGGTGAAAAATTTGTACATTAAAAAATATGAAACAAGTTGTGTGCTGTAGCACATGCATGTAGTCCCAGCTACTCAGGAGGCTGAAGCAGGAGAATCACTTGAGCCGGAAAGTTTGAGACCACCCTGAGCAACATAGCAAGGCCCTATCTCTTAAAAAAAGAAAAAAAAGTGATAAATTATGAAACACTACTGAAAGAAATGAAAGAAGACCTAAATAAAGGTAAAGACATTCATGTTCAGGGATAGGAATACTTAATATTGTTAAGATGTCAGTACTACCCAAAGTAATCTACAGATTCAACACAATCACTAAATGTTGGCAAGGATATTGAACAACTGGAATTCTCATACATTGCTGCTGGGAATGGGGGTTTCCACCCACTTTGGAAAAATGTCTGGCAGTTTCTTATTGAAGTCAACATGCACTTATCTTGTAATCCAGCACTTCTACTCATTTACTAAGAGAAATTTGTCAAAATTAGTCACAAAAAAGCTTGTATAAGCATGTTTATAGCTATTTTAGTCATAACTGCCAAAAATTAGAAACAGCCCATGTGTTTATCTGTAGAAGAATGGACAAAATGGAATTTATCCAAAAAATGAACTATTATTTAGTGACTGAAAGGAACGAACTACCAATTTAAGCAATAACAGGAATTTAACAATATTATGCTGAGTAAAAGAAGCATTACACACAAAAAAGTGCAAGATATGATTTCATTCACATGAATCTCTGGAAATAATCTGTGGTAGAAAAAAAACTGAATACTTGTAGGCACGAGGATAGGGAGAGATTGTCTGATGAGGTGCGTAGGATTATTTTCTAGAGGAAAGTATTTTATATCTTTAGAGTAGTTTGGGCTACACAGTAGATGATTGTCAGAACTCACTCACTTAAGATCTTTCCCTTTTTTCTTTTTTTGTAGTTGTTGTTTTAAGAGACAGGGTCTGTTTCTGTCACACAGGCCAGAGTAGAGTGGTATGATCATAGCTCACTGCAGCCTTGAACTCCTGAGCTTAAGTGATCCTCCTGCCTCAGCCTCCCAAATAGCTAGCACTATAGCTGTGGACCACCATGCCTGGTTAATCTTTAAAAAAAAATTTTTTTTTTGGTGGAACATAATTTCTTTCTTTTTTTTTAAATTATACTTTAAGTTCTAGGGTACATGTGTACAACGTGCAGGTTTGTTACATATGTATACGTGTGCCATGTTGGTTTGCTGCACCCGTTAACTTGTCATTTACATTAGGTATTTCTCCTAATGCTATCCCTCCCCCATCTCCCCACCCCATGACAGGCCCTGGTGTGTGATGTTCCCTCCCCTGTGTCCAAGTGTTCTCATTGTTCAATTCCCACCTATGAGTGAGAACACGCAATGTTTGGTTTTCTGTACTTGCGATAGTTTGCTCAGAATGATGGTTTCCAGCTTCATCCATGTCACTACAAAGGTCATGAACTCATCCTTTTTTATGGCTGCATAGTATTCCATGGTGTATATGTGCCACATCTTCTTAATCCAGTCTATCATTGATGGACATTTGGGTTGGTTCCAAGTCTTTGCTATTGTGAATAGTGCCTCAATAAACATACGTGTGCATGTGTCTTTATAGTAGCATGATTTATAATCCTTTGGCTATATACCCAGTAATGGGATCGCTGGGTCAAATGGTATTTCTAGTTCTAGATCCTTGAGGAATTGCCACACTGACTTCCACAATGTTTGAACCAATTTACACTCCCACCAACAGTGTAAAAGTGTTCCTATTTCTCCACATCCTGTCCAGCACCTGTTGTTTCCTGACTTTTTAATGTTCACCATTCTAACTGGTGTGAGATGGTATCTCATTGTGGTTTTGATTTGCATTTCTCTGATGACCAGTGATGATGAGCATTTTTTCATGTGTCTTTTGGCTGCATAAATGTCTTCTTTTGAGACGTGTCTGTTCATATCCTTTGCCCAGTTTTTGATGGGGCTGTTTGATTTTTTCTTGTAAATTTGTTTAAGTTCTTTGTAGATTCTGGATATTAGCCCTTTGTCAGATGGGTAGATTGCAAAAATTTTCTCCCATTCTGTAGGTTGCCTGTTCACTCTGATGGTAGTTTCTTTTGCTGTGCAGAAGCTCTTTAGTTTAATTAGATCCCATTTGTCAATTTTGGCTTTTGTTGCCATTGCTTATGCTGTTTTAGTCATGAAGTCCTTGCCCATGCCTATGTCCTGAATGGTATTGCCTAGGTTTTCTTCTAGGGTTTTTATGGTTTTCAGTCTAACATTTAAGTCTTTAATCCATCTTGAATTAATTTTTGTATAAGGTGTAAGGAAGGGATCCAGTTTCAGCTTTCTACATATGGCCAGCACAATTTATTAAATAGGGAATCCTTTCCCCATTTCTTATTTTTGTCAGGTTTGTCAAAGATCAGATGGTTGTAGATGTATAGTGTTATTTCTGAGTGCTCTGTTCTGTTCCATTGGTCTATATCTCTGTTTTGGTACCAGTAACATGTTGTTTTGGTTACTGTAGCCTTGTAGTATAGTTTGAAGTCAGGTAGTGTGATGCCTCCAGCTTTGTTCTTTTTTGCTTAGGTTTGTCTTGGCAATGCAGGCTTTTTTTCGGTTCCATATGAACTTTAAAGTAGTTTTTTCCAATTCTGTGAAGAAAGTCATTGGCAGCTTGATGGGTAAAAAAAATTTTTTTTGGAAATGAGGTCTTGCTATGTTGACCAGGCTGGTCTCACACCCCTGGGCTCTAGTGATCCTCCTGCCTCGGCCCCCCAAAGTGCTGAGATCACATGCATGAGCTACTGTGCCCGGGCTACATTTCCCTTTATGTAGATTTTCCATCAAATAAAAACTTCTAGTTAATGATATGAAAGAAAAAAATAATCCTGAGCTTTGAAGATGATAGTCATGCAGTGACAAAACACCTGTATGTTTATGGGACTGTTAGCACTTGCCTTGGGCAGTTACTGCCTGATGTTTTACAATGTACACACCATGTGTGTTAATAACTAGTGCTGTAAGCTACATCTTGATATTTCTTATTGCTTAATTATCAATTTGTAGACTCTAAGCAAGATGCACAAGAAGTGGTGCTTATGGAGTTTTCCTTCTCAAGAACTTCCTCTTTAGTGATAAAATCGTCAGCACCGGATTGGAACACTGTACACATTCATGAGGAAAAAAGTGCTCAGCAATAGATGTGGAAAAATCAGTGAGCAATAAATAATTCCATGTATTTTCAGAAAAGGAAAAACGTTTATAAAATCACATTTTTCTACTGATGGCTATTGTAATTTTATACAATCTGATGGAAAATAAATGTGGTTATCAGAACCTTCTGGTGACATTCCAGGTTTTCTTTCTTGAGCTCTCTACTGTTTCTTTGACATTCGTGGAGTGTTGGCTTAAAATTTGTTTTCTATACTCTTACCCTGGGGAGATTCTGCGTCAGCGGATCTAAGATGCTGTCTTACCATTAGTCTTTTTAATTAGTGCATCAGGCGATTTGCATCAAATTGTTTGGGAAATGTTGCATTTAGATTATAAGTAAAGGCATCAGACAAGAAGTAATTCTTATTGGTGACCAGTAATAGCTTAAAAATTCAATATAATAATAAAAACAATAGTAACTTAAGATAATACTATTGAATATTTATGAAGCAATTACCGTATTTTAGTTCCTCATCTAAATGCTTTTTTTCCATTAACTTGTTTAATCCTCACAAAAGATGGAGGTGCTGCAATTATCTCCTTTCACAGATGAGAAAACAGGTGAAAGGATAAATAATTTGCGCCTCCCCTTTCCCCTGCTACCCTAGGCACAAAAGTAGTAGATGACAGAGTCGGGCTTTAAACCCTGACATTCTGGCCTCAGAGCTCTTGGCTTAACCAGTGATTTACATGGCTACTGCATGAGTTACAGGCAGTATGGTGTGTTCATTTTGAGGGTTGAAAGGAGTTTTTCTACAAGGCAGTAATGAGGTGTAACCATGGCCCAGTGTCTCAGTCCTTCCTCTTCTTACCTCCTCACCACTCTCTAGCACTAGTGGTCTTGAACTGAGTAAAAGTTGGAAGGCTCTGGCTTGAGCTCTGACATGATCATTTGTTAGCGGCAGGAAGGTGGGCATGCTGCAGCCTGTCCTTACTGTGAGTTAGTGACACTCCCCCTGGAGTGCAGATCACGGGAGGCAATGCCTGTGAAAGTACCCGACAGACGCCGGGTGGCCTGTCAGTCATCCTCCGCTTCTTATTCCGTCTCACTCTTTGTCGCTCATCCTGCTTATTTCTTTTCTTTTTTCTTTTGTTTTTTTAGATGGAGTCTTGCTCTGTCACCAGGCTGGAGTGTAGTGGCGCAATCTCGGCTCGCTGCAACCTCCGCCTCCCGGGTTCAAGCGATACTCCTGCCTCAGCTTCCTGAGTAGCTGGGACTACAGGCATGCGCCACCATGCCTGGCTAATTTTTGTATTTTTCATAGAGACAGGGTTTCACCATGTTGGCCATGATGGTCTTGATCTCTTGACCTCGTGATCCGCTCGCCTTGGCCTCCCAAAATGCTGGGATTACAGGCGTGAGCCACCGCGCCCGGCCCATCCTGCTTATTTCTTACATGCATAATGGACTCTTCTGCTTTTCCCATGGTCATCTGTTTTTCTTTTTCAATGTTAGTCTTATCTACAGAGTTGTTTTTTTCTTAACTCTACTTTCAATTACTGCAGCATCCTTAGAGTTGCTGTTTTTTCATGTCTTGCCTCTTCTGCACTTGTGTGACTTGTTCTTGTTGCATATGTATCTGTGTTAAAAATAAGTATTTGCATCGTCTCCCCTGACAGAGAAATCTTACCAAAAAGTTGAACTTAAATTTGGTTAAGGTAATGAAGAAGACATGGGGACATTCCCGTTCTTAAAGGATGCAGTCAGCAAAATCCATACTGTGAAACTCTTTACTGGACCAAAGACACAGTTCTTCAACTAAGAAAGAGGTGTGGACCAGTAGGGAGGGAGAGGGAGAGAGACTGAAGTGGGGACTCCTTCACAGATGAAAAGAGACTTAAAAGAGAATTGCAATATGTGGACTGTATGTGGATCCCTATTCAAACAAACTATTTAAAAGTTGACAATTATAAGACAAGTACAATATTGAGTGCTGATACAATGTAAAAATTATTTTAAAACTTTTTAAGGTATGGTAATGAAATATTTATAGGTGAAATGACATATCTGAGATTTGCCTGAAAATCCTTGGTTGAGAGCATGTGGCTGGGTGACCAAGGGGTGATACTTGTTGAAGCTGACTAATAAGAGCATGAGGATTAATTATACCGTACTGTATATTTATATATTTATATATATGTTTGAGGTTTCCTGTTATAAAAATTACACAAAACATGTACTCATAACCTTTCTCCATCTACACAATCATCCAGATTTAACAAAGCAGTTCTCACTTTAAAATTGATTCTAAGGAGTTTTTATTTACCTCATATGAACTATCCACTTCCAGCTTGGCCCGGAAAGATTTTGTTCCAGTATTTTCTGACAGCATTTTCCTAGATAAGCCAACCTTTTTGGATGCAGTTGCCTTAAGCATCTGTCAATAGAATCTGATCAGATTGGTTAAATTGAATGAATTAAACTGAGGCAAAGTCAAGTGGATGAAAACCTCCTGGTCTTTCACTAAACATCTGCTCCTAGTGACAGGTTCACAAAGGTCACTTTTACTGATTTACCTGAGTTGAATTTGAGGGAGCAGGTGCAGAGACATTGGCTTCTTTTGTCCTGCACCTGCCTTACCTCAGGTAAGTAGAAACAGCTGTTGAAAGCAGAATAGCATTACCCTGTAGGTGGGTCTGGAATGATCCCAAAAACACATCTCTTTGTGCTGCCTTATTTTTAATAGCTGGTATTTTTGACTTGGCATCACAAAAGAAGCACATTAGGACATCTTAATAATGTACTAATTCTTTGGGGTTTTGACTGGAGTCAGTTAGATAATCATGATTCATTCAAGTTGCTGCACTGAATGCAGTTTACAGCCTAGTGCCATGAGGTGTTTGCTGGCCTTTTGCTTGCCTCAAAGCAGAAGAACAATAGCATTCAACATGCTTGCTTCCCCACTGTATAACTGAATGGTTCAATTTATATCTCATGCCTGTAGCAACTGCTTTTCAATAATCACAATAAAGAGTAAGGGATATATGTGTAGGGATATATGGCTGGATTATTCAGGTGGGGAGGGCCTGACTATGGGGGAAGGATAATGTAAATTTCAAAGTGTAAATATGTCATTGCATAATTTTTTGTTCTGGGCATAGTTACATTTATTTATATTGTTTCTAAGGCTTTCTATCTGATAGTATGTAGAATATGCAGTGGTTACATACTTCTGTAGTCAAATGAATCAACTATTCTCCTATTTGCTAAATCTGTGTGCCTTGAGATAATATATTTAGCATCTCCATCCTCAATTGCCTATTCTGCAAAATGAGGATAATAACAGAACTAACTTCATAGAGTTGTGATAGGGATAAAAATGAAGAAATGTATGCAGAAAGCTAAGCACAGTCCTGGGCATGGAGTAAGTGCACAAGAACTCACGATAATGATGATGATGATGATGATCATGAGTAATTGTATAGTAGTATGTGAACAAAAAGATTGAGCTGTTTCTTACTAGAGCAGAAATTAACATTATTTTGTGTTAATAATGCAGTCCTTGTCGAAGCATTCAAATGGTGTGATTATAAATGGAATTATAAATACATAGAAAAGAAATATGTTTCATATTTTTGACATGTAATTGTGTGCTGAGTACATTTTAATCAAAGACAGAATGGAATTGCTGTCAAGGATATCGGTAGTTCATTAGCTTATTGACTGCACACTAAGTATCTAAAGTGTTATTTTGGTGACAGCCTGATGCATTAATTTCTAGGTCAGCATATTATTGACCTCAACTATTTAATTCTTTAAAAAATTACCTTAACTACTTTTTGGTCAGATATTGTTTTATAAAATTAGTATATATTCAATGAAAATTACTTTCTCCTTACCATACCATTCAGATGGTCTTCCTAAATTAACAGTGGTAAATTTACCAGTACTAGAACTTGGAAGAATTAACCTCTTAGCCTACACCCCACGGACTTTTTTTTTTTTTTTTTTTTGCTGTGTTTTAAACATATAATGGATATCTCTTTATGTGGCCTCGGGGAGAAACTTATTAATACTTGAAATTTTTTACGGGTTTTGAATGTAAGCTGCTCTGGTTTTATAAAAGAAGTTTGAGTGATGCTTTTCTTTATAAAGGCTACACTTCTGAATTAGAGATTTTCCATTTGGGAAGTTTGAAGACGGTCTTTCACTTCATGTTGAGTGTTACAGGTTTAACAACTGCCCCCATTATAGAGATAATGGTTAATTTAATTTCTCCTCTAAGTTATACACTTCTAAACTTTAGTTTTTTACAAAAATAACACATAAAATACAAAATGCAGTGGCTCATGCCTGCAATCCCAGCACTTTGGGAGGCCAAGGCAGGAGGATCTTTTGAGTCCATGAGTTCAAGACCAGTGTGGGCATCATAGTGAGACCCTGTGTTTTAAAAAATATATACAGTAGGTAAGATAACTGACACTGGTGAATTTTCCTCAGAGAATAAACAATCTTAGTTTTGTCATGTGCTCTTTAGATTCTTTTTGTTTTTGTTTTTTTAATGAAATAATATGTTACAGATAAAGTTGAAGTTCTCTGTCACCTCCTACCAGGTTCTCTTCACCTGTTTCTCTACCAGAAGTAACTGCTGCTGTGAATCTGTTGTCTATCTTTTTTCTCTATGTGTATGTTTTGTAAGTTTATAATATTAAATAATGGTTTTATACTGTCAAATATTTTTCAGCTTTGCTCTTTTCACTCACTGTTTTCTTTTATGGACCTATCCATATTTGTCCATATATCTGTTTTACTTATTTTAATAGTTCTATAGTATTCCATCATGTGAATTTACAACTTACTCATCTGGTGATGGATATTTGGGTTGTTTCCAATTACAAACAATGCAATTCTAATGAACATTTGCACTTATTTCCTTTTATACGCATGTGAGAGTTACTTCAGGATTCCTTACCTGTAAATGAAATTGTGGGTTAATGAATATGCTTATTTTCCACTTTGGTGGATATTACCTAAATGCACTCCTGTACTTCTCTCAGTAGTGTGTGTATTTCCATTTCCCCATACGCTTGCTCAGCTATTCATTTTTAGAATTCAGAATCTCAACTGTCTATCAGGAGAATGAACTCAAATGCCTTACATCTTTGTAGGAAAGATGGACATGAATACAGATGCATTCATTCAGTATGTTCTCATCATCATCATGTTGATGATTTCCAGAGGAGATTTCAAGATTTGCAAGTAATATCTAACATCAGCAGTCGTGAGAAATCTGTCATGTCTCCATCTCTTTAGCATGGTTAAACTGCCACTGTTTATAATCATTCCTGGAAAGAAAGGGAATGGCTTCCCAAAACAACCCTTCTGCAAACACTAGCACACCCAAAAACATATCCGGTTGCATGATTACTATGGAAATATGCATATTTCAATAGTCACTCCTGAAAGTTTTGTTCCTCAACTTTCTTTATCCAGTGGCTCTTTTGATAAATATCTTATTTCTCTCTCTCCACTGCAGCCTCTGATATGCCACCACTTACATCTGATCTCCAACATTATTGGGAATATGGGATTGGAAATGGCTTCTTTTTTTCTTTTCTTTTTTTTTTTTTTTTTTGAGATGGAGTCTTGCTCTGTTGCCAGGCTGGAGTGCAGTGGCGCGATCTCGGCTCACTGCAACCTCCGCCTCCCGGGTTCAAGCAATTCTCCTGCCTCAGTTTCCCAAGTACCTGAGACTACAGGCTCCTGCCACCACGCCCAGCTAATTTTTGTATTTTTAGTAGAGACGGGGTTTCACCATGTTGGCCAAGATGGTCTCGATCTCTTGACCTCATGATCCACCCACCTTGGCTTCCCAAAGTGCTGGGACTACAGGTGTGAGCCACCATGCCTGGCCCCTTTTTTTCTTTTGAAGTCATTTTATGCAATTTAAAAATGGGGTAGGAAGAATAGATATGAAATCTTGACCAAAACAAATTCATAAGTCCAACAGTTGAATACATTCATTTGATATAAAATGAATATTTTTGTAATTGCTTAAATGAGTAGTTTCTAGTGCTAAGTAAAATAAAGAATACTTATTTTAAATCAATAATGAAAACCATGGTTTGAGTTTTTTTGGCTTAGAAATAAATATATATAGTCATGTTTGATTTGTAAACTCGTCAAATTAATGTGGTTTATTCATTTTTCAGTTAACATTTCAGTTTAGGATTCTGTGTACCACTCTTGGAAACTGAGACTACCAGATATTACCAAGTTGAGGATGGAAGGTAGGAGGGATCACCGAGATGAAAGCTCCCTCCCTCCCCACTCCCTACCTTTCTCAAAATAAATCTGTCTTCTCAAAGAGAGCTGTGACCTTGGAACTCTGTTATGTACAATTCAATCAGATGAAAGTGTTCTTGGGTTTGGAGGATGGTTTCGGAAATTATTTTCTACTTGGACCTGTGCCTTAGTCTACTTGGACTGCTGTTACAAAATGCCTTAGAATGAGTATAAACAGCATGGATTTACTACTCACAGTTCTGGAGGCTGGGAAATCTAAGATCATGATGCCAACAGATTCAGTATCTCGTGAAGGCACACTCTTGCCTTCAAAAATGGTGCCTTCTAGCTGTTTATTCACATGACAGAAGGGGTGAACAAGCTTTCTTGGGCTGCTTTTATTAAGGACACTAATCCCATTCCTGAGGGAATAGCTGTCATGACCTAATCACCACCCAAAAGGCCCTTTAATTAAAGTTGATTCACTTGTAGACATCTGTTCAGAAATGAGTAAGTCAAATGGGACACCACGAGAAAAGAGACTGTATTTCCTGACCCCCAGTAGGAATGAATTGGGCATGAGTGGAAGTGGAAAGATGCAGGCTCAGATGAAGAAGTGATTAGTATGCCAAGCCCCTTAAAGCAGAGGCCTCCCAATCCTGCCACAAGCCAGAGTGAGAATGAGGCCACATGTCCTGGCCTCTTTTGACCTTGGGAATCTAGTGGGCAGCCAGATGCCTCAGATAACATACATCTGTAATATAGAAAAAACAAGTATCAGGGAAGTCTTCCTAGAAGTAGCTCTAATTTTGTGTCTTTTTTTCCACCAATCTTCAGTTATATATTCAGATAAGTCTACTTTTTTAGTAAGGGACTACAATATTATCCTAATTATATAGGAAAAAGTCTTTGTGTATGTGTAGAAAAAAGACTGAATTGAAATAAAATAATCTAAGTGATTATTATCTCTCAGTGGTAGGATTAAGTTAATTTTATATTCTATGGAATATTTACAGCAAGTGTTCATTATCTTTATTTCCTACAGTGAGCATGAATTACCTTTCTTTTCCTAATTATAAAATAATTAAAAGTACATTTATTTCATTATTAATTAAAAATACATTTTTAAAGTAATTAAAATACAATAAAAATGTATTTAAGATTGGATTATATGAATGACTCAGTCAAAGTTCTGATGAATTGATAAAAATCAAGTTTCCGATTCTTTGGAGAAAACCATGAAAATGTTGCTACTCTTTAGGGTACAGTCTTGTTAATCAACAGATCTTTACTCATTTACTTCTGGGTGTGGAAGGATGGCTCAGCTCCTCTTGGGTGTGTAATTAGTTTGTGACAGCTGCCTTCTGTAATGTGGGACTTCTTGGGCTCTTTTTACTGTTTTTACTGAATTTCGTTTCGTTTGCTTCCGTTTACCTCCCTGTCTCTTGTTGGTTTGTATATGTGTGTTCCTGTTCTGCTTGTCTTTATCCCTCTAGATACTCTCTTGGTCCTTAGTTATTTAGTAAATTTCATTCTGAGTGCTCATTCATGTCCCTCACCTCCAACCATGCCTCCTATGACATTTGGAATTCTCATTCTTGATTGTGTAGCCATCTCCGGTTGGGATACTCTGAATGAAGATGTGTAGGCACGCTAGATCATGACTGGAGCAGCTTCTCTAAATGTGACTGCCATTGCGACAGTGGCCTCTTGCTTAGGCTTTCCCTGGGTTCTTGACAAGAATGAGCTCGTTTTTATAAGAGGTATTATAATTCTGAAGTGGCCTTCCTCTTGACTATTGATGGTAACTATTTTTCTTGGCATCTGAAATCAAAGAGATGGAAACCCGGTCCCTCCTTCTAAATTCAGTAGGATTAGGAATGCTTACTGAGAGTACTGATAAACCAAACATTACTTACATCTCATCGTGAAAATTATTGAGTAAAATAATGTTTTATGAAGTCAATCATATATAAACTTTTTTATTTTTACATATAAAATTCCCTATTTAAAATAATTTTATGATTAAAGCTTTTATAAAATAATTTTCTCCTAATTTGTGTTGCTCAAAGGAGCTTATGCTAAGATTCAAGGGCTCCCAGGGTTTTCCCTATACAGAATATTAGTTCCAAGAAGTATCTTGAAGATCACCTTACTAAATACCACATTTTATTTGTATAGAAATGGAGAGTCAGGGGGCTGCGTGACTTGCTCATGTTATATGACTAACTCTAGTGAACACTGTCCAATCAAGACACAGTTTCCTAGCATCCTTTTTCTTCTAATTCTTTTTTTTTGATGGAGTCTCGCTCTGTCACCCAGGCTGGAGTGCAGTGGCGCAATCTCTGCTCACTGCAAGCTCTGCCTCCCGGGTTCAAGTGAGTCTCCTCCCTCAGTCTCCCAAGTAGCTGGGACTACAGGCGCCCGCCACCACACCTGGATAATTTTTGTATTTTTAGTAGAGATGGGGTTTCACCACGTTGGCCAGGATGGTCTCAATCTCTTGACCTCGTGATCCACCTGCCTCGGCCTCCCAAAATGCTGGGATTACAGGCTTGAGACACTGTGCCCGGCCCTCTAATTCTTTAGCCACCACGCCACAGTACGTCTTGTTAATGAGGTGTTATTTTCAGGGCATAATTTGTCTTGTTCTCGCCGCAGTGGATATTGTGAACAGAATGATGCTGCTTTTTAAAACCACTTATTGGTGAAATAGTATTTACCTGGTACAATGCTAAGCAATTTCTATGTCATTAATTTTATTTTTATTCTCTGGTTGGGTGTGGTGGCTCATGCCTGTAATCCCAAAATTTTGGGAGCCTGAGGCAGGTGGATCACCGAGGTAAGGAGTTCGAGACCAGCCTGGCCAACATGGTGAAAAACCATTTCTACTGAAAAATACAAAATTAGCTGGGCATGGTGGCCCATGCCTATAATCCCAGCTACTTGGGAGACTGAGGGAGGAGAATCATTTGAACCCAGGAGGCAGAGGTTGCAGTGAGTCAAGATCATGCCACTGTACTCCAACCTGGGTGACAGAGTGAAACTCCATCTCAAAAAAAATTTTTTAAATTTTTATCCTCATAACTCTGTGAAGTTGTTACTATTATCCTCATTTTACTGACGAGGAAACTGAGGCAAAGAGGATCTAAGCGATCTGACCAAGGTGACATAAATGTTTACTTTTATGACCATGCTGTGTCTGCTTTAAGCATTGATAAAATGCTCAGTGATTAGAGATGCTAGCACCCTCTGTTCTTACTATTGTAGGGAACCGTTACAATTCTGCTTTACCTTCTCAGTATTCTAGTCTTCAACTTTTTACCCATAATAACTTTTATTGAGAGAGTTTAAAATTAAATAGCCTGTCTCCTTTCAATTTATACTATATAGAATTTGGCACATAGATGCTACCTTAGACATTGTGTGTTTGGCCCAATCCTTATTAAAAAAAAAAAGGGGCGAAAAACATAAAATTATTCTAAAGCCAGTTTCTAAGGCCAATATGTAAAGTGATGGAGTGAAAACCATTTTTTGACAGCTCCTACCATTTAAAAGATAGTCTTCCAACTGCTGTAGTGAAATATGTCAGTGCTAATGACTCTGCTGCTTTAGTAAGCTGTGAGAAGCACAAGGCTTCTCTCCTGATCGGTACTGTCACATGGCCGTGTTCTGATGCAGTATGCAAATAACAGCACCAGCATCGTAAGTAGATATTGCTAGTGGCACATCATATATGGGCTACTTGAGAGAAAAAAGCTGCTGTTAAATTTAATGATGAGGCTGAGTGTCATTAACTGTGTGCTTATTCAAAGAGTTTCCCTCTGAAACATCTGTTCCCCGTCAGATATGTCACTTTTAAGCAACACCTGTGCAGTAGTCATTTCCAAGTTTCTCTTCATGTAATCACGTTGTTTTTTGCTAATGGACTTCTTGGTAAAGGAGGAAAATGCAAACTTTCTTTTTCAACATCTTACTGTAGTATCCCTGCCTAAGTAATGTGCTGTAGAAGTTAAAAAAATGAATAACATTTCTTAAGGGAATGTTTTATAAACACGTGATAGAATATTTTATCATTTGTGTAAATTTGTGTCCTGAGAGTTAAATACTAAAATGAAAAATCATTATTCTTTAGATATTGCATAATTTGTAATAGTTTCAGTGGCAGTCATATACTGAAAATCAATGAGACGTGTCCTCTTTCATATTCATGACAAGGTAATGTCCATTGGAGCTCATGTATTACTATATGAACATTGGAGTTTTCTTTGAAGTCTAGCGGTGATTGTCTCACTGGTGCTTGCTCTGTGTGGGTGAGAGAGAGAGGCCGGGAGAGGACAGGAGAACGGGCATGTGGGCAGAGACTTGTCTGAGAGACAGATACATATTAAGTAGCCCTTTTGGTGATGTACATATATGAAGATAGTATTTCTGCGACTGTTGCCTCCATTTGCAGAGTGTTTTTTTCCTCTTGGATTTTTATTTAATATTTTTATTCAACTATAACATATATACAAGAAAATGAACAAATCTTCAGTGTATAGTTTAGTGACTTTTTACAAATTGGACATAACTATGTCACCAGCACTCAGATAAAGAAACAGCTTTAGAGGTCAGGCGCTGTGGCTCATGCCTGTAATCCCAGCACTTTGGGAGGCCGAGGCGGGCAGATCCCAAGGTCAGGAGATCAAGACCATCCTGGCTAACGTGGTGAAACCTCGTCTCTACTAAAAATACAAAAAAAAAATTAGCCGGGCGTGGTGGCGGGCGCCTGTAGTCCCAGCTACTCGGGAGGCTGAGGCAGGAGAATGGCGTGAACCTGGGAGGCGGAGCTTGCAGTGAGCCGAGATTGCGCCACTGCACTCCAGCCTGAGCAAGAGTGCGAGACTCCGTCTGAAAAAAAAAAAAAAAGAAACAGAGCTTTTCCAGCAACTCAGAAACTAGGTTCTTCTCTTCTCTTTCCTAGTTGTTTTTTGTTTGTTTGTTTGTTTTTTCTGAGACAGAGTTTCTGTCTGTCATCCAGGCTGGAGTCTCATGGCGCAATCTCAGGTCACTGCAACCTCTGCCTCCCGGGCTCAAGCAATTTTCATGCCTCAGCCTCCTAAGTAGCTGGGACCACAGGTGCGTGCCATCATGCCCAGCTAATTTTGTATGTTTAAGAGATGGGGTTTCGCCATGTTGGCCAAGATGATCTCAAACTCCTGGTCTCAAGTGATCTGCCTGCCTCGGCCAGAAACTAGTTTATCTTTCAGCTGTCCATCTACAGTGACCACTGTCCCCCTGACTTCTAACACTGTGAATTATTACTGTCTTTGTAAATGACCAAGTTAGAAATGTTGAACTTTATCTCAAGAACCTTTATCTCAAGGTTTTAGCAGTGAAATGACATCTGATTTGCATTTCCAAAGGATCAGTAGCTGCTGTGTGGAGAACAAATTGTAGAGGTTCAGAATGTAAGTGGAGGGTCCAGAGAAGAGGCTACTTAAAGAAATCACGTGGTGAATTCACACACACACAGACACACAATGTATTTATTGGGCCATTAATAAACTGAGTTTAGCTATGAGGTGTGAGTAAGAGAGGGAGATATTAGTAGTTCCCAGGTTTATGGATAAGGTACAATGTACTGAACGTGGAAGACTGGAAGAGGCAACTATTTGAGCAAGAAGTTCTGGAGTTCCAGTTTGAACATGTTATTTTGAAATGCCTGTGAGATATCAAAGGGGAATTCCCAAGCAGGCAGTTGAATATGTGGCTATATCTGGAGTTTGAAAAAGGAATCTGGAATGTAGATGTAAAATTGACCATTATTTACATATAGATTATATATAAAACCACAATATTGGTGAAATTGCTTAAAGACAGAGTGTAGAGTAAAAACAAATGATAATATGGGTATGGCATACAAAAAGGGAGAGATAGAAAAGAGGGAGCTTTCCAAAAGGCAATAACAGAAGAATGGTTATTGGCAAGGGGGGTGACGGCAGGTCATTTGGGTGGTCTAAATGGGTGATGGATGAAGAGTGCGTTGGGACAGAACCCATCCAGGAGAGCAGCCGTGTGCTTAGTTGTGATCCTAGGGCTTTTCCCATAAGTAGTAAGTCATTTTTCTGTCTTCTACTTTGGCTGTCACTGTATTCTATAGACTGAATGACATTCATTGCAACAGGAAGTTACCAATTTTTTGAGGGAAGATGTGCAAGTTTGAATATGTGACTTCAGGGTGGAAAAATCAAATTATTTTTAACATATCTGCTTGCCAGGCCTTTTCACCAAAAATCGATGCCAAATGTCTATATTTGAACAGCCAAACTAAAAACACCTCTCCTCTCACTCTCTCTCTCACTCTTGCTCTCTCTAACACACAAACAGATACACACGAACAACTTTAATGGTGAATATTTTAATTTCTATTTCAAAGCTTTTCTGAGGATGTTAGTCTTTGAAATACTCTCTCCTTTAATCTTCCCAAGCATCATTATTTGCAGATGTGTTCTTGAATAAAGTGCTGCTGGAATTGGTAAATACCTGTTCATTACTTTACTCAGCCTTAGTTCCTTTGAGATTTTATAATTGAATATTAGTAATATCATTTTAGAAGTGTTCAGAGATTGATCTTGATGTTCCCTTTTTTAGCTTTGCTGCTTTCACAGTGCTCCTTATATATTTACTGAAGAAGGTGAGATGATTTTCTGCTCCCATATGCTTTAGTTTGATTTCTCAATCATGATTGAATTTTCTATATACTTGAACACAGTGCCTGAGGAGAAAATTCTGGTAACAAAGATGCTGCTTCTAAATAGAAAATGAATTTTATTCAGAAGTGCTTATAACCCTCCCTATGGAACAAATGAAACTGAAGCCCATGTGCATTTGTATCATGGAGGAGAGTTGGGCCTGCTTTGTTTTTTATAATAAACATAAATCCTTCTGGGATTGGAAATTGTAG
Organism: Pongo pygmaeus; assembly: GCF_028885625.2. Taxonomy (NCBI): domain Eukaryota; kingdom Metazoa; phylum Chordata; class Mammalia; order Primates; family Hominidae; genus Pongo; species Pongo pygmaeus. The sequence goes on from NC_072378.2 coordinate 20,935,761, forward strand.
TCTGAAAAGTGACTGCAGAAGAGGATTCTGGGAAGATGGCAGAGTAGAAAGCCCCAGGAATCTGTCTCCCCAACTAGACAACAAATGCACTGACAGAACCTGTTTGATGTAACTGTTTTGGAACTCTGAATCTACTAAAGGTGTACAATTTCCAGTGGAAGGCTAGGATGGTGAATTGTGGTTATGTTTGGTCCTTAGCATTGTAGCAGCTGCACACCCCTATCCCTCAGCCTTGGGGTAGGCAGCCATACACTTGGTCTAAGAGAAGCTTGCGGGCAGCTTGCACGATGTAGGGCACACAGTAGGGATCCAGATATTGGAGATGTGGGTGCTGATTGCTGCTTTTGATCAAGAGCTGCAGACAAAGTGGTGGGCAACCATTGTTTTTGTGCCCTCCCTGCATTGTTGCAAGCCCCTCCTCCTTTAACTGATGCGAGTTTCAGGGAATTTAAAGGTCTAGTCCAGGGCTGGGCATGGTGGCTCCTACCTATAATCCCAACACTTTGGGAGGCCAAGGTGGGAGGATTGCTTGAGCTCAGAACTTCAAGACCAGCTTGGGCAACATAGCGAGACCGCATCTCATAAAGAAAAAAAATAAAGATTCAGTCCCTTTTTCGCCCCTTCATTTTTTTCTATTTCCATTTTGGGAGCCAGATCCTGGAAACTAGGGCATTCCAAAGCAACTGGACACGTATGAGGAAAGTTAGAAAGTCACTACATGTGGGTCTGGCACGGTGGCTCATGCCTGTAATCCCAACACTTTGGGAGGCTGAAGCAGGTGGATTACCTGAGGTCAGGAGTTTTTGAGACCAGCCTGACCAACATGGAGAAACCCCATCTCTACTAAAAATACAAAATTAGCCAGGTGTGATGGTGCATGCCAGTAATCCCAGCTACTCGGGAGGCTGAGGCAGGAGAATTGCTTGAACCCAGGAGGCAGAGGTTGCGGTGAGCCGAGATTGCGACATTGCACTCCAGCCTGGGCAACAAGAGTGAAACACTGTCTCAAGAAAAAAAAAAAGAAAAAAGAAAGTCACTACATGTGGCCAGGAAGAGGCACAGACTCAGAAAACATCTGAGAGGACCTTAAGTTTACACCTCAGGCAGATTATTGACTTAGAGACTGCCTATATCAATCAAATCAAATCAAAACAAAACAAAACCAAAAGCCGCAGCAAACCCTTGGGAAGGAAGAAAATTTCATTTCCAGAATCACTGCATTATTAGATTCAAATGTCCAGTTTTCAGCCAAAAATCACAAGGGATACAAAGAAACAAGAAAATGTGTCCCACTAAAAGGAAAAAATAAAACCAACAAACTGTTCCTGATAAAAATCTGATGGCCTATATTTTAGACAAAGACTTTAAGATAACTGTCGTAAAGATGTTCATGAACTAAAGGGAGACATGAGGAAGTCAAGAAAACAATGTATAAACAAAATAGAAATATAAGAAAGAGATAGGCAACCTATAAAGAAGCCAAAAATAAATTTTAAAGCTGAAAAATATCATAACTGAAATGAGAAATTCACTAGAGAGATTCAAAGACAATTGTGAGCAGGCAGAAGAAAGAATTTGAATTTGAAAATAGGACCATCAAAATTATCAAGTCTGAGGAACAGAAAGAAAAAAGAATGAGGAAACATGAATGGAGTATAAGGGACCCGTGGAACTTTACACCATGAAACAGATCAACATGTGCATTGTGGAAATTCCAGAAGAGAGAAAGGGGCAATGAGAATATTTGAAGAGATTGAATGAGAATGGTGGAAAACTTCCCACATTTGATAAAAGACATGAATGTAAACATCCCAGCAGCCCAACGAACTCCTAGTAGGATGAACTCAGAGACCCACATTGAGACACATTATAATCAAACTGTTGAAAGAAAAAAGGAGTATCTTGAAAGCAGCAAGAGAGAAGCAACCCTTCACATGCAAAGGAACCACAATGAGATTCTCCACAGATTTCTCCTCAGAAACCTTGAAGCCCAGAAGCCAGTGGGCCAACATAAAAGAAAAAAGAAAAAACAAAACAAAACAAACCAAGACAGCCAAAGAACCTATATCTAAGGAAACTGTTCTTCAAAAGTGAGATAGAAAATAAGACATTCTCAGGTAAACAAAAGCTGAGGGAGTTTGTTACCACCAAACTTACCCTGTAAGAAATACCAAAGAGAGTCCTGCAGATTGGCGTGAAAGGACACTAGACAATAACCTGAAACCCTTTGAAGAAATACACATCATAGTAAAGATAAAGGCATGGGAAATTATTAAAGCTGGTAGTATTGTAACAACAGATTGTAACTCCACTTTTTTTTTTGTTTTGTACATGATTTTAGAGAGTAATGACTAACATTTTTTAAAAAGGTGATTGTTAGTCTAAAAGGTAGTATTATAACTTTGGTTTGTAACTCCATGTTTTGTTTTCTGTATAATTTAAGAGACTAATGCATTTAAGTTTTTTTTTTTTAATTTATGTTTTCGGACACACAACATATAAAGGTATAATTTTGTAACATAAGCAGTTGAAAGGAGTGAGGACAGTGATTTAAAGGAGCAGAGTTTTTGTATGTTATTAGAGTTAAGCTGGTATAAATCCAAATTAGAGTGCTATAAGTTCAGGATATTAAATATAATTTCCAATGCAACCACAAAGAAAATACATATGAAATACACAGATGTTCCTCAACTTATGATGGGGCTAATTCCCAATAAACCCATTGTAAGCTGAAAATATCTAAGCTGAAAATGCATTTAATACCCTGATAAATCCATCATAAAGTCAAAAAGTTGTAAGTTGAACCATTGTCCATACACTCCTCAACTTATGATGGGGTTATGTCCAAATAAACCCACCATGAAGTTAAAAATTATAAGTTGAACATTAAAAGTCAGGGACCATTTGTATACAAAAGGAAATGAGAAAGGAATTTAAACATTGTTTCACCACAAAAAAACATCTAAACACAAAAGAAGGCAGTAATATGGAAAATGAGGGTCAAAACAAATAATAAAGTGGAAGAAGTAAGTCCCTTCTTATCAGTCAGAGTCTGACATATACTAGAACACAGAAGGAAATTCTAACAAATGCTACACCATAAATGAACCTTGAGGATGTTAATATTAAGAGAAAAGAGCCAGTCACAAAAAGACGGATTGTAACAGATATATAACACATTATATAATTATAACTCATATGAAATTATACGTACACATTATAACACATACATGAGTACTTAAAGTAGTCAAAATCATAGAAACAGAAAGTAAAATAGTGATTCTCAGGGATTGAGAGTAGACGGAATTGGGGAGTTATTCTGTAATGGGTATAGAGTTTCAATTTGGCAAGATGAAAAAGTTCTGAAGATTGATGGTTGGTGATGGTTGCACAACAATATGAATCATTGAATATGTCTTAACTGTATACTTAAAAAATGGTTCGGATGACCAGCCTGGGCAACATGGCGAAACCCTGTCTGTATAAAAATATAAAATTTGGCCAGGCATGATGGCATGTGCTTATAGTCCCAGCTACTTGGGAGACTGAGGCAGGAGAATCGCTTGAGCCCAGGAGGTAGAGGCTGCAGTGAGCCGAGATTGTGCCACTGCACTCCAGTTTGGATGACAGAGTGAGATCTTGTCTCAAAACAAAAACAAAATTAGTTAAGATGATACATTTTATGTTATATGGAACATAACATTTAAAAATTGAAAAAAATGACTATGAAGAAAAAAATAGTAACAAAAACTTCCAAAAGACAAAACAAAAAACACTCCTAGGTAGTCCTCCAACAATTGTGGACTAGGAGGTACATGTAGCAGTTAAGTGTTAATCAAGGGAAGCCAAACCACTGTGAGCCGTGGGACTAAGGGTTTATTACCGGAATGAGAGCTCCCCCGTGTGTGAGGAGCTGGGTGGCGGCGGGAGGGCCAACGGGGAGTTGGGGCATCAGAGGAGTCAGCAGCCAGGGAATCAGAAGCTGAGCACAGCCCACCACCCGAGGTGGATGGGAACGGGAAGGTCCTGGAGGGCCTTGGGGAGCATGCCTCTGTGTGGCAGCTGCTTCTGTGGGTTTGCTGCCAAGCAGTTCTTGTGGGCACCATGCCACTGTTGGTCAACAGGGTCCACTGGAGCAGAAGAGCTGGACACAGAATGGAGAAGAGTAAGGATGAGCTGGGAATGCTGACATCCACGGCTCTGTCACCACTTCTCCCCATAATGACCTTCATTCAGAGAGCACTGGCTGCAGCTTCACTTTTGCTCCAAAACTTGTGCAGATTTATTTCTTCTTGGGCCAATATTAACCCAGAACCTTACCAGCGAAGGGCCTTCTGGGAACTCCAGCATAACCATGGGCACAGAACAAACTACGGCAATATGGAATCTAAATAAATCATATAGGCTTCTGAAAGTTGATTTTTTTTTCTCTACCACTTCAAATACCAGAATTATTGAATGGAGACAAAAGAAAGGTTAATGTATTTTTCACTAGAAGGTAAATGACAGTCTTGAATATGCAGATCACCATAATAAGAATTGAATTCTGTCTGTATTTATCACATTTGGATGGGCCTAAATGTAATTACTTGAAAATATTTAGCATTGATTAAAAATGTCACATTTTGTTTAAGATAGGAATTATAAATACAAATTTAATCAATTAAAATGAATTCCTTCCTGAATCTTGACTGGTTGGCAAATGAAAAGGTACACTGGGCTAGACATCACTTGATCTAGTTTTAAAAGCAATTGTGTCATAAACCAACTATGTGACTTTGCATAAATATTTAGTTTTTTTATCTTTAGATTATAAAAATTTAAAAAATATGTGGAAACAATGAAGCATTATATAATCTTGAGATATTACAATGTCTTTAGGGAAAAAGGTTTCCTCCAGTTGACAATAAGTTGACTTATACAATAAACATTTTAATCCTAAGTAATAATCTTCTAATGAATAGTCTGCATTACATATTAAATCAAATTCCATTGTCTGTCTTAAAGTGATTGCAATGTGACAGTTCTTATTAAAATTTAAATAATCTTATTTCTTGGTTATTTTTCTAAGAGGAATTTTCATTTGTATTTTCCATGAAAGTGGTGATTTTGCTTCAATCATGAGAATATGATTCATTTTGAACCCTAGAAGTTGCATCCTTGGGTGTCATGCTACACTATGATTGAATGAGTACCAAACATTAGATCTGTTTCAATGCATTTTTGAACGTTCTGGCTGTTCCCCCTTGGTTGTTGCTGCATCCTTTTCTAATAAACAAACTATATTAAATAAAAATGCAAACACTATAATTTAAAACCCTAAAGCTAAAATCATCTGTAATACAATGAATGTGTGTATGTGTGATTTGTGATATGAAATTGTATGTATATGTATCTATATGTGTGTGTGTGTGTGTGTGTGTGTGTGTGTGTGTATTACTCTTGTTGAATTTAAGCCCCTATGGGACAGAATTCAAATTACACAGAGCTCAGAAATCCTTCTAAACATCTAGTACAAGAAGAAAATTGGGATTAGGGAATCAGAATTGATGATGGGACCAAAAATGGGTCAGACCGTCCAAAGAATATATCCCAGATCAGCATCTTTTCGAATTAATCCAGTGAGTCTTTACTTACTCGCTGTAATTTAGTTTTGTAAACCAATGTTGTTTTGCTTTAAAAGGCCACTAGTTACATCTAAGCTATTATTGCTTATGCAGGCAATGAGATTTATTTAAATGCTTTAGGTGCTTTATTTAAAATCAGCATAAAACACAGATTTTATTTTAGTGTGGTTTTTGCCTTGGTTTTGCTTGTTATTTTATTTTTTCAGTGTTGGAAACATATTTCAATGCTTTGAGCTATAGCTAGACCACCCACAAACTAAGCAGTTCTGCCCTCAGAGCCTATACTTGTAGGAAGGAAGATTATTTCCCTGTGCCAGGGAGGTTTAGAATGCAGAGGCAGAGGGAGCATCTTCCTAGGTAGGCCTCAGGTAGTGTTAAAGAAGACATGGTGCCAGGAGGAACTGAGCAGCAGGTCCTATTTCCTTGAAGAGGGTGGCCTTGGTCATAGTGTACTCTGAGTTTAGCAGGTTTACACCTGGCATTGGAATAAGCCCATGGGAAAATAGTCTTACTAATACAATGATTACATCCACTTCCACCCCTCCAGAAGATAAGCATTGTTTGTAGTTATCTAGTTGTTTCTCCTACATTCTCATATTCTAAATTAGAAAAGCATTTGTTAATCCCAGCAGTTTATGTTTTGATTTTGTTTTCACTTTATCATTCTTCCTTTTACTTCTTATACTAATAGCTCTTAACTGTTCCTTGTCCTCATCTAATCCATTGCTTCCCAGATGTCTTTGAAAAGAATGACTTGAGCTACTGGTTAAACATAGCTTTCCAGACATCTTCAATGGAGAACATGATTCTGTGGTTCTGGGATGGGGCCTAGGAATTTGTATTCGTAACAAGTACCTCAGGTAGTTCTTATGGGAGACATTTAGGTAATGCTGCCTGACCTTGAGAGCTCAGCGTGGCAATGCAACCCACCTGTGGGTAGAGGGCCAGCTTAGGAAATAAAAATACAGGAGGCTCATGGGATATGCCTAGGCTGAAAAATAGTCCATTGTTTATTGGAAATTTAAATTTAACTAGGTGTCCTGTCTGGCAACCTTTCCTGTGGAGAAAATAGATTCGTGGTGCAGAAGTAGCTGTTCAAATTTGTTACCTGGGGCCAGATAGAGTCTGTCTGGCCAGGAATTAGAGTTCTCTTGGACTTCAATGCAGCTGTTACCCCAGACCCCCTCTGTGTGCCCTGATTTGCTGGCTTTTTTGATGGAGCATGGTGTTGTGGGTTAAATAGTGTCACCCCAAAATACATATTTTGAAGTTCTAACCCTGAATACCTCGGAGCATGAATTTATTTGGAGACAGGGATTTTCACAGAAGCACAAGTTAAAAATGAAGTCATTTAGAAAGTAGGCTCTAATCCAATCTGATTGATGTCCTATAAAAAGCAGTAATTTGGAGATAGACACATGCACGCAGGGAGACGAGCATCATGTGAACATGAAGGCAGTGATCAAGGTGATGCTTCTACTGGTTAAGGAACCCCAAGGATTGCCAGCAACCCACCCAAAGCTAGAGGAGAGGCCTGGAAGAGATTGTCTCTTACGGGCCATAGAATGAAACACCCATGGGCTTGCACCTCTAGCCTTCAACAGGAATTTCTGTTGTTAAAGCCACCCTGTTTGTAGTACTTTGCTAGGGCAACCCCACCAAACTAATGCATGTAATGCAAACTAGTAGCCTTTGTAGAGTAGTGGTCATGTGCCAGATACTTTATATGGAGTATCTAATTTGATATTTATAATAACGAGTAAGTTAGGCACTATTCATTAACTCCATTTCATGAATGAAAACTAAAGCTCAGTAAGAGAACATGTTGTGGTATGGTCAAATAGTAGCTACCCACTAAGTAGTGGAACCAAGAATCAAGTCCAGGTCCTTCGGTTCCAAGCACTGTTTTCTATACTTCTAGACAAGAAAGATACCCACCAGTGTATAACATTGCAAACGGGTGAATGAGGAAAAGGAGGCTCTCTGTCGAGGTAGATTGTCTTCTTGTTGCTCTAGAATTCTACATTTTGTTTCACACGGTAATTTTTGCATATGTGCACATGAATCAGTAATCTCTTATGTGGGCAGGGTCACCCCAAAATGCCTTTGTTCATGAATTTTACCAAGAATTAAAGGAATTTGCTACAAGTAAGGTTTTCACATTATTACAGACATTCTTATTTATGCTCTTTTAGTTTTGCCCTTAGACCAGAAATAAACATGGTTAAATTTAATTTCTGAGTTTTATGTTCTTAGTTCCTAACAGTTTCCCTAAAAGATTGCTGGCAACAAAATCTTTCTGATGCAGGAAATAATACAGATTTTACCTGTTCCTTTCTCTTGTGTCTTCCCCAACCTCTGAGATTTGTGACACAGACTTTTATTCCTTTGGATTTTCACTGTGATATTTCTAGTCCAGCATTTTAACAGTTAATGTTTGCTTCATGCGCTGGAAAGGAAGCTTTCTCACCAGAGGTGATTTCTGGACTGCAGAGTGTGTGGCTCATGAGATTTATTATTTTTATTGGGTGGAGGAGTTTCTCCAGGCTATTTCTGTGAATGAGAGATCAAAGTCAGATGGATCTGACAACTTTCCTCTGAGAAGGACCACCCAATAGTTTGCTAGTTCTTGTGTTTTTCCACCACATGGTGGTTGATGTACCCAGGATCCACTGCCATTTTGTTTTGAATGAGAGTGCATGAAGAAATCCCTATTTCTGCTGTTGTTTTTTTGTTTGTTTGTTTTTACCAATTTTATTATTATTTCTTTTTCAAATTCATAAAAATTTCCAGTGTTCTTCCTCCTCAAACCACCTCCTCAGCTTTCTTTTTAGCTAATATTTGTTTATTATTCCTTCATCTGAACTGGAGTTAAACCTATTTGACTTTGCTGCTTGGGTGGGGAAGTAGCAGGCTTCCCTGGTCTGCGTCCTGGGTTAAGGAGCCAAGACTCTTGAAATGAAGTTGGTCTCCTACTTTCAGCAGACGAGTACTTTTATGAGGGAAGTGTGATGTGTTGGTCAGGCCTTCAGTTCCTAAGCAAGGGTGAGGCATGCAAGAGGCTAGACACATATGGGGTGGAGGTGATGCCCTGATTCCAGAACAGCTGAATGAGGCAAGTGATCAAGAATGAAATCAAAGACACTTTATAAAAGCCAGATAGCCCAGTAAGTGAGAGACCAGAGTTGGATGCCCAAGTGTTCAAATAATGGAACCTGAAGATCAACCTTACTAGACATATTTTTTTTAACTTTTTCAGTGTTAATCTTTTAACAGAATCATAGAGAAGGTAATTTAGCTGTCTATTGCTATATAACAAATTACAAATATGCCCGAACATATTTTTTTACTTAGTTTACTATGGCGGGTATAAGATTGAATATATGGTAGTTTGTTTTTACTCCCTCTTACAGAATTTACTTTCTGAATTACTAGCAGACTTTAAAATAAGATGTTGTTACATCATATTTACTGATTCTCCATTAAACTCTTAATCCTTAGCTATCCAATATGTAGATATCTAAAAGAAATATATCAATTTATTGTAAATTGGTTTATATGTTAAAATCACAGATTATTTATATAATGGCCAAAAAAAAAATAATAAAAAAAAGTGTTAAGAGCAGATATCTCTGCCTATTTCCCAGTCTTAGGAGATGTATCAGTCAGGGATCTCCAGAGAAATAGAACCATTGAACCACAGTTGTTTACACACACACACACACACACACACACACACACACAAATTACCACAAATGTAGAAGCTTAAAACAACCCATATTTTTATCTCACAGTCTCTGTGGGAGTCTGGCATAGCTTACCTCTACTCAGGGTCTCTCACAAGTTAGTCAGTGCTGAGGTCTCATCCAAAGACTCACATGGGGCAGGATCTGCTTCCAAAATCACTTATGTGGTTGTTGGTAGGATTCAGTTCCTTGTGAACTGTAGGGCTGAGGGCTTCAGCTCCTCACTGGCTGCTGGATGGAAGCTTCCCTCAGTTCCTTGCCATGTGGGCCTCTCCAATATGGCAGCTCACAACATGGAAATTTAACTTCATCAAAGCCAGCAAGAGAGAGGACCTACTGTGAGAAATGCATCCAAGGTCCTGCCCCAGCTCTGTGGAAAACACACCCCACTTCTGCAGCCAACACAGCAGACAGGTTTCTGGCCTTGCCTGAGCACATCGCATGGGCGGGAGCGGTGCGACTACACACTGCCCAACTGGTTAAAATTTCTGAGGTTCTCTCCATCTATCTTTTTCCAGGAGGTCACCCCAGATTTAGAGTTTGTGTTGGTCGTGGCTCATCCCTGTAATCTCAGTGCTTTGGGAGGCTGAGGCAGAAGGATTGATTGAGGTCAGGAGTTCGAGACCAGTCCAGACAACATAGTGAGATCCCATCTCTAAAAAATAATAATAAATAAAAATTAATTAGCTGTGGGTGGTGGCACACCACATAGTCCCAACTACTCAGGAGGCTGAGGTAGGAAGGATTGCTTGAGCCCAGGAGTTTGAGGTTATGATTGTGAGCTATGATTGTGCCACTGCACTCCAGCCTGGGTGACAAAGCAAGACTCTGTCTCTTAAAAGAAAAACAACAGGCCGGGCGTGGTGGCTCACGCCTGTGATCCCAGCACTTTGGGAGACCAAGGCAGGCAGATCGCGAGGCCAGGAGATCGAGACCATCCTGGCTAACACAGTGAAACCCTGTCTCTACTAAAAATACAAAAAAATTAGCTGGGCGTGGTGGCAGGTGCCTGTAGTCCCAGGTACTTGGGAGGCTGAGGCAGGAGTGGCATGAACCTGGGAGGCGCAGCTTGCAGTGAGCCAGGACCGTGCCACTGCACTCCAGCCTGGGTGACAGAGTGAGACTCCATCTTAAAAAAAAGAAAAAAGAAAAACAACAAAAGTTTATGTTATGCCTGCGTGCCGTTTTCTCAGAAACGTCTTGCCTGTCCACTCTCTCTAAAATAGCACCCACCACCAAACACTTCCATCTTTTAATCTCTTACCAAGTTTTATGTTTTTTTCATGAGAATTTATCATGATCTGACTTGATTGTGTTTATCATTTTTTCCTTCTACCCCACCCTAGCTAAGTGTAGATTTCTTAAGAATTTGGACTGGATATATTGTTTATTGCTATAATCCCAGAGCCTAGAAGAGTACTCTGTACACTAAGATGGTCAGTAGAAATTTGTTTTTGAATTTTTGAATGTCTTTATGGCAGAGATAACACTACTTGGATATTTCTGTACTGTCTTCTAAAATGCTACTATTTAAAATAAGTTTTTAAAAATTTTTGCTTCTACCGCATAGAACATAATAACAGTTTTCTATAGCTGCACATAGCCTCCCCTAAGAAGCTCTGTAGTAAACATTTGAAATTTTCCTGCCTTTTTAATGTGTAGATTTTTTCATAGCTCTGGTGTCACTTTGACAAAATTTGAATATCAGTTGTATCACTAAGGTATTGCTCACCTCCAAACTCACATAATATGCCTGAACATATTTTTTTACTTAGTTTACTATGGTGGGTATAAGATTGAATATATGGTAGTTTGTTTTTACTCCCTCTTATAGAATTTACTTTCTGAAATACTAGCAGACTTTAAGATGTTCTTATATCATATTTACTGATTCTCCATTAAACTCTTAATCCTTAGCTATCCAATATGTAGACATCTAAAATAAATATATAAATTTATTGTAAATTGGTTTATATGTTAAAATCACAGATTATTTATATAATGGCAAAAAAAAAAAAAAAAAGATAACAAAAAGAAATGTTGAGAGCAGATATCCCTGCCTATTTCCCAGTCTTAGGAGATGTATCAGTCAGGGATCTTCAGAGAAACAGAACGATTGAACCACAGCTGTTTACACACACACACACACCCACACACACAGATTTTAAGAAATTGAGGAACTGGCTGTCATGACTGTGGGAACCAGCAAGTCTGCAGGCTTGGGCAGGCTGGAAATTTCAGCAGGAGTCATTGTTGCAGTCTTGACTCTGAAGGCAGAATTCCTTCCTCTTCTCTGAACTTTAGTCTTTTATCTTAGATCCTTCAGCTGATTGAAAGAGGCCCACCCACATTTTGGGGGATAATCTGCTTTACTCATACTCTACAGATTTAGATGTTAATAACATATAAAAAAATTTTTATGACATCTGGTCTAGTGTTTGACCAAACAACTGGGTACCATAGTCTAGCCAGCTTGGATTAACCACATAAAAATTAATTATCCCAGGTACTGTGTAACCCAGCAGTCTTACTCCTGGATGTTTACACTAGAGAAATGAAAACTTTTGTTCACACAGAAATATATACATGAATGTTCATAGCAGCTTTATTTGTATAACCCATATGTCTTTTAACAAGTGAATGGATAAACAACCTGTGGTATATCCATACAGTGGAGTACTACTCAGTGGTAAAAAGGAGCAGGTCTTGATATATGCAGCAACTTAATTGGATCTCAAGATCCAATTATGTTGAGTTAAAAAAATAAGCTAATCTCAAATGATTACATATTCCTGAGGTGACAAAATTATAGAGATAGAGAACAGATTAATGACTGCTGGAGTTTAGAGTTGGGGAGAATAAAGGCTATAAAGGGATAGCCTGAGGCAGTTTCGGGGTAGTGATGGAGCAGTTCTGTGTGCCGACTGTAGTAGTAGTTACATGAATCTGTAATGCAATAAAATTTATAGAACCACAGCCCCTTTCTTCCTCTAAAAGAGTGAGTTCAGGATGGAAAAACTGGTAGAATCCAAGTAAAGCCTGTAGTTAACAGAATTGTAACAATGCCAATTTTCTGTTCTTGATAATTGATACCATGGTTACACAAGATGATATCATTCGGGGAAACCTGGGTGAAGAATGCAAGAAAACTTCCTGTTTTTTCAACTTCTCTGTGAGTTAAACTAATTCAAAATTTTGAGTTTTTTGGAAGGATGGAGGAAGAATTGAAAAATCTACAGATGTTAGACAAGTCACTGATAAATGGCAAATAAGTGGGCAGAAGGCAGAAGAAATAACAAGAGTATAGCACTGAAGCGGGACTGAACACTGAGGGTGCAGGTCAGCGAGGGAAATGGCTTATTGAAGGTCCGCGTGTTGAGAAGCCGTGGGCAGGAAGATTGGATGCAGAGGATAGCGCCCTCTTAGACACCTCAGTTGCTTGCTCAAGGCATTTGAAAACTTAACTTCAGTGGAGAAAATTCGGAGTGTTCATGGGATTCTTCACTAAATGAGGATCCATCACAATTTAAAAAGATATTTATATTTTAGGTCTGCAAAATGCAAAGCATCAAGAAGCGTGAAAGGCTGTTCTTAATCATGTTGTTACTGAAGTATTCTAAAAGCATTAGTTCATTTGTCTTTTTGTTTGTTTGTTTTTGTTTTTGTTTTGAGATGGAGTTTCACTCTTGTTGCCCAGGCTGAAGTGCAATGGCATGGTCTCGGCTCACTGCAACCTTCGCCTCCCGGGTTCAAGTGATTCTGCTGTCTCAGCCTCCCGAGTAGCTGGGATTACAGGCACACATCACCATGCCCAGCTGATTTTTGTATTTGTAGTAGATACGTGGTTTCACCATGTTGGCCAGGCTGATCTTGAACTCCTGACCTCAGGTGATCCACCCACCTCGGCCTCCCAAAGTGCTGGGATTACAGACATGAGCCACTGTGCCCGACCTTGTCTTTTTTTATTATTGTTTTGGTATACTTTAGTCCTAAGGTAGTTTTATACACAGTGAGGCCTTTCTTTTAAGGAAAAACTGGTAATAATTGATAGAAAGGAGATGGTAGAAGCGATACAATCAGATGCTTAGTGATAGGCTTTTTGGATTCATTTATTAAACTAACAAGTAAAAGTGTATAATACAAACTATACTTGTTCTGTGATTGCTTATGGTTATATTTATATCACACATTTTTCTTTTTTATTTCAGTAGGTTTCTGGGGAACAGATGGTATTTGGTTACATGAATAAGCTCTTTAGTGGTGATTTCTGAGATTTCGGTGCACCTGTACACTATACCCAATGTGTAATTTTTTTTCCCTCACTCCCATCCCATCCTTTCCCCTGAGTCCCCAAAGTCCATTGTATCATTCTTAAGCCTTTGCATTCTCATAGCTTAGCTCCCACATATGAGTGAGAACATATGGTATCACACGTATTTTTGAAAGATTAAATATACTTGCTGTTTTCTGAATGTTTGTGTCCCTCAAATTCATACATTGAAACCTAATCGCTAAGATGATAGTATTAAGGAATGGAGCCTTTGTGGGATGATTAAGTCATGAGAGCAGAACCCTCATGAGTGGGATTAGAGACCCTATGAAAGGGGCCTAAGACTTTACTAAAAATACAAAAGAATTGGCTGGGCATGGTGGCACATGCCTGTGGTCCTAGCTACTCAGGTGGTTGAGGCATAAGAATTGTTTTAGCCCGGGAGGTGGAGGTTGCAGTGAGCTGAGATCGTGCCACTGCACTCCAGCCAGGGTGACAGCCCGAGACTGTGTCTCGGGGAAAAAAAGAGGCCTAAGAGAGCTACCTAGCGCTTATTGCCCTTCTGCCATGTGAGGACACAGAGAAGGCTCCATCTATGAGGAACAGGTGCTCACCAAACACCAAATCTGCTGGCACATTGATCTTTGACTTCCAAACTAACAGAATTGTGAGCAATAAATTTCTATTATTTCTAAATTACCCAGTCTAAGGTATTTTATTATAGCAGCCCAAATGGACTACAGCAATACCATTCAACTGTCACAAGCTTTACCTGTTTTAAGACATAGTTGCAAAATGGTTATTTTAAAAAAGAAAATGAGAATCGTAATAACCTTGAATTTCATTAGAAGATATTTTTATGAGTTTGTGATATTTGAGGGGCTATATTCCAGTAAACAAGTCGGCCTGCTTCCTTCTGATTGGAAGCTGTAACACATGCTCATTCTTGTACATCACAAAAAGCATGAAGAAGAATAAAACATACACATTCTATGATTCTACCTAGATATAAGGACTGTACAATTTTTTGTGTTCTTCTAATCATTTTTAAGGCATATAAATACAGGTTGTTTGGTTTTGACTTTAGGCCGGAGGTGATAATTCTCTTACTTCCGCTTCTCAGTTTCTTTACTTACTCATATTTGTATGCCTCAATTTAATTTGCACATGGGAGGCTATGTAAAATGACGCTTCCTGCTGGGGCATTAAGAAAACACTGATCAGTTCATCTTCCTTGTGTTTGTCCCTATAAGATGCTGAGGTGAGGAAGAATGCCCGCATTTAGTGTTCATGGGCATTTCCACCCTCCAGTATTGGCCAACAGCAATATTGTGCTTATCATATCCTGGAATTCCTCACTTCTTCAGTCAGAACAAAGTGTTCTCATTACAGAAGAGGTTCTGATTAAATATGCGTGCTTAATGATGGAAGTGGTTTTCCGTGAGAACTCAGCAAAAACTAATACATCAATAGTCATGTGGGTTACTGCAGGGAAACAGAAACGGAGTGTTAAAGGGGACAGAATTAGCCAGGATGTGACTCAAGTCAGGATGGGGTCTACAGCATCATTAGCTCCTATCCATTTTGAAAAGGGGAAGGATAACTGATGGGTATTAGAACTGGGCACTAGGCACTACAGAACACTGTAGACTTTTCTTCATTATTCACAGTAGGTTTAAATCACTATCAGAGACATTGCTATATCCACACCATATTTGTTTGCTAAATTTATGATTTAATTATTTGCACATCTCTTTTCTGGGTTGAAGAAATGAAGACTGTTCATTTTGTTTCTTTTTTTTTTTAATACTTAAGTTCTGGGGTACATGTGCAGAACATGCAGTTTCGTTACATAGGTATATATGTGCCATGGTGGTTTGCTGCACCCATCAACCTGTCACCTACATTAGGTATTTCTCCTAATGCTATCCCTCCCCTAGCCCCCCACTCCCACTTATGAGTAAGAATATGCGGTGTTTGGTGTTCTGTTCTTGTGATAATTTGCTGAGAATGATGGTTTCCAGCTTCATCCATGTCCCTGCAAAGGACATGAACTCATTTTGTTTCTTATGTGGGTGTTTATTTGGTATTAGCAATTTATAATCCTGTACAATGGGCGTGATTGGTATTTTTTTGGCTGCCCAGCACCTTTTGAACACCTTACTATAACCTGGGGGAATTTCCAACCTTAGGAGAACCATCTTTCCACAATAGAACTCAGAGAACTAATCTGCTTTGCACCTAGGGCACAAGAATGTAACCTAGATTCCACCAACAAACCTAAGTTCCGAAATGAGCAATTTGAGGAGAGAGGCTCTGCTTAGATTCCAGGTTTGCTAGCCAGAGTGGCGGTAGTGGCATCTGGCTCTTAGGGGTGGTCATGTTTACAGTGTTGAATTCTTGGTGCAGCTGAAAACAGTGACAGTTTTCTCATTAAGCCTATTTTGTGCTGGGTTGGGGATTGTTCCTAGAAGCTTAGTATTGAGCCTCATTCTTAATATCCTTTTAATAAACTCCTCCTGTATGATTACTCAGAACCAGCTGCTGTTGCTTATGACTCTCATTTGATCTGACTGTGTTTTGGGTAAGGGCAGAGGACAGGGTCTGAGCTCAAAAGTTGAATAATGTCATTTCTAGAACGAGACCTGAAAATGTAGGCTACAAGTAAGAAGTGCAGACTGAGTTAAAAATAAAGGTTTTATGAGAAATAGGAGCCCACCATAGGAAAAACTAACTCCAAGATGAGGTGAGGATAGGGATCAAAGTCAGTGAAGTGAATAGAATAATCAGACTCATGCTTGACTGACAAGTTGAAATCCGTGTGATTTTTGTCTTGGCATTAGAAAATTTTATATTGCAATACCATTCTTTGATTCCCACTTCCCTTTGTCATATTTCCAAGATTGTAAATCTTAAAATAGTTTCAAAGAATCAGATTCTTTGTTCACTGTATACAGAATTAACTAAATCAAAATTGTGTTTATTG
The DNA here is from genome assembly GCF_028885625.2 of Pongo pygmaeus. NCBI lineage: Eukaryota > Metazoa > Chordata > Mammalia > Primates > Hominidae > Pongo > Pongo pygmaeus. Next base: position 20,952,390 of record NC_072378.2, read on the forward strand.
TTTTTAGGATTATGTACTGCCATCCACAATTCTATTTAGTTGGTATTAAAATAATAATGCTAATTTTCTAATTGTTTGTGGGCTGTATGCCCAAGAAAGCATTTACAATGAAAAAAATTCTTCCAGGAGCTGTGAACCTAAGAAATCATTATTCAAATACTCTTAGTTTAGTAGACTGATTGGCATATTGAAAGATTCACTTACCCTTTATATAGAGAGATACTGGCCCAGTCATTTTGGAATATGGCAGTCGGGAAGCAGTGTTACTTTAATAATATGGCCCTAACTGCTAAGTATGCATGTCTTTCTTGAGATTCAGATGGCTCCAATGGTTAAAGCCCCTCTTCTAGATATGTAACTGAAAGTTTCTTCTTTAAATTTTTATATTAGATTAAAAAAAGCTTCCATTTATCAAGGGTGAACTGGGTGCAGTCATTGTGTTGGATGCTTTACATAATTTATCTTTGAGCCGTACACACCCCAGCCAGCCAGGTTGTTTCACCTGTCTTTAAAAAAAATAATAAACTGGCAGGGCACGGTGGCTCATGCCTGTAATCCCAGCACTTTGGGAGGCCGAGGTGGGCGGATCATGAAGTCAAGAGATCGAGACCATCCTGGCCAACATGGTGAAACTCCATCTTTACTAAAAATACAAAAATTAGCTGGGCGTGGTGGCGTGCGCCTGTAGTCCCAGCTACTCGGGAGGCTGAGGCAGGAGAATCACTTGAACCCAGGGTACAGAGGTTGCAGTGAGCCAAGATTGCACCACTGCACTCCACCCTGGGAGGCTGAGCAAGACTCCGTCTCAAAATAAATAAATAAATAAACCAAACAAACAAACAAACAAACTAAGGCTCGAGAGGTTACATGACTTACTCCTGGCTATCCAGGTTTATTTTAAGTTGATGTTTCAGAGCAATTTTGTAACCTAAGGTACTTTTCTTAGGAATTTTAATAGTTACCTATTCCCAACCTCATCTCAGTGTCTAAGTAAAATGGTCCTGTGGTGCATCCTAGTTTCTATCAACCCTCAGCCCCTGGCCCAGCTCTGTGGCTTGATTTCACAGGCTTTTAGCAACTGGCAGTAACTACTAAGAATCACTTCATTTCATTGCCTATTGGTGATGTAATTTCTCAGATTTGGGCTTTACTTTCTGTAGTTCTTATTCTTCATACTTGGCCAAAACAGCAAATGAGTAAGAGAATGCCATGTGGAAAATTTAAACCCTCTCTCCGTAGTTTCTCAACAATTGCAGTTATCTCCACTATTTTCTTTCAGGAAGGAAGAAAAAGTTAAACTTTTCTTCTCAGGTTGAGGGATGCCAGGCCTGATTTGCAGTTACTTTAGAGGCCTTAATTTATTTGTGTGCTGTAACTGTCAGTGAAGTACCTCAGATGGTCCTGGGCTGTCTTCTTAAAGGTGCGGAATGATTTGAATAAAGTGTAGCGGGATATGCGAACAAAATTCAAACTGGTTTTGTGATAAAGGCATACATTCTGAGCCAATGCCAGAGAAAAGAACCATCTCAAACTTATTTGAACCCCATGGTACTATTTTTGGAACAAATCTCGTGTTTGAATAAATCACTGCCCCATCAGCATTCAGAGGGTCTACTGCCCTTCCGTAATGAATCACATATTCAAAGTCAGACATAAAAGGAATCATTGTAAAGGGTTTTTGACATTTTAGGCTACAAAGAAATCCTGGTTTTGAAATTTTTCTTTCTTCACCCTCTTACAGTATTCCTGATTGCTGGGAAGTTTGGAAGGGGTAGGAGAGGAACATGAGAAAACAATGAACTCACCTAAGACGTATAGGAGCCATAAAGAGGGGACAGTATCTAAATTAAGATTTTAAGCCATTGTACATCTAGTAGGATAGATACGTGTATGGGTGTGTGTACTATTTTGTGACAAATAACAGGCAAGCTGCTGCTGCTGTGGTGAATGAATGGGAAAGGTAAACTGAGGGGTGCTTACTTTCCCTATGCATTGCAATCAATATTAAGCTTTAATCAAGTCAAACAACTCGTGTGTTTCACCCAGAACAACAATCTTCAGTTTATAAGATCTGACTTAGAACTGGGATGAGAACAGAGAAATGGAAGTTTGTATTTGTAGTTATTTAAGCAGTAACCCATCACTTGGGAAGCTTTTGTTCATTACAAAAAGTTTGTTTTAATGAGTCCATGTAATACACAGAAATTTCCATAGTTTACCAAATGATTTATAATTTAAGCTGCATCTGTATATCCTTTGAGATGATCTATTAAAATGAATGAATAGCTCAGGTTATGTTTAAGGCATAGGTCGTAAGTTTATTTAGGAATTAGGCATAAGAGTATTTATTAGGAGGGATGGTATTTGACTCAGAAATACTTTGAAAACCTAGAAGTCGTAGAAGAAAGATAAAGTGATTTTAAAAGGTATTTGGGGGAGAAAAGCATCTGCATATAAAGTCTTCTCTCTCTCTCTCTTTTTTTTCCTTTGGTAGAAACAGGGTCTTGCTATGTTGCCCAGGCTGGTCTCGAACTCCTGGGCTCAAGCAATCCTCCAGCCTCCGCCTCCCAAAGTGTGGGGCTTACAGGCGTGAGCCACCATGCCCAGCCTACATATAACTCTTGGGTACAGGTATACCTCCTTTTATTGCACTTTGCTTTATTTTGCTTTGTAGATATTGTAAGTTTTTTCCTAAATTGAAGGTTTGTGTCAACTGTGCTTCAAGCAATTCTCTTAGCACCGTTTTTTCCAACAGCTTGTGCTAACTTTGTGTTTCTGTGCCACATTTTGGTATGTCTCACAATATTTCACATGTTTTCACTATTATATTTATTATGGTGATCTGTAATCAATGATCTTTGAGGTTACTATTATAATTGTTTTGAGATGCCATGAACTATGCCCATGTGAGATGGTGAACTTAATTGGTAAATGGTATGTGTTCTGACCGTTCCCCCACCAGCCATTCCTCTCCCTCTCTCTGTCTGTCTTTCTTCCAGCCTCCCTATTGCCTGACTCACAACAATATTGACATTAGGCCAACAAATAACCCTACAAAGGCCTCTAAGTGTTCAAGTGAGAGGAAGAGCTGCATGTCTCTCACTCTTTGTCAAAAGCTAGAAATGGGCAGGCATGGCGGCACACGCCTGTAATCTAGCACTTTGAGACGCTGAGGTGGGTGGATTGCCTGACCTCAGGAGTTCAAGACTAGCCTGGGCAACATGGTGAAACCCTGCCTCTACAAAAATACAAAAGATTAGCCAGGTGTGGTGGTGCGTACCCGTAGACCTAGCTACCAGGGAGGCTGAAGTTGGAGGATTGCTTGAGTCCAGGGGGCAGAGGTTGCAGTGAGCTGAGATCATACTACTGCACTCCAGCCTGGGCAGCAGAGTAAGACCCTGTCTCTAGAAATGATTAAGCTTAGTAAGGAAGGCATGTCAAAAGCCAAGGCAGGCTGAGAGCTGGGTCTCTTGTACCGTTGGTCATGTTGTGAATGCAAAAGAGGTTATTGAGGGAAATTAAAAGTGCTACTCCAGTGAACACACAAATGATAAGAAAGTGAAACAGCCTTATTGCTGATATGAAGAAAGTTTGAGTGGTCTAGATAGAATTAGCCAGGTGTGGTGGTATGTACCCATAGACCTAGCTACTAGGGAGGCTGAAGTGGGAGGATTGCTTGAGCCCAGGGGGCAGAGGTTGCAGTGAGCTGAGATCACACCACTGCACTCCAGCCTGGGCAATAGAGTAAGACCCTGTCTCTAGAAATGATTAAGCTTAGTAAGGAAGGCATGTCAAAAGCCGGCAGGCTGAAAGCTGGGTCTCTTGTACCATTGGTCATGTTGTGAATGCAAAAGAGAAGTTATTGAGGGAAATTAAAAGTGCTACTCCAATGAACACACAAATGATAAGAAAGTGAAACAGCCTTATTGCTGATATGAAGAAAGTTTGAGTGGTCTAGATAGAAGATCAAACCAACCATAACATTCTCTTTAGCTAAAGTCTAATCCAGAGCAAAGCCCTAACTCTGTTCAATTCTGTGAAGGCTGAGAGAGATGAGGAAGCTGCAGAAGAAAAGTTTGAAGCTAGCAGAGGTTGATTGTGAGGTTTAAGGAAAGAAGCCATCTCCATAACATAAAAGTGCAGGGTGAAGCAGCAAATGCTGATGAAGAAATTGCAGCAAGTTATCCAGAAGGTCTAAGACCATCGATGAAGGCGCCTATGCTAAACAACAGATTTTCAATATAGATGAAACAGCCTTCTATTGAGAGAAGATGCCATCTCGAACTTTTGTTTAAATGACAACAAAGGATTTTGAGTATTACATAAACTTAGTTGCTAAGGCAGCAGCAGGGTTTGAGAGGATTGACTCCAATTTGAAAAGCAGTTCTGTTGTGGGTAAAATGCTCATGCTACAGAGAATCTTTTGTGAAAGGAAGAATCAACCAATACAGCAAACTTTATTGCTGCCTTCCTTGAAGAAATTGCCACAGGCGTCCCAGCCTCCAACAACCACCACCTTGATCAGGTAGCAACCGTCAACATTGGAGTCAAGACCTTTCACCAGCAAAAAAAAATTACGACTCCCTGAAGTCTCAGATGATCGTTAGCATTTTGTAACAATAAAGTATTTTAAAATCAAGGTATGTACACTTTTTCAGACATGATACTATTGCATACTTAAGAGACCACAGCATAAAAATAACTTTTAGATGCACTGGGAAACCAAACAATTTGCGTGACTCATTTTATTGTGCTATTTGCTTTATTGGACATTTTCCTTTATTGCAGCAGACTTTGTCATGTGAAATAATTAACTCTCTGGCTTATATTATAAATTGTATGTTAGTGATGTTTAGGAATGTACTTACTATAGAATATACTGTTATAAGAGCAGAGAAATAACAATACCTTGCTTAATAAAATATTAAGGTGAACTTATTTTACATTTTTACTTCTCAGTGAGAATACATCTGGTAATTTAGGGAATTTAGTGATTATGTAAAAGCATTGTATTGTTTTTTCCTTAGTAGTGCATTTTTTAAAAAGACATGTTTTACATTGTTGGTATCTTGGATTCCAGAAAATATAGAAATCTTCTTTTAAATAGACTTACCTATAAATGATACTAATGATAACACATAGGAAGATACTAGAACCTCTATCAATAGTCAAAATATCAAGCCAAAGATATTAGTTACAGAGTACTGTGACATTTTCAACACTATTATCAATTTTGTTCCTCTCTTTTATGATTGAGTGATACTCCATCTAAAAATGGGGGAAGAAATTAATCCTCATTATCTAGACTTAAATGAAAGTCTTGACAAGTTCCAACATATTTTTTCTATAAGATTTTTAGAAAAATAAATTGGTACGTCTTGCAGGATATTACACAGAGCTCTGTTAATAACCTGAGGATGGTTTTCTGAAGATGATACTGTTAGCTTGGAACAATATTGCCTTTTATTTAGTAAACAGAATGAAAAACATAGAAAGGATATTGATACATGACATCAGTATGGGAGAAATTGATGGCATCAAGAGAATAAAAGAATCTATGGAAATTCGCTGCAGAAGGGTTGGTAAAAAATCTAACTATGTGGTATGTTGAACTCTACAGTTGTTTACATAAAGAATTTGGACTGGACACTGACCCAGCAGGAAAAAATACTCTGGTCAGTACACTTATCTTATGTCAAGGATATGTTGATCTTGTAAGAGTTAACATTACTTTGGGGGCATATAAATATTGAGAAATCATTCTAATATTACACGGTGGAGAAATTCAGTGAAAATGGTTAAAAAAAGAGACCTCAGAAAAATTAAAAGAAGTTGAAATTGTTTGATTTGGACAGAAGAATCAAAAGATTAGGAGCTACAAGGAGAAGAGGCACAGCTGTTCTCTATTTCTGTGAAGACAGAGTAAAAATAAATGCATATTCATTAGAATGGAAAATATGCAGGTTGGTTATTGGAACAGTACCAGAAAGAAGAAGGAGCATCTTACCTTGGAAATTTTGAATGCAATATATAATTGCATCTGATAAAAACTGTATGTACTCATTCGATACGTATGCATTGAATGTCTTCCATAGAAAAGCCTAATATTAAGTGTTGATTCCTGTTTGAATAAAAGAAACTAAACTAGGGACTTGATAGAAGGTGTCCATCATAGTTCTGTGATTTTTATGAACATAGTGGGCTAAGTGAGACTTCTTGAGAAATGGAAAATCGATTTCATACCCTTTCAATAGGTAATATACCAAGATGTTTCTATATATTTTATATATGTATATATTTATATATATATTTATATATATAGAGAGAGAGAGACACATGAATAGAATGGCTCTATAGAGTTAGTCACCCTTTGGTATCAATTAAGGTGCCCATATCTAAATATCTTTTGACCATTCCTTAAGAAATGTCAAGAGAAATAAGAGAAAGTTAGTAATGCTGCTCATATTTTCTTTGTCATTATTTACAGTGTATTATGTATACAGTGTAATCCGTCAGCCAACTTTAATTTCATAAGCTATTCATTGTGTTTAAACAGCGCCTTTCTTATATTAAATATTTATGGCAGTCTTTGGGAAGAATACATTAAAATAGCAGATGGGGGTCGTTTTAAACATTTCCTTGATTGAAGGCAGGGGACCTCCTGTGAATTTATAGTCTGCTTTCAAAGAAAGTTCACAATGTCTGATAATAACCCAAGGAGGCAAGAATTCCACCAATTCCCAGCACTGTGATTTCAAAAAGCAATGGCTGCAAACAGTCTTCATGCTTCAGCACCTCCTATTTTGAAACTGTTAGCAAGAGCAGTGAAGAACGGTGAACAAAACCGTTTACAGTTGTATTGCCTATTAATAATGCAATAGGCGTACACCTCTTCTGCATTCATATTACTTTTTAATCGATTTGTAACCATAGTAGCAAAAATAAGTGGAAAGTCAAATCTTTGACCTGTGGTGGACAGGAAGATGTATCCTAGACTCTGGAATTCTGATTCTGTAATTTAAAAGATATTTGGGGAATTATGTCCTAGGAAACGTTTTCTAAAACAGGAATGTGCTCTTTTGCTTTATATTTTCTATTTGCCTTGGTAACTAAGAAGTCTGAATCCAGGAATAATCTTTTTTTCCCCCCAAGGTAGTGTCTTCTCCTGGTTTAAACTTATAAACACCATACATCTTTAATTATATTATTTTCTTTAGTAGTTATCTTGACCTTTAGGAGTGTTACTGAATATAAAAATTATTCTATCAGTTTTTATTAAAATCTTAGATTATTAGACTGTGTAATTTGACTTCATTATCATTTGATAATTGAGATGTTTCTTTCTTAAACAGTCTTACTCTGTTTTTTCTAAGCAAACAGCTTGCGTTTGATGCAAAAGGGAAATGTTTTGTCTCTGAAAAATCTTATGTAGCTTTAACCAACTATTTCAGTAATGTTTGGTGAGAGCTCTGATAGTTTCAGGCCAGGGAAATTATGACTCTTGTAGTACTTAAGACACTTGCCAATCAATAGTAACCATCCTCAGCTGATGGAGTGATCGTTTTACAATCACATAGAACGTAAAGGTATCATGGGGGGAAGGTGCCACGGGTAGGCTGGTAATATCAGAGTCCTTTAAACTTATATTTTGCAAGTAATTGTTCAATAGTTCTTTATGGGATGTGAAGAAACTAGTTTTCTAGTGGTAAAAATTGTATACCTTTGTTTTTAAAAATGTTTTATTATGTGCAGTGATTGTAATATCACATTTAAACATAGCCCAGGAGTTTTTCACAGATGTGCTCTCAAGGATCTGTTTATCACCTGAAATATCAAACCAAATGTTGTATGTGGCTTGTTTTTGGAAGGGTATCCTTAGCTTCCATTAGTATCAAAGGGGATCTCTCATCCCAAAACCTTAAGCTGGTCTGATCTAAGCTCTTTATTTTCCAGATGAAGAATCTGAGATCTTACAAAATCAAGTGACTAATTTAAAGTGAGACAGTATTGAAAGAACTACAATTAAAATAGTTTATTCTACTGTAGATTGTCCATGAGGTTTGCAATATTCTTTTTTTTTTTTCTTTATTTTTGTTAGAGACAGGATCTTGCTATGTTGCCCAGGCTGGCCTTGAACTCCTAGCCTCAAACCATCCTCCCATCTTAGCCTCCTGAGCTGCTGGGATTATAGACATGAGCCACTGTGTCCAGCTCTCCAGTATTCTTTTATAAGTTAGATGTTAATACTCTAGAATTGAAAAAATTATGAACCTTTTTCATACACAAATCTATTCAACCCAAAATACTTATGAAGTCAAGTCCTGGATTCATAATATCTCAGCATATTGTTTTGAGTTCCATCTGAGCTTGAGGATGGTATCTATAAAGCCAGCCAATATTAATTACATCTTCAAGTGAAAGTACACTACCCGCCTCCCTGCAGTTTTAACCCTATACAGTGGAAGTGTAGCCTTTCCTTCTTCCGGGAATTGTTCGCATAAATCCTGACAGTTCCAGACAATATGGAAGGATCCCAGTAGCTAGGGAAAAGATCCCCACTCGAAGGTCCAAGCCTAGTGGGATAACTTTCCTGGGCAGATGGTGCCAAGAGACGACTTAAGTGTCTACAACCACTTGTCAGCTCAGTTTTTTTGGGGGACTACTCCAGGTCTTCCCTGGGGAAGGGACACATATTCTTCCTGGTAATAAAGATTAACCTTGGGGGCAAGGATAGCATTTTCCTGTGCAGCACGACGTAGAAGTAAATGGAAGGGAAAACCCAGGAAAGCAGAGGTGTTCCCCCACAGAGGCAGTGGTAGAAAAAGTAAGGTAGAAAAAAGCAGTAAGACAGCGATGTTTGGACAGGCACTCATTCATAAGGAAGGATGATAGCAGATTGGATGTTTTTTGTTATGCCTTATGTATTTGACGTTACTACCAGTGATTTTTGCCTTACATCTCACCTTTTTTAACATTCAAAAGTGTCAAAATAGATTTTGTTGTTGTTGCAGTTTTGTAATGGGCGGGTGTATTATTATCAGGATGGAGGCTGATTTATTCTTTTAATTTTATTTTTTGCTGGCTAACGCCTGAAGATCTACTAGCTCTCTGCCTCTGGGGTCAAAGTGTGTTCTTCCCCACTGACAGTTGGGCTGCTGATGGCTTCTTTTAATTCCCATCAGCTGAGGTCTGACTCAGTCAACATCTTCTCCCCATCCTGGACTCCAAAGAATACAAGGAAAAAAGGCTCAGAGACTTAGCACATTATTTTTGTTTTAAGATGTCAGCACCTGATGTATTATTTTAGTGCTTGTTTAAATATTCTGAAACTGTGTTTCCTTTTTTCCTTTAATTTAAATTTGTCTTCGTAAAGTTGGCTTACAAGAACATTTCTTTATCAAGTTTATCTGGATTTTCTGGGTCAAAAGTATAAGTGATTTCTGGACTTTTCTTGACAAAAAGTACCAAGAAACGCTGCATTAAAACAACAAATCTAATTTTAAAAACACTTAGTGAGCTAAAAAGCAGACTCAAACCAAACTAAATGAAAGCTGTTTAAGAGAAGTTAGTTGAAGTAGTTTCCAGCATTTATTTCATTGTTTTTTCAACTCTTTGTTAACACCATAAACGTGAATTAAAAAAAAAAAATTAACTTGTTTTTGAACTCTATAAAAAGTATTTTTTTTTTCTTTTAATTAACTTTATTGTTTTTTAAAGCCCTGCCAAGCTCTATTTCTGTGCTTGGGTAGTTCCCATTTGCAAATAGGGCAATTTCTGCATATAGGTCTGAACAGGCTATGCCACAATTATCCTTTTCATTGTAACTTTACTGTCAAAGAAGTAGTTTTCGTCTCCAGATGGAAATTCCAGAGTAATTCAAATGCCTTAGTAAACATATTGTCATTTCGTATTTCCAAAGGCAATGGCCGCTGGTCCAGTAAAGAAAACCCATGTCGAAACCTGGAGTGGACCCACATCCCCTCATTGTTACTTTAGTATCTTTCATAATAATGACAGTTGCTAGGATTTGTTTTTTACCAAGTGCCAGGAAGAGTGGGAAGTGTTTATATGGATTATCTCATTTAATCTTTACATTAACTGTATGAGGTACTGGTATGATGTGTATTTTTTTTTTTTTTTTGAGGCAGAGTCTCGCTCTGTTGCTCACGATCTCAGCTCACTGCAGCCTCCGCTTCCCAAGTTCAAGCAATTCTGCTGCCTCAGCCTCCCGAGTAGCTGGGACTACAGGCACCCGCCACCATGCCCAGCTAATTTTTGTATTTTTAGTAGAGACGGGGTTTCACCATGTTGGCCAAGATGGTCTCTGTCTCCTGACCTCATGATCCGTCCGCCTCGGCCTCCCAAAGTGCTGGGATTACAGGCGTGAGCCACTGCACCCGGCTGTGTATCTTAATCTCACAGACCAGGAAACCTAAGCTCAGAGACCAGTAATTAAGGCTGCCTTGGCTACCTAGCTAGTAAACAGTAGAACCAGAATTCTAACCCAGACTGACTAAAGCTTAGCCTAACTACATCACTGTTTTACACTGACATATGGGATGTACATTTAATGATATATATGCAATAGTTTTCTAGTTATAATTCATCTTTGAAGTCACTTGAGCTTGGAAAAGTTGCTACATATCATAATTGGCCTTGTGCCAGACACCAGGCCCTGTGCTATGTTCTCTGCTGGTAAATCTGCTGTCATTGAATGGTAAGAATCCAGGGCCACCATACAGTTTTACAAATAAGACATAGGAGATATTAATGTCCTCATCGTCATTGCCTGGTGAGAGGCAGATTCAGGGGAGTTTCGCTACTAACAAAACTATTCTCCTGGTGCTGAATAAGAACTACTTGAACAAGCTACACAAAAGGATTAAAGCGCAATTAAGTTCTTTCCAAAAATGTGTGGTGGTATTTGTCTCTGTGGTATGTGATTGTCTTTAGAACACATTCTAAAAATGATTTCCAACTCACAGTAATATTGGGAAAAAAAATTTGGAAAACATTTGCCCTTCCTAAAAGATGAAACATTTGAGGTATTTTCCTTTCTGCCTCATGCCTTTCCTTCCTTTAGCAAACATGAATTGAGAGCTTATTATGTGCTGTAGTCACTATGCTGTTTGTACCTAAATGAATAAAACACAGCTCCTTACCCGAAAGAACCTGAAAATATTTTTCGAGCAACTGTCATTTCGTGCTTGCTTTGAAGTTTATGAATTAAGGAGTGGAAATTCAGAAACTCTTCAGTGGATTGATTTTACAGGATAGGTTATCTTCATATATTTAATACGCATCTCAAATGTCAAGTTCTTTCTCTCGGCGTTAGTGCCCACACGGAACCATAAAATCTTGCCTTTGTATCATATACTTATCTCTCCCAGTTCTTTATTTCTTTCAACCGTAGTGGTAAATCTATATATCATGGTGACACATTAATCATTTCCAAGCTATTTTTAAGAAACTGGAGTCTGTATTCCTTTTTGGGATCAATAATTGGGATGAATGAAATAATAGTGTGAGAACAAAATTTAAGGAGGGGATTTTAAAAGTTTCTCTCAAAGTCTAAAATTATTTTCTTTCTTGTTTTAAGGATTTTGATAACTAAATATATTTAAGTTCTTGTGTTCTCTTATGAACCCGCCGAGTGTTTCTCAAAGTTGGAGTGTCAGGATCACTGGGGCACACAGTTTTGGACACCATGCTGGACCTACCTAATTAGAATCGTGTCCACCCACGTTCCCATTTAAAGTTGTAACATGCTTTATTGGCAATTCTGAAGCACAGTAGCACTTCAGACCCATTTTTCCTGTAGATTTTATTTATATATAAGCATAAACAGAAGAAACTTTGGTGTGAGTGAAAAAGAAACTACAGAGGGATTCCTGCTGACTCATGAGCCCTAACCCTCCTTAGATTTCTGTTAATTGAGTTGAGACAATGCCCTTTCTCAAAACCTGCTTTCCTTAACAGAAGGGAGTTTTTACAATGGTTCTAAACTAGGGTGGGGCCAGGGTCCACTAACACCAAATTCCAGAGTCCTAAAAACTTTCCATTTTTAGAGAATATGATTTCCTTGGCAACACCGAAAGTGTTTCCCTAAAGAAAAATGAGGGAGAGGATATTATCTACCTAGTTCCAAAGAGAACCTTTTTTCTGATGAAATCATATAAGCCTCATAGAACCCTCCTAGGGGAACCCGGCAAACAGTATTAGCTTTTATTATATGCTTGCTATGGAGCCAAGGACCTGTACTAGATGTTTTTTGTGTTATTGAATTTGATTGTGTTATTGTATTTAGTAGCCTAATGAGATAGTTATTATTTATCCTCAGGTCAATTAAGTAACTTGTCCAGACATTGAGTTAATCAATGAAGGAGCCAGGAATCAAACCCTGGTTGGCAGAATTTCAAAACTGTCTTCCCAAGGAGAGAAAAAATGGAATATAGTGCTTCGCCCTCTGAATCACAAAAACTCCATCTCAGGAAGCCACCATTAGCAGTGCTGCATGAAGGAAAAGGACTTCCTTCAGCCATCCTAAAGAAAGAGAGTCATCTCCTTTCTGAATTTAAGTACTTACCTTACCCATGAGAAAACAATACCCTTTGCTTCAGGGCAGTAAGATAATTGTTTTGGTTTCAAAGGTCTTTCCTTCTGACTCCCACTGGATTAAAATAAACAAGGTGATGTTTATGTCAACAGTGTTATTTAGCCAAATAGGTGGCACTGTCAGTGTGAAAGCTAGATGGTAGTTGACACTATGAAAGGGATGAGATAGTTATTAACTAAAAGGAGAGACTCAAAATTAAGAATGCCTCTGCCACTGTAACTTTAGCACATTTGCCTGAATGTTATAATGTATTCACTGTAAAGTCTAGAAACCTTATAAATATATGACTGGCAGTTGCCTCAGGCAGAAATCTTTTACTGATGCAATGAGATAAAAGTAATTAAGCCACATGTAGACTGATGGGTAATTAAATCCATGTGAAGCATTTTGTAACTAATTGCTATGTTCTAATCACAGATTGCTTTCTATTTGTCAAGGTAAGTGTATATAATTACACCGTCCTTATTTTCTTTAATCTGAAATCATCCCAGTTGGGTGAATGTTTATAAGCACTCTGAATCTTAGAATATTTGGTACATTTCTTGCATAAAGGTAATTTGCATATTTTGTAATTTAAGGACGTTTTATAGTAAAATAGCTTTTAGTGTCACTAACAATTCTGTGGTCAATAGAGATTTCTAATCTAGGCTCGTTGTTCATTGTTTAATCTGTTTTGTTTTTTTTTTAAATAGTAAAAGGTTATGTTATTTACTAATGCCAGTAACATTCAAGGCATTGTATGGACAGTGGTCCTTATCACAGTAGTTAGAAAAGACCAAGGATCAGTAAAGGGATTAAAAATAGATTTCGATTGACACAGGTTGTAAAACAAACAGCTTTGAGGGCTCAAGAGTCTCAGATTGAGAGAGCAATATGATTGAAGGCATGGCTGGATCTCCTTGACGGGTTATATCTGGTAAGACAAGGGCATTTCTAGAATCAGGGGACTAGAGTGGATTTCATCTACTCTAAGTGGAAGTAGAAGTGTGGATGTAGACATCCATTTAAAGCCAAGTTTTCAAATACAAGTTGCCTTTGCTGCTTCGTGACACTAGACAGTGCTAGACGAATGTCTTATTCATCTTTGTGCTTTTAGCCTGGTGCCCAGCACCTGGAGCTCACTCAGGTAATATTTGTGTTATTGCCATGAGTAACATGTAGACCAATAGTGAATCAACAGATCATTTTCTGCAGATTATCATCATTTGTGGGCTTCTATTTCTCATTTTCTTAGTTGTGTAGTCTGTTTTCTGACCTTCAGGGCATATTATAAAGTCACTGCATTAATAAAAAAAAGTCCTAAGTAGGCATGGTGGTTCATGCCTGTAATCCCAGCACTTTGGGAGGCTGAGACAGAAGGAACACTTGAGCCCAGGAGTTCAAGACCAGGCATGGCAACGTAGTGACACCCCATCTCTACAAAAACTGAAAAAAAATTAGCTGGACATAGTGGGATGTCCCTGTAGTCCCAGCTACTCGGAAGGCTGAGGCAGAGGATACTTGAGCCTGGGAGGTCAAGGCTCTGCAGTGAACTATGATCACACCACCGTACTCCAGCCTGTGCAAGAGAGAGAGACACCTTGTCTCAAAGAAACAAAACAAAACCCTGTACTTAATTACTTAATTCCGCCTTATATTTATTTATTTATTTTTTTTTGAGATGAAGTCTCTGTCACCCAGGCCGGAGTTCAATGGCGCAGTCTCGGCTCACTGCAACCTCTGCTTCCTGGGTTCAAGCGATTCTCTTGCCTCAGCCTCCCAAGTATCTGGGACTACAGGCACGTGCCACCACACCCAGCTAATTTTTATATTTTTAGTAGAGACGGGGTTACACCATGTTGGCCAGGCTAGTCTTGAACTCGTGACCTCAAGATCCGCCTGCCTCGGCCTCCCAGAGTGTTGGGATTACAGGCGTGAGCCACCGCACCTGGCCTATACATACTTTTTATTACATCAAATGTTTCACATCATTTTTTATTGCTAATGACTTTTAATAGCTTTGTAATTTATAATGAACTTTTAAGTTTAGTCTTCTCTAAGTGGAAATTATTATGATAGGCATAGTTTACTAAGGCTGAATTGTAATATATTTGTTTGGAAGCCAGATCCTTACCCCCTCATTCTTCTCATTTTTGTTGAGCAATTAAAGTTGTCCTGTGTGGTGTGGAAAATTAGACTTTTTTTTTTTTTTTTTTTGGAGACATACTTTCACTCTGTTGCCCAGGCTAGAGTGCTGTGGTGCAGTCTTGGCTCACTGTAGCCTCTGCCTTCTGGGTTCAAGAGATTCTTGTGCCTCAAGCCTCCTGAGTAGCTGGGCTCATAGGCATGCACCTCCACACCCGGCTAATTTTTGTACTTTTAATAGAGACAGGGTTTTGCCATGTTGGCCAGACTGGTCTCGAACTCCTGACCTCAAGTGATCCACCTGCCTCGGCCTCCCGAAGTGTTGGGATTACAGGTATGAGCCACCATGCCGGGGCCAAAATTAGACTTTTTAAAAAAATAGAAACAGGATCTCGCTACATTGCCCAGGCTGGTCTACAACTCCTGGGCTCAAGCGATCCTCCACCTTTGACCTCCCAAAGAGCTGGGATTACAGGCATATGGATTCCTCTTCTGCTCACTGCACACCAGACCTGCTTCCCCACGCTCTTGGTGTAAGAGTGCCAGCCTGCCAGCCATCAGATTTTTTCTTTCCTCAGAGACAAATGTTATGTTGATTTCTTCACACCGCTGCACCTTGTCCCATAGCTTCCCCTTTGTATTAGTGTAGATATATAATAATAAATAGAAATGTAATGCATTTTATCGTCATTGTATCTAAGTTTAACACCTCAGAAACATAGAATAATTATTCTTTTCTAATGCCTGCTGACAATATTATCTTCACATCTTTCTGTTTGTGGTTATACCGACCTATCTTATAAATTTATTTAACTTAAAGCTTTTCTGTACATTTTTTTAAAAAAAATCTGTGTCACAGCTGTCTCATCATTTTTTTTTATATCCCTTGGGGAACTTCACATGGGGCTTGGTGACAACTACTTAATAAATACCACTTGCTGATGACAATGGCAGTACTATGACATGCTTCAGGATGTGGTCTTTGAGTTTCTAATTGCAAATACAGGCATTATCTTTTTTATGTAGTGTGTGAGGCTTCTTATTTAAAGAAAAATGTGTTCATTTGATGGATTTTTAAAAATAGGTGATAATTTTAGAAGCATCTTAACAGTAGCCACTTTAAATCAGGAAACTTTGACTCAGTGCTGAGGAAATAGGTTCTTGATTTACATTAGACAAAGAGTATGTTGGCCCTGCCTTACTTTAATTTCACCTGAAGCTCCTAGAGTCTGTTGGTTACCAGAGGTTTCACATATTCTGAGTCCTTTGCCCTAATAACCCATACTCTGCCTTCATTTCGTTCCTTGTTTGCTTTTATTGTATAAAAATCCCAGACTTACAGAAGTGTTACAAAAACAGTAATAAGAGTACATTTACCCTTCTTCAAGTGTTTTTATTTTTCTTTCTTTTGTTTTTTTTAAAGACAGTGTTTCACTCTGTCCCCCAGGTGGGAGTGTAGTAGCACAGTCACAGCTCACTGCAGCCTTGACCTCCCTGGCTCAAGCCATCCTCCTACCTCAGCTTCCTGGGCTGGGACTGCAGGTGTGTACCACCACACCCAGCTAATTTTTTTGTATTTTTTGTAGAAACGGGGTTTCGCCATGTTGCCCAGGCTGGTCTCAAACCAACTGGGATCAAGTGATCATCCCTCCTTGGCCTCCCAAAGTGCTGGAATTACAGGCATGAGCCACCACACCTGGCCTTAAATGTTTCTATTTTAACATGACCATTATATAACTCTCAATACCAGAAACTTAATGTTGGTAAAATACTATTATGTAATCTACAGACCCTATCCAAATTTCACCCATTGTTTCACTAACATTCTTTTTCTGGTCCCAGGTCCATCTAGGATCCCACATTACATGTGGTTACCATGTCTCCTTAGTCTCTTCACTTCCAATCTGGGCCAGGTCTCCTGTCTTTGTCTTTTATAACCGTAATATTTTTGAAATGTGCTGGTCAATTATTTTATAGCACCTCTCTCAATTTAAGTTTGTCTGGTATTTCCATGTGATTAAATTCAGGTTATGCATTTTTGGCAAGAGTACCACTGAAGTAATTGATACGTACTTTTCAGAGCATCAAGGTACATGATGTTAAGATTCTCATTACTGGTGGGTTTCATTTTTATTACATAGTTAAGGTGATGCCAAGTTTCTCCACTGTGAGGTGTTTTTTTTTTTTTTTTCATTTTAATTAATGAGTGTTTTATGTGGAAATGCTTAAAAACTGTAAATATCTTCCTTCTGCCCACTAACTTTAACATCCATGGATGATCCTTGCCTCTGACAATTATTACTTGTGGTGTTTGCCAGATGTTGATTTTCCTAGCTTACCTTTTATATTCAGTAATTAAAATTATATTATATGGAAGACCTCTGCTTTTTCCTCCATTTATTTTTTGAAATACCTTTTCTGTTTTGGACTCATGGATATTTATTTTGTTCTATACTTTAAATTCCACTACTGTCATTATTTATTTTGTTGATCAAATTGTCCTAGATTGGCCATTGAGAGCTTCTTCAGTTTGACTCCTTTGTTCTCTTGATTTGCCCTCATAATTTTTTTTAGTACTTTCTTACTGTCTGGCACCAGAAAGTGTTTTAGGCTTACCTTGTACTTTCCCTAACTCAGATCCTGGAATCACCCATTTCTCTAAGCAATTCTTATACTTTATGTTGGGAGAATAGAGTTTTGAAACTAAGATATGATCGCTAGTTGTGTTCATTGCTTCTGGAGTATCATCTTCTAACTTGATCTTTTAAATTTCAAGTTTGTGGAGTTCTCTTGGAACTGATAGATAGCTAGTGCACTTCTGTGTAGACTGATGGCCTTCAAATGATTCTCTAGTAAAATTCTCCTTTTTTTCCTATTAAAATGAAATAATTTTTTTTCTCATTTTAAAGGGAAAAATGGATTAAGTTAATGGATAGAATCATCTCAATTTTCTGTATTTCTCAGGAAACCTTTTCTTCCCATTTTGGTGGCTATTCTCCATTTGTGTGGATACATAAAAGATGATAAATTAGTGCGTAAATAGGAAACATTAACAGAAGCTCAAACAATTTATTATTTTTACAACTTTTTTTTTCTGTTGAATACATATAGGTATTTTCTGATCATGTACTTTCTACTCCAATGGGAATGAGCATTTATGCTTTGTTTTCTGTTTGAAATACTGTGAAAACTTGAATACTTTCTTATGTTCTTTTCTTTGTAAGCAAATCTGAGAACTGCACCTGTACGCTCCTTCTTCCTTTCATGTTGTCATCTCAATGTCCCTCCTCCTTTTCCTCCTTCCCCAACCCTTCGTGCTTCCCTTTCTTCCTGTCTTCTTATTAATTTATTCATTCAGTCAATAAATAAATATTCACTAGATGCTTAATATGTCCTCAGTCACTGTCCTATTACAAGAGTTAGTTCAGTGAAGAAAACAGAGAATCACAGTCTTATTGTAGCTTTCATTCTATTTGGGGGTGGGGTGGAGAGGCAATACGCAATAAACATAATTAGAAGTAAATTATATAGTATGTTAGAGATACTTCTCTCCACTTTTTTCTGTCTGTTCCTTCCTCCTGCTGCATTTACTGAGTAATTTCTCTCCATTGGTCACTGTTGGAGATCTTTAAAATAAATGATGACTGAAAGAGAACCTTTCTAGGACCTCAGCTTAATCTTTAACCAGCTGAAGCCACAGGAAATAACAAAAAAGAACTGGGAAGTTAGAGAATACAGAATGAAAATGTATTTCACAAGAGTTTTGTAGAATATTTAAGTGAACTCAAGTTTGAAATATCAAAATGGTTTTTCCTAGAAGAGATTTGGCAGACTTAATAGAGGTAATAAAACATTTTTAAAACTTAACCGGGGCACTTATAAAAGATAACAAAATGATTTTGCTGTATTTGGCTAAGCTTGGGCCAGTGCAATTACTATAAGTACTCTATTTTCTTTTTAAATCCTCGTAAGTAAATGCCACAGTAATATATTGGCTGCAGAGGAGACAAAGGTGGAGAGTTTCTCTGTAAAGGTTTTATGGAGGGGGATTGAGAGATGGTGTTTTTATCAAGTTAACAGGAGTGCTTTGGTAATGATAATTCATTTTTTCCTAAACAAGAAAAGTTGTATAAATCACACCTGGAAATGAGGAGCTTTTTAAAATATTTCTATTCCACCCATGTATTGGTTTATAATTGGCAAATTACATATCTTACCTATTTTCTGTGTTTCTTCATTTATAACTTATAAATAATGGTTTACAGTTGGAAGCAATTTGTAGATAGAAATGCTATTTGCAGTAAGAACTACTAAACATTTATTTTAATAGTGAGAATTAAGGACTCAGAACTTTGAAGTATATAGTTTTAAATACAGTAGTCTCTTTCTATTTTGTAAACACTGTGAAGTGTATAAAATGTGTATGTCCAAGATAACTTAAAGATAATACACAAAATGATTGTTGTACAGTTGCATTTGTGAATGCCACTTTTTAATTTATTAACTATGTAATATAATGTTTTGAATTTTAATAAAATATGTCAACACAATCAAGAAATATATATAAATGAAGTACAAAATCTTTATCAATCATATCACTTCACTGTGAAGAATTTTCAGTTTCTGTTGATTAATTAGGAGAAAGTATAATTTATTAATATATTTCTATTATGTGAATTAAAATTCATGTTAATTCTTTTAGTTCTTCATTGTAGGCAGTTCTATACCTTATAACAGTGCTGCCCAGTAGAAATGTATGAGCCGTGTGTATAATTTAAAGTGTTCTAGTAGCCACATTAAAAAAGCAAAAAGATACAGGTGAAGTTTATTTTAATCAGATACTTTAACTCATTATATCCAAAATGTTAATTTCAATTTGTAATCAATTTCTTTTGGCGGGGAGCGGGAGGTGGAGCCTCTCTCTGTTGCCCAGGCTGGAGCGCAAAATGGCTCAATCATAGCTTACAGCAGCCTTGAACTCCTGGGCTCAGACTATCCTCCTGCCTCAGTCACACAAGTAGCTAGGACTACAGGCATGTACCACTGTGCCCAGCTCAGTTTTAAAAATTATTTTAAAATCTTAATAAGATAGTTTACATTCTTTTTTCATACTAAGTAGTTGAAATCAGATGTGTACCTTGGCACTTAAAGCACATTTTAGGGCCGGGCACAGTGGCTCACGCCTGTAATCCCAGCACTTTGGGAGGCCGAGGCGGGCAGATCACAAGGTCAGGAGATCGAAACCATCCTGGCTAACATGGTGAAACCGCATCTCTACTAAAAATACAAAAAATTAGCCGGGCATGGTGGCGGCTGCCTGTAGTTCCAGCTACTCGGGAGGCTGAGGCAGGAGAATGGTGTGAACCCAGGAGGCAGAGCTTGCAGTGAGCCGAGATCGCGCCACTGCACTCTATCCTGGGTGACAGAGCAAGACTCCATCTCAAAAAAAAAAAAAAAAAAAGCACATCTTAGTTCAAACCAACTGCATTTCAAGTGCTTAGCAGCCACATATGGCTTGTGGTTATATTGGATAGCACGTTTTATTACTCTTAATGCATCTCATGTTATTTACACATTGTTTTGGTTTTCTTCAATCATTTCTTATTTCTAATGCTACTAAAGCTGGCTTTTGAGAGTTTTGGTTGGTACTACTCACATCATAATTATAGTCAGCATTTTATAGGTCTTCTCCTTGAGTCACTAAATTGGCATTAAAAAGAATTATGTTGGAGTTCCTTCTTGGAAATTAAGAGATTAATTCTAATCTGTGCTGTGCTGCTGCTTATTGTATCACTTTGGGCAAGTTTGTTAACCTTTCTTTCACAGTCTGTATTTATAAAATGAAGTGGATAAAGAGTTTTGGCATTTCAAACTGGATAATTCTTATTTTAAAAAATTGTCTGTGTTTGTTATTCAAATACATTGATTGATTACACTCATATGCATTGTGTTACCCATAGTGCCGAAAAAGGCTTATCTACTGGGATCTATTTTTAGTGAACCGTGGTGATAAGCCATGAAGAGGGAGAGAAGTATCCTTAACTGACTTTCAAGCACAGAATTATTAAAATCTTACATTATATCTGGGTACAAATTGGAGAGCCCTGAATTGGCGCTTTGGGGCAAAGAAAAGATGAGATTATCAAAGTTGTTGGTTTATTGTTTTCCTCAGTGCTAGCAACTAAGTATGTTTTACCTTTTTGTGAAAAGTTGAATTATTGGCGATAAGGAATTATCACTTTTTTTCCATGAGGTAGTTATTTCAGAATGACATTCTGTTTTTCCCCTTCGGCGAGAGGATAACTAACATACTATTTTAAAATACTGAATATTAGCTCTCTAGATTAGCCTCTCATAGCAGAATTTAATAATGATCATTGTACTTAATTAGCTTATAAGACAACTTATGTTTAACACACGTAGACTTCATTTGTTGATTTATCTCCTTTTAGATGTTTTATAAAATAGAAAAAAGATAGACTTTACCAAAATTACCACTTTGATTGATTGATGGTTGCTTTCAGGTTTAAATATATACCCTTAGCTTATCACAATCTATGTTCAAATAATATTTTACTACATCATTTATAGTGTAAGAACCTTGTAATTTTTTATTTCCATTTCCTCCTTCTTCTTGTCCTTTGTGCTATTGTCAGTTTTTTGCATCAGGTGTAAACCCCAAAATATGTTATTATTTTTGCTTTAAATATATATATATATATATATATTTTTTTTTTTTTTTGGTGATGGAGTTTTGCTATTTTTGCCCAGGCTGGATGGCAATGGCAGTGATCTCGGCTCACTGCAACCTTCCTCTCCTGGGTTCAAGCGATTCTCCTGCCTCAGCCTTCCAAGTAGCTGGGATTACAGTTGGGTGCCATCATGCCCAGCTAATTTTGTATTTTTAGTAGAGATGGGGTTTCTCCATCTTGGTCAGGCTGGTCTCGAGCTCCCAACCTCAGGTGATCTGCCTGCCTCGGCCTCCCAAAGTGCTGGGATTACAGGCGTGAGCCACCACGCCCAGCTGAACAATATATTTTAATGGTGGCTCATGCCTGTAATCCCAGCACTTTGGGAGGCCAAGGCAGGCAGATCACAAGGTCAGAAGATCAAGACCATCCTGGCCAAAGGATGGTCTCTACTAAAATACAAAAATTAGCTGGGCATGGTGGCTTGTACCTGTAATCCCAGCTACTTGGGAGGCTGAGGCAGGAGAATCTCTTGAACCAGGAAGTCAGAGGTTGCAGTGAGTGGAGATCACGCCACTGCACTCCAGCCTGGTGACAGAGCAAGACTCTGTCTCAAAAAAAAAAAAAAAAAAAAAAGATTAAAAATTATATTTTATATATACCCACACGTTTGCCATTTTTGGTCCAATTCTTTTCTTTGTGTGTCATCTGGTACTGTGCTTTTTATCTAGTATTATTTCTCTCCTGTTTAAAGATCTTTCTTTATTAGTCTTTGGAGTAGAGATCTGCTGGTATTGAGTTCACTCAGCTTTGTCTGAAAAGTCAACAAAAATCTAGGTTAAGAGTGTTTCAGTCTTTTGAGGTTATGTCTCCATTACACTCTGGCTTGCGTTGTTTCTGACAAGAAGTCGTCTGTCACTCTTTTCTTTGTTCTTGTATACAATATTGCTTCCAGCCCCCAGCTGCTTTTAAGATTTTCTCATTACCTTGTTTTTCCTTTAAAAAAAAAAAAAAAAGTAATTTGTTTGTGTACTTTGATGTGGCTTCTTTTGTTTATTCTGATGAAGATTTATTGAATTTATTGAATTTATTGAACCTGTGGTTTATAGTTTTTGCCAAATTTGGGGAAAATTTAGCCATATTTTAGGGACTCTACTCATGTGTTAGTGTGCTTGGTGTAGTTCTGTTCCGTTCATTTTTATTACAAATGTTTTATTTCTCTTCGTTTCATTTTGGGTAGTTTCTGTTACTACTAGGTCTTCAAGTTCATCTCTAGAACTTCCACTAGGATCTTTTCAAATATCTTCTTTTGTTTTTTTTATCATGTTCATATTTTTTTAAACGCATAGACCACATATACAATAGCTGTTTTTATGTCCTTGCCTGCTAATTCCATCATGTTTGTCATTTCTGACTGTGTTCCTGTTGATTGATTTTTCTTTTTCCCCTCCTGGTCATAACCACACTGAGCCAGACTCAGTGATGCATGCCTGTTGTCCCAGTACTCAGAAGGCTTAAGGCAGGAGGGTTAAGAGTACGAGCCCAGCCTGGGCAAAATAGTGAGATTCTGTCTCCAAATATATAAATAAATAACCATAGTCAATAGTTTAGCCCACATCAGTACTCAGCCAGAGACTTGAGGGGAGCCCTCTTCTGATTTTTGGAGCTCCGTCTCCATAGGCAGCCGTCTCCTCTATAATATTTAATCCTATCAATTATTACCTTCCAAACTCCAACCTCTCTCTCTTCAACTCAGAAAGATCACTGGGCTCTGTTTGTTTTCCTACCTGTCTGTACCGTGGCCTGGAAAATGCCTCCAGATAGTGATATGGGAACTCATATTGCTCATCTCCTTTGTTTCTCTCAAGAATCACATTCCTTCACTGTGTTGTTCCTTGTCCAATTATTGTTGTCTCATATATTGTGTTAATTTTTCTAGTTGTTTACAGTAGTAGGGTAATTTCTATAACAGTTAATCCTTCATGTGTAGAAGTGGAAGTCCTCACAATATGTCCTTTTTGAGATGGAGTGTCACTCTGTTGCCCAGCTGGAGGGCAGTGGCATGATCTCAGCTCACTGCAACCTCCACCTCCCGGTTCAAGCGATTCTCCTGCCTCAGACTCCCAAGTAGCTGGGATTACAGGGGCGCACCACCATGCTGTGTTAATTTTTGTATTTTTAGTAGAGACAGGTTTTCCATGTTGGCCAGGCTGGTCTCGAACTCGTGACCTCAAGTGATCCACCCGCCACAGCCTCCCAAAGTGCTGGGATTATAGGCATGGGCCACTGTGCCTGGCCTGTCCTTTTAATTAATGTTTGTTATCATCAGTATGGTCAGAGTCAACAGTTTGTACTGGATATTACATACTCCTCTATAGAAGCAGACATGTTGGTAGTTATCATTTTGATTGGCATAGTTTTGGTCAAGTTGTAGAACTGGTTATTGATATATATGTTATTATAATAGTATTAAAATTACCTTTTGTTGATATTACCGGCAAATGTTTGTAGTGTTTTGTTCTTAGAAATTTTAAATTGAAGAAGTAGCTGGTTATTAAATTCTTGCTAACTGGTATATCTGTCAGACCTTCCTATTCTGACTATTTTTCCTTTCCTCAGGGCTGAATCACTGGCTGCTTCTTAAAACTTTTAAACAGTATTTCTTTGTCCTAGAATTGCACTTTATTCTTTCATTATCTAGAAACAGTGCATATGTGCACATACACACACACACACACACACACAACCTTTTTACTTAAGAACGTAACTATCTTCTCATCTCCTACATCCAACCTGTAAAAGGCACATAAGTCTATTTTAACTAACCCCTTTTGAGTATCCCTAATCCAAAAATCCAAAATCCAAAATGCTCTAAAATCTGAAATTTTTTGAGTGCCAACATGACACTCAAAGGAAATGCTCATTGGAGCACTTTGGATTTTGGATTTTCAGATTGGGGATGTTTAGCTGGTACATATGATGCAAATTTTCCATAATTTGAAAAAAATCTGAAATCTAAAACCCCTCTGGTCCCAAGCATTTTGGATAAAGGAATATTTACCTGTAGTTCAAAAGAATAAAGTGATCCAAATTATTATATTTATAATTATAGCTTCCAGGTTTTTGGGTAGTAGGTTCTTGAGGGTGAGCCTATTTTTCTATTCCTTTTCCTACCTCATAGAGGCCCTATTTCACATATTCTTATTTGTCCTGTCTTCTGAAGCCAAAGCAGTGGTTGAAACGTTGACTCTGAGTTTGTGGCAAGTATTGGTTTGTTTGCTGGATTTCAACTTAAATAATGCTAAGTGAGAAGCTGGGGCCCAGTAGTAGTATTTAGGCTCTGTTGGATGGAAAGAAATAAGAAAAGAAAAGAGATAAAAGACAAGCACCACTTCCTTTCTCTCTAGGTGATACCAACTAAAAACCATACATTGTTACTTGTCTGGGTTCCTTTTATTTATTTCTATTTACATTTGTGAGTGTTGTTTTGTATATTTTGGTCAATTATAATAATAAATTTCCCCTCCAAATAAAGAATGAATGAAATTAATTTTGTTCAAAAAGACTGGACAGTTACATTATCTGTCATTGTCATTTTTTTCCTGCCCCTTCTTATACAATGTTATCTAGTGATTTGAGAATTTTGAAACTGCATTCAGTTTTCATGAGCATAAGTATGAGAATATCTTAAAGTGAAGTTATTGAGAGCTTTCACTGGCAAGTATAATGTACATATTGCATAATTATTGGCTATGACAGTGCATTGTTTATCAACATGTCATCTTTGCTCTCTCAGCCCTGCCCTGTGAGCTTGAGCCCCTCATAACAACTTCCATTAACACTGGCTCCCATTGTACAATTCTTTCTCACCACAAAACTCTCACTCACTTCATTCTAACCACACTGACCTCTTTGTGGTTCCTTGGGAACTGCAGGCATACTCATACTGTGTCTTTGCACTTACATTCCCTCTGCTTCAAGGGCTCTTCCTTTAGATAGCTAATCTACATGGCTTACTACCTTGATTCATTCAGGTTTTGTGTCATTGTGAGTCTTCCTCAACTATTCCCTATCAAAAATAAGTGTCTTTTCCCAATCACTTCATCATTCTGGACTCAAAAAATCTGCCCTCCTTGGCCTCCCAAAATGCTAGGATTACAGGTGTGAGCCAATGCGGCTGGCCTTTAAATGCATTTTCAACTTATATTTTCAACTTACAATGGATTTACTGGGATGTAATCCAGTACCATAATCCATACCTTTTTTTTTTTGAGACGGAGTTTCACTCTTGTTGCCCAGGCTGGAGTTCAATGGGGCAATCTCGGCTCACTGCAACCTCCGCCTCCCGGGTTCAAGTGATTCTCCTGCCTCAGCCTCCCGAGTAGCTGGGATTACAGGCATGTGCCACCACGCCCAGCTAATTTTCTATTTTTAGTAGAGACGGGGGTTTCTCCATGTTGGTCAGGCTGGTCTCGAACTCCTGACCTCAGGTGATCCACCCGCCTCAGCCTCCCAGAGTGCTAGGGTTACAGGCATGAGCCACTGCAACTGGCCTCATCATCCATACCTTTTATCTTGCTTTTAAAATTTTTATTAGCACTTATTTTTACTTGACAATATGTTCTTTATCTCTTAGTTTATTGTCTGTTTCACTTGAATAGATTTCATGTGGGCAGAGACCTTATCTCTAAGGTTTAGAACAGTATCTGATACATAATAGGTGTTCAACAGTTCCTTGCTAGCAGGAGTCAATGAATGCGTGAATGAATGAATGATGTTTTATTTGTGTGAGGACACTTAAACTATATACCTGATACACCTTCAAACTGAACATATAATAATATAATAGAAAATAGGAAACTCTATTTGCTGTTTAAGTACAGATGCTCCTTGACTTACAGTGGGGTCACATCCCAGTAAACCCATTGTAAGTTGAAAATATAAGTTGAAAATGCATTTAAAGGCCAGGCTCATTGCCTCACACCTGTAATTCCAGCATTTTGGGAGGCCAAGGAGGGCAGATTTTTTGAGTCCAGGAATTTGAGACCAGCCTGGGCAACATGGTGAAACACTGTCTCTACAAAAAATACAAAAATTTGCCAGGTGTGGTGCCATGTACCTGTAGTCCCAGCTACCTGGGAGGCTGAGGTGGCAGGATCACTTGAGTCCAGGAGGTCAAGGCTGCAGTGACCCATGATCACACTACTGCATTGCAGCCTTGGTGACAGAGTAAGACCCTGTCTTAAAAACAAAACAAAACAAAAAAAGAAAGAAAAGAAAAAGAAAAACCATTTCATACACCCAACCTACTGATCATCATAGCTTAGCCTAGCCTACCTTAAACATGCTCAGAACACTTTTATTAGCCTACATTTGGGCAAAATCATCTAATACAAAGCACTATTTTATAATATAGTGTTGAATATCTCATGCAATGTGTTGAATACTGTATTGAAAATGAAAAACAGAATGGTTGTATGTTTACTGGAAGTATGGTTTCTACTGAATGTGTATCGCTTTCACACCGTCATACAGTTGAAGAATCCTAAGTCGAGCCATTGTAAGTCAGACATCATCTGTACTTGTATAAATTTTAAAGACAAAATTTTCTAATTTTAACTACAGAATTTCAGTTCTGTTTGACTGTACCTTGAGTGAAGGTCCCTTTTTTTTTTTGAAAACAAGGTTTTACTCTGTTGCCCTGGCTCTAGTGCAGTGGTGCACTCATAGCTCACTGTAACCTCGACTCCTGGGTTCTAGTGATCCTCCTGCCTGAGCCTCCCAAATAGCTAGAACTACAGGTGCACACTACCATGCCCAACTAATTTTTTTAGTTTTTGTAGAGATAGGGTCTTGCTCTGTTGCCCAGGCTGGTCTTGAACTCCTTGCCTAAGGGAATCCTTCCTGCCTTGGCCTCCCAAAGAGCTGGGATTATAGGAATGAGCTACTATGCCTGGCCCAAAGGGAAAGACTTTTAGGACCAAAACATTAGTCATAAAAATTCTGTCCTTTAAAAATCTGAACTTTTATTTGTTCTTCATTCCATAATTGAGCTCAGTGGCTGAAATAATGAAAAATCCTTTGCTTTTTTACTTTTCTTTACCTTCTAAACTATTCTGTAGCTCTTTGTTAGTCTTGAAATCTAGATAAGTTTTTATCACCATTATCAACTGATTATTAATATTTTCTGAGAGCAATGTACTGCATTGCAGGCATCTAATGATTTTCTTCTTTCCTCTTCCTCCTCCTTTGTGTATCTGTAATGTTTGGACTGCTAGCGGTTGAGCCTGTTGTGATTTTTAAAGATAGAATTACACCTCTCTCCACATCCTGCTGAAACACAAGAGGGCCTGTTCATAGACACTGCTGTCTATATTTTCTCTAGGGGTATTAAAAATGCCCATATATGGAGCATAACGTACTGTGGTATTAAGAGGATAAACTTAATCTGCGTCATTGAGGCTTATTACAGATTTTTGAGACTGGGGAGTCTGATGCCTTGTTTTCAGAAAGTGTATCATCCCTTTATGGTATTTAGTTTGTTTTGAACTTTCCATTATTTCCAAATTCCTGCAGAAGTATGGAAATAAACAATATTCTTTCTGATTATGACCTTTTGAAAGAAACAAACAAGTTGTTTTTGTTTAGCAACAGCATTATCAATTTATGCTAACAAATTTTTTCTATAACCAGTATAATTACAGATATCAGTAAGGTCTGGAAATACCATCTCTTTGTTAACTCTCGTTATTAAGGCAGTAAAAAACAGTGTTAAAGTTTGTTTTCTGAGTATTGATCTGTCTGAACTTCTTTGTAACTAAAAAGAAAATCATGCCTGTAAGTGAAAAGCTGGTTGCATTCAGTTGCTTTGCTGGCCAGCTGTTGTTGTAGGTTAATAGGGAACCCTAAGCAAGACTGCTAATCTTGTGTAGAAGTTAAAAGACTATGCAAGAAACTTTGCAACATTCAAGCTGCATTTCCATATTGTCCAAAGAATATTCATTTTGGTATTTCCTCATTGCCTAATACATAACCTCCTCCACTTTTGTGCACAATCTCTGTATGTGTGTGTGTGTTTGTATATGTGTGTTTATGTGTATGTGTGTATATTTATGTGTCTGTATAGAAGGAGGTGCTTTTCAAATGTTAGCTGAAATATGCTTAATCTGTGCATCTCTTTTTTTTTTTACTGAAATCGATCCCATCAAATATGTTAATTGATGGAACCAAAATTTATTGAGGCCCTGCTGTTTGCTAGGCATCATGATAGGTCCTAGGCGTATGTGTTTTAGATTTTTGCAGATCTTCCTGGGAAATGCTTCTTTTCTCTCAGGGAAGACAAACCAATAATTATAACACATTGTATTAACAGAATTATGTACAAGAGGGTTGGAGGCACAGGAGAAGAGCATGTAAATTATTCTCAGTGGTCACTAAAGTTTTCTGAAGAAGTATTTCTTGAGATGGAGTCTCATGCAGTCTCCCAGGCTGGAGTGGAGTGGTGCCATCTCAGTTTACTGCATCCCCCACCTCCCAGGTTCAAGCAATCCACCTGTCTCAGCCTCCCAAGTAGCTGGGACTACAGGCATGCACCACTGTGCCTGGCTAATTTTTGTATTTTTAGTAGAGATGAGGTTTCACCATGTTGGCCAGTCTGGTCTTGAACTCCTGACCTCAAGTGATCCACTTGTCTCAGCCTCCCAAAGTGCTAGGATGACAGGCACGAGCGCCCAGCCTCAAAGAGGTATTTTTTATGCAAAGAAGAGTAGAGGTCATTTTAGGTAGAGGAAACAGCATGGACGTAAAGCATAGTGGCCGGAGCTATAGTGACTTCCCCCGGGAACTACGGGTAATTCAACCTCTGCCTCCTGGGTTCAAGTGATTCTCCTGCCTCAGCCTCCTGAGTAGCTGGGATTACAGGCATGTGCCACCACACCCGGCTAATTTTGTATTTTTAGTAGAGACGGGGTTTCTCCATGTTGGTCAGGCTGGTCTGGAACTCCTGACCTCAGGTGATCTGCCCGCCTTGGCCTCCCAAAGTGCTGGGATTACAGACATGAGCCACCGCACCCAGCCTAATTTCTGAATTTTCTAAGATTATTTTTTAAGAAGAAAGAACCCCTAAAAATCTAATATGCACTGTGACCCTTAAAAGAAACAGCAGGAAGTAAAAGCTGATAATTTAATGCATATTAAATAAATATAACAAATAGTATATGTTTAATGTGTTTTCCTTAGTGGGAGAATACAGACTGGAACTGGATGGTGGAGAAAGACTCAAGGATAAAATTGAGAGGAAAAAACAAAGTATAGGAATGGAGAACAAAAGACTGGGGAGGGGCCAGGTGTGGTGGCTCATGCCTGTAATCCCAGCACTTTGGGAGGCTTGAGGTGGGCAGATCACCTGAGGTCAGCAGTTGGAGACTAGCCTGGCCACATGGTGAAACCCCATCTTTACTAAAAATACAAAACTTAGCTGGGCATGGCATGGTGGTGTGCACCTGTAATCCCAGCTACTCAGGAGGCTGAGGTAGGAGAATCACTTAAACCTCAGAGGCGGAGGTTACAGTGAGCTGAGATCGTGCCATTGCACTCCAGCCTGGGTGACAGAGTGAAACAGTCTCAGGAAAAAAAAAAAAGAAAAGAAAAGATGGAGAGTGGAGAGCACACACCGGGTAGTGGGAGGTAGAGTTAGCAGATTTTCCAAGGATTTTTAAATGATGTGTACTTGATGTAGGTTTCCCTGCCATCCAGTGCTCTTTAACTATTGATCCCCATAATCATTATTTACAGTTTTTGTGTTTGTAGTTATTTTTAGAGACTACTCATGAGTAATTGAAACAACTTATCTTGGAAATTTTCCTCAAAGATAAAGCAGGAACTACTAGAGAAATGCTACTTCTTGACCAGATAAAATCAGTCTTCACCCATATTTTAATTTATTACAGTGAAGCTCATACATAGTTATAGTGAGCCATAATCTTTTAAAATTGAATTTTGGCAAAGTTTGATTTTTCAAAGAGGATTTTCTTTGTGGTGAGACTATTTTATTGAGGATATTATCCTTCTTTTATTGTCAGACTTTTAGGTCTTCTACTTCTGTCTCCTGTCCTCTCAAATTGCTATGGAGCAGAGATGGGAATCTAGCTGTTGGGGTTGCTGTTTATTCAGGGAAAAAATGGCTTGTTTTTCATCTACAGGCTGGTCTGTAATTGCTTGGGTAAGATGATAATGGAATCTCATAACTAAACTTAAGGCCTTTTGCCTGTACAGTGCATTTCATTCTTCCCAGTATTTGCTTTTCCTTTTACCAAAATTAATGCATCAAAAGAATGGTGGACGATCTGATGAACATAATGTTCATTTAAAAAGTTGGGTAGACTGAACAATTTTTGGGAAAACGAACACAAGTCAGGTAGATGAACAATTTTAGAAAAAAGTAGAATCTTCCCTTGGATGCATAAAAAAACCCTAATTTCTGTCTCCTACTTTCCTACCCCACCACTTTCTTTTTTTGCATGTATTTTTTTTTACAGGCATGAAGTTTTTAATGGGCATTCACTTCTCTTATCTTAGTTCTTCCTGCTTTCATCTCTTTTTCATTTTCTTTTTCTTTTTTTTTTTTTGAGACGGAGTCTCGCTCTGTCACCCAAGCTGGAGTGCAGTGGCGGGATCTCGGCTCACTGTAAGCTCCGCCTCCCGGGTTCACGCCATTCTGCTGCCTTAGCCTCCCGAGTAGCTGGGACTACAGGCGCCCGCCACCATGCCTGGCTAATTTTTTGTATTTTTAGTAGAGACGGGGTTTCACCGTGTTAGCCAGGATGGTCTCGATCTCCTGACCTCGTGATCTGCCCGCCTTGGCCTCCCAAAGTGCTGGGATTACAGGCGGCCCCCTCTTTTTCATTTTCATGTGTTTATTTTCCTGACATTTACTTACCAAATTCCAAGTTATAGTGCAGACTGGGACTATCTTACTGAACCTGACATTGTGTCCATTTTAAGCCAGCCCAGCAGGCCCTTCATTTTGGTCTAAGGCTGTGTTCTTAAAGACTGTCCCATTGTATCCCCACCACCAATAAGGATGGATGTGAAGGGTCCGGGACATTAGTCAGTGTCCCCTTGCCAGCTCTTAGCTAATAGCCAGTTTAATGGTGAATCCATATCTGTCGTGAGCTGGAAGAGCTGAAGGGCACACAGTAAGGGCCAAATAAATGTTTGGATGAATTGAGAACTGAACGTGCAAAGAAATAAAGCTCATAACTGAAGTCCTTAAGAAATGAAGCTTTTTAGGCAAGCACTTCTGTCCGTAAGTCTAGCCAATTAAGTGTGTAGATATAAGCATGTGTCCCAAAGTGTGTCCATTAGTGACTACTGAAGCCCTCAGGTGCTCTGGTGACTTCATATGCAAGCGTGGCCTGGCAGGAACTGCCTGTGCTATGACTAATCAGGAGACTTTCCAGGGAAAAGGATGTCAGGCATGGGGATTCCACATTTAGCGTCACTTTTAGTATGTAATGACTTCCATATCCTATTTGAGGGATCCATTCTCATTAGGATTCATGCTTGAAATACACCCTTACAAAAGCTGAACTTTCTCACGTTGACTAAGAACAAGATCATCTTTGACAGATTTTTTAATTGAATTGGCAAAGCAAAATTCTCCTCAAGTCCAAGGGTTTCATTTTGCTCATGCTCTTTCGTTCCATTGTGTTTTAAACCAGGTTGCTATTATATAGAGTATTTTAGCAGCCTTGATCTTGGAGACATCAAGACCATTGTTCCTGTTGTTGCTGATTTAGTGTTACAGCTGCTTCCTCTTTATGTGATTTAATTTGAGGTTTCAGCCCACCAGGGGGCTATTGGTCCCCACCTATGCAGCTTGAAGAGCTGGCTGTTGTTTCTCTATGGATGTTATTTCCATTCCTATTCATAGCGATTTTTCCCCTTCTATATTCATCTAGCAACAGCAAGGCACTGTTCCAGGAACCCGCACTCTCTACATAAGGCATAACATGGAACCATTTGGATGGAAAAATTATAAATTAAAATTATTCTGTTCATTTTAAAATATTCATATTGTGTTGCTCAAATGCCAGTAACTGGAAAATCATGGATAATGTCCTGTTTTTATAACCTCTTTCAGAATGTTTTAAAATCTGTTTATGTTGTTACTTAGCCATCTCTTTTCCTGGAGTGGATTTTGTGATAAGATTTTGTTAAAAAAAAAGATTGTATGAGTCCAGTGCCTAATGGCAGATATAATATTAAAGATGATACCACTAATTTCAGTCCAGTTTTTAAATAGAAAAAGATTTATTCCATGTACAGAGAATATTTATAAAATCATATGCCTCTAAAAATAGCCTATGGACATGCTAGACTATTTCTTTGGAGGATAAAGCTTTTTATTAAATGATTAAGATTAAGTGAAGGTTTATTATTTCTGGAACTAGGTATTTAATTTAAACTATGAAAACCCATATATCCATAGTACTACTAATTTTCAGATGCTAAAAATATCTTCAGCTTTTAAAATGTATTGAGCTTTTTATTTTTTAAAAAGCTTTTTAAGTGCTCTTTTTTCTATGTATTCTGTTCTCAGTGCTAAGTTATTGATTCTTTAATTTGGGAAAACTAAAATCTTATTTCTATCCTTGTATTTTCCATGTTGTGTGGGTGTGGGTGAGGATGTGTATGTCTCAGAAAGACAGGCAGGAAAAAGTGAAAATGTTTTCATATGGTTTAGTTTTTTGCTAAAGTAATTATATTTCTTATGCTAAAGGAAAGAATAGTGATTGGAAATCTTTTTGCTGTGTTTTTTTCTACCTCTTGGAACATATAAGAGGAGTGAAGATCTTTATTTTATGCTTTTTTATTCTGTGAGTTTTAAGTCCACGTTCACACAAAAGCCATGTGTTTTATTTGTTGTCTCTCTTGGCTAGCAGTATTTAAATGGATTTTTGAAACTCTTCTGTCAACTAAAGGTAATTTAAAATTATAATTTTAAGACACTTTCTAGAAACTTATACTTTGGTTCAGGCTAAAGTCTTCAGTTTGTGTGCCTGTGTGTGTGTTGAGGTTCTTCAGAAGCAACAAACCACTTGAGCGTGAACAAATTTCACAGGCTCACTTCATTGTTTGTTTTAGCCTTGTTAATCATTTGGCCTTTTAAAATAGGCTGATCATTTCATTGAATATGGATTGAGAAAAGTTCTGTGTGCCATGAAAGGCCTGAATGGCTCTTGCTGACTCTGTTTTATTCATTTTAAATAACATGAGGGAGATCCCAAAGTATTTCCTCTGGACTTTTGAAGCAGTATCATTGCAGGGTATGATATTTGAAGTCAGGATTCTTTATAACAATAATAACGACCAAAATATATATACATTTTCCTAAAGTCTGATTTGTGGAAAATAGAAAGCAAACTGTCAGTAAACAGGTTTTCCAACACAAACACTCAGTTTAGGCAGCAACCAACTTTTTTGAATGCAGCAATAAAATGAATACTATTTTTAATTGAATAATGAAGACAGACTAGAATAGTTGCTATGAGAAAAATGGGTACCTTATAATTAATAATATGTGAGCTAAACCTTAACTACACTTGACATTTTTCCTTAGGTTGGTGCCATACTGATTAATGAGTTCACTGCTGATAGTGCCTATTCTGTGGAGTGACTGTTTCAGTTCCAGGGCTTAGAGTGTTCAATAAAATAGGTATTTTCTGAGGTGGGACTGAGGCTTTAGTCTTGATCAAAGTGCTTTGGGGGAAGCACAGTTGAACTGATTGTCTGTGAATGTTAATCACTTCATAGGACACACTGATAATTTACAGCATTGTTGTAACTCTCTGGTGTTCGTAAAATGAACTTAATAACCCACTGGCACCATGGGATAAGCTGCTTTTTCTCTGCATTTGAATACCCAGACTGCCTGAATAATAGTGTTGAGAAATACTGCATTAAAAAGAGTGAGCAGCTGTATGATGAAGGAAACAGCTCTGCCACAGATTCCTTAATTATCTCCTTTGATTCACAGAGGGTGTTTGTGAGATATGGTTGACCAGTGAAGACACGGGGGCTTATGGCAGAGATATTGGCACCAATCTCCCCACACTCCTGTGGAAACTGGTTGAAGTGATTCCTGAGGGAGCAATGCTGAGGCTTGGCATGACAAATCCGCCCTATATTTTAGAGCATCTGGAGGTAAGGAAAAGCACCCTATTTGCATGCTGACATAGACACTAACCAATCCAGACACTATGGCAGCCTCAGTATCATCGCATCAGCTTCATTTAAAACTCCTTCACATTTTTTTTTTTTTTGTAGTCCCGCATTTCCAAGAATGAATCAAGACTTTCAAATCCCCTCTTTTGGCAGGCAACACTTTTTTACTTCCTCATCATTAATTAACATTGCCCAAATTGTTCAATACTTGCCACCTTGCCACAGTTCTTTGTTTCTTGTTTGTAGTCCTTCAGTCTTCCAGCACATAAATTTGCCTCAGTTCCTCCATTTTGACCCCTTGTCTGATTCAGTACTGCTAATATGTTGCATTAATTTTGCAACCCACAGTCAATATTGTGTTATCCAAACTACTGTTAGCCATATCAGAAAAGGTACTGTGCTTGAAGCTTGAGGATGAATTTTCAATTTCATCCATTCATCTGGAGATACATAGGGGTGAAGTTGAATCAGAGGGACACAGAGCAAGGTACTCTTCCACTTGATTTGCACATGCGTTACTGTGGCACCTGTATTCCCATTGTAAGGCCCATCCCTGAATACAAGACATTTTCTTTCAGAGAGTTTCCTTCCTTGTTTTTCATTTATTGACATAATGGTAATCACTGTGAACAAAGGTGATTCTGAGATCCCTGATTTTGTTTTTATACTTTTCCACAGATCGGGATGCTTACCCTTAAGTAGCTGTGTCAAACTAGACAAATGGGCGTATGTCCAGGTAACTGTGGTACCTGATGGCAAATGCCACAGTAAATATGAGCAAAGAATATGGACAGGGGAGCAACCATATGAATGAAGAAGTACTTGCTAGGATCCATGACTACTATTTGAGAAACAAAATAATTACTTTAGACCCATAGTTATGGACATAAAATCGGATTAGTGCAGTTGCAAAGTCGTGTGTAAAGCATGAAAACGAATAACTTTTATTTTTTTCAAGTGTGTTCTTTGCAGTATGTTTGTGCAGAAAAATAACATCCCAAAAAGCTAAAAGCAACCACTGTTGCTGAAATTTAATGCAAATGCTAATGGATAGCTAAACATTTACAAGATTATTTCGCTGATTTGATTTTAAGACTATACTTGTTGAGGTTTTTGTTGAACGGCTTCCTTAATATCAACAACGTATTTCAGAAATTCTGAAAACAGAGTTAATAATTTGACTGCTAATTATAAATACATAATGAGGGAGTTTAGCAATTTTAATTTTATTATTTACATTTTTCTAGCTAGCTCTTTCTAGTAAGGGTATATGAGTTATATGTTAAGTTTAGTACTTTAGACAGTGTGGGATGATTATGATTTGCTATTTAAAAATAAGTTGCAGGCATGTCAACTTTTACTTAACACTGACTCAACACTTGATAAAGCAAAGTGATTCTCTGTAAAAAAAAAAAAAAAAAAAAATGAAATATGCTAAGAGCTGTGACAGTCTTGCCGTGTTTGCAGTAAATGTGAGGCATACATCGTGAAGACCAGGAGATGCACTAGATGTGTGGAGGGTAGGAAGGGAAACAGGCCCCATCAATATAAGGTTTATAATAACAGCCCCTTTTTTTGGATTGGAAAAGATCTGATCAGGGATCCAGGGACCCACAAGAGATAGAGTCAAGTAAGTTCAACAAGGAAGAAGCACAAGGAAGAAAAATCTTGTGTTGGCTCTGAGGTAACTAACCAAATACTCCTTGGAATAAATTCAGCATTTTAATTGATTGCAAGATTGCAGCAGCTAATACTGTGTGTATAGCAAATCCTAGTGCTCAGCACCTGAAGTAGTGCCAGACTTGTTGACCTCTGAATAGATGCTCCAGGAGAGCTTCTAAAAATCAACAAAAGATCTGAAATATAACTTTATACTTTGCCTGGAAAACACCAGATGTTTAGTTCATAGATCATAGTTGGAGTGATAACAAGTTTTGATGGTCATGACATTATATGTTTTAAAATCCTTTGAAGTATGTATCATGTTGACCTTTCGTCCTACATTGTCATCTTGAGGCAACAATCTTGTTACATCTGTCTGTGGATCTATCCCACCCAGTAGTGGCTCAATAAATGAGTGAATATGAGAATGAATACAGGAAGAGTTGCCTAGGCTCAGTGGCTCACACGTGTAATCCCAGCACTTTGGGAGGCCGAGGCAGGTGGATCACTTGAGGTCAGGAGTTTGAGACCAGCCTGGCCAACATGGTAAACCCCATCTCTACTAAAAACACAGAAATTAGCTGGGCAGGGTGATAGGTGCCTGTAATCCCAGCTACTCAGGAGGCTGAGGCAGGAGAATCGCTGGAGCCCAGGAGGCAGAGGTTACAGTGAGCCAAGATTGTTCCACTGCACTCCAGCCTGGGTGTCAAAGCAAAGCAAGATTATCTCAAAAAAAAAAAAAAAAAAAAGGAAGAGCCTTCTTCATAAAATAAATTATACAGCCCATACCGTAGTCTTGAACTTTGAAACCCTAACCCCTGGCCAGAAGAGGCAGCAAAAGATGATGAAGTAAATGAGCTTCAAGAGTGAGAATTTTTCCCCATAGAAAGCCACTCAATGCTCTGCACTTTATGTGCAGGAGGTAATCCAGGCTGTGATAGCACACCCAGGGAGAAAGCCAACCAAAAGAAACAGAGCAAAAGGAAACAAAAATATGCAAGAATCAAAGGTCTACACCATCTCAAAGTAAGAGGTTTTAAACTCTTCCTTTGTTTCCTGGACCAGACCTTCACACCTTGCTGTTTCTTCTCATCCTCCTCTGCATGGCAGAGCCCGGAACACTCAGGATTCCACAAACACATCATTAAGTAACAGAAAAGGTGACTAAGCCCCAGAAGGCTTACATGGCTTTCCAGTGTCAAAAAGGGCAGTAGGGAAGGGAACCCAAATCTGGTGCTCCTCAGTCCTGTGCACAGCAATACCTTGTAAATTTCCATTTTCCTCTCACTAGGCTTAGACCTGTCTACAGAAATTACTTTACTTATCTCAAGGGTACCGAACAGAGTTCACCAACAAGAAAAAAACAGAAGATGAAAACAGAAAAAAATAACAGCAAATGAAGGTGGTGATTTTTTAAACTATAGGGATTGAAGGAATCCACTCTTGAAATAACTACCCTGATGCTTTAATACCTTCAGGGCAAGGATTTCTTGAGAATTTTATTGGGAAGACTCAGCGTTCCTGTGTTTTTGGAAGATGCTTCACACAACAGACTTTAATTAGAGAGTACTTGGCTGGTCTGTTTTCCTTCCTCTTCATTCTGTTCACTTCTTATTCACCTGACTCTCAGATTTTTTAAAAACACCTTTTACCAACTTAAAAAAAACCGAACAGTTTAAAGGGAAAGTTATATAGGAAAGCACCAAAGTTTTTATCATTGTTTAAAAGTATGCTGGGGAAAGATACATCTATTGAGAATACATTTTATTCAATCTCCATAGGAATAGAGGATGCACATTACACTTAACACAGGATCACTTTTGAGGTTTCTTCAAGAGTCTAGCGTTGTGTGTGGCATTTTATGTAGTAAATATTGAATACATGTGTACTGAATAAAAGGAAGGGAAGGAGAACTCTTTATCACTCATAGGCAGACAAGTAGTGAAGTGTGTGTTTAGGACATCTGCAAACCTTATTTTTAGTATCACTGCCCTTAAAAAACAATATAGGATTCATTTAAATTATGATATAGCTGACAAAAGATATCTCAAACATATATATTGTGAAAAAAACACGCTGGGATTGAAGAAATATACCTATGAGCTTATACAGTGCTGTAGTAAACTTGCATATGATAATAGAATCAATAGATAAAACAATAAACATGCTTTATGTCACCTTAAAGTCCCTATTGCCTAAAGGATAAGAATAAGCCCTTGAGGACATTCAGGGCACTTATTTTCTTCTATTACATTCTTATTCCTTTGTCCCTTGAGTAGCACCCTAATGATACCTCCTATATATCTTTTTTTTTTTTTTTTTACCATTTCATACTCCTGAAATGTTTACATTACCTTTTTCTCATGATATACTTACCATATGATGACAGTTGGCAGTAATGTGTTAATCAGACATACTAATATTTGCTACTACATGTGTTGGCTAATATATCACCCCTATAGTGGCAAATAAGATGTATTTTCCCTGTGTTTGCTTTCCTATTGATATTTTTAATGTAATAACCTTTGCATATTCCTCTTTATTGAACTCTGACCTTATAGAAAGTGAAGCGGTTTATGAATTTGATTACTCTTAAAACTACATTGCTTAGTTTTGTCCTGCTAGTGATAGGTAGCCTACAGCTAAAGTATTAATTCAGACTGAAAATAATACATGTGAACCCAACAAGGTTCACATGAGACCAGTGATAGTGGTATAATGGCTGCTGCTAATGAGGCACCTGAAATCACTGCTAACTGATAAAATCAGTACAATTTATCAAGTGCTTATTGTTTGCAAGAAACTGAGTGCTTTACATGTGTGATCTCTTTTTCTTCTTACAACAGGCTAGCTATATAGATATTACTATCCTCAATTTTCTTTTGCCCACTTTTTTGAGATGGGGTTTTGCTTTGTTGCCCAGGCTGGAGTGCTGTGGCTATTCATAGGTGTGATCATAGCGCTCTACAGCCTTGAACTCCTGGGCTCAAATGATCCTCCTGCCTCAGCTGGGACTACAAACACACACCACTGTGCCTGGCTGTTATTTTTGTTTTGTTAATTGAGAAGCCATGGGTTAGAAAGGTTAAATAACTGGCTAAACCGCATAGCCAGTTAGCAGCTGAACTGGTTTCTAATCTATTCTAATTCGCAAATGCTTTCTACTCTACTGCAACTTCAAGGAAGCCTTCCCAAACTCTTCCCACATACTTTCTGTGCTTCATAGCACCTCTGTTCAACAAGTCTCTGTCTCTTTGGGCACTCATCATGGTGCATCATGATTATTTATTTATGTTGAAATCCAACATGACTGTTATCGTAAGGGAGATGTTGTCTTATCCATCTTTGTATATCAGTGCCTGTGATAACACACACTTCATATACTTAATAAATGTTTACTGAATGATGTGATAGCTCAAAGTTTAGCTTATTAACTGTTCCTTGACTTCATGCCTCATGTATTGAAGTACCTTCATATCTGCTGAGCATCCAGTTTTGGAAGAGTTTGGGAACGGTTGTCATATATGTTTCTCATGAGTCACATGTCTGTGAAGATGTACTGGATGGTTAGGGATTCATCTAAGGGATGCGTTATGTTTATCTGCCCAGCTAAAATACTGTAGCGATAGATAGTATCTTTAGGGCTGTCTAGAACAAATGAGCTTATTGTATGATTATCGAATTTGTAGATGATCTAGGCTCTTCTTTCTTCTCTTCCTGCTTCTTAACTTACACTGCTTTTAAAATCTCCACTAGAGAGGATAAATTAAAATCAGACAGTTTGTCTTGGTTTTAGTTTCATGAATTGGCTGATAGGGAAAAGATGTTAAAGCTCTTGGGCAGTGAGGAAAAGAGTAAGTATCTGGATTTTACGTATTTAAGACACATGCATGCATATGTTCATTGCAGCACTATGCACAATCGCAAAGACATGGAATCAACTTAAATGCCCATCCACAGTAGACTGGATAAAGAAAGTGTAGTACGTATACACCGTGGAATACTGTGCAGCCATAAAAAACAACAAGATCATGTCCTTTGCAGGAACATAGATGGAACTAGAGGCCATTATCCTTAGCAAACTAACGCAGGAACAGAAAACCAAATACCACATGTTCTCACTTACAAGTGGGAGCTAAATAATGAGAACACGTGGACAGATAGAGGGGGACAACAGATACTGGGGCCTACTTGAGGGAGATAGGGGGGAGGTGGGAGAGGTTCAGAAAAAGAAAATGTCGGCTGGGTGCAGTGGCTCACGCCTGTAATCCCAGCACTTTAGGACGCTGAGGCGGGTGGATCACAAGGTCAGGAGATCGAGGCCATCCTGGCTAACACGGTGAAACCCCGTCTCTACTAAAAATACAAAAAATTAGCCGGGTGTGGTGGCGGGTGCCTGTAGTCCCAGCTACTCAGGAGGCTGAGGCAGGAGAATGGCGTGAACCCGGGAGGTGGAGCTTGCAGTGAGCTGAGATTGCACCACCGCACTCCAGCCTGGGCAAAAGAGCAAGATTCCATCTCAAAAAAAAAAAAAAAAAAGAAAAAGAAAAAAAAAGGTCAAGTACTACGCTTAGTACCTGGATGACTAAATACTCTGTACACCAAACCCCCAAGTCATAAGTTTACCTATATAACAAGCCTGCACATGTACCCCTGAGCCTAAAATAAAAGTTAAAATGTTTATTTTAAAAAGTTATCCTGGTCCTCCCTCTGTCATGAATAGTTCAGAGTAACTTATCTCCCTTTAAGAGACTTGCGTGTCTCAAAATTGTATGAGAATTCTAGTGCATTACTCACAACCTGCGCCAGAGAGGGCAAACTGGTTAATCTAGATTGCAAGTGCTTATTAAGGACTATTCCTGTATTCAAATTATAATAAAACAAGTTATATATTTTTAAACATATTACTTTGTAAAATATTGCCAAAAAACATTGACACTAACATTCACATTGATATTATGCTACATTTTATTTAGCTTGAATTAAAATATATAGTATTGCTCAAGATTTATAGTTAGTATACTTATGGTACATGTCATCATAAGGTTAATTACAAATAGTGATATTTTAAATATCTCTTCTGTTTTTGGTTTGGAAATCTTTTAATCACTGTAACAAATCAGCTTCCTGCTACCCTAGATTTTTGTATGTTTACTTCTACTTCAGTGACCTTATATTCTAACCTAATTCTATATTTAGTGAAATAAATTCATCTGCTGAAAGACAGTAGATACCTGTCAAGGACTTTTGTTGCATAGTAATTTATGAACATTAATCATATGTTTGCCTTTGCCGAATTTTAAAAAATGCCTCATAGTTTCAAAATAATAGCAAACTCAATACATGCTGTGCTTATGTTTCATCAAAGCAATACAGATTTTCCAAACTGAACTCAGCAGTTCAAGCTGTGTCTTTAAACATTTCTCTTCCTTAGGGTTTATACTTTCTGGAATAACAGAATAATATGTAAATATATTCTCTGCTGTTGTATACAAAATATTTTTCCCCTTTTGATGAATAAAAAGACATGCTAGATTACTTATTTTCAGCAAGGAAATGGAAAGGAAAAATCTTTTATTTCAACCATCCACCTATAGCTTTTGAGACATGTCAGTATGTGGTTTGATCTAACAGTTGGCACTGTTTTTTGCCATTTATAATCATCAGTGCTCTATTTGATTCTTATCCTGGCACTTGCGAATAAATTTTAAGAGGTCAGTGAAACACCTAAAACTAGAAACAGAAGTTTGTGTCTTTCTGAATATTAAAGAGAGAAAACTTTTATCAAATATTAAAAGGGCTCATATACATTTTCTTTTTAAGTTTATCAGGCTTCATTGGGAACCTAATTCTGAGAGCTGGGAACAGCCTCTCTGGAAGGGAAGATGTGGATGAAAGGAATGTCCTTTCTTGCCTGCCAAAGGATCTAATACTGATAAAAGATGAAATTGAAATGCTACTTCCCCTTAGCAAAATTATAGGCTCTACCTAACATTCTAACTCTTCAACTTCTCTGCTAGTTCTGGGTTTGAGCAGCAGGAAGCTTTAGTCAGGCCCTTCCACTAAAAAAAAAAAAAGATTTGCATCTCTGCCCATACCTGGGTCTCAGCCTCTTTGTTCTGTGATACTACTCGCTTGTGCCCTTGTCCAGGCCTCAGCCCCTAATTCCAGCCCTGCCCAAGAAGCCAAAGCTTTTCTTGATCTCAACTACTCAGAAAAATGTACCGAGCTTGTTGCTTCCTACTACTGAGT
Source organism: Pongo pygmaeus (assembly GCF_028885625.2). Taxonomy (NCBI): domain Eukaryota; kingdom Metazoa; phylum Chordata; class Mammalia; order Primates; family Hominidae; genus Pongo; species Pongo pygmaeus. The sequence continues at coordinate 20,994,960 of NC_072378.2, forward strand.
CTTTGTTTGTAATGTTAAGTCTGGGTGAGTAAGCCTCATGATTATATGTAGATTGAAGGACCCCAAAATAAATGAACTTGAAAATAGACTTTATTTCAGAACAGATTGCACTTTGTTGCTGCTGAATGTTATTTTATCCTTATTGTGCCAGGTATATTTTCTGGGGAAAATGAGCTATTTTGTGGGTAAATGTTTCTCATGTTGAAAATATTGGGTACCTCTGTCTTCCTGAGGAACACAAGAACATGCCTGGATCATACTTAAAAATTCTCTTTATATGGCCATCAATAATTTATACAGAGACCTATCTTATGTGCTTCACTGGTATTCTCAGTTCCGGTGTCTATATTATGAGAAAGCAGGCATGAGAGAATAAATCTAGTGTGAGAATATAAACAGCCAAATCATTCATGCTTGTCCTGAAATGCTTTAATCCACATTGTGGTATAAACTTCTGAACTTCCCAAACTTAGACAAATTTACAAGAATAAAACAACCCCATTAAAAACTGGGCAAAAAACATGAACAGAAACTTTTCAGAAGACGACGTACATGTGGCCAACAATCATATGAAAAAAAAACTCAACATCACCGATCATTAGAGAAATACAAATCAAAACCACAATGAAATACCATCTCACACCAGTCAGAAGGGCTATTATTAAAAAGTCAAAAAATAACAGATGCTGGCGAGGGTATGGAGAAAAAGGGGTGCTTATGCACTGTGGATGGGAGCGTAAATTAGTTCAACCATTGTGGAAGACTTTGTGGAGATTTCTCAAAGACCTGAAGACAGGTATACCATTTGTCCGAGCAATCCCATTACTGGGTACATACCCAAAGGAATATAAATCATTCTGTTATAAAGTCACATGCATGGGTATGTTCATAGGAGCACTATTCACAATAGCAGAGACATGGAATCAACCTAAATGCCCATCAGTGATAGACTAGATCAAGAAATGTGGTACATAGACTATGCAACCATAAAAAAAGAACGAAATCATGTCCTTTGCAGGGACATGGATGGAGCTGGAAGCCATTATCCTCAGCAAATTAACACACAAACAGAAAACCAAATACCACATGTTCTTGCTTATAAGTGGGAGCTGAATGGTGAGAACACGTGGACACATGGTGGGGAACAACACACACTGGGGCCTGTCACCGGGGCATGGCGGGGTGGGAGGAGGGAGAGCATCAGGAAGAATAGCTAATGGGTGCTGGGTAATGAAATAATCTGTACAACAAACCCCCATGACACAAGTTTACCTATGTCTCAGGGCTACCCATGTACCCCTGAACTTAAACAGAAGTTAAAAACAGAAGAACAAAACTTCTGAACTTCTCAACCACTGTCATCATTTTTTTCCCTCTTGCCATTGACCCAAATTATTGAATATTGTTTATAAAATGCAGTGACACATGGATATTTGTTCCCAAAAGAGACGATTAATTTTCCTGAGAGGAAAAGAACATAGGGATACCATGGTTGTCAAGATGATGAGTGAAAAGGCCTTAGCAAATCCTTTATAAAGAAACTGATGTTTGGCCAGGTGCAGTGCCTCACACCTGTAATCCCAGCTATTTGGGAGGCCAAGACAGGAGGATTGCTTGAGGTCAGGAGTTTGAGACCAGCCTGTTCAATACAGTGAGATCCATCTCTACAAAAAGTTTTTTTAAATTAGCTGGGTATGGTGGCGCACATCTGTAGTCCCAGCTACTCAGGAGGCTGAGGCCGATTATGACTTGGACCCAGGAGTTCAAGACTGTGGTGAGCTATGATCACCCTGGCTTGAGCATTGAGACCCTGTATCTTGAGAAGAGAAGAGAAGACTGTAGTGAGCTATGATCATATAACTGCACTCTGAGCATTGAGACCCTGTATCTAGAAAAGAGGAGAGGAGAGGGGAGGGGAGGGGAGGAGAGGAAAGGAGAGGGGAGGGGAGGGGAGGAAGAATATTATAATCGTAGTTGAATATCTATCCTGGGTCATGATTCTCTGTATGTATATTTTTTGAGGAAAAATACTCTTTTAAAATAAATATAAAGATCTCTCTCACATACTTGAAAAACATAAAAATTTACATATTTCAACTATGACACACATCTATTCCTTCTTCATCTGTTAGTATTCTAGTGTACACTTCCGTTTCTATAGAAGGGCATTAGGTATGTATATGGTTTAATTTACATCTTAAAAGGCATTTCACATTGCCATTCCCCTGAATCCTTAATTTCACCCGGAGTAGCTGAGAAGGCTTTCATGTCACCTGTCAAAATTAGTGCAGTTCAAACTCCATAATACACCAGCTGTGGGCTTTATCTTCCTCATTAATTTAGGAAGTCAGTTATGCTCAAACCATTGAGAAAAGCTGCCTTTGACATTCCTTCACAAGCACAGAGAATGACTAACACATAAGGCAATCCACGTAGTTTCCTTTACACTTTTCTATTCTACGATCCTCTCGGTATTGACTTCTTTGCTCTAATAGCCTATGAAAGGCTACCTTAGGCACTTGCTAATTCAGCACTTAGTAAAATGAAATCATCATATTTTATATCAGGTAGGTAATGGAATTTTCAGGTGATTCATGATCTAGAACAGAAAGGTGGTTAATGAAGTTAATGGTTCATAGAATAGTTGAGGGACATTCTGCATATTTGTCAGAAAGCAGAGTCCGTTCCCTTCATCTGCTTCTGTTTATTTCTAAGATACTAAATTGTTGCTTTTAGATCTGATATATATCTGTTCTCTACATCTTCCTGACCCTACCACAGAAATGCTCCACTTGAAAATGTTCAGCTTTCAAAATTTAAGCTCAAAAATTCTTTAATATCATTTAACAGTAAATAATGATTATGTCCTAAGTTGGAAACATAAGGGTTATTATTATTATAGACTCCTACTGCTCAGAACTCTTTTATTTGAATGTGTTGTATCAGAACTATCGAATATTAAACATGGGTACAATCCATGTTTAATAAATCACTTTCAGGATCAGAGGATGCTGCATGTAGGCCAGAGAAAATCAAACTGATTGTTTAGCATAATCCTGAAAGATCCCCAATTATTCATTAGTCTGAGGGGGAAATGGTTTCTTTTTATAGCATGTATTATTGTGTATTTTTAAAAACTGCTGCAGAAAGTTTACTATCAATATAACATTGATTAGAGAAAATACTGTCATTAAGTCTGTTTCTAATATATGGTCATAAAGAAGCAGTCTTCATAGTTTAATGTTAAAATATTTTTAAAAGCATTCTCTGTATCAGCTTTTATTTTGCAATGTCATATGGAATGTCAGCCTACCTTCTGATCGGTGGAAATTTCAGACATTAATTTTTTAGTTAAGTGGCTCGTACATTTTCAGTCTTTATTTTTCCTACCTCAACAGACTCTTTTTATTTTTTGTTGTTGTTTCTGTGTTCTTCCATTTTTGCCTTTGTATTGGTTTATCTATTGTAACAAAGTACCACAAACTGGATATTTGGGGAACTCTGAGAGAGAATCTGTTCTGTTCTTGTCCCCCAGCTTCTAGTGGTTACTGACAATACTTGGCATTCCTTGGCTTATAGACATATCACTCCAATTTTTGTCTCAGTCTTCACCTGGCATTCTTTTCTCTGTCTCTGTTTCCAAATGTCCTCCTCTTATACACCAGTCATTGGATTAGGGTCCACCTTAATTCATTATGACCTCATTTTAACTTGATTATATCTATTAAGACCCTGTTTCCAAGTATTGTCACATTCACAGCTACTGGGGGTTAGGACTTATATTTACATCTTTTTAGGGGACACAGTTCAACTCATAACAGCCTCCTTTTGTAGTAAATAGAAATTCTTTAGTATGACATTTTAATTACTTTGTTGTTTCTTTTACTATATATATTTTAAGTCATTTTTATAGTGGTTATCAAGGGATTACAATTAATATTCTAATTTATAACACTCTAACTTTGATCAATATTAACTTAATTATAATAACATATGAAAACTTTGCTCCTATGTAGTTCCCTTCCCTCCCCACTTCTTTTTGTTGTTACTGTCATAAACATTACATATTTATACAGTGTATGCTCAGTAGCACAGATTTATAATTAGCACTTTGTGCAGTTGTCTTTTAAATCAGATAATATAAAAACAAGAGTTACAAACAAACCACAATTATACTGTCTTTTATGTTTACATATGCAGTTACATTTACTGCTGCTCTTTATTTCTTCCTGTGCATTGGAGAGTCCTTTCATTTCAGCCTGAAGGGTTTCATTTAGCATTTCTTGAGAGGCAGATTTGCTAACAACTAATTCCTCTTGGTTTTCGTTTATCTGGGGATGACTTAATTTCTTCTTCATTTTTGAAGAGCAGCTTCTCTGGATATAAAATTCCTGGTTGGCAGTCTTTTTCTATCAGCATTTTATATCATCTTACTTCCCTCTCTTCCATATGGTTTCTTTGGAGAAACCAAATGTTAATCTTACTGAGGATCCCTTATCTATAAGTTGCTGACCTCTTGCTGCTGTCAGGATTCGCTTTTTGTCTTTGACTTTCAACAGTTTGATTATGATGTGTCTAGGTGTAGATCTCTTTGAGTCTATCCTACTTGAAGTTTCTAGAGCTTTTAGGATGTGTTGATTAATGTTCTTTTTTGTTTTCGGGTTTTTTTTGTTTTTTTTTTTTTTCTTGGACCAGGGTCTCACTCTGTCACCCAGGCTAGAGTGCAGTGGTGTAGTCATGGCTCACTGCATCCTTGACTTCCTGGGCTCAAGCCCTTCTCTCATGTCAGCATCCCAAGCAGCTGGGGCTACAGGTGTGTGCCACCACACCCAGCTAGTTTCTGTATTTTTTATAGAGATAGAGTCTCACTATGTTTTCCAGGTTGGTCTTGAACAACTGGGCTCAAATGATCCTCCTGCCTTGGCCTCACTTTGCAATCTTTGTAATCCCAAAGTGCTGGGATTACAGGTGTGAGCCACCACACCCAGCCAATTAGTGTTGTTTTTCAAATTAGAGAGGTTTTGGCCACTATTTGTTCAAGTATTCTTTCTGCTCCTTTCTTTCCTGTCCTAGAACTCCCGTTATGTGTTTGTTGGTGTGCTTGATGGTATCTAAGGCTCTGTTAATTTTTTCTTTCTGTTCCCCAGATCAAGTCATCTAAATTGACCTACCTTCAAGTTTGCTGATTGTTTCTTCTTCTTGTTCAGATCTCTTGCAGAGCCCTTCTAGTAATTTTTAAATTTTAGTTCTTATACATTCTGTATCAGAATTTCTATATGGTTCTTTTTTATTATTTCTGTCTCATTATTGGTACTTTATTTGGTGAGACATCATTTTCTTGATTTTCCTTAATTCTTGAGACATGGTTTTCTTTAGTTTTTTGATCATATTTAAAATGCTGATTTAAAGTCTTTGTCCAGTAAAGTCTAATATCTGGGCTTTCTCAGGGACAGTTTCTATTGTCTCCTTTTTTCCTGTGCACGAACCATATTTTCTCGTTTGGAGGGTTTTCTTATAGTTTATAATTTTTGTTATTGAAAACTGGACATTTGAAATAATATAATGTGGCAGCTCTGGAAATCAGATTCTTCTCACTCCTGCAGTTTGTTGTTATTTGGTGACTTTTCTGAATTACAGTTCAGACCTTTGAACAATGTAGGGCTTAGAGGTACCCCTCAGTGCAGTCAAAAATCCATGTATAACTTTTGACTCCTCCAAAACTTAACTACCAATAGCCTACTGTTGACAGGAAGCCTCACCATTAACATAAACAATCAATTAATGCACATGTGTTATATGTACTATATACTGTATTCTTACAACCAAGTAAGCTAGAGAAAAGAAAATGTCATTAAGAAAATCATAAGAAGAGAAAATATATTTACTATTCATTAAGTGGAAGTGGATCATCATAAAGGTCATCATCCTCATCATCTTCACGTTGAATAGGCTGAGGAAGAGGAAGAAGAGGAGCTGTTGATTTTGCGGTCTCAGGGGTAGTAAAGACAAAAGAATATCTATGTATAAGTGAACTCACGCAGTACAAACCCGTGTTTTTAAGGGTCCACTGTAATTCTGTAAAGTCTATATTCTTTGTCATGTATGACCAGTGAAATCTCTATGCACTTAGCTTAATAGTCAGCTAATGATTGGACAGAGATTTCCTTAAATGCCTGGAACCAGTAAGTCTCAGTTTTCGCAGGGAGGCCTGATTGTATATGTTGGAGCTTGCTTGTGATGCTCCATCAGGTAGCTGATAACTTGACCTTTGCCTTTACTTCCTGCTTCTGCCAAGTATCAGGTTTAGCCAGAGGTGAGAGTTTAGCACATTCTCAGATATTTGGTGAGCATGTGCATAACCTAAACACACACCCAGCCCTATGCATACATGGAACCTTCCATATTCTAGGAAATATGTCAGTGTTTTTTAGGCTTTGTATGGATATCACATTCCATGCCTTTTTTTTTTTTTTTAAGCTTTTTGATTTGCTTATTGTTTGTCCCAGCTGTTATCACAGCCTGAGGCAGCCCTGATGTTAAACAATTGCAGCTGATTATTTTTGACAAATATCTTTGGGCAAAAGACTGTTCTCACTGGGTTAGTGCCAGGTCAGGTTAAATAAGCAAGCTGTGTGAGTGGAGCCTTCCTTGGAACCACTAGTGAGGTCCAGTAATGACAGTTTTTCTGGGAATGGGGCTTTGAAGAAGTTACAACTCTATTATGCCCCTTCAAGTGGCTTCCAGGCTGCTGGTTTTCAAGGCTACCATGGAGCTAGAAAGTGGGAGGTGAGATTAGGGTAGGCCAAACACACCACATAGCTCCATGTTCTTACCAAGATTTATTTATTTTTTAATGAACACCACCCAGATTGCTGCAAACCTTTAGTTAGTTTCCAGAGTTCTGAAAAAGTTGACTGACAATTTTTGCCAGTGTTCTCATTGTTTTTATGAAGGAGAGGATTTTCAGAGTCTTTACTCCACCATTCCTGCTGAGGTCAATAAAAATTTATGCCTGAAAAGGGGCTGCCTTGTATCTGTCAGACCAACAATATGTGAAGTTGAATCACTTTTCTTGCTTAATTTTTGTGCTCCATGTCAAAGGTGCATCAATCACTTATGGTGCTGTCTTCCTTGTAAAGCTTTTGAGGAAGAACTCATGTCATTAGCAGGTTATTGACAGCAAAAGATCACTATTAATTGATTCACCATCACAGAAAGCATGGAGGCTTATAGACTAAAATGTATACTTCTTTAGATACTTCTGGCTTTGGATACCACACAAGAAATAATATGGCATAGATAGACTGAATCTTGCCTATGATGGTTAATTGCTTCTCTCTGTTTTTTGTTTTGTTTTGTTTTGTTTTTTGAGACCGAGTCTCGCTCTGTCCCCCAGGCTGGAGTGCAATGGCATGATCTAAGCTCACTGCAACCTCTGCCTCCCAGGTTCAAATGTTTCTCCTGCCTCAGCCTCCCGAGTAGCTGGGACTACAGGCATGTGCCACCACACCTGGCTAATTTTTGCATTTTTAGTAGAGACGGGGTTTCACTATGTTGGCCAGGCTGGTCTCTAACTCCTGACCTCGTGATCTGCCTGCCTCGGCCTCCCAAAGTGCTGGGATTACAGGCATGAACCCACCATGCACGGCCTCTCTCCCTGTTAAAAATTGATACTTTTATTAAGAACCAAATCAAATATTATGTTGTTATTTCTATTCTAATAGATAATTGAGTTCCACAATTACCATCTTTCATGATGTCAAAGCTGCTGTTGGTCTAGATTCACTAAAGAAGCTTTGTTTTCTTGATAGATGATGTTCCCTTCACTATGCCGTGTCACACCATCTGCATAGTCTTCCAAAAGCTGTGCACATCAGGTGATTGGACATTTGTTGATCAGAAAGATATTTGCTTTTGATGCTGCATTGCTAAATTAAAAAGATAATCAAACTTAAAATTAATAGATATAAACTCTAGAATTTGCAACAGATCACTAGAAAAATATTGATATTTCAGGGATAATCAATTTCAAAACTTAAAGAGTTATTTCGAAATCTGCAGTACATTGTGTTACTGTGATAGAAGTAACAGATGTTAGAATATAACAATTTTATTACTACATATTTGTTATAGCTTGATTATTTTATTCTAGTATCCTTCAAACCAAATGGATCATTATTGTATTGAAGTGTTTACAGAAGTAGAATATTTAAATCTGAATCAGTTTTATCATTAATCTGGCAAATTAGTTGAATCGTAATCATTCCATTCACATGTAAGTCTTCTGAAAAGGGAGCACCATTTTGAAGAGTTTAAGCTGAATGATGTAGATTTTAAATTTTCCACTTGCTCTCTAATTCCAGGCCTTCCAAAATATTTTTAAACTCATTTTACTTGATGTGACCTAGAATTAAAAAAAAAAACGTGAAAAAACTGTTGTTCCATTTTATTATCTGATATATGGTGTAAAATAATCATCTCAACACTTGCTTTGACAGTGGTATATCATTTCTATAACCCTAAGTCAGAGAGGCCTGAGACACCAAGGGCTTCTGTTTCTGTAGTGAGCCTAGAGACTCACTTGAATTGAGTCCTCCATTCAACACCTGAGAAAGAAACATTCTTTTGGATAGAATGGCCTTCCTCACTTGCAAGTGCTTTTCATGCTGTAAATAATACAGTGTAAAGTGAAATTTACAGAAAATCATATCATAAGATCTCTCTATTGCCAAAAATGGATTGTTCTGCATACTCTTCTTGTTCCACACTGGTGGCCCTGCAGAAGGACTGGAGATCATTTTGGTGGCCAAGTTCATGAGGCCTCAGACACAGCCCCCTGGCAGTCACTTCTTATCACCCAGGCTTGAGACACTCTTAGCTCTTCCTTAGCCTTTAGTTAAGTTTCTCAAGGCACCAGCTATTCTTCTTTTGGATGCTCAGTTTTATCCGTGGAAGCCTATCAGTTTCTTTGTATGTTTCATCTTCCCAAGTCCTTCAGATTTTTTGAAGAAAGTTTGAAACAGAAAGCAGGATAAACAACTTATTTTTATTTCTCTTTTGCTTTTCCACCAGCCTAGCCCGCATTCCTAAGGGAATGAACAGCCCATCTCTGTTAATTCCCTCAGTTTCAGGCACATTTCCTGTTTGGAACATGGGTCATCAGTGAATTAATCCATAGCCCTTGGAATTGTGAAGCTTATGGACCTCCCTTCTCTTAGGAAAGCATGCTTGATTTTAGAACTCAGAGACTGTGAAAGGAGAACTGAGCATTGTTGATTGTTTGCTGTCAGGGCCAGTCTTTGACATGGGCCTGGATGTTCTGCTGATTTTTGTGGAGCACTGGACAGATTTTCACACTTCTATGGGTTTTGATGTTTTCATATATCAACTGGGCATATTAGCAGTTACCCTATACAAAGAATATTAGATAATATATCACTAGTGCTTTCTGGGATGCTATATAAATTGAAGACTTTAGGCTGAGGCAGGAGAATTGCTTGAACCCGGGAGGCAGAGGTTGCAGTGAGCCGAGATCGCGTCATTGCTCTCCAGCCTGGGCAATAAGAGCGAAACTCCATCTCAAAAAAAAAAAAAAAGACTTTAAATAATGGATTATCATTATTTAGCTTATAATAGAGTAATGTTGGTAGAACAATGAACTGATATATGTAGAATGCTTAGAATAGTGTCTGGCACATAAAAGGTGCTCAAGAGTTATCAGCTATCATTATTATCATTGTTACTATACTGAGATTTTGGAATTTTACCTTAAAAACAATGTATCACATCTGAAAATATAAAAGTATCTTTTCTATGTAAAGGTGTCTTTTGGGCACATATTCCTAATGTTTATTTTCTCATGATTGATAGGGTAAGCCAAAGTCAAAAGTACCTGTAGGGAAGGAGAAAGCTAGCCAGTGAGGGGGGAGTGAAGTAGGACCCATGGGGAAATGTGAGACTTTCCAAAGGCTGTGGAGGGAAAGGTGGCTCTCAGTGCCAGTCACTGTGAACAGCAGTAGAGGCATGCCAGTGTTCACTGGGGTCTCTGCTTCAGCTGCTGCCATCCTGCCAGGTGATCCAACGTAGGATCATAAGCAACATGGGTCGTCTTTTGTTTGTTTGTTTGAGACAGGGCCTTGCTCTGTCACCCAGGCTGGGGTGCAGTGGTGTGATCTCGGCTCACTGCAACCTCTGCCTCCCGGGTTCAAGTGATCCTCCCACCTCAGCCTCCCAAGTAGCTGGGACTACAGGCATGCATCACCATGCCCAGCTAAGTTTTGTATTTTTAGGAGAGTCAGGGTCTCTCTATGATGCCCAGGCTAGTCTCAAACTCCTGGGCTCAAGTGATCTGCTCACCTCAGCCTCCCAAAGTGCTGGGATTATAGGCGTGAGCCACCCTGCCTGGCCTGGGTCATCATTTCTAACTAGCAATGACTATAAACAATTTTTAAGAAATTATTGTTGTAGACGATGTATAACTGTGAAGTATTATATAGAAAATGCTTACATTAGGGAAAACGTGAAAAGGATAAAACAAAGAGGCCCCAAAATATGGTGGCTTATAGAAGTTTACTTCTCTCTTTCACAGTCCACAGATGGGTGGTCCAAGATTCTCTAGAGGATTTGCTGTCTTCAGTGTGTGTCTTCCCTCTCTAGGTCTAAGATGGCTCTTCTTTGTCCTGCCGTCATGTTAGCATCCCAGGCTGCAGAAGCAGAAAAGACAATGGAAAGACATGGCATGCATTTCTTCTACTGGCCTGACCCAAAAGTAGCAGATCTCTTCTAGTCATATTAAATCCAAGCTTTTGGCTTTGCCCAAACTTTGTTATTTGGCCATATGAGCAATTAATCTCCAGCTTGGTGGTCAGAGGTATAGTTAAAATTTCGGAATTTTATTACTGAAGCAAGAAGAGAGAAGGGATATCAGGGCAACCCTGATGTGACACAACTTCACATTGGATAAGGAAAATGAAAAGAACATTGTGTTTCTTTTGTCTCGTGATAGTGATTAATATCTAGCTATTCTTTATTCTCAGGCTCACTTTAATATTTGAGAAATCAGAGTTATGCTCTACAAATAATATATAATGTTGATATCGTAAGGTTTCTATTTTTCTGGATTTTGTTTTCTCCTTGAAAGGCTGTTACCGAGTTGATGGTGTGGTTTACTATCAGTTGCATCTTAGAAATAAAATATTTGGGCCAGGTGCAGTGACTCGTGCTTATAATCCCAGCATTTTGAGAGTCCGAGGCTGACAGATTGCTTGAGCTCAGGAGTTCGAAACCAGACTGGGCAACATAGCAAGACCCAGTCTCTGCAAAAAATACCAAAAAAAAAAAAAAATTAGCTGGGCATGGTTGTATGCTCCTGTAGTCCCCCCTACTCCGGAGGCTGAGGTGAAAGAATCACTTGAGCCCAGGAGGCAGAGGTTGCAGTCAACTGAGATCTCAACATTGCACTCCAGCCTGGGTGACAGAGACAGACCCTATCTCAAAAAAAAAGGAAAGAAAGAAATAAGATATTTGGACCATGGCTCCAAAACAAGAAGACTGTTTTTGGCAATGCTTTAATATAGATATTTATCTTATGTCCCTGTATCTACCTCAGAAGTTCCATTTGTTTGTAATTGGAGCTAATTGGGAGGAAAAATACCAATTAGAGCCAGATCTTTTGGCCATCTGGCTAACTACGAACCCACTAACTGACCAGTTAATCTCTGCCGTCTCCAGGTGATAGATATCCCTGCCTTGTAGATATCAATGCTGCAATTACTCAGATTCAGTTTATGTTCCAAATTGCCTAATTTCACATCTAGACTGTGCTTTTCTTGTGCTTTCATTTTCGAACAGGTTTGCTTGGTATTTAGTAGTCCCTTTTATTTGAAACTGTGTCTATGATATGCCCTGATACATAATTGATGTTACTAATAATTCTATTTGATTTTACTACATTAGGCAACTACATACATAGTACATATGCTTCATGTATATGCTTATTATATATTTCATTCAATGTCTTTGCATACATAACATCTATTCAATAACATCAGGGCATTTCTTTGCTAAGGTGTGTGAATATAAAGTGATATTTAAGCAACACTTATATTTTCAAAGTAAAAATAGTCTCTTTGACTTAGTTATTTCATAAAATGAGCACTGATTCTACAGATGTTCAATTATACATTTGAAAAAAATGGCTAAGCATGGACAAAATGAATGCTTCCCACGGATGTTAATAATTTTAAGATACAAATCTTTCAAAGAATATTTGACTGAAACCCAAAATATCTAAGAGGATTTAATTTATTTTTTGATTTGTTCCCTAAAGGGCCAGGCTTCTTGGCATTGCTGTACTTTATGGCACTCTTACTAGGTTATTATCACTCAAGGCCCATTGTTTTCATTAAAGTTCACCTTTGATGTAATATATTCTTTGGGTTTTGACAAATGTATAATGACACGTACCCACCGTTATAGTATCATACTGAGTAGTGTCACTGCTCTAAAACCCCACATTGTTCCACCTATTTACCCCTCCCTTCTCTCTAGCCCCAGACAACCACTGCTCTTTTTACTCTCTCCATAGTTTCGCCTTTTCCGGAATGTCATATAATTGGAATCATACCCTTTTCAGGTTAGCTTCTTCCTCTTAGTAATATCATTTAAGGTTTTTCTATGCCTTTTTCTAGCCTTAGAACTCATTTCTTTTAGTGCTGAATAATATTCCATTGTCTGAATGTATCACAGCTTATCACTATAGTAGAATTCTCATTTTGAAGACATTTATGATTAAATATTATTAGAATGTATTCTTTGTTAAGTGGTGATGTTTACAAAGGGGGTAAATACTGTAAAACAAGAAAAAGTTCCTGAAATTGAATCTGTGACTGAAATTAGAATAAATGAATCCATTTGTTCCTTCATTTATGATGACTGGACCATAGCTCCTTGACTTTCATCTAGATCTTAAGCTTTGCCAACCACTGCCTCTTCCCCAATTTTTAAAAAACTTTTTATTGTGGTATAACATAAATACCATAAAGCGCAATGATCTTAAGTGCACAGTGAGCCTTTACAAATGTGCACTTGGATGTGACTATCACCTGATCAAGAAATAGAGCATTTCTAGAATCTCATGTGATTGTCTCATGTTCCTTCCAGTTCACACATCCAAGAGACCTCTATTCTGAATTAGAAAATTTAGTCACTGTTAATTTTGCTTGTTCTCGAATTTCATGTAAATGGATTCATACAGTATGTACTCTTTTGAATTTATTTTGCCCAAGAGAATGCCCATGAGCGTCATCAATGTTGTTGCATATTTCAATAATCTGTTTTTATTTTATTGCTGTGAAGTGTTGTTTTATAAATGTATCACAGTTCACCCATTCTCCTGTTAAATATTAGGTTAATTTCCAGATTTCAACTATTATGAGTAAAGCTTCTGAGAACATTCTGTACATATCTTTTGGCAGACATAATACACTCATTTCTCTTGAATATTCCTGAGTGGAATTGCTGGGTCACAGAGTGGGCATATATTTGGCTTTAATAAAATTGCCCATCATGTATAAAAGTTGCTACTATTCTATTAAATAGATTTTGGATAGGAAGTAGTAAAGACCCTTAAAGAAATGACCTAATGTAATTAACATCCCTCTTGAAAAGGAGAAATATTTGGGATTTGTTGCGGGTTGTTTTTTTCCCGTGGGTAGTGAACATAAAGCTTATTCAAGAGAATGAGGTAATTTGGAATATAAAGGTTTTATTTACGTTAGATATATGATGGCAGATTAAATAATTGGGCCACATATTCTATTAGAATACACTTTGGTACAGATTAGTTAAATTGATAATAAAGGGCACAAATTGTATATAAGGAGGGCATTGTTCTGAAAATCTGAAGACCTTGGTTCTAACTCTGATTTTAGCACTATATAACCATGTGAACTTAGGCAAATTATATAACCCCTTTAGATCTTTTTCTTTGGAAGTAGAAGTGATGAGAGAAGAGTTTGGTCTATATTATCTCCTATGTTCCTTCCAGTTTCCTCATTCTATGATTTTTAAAAAATAATTTATATAGGCTGGGTGTCATGCTTCATGCCTGTCCTGTAATCCCAGCAATTTGGGAGGCCAAGGTGGGCAGATCCCTTGAGCACAGGAGTTTGAGACCAGCCTGAGCAACCCAGCAAAATCCCATCTCTACAAAAAATACAAAGATTAGCTGGACGTGGTGATGCACATGTGTAGGCCCAGCTATTCTGAAGACTGAGGCAGGAGGATCACTTGAGCCCAGGAGGCGGAGGCTGCAGTGAGCCGGAATTGCTCCACTGCACTCCAGCCTGAGCAACAGAGTGAGACTCTGTCTCAAAATATTAATGATAATAATAATAATCATTATTTATGTAAAGTTAATGTTTTGTTACTATCTAATTAATGAATTAATCTAATTTATTAAATTTCACCGAGTTAAGAGAAAATAAACAATTGTACACTCAAAGTCATAGGACTGAATCTAAAATTTGATACTACTCAAATTTTGATATAGGGAGTACTAAACTAAAATTGTATGCTTTTTAAAATGAAATATTAAAAACTTTGCCGGCAACTTCTTTGGTTTTGTAATATATCACAGATGTGCCTTCCCAGCTACTATGTAGTCAGAATCCTAAAGGACATTCCACATAAAATGTTGCAGAGGTTCCGCTTTGGAGGGTTTTGTAAAGTCAGCTTGAAACTGATTCAACCAATGAGTAGCTCTTCAGATCCTACACTGATTCAGAGCTTCACATGTGGTGAGTGTTTTTCTTAAAGTTATTAGTAAGTGCCACAGTGTAGGCAAAAGGGCAATCAGCTGTTTCTGTTATGATTAAAGGTAGACGTTTCCTTTCACAGTCTTGCCATTTCAAAATTTGTTTTATTACATCCAGATGAGACTGAAGGAGGCTATTTGATATTTCTGCTTACTGCAGAAATATATAATTATGTCTAATAACGCAAAATACTATGTGAAAAATATAAACAGGAAACAGATGTTAGGTGAGACATACAGATGCTGTAAAGTTGAGCTGTATTTGAGATGCTATAAATGAGCTATATTTGAGACTAACGGATTTTCATACTCTCTTTGGACTACAAGCTAATAATTTTATTACTGAGTGATGAAATACAGTATATTTTCTTTGAAGTGGCCTGTAGGAATTTTTCATGTTGCAAATTTTAATTTTCAGTGAAAAATTAAAATGAAATTAATCATCATCCTGTAAATGGTAACAAGAATGGTAAAATGACTATAAAATGGCTAGTGAATGTGGAATTGCTTTGTTGTTGTTGTTGAGAATATAGAGTTTTTGTTTGTTGGGGCACTAGCATAGTATTAGTACACTATCTTCCACTCTTCCACTGATTTGGCTCATTATGTGACCTCCTTGCATCTTATTTATCTTAAAAAGGATTTTAATTTTAGGCTCCTATAATTTAGTCATATTCATAATTAGTCTTTCATAATTGCAAATGATGAAAAATTATTTTTGGTTAACTGATCATTAAAAAATTCTCCTGTATAAAAAGTAAGAATGTAATCTTCAAGTTTAAAATGCAGAAATGTAAGTATAAACAATCTAGAGTTGAGGTTTCCCTAGCGGCATATACCAGGTCATTGAAAAAGTCAAAATGAAAAATTGTGTGTCTGTGTATATTGAATCTGTGGCTTGTTTCACTTGAGCACATTGACTCTTGGTAAAATTAGCTGTTATTCAACTCAATTCAACAAAAAGTTATCAAACATTTTTTATATATGAGGTGGGAGGGAGATTATTAAGGAAGGATGCTAAACAACTAATAATGTACAATGTGTTAATTGCGTGATAGAGACACAAAACACTCTAAATGAGAACAGGAAATAAATAATTAATACTTTGGGTACATTGGGAAACAGGAGGAAGTGATAATTGAAGCATGGATAGGATTTTAGTAGACAGGGTTGGCTTAGAGATGAGCAATTGCATTCTAGGGTGAGGATAACATTTTAATAAGGGTAAAAAGCCAGGAGCATGTTCTGGGAAAAGCAGTAGGTCTGCTTTTGATAGGAACATGTTTCCTAGGGGTTCGAGGGTGAGAAGGGGCATTGTGACCCGAAGCCACTGACAGGAGATAAGAATGGAAAGAGTCTAAGTCTGGGAGCAGAGTGTGGCCAACGAAGTCCAGACTGCGTTTCGTACTGAGTGGTATTGACACTTTTGTTTGCTGTTACCTCAAAATAATTTTTTAAATGATTTATATTGATATTAAAATTTTTTCATAGTATCTTTTTTTTTTTTTTTGAGACAGCATCTCATTTCGTCACCCATGCTGGGGTGCAGTGGCATAATCCCAGCTCACTGCAGCCTCTGCCTCCTGGGTTCAAGCAATTCTCCCACCTCAGCCTCCTAAGTAGCAGGGATTACAGGCATGCACCACCACACCTGGCTAATTTTTGTATTTTTAGTAGAGATGGGGTTTCATCATGTTGGCCAGGCTGATCTCAAACTCCTGACCTCAGGTGATCCACCCTCCTGAGCCTCCAAAGTGCTGGGATTACAGGCATGAGCCACCACATCTGGCCAATTCAATATATTTTTAAGCTTGAAAGTCTTCTATTGATCATTGTATCATCCTTCTCTGTATCAAAATATATGTATAAAATAAAATACAAACGTTATTCTGATTAGAAGCCTCCAAAGATATATATATATATTTTTTTAATTAATTAATTTATTCATTTATTTTATTTATTTATTTTTTTGAGACGGAGTCTCCTTCTGTCGCCCAGGCTGGAGTGCAGTGGCGCGATCTCGGCTCACTGCAAGCTCCGCCTCCCGGGTTCACGCTATTCTCCTGCCTCAGCCTCCCGAGTACCTGAGATTACAGGTGCCCGCCACCATGCCCGGCAAATTTTTTGTATTTTTAGTAGAGACAGGGTTTCACCATGTTAGCCAGGATGGTCTCAATCTCCTGACCTCGTGATCCGCCCGCCTTCGCCTCCCAAAGTGCTGGCATTACAGGCGTGAGCCACCATCCTCCAAATATTTTTAAGAGAAACATTTCCTTTGGATTGTTATTAAATTATTACTAGTATACATTTCACCAAAACAGCATAAATATTAAAATTGTTTGAAATGCAGTCTTTAACGGCATGGATGTTGGGGGTGAATAGGCATGAGAACTCTTTATGTTGCTTAAAAAAGGCAACTTCAGATGTTCTGTGTTTGGTGACCTGATGCCATTCAGTAAAGGGGAGAGGGAGGTATGAGAGGATACACAGCATCAAGCCTTCACCACAGACAATCCAGGTTTAAGAAAAACTACAAAAGAAGTTGAAGACCTGGAAATGGACCTAATTAGAAATACTCTTACCGCCACTTTGTTCCCTCCAGGTCTACCTACCCTTCGCCCATTTGAAGACTCAGACTTACGTTATGGTTTGTAAGAAAAAATTGTGAGACCTGGATAGTGCAAAGTTACGCTCAAGAGATGGACTTAGCAAAATAAGAGACTTCTGAGGGTTGGGCAGCACCAGAAATACATATTATTTGATGGGGTGTAGTGGATGAGGGCAAGAAATTCAGAGGTTTTGAAACTGGGTAACTGAGCAGGAGGAGGCTGTCATGCTCTGACAAGGAAATATTGCGTTCATTTTTGAACTTCTTTTATATAATCAGTGATTATGAGAAATCAAGTTTATTTAGGAGAAAATAAAATCAAACATCCAGATGGGAGTTTTCCATTTGTTTTTAGTTTTAATGAGTCGTTTTGAATGTGTAATCATTGAACTTGTAAGGGATTGAATTTCCCTTTCTTCATTTCACTCAGCCGACGACGTTTTAAAATGTTAATTTTACTCAGAGTAGCTTCATACTTGGTATATGTTATTTCATCTGGAATGCATTCTTGCACTTTCTGACACTAAGTCTTAGATACGCCTTGCAAAATAATTCCCAGTTTTTTCTCTGATGAATTGTGCCCATTAGTGAATTCTGTGGAGAGATGATCCTATGAGGATAGGGCAATAGCAATCATCTAAACATTATATAGAAATTTTTGATGAGGCCGGGCACAGTGGCTCACGCCTGTAATCCCAGCACTTTGGGAGGCCAAGACAGGTGGATCACGAGGTCAGGAGTTCGAGACCAGCTTGGCCAACATGGTGAAACCCCATCTCTACTGAAAATACAAAAAATTAGCTGGGCGTGGTGGCGGGTGCCTATAATCCCAGCTACTTAGGAGGCTGAGGCAGGAGAATTGCTTGAACCTGGGAGGCAGAGGTTGCAGTGAGCCAAGATCGCGCCCCTGCCTGGGCAACACTGCGAGTCTGTCTCAAAAACAGAAAATAAAATTGTTGATGGTCCCCATCACTCTCCTTCCTAGTTCACTTCAGCATATTACACATTTTGTTAGACTCATCTTTGAAACATCTTTTTCCCTAGCTGTCTTCTATATTTGCAGTCTCTAAGTTTGAAACATTAAAAAGTCAGAGTACTTGATGTAGAAATCACTTTTTCTCACCTAAGATAGAAGGAAATTCTTATTTATTTATTTATGAGACAGAGTGTGTCTCTCTTGCCTAGGCTGGAGTACAGTGGTGCAATCTTGGCTCATTGCAACCTCCACCACCTGGGCTCAAGCAATCCCACCACCTCAGCCTCCTGGATCCCTGAGATTACAGGGGTGCACCACCATACCTGGCTTATCTTAGTATTATTTATGGAGACGGAATTTCACCATGTTGCCCAGGCTGGTCTCAAACTCCTGGGTTCAAGCAGTCTGCCTGCCTCAGCCTCCCAAAGTGCTGGGATTATAGACATGAGCCACTGTGCCTGTTCTGAAGGAAATGCTTAGCATATAAATAAATAAAGTGTACTGGATTTCCTTAATCATTGTTATTTGGGCTTATGCTTACCTAGTTCTTTAGCTAGGTTAACATAAGGTATTAATAATGTAATTTACAACACATTTGCTCATTGGAAAGATCTGATCATTGGAAACACAAAGAGAGCACTGCAAAGCCTGCTCTTAAAAAAAAAACATCAACTTTAAAAATAAAAGACAAAAAAACCCAAAAGAACAAAATACAAAAAAAGAAAAAAAAATCAACTGTAATCTTACAAAAATTACAAAATTGAACATTTCAAAATGCTTCTGTATCAAATGATTTCTTCTGTTAACATTGGGCAAAACCTTGCAAAAAAGGGTAAGTTGGTTTTTTTTATTTGTAGAGACCACAGACTGCCAGAAAGGGGAATTTAAAATCACAATTTCCCCCTCTAATATAAATAAATCTATATTTTTAATGCATAAAATTGTGACTTCTATTTAATTTTAAAAAACAACATTTTTTAGAAAGCTCGTCTTAAAAGTAAATTTGGCTTCCCAAATGGAACTTTTTCCTCATCTCTCTTTACATGCTAAAGGAGCTGTCTGATCCTATAGCTTTGGAGCTCATGTGTTTAAAAAAGCAGATTAAAATCTCAAGGTATTCTGACAAGGTGTCCTTAGACAAGCTGGCTTACCATGTAGTAACTAGAAATGCTTTTATTTATGTTCCAATTAAAGAACTGACATGTGAAAACAATTTTACCAAGTGAAAACAATTTAAGTAGAACAGGAATGGAATATGTCCCTTGTTGCCTTATAAAAAGTATATGTCTCTTTATCAGTTTGTACTTAAAATCCATATTGATCAGTAGCAAAAGACTGCAAAGATCCCATTAATTTATTATTTAATTTTAAGTAATGTAATAAGAGCTATTTAACTTAGTTTAAGCACATGAGACTTTTTTTAAAAACCCACCCGTTTCTGACATAACCAAACTGAGGAAAATTTTGCAAATTATAAAAATTAAAAATTACCTTTGACATATATAATGTTACATGTATTTTATATATCAGAAACTATATAATATAGGCCTGGTGCAGTGGCTCATGCCTGTGGTCCCAGCACTTTGGGAGGCCGAGGTGGGCAGATGACCTGAGGTCAGGAGTCAGAGACCAGCCTGGCCAACATGGTGAAACCCTGTCTCTACTAAAAATACAAAAATTAGCCAGGCATAGTGGCGCACATCTATAATCCCAGCTACTCGGGAGGCTGAGGCAGGAGAATCGCTTGAACCTGAGGGGCCGAGGTTGCAGTGAGCTGAGATCATGCCACTGCACTCCAGCCTGGGCAACAGAGCGAGATGCCATCTCAAAAATAACCCAAAAAGCTACATAATATATATCAAAGACTATGTATAATATACATAATACCTATATATTTTATGCCTTGTTTTAGAAAGACTACTTTCTACTCTTTTCTTCTTCTCCCACTCCCAGAAATGATTTATTGTTAGTTAACACCTTTATGCAAATTAGTTTGTGCTATTCCTTGAGAATTAGTGTATGTATAGAGATGATTACAGGTAGATCAATCCATAGGAATGATGCTCTTGTGAGAGACATTTGATTGAGCAATGTCGAGGGCACTGGGTTTATATTCCATTGCCACCATTGTGCTGTGGTCATGGCATTTAATTTCTCTAAATCTAAGATCGAGTGAAGTTAAAACTACTACGTTTTTTTCTAAAGTTTAAATGAGACAATGAATGTGACTCAGCACATTGTCTAGCACATACAGATGCAAACTGCTATCATTATTGTTGCTATTTATGCTATTACTACTGAAGCAGGTATTTCCCTGATCCCTTTGCAGGCAGGAACTAGAGTGCACAGGCACTAGAACTAGCCAGCCACTTCAGTGTCAGCAGGGGCAGACTACTTGCTTGGTCCTGCTGTGTTCCACAGCTCATGGGTGGGGGAGTGCAGGTGAGCGGGTGCAGGAGCTGGGGCAAGTGCTTTTGGGTGCTGGCAGGCAAAAATCTCCATGGAGGCCCTGCAGCAGTTTCTAGGGAGGTGCCCGAGACCCCTGAAGCCCCAGAAGGAATGTTACAGTGCCATTTTAGCTTTGCCATTCGTGGACTGCTTAAGTGTTAACAGCTAAGTGGAGGGTGCACACACACTCATGGCACCCAAGTTCTTGTCTGGCTTCCAGGAGGAATGAGGTTGCATGATCAAATTAGAGATGGTAAATGCAGAGGATTTTATTACTGATGAAGGTGGCTCCCAGCAGGAAGGGGAGCTGAAAAGGGGACGGATTGGGAAGGTAATCTTCTCCTCTCCGAAGCTATGCCTTCAAGCTGTCCCTCTGAAGTCAAGCTGCTTCTCTCTGATGTCCAATTATAATCTCCAGTGTCCAGCTGCTTCTCCTGTCTCTTCTGGCTGAGCCTGGGATTTTTATGGGCACAGGAATGGGGGGTGGGGAAGGCTATGGGTGGTTTTGGAAAGGACAACATTTGAGCAGGAAAACAGGGATGTAAGTTCTCATTTTGGGCTGCAGTTCCAGGCTTGAGGATAGAGCCCTCACCAGAGACCTGCCCTTTTCTACCCAGAATTTCCCTGCCTCCCATCCCTATCACTACTACTGTATCACTGATAGTGCTGTAATTTGGAATGGGCGGGGGAGCCTTTTTTGTTCCTCTATAATCATTCCAATTAAATGACTTCTTATGGCCCATTTTTCAAATACTTTTTTTTAGGTTGACGACTTGTAATTGTACATATTTATAGGGTACAGTTTGACATTTCCGCTCATATATATGTTGCATAATGACCAAACAGTGTATTTAGCTTGAACATCACCTTATGTGTTCATCATTGCTTTGGGTGTGGACATTCAAAAGCCTCTCTTCTAGCTATTTTGTAATTATGTTCCATGGTTTTTTTGTTTGTTTGGTTTTGGTTTTTTTGAGATGGAGTTTCACTCTTGTTGCCCAGGCTGGAGTGCAGTGGTGCGATCTCGGCTCACTGCAACCTCTGCCTCCCAGATTCAAGCGATTCCCCTGCCTCAGCCTCCCAAGTAGCTGGGATTATAGGCACCCACCACCACGCCCAGCTAATTTTTTGTATTTTTAGTAGAGATGGGGTTTCACAATGTTGGCCAGGCTGGTCTTGAACTCCTGACCTCAGGTGATCCGCCCACCTCTGCCTCCCAAAGTGCTGGGATTATAGGTGTGGGCCACTGCACCCGGCCCTGTTCCATGTTCTTAAGATCTACAGTCTTAAAATAACTTTAAAGCTAGGCATGGTGGCTCACACCTGTAATCTCAGCATTTTGAGAGGCTAAGGCGGGAGGATCCCTTGAACTCAGGAGTTCACTTGAACCTAGGAGGTGGACTCTGCAGTGAGCTGTGATCATGCCACTGCATTCCAACCTGGTTGATGGAGTGAGACCCTGCCTCAAAAAAAAAAAAAACTTTTAAGACTTCCTTTTCTGTACAATACACGTAAGAGGTGGGGGAGGATTGCCTATTCCTCTTTTCTTCTTTTACCTTCTTTCTCATTTTTATAAGCTTTTCAAATAAAGAAATTTTTTCTTTTTGTATCTATTTATTTTTTGTATTCTCTCATCATAGCTCCGGGGACAACATTGTTCTAATGGTAATAACTTGTTCAGGAATGAGTCTAAGATGTTTTGCTGATTCTTATCTCTGATTCTCCTTTGTTTGTTGTTTTCATATTCAGATTTCTCTCTCCTGTTATGCTAATGTGGAAGTATTATGATTCCCTTGAGTCTAAGTGCTTGGGTGATTTGGACCCTGCTTAAAAGAAAGGATTTTTCCCTTCGTTTTTGAGGAAATTGGACTCAGACCTAATGATCTATTGTCAAGAAATACTGTTAGCTTTATATGTTAGTCTTTGAAAATCATTTCATTTTTCTCAAACTCACTAGAT
Source organism: Pongo pygmaeus (assembly GCF_028885625.2). Taxonomy (NCBI): domain Eukaryota; kingdom Metazoa; phylum Chordata; class Mammalia; order Primates; family Hominidae; genus Pongo; species Pongo pygmaeus. The sequence goes on from NC_072378.2 coordinate 21,017,766, forward strand.
AGTATCACATATAATTTTATGATTTAGTTGTTTCAAGATGATAGCAAGAGTAATGAATCTTTCTTTTAATAATGGTTGTTTTCAGCAATGGTTAGTTTTTTATTCTATTTTTCTCAGTTTTTCAAAATTTAAAGAAACATGCATTGCTTTTAATAGAGAAAAATGTATATTTTTAAAGAACAATGGAGATATTTTTTCATTACTCTATGTGCACCACTTATTTTATGCATCTTTTTTCTAAGGGAATGGGACAGGTTCAGCCTTATAAAATACTATAAGCCCAACCCTCAAATGTACAATTCTCTCTTTAGAAGGACTTTAACAAAATGTGTAGTAATTGGTATATTTAATAAAAAAAAAAGTAAATAGAGAATCATTAAGTGATCTCCAAGTATGCTTATTTTTCTAAATATACTTCTAAAGATATATAAGTGGTATTATTAGACTTAGAAAAGCCAGAAGAACTGATATGGCAGGTCACTAGATTACTTTATAAAATATGCAGCCTTGTATTTTAAGACAGTAGGTATATTATGTGTGTCAAAATCAGATCAAGTTAGAATTTTGAGAGTTTACTATGCATGCAAAAGAAAAGTTTATGAACCAGAAAGACCTCAAACTGAAAAATGGCACGAAGTCTCAATTTTACAGCCGTTATGACGGCACAGTTCATAGATTGTAAAATAGGAAGTATTTTGACCTTTCCCATGATTGGCTGTCCTATATTCTTCTTTAAGGCAAACAAAGATGTATAAGCTGATTTGTCTGTAGTTGATTGGTTTAACTTCACTGACTCAAAAGGACAAAAAGTTTATGTTTGTGTTTGGGGTTACTGTTCTGAGGAAATCAAGATGCCTTAAGTTTCGGTTACCTATGTACAGTGGCCTTGTGTATCTAAACTGTGTCCACCATTTTTATTTATTAAACATATGTTATCTTTGCAGTTTGTCTGGAAACTTTTTTTTTTTTCTTTTTTTTGGAGACAGAGACTGTGTCACCCAGGCTGGAGTGCAGTGGCACAATCTCAGCTCACTGCAACCTCTGCCTCCTGGATTCAAGTGATTGTCCTCAGCCTCCTGGGTAACTGGGACTATAGGTGTGCACCACTACACCCATCTAATTTTTGTATTTTTAGTAAAGACGGGGTTTTACCAAGTTAGCCAGGCTGGTCTTGAATTCCTGACCTCAAGTGATCTGCCCACCTCAGCCTCCCAAAGTGCTGGGGTATATAAGCGTGAGACACGGTGCCTGGCTAGGAAACATTTTTATCTTTAAAAATTGAACTCTACTTGGGGTAAAACCTTTTGTTCTTGCAGCAGTTAACTTCTTCTTCCCGTCATAATTGATAGACACTTCCATCCTAATATTTATTGAAAAATAGTTAAGAAAAAGGACGCTGTGCTATGACAAGATTAGGTTCTAAATCCAGTTATTCCACTTACTGCTCTTGACTGTAGACACATCATTTTATTTTATTTTTTTGGGACAGGGTCTTACTCTGTTGCCCAGGTTGGAGTGTAGTGGCACAATCACGACTCACTGCAGCCTTGACTTCCTGGGTTCATGTGATCCTTCTACCTCAGCCTCCCAAGTAGCTAGAACTCCAGGCACACACTACCATCCGCAGCTTTTTTTTTTTTTTTTTTTTTACCTGTAGACATGGGGGTCCCACTAGTTGCCCAGGCTTAACTTGAACTCCTGCATTCAAGCTATCCTCCCACCCTGGGATTACAGGTGTGAGTCACTGCATCCAGCCAGACATATCATTTTAAACACCTCTCAACTTTGGTGTTTTTATCCGTAACATGAGAATGTGTCAGTGGATTAATCAAAGTCCTTCAAAGAAACATAATTGTGTGTGTGTGTGTCTGTGTGTGTGTAGTGAGGGAGAATTCACCCTTGCTCTGCCATTTTAATTTGAGCCCTCAAAGGATTGGATGCTACCCACCCATTGATGAGGATGGATCTTCTTTTACTCTGTCTACTGATTGAAATGCAAATCTGTTGTGGAAATACCCTCACAGACACCCAGAAATAATGTTTTACCAGCTATCTGCGCATTCAGTAGCCCTGTCAACACGTAACATTAACAATCATAGTAAGGATAAACTAAGTTATGTTGTATAGTAAAATCGCCTGCAAAATCTCAGTGGCTTATAGCAACAAAAATTTATTTCTTGTTCATGTTACACACCCATCATGTACTGGCTGAAGCTCCATTCTAGTTTTCTCCACTTCAGAACTTAGACCGTGGAATTAGGGGGGAAAAGAGACTGAGGGAATCACTGGTTTTTTGTTTCTATTTTTATTTATTTATTTATTTATTTTGAGACTGAGTATCACTCTGTCACCAGGCTGGAGTGCAGTGGTTTCAACTCACTGAAACCTCCGCCTCCCAGATTCAAGCAGTTCTCCTGCCTCAGCCTCCCAAGTAGCTAGGATTATAGGCACACACCACCACTCCCAGTTAGTTTTTTTTTTTTTTTTTGTATTTTTAGTAGGGATGGGGTTTCACCATGTTGGCCAGATGGTCTTGATCTCCTTACCTCGTGATCCACCTACCTCGGCCTCCCAAAGTGCTGGGATTACAGGTGTGACCCACCATGCCTGGTCAAGAACCACTGGTTTTAAGCCTTTTATCCTGAAGTAGCACGTGTCATTTCTGCCCACATTTCATTGGCCATCCCAAGTCATACTGCTACTCCTGCATATAGTCAGGGGTTATACTACTCCCACAGAGACAGAAGCCAGAATACTTACTGACAAACAGTAATACAGTTTACCGCAGAAACAGTAAAAAAAAATACCTATGTCATAGCATCAGGAGTCAAATGAGATGCACTCAAACTGTTCAGCAGACTGCCTAACACTGAGTAAGTGCTTCATTGACAAACAAGGCAATTAGATGCTTACACGTTTATAGAATGCAGAGGAGATTATTGTCTACTTTGCATCCCCAATCCCAGAAAGATAGTTTGATGTTTAGTAAGTATTTGCTTAGCTACATCATTTACATACCAAGGAAGTCATAACTAAAGCAGTTAAATCACTAGGCCATTTTTCTGTGTACTGCCTAAACCATGGAACTAAAGTTACCTAAGGTAAGCCTCAATTTGGATAATCAGGTCATAGATAAATGACTTAAATATTTTAAGATAAATCTTTAACATCTGCCTTTCCATTGGATTCCTCAATTATGTATATCATATTTAAGAGAAGCCAATAAAACTCTCTGAGCTGAAGGTACAGCCTGAACTGCCCTTTCCCCATTAAATTGATCAGCTATTGATTCATTCTGTTAGTGTAGTAGTTTTTTCTTAAATGGAACAAAGGCAATTGTGTGTGGATTTTAAGGCTTTTTATAGCGTATACCTGTTCATATAATGTTTGTTTGAATCACCAAAGATTTTACTGTTAGTTTTAGTTTTTCTCTTTGTTATTTTATTTCAAAACCAATACAGCAAAATTGAGTTTTTCATATGTGTTCCGTTCTATGAATTTTAAAATATGTATATATAGATCTATGTAACCACCACCATCATCATGAGACAAAAACTATGTTTTGATTTCTTGTCCTTAACAGAGCAGAATAATAATTCAAAAATAAAATAGGCTAGGCGTGGTGGCTCACATCTGTAATCCTAGCACTTTGGGAGGCTGAGGCAGGCAGATCACCTGAGGTCAGAAATTCGAGACCAGCCTGGCCAACATGGTAAAACCCTGTCTCTACTAAAAATACAAAAATTAGCTGGGCGTGGTGGCATGTGCATGTAGTCCCAGCTACTTGGGAGGCTGAGGCAGGAGAATATCTTGAACCCAGAAGGTGGAGGTTGCAGTGAGCCAAGATCGCAACACTGCACTCCAGCCTGGGCAAGAGAGCAAGACTCTGTCTCAAAAATAAAAAATAATGAAAAAAATAAAATACTGATAATATTAGTTGAAAATAAATGTGTTTGTGTGTGTAATTATAACTGTTAGCATTTTATCCTTGGTTTCCAGATGTGTATTTCTATCTTCATAATGTAAAGGCTGATGATTGACTGTGACACTAAGATGAAGTGGTAATGGTAAGGGAACACTGAAGTCCTTTTACATTTCTGTGAACGCTAATTACAACAGATGTTTTGTCTCAACCTGTTTTAGCACAAATACTGAAAATGTTAACTCTTTGCAGTTTAGAAGAGAATTTCTTGTTATAATTAAGTTATAGATCAAATGTAAATTAGAATCTGTTCACAATATCTAATCCTTGTAATTTGGGTCATAAGAATTGGAAATTTTCCTTTCTTGTGCTCCCTCATTCACTTTCTGATGCTATTAATGAAAATTTATTACTGATTGCTAGAGTAAATGCAGGTACTGATAATTTACTTAGTAGCTGTTACAGTGCCGTTAATGAAGTAATGGATGAAATATGTTTCTGGTCTTATTCTATCTTATATGACTTGGTAAGTGTTGAAGGTGAATCCAGAAATAGGATTTCCTAGAACACTGGCATTGGTCTTTTGAACATTGTCTAGAAGTCTTTGTAGGACTTATGCCAAAATAACTATAATGATTTATTGGGACATTCAGTCATTTATACATTCAACTACAATGTAAGTATTTGGGGCCAGGAATTGAGCAAGGGAATAGGGAAATGACCGTAAACAAGATATACCTGTGGGATATGAGGATGTATGGTTTAACTACAGGACAGGGAAGTAAGTGCTAATACAAATCTATACATTGTGCTTTGGCATTGAGAGTAGAGCTATCAACTGTCTGGAAAAAGATATAAAAAACATAATATCGCTACAGCACGGATGAAAGCATTATGCTAAGTGAAATAAGCCAGATACAAAAGAACAAATATTATATGATTTCAATTGCAGTAGTTAAATTCATGGAGACAGTAGAACTGTGGTTATGAGAGGCTTGAGGAGCAGTTATGGGAGAGTTGTTTAATGGGTACAGAGTTTCAGTCTGGGAAGATCAAAAGGTTCTGGAGATGGACAGTGGGTGATGGTTTGTCCAGCATTGACTGGACTTAATGTCACTGAACCGTATACCTAAAAATGGTTCAAAATCAACCAGTCTTGCCTGGGCACGGTGGCTAATGCCTGTAATCCCAGCACTTTGGGTGGCAGACGTGGGTGGGTCATTTGAGGTCACGAGTTTGAGACCAGCCTGGCCAACACGGTGAAACCCCATCTCTACTAAAATACAAAAATTAGCCAGGCTTGGTGGCGGGTGCCTGTAGTCCCAGCTACTCGAGAGGCTGAGGCAGGAGAATCACTTGAACCTGGGAGGCAGAGGTTGCAGTGAGTGGAGATTGTGCCACTGCACTCCAGCCTGGGTGACAGAGTGATACTCCCTCTCAAAAAAAAAAAACTTCAACCAGGCTCAGTGTCATGCATCTGTCATCCCAGCTACTTGGGAAGCTGAGGTGCATACGTGGCTCCAGTTCAGGGGTTTGAGTCTAGCCTGGGCAACATAGCGAGACCCTGTCTCTTTAAAAAAAAAAAAAAAAAGTTTAAAATGGTAAATTGTATGTCTGTTTTACCACAACAAAACAATAAAAGTAGGAATTTTAAAAATATAATATCATTATCATTAATAGTCACATTCTGCTCATTTTAAGAGATTCTTAATTTTTTTAAGGAATTTTTATACTTTTCCCCCATCTTTTTTTTTTTTTTTAGATACTCTATCACCCAGGCTGGAATGCAGTAGCGCAATCTTGGCTCACTGCAACCTCCAACTCTTGGGCTCAAGCGATTCTCATGCCTCAGCCTCCTGAATAGCTGGGATTACAGACACGCGCGACCATAGTCAGCTAATATATATATATATATTTTTTTGTATTATTAGTAGAGATGGGGTTTCACCATTTTGGCCAGGCTGGTCTCAAACTCCTGACCTCAAGTGATGTGCCTCAGCCTCCCAAAGTGTTGGGATTACTGGTGTGAGCCACTTCATCCAGCCCACTTTTCTCCCATTTTTTGTCTCTGTTATAATTTTTCTAATAAGATCTTATATGTACCAGCTAATCTCTAGCAAGGCTATGCCATTACAATGTTTGTGTTAGAGCCAGAAAATATGGGTGAAACTTGCTTTACCACCTTAGTCAAGCTAATATAATTCAGAACATCTGAAATAGTTTTGCATGAAATGATATATTTAATAAATTCTAAATTCCCATGTTTTATTATTTAATTGAAATAAGGCTAGGCATGGTGGGCATGGTTGCTGATACCTGTAATACCAGCACTTTGGGAAGCTGAGGTAGGAGGATCACTTGAGTGCAGGAGTTCAAGATCAGCGAGCCCGGGCAACATAGTGAGACCCCGTCTCTAGAAAAAATGTAAAAATTAGCCTGGCGTGGTGGCATGTGCTTGTCATCCCAGCTACTCAAGAGGCTGAGGTGGGAGGATCACTTGAGGCAAGGAGGTCAGGCTGCAGTGAGCCGTGATTGCACTTTTGCACTCCGGCCTGGGCAACAGAATGAGACTCTGTCTCAAATTAAAAAAAAAAAGAAAAGAAATAAATCCTTAGATGTTACAATATGGTTAACCCTTGAAACCAATAAGTGAAAGAAGCCAGTCACGAAACAAGTCACATATTACATGAATCTGTTTATATAAAATATCCAGAACAGGCAAATCTGTAGAGTTAGGAAGTAGACTAGTGGTTGTTTTAGAGCTAGGAGAAGGGTTCATGAAATGAGGGAAAATAGGAGTGGCTGCTAATGGGTACAAGGGTTTGTTTTGGGGGAAGGAAAATGTTCTAAAATTAGATTGTGGTAATGGTTTTACAATCCCGTGAATATACTAAAAAATGTTAATTGTATATTTTGAATGGATACATTGTATGGTATATGAATTATATCTCAAGCTATTTTAAAAACATTTAAAGGGAATGGGATAGTTTATCTTTTTTTGAAGATTTTTTTTCTTTAGCATATAACTTAAATGAGCTGAAAACAACAGAGCGGTGTAAAGTTTAGCATCCTGAACATGCATGTACTTCATAACAAAGCTGTCATCTGAGAGGGCTTTCTGTTTGATCACTATCAGTGTGGATGTAAACGCATCTCAATGCAAGCGTCAACATATTCTTCACATACTGAGTGACTGCACAGGGGCCATGCTAGTGTCGTTCCAATTTTAGTATATCTGCTGCTGAGGTGAGCACATACTGAGTGATTTTGTTAAGCCAATAGTACATATATTCAAAACTAGGTAGAAGGTAATGATGAATTTGATGACTATAGGACAATAAAAATGAAATTTAGCAGTTCTTTAAAAATGTATCCATACATAGAACTTTTTAAAATTAACTGTTTTCTTTTTTATTGAATTTATTTTTTTCTTTATATTTTAAGTTCAGAGAAAAATAGCAAACATTGAGATGATTATCACTTTGTAAGATGAGGATTCCATGGAATAGTACCAGATAGGAACACTGTTTTTTAATCTGGTTAGCCATTCTGCAGTTCCTGCCTGTAAAATGGATAATATCTATATTTTAAGCAGCCTTGATACATCAGCCCTTCCATTATAAATGACCCAATATTAAAACACATACTTTTTCCATGCTCGCTGCTACCAGAACTCCTCAGCTGCTCCCCCTCCCATGTGAGCACATACATGCCCACCAAATCTGCCCTTCAGCTCAGACTCACCCAGCTCAGAGCACCGAGCACATGAGCACATGACTGTCCTTCTTTCATCAGCCACAATTTGAACCAAGTGCTTCTTTTTCCCTTGGTAAACCTGAGACCCTTCCCTTCACTTGTAAATTACTTTCATAAGAAAATGCATTGTGGGCTGGGAGCAGTAGCTCACGCCTAAAATCCCAGCACTTTGGGAGTCCAAGGCAGGGGGATCATCTGAGGTCAGGAGTTCGAGACCAGCCTGGCCGATATGGTGAAACCCAGTCTCTACTAAAAATACCAAAATTAGCCAGGTATGGTGGCAGGCACCTGTAATCCCAGCTACTCAGGAGACTGAGGCAAGAGAATCGCTTGAACCCAGGAGGTGGAGGTTGCAGTGAGCCCAGATTGTGCCTCTGCACTCCAGCCTGGGTGACAGAGCGAGATGAAAAGAAAAAATAAAATAAAATAAAAGAGAAAATGCATTGTGATTTCAATCTAAAGCTTCAGCATACCTTTAGAAATATAATCCATGATGGGGCTACCTTTATTTAAAGTGTCTTCATTGTTACAGGCATACCTCAGAGATACTGCAGGTTTGGTTCCAGACCTCTGCAAAATAGCAAATATCACCATAAAGCAAGTTACATGAATTTTTTGGTTTCCTAGTGTATGTAAAAGTTATGTTTATACTATATTATAGTCTAGCAAGTATACAAGAGCATTATGTATAAAAAATGTACATACCTTAATTTTAAAATACTTTATTGCTAAAAAATGAGCCTTCAGCGAGTTATTATCTTTTTGTTTGTGATGGGTCTTGCCACGATGTTGATGGCTATGGACTCATCAGAGTGGTGATTGCTAAAGGTTAAGAAAGTAGCTGTGGCAGTGCAGCTTCTCTCAAAATTGGAGTCAACCCTGTCAAACTCTGCTTTATCAACTACATTTGTATATTATCATAAATACTTTGTTGTCATTTCAACAATCTTCACAGCGTCTTCAACAGGAATACATTCCATCTCGAAACCACTTTCTTTGCTTATCCATAAGAAACAACTCATCATGTGTTCAAGTTTGATGATGAGATTGCAGCCATTCCATCGTATCTTCAGGCTCCACTTGTAATTCTAGTTGTTTTCCTGTTTCCACCACATCTGCACTTACTTCCTCAATTGAAGTCTTGAACCCCTCAAAGTTATCCATGAGGGTTGAAATCAATGTCTTCCAAACTCCTATTTATATTGATATTTTGTTCTCCTCCCATGAATCATGAATGTTCTTAACATCTGGAATGACGAGTCCTTTCCAGAAGGCTTTTAATTTACTTTACCTAGATCCACCAGAGGAATCACTATGGCAGTTATAGCCTTACAAAAATGTATTTCTTATATAATGAACTTGAAAGTTGAAATTACTCCTTGGTCCATGTACTGCAGAATGGATGTTGTGTTAGCAGGCATGAAAACAACATTAATCTCTTTGTACATCCCCATCAGAGCTCTTAGATGACCAGGTGCATTGTCCATGAGCAGTAATATTTTGAAAGGAATCTTTTTTTCCTGAGCAGTAGGTCTCAGTAGTGGGCTTAAAATATCCAGTAAACCATGCTGTCAACACATGTGCTCTCACCAGGCTTTGGTGTTCCATTTATAGAGTACAGACAGAGTCAATTTATCATAATTCTTGAGGGCCCTAGAATTTTCAGAATGGTAAATGAGAATTGGTTTCAACTTACAATCACCAGTTGCATTATCCCCTAACAAGAGAGTCAGTCTTTCTGCCCTCTGAAGCTTTGAAGCAATGCTTCAAAGCCTTTTGTATTGACTTCTCTTCTCTAGCTATGAAAGTCCTAGATGCCACCACTTTTTGATAGATGGCTGTTTTGTCTACATTGAAAATCTGCGGTGTGCCATAGCCATCTTTATCAGTGATCTTAGCTAAGTCTTCTGGATAATTTGCTACAGCTTCTACTTCAGCACTTGCTTATTCACTTTGCACTTTCATGTTATGGAAACAACGTTCCTTAAACCTCATGAACCAACCTCTTCTAGCTTCAAACGTCTTCTGCAGTCTCCTCACTTCAATCAGCCTTTATAGAATTGAAGAGAGTTAGGGCCTTGCTCTGGATTAGGTTTGTGCTTAAGGGAATGTTGTGGCTGGTTTGATCATCTATCCAGATGACTGAAACTTTCTCCATATCAGCAATAAAGCTGTTTGACTTTCTTATCATTCTTGAGTTCACTGGAGTAGCACTTTTGATTTCCTTCAAGAACTTTTCCTTTGCATTCATAATTTGGCTGACTGTTGCAAGAGGCCTAGCTTTTAACGTGTCTCAGCTTTTGACATACCTTCCCCACTAAGGTTAATGCCTTCTAGCTTTTGATTTACAGTGAGAAACATGGGACTTTTCCATCCACTTGAATATTTAAAGGCCTTCGTCAGGTTATTAATTGGCCTAATTTCAATATTGTTGTATCTCAGAGGATAGGGAGGCCCAAGATGGGAAGAGCCAATTGGAAGAGCAGTCAGAACACACAACATTTATTGATTAAATTTGCCATCTTATATGGGTGGGGTTTGTGGCACCCTAAAATAATTACAAGAGTAACATCAAAGATCACTGATCACAGATCATCACAGCAGATACGGTAATAATTTAAAAAGTCTAAAATATTGCAAGAATTACCAAAATGTGACACAGAGTTACGAAGTGAGCACATGCTGTTGAAAAAATTTGCCAATGCACATGCTTGACACAGGGTTGCCACAGACCTTCAATTTGTAAGAAACACAATATTTGGGAAGCACAATAAAATGATGTATGCCTGTACTTATGTATATACCTATAGATTTACATATAATTATTCATTTGTTCCAGAAATTAAGGCAGGCTAATTAAATGCCTGTTTACCTACTTGAATGTATGTTTATCTGGTTGAGCCAAACTGAAATATTACTAAATGAAAGTTTGTCTTCCTATTGAAATTACAGTTTACACCTCTTTTCGTGTATGTTGATGTAGTTATAACCCGTATCTGTATTTAAATGTTTAGTGGTGTGCTTAGTACAGTATAAGCTATTGTAGAGATCCAGAGGGAAGAGTGGAATATAATTCCTGGCCTTGTAGCTTTCAGTTCTGGAGATTCATTATTGTATTGCCAGGAAGAGCTAAGTAAACACTTTGGTAACACCAGGAACAGGTTGCTGAGAAGTCATAAAGGAAGAAGTTTTTGAAAGGTGAAGAGAACACTAGTTGTCCTAAACTAAGAGTGCTGGGCAAGAAGAGGAATGGAAGAGAAAGCGAAACAAAAAATACGTACTTTGTCTCCTTGTGGATATTAATCTGTGTTAAATCATGATTCTTTTAGTGGTAGAAACATGGACTTTAATTAAGGGGCAAGTGTATTTTTATTTTGTGTTCTAGCAGTATAAAGTTGCAAGACCTGTAGTTCTATGAAGCTAAAGATAATTACTAGTGGGAAGGTTTATTTTGAGAACCACGGGGGTGGCGGGGGGAGGGGGAAACCACTACGTTTATCCTACTTGTTTGCTATTAACATTTTAATTTGTAAATTGGCATACTGTAGCAGGGCAAAGTTTCATCTAGCACAGTATCCTGTTTATAGTAGGAGGCCACCCTGAGTGTTTCCAAGAGAAGCTGCACCACCCTCTCTGGCCCGGGGTCATGTTTGCTGGTAAACCCCTTTCAAATTTATGTCATGCAAATCAGTACCAGTTATTTCTCCTTCACTTGCTAGTTCCGGAGCTAGCTTATCAGAAAGCTGTTTTATTTATTGATAGGTTCCCTGTAATCCATATAAAATTGTGATACTGGGAACTTAAAATACTTACCAAAAGAAAAAAATTAAAAAATTAGATGATTTACATATGGAGTGCTTACTCTATTAGCATATACTGGATTATCTTAATTTATTTCCACAATAGCCCAGTAGCCCTATGAGGTGAATGTTATCCTTCTCTCCATTTTATAGATGAGAAGAAGGTACACAGCCTGAGTGTGAAGTTTCATCTCACAAAGTGTATTACATGTCAAGATGTCATTTCTCAACGCAATAGATATGTCTAAAGCTGTGAGTGCTGCCACTTTAGAAAACAAAGATCTCTGTACAGTTATGTTTCTTAAATTTGGGGGGGATTTTGATGTTCAAGTGTGAAGAACCTGAAAGGCAGAGTATTCTAGCATAAGGCCAGCATATTTACTGTAGGATGCGTAATGTGAGTGTGGCTCTGCCTTGCCCAGCTCTAAGTGTGCAGTATGGCTACAAAGAGGCTGCTGAGGCCAGGCGCAGTGGCTCACGCCTGTAATCCCAGCACTTTGAGAGACCGAGGCAGGCAGATCACCTGAGGTCGGGAGTTTAAGACCAACCTGGCCAACATGGTGAAACCCTGTCTCTACTAAAACCACAAAAATTAGCTGGGCGTGGTGGCACACGCCTGTAATCCCAGCTACTTGGACGCTGAGGCAGGAGAATCACTTGAACCCGGGAGGTGGAGGTTGCAGTGAGCTGAGATCGCGCCACTGCACTCCAGCCTGGGTGACAGAGCAAAATTCCATCTCAAAAAAAAAGAAAAAAAAAAAAAAAAGCTTACTGAATACCCAGCCCAGAAATATAACAGTTTCATGAAAGTGTATCCAGCTGTTTTTCTACTAAATAAGAAATTCTTCAACTCGAATTCCAATTTAGTAGTCTATATGTAACAAAATTAGTAAGGTATATATACCTATTAATTCCTGGTAGAGAAAGTGTGGATAAAGGATATCTATGAGTCATTTTATTTGATAATCTTAGTGAAAGGATTATTTTAAACAACCGCTGCTAAGAAGGCGACTGATCTGAGTTCATCTCTGGGCTTCCCCTTTGGCTAAAATGCTAATGTTCACAGTCAATGAAAAGAAAATGGAGAAACACAGGGCATGGTTGATCCATATGCATGACTGACTCTTGAAGAGCTGAGAGGTAACTGGACAGAATTAGCTGGCTCTTTGATTCCATGAGATCCTTCAAAATATTTTTTGAAGGATGAAATGAGGTAACAGATGTGGAAGTGCAATACTTTGAAAACCAAGAATCACTGGACACATGCAAGTTGTTAATGAGCCGCTCCCTTTATGACATTTTTATTCACTCTGAAAGGCCGTATGCACCTGCTGTCTCTTTCTTTTCACTTTTCTTTTTCTTTTTTTCTTTCTTTTCTTTTTTCTTTTTCTCTTTCTCTCTTTCCATTCCTCCCTCTCTTTCAAGTCGATGACCTGACAGCATGCAGCCGTGGAGAAGGGCCACATTAGTCATCTTACCTAATGCTTATATGAATGGTGACATTACATAACTTCACCTCTGTCACTCTTTCTCATTCGCCCCCTTTGTATCCTTGGAGGAATTTTTGAACACTGTCTGAGTTTTTAATGTTTTAAATGTATTCTTTTTCACTTGGCAAGATATGTTCTTCTTAATCTTCATCTCTTCTTTCTCTTCTTTTTATGCATCTTAAGTATGAAAGTTAGTAGGTGCCCAGTGGTGAGGTGGCTGGCCTCACTGTCTGGTCATGTGCCTTTTGCATAATAGATACTCAAAAAATATGTGACTGAAATTAAAAAAAAAAAAAAGAAAGAAAAGAAACAGGTGAGTTGTAGAGTTTTTTTCCTCATTTTTTTTGTACAAATATGTCATTTGTCTTGGCAATAATGTTTGTATTAAAAAATGTGTTAACCAAATTTGGAAACTTTTTCTATTCAAGTATAGGGGATTATGGGATCTCAAGTGTTTGCCTTAAATACTGATGTTTTTCCCACAAATGTAACAAGGCAGAATGTAAAACTCCTTGGAAGTGAAGTAGAAATGGTGTTCGTTTTGGAATCCTGAAAAATCTTTTTACTCTTTAGGCATTATGTGACTTTATCTCTGTTTTGTCACCTAAGAGAAACAGAGAGCATGAGGAAATAATTGTTCTGTGGAATCCTCTGAAAGTGATATTGAATTCCCAAATCTCATCGTAGAATATTGCCAACTGATGTTCACTTTAAGAGCCTTGATGATTGGTCTGTTTTCAGCTAGTATGTTTATTTGCTTGCGCTTGTGGTGTTGATGTGAGGAAAACCATTCCACAATTTGTTAAAATGATTAGTGTTTTCTCCTTCCATTTTTTTAAGGAAATGGCGAAAATCCTTAATCACCCCAGAGTCTACGCTTTTCTGCACATACCAGTCCAGTCTGCCTCCGACAGCGTACTCATGGAAATGAAAAGAGAATACTGTGTGGCTGACTTCAAAAGAGTAGTGGATTTTCTGAAAGAGAAGTAAGTCTGTTAGTACTTAAGAAAATAACCATTTCTTTTTTCTTTCAAAAGCTTGTGGCAAAAATGCACTTATTGCAGCCTTACAATTAAAGGTACAAGAGAGAAGGCGAGACTTTCGAAGCTTTCAAAGCCTTTAAGTCTCCTTGGCACCTTTGATGTGGTTTTTTCTTTCTCCTCAGTTCATATCCACCTTCCATCTGTACATGACACACCATTAATTTGTGTAAGATTGCCAGTCTTTTTAAGGTAATGTGAATTGTGATTATTTTTATACCTGACCTGGTGGATGAAAACTGCTTTAGCTTTGCTCTGTGTAAATCTCCTTTAATGTGGCTTTTTGAAGTTATGAGCTGGTTTTGACATGGACAGAGGCCAAATTGTGTCACTACAAAATAGATAATTTTCTACCAAACAGCATTTTTTAAAGAGTATCTGGAATGTCTTTGCTTTTACACACGAAGCCCTGCAGTTTGCTAAAAGAATTGTGATTTACAAGAAGGTTTGAGGATTCTACTTTTTAAAGTTCAAATTGCTATTGACCAAAATTAAGGCATATTTACACAATGTCAGACATGAATGATAATTTTGTTTCCACAGAAAATACTTTCAGCCCTTAGTTATGTTCTTCAAAACCCTGCTCCCCATCATCACCAAACATTGACTGCCTTCTGTGATTATGCCAGGCAGGAAATGGAAGTGCTGGCCCAGGTCACACAGAGCCTTCTCAAGTCTACAACACTGTTCTCCCCTCTGGGGATATGTCATTTGTCTTGGCATATTTGTGGCCTGGGTCTTCCTACTTTTCATACATTTTTTCCATGGCCTTTTCTTTTGTTGTTTTTCTTAATTAAGATACAACTTTTTATTTCCATCGTCTTGTTTATAATTATGTACCTTTGTACTATGTCAGAGTACTGCATGGATATGATTGCTTTATACAAATCGTAAGCAATTATTTTTTCCACCTTTAATTAGTCATTTATCCTAACTGCATATGATCATTTTAAAATCTTTTTCTTTTTTTTTTCCTTTTTCTGTTCTTCCGTACCTTTCCATTACATATCTTTCTAAGTTTTTTTTAACCTCTAGGCATTCTTGATTATCCTAACCACCAAGAATAAAGCTACTTAGTGTACATTCAGACAAATACAGCTAATTGTCCAAATATTCAAATCAGTGCATAGAAGGTGTATTTGTTAAGTACTACAGCCTTCAAAGTAGAAAATGGAAAATAGATCTCTACCCTTTTTAATACTTTCAAATCTTGAACAGAACTGTGTTAGGCTAAAGAATATAGATTTTTATTTGTTTAAATATCTGCTGTTGGCCTATAGCCCTTTCTTGCCTTTCTTCTATTATTGCAGGCAAATTTGTCTCATGTAAGAGAGTTCTTTTGGGCACTCTGGCACTGGTAAATGGAATATTTTCAAAATTTCAAGTCAATTGCACTTGTGAAATTTCTTCCTTCTTTTCCTATTACAGCAGTAGCGAATAAAAACTTGATACTTGTTACACAATATTTTCCCAAGTATAGACATGCATCCCGGGTGCAGAATAGACTAGAACACTTTCCAGATAGTTTGTTGCATTAGTGTGATTAAATGAGGTTAAGGAATCAGCACCTCTCTTTTATCTTTATTTGGTTGAGGGCTGACTCAGTTGTTGGAGGAATTACTGTGGCTACTTAACTGGGCAACAATTTCACAACAAGTTATGTTGTTCTGGAGGTCTGTTAAATCTGTTCCATCTTGAACAGTTCCAACAGCCTCCATGAGCTATATAGAGGTAAAAAGATGATCATGTCAGGTATTAGGAAATAGTCTCTTGGATTTCTTTGGATCTGGGTCCTTTCTTTGGATTCTGAGTTATTGTGAGGCATCTATGTAGTTTTTCTAGAAGTATTCAACCAACTGGAACATCCTAGAACGAACTATGTTTCCCAGGGATCTCTAGTATTTCTAGCAATGAAAATATTAGACACACCTGGAGAAGATATTGGAGATGCCTGGAGACCACACTCCATCCCATACCCACCCATATATAGTTTCAGTTTCAAGTGCCACGCGTCAATTGGATTGTAGAGTGTGAGTCTAGTCAGTTAGCATCTCCGAGAGATTTTTAAATTAACTCTGTATTGTGTATATGCAGCAAGGGCAGAAGCAACCCTGGTATATAATTTCACATTTAGATTATAAGTAAGATATATTGGAAAACTGTAGTAGGCAGCCAATATGATATGCCTGCTTATGTATAGCAGATGACTGAGAAAACTTCAGGTAACCTATTTAAAAAAAAAAAAAGAAATCAGATTATCACTGCCAGTAAAGTGATCCTAGGCCCCGTGCGGTGGCTCACGCCTGGAATCCTAGTACGTTGGGAGGCTGAGGCGGATGGATCTCCTGAGCTCAGGAGTTCAAGATCAGCTTGGGCAACATGGTGAAACCCCGTCTGTATCAAAAATACAAAAAATTAGCTGGTCATGTTGGCTCGCACCCGTGATCCCAACTACTTGGGAGGCTGAGGTGGGAGAACCGATTGAGCCTGGGAGGCGGAGGTTGCAGTGAGCCAAGATTACGCCACTGCACTCCAGCCTGGGCGACAGAGTGAGACCCATCTCAAAAAATAAAATAAAAAAGTGATCCTTGCATAGTTTTAAACAGTTCATCAGAACCATAAAATTGTGTATTTTGTCTAGTCCATCTGTTGTGAAGAATAGTATAGACTTACTCCCATGAGGACAGTATAATCAGCTTTGCCATTTAGCGAAAAAGAGTTTTCCTATCCTCTTGGGGAAGTCCATCTACCTAGTGAGTAATTTCCAACTATTATGGACATTTAGAAATAGATGAAATATTTTAGACTAGGCACAGTGGCTCACACCTGTAATCCCAGCACTTTGGGAGGCCAAGGTGGGTGGATCACCTGAGGTCAGGAGTTCAAGACCAGCCTGGCCAACATGGTGAAACCATCTCTACTAAAAAAAAATATATATATATATATTTATATTATATATATTACATATACACACACACACACACACACACACAAATTAGCCAGGCATGGTGGCACATGCCTGTAATCCCAGCTCCTCGGGAGGCTGAGGCAGGAGAATCACTTGAACTTGGGAGGCAGAAGTTGCAGTAAGCTGAGATCGTGCCACTGCACTCGAGCCTGGGCAACAGAGTGAGACTCCATCTCAAAAAAAAAAAAGAAAGAAAAAGAAATAAATGAAATATTTTAAATAGTTCTTATGTTTGACCTACTTTCCCCTATAAAAACTAGTATAGCTTTATGCCAAATAGATTAGTGCTTATTTTGGAAACACCAAAGTTTCAGGGCTTTCTTTAGAGCCACTAGTCTGGATAACTGATCCAGCACAAAATTGTCTTGTCCAGCCTTTATTAAAATTCAACACAGTATTTTCACTCTCGGAGGGCCTAACACTATCATGTTGCCCTGATTTGTGCCTAACGCTCATTCATAAAATGATCCTGACTTAAAGTGGTATGTTTGGTGCTTTCTTTTTCTGTTTGCTTTTTAAATCCTTCCTAAACGGTGGCCCATTTCATTTACATCTCTCATTTCCCCTGAAGTCTTTGAAGCCTTTTTTGTAATGTGCCTTTAACAAATAAAAGTCTCTCTTTTTTCTCCAGCAGTGTGAGGCTTCTCAAATATTCGTGTTATGAGTTATGGACAAGGCATTTCCTGATCTGTTTCCTTAAAAAATCCATTTTTTAAGACAACCTACAGCATTTAAGATTGAAATCCAAACTCTGGGAGTTTACCTGAAGCTGCAAGCTTTCGAACTGCTAATTCTGTGATGTTGGTAGAGCCGTGAAAGTGGAAGTGAAATCTTTTTAATTAATTTTCTTTACAGTTGAAAATGGCCCATGTTTTAGCTGGGAGCAATGTAAGTTTACATATGAGCCAACTAAGCTGGTTCATTATTCTCTTCAGTTGTTTGAAAGTTGGCAGCCATCGTCACAATAGCAGCTGGATACAAGATAACCTAGCAGTGTTGGCACATATTGAGGCATATGGGAATTTATTAAATCATGCAACCTTTGCAAAGAATAGCGTCTAAATGACTTAATACACTAATTTAAAACAGCTGGCTGTGAGCAATCATATGACTTAAATTATTCTATTCAGATTTATTAATCCAATTGAACATTAACTGAGTAATTTGATGTTTTTATCTAAATGGATAAGATGATTTTTTGAAGTATAAAATGGGATTTGTAGGGATAGGGGAAGAAACCATATAGAACAAAGCAAGCGGTACAATTCTGGTTTTAGAAATAATCTGTGTTTGGCTGGGTGCAGTGGCTCACAACTGTAATCCCAACACTTTAGGAGGCTGAGGTAGGAGGATCACTTGAGCCCAGGAGTTCCAGACCAGCCTGTGAGACCGTATCTCTACAAAAAAATAAAAACAAAAAAACTAGCTGAGCATGCTGGTGTGCACCTGTAGTCTCAACTACTAGGGAGGCTGAGGCAGGAGGATCACTTGAGCCTGGAAGTTGGAAGTTACAATGAGCTATGATTATGCTGCTGTACTCCAGCCTGCGTGACAGAGTGAGATCCTGTCTTTCAAAAAAAAAATTTGTTTTTATATTTTAAAATATGTATCTTATGTATTTTACTATCATTCACTGTCACATAACTGATGTTTCTGTTATCTTTTTAACTTATTACTGAGATGTTTTTTAAAGTATAAAACATGAATGATTCTTTTTTCTTTTTTCATGTGTTTTTGAGAGAGTTACTTCCCAATTCAATGATTTTTTTACTGCATTATGTTGTGGATGATATAATTAGGGTTCCCAGGACCTTGAGGCATTAGACAAGGACTTTAATTGGGCCTCTATCATTTGAGCAGAAGTGAATTTATAGTCACTCCCCAACATAAACCATGCATTAACATATATTCAAAAAATGACAACATGCGGAGTTCTTAAGCATATGTTTTAATGCTAAGTAAAAGAATCTTTAAGTCCTCAAGTTCGCACATTAAAATGTGAAAGAAACATGTAAGAATATCCTACGGATAGATATTTAGGAAATGAAACAGTTTATATATTAAAAGACCTAACTGTTTAGACAGAGTATTTTGTTAGAAGTCCAGTAGCTTTTTAGTTTATGTTAACTAGACCTTAAATAGTTAACATCTCTATCTTTCTCACTTGGTAAATACAATTTGAATGAATTAATAAACAGTTTTGTTTTTACCTGCAAGTTGCATGGATCTAACTTTAGGTTGCATCTTACTGTGGCATCTCCATGTTGATTTTTAATCCCAAGATATCGTTCATTTTAGAATTTGCTATTATCATTTCTTAATGTGCTGTGCACTTCAGGGTTAATTTCCCTTGTTGCTTATAGAATATTAACCATTTTAGCACTGTGATATTTATTATTATTCCCCTAAGTTCACTATACCCAGAGATTGCCCAGTGAAATACCACAGCTAATAAGCAATGAGCACTCATGGGTAAAGGGGAATCTTTTGCAGGGCGAGGAGAGAACAAACTAGAGGGGAAGGAGCAGACTTGCAGAGGAAGTTTCGTTCTGTGACCTCTCCACTCTATACTCATTCAGTCGAAAGGGCACAAGGGCATCAAGCCAGTATTACTTGGCTTTACGGCAGGATGATGACTGTAAGTGAGTCATTGAGCTAACTTGTATCATCCAGCCCATCCTATGACCTACTTTTCCAGTCTATCTGCAAAAAGGATGTTAAATAATTAACATCCTGAGTAATTTTTCTTTCCTACCATTAGTCCTGGTCATTCATGTGTGCTTATTGGAACACAATCTGATAAAAGCTATGTTATGTCAAATTAGTATTTTATTCTGCCTTATTCATCTAGTTTTAGTCCTAGTGGCTTGGAAACATAAGTAGAATATTTGTCAGAAGAGAAGAAAAGAAATGCAAAAGAAAAAAAAAGAATGATTCAGCAAGGATTAGATAATTATATTTTCTTCCAGATGCATTCCCAGATGTGTTTCTGTTCACTAAGTAACGACCTCCAAAATACTTTAGGCAAAATGCTTGCCTGAAAAATGTTTTCTGGCTTTATGTCATCATTTCTAGTATCTTTAGCTAAGTTGTTATTTTGGGTAGCACTAAGGTCTTGTTCACTGTTTTTATCTTTTCCCGGATTTCTTTCTGAGGTAGTGAAGTTCGTTTCCCTTCTCTCCATTGCTACTTTTAGAACTTTTCTAATGAATAAATATATATCATTGGATCAGTTATTTAGCAGAAAAACATATTTACTTTTTTTCCTTCTCCAGTGTGTTGTTATATTTAGAAGATTATATGCTAAATAGATTATGACACAATGTGCTAAATACCATAGGATTCTGGGACTACTGCAAATTTGATTCACTGGTTTGAAGGCAACTGTTACTTTATGTTGACTTGCTTTCCATTTCCTTGTAGCGTGGTCAAGAAAGGGACCTCATTTTTCCTAAACTTCATTCACTTTATATCCTTCCTTTACAATATGATTATGTTATTCCTTTCAGAAATCATCTTCTCTTAATCTCTTGTGCATTTTTCCTGCCTCAGTGGTATATCGTAAACATAAAGGTCAAATCACGTGTACGTGAAGTAGTAGAATAATAGCATTTTTCTTTTTTGACAGAGTGCTTTCATATTCCACAGAGCTTGCATATTAACTCATTATGTTACAAAAATTTAGCAAAGTACATAGGGTTAGTATTTTTAATTTGCATTTTATAAAGCAAATGTCAGGGTTCAGAACTGTTGGAAAGATTTGTTGAGGCCAGGCATGGTGGCTCATGCCTGTAATCCCAGTACTTTCAGAGGCTGAGACAGACAGATCGCTTGAGTCCAGGAGTTCAAGAACAGCCTGGAGAACATAGCAAAACCCCATCTCTACAAAAAATACAAAAAATTAGCCAGGTGTGGTGGCACTCACCTGTAGTCCCAGCTACTTGGGAGGCTGAGGTGGGAGGGTCCTGGGAGGCACTTGCCTGTAGTCCCAGCTACTTGGGAGGCTGAGGTTGAGCCTGGGAGGCAGAGGCTACCATGAGCCGAGATCACACCACTGCATTCCAGCCTGGGCAGCAGAGCAAGACCCTGTCTCAAAAAAAAAAAAAAAAAAAAAAAAAGCCCACAGTGAATTAATGCATACTGGAACTATGTACCCTCAGTTTCTACTGTGGTTCTTTTTACCAGTTCCAATAGCATATATTAATTAAATGATTTGTATTTTTATCGATTATGTGTCCAGACTAGTAATAAATGCAATGGTAAGAATACCAATAATACTTAACATGATAATCATAATAAAACAATTATCTAATATTTTTGGGTGTTTACTTTTGTGCCAAGCACTACTGTTAAAGCATTGTATGTCTTAGGTTGTTTAATCCTCAAGGCCCAAACATGTTAAGTAATTTGCCCAAAGTCATGCAGTTAGTGATAGAACCTTGAAAGAATCCAGGACAGGTGATTACCCAGCCAGTACTCTTACCCATAGTGTTGTACTGTTGGTCTAATCTAAGGCATTTTCCTCTAGCATTGGAGACAATAAAGTGGATTCAGCAAATATTGAGGAGAAGAAATTTACAATGTACACTTAGAAGAGAAGATGAGGAAGGCATGCATGGGTGTCAAAAGTAGCTCCTTGGTATCTTAAGTAAGGCATAGTAGAAAATGATGTAGTTAACCCAGATAGGGAAATGAGAAGGAGGAGTTTAGATAGGAAAGATGAGTTTGATGTTACACATGCTGAATTTGAAGTGACTATCTGGAAAATCTAGGATAGAGCCCCCCTTAGGCTGTAGAAAATATGGGTCAGGAGCCAAAAAGAAAGATGAGGGTCTAGAGATAAATGCTTGGGAGTAATCAGCATTTGAGTAATAGATGAAGTTATAGGTAATGAGATCATCCAAAAGGAAAAATGGAAGGGTAAGAACAGAAGTCTAGGAAACACCAATATTTCAGTAATAATGGGAAAGGAAAAAGGATTCTGTGGCAAGTTAAAAAGGCAGGATCAGGCCCGTGGAGGTGGAGACCCAGGAGGAAATAATACCACGGAAGCCAAGAGACAATACGGTTTTAGGAAAAGGAAGGGAATAAGGGCCAAGTATTATTGAGAGTTGCCTCTTACAAGCAAGCACTGGGCTGGGGGCTCTGGAGAATATGAAAAAACAAAAGATATTGTTAGATTGCTTTCTTTTCCAAATATCATGAGTATTCAAAAGCTATGGAGTTGTACTAACGTCTAAAGTTAGAAATCTTCATGGTCCTTTTTTGACTGCAGCATCCCCAGTTCCTTGCACAGTGCTCGGTTTGTCCTCATTGACACCCCCACAACTCTGCACCGTATACATGGCAGGAAGGGACTCAAGAGTAAGAAGCAGGGATAATATGTGTCTGTTGAATGAATGGCACTTAACTCTGAAACTAATAAGAGTAAGGCTTAGAGCAGTATTTCTTGGTCTGTTTTAATTAAAGTTCTCTTTTCATAGACAAGAAAATCCTCTTCTCTTTGCGGAAAAAGTGATACATTCCCTTTAATAGCACATAATACTTTGCCTTCTTAGAGATTCTGTGTTCTGTGGACCTCTGCTGGCTAATAGCCAACAATAATTATTAGGCAATATTTATTGAGCCTATAATATGTTGAAATCAGTGTAGTTTACATGGTACTAAGTGGTTTACATGAATTAACTCATTTAATTCTCACAATGGCACATATTACATACAAAATCTTATCCCCATTTTAGGGTGAAGAAATTTAGGTACATAGAAGTTAAATAACTTGCCTGAAGTCACAGTGCTAATAATTGCCAGATTTCAGATTCAAGCTTTAGCTTGTGGATCTCCAAACTTCATTCACTGCTATTATAATTTCCAAGTAGGATAGTTTTTGGAAACAATAGGGATGATAATTTTCCAATTAAAAATTATACTAAACTATTAAATAGAAAATGTTATATTATACATGCCATCTTCTGGACATTTAATACAATATTCTATACTCAATATCTCCTCCTTTTCACCTTCACTCTCCATGCAGTCACTGGGTGAGGGGATCAATAAAGAAGCTGTGTTTGTTAAAACAGAATGACTATACGCTACAGCAGTCCCACTACTAGCTGTTTATCCAAAGGAAAGGAAATCAGTATCAAAGAGATACCTGTTCCCCCATGTTTATTGCAGATAAACTGTGCACAATACCCAAGATAAGGAATCAGCCTAAATGTCCATCATCAGATGAATGGATAAAGATATAGCACACACCAGAATACTATTCAACCATAAAAAGAGTGAAATTTTGTCATGGTGGCAACATGGATGGAACTGAAGGTCATTATGTTAACTGAAATAAACCAGGCACAGAAAGACAAATACGGCGTGTTCTCACTCATATGCAGGAGCTAAAAAAGTTGATCTCGTGGAGATGGAACATAGAATGATGCTTACCAGAGAGTGGAAAGGGAGGTAGGTGGTGATGAAGAGAGATTGTTTAAGGGGTACAAACATATAGCTAGACAGAAGGAATAAGTTCTAGTGTTCGGTAGCACAGTAGAGCGACTATAATTAACAACAATTTATTGTATATTTCCAAATAGCTAGAAGAGGAGATTTGAAATGTTCCCAACACAGGAAATGATACATTTTGAGGAACAGATATCCTAAATACTCTAATTCGATCATTATGCATTGTGTTCATATATCAAAATACCACATATACCTTCCATAAATATGCATAGTATTATGTATCAATTTTTTATGTAAAATTTTTAGAAAATGAAGCTATGTTTGACCATGAGGAGAAAAACTACAAATAAAAGTAATGAGTGTTTTATCTGTAATAACATCTTTAATTATAAAACTGCAGAGTTTCTTAATGAAGTATGTGTACGTGTTTTAAAATGAAATGCTAATGCCGGTGGTTGTTAACATGTTGTGAAGCTGTTATCCATTCTAAACTACATTTCAAAAACTTTAAGCCCTCATGTCTTCCTCCTACTTATCTTTCTTTCTTAAAGCCAGGTATATTAAAACTCTAGCTTAAACTCCTGCCCATAAGCACCCTGTATTCCTAACCACAGATCCATTTCATCACTTGCTGCAGGCACAAGGAGAAAGAGTCAATGATGGGTCACTGTTGCCTCCTTGTACTCCTCCTTATCATTCTCACGTTCACTGAGCCCTCATTATGTGAATGGGCTACTCGAGGACCTTATATTCCTACTGAAAATCAGGAAGAAATCAAGGGAGCATATACAGTATGTGTACTTTTGAATGTTCTACTCGACTTTGCAGCAATATCGAAAAGGTGCCCTAATTAAGTCCTCAGAAAAAATGAGAAAAAGAAGACTGGGTAATGTAACCCATAATTTTTTTAAAAGGCTGAATCTCAGATTATTAAGATCTGACCAGGGCTGGGCGCGATGGTTCACGCCTGTAATCCCAGCACTTTGGGAGGCCGAGGCGGGCAGATCACGAGGTCTGGAGATCAAGACCATCCTGGCTAACACGGTGAACCCTCTCTCTACTAAAAATACAAAAAATTAGCCGGGCGTGGTGGCGGGCACCTGTAGTTCCAGCTACTTGGGAGGCTGAGGCAGGAGAATGGCGTGAACCCGGGAGGTGGAGCTTGCAGTGAGCTGAGATCGCACCACTGCACTCCAGCCTGCGCGACAGAATGAGTCTCCATCTCAAAAAAAAAAAAAAAAGCCAGGCGCGGTGGCTCCCTCCTGTAATCCCAGCACTTTGGGAGGCCGAGGCGGGTGGATCGCAAGGTCAGGGGATTGAGAGCATCCTGGCTAACACGGTGAAACCCCATCTCTACTAAAAAATAGACAAAAAAATTAGCCAGGCGCAGTGGCGGGCGCCTGTAGTCCCAGCTACTCGGGAGGCTGAGGCAGGAGAATGGCGTGAACCCGGGAGGCGGAGCTGGCAGTGAGCTGAGATCGCGCCACTGCACTCCAGCCTGGGTGATAGAGCGAGACTCTGTCTCAAAAAAAAAAAAAAAAAAAGATCTGACCAATTTGAATTCTGGAAATAAGATCAAAATGTCCCTGTGAATTAACAGACTAAATTTTGCATTTATTCTGCTAGTATTTATTGGTTATAGACCGTGTGTCCGGCACTTGTTAGGTATAGAATATTAAGAGATTAGTAAAACTTGGTAACTGTCTTTTAGGGACGGATATTCTTAAGTTGTGGTTAATATTAGGTAGATGTTTATAAGCCAGAATGTTTGGTAAGTATGGTAAAACCCCAGTGTGAAATCCAGTATGCAAGGGACATAAATGTTTATTACAGGCTTTTTATGGATGAGAAAGAAATACTGAATTTATAGGTCTTCCATGAAAATCAATCCCCTTTCTTCACACAATTATACTTTATAGGTTTCATTTTATCCGTGATATCATTAGATCTACCAGTATAGAGAAAGGTTTTAACTAGGTTACATACACACATGCACACGTTTGCATGCATATATATTTATGTATATAAAAGTTGTAGTTTGATTCACCTGTAAGCGACAGAAAAAATATGGCATAAAAAAATAAAAGTTTATTTCTCAATCATGTAAATGAAGTCCAGAGCCAGATGGTGGAATTCTGTAAGGCTCCAGCATGTCAGAGATGTAGGATTGAACTTTCATCTCACGGTCAAAGATGGCTGCTTAATCGCCAGCCATCATATCTGCATTCCAAACAGTAGGAAGGCAAGGGGCAAACAAGAGTGCGTGTTTCTTCCCTCTTAATACTTCCTGAAAGTCATACCCGTCACTTTTGATTATGTCAAATTGTCAGAACTTAGTCATATGGCCACACTTACCTGCAAGAGAGGCTAAGAAAATTTAGTGTTTAGTTTGAGTTTTTTTGTCCCCCTTTAAAGAGTCTCTTGGAAAGAAGGGGAGATGAAATAGTGGGGAGCAATTAGCAGTCTTTGCCACAGTCACCATTTGTCCACTCTTATTGCAACATACAGAACTTACTCTTAAGAGAGCCCCAGTCCCATCTAGTTACCCTGTCTTCTTGTAAGTACATGATCTCTGGATGATGCTCTGTCCTTTTCAGGAAGTCCAGGTGTGGCTTTCCATGGGCTGATGGATATAAGCTAAAAAGCAACCTAACATTCCCAATATAAAATAGAATGGAAATAAGAAAATATTTAAAGCTCCCATTTGAAAAATGGAAGAATAAGAAACACATGAGTTTTCAATAGGGATTATTAAACCTTGCTTGGTGGAAATCCTGGAGCCTTTCTGTGCAAGCACTGAAGGATGGTCTTTAGTACCCCATCTGATGGCCCCTGGCTTTCCTCTGTGAGGGATATGCCTTAGTCCTTTGTTCTCTGTTGCTCCTGTCTTCTGTGCCCATATTTGAGGTGGCATTAGGGTGAATGCTCTTCTGAGTGGGTTCTAATACCTCCTTCTCGTACGAGCATGAACCCTGGCAATTGCGTTAGGGGTTGTACGGTAGCGGGCTGTGCAGACCATCCTGCATTTTTGGCAGTCTAAGTCCCTCACAAACTTAGTAGCCTTCTAGTCTGTTTCTTGTCAGTTCCATGAACAACTATAGGCAAAGGTCTTAACTGGACGTAGTTTTGAACCTAAAGACTCTGTCTTTTATTTACTGGCCTCTGTCCTTCTTCTCTACTCTGAACTCACTGATGACTCCTTTGAGGTCATCTGAAGCACTCTTAATCCCGTCTCTGCCAAGAAACTCAGCTCATGTATGATGGGGCACTAATCTTCTGAGGTGGCTATGATACTGTAGCCAATGCTTGTAATTGCTATGCTTGGCTTTTTCAGACCTGCAAACATCAAAATCATAGGACCCTCAGTCAAATTTAATTCTAATTCACAAGGAGAGTGGTTTTCTTAGCAAAGCTGTTTCCTCTCTCCTTCCTTTCTTTCTTCTTTTCAGGTATAAGTCCATCTTATTTCTTTTTTTAAATTTTTTACTTTTAAGTAAATTTATATGGGTACATAGTAAATGTATATATTTATGGGTGCATGAGATACTTTAGGCATACAGTGCATAGTAATCACAGAGTAAATGAAGTATCTGTCACCTCAAGTAATTTATCATTTCAGCAAAGCTGCTTTCTTACTCAGCTTGCAACCAGCTAGCCCTGAGTTCGTTGTTACTAAGAGCAGTACGAAGGAGCCAGCTATATTCAACATTCTGAATTTTTTGTAATATCTCTATAGCTATAGACTAAATTAACATTTGGACTGTCTTCCAAGGTTCAGCGGGGGACAATGTCACCAGATATCTTGCTAACATAACATTAATTAGTTTTCCAGCCTGCAATATGAGTCCTTGCTGCCCAAAATGTGACAAACGAGTATCACATTTTTAGGTTCTGTCACATATAGTATCCCACTTTGATTGGATTGGTTTGGGCTGTCAGTGACCAAAAACATAAAACAGTGTCTCAAACAAGATAGATAGATACCACTTTCTCACATTAAAAAAGAAAAGAAAAGCTTAAGATGCATAAGATGTAGCAATCTTGTGCTGGTGGACAGTCCACAGCATCAATGACTCAGGATTCTGTCCTGTTGCTCAGCTGTCCTCTGTCTCATGGTCCATGATGACTGCTGAAAATTCAACCACCATGTCTGCATTCCAGCCAGGAAGAAGGAGAAAGAGTTAAAGAAGTGTGTGCCCCACCCTGCCTTGAAGGTTACTGTCTTGGAAATTGTACATGACACTTCCACTTATATCTCATTGATTAGAACATAACTTTCCCTAGCTGCAAGGGAAACTAGAAAATAACACATTTCTTCTGGACATCCATGTATCTAGCTCAAAATCCATTTATATGGGAGATGAAAGGAATGGATATAAAGGGGCCTCTGAAAATCTCTACCACAATAGGTACGTCTAAAAAGTTCTCGGGCCGGGTGTGGTGGCTCACACCTGTAATCCCAGCACTTTGGGAGGCAGAGGCAGGTGGATCACGAGGTCAGGAGATCGAGACCATCCTGGCCAACATGGTGAACCCCATCTCTACTAAAAATGCAAACAAACAAACGAAAAAATTAACCAGGCGTGGCAGTGGGTGCCTGTAGTCCCGGCTACTCGGGAGGCTGAGGCAAGAGAATGGTGTGAACCTGGGAGGCGGAGCTTGCAATGAGCCGAGATCACGCCACTGCACTCCAGCCTGGGCGACAGAATGAGCCTCCGTCTCATTTAAAAAAAAAAAGTTCTTATGTTGTGGGGTAATAACTTCCCCTAAAAACAATTGAATTTTTTTTTATCTTATCTCTAAGTATCTAATTATGTTCTCTTGAGTGTCAATACCGAATTTTGCACGTGGCTCAATATTTGGTTTTTGTTTTCATATGGTAACAAAGTTTTCATTTTTAAAAAATGCATATCTCCTATTTTAATCTCACAAATTAAACAATATTTTGAAGATTATCAGCTGTATTGAGTGACTATCAGAAAATTTCGTTTGATGCAAGACTTAAAGAAATTTAACTGCTAGAGGTTTTTTTCTGATATCAAACAGGAATTGGTGTTATTTCAGTTTTTTCACATTCTAGATTTCCTTATTGTAATATGTACGCAGCAATTGCCTCAGCCTCATGGTGAGTCCCTTTTGCGATTCTATACCATCTAGGGCATATCTTTCTCCCAGTGCTTCTATTAACAATCCCAGGTGTCCAGTACATTGGAGTTAGCCTGCTGCCGGAATTACTGAATAATTTCTTGTCAGAACAAAAGAGATGGAGAGGAGAAAATCAAATTTTTCTATTTTCTTTGTTTTCAACCCAGTGTTCCCTCTAATTTGTGTGAGGTTACTTATGTGATCTGCTTTAGTCAATTTTGATCAATGAAATCAGTGTTTTTTTGTTAGTAGCCTTTAAAGAAGTAAACAGATTTATTTTTCCTCAATTATTATTTAGAGCAAATTGCTTTTAGTCTGACCATGTAAATAAGACCAAGCATCGACTTTCATATAGAAAATACTATTTTAATTCAACTATCCAACAGTGATTCTTTTTCTTGTACTTTCTCCTAATTTACTGTGATTCAATCTTTTAATTGTACATTGGGAAAATACATTATTTGTTTTGAGTTTTTTTCTTGAAAAAAATTATTCCATTGTCCAGTTTGTTTTGACTCTTATCAACAATTCTGCTAATTGGGTTTCTTTCTTTTTTCCCTTTTAAATAATTTGTACTTTCAAGAATCGTGATAGCCGGGTGCGGTGGCTCACACCTGTAATCCTTGCAGCACTTTGAGATGCCGAGGCAGGTGGATCACTTGAGGTCAGGAGTTCGAGACCAGCCTGGCCAACGTGACGAAACCGCATCTCTACTAAAAATACAAAAATTAGCCGGGTGTGATGGTGCGCACGTGTAATCCCATGGTGTGCGCCTATAATCCCAGCTACTCAGGAGGCTGAGGCATGAGAATCACTTGGACCTGGGAGCTGGAGTCTGCAGTGAGCTGAGATTGTGCCACTGAACTTCAGCCTGGGTGACAGAGCGAGACTGACTCAAAAAAAAAAAAAAAAAAAAAAAAGAATCATGATACAATTCAGTTTTTGGAGAGTGTTTTTCTACTTATGAAATAATCAGGTTCCATCTTAACTTTTATAGTATAATACCCCACATTAATATGTTCGCTGCCTTCAAATAATTCTATAATTACTAATATTTATTGAACACTTAAAATGTTTGAGTCGTATATATATATATATATGACCTCAGTTGATTTTTACAACAATTCTGTGAAACAGGATCCTAATGAACCTCCTTGATGTCTACCTTTTTTACGTAAGGAAAGTGAAGCACAGAGAGCTTGAAGTTAGGTAGAAGAACTGGAACCCAGGTTGCCTAGTTCCAGAGCTGGTGCTTTTTACCTACTGCACTTCACTCTTCCTCATTGCCCACCCATCTGAAGAGTGACCTACCTCCCCACACCGCTTGCTGTCTCCACCTTCCCTACCTTTCATCAACTCCTTGATCCTCTGTAATCTGGTTTCTGCTTACTCTGTTTTATTGTATCTGCTCTTGTTAAATTTCTAATTGTGGACTCTGGCAGGCAGACTTTCATCCGTATTTTTTCACTTTCTTATGTTGGCCACCCCCTCCTCCTTGAATCAATTCATTTCAGTCAATCAATTCTGTCCCCACACCTTCCATTCATCCATCCATCCATCCATCCGTCCATCCATCCATCCATCCATCCATCCATCCATCCATCCATCCGTCCATCTATCCATCCATCCATCCATCCATCCATCCATCCATCCATCCATCCATCCATCCATCCATCTTACTTCAGTGTTCCTCAGGCACACATCCAAACAACCACATCAGAAACTTTTTTTGGACTTCCTTCTTACCTTCTCCCACCCAATCTACTCTGGCACCAGGTCCCCTCAATGTGTCTTCTAAATGACTCATGTGTATCACCATCACTGCCTCTTTGAGTAAGTATAGGTGGGACATGAATTGTGTTGTCTCCCAAATCTCTTTCATAACTCTAGCCTCACTCCTTCCAATCCACCCTTCACTTTATTGCCAGAAATTTTCTTTCTAAAATAGAAACCTTGTATTTCTTTGATCAAAATTCTTTCATACCTCCCCATTGCCTACTGTATAAGGAACAGTAACAGCAGTTATACCATTACCACTCACTGATTTCTTCTACATGCCAGGAATTATGCAAAGTATTTTACATAGACGATCTCCTTATAGATTATCTCTCCATTATGGCACATACCACATTGCTCTATTTGACTGCATGCATATGTCCTCTCCTACAGACTCCCCCATATAACATAAGGAGTATTTTTGTGTGTATGTTTTCAGTGCCTGAAACAAACCCATTAAATCTTTGTTGAATGAAGGGTTTCTTTTGTTGGCGTTATAAGCAACTAATTTATGTTTGTATGATGTGGAGACTTCAGAATCTTGTAGTAGAAGCAAATAGAACCCCTCAGGAAGGTACAGCAAAGGCTGTGCTGGGTTGGGCAGAATACTAGTTCTGGGTCAAGGGAAGCAAACATCCTGTTACCGAGAACAGCCGCCTCTTCTAAGTCTTTACAACCTCATCATCACCTAATTGTAGCAGTATTTGGGGAATGGGTGAAGAAGATAACTATCTCTAGGGTTTGGTTCAGTACATACAGCCTGCTACTGGAAGTTTCACACCTATGTGCACGATATAGTTTAAGGCAAAATAACTATATTCTGTAGTAAATAGACTCGAAATATGTATTGCCTTCCTAGCTCTGGATTGTCTAATTCTTTACGGCTGACTCCATACACTAAATGGCAGTGATTTCATTGTTGTTATTATTATAAAATGGCTTGTTCTTCCAAGCTATTATATATTTCTTAAATGATTAACCTTTACACAGCATTGGTATCCCATGTTTAGCAATAAGAATTGTTCTTAATTTTCTTTCTTGGGTTTAATTTAATTTCTTATGCATTAAAATATATAAAATTTAATTTAATTCCTCCATTTCTGAGATGTTTTAAAGGGTGTTAGCTGAGGTTACCAACACTTTTAGGTCATGTTACCAATAGGAATTTGACATTTATATGAATAAAAATAATATCAAGTGTTACAAAAACTAATATAGAATTGCAAGGGCTATCAACCTCTATGCTTGAGGCCATAAATTGATTGCCAGCGGGGTCAATCAGGAGGCTCTGCATTCTCTGTACAGTCTCCCTGGGGTAAACCATTGCAGTATTTGGTGTACCAGCAGAAAGGGCAGTGTGAATTTACACCTTCCTCAAAACAAATTGCTGAAATAGTCACCTCTTACCAGAGGTGTGGACTCATAGCACTTCTTATTTAATACCTAACAATAGAGTCCAAGGTTATTTTTCCAGAAATAATATCAAGCCCCAGAAAATAAATGTAATAATTTTGTCAAATGTATGCAGTCAGGCTTTGTTTGGTCCACTCTGGTATGCTTATAGAGAGGGTCTTATTTCTGGTTTTTGTGCAGGAGCTCCTGTGAAAATGAACTAATTGGGTGCTAATTTACCTAAAACAGAGTGCTAATACCGAAGTTGATTTTTAAAGTACAAATGTGTATATGTTGCTATTTTCACTGATGTCTATTTATTTCATGTCACCTTATTGGACAGTATTCTTATTAAAATGAAATTCCTTTAAGTTTGGAATAAGCTTCTGCCTGAGTAATGGAAATTATAATGAGATATAAAATTGAAGCATTGCCTACCTACCCTGTTGCAAATATTATGACATTGGGTACTGTTGATAAAATTAACTATTTTAGATCAGAACAAACCTTTATTGGCCTAAAATTGAATAACACAAGTTTTTATGTTATTATTTGTTTTCTGTTTTCTGTCATTACGTTTATGATTTTTTTGTTGTAATGTTTTTCTGTGTCAAGGTAGGTTGTGACTCTTTTTGTTCTCCACTTCCTCACAGGCTATTTAAATGAAGTTATATGCTCTAAAGTAGGAGTTTTTTTCTCGTGGTAAAAGGGAGGATATACATGGCCCACCTTGTTTTACCCTCCTTTGTTTTGTCATCTGTCAATACTACTCATTTGTTATTTACTTAATTATTTAGAGACAGAGTCTCGCTCTGTCGCCCAGGCTGGAATGTAATGGTGAGATACGTCTCACTGCAACCTCTACCTCCCACGTTCAAGCAATTCTCCTGCCCCAACCTCCCAAATAGCTGGGATTATAAGCACCTGCCACCATGCCTGGCTAATTTTTATATTTTTAGTAGAGATGAGGTTTTACCACATTGGCCAGGCTGATCTCAAACTGCTGACCTCAATTAATCTGCCCGCCTTGGCCTCCCAAAGTGCTGGGATTATAGGCATGAGCCACCGGGACTGGCACCTCCTCATTTGTTGTTAGGTAGTGCTGGTTTTTTTGTTTTTTAAGCTAGCTGATTTAGTTTGTCCTCGCCTTGAGTTACTCCTTTTCTCTCTTTCTTGCTGTCTTATTTTTTAAGAGAAGTCGTTTCTACACTTGCCCATTTGTTACAACACTGCAAATGTATCACTTTTTTTTCTAATTAAGATCCTGTATGGCATTGTTTCTACTGCTGTGTCAGGTGCTGTGGATAGAATTAGACTTCGTAGAGGAATTTTGTCTTGCATTAAAAAATAGACTTGAGGCTATATAACACGAATATTAGTGGTGTCGTCTGTGATTAGATATATGAAATTTAAATAATACCTTTGTCAGAAGCCTGAGGGGTTCATGCACTTGTAGCAGTAGCCTGTGGTTCTGCTGTTGTGAATGATGACTGTCTTGTATGGTGTGCATCACAGTGATTTTCGACATTTTTTTGTTAATTGGATATATATAGGAATCATCATACAGCAATGGACAAAATAGAACCATTGAAATTCATGCTTCAAAATGTTTCATATGCTCACAAGCCACTAGGAGATGCTAAATAACAGTATGGCTATTTAGTTTACTTTTTTCAACTACATTGACGAAAGAACCCTAGAAGTTGCTTCCAGCTTAAGTTTTACCTTTTTTTTTATACAGTGGCCACTGTCCCTTTTGTGTCTTTGTTATCCAATAAGTATTTTATGTCCAAAGTTAAAATGCTTTTCTAACACCAGTGTTCTAAATGATACTGTTTAAAAGTCCTAGAAGCTGTGGTGCTAACCCTATTAGAAAGAAATTTTTCTGTCTTCCCTTTTTCTTTCACTCTTTCCTCCAAAAAAAAGTAAAAATTAAGGGATAAGATAGTTTTTGCCAATTTAATTAACATGATTATGAGCATGTGGAATTAGACTGCAACTTAGAAGTCATACTCTGGCTTCCTTCATTTTCATTTGCTTGGAGAAGTTATTTTTTTCTCCCTTTCACATGTATTTAATGGCGGGGGCAGTGTCTGGCTTTCCATGGCATCACCTGGCTGCCATAAAAGGCTTGTTCACTCACAGTGTTAGACAGAAATATATGTTGGTTATATTAGAAATAGTCCCATATCTTCAACTACTTTTCGCTGTTTTTGACAGAAAGGAACTGTTAGAGTTCACAGGTTCACAGGTACTACTATTACGTACTTCTGTCTTTTTTATTTTATTTATTTATTTATTTATTTATTTATTTATTTTGAGACAGAGTTTCACTCTTGTTGTCCAGGCTGGAGTGCAATGGCATTATCTCGGCTCACCGCAACCTCTGCCTCCCGGGTTCAAGCTATTCTCCTGCCTCAGCCTCCTGAGTAGCTGGGATTATAGGCATACACCACCACGCCTAGCTAATTTTGTACTTTTAGTAGAGACGGGGTTTCTCCATGTTGGTCGGGCTGGTCTCAAACTCCCTACCTCAGGTGATCTGCCCGCCTTGGCCTCCCGAAGTGCTGGAATTACAGGCGTGAGCCACCGTGCCTGGCCTTTTTTCCTTTTTTTTTTTTTTTTTTTTTAAGAGATAGGGTCTCATTATGTTTCCTAGGCTTATCTTGAACCCCTGGGCTCAAGCGATCCTTTTGTCTCAGCCTCCCAAGTAGCTGGCATTACAGATGTGTGTGTGTGTGTGCCACGGTACCTGACACAGGTACTATTATGTAAGTAAGAATGAAGAGCCAGAGAAAGAATGCTGAAGCAAGTATCTTATGAACCCAGCCACTTAGTTATAGAGATACTGAAGTGAGGTACTGTCAGGATTTTCTTCCAAGCAAGAACTGTATGGGAGTAATCAAAATCACAATACTGATGATAGAAAATTTAATGTAGCCCAGTAATTGAGAGCACAGGCATAGGGCCAGATAAACTGATATACAGATTAGATAGATAGATTAAATCCTATCTTTGTGGTATGTGGACCAAATTACTTAACCTCTCTTACCTTGATTTGCTTTTCTGTAAAAATGAGGATAATTACATCCTTTCTTTAAGGTTTTTTTTTGAGAATTGAGATAATATGTGTTAAGATGGGCTTAATACAGTCCCTGGTAAGCACTCCTTAAATGATTGCTGCTTTTTTATGTAGTCAAAGCAATATTAATAACAAAACCACAATACAGAACACAATCAATAAATGATACCTAAAAAATAAAGACAAAAATTTGTTGCAGATTAAGTGGAAGACAGCCCATTTAATCTAAAATGCACACAAAAATATGAAGGAAAAAAACACATTGAAAATATTTTGATTTTATTTTCTTTCTACAAGTTTTTTTTATAAAATGCCCCTAAGTTGAAAGTATAGTTCGGTGGGCAGAACTTACCCAAAAGATTGAGAAAGCAGAGGGTAAATATGTAATAGTTACATATTAATTGATATCAACTAATGTCTCTAAGAACGATGCCATCATTTGGGGTTGTCAGAGTTGAAATTAAAGATAAATTTTTTCAAAACCAGAGTTTTCATCACCATTTCTACACCTTTCTTTATTTACCTCACCTAGGGTAGCACCCCACACACTAATTCAGCCCCCATAGTGCCATCCGTCCGGACATTTCAGTTGTTCCTCTTATAAATGTCTACTTTCCTGGGACACCTTATAGTCCTTGTTGCTGGTGGTTAGTTTTGTATGAAGTCATTGTCTTTGAAGTGTTGTTGGTTGATAATGCATGTGAACTTATCTTTCTTAAATATAATTTACCTTTGGCTGGGGTATTTAATGTCTTAAAGCAAAAGAAGAAACAACAGAATAGATCAGGAACTCTGAAGGGCCAGTGTTTGAGATCTTGTTTTGGAAGGAATTTCAGCAACGGTAGCTGAGCAGAAGGCTGACCCACCAACATATTTTAGCAAAGCTACAAGGATTTGGAATGATAGTGGCCCCCAGCATGGCCTTCTACTTTGCAGGTCCCGAGGTATGAAATTAAGTTGCATTTAAAAATCAGAATTAGTTCTCTAATCTTCAGATAGTGTTAAACCTTAACTCATTCCACTGTTTGGTTATAAATAAATAAATATAACATTTGTCCCAAGTTGTTCTACAGGTTCACGCCTAGCCATAGAGTTAACTTTGAGCATTATTTGCAGTGCAGGGGGTAAATTATCTTCAAAACGCTCATGGATTGGCTGCTGCCCAGAGTCCTGAGAGATGTAATCAGTTTCAGTTAATTCTAAACAATAGATTGTGGCAGGAACTCAGCTAAGTGGCGGGTTGACTGCACCCAAACTGTTGATTTAAGTTGTCAAGAGAGCTTGACTCATGCTTAGACTTGACAACAGTTTGGGTCAGCTGGCTTAGCTGTAAACCATTACCAGTAAACTCTGCTCCTTTTGTGTGTGAGGAGGGGAGGGGGATGGCCCTTCTGGTCACGTTCTCCCTCCCTGAGCTCACTGCAGACTCCACGGCTTCGCTGGGAGGCTCTTTGTGACTTTTACTGTGCTCAGACTTCAGTCTCTTCATCCCTCTCATGCGCATCAGTGGGTTTCTAGCCACAGGCCTGAGGAACTGCCAATATAGTATGTGCTTTGTGTACTTTCTATTCATTTCTAACTTTTGCTGGTGACGTTTAACAGGGAGTGCGTTACTGTTACTGTTCACTGTACCGTAATCCATATCTGTACAGCATTTAATGCTGTTCACAGAGAACTCATGTTGTCCAATATATTTTAGGCTAGGGCAGGGCAGGAATTACATTGCATCAGCATTAATCATCCTTGTTACCTTTTGATGAGATCATTCAGGTTAAATACTGGTTGGAAGAGTGATCTAAAGTTGAAGGCATGAGGATAAATGTAGGAAAAACATTAGCAGTTTGCTTAATGTAAGTTTTTTTTTTAAGTTTGAAGATAAATGTTTCTCAATTGATAATTTTTTTTTTTTACCATTAGCCTTTGAACATTAGTAGTAGCAATTTATTTTTATTTAAAGTTTGTCCACACACGCAAATGGAAACGTGTTACCCCTTGGATACTAGCTTAAATTTATTTACTCCAAGGTGATTTAAAGCCCACATATAGGTATGCTTGTTTCAGTAGGTCAGATTTAAGGATACCTTAATTTAGTGATGAGGTACTCTGAAGGTCTGAACCCGAGAAGGTGATCCAAGGTGACCATAACCTTACACTTTCCTGTTAGTACCTGGCTCGGAGTCTCAGGAGACTTTGAGGGCAGTGTTTTGATATGAATTGCCTTTGTGTTCTTTCTGTAAATTAGTTTTTGGTATGGAAAGCCAGAAAGCTCAAGTACTTGAAGTACATAAGTCAAGTGGCTTTTTTTTCCATACCCCTATCAAACATTGTACACTTATCGCTTTCCTTTTATAATTTTGAAAGTCTCCAAATCATTAAATGATATGCTTCTCAGTTGTGGATGGTTCCATTTTCTAATGACTATTTTGTCTTCTAGAGAATGTCTGCTAAAATTCTTCCTGATTTTTGTTTTACTTTCCAGTGTGGTTTTCATTTATCTTAGAACAGTGTGCAAACTTTCACTGAGAATAGAAACAATAAACAGAATGGCACAATATATTTTTATTTACTATAGATCATATCCATTTAGCTTTTTCATGGCCCTTTCATCATTTTCTATTGTGCCATTCACTTTGGTGGGTACGGTAGTTACTCACATGGTGTGATCTGGGAAAGGAACATTACAGTTGTTTTTCTTTGGTTTACATAATATCATCAAATGAGGGAAAACTGTCCTTGGCTGAAGAAAGTTTCATGAATTTTAATGTGTACCATTTCCTTTGTTATTAATTTGTAAATAAATATATGATAGAGAGTAAAATAATGAAAGATTTTGGCAGTTATATTTTAGCCAAGAAAATAATGAGAAATGCCTATTTTCTTGCATCTCACATTAACATCTGTTAGGTTACACTTTACTATTATGAGATGAGGATTCACTTTAGAGATGAGTCAATAGTATAAATATTAGAAGCAATTTTCTAGGACAAAGTATAGAATGGTTTTATAGGTGACATGAGCCTGTGCAATGTTGACCTATTAATATAATTTATTTATTTATACCCATGCACAGGAATGGAAGCATTTCACAGAGAGACATGTAAGAGGTTAAGATTTTTTAAAATGCAGCTGAAGAGGCCAGGCATGGTGGCTCACTCCTGTAATCCCAGCACTTTGGGAGGCTGAGGCGAGCAAATTGCTTGAGCCCAGGAACTCAAGACCAACCTGGGCAATGTACTGAAACCCCGTCTCTTAAAAAAAAAAAAAAAAAAAATTGGTTGAAGAAATCAAGAGAAAGGGCACAATTAACGTAGGAAAAATGAGATGATTACAATGATAATATTACCATCAAAAATACATGTCCTCCAGCCTCATACACTTATTAGACTTCATATTTGATCACGGATTTTTAGAAGCCAATACAAAAAAGAAAATATTATCAGTAACATGCTTTACACAGTCTATAAGATAGAGGTGTCGGAGACCAGGAACACAGCTGTTCCTGCTATGAGACTGGAATGGAAAATCTGCCAGTGGCCTGTCTTGTGATACTTCATGTCCTCATCTCTGGGCACATGGGAACTGCTTTCCTTTCTTCCTCACTGTAAGTGAGAGTGCCAGATCACAGTTCAAAAAAAGTCCAAGTACAAAGTCTTTTCCCAGCATAGCTTAATTCAACAACAAATTTAGACCAGCTAGAGGAATTAACTGATGGACCCCACATCTTTCAGCCAGTTATCTGCTGTTTCTCATGGCTATGTTTTTGATAAAATATTGGGTAGCAGAAAACTTGATATTATATTATCTGAACAGTACTTAGACTAAAAATGTATTTTGTTGCCCAATAAGGACAGATCCACAGGCTTTAAAAATCCACTTGTCTGATATAACTTTAATTATTTCTTATGAAGTTGATCTGAAAGAAATCATTTTAAATTTTGCTCTGGTTAAGTGCGGCTGGTACAATCAGTCACCTCTTCTCCATCCTTTCTCCTCCCCAAAATTCTCTTTATTTTTTGGACTATAAAAATGGGCTAAGATAATCTTTCATCAGTGTCATTCATAGTCAAACACACTGTTTTTCTTATTAAACATACCCTTCTCTATAGGCTTTGCTGTATGTTTCAGTTAGTTTTTCTTAAACACTTACATGTCTGCTCTAGTTTTGTTGTTTTGGTTTGGTTTAATTGTTTATTTGTATTATATACTTAATCAAATTTTAAAGAAATGCAAAAGTGGATGAATATTTTTCTTCTTTTAGAACTTTCAGGCTGTACCACCTGACTTCTCTTTCTATTTGGAGGCATGTAGATTTGGGGTTGTTTGTTTGGGGGTAGGAATGTAATAAGTAGTGAAATGAAGGGGAACAAAAAGAATTTAAACTATTATTTTCTCCAGGCCCTGGAAACTGAAGTTCTTAGGTCACTTGAGTATTTAGGTGCTCTAATTATTCTCTTTGAAATAAATAGTAGGGTGGTTTTATAAACCCCTGCTACTATTTCTAGCTGTAAAGAAGTTTATCGAGAGAAAGAAAGCTTCATTCCAAACTTCTCTGACAGCTTGCTAATTCATCTGCTTGCTTCTTGTTGGTTTATATTATCAACATGGTACAACCTTATAGGAAAAAAGAATACAATGCATGTTAAATTTTAACTACTTAAATTGTTCTCTAAATTCACAACTTAACACCTATTAATTTGTATTCCATTTCTCCCATCATTGTTTTGAATGAACATTTCTATGATTCAGTCTGGTCCATATAATTTATCATTTTTTAGAGGTTACATAACATTTTATTGACATTCTTTTTTTTGCTTAGTCATTTCTTATTGTTAAACATTTGGATTGTTTTCAGTTTCTAACTATCATGCAAGGAGTGTGGCTATTAGTTCTTTTTCCTTTATTTGAGGTGGAGATCATAGAAGCAGGTTAAAATTAAATAAATATACGTAATATTGTTGCTGCTAATATATTAACATTAGATAATACAAACCTGATAGGGTCCGGTTGTATTTTTCTGTTCTGTGTGTTCACTGTAAGATATTTTGTATATCTTTATATATTCAAAATATTCTATAATTTTACTAATTTTGAGGAATTCTTTTGAAACAGGCTGTAACAACATTTGATTGGGAGTCAAGAAATAAGTTTCTTGTTGCTGTCAATTGGAAAAATGGATTTTATCTCTTTAACTTCACTTTGAGTCTCATCTTTTGAATGAGAAGACTAAATTAAAGAAACTCTGAGGTTCACCTTTGCTCTAAAATTTCATCATTTTAATAACTTGCTACATAGTTTTACAATTTTAAATGATTATACAGGTTTATTATTGCATTTTTGCTTTTATGATGTTTTCGTGGCCTTATCTGTAATTTAATACTGAGTCACATTCAGGAGGGCAACAATCAGTGTTTTTATTATTATGAAGAAAGGCAGACTTTTATGATACATTTTCCAGGAATTCATCGTAGAGCATAATGGAGACTGCTTGTGTATGAAACCAGACACAATTGCAGTCTTAACTATGATGTTATCAGAGAAAATTGTTTCCCTTCCAGACACTTCAGGTTGTTTGGTTGTCTTTATCTGTTATTGGACATGACTTTATGAATTATTTTGTCTATTAACAATAATGACTAACTGCCAAGGATGCTCAGAAACCTCTCAGTGAGCCTCAACCTTCCTTGTATTCTCTCTTCTTCTTCATCCGTGTCATAAATTCCCATCACTTGACCTCTTCTCATTCTCTAATCTTCTGGCTTCTACCTGGCCTGGACTTCATGGTCCTCCCTTCTAGGGATGCCTTTCATAATAGCTTTGGCATTCCTTTACTTCTAAACCCACTCATCTCCCAGCCAGGACCCTACCACCAGCACCGACAGCCACCCCCGCCCCACCTCCAGATTGCTAAAAATCCTGGCTGAAGGGGTTGTAGTGTTTAATCTCCACAGAGCCCTCTTTGCTGTTCATCGGTCTATTTTCCTTTTCAGTACATTCTTCCATATTCACATTAGCTATATCAAATCTTCTTCATCTACTTCAAGTATAATACTCCAACTTTACCTAACTTATTCTCAGGAACAGGATTGGACCTCACAAGTACCACCTCGGCTCTCCTCCTTATCAGCCCCAAAATGCAGTTATATACTGGCCATTGTCTTCATTCTTCCGGCCTAAGAAGTTATTTCTCCCGTCTTCAGTGGGTTGAAGTAGATTCTAATGGACAGTGCTATGGTTTAAATGTTCCCTTCAAAATTCATGTTGAAATTTAATTGCCATTTTGATGACATTAAGAGAGGGATTTAGGTAATCACCTCTTAAAGCCCTCATGAATGGATTAATGCTGTTATCACCAGAATGGGTTAGTTATCATGGGAGCTCAGCTCCCTTTTCCTGTCTCAAGTGGTCACTTGTCCTTCTGCCCTCCACCACAGGATGATACAGTATGAAAGCCCTCACAGATGTGAATGCCATGTTTTGGACTTCCCAGTCACCAGAACTAAGAGCCAAATAAACTTCTGTTGTTTATAAATTCCCCAGTCTATGGTAATCTGTTACAGCAGCAGGAAACAGGCTAATATAAGTGGGGAGGTAAGACCAATGGGAGTAACAGATCTGGAGAATTGAGTGTAGATCATGTTCTGGAAGACAGAATCATTTGGGATAAGAGCCTGTGCAGAGTCAGCCAAAAGCTTTGGCCCAGCAATCTGAGGTGGAGCTCACTTGGCCCGTGGTGCTAAGGAGAACCAGAGTGGAAGACATAAGGGTGGACTAAACACAGGAACTGAGGAGGAGTCAGAGAATCCAAGAACAAGGCAGGTGGGCCTAGGTACTAGAGAATCTGAAGAAACCTGGTATATTAGGGTCATCTGAATGGAGTCACAGTGATGAGTGGAAGCCCAGGGAGTCTGTCAATACTTTGTCTGGAACATTGAAAGAAATTCCTAATTGGCCACTTTTTTCTAACTCTGGCTCACCTCCTGCATTTTCAACAATAATAATACTTAACATTTAAGGGTTTGCTCTGTGCCAAGCAGTATCTTAGAACCATACAGACATTATCTCATTTGATCTTGACAACATTCAGCTAGTGTATTTATTAGTCTGCTCACACTACCATAACAAAATGCCATAGTCTGAGTGGCTTACACAATAGAAATGTATTTTCTCACCATTTTAGAGGCTGGAAGTCCCAGATCAGGTGCCAGCAGATTCTGTTTCTGGTCAGGTCTCTGTTCCTGGTTTGCAGATGGCTGCCTTCTTTCTGTGTCCTCCACTGGGCCTTTCCTCTGTGTGTGACATGGGGAGAGAGAGCTCTGGTGTCTCTTCCTTTCCCTATAAGGACACCAATTCTATCAGCTCAGGGCTCCACCCTTAAGACCTCATTTAACCTTAGTTACCTAAGGGTGCTATCTCCAAATACAGTCACATTGGGGTATTAGGGCTTCAACATATGAATCTTAGGGGGACACAATCCATTCATAACAGCTAGTTAGGTATTATCCTTAATTTGTAGATTAAAAAATAGAGACTTAAAGTGGCTCAAAGGCACATAACTGGTTACCAAATGCTGCTCGACCTTTTAGCCTGAATGTTCAATTGGTACTTCAAATTCAGATTGTCTAAGATGGAAATCATATTCCCTTCTCCAAGCAAACGTCACATCTTTGAGACCTTTTTGTTTCTCTTCATTGTACTTATGCTTTCAAAGTCACCAGGCATTAAAATTTGAAGATACTGTGCTTCGGGCTATTTTCCTTCTTTCTCCTTACATCAAACATCTAACTAGATGTCATTAACCTCTCTTTTCTTTTCTTTCTTTCATTTTTGACAGAGTCTCACTCTGTTTCCCAGGCTGGAATGCAGTGGCACAATCATGGCACAACCCCCAACCTCAGGTTATCCCCTCACCCCAGCCTCCTGAGTAGCTGGGACTACAGACATGTGCCACCACATCTGGCTAATTTTTTATTTTATTTTATTTTTTATAGAGACAGGGTTTCTCCATGTTGCCTAGCCTGGTTTCAAACTCCTCCTGGGCTCAAGTGATCTTTCCACCTTGGCCTCCCAAAGTGCTGGGATTACAGGCATGAGCCACCATACTGGCCAGCTCCTTTTTGTAATGTTGATCAATCCCAGAATGAAGGAGAGGAAAGGGAAACAAGATGAAAATAAAAGTAGAGAGAGAGCCTTGGGAGTCAGAGTAATAAAGGTGGTCTTGGCAAATGGGGTCTAATTAAACTAAAGAGCTTCTGCACAGCAAAAGAAACTATCATCAGAGTGAATAGGCAACCTGCAGAATGGGAGAAAATTTTTGCAATCTACTCATCTGGGAAAGGTGTAATATCCGAAATCTACAAGGAATTTAAACAAATTTACAAGAAAAAACAAACCCATCAGAAAGTGGGCGAAGGATATGAGCAGACACTTCTCAAAAGAAGACATTTATGCGGCCAGCAAACACATGAAAAAAAGCTCAACATCACTGATCGTTAGAGAAATGCAAATCAAAACCACAGTGACATAGCATCTCACATCAGTCAAAAATGGCAATTATTAAAAAGTCAAGAAACGATAGATGCTGGCAAGGCTGTGGAGGAAGAGGAACGCTTTTACACTGTTGGTGGGTATAGAAGTTAGTTCAACCATTGTGGAAGACAATGTGACGATTCCTTAAGGATCTAGAATCTTGGATCTTTGACCCAGCAATCTCATTACTGGGTATACACCCAAAGGAATCTAAATCATTCTGCTGTAAGACAAATGGCCACATATGCTTATTGCAGCACTATTTACAATAGCAAAGACATGGAACCAACCCAAATGCCCATCAATGATAGACTGGATAAATCAAGAAATGTGGTACATATACACCATGGAATACTGTGCAGCCATAAAAAGGAACGAGATCATGTTCTTTGCAGGGACATAGATGAGGTTGGAAGCCATCATCCTCAGCAAACTAACACAGGAACAGAAAACCAAACACCACATGTTCTTGTAAGTGGGAGTTGAACAATAAGAACACATGGACACAGGGAGGGAAACAACGCTCACCAGGGCCAGTGGTGGTGGAGGTAGTGAGGAGAGGGAGAGTATTAGGACAAATAGCTAATGCATTCAGGGCTTAAAACCTAGATGATGGGTTGATAGGTGCAGCAGACCACCATGGCACACGTATACCTATGTAACAAACCTACATGTTCTGCACTTGTATCCCAGAACTTAAAATTTAAAAAAAATTAAAAAGAGAGATGTTCATGGAAAAGCACTGTTTGCTTAGAGATTTTCTCCAAAACCTCTGTTTTAGGGTTTGCCCTTTATGATATGTGGGTTAATTTCCCTAACTTCAAGGTTGTGTGATGGGATGGTATCATCATCAATTTTCCATCAAATCTCTTCTTTCGATGCTTTCTTGGACTCACCTTCTTCTATGTCATGACGAATTTTATTTGTATTTCTTTATTTTGCAGTAGGGAATGCATGCATATGAGGGAGAATGTTCAAAAAGTTTAAACGGATACATTGAAAGGTCAGTCTC
Source organism: Pongo pygmaeus (assembly GCF_028885625.2). Classification (NCBI taxonomy): domain Eukaryota; kingdom Metazoa; phylum Chordata; class Mammalia; order Primates; family Hominidae; genus Pongo; species Pongo pygmaeus. The sequence goes on from NC_072378.2 coordinate 21,062,134, forward strand.
TTATGCCAGCTGCTCTCTCTGGGGGATTTTAAGAAGGGGCAAGAGTTGATTCATTCACTCTTCTGGCCCATTCTGTCTTCATTGAAGCTGACAGCGGTGCTGGTGCATGTCTCTTTCCCTCATTTCAAACTCTGTATTTGTTTTCTAATGCCATGTAACAAAAATGCCACCAATTTAGCAGCTTAACGTAACACAAATATATTATCTCATGGTTTCTGTGGACAGAAGTTTGGCACTGCATGGGTCAAACTTCTCAGAGTCTCACTGGGCTGAAGTTGAGGTATTGGTCGGGGCTGGGCTCTCATCTTGGGCTCAGGGTCCTCTCCCAAGCTCACTGGTTGTTGAGAAAGATCATTTCCTTGCAGTGTTTGATTGAAGTTCCTATATTCCTGCTAGCTGCTGGCTGGGACCATTCTCAGCTCCTAGCAGCCCATTCCCATGTGACCCCCACAGATCGTTTACAACATGGGTGTCTGCTTTCTTCAAAGCCAGCCAGAGCATGTCTCTCTGACTTTGCCTTCTGCTTGCAACGGGGAAAAACACTCTGCTTTTATTAAAGGGTTCACCTGATTACGTCAGGCCCATCAGGAAAAATCTCCTTATCTTAATGTCCACTAATTTGAGATCTTAAGTACATCTGTAAGATCCCTTCACAGCAGCACCTACATTTGGGTTTGGTTGAATAACTGAGGCAAGATGCCTGCCTACCAGGGGCTGGGAGTTTGGGGACCATCTTAGAATTCTGCCGACCACACACTGGTTTATGGTTTATCTTGAGCTCTGAGGGCCAGGCCTGGCTTGGATAAAGTGGAAAACAACAACTTGGAAGGTAGAAGTCAGGATTGGGGGTGAGTAGAACTCGATGGAGTTGATTGTTTCCATGATGTAATTGGCTTGTAAGTCTGCCCCATACTTTAGAGGTACACAACCCCTTTACCTCATGTGCTTTTAGCCCCATAACAAACCCAATCTTTTTCAGTGCATTATTTGCATGACTTTTGGACTTCATTTGGAAAATGCTCCAATACCCCAAAGTTTCTTAAAGGTGTGGAGTCATCTAACCCTTTATTCCCCCATTACCTATCCTTTGTCTTTGTTTGCTGAGGACCATCCTGGTTTATGCCTGTTTTCCTGGTGTATTTATTAATAGTACCTCACTTTCATTCAACAGTGTCTGCATTTGGAGGATAAGTGATATAGACACAGTATCCATGCCATTTTGACCCCTGCATGTCCTATCTTTCTCAGCCCCTCTTCCTACCATCTTAATGCTATCTGTATACTGACAACCAACCCATGGATCTTTGGCTCACTCCAACCAGATTTCTGACTCACCCCCTCCTGGCCCATTTTGTGCCTAAGTAGCAAGTGTGGCTATTTTGGTTTCTCTATATGTTGGGATTGGGGTATCTGTGAGCTTTGTATTTGTATTGGATGTTGAAGAGAGCTAAAGGCAAGAAGACTTTTTTTTGTAGAGATGGGTTTCACCATGTTGCCTAGGCTGGTCTCAAACTCCTGGGCTCAAGAGATTACAAAGTTCTGGGATTGCAGACATGACTCACTGCGCCTGGCTATTTCCCCTTTATTTCTTTACTCCGGAAATGTTCAAAACAGGGGAACTCTGTCCATTTTTATTTAAAGTTACTTAATCATTCTCCCTTCCCTAATCTCCCAAATAGAGCTGATTATAATACCCATTCTCACCAGTTTGTTATAAAAATTAAGTAACTTTTTATATAAAGTAATGTGCTACATAACAATATTTCGGTCAATGACAGACTGCGTATATGTTGGTGGTCCCATAAGATTATAATACTGTATTTTTACCATACCTTTTCTGTGTTTAGATATGTTTAGATACACAGATACTTACCATTGCATTTCAGTTGCCTGCAGTGTTCAGTACAGTAACATGCTGCACCCGTTTATAGCCTAGGAACCATAGCCTGTACCATATAGCCTAGGTGTGTAGTAGGTTTATGTAAGTACACTCTGTGATGTTCGCACAACAGCAAAATCACCTAATGACACCTGTCTCAGAAACATAGCCCCATTTAAGTGATGCATGACTATATTTCAAATAGATAAATAATTCCTGGGCCATAGTAGTCAATTTAAAAATGTTTGTAAATATTTGTTGTTGAAGAGTATCACTTTAGAGTTATGATGTACTTTTGACATTTGGCTAGATAGGAAAGAAAGGTGCAGTCCAAGTGAGGGGATCCCCAACATCTACTGTAGAGAGACCAACAAAGCATGTTCGTTTGCCAGTTGGTAAACTGGTTTGGTTTTAGAAGAAAGTACAGTTGGGAAGTTGTGAAAGAACAGCCTGGATAATTAGGATGAATTCAGATTTTTGCGGGACTTAGAAGTTATGCCTGTTCGTTTGTACTTGGGGTAGCAAATAAATAAGCTGTTGCAATATTTTCCCAATAGGATAAGGTGATGAGAACAATGTAATAGTGACCATTGATGAGATCAGCACTGGCAATGGAAATAAAGAGGAAGGGCAAGCATAGGAGACTTGCTGAGATATTTCTTTTTTAACTAGTGCTTGACTAGTGATAAAGGATGGAACAGATGAGTTAATGTTGACTGAAAGTTTTTTTAACCTGAGTGGCCAGAAAACCGTTGACATCATAGAAGAAAAGATACACAAAACCTTAGAAGGGAGAGAGTAGGGATGGGTGGACATGGAGGATAGGCTTTAAGGGGACCTGGAGAGGAGGATGGGAAGGTTAAGAGAATCTAAGGAGAGAAACATATGGAATAGTTTCCAAATCAGTATAAAACCCAAGCTACAGAAAAAGTGTTGCAAGAGAAGGCCTTGGCATATTGTCATTTTCTTGGAATGCCCTCCCTGCCCGCCTAGCTGGCTACGATCACTGCTGTATCTGTCCCAGTACTCACTTCACTATAGAAGATGTGCTCTGTGAAAGTAGTAGCCATAGCCCCAGAACCTGGCATGTCACAGGTGCACAGTATATATTTCTCAAATGAACAGTTAGGAAGAGGATGGTTAACAGTGGCCAATACAGTAAATAGGTCAAGTTGAATTAGGATAGAAAATAACGTTAGTGGATTTGCCAGTGATGAAATCATAATTTCATCAGCATGCTGGGGCAGGAGCCAGGTTACAGAGGGTTTACCAGGAAGCTAATAGTGAGGAAGCAGCAGCAGCAGCAGCAGCAGCAGCTGTGTTCTGCTCCTCCAAAAGTCTGCAAAGGAAAATATCTGGTGGGGAACCAGCTAGGGAAAGAGGATGGTGGAGTTAGGCAAGATAAGTTGGGTTGATTTGTTCCTTAATAAAGGTGAGCCTGAATTACAAGGGAAGAGTGTGACAATGCTATAGAAAGAAGCAGGGACAAAAACAAAGCCCATCAGGAGTTCTAGAAGAATGAGATCTAGCTATAAAGAAAACAGCAAGATTCCAGTTCCTCAGAATCTGGAAGGAAGATACAGAAGATGAAGACGAAATTCTGCTGTTGCCATTGCCAGATGGTCTCCATCTTCTCAGTTAAGGAGCAGTGTTATCGTCTGTATCCACTTGTTGGCTCTGTAACTTTTATGAGTTCCATCTTTACCTTTGTGCTATCATTGTCTTATCACTGGAGAATCTAGCAACCTTTAACGATTTTTAATAAAAAATATTTATGAAATAAAAATTAATGTTTGGAATTATACCTGTTTCGTTTCAAATAAGTGGCCAATTAAAGCAGCTCATAGATCAGCTGGACTGATAGGTTATTATTTTACCAGAAATGAATACAGTTTTCTAAAGCACGCATGTAGCTTGATAATAACAGTGATCTGTACCTAATAAAGCTAGCCAAAGCACTAAGGAAAACATTTTTCTATTAAATCAGGCCAACACAAACTGCCTACAAGTTTAACACATCAAAGACTTGTTCGTGTGAATATAGGGTTAGTTTAGTACAGCTGTTTGTTCATCCAAGCAAAAAATGGATAATCTAGTCTCAGCAAATTATTTTTGTTGCTGTTATTTTTTTAAAAAATCTTGCTTTGACTTGATAAATACAAAGTAATCAAATATGAACTATTCACGTTTGACATTTTCCCTTTCTAAATAAAAGGCACAAGGTGTAAAAATTCATTTTAGGAATCTTATTTGTGAATTGTAAACTCAATTACTTTTGAAATCTTTTAATCTGTAAAGTTTACACTGTGGTAGATTGTCTACATATCACATGTGAAGAGATAATTTTTTTCCTGGGGTCCATTTAATGAAATAGAGCAAAACGGAGACACCATATTAAGAACTCTTGCTATGGAAATATTTATTAATTTTTGTGCATGTTGATATTTGTGCTTGAGGTTCAATATGGATTTTATTTTAGCATATTCTTCTCTATCAACAGCAATCTTAGCCAATCACAGGAATGTATAATCAAATATTGCTTCAAGAGTAAATTCCTCAGTAAATAAGATTCTGAAACCAATGACTGAAGACTGGGCCTGTTTAAAACCCCCTCAAATTCTCTTTATAGGATTATTCAGAGTAAAGCATGGGAAATCTCTGAGACAAGGCACATCTAGTCTCTTACCCTGCTGGGGATCTCCTACACACTTTTTACTATTTAAAATATTATTTAGTACCCATAGATTTTGTTTCAAGTGTAGCTCATATTTGAGAGAAAAATTTTCCTTGTACATGTAGTTTAAACTATTCAGGATCATTAGAAAACATCTAAGGGTCAGCAAGCTTGTGTGTGTATATGTGTGTTTATCAAGAAAGAAACAGATTTCTACAGATTTTTTATTGATAAACTATAAAATATATTAATACAGTACAATTTTAAAAATATAGGTCTGTTACTAAGAAGAATGAAATGATTTTATTTGGGATAACCATTCACTTATTGAAGTTCAAAGTTTAGTGTGCCCCGTCATCAAAATCAGTTGTCTATATTGATTTGTCAGTGCTGATGGGTAATGAGATTTTGCATATTTCATCTTTGAAAAATGTATTTTCACACAGATTCTTGCTGCCAAACACTGATACCAATTCATGATATCAGCATAACATGGTTTTAACTGAGCATTTAGCATTTGGAAGGCATTTGCAGACTTCTGTTAGATTCTACTTCCTCTATTTGTCTTTTATCAGATCAATCACTTGCAATTGATGGTTAGATGGAAGCGCCACTCAATTGCACAGTTAAATGGATTTTTAAATATTAACATTTCCTTTGCGCTTGCATCAAGATCTGAAAAATGCTGTTGGATATGTGGTTTGGTCTCAGAAAATATATCTGCTCCAAATTTGTTTTGGAGTGGAGAGCACGCTTAATGCTTTAACTTTGACAGCATGGTAACTGTGTAAAGCAGCTTGACATTACTTGGGATTTAAACATTAGTTGTTGTTAAAAATGATTTTATTGCAGTATTCATTTTGCATAAAAGCAAAATTTTTCCATGTAACTTCAGGTTGAACACATTAAGAAACATTAAGTCTGTAACAGAAGCTAGTTTAAAAGTGTTTGATAGTGGTGGTTGAAGGCAGGTCTTCCTACTGAGGAAAAATTTCAGTCTCAGCCATGAGCCCAATAAATCACAATAAAAACTTACCACTACTAAACCATCAAAGTATGGTGTGGCAGAGCAAGTCAAGGTGTTAAGCTTCTGTTTCTGACAAAAATTTGTAGAAGCGATGGAAGTTAAGTCTTTGAGAATGAAACCTACTGTTGATACTAGTGGCTCAAGGACGTATGAGATTCAATATTTTCCAAAGTGTCTGCTGATGAATAACACCATCAGCTTACATTTTCACAAGCTTTTGTAAATTAATTTACTTAAGCCTTTTTGTGTTTCACACATTTTTAGCCACCATCAGTTGTAACATATAGCAGATTCCACTTCAGGTTGTGATGAATTAGCGTTTTCTCAACGCTAATTTTCTTTGAAAATATTCTTGCCTGTAGTTAATCTGTGCAAACTATTCATGAAGGCTAATTTTCATTCACTTTAATTTTGGTATTCACCTCACTAATAGACAACAACTTAGCAGCGTTGGTGACATCTGTCAATTCATCAAAGCCAAGGAAAAATACAAAATCATTTGCTTTGTTTTCTGGTTGACTGTTGGTGTTGGTCCTGATGTCTTCAACTAAGTATGTATAGAACATTGAGAAGGGAAAGGTAGTGAGAGGAGATTAGACAAGAGGATTCGGATTATCATGGGCCTTATTTGCTCATCATTGATAAAGTTTGGAGATGTATCTTCTAGAACATTGATTTTTTTGGACTTTTTTTATTTGTTTGCTTGTTCTCATTCATGATGTTTTAATGGGGGGAAAAATCTAAAAGGGAAACCCAATATGTGAAGTTAATCTAACACTGTTTTGATGGAAAAGTCAGGAAGTAGAAGGCCTAGAACCCCACAAGCTCTTTCCCTTTCCCACAGAAGTTTGAAAACCATTGTTTTTAGCACAGAGTAAAAAATAGCAGTTTTACAGCGGGGGAATATGTGATAAGACGTGCTTGGAGCAGAATGCCTTTGCATTACAGGAGAAAGGGGCAGGATGCTTGTTTGATCACCAGTTATGTATTAAACACTGAACTATTTTAAAACACCATTTTATTTAATCTTCATGGGAACATAATCAATATGTATTACCACCATTTTATAAAATGAAGAAAGTATAATTCAAATACATAGTTATGGGTTGGTTTATTTCTTAAGTTCTATCAGTTACAGGATCTCAAGTCTCTGGAACAGTGCTGCCCAATAGAGCTTTCTGCAGTGATGGAAATATTCTATATCTGTGCTGTGGAACATGGTGGTGCCTAGCCATATGTGGTGTCAAATACCTGAAATGTGGCTAGTGCAGTTGAGGAACTGCATCTTTAATTTTATTTGCTTTTCATTCATTTTAATTTAACTAGCCATGTGTAGCTTCCCCCTACTGTATTGGATAGTTCAGCTCTAGATTACACTGTCATTCAAACTGATTCATTCTCCAGTAATTCTGCCTTACTTTGCCACTAAAGATTATGCGATTTACATTTACTTAATTTTGTTAAATGTGTCACATAAATATTTAATTTCACCTATTACAGATACAAGTTGACAATCAGATCTCAATAAATATTATTTATGGAATTTGGGTTTTCTTTCTTAGAAAGGGAGCTAGTAACTCTTTCATTGACTCATTGATGTGTATTAAGTGCCTACTTTGTGTCAGGCACCTGAGCTCTGGACCCTGGGAATATTGTAACATGAAAGACAAGCATGATTACAGTCCACAAGGAATTTAATTGCCCTAGTGGAGAAGACTTAGAAATAACAAGCAGTTATAATGGAACATTAAAAAATACAAGGGAGTTTGGCAGCTTGGAAAGGCCACTGAAGATACTCTAACTTGAAGGAAGCTTTCCCGGAGGAAAAGTTCTTTAAGTAGAGGCCTGAACAGAGGAGAGTTTAGCTCTGTCAAATAGATTTAGAGGAGCAGTAAGAAAAATATTGTGTGTGTGGAGGCCAGTAGGCTAGAAGGCATGGGGATTTAGGAAGGGAATTGAAGCTCAATGGTGCTGAACTGCAGTGTGTGGGATACGGAGCCCCTGTGATAGATTCTGTAGGGGTCAGACTTCTGAGCACACAGCAAGGCTGGGGGCAGAAGGGAACAGAATAATCAGCACACACTATAAACCTAGAAGATATTTAGAATTTTAACAGAAAGTAAAAATTTTTTACAAAGGTATTCAGAGATCTCTTTTTTGTACCAATCTGAAATTACTTTTAAAATGGTCATTCCTTTTTTCTTAAACTGCTCTAACTTATCATAGCAAGCTTGTCCAACCCACAGCCTAGGACAGCTTTGAATGCAGCCGAAAACAAATTTGTAAACTTTCTTAAAATATTGTGAGTTTTTTTGTGATTTTTTTTTTTTTTAGTTCATCAGCTGTCATTAGTGTTAATGTATTTTATGTATGGTCCAAGACAATTCTTCTTCCAGTGTGGCCCAGAGAAGCCAAAATATTGGACACCCCTTCTATAAAGGTTAATTTGAAAGATGGCCAGTGTATAAGGCTTTTTTCAGTTGTCCATTTATTTAATTTTTACTTTTCTCATCTATGAATGGAGAAAATATTATCCAGTATATCTAACGCTGGTTTCAGTAATAGCATTACCTACCTAGGTGTGAATATTCAAGAGCCAGTATTATATATTTATTCTCACATTCAGCTTCTTCATTGAGAGCTGAGTCTTCAAAAACTGCCTGCACATGTATTGTGTAAGTCAGGGGTCCCCAACCCCCAGGACACAGACTGATACCAGTCCATGGCCTGTTAGGAACCGGGCCACTCAGCAGGAGGTGAGCAAGCATTACTGCCCAAGCTCCGCCTTCTCTCAAATCAGCTATGTTATTACATTCTTACAGGAGCATGAACCCTATTGTGAACTGCGCATGTGAGGGATCTAGGTTGCACATTCCTTATGAGAATCTAACACCTGATGATCTGAGGCGGAACAATTTCATCCTGAAACCATCTCCCCAAACCCCTAAGTCCATGGGAAAAATGTCTTCCAGGAGACCGATTCCTGGTGCTAAAAAGTTTGGGGACTGCTGGTATAAGTAGTATAAACTTAACACATGATGACATTGATATTAATATTAGGAATTTCACTCAGCAATTAGTTTTCTTGTTTCTGTACTGTTAACCTAATGGAGAATGGGCAAGCCATCATTACCATTACCTTTAACAGCTCAACAGTAAGCTTTATTGATAGTGAGAACCAGGATAAAAATTATCACCTTGTGGAATATGGAGAACATTTACAGGTCAGTACCTTTGTACCTGTATTTTTGTATGTTTATTTCCTCACTAAACACTGAAGAACTTCAGAGTTCTAAAAGGCTTTGATTAACTTTAACTTTTGGAAGCATTTCTGTAAAATATGGAATCAGAACCGTATCATGCCTGTAAGAATCACTCAAATTTTTTTTTAGAGAAATGCAAAGTATGATTGAAACATGGGGGACTGAGCCATATGAACTAATGTCAGTCACTAGACATGCCATATAATTTTTTCTATTTTGTTGTCTACTATTCCATTTTTTCTGTCCATGCATGACAGTTTTAATGTTGTATGTGGAGGAGTTGTGAAAAATTAGTGTAGTTTCAGTGGCTGATTTTATGCAGTAAACATTAAGTCAGTTCCCATGAACAGCCCCCTGGTGCAACCCTTAATAAATGCAAACTTTATTTTTAGTACTGACCTTTCGTAATGTGAGCCTTGATCCGTTGAGATGCTGTTCACTTTTGATGCATCTCCAAATCCCTTTTTTTATGCATTTTAAATCAACACACGCTTGCTCTGAATTTATGCATGTGGATAGACGGAGATGTAATTTAAACACATCTGTTCAAATATGCATTTCAGATCAACTTGGTGCCGATTCTCATAATACGATGGAGTTTTTGACGGGTATTATATCCCTAAAGTACACAACAGATGGTATTTATTAGAGACCGAATAGAAATGAAGTTTAAAGATGTTGAGCTTTTTGTCTTAAGTCACTCATTTTTTAGTCATAAAAAATAATGGGCTGAAGTCTTGTATCCCTATGATAAAGCTTTGTGTGAGACTGTTTTCTTTGAGATGAATGTCTCTTAGTCAAGTTGAGATTAACTATATATTTTTGTTGAGGAGACACCCTCACCAGGAAAAGTTAGATCAGAAAGGAGTAAATAATAGGTTATTACCAATTAGATACTAGCTACAATTAATACTTAAGTTGTGTAAATTATTGATTTAAATAGATTAAATAGCTTCACTAAAAATTTGTATTTAATTTAGGCACATGTCAATGAGTAATTTCAAATTTATTAAAATATTATTATACTTCGGGGTCATTATTTCAGTGCCTAAAACAATATTTTAAAAGTAATCTTCAAAGCTAACTTTTTCTCCCCAAATACTTATACTAAGAATAAATGACATAATATACCTATGATATACTGGCCTAAAATTAGTGTACAGAAATTAATTGCATTGAATAATACATAGACATGCATTGTTCTTTCCCTAATTCCTCACTTCCCTCTCTTTTTCAAGCATTGTGCCCACATCTGCCTTTTTGCCCACACCTGAAGATGAGAAACTGATAAGACTGCAGTTGCCCATGGATGATAAGCCCTCCAGGAGGGACCAGTAATTGTTGCAGGGTTTTCAGAGCTGTAAGAACTAGCTCTTAACACTTATTTTTCTCTCCAGAGCTTATAACATTGGGAACCAGTTCCAAAGAGCTGGATCAAGGATAAGAAACAAAATCTATATATGCATGCCTTTTTCTTGCATTTGATAGGAAGCTGTGTTCTCATGCCTGCAATCAGATGCAAGTAAACCAGACTGAGATTACTTGCAAGCTATTATTGACTTCTATACACAACACCACAAATAAATCTTTTTCTCATAGATTTAGAGAGAGTGCAAAAGGAAACAGGTGATTTGTGAGGTAACCTGCCGTTATGTTAGGTAGTAATAGAAAACATTTTAAAATATTTGAAATAATATAATTGCTTTGCACTGGGAACACGTACATGAATAAAAGATGTTAGCAGGTGTCCTGCTAGTATGGAATCTCATGCTGTTGTATTTATTGGAAATATGAACATCATCAGCAGATTTAAATTTGTAAAAAGTAATCAAAACAGAAGGATTGAATAAAAAAACTCAGGCTTAAATCTTGTAATTCTTTAAACCAGATTTTCAATGTAATAAAATACAGTTTTTGTATCAAATTACCTTTCTATCTTAGATTATTTTTTCAGTGTTACTCTGAAAATCTTTTTTTTTTTTTGGTATTCTGGATTATTTTATTTAAAATACTTTCTTACACAACATATAATACTTGCCTATCATATTTGGTACTGGATAATTTGATAAAGGTTTTTGTATAGCATTTAAAATTTTTGATGAATAGGGATTTAATGTTTAGTATATCTTTGGACTGTAATTTATGTGGTTAGTAGCATACAGTCTGGTAAAATCACGTAACATCAAATCAAAGTCCAAAGAAACATTTCCTTCATGTTTCATGTGTATCAGTAAAATTGCTTTTGATAAAATAAGTTACATGGATAACACAGGTTTAGCTATTTACAGAGATTCTCTTTTCAAATCTTTGATGTGGGACTTAATTTTGAGGGACATATTCTAAGGGTAGAGGATATTTGGTACGCATTTTGAATCTGGTAAGTAAAAAATAGTCATCTAGAATGCAATTTGTTTCCTGGTGAAAGTGATTTTCTTCATTTCTTTTTGTGCTATTTTTATACCTTTAAATGTTTTAACTACCAGGGAAAATTTCTAGTTGAGGCACTCAAGTTTTAATCCATCTTGAGTCTGCTGCAGCTCCTTCCCAATGTCTCTTACAAATTAAATACATAAATCCCATGTATTGGTCTTCTATCTAATATTTTAACTGTACACCCCCATTTCCCACCCACCCTACTCCACCACCATACCACCATTCACCCCTGTCTCTGCTTCTCTACTAACAAACACTGTTTTAGAACCTCACTGCGCATGAAGCACCAGGGAGGTAAAAGCTGGATGTAACGTGGTCCCTGCCCTACCTGCACTTATAGTTCATCTCTTACACAACTAACACCTCTCTAGTGGCACTGGGTACTCTGGTAGGTGTCTTGGTTAACGGCCTCTCCTTCCAGTCACGTCCAAGCTTAAAATCCTAGAATCATATTCACTCCCTTTTTACTGTCTCCACTTCCTTCTACCACCACCTGCCTCCACTCAAGTCAGTCACCTAATCAGCCACCATTTCCAACGATTACACCTCTTCTTACACTCCTTCCCCTACCCACCCTACTGTCACTATCCTATTTGACGCCAGTACTATCTTGTATTCTATCACGTCTGTTTCATCGATCTCATTCTTAAGATATTTCCAGAATCATCTTACTGATGTACAGCTTCAAATGTTTTGCTCCCCACAAAAGCCTTTGATAGCTCCTTTTCCCCAAACTTGTATACGCTGGTCCTAACCTCCTTGTGAGCTATATTACGATACTCCCATTCATAGGCCCTGCATCCTATGGTGTTTGTTTCTTTTTACCTGAACGCCTCTGCTCTGGCTTTTCTTTCTGTTGAGAGTATATAAAAAATAGACATAGAGATACTAATAGTACCTACTTTATGGGAGTGCTTAGGAGGATCACGTGAGTTAATATATGGAAAGCACTTGAACCTCACACAAAATGCATCATAAATGTTTCTCATAACTGTTAATGTTATTATCACTACCACAACTACCACTTCTACTACTACTGCTGGTGTACACCTAACTTAGCGTTAAGTGAGGTTTTTGAGGGAAGGTATAGCATCTTGTTGTCTTTAGCACATAGCACAGTTATAGAGCATAGAATGTCTTCCTTCCATGATATTGGTTAAATTATCTGTCAGTTTAATTGATGGTGTTGGTTAATTGAATTTTCCTCAGGATCAAAGCCCAAAGTAAGTCTTCTGCCCACATCACATATGTGTGTGTGTGTGTGTGTGTGTGTGTGTGTGTATGTATGTATATGTACAAATGATTCAGTATGTGGGGGATCTACATGAACATTTAAGGTTCTTTCAGACTCCAAAAATCTACATGATGCTGTTTCTTCATTTCCATTTTACTCTACTTAGAGATATTTTGTAGGCAACACTTGTAAGGATACTCCCAAGACTACTCTTCTCTCCTTTTGCAAAAAGCATGCTAGGCTCACTTAAGAAAAAACTCATATCTTCATGCTTTCATCATTTGTCTCTGCACTTTTATGGCTCTGAAAGTTATTCATCATCCCTATTTTAGTGGCATTACATGCCTTTGCATTTTGCTGTCTCAGAGTCATTTCCTTGTTACTTTCTGTTGTATTCGGTTTCTTTATGTTAACATGTTTTAAAAATAACATCATGGAATTAAAAGCAATTCTTATTCAGGGCTACCTAGAGAATGTGACTTTGTCTTTAGGAGGAAATCACTTTGTACAGGAAGCGTATTGTCACAGTGTATACAGCACTGTGTCTTGGACCTTTAGCTGTGATATAGTCATTAGTTGTGTTTTGCCACCCCAGGTTTCTTCATTTGCTTTTCTCATCAGAAATTGATTTTGTTAAAGCTGTTTGCTAAAGGAAATGTTTGCTGTAATTGGAGCTACATACATAGATTGAAGTGGAATATAAATTCTATTGATGTCATACTTTGTTTCAGTTAATTTAAGCACATTCTACATTAGGAGGGCAATCTGTGATCCTGTTATACCGTGTTGTACCCAAAAACCTCTGTAGTTTTTCCTTTCATCTTTTCTTTTTCCTCCCTGTGTTATTCTTTGATTTTATCTTCTCTAATTCTCTAAGGCCCATAATTCTCTTTATTCCTCGACATCTCCTCATCCCACCCTTCCCTCTTGTATTGAGCCTGGCACGGTTGGTCACATTACTCTTTACCTCCACTGGTGGCTAGAAATCCTGTTGAGCCCTCTGTTACACTCTGATTCTGCTTTCTTGCCTCTTGCTTGTAAGTATTCAGTTATCATTGATGGGACTGAATCAAATTGTCTTTAACTCAAGCCTTCATTCTAATAGACTTTACCACTCTGATACCTGGCTGGCTGATAGCATCACACACATTTATACACTTGCTTCTTACGTTGGTGGTCACAGACAAAACTTTCTCCTTTACCAGGTTCTCTAAGTTCATAGCCCAAAACCCTTTCACAGATGCCAAAATTATTCTTAATAATGACATTATTGTTAATTTTTATAAATGCTAACTTTATGTTGACATAGTATAATTAATCATTAGTATTTATAGTTAGTAAATTATTAATGATTCTTCTAAATATTCAGTTGAGCTGGTTTGAAAGGCAATAGTTTTCAAGTCCTGGTTTCTCTGTGCCAACACTTCACTTTTCTAAACCTCTGTAAGCTAAACATATCCCCCTTCCTTCTCAGAAGGTTGTTTTGATGTCTCCGTGTCTTAATCCATTTGTGCTGCTGTAACAAAATACCTGAGACTGCGTAATTTATAAACTATAGAAATTTATTTCTCACAGTTCTAGAGGCTGGGAAGTCTACGATCAAGGCACCAGCAGGTTCATTGTCAGGAGAAGGCTCATTCCTCGCAGATGGCACTGCCCGGCTTCTTCAAATGGCGGAAGGGAGGGAGGGACAAGAAAGAGTGCTTCCTTCAGCCTTGCCCTTTCATAAGGCTCTGCCTTCATGATGTCATCACTTCCCAAAGACCACACCTCTATTAATACTATAGCATTGCGGATTCAGTTTCAACATAGATTTTGAATGGGACAGCATCATTCAAACCATAGCACTTGGCGAAATAGCACAGAAAAAGGACTATAGCATGTGACCTTCTTTGGGTTTTTATGGTCATTAGCTAGATCGGAATGATATGGCAGGCAGGAATACTTTGGTTTGTGTGCCTGGCAGTGACTGTTCAGGACTTGGTATCAAGCACCGCTATAGTTACCTAAATAATCCTCAGATTCTTTTGCCAAAAATGATGTAATCAGTGCTACTTTCTAGACCTTGCATGGTTTGGGACATGAGCATGAGGTAAAGTGTTAAAAATTAACAAGATGTGTTTGTTTTCTCCCTGACTCTGAGTCAGGGGCTAGTTGTACCTATTAACATTTCTACTCCCATGGGCTCCTGTCTGCCTTTCCCTTATTTAGAGGCATCACTGAAAATGTGCGTGATGAAATCTGAACTTGCATGAATATCTCCTTGTTGGCTGCTAGCACAGATGTGTTATCTGGTGAGGATTTTTTTCTAGATTTCTTTCCGCTGGCTAAAACAGCAAATGCATAAGTAAAGCACTAGGAGTCAGAGATCCTAATTCCAGGCCTTTTCTACTGTAAACTAGCTCTGTGTCCATGGACAAGTGACCTTATCCTCAGTGCCCTTGTTTTTTAATATGAGAATAACAATCTGATAATGGAGGGGTGCGGAGAAAATAACCTTATGTGGGTATTTTTATTTAGTAGTTGTGTGGGTCATCCGATGGCATCTCAAGTCACTGTTCAATGACACCTGATAGTCATTGTTTCTGAGAAAGGGGGCCTTTTGGAACAAATGCATCTGGCACTATTCAACATTCACTGCCCTCCATCAGTGGGAGGCAGCTTATTATTTCAGATCACAGACAGGAAGGACTCAGATCCTGACTCTGCTGCTTATTGCTGTGTGACATTGGGCAGCTTACATAACCTTTCTGTGCGTCCACTGCCATGTCTGTAAACTGAGGAAAATATTGCATATCTCACTGATTACTCTGAGGATTAAATGAGCTGATATATGAAAAGAGTGCCTTCCACATTCTTAGTTCAGAGAGGCTGGTGTTAGAAGATGCCACACTATTAACCTGATAATTAGCTAACTCACATGTGACTAATGTTATTTCCTTCCCTCAGTGACTTTGGGGATGGTTGCAGTGTCCTGATATTCTGTAATATAGCGGCTTTGTTCTTGAGTTTTAAAGTGTTTCTTGGCGCAGGGTCAGCTACCACCAGCATTCAAGCCATGCCCAGCATTCCAGCACTGCTGCCTGGGTATGTAAGAAGAAGGGGGCAGTGGGTAGTGGGCTCCC
This sequence comes from Pongo pygmaeus, assembly GCF_028885625.2. Classification (NCBI taxonomy): domain Eukaryota; kingdom Metazoa; phylum Chordata; class Mammalia; order Primates; family Hominidae; genus Pongo; species Pongo pygmaeus. The sequence goes on from NC_072378.2 coordinate 21,077,769, forward strand.
TTGGAGCCGCTGTTGTGGCAAGAAAGGACTTCGGTCACTCACAGTCAGGAAGAGCCTAGGAGTGCTTTGCAGGTCAGTGAAGCCTGTCCTAGGCAGTGCACATGGCTGTGGGGAGCTGCGAAGCAGCTTCAGCTGACAGGCCAGCCAGGCGTGGCGTGAGACAGAACGGAGCTGCTCCTTTTGAGGCAGAGATTTTGGCCAAATGTGGATCCAAGAGGCAGTGTCATAAAAAGTGACAGGGCCTTCACATAAAAGCTACAACGTCTAACAAACAGACACATTTCATGTGAGTTTCACAGGGAAAGGGCTCTTGGCCACCTGCCACCTCCCTGCCACAGCAGCCCCCATAGATGCTGACTGTTGAGAACCTTGTCGAGAACATATCATCCAGTTAACAAAGAGTTTAGAATGACGAGACTTATACCCTTCAAAAATAGACGCAAGCAACTGTAACCTAGAATTAGAATGAAATCTCCACTTCATCTCCTCCTCGTAAACCTTGCTTCAACCTTAAAGACGCCGTCTTGTACCCCTTTCCCCAAAATTTTAACTGAAAGTTGCAAATAAATTCAAGTTGTTCAAAATAAGCATTGACCAAATGTTCTGATTAATTCTAAAAATAGAAATTGAGGGTGAAACAATTCTTAGTTAACTGATTTTTTTTTTTTTTTAAAGAGATGGAGTCTCACCATGTTGCCCAGGTTGGCCTTGAACTCCTAGGCTCAAGTAATCCTTCCATCTCAGCCTCATGAGTAGCTAGGACTACAGGTGTGTGTCACTGAGCCAGGGAAAGAGAAAGTGGAAATTCAAAGGGCTTTGTAGATGACAGCTTCTCTTTGGAGAAAGGCTAGGCAGATGGTGCTGAGAAGCCAGGCGCTGGAGCCAACTTGTACTGCTCACAATGATAGTATCCCCTTTTTCCTAAAGAGAAGCCATCATTTATAAAGCCTTGTGATTCTCCACTTTATCCTTTCCCACCAGAGCTAACCTCTAGGACTTAAAGGAAAATTTTGAAATTGGTATTAGTCAAAACAGGGATTAATCATTGATCTCTTGGTGAATAAAGCCTATTGCTTTCTTAAATTCATGTGTTCATCTTACTGTCTGTTTTTCCAAGTTCTCCCAAGCATTTTACCTTTAAGTCAGTGGGCACTTTATTGAGCCTCAACTGTCTGTGTGGCTGTTGCCTCATTACTACAGAGTGTAGGAATGTGAATATGACCCCATCCTTGTCCACCAGGTGCTTACAGTTGATTAGGAGGCATAAGGCAAGAAAACAGATGTAAAAAATGTCAGGAAGATCATAACAGGGACTTCACAGAGGTACAAAGGAGGAACTGTGAATGAATTAAGATGCTGAGAGAAAATCAAGAAAAATTTCATCAGAGAGGTGGCCCAGGGTATGTCAGTAGTATGGATAGGGGATTGCACAGTAGGATTGCTCAGAGAGGAAGTATTCTGATTTCAGTGAGTAGTTTGGATAGGGGATTGTACAATGGGATTGCTCAGAGAGAAAGTATTCTGATTTGAATCATATCAATCGGAATTGGGTGATAATGGAAAGGTTGATTAGGGCTACATTTTGGAGAGCATTATATATACCCACTGGCCCTCAACTCACCCTGGAGTGTTCCTGGGAGTTCTTATCAAAAATTAGAGTCGTGGACCTGGTTGGTTAGAATCTCAGCAGATGATAAATAATTTTGGCTTTGCGGACCATGCAGTTTCTGTTGCAACTGTCACAACTATTCAATTCTGCTTTTGTAGTGAAAGCAGCCATAAACAGTATGAAATGAATGAGTGTAGCTGTGTTCCAATAAAACTTTATTTACAAAATCAGACAACAGCTGGATTTGGCACATGGGCTGTAGTTTGCCAGCCTCTGACCTGATCAGGGTAAACTGAATGTAGGGAAAACTGAATTTAAAACAATAAAACACAATAACAAAATGTGCTCAACTCATAAGAAATAAAGTAATTATAAATCTGTGTTTTGATTTAAATGATTTTATAATTTCTATTCCATAAATATAGCTTCCGGTTTCTTTCTCACTTGCTTGCTCTGTGTATGTGTGTGTATATATATATATTTTTTTCCAATTTGTATATATCCCTATTCAGTATTATTTATGATGATGCTATACCAATTGCACTTTAGGATGACATAGGACTTGAAATGTAATGTTTCTGAGTGCTATGTTTTGATAACAACACTTCCATTAAAAGTAATCATTTGCCTAATTTCTTAATAATGGACTGGATATTAGAGGCAACTGCATTTTGACTGTATAATTTTATAAATTATTCTTCCCGAGACCTGATGTTTAGTTACCTTCCAGTTATGTTTTCCCATTAAAGAATGCCATGATCTGGGTTTCAGTCTCTAAGTGGTTTTTTTCAAGGTTTAATTTTAAAAGATTTAAGAAACTTGCCTAACTTTGTAGATTTTGCCCTGTCCTGATATTCATTTAATTGGTTCTGCTAATGTGAAAGCCCTTTCAAATATGAAAAAAATAAAGCAAGAGAGAAAAGTTGATTATTTCTGTAATTGGATTTTTTTCTTGAATAAAATGATTTCACCCACTTTATCTTTCTGACTTAGGGGTGGGGGTGGAGGATGAGCTTTCTTTTATATTGTAGTCAGAAGCAGACAGAAGAAGGTATAGTCTGTTCCAATGTATCAGAATGGCAGATGGATTTGGGTTGTAATTAATTACTGATGCTGAATATACTCTGGCCCCTACTTTCATTCTCAAATTTAAATTTCCACTGTGTGCAAAATAATTCCATCCAGGAAGAATTCTAATTACTTTAGTAATTATCATCTTATCTCTAAATGGAATTCAGACATTTGCTGTAGTTTATGAATGTTAGAAATGTTTCATTTCCTTTTCACCTTGAATAACAGAAAAATACACATTACTGAATTCAGCTTCATTGAACCTTATAATTCATGTTACCATAGAAACAGAAAAACTCATATAAGAATTGTGTTAGCAGTACCATAGATAGTAAATACCTTCACTTTAACCGGCAGTATCATAAAATGATTTTAATAACAGATGTGTAAAAATTCTGTGAAATTTAATATGATTTCTTTTAAATACTATGACAATATTATCCAGTATGCTTACTTTTAATTTTTAAGGCAATATCTTTGGTCTTATGTAAGGCTTTGTGCTTATTCCAAAATATTTGCTATGGAATGCAAGCATAGTGTTACAGGATAAAAAACTTATTTAACATGGTATTTATTTGATTTTTAGTTAGCAGTGATGATTCATTTGATCTGTGCTTGAAGCCAAGTGATATATTCTGGATTTATACCAGGCTTAGAAATGTAATGGATGACACTAAGTTCTTTGGTGTCATCTCATCCAGTTGTCTCTTATCCTTTTTTTTTTTTTAGCCTATTTGACAGCCACTTTTCTAAGTGTCAGAAACAATTTTTCCATATACTTGATCAATTTGTACCACAAATATTTAATAGTTGGAGTTTGTTGCATTTTAAATTCTCAGAATATTCAGAAATTTGCAGAGCTTGAGCAAACCATTTGCCATTTATTCATATATTTCTTCCTTTACTTATGTCATACATTTACCTAGTTTACTTTAAAAAGGTAAAATTGTACCAAATTTAAACTGAATAACCCATCTAGATTTTTATTTTTGCTTATTAAAAGTTTTATTACTTTCAAAGAGAAGGAATCGTTAAAAAACTAACTGCTTCTAAATTTTTTTAGAGAGATACCTTGAAAGGCTATCTTTGATTATAAATATTATGTATGATTAATATGTTAATTGTATGTTAGCATATAGATTTTGCCTAATATTGATTGTAGGCATTTTTTTTCTCAGTTGCTTTGCAAACCGGGGACCTCTGGCCGGCAACGCCCTGCCTGGGCCCCTCTGAGCCACACTAGTGTGCCCCAGACTGCCTGTGTTATAGCTTGTACATGTGTTTGGCGGTTCCTGAGCTCTTGTACTGCACCCAAGAAGGAGGATACACTGGACATTGAAGAGTGAGGAGGGCGGAGAGTTTATTGAGCAGTGAAACAGCTTTCAGTCAAGAGAGGACATGGGGATAGTCCCCTACCCAAAGGCAGAAAGTTCCTCTCTTGTGGCTGGGTCTGGGGCCTTTTATGGATTCAGAATGGGGAGTGCGTGCTGATTGGTTTGTGAGTATGCAAAAAAGCTTAAAGCGAAGACACCACTCAAAGGTGGGCATGACAGTGTAGAAAGCCAATTAGGAAAGGGTAGGTATATGTAAAATAGATGAAGGGTGGGGATCAATCAGAGGAAAACTTGCCAAACAGGAAGACACATTCTCAGTCCGGTCCAAGGATTTAACTTGTAGCTTGGCTTTCAGGCTTTAAACTGTTTTCCAGCTTGGAGGTGGGGTTTCACTGGGGACCTGCCCCTATCTGCCTGTCACTATCAATATTTGAAAACAATTTCTTCAAACAAGAAGGTTTAAACTTCTCTGTAAAGACCAGAAATGTTATAGGTCTACTGTGAAAAAGATCACATTTATTCATTTATAGGAATACATGTATTTTTATTATATTCAGTTTCCAGACAAATAGGACCAAGGTTTTTCTGTGCCTTTTTCTTATTAATTTCTAGTTTATTGCTTTATTCTCATAGAAGGTGACCTATGTAAATGTGGTCTCATTAAAGTAGCAGAATGTGAACACTGGCTAGATCACTTGAGCTCAGGAATTCAGGACAAGCTTGAGCAATGTCGTGAGATCTCATCTCAACAAAAAATAAACAAAATTAGCCAGATGTGATGGTGCACACCTGTAATCTCGGCTACTTTGTAGTCCCAGCTACTTGGGAGGCTGAGGCAGGAGGATCATTTGCACCCAAGAGATAGAGGCTGCACTAAGCCAAGATCACACTACTGCACTCCAACCTAGGTGACAGAGTGAGACCATGTCTCAAAAAATAGTAGTAGTAAGTTTTGTTTTCCGTGAACTTATGATCAGCCAGTGCTTATGGTACATCAGTGCTATGAGCACATCAGTGACATAGGTAAGAGATAAGAACTACCATGGGTAGTGATTAGAAGCTTCAGATCAGATGCTTCCTTTACTATTTATTGATTCTGTGATCATGGGCAATTTACTGTACCTCTTTCCCTAATGGCATTTTCCCCCTTTCTCATGAAAACTGGATTAGAATCTATCTTATGAGAAAGTTATATTAAACAAGATGAAGTTGTTAACATATTGTCTGGCACTTAGTATTACATAATAAATGACAGTTGTTATCATCTCTCTGACAAGGTTACAGTAATAAAGCTAATACATATTAAGCACTATATGGGAAGCACCATCCTGAGCAATTAGTACATCTATTACCTCATTAATCTTATCTATGAATACTTCTACTATATCCATTTTATGAAAGAAGAAATGGAAGCATCTAAGGCTGAATAGTTTGACCAAGATCATGCAGCTAGTTAGTGGTAGAACATCTTAGTTATGCAAGGAAGATGTTTCTCTCAGACAGTCATATTAAAAGAATAAGAATGAACGCCCAGGTCACACTAGACTTTCTTTGTCTTAGGCACTCATTATGGCTTTTCAGCCCTCATCTAAATGTTTTAGTGTTTTTTCTGTTTTTACAGCAGGTAATTTAAGAAATTTTTAATAAAATTATGAGAATAAATTTAGAGATGCTGAAAAAAATCTGAAATTTATTTGGAGATGAATTGTTTCTTCCTAAATTTTCTCTTTCAATATAAATAGAATGATTCCCTATTGTTAATATGATGTTTTACTTGGGAAATAGATCCATGCTTTCCTTCTTCAAGTCCTTCATGATTTCATGCTCTGAACATAATTCCTTTATTCCTTGCCTTTTATTTTGCCGTTTGTCCCGATTTGTCTATTTTTTGTTATTAGAGGTGGAGTCTAGCCCTGTCACCCAGGCTGAAGTGCAGTGACACGATCATAGCTCACTGCAGCCTCAAACTTCTGGGCTCCAGTGGTTCTCCCACCTCAGTTTCCCAAATAGCTGAGACTATAGACATACACCACCACACCTGGCTAATTTAAATTTTTTTAATTTTTTTTTTTTTTTTTTGTAAAGACAGGGTCTTGCTTTGTTGCTCAGGCTGGCCATGAACTCCTGGCTTCAAGTGATCCTCTTTCCTTGGCCTCCGAAAGTGCTGGGACTACAGGCATGAGCCACCACACCTGGTCCTTTGTCCACATTTAATTCTTTGACTACACCTGTCAGAGTTCAACTATGAAGACTTATTGGCCAGGTGCAGTTGGCTCACACCTGTAATCCCAGGACTTTTGGAGGCTGAGGCAGGAGTATCACTTGAGGCTCCAAGTTTGAGACCAGCTCGGGTAACAAAGCAAGACTCTGTCTCTACAGAAAATAAATAAGAGAATATAATTGAGTCTCACATAGTAAGTGCTCAATAAGACTTCTTAGAAGAGTATGTTATGGAAGATTCATGCTATCTGTCTTCAGAAAGGTTTTTTTTTTTTCATTGTTAAGTCTGTAGGATAATTTAGAGTACACAGAATATTCATTCAATGTAAGTGTTTTGAAGATTTTTAGTAAATTGATGTAGTTGTGCAACTATCATCACAATTCAGTTTTAGAATGCTTTCATTCTGTCAAAAATTTTCCTCACGTCCAGTTGGAGCCAATCCCTGCTTCTACTCACAGTTCCAGGCAAGACTGATTTGCTTTCTGTCTATTCTAAGTCATCTTCTAGATATTTCTTATAAATGGAATCACAATAAGCAATCCTTCATGTCTTACATTTACTTAAGAATGTTTTTCAGATTCGTTCATGTTGGTGCGTGTATCAGTAGTTGGCTCTTTTTTATTTGTAAGTAATTTTCACATATGGATATGCCACATTTTGTTATTCATTCAACAATTGATAGACATTTGGACTGTTACAGTTTGGGGCAGTTATGAAGATTGCTACTGTGAAAATCCAAGTACAGGTCTTCGTGTGAGCTTACATTTTCATTTCCCTTGGGTAGATACCTAGAGTAGAATTGCTGGGTCACAGTAAGTGTATGTTTAACTATTTAAGAAATGGTCAGACTGTTTTCCAAAATGACTGCACCATTTAAAATTCCCACCTTCAATGTATAAGTGCTTCAGTTTCTCTATATGCTTACTAATATCTGTTATTTTTTTTCAGTCTTTTTGGTACAGCCATTCTAGTGGATGTGTGGCATTTTACATGGTTTTAACTTTCATTTTTCTGACTAGTGACAATGTTAAGCAAATTTTAATGTACTTATTAGCTATTCCTGTATCTTCTTTAGTGAAGTGTTGGTTAAATCTTTTGCCCATTGTATCATTGTGTTGTCTTCCTGTTAGTGAGTCATAGAGTTCTCAATATAGCTTGGATACAAGTCTTTTTATTGGATATATGATTTGCAAATATTTTATTCTACTCTATGGCTTCTCTTTTCATTTTTTAACGGTATCTTTTGAGTAAGTTTAATTTCTCTGTTTATCAAATTTTACTTTTACGGATTGTGCTTTCGGTGTTGGCACTATCACTAAGAAATCTTTGCCTAACCCAAGGTCACAAAGATTTCCTCCCATATTTTCTTCTAGATGTTTGATAATTCTGTATCTGACATTCAGACTATGATGCACATTGAAATATTTTTGTGTATAATGTAAGGTGGAGGGTTTAATAATTTGTGGGGTTTTTTGCATATGGTGTCTGATTGTTACAGTACCATTTATTGAAAACGCTTTGTTTCCTGCCCTCACTGAATTGCCTTGGTAATTTTGTTGAAAACTAATTACCCATATATGATAAATTGGTATATATTTGGACTCTATATTTTTCCATTCATGTATCCCTACACTGATAACCATACTGCGTTGATTATTGGAGGTTTATAGTTAGTCTTTAAAACAGGTTCATTTATTCCACCAGCTTTTTTTTCTTCAAAATTGTTCTGGTTATTTCAAGTCATTTGTATTTCCGTATACATTTTAGGCACAGCTTGTCATTTTTAGCAGAAATACTTGCTGTTATTTTGATAGGAGTTGCATTGACTCTATAAATCGATTTGGAGAGGCTTGCCATCTTAACAATGCTAAATTTTCTATTCCATGAAAATTATATATTTTTCCATTTATTTAGATCTTTAATTTTTCTCATCAAGTTTTAAGATGGTTTCTTTAAATTCTCTCAGTTTATGGCATACAACTTCTACCTTTCTTTCTCAAACGTATTCCCAAGTAGTTTTTATGCTATTGTGAATGGAATTGGATTCTTGATTTCATTTTCAGGTTGTTCATTACTAGTATAAAAAATATAATTGATTTTTATATATTGATCTTGTATCCTACAGTTTTGCTAAACTCACTTATTCTAGTAGGCTCATTAGATTCTTTAGATTTTCTACATACAAGGTCATGTCACCTGCCCAAAAAAAAAAAAAAAAAAATTCTTTCTTTTAAACATATATGCCTTTAATTTCCATTCCTTGCTTTTTTGGACTGACTAGAACCTCCAGTAATATGTTGAATTGAAGAAGTGAGAACAGAAATCTTTGCTTTATTATCAATCCTAATGGAAAAGCATTTTTAAAAATCATGAATGGGTGTTTGATTTGTCAAAAGTTTTCTGAATCTGTTAAGATCACTATGTGGTTTTTATTTTGTCCTTTATTCTTTTTATATGGTACATTACATTAATTCATACTCACATGTCAAATCAACCTCGCATTTCTTGGATTTAAAAAGTGCTCATGATATATAATCATTTAATTTTGCCGGGTTCAGTTTGCCAATATTTTGTTAAGAATTTTTGTCTCTTTGTTTATGAGGGATATTAGTTTATAGTTTAATTCTAATCTCTTCCTCTGATTTTCTTTAAAAAAACCTTTTTTTGTTTGTTTTTTCTTTTTTTTACTTTTTTTTAAGTTCTGAGGTACATGTGCAGGATGTGCAGGTTTATTATGTAGGTAAACGTGTGCTGTGGTGATTTACTGCACCTATCAACCCATCACCTAGGTATTAAGCTCAGCATGCATTAGCTATTTTCCCTGGTACTCTTCCCCACCTCAACAGGCTCCAGTGTGTGTTCCCCTCCCTGTGTCTATGTGTTCACATTGTTCAGCTTGCACTTATAAGTGAGAACATGTGGTGTTTAGTTTTCTGTTCCTGCGTTAGTTTGCTGAGGATAATGGCTTCTGACAACATCCATGTCCCTGCAAAGGACATGATCTCTTTCCTTTTTATGGCTGTAGAGTATTTCATGGTGTATATGTACCACATTTTCTTTATCCAGTCTATCATTGATGGGTATTTGGGTTGATTCCATGTCTTTGCTATGGTGAATAGTGCTGCAATGAACATACACTTTCATGTATCTTTATAATAGGATCATTTATATTCTTTTGGGTATATACCAAGAAATGGGATTGCTGGGTCAAATGGTATTTCTGGTTCTAGGTCTTTGAGGAATTGCCACACTATCTTCCACAATGCTTGAACTAATTTACATCCCCACCAACAGTGTAAAAGCATTCCTATTGCTCCACAGTCTCACCAACATCTGTTGTTTCTTGACTTTTTACTAATTGCCATTCTGACTGGTGTGAGATGGTATGTCATCGTGGTTTTGATTTGCATTTCTCTAATGATCCGTGATGTTGAGCTTTTTTTCATATGTTTATTGGCCGAATGAAATGTTTTTCCATTTGTTTGTGTCCTCTCTTATTTTCTTGAACGGTGGTTTGTAGTTCTCCTTGAAGAGGTTCTTCACTTTCCTTGATAGCTGTATTCCTAGGTATTTTATTCTCTTTGCAGCAATTGTGAATGGGTGTTCATTCATGATTAGGCTCTCTGCTTGTCTATTGTTGGTGTATAGGAATGCTTGTGATTTTTGCACCTTGATTGTGTATCCTGAGACTTTGCTGAAATTGTTTATTGAGTTAAGAGGTTTTTGTGCTGAGACGATGGGGTTTTCTAGATATGTGATCATGTCATCTGCAAACAGAGACAGTTTGACTTCCTTTCTTCCTGTTTAAATACGCTTTATTTTCTTCTCTTGCCTGATTTTCCTGGCCAGAACTTCCAATACTATGCTGAATAGGAGTGGTGAGAGAGGGCATCTTTGTCTTGTGCCCGTTTTCAAGGGGAATGCTTCCAGTTTTTCCCATTCAGTATGATATTGGCTGTGGGTTTGTCATAAATGGCTCTTATTATTTTCAGGTCTGTTCCGTCAATACCTAGTTAATTGAGAGCTTTTAACGTGAAGGGATGTTGAATTTTATCGAAGGCCTTTTCTGCATCTATTGAGAAAATCATGTGGTTTTTGTCTTTATTTCTGTTTATGTGATGAATCACATTTATTGATTTGAATATGTTGAACCAGCCTTGCATCCAGGGATGAAACTGACTTGATCATGGTGGATAAGTTTTTTGATGTGCTGCTGGATTTGGTTTGCCAGTATTTTATTGAGGATTTTTGCATTGATGTTCATCAGGGATATTGGCCTGAAATTTTCTTTTTTTATTGTATGTTTGCCAGATTTTGGTATCAGGATGATGCTGGTCTCATAAAATGAGTTAGGGAGGAGTCCTTCCTTTCCAATTGTTTGGAATAGTTTCAGAAGAAATGTACCAGTTCCTCTTTGTACCTCTGGTATAATTCAGCTGTAAATCCGTCTGGTCCTGGGCTTTTTTTGGTGGGTAGGCTGTTTACTACTGCCTCAATTTCAGAACTCATTATTGGTCTATTCAGGGATTCAAGTTTTTCCTTGTTCACTCTTGGGAGGGTGTATGTGTCCAGGAATTTATCCATTTCTTCTAGATTTTCTAGTTCATTTGCATAGAGGTGTTTATAGTATTCTCTAATGGTTGGTTGTATTTTTTTGCAGTCAGTGGTGATATCTGCTTTATCATTTTTTATTGTGTCTATTTGATTCTCCTCTCTTTTCTTCTTTATTAGTCTAGCTAGTAGTCTATTTTATTTTTTCAAAAAAAAAAAAACAGCTCCTGGACTTGTTGATTTTTTTTTTTTTTTTTTTTGAGGGTTTTTTGTGTCTCTTTCATCTTCAGTTCCGCTCTGAGCTTGGTTATTTCTTGTCTTCTGCTAGCTTTGGGATTTGTTTGCTCTTGGTTCTCTAGTTCTTTTAGTTGTGATGTTAAGATGTTGATTTGAGATCTTTCTAGCTTTTTGATCTGGGCATTTAGTGCTATAAATTTTCCTCTTAACACTGTGTTAGCTCATAGATTCTGGCATGCTGTCTCTTTATTCTCATTAGTTTCAAAGAACTTTTTAATTTCTACCTTAATTTCATTATTTGCCCAGGAGTCGTTCAGGAGCAGGTTGTTCAGTTTCCATGTAGTTGTGTGGCCTTAAGTGAGTTTCTTAATCCTGGGTTCCAATTTGATTGTGCTGTGGTCTAAGAGACTGTTTGTTATGATTTCAGTTCTTTTGCATTTGCTAAGGAATGTTTTACTTCCAATTATGTGATACATTTTAGAGTAAGTGCCATGTGGTGCCAAGAAGAATGTATATTCTCTTGTTTTTGTGTGGAGAGTTCTGTAGATATCCATCAGGTCCACCTGATCCAGAGCTGAGTTTAAATCCTGAATATCTTTCTTAATTTTCTGTCTCAATGATCTGTCTAATATTGAAAGTGGGGTTTTAAAGTGTCCCGCTATTATTGGGTGGGAGTCTAAGTGTCTTTGCAGGTCTCTAAGAACTTGTTTTATGAATCTGGGTGCTCCCCTATTGGGTGCATATATATTTAGGACAGTCAGCTTTTCTTGTTGAATTGATCCCTTTACCATTATGTAATACCCTTCTTTGTCTTTTTTTTATCTTTGTTGGTTTAAAGTCTGTTTTGTCAGAAACTAGGATTGCAGTCCTTGCTTTTTGCTGCTTTCCGTTTGCTTCATAAATTTTCCTCCATCCCTTTATTTTGAGCCTATGTGTGTCTTTGCATGTGAGATGGGTCTCTTGAATACAGCACACTGATAGGTCTTGACTCTTTACCCAGCTTGCCATTCTGTGTCCTTTAATTGGGGCATTTAGCCCATTTACATTCAAGACTAATATTGTTGCGTTTGAATCTGATCCTGTCATCATGATTCTAACTCATTATTTTGCAGACTTGTTTATGTGGTTGCTTCATAGTGTCATTGGTTTTTGTACTTCAGCATGTTTTTGTAGGGGCTGGTAGTGGTTTTTCCTTTCCATATTTAGTGCTTCCTTCGGGAGCTGTTGCAAGGCAGGCCTGGTGGTAACAAATACCCTTACCTGGAGGTGTCACCAGTGGGGGCTGCAGAACAGCAAAGATGGCTGCCTGCTCCTTCATCTGGGACCTCTTTTCCAGAGTGACAGTGACCAAATGCCAGGGGGCATGCTCCTGTATAAGGTGTGTGGTGACTCCTGTTTTGGAGGTCTCACCTAGTCAGGAAGCACAGGATCAGGGACCTGCTTAATGAAGCACTCTGGCTGCCCCTTGGTGGAGTGGGTTTGCTGCACTGAGAGGAATCCCCATCATCTGGAGTGCCCAGCCTCTTCATAGCCAGCAGGCAGGAAAGACTAAGTCTGCTGAACCATGGAGACTGCAGCTGCCCCTCCCCTCAGGGGCTCTGTCCCAGGGAGATCAGAGTTTTCTCTGTAAACCAGTGGCTGGAGTTGGTGAAATTCCCACAGGGAGGCCCCACTCAATGAGGAGGAATGGATCTGGGTCCCACCTAAAGAAGCAGTCTGGCCACGATCTGCCACAGCCACTGTGCTGCATTGTGGGGAGTTCCTCCTGGTCCAGACTGCCCAGTCTTCCTAGCACCAGCAGGGAAAAACAGAAGACTGAGTCTGCAGTGATGGCAGCCACCCTCACCTCTAGGAACTCAGTCATCTTAGGCAGTCTCCAGCTTGCTGCTGCTGGCTGCAATCCGAGCATCTGCTGAGCATCTGCACAGCTCTGTGCTTGGGACCCAAGGCCCTGGTGGCATGGGCTCACAGGGGGATCTACTGATCCATGGGTTGCACAGATTCATGGAAAAAGCATGGTTTCCTGGACGGGGTAGCACAATCACTCACCGCCTCCCTTGGCTGTAAGTGAGAGCTCCCCTTGCCCCATGCAGCTCCCAAGTGAGCCATTGCTCCACCCTGCTTTTCCTCACTCTCAGTGGGTTGTGCCACCCACCTAGTCAGTCCCAATTAGAGAACCTGGATACCTCAGCTGAAGGTGCAGGATTCACTCACCCTTTTCATTCTTCATGGTGGGAGCCACTGATGGCAGCTGCTTCTAGTTGGCCATCTTGGCCCCTCCCCTGCTTTTAAAAATATTTTTAAGTACCTTCTAGGGTACAAGTGGTTTCTGGTTACATGGATGATCTATATAGGGTAAAGTCTGAGATTTTAGTGTACCTTTCACCCAAGTAGTGAACATTGATTGTACCTGATATGTAGTTTTTTATCCCTTACTCCTGTCCCACCCTCCCGCTTCTGAGTCTTCACTGTTCATTATTCTATTCTGTCTGCCTTTGCGTACCCATAGCTTAGCTCCTACTTATTTATAAGTGAGAACATACAGTATTTGCCTTCCTCTTGTTTTTATAACAGGGTAATGCTGGACTCTTAAAAGAGTTTCTTTCTCATCTATCTTTGAAATAGTTCCCATAGAATTGATTTTATCATTCTTTAAATGTTTGGTAGAATTCACCATGAAACCATATAGTCTTGGGTGGTTTTGTTTTGTGTTGTTTTGTTTGGGTGGCAAGATTTTAAATTACAAGTTTTTGTAATAGATAAAAGAATATTCAGGTTTTTGGTTTCTTCTTGAGTCCATTTTCATAATTTATATCTGTCAAAGAATTTGCCTATTTTATCTAAGTTGGGAGTTTACTGGCATAAGGTTCATAGTATTCTTTGTATCCTTTTACTGTTGGTAGCATCTGTAGTGATGTCCCATCCTTCATGCCTAAAGCTGGTCATCTGTATCTTCTTTTCTTTTCTCAACCTAACTAGTACATTACTAATTGTATTGACTTTTTTCAAAGATGTACTTCTTACTTTTATTGATTTTTCTCCATTTTCTATTTCATTGATTTCCTATTTTACCTTTATTATTTTCTTTATTTGTCTTTTCATTTGATTTTTTCTCTTTGTTAGCTTCTTGAAGTGGAAGCTTAGATTTTTATATGTCACACAGAAATTAAAATCTATAAATTTTTCTCTAAGCACTGCTTTAGTTGCATATCATATATTTAGATGTGTTAGATTTCATTTTCATTCAGTTCAAGATATTTTTCTCCCCTACCTACATCATTTTTTCCCCAAAAGTATTGAATATTTGTCCTAGAATAAACCTCCACAGTATAAGAATTATTTATTTTAATCATGTGTTTTGTTTATGTCTACTAGTTTGGGTGGGCCTAGTCCTTTGCTGATCATTTTTCTCTTTGTCTTTTGAGATGGTTAGTATGTGTATTAGTCCTACTTTATTCACATGTAGAATTTGAAGCTCATAATTTATAGATCTAAAGAATGAAGTAGAATTATTATTTTCCATATTTTTGCCAGTGAAACACCAAATGGCAAGTAAAAATCTTGAGATGAATGTTTAAAGTGTGGGGTGTGTATAGGTTTATATTTTTATTCAAGGTTAAATAATTAACTTTTAAAATATTTATGGCTTTCTTAAATTCCAGGCTGGAGCCAACAAATAGTTTGCCTGTTCCTTACATGTCCCTGATATATCTTTACAAGTAATCATAGCACTGCTTCTGACAAGGTCAGATGCATAATTGGAATCTTTCTTACTCCATTCCCAAGCTATTTAATGAAGCCATTTTGCCAGTAAATATAGGATAGAAAAAATAATGGGCCAAAATTTTCCTGTTGTTTAAGCTAAATGAACACTTTCATTTTCATCTTCCTTTCAGAATTATTTTCTAATACTAGTATGAAAACATACATAAAACTCCTAAAATTGAATAACATACTACTTAGTATTTAGATACATTACACTCACAGCTTAAATAAGTTTGTGGAAATGACTATTTTAAAAATTTTAGTATTTTGAAAATTCATGTCATCTCAAAAAAAGCTTTTACCCAGAATTAGCATCTTAAATATTTGGATTAATATTCTGTTTTACACCCCTTATAATTTCCTCCTAGCCATTTAAATCATATTCTAGTAATTTAGAATTTTTTCCACTTCAAACTTCTTTGATTTTCTCATACTAAAGAGAATTATTTACTAGGCAAATCAACAGTGTAAATGAGATTTCAGTTGGTTCACCTAAAGAGTCAAATTATTTTCAAGAATGTAAGTAGGATCATTTGCATATATAAAATTAATGTATAGATCAGCCTCATCTAACATTAAAGTGCAATCTCTACTTAAAAAACATTTTATAAGCAATCAGTTCATATTCTTATATACTTTGAAACCATTAAACTGCTTTTACTTTTCAATATTGACTAGTATAAGTTACTGTTCACAGTGGCCTGCCTCCTCCCTTGCTATCAGGCAACTTTTTGTTTACCTTGCCAAATATATCCATGCATTGAAAATCCCTTTCCCTAACATTTACTATGACTTCTTTAAAGGTTTCTCTTTTGTCACTATGGCCCTTAAGGCCAAAGTAAGCAGGTGTTGCATAACACTGGGTTCAACCATAATGTATCAAGAAGGATAGAGGGAAAATCAGTAAGGTACTTTCCTATGGGAATACCCCATAATCTAGTGCCAAACTTATTCTAATTCATAGTTGAGGACAATAACCTTTGTTTTTACAGTATTTCCCATGCAGTTTCTAAGATTTATTTTTAAAAATTTTCTAGGGGAGATGGACTATTCTCTATTATGATCTGCTGTTATCCATTACTTTTATTTTTAGTTGTAGACCTTTTGATCAGAATTATTGAAAAGGCAAGTATAAAACTAACTAGCTGAAAAGCTATTCTACATGCTTTAGTCTACAAAAATGGTCTTTTTATTTATAGCTTACATGTAAAATCATATATTTGTGATTTTTCAAATGTAATTTTGATAATTACCTTTAAAGAAGAAAAATATGTTTATATCACAATAAAAAGTTAAATTTTTATTCAAATATACTGTTTTATTCTTCTGCATGAATATTGTCTCTTTTTCCATTTATCATCATGGAGAAAAGTTCTAGTCCTTGGAATTTATCTTACTAACTAAAGTTCAGCCCAGTAAATAGCTAGGTGAGACCAATAATAAATTAGGAACAAAATATTTTTAAAAATAGGTTTGTCATGCTTCTTTCACACTGGGGGTTAAGTAGTGTGTGAAGAAAATATGGAAAGCTGTTGTTTTTATGAAACTATATTAGGAATATAATAATTTGACTGTCCTCACTGGTATATCCCTTTTTCCCTCTTATGCCCCCAAATATCTCGTAATCTTAATTTAATCAACTGTTTTCATTCTTTGATGTAGAACTGTTTTTTGTTTTTGTTTGTTTGTTTGTTTTTTGAGACGAAGTCTTGTTCTGTCACCCAGCCTGGAGTGCGGTGGCGTGATGTCGGCTCACTGCAACCTCCACCTCCCGGGTTCAAGTGATTCTCCTGCCTCAGCCTCCTCAATAGCTGTGATTACAGGCACCTGCCACCACACCCAGCTAATTTTTGTATTTTTAGTAGAGAGAGGGTTTCACCATGTTGGCCAGGCTGGTCTTGAACTCCTGACCTCAGGTGATCCACCCACCTTGGCCTCCCAGAGTTCTGGGATTACAGGCATGATCTACTACATCTGGCCAGAACTGTTTAAGTGTTAGGAAAGTTGATATTCTATGTTTTGACGTTTGGAGTCATTTTCCCTATTGTTTATGGACTCAGAGTAATACTGGATTTTTAAATAAGTTAATGTAATTCTGTTATTGTTATACTATTAAAATAGAACAATGTCTGTGCCATATTTATGGAGGCACTAAATGGCCACAAGGAAATGACTTCCAAAATGCCAACATTTGGGCCTATCAAAAACAAAGGCAGCTTGCTACCTATCGCTGAATGATAAAAAGATTTTAGTGCTTTGCTCTTAAATATAAAAGAACAGCAAGAATTGTTCTTTAGTGGTGGAAAGTCTCAGCCATGAATGAGAGTAACCAAAAGACAAATTGCAGTGAACAGAAGAAAAATTACAAAAACCTTTAATTGACATCCTCAGATAAATAAGAAAAGATATTGTGTCCCTAAACAGGATACTGTGAAAAGGAAAATTAGAGAAAGAGCTCTGAGAAATGTAAATAGTAATATTGAATTAATTTTTTTTGCAATAAAATAGTTGGAAGGTATGCTGAAGTAAAATTTCCAGAAAATAAAAGGGCAGAGATGAAAGAGAGAAAAAGCTAAGAGATCAACCCAGTGGTTTCAACATTCAAAAGAAGGGAGTCCCTGAGAGAAAAATTATTAAGGAAATAATATCAGAAAACTTCCTCAACCTAAAGCCCATGAGTCTGCAGACTATACTTTGTACAAAGATTTAAAGACCCAATCCAAGGCATATTAGCACATTGAGCATGAAGTTAATATCTTAAAAGCTTCTAAAAAGAGAATGGTGTGGGCACATTTAAAGAAGTGCGCATCCAAGTTAATCCAGACATCCCATTAGCAATTTTTTCAGCTTAAAAAAAGAGGAACAATGCAAAATTTGTATGGATAATACTTTTTGACTTGGAGTGCTACACACAACCAAATGTCGGTCAGTTGCATGGCCTAAGACCACGCATGCAGAGACAACAACAAAATTTCCCTGGTATCTTTCTGATGAAGCTTCTGAAAGAAAGCACACCCCTGCAGAATGAGGGAGCTAATCAAGAATTAAGAAGACATAGGATCTGGGAAAAAAAGATTATTGAAGAAAGGATACCAAGAAGCAACATTCAAGGATGATAACCAGTTCACTATAAAAGCAACACACACCTGAAAGGAGTGGCATTTCCAGAAAAAGAAAAGGGGACTGGTACATTATACAGTATGTCAAAGGTTTAGAAAACAGTACTGATTTTTGATAGCCCTAATGGAGTCTGGAAAACATCAGCATAGGTATATAGAACATTAAGCTAATTTTTTTTAAAAAGAGAAGCAATTATTAACTCTAGGAAAAATTACACATTATGGAAAAACAAAACTGAATAGTATACCAATTGGCTCTACAGTGAAAGTTATCTTTGCAATTGTACCAATGGAAGTACTGTGTTAACTAGGAGTTGTTCACTGATTTCTTTGGGAGGGTAGGGATAGAGTAGTTCAAGAGTTAAAGCCTCATTTATCATAATAGAGAAGTTAGTAACTTATTGCCTAAAAATCAGTAAATCTAGAAATGGCAGAATTAGCATCTATTTTTAAATATAGAGGAGAGAACAAAGAACCATTTAAAAGAATTTAAGATGGGTTTCCCTGGAAATGGCAGGCAGCCAGCTGTTTTTCATTTTAAACTTTTGGTATTTAGGACTCTTTAAAACTATTTGCATGTGTACTTTTTATAAAAATAAATTTTAATTACCATAAAATTGTATTTAAAATGTTAGGGAAATAGAATAATTATGGCTTATAGTCAAGTTTTTACATTTTTGTCTTGTTATTTTCTAGAGTTCCTGGAATAACTATTGCTACAGATATTATCTGTGGTTTTCCTGGAGAAACAGATCAGGATTTTCAAGAAACAGTGAAACTTGTTGAAGAGTACAAATTCCCAAGCCTCTTTATTAACCAATTTTACCCAAGACCAGGAACTCCTGCTGCAAAAATGGAACAAGTTCCAGCACAAGTGGTAAGATCTTTTTCTCGTAAGGTATTGTTTTTTGCCAGTAGCTATAGAAATGCAGCTGTGTTGCCTACCTTCACACAACTTGCTCATGTGATAACCCTTAAATTACAAAATATGGAGAGATTTCCAAGTTGGGGTCAGGGGCCAGGGGGCCATGGATGAGTTAAATGACCTTAGGCAACTAAAATATAATCACCTTTTTCTTCTTTTGAACAGTAAAATTCAGATGACTTGGGGAAAAAAATTTTTAATTCGTATCTAGTATTTACTTGTGTGTGTAAGATAAACTTTTGGATGTTTCAAAATAAGGCAATATTTAAATATTTGTGTGTAAATGAGGCTTCATTTTTACCCCACTTTTTAAGAGACCCTTTTCATAGTTTGTTATTGATTGGGATCCCCCTAGTTTTGCTACTTTTCTATTGGATAGATTTGATGCTATTTTTCTACCTTTTTTTTTTTTTTTCAGTTTTTTCACAACAAGCCTCAGTTTAATTTTATCCTTTCATGTTCACAGATACAGTAGAATAAAATGACTCTTAATGAATGTTAATAAGTTTGGAATCAAGTAAAGGCAAAATGTTTCCCAGAATGCCCCAGAAATTAAGGGTCTCAAAACAAATATCTACTTTCTAGATTCATTGGCTGAATATGGGCAAATGTAAAATAAGCCTAAAGAGCAAGTAGAAATTTAAGTGAAAATTTTCCACTTTGTTTGTAATAACTATTAGGTTGGTGCAAAAGTAATTGCGGTTTTTGCCTTTAAAAGTAATTACCGCAATTACTTTTGCACTAACCTAAATTTTAAAAAATTATGCCCTATCATTAATTTGCCTCAAATGTTTTTATGAATAAATATGCAAAGAAATAACCCAGAGCTTGTTACTGTTTTTCTGTTACAGCATAAGTGAATATCAAACACAACATATATATTCTTTCAATATGTGGTTGAAAAATAGATGTATATTAGTTAAAGTCTGTTTTTCCCAAAATCAAAAGTGAATATCATAAAACCAAAATGAAGAGCATTATTTGTTTTCCCCAAATTTTCCTCATCTTAATTTTACAACTTTCTGTGTTTACAAGGGTAAGAAAATATTTTGCAGGTGGACCATTTAATTTTCTTTCTAATCTAATCAATGAAAAAAAAGCAGATTGTAACACCACAAATCATTAACTTCCCACAAACATAAAAAGATGCCAAATTAATTCATTTTCTTCTATATCACAAGTATATATTATTGAGGTATAACTTACATACAGCAAAATTCACTCTTTTTGGTGTACAGTTCTATGACTTCTAGCAAATGCATATAGTAGTGCAACCTACTACATCACAATCAAGATATAGAACAATTCCATCAGCCCCCTCAAGATTCCTTTTTACCCTTTCGTTTTGTTCTGTTTTGTTTTGTTTTGCTTTCAGACAGGGTATCGCTGTGTCGCCCAGGCTGGAGTGCAGTGCTGCAATCTTGGCTCACTGCAGCCCCAACCTCCTGGGCTCAAGCAATCCTTCCACCTCAGCATCTCAAGTAACTGGGACTACAGGTGCATGCCACCATGCCCAGCTCATTTTGTTTTTTAGTTTTAATAGAGACAGGGTCCTACTATGTTGCCCAGGTTGGTCTCGAACTCCTGGACTCAAGCGATCCTCCTATGTTGGCCTCCCAAAGTGCCAGTATTACAGGTGTGAGCCACTGCACCCAGCTGATCCTTCTTACCCTTTTTTGTAATCATCTTCTCCCTCCATACACACCCAGCTCCTGACAACTACTGATCTGTTTTCTGTTCTCATAGTTCAATCTATTCTTTTTTTAAACTTTACTTCTTCTTTGCTAAAAAAGCTTTTGTACCATACCTACAGAAAAGTATATGGCTGTGCACTTTTGTAAAGTGAATACTTCCTTATAACTACCAGTCAGATCAAGAAATCGAACATCACCAAGTATCGCACAGGTCCCTGTCATGTCCTCCATTTACTGTCCTCTCTCCCTCCTCAAAGGAAGCCACCATGCCTTATTCTGACACCACATGATAGTTTTACCCATTATTATTCTGGATATAAATGTAAGAATTCATGTTTGAGTGCTTGGATTTTGGGTTTTTGGGGATTTGTTTGTTTTTGCATAACATTATGTTGGCGAACTAATCTGTTTTTAAAGTAGCTGTAGTTCATCCATTGTTATTGCCAGGCAGTGTTCTACAGCATGCATATATATATCACAGTTTATTCATCCTATTGATTATTAGCCAGGCATGGTGGCGGGCGCCTGTAGTCCCAGCTATTTGGGAGGCTGAGGCAGAAGAATGGCATGAACCCGGGAGGTGGAGCTTGCAGTAAGCTGAGATGGCGCCACTGCAGCACTCCAGCCTGGGCGACAGAGCAAGACTTGGATATTTTCAGAATCCCAATATTAGTATTGCAACAAATACAGCTGACAGGGTTCTTCTTGTTTTTTTCTTTTGTTCCACTTGT
Organism: Pongo pygmaeus; assembly: GCF_028885625.2. Classification (NCBI taxonomy): domain Eukaryota; kingdom Metazoa; phylum Chordata; class Mammalia; order Primates; family Hominidae; genus Pongo; species Pongo pygmaeus. Next base: position 21,099,026 of record NC_072378.2, read on the forward strand.
GTGTAAACTTTTCCACTGGGGGGTCTGGCTAGGAGTGTAATCTCTGAGTCATAGGAAATGAAATTGATCTGCTTTACTAGATAACTGCCAAATAGTTTCCCCAAATAGTTGAATAAATTTGAAATCCCAACAACAATATATAAAAATGGTAGAAGCTCCATATTCTTACGAGCTCTTGGTATTGTTACATTCTTAATGGTAGCCATTGTGGTGGGAATGTAACTTAATTTTAATTGTAGTTTTATATTTTCCTGTTAATTAACCATTTTGAGTGTCTTTTATATGTTTATTAGCTATTTGGGTGTCTTTTTTCATGAAGTACCTGTTCAAATCTTTTGCCCGTCTACCTGTTGATTTACCAGTTTGATTTACAACCCGCCCTTACCTCCGATTTATAGGAGTTATTTACGTATTCTGGGTACAGCTCTTGGCAGGTCATGGTAATTTAAATTTCTTCTTCCATTCTGTAACCTACCTTTTCTCTTCACAGTGCCTTTTGAAGAACAGACATTCTTCATTTTAATGTAGAATTTATCAATATGGTTTTTTTATCTTAGTGCTTTTTGTGTCCTCTTAAGAAATGTTTACCTTCTCCACACCATCATAAAGATACCCCTCAATGTACTGTTCTAGAAATTTTATCATTTTGCCTTTTACCTTTAAATCTTCAGTCCAATTGGAATTTATTTTAATTTAAGGTATGAGGTGTGTTTGGGTTTCAGGGGAAGTTCAAGTTTGTTTTGTTTTTTTTTGCCCCGGAAGCTATCCGTTTGAGTCAATGCAGTTTATTGAAAATATCATTCTTGCCTCACTCGCCTGCCTGGCCACCTTTATTATAAATCACATGTATGTACATGTGTGGGTCTCTCCTGGGCATCTATTCTGTTCCTTTGGTCTGTTTGTCAGTCTTTCCACCCATACACAGGTTAACTACCATAGCTTTATAGTAAGTCTTGATATTGGCAATGTAAGTATTTCAATGTCATATTTTTCTTGAAATTGCCCTAACTATTGTTGTTCCTTTGTTTTTGTAAATTTGTCAAGTTTCACCAAAAATCCCGCTGGAATTTTGATTAAGATCATATTGATTTTATAGGTCATTTGGGGGAAACTGATGTTGTTATAATATCAAGTTTCTGTCCTTAAATGAAGTATATGTCTTCATTTATTTTGATCTCTAATTTCTGTCAATAATGTTTTATAATTCTCTGTATATGTCTTACATATCATTTTATTAAATATGTTCCTACATGTGTGTTTCCATTGATACTATTGAAATGATTTTCATTTTTGTTGCTACTTAGAAATAAAGTTGATTAAAATATATTTATTTTGCCCAACTAATTCACTTATTAATTCTAATAGTGTTTCTGTAGGGTTTTTTTTTAGATTTTCTTAGTATACAGTTATGTCATCTGATAGTCATAGTTTTAATTTTTCCATTCCAATTCTCATGACTTTTATTTCCTTTTCTTATCTTACTATACTGGCAAGAATGTTCAGTACACTGAGTAGAATTGGGCATCTTTCTCTTCTTCCCAAGCTCAAGGGGAGAGTTTTCAGAATTTTACCATTAAATGTAAAAGTTAGCTGTCTTTTTGGAATTAGTAAAGTTCCTTTCTAGTCCTATTTTTCCCTGTGTCTGTGTGTGTGTTTTAATCATGAATAGAGTTGAACTTTATCATATGCTTTTTTGTCTATTGAAATAATATGATTTGTTTTTTGTTCTAAGTCTCTGTTAATATTATAACCTACATTGAATGGTTTTCAAATATTAAATTAACCTTGCATTCCTGGAATAAACTTTACTTGGTTGTGATATATTGCTATTGATGAAATATTTCTGTCTTGGTTATATTTCATGAAGGTTTTGCATTTTTTGTTCATGGAAGACATCGATCTGTAGTTTTCTTGTAATGTCTTCTTAATTTTGTTATCAGAGTAGCATTGGCCTCATAGAATTAGTTGAGAAATCTTCCTTCCTCTACATTTTTCTGGAAGAGTTTGTATAGAAGTAAAGTATTTCTTTTTAAAATATTTGACAGAATTGCCCAATGTGATAAGCAGGATTCTAAGTTGGTCCCCCAGATTTTCTTTTTTTTTTTTTTGGAGACAGAGTCTTGCTCTGTCACCCAGGCTGGAGTGCAGTGGCGCCATCTCAGCTCACTGCAAGCTCTGCCTCCCAGGTTCATGCCATTCTTCTGCCTCAGCCTCCCAAATAGCTGGGACTACAGGTGCCCGCCACCACGCCAGGCTAATTTTTTCGTATTTTTAGTAGAGTCAAGGTTTCACCGTGTTAACCAGGATGGTCTTGATCTCCTGACCTTGTGATCCACCCACCTCAGCCTCCCAAAGTGCTGGGATTACAGGCATGAGCCAGGTCCCCCAGATTTTCTCATCCTCCTCACCCCCAGGTTACACACCCCTTCTAATCTCTGGGACTGTGAATTTGCTATTTGCTGTACTTGCTGATCGTTTGGTTCCACTCTGTGTAGTTATCTTTCCCTTTTCCTGAAAGATAGCACATGTGTACAGCTGAATAATTTTCTCAGCCTGATTCTGCCATGAGAATGTTAAGAATCCTACAGCCTCTTTTTATTTTGTATTGTCTCTGTCACTTTTAGTCTACATTGGCAGTGCGAATTTTTTGTTTTTTTATTTGGTTTTGGTGTTTTTGGGTTTTTTTCTTTTTGTTTCTGTCTCTCTTTTTTTTTTTTTTTTTTTTTTTTTTTGGCTCAGTTTTCTCAGGAATTTTGTGGGTCTTCCCTGGATTTCACTGGAACTTACTCCATTAGATAAATGCTACATCCACAGATCTTTATGAGATCATCCCTGCTCTACCTTAGCCTCTTGCTGAGAGTACTTTTCTTTGTATTTATCGTGTTTGAGGATTCTTGGTGTTTTTTTGCCCTGTGTCCTCATTTTTTCAGAAGGTTTGGAAACCTTAGCCATTCTTTCTTCAGATATATATTCTACTCTATTCTCTCTTCCCCTGTGATTTCAGTTACATGTGCTAGATATTTTCTTTTGTTCCCCAATATCTGATATATTCTTTGCTATACTTTGTGCACTTTCTACTGTGTCTCTGTCTGGATATTTCCTCTTTATCTGTTTCCTAGTTCCTTGGTATTCATAATTGTCCCTGGGCCAACATCCACAGAAGTTGTAGTCCCTGAACAGCAGTGTTGGCATCAGCTGTGAGGCTGCTGGAAATGCAGACTCTCAGGCCCCACCCTAGACCTGTTCAGTCGTTGTCTGCATCTCCAGGTGATTTGTGTATACATTAAAATTTGTGAAGCACTGATCTTGCTCACTAATCCTTTCTTCATTTGTTTTTAATCTGCTGGCAAACCCATCTATGGGATTTCTAATTTTAGTTAATGTGTTTTTTAATTCTAGAATTATAGTTTGAATTTTCATAGATTTCCATGTTCTAATTAAATTATTCATATTTTCCTTTGTAGTTTTTAAACATTTATGTGGTTTGGCTTTGTGTCCTCACCCAAATCTCATCTTGAATTGTAATCCCCACGTGTCAAGGGAGAGACCTGGTGGGAGGTGATTGGATCATGGGGGCAGATTCCCCCATGCTGTTTTCATGATAGTGAGTGAGTTCTCACAAGATCTGATGGTTTTATAAGGGGCTCTTCCCTCTTGACTCTCCTCTCTCCTGCCGCCTTGTGAAGAGGGTGCCGGCTGCCCCTTCCACCATGATTGTAAATTTCCTGAGGCCTCCCCAGCCATGTGGAACTGTGAGCCAATTAAACCTCTTTTCTTTATAATTTACCCAGTCTCAGGCATTTCTTTATAGCAGTGTGAAAACAGACTAACACAAACATATTAGTTATCTTAAAGTCCATTCCAGAATCTCCAGTATTTGGATCTGATATTGGTTCATTTCTGCTTTTTAGTTTTGTTTTTTCTTGATTCTGGTTGTTTTTCTTTTTCTCCATGTACCTAGTACTTTTTTCTTTTTTAGAATGGTGGCCATTGTTTATTTTTTAAAAACCTGTAGATTCTAGGCTATCATGTATCTTCCTCCAGGGAGGATTTTATTTTGCTTCTGCCAGGTGCTAAGGTAAAAACTGATTATTTTAATCTGACTGAGATGGATTTTTGAGACTGTTTTTCACTCTTTCTGATGACTGCTTTATTTCTGCCTGCCCTTACTTTTGAATGCAGCCAGTTGTGTGCTAGTGTTTAACAAGTGACTCTCGGGAGAAAGAGTTCTGATCTGTAGCATTCGCCAATTTCCATAGTGTGAATACTTCCACTGTTGCCAATTTCAGATTACCAGTGTTACATCACTGAACATGGCATTGGGAAGCGATGCACACAGCCAGCTTTTGTGAACTGGTACATGCCACATTAACGTACCACCTAGTGTAGTTCTTCTAGTACCCAGCTGAAATTCTATGGTGTTTTTACCAGGACTTTTTCTTTATGGCAGATCTTCAACTCTAATTTTTGTATCTCACGCTCATGAGAATGCATCAGGCTGTGTGTATTTACTCCGCCTCTTAGCTTTTGTTTGGCTGTTCAGCACCCCAGGCACTACTTAACATTGATAAATGTCTAGAAGGAAAAAGTGACTCCAAATATTGAGGTGTCTTCCATGGGCTTGTCTTCTTTCTGGGAGCTTGATCTCTCACTTCCTTGGTAGGTTTTTCATGTTTAAATAGTACAGATTGTACATTTTATTCACCTTTTTAATTGTTCTTGGCAAGAACATTGGTCTGATACTAGCTAGTTAGCCAGAAGCAGAACTCATTGCATAAAATCAGCTTTTAAATGCCTTTTTTCCGGAGCTTGCAGTGAGCCAAGATTGTGCCATTGCACTCTAGCCTGGGCGACTGAGTGAGACTCCGTCTCAAAAAAAAAAAAAAAAAAAAAGCCTTTTTTGTCTTGTCTTTTATCTTCTAAACATAGCCTGTTACCATCTTCCTCACGTTTTAGACTTCAGTCACCCAGGCCTGGAATAGAGTAGTATCTTTTTTTTTTTTTTTTTTGTCTTTATTTTTTAAAGCACTTTTAGATTCACAGCAACATTAAGCAGAAAATAACACATAGAGTTGCTATATGTTTCCTGCCCCTACACATGCACAGCCTTTCCCAATACATTTGTTACAATCAATGAACCTACATTACATATCATTTTCACCCAAAGTCCATAGTTTACATTAGGATTGATCCTAGGTGGTATACATTATATGGGTTTTGACAAATGTGAAATGACAAGCATCCACCACTATAGTATCATCAGAATAATTCTGTTTCTCCAAAATCCTGTGTTCTCTGCTTGTTCATCCCTCTCTTCCCCAAACCCCTGGCAACCACTCATCTACTGCCTCTAATTTTGCCTTTTCCAGAATGTCATGTATTTGGAAACATGGAGTGTGTAGACTTTTCAGATTGGCTTTTTTCACTTTAGTAATATACATTTAAGATTCCTTTGAACCTTTTCATGGCCTGATAGCTCATTTTATTTTAGCACTGAATAATATTTCATCGTGTGGACATAACATAATTTATCCATTTACCTACTGAAGGACAGGTTGGTTGCTTCCAAGTTTTGGCAATTGTGAATAAATCTGCTATAAACATCCATGTGCAGGTTTTTGTGTGGACATAAGTGTTCAGCTCATTTGGATAAATACCAAAGAGGAGCATGATTGCTGAATTGTATGGTAAGAGTATGTTTGTAAAAGTATGTTTATAAAAAATTGCCACACTATCTTCCAAAGCCACTGTGCCATTTTGCATTCTTACCAGCAATGAATGAGAGTTCCTTTTGTTCCATATCCTTGCCAACATCCTTGCCAACATTTGGTATTGTCAGCATTTTGGATTTTGGCCGTTGTAACAGGTGTGTAATGGTATCTCACTGTAGTTTTAATTTGCAATTCACTAATGACATATGGTGTTGAGTGTCTTTTCATATACTTATTTGCCATATGTATGTTTTCTTTGGTGCAGTGTCTGTTCAGGTCTGTTGCCCATTTTTAATCATGCAGTTTGTTTCCTTACTGTTGAGTTATAAGAGTTCTTTGTATATTTTGGGTAACAATTCATTATTAGATGTGTGCTTTACAAATATATTTTTCCAGTCTATGGCCTGTTTTCTCATTCTTTTGAAGCAGACTAATTTTTGTTTATTCATTTTGTTTATTATTTTATTTAACACTTGGAAATTTTTCAACTTTCCACTGCACTGCAATCTGAAACAGTAAACTTAGGTTCAGAGTGTCCTAGGCCAACTGGTGAAGCTGTTTCCTTTTATTATTCTCAGTTATACTGTTCTGTTCTCAAGAGCCAATATTTTGGGATTCTGCACCGTTGTTCTTCTCATGCAGCTCTTTATTAAACCTCTTTGTATTAATGTCCCAAAGCTTCTATAACAAAGTACCACAAACTAGGGGGCTTCAAACAACAGAAATGTATTGTCTTACGATTTAAGAGGCTACAAGTACAAAGAAAAGCCTCTTCTCCCTCAGAATCATGTACCAGAATCCTTCCTGGCCTGTCCCAGCTTCTGGTGATTTCCTGGTACTCTTTGGTGTTTCTTGGCCTGCAGCTGCATAGCTCTAGTCTCTGACTTTATTGTCACAAGATGTCCGTGTATGTCTCTGTCTTTACATGGCTGTCTTCTTATAAGGACTAAGTCATATTGGATTAGGGGCCCACCCTGCTCTTCATCTTTACTAGTTATGTCTGAAACAAGCCTATTTCCACATAAGGTAACATTCTGAAGTACTGGGGATTAGGACTTCAGTATGCTTTTTGTGGGGGATACACTTCAATCCACAAGACTCTTCTACATCCCTGTAATTATGCTCTAGGTAAAAACCATTGCCTGGAAGAGTTTCTTCTTTATAAAATGCAGAAACTTAGGTAAAAAGAAGCAAAAATGATGAAACTTGAGAGATCTGCAGTCAAACAGAAGATATATGATGTGCACTGAGTCTTCTTGGTTCTCTTAAATTTACTAAAAATTAATAATTGTCTATTCTACCAGTCTTAGGTAGTTTATGAAACTGCGTATGCAACTAGAATTCACTAAAATATAATACTATTGCAAAATGGGTAGCAATTTTTTGTTTTTTTCTTAAAAATTTTATAATTTTTTTAAAATTTCAATAACTTTAGGAGTACCCATGGTTTTTGGTTATATGGATGGATTGTATAGTGGTGAAGTCTGAGGTTTTAGTGCACCCATCATGTGAGTAGTGTACATTGTACCCAAAATGTAGTGTGGTTTTTTTAATCCTTCACCCACTCCTACCTCCCCGCTTCTGAGTCTCCAAAGCCTATTTCCTTGCCAAAAGAATCATCAGTGAACATATGTACAATTATTGTGTGCCAATTGTAAATTTTTAAAAAATCAATAATGAAAGTAGATGCTAACCCATTATTAGAAGAGTACAATACCAGTTGCTTTCAAATAATATCTTTTTGTTTTGACTTTAGAATGCCTCTTAGTGAAGATATACTATTTTCTTAGATACATTTTATTTCTGCTAACAACAAGTCCCAAAAAATGTTCTTCCCCTGTAAATGACATAAGGATAAGTATACTCTCCCTGTCATATTTACTTTTACATAAATATTAGCATTAATATAAATAAATTTCAGTGTTTTAATGTATTATGGCAGAGCTCTAATAAATGAACTAAATTGTTTGTATTCTTAATTATTTAAATCCCAAATGGATAAGACACCCTTTAGTTGAATTTTGTATTTGTATAGGGGGAGAGATGAATTCTTTGCCTTGATTGCCTACTGAAAAAAAAAGTATAATCCTCTTAACTTTATAATGAAAATAAATTAGACAATATATTTTCATGAACAGGATAAACTAAAATTTATTTTTTTTTAGCTTTTACAAGACTATAATATATAAGAGATTTAATAATGAAATCACCTAAGCCAAATGAGAGCGACTAGATTTTTAGATGAAAGGTCAGATTTGCAAGTTTATATTTTCTGTTCCATTAAGTCTTCCGTCATTAGTCTTCATTCATTTTAAGTAATTCCAGTAGTATTTTTAAATTGTGGCTGAGATTCTTGGTCTGCCTATGAATGGTCACCTAAGTTTAAAAAGTCTTTTGATCCTCGGCGGTCAATTCCAGACTTTGCTTTTTAGAAAATATTGATGATGAATAATGAAATTGTTGTGAAATCTTTATATTAGGAGTCTTATGACTTGAAAAAAAATTAGATGGCAAGAGTGGCTGTTAGAATGTTTATATAGCTTTAAGATGTTAAATTGTGATACATCTACCTGCTTGCTTGTCTTACATCTTGGAACCAGAGAGTAAAGGCAATATCTTTAAATGTATGTCCCCATAAAAGAATCATAGTTCACTTACCTGCAGTTTCTGGAACTTTTACCCTTAAGAAAGAATGTAAGGGAGTGTTTCTAAGAGGGCTGGAGGGACATTCTTGTGGGGGTTAGAGACAGCTTTGCCAAAACGGTCTCTGGCAGATTTTCCTTGTGAGGAATTACATTGTTGCTGTGGGTGTTCATACCAAGGCAGGGTGACCACTTGGAACAGATATTGAATAAAGAATATTCTTAAATCATATATAGAAGCTTACTCAATGACATACAGTGACTCTCCCAAATCTAGCTGCCAGTGGGTCAAGGAATATTTTATTTTTCACACACACAGATACGTGAGTGCGCACATGTACATATGTCCAAGAAACATAGCATATAAAAGAGCTTTGTCAGTCTCTTTAAATGCTTTTAAACCTTTTTGTTTCTGAGTGTAATCCTTAAGTTTAACAACTCAGTGTTTGAAAGAATATCAGGTTGCCTTAATGGAAGGAATCCTGATGCTTTTAGCTTACTCAATAACAGAATTACATTATTTACTCAGTGTCAGATTTTTTAATTAAATTTGTTTTCTTGGAGGAAAGAGAAAAAATATTTTCAAGAATTTTTATATTCTGGATTGTTAAGTACATTTTATTCTAAATTGATTCCCAAACATACCCATAGGGAAGACCCTTTTCTCAAGAACTTTTTCATTTTAAGTTCTCTTTTTTAGAAAGACTATCTTGGCATTCTTATTCTTACGCAACTTAATTGTACTTGATCCCTTCCAGTTGATCTTTTGAAGTCCTTTCTTCTGGACACATCATTTTTGTTTTTACTTCCATTTTCGATGGAGTTTTTAGCCTGCCCATAATTTTGTTGTATCTAGGTTTCAGCAGATCATTTAACAGAGCTTTTTATAATGACTCTATACTAGAGGGAAGTATGAGCTAGATTATAATAGAAAGATAGTTGGGAGCCTCCTACTTTGTGTGGGTTTTTATACAGAGGATATTTATTTAACATAAACTTAATGATCTCAAAGACTTCTTGAAATGCCTAATAATCTTTGATTTTTCTATTAGACAATTTTAAGGCCGCTTTTCAACCTATATATGTAGAAAGGTTTAGGTGCTTTCTTTTTCTAGATGGTTGGTGTAAATATGTTATCTCCAGTTCCCATTCTTTCACCTTCTATTTTATTATGAATCTAATGACTTTTTGTTTGTACAATTAGTTGATCAAATTTTCTTGAATTCAAATAGGAATACTAAAATATAATTATTAAATTAGTTGTTATAGGGGCTCAAATGGCAGCAATGAGACCAAATATGGTAGGCAGAGTAATGGGTCCTCAAAGATATCCATGTCCTAATCTCGAAACTTGTGAATATGTTACCTTGCATGGTGTATTAGTTCATTCTTGCACTGCTATAAAGAACTACCTGAGACTGGGTAGTTTATAAAGAAAAAAAGCTTAATTGTGCTCATGGTTCTTCAGGCTGTACAGGCTTCTGCTTTTGGGGTGGCTTCAGGAAACTTATAATCACTGCAGAAGGCAAAGGGGAAGCAGGCACATATTCACATGGCCAGCAGGAAAGGGGCAGGGGGAAGTGCTATACACTTTTAGAACAACCAGATCTTGTGAGAACTCACTCGCTGTCATGAGAACAGCAAGGGGGAAGTCTGCCCCCATGACCCAGTCACCTCTCACCAGGTCCCTTCTTCAACACAGTAATTACAATTTGACATGAGATTTGGGTGGGGATACAGAGCCAAGCCAAACCATATACATGGTGAAAAGAACTTTGCAGATGCAATTAAGTTCAAGCTCTTGAGATGGGGAGATTTTCATGGATTACCTGGGTGGGGTCAATGTAATCACAAGGATCCTAATAAAGGGGAGCAAGAGGGTCCCAGTTAGAGGAGGAGATGTGAGGGCAGAAACAAAGGTCAGAGTGATAAGCTGTGAAGGTCAAGGAAGGGACCATGAGCATAAAATGCAGGTGGCCTTTAGAGGTTGGAAAAGGCAAGAGCAGATTCTCCCCTAGAGCTTCCTGAAGGAACACAGCCCTGCCAAAACCCTTGATTTTAGGAGACTCATTTCAGATTTCTCACCTCCAGAACTGTAATATAATAAATTTGTGTTTTGTGGTAATTTGTTACTGCAACTATATGAAACTTATACACTATGGGATATTTTGATCTGAGAACATTGTCTGGCTTTTCGAGACAAATAAATTAATTGATCTTTCAGGGCTTCATGTTACCCAGGGTTTGCTGTATCACTAGGTGACACACGCTTATTCCTAGATCTGTGAACAGTTAGCTAAATACTACCCTACAGTCACAATAATCTTTGGGCCTAATCATAATAATGATATAACAAAAATAAGAGTAAGAGTTAACATTTAGCCATGATTATATGTCAGATGTTGTTCTGAGCCCTTTAATGTATTTCATTCTCACAGCTCTCTGCAGTTAGAACTGTTATTATTGTCATTCTGCACATCAGGAAACTGAGGCCATGAGTGATTAACTAGCCCAAGATCATACAGAGGAGCTCCTGCCTGCCTCTCCACTCCTCGATCTTGCCATTCCTTCCAACTCACTCTTTGCTCCCACATCTGACTGCTTGTAGTTCCCAGCATACTTTTATATTCATCTCCCCTGCCTCAGATTCCTTCCTCGTCCTCTCACACAGCAGGGTGCAGGGTGAGGAGGAGAACTTGGATCATTTGCACTTAGCATTTAAGCCTCTCTTCAGCCTTCCCTGATCATCCCTGGCTTGGATGATCACCCTGTTCTCCTCCCCACCTCTTTCGTGTTCCCATAAATTTTGGTGCTTATTTATACCCTGTCACTTATGATGTATAACTGGTTTTGAGAAATGTGGGGGCTAATCTTTCTATCATGTGCACCTAGCACAATACCTGGTATAGAGCAAGAACTCAGTATGTGTTGGATTGACAAATGCTGTAAAATTGAATTCTGAAAGTTGAGATGCCATCGGCTGTGAGAAGTGGGGGGTGCCTGTGTGAGAGGAAGAATGGCTGTTTTAGGGGTGGCATGGGACAGAACCTGGGCACAAATAAAACAGGGAACATTAATGAGAATAAAATTCATTCCCATTGGGGTGGTGAGATATATTTTTGTTTGTTTGTTTGTTTTTGATGAAGTGGAGAACAATATGCAGGAATAGGTTAGTGTCAATAAATGAGTCAGGTACTATAGGCAAGGCTTAGATTAAGATGGCCGTATAAGCCATGTTAAATAGCTTTAAACTGTCCTGTGGGCAGTAGAGAGCTACTGAGTAGTAGTGATCTTACGTTTGTTTTGGAAAGCTCTGTCTAGGTGGCAGGGGAACAAAGGAATCAGAAAGCCCATTGAGAAGATACTGCAAGAGATAGATTTGGAAACTAGTAAGTGGATTTAAAGAATCTCTGTGACTTATTCCTGAGACTTTAGATACGCCTTCTTCTTTTGGACTAAATCATTCCAAGTCCCAGACTTAGTTGCATGTCAGCAAATTATTCTGTGTTCTATGGAAAACATTATCTCATGCCACAGGCATTCACTAATTGGGTTTTCCTTGACTGTAGACTTAACAGATCAAATATTGGTAGGCAAGAACATTTTACAAGGACCCTTGAACATTGCTGAAAATTTAAGGCAATATAAATTGATTTTGCCTTTTGCTTCAGCTGGTGCTGATGACATTATCTTTCCTAATGGTCATGAGATTACTTCCTGGACCAGGCCAAACCTCTTCTACTCTGAAGTAGAAACACCAACCCCTCCAGCCCTCTTTCCTTGTCTGCTCCCTATCTTTTCCCCCACTTGATTTTATCTTTTCCCAAGCTGTTTCTACTCACCAGTTACAGAATTGGCTTTTTCCTTGTGGCCTCTTTATCTTTCTTTTTGTTTTTGTTGTTCTAAGCACCATAAGATAAGCTTATCAACTGTGTCTGTGCGTGTGTGTGTGTGTGTGTGTGTGTGTGTTTGAACCATGTGGAAAACTCTGGACTTGGGAACATTTGAAGAAGCTGGAGCCCTGATTGGATCATTCTTTTTTTTTTTTCTTTGAATCCTTCTTAAATTGAGCACTTCCCTTATATCCACTCTCACACTAACAAAAGAAAAGGAAAATGGGGTGCTAACATTTGGAACTTGGAAACGTGAAAATAACAAAAATTGTTGTTAAGCCTCAGCTGTATAGAGGGAAGTTTGCCAATGATACCCTTGGGTTGTCCACCATCTTGAACCTGAAATAGAGAATCTAACAAACATGACTAATCTAGAGTAAATGGAAGCAGACCTTGTCAAGATCTCATGAAAGAAAAGACTGTTTCTAAGACGGAAATGCTCTCCAGCAGTGTAAACAGAGTGTATCAGTGTGGGCTAATGCAGCACCTCTCCTCCCAGGGACCTGCACAAGGAGACCAGGGAGACACCACAGCAGAGAGTGTCACCAGTAAGAACTCTATTAGTTTTTACTGCCACAGGTAATATCTTTTTTAAGAGTGTGCTCCTGATTCCTCTCAGTCAGAATCATCCTTTCAGGATCCCAACCTTTTCCCTCTGTACTATCAGTGTTCCCCCTAATTTTCTGCCCTCTGAACCTGACCTGTTGCCTACCTGCCACAGAGCACTGGCCCAACTTTTTGTTTAGCCCCAATGTGACAATGATGAACTAAGTTCCATTACCATGTAAATCAACTTTGTGTAGTCAGACCAACAGGACCAGATGTGTACAGTACAAGTGTAGACTAACTTCGGGATGGAGCCATGTTTTTGTGGGATTGGTTTTTACTTAAGATGGTAAAGATAAGAAGAAAACCCACAGATTGTTGGTACTAAAAGCTCTTTCATATGACTCTCCTGTTAATTATAAGCCATTTCTAGAAAAAATCAGGGATGACTGTACTTGAGAATATATAATTGGTCTTGGGAATCTTTGCATTTCAAGTTTTCTAAAATAACCCAACTTTAGGATAATGAAGAATCATATATGCTTTGAAGAGCCTTGACTTCACTGATAGCAATTTTAATTTGTGCTTTGTAGTGATAGAAAATCATTAAAAAAAAAAAAAAAAAAAAGCCTGTCAAAGAAATAAACTCAACCTGTTTCTTATGATTGTTTAATTTTTTGCTTGCCTTTTGGCATTCATTTTTATACTGCTTCTTTTATGAATTTGTAATTACCAAAAGAGGAAGAAGATATGTGGTTATAAGTTTTCTCTCACATGCTGAAAGGTGGTAGGTATTAGAGTTGAGAACGACTGAGTGAATTTATATTAAATAAGGAGAATATAAATTTTATCCTTTGAAAAGTCATCTTTATTATATTTCAGTCTAACTTTTTCTCCAGTGGTGATTACATACCTTGTTTTATACAAGTTTCAGAAAAACTGCAAGGATCTATATAATAATTCTTTTATGCCTTTTATATGAACTTGATTTATTAAAATTGTAATATTCAATTTGAATTCATTTTTATTACATTAGTAACAACTTTAGAAGTGAGTAGACTCTTGGAGTAACTTCTAAAGATAAAGAACCTTATAATGATATATCTTTTTTTTTTTTTTTTTTTTTTTGAGATGGAGTCTCACTCTGTCGCCCAGGCTAGAGTGCAGTGGCGCAATCTCGTCTCACCGCAACCTCCGCCTCCTAGGTTCAAGCAATTCTCCTGCCTCAGCCTCCCAAGTAGCTGGGACTACAGGTGCCCACCACCACACCTGGCTAATTTTTGTATTTTTTTTTTTAGTAAAGATGGGGTTTGGCCATGTTGGACAGGCTGGTCTCAAACTCCTGACCTCAGGTGATCCACCTACCTCAGCCTCCCAAAGTGCTGGGATTACAGGCATGAGCCACTGTGCCCGGCCGATATACATTATTTTTTAGCCTTATTTTTGTTCTGTGATAAGTATGGTTCATTAATAACTCCATATATTTATAATGTTCCAAAGGACTTATACATGTAGTTCCAAGTGTAAGAGCTGTGTATAATGTTAACTGTGTATTCAGGTCAATGGAATAGATTTGGTAATCTAACATGAAACTCTTTTAAAACTCTTGCCCCTTGCAACCACACTTATTTCATAATTAAGGACAATATAATCAAATACGAGCAAATAAGCATTCAAATGGACAAAAATGTACTGTACTAGTTATGTTCCATCTGGGATCTTGTAATCTAAGATGAATGTCCTGGTGTTTTATTTTGCTACTTATAATGACATGCCTTCAGAGAAGTGTGGATAAGATAAGAAGTTAGAAGGGCAGGGGAAGAAACCTTCCATTGTTTGGATGTTAATATGTGCCAGAAACAAACAAACATAGTCTATGCTTTGCATGTACTTTGTCTCCTGTTATTCTTTCAACAATCTTTTTAGGTGTCTTTTATGACTTTTACTTTGCACATGAGTTAGTTAGCTCAGCTCAGAAAAGTTAAGTTCATTTGCCTCAGGTTATGTAACTATTAAGTAAAAAGCTTGAGACTGAGACTTCATTCTTTTTTATTGGTCCTTGCTCTTATAAACAGTAAAATAAGTACTCATCCCATAAATTCAAAGTAATTTTAGAACATTTCGACCAAACAAGTGTCAGTTTTTAAAGTTGTTTTTCTATTATGACAGTGAGTTTATAGGCCTTAGAAAATTTTTAAACTTCTTAAAAATGATTTTGTCTTTTATAGAAAAGTTGTAAGAATAATACAAAGACCTCCAGTACAAGTTGAGTATCCTTTATCTAAAATGCTTGAGACCAGAAGTTTTCCAGATTTCTGATTTTTCTCAGATCTTGGAATAATTGCATATATATAATGTGATATCTTGGGAATGAGAACTAAGTCTAAACGTGAAATTCATTTATGTTTCTTTTGTTTTTTTTTTTTTTTTTTTGAGACAGGGTCTCGCTCTGTTGCCCAGGCTGGAGTGCAGCGGCACAGTCATGGCTCACTGTAACCTCAACCTCCTGGGCTCATACAATTCTCCCGCCTCAGCCTCCCAAGTAGTTGGGACTACAGGCATGCACCACCACACCTGGTTAATTTTTTGTAGAGACAGGATCTTGCCATGTTGCCCAGGGTGGTCGCAAACTCCTGAGCTCAAGTGATCCACTTGCTTCGGCCTCCCAAAATGCTAGGATTACAGGTGTGAGCCACCATGCCCGGTCTCATTTATGTTTTATATATACCTTATACACATAGCCTAGCATTAATTTTATACAATGTTTTTAATAATTTTGTGCAAGAAACAAAGGTTTGAATGCATTTTAACTGCAACTCCTCACATGAGGTCAGATGTGGAATTTTGTGGAGTCATGTTGGTGCTCAAAACTTTCAGATTTTGGAGCATTTTGGATTTTTGAATTAGGGATGCTCAACCTGTATGCCCCTTAGTGAGATGATCAGTTTTTAACATTTTGCTACATTTGCTTTCTCTTTCTCTGAAGAGAAAGACAGATAAAGATGTAGTCATAGATATTTTGCTGCTAAACAATTTCAGAATGGGTTACAGACATCATGTCCCTTTACCGCCTTAATATTTAGTGTATATTTCCTAAGAATGAGTTTCTTACATGATCACAGTACTGTTATCTAAATCAGGAAATTTAACATTGACACAGTGCTTTAATCTACAGTTTATATTCTAATTTTATCAAGAGCCCCGATAATATGTATAGCAATTGTTTTTCCAATAGAGGAGTCAGTCCGGGATCATGGCTTGCATTTAGTTGTTCTATTTCTGTAGTCTCCTTGAATCTATACAGTTCCTAAGCCTTTTTTATCTTTCATGATATTGACATTTTTAAGAATGCTGGCCAGTTATTTAATGGAATGTCCCTCAATTTGAGTTTGAGTTTTCCTCATGATTAGATTCAGGTTATATGCTTTGCCCTCTTAAGCTAAATAAAAATGATGTCATATCCTTCTCAGAAGATCTGATAAGGTATATGATGTGCTTTTGCCCTTTATTGGTGATGCTAAATTTGATCACTTGGTTCAGGTGTTAGCTGGTTTGTCTAGTTTCCTCACTACATGGTTATCTGTTTTTGGATAAGAACTTGTAATCCCAAGTATTGAATAGGATCGTAGAAGAAAGAAACAGGAGGCCTTGAAAACTCAAAACTCTCAGTGGTTTAGTTCACATTTGCAATTTTATGATGACTTGAACTGTCATCTTATGTAGTCCAAAAGATTTTTCATTTCTAATAGATTAATCTGTTCTAAATCTTTGGATTATTTCTAATAGTTTTTAATCCTTAGACTATATTTTTAAAATAAAATATTTTGAATTGCATATATAGTGACAGAGGAGCAACTAAAGTTGGAAAGGCAGAAATTTATTTCATTGAAGTGCCTGTTTATTTACTTGGCAGATAATACATGTAAATCTTTCATCCTCAGAAACTGTGCAGATCAAAACCTATGTGGGTTAAGAGAAGCTAGGTAAATTCAGTTGATGAATTTTTAGTTTTTAGGGGGAATTCTTAGGTCATAAGTAAACTATTTTTCCTGAAGTACTATAATACTGACTTACCAAATCTGCTTGGGTATGACTTAGTGTCAAAGGCATACTCTTGGAGTAAAAAATATTTTCCATGTAACTTACCTTCCTTTACTGCCATTCCTCTCAATGTTTATTATCAGTGAAATCACAAAGTATTCCCTCTAACTATTTTCTGGATTCTTTGAACTTGTTATTTTAGGATAAACAAATATAAAGAGGTGGAAGAAAAATTCCCCATGTAAATTCCAGTTGGTTTTGGAATCAAGCACAAAAATATATGACTGATATCCCTGGGCCGTTACAAAGTTATATGATGCAGTAGTTGATGGATTCCTTCCCAACTAACTTGACATTAAGGCTTGGCAGAGAGCCCCGGGAGCCCCACAATCCCCTGGGAGCAGCCTTCTTCATTCTCTCTAGGTTAACCCAGAACTAGTCAAATACTATTAAAACGAAAATCAGTGTGTTCTCTAAGGGTTGAAAAGGTTGTTCATACTGATAACGTGTCAGGTACCTGAAATCCTATCCTATTAACAAACCTAAAGACTACTGTGAAAGAGTTTAGTTTGATTTTATCTTACATTAGCAGCCAGAGTTATCCAGGGGAAGATTGGAAGAAGGCTGTCTGGTGGTGCCATCTCACTAGTGTGTAGTAACTACAGCAATCTTTTTGCCTGTAATCACCCAAAACATGGCTTTCGGGAGTCGTGTAAGTCTCTTGATCACTTTGGCCGTCAGAACTGCATTTCTTTTAGAAATTATAGTCAAAACTGTAGTTAAAATAAAAATTGTTAATTTGCCTAGTATTGAGTAAGCTTCTACTACATGCAAGGAACTGTGCTGGGTAGGACACTACATCTCAAGATGACTCCTGGGTGCTCCTTACTCAAGTGGCATGTAATCCAGAAAGGAAGAGGAAGTATGGTGCTGACAGTACCACAGGACCGTGTGTCTCCACTGCTGTAAGAGCGATACAAAGGGCTGTTAAAACTTGGGGGCTTGTGAGTGGGATGATCAAGGTCACTGTTAACAAAAAAGTAACTTTTAAGCTGAGCTTTTCACTACATGAAAGATATTGGGAGTGAGGTATGAGACATTTTTAGAAAGTGATCGCAGTGCAGTTGTAAAACCCAGGGTTTCTTGTGAACAACGAGAAAGACTTTTTACCAGGTGCTTTGGGCTCCATCAAGAGAATTCAACTGTATAATCCTCCTGGATCTACAACCGCATTGGCCCTTAGGAATCTTCCTAGATAATAAACTGAGCCATCAGAAGTATAACATCTATACTCAGTAGGCAAGGAGTGACGCAATCTAAGCAGTGCTGTAGAAAGATGAAATTAGTAAAAATATGCTAATTGCATCAGAGTGGAGAAAGGCTGCAGGCAGGAATTAAGACGGTAATGAAACAGTGTTGTTATGAAGTCTAAGAGTCAGTGCCTTGATGAGACCATGACGGTAGTCAGAAAGGCAAGAGAAGTTGAAGGAAGAATCTCTATGACTTGTACACTGGATAATACTGGTAGCTTACATAGACCTTGTGTAGCTTGCACTGTTTTGGTGTTTTATATATGTTGTTTCATTTAATCTTCACGCCAACCGTGTGGGTAATGATTGTTTTTATCCCCACTTTACATAAGAGGAAACTGAGGCACAGAGTATAACTTGCTCAAAGTCACACAATTAATGGTGGACTTAGGATTCAAAACCAAGAATTCTGCCTCCATACTCTGCTTCTTAAATATTGTATCTATAATAAATTATAGTGGCAAGGGAGAAAGAAAATTAGTGCCTAAAATAAAGTTCTGAGAAACTTAATTAAAATATAGACTCCTCAATTACTATTTTAAATCTATAGGATTTTAGAGCCAAAATTTTACTCATTTAAAGACAAAATTCTTTTAACTGGTGCTACAACTTAAAGACAAATTCCATGTTCATAGAGGTTTGAGGAGATAAAATGACTTATCAAATGCCTGATCCATGCCAGCGCCTAGGTGGGTGAACTAGTGGGAGCCATAGGCAAACACTGATGTCCTGGCTGTTAAAAGGGGCATCTGTAGATGTTTAGGGTCAGAGTCTGGCACTGAGTCTTCTCTCTGCTTGCTCCCTTTACCTTCCTGACAGTTCCCAGAGACCTTTTCTTTTTTAAACTCTATCCACTTGCCATGTTTCCCCCCCACTGCCCAAGACCAGCTTTAAGTATGGTTTAGGGCCCAAGCTCTTTGTTGCTTTGCCCAAACTGCTTTTTCACTTTGACTTTTTTTGCTATTCTCTGTAGAAGACAGGAGAAAAACAGAATGAAAACTTTGAGGAAATTTACAAAGGTTAAAAAATATCATAGTCCCTCATTTTTAATTCTTAACTGTCTCACTAGATCTAAATGTCGCTGTCCTAAAATATTTTTCTGGGAACAATTATGTATCAAGCATTGGTTAAAATGGCACCCCAAACCTCTGTAGCCCAATAACTCTCGTTTATTAATTAGTATGATGTTCCTTAACTTCACCATATGTATCCACCCTTCCATTAATTTAGTGAACTCTTTTCCTTCTGCACCCAGGCCTAAGACAACAATGCATAAACTGCCTGAAATTGTGAGCAAGATTTGTGCCCCATACTCTATCCAAAGACCGAGCAAGGGATGCCAGACGTCATTGGAAATAGAGTAAGATGGAAAAAAACTTTAAAATCACAGCTGCTCTAACGGAGGACTCTATATGGGTTGTAACTGATTCTTTGAGAAACATCCTTGCTCCTTGTAACTGCCTTCTAAGGAGCGGGCGCCTAGTTAACTTCAAGTCTTTGTTTTTTTTGGAGATGGCATCTAGTTCTGTCTCCCAGGCTAGAGTGCAGTGGCACAAACACAGCTCCCTGCAGCCTCGAACTTGGGCTCAAACGATCCTCCAGCCTCAGCTTCCTGAAGTGCTGGGATTACAGACATAAGCCACTGCTCCTGGCCAACTTCAGGTGTTTTTATTTGCCAAGTGGGGTGTACAAGCTAGGACACCACTGCTGATGTGATTATCTTCTACTCCCTTCCTATAGTCCTCAGCTGATACTCCAAAAACATATTTAAAGAATATTGGCTTTCATGGCCACCAAATCAGTAGTTTCTAAAAGGCTCCTGGGAGAGCATTTTATCTAACTCTAACTCTTGGTCAATGGTTCCTAACATTTTTTTAGAATAATTTTATATATGTGTTTATATAAATGTATATTTAATATACAGATATGCATGCATGCATGCACACACACACACATTTCCTAGAAAAAAACAAATTTGTCCAAAAATCTCTGACCAGATTCTTCTCCAAAGTTATGCCATCAAGCTGTCCCGCTGAAGTCAAGCCGCTTCTCTCTAACATCCAACCATAGTCCTGTCTACTGGCTGAATATGGGGTTTTTATAGGTACAGGATGGGGCGGGACAGGGCCATGGGTTGTTTAGGAAAAGGCAGTATTCGGGCGGGAAAACAGGGATGTAAGTTCTCACTTTGGGCCACAGTTTGAGGCTTTTCGGCTTGAGGGTGGGGTTATGCCAGGGACCCACTTTTTTCTGCCTAGAATTTCTCTGTCCCTTGTCCCTATCAATGGGAACAACATAGTTGAACATCTGGCTGGTGACTATACTTCATATAAACCTATCAGAGAAAAACAGGTTCAAAAACAAAGATAGTACTTCCAGGATCTGGGTCAACAGAGATCTGGGAAAGAAGGGCAAGAGACCACTGCACAATTAGTTCAATTAACCTGAAACTGCAGAAGACTTCATTTCCCCATAGAAATAGTTCATAAATAGTAAATATAATTGAAAACCAACCATAATCTACAGATATGTAGTTAAATAATTGGTTTTCGGGTATCATTTTGGGTTTTTTGGAAGTGGAAGTTCTAACAAAATGTAATTATTTATAATGGGAAAAGATGCAGTCTTACTTCAACCAACCAAATAAAGAACAAAGTTATGGAGCATAGCTAGTTCAAAAGTTAGGAAATGTCCTTATTATTTCCTGTTGCTTTCATTAATACTTGGCGTCACAGCACTATTTTTGTTTTGGAATTGACACTATTTTTCTACAAGTCTTTAAAATTAATATGATAGGCCAGGCATAGTGACTCACACCTGTAATCCCAGCACTTTGGGAGGCTGAGGAGGGTGGATCATTTGAGGTTAGGAGTTCAAGACCAGCCTGGCCAACACAGTGAAACCCCGTCTCTACTAAAAATACAAAAATTAGCCAGGTGTTATGGCAGGCACCTGTAATCCCAGCTACTCAAGAGTCTGAGGCGGGAGAATCACTTGAAACTGGGAGGCAGAGGTTGCATTGAGCCAAGATCATGCCACTGCACTCCTGCCTGGGCAACAGAGCAAGACTCCATCTCAAAAAATAAATTAAATAAAATTAGTATGATATAGACAATGTTAAATGATTCTCCCCCATTATCTATGGATACTGGGTCATGCACTATGCAACTTTACAGTATATTATGCTTATGGAAATTGAAATCATAGCACTTACTTCCCTTGATTTTTAAAGGAATAAAACAAAAAGGATTAATTGACATTCTTTTCAACGTCAGTTGATGGTGAGATGAATGTTTTTAAATTCCCATGCCTTAAAAAATTTACAGATAGGCCGGGTGTGGTGGCTGATGCCCACAATCCCAGCACTTCGGGAGGCTGAGGTGGGAGGATTGCTTGAGCCCAGTAGTTTGAGACCAGCCTGGGCAACATAGTGACACCCCTGTCTCTACAAAAAATAAAAAAAAATTGGCCAGGTGTGGTGATGCACACCTGTAGTCCCAGCTACTCAGGAGGCTGAGGCAGGAGGATCACTGGAGCCTAAGAGGCAGAGGCTGCAGTAAGCTGTGATCCTGCCACTACATTCCAGCTTGGGCAACAGAGCAAGACTCTGTCTCTAGGGAAAAAAAACAAAAGTGCAAATAGCAAATTAAAATAGACATACATAATAAGTATGTGACTGTGTAGATCCTTTGGATTGGCCAGCAAAGGTCTCTCTGAGGAGGTGACATCTAAGTTAAATGTGAGTAAGGAGTAGCCTTGTGAAGATACTAGGAGAGAGGAGTTGAGGCCGAGGAAATAGCTCATGCAAACACCTTCAAAAGGAAATGAGCGTGGAGAAACAAAAAGGAAGACCTTACAGCTTGAAGCGTCATGGGTGAGAAGACTTGTAGGAAATGAAGTAGGCCAGGTGGTCAAGAGTCAGATCATGGCAAGCTTTATAAGCCAGGTTAAGGTCTGTAGAGCAAAGTAAGCCATAAATATTAATTCCTATATAGTGAGATTTGAGGACATTGGATTCTTGTTTGCCTCTGAAATATTGCGAATGCATAGCTAAAACCAATTAAAATAGGAAGTTACATAGGAGCTGAGATCATGGTGAGAAGAGAGTAGCTTACTCTTGTTTTTTATTGCTATATAGCATGCCAGTGTTAGGGTTATCATCATTCTTTGAATTTATGGAGAGACATCATCTAGTCATTAATGAAGAAAGTTTTTACAAGGGTGATGTCTTTGTAGCTATAAGTAAATAGACATCTGTTATCTTTCAGCTCATGATAAGATAATGAATACAAGTGATATTGAACACCACAGTCATGTTAATTGGAAAACTAATTAAGAACCTTGTATGTTGATAATAGGAACTAACATTTATTGAGTGATTACTATATGCAGACACTGTAGCAAGCATTTTATTGACATTTCATCTAATCTTCATGGCATTCCTACAATAGATGGTGTGCATATCAAGGCTGTAAGTGAAGCCTGTATTTAAGAGCCAACCGGGCCAAAAGGGTAAGCACAACTTCAACACATTTGATTGCTTTCCATACCTAGCATACACAGTTTCTTCTGTCTTTGAACCCGCTTTTCATAAAATACAAAATCCATTGTGCTTAGAAAAACAAACAAGAATTGTAACATTCTCCTTTCATAATTCCCTTTGCTGATAGAGACTGATTTATGGATTATGGAGTTATATATTTTTCTACAGCCTCTGGAAGAAAGGAATGCCACTCATATATATATTAAAGTATACATAAACCAGAATTTCTAGCCTTATCTCAAACTTTTTCACTTTTTATTTGTTCAGGGAATGCTAACGTTAGATTATTATTTATCTTGTTCTAGATATCAATTATTTCAAAAGAGAAATTCATGAATGTCATATGTGTATGTGTGAACTAAGAATATAAGTATACTAACAATTTTTTCTTTTCTTTTTTTTTCTTTTTTCTTTTTTTTTTTTTTTTTTGAGACAGCGTCTCACTGTCACGCAGGTTGGAATGCAGTGGTGCAAAATAATGGCTCACTGCAGCCTCAACCTCCTGGGTTGCACGATCCTCCTGCCTCAGCCTCCTAAGTAGTTGGGACTCCAGGCAAGCACCACAATGCCTAGCTAATTTTTTGTAGAGACAGGGTCTTACACTGTTGCCCCAGCTGGTCTTAAACTCCTGGGTTCAAGCAGTCTTCCTGCCTCTGCCTCCCGAAGTGCTATGACTACAGGCATGAGTGTACTAACAATTCTTCAAAGCGTAAGTCTGGTTTCAGATTTAGAAGGAAAGATTAAGACAGATCTAGTTTCATGGTCTCTCAAATCCTGCCAAAATACATCATAGAGATTTTTAGTACAGGAATTATTAACCCACAAATATAAAGAGGACAGGCTAGGAGGGGAAACCCCACAACAAAATTGTGACAGCTGGGGAGCAGCTAGAAATTGGCAACTCACCTCACCAACCTGAAGAAACCTAAATGCCAACCTAGCAGTGGGGAAAAACCAAAACCCAAGCTATGAACCAACTTGATATATACCAGAGAATCCTCAAATGGTCAAGGAATTGGCTGGCACTTTTGAAAGGGAGAATGAAGTAGGAAATGAGGGCACTAACATAAGAAGGATTGTTTAAAACTACTTAAGAAGCAGCAGCTGGATTGCCCCATTCCCCCCCCAGCTCAGGCTTAAAAGTAGCATCTCCTCACTCACACCAACAGAAGACTGGAGGCTCATTCTTTGAGGGGAAAATGAAAAGTCTCTGGACTGAAGAACCTGTGATACAGTTGAGGGCAAGGGGAATTCAGTGCTCATATGGATATCAAATGCCCTCTTTGTTCATTTAGCAGCTAGAATGCTGGCAGTCATGCACGCCTTTCCTTGTTTGGGAAACCTGATCTGTTCAATACTTAGAGATGTTGACATCAGAGGTTCCATCCTATATTGAGGCTCATACTTGACAAATGCAGCAACAGGCTCAGAACTTTCTTTCTTTTTTTTTTTTTTTGAGACGGAGGCTCGTTCTGTCGCCCAGGCTGGAGTGCAGTGGCGTGATCTCGGCTCGCTGCAAGCTCCACCTCCCGGGTTCATGCCATTCTCCTGCCTCAGCCTCCTGAGTAGCTGGGACTACAGGCACCCGCCACTATGCCTGGCTCATTTTTTGTATTTTTAGTAGAGATGGGGTTTCACCGTGTTAGCCAGGATGGTCTCGATCTCCGGACCTCGTGATCCACCCGCCTCGGCCTCCCAAAGTGCTGGGATTACAAGGCGTGAGCCACTGCATCCGGCCAGGCTCAGAACTTTCAATCAGCTTTTTTTTTTCTGGGTCCGGGGGGGCAGGGTTTAGATTAACTGAATCTTTTTTTTTTTTTTTTTAATTTAAGTTCCGGGATACATGTGCAGTACGTGCAGGTTTGTTACATAGGTATACATGTGCCATGGTGGTTTGCTGTACCTGTCAACCCTTCATCCAGGTTTTAAGCCCCACAGGCATTAGGTATTTGTCCTAATGCTCTCCCTCCTTTTCCCCCCACTCCCCTCGACAGGCCACGGTGTGTGTTGGTCCTCTCCCTGTGTCCATGTATTCTCATTGTTCAGCTCCCACTTATGAGTGAGAACATGTGGTGTTTGGTTTTCTGTTCCTGTTTTAATTTGCTGAGGATGATCAATCAGCTTTTTAAGCCTCTTACACTTAAACATAAGTAGCAATCGAGGATTACCAAATACCTGAGGAAAGCCCTAACTAACACAAAGAACAGGACCAAAGCAAACAGAATAGGAATGGAGTGAGAGAGAAAATAAAAAATAAGAAAGAAACAGGACTGGGCAGGAAGAAGAAAACTTAAAAAAAAAAAAAACAAGTTACTGATATTCTCAGATAAATGAGAGAAGATATTTTATTCATGAAATAAGATAGAGACATCAAAAAAGTGATTGGGAGAGCAAAAAATAATTCTTAGACATTAAAAACATGGTAGCAAAGGTAAAAATTCAATGGAATTGGAAGGTTAAAGTAGAGAAAATCTCTAGAAAGTAGAATCAAAAAAAAAATAAGATGAAAAATAGTAGGAAAAATATAGAAAAATCAAAGAACAAATATGGGAAGGGTCCAACGTTCAAATAATAGGAATTCCAAAACAGAGTAAACAAAGAAAGGAAGAAATTGGCAATGAATAATTCAAGGACGTTTTTAATGACTGAAGGTCATGAATTAACAGACTGAAAGCGATTACCATGGACGCAGCATTATGGATGAAATGTAGACCCATGCCAAGACAAGAGAGAAAAGCCAGGTCACATTCAAAGGACCAGGACTCAAATTTCAAACTGACTTCAAACTTATCAACAGCACCCAGAGAAGAAATGAGTGATTCCTTCCCTATTTTGAAGAAAAATGCTTTTCATCCTGGAATTTTGTACCCACCAAAGTATTCATCAGATTTCAGGATACTCCTTTCTCAGGAAGCCTTTCCAGAATTTTGGGCATCATGAAAACAAGAGAGTAAGCTAAGAAAGAAGATACAAAGATGTGGGATAAAGGAAACAGCAGACTCAGCACAGATGAGAGGTGAGCGAAATCTCCAGGATGGTGGTAAATGGGACAGCCATGTATCAGAGCTGGAGAATAGACAGATTAAACCAGAATGTGCCAGAAAGATCCAGAGGAAACTTCTTCAAGAGGATGAAAAGGATAGAATGCTTATTGTGAATGCACTTCTTGAGAGGTGATTTAGATAAGTGGAAGAGAACTTGGATTGAATTGGTCATAAAGACATAGATAACCAGATAACCAACTGAGCTGCTTCTTCTTTTTTTGAGACAAGGCCTCTCTGTCTTCCAGGCTGGAGTGCAGTGGCATGATCATGGTCATGGCTCACTGCAACCTTGAACTCCCAGGCTCAAGCCATCCTCCCACCTCCCACCTTAGCCTCCTGAGTAGCTGGGTGTAACTATAGGTGCACCACCACACCTGGCTTTTTTTTTTTTTTTTTTTTTTTTTAGAGGCAGGGTCTTACTGTCTTGTCCAGGCTGGTCTCAAACTCCTGGCCTCAAGCTATCCTCCCACCTTGGCCTACCGAAGTGCTGGGACTACAGGCATAAGTCACTGCACTTGTCCATCAAGCATATTTTTTAAATGACTAACTCCAGAGAAAACAAAATATACAGACAAGAAAATATAATTAGATATTACATGGGTAAAATCTGAATAGCATGTATATGGTCATGGGAAGTGGAGGTAAGAAATATATACGTAAGTAGAGTGGGCAGGGGAGGGAATGCAAGCTCATCTTCCCTAGAGGGAAGTCAGGAGATAGTATCTAGTAGTAAGAAATTACCAATAGCAAAAATGACATGTTACTTGGCAATATGGAGGTAAATACCAAAAGAGTAAACTAAAAAGAGTTGAAGGTAGTTAAGGAAGCACAAATGGGAAAGGGAAGCTGGGAAGCTATGTGGAGCTGGTTGGTTCTTAGATCATATACATGGATAACTGATTTTGAAAAAACTGAAAAAATAAGCAGATGCTTTAGGGGGTTTAAGATTAACAGAGTTGCTAAAAACAAACAACATACACAAAAATAGACAAACTCTCCAAGATAGAATCTTATTTAGGTGTACATGAAAATAAAGAGCTAAAAAGATGCTAGAGCTGAAAAAGAAAAAGAAGCAAAAAGAACATGTAGCTTCCTCTACAATAAATAGAATGAGAAAGAACTTCTAAATTGCCTAGGAATTTAAAACGTAAAAATAAAGATGTTTATGATCTTGGTTGTTAGTGATAGAAGAAGCCAATAGGTCCAGACACTGGGTAAAGAGATGGGGTTTAATTTACTAATAAAATACACAGAGCAGATACTCAAATCTTTAAATGAATGAATGCTTATTAAAATATAGTTATTACAGTTTGAAAATATAAAGCACTATCTGTGTCAAAAGAATGTTTGGACTTTGACATTGATTAAACTTACTTTAAGCATAACTCTTTTAAAATTATCACAATCAGGTAGTTCATTGAGCTCTTCTAAGATACTCCTGTTATTTTACATTCTAAACATGTTGTGTGTTAAACCAACTGGCTTTTTTTAAAAACACCTTAGGATCCTCTTCCAATGAAAAAAACAGAAAGCATACAGTATATGCAGTAAATGGATGGTTAGGACCTCTTTCTTCGGTATGTCTCTCTGAAGAGTTAAGGAAAGCAGAGAAAGGTGGAGATGAGTTTGGCAGGGACGGGAGAGCAGTATCCCGAGGCTGAGTGGAGAGGCCTAAGCTAAGCCCCTGAAAGTATGCTTCTTGTGATGGGTGCAGGGCCTCCCTAAGAATGGAAAGGATGAATGAAGAATAGTAGGACTTTAGCCTGCAGGAAGGTCTATGGTGGTGGACCTGAAGCATCACTTTCTGCCTGTTTGCTTATTTCTTAAAATGGTCAGGCCTGTCATTTGATACAGAAACCTTCACTGTCTGGGCATCCTTTTCCCACTTGTGTGAACATGGGTTGATTTCTGAAAAAGTGATTATATAACACAAATTATATATAACTAGAGTTGTTTTAGGTGTTAGAATGGGTGCAAGGGGAAGCTCAGCTACTTTATTTTTCTCTTGCTTTGCTCTTCTGTAATTTCCTAGCCTCTTGGCCCCCCTTTCCCCCCAACCCCCCTCCTCCCCTTACACACATGCATGCCTGTACCCCTCCTGCCGATGGCTGACAGTGTTGCTTGGCAAAGAGCCAACTTCAGAAATTGTCATCCGCTGGCTATCTCTGTGTAGTATCCCTTGCTCTACAACATAAAAAAGAAAATCAACTGATTTCTGAAGTGACAAAGACGAGAGAATGGAGAAGATTGAGCTGTATATTAAATTGCTTTCTGGTTATCAAATAAAGACTCCTTTGTCATAAAGGCCAAAGATAAAAAAGAAAATGTGTATGTTTAATATATGGAACAAAAATAAGTCTATTTTTGACATAGTACTTGAGGAGAAGATGGGTCAAAAAGCCCAGCCACCCCTGAAATGAATTTTAGACTCTTATTATTGGTATGATGGGCCAGGGAGAGATATCAGTGATGGTTGCATTGCTGATAGAAATGATTTTTTACAGTAGGTGCTAAATTAGATGTAGAAAGGAGAGTTATCAAACCTATATTGTCATGTCTGACCTTCCAGGTCTCAGTCGAGGAATCATCATAAAAACAAGTTGTGAGCTTATCTAGAGATGCAGCAATAACTGGCACAGAACAATTTTCAAGCTTCACTTCAAATGGGGTGACACCAGGGGTTATTCGGGGTCAGGAGGGAGATGCATTGGCTTTGATCAGTTTTTAGAACTGTATAGCAGCTTATCTGTGGGTCAGAGAAATTTTGTTTTCTCCATTCTTTTTTCATCACTTTTTCCCTTGGGTGCGATGTGGATTAGCTTCTGGAAGCTGGTATGAGGCTCTGAGCATTAATAGAGTTTGCGCAGATCCAGACTGTTTTCGCAATACTGGGCTCAAGCTCAGCCTCACTGAATGTTAGATTCAGTAAAGGCACGTTACCGTCTCTCCATAAATAAAAGGAAGAGAAATACTTAATGACAATATAGAAATACATAGAACTCCAAGATACTAATTAGCAAAACTCACACTGCATTTATTTTATCCAGTTGCACAGTGTTACTCTCTCATAGTTATATCTCTAACATAACTTCCTTTTTTAACTTTTTGTTTAATTATATTGCCTGTCTTTACGAAAATAATGTATAGGTATCAGGCATTATTATTAAGCAAATGGTAAAAAATAAATAAATAAAACCACTTGCTGTCACCCTTCCTAATTTTAAAAAATTTATAACATAGCAGAACTTTTAAAACAAAAATAAAAACAGTGTAATACATAGATAGCAGCGAGTTTGTTGCCCCACACTACCTGCTAGGTTTTGAGGATGGGACAGACTTTGAGAGTTTTAGCACTGTAACTGCTAATTTTTCTAAAATAGCAGTGTGAGAATAGTTATCTTGTCATATGTTAAAGGAACATTTTAAACTTTAGAAATAACTGAAACTTCTTCATGCATTGGTAATATTTATATCAAGAATGTATCTAGAAATACTAAAATTATTGGAAAGTAAAATTCAACAAGACTTGGATTAAGCCCTATTTGCTTTGCTTTATCAAACAGTTTAGATTCAGGGTATTCAAAGGGGCAGGGAGGACATTGATGGGGACACAGTGTTTATTCTTGTAGACTCAGGTATTTGGGTATAAAACCTAGTGTCTTCAGCCAGGTGTGGTGGTTCACACCTGTAATGCTAGCACTTTGGGAGGCTGAGGCGGTTGGATCACCTGGGGTCAGTTCAGAAGTTCAAGACCAGCCTGACCAACAGGGTGAAACCCCGTCTCTACTAAAAATACAAAAATAAGCTGGGCGTGGTGGCAGGCACCTGTAGCCCCAGCTACTTGGGAGGCTAAGATAGGAGAATTGCTTGAACCTGGGAGGCAGAGGTTGCAGTGAGCTGAGAGTGTGCCACTGCACTTCAGCCTGGTCGACAGAGCAAGACTCCGTCTCAAAAAAAAAAAAAAAGAAACAAATACAAAAAAAAACCAAAAACCTAGTGCCCAATATATGTATATATGGATAGCAAATCAGTTGTCTGGCTACATTCTGGACTGCAATTAATTGTTTATTTACTTTTCTTAAGGTAAGAAAAGACTGTGCTATATAGCTGTTGATTTTTTCCTTTCCTAATATTTTTCTCTCAACAAAAGATACTAAATGCTGTCATTCCCCTGTTCTCTATGGAACTTGTCATTGGAGAAAGGAGCAATCTTTATGAGAGTGCAAACATACTAAAAAGAAATTCATGCCTCAAATATAAATTGACTCAAAGCAAAATCCCTGGGGAACATGTTTCAAATTATGAAATTTTTACAATGATTGTCTTGAAGTACTATTTATAGTTATAAAAGTAATAATTCCATCCAGCACAAAAATTTGCATTTGACTTAGTAATCTGGTAAGCACTGTTAATACCAAATGTCAATATTCAGAATTTTTGAAATTAATTCAACAAACATTTATGCACTTACTGTGTGCCTGGTTGCTTGGTTAAGTAATTATTTCTTCCCACTAGTTTGAAAGCTCTATTGAGTCCAGTGGCCTCATCCAGCTTTCTTTCTGTCTCACTAGTATGGTGTCTGCACAATGGGCACACCGTAAATGTGTCGAATGAATATGTCATTCAATTAATCACCTAAGTTTTAGAGCTCAGCGAATGGATTTTAGATATAAAGGATGAGAATGGAAACAGAAACTGGTTGGGAGGCTCTGATGAGAAATAGAAACAGCATTTGAATATCTACTCACAGAGGAATGACCAAGTAGTACTGAGGTGGCCTAAGTTCCCAGGTGCTCAGGGATCAAGTGATTTAACTATATAAGGTGAGAGTGGGAGAGTGTAGCAGGAATGAAGGACAAAGCAATGTGGAAGCTCAGGTTACTGACAAGAAATAGATTGAAGTGTTGTGTCATGAATTTAGAGCCTGGAGGGAAAAGGTGACCTGAATGGATACTTTGAAGAACTAGAAGTTTCAATGAAGGTAAAATTGAAATGTTGTGAGGCTAAAGGGGTACACAGCATTTTTTTTTTTTTTTTTTTTTGCCATCACCCACGTGCAAGGCACTTGAATAAAGTGTTACTGAAGGAAGGGATGCTATCCAGATGACCAAGACATGGTTTCTTTCTTCAAGGTGGAGTTGACTCACCATGAAAGTGGTAAAGAGATATCTGGAAGCACACAGTTGAGTGGGTTCTTTCTGTTTGGGAGGATCCTGCATGGAAGAGGTGATCTTTGAATTGGGCTCTTTGGAATGAATTTAATACATGGAGATGGTGGCGGAGGCATTCCAGGCAGAGAGAGTAGCATTAGCAAGATGTAGAGTCAGAAAAATGGAGGCTCTCTAAGGAACAAGACATTGCCTTTGGTGTTAGCTGGAAAAGTGGGACAAGCTTTAATGCAGTACTTGAAATTTGATTCTCTGAGCAGTAGGGAGTCCTAAACAGAAGAGTGCCATTAGTTGACCATGCATTATAAAGCTTACTCTGGCCTCAGTAAAGGGGGATTAAGCAAGGGTTCTAAACTGTGGCTTCACATTCTCATCACCTGGAGAAATTTTTAAAACCCCAACTCCTGGCTGCACCCTGTATCAATTAGACTATCCGGCACTGGGACGCACACCTCAGTATTATTTAAATCCCCAGGTGATTCCAATTTGCAGCCAGGATTGCAAACCAACGGTTTAGAGCAAGGGTTAGCAAACTCTAAAAAGGGGCCACATAGTAAATATTTTCAGCTTTATAGGCCATACATTTTCTATTGCGACCATTCAACTTTGCCATCATAGCAGAAAAGCAACCATGGACAATGTTAATAAAGGAATGAGCATGGCTGTGTTCCAATAAAACTTTATATATATAAATTTGAATTTATATAATTTTTACATGTCACAAATATTCTTGTGCTTTTTATTTTTTTTTCAGCCATTTTTAAATGTACAAACAAATTACAGACTATACAAAAGGCAGCCAGCAGTATTTGGCCCACAGGTCATATTTTGCCAACCATTGATTTCGAGGGTGAAGATTGGACAGAGGTACTCCAGGAAAGAAAACAATACTATAATAATCCAGATAAGAGGTAAAGTTAACTATTGTGGTCAGTTAGAAGGTCAGAGTGAAGGTTAGTGATATTGAATTGATATTTATAGCAACTCGTGTTCTTGTGGGCTGCTTTTGAGCACCCAGAGGTTGTCATACAAAGGACGTTTGAATGAACCATTGTGCGGTATGTGGTGTACTTAGTGCCCTCTGACTTTGTCTTT
Source organism: Pongo pygmaeus (assembly GCF_028885625.2). Taxonomy (NCBI): domain Eukaryota; kingdom Metazoa; phylum Chordata; class Mammalia; order Primates; family Hominidae; genus Pongo; species Pongo pygmaeus. The sequence goes on from NC_072378.2 coordinate 21,131,019, forward strand.
TTATTTTGCAGGGATTTGAGCTATGTTGTAAGGCTGTTTCTGGCCTAACTGCTAGTAAAGGCTAATCATTTTGGCAACACTTATTACTGCAAATTAGTTAAGTCTCTTGCTTTCCTTATGTGCTAGCCTTGCCTTTGTTACCAAATAATGACCTTTCCTTGCAAAGAAATGTTCTCTTTAGAAAATAAAGTGAGCTTGATAGGAAGAAGGTATGGCAACCTACATTTTATTTTATCACACATCACTGAATTAACACAGAATTTTCTATTTGCATTTTCTTCAGCATTTGTTGCCTAGTTAAAGACCTGCCAGGATAAATGGTGCCTGCTCCTCTACTGCCCCCACTCCCTGTCCCCTGTGAAAATGAGAGGCTGATGGTTGCAACTTCCTTCCTCTAAGGTTATTTTAGAAACCGTAAGGCTGAAAAAAAAAAAGTATTTCCCACTGATATCTACTGTGATTTAAAATCAGCTGTACATTTCCACATTTGCTTGGTTATTTTATTTGAATATCATTACAGTTGGGTGAACAAATTCACTTACCTATTTTCTAACTTCCACTCTTAGAGAAGTCTGCTGTTTTGGTGTCCTCTAAGAAATGCTTACTCTTTGCCTCCAGCACTTGGATATGTGAGAAACTGAAGACCCTGATAACTTTCCTTGAGTCTGCTGTAAATGGATGGAGTGAAAGAAATTCAAGACAACAGTCAAAAGCATTTATGGTCATCTTAGTTATTTTGCAGACCCAACTAGAGAGTAAGGGGTGAAAAAATATATGGAATAGAGCCACAGCCTTCTTTTTCTTTGTTTTCCCTGCCACCCTCACAGTAATTTCTCACAAAAGAATAAGGAAGTATTATATGTGCCTTATGAAGGAAAAGCATTTGAGATTTTGAAGAGTCTGCCTGTTTCCCTGTGTATTTTGGGGTATTTTTTTTTATCACTAACTGTATTTCACATCATTGATGTTATAATTGATTTCTAAAACTTGAGGTTCATGGTTTAAATTCCAGGGACTTTTTTTTCCCTTCTTCTCATTGATCTTAAATGAGTATTATCATCTTAGGGACACTATCAAAATATGTATAATATAAAAGTGAGATTGTGATTGAGCGCTGATATTGTCAAGTGGTTTTAATTAAGCTTCTGATGCTTTACACATTGATAACACAGTAAAGAGTCCAGTGTATTAAGTTAGCTTTCCATTTATTTTTCAGAAGCACTTACCAGGTAGGGGACTAAATATACAGCAGCAGGTTGTACTGCAGCCACAGCCTTACTGTGCCCCAGAGGAATTCTTGCATAGAGAGTCCATTCTTTTATGGAAAGGAAGAGGTCAAGAAATAAGGCAAAGCTGCAGGCATAATACAGAGATTAAAATGACTGATAGAATTCAGAACACACAATGGTAGTAGCTGAAAGACAGTAGGGAACCGATCCAGAATCATAGAGGCTAACAGTTGGAAGAGACCTTTGGGATCATCTTGACTAGTGTTTCTCATCTTTGGCCACACATTGGAAATACCCGAGAGCTTTTAAATAATACACTTTTTTCCAGACCCCAGAAGACCAATTAAGTCAGAGTCACTGGGGCTTAGGATTGAAGCTTTGGTATATTTTAAAGATTCACTAATAGTTCTAACCTGCAACAAGGATTGAGAAGCAGTGGCCAAATCTAGCGTCTTCATTTTATATAGGAAGTACAAAGCAGATACCTGGCCCAAGACCAAACAGCTATTGTTTGCTAGGATTTTAACCTCAATCTTCTTATCTTCTTGCCTCCCTCACTCTACATTCTCCCTGTGTGATCCCATCCCTGTCCTGCTTTAAATTACACCAATATGCTCATGACTCCCAAGTCCTTTATATGTAACTTCTTTCTTATTTTCTCTCCAAATGTCTCTCATCTTCCTCAAATTCCCTATATTCAGAACTGAATTATCCTTTTTTCCCCCAGTCTCCAAAACCAGTCTCAGTCTAGATTCTTCTGTCAGTGAAGGGTACTTCTCCTGTTTGGTTATCTGTGCCAGCAGGCTGGGAATCCTATTCTGCTCTTCCCTCTCTGTACTCCTATCTAATCAGTTACCAAGAGCTGTCTATCCTGCCTCCCAGCTGTGAATCAGATCTGTCCCACCTTCTCCCCTTGCCCCTAGCTTAATTTAAGGTGTTATTTTTTTTCTGAGTGATTTTGCAACAGCTTCTCGTACTGTCTTCGGCTTCTTGCCTTTGTCCCACTTGGGCTTTATCTTTAACACCATTAGGAGGCTCTTTCTGAAGCACAAATTTGATCATTTGTCACTGTATTTTTTGCATTATGTGTTCTAATCATTTAGCCATTTCTTCAGCCCAACTAGGACTCCCTTTTCTCCTGTCTCCATGTGCCTATATTCAGTCTACTTCCTTATAGTCTACAAAAGCATAATCCATCTATGGAGTCAGTTCTTTTATCGTGCTTTTATCAAACACTGAACTCTCCCATCAGAAATAACATTTTTCTTCTTCAACCAAATGCTGTCACATTGCTGACTGAATTTAATGGGCCCAGCGTTGCCTACACCCTCATTTTGGAACCCACCCCCGCAGGAAGTTCCCAAGGTAAACATCAGACCTGCCTTAGCGTCAGTCCACATCCTTGGTAGTTAACACCTTCACTTAACTCAGTGTTTACTGGCTTCTTCATTTCCTATCCCTGACTTCAGTGTCCCTTATTGCATCTTAGTAAGCCCTTGCTCTCTGCGTGACTCTCCCAGTTCCTGACTAGTTCTTCACCAACGACCCCTTGACTCTCAGTCATTTGTTGTTTTCACCTTGCACCTCTTGGCTCTTTCGGCCCTTTTGCCTTAGGATGTAGTTTTCTAACTTCTACTGAGTGTCCGTTTCTGTCATGTAAACCAGTCCTGGAGCCCTAGCATGTATTACCTGGAGTTGCACTCCAGTCTCTTTTGGAATTTTTTTTGGTCATAACTCTTGGTCCCCATTAGACCACCATTGCATTTTTGCCTCAGGCACTCCTGCGTGACTCTATTCGGAACCTGATTGTCCAGTTCGTGAGTTGCCTTGACTCCTTATCTTTTCCTCCTACCTTTCTGCTCCCTGCCAGTTGACAGGCTAACTACTTAGGCTCTCTACCAGAAAGGGAGCAGGAAAAATGCAGCATGCTGAAACGCAAACCCGCTCTTTTGGCTTCTTACTACGAAGTATGATGAAGGCTTGCAGAACATTTAAATTGTATTGTAGTATACCTTAAATATATCAAACCCTTTGAAAACTTGTAGGCTTTATCATTTTTAAGAATCCGTATGTAGAAATGAAGTCCATAGTCTTATTATAGCTTTTCCTTATGATAACACCATTTTATTTGGGAAAACTTTAATCAACAACTAGAGAATGGGTACAGAAAGGATTGAATTGGCTTGGGGAACCAAAAGAAGTTAAGTTCGTGGATACTGCTAAAATTTGATTGGTTATATAACCTCACATTCAGAATACAAGCTGTTATTACATGCTGAGCTCTGTTGCATATCTTTGATGAAAATTGGAATGATTACATTGTCTGGAAACCTGAACTGTTAAAAATACTCTCTTGGGGTCTTTAGTTTTGTTTGGTTTTGTCTGAAAAGAAGTTTAAACATGAGTATAAGAAAAAAAAAAAAAGGTCATCAGTGTTTTCTGTCCTTGGAGAGTGGAATATAAAAGCAATTTATGAAGTGCCTATAAGATGAAGATTACAGAGGTTCAGCTTCTCGGGAATCTAGAAGTTTTACCAAACATGCATACTGCCTCATTTGTTAAACCCACGGCAGCCCACATAGAATGCAGGACGCAGCATGTAATTACTTTTAAATATCCTCTCATCTCTGTGGCCTGTACTTTGGGATTCATGATGAAGGTAACTTGAAGGTACCTTTTACAATTTGGGGAAAAATATTTGCCATACTCACTGTACTCTGGCCACCCTTGTTACAAGTCCATCACACAACTTGTTTAACATGTTTACTTTTTAAACGCTTGGAGAACTAACAGGTGGTTGCATGACTGAGATGTTTGTTTTAACAGGCTAAAAACTGGGAGGTAATTTAGACATACGCTATGATGCAATAGGAAAATACCTAATTATTCCATTTTTGGCTCAGCTTTGCGTTTCAGTTAAAACTGCTGATAGCAAGGCTTGACAGGTTTTGTAGAGTAGTTCCCTTAACGTTGCCTGTTTCAGTTAAAACTGCTGATAGCAAGGCTTGACAGGTTTTGTAGAGTAGTTCCCTTAACGTTGCCTACATAGGAGAAACTGGCTCACTAGTAATAATGGCCGTGTTTTAGTTACTTGTATAGGAAACTTACTTGGCTTTAGTGCTAGAACTTAGTAAAGGATTTCTTCTCAGAGCTTCTGTCATCAGCAGTTACGGTGTGAATACAGACGGCTCTGAAAGCCCCATATCTATTTCAGCATGCTCTGGAAAACCACTTGGAATATTTTTTGCCTGTACATAGAAGCACTGAGGAAATATCCTGAAAACAAGACAGCTAATTGTTATTATGCTTGGTACGTTCATCCCAGTGTTTCAGTATATAGGTTATGATTGGCTCTTGGAACTGTCCATTGAGCAAATAGAAGGAGCCAGGAATTTTGCAGGTTAGTTAGTTGTTCATGTGGTTTGGAGTTAAGGGACTACTGCCGGAAGTAGACATGGTCAGGGATAGAGTTTCTAGATCGGGGTGGTTACCTTTCTCTATAAAGGGCCAGATAGTAAATACTTTAGGATTTGTGGCTGTATTTCAATAAAACTTTATTTAAAAAAAAAAAAAAAACAGGCAGTGGATCAGATTGGCTATGGGGCCCTAGTTTGCCAACCCCTGTTCTGGATTCCAGAAGATACTCCACTGGGTTGTGTGACTGATCTCAGAGGGAAGAATAGCAGTGGTTTTCAGTTAACTGGGCGGATACCTATAACCTTCAATATGCCAAGACTTCACAGTATTTGTATATAATAAATTTGTTGTCAGAAAAGGCATTGTTTCTTTACTGGTTCTTTGGGGCTAATATGAATAGTGTTACTTAGTTATACTCCATTTCTTTCCCAAAATCGAGATAATTAGGATAAAAAGCACGTATAAGTGTTAGCTATCAAAGCAAAATCAAAACCTACATTAAGTCACACAAAACAACTTCTGAATATTCCTTTTCCACCTGCCAGTGCAAGCTGGTCGCTCAGCCATTTCTGATAAGCCTCAGTTCTTGGGGTATCTCCTAAGTTTAATACTGATATGCTACCTATTTTATTTTATCTAGCATAATTTCCTTTCTGAAAATATTTTCCCCAGTGTTTTATATCAAGACTCCTAACAAAGGAACTGTTAGTATCCGTCATTTTTCTTCTGATTGAAGTATAAGCCAAGAACTGTTTCACCAAGTAAGTGGGTGTATGGGAAGAAAAGAAAAAACTATAAGCTAATGAAATTTTGATGGGCAAATGACCTGTTCAAAGCAGATTCCAGGGCTCACAGAGCTAACATTTCATTAGCCACAGGAACTGTTTCCAATCATCTTACTGATACATCTTTGCTCTCCAGGGGAAGAGAGTGTTAAATTACTTTAGAATTTGATGGTCAGAAGCACTGCTCAGAGGTGGAGAGAGGAGGCAGGAATTTCGGCTGAGCTGTAGGAGAGAGGACTTTTCAGTGGGTGTCAGAAGGTAGCAACAAGGCCAAGTGATTTGAAGGACTGCCACTGGAATTGTGACTTCAAAGACAGCTCTGAAATAGGGAAACTGATCTACAAGGAAACTATGAGTGTGTACAAATGATTTTATTTACAAGGTCCTTATTAATATCAGGTCCAACTGCTTAACTAAGGAGACGCAGAAGATTATGTAGAGCTAGGCGGGGGTCTGCGGCATTGGGGAGGTATGATAGCTGTGTCCTTGAGGACACTGGAGGAGGTAGAAGATACTTCCCTAGAACACGGGATACCAGTCAAGGATTCATCACAAGTGAAGACAGAAGCAGTCTCCTGGCAGTTGGAATAACATCAGAGTAGAAACAGAAGCAAGACAGGGGCAGTGTTAGGGACAAACAGACCACCTGTGTGACAGAATTTTAAGATGTGGTTGTGGGCTAACCTATGATGGACAAGAAATAAATTCTGTTATTGCCAGCTGGGAAAATGTTCAATATCTGTTCTAAAAACATTGATTACCTCTGTAAATTTAGAAACATTCTAACCTTTAAATAGAAGAAAGAAATTCTTAAGAATTACCAACTTAAGCTGAGATCCCTTCTCTCATTCACTCTTGCTGAGGGGACAAATTGATGCAATATTTGTGAGGAGGAGGCAGTTTGACTTTACCTGTTAAGGTAATAAATGTGTGTACTGTCCGATCCTGAAACTGGACTTCCGTAATTTATTATTTTTAAATACACTCAGGCTGGCAAAGATGTTTGTGCAAAGAATATGATTATATTAAAAAATTGAAATGAATTACAGAAAAGTTTGCATTTGTAAAGTTTTCAGATGTCAAAAACTTTGAAAAACTCCCTTTAGGGAATTGCTGATGTGTATGTACAACCAAGGAAGTTTTGGGAGGACAAATTGTGTAGTGGAAAAAGTAAATTTCAGAACAATGTATAGTCTTCCTTCCATAACTGCAAGTTCTACATCTGCAGATTCAACAAACAGGGCATCAAAAATATTTAGAAAAATAAAAAATAACAGCCAGGCTTGGTGTCTCACGTCTGTAATCCCAGCTAGGAGGCTGAGGCAAAAGGATCACTTGGGCCCAGGAGCCCAAGGCTGCAGTGAGCTATGATTGTACTGCAGCCTGGGCCACAGGGTGAGATCCTGTCCCTAAATAATAATAACAAGGGTACAATTTAAAATAATACACATAAAAATACAGTTTAACAACTATTTACATAGTATTTATATTGTATTAGATATTCTAAGCAATCTAGAGATGACTTGAAGCATACGGGAGGATGTGTATAGGTTATATGCAAATTCTGCACTATTTGACATAAGGAATTTGAGCATCAGCGGATTTTGGTACCTACGGGGAGTATTGAGGGACAGCTATACATAGAATGACCTCTTTTCTTTGAAAGTAGTAATCAGTGTGTGTGTTTGTGTGTGTGCATAGAAGATTTGGACCCATACACAAATTGCTTATGGTGGTTATGGGGCAGGGATCACAGTGGATGAGGAGAAAGCCACTTTTTTTTTTTTTGAGACGGAGTCTCGCTCTTTCACCCAGGCTGGAGCTGGAGTGCAGTGGCACTATCTTGGCTCACTGCAAGCTCCGCCTCCCGGCTTCACGCCATTCTCCTGCCTCAGCCTCCGGAGTAGCTGGGACTACAGGCGCCCGCCACCGCGCCCAGCTAATTTTTTGTGTTTTTAGTAGAGACGGGGTTTCACCGTGTTAGCCAGGATGGTCTCGATCTCCTGACCTTGTGATCCGCCCGCCTTGGCCTCCCAAAGTGCTGGGATTACAGGCGTGAGCCACCGCGCCTGGCCAAAAAAGCCACTTTTATATTAACTAGTTGGCTCTAATAAGAGAACCTCATACTTCTTGCTTCTCACAGATACACTAAGGAGCAGGGGATGGAGAGGTGACTCATGTAATGCCTGGGTTCAGCTCAAGAAGAACACGTCATTAGAAATGAAAAGAGCCTTCTCTTTCTTTTTTCTTTCTTTTTTTGTTTTGTTTTGTTTTGTTTTGTTTTGTTTATTGAGATGGAGTCTCCCTCTGTTGCCCAGGCTGGAGTGCAGTGGTACAATCTTGGCTCACTGCAACCTCTGCCTCCCAGGTTCAAGTGATTCTCCTGCCTCAGCTTCCTGAGTAGCTCAGATTACAGGTGTCCACCACCACACCCGGCTAATTTTTTTTTGTATTTTTAGTAGAAACTGGGTTTCTCCATGCTGGCCAGGCTGGTCTTGAACTCCTGGCCTCAAGTGATCTAACCCCTCGGCCTCCCAAAATGCTGGGATTACAAGCATGAGCCACCATGCTCGGCCAAAATAGCCTTCTCTTCATAGCTAATCTATGAGGCTTATGTGTCACCATTACAGACATTAAGAGTTATATATGCCTGTATAACTCATACATTCATTTATTCATTAACTTAGCCAATATTTATTGAGTGCCTACTGTGTGTAAAACACCATGCAAGGCACTTAGGCTATATAGCAGTGACACAATAAAGGTATCCTCACAGCTGAAAGCTCAAGCAGACAGACCCAAGCCGTAACCAGGAAGCCTGAAGGAGGTGTATCGTTTAAATGAATGCATGTCTGTGCCCAATTCTGAGTAACAGCAGTTGGTATTACAATGAAATTGGAAGTGCCCTGTGTATTAAATTTTCTTTCTTTTTCAGTTTTTCTTCATTTTAGTCTTAGCTATGTATTTTCAAATACAGTTTTTGATGATGATTAGTATTTTAGTTATGAAATCTTCTAGGAAGAGGTCACCTGGCTGCTCTGTGATAATGACCCACATAACAGTAAAGTGACTTTGGTTTTTAGTTGCATCCCTGTGTCTCCTCAGCCTCCACAAAGGACGAATCTCTTAAAAAAAAAAAAAAAAAAAAACTTTATGTATGTAGAGATATATACACACGTATATTTTTTATCTGCTGTCAACTCAATTGTTTGTATGTTGGTTTTTTTTTTTTTTCCACAGAAAAAGCAAAGGACAAAAGATCTTTCTCGGGTATTTCATTCTTACAGTCCATATGATCACAAGGTAAGAGAAGCATGTTAATAGCATATTACGTATTAAAGTATTTCCGAATGTATAGTACAATTTTCACCAACATATGGTCATTCTGAAATACACTTACCAATTGCATTTATACTTCAATTTAAATTTTTTAGCTCTTTATCCCTTTTAAAGAAAACAGAAATGTTATATTTCTGAACTATAATAATTATATTTTATTCACATTGAAATCTAGTTACATATTGGCACTGAAATCTCAAAGACAGTGAAAAGACACATTTTGGGGTGTATTTTGTTTGGTTGGTTTTTGTTTTTTCTTTCCAAACACTGTACTGGAGGAACTTGGGTTTTGGATTGGTAAAGATAATTGAAATGCTGACTGCAAAACTTGATTCTTCATTCCTCCTGATAGAAAGTTATTTTTCTAAATAAAAATCCTAATAAAAATTAGTACATAGCATCATGTCTGAAATATCTACTGCCTGGAGCTTTGCTACACAGAAAATGACCAAATAGCGTGACGACCCCCATGAACCCATCCCACAGCTTCATAGATTCATAGTCAGTCAGTTTCATTTATACCCTACATTCTCCATCCCTCATATTTGAAGAATTCCTAGACATCTTTTCACTTGTAAGTATTTTACAATATATTTGTAAAAGATAAGCACTCTTTTAAAAAGAAAAAATATATAGCCATTTTTAAGAAAATGCTTAACACCACATCTTCATGGGGAAATAGATTACAAGGTTTCTGAGACTTGTGCAAAACTTCTAAACCATGTAGGATTCCAGTAAATCTGTTAATTCGAGGTGATTTCAGAAGCAAACAAAAAATTTGCACAGTTGAAATGCTAATATAAACTTAAATCTTTATCTATGAATTTACAGAGAGACATGTGGTAGGGATTTTTTTAACTAGCCAAAATAAGTAGTGTGAAAACTACTTTCCTCGGTTGAAAATACAGAGATGTCTGGATTCAGGAGGGAAAAATTGTGCCAGTTCATAGAAGTTGAAAGAATTTGAAACACTAGCTTCTAGTGTTTCTATAGTGACCAATTGACTTAAGCACAAAAACTTGTAAAAGAGATGTTTATGCTTCATGTGACCATGGCGATATGTAATACTAAAAATTATATCATTCCAAGTTACGTTTTTCAAGCTAAATCAATCACATTGCAGAATGCAGCAATTTGTTTGAAAGAGATTGAGAGAGCCAATGGGGTCTGACAATGCAGACAGAAGGAGCAGGCTGATAAGTAATACAACAGCAAAAGGAATGAGATTGGCCAGATTTCTGAAGGTAACGTTGCATATTTTTTTTTTTAGATGAAGCCACTTAATGAACATAAGTGCAGCAGTGGCTAAAGTTAACATTTAACAACAACAACAAAAAAGGCGATGGCAAATCAGAGGTTTTGCCTGGCTTGGCTAAATTTCGCCCACTTGTAACATTTTTAAATTCGCAGTTAAGGGAAATTCCATTCTTCTTTTATTAGAACTCTTAATGGAACCTAGCCATTTGCAGCTTCTACCGGCTTCCTCTTCATATCCTTTGTGGCATTGTATCAAAGTCACCTCAGATTATTTTGGCTTCCCTTCATTCCTCTACAACTTAGTCATCAGGCAGTGAGGAATTGAATCTAAATGCTTGATGGAGTTCCTTTTGATCTTTAAGGTTGGTAATAAATTATTGTAAATAGCTAGACTGCTTGATGAGTGCCTTTTGAAGCTCCTAAGTTTTGGCTTGTTGGCATTCTGTTTTATTCTGGATGTACAGTAGCGAAGGAAAATGGAAAAGTTTTATTCCAGGCAGCTCCCGGCCCCCTTAGTAGCCTCTACCTACTTTTCTAAGCTCCATCCAGGCAAATCTATCCATGTTACTTTTAATATTGTCTCTCATCGATTGGAATGTCAACAAAGACTAGAACCATAGGGATAAAGTAACATGCACTATTTTTCCTCCCATAAATTAATAGAGGGTTGTGTTTAAAGTTATTTTGTCATTTTAATTACCCACTTATATTCAAGCAAATTGGTTTTCTAGGCAGATAGGTTTTAGTGTAAAATGTTTTACAAGATGTGGTTAAAGTTGGTTTAGACATCTCATGCTCAGTGAGATTTCTGGCGTGATCCTTATGAAAATATATACATATATTGTCAGTGAAAGCTTTTATGAAATACAACTTCAGTTGTTCGGGATTTGCTTTAATGCAGGCTGGTGTATTGGCTTATGCCGGTAATCCCAGCACTCTGGGAGTCTGAAGCTGGAGGATCGCTTGAGCCCAGGAGTTAGAGACCAGCCTGAGCAACATTGTGAAACTCTGTCTCTATTTAAAAAAAAAAATTAAAAATTAGCCAGGCATAGTATGGCACACGTGTAGTCCTAGCTACCGGGGACAGGTTTAGGCAGGAGGATCACTTGAGCCCCGGATTTCGAGTTACAGTGAGCTATGATTGCACCACTTTACTCCAGCCTGGGCAACAGAGCAAGACCCCGTCTCTAAAAGAACATTTTTTAAAAAATAATTTCAAAGAGCAGAGTGGATAGGGTACAATAAAATAAGATTGCCCATGTGTTGGTGATTATCAAAACTAAATGATGTTTGGGGGGTGTTCATTATTTTATTCTGCATTTTTCTATATGATTGAAATGTTTCATAATAGAAAGATACAAAAAGTAAAATAAACTGTGGTCTGCTCCTGGGAGTGAATGTTGTGACAGTTTGCCTCTCTAGCTATATTCATTTTAATGTTCATTTTCCCCTTGACGTACGTTTATGCCAAAAAAAAGAACAGTCAGCATTTTAGTGGATTCATCATGCTGAGTAAACTCAGAAATGCAACTCCTATTCTAAAGTTGGCATAATTTCCTGGGGTTTCATCCCAAATTATAGTGGGTCACTTAAATGACAGCCTTGCCTACTAGAAACTGTTAAAACAGTTGTAATTACAAAGGGTAGTTAGTGCAACCATTTTGTTCTCAGTGAGTCAGTTGTATTTGCTCCTTTCCTTCCCCCCAACCAAGATTGCTCCTGCCTGACCCCAGACACAGGAAAGTCACCAGGTTAAACAAACGTGTTGTTTGAGTGAGCCCAGGTGCATTTCTTAATCATACCCCAAAGCCATTGTTTAGGTTGTAAATGGTCAGTTGGTTTTCTCTTAAATGCTGTTGCAAAAAGCAAATAAAGCTCAGAGCAAAATGTGTACCCAGAATAAGGCTTAGAAAATACTTTATTTCTTGCACTAAGAAATGTTGCTTGAGACTAGAAGAATTTCATTTTTGTTTGTTGCCTCTGGTTGCATGTCCATTTCTTAAACTGTTTTCAGGAATTCTTATCATAAATAAAGACTCATACAAAAGGGCTTGACAAAAGTTAATTCCCATTTATCTGTCCTTCTAAAAGAGAACATTAGTAAGAGTAATCCAAAGTAGCAGATAATCTGGTTATATTTTATGATTATGTTATTTCCTTTGTCATTTTAATAAACAGGTAATGAACATAACTTGTATTATAGTTTCTGAAACATACCATACTAAGTACCAAGGAGGGTTACAGGGCCAGAGAGCTTCCAGGTCACAAAAAGTCCAACCTGGAGTTGATTTTTTTTTTCTTTTGATAAATCACAGGTAAGTTAGAGTAGGCTATAATTAGAACACTTTTATTAAAACCATGCAAATTAGCATGTGCTATTTGTCCTTGGCCTGAAGAAGACATTTCTCTGCACATAAAAATGTCTTCCTGTTTCTTTCTCTCTTTCTTTTTTGTTAGATTTTATCAGAATTATGTGTTTAGGGGGAAATCTAGGTTTATTAGCCAAACACACATGTTTATAATCTGCTATTGTGAAAAGTTATTCTAAAAAATTGAAATGCTTGGAAGGAAAAAGTTCTATTTACATCTACAGTGGTTTTTAACATCTGCAAAATTAGTTTCTAAACACAGTTAATCTGCATGAATTAATGTACACTCCACCACTAAAAGTGAGTCTTTAACAGGTAGTCACTATTTTTCTGTATTTTGTGAAGTGGGCTTCTTGCTTTCTTTTAGTGGCTTGTTATATTAATAATTTTCCTGCATATACATGTCAGTGGACACACTTGAGAAGAAACATTGTCATCTAGCTCCTGTGTTGGTGAACTGGGCTTTTCTTTTTCTTTTGGTAACTATCATTATTTAATTACTTTTCTACATATGTATGCATGTATCAACTGAACTAGAAGCAAATTCATATATGTCATTAAACATGTATGTATTTATGCACTTGATAAGTTAGCCTATGAGTAGAAAGAAAACTAACATTAGTGCTTTACTCAACCAGAGCATCTTTTATGCAGCAATCTCACCTTTTTAAAACAGCTCAGAACCTCTAAAAAAGCCTATTTGGGCCCAGATTGTTAAAATTATTGTGTAATTCTCCTTACCCACCTCATTACTTCTTCAGTCTCTCATCCACAAACAGTTCAATCTTTTTTTAAAACAAATCAGTTCAAACTGATGCCTGGTTTCCTAAAACACAGTCAACACTAATAGCAGGTAAAAGAGGGTGGTTATTGCTTCAAAAAGTCAGAGCTCTAGTAAGAAGTGACAGCATCCTAAATGAAAGCAAGGACGGGCCATAAAAACTATAAATCATTAACAGAGGAACTCCAAAAGTGCAGCTGCCCAAGACCACTTAATTTGGACCGAAATACCCAGATATCCCTATATATTTCAGTAGCCTTAGGGTAAAATAATTGGGATCAGTTTACATTCAGAAACAGATGTTTTGTTTAAAAATAGAATTTTTAGAAACATTGGTATTTTAGGAATAACTTTTACTTACCTTGAAAAGTCTCAGGAACTGCTGCTTCTTAATAAGGTAGGATAAATGAAGTATTACTACAGAGAGTGGTTGAATAAAAGAAGTAATAGGCTAAACATGGTGACTCATGCCTATAATCTCAGCACTTTGGGAGGCCGAGGCAGTAGGACCACTTGAGGCCAGGAGTTTGAGACCAGCCTGGGCACATAGCAAGAACCCATCTCTACAAAAAATGGGGTTTTTTGGTTTTGGTTTTGGTTTTTTTTTTTTTGAGATGGAGTTTCGCTCTTTTCATCCAGGCTGCAGTGCAGTGGCTTGATCTCAGCTCACCGCAACCTCCGCCTCCCGGGTTCAAGCAATTCTCCTGCCTCAGCCTACCCGGCTAACTTTTTGTATTTTTAGTAGAGATGGGGTTTCACCATGTTGGCCAGGCCGGTCTCGAACTCCTGACCTCAGGTGATCCACCCGCCTCAGCCTCCCAAAGTGCTGGAATTACAGGCATGAGCCACCGTGCCTGGCCAAAAAATGTTTTAAAAAGAAAATGAGCCAGCTGTGGTGGTGTGTGCCTGTAGTCCCAGGTACTTGAGAGGCTGATGCAGGAGGATCTCTTGAGCCCAGGCAGTCCAGGCTGCAGTGAGCCATAATTGCACCACTGCACTCCAGCCTGGGCAACAGAGCAAGAGCGCATATATAAAAGAAAAAGAAAAAAAAAGCTCAGGCCGGGCGCAGTGGCTCACGCCTGTAATCCCAGCACTTTGGGAGGCCGAGGCGGGCAGATCACGAGGTCCGGAGAGCGAGACCATCCTGGCTAACGCAGTGAAACCCCATGTCTACTAAAAACACAAAAAATTAGCCGGGCGTGGTGGCGGGCACCTGTAGTCCCCGCTACTCGGGAGGCTGAGGCAGGAGAATGGCGTGAACCCGGGAGGCGGAGCTTGCAGTGAGCCGAGATCCCGCCACTGCACTCCAGCCTGGGCGACAGAGCGAGACTCTGTCTCAAAAAAAAAAAAAAGCGGCGAAAGAGTGGTTGAATAAGTGTTGATAGTTGGGTAAGGGACCAAAAAAATGTGTTTGAGATAAAAGATGAGGAAAGTAGAATCATTATCACCCCAAATTATTTACTTAATTAGATGCTATAAAATATTAGTCTTTGAGATTTTTATTATATTTTTATCTTAAAGAAAGACTCCTCTAAGCTGGGTATGATGGCTCATCCCTGTAATCCCAGTACTTTGGGAGACTGTGGTGGGAGAACCATTTGAGCCTAGGAGTTTGAGACCAGCCTGGACAACATAAGGAGACCCCTGTCTCTACAAAAAAATTAAGAATTAGCCAGGTGTGGTAGCATGTGCCTGTGTTTCCAGCTACTCGGGAGGCTGAAGCAAGAGGATCCGATGGCTTAAGCCCAGGAGTTCGAGGCTGCAGTGAGTTGTGATCGCACCACTGTACTCTAGCCTCAATGACAGAGCAACACATTGTCTCAAAAATAGAAAAAAGAAAAGAAAAGATAAAAGACTTTACTAGGCATAACTTGAGTGGGATAATTTTAAGTAGTGTATCAGGACAATGAATTTTTAATTGTAGTATTAAATATACAAAAAATATTGATATATATTTCAATAATCACACTTTCTATGACTACCTTAAGAACTGTTGTTAATTCATATCTGCTAGTGTACAGGGAATTCATATCTACTAGTGTACAGTAAAATATAATAAAAATGTAAAATATTTTCTACAGCTTTGGGCAGAGGTATACAGCAAAAATCTATATCAAAAGGCTTGGGTTATACCACCATCCCTTCTTCCCTCAAAGACTAGGTGTCTCTGTGACATCAAGTTTCTTAAATATGGAAAA
The DNA here is from genome assembly GCF_028885625.2 of Pongo pygmaeus. Classification (NCBI taxonomy): domain Eukaryota; kingdom Metazoa; phylum Chordata; class Mammalia; order Primates; family Hominidae; genus Pongo; species Pongo pygmaeus. Next base: position 21,146,394 of record NC_072378.2, read on the forward strand.
GGGACAGTTTCATTTCAGATGTCACTTACTGATTTACATTGCTCTTTTAATCAGATTTGTCTAGTGATTTAAGATTACAAAAGTCACTTCACCCAGCTCTTTATGTTTGAAGAATAATGGCCATTTGACTCAAGCCTAAGAGCCACGGTATTGTCAAGCCTTCATTATCTCCTGTGCTTTGAACAACATAATGTAGCAACAGAGTGCTTTGAGTTGTTTTTCTAGAGAGAGAGATGTGGGTTTGGATTATTGCCTGCTGGCCCTGTTGAGCTTTGAGCTATCTGCTGTCTGGAAATAGCAAATTCAGTTTTTAATGGATCCGGCACTCTATGATAGCCAGGTTTTCATGGCACATGCAGATAAAGAAACAAGTTATTGATTTGGCATGTTATGCCATGCTTAAAACAGTTCTCTGCAGCAGATTGTCCAAAGCCATTTGTGCACTTAACTCTATTTCTCATCTTTGGCAAAAATAAAAAAGTGTTTAAAAAGTAATTTTAGGGATGTTGTTAAATATCAGGAACAATTGAATAAATGTCTAGTTGATGAGATTCCCTATTGTTTTACTGATACATGTCCTTATATGAAAACCGTGCTCAGGGTATGCCCTTGAAACACAGGGAAGTCAGTACCTCAGTAAGTGTTAAATCCATTTCCTCATCCTCCTCATTCTAAAGCCAAAGGAATGACCCAGCCTTGAAATAAGGACATACTGAAGAGCTCTTTTGGTGTAAAATCTGTCCTTTTGTTTATTAAAGTATCTTCCCTCTCAAAGTGACCATACAGTTGTTACCAAAGATGCAGACATAGCTGAGCTGTTTCCTGCTTCAGCAGAGGGTAACCCTAGCCATTCCTTGCATCCTCATCAATGCCAACCTAATCTAAAGGCATTTTTCCCATTTTTAACCCTTGTCAGCTTGTGATTTGAGTAGCAGATTATGTTTAACAATTATACCTATACATTTTGGCCTAATTTTGATATCCTACCTGTATACTTTTTCCTTTGCCTTTTTAAGATGGCATTATTCTAAAAATTAAGCATGATTTTTTACATATCAGTTTAATTTATTTTCTTACTGTAACTGCAGAGATGGGTAGAATGGAGATATTTACAAATGGCAGAAATTCAGTGCGCTTAAGATGACATATCCAGAGACCATAGATGCCAGAATTTTTCTCAGCCAGTTACCGTGAGGATTGACAAAGAGATTGAAATCTGAGTAGACTTTTATTATGATGATTAGTATTGTAATAAAGCAACCATTTATAGCACACCCTGTAACCAGCACTATTCTCAAAGCTTTACATATGCAGATAACTCATTTATCTTTATACCAACGTTCTAAGGTGAGTATGCTAGTAAATTACAGAGCAGTCTATCTCTGGAGTCCGTGCTCAACACCTCTATGCTACAAGTATCTGAAAATCTAGTGTCAAATGCTCTAGTGAACGATGGATTGACAAACATAACTTAAGCTCAAGGTCAAAGTGAGCCTTCTTCCACTACCTTTCTTCCTCTAACCCCAAATCTAAACCTAAGTAGGTAAACTAGAAATCAAGGTGTGGCTGGGCGTGGTGGTGCAAGCCTGTAGTCCCTGCTACTAGATAGGCTGAGGCCAGAGGATCCCTTGAGCCCAGGAGTTCGAGGCTGTAATGCTCAATGATCATGCCTGTGAATAGCCAGTGCAGTCCGGCCCGGGAAACATAGGAAGATCCTATCTCTCTTAAAAAAAAAAAAAAAGAAGAAAGAAAGAAAAGAAAAGAAAAAACAGAAATGGAGGTGTGAGAAGGAATAAGGAGAGACAGAAGATAGACCTAGGCAGGAGGAAAGCATCGAGGACTCCATTAAATGATTGCCCAGTAAAGTAGACAATAAAACCGTCAAGTTTATCCTAAAAACCGCCACCCTCACCTCCACTCTTCCCCAGCCTGATTAATTCAACGTCAGCATGGGGCAAAGGAAACATGATTTAAGCTGGGCCTTAGGGCTCATACCACACAAAGACTAGCAGGTGGTTGGTAGGCCCTGTTGGGCACTGGGTTTCTAATAGAATCCTGTCCAACTTGCTTTTCTCCCTGACACCCCTCCCATGAGGGGTGGAGTTGAGGCAGGTTGGCAGCACAGTGGTCCCAACCAAAGGATTGGAGTTTTTTAGGGCCAACACTGCAAGGGATATCCAAGCCAGAGAAATAGGCTCAGCCAGAGGCTAAAAGCCTAAAACAGAAAAATTGAAAAGAAAATCAGCTAAAGTGATAATATGTGGAGATGGGAAAATGGCAGCAGGTCAGGAGAGAAGACATAGGATGACATCCTGTTCAGTTGATGGCATTTGTGACTGCCTTTTATGGACAGGTGGGGTCACAGTGCAGAGATTGGAAAGTTTCCTAGGTCATCATTTAAGAATACCCTACTTAGCAGCATATTCTCTCCCCTGCACCTCCCCATCCAAGAACTCCCAGTAATATCAGTAATAGGGAAAAGGCAAAGTTCATGATGAAATCCTTTGCTAACATTCAGTATAAAAGTATTAATAAATTAATCAACAGGTCTACATAGATATGGCAGTTACTGTATTTTCAAATTATTTACCACGCCTAAAAGTATCTGTGTTTCAACTGTCATTGGTTATATACTTCCTCTATGAAATTCACTAGTATAAGGAAGAAACTAGCAAAGGGACAAAGAGGAACTTCACTGTGCCAAGAGCCACAGTACTTCCCCTCCATCCCCGGGCTGGTCACCTCCTGTTCTGTCACCAGTTGCCCTGGATGTGTCCTTGGTTATCAGTCTTTGCACCCAGTTAAGATGTATCCCCATTCTCTTTCTCTCTTGATGATGTCAGGGTCTTGATAATACCCTGCCCCAACAACTCTTTCTGTTTTTTTTCCTGTATCTCCCCACCAGTGTGTGCTTACCAACCTTTCTTATCCCCATCCAGAGGACAAACTTGGCTAGCACACCATCTACTTGATATATAAGTCCTGTTACATGCCACAGTTAGCAAATAAAAATAAAGGACACCCCCTTAAATTCAAATCTCAGATAAATTGTTTTTTTTTTTTTTAGAATGTGCCATGCAATATGTGGGACATATTTATACCAAAAGTCCGTTCATTGCAGAGCACAGTTGGTTCTCACCTGTAATCCCAGCATTTTGGGAGGTCAGGGTGGGCGAATCTGTTGAACCCAGGAGTTTGAGACCACCTTGGGCAACATGGCAAAATCCCATCTCTACCAAAAAAAACTACAAAAATCAGCTGGGTGTGGTGGTGGGCACCTGTAGCTACTTGGGAGCCTAAGGTGGGAGGATTGCTTAACCCCAGGAGCTGGTGGTTGTAGTGAGCTGTGATTGCACCACTGCACTCCAGCCTGGGCAACAGAGACCCCTGTCTCAAAAAAAATTATTCATTATTTATCTGAAATTTATATTTAGCTGTGTGCGCTGTTTTTAACTGGAAACCCTAGTTGCATGAGCATTATACATTCCACTTGGGCAAATTGAGGCTCGAAAGACAAACAACAGCACCCACAATGGAATGAAATACAAAATGATTGTAAAACTTCCCCTTCGTTTTACTACAAAGGACCTGAGGAAGTTTTTTCCTATTCCTAATCCTATCCTTGTATATAATGCACCTGGTCTCCCCATCTAAGGCTAACACGTGTGTCAGATACAGTTTTTCAAACTTTTATTAGTTCATTTAAGAAGAAAAAGTTTTAATTTGCCTTTGGTTCTCTCAAATATGTTGACAAAGTTTTAACTTGGGGAACCTGTTTGGAAAATTGTTCAGAAGGCACAAAGAAAATTAAATTTAAAAGTGTCCATATGATATTTTCCAGGAAGAAGAATTTTCCAATCTCTCCCTAACCCCAGAAAGTACACTGTGTTTCTCCGTGATACATTTTATCATAAAATATAATTAATGACTTCTTTGTAGCTGAAGTTGTTTATATTGAGACATACTGAGAAACATTAATGCTGCTGATGCTTTAAGCAAGGAATATAGGCATCCACTAGAGAAGTGAGGAGGCTGTTACTGTTTTTTCCTCCTTTTTCTGCGCTGATCACCTTTGAAGACTGTCGAGGGTCCTGTGATTGGTAGTTTGGGCTGATGCTGTTTGCAGACTGGGCTCCCAGGCCTGCCTTTGTCTTTTAACAGCAGCTAAAAGGCCACTCTCAGATGATTACCAACCTTCAACACAGATTCAGGGTTGCACAAATCCATTTCCAGATTTCTGTTTACAAAGAATAGTGAGATGAAAGTATTTCCATGGGCCAATAATTTATTCTCTCTGGGGTTTTCGTGTAAGATTAAGAAGACATGATTACAGTTAGCATTTATTGCACTTTTAAACGTATACATTAACACTCTTGAAATTGAGAAACTAGAGAATTTTAGCATCTGGAAAGAAAGTAAGTGAACCACCTTCTTCTAATGATTGTTAATATTTTCCATTATTCAACACTCTGCCTTTGGGTACCTTTGAGAATTCCAGAGGCATTTTAAATGCACATGTGTCAAATAAAAATAAAGGAATTTTAAAGACTCAACTTTGTTTGAATTTAGCTATCGTTATGTGGTAGACACATAGGTAAGAAAGGAGACTATTCCACTTTTAATTATGTTAAAGTATAGCAACAATCCAGCTACAATGCTTAAAACAGAAATCTCGAATTCAGTTCAGCCTTTGCAGGTGGCGGTGGAGGGTGTCTTTTTAAAGTTGCTTATTTATATCTTTATTATTTACTTTTTAATTCTTATGGACACTTTCATTTCTAACTTAAAAGTGCCACTGGATGTAGCTGATGTTTTTAGGATTTGCCTCGCTCCCTCTCCCCTTCGTCCCGACCGTCTTCCCCTCGTCTGCTCCTTTCCTCCCCTCCCTTCCTCTTTCTTCCTCTGGAGAACTTCATTTTCCTGGTTTACTTTCTGTTAGAAAGTATGAATCAATGAAATTTGCTAGTACTTGCCTTAGGGGGTTGTCATAAGGATTCAATGGAAAGCATCTAGAATAGCATCTAGCACACAGTAAGTGCTCAATAAATGACTATGATTTTTATAGTAAAATTATACTTTCTAGGATGTCAGCTCTGCCACTAGTACTCACCACATGGTATATGTTCAATAAATAACTGGTTATTTTAATGTGAAGTTATAATTATTAGAATTTAAGTAGGGATTTTGTTTATTTTGTTCAATGTTTCCTCAACACCCAAAGCAGTTCTTGACACGTGGGAGGTGCTCTGTAAATATCTGTTGATTGGAGGAATTAATAGGTTTTCTCTTCTAAAACTTCAGCAGGGTGTGTGTAGAAATCTTAGTTCTTCCTAACGGTTGCAGTGGTCCTGGGTTTTGTTGCTTTCAGTTTCTCCTTCCATGTTTGTTGATGATCTTCTTATACCATTCTTTATACTTACATTTTCTTAGTATCCCACCTACTTTTGCATTTCCCCACACAATTTCTTAGGGGTTCTTGCTTTTTTCCCTCTGTTGTGAGCTTGGGCTCTTCAACATGGCGCATTTGGGTACGTGTTTCTCTTCTATTGGAGACAGTCATGTGAAAACTTAATACTAGGTTCAATCCAACGTTCATCCATTCTCCTTCGTAAGAGTCTTACACTATAGAGCTGGAAAGGCCTTAGAGCTCATGGAGTCCCACCGCCCTCCTCCATCCCTCCTCTGTTGTTCAGGGAAGAGAGGCTTTTTTGTCCTGTTGATTTAATACTCATCCTTCAAGACCCAGTTTAATTTCACCTTCTTTGCCTCTTTTCTGATACACACAGGATTGCTCTCACCTCTTGCTACCATTCTAACTTGTATATACCTTTATTATTTGACATTGTGTGCTCATAGAATTCAGTTCCATTTAACAAACATTTGAGGTTTTTCCTAGGAGGCAGGCAGAATAACTAGAGTAAGATGCTTACAATCCGTTGGGGCAGGGGCCCCGTCTCCCCGAAGACCTTGAATTATGGACTAGAATTGAATGTGTTATGTATATGAAGTATATTTTACCATTCTTTGAATCTGGACACTACAACTATACAAGGCACTTACCCATCATCCCACAGCAAATACGGGGCTAAAACCCAGTCTTTTAATTCCCAGTTTTGTGCTCTGTCTTTGCAAAAATTAATACAGTTGGAATGTCCCAGTAGTAATAACCACAGCTGTGGGAGAATGTCCTAAGTAAGTTTATTCTTGGTTTTAATTATAAATTAAGTAATACATGCACTTAATACCCTATTCAAGGAAATTCTCCCTTTGTAACCTTATCCTAGAGACCCCTGTTTTCTTCTCCAGAGGCAGTCACTGTTGCTGGTTTTGTATATATGCTTCTAGAGTTATTTTATGCATACACAAATACATACCTTCATGTAAATGTCAGTATGTGTTTTTATATAGATATGTGCTTTTTAAAAATTTAAATATTATCATACTAGAAAGTCTTCTGTTTCTTTTTTCACTTTACAGTATATCTTGGAGATAATTTCAAACAGTAATAAAGAGCTGCCTCATTCTTTTTTAAAAAAATAGTTGTATATATTATATACCAGTTATTCACCATATTTATTTAACTAGACTCTTACTGGTGGATCTTTGAGTGGCATCTGATGTTTCGATCTTACAAACAGTGCTGTGCAGTGTATAATCTCACAAACATGTCATCTTATCCATGTATAACCATTACCTGTAGGGTGAATTCCTAGAAGTGAATATCTAGATATTAGATGTGTACATATTAAATCATGATAGATATTGGCCGAGACCCGCTCAGCAAGATGTTCTAGTGTACATGCCCATCAACAAGGTAAGACAGCGCTTGTTTCCCCACACCCCCGCTATACACCATGTCAACTAACTTTTAAAATCTTTCCCTATTAGGGAAACAAAGATAACTTCTTATAGTTTTAATTTATATTTCTCTTATGAGTGGTGTCACTCAGTTATTAGAAATAGCCACAAAAACAGAGTGATTTGGTCTTTGATTTTAAACTTTTAAAATCCACATTTTAAAATTTCTGACTCTTCACGTGCGAGCTAGATGATGTTGGCAAGATACTTAAGTTTTCTTTGCCTTGGTTTTCTCCTCTGTAAAATGAGAATGCTGCATTCCATAGACTCTAAGCCATTATTAAGTCTTACTAATTGTAAGACTCGTCATTAATTTACATAACACTAAGGAAAAAATGCCCATTACAACAGTGTCTTAAATTGAGAAATGCTAAAATATAAAATAATGTGCATCTTAGAATCAATGAAATTTGTTAATACTTGCCCTAGAAGGTTGTCATAGGGATTAAATGGGAAGCATCTAGAATAGCATCTAGTACACAGTAAGTGCTCAATAAATGGCTATTCTTGCAGTAAAGTTATAGTGTCTAGAATGTCAGCTCTACCGCTAGGACTCACCACATGGTATATGTTCAATAAATAACTGGTTATTTTAATGTGAAATTATAGTTATTAGAATGTAAGTAGGGATTTTGTCTATTTTGTTCAATGTTGTTTTTTTCCCCAACACCAACGCAGTTCTTGACATGTGGGAGGTGCTCTGTAAATATCTGTTGATGGAAGGAATTAATATGTTTCCTCTTCTAAAACTTCAGCAGAGTGTGTGTAGAGATCTTAATTCTTCCTAACAGCTGCAGTGGTCATGGGTTTTGGGGTTACGTGGTCTTTACCTCTGCCGCCCTGTCCCCCATACATGCCAAAACCTCTAGACCTTATCACAAACCACCTGATTTCATTTTAAAAATAACTAAGCCCTATGGAGCTCAGTTTAAACATTTAAAAACATTTATTAATAAAACCAAAAACTTTGAATTGAAAGAGTTCTTCAGAATATTGTTGATATTTTATCCAAACAGGAGTCAAAATGTTTTTACATAATCTGTACAGGATCCTAATAAGAATTTGGCAAGATTTGTGTAAGTCCTACATTTTAGAATTTGCATTTTTAAATATATTACACTGTCTGTACAAATCATGTGGTCTTGGACTATTGTTATTCAGTATATATTTCCACTACAGAAAGTATAAAGAAATAAAGCCTTCTTTTTGAAGTACCACATTTTGTTTTGTTTTTTAATGGAACATGAGCTCATAGGAGTTTTTTCCTTTTTCTCAGCTATAAGAGTATGGGCTTTAAGAAAGTCTTTATTACTTCATAGAGTCTATATCGTTTATGCTTTTCTCTTTGAATTTCAGACGTTTCTCACATTAGACTACTTGGCTTTATAGACTTTGCTTTGGTTAGTTTGGTTATAGATACCTGAATATTTCCGTATTGCATAGGCCTCTCTGTTTTCAACCTTTGAAAATGTAGGATGCAATACTGACTTGTTACTGTATTTTATTTATTTATTTAGAGACAAGATCGCACACTGTTGTCCAGGCTAGAGTACAGTGCCACAATGATATAGCTCACTGCAGCCTCGAACTCCTGGGTTCAAGCAATCCCCCCACATCAGCCTTCTGAGTAGCTAGGATACAGGCACACACTACCATCCCCAGTTATTTATTTATTTATTTTTGGTAGGGGGAGGGTCTCACGATGTTGCCCAGGCTGGTCTCAAACTACTGGCTTTTAGCGAACCTCCCACCTTGGCCCTTCAAAATAAAAAGGATTACAGGCATGAGCCACCTCTCCCAGCTGGATTTAATTGCTTTAAAAAGAGGAGATAGGAAATACATTATGTGTTTTTATGTACATTTGTATGTGTATATATATGTGTATGTATAGATAGGTGTGCATGCTGTGTAAAATATGAACTCTGGCTGATATCAAGACTAGCTGAGATGACTTGATTCTCCACAGATAGCCCAGGTTTTCTGGCTCATATTATTTTCCCCACCTTATAAGTGTCTTTAAAACTCTGAACGGTGGCTGGGCACAGTGTTAGGATACCTGTAATCCCAACAGTTTGAGAGGCAGAGGCAGGTGGATCACTTGAGGCCAGGAGTTGGAGACCAGCCTGGCCAAAATGGTGAAACCCCATCTCTACAGAAAAATAGAAAAATTAGCCAGGTGTGGTGGTGTGCGCCTGTAGTCCCAGCTACTCAGGAGGCTGAGGTGGAAGGATCAATTGAGCCTGGGGGAGCGGAGGTTACAGTAAGCCAAGAACGCAGCACTGCGCTCCAGCCTGGGCAACAGAGCGAAACTCCATCTCAAAACAAAACAAAACAAAAAAAACAGGAAAACTCTGAAGGTCTTTGAGTGTACTACAAATTAAGTGTGGATATTGGTGCCTTAAGTTTAGTTGATAGGGCTCGAGTCAGAGTCTTGTTAAAAACTCAACCTGTCTTTTACAGTACAACCTGGTCCTGCTCCGGGGCCCTGTGTCCAGGAACTGAAGCATTCTTGTTCTTGCATGAGCATCTCCACGTGGGTGAAGTTCACTCCCGCATGTTGTAAAAGTCCACTTTTATCACAGACCTGTGTTTGATGTGTTTATATGACTTTACAGTCACTAACCTTTCACTTACTTGAAGAAGATAAGGTCCAAACCTGAAAGTTTGCTCTGAAAATTTGAGGCAAACCTATTATCTCCTTCTGAAATACTATCACAGTCTGCACTAGGGCTTAGAACAACAGATTTAAATTGCTACCCAGCTATCACCAAATTAGTGCCCCCGAAGGTCAGCAGCTGCAAACACTTCCGTCTTAGGAATACCTTTCTAGGACTGATTAGTGATTCAGCTTTCTCTTTTTGTACTTGTTGCTTTAAACATTCACTAGTTCTCACTTCTGTTGTAACATGCACATGTTCTCATTTTAAACAAAGCCAAATGGTTTTTAAATCCATGGATGAAAAATCATTTTCAAATCGAGTATTCATGATAAATTTTGAATATGTAATAGATATGTACTTAAAACTTCACTCAAGGATTGCAAAATACTTATCTAAGCATAGGTGTGTGTGTGTATTTTGTAATTTTCAGGACATAGGTTGATAATGGAATAGTGCTTGTTAGCATATATCTCTATCAGGGTTTCTTCTGGCCTCTCTGGCTTCCTCCTTCACATTTCTCTTCATTTGTGTCTCTCTGATGTTGCTGCTGCCCATTCACAATAGAGTCCTGTTCCTTGGTAGGCCATGGCTGCTCAGATGCATCCCAGACATACATGCAACAGACTCGGGGGCATTTCCTTTTGAATGGTACCCCAGCCCCACTATATCCAGGACTGAATTCATAACTGTATTTATTACCTCGATGAATATTACATCTTTCCAGCTACTGAGCCAAAACCAGAATGTCATCCTAGACTCCTCCCACTCCCTTTACCCACTACTTTTGATTGCTCTCATTTTCCCAGATCTATACCTGTAATTTATCTAGATTTGACCTCGTTCTCTTTGTGGCAATGGCAATGGCCACAAAGAGAATGAGGTCAAATCTAGATAAATTATAGGTTCACTTGGTGGCAGTTTTCTCCTGAATTTCCTCATCTCTTCCCAACTGATTTTCCTATTTCCATTCTCACTGACTTCTCCCAAAACCCAATCCATTCTCTCACTGCTCTGATGGGGATACTTATAAAATGCCATCCAGACTATTGATTCCCTGTGTAAAATTCTTTTGTAGCCCTCAGTCACTTCAGCCCCAGCATGATCCATAAGGCCCCTCCTGGCTCGTAGCTCCTTACCTTTTACCTCATATTCCATGCTTTCCCCAGTACGTTACACTCTCTCTGGTCTCAGTGTCTACGCATAAGTTGTTTATGCTATACTCTCTCTGGTCTCAGTGTCTACGCATAAGTTGTTTTTTGTTTCTAGAAGCCACCGTCACTTCATTCATCTGTTTCATCTTTCCCAATATGATATAGTTTGGCTGTGTCCCCATCCAAAATCTCATCGTGAATTATAATCCACATAACCCCCACGTGTCAAGGGAGAAGCCAGGTGGAGGTAATTGAATCATGGGGGCGATTTTCCCCGTGCTGTTCTGATGATAGTGAGTTCTCATGAGATCTGATGGTTTTATAAGTGTTTGGTAGTTCCTTCTGCATTCATTCTCCTTCATAGCATCATGTGAAGAAGGTGCCTTGCTTCCCCTTTGTCTTCTGCCATGATCATAAGTTCCCTGAGGCCTCCCCAGCCATGAGGAACTGTGAGTCAATTAAACTTCTTTCCTTAGCTGGGCACAGTGGCTCACGCCTGTAATCTCAGCACTTTGGGAGGCCAAGTCAGGCGGATCACCTGAGGTCGGGAGTTCGAGACCAGCCTGACCAACATGGAGAAACCCTGTCACTGCTAAAAATACAAAATTATCCGGGCTTGGTGGTGCTTGCCTGTAATCCCAGCTACTTGGGAGGCTGAGGCAGGAGAATCGCTTGAACCCGGCGGGTGGAGGTTGCGGTGAGCCAAGATTGCGCCATTGCACTCCAGCCTGGGCAACAAGAGTGAAACTCCATCTCAAACAAACAAACAAACAAAAAGCCTCTTTATAAATTACCCAGTCTCAGGCAGTTCTTTATAGCAGTGTGAGAACGGACTAATACACCATTAGAAATCAGAGCTGGTGCTTCCTTCTAGGAGCTCTCCTGTCTTCCTCTACTCTCAGCTCCTCTGGGGAGTTAGGTGTCCCTTTCATGCGCTCCTGCAATCTCTGTGCTTCCTCAACCTCATTGTGTGTCTCCCCTAGATAACTGAAGTTTTTGAGGGCAGGGCTTGTGTTCACTAAAGTCTATATACAGCTCTGGAGGACTAGTACAGTGGTTGACACATAACAGATGTTCAATGAAAGTTCATTTAAAGAAAGAGGGTGATGTTTTCCAAGGTCAGAGTTTCTCTTACACAGGTGCTCTAGTATATGTTTCTTTCACACATCTTTTGTATTCCATGCACCCACAGGAAATTAAAAAGCATGTGTGGACAGCAGTGTTTCCACAGTATTTCCATATTTCATATTTAAAATCGATCTTTCTATTCCCAATTATGTTACATTTAAGTGAAATTAAGGGGAATGATTTAATAGCAGTCTGTTCTTTCCTCTGTAGTTATATAAAGAGAGTAAAGCTCCTTATAATGGAGCGATGCCCCCTCCATTCCAGAGATTCTCAAACTTGATGGCACATTAGAATCAGCTGGGGTGCTTTAAGGTATACTGTGCTTGGGTCCTACACATATACACAATGTGTGTGTTGTGTTGCTTCCAAATGTTCTAGAGAATAAGTTATGCTCATTGGCTTTATTATCATTACCCATTCCCATCTCAGCTGAGCACTCAACCTTGATCCTTTTATGCATCTGCAGTCAGCTCGTTTTCCCACTTCTGGCTCTTCTGTAAACTTCACCACTTGCCTAAGTCCTCTTCCCTTTTCCTTTGCTTGTACTGCAGCTCCCGCCCCTCATGAATCAGTTTCTATTTGTATTGCTCAAATTGCAGACATGAACTTGCCATTTTGAATTTCTAGTTTTGTCTATGTTATGCTTAATCTGATAACCTGACACTTCCCTAAGGATATTAAGTGGCTTATTAGATATTTTATTTAGGACTATGTTATGAATAACCCAACTCATGCTGGTTTAAACAAAGAGATCATTTATATTTATAATTTATTGGCTTCCTTAATTGAACTGTCAAGGTAGTTTTTGCATTAAGCAAAGTTTGATTCAGGACTCAAGTGGTATCACCAGCAGCCTTTTCTTGGCAGTCTTTGATATATTGACTGTTTTCAGGCTCACCTCCTTAGAGGTAACAGAGTGGCTGCCCCAGCTCCACACCACACTCTTCATATTTTCAAATATGAAGAAGAGAGATGGCATCTGTCCTGGAATAGCCAACCAAAGTTTCATCAAACCTGGTCGATATGGGTTATGTACATTTCTCAGAATTGGGCCAGGGTGTTAATGTGTTGATTGACTTAAGCCAATCAAGATTTTTACCCCAGGAGTTGAGGGTACAACTAACCCAAGCATTGACTGGGATGTGAAGGATGAAGCAGGGCGAATGCCCCTAGGAGAGAAGAATGAATACAGGAAGGGCAAATAGCAAATATTCACAATAATGCAAGTTATCATAATATTATCTGTCAAAAAGTGTTCCATCAACATTTGAGTAATATATATTCAATTCAAAATGTCATACATGTCGATATAGAAGAATTGTTTGATTGAACCATGTTGGACCATGTTGAATTTCTAGTTAAGTGAATGCCAGAAAAAGGTGTAATATGTTTTATTTTTGTAAACAATGTAAGAAGGCCAGGCACAGTGGCTCACACCTGTAATCCCAATACTTTGGGAGGCTGAGGTCAGCAGATCATTTGAGGTCAAGAGTTCAAGACGACCAGCCTGGCCAACATGTTGAAACCCTGTCTCTACTAAAAATACAAAAATTAGCTGGGTGTCCTGGTGGGCGCCTGTAATCCCAGCTACTTGAGAGGCTGAGACAGGAGAATCGCTTGAACCTGGAAGGTGGAGGTTGCAGTGAGCCTAGATTGCGCCACTGTACTACAGCCTGGGCGACAGAGTGAGACTCTATCTCAGGAATAAAAGGAAGGAAGGGAGGGAGGGAGGAAAGAGGAAAGAACTGTGTCATTGAATTTATGAGTTTAAGTTTTTTTGCAAATATTAAAACTTGCTTTACTAAATATTAGAATGGTACAGGAGAGTCTGAAGACTGACTTCAAATTGTTGCTTTGCCATGTAACTACCTGGATGACCCTGAATAAGTTATTTATTTTCTTTGATCACTGGTTTTGTTTTCTGCTAGATGCAGATGTAAGTAATACATCTCAAAGTTTGTGAGTATCCAGTGAGATAATGTGTGTTAAAGCATAAACAGATGGTCCCTAACTTACAATGGTCCGACTTGCAAGTTTTCTTTTGACTTTACGATTGTGGGAAAGCAATACATGTTCAGTGGAAACTGTACTTGGAGTTTTAATATGACCATTCTGTTTTTACTTTCAGTACACAATCCAATAAATTACATGAGATATTTAACACTTTACTATAGGCTTTGTGTTAGATGGTTTTGCCCAACTGGGCTAACAAAAGTGTTCTGAGCATGTTTAAGGTAGGCTAGGCTAGGCTACGATGTTCAGTAGGTTAGGTATATTAAATGCATTTTCAACTTAAAATATTTTCAGCTTACAAATGGGTTTGTCAGGATGTAACCACATCATATGTTGAGAGTCATCTGTAATGAAAAGTCAGAGTTAATTGTTACATTCAATTTTACTACCTTATTTGGTTGACTTTACCTGGCCAAAGAAAATATCATCATAATTAAAATGTAATTCTATTTTGCTAGCACACTGCCTTTATTACTTAAAATGTCTTTTGTTTTCGTGTTTTATTTTGGTTGAAGAAGCCTCAGAGTGGCCTATATTAGAAATATATAACAAGATATTTTAGGATAAAATAAGAAGAGATGTGCTGTTCACTCACAAAATCTGAGTCACTGCCACAATTAAGAATAAAAGCTTGGGTTTCTGGGAAGCAAAGGCAAAAAGACAAACACAGCTAAATGCACAGCTCTCATTTTGTAATAGCAGAAAGTATATCATTCAAGAGGAATGACAACCTTGCTTAGAGCAAATCTCTAAATAGAATATATTCCATCAATCTTTCTGTTAAGGGGTGTTGAACAGCATAATGGACCATTGTACCATAAAACTTACAAGACCCAGTAAGATTTGAAACTATTTTGGACACTTTTCAATGGAGGTGCAGTCTATCCTGAGTTTGAATCTGCCATTCACTCACTGTGCAACACTGGTAATTTATTTAGCTTCTCTGAGACTCAGCTTTTTTGTCTCGAAAATGGGAATTAAAAAAATAGTACCTCCCCAATAGGGTTATTATAAGGATTAAACAAGAGAATGTATGTTGAAGAGATTGGTACAGTGCTCTGAATGTAGTTAAGTACTTAATAAATGTTAGTTGTTAAATAATAATTATAAATTCTATCCATAAGTATTTATTACTGTAACTAGATATCTGGAAAAAAATATTAGCAGGGTCCTTCAACTAGATAAAAAAGAAACCTAACCAGCTGGAAATCTAAAGGAGAAAAATGAAAATATTGTTCTGGTTCTCTCTCTGAGCCAATTAAAATTTTCTGTTGTTTTTAAAACAAGTCCATTTTGGACTAGAACTGAAAGTCTCCAACCTACTGTGAGTAGAAAAAAAGCCTATGGTAGGAAGACTCAAAAAGCTAACTGACGTATGTGAACCCAGCGTAGACCTCATAATTTACAATTTCCCAACAGTTCCTGCACCTTAGAATTTTGCTTCGATGTGTGTAGCATCAGCAGCATGTTGTAGGCAAGTTGATGTGTTCCAGCTGTCCACTTATATAAACACTATTGTCTTATAGGAGACTATACATTCTGACTCCAGTTTACCAAAAAAAAAAAAGGAAAAAATGGAGTAATTGTACTAACTCTAGATATAATACAAAATAAAAATACCTAGAGTATTTCACACATACTAATGCATTGACGGTAGATAGCCTTTTAAGTTTGTCCCTTAAATAATCGAAGTAACAGAATATTTGGAATTATTAAACGTTAGCACTGAAAGGAGTCAGTAATTTATAAGGGTCAGCTTAATACAGTCCCTTTTTTTCTACTTTTTTTTTTAAATTTAGGTATGGAAACAAAGGCCCACATGCAGTTGGCTAGTTAATAATAAAATGAAACCTTGAAATTATATTTGGTGACTGCTAGTCTGATATGTCTTTCACCTCACCACAGGGTGTTTGTTTTTTGTTGTTGTTGGTTTTGGGGGGTTTTTTGTCATTATTTATTTTTGTTTCTAGCTATTGCTGATTTTTAATATTTGCATTTCACAGGACAAGAACACCCTTTTTTTCCAAGTATTCTGTGATTCAAAACTCTAGTACACTCTGCCTTTTAGCAAATTGGACCTAACTTTTTTTTTCTTCGAGATGTAGTTTCACTCTTGTTCCCCAGGCTGGAGTGCAATGGTGCAATCTCAGCTCACTGCAACCTCTGCCTCCTGGATTCGAGCGATTCTTCTGCCTCAGCCTCCCGAGTAGCTGGGATTATAGGCACCCACCACCACGCCCAGCTCATTTTTGTATTTTTAGTAGAGACGGGGTTTCACCATGTTGGCCAGGCTGGTCTCAAACTCCTGACCTCAGGTGATCCACTTGCCTTGGCCTCCCAAAGTGCTGGGATTACAGGCATGAGCCACCAAGCCTGGCCCGGACCTAACATTTTTATAAACCCCTGATTTGCTCAATTAAATGTGAATTGCCAGGTTGGTTGGCTTTGATTGGAGACCCCCAGACAGATGGCAGGGGAAGTTATAGTGGTACAGTATCACACAACTCCTCATCTAGAGTTCTGTAGACCTACTTGAGTTTGTATAAAAGACAGCTTCTTTGGCTTGACCTTTTTACTTGTCTACTGGTGGAAAGCCACAGTAGACAAGGTCTCAGAGAACTGCCACCACCCTGGTCCCAAGGCAGACCTCTCCACAGCCATCACCCGAAGAATACAGTGGCTAGGGTTGGGGCAGCAAGGTGGTGAGGAGAAGGTATGGCAGAAATTGCCAATGCCAGGACTAAAAGGACCTTCCAGCTAGTGGTGAATTTGGAATTCCTCTTTCATCAGCAATACTGTAAGTCCTCTTATCCCCCGGTTTTCCTTCTGCACCAGCTCCCAGGATGGGCTTAAAAGGAGAGTGTTCCCAAAAGCTACTTCCAGGGCAGGGCTTATGATATACCAAAGTTCAAAAAACAGTTACAAAACAGTAAATTCAGTGTAAATGGCAATATTATGTATATATCTGTGCTTCTGAATTGTCTACCTTTTATATAGTATGATTTGCATAATAAGGCATAAAAGGAGTAAGTGCTACTTTTTTTCAAAAAGGCTGTGACTGGGCCAGAGAAAATTTGGATGACTGCATTGGTCAAAATCTGGTTGGCTCTGATAGATTTAGTTGTAGATATAGATATATATTTTTTAACCATGTCTTCTGGTTTAAATATAGACACTGAATTTCAGAAATCCCAGTTTATGATAGGTACTGCCTTTCAGGGTGTTTGTCTCCATTACATCTAGTTCTAAAAAGATATGTAGTTCTGTATCAGTTTAATTTCAGTTTTCTTGTTAGGCCATTTTGGCGATCATTCCCTACATATTGTGATGACAACTGCTTTTATATCACGTGTCTTCATTACTTTGGTGTGGTCGGTATTGTTATGTATATAACAGAAAAGTCACCATAGAGAAGTCAAAAGCAATTTGATGCGAACTACCCGTTATCCAAGTTTTGGTAGCAGTGAAACAGATACGTTTCATGAGAGAGGATGACTGAGAAGACAGCTGTCATTTAACATTCCTAACACTAGAAAAAAACCATAAAGCTAGATGGCTACTCTAAAATGTTATTGATCAGTTCAGAGCATTCAGTTAATTATGTTACGTTTTCATTGATTTGAAGTAGTTTCAGGGGAGACCTCTGCATTAGTGAAATGTTTTTATTTTAAAAATATTTTTTAAAGGAATATAGTTTACTTCTTTCAAATAATCCCACAAATTTAGTATTCCAAAGAGACCACTTTGTGATTCTTTAAATTGATAAATAAGAAATATTTTCTAAGGCATCAATAAGACTTTAAAATGAAAACATCATTGTTTAACCATAGGAAAAAAATTTAACCTATCTGGTAATTAAAGCAATACAAATTTAAATTCCAATCAAGTGTTATTTTCACCTATAAAATTACTAAAAATTTTTGAATTGAGAATACAGAGAGTTGGATAAGCATATAAATTTTAGAAAGAGGCTAATAGTTCATATCATTTAGCTCAGCAAATCAGCTTCTGGAAATCTATTTTGAGGAAATAATCTTAAAGACAGAAAGATCTCTTTGCAAAAAATGTTCACTGCATTATTATCAATAATAGAAGAAAAAGCTTAAATAGCCATCATTAAGGAAATTAATTATATAAGTAAATCATGGTATACATGCTCAGTAGATTAATACCCAGCTGATAAACATGATTTACGCAGAATTTATAACAGTGTGGAAAACACTCATTATTAGGAGGAAAAAAATAGTAACAATTTTATATAAGTTAGGAAGTCAGCCCTATTTTGGAACTACATATTAATGAAGATAGAAGGAGATGCTGAAATTTTAAAAATCTCTTAAGCTCAGCCATTATACATTAAGATCTTATTTATGTTACTATGTAGTCATTCCTTTTTTTATTATTACTTGTACAAAAGTAAAAGTAAGCCGTTCTCTTTCCAAATTATCTCACATGCCAAGTTATGAGGGTCATAATAACATTTTTATCTTAAAGCAGAAATATCTTTAGATAACACATTTAAGTTTTCCAAATAATTTCACTTAATTATCCTTTTTTTATTTGTGTTTTTCAAAGTATTATTTATGTATCTCATGATTTTGCTGTATTACTCTTCTGGAAGAAATTGTATTTCCTGGTAATTTCTCCTTGCTTGCACATCTGTCTACCCCCCAAAACTCCACAAAACTAGAATTCTGAGACGGTATTTAGTGGCTGTTAGGAAGTCGAACCTATATATTTGTTTTAATTTTGTTTTTTCAGAGGTTCTACAGAGCATGGGGATTGTTTAACATTTTCTAGGCACACATGATCCATTTACAAAGACAAAGCACCTTGTGTTTCTATAGTTATTTTTATGTAAAGCTATTAAAGGAACAGGAAACATCTTTCAGCAGCCTTTCTCCCTACAACTGCCCCAGAAATAGTCATTAGTATTAAACATAACAGAGACTAAAATTGTTTCCCATAGATCCTTGGAGAAAGGCTGCAAAGTAACACTAAAGCATTTGGGGTTATTTATAATAAAGCCTGTGCAAAAGAAACAAGATGCCAATTCACGTGTCAGGCAGACAGTGGCAGCTGCTTTGTTACTATGTGGCACTGTCCCATCCTAAATCAAATGGGAAATGGGTACTGTTTGACAGATACTGTCATCAGTACAAACATTATTAAAATAATTAAAAATCTTCTTCTTTTTTTTAATCTTAGGGACAGGCTGTTGGTTTGTTCGGGCTTTCCCAGCCCTGGTGCTCAGGACTCCATGCATATTCCTACACCAGATTTTTTATCTAGCCAAGCCTGAGCTACGATTTTTTTATCCCAGTGGGACAGTGTAGCTATGTTCTTGGCGTTTTCTGCCTATTACCAGTTAGGGTCTGTGAACAGAATCTCCATTTGTGAGAACCTCATTGTGGATAGCACGCAGTGGTCTTTTCATTTTGATTGATGGTTCTGGTTCTGCACCATCTGGCTTCTGATAGGCTGCATTAATCATATCCTGAACTAAGAAAGTGTAGACATGTCTGCTTAATATGTACCCATACATAATGTAGCATTAGTTATTCATTCAGCTTGCAAAACAGTCATAATGTATGCAAGGTCTTTATATAGTAAAACATAAATATTAATATGCGACCCATTAATGCTGTTTTTACTTGTACTAACCTCCCACTAGTACATTTGTTTATGAAGATTGAAGAATTAAGAGAAAGAAGGCCATGTGCACATTTACAGATGTCTCCTATAAATTTAGAGTGATGTATGTCTGAAATACTTATTTGCTCATATTTACTTTATATATATGTATCTTTAAGTGCCTCTTGAAATACAGGTTAAATGCAAGCTGCAATACAGATTAATTTTTTCTCATGTGAACTGCTTGCATCAAATGTAGGTCATCCATTTGCCGGGGTCATGGGGGCGTATGTGGCCGTGCTCTTTTGTGCTGCCTCTGGCTGGGCCCACTCTGTCCCCTGCTGTGTGATAATGTCGAGAAAAAAAAGAGGGGCCAGCAGAGGCCAGATAGGAATTCAGAAGTCAAACAAAGTTTGCTCCAGATTTAGGACTGTCATACTTTTCAGTAGCTCAAATTCAGTTTTAGAAATTTGCTAGGACCTTTTCCATTTAAAAGAGATTTAGTGTGCATTAATCATAATCCTTTCAGTACCTAGAGAAGGGAGGGGAAGGGGATTTAAATTCTCCTGGGAAGTTACCTTGTACAAAATTGCTAGAGCATATTTCTTGAGATAGCAAATTAAAACCATAACTTCATAAAACACATTTTATGTTTTATTAATTA
The DNA here is from genome assembly GCF_028885625.2 of Pongo pygmaeus. Classification (NCBI taxonomy): domain Eukaryota; kingdom Metazoa; phylum Chordata; class Mammalia; order Primates; family Hominidae; genus Pongo; species Pongo pygmaeus. The sequence continues at coordinate 21,166,502 of NC_072378.2, forward strand.
TGTTTTGTCATAACAACACTGTATTCCTATGTGGTTACATCCTCTTGTATGAGCCCCAAATTCAAAGCATGTTTTAATGAATTATACTATTGCAGAATAAGTGAAGATTAATGCTTGCGTGCTGCAGAATACAAAACACAATCCATGCTGTAACAGTAATCAATCATCGAATAATGCATGGGAAACAAGGCAAATGATCATAGTTTTTGTTGAGAAATAAGTAAACTACAGCTTCTGCTTGAAAAGTGATTGCAGTGAGGTTTAATTAGTCACAGAAGCTCTATGAGCAATATCAACAGAAATTATATAAAATGTAATGCAGGGATTCAAACTGACATCTTAAGAGTTTCAAATATTAAGATAACACCATGTAGAAAGCTGGAAAAAAATAATTTCAGAAGTAAAATTAGTACTTTAATGTCCAGCTCTCCCCTCTCTTATTTTAAAACTACTTTTAACTGTTTCTTCCAATAGTTTAGATCCCATTATTGTTTAATTTCTTCTATTAAGTGATTTTTAAAAATATGGCCACCACTAAGAACACTGCATTGACAAACCAGACTATAGAGTAGGAAATCTTATGTAAATAGTCCATGACCATGAGCTACTGATGTAGTTCTAGGAATCTGTGAAGAGTGCTAATTTGGCTTGGAGAAGGCAGAGTTTGTGTCTTGACTTTGCCTCCAAACTAGCTGAACGATCTTAAAAACAGGTTCATACTGACTGGCCTATTTCCAGATTAACCCTCATTTTAAGATATAATAGTCTGAGTGAGCTTTTTGTCTTAAAAAAAAAAGTTTAATAACCTCAAGCCTGGTTTCTTATCTTGAAATTGAAGATCATCCCTGCCCTTAGTTTTAGTTGTTTGTGAGGGTCACATGAGACAATGCATGTGTGTTAAAAACTTTTAAGTACTATAAAAATATATGTACTGTCATTTTTATTGATTAAACTTTCCTGGATTTCATCTGCTACATTCATGAGAGTATGCACGATGATAGGTTCTCCTCCCATGTCACAGGAAATTTTAAGAACCAATAAAATGATGAATACATGTGTTTCCTGGTGCCTGAATTTCTCTTCTGTAAGTTCCCTCCAGAGTTTACGGGAGAGGTTAAAAACTACTTTTCCCCTGTAAAGGACCATATGCTAGTTGACTACATAATTACAACATAATTTAATTTTCTTCTTCCAGCAACATAGAAACTATTGGACTGTGCTTCTTTAAAATTAAGGACATTCATCTGGAAGCTGGGACAGGACTGAAAGGGAAGGTATTTTAAACCAAACCATTTCATTCGCTCAGGAAGGCAGTGCCAGAAAGACAGCTTTCAAGAGGCCAGTGCTCCGCTTCTCCATTGGAGAACGGGTGCCATCCAGGGGGGAGGCATGAACAGATGGATAAGTTAGAGAACCTGACAGCTTTCCTCTCCCTCCACGAGTCGTCGGTAGACTTTGATTAGAAATGTAATAACTCCCAGAATGCCAAATAAACCTCCTTCAAGTATATAAATACCAAAACACGAGTGATTTTCTTATTTGTAACATTTTAATGAATCTTAATGTTTTTGCATTATCATGAATATATCAGTGTTTACATTGGTCTTGCCTCTTTTTCATGTTACCAGCTTGTCCGAAGGACAACCAGACATATGTATGGTTCTCCAACTTAGGGAAATCACTGTAGGCCATGTTTTGTGTTTACTTAGACTTTAAGTGAAGTTAGGTGTCCTCTGTATGCTTATACCTAGTGTCATAGCACAGATTTATACGTGTGTAAACAATGTGTTTGTAATAGGACTCAATAGTCTTTATATACAGTTTTTTAAAACTCTCATTCATTTATTGTCACTATGCGCAAGACGTTGAAAATACAAACAGTAGGATTCTGTGTGGTCCCATGTCTTGACACACTCTCAGGCTGTTGGGGAGGATGGAGATGAACAGCTAATTTTAATTCTAAGATTCATATGTAATGCCATTACTACCACTATTAGTAATTACTGTATTATTGGTAGTAGTGTTAATAGCAAAGCATAAATGTGTTTTAAAGAAACCTTGTTATAAAAGTTTAACTGAAGGTTAAACTTTGAAACTTTGAAACTTTGAAAATTTGAAACTTTGAAAGCACAAAGTATTCAGTGCTAGCTTCATGCCTGAAAATGGTTTTGGGGACCATGACTCATTAATTATTTCATTCAAATAAATCTATTGCTCTTTCTCCTAAGAACTAAAAATGTGTACTTTTTTTTTCCAAGATAGATATTTAGGCGTTTCTCTAAACTCTTGTGGTTCTTGTGTCAACTTCCCAAGAACACGATGGTCCCAAGGTACCTTTTTGAGTTTCATATTTGCCTTAAATTGTAACCAAGAAAACCAAGAATACCCATCCAAATAACTTGTCCAGTGCTTTTTCCTTCATAGCACTGAACTCTTATGTGTTATTTCTTTGGACGCCTTCTCAAATTATAAAGGTAACACGGAGGAATTACTTCCTAGCTGTCTCTCCTATACTGCAATAAATTATTGTCCTCTGCTCTTCCCAAAGGCCTCCCAGGTTATTGACAGCCCTGACCAATGTCTACCATTGCCATCCCCTCGCCCCCACCCCTTACTAAAGTGTCCCACCCCACACCCTTGAATACAGATTAGAATCAAAGAAGGAACTATTGGGAGGAGAAGGGGGTTGGGACGGTCATGCATTATGCAGTTTGTCAGCGTTAATGTGAACAAAAGGTCACCAAGACTCATCAGATTTACAACGGAGAAAGAACATCATTCTCTGCTTTTAGAAATTCCTTATTTTATAATTTACCTAGTATGCTGCAATTATTTAATTTTGAGTTAAAGGTATTGTTCTTGGTGAAAAAACTATTTATTTGTAATCATAGTTGATTAACCTGTATATTACTAGTTATGAGTTATTTCAGTTATTTACAGTTTGTACTTGACCATCACCGCCAAATGCAGATTTATCATAAAAAGGAAGGAACTATGCTCCTTAATTTATTTTGTTTTTCACAGCCTGTAATGGTTTTTAAAAGGAGATAAGGAATGGAAAAGCCCTGAAACAATGGGCTAAAGCCATCCTCTGAATATGTGAGATATTTTATCTTTTCAGAGAATCTTTATAATTTGGGGACGTTTTAAGAAGTAAAACACGTATAGAATGGGAATTTTTTTCTTTTTTAAAACAATCATTTCATTAGGTTTCTTTATTAAAGAGCCTATTCACAGGGCAAAATGACAGCATGATAGCTGTTTAAGCTCATTGTTTTCAGATGGCAGAAACACAGAATAATAAAAGGAAAAGCCTCCAATATAGTTAATATAACCAAATGTTAGAGGAGGTAGGAAGATGCTTGTCAGAATTGAATAACTTATAAGCCATGGTGTCCATATTTTTCCCAGGAGTGGAAAGCCTTAATATCACAGCTATTCAATTTTTCATTCCACAAACATCCATTGTTTATAAACATTTCCAGAACCACGCTCTGTGTAGCATACGCATATGCCTTGTGCTCAAAGACAGTTTCCCTGTTCCTTTTAGTCTCCTTTCAGTTGTATTCTTGCTGTTTTATTCATTTTCCCCCTTTTCCCTTTCACATTAACAAAGTAATTCACTTTCATATGTATTCCTAGAATTGTATTTTTGTTTCAAATGATGATTACATCCCTCAACCCCAAAATGTCTGCGTAAATAGTTTATGGCCATCTGTATTGTGTCGTGCAAAAGAAGATGGTTCTTCCAAATAAATTCAATGACTCAGCCATAATAACCAACATTGTGTGTGTGTGTGTGTGTGTGTGTGTGTGTGTGTGTGTGTGTTGGGAACTATCGTTTTATCATTTCAACCACAGACAACCATAACCCAGAGCTTTTTAAATGCCCATCCTTTCACAAACATAATTTTATTTCTAACATTTTTGTAATCCAAATGTGCTAAAACATCTAGGCAGCATGCTGTATATCAGAAAGAGTAAGTGCTTTGCAGCCAAGTGAACCTGGCTTGGAAAATGCTTTCTCTCATTGACTAGCTGTGAAACTTTGGGCACGTTTCCTAATCTATCTGACCCTCACATTTGTCATCTGTGAAACAGGGAAAATAGTATCTATTCTGTGAGAAATAAAACTCTGAAAACAACTGATTCATAGTCAGTACTCATAACATCTCTTGCCTATTTCCTTTCCCTTTCTTCTAAATAATTTCTTGGATAATATGTTCAGTAGTCTAGACACTTGGAAATGCTAAATTATTAAATATTTTCATGTTTCATTTCTCACACCTTTCAATGGCAATTGAAAAAAAATACATTACCATAAGACTTAAGCACCTGGACATAAGCATGGATTAGCTCAGTCAAGCCCATTTGTATACATGAGGTCAAAGTCAGGTCCCACCCCAGAGAACATTGTAAAGTCAAGTTTGTCTCCTCCGGCAGTGAGCTTTTCCTTTCTCCCTGCGTGTGCCCTTCTTGCTGCTTATGGACTCGGCGACCTCGCACTGTCTCCAGTCATCCACAGTCAAGCCTGCTTTCAAGAGAGAATGTGAGAGGCACGTCCATTACAAGATATACATTATTGAAAAGGGTCAATAGGAGAGTCTCCCTGGCTATTTTCATTTTAGCAGAAGAGATGGGATTTAAGCCAAAGTATTAGCTACTAATTGTTGATTCTTATGTGTTAGTGAACCTTTCTGTTTTCCAACAGACTTTCTGGAACATGTCAATTATGGTGTCCCTGAATATTATTTTTAATTGGCTCTTTCACCTTTAAGTGGCTACTTTTGATGACTTCTGACCCACAAAGAGATCCACAAATCACTGGAAACTGTTCCCTTCTGGCAGAAACCCATTTCACTTGTGACCAAGTCGTCCAGTGAAATGCACAATGTCATCAAGGAAGGGAATTGGGAACAGAACAGAGGATGTTACTTAACAGCAGAACTACTAGCTACAGTTATTCCTGGTCATCAACATGTCCCAAGAAAGACTTAAAGAGCAAGAAAACGTAGAGAAAAATAACTTCTACCTTTAGTGCAAAATCAGTTTTACTGTGCCTTTCCTTTCTTTCCTTTTTTTTTCCCCCTTGAAACAGGGTCTCTCTCTGTCGCTCAGGCTGGAGTGCAGTAGTGGTGAACGTGGCTCAGTGCAGCCTCAACCTCCCAGGGTCAAACGATCCTCCCACCTCAACCTCCCGAGAAGCTGGGACTACAGGCACGCACCACCATGTAACTAATTTTTAATTTTTTGTAGAGATGGGATCTCACTGTGTTGCCCAGGCTGGTCTCAAACTCCTGGACTCAAGCAATCCTCCGACCTCGGCCCCCCAAAGTGCTGGGATTACAAATGTAAGCTACTGCTCCCAGCCTACTGTGCCTTTCTTTAAAGTCTTTACTTTTAGAAAATATCTGAAAGCAAATGAAAATCTCATTAATAATGAAGATAATGTATTACAAGCAAAAATATCTTTTTTTCCCCTCAGGTAAATTACAAGGGTATTTTCTTCACAATCCCTAATAAGGGAAAGACTGCAAAAATGCACAGATAATTGTTGATAATCTCAGCTAATTGTTGATCATCTCAGCTTTCTGCTGACTTTTTGCTTCTTTCTTTGTTGTACTGTTCTGATAGAGGATTTGGGTAGATACGGAAGATCAAGGAGAAGGAATATAGAGGAATTCACTTAATTGCTAAATGTTCCCATGAAACATATGAATGATACACTGTCAAACACTGGGTTATATACTGCCTTGTGTGTTCACTTAATTATATCTTAGCAACTAGACTGTACATTTCTCAAGGGTAAGGACTATGTCTTATGTCTTTGAACACCCTTAAAGGAACCTAGGCTAGTAGTTGACGTTGAGTAGTTTCTAAGTAAACTCTTACCGACTGGAATTGTATTTATGGCAAAGCTACTTGCAAATTACTTGCATTGAGACCAAATGTAAACACTAGAGGAGCCAGACATGGTTTTCTTTGGACACACCTTGGATGTGCCTGATGTCCTCCCCACCTGCCTTGGGCATCCCTTTATGATAAAACTTTAATTCAGTCAAACTGGTATCACCGCATGTTTTTAAGAGACTTGTCCACTTTCTGACCAAATTATCCATCTACCCAAGGTTCTCAGTCAGGGTTGGTGTCACTCTATCAAGGGGCTGTATGGAAATAGGGAGGGGTTTGTTGTTGCTAGTGGTGCTACTGGCATTATGCTCCCAGGGGCCGGAGATGCTAAACATGCTAAATGTTGCACAGCACAGTCTGTCACAGCAAAGCATTGTTGTGCTCACAGTACCACTAGCGCTCAGCATTAAAAAACACTGGATTCCTTAAAAACTTGTCCTGCTTGCTATGTGTATTAGTCCGTTTTCACACTGCTGATAAAGACATACCCGAGACTGGGAAGAAAAAGAGGTTTAATTGGACTTACAGTTCCACATGGCTCGGGAGGCCTCCAAATCATGGCGGGAGGCAAAAGGCACTTCTTACATGGCGGCACCAGGAAAAAATGCGGAGAGAAGCAAAAGCGGAAACCCCTGATAAACCCATCAGATCTCATGAGACTTATTCACTATCACGAGAATAGCACGGGAAAGACCAGCACGGGACCCATCTCCTCCCCCTGGGTCCCTCCCACAACACGTGGGAATTCTGGGAATTACAATTCAAGTTGAGATTTGAATGGGGACACAGCCAAACCATATCACCACACAAGCCTTATATTTCACCACTCCCCCCTTTCACGCTATATTAATCCTTACTGAGCTACTTCGTTCTGGATCATGCCAAGCTCTGTCTACTTCTACATCTTTGCAGATTTTATTTCTTAGGCTCCTGACCTACTTTCTCTTCTAGCAAATGTTTTTTAATCTTTCAGGACTCACTCAGCCCAGGCACCTCCACGAAGCCTTTGCTTCTTACAAACCCAGCCTGGAATATGTGGCATCTTTACGTGCCTTCAAAGCACTCTGTGCTTCCCTCTGCCAGGACATTTGTCCCAGTGAATTATGGTTATTTACTTTCATGTCCTCCCACTAGACTAAAACCTATTTAAGAATAAGGTGTATGTCCCGCGATTCACTCAGTGCCTGACACATAGTGGGTACTTAATAATTTTTGAATGACTCAATCAGTGACATTGTCAGGCAGGAATTAGTTCATTTGGCAGATATTCACTGTGTATTCCTCATAACTTTATGCCAAGGAAGAGTCTTGGCATGAAGCAACACTGGCATTATGGATGGGGAAGAAACCTTAGGAGTGAGGCAGGAAGAAGGAGTAGAGAAATTATCCACATAAGTGGGTTAGCTCAGGCTTTATTCGCTCAGTAGCCCTTAAGACTGTGAGTGGGATATGGTAGTAGGAGGGGCCCAGCCAACACTGTTCAAAGTTTGGAGCTTGGACCCAGCCAGTCCACAAACATATTGACCCAAAATGAGGTAACTACAGAAGTTGGAGTAAGCATTTAGGAATTTGACAGAATAATTTTGTGTCTCTTAAATCTTATACTGAAAACACTGGTGCTTGTCTTTAATGCCATTTTTTCTAGTCATTAATCTTTATCATATCTTATAAATCAATTGGTTCCTGGTGGATCTGAAATTTTTTTTTTCCAAAAAAAAAAGAAGGAAGGAAAAACATTTAAATAGCTAGTCCTCAGTAGTGTGCACCAGACTGGTCTAGGTGTTCCCGGCAATGACTCTATTTTGTACCAGATTCCAAGTTAGATGGCAAAGAATCAGAAACTTGTGCCAGTTCCTTCCTTCCTTTTCTCCCCTCTTGGCAAGAGAATGGCTTACTTGAGATAGAGGCAAGCAGGTAGGACAGGGTCCTCTCTGAGTACCTAGCATTCTAGGTAAGGCAGTAGTACTTAGCCAGAGCTGCCATATGAAGAAAAAAAAAAAAATCTGCTCGTCTGGATCAAGCCAGTCTGGCAGGAGACTGCGACACCATAGGATCTGGGGTGCCCAGTTTTTACCCAAACAGTAGAGTTTATGGTAACATAACTAAGTCTAGCACCTACCTCCTGGTGGACTGGTGGCCACCAATGAACCCTCCATTCTGACGATGATGAGCTCAAGAACTAAATGAGACTGGCTGGATTCATAGGCTATGGACCCTCATTGGCAGCAACTCAGCAGGTTATGGGAGGCAGTGGCCAACGTGCCTAGGATAAGAGGAGCATAGTGCCAGGTATTATGAAGATTCACACATGAGCAGTGTTGTTGACAATTTGAACCAAAAGCATGGACCAAAGTACAAATAGAATGCTTTAGGAGAAAAAGAGAAGTACAAAATGTAATACCGCAGCCTTAAAGAGTAAATATGAACTAGTTTGTGTGCAAATTCAAGCAAGGCAACATTACTTTTACAACATTATCGGAAGAAGTTGAAGATGGTAATGGTAGTGGTACATTTATTGACTGTTAAGTAAGAAGCAGTATGACCCTCATAAAGATTGTTTATGTGTAGCAGGGTTGAAGTGCCATGTGATAAAACTCATAAGCTTTACTTACAAGAGTTCTAACTATTGTAGAAAAAAATCCTGCCAGACAGCGTGTCTGCTTTGTTTGGAATAGAAGCATAAATATCTAATTTGCCTTGTTACAGAGAAAAATGCATGATCTATGTAGGATGTAGCCAAATAATGATTCTATCAGGCTCAAAATGTAGGGAATGTGGTTAATTTGCTTCTTTGCCCTAATCCTTATTCTCAGATGGTGAAACAAAAATCTCTAAATTTGTGCTTCATTTAGTCATATTTCACCTCTTAGAAGCTAAAACACAATTTTGCCAGAAGATCAAAAATAAAAGCAGCCAATAGCATAAGTCAGTATACCCTAAATTAGGAAAGTTAGAAACACACACAGTAACAAATCTCTCAAAGTTTGTTTTTCTCTCAACATTTCTCTAGTCTGTAGGTTTTTTTTCTTTTCCATGTAAGTGTTGTGTCATGAAAGCAAGTGTGTCTCAGGAGTGTAAGGTAGGACCCTATAAACCTTTAATATTAGCATTTCATCACAAAAGTTCCTTTGTTAATTTTTCTGTTGAAGAAAAATGAGGGTGACTAGCAGCCTTAGACAAAAGCTTAGTTTTTGTTTTCAAACAAAATTGATTTGATGTGGTTTAGGTTAGAAATTGATATTTTATGTTTTTAATTTGTCAGGCTTTTATTTTTTAGGTGGTGCCTTGCCTGTGTTAGATGTTTCAGTTTCCTAGTGTATTTGTAACACCCAAAAGCAAATGAATTTTTGTGAAACCATAAAAATGATCAACTATACCCACTTATATAGAATGTTCATGTGCAGCATAATTGTTTAATGCTGTTTTCTTTCCACATTAAGTCAACCTGAAAGATTATTGATTGTCGCAAACACTGTTTCTTAATGCCAGAATTCTCCAGACCTGTGTCTCAAGGGACCCCAGTCAGGAGGGTAATTGTTGCTGCTCTCTGTTGAATGCCTGGTGACAGCCTGTCTGGATCGACTCAGGTTGTAGAATGGTGCATTTCACGATGCTGAGTAGCCTGCCATTCTGGTGTAAAGTGGGAGTAGCCCCTCATTTATGGCTAAGGGAAGAGAGAGTTGGATGGTAAAAAAAACAGCACAATTTTAGTAGGTATGTTATATTCAGAAAAGACTGAGATACCATTCCATGTGAAGTTTTAAATTTTGCCTTATTTATAGATATGTGCCCAAATCATCATGTTAGTTACTTTCATTTGTGTAGTACTTTCTACAAAGCACTTTACCTATGAATCATCTCACCACCTAGCCAAATAACTCTCAAACAAGTTATTTGACTTCTTTGATCCTCAGTTTTCTGATCTGTGAAAGGGGCATAAAATTACACTGCATCCTATTAGCCAGCCTCACAGAGTTGTGAAGGTCAAATGCAATAGAGCTTAGACATGCAAATGTGATTTTCCCTGCAGCAGAGTAAAGTCACATAAATGAACAACTGTTTTTAAAGCAACTATTGAAAGCTAAATACTGTGCCGTGGTCAGCGGAGTGCAGTTTCATATACTGGGAATGGATTCTGGCATTCCTGTGACATTTTATACTGAATCACCTGTTTGTTCTTAAAAACTGAAGATAGGCCAGGCATGGTGGCTCACGCATGTAATCCTAGCACTTTGGAGGCCAAAGTGGGCAGATTGCTTGAGACCAGGAGTTAGAGATCAGCCTGGGAAACATGGTGAAACCCCATCTCTACAAAAAATAGCAAAAAAAAAAAAAAAAAAAGAATTAGCTGGGTGTGGTGGCATGTACCTATAGTTCCAGCTACCTGGGAGGCTCAGGTAGGAGGATCACCTGAGCCCAGGAGATGGAGGCTGCAGTGAGCCATGATCATTATGCCATTGCACTCCAGCCTGGGTGACACAGTGAGACTGACTTTGTCTCCAAAAAGAAAACACAAACAAACAAACAAAAAAGATGAGACCAGGTAAATTGAGTGTGGGGTGAGGAGGGAGATAAGGGATGTGCCCTAGCTTTACATATTTTCTAAGATTTTCTGTTTGAAGTATTCTTATTTGCTTTAAATCTGAGATTTACAAAAAGTGATTTCAACCTCATGACGTGTCCAAAATAAGTTCTGCTTTGCTAGGCTTGAGCCCTAGGTGGTCATGTCCCCTTAGGCTGCCCAGAGCCTTCAGGATTGTAATGTCTTACACATGTTTCTAGGAGGGCTGCAGAGCTGGGTGGCATGGAGCTCATTTGCATGCACTTGATTCACAGCCTTTATTTTCAGGCAGTCACGTTTTCCTTCTCAGAACAATGTCCTAACTGTTGAAAGTGTGCAGATTTTCGTGTTTGTTCTCAATGATGGAGAGCAGAAAGTCTATAAAAATGTTAAATTATGGTAATAAAGTAAATGTCTTCATTTGCTGAGCTGATCTTTTCACATTTAGAATAAATATCTCCTTTGTAGTAACTCCTTAGAAAAATTCCAAAAGCTTTGTAACAGTATTATGAGAAAAGATTTTTTTCCCCTCCTCCTGTGAAACTGGTTAGCAACATCCCAGAAAACTAGAATTCTCTAGTAACCCCTAGGTCAAGTGCCCATCTTCACACACATCTCTTTTATTCCACCTCACTTATGAAGGAGCAGCTTATTCCTAATTCCTAGCTGCTTTTTAGGGGACAAAGTTAATCTCAACAAAGAATGGTAAATCAGATTTGCAATCTGTGATGTTAGGGAATAGAGTGATATCAAGTAATTAGAAAGAATCATGCAGATCACTTTAACGACTTCACAGCCCAAAGAAGCAAAGTCTCTGTCTAAACTTACATGGCTGCCAACCTGGATAACATAGCAGGATCCCATCTCTACAAAATATCAAAAATTCACTGGGCCTGGTGGCATACACTTGTAGTCCCAGCTACTCAGGAGGCAGACATGGCAGTATCACTTGAACCCAAGAGTTCAAGGCTGCAGCAAACTATGATCACGCCGCTGCATTCAGCCTGGGCTACAGAGTGAGACCCTGCCTCAAAATAAAATAAAATTACATGGCTGGTTTATGGCTGATTCCACAGTACTGATGACAATAGGCAACACAAAGAGTGGTATTTCCTAAAGGTTCTAGTGGACTAGAATGTAACATTTTTTAATAAAATTAATGCATGTGAAAACTGGCTTGGAGATTGTACCCTTCTAAACTGCTAATATCCAATGTTACATCCTCCTTCTTTCCTTAATGGGTCTGGACTGCATGCAGTACAGTTGCCCAGTAAAATAAAACATCGTCAAATACTGCATTAGGTATCAGGGACCAGGCATTTGTCTGAGCTCCAACACATGCTTTCTGGGTCTTGGATTTTTCTCTGCTCTTAAATTAGAATGATTAATTTCATCATTAAATTAGATGGCTGACATGAGCGACTAATGTCTTCATGGAGTACCATTCTTCCATAAAAACTGACCAAAAAAAATCACAGTTCATGTCCCAGAGCCCAGGAGGAAGGGGTGTTTTTGATTTCTGACCCTAACCGTTCTCATCTATCCTTCAAATTCAGATAGGTTCGGCTCAGAATAAAGGTGGAAAGAGCCAATTGGACCTTAAGGTTAAACATTGGAGAGAGGAGGAAAACATGTAGAATCATTTTGACAGCCTCTAGTGTTATTTGTGGAATAGACTGGTCCCTCTAAGATGCTCTTGAATTTGGCCGGGCGCGGTGGCTCATGCCTGTAATCCCAGCACATTGGGAGGCTGAGACGGGCGGATCACAGGGTCAGGAGATGGAGACCATCCTGGCTAACATGGTGAAACCCCATCTCTACTAAAAATACAAAAAAAATCAGCTGGGCATACTGGTGGGCGCCTGTAGTCCCAGCTACTTGGGAGGCTGAGGCAGGAGAATGGTGTGAACTGGGAGACGGAGCTTGCAGTGAGCCGAGATCTCATCACTGCACTCCAGCCTGGGGTACAGAGGGAGACTCCATCTCAAAAAAAAAAAAAAGATACTCTTGAGTTTACCTTTCTATCCAAGATTTCTTCGGTTCTGTAATCAAAATAAACCTTCTGTTTTCCCCTATAGTTTTCCTGTCTGATTCAGATCCAAGTCTACATTTTTGGAAGCCTGCACATGTCCATGGTCCATCAGCAATAATGTTTATGGATGCCATGACCAAAGGCTTCTTCAGCAAGCACAGGCAGGGGATTGATTGGTGGGGGGAAGTCAATACCTAGAACCCACAGTCCAACAGGTAGTCTTTTACTGTGCGAGCATCACCAAATCCAGGCAAGGACCATTTCGAGTTTTTAATACATAAGGTCATTTTTTTCCCCGATGTTTCTGGATAAATAAAAAAGATAATTTTATTTAGTATAAAGAATGCTCAACCAGATAAAAACCTGGAAAGCTTGAGTCCACAACTTTATTAGTATGTTGCTTTTTACTTGTAAAAACGGTTTTAATATTTGATCATCCAAAACGTAACACCCGAGTAACTAACTTCCTTATGAGATTGGCAGATAGAATATGATGGGGGTAATGGGGCCATTCTGGACTCCGTGGGAGATCAGACCGTCATACAAAGGCTTAGAGGTGGAAGTAATAAGAATAACAAATGCTAACTTGTAGCTCTGTGTCCATCGTCCACTGTTAATTCACAAGAGCCTTGATAGTGATCAAAGCTGAGCTTCCTGGTTAGTGCCCTGCAACCAAGACCACCCTCTCTCCTTGAGTCCTGTGGGATCCTGACTTTACTTTGACTTGAGAAGAAGCTAATTATGGGTTGATTTCTGGAAAGAATGATTAATAATCACTTCCATTTGGCGAAATAAAATCTGTGGAGGCAACATTGGTGTTTTTACTACCTTATGAAGCAACATGAGGAAGAAGGAAAAAATCATGTATAATCTTTTGCAACAAGCTATAAAATGATGTTTTTAGTCTTTAATTAAACAAAAGCATTTTTATTCACAGAATGTTATGATCATATTGCTAATACAGCTTAATGCTTACTTTTTAACTAATTCATTTTCTCATTTGTGGCAATCTAGAAAGGTTTATTAAATCTAATGACTGTTTTAGGATTAAGTAGGGGGAAAGCATGTTCTAATTACGGGGATGGATAAAAGCAAACTAATTAACCAAAAACGTGTATTTCCTTCCTCATAGATGTCTGGTCAGCCATATCTGAGATGAACTTGGGTTACCTAGCTCCTGAGTTTTTTAATCATGTTTTTAGATTGCATTTTTTTACACCATCTGTACCATTAACATGACTGTAATTTCTGTCACAGTTGGAAGCTTCAGTTAATAAATGTTTTGTTTCGGAGGGGGATGGGGAGGCAGACAGGAAGGTGGGAGTGTTTATGAATGAACCAAAAGGGAAGGGACTGTGTCTTAACTGAGGAGCCATGAAGTGAAAATCCTGGACTTACTTAGAACCGTGAATTTGGGGTTGTCTTTTTCTGCCCCACCTTATAAATACTCTTAATTAATCCTTCTAAAAAAATCCAACCTAGTAGAAAGTATTAATCACCAGCTAGTCAAAAAATCTAAATAACCTAATTCATAGACAACAGAGCATATACAGAAGAATGTGTGGTTGTTTTATGAAATTCAGAAGATTTGTTTCTTAGTGTTGTTTATATCCTGAACAAAGCACAGAATCACAGTATTGTAGTTGAGAGTTCCAAATAAATAGATATTTTATCCTATTTTTTTAATTACAGATTTTTCTGGATATATTTTTCTTTTTTTACTAGTAACTACTACTGCAGGCTTTTAAAAAACGCTGATCATGTTCTCAAAGTTGAAGAAAATGGTAAGTTTTAAAGCATCTGTAATTTCAAAGAGTGATAGTATATTGATTAAAAAGTTCATAGAAATAAATAATAAAATTTTGTTGCAGAGGAGAGGGAATAGGCAAGACACAAGGCAAACTGTAGACTAATTCACCAAAAATAAGTACACGTACTTTTCAATTTTAAAAGGTTACCATTCATGACTAAAAAAGAATAAACTATATGAAGCGAAGACTGAATTTTTAGTTAAAAGTCTTATTATACTAGGATGAAGTTTTACATCTTGTAGCATAAGGGACATTAGCTTTAGTATTATAAAGGAGGTATCAGTATATATTGTGTGCCTCCTTGGTGCTTAGGGATACAAATCATTAAGATAGAACCCTACCTCAAGGAGCTTACTGTCAGTAAACATTTGGAGGACAAGGAGTTACAGTAGAATAGGAAATGTAATTTACTTCAAAAAACTTTTTTTTTTTTTTTTTTTTTTTTTGAGACAGTGTCTCACTCTGTTGCCTAGGCTGGAGTGCAGTGGCACAATGTCAGCTCACCACAACCTCTGCCTCTCAGGTTCAAGCATTTCTCCTGCCTCAGCCTCCCAAGTAGCTGGGATTACAGGCGTGCCCCACCACCATGCCCGGCTAATTTTTTTGTATTTTTTAGTAGAGACGGGGTTTCGCCATGTTAGCCAGGCTGGTCTCAAATTCCTGACCTCAAGTAATTCGCCCGCCTCGGCCTCCCAAAGTGCTGGGATTACAGGCATGAACCACCACGCCTGGCCCCAAAAAACATTCTTAAATGATGATTTATATAATAAAATTACTTCAGTGATAGACAATGGAAATAGTACTTATCTGGTTGCAATGATGTGTAGGTAGTGGTCTTGCAACATTTGCTGGTGATACATCCTAAAGCCTCACGATTCCTCACATTCCCAAAAAGCCTTGGAATGTATAACTGCGTCCTTAAGTTATGCTAATAAAAGTAGTTGAACATTTAGAGTGATGCCTGCAGGCCTTTCTGAAAGTGACTCGTTCGCTGACAGACAGTAAAGAAGCCACACATAGATGCAAACACTGGGAAGTTGGCTAAGGTGACTCATTAAGTGAGTCCATCACATCTATCAATCTTGAGTAATTCGGGAATTCCAAAATGTGCACCAGCCAAATAACAAATGAATGTCCTGAACATTTCTTTTCTTTCTTTCTTTATTTTGAGATGGAGTCTCGCTCTGTCGCCCAGACTGGAGTGCAGTGGCGTGATCTCTGCTCACTGCAAGCTCCGCCTCCTGGGTTCACGCCATTCTCCTGCCTCAGCCTCCCAAGTAGCTGGGACTACAGACGCCCACCACCGCACCCGGCTAATTTTTTGTGTTTTTAGTAGAGACGGGGTTTCACCGTGTTAGCCAGGATGGTCTCGATCTCCTGACCTCATGATCCGCCTGCCTCGGCCTCCCAAAGTGCTGGGATTACAGGCGGGAGCCACCGCGCCTGGCCTGTCCTGAACATTTCTATTCCAACTAGTGATGGTGAGGATCTAAAGATTTCCCACATAAACTGCAGGAGTTACCAAACAGCACGCTTCCGGGGGCAAGAAAAGAATGGATGCTGGGTATTTATGAATACCCAGCAAGGTATTCAGGTATTCACAGAAATACCCAGGTATTACTTACTGGCCTTGCTAAAAATCAAATACTCCTGATGCCTCCTTAGCAACTGTACAAGCTTGCTTCCATGGCCATTTCCTTTAGTGCAGGGCCGTGTTCTCTAAAGGGAACAGTGTAGTTATGAAGTTTGTTGTAATGAAATTTTCCCTGTGTGACCAAATCTTCACCCTTAAAACCAAACCTAGTTGGGGTAATGAAGGCAAATACAGCCAAAGCCTCCATAAAACTTGCTTTAAGCTTGGCTTCTAGTGTGTGTCAGTTAGCCAAACACTCTTATCAATTAAACCAGTGACCTTGGGATTGATCAGAGGAAGCAGTCAAGTCCACTTGATATTTAAAATGGTTTCAGATAATTCCCATGAAGTCCCATGAAATACAACAGCCCAAGTTCAGGTTTTGTCCTGTCAACTTCGTCCTGACAGGCTTTCTATATTCCATCACTGGCTTTCTAACTTACTCTTCCCCAGACTGAAATCAGAGTAATGAAAACAGTCAAACTGCTCATAAAATGTCACATTACTATGAGAGCACACATTATTTCTACAGATATTTTCTATCAGTCACTAGATCACTACTCAAATGACAGCAGTGCCTGCCTGAAACATGGTTTAAAAATGACAGCCCCATACTGCAAAGACTACTTCAGCAGTAAAATTTACTGATTTGTCCCTCTGATCTCAGCCTACAAAAGCTACCAAATGTTACTCAGGAATAAATAAAACATTTATAGAAAAGGAGAGAAAAGGTTATATGCTTCATTTTGCTTATCAATGTCATTTCCAAGCCAACAATTTTATTAGGGGTAGGGGTATGGGGACATGCTATTTTTAGTTTGTTGGGGAGAAATGTGACATTTAGAACAAATGTCATAGCATTTCTTCAATAAAAATCCATGCTGTCAGCTCCCTAGCTCTAGAGAATTCTAGAAAAGCTGTACTGAACCAAAGGAGAGGCAACAATAACTTGATTTTTAGTTTAACCCTCTCAGACCCAGCCTCAGCGTGGCTGGACAGTAGTAACAGTTTTTGTGCGTTACCTAGCTCTGGGAAGCAGTCGTGCATTCGCACAAAGGGTATTTGTTTAAAAGAATCTATTCTGTCTACCTAAGAAATGACTCTGTGTTCAGCCAAAGCCCTGTGACCTGTTTTGTTCATTGAACCTTGAGGAGAAGCAATTTTTTCACAAACAAAAGAACTCAAATGTCTACTAAAATAACTGCTCCAATATGAAAGCCAGAAAATGACTTTTATTGCCTGTAAACAACAAAAACAGTAGAGGACATAATTATTAGGCTTTAATAGAAAAATCAATATGTAATAAATAAAGTTCTCATTATGGAACATTTGCCCTTATCTCATTTCCCCCTTTTTTGGCATATATTCACATTCTATCATGTAATATCTCTGGGTTGTTATTTAACTTTTCAGGACAAGAGCCATATCTTACATTTCTCTAAATCCTCCGCAGTGCCTAGTACAGTTTTTGATAAAAGTATTGAACAATTGAAACATTAGTTTGAAAAATGCAGTTCATATCTACAGTTTTTTTTTTAACTTTCTAGCTCTCCCTGGCATGCCGCCTCCACCCCCAACACACACCATGATTATTTTCAGCCTTTGCCATTTTCAAGGCTCAGATTCTACTTGCTCCATCCTTACTCCTATTGAGTAGTAATAGTAGTCTTTGCTGACAGTGACCTATGCACTTTAAAAATACGTATTATCATCTCCACTAAGTGCGAAGATGGAGACATCTGTGCCTTTTTTGCTCTTCTCTCCTTTGCCCTTGCAAATAATTATGTGCTTCATTCATGATCTTTTTTCTTTCTTTCCTGTCTCAGAAGAGGGTCCTCTCTTTCTTCACTAAGTTCTTTCTTCCCCTAAACTCTCAATCAGATCCCTTCAGGCTGTCCTGGAATCCCACCAGTTGTTCCCCAGTAGTCTCTGTTTTCCTTTTTCTAACTCCTCCCCTTCACTTTCAGGTGGGCATAGTAGTAGTCTCCAATTTAACCTGCTGTCTTCTCTAATTACCATTAATTTGCTAAACATGAATTGAGCACTCAATAGGTACAGGCTTTCAGCTAAGTAATAAGGGTATACTCTTGAGTAAGATGAAGTTCCTTCTCTTAAGCAGCTCACAACTGCCACACCGATTCAACTAGCAACCTGTCATATGACCCCCACAAACATTCACTCAGCGAACATTCATCCAGTCAAATTCAGGTGACACAATGACTGCTAATGACAGCCCCTGCTCTCAAGGAGCTCGTGGTCTATGCTATTCCTGGAGCCTATGCTAGCTATACCTCTCGTTTTGAACTTTTACTTATTTACTGCCCATAATGATTATTTGTGTTTTATATGTAACCGTAATATCCTTAATGCAGCTTTTCTTCTATTACTGTGAGGACAAAGACTGTTTTTCAAAAACTGAATTACTTTTTATCTTTTATGATCTTTGTTTAACAGATTACCTAAACACAGATCCCCATCATTCAGCCACTCCAGCCATGTACTACGCAGATCCAAGGAAGGAGTACCAAACACATCTCAATTTAGGCGGCCTTGCACATCAGTGTTCAAGAAATATTTCCATTAGACTCTTAGAGTACCAGCAATTTTTGAAACACTGTTCCATTTTCTAAATTTTTTGAGTCTTTTATCTCTCCTATTCTATTTAATCACCCTACTATATAAAGCCATGTGAATAATTCATATTCACTGGTTCAGAAGTAGGTGATGTTTTGAAAATTCATTTTTATATGAATTAGATATATATGATCTAGTAATTTGTATATGTCCCCAATTATATTCTTAACCTGTTTTTTCTAATAGTGTTTTGACATGACTTTTTAACACTTGTCATCTATATTGACAACCTCATTGGCAGGGTAGAGGTATGTGATTTCTTTTTTTTTTTTTTTTTTTTATCGTTAAGCATTTAACCATGAACTCTCAAATACAAAGAAAAGAATTGCCTCTGTGTGGATTTATTTAAGACTGTAATGAATTAACCTAATGCTATTTGAATTTAGATTGCTTCTGCCTCTATTCTGATAAGTTAGCGAACATATGTGACATTCCTTCAATTATGGCAGCTGTTTAATCATCAATAGTAATATTTTATATTAATCATAATGTAGGCTGTATCACCTCTAGATTTGTGTGCCCATATGAGAAGACGGGTACCATTCTTTAGCTAGCAACAGGATTCCTCTTAGGAAAGGAGCTGGCTTTGCTTAGGAAACTATCTTGATAAACAGTTCAGTGGACAAAGTTAGAACCTGAGGACATGAGTTACAAGGAAACAAGACTAGGAAAGACAGAACTAACTGCTCAGCAGTAGAAAAAAAATAGAGGGATTTTTTTCTCTTAGCATAAATGAGAGAAAGGATAATAAAAGAGAGGGAAGAAGTGGGGAATAACTAATATTCAGTTTTAAGTGGTTTGCATTTTTCCCTGTGTGGACAGGGAAAACAAAAAATTGAGAGCTAGATAAGACCTTGAGAATGCAGGTCCTCTGGATGTTTGAAGTCATTTGAGAAGGACACTGGACTTTTTTCACACAGGGCAAGGATGGGAAAATTAGAGCCCATCTAACTAGATCCAAAGGGGCGGGGAGACTCCAGATGACATCTGGGTCTCATAGATATTCATGCCTGCCTTTGATTCCCAGCCCTGCCTTTTACTAGCTGTGTACCTTTGGGAAAGATACTTAATTGCCCTGTGTCTCAGTTTCCTCATCCATAACATGGGAATCTCAAAAGTGCATTTTAAACAGGTTGTCATGGTGATTAAATTAATGCATGTGGAAGAGGTTGGAAAAATGTTTTGCGTGTAAGTACTGGATAAATGCCACACACATCATCCATACTCATGGAAACACACATATGATAGAAGATTTGGGTTTGCTTTTTATGTGCATACTTTAAACTTAACTGCAGAGAAGTAATACATCAAAAACCCATTCTAAGGAAACAAAGTTGGCCCAGTATCCCTACTTTCTAGTAACTTCATCTCTCCCTTAAATGGAAAATATTTTATACCCTAAACAAATTAACTAATGAGTAACTTACTATCTATAAAACAATGTTTAACTCCATATGTCATCATGTATTTTCAAAGACCAAAATTTTATCAATATCTGGATGTATTAACCAATCCTTATACTTTTGCTCCTTGAGAAAAATATATTGCTTAGTTTCTGAAGCAATGGTGTAACTAGGTCTTTTGATATAACGTTAAATGTTTTAATCATTTGGCTCTTGTATATATGAAATGTAAATGTAAATTGCTTTGTAAAAGTTGTTAAGCTTCAGTGGTGGCTAAATACTCTACAATGTGTAAAATATTAAAATACAAGAGTAGGCTGGGTGCGGTGGTTCACACCTGTAATCCCAGCACTTTGGGAGTCCGAGGCGGGCAGATCACGAAGTCAAGAGATGGAGACCATCCTGGCCAACGTGATGAAACCCTGCCTCTACTAAAAATACCAAAAAAAAAAAAATTAGCTGGGCATGATGGCATGCACCTGTAATGCCAGCTACTCGAGAGGCTGAGGCAGGGGAATCACTTGAACCCGGGAGGCGGAGGTTTCAGTGAGCCGATTGTGCCACTGCACTCCAGCCTGGTGACAGGGCGAGACTCCATCCCCCCCCCCCCAAAAAAAAATACAAGAGTGATGACATTAAGAATGTAATTGCTGTCTATTTTGATTGCTTTTATTTAAAACATTTACTGCTGACCTATTGGTAGCCATTTAGAATATTTGCCACATTTATTACAATATATCTAGAAACTCGGTTGTAAAAAATTTTATAATTCGAATCCTCAAAATCCTTTAGAAAACATTTAGATTTAGATTTTAAAATGTTTAGAACATATTTTTCCCTAAGCAATTGTTTTATCTAGTTTTTTTTTTTTTTTCCAGAATTATACTGTGTGTCATCAGCGTGTGTGAGGATGGGGAGGACAGCTTTAAGAAGCTGCTGCATTTAGTACCAATTCCTTGTACAATTGGGAGGAGACTTTTGAAATAAAATAGTCTATTTCCCCAGCTCAAGCTAGACACGGAAATCAGAAACATGGAGGGAGAAAGGGCATAGCCATGGCAGGAAGGGAGAAGAATTTGATTTGAGGAGCGCCTGGAGAAGCCTAGTCTCACCCAGGACATCACCTCCCACGGTAGCACCTTTGCTATCACTTAGTACATTTTCTGTCTTGAGACAGTGAAAGCTCTTTAAGAGCGGGAACCGTGTCTCCTTGCTGTATTTCAGTGCCTAGCACGTATAGAAGGTTAATGAGTATTTGCTGAATGAATTAGTTGATTCACTTATAAGTCACTTTGCAATTTGGTGATTATTCATTATGTTCAAGAGACCTGTTTCCCATGCATTAGTAATTAGTCCTGCTGGGAATGAAATTTCATAAAATCTGTGAGAAAGGCAGCCTGACAGTGTGTGTCCAGGCCTTCCAAATGTGCTCCGGAATATATTATAAAGGGACAGGGACGGATCTGAGTAAACATAAATCTGTGAGGATGTTCATTGCAGAACTGTTTATAGTAATAAAATGTAAAGAACAACCTAAATATCCCATAGTAGGTGTTGAATTAAATAAATGTTGCATTCATATGGCATAATGGCAGTGACTAAAATCATGTTATGGGAGAATATTTAGTGATAGGGAGGGGAGTGTTCACTGATATTTCAAAAACTGAAAAAGTATTACAAGATAACGTGTATGGGATCCTAATTTCATAAAAATTATTGTTACACATTTGCTTAGGAAAAATAAGACTCAGCCGGGCATGGTGGCTCACACCTGTAATCCTAGCACTTTGGGAGGCTAAGGCAGGTGGATCACTTGAGCTCAGGAGTTTGAGACCAGCCTGGGCAACATGGTGAAACTCTGTCTCTAGAAAAAATTTTTTAAAAAATTAGCTGGGCATGGTAGCTTGTGCCTGTAGTCCCAACTACTGGCAGGGCTGAGGTGGGAGGATAGCTTGAGCCCAGGAGGCAGAGGTTGCAGTGAGCCGAGATTGTGCCACTGTACTCCAGCCTGGACAACAGAGCGAGACCCTGTCTCCAAAAAAAAAGGAAAAATAAGACTGGTAAAATATACACTACAGTGTTAACACTAGTTATCTTTAGCAGAATCCCTTTTTTCCTTTTTATGCTTTTTCTATATTTTTGAAAATTTCTAAAATGAACATTTATTCCTTTTGTAAAGAAGGGAAAGAGAAAGGAAAGTTTTCCAGTGCCATTTTGTAGAGTGATGGGACAAGTTTGTCTGAAAGGAATTGAAACAGGAATGGGAGGTTTAGAAGGAAGAACGATGGATGTAAGGAAGATAGTGAGACATGGGTCAACTCTGAGCTGCAGCCACTGGAGAATTTGTGTGGTAGGATTACTAGAATTCAAGCAGCTGGAGAGGTGCAGAGAGATCCCTAGGAGCAAGATTGGTGTGCATGCTGCTGTGGTTGCTTTGGCATGGAATCCTTCTAAGAGTATCAAGCCATATAAAGTAGGTAGGAAACAGAACCTTGTATGCCTGGTAAGCTTTGCCAAGGAGAAGGGTCTGCTGTCTGCCTGGGTTGGTTTTTCAGCATATGATTTAAGCATATTTTCCTTTAGCTCTTCATATGTGTTTACTGATTTCTTTTTCTGCGCCATATTCTTTGTTTCTACTGTGATGCTTAGAGAGATGGTAGGTAGGGTGGAAAGAGACATGCTTTGAATTTGGCAGAATTCAGCAGACATAGATTCGATCCCTGCTGTATCACTTATGAGCTCTATAACCTTGGAAAAATTTGCTTCAATGCTCCTAGCCAACAGTGTTAAAATGATGCTAATAATAATCACCTTACAAGGTTTTAAGCAAGATACATTTATGTAAAGTCACCAACTCAGTTCCTTTCGCGATAATGGGCAGCCAGTAAATGTTACTTACTGTTCCCAAGATTGTCTCTTCTCAGCCAGGCACCGTTGTATATATGCCTGTAATCCCAGCTTCTCAGGAGGTTGAAGTGGGAGGACAGCCTGGAGTTTGAGACCAGCCTGGACAGCATAGTGAGATCCTGTCTCAAAGAAACAAACAAAAAACGAAAGATTGTCTTTTCTCATTGTTCTTTCTTGATTACACAAACACAGTGTGTCTTATAATTACAAAGCCATATGCTTGTGTTGATATCTTGTTTTTTTGTTTTTATAGTTTTTACTTAAGTAATATAAAGAAAATAGCTAAGTGAAAATCTTCACCAATGAAAGCAAACTCGTTGTTTGTTCCTCCTCATCCTAACCAAAATCAGTAGTTTGATAGTACTTCTGTTTCATTATGACATACATCTACCAGTCACCTAACCTGGCCTTACTGAAACAAACCCGTCTTTGAGAAATGTAAGCACATCACTCAGCCTTGTTATGGAAAACTGGCAGAGCACCTGGATGTGCCCAGAGGGACTGTGATTTCACTTCTCACTCCATAAGCAACATCCTTCTGTTGTGAATTAAATCTTCACAGTCAAAATCTGTGTCTGCATGTGCTTGTTTATTTGGAAAAGAAATGTTATTCAGAGAGGCATTTTATTTGTAATACTTGTGGAGCAATATGATATTAAGTGAGCTTAATATTGGTAGAGTGCTCTTTTCATTTTAAAGATTCTTCACATGCATTTGTTTTTCTTTCTGGCTTTCCTATCTGTTATTAGGCCAACAGACAAGTTATATTTTATACATATGTGTCAGTATGATGCTTTACATGTGTTTATAACATATATGAATATGGTATGTACTCTTCTGTTTGTGATTTGCTGTGCATATCTGAGGATACGCATGTTAGTGAACTGGTTTCAATTTACACAAGGAGGTTTCTTTTTTCTGCTTTCACCCAACCTTTATTGAGGACAGTAAATACTGCCTCTTATCTCCCATCCCAAGCTGAGTTCAGCATCTGGAGAAGCTTAAGGTCCCAGTGCATCAAATTATCTTGCTCAAACTGTTGTTTATTACAGTCAATTTTGTCCTGTCACTCCAGTGGCAGAATGTCAAAGCTTTTCTTTGCATTGCCTTCAGCTTTCAGCCTCTGCAGGGATCTGATACGCTGCTCCTGCTTTGCCAGGGGGTGGGTTGGAGGGGACTCAAAGCGTCATGATGAAGCTCCAAGCCAGATAACTACAGCACTGGTTAACCTCCTTGCTAAAGCTGGGAAGGGTTTATGCCCCACCATTTCACTCCCTGGACCACAAAGATGCGCTTCATTTTAGGAATATCTGTTAATTTCTTATGTTTCCATTTCTTTTCTTTGGAGACCTGTGTAACCACAAGCAAAGCATGTATGACGGTATTCATAGAAGAATAGACAGTGTAAGTCTAGAAGCTTAATGTGAATTTTGTCACTGACAAATACGTATTCTGTAATCTGAACAGTTTAATTTAGATAAATAGAGTTTATCTTTTAAAACTCTGACTAGAATAAACATTCACATGAATTTCCCATTTAAGTGTTTAAAACTTCAACTTCTAACCTTTTTTTCAGTTAGAAATATATATGTACCTAATTATTTCTTTTTAGTTTTATATAATTGTGATCATGTATATAATTATACATGATTTACCTTTCTGGGATGAAGTTTTGTTGTGACAAAAGGTGCTTTCCAAATACGTTTTTGTTTTGACCATTGTCAACATAATTAATAATCTGCAGAAGTTTGCCTAATGCCTTCCTCTGGGGCTTCTTGACCTTGTTTTCTGAAACCGCCTTTTTTTTTTTTTAATTTTTTTAATGACCCTTGTAATGTCTCATCAAAAAAAGCAGTTCCTATAGTATTCTTGAAAAATGAGTGTAATAGAGTTGGGGATGATACATTTATTTCCAGGATGGAATACAACTTATTCAGATAAGAAAAAATCTGGCAATAATGAAACATTTCACACTGATTATAAGCTAGGAAATATTCCTGTGTTTCTACTTAAAATCAGCTTTAGCCCAAGCAACCCTCTTCTTTTGCTTGGACTGTAGAAGTTGCCTTCTGACTGGTCCCTCCATACCCATTCTTGTTCCTCTCTCGAATCTGTTCTTCCAAGGGAAACTAGAATGATCTTTTATACAAGCTGTCATAGCAACCTGTGACACTACTCTTAATATACATCACAGTTGCCATTTTATATGTGTGTGATTATTTGATCACTATCCATCTCCCTTACTAGATTGTAAGTTCCAGAAGGGCAGAGGCCATGCCTGGCCTATGGTAGATGCTCAGTGAAGAGTTATGGGACACTTAAATGAAGACAGTCAGATCTGTACGAAGTTTTGTGTTGTGAAAGTATGTCCTCGGTTGCCCTGGTTTACACGGTTCTCACAGATAATCCACTCTGAACAGCGACACCTAATTCACTTCACCACCACTTGGTTGAGATCTTACCTCCTGTTCTGAGTCCGCACCATAGGCTAGCCTTTTAAAAATTAAACCCCTACTTTAGGCAGAGTTTGAGATTCAAAAATTTCTCTATAGTTCCACCCAACCCAGATTGGGTTTGAGAATATGCTTATGTAACAGACAAGAGTGGGAGATTATTGACTTCCTAGCTGCTCTTGAAAAAGATCTTTGCAATGAGGCCTGATTATTTTCATATCATGTATTTCCAGAACAAGCAATGTGCAAAAACCCTCTGTGACACCACATGTATAGGATTTGTTCTTGTGATTTTGGGCTACTTTTTGCATGTCTCAGTTTTCAACAGTTCTCTGAGGAAGCACTTTGCTTATTTGGCAAAATATAGCATATTCGTGGTCCACATTGCAGACCCACTTTAAGTCATCTATCTCCAGGTTTGAAAGTTTCAGTGAAAGAATCAATAAGTCGCTTTTGGCTTTAAAATGGCTCCTGAGCAGTCACCTTTTTGTTTTCATCCCATCTGTTGTTTTCGAATGGGAAATAAAGATTTTCTTGGTTTTTTTCTTTTTTTTTTGAGATGGAGTCTCGCTCTGTCACCCAGGCTGGAGTACAGTGGCGCAATCTCGGCTCACTGCAACCTCTGCCTCCCGGGTTCAAGTGATTCTTCTGCCTCAGCCTCCTGAGTAGCTGAGATTACAGGCACCCACAACCACGCCCAGCTAATTTTTGCATTTTTAGTAGATACGGGGTTTCACCTTGTTGGTCAGGCTGGTCTCGAACTCCTGAACTCGTGATCCACCGTCCTTGGCTTCCCAAAGTGCTAGGATTACAGGCATGAGCCACCGCACCCAGCCAAGATTTTTTTTTTTATTCACTGTAATTTTTGGACACACACACACACACACACACACACACACACACACACATATATATTTTTAACCTTTATTTCTGGTATGCATGTGCAGAACATACAGGTTTGTTACATAGGTATACATGTGCCATGGTGGTTTGCTGCGCCTGTCAACCCGTCATCTAGGTTTTCAGCCCCGCATGCAGGTATTTGTCCTAATGCTCTCCCTCCCCTTGCCACCCACTCCCCGATGGGCTCCGGTGTGTGATGTTCCCCTCCCTGTGGACACATATATATTTTCATTTAAACAGTGGCTAATCCAGTCAAGAGAATAGATCCTGGAAGATTAGAAAATGCAAATTAAGAAAAAAATAAGGATCAGTGGTAATACAGGAAGCCCCTTTTGTCGGCTGGGGGGCGTGCAGTGAAGGTAGTGTGAAGGAACAGGGAAGACAACCTCTTGGTGACACCCAGCCTGACCTTTGGTGTCAGCTCGTAGTAATCACCTTGCTGTCCTGAGTTAAAAGCTATCATGAAAACCTTATATTGAATGGGCCCATCTTCCTTATGTACTTGACAAGGCTACGTTCTTTCCCTCCCCTCCAACGATATTGTATGAGATTGATGTTATCAGAATAAAAATACTATGGATTGCTATATTTTTCAATACAGCACCAGATCAGCAAACACCATCTTATAAGTAACAATGACTTTCTGCTTCATTAAAAAATTATTTATGCTATAGAAAAACAATATCAAATGGTAGTTCCTTTGTCGAAACTACAGCTGGTGCATGCTGTAGCCCTCTTTTCCGTCAGTGTAAGAGATAAACTGTTAGCAATAATAGAGAGATGCCCATTGAACTGAATATGCTCTTTTTAAGATAAAGAACTTTTTGGTGGTGTTAATCACTTATTTGCCTTTCTAGAGAATGTATCCACTTAATATATTTATAGGGGTGATCTACGTTTCAGATTTATAAAGTCTCTGAATATATATTTTTAACTATACACATTAAAAATTAAATTTAGAGAAAACAGTCTCAAGATTCACTCTTCTGTAAAGCTAACATATAAACTCTGCTTCTGCATGGCTTCTTTTATGGGCTTGGAGTAATTAAGCAGACATAATATAACACATAAAGGAATTTATTAGGCTTTTATTAAGGCTTGATAATTTGAGTTTCAGATTTTAAATCTCAAAGGGCTCATAATTGTTGTCATTTTCTACTAAAAGCTGCATTTAGAAAGAAGTTAAACTGTGGTGCAAAGGAAAGGCACGTTTCAATGGAAAATTCCAAATGCCGTTTTCATTAATTCAGGACTTGAATGCAAGTGCCTATTGTGCCTAGCGGGAGGCTTTTAATAAGTAATACAGACGCTGCTTACATGAGTGAATTTATGCTGATATTTTCTTGAAACTGTGTTAGTTGCAGGAAGTAGAGGTTTGAGGTTGAGATATGTCCCGGTAGAGAGGGAAGAGATTGTTTCAAACTCCAGAAATGTGAGTGAATTCTAATTTGCCAAGCCAGTTTAAGTCTTAGAAGTAAGGTTTTTAATTTCACTATTGACTCAAGAGATCACTGGGACCATTCCAGGTCTCTGCAGGATGAATTTTGGAATAGTTTGTAACACTGAACAGCCATCTTCTGATTAAACATCTTCTCTCCTTGTTAACTCCTAATTCCCCATAAAATAATCTATTTGGGGTCACGGAAATGTTCCCCAACAAAGGCAATACTTTAAAATTTAAGAAACCTAGAACTGAAAGCTGAACCTCTGATGGAAAACAGGTAAATGGGGCATTGAACTCTGAGGCCCATTCCATGGTTTTGCCCAGAACCAGCTCTGGCCTTGAGATTTGAGTTAGCAGAATTCCAGTTAACTGAAACTTTGCTCTAGAGTTGAAAATAAAAACAAAAGCCACCTGACTCAATCACGCTTAGTATCACATATGTAACTTCCATGACGCTTGTTAGCTTTGAAGGACCTAGGAAAAGTCTGGCCTGCGGGGCATAGTAGCTGACGCCTGTAATCCTAGCTACTCAGGAGGCTGAGGTGGGAGGATTGCTGGAGCCCAGGAGTTTGAGACCAGCCTGGGCAACATAGCAAGACCTTGTCTCTAAAAAATAGGTTTTCTTAATTAGTTGGGTGTGGTGGCATGTGTCTGTAGTCCCAGCTACTCAGGAGGCTGAGGTGGGAGGATCACTTGAGCCCAGGAGTTTGAGGCTGTAGTGTGCAATGATCACACCTATGTATAGCCACTGCACTCCAGCCTGGGCAACACAGCAAGAACTCATCTTGATGGAAGAAAGAAAGGAAGGAAAGGACAAGAGGGAAAGGAGGAGGGAGGAAGAGAGAGAGGGCCTGGTTTGAATAGCTTAACTAATGCCACAGCTGAACCCTTCTATGGTAATCACAGTGAGGCCAACTGGGACAGAACAGTATTAGGAATCAACTCCCTAGCACACAAAATCTGCCTTTAAATTTATGCCTGATGTATAATGCTAGCAAATACCCGTTTTGCCTCCTCCTCACCGCCAGCACAATCTTGCCTTCTGCAAAAGTCACTTCTCTTGAGATTACTGCAGATGTGGTGGTGGTTCCTGAGTTCTCGTTCATGAGCCACCTTCCTAGGGTCGGTTTTATAACCTCCTCCACTTCACTCTCTCAGTGATGCAGAGGCCTCACATACATCATTAGCTGCTTTAGACTGGATCTTGACCTCTTCATCTTCACAGTAACCCAAAATAAACACCCGCTTGGGGCCACCAGCAGAACCCACTGTGGTTTGGGAATACAGTAGCCTTAAGTGTCTTGATTTCAAGTCACCATCTTTTTCACTTTCCTCATCTGTTTCTTTTTCATCCTAGTGATGCTCCCTCTCCCTCAAAAGTTCTTTAACCAATCATCCAAAATCCTTACTGTGGAGGCCTCTAAACCACAGGCATTTGCCAGATGAAAATCAGAAAAAGGCATGTGGTGTTGAGTCATAATCTTAAACTTTGTAGTCTTGAAATAATGCTGTTATTTGGCTGGGCACGGTGGCTCACGCCTGTAATCCCAGCACTTCAGGAGGCTGAGAGACGGGTGGATCACCTGAGGTCAGGAGTTTGAGACCAGCCTGGCCAACATGGCAGACCCCATCTCTACTAAAAATACCAAAATCAGCCAGGCATGGTGGTGCATCCTGTAATCTCAGCTACTTGGGAGGCTGAGTCAGGAGAATCACTTGAAACCTGGGAGACGGAGGCTGCAGTGAGCCGACATCACACCATTGCACTCCAGCCTGGGCAAGAAGAGTGAAACTCTATCTCAAAAACAAAAAACAAAAAAAAAGAAAAGAAAAAGAAATAATGTGTTTATTTTAGTTATTAATTAGGCTCCCTGTCCCTAGCATTGCCCCTCTACCTAGCCCCAGAATGGCCTATTTCACTGCTCCTAATTGTTGCTCTACTAAATGGTGGTCCAGGATGACATTTTCACCAAACTGCAGAAGAGATAAGAAAAACAAAGACAGTACAACTTACAGCTTAAATTGGTTATTTAAAAGATTTAAAATCACTTCCTATTTTGAAATGATTGTGATCATAGATTTGAAATTTTAAAAAATTATATACCTGCTTGTAGAATGAAAAGTACACAACCTTATAAACAAGCTGGGTTTTTAAAAAATTTTTCCACTCATTTTACTAGCATTTAGAATCTCAAAAACTGGGACCTAGATTTAGCCAGAATCCAGAAAACTGGGACCTAGGATCTAGCCAGCACCCAGATTTAACCTCACTGCCATGCCTCATACCCTATAGCAGCCACTGTAACCTACAAAAGCAAGTCCAGGTGCTTCAACCATAACACACACAGACCGGGGCTGGCCCTTTACCACTATCCATCATTGTCTCCCAGCATTCTCTGTCCTGGAACTAAATTGGCTTGATGCCATTTATGCCTAATATTGCTAGACAGGTAAAATCCATCCATGATGGTCAAGTGTAAACTTAGAAGCTTATATTCATAAACACAGAGTCAAAAATTCTCAGCATCAAAGATGAGGTCAGAATGCAACCTCATCTTCCCTGACTACTTTCTGCTTGAAACAGCGTTCCCGCCTTTATAAACTGGATTCACTTTATTCATCATCCTTGAAGCTTGACTTGACCAGCTTTGCGCCAGCCTTTAAGCCACCACTGTAGCTTGCCTCTTCATCAACAGCATGTATACATAATATTGGAAAGAATCTTTTTACAAAAATGTCTTTGCCACCACTAAGCTGTAAAGCTCCGCCAGAGGAATCTAATTCATCTTCATGGCATAGCACACACTGGGAAGATTTCTCTTTAAACTGAAACGAACAAATAGATAGCTAAGATGTGGTTAATCAATGTGAAAGCAAAAACCCTTTCTTTCCTCCTTCCCCAAGTGT
This sequence comes from Pongo pygmaeus, assembly GCF_028885625.2. Lineage (NCBI taxonomy): Eukaryota > Metazoa > Chordata > Mammalia > Primates > Hominidae > Pongo > Pongo pygmaeus. The sequence goes on from NC_072378.2 coordinate 21,197,100, forward strand.
CTCTTCAAAGGAATAAACTTCCTTCCTGGCTAAAGCCTTGTGGCAAAGTAATTGACCACAGCTTTGACAGCAACAAAGATGACCTCTTCACATCCACTTCCTTAGCCCTTTCCTTCCACTTTTTGTTTCAGGAGAGGAAGGACCATTTTGTTGTTATTGAAATGACTATGCTATTCTAAGAATTTCTAACTGACTACTCCACTCCTGCCATCAGCTTCTTCTTTACGGCCCAACTCTCCTAAAATGTGGTGCTGGATTTGTTGTGTTGTAGAGTAAAAATAATATTGTTATTGTGAATTCTAAGGTCAAAATGTAAAGTCAGAAAAATAGCTGATAACTAACGGATTCTTTTTATTTACTCCGAACAGTTCTAAAAGGATATAACAAATATGTTCATAGCTTCTTTTTACTTTTGGGAGTTTTTACATTTGGGATAATTATTAAAAATCTTTATAATTATCCATCTCCTTCATTTTGCTTTACAGAGAAGAAAATATTGAAGTTAAATGCTCTGATTTGAGAGCTCGTAGAAGAAACAACATTAGTAAATTACTGTGTTGACGTATAGTTCTCATTTTCATATTTTCCATTTCATTCAACAAAGGCATTTCTTTAGCACTGACCATGTCATGTGGAAGCTGCTGAGGACAGAGGATGAGTAGGACACTTCTTACTGCCTGAGTCAAGGAGGCTACTAGGAGAGTCTGTACTCTGTGATGACGGCACAGTGCATGGCATCCTATGAGTGTGCTGACTTAGAGAGAGCTTTACCCACCTGTGGACAGGAGTCCACTCAGGGGAAGTTTCCCAGAAGAAGCAACACTTGAACTTAAAGCCTAGTTCTGTGATTAGGAGCTGATTCTAGAAGTAGACTGCCTGGATTCATATGCTGGCTCCTCCACTGACTACCTGTGTGACCTTCGGAAAGTAACTAACCATTCTATGCTGTAGTTCCTGAATCATCAGATGGGGAACAGTAATAGTGCTTACCTCATAGAGTTGCTGTGAGCATTACACATGTTACCTATATGAAATACTCAGAACAGAGCCAGTACAGAATTAGCATTCATATTATTAGGAGTTGACCTGATAATTAAATTGGGAAGAAAAAGGGGGTAGTCGTAGGGGTACAGATGTGTGAGAGAGCCTGCCTTGTTCAGATAACTTCATGTAGTTTTTCACTATTACCAGAAAATGAGGTATGACGTGAAGGAGTGCAGGGAGGTGGGAATTGTGAAAGCAGACTTTATTCTGTAGGTAATGGGGGACCATTAAAAAGTTTCAGGCAATTAGATTTGGACTTTGTAAAGAAAATTCCCCTACCGGTTTTAAGGCTGGAAGAGGGAAAGGTAGGGTGAGTTTGAGGATAGCATGAAGTAGATCATACATGACATGCCAGGCACGAAATGGTGTAGACCTGCAGGAGTGCCAGTGGAAAAGATGCTACAGCTTCTCCTGCAGCAGCTTCGTTAAAGGCTAATTGCTTTAATAACTTCTTGATAGGCCAGGTCCTTTGACACGCTAGCCATCAACCAAATCCAATCTCCTCATCTGAAATTTCACTATTAAAAAAACTTAGGTGGACAAAGGTTTAGCTTTCAATAGACTAATCAAAGACAGCATAGTAGAACATTTTGATTGAAAAGGAAAATGTTTTACCTACTAAAAAATATTTGGATTTTTTAATTTGGGATTTAAAAAAAAGCAGAGAGATAATCAAGTAACTGTGATGCAGAAGTTGCTAACCTCACTGTACCCCACTCTGACTGTCTGTCTCATGTGATGCTCCTATTCATATCTGCATCAATGCCAGTCTCTTAAGAGGGCAGGTGTGAAAGTGAAAAGAAAACAACCCTTGAAGACAGAACACCCAGACTGACATCTGGTTCCACCATATACCAGCTGGGTGACCTTGAGTATGTCACTTAACCTCTGGGAGCCTCAGTTTCCTTATCTGTGTCCTAGAGATAATGATACTTCAAATAGTTGTCATGAGGAACAAATGAGATAATGTAGGTGAAAGCAATGTGATATCAGAAAAGCAAAATAGGCACTGTGGCTTGCCTGTTTGTACATCTATTAAGGGCTACGGTTAGTTTATGGCATATCCTGTAGTTCTAACAAATGTGCGCTTAGTTTCAATGGTGTTTTTGAGCCCGTGAGAAAGAGTTTGAGTAGTAATGCCATTAGATTTTAAGTTTAGAGTTGCTTTTCTAAAATATTTCTGCCAAAGGTACTGTCAAAGCTGTTAACCAGCTGACTTAATCATTTCTAATTAATGTGCCACCAAAAGTAACCATGACTGATTCATATGAACTATGGCAGGACTGTTTTATAAACATTAGAAAACATTTAATTAGCCTGGAACCAAAGATGGCAATTAGTTTATAATAGATATGAAAACCCTATCCAACATTAGCCACTTAACTTTAAATCATTTAGCCCGTGTCACCAGAATTATTCTTTTAGGACCCACTGTGGTCAAGAATACACACTCTCGTTCACATCAAATTGATGGCAAGTCCAAGATTCTCAGTATTCTGTTCTTTGATCTTCCTTTGACACATTAAGAATGCCCACTCTCAGATGGCTACTGCAAAGCTTGTAAACTGATTAAGTGACCAAAATCTTAAGTGTATTATTAATGGATGGCCATGTAACAGTATCTTGTCTAACACATTCTTCACCAGTGAAATAAATCAGGAGATTCCATTTTATTTAATAAATTAAATTCATGGCTTCATAAGCCTTACTCAAGGAGACACAAGGCCCTGCCAGCTGATGTCATAATCTGTCTGAGCTTCTAAGGCCCTCTGTCATCTCATTCCACAGATGTCTTCAGAAGCCCTTGAAACTATTGCAAGCTGATAAGTGGATGTGCACACCCAAGAAAGTGTACTAAATTATAAACAGCTCTGCAGAACTGGCAAAGCATTATCGTTTGGCAGTAAACCTGAGGAATGGTTATGTTCCAAGCTGCATTTGAGATATCCTGCATGTAGCCAAAGACTGCAGTTGACCATAGGAAGCATGCTGACCGGTGGCTTGAGCATAAAAGCCGAAAATGCAGTTAAGTAGATTAAGATAATCAAGTTGAAATCAATGTAAATCAAGTCAGCCCTTCTTTCTGAGGGCAGTTGAGAACCTCAAACACCATTGTGCCCAGCCTTCTGCTCCTCCTCCTCCTGAGAACCAGATCCAAAGCAGGTAACATCCAGGTGCTCCATCTGTTTCATCAGTGTTGCTCAGGAAAGGCATTTGAGATTCAGTCAAGATGGGATCATTTTCAGGGTCCTAACATGTCAAGCAGCCTAGAAAGACAACTCATTTGAGCAGTTGCTGTAGAGAGGTAACATATGGAAGCTACAGAGAGATTAATTTTTATTCACTAGTGGGAAGACCCTTTAATACTTAACTGACATAGCTACACATGAGAAAAATTTCTTTTTTATATAATTGCACATTTCCTTGGACTCAAAGCTATTGTCTTACAAATCAGAAAGTAATACACCACAATTGGGAAAAGTGGAAGGGTAATTTCAAAATAAAAAGCATACCATCTGTTTCTAAGGGCTAAAGGGAATATTCTGAAAATCAGTGTAGTTTCAAAGAGCTATAAATACAATTTGTAATGTACTGTCATACCCATAGCCCACATAAATAGCAGGCTTTTACCAGTTTTCTTTTAGGTAATCTATTTACTAACCAACAGAGCTTTAATCAACAGAGCTTTGATATTTTTCTGTATCTTGGTCTTGCTTTTAATTCCCATCTATCTCTGTTTCTCTCTCTCCCTCATATACCCTTTTCTACTCTCCTCTTCTTTATAAATATCCTTCTTCACCAAAACATAAATATTTAACTGTATTCTTTTCTGCCCAAGACAGGAGCTAATTTAATGTAGATACACCTCCTGGGCTGCAAGATGAAGTTCCAGATTAGTCAAGACTTGTGAGAAATTCATGTGAGGGGCAAAGAAGAGATTATTTATGTAGAGAAAGTGGGAACCTACATAGGATTATTTTTATCCAGATGAAAGAAATACAGGCAGAAGCAAACTAAAATGGTCTACAGTTGGGCATTTAAAAAAAATACAACTGGAATATTTTACAAAGTCTGCCCCATGGTGATAAATACACATGAGCAGATATTACAAATGCCATGCGTCTGTGTCCCCACCAAAAACCTGTGTGATTTAAACACAGATGTTAATCCGACTAGCATAACCCTTGGTGGGTTCATCTGTTTTCTGACAAGATGAAAAAGTGATAGAAAAGTCATCAGATCTCTGGCTGGCACAGTGGCTCATGCTTGTAATCCCAGCACTTTGGGAGACTGAGGCAGGCAGATCACTTGAAGCCAGGAATTCAGGACCAGCCTGGCCAACATGGCAAAACCCTGTCTCTACCAAAACATACAAAAATTAGCCAGGCTTGGTGGTGCACACCTGTAATCCCAGCTACTTGGGAGGCTGAGGCAGGGGAATCGCTTGAACCCGGGAGGCAGAGGTTGCAATGAGCTGAGATCGCACCACTACACCCCAGCCTTGGGTGACAGAGCGAGACTGTCTCAGGAGACAAGTCATCAAATTTCTGATGAATGTAGGTATATTAGTCTGTTCTCGTGCTGCTAATAAAGACATACCCAGGACCGGGTAATTTATAAAGGAAAGAGGCTTAATTGACTTACAATTCCACATGGCTGGGGAGGCCTCATCATCATGGCGGAAGGCAAGAAGGAGCAGTCACAACTTGCATGGTAGCAGGCAAGAGAGGGTTTGCAGAAGAACTCCCTTTTGTAAAGCGGTCAGATCTCATGAGACTTATTCTCTCTCACCAGAACAGTATGGGAAAGACCTGCCCCCATGATTCAGTTACCTCCTACTGGGTCCCTGCCACAACATATGGGAATTATGGGAGCTACAATTCAAAATGAGATTTGGCTGGGGACACAGCCAAACCGCATCAGTAGACAGATTCGTACCTATCACAGAGAGATGCAAAGTAATAATGAAGACAGCTAATGTTCTGTGGAGCACACAACTGAAGTTTAATATCTGCTGTCTTCAGCCTTGTCTGATAAAATGCTGGAAGCATGCCATCTGAGATGGTCACCAGGACCATATTTTACTGTCTCTAGAAGAAGCACTGGTGGGATAAATCACCTCCTGTAATACATGGGTTAGGAAGAAAAATAACAAAAGTAGTTTTATTAGTTTTCTTATTTCAAATACATTATCTAGTTATGAGGTTGGTTGGTTGGTTGGTTTTGAGATGGAGTCTCACTGTCACGCAGGCTGGACACTGCAACCTCCACCCCCCAGGTTCAAGTGATTCTCCTGCCTTAGCTGCCCGAGTAGCTGGGATTACAGGTGCTTGCCACTGTGCCTGGCTAATCTTTGTATTTTTGGTAGAGACAGAGTTTCACCACCTTGGCCAGGCTGGTCTTAAACTCCTGACCTCATGATCGACCCGCCTCGGCCTCCCAAAGTGCTGGGATTACAGGCGTGAGCCACCACGCCCGGCCCTACTTACGGGTTTTTAAATGTTTTCTTTCTTATTAAATTTGGCATTAAAAAAAGTCATGACACTATTTCTAAAATGTTTCTGATGCAATGAATATTTTTTACTGATATTTTCATGTTGAAGGTAGGGAAAGCTTTGTGTAATTTACAGAGGCCGAGGAAGACAGTAAGTACCCTAACGTCCCCAGACAGATTCCAATGCTTTTAGTTGGCACTGTTAGGCTATTTAGAAGACTTATAAATGATAATCTGTTTACAGCCCCGTCATTAATCAGCAGTATTTTTAAATTATCTTAATACTAAATAAAAAGTTGAAGTAATATTGTCACCATCACCATGCAGGGAACGTTAGCTCTGATCACCTAATTACCCACTTTTATAAGTAAGATATTTTTAAATGGCTTTGATTTGATTGTTTAAAAAATATATAGAAAATCTGAAAAGTAAAGAGAAGAAAAAATAAAAAAATAATTAATCACTATAGTCTAGCACCCAGGTTTCACCATTATGATCAGTTTGGAGTATTTGCTTCTTTTAGACCTTGGGTATTTATTTTATTTTACAATGCTGTCATTATACTGCATACAAGTTACTTCTTTTTTTTTTTTTTTTTTTTTTTTTTTTTTTTTTTTTTGAGACAGAGTCTTGCTGTGACGCCGAGGCTGGAGTGCAGTGGTGCGATCTCGGCTCACTGCAACCTCTGCCTCCCAGGTTCAAAGGATTCTCCTGCCTCAGCCTCCCGAGTAGCTGGGATTACAGGCGCCCACGACCACACCTGGCTAATTTTTGTATTTTTTTAGTAGAGATGGGGTTTCACCATGTTAGCCAGGCTGGTCTCGATCTCCTGACCTCGTGATCCGCCCACCTCGACCTCCCAAAGTGCTGGGATTACAGGCTGAGCCACCGCGCCCGGCCAGTTACTTCTAAAAATCATACTATGAGCACTGTTTTGTGTCATTGAAGTTCTCAGAAACCTTTTCTGTAATGGCTACATAATACTATGCCATTGAATGGATACATCACTTTATTAACTATTCCACTATTGTTGAGCATTCAGGTTGTCGCCAATATTTTATTAGTATAAATTACTCCATAATAAATACCTCATACTATAGATGTATTCTTAGAAGCACAATTAATAGGTTAAAGGATACAGGTACTATTAGGTTAAAGGGGTTTTGGTAGAAACTGCCAAATTGCTTTCTAGAAAAGTTGTCCACACTCCCACCCCAGGGCCTTCAGTTCCAATGATTAACCTTTTTTTGTTATTGGTGAAGAATTTGTATAATGTGCCATTGTATTTATTTTGCTTATATTTCATCCAGATTTTTATTTTGCGTCTATGTTCAGAAGTAAGATTCATGTGTAGCAATGGATCTGAACATTTTGTGGTCTGTGACTCATTCGAGAATCTCATGGAAACCGTGAACCTTCCTCTCCGAAAAATGAACATACTGATACATATGCAGATTTTCACATATTTTAAGGGGACATGGACAGTCCTCCCCCTAAAGCCAGTCAATATTTTGTTGCTCACCTGATACTAAGTGCTTTATATGGGGGTTATTTCCTTGAACCCTCACAATCGAGGGTATCACAGAGGAAAGTGACTTGGTCAAAGTGGCATCACTACGAAATGGTCAAGCTGGGACTCACTCCCCAGAGCCTCCTCTCTTCGTGATGTTCGTACCCCAAGGCAAAGGATCCCCTGCTTTATTATTCTTCTTCCACGCACCTTGGTCAGGGTTTTCCAGTCATAGTCATGCTGCCTTCCTAAAATCTAGTGGGATCATTTTCTGTATTTTTTCCCATGCTCTGGATCTCTTTCTGTAGCATGGGGATTGTGTTTCTTGAAAGTTTGAAAGCTTTCTTGGCTGGGCGAGGTGGCTCACGCCTGTGATCCCAACACTTTGGGAGGCAGGGGCAGGCAGATCGCTTGAGCCCAGGAGTTCGAGAACAGCTTGGGCAAAGCAACATAGAGAGACTTCTTCTCTACAAAAAAGATTTTAAAATTAGCCAGGCATGGTAGCATGCCCCTATAGTCCCAGCTACTCAAAAGGCTGAGGGGGGAGGATCGCTTGAGCCCAGGATTTGAGGCTGCAGTGAGCTAGGATCATGCCACTGCACTCCAGCCTGGTGACAGAGCAAGAACCTGTCTCTAAAAGAATTAAAAATAAAAATTAAAGCTTTCTTCCCCAGAGTCTTTTAGCAGGAAATTATTTAATGACATTTTCAGTTGCTTGTGTGTACACTGGTTTCCTTTGTTAAAAGTTTTCGAATCAATTTTTATAATTATTTTCTCCAATAACTACGCATTTCATTAGAATATTCTTTTTCATATTTATTAGCATAGAGTTGTATGTAATATTCTCCTGGTTCTTAGCACTTCCTTTTCATTCCTCATTTTGTCTTTTATCTTTCTTTTTTTTTTTTTTTTCTTGATTGGCTTTGCCAGTGTTTTGTCTGCTTCAGTATTAATTTTTTGTAAATTTCATTTTGTTTTTGTGAGGTTTTTCCTCCTTCACCTCCCCACAACACCCTCCTTTCCTCCTGCATCCCCCCACACACCCAAAAATACTCTTGGATGAGTAATTGTGCCTATTTTTATATTTCATGTTTTTGTAATATTTTATATTACTTCTTCATTTCTTAGGGTGTGGATGTTGTTGGAGTTGTTCTTATTTTTGTAAATGCTAAAGTTGAATGTTTTGTTTGTTTGTTTTTTAATTCTTCCATGCGTAATGTTCTGATCTTTTCTATTTTTCAATCGACTTATTTGGACTTTAATTCAGTGCTTATTTAGGAAAGTGTTTTAAATTTTCATATGTGCTATTTTCATAAGTTAATCATTAAGTTTTGGATAGTAGAATCCTGGTTCATTTGTTGAAGAAGTTTGACCATTATGGGGAGAAATGAACATGCATTGACACCCACTGATGAGAAAAGAAGCTTGAGAGTCCACATTTTCTATTTTGTTTAGGTCAAAAACTACTTACTGATTACCTACTGTGCTTGAGGACCTGTGCTAGGTAGTGGGGCTATAACTGAAAGTTTCCTTTCTCATGGAAATTTTGGTCTACCAGAGAATGCAGATGAATACACAAGCAATTACAGGAACTGTAGGAAAATCAGCTGAAAAACTAAGAAGACCATTGAGTTTGAGCTAACTACAAGATACCATCAAAAATAAAATTAAGGTCAGACGCAGTGACTCACACCTGTCATCCCAACACTTTGGGAGGCTGAGGCAGGAGTAATCCTTGAGGACAGGAGTTCAAGACCAGCCTAGGCAACATAGTGAGACCCCCATCTCTGTGAAAAAGATTTAAAAATTAGCAAGGTGTGGTGGCACACAACTGTAGTTCCAGCTACGGAAGGCTTAGGCAGGAGAATTGCTTCAGCCCAGGAGTTTGAGGCAGCAGTGAACTGTGATCGCACATACCACTGTACCCCAGTCTGAGTGACAGAAGAAAAGAGAGATCCTGTCTCAATTAAAAAAAGAAAGAAAGAAAAAATTAACAGAAAGGGACAAATTAAATAAACAATAGAAAAAGATCTCATTCACTAAAGGAACTAAGCAAATACACCTGGAAATAAATCTAACAAAAAATAAATGTTGTAAGACCTTTATGATGAAATGGGATCTTTTTCTGAAGACTATAACAGATAATGTATTCTTGTATAGGACAATGTAACATGATGATGATAGTATCAACTGTCCCTATATTATTCAATAGAGTCAGTATAATCTTAGTCAAAAGTTCAACAGGGTTTTTGATAAATTTTAGTACAAAGTAGTAAAAAACTTACACATAATGAATGATGGTAAACAAAGTTTAAATAAGGAAAAATAGTCTCAATAATTGTAATTCAGTTATTATAACTCAACAGAAAAATGGACAGAGATTCAATAAACATATGAAAAGAATTCCCTCTCAATAGCAATTAAGAAAACAAAAACTACAACAAAAATATTTGTTCCCCTTTTATGTCAACACTTAAAAAAATGTTATATACAGTATTGTTGGGTGTAGCTAAGAAAACCCTCATAAACTATGTGGAGAGAGGCTGTGGTCACAGTGCTAAATGATGCCAAGAATAAAAAAACACATTGATAAGGCCATTTTGGAGGGCAATTTAACTGTATATATATGAAAATCAAAAGTGTAACTATTCTTCCTTCAACCTAGTAATTCCACTTCTAGAAAAATGCTCACCCCTGTATCCAAAGAGATATGCATTATTGTTGGTAATAGCTAAAAATTGGAAACAAGCCAAATGTCTATTAATAGGAAAGTGGTTAAATAAATTATGGCATCTTCATTGTATGGCCTCCTGTGCACTCATCTGAAAAATAAAGTAGGGCTTTATGTGGCAACATAAGGCGCTGGGCTTTCTTGGGGAACCATTGTAGGGTTTTAAGTGGAGGCACGACATGAGCAGACTTGAGTTTTTAAAATATCTCTCTGGATGGATTATGGATTATGGGAAATGGATCAGAGAGACATAAAATGGAGTCGAGAATCCCATTAGGAGGCCATTAATCCAATTGGGCATTAATGGTGACTCCAAGATACGGCAGAGCTGAAACTGCATTTACACAGCCAAAGGATACTTAGGTATGGCAATACATTGTGGTATTTTATTTTGACGTTATTTTGGGCAGCTTCGGCTTACAAATCACTTACCTAGACAAGGATGATAAAATAGGTTTTCTGACTATAAAATCTATTTGGTTAGAATTACAAGTCTATTCATTTTGTTAAATTTGCTTTCCAAATAAAGCTGCTCACCCCTCTTTGTTGAAACAACAAAGCTCATCTAGGTGACCATCCCTCTCTTTTTGCCTTGACTCTCAAGAAGCTCAGAGACAAATTTAGCACTCAATGTAGTGACCTATAGTTAGGTTTAGATTATAATTAGCTTCTACTTTTTCTTCCACAGATTTAGCCTCTTATTTTTATTTTCAAAAGCTGCATGGTTATGTGTGTCATTTATTGTACACTGATTTCTCCATTTTTAGAAACCAGACAGGTTTAAAATTACTAATAAATAAGTGAGTGTTAAAGTTACCATCTTAGCTGCATAGTCTGTTTGATCCCTTGGTGACTTGAAAGGTGTCATTTGACTTTTATCTCCTAAAGTTGTGAATATTTCATATTGGTTTAGCAAAGGTCTTCTAATAAAGAAGGGACCATTTTAACTTCACAGCAGGCTTCATGGTAGTAATATGCTCCTCAAGATTAATTAAGCATTTGTAACATTATTTTATCACTTGTCTGTAAAATTGAAGAGGTAGCGTAGCATTTTTAGTTTAGAGCTTGGCCTTTGGAGCCAGACTCCAGGGTTTGAACATGGGCTGTGCCCGTCACCTACCAGCTGTGGGACTGTGGGCAAGAGACTTAATGCCTCTGGATCTCAGGCTCCTCATGAAGAGGTCTCTACTGCATGAGGTGTTTTGAGTATTGAACTGGCTAATATTTGTAAATTGCTTACTATAGTTATTTGTTAAGTGATAAAATGGAATGGAGACTTTTTTCCTGGTGTACATCCTTAGGTGGAACAGATGTTAATTGCTTCATTTAAGACTATGTGATAAGAAGAGCATTAAAGGTTTAACCCTTGATTCTTATTTTTGTATGCATATAAGTAGAGTTCTAAAAGAAAACATTTTTCTATACATTAATTAATTTAAAATCATAGATTGTTTATGCGTGTTTAATGCTGATTACTTTGGTGTTACTGTTGCAAGGCCAAAACAGTAACTCACAAAGAAGTGAACAGACTGGCATTTAAAACAATGCACAGGCAAGACAAGTGAGTCTGCTAAATATGCAGCTCATCTCTTCAATGGTGAAATTTTAGGTCTGCTTGGTTTGTTTTGTAAACTATAGTCTAAAGGAGACCAAAATATTGTTTGGAATTTATTTGCGTAGCAAGCTGCCTGCACATGAAGGATAGTACACGTGTGCTAGAATGTGAAATCTTATACAGCACAAGGCAGCTTAGGCAAAGGGTCTTCCTGTCCCCGTAGCCTGAGAATGTCTTCATGGGATGGATGTTGGTTTTTTTGTTTTTTGTTTTTTGTTTTTTGGTTTTTTTTGAAACGGAGTCTCACTCTGTCACCCAGGCTGGAGTGCAGTGGCACGATCTTGGCTCACCGCAACCTCTGCAACCCGGGTTCAAGCGATTCTCCTGCCTCAGCCTCCCGAGTAGCTGGGATTACAGGCGCCTGCCACCGCGCCCAGCTAATTTTTTTTGTAGTTTTAGTAGAGACGGGGTTTCACCATCTTGGCCAGGCTGGTCTTGAACTCATGACCTCATGATCCACCCGCCTCGGCCTCCCAAAGTGCTGGGATTACAGGCGTGAGCCACTGCTCCCAGCTGGATGTTGGTTTTTAAAAAGCAATCCTCACAGCCCCCTGTTAGATAAGAATTATGATTTTAAAAATCCACAACTCTGCTGTTCATTTGAATTATTTACATAAGCAAGGCCTCTCCTTCTTAAATTGGAATCATACTGCAATATGCTTTTTGAGGCTTTTGGGTATTCTCAGTTAATTTAAATAGACTTGAGTAGAATGAAAATTGATCAAATATTGCATTGTTTTTAAAGTTAGGTCTCTTGCTTTTCACTTGAGAGATTTTTTTCCTCCACTTTAATACATTGGCTCATTTCCATTTTTATATTTCTTAGATATCATGATAATTATTGTTTTGATAAATTCCTACTCCCCATCCCCCCTTACACATACACACTTAATTTTGTTAGAGAATGTATCTGTTATGAAATACATTAAGAACTACCTCTGCATTGTAATGATTATGAATTTTTCAGAGATTTGTTTTAACTGCCTAATTCTGTTTAGAAGCCTCAATTTATGAGTTTTTTTCCCCACTGTCCTTTCATTAACTACTAAAAATGAATACATTAGGAAAGTAGGTGTTTTAAACAAAACCAGAACACTTGATTTATAAAACCAAAGCTTGATTTAAAGAGTATGATATGTCTTCAACCTGGTTGGGTATTATTTAAAGTTTTCCTCTGATTTTTTTTTTTTTTTTTTTTTCAGTAGCAAAGAGATACATTATCTCCAAAATGGCTAATGGATCTATCCAAACATTGGTTTTATAAGGAAATTGAAGAATCATTATTTACGAATATATTTGACAATTTTCCAAAAAGATAATGAGAGCAGACACATGGTGTAAATAGTATGTTTTTGATACAAATGTTCTCTTAGCCTAGCAACCAAATCAGAATGTTAAGCAAACAAAATGAGAAGTAAAATGTTAAAATGCGTTCTGTAGTATTTTAGTTAATAATTTTATACATGGTTCTTTAAGCTTTTCCCATTTTATAGATGTCAAAACTAAACAGCTTGTCCAAACAAAAGTCAGAATCTCACTTGAACCCAACCTATTTTATCACCCACTGATACTTTCTCTAGCCTATCAACTATGTAATGAAATATGTCATGAAATGTTATTATTAAAGGCTAATTCCAGCCAATGTTGCAAGCATAAGGCACAGGAGAAGATGAGAGATGGAGATTTAAGGGGCAGTCATATAGTATCCAAGGAAAAAGCCATATCATGGGGAAAGAGTAAGATGATAGAGAAAAGGAAATAGTCAAGAAATTAACATTTCTGATCGTCATTCTAAACTATATGACAGGGGTTACGTATTTAAGGATCTTTTATAGTATAAAATTCCTGTACAAAGCCAGTACCTGTATTTTCTTTGTAAATCCATTACCATTTATATTGTAACTCTAATGATATTGGAGAAAATATGAATTATGAGTGTGCTGTTAATATGATGTGCCCTGTGTAATTCTGAACTCAAACAGTGAAGAGGAAGCCATGTTTATTTAAAATGTGGGAGCATCATTTTTCTTAACATTTATTTTTAGTGTTAATTTTATCTTGCATGTAAGACCTTACTTGGAAAAAAGAGAGGATCACATAGTGAAAGGTGATCTTGTTAAAAGTCATTGCAGAACGGGTTAATTTGATTGAAAATGATCCCCCCACAAAAGTTTCCAGATTATAACTTAGTCTCTTGTGCCATCATGGACCTTTCTAGTTATAATGGTGATATCAACATCCCAACAACCTACATTCATATAGCAATTTTTAGTTTCCTAAGGGATAGCACCTGCTCTCATTTGTTAAATGAACTGGTTATACTTGCTTCTAAGTGAGGATCCAAGAGGACTTACCTAAGCACAGGAGGGCTTGAAGCTGAACTCCAACCTCTGCAGGTTTCATGGTCTTCCTATAGCACTCTGATAGGTCACAGCAGACTACACAGCTTAGGAAATAATTACAGCCTGCCACAGTTTTTCTTAATTTTTAACTGAAAAAATCTCAGTTCTAAAATTTGATGGACAGTGAGGTTAGTTTGAGAAGTTGAGAAACTCTAATTTTCCATTATCCCTGTTATCTTTTCACCTAGGACACAGCAAGTGACGTGCTCATTGCATGGGCAGAGATTTTCCCACTCCGGGCACTGCTTTTATGCTGTCACGTCTTTTCAGGGTGAGGGAGGGCCACAATAACTTTGCAAAGAAAGTCCCAGATTTTCAAAGAGAGCAGAGAGTGTGGGGTGCCTACATGGGGTGGAGGTGGGAGAGAATGAGACCTTAGTAGAAGGTCTCATTTCACTACCTGAAATAGGCGTATAAAACAAATTACCCCAAATCAACAACTCATTAATGTTACAGGGTTTACTTGTTCGTAGATGTTTCCTTCATTTCTCAGTCTAGGGTCTTATTTAACCTCAAGACTAATACTCAACAAAGCCACACACGAATCATGAAGACGCCTATACAGGGGCAAGTAATTCCTCAAGGGGCATTTATTTTCCTGTATTTTCTAGGAAATGCTATTGGGAGGGTGTATTTTAATAATTAGCATTAAATTTGTTTCATATTTTTGCCTAGTAGCTTTCTCACAAGCTAAAGAATTTGGAAAGAATTGTTTATTCATTATATATTTGTACAAAAATCAGAAATAAAATTTTGAGGACTGAATATTTTAAGCTGTTATCACCTTCCTAAAACAGCATTTTTGTTTGCTGCACTAGTCTTTTTCCATGTATACTTCAAGTAATAGAATACTATCATTTTGAATTGTAAAATGTTAAGCAAAACAAAAAAAGAGGCTGGTCCTGGTGGCTCACGCTTGTGATCTCAGCACTTTGGGAGGCTGAGGCAGGCAGATTGCTTGAGTCCAGGAGTTCAGGACCAGCCTGGGCAACATGGCAAAACACTGCCTCTACAAAACAATACAAAAATTAGCTGGGCATGGTAGCATATGCCTGTAGTCCCAGGTACTTGTGGGGCTGAGGTGGGAGGATTGCTCAAGCCCGGGAAGTCGAGGCTGCAGTACGCTGAAATCATGCCACTGCACTCCAGCCTGGGTTACAAAGCGAGACCCAGGCTGGAGTGCAGAAAAATCACCAGCTTCACCATTATAAACTATGCGATTCTGGGTAAGATCACCTCAACCCAAAGGGCATTGGTTTCCTGATCTGTTGAATGAGAATAATGTCTACTCACCCTGTAGGGTGTTTGGTGACAAAATAAGGTAAACCATTTCATCACCAGAACAAAAGTAGTGGTATGGTAATGCTTGTGTTTATAGTCATCATGGTGGTTAGTAGAAGAATCAAATTTTCTCCATCTGATGCTTGAACTTTCTGATGAATCCTTCCTACCCACCACCACCTTCATTTAAAACAGTGACTCTAAGACCTTTAAGTTTCATACCACACTTGCCAGTCCTTGTGACACCAAATAATATGTCAGCTGGAATACACCAGCGGCTTGTTTTAAGTCAGCTATTTACAGCTGCTAGTGTTTTTAGAAGCAAGCAGAAGTTAGCTGTCTGGTCCCAGTGGTAATTATCTGATCTTTCACTGATTTCTAGAAAGCCTCAGAGGGACACCACCTGAATGAATCAGAAATAACTAGTAAGGAAATTGAATATATCATCTTTAGGGAATTGTCTATTAAAGTTCTTTGCAGCCGGGCGCGGTGGCTCACACCTACAATCCTAGCACTTTGGAGGGCTGAGGGGGGCAGATCGCCTGAGGTCGGGAGTTTGAGACCAGCCTGACCAACATGAAGAGACTCCCTCTCTGCTGAAAATACAAAATTAGCCAGGCGTGGTTGGTGCATTCCTGTAGTCCCAGCTACTCAGAAGGCTGAGGCAGGAGAATTGCTGAACCCAGGAGGTGGTGGTTGTGGTGGGCTGAGATCGTGCCACTGCACTCCAGCCTGGTCGACAAGAGGGAAGCTCCATTTAAAAAAAAAAAAAAAAAATTCCTTTTTGTGTATTTGAAAATCAGATTGTTTGGGTTTTTTTGGTGTCTTGTTGACTTTTAGGAGTTCTCTATATATTTTGAATGTTAATCTCTTATTAGACTTACAATTTGCAAATATTTCTTCCAAACTGTGGATTGTCTTTTTATTCTGCTGATAGTGTCTTTTGATACATAAAATTTTTAAATTTTTATGAAGTCCAAGGAAAAAAAAAATTTTTGAATTTAAAAACTTTTTTCCAGGTACGTTTTTGACTAGGTATGAGTCACCCTTAAGGCTACTAATTTTGCTCCATTAATTTTTATTCATCTTGTATGTCTACTAAAAAAGAAACAGCAATTACATCTTTTGAAAGACCTTTTGTAGTTTTGATCTTCTGTTTGTGATCTGGTAAGAAAAGAACTGTTTATATCTGAGTTTCATTTTCCCCAAATCTCTGCATTGGTTTGAATGTATCTCTAAAGCTTATGTGTTAGAAACTTGTCTTAGTCTTTTTTTTCTGCTGCTATAACAGAATACCACAGACTGGGTAATTTATAAAGAAAATAAATTTATTTCTCACAGTTCTAGAGGCTGTGAAGTCCAAGAGCGTGGCAGCAGCATCTGGCCAGGCCCTTCCTGCTGGCAGAGAGATCATGTGCTGAGAGAACACAGGAGACAGAGACAGACACAGACAGATAGAATGCATGCATGTGCAAGAGGGTAGGAGTAAGAGAGAGCTGAGAAAGCCACACTCACCTTTATGAAAACCCACTGTCAAGATAGCTAACCAACTCCGGAGATAGCAGCTTTAATCCTTCACAGGATGGAGCCCTTATGACTGAATCACCTCTTAAAGATTCTACATCTCAACACTCTTACAATGGCACTTAAATTTCAGCATGAGTTTTGGAGGAGACATTTAGACCATACCAAAACTTGATCCCCAATGTGGTGGTATTGGGTGTTGGGACCTTCAAGAGGTTATTAGGCCATGAGGGTCCCCATAAGTGAATTAATGTTGTTATCATGGGAGTGGTTTCTTATAAAAAGACAAGTTCAACCCACTCTTGCTGTCCTCCCTGTATCGCCTTCTCTTTGCCCTTCTACCTTCTGCCATTGGATGATGCAGCAAGAAGGCCCTCACGAGACGCTGGCACCTTGATCTTTGACTTCCCAGCCTTTAGAACCACGAGAAAATAAATACATTTTCTTTATACATTATCCAGTCTCAGGTATTCTGTTATAGCAGCACAAAGAAGACTAAGGCAGAGATCTAATCACAAATCTTACATGTTGATGTTAAAGATAGTTTTCTTAGTCAGTATTTTGATATTAACAGATCTGTATTTTATATGTTGTAACCTACTACAAAGCAGAGAACTTTTATATGGCCATTTTGAGAAAATATTTTAATTATTTCTCTTCCTTCTCTACTGATAAGTGAATGGTAATGCAAATTTCTCTTTCATTTGCCATTTCTTTCTGCTTTACTGTATTGATAGACTACCTGTTATTAATGGTCATTACAGTACCTCTTATTTTCTCTTAAAGAACTTGTTTTATATTTTCTTCAAGACACATAATAAGTAGCAAAGAGATGGTCCAGCATTGTTTACTGCAGAAAACAGTGTGCTAGGAAGTTTGGCACCTAAGACCTATATCTAACTTACACAGTATCCTGAACCAAGGTACTTAAATTCTCTGTGCTTCTATAAGTTGGCAACAACAAAAGTCTATGTGAAAGTGAAAAATAAGAAACTAGACAAAATAAGATTATTATAGCTGCTCTTTGTTATGCAGATGATAACAAAAAATACAGCGATTCTAAGGCCTTCAGAATAAATTATAGAATTAAATTTTTGAGAAAAGTGCCATTGATTTATTTCAGTTTAGCAATTTTTCAAAAGGTTTCAGTGCTTGACAGTATAACTATAAGAATATCACTATTTATTAAAAGAGCTGGTTCATTCATTTACATTTATTGAGAACCTATTATGAGTCAGGCATTGTTTTAGGCACTAGGGATAAAGTTGCAAATAAACAAAATCTCTACTCGTGGAATTTAGAATCTTGTGAGTGTTCTTCTAGGTTACTTCCCTTAAAATTTAAGGTAACTAGTTTGCTCAAATTAAAAGGATTATTTTATCCTGCTATAGTGCTATATGTGTGTATGGTTCTTAAACTTCATGCTGTCCCGTGTACTGTTTAGCAACAGAATTGTTTATTATTATGATTCTGGTATGTTAATGAAGGGGTACTTATTTGCAAATAACTGTTTAATCTGTGATTAAAATCTGGCAGCTCTTTTAAAAATAAAGACAGTTAAAATGCATAGTCACTGTCCTGCTGTATTGAATATGCAATTGAAAAACATTAAGAAAGGCATATCCTATTTATCACTTTTAATGAATCTTTCACCCTGGTCCCACTGTAAGCCCTTGATGGTATTCCTGTCATCCCATCCATATGCTCCTAAAAGCATTAACTATTCTTGGCTCTGTGCATGCCTTAGTATAAAATCAAAATCTCTAGGTTTTGATCACATATAAGCAAGCTTAAAAAAATCATTATCATTACCATATCCTCATTAAGATGATGGGCCCCTGACCATCTCTTCATGTTTGCCTTGCAATCTAAAATTCATGAATGCAAAGGGAATTTTTCTTATCCTTTTGAAAGAAGAATGATAAATATTTATACAGCCTTAACTCTTTCAAGCAGGCATAGGATCATGTTTTAGAAATGACAAGAAGCTGCTCTAGGTTTTTTTTTTTTTTTTTCCAGCATGTTTCGTCTTTCCAATAACTACTGAAAAAAAATGAATTGCAGATTTATCAATATTGGAGAATATTCCTACTCTCTTCCCATTAAATATGTTTTACATTTCTGCAACCCTTTTGAGCCATGGCTTCGAAAAGGGAGCAAAGAGGTCCTTCTGCTTTTCAGACAGGGTTCCCCCAGAGGGCTGGCAGTACGCCCACCAGGAGTGCTGACCTGTGCTCAAGCCCAGGATGCTAATTCCTCTGGCAGCTTTTTGCTTTTTTAGCATATTTAACAATAATCTAGACTCTAAGTAACAAGTCACATATCCATACAGTGTTGCTTTCTAAAAGTTTCTCCTCTCTGA
Source organism: Pongo pygmaeus (assembly GCF_028885625.2). NCBI lineage: Eukaryota > Metazoa > Chordata > Mammalia > Primates > Hominidae > Pongo > Pongo pygmaeus. Next base: position 21,216,064 of record NC_072378.2, read on the forward strand.
AGCAGCAATTAGAGCCCCAAGACAGTTTTCTACTTGAAATTAAAATTCCCTCATGACTACTTGAATAAAGACATCCAGTAGTAATGTTGAAGTTATGAATGTGTTTCAGCCCACAGAGCTGTCTTCTTATAATAAATGGAAGATGTGTGTGAAGTTGGAATTTAGTTAAATATAGACCATCCTGGAGATAGTAGAAGTGCTGTGGGTTATGTTACCAACAATAATCTAACTTGTCCTGCACCTGCTGTTGGACCTCCTCCATATTATTATTTCTGCCACTGACTCCCAAAAACCAGGTTATTCATCTGAAGACAACTCAAGACTCAAGCCACATCATTACTGTTGTAAACCAGAAATAAAATTCTAAGCCCCCCAACCAACTGAATGCACCCCTTCTCTTGGCCAGGGGCATTCAAAGTTAACCTGAAAAACTGATACTTAGGCCATGAGAGGAAGCAGGGATTGGGGATTGGAGGGGTAGGTTGGACATGCCTCATTATGCTCTCCTCTGTTTGGAATTAAGGTACAACTGACCAGCAGTAACATTAAAACAGAGAACTTAAGACTAACAAAACAGACTTTTTGTAACAATAAGACACCAAATTCCAACCAGATTCTGGTATAGCATCACATGACAGATAACAGGCCCTAAAAAAATAAAAATATTTTACCCCCAAATACATTTCTTTGACTTTTTTTTTTTTTTTTTTTTTTTTTTTTGAGACGGAGTCTTGCTCTGTCTCCCAGGCTGGAGTGCAATGGCACGACCTCGGCTTACTGCAATCTCTACCTCCCAGGTTCAAGCGATTCTCCTGCCTCAGCCTCCTGAGTAGCTGGGATTATGGATGCCCACCACCATGCCCGGCTAATTTTTGTATTTTTAGTAGACATGGGGTTTCACCATGTTGGCCAGGCTGGTCTCTAACTCCTGGCCTCAAGTGATCCACCCACCTCGGCCTGCCCAAAGTGCTGGGATTACAGGCGTGAGCCACCACGCAGAAACCAGCTCTTAAATGCTGAGTAGTTCACCACACAGAGAAAGGCCTTTTAGAATTCAAGTGACCTTCTAAGGTTTATTTCAACTGTATACTATCATGTGCAAAGTATTATAGCATTAAAATATCTCAGCTTAGGCCTCCAGCCAGTGCTTTTATTTAATTAATTAATTTATTTATTTGAGACAGGGTCTCACTCTGTTCCCAGGCTGGAGTACAGTGGCACATTCATAGCTCACTGGTGCCTTGACCTCCTGGGCACAAGCGATCCTCCCACCTCAGCCTCTGGAGTAGCTAGAACTACAGGTGTACACTACCACGTGCAGCTAATTTTTTTTTTTTTTTTTTTTTTTTTCTGTAGAGATGGGGTTTCACCATGTTGCCCAGGCTGGTCTCAAACTCCTGGGCTCAAGTGATCTACCCACCTCAACCTCCCAAAGTGCTAGGATTACAGGGTGAGCCACAGTACCCAGCCTATGATTTGAATATTCTCAAGGTCTTTTAGTTCCTACAATGCAATAATTTTGTAGCAGTTTGAAAATCCAGACATACTATATAGGTTTTCCCAGCTACTCCTTGAGTTGGCTCCGTTTCTGCTATTTAGTGTCAGGAACTGTTGCAGTGGTTCCTATCTACATCTGTGATAAACAGCTTTTCCTAGAACAACTTGCAGACATGGCAATGTTCAGGTTTAAGTAGATGATGTACTATTGTGTTTGGCAGGGGAGTCCATTAAAAAAAAAAGCAGCCCTCATACTAAATTTCTTTTGAAAGGTGTTACTGATCAAAAAATATAGCTCAGAACTGAAAATTGTTTGGACTAAATAACTGTGTCCTTTCTCTCACCTTCCCACTCAATCCTTCCCCCAAAGTAGATTGATATGAAAAAGTACATAGGATTGCTTAAAGCTTTTATCTTTCTTAGTAATCACCCTGGAAGAATTTTTAAATAATTGATTTAAGTAGAATCTTTTATTCTTGGTTTAAATGTATACAAAAACTACCCACATGCTCACCTGCAATCTCGATTTTCTGTGAATTTCATCTGTTTTCTTGCTTGTCTACATCAAGGGGAAATAGGGAGCGAGGACAGGTCTGAACCAAAGTACTCCCAGTTAAATGGCATGATGTGTATATGTATCTGTGTGTGTGTGCATGCCTGTGTGTACACACAGTAAATTACTGGTTGTAATAAAATTTGTTAGAATTTCAATTTAGCTTCATTAAGTCTGAGACAGTGAAGTAATATTAAGGGGGAAATAGAATAGGTGAAGAGAAATAAATACTAGATCAATTGTCTTTCAAGAAAGACGTTTTAGAAGAAGTAGTATTCATTTTTTAGGTCATCATTGACATTTCTCAATATTATATTCCTATAAACTGCATATCAGGACTTGTATGTGCTTGAAGAAGCTACATTTTCACAGCAGGAGAGGAAACCAGAATAAAGCATTGAGATGCAGGTGCACAGTAATACAAGTGGGCTCTTTCCCTGCAGCCTGAATGCCTGGCCAATAATGCAGAAGCTCTTGGAGCCGGGCTCTCAGGGTCTCCCGGAGCTAAGCCAAGAAGTATGGGGGTGGGGCGGGGGGCTCAGGAGAGAATAATTGTTATTCAGTCTTCTTTAATGAGATGTATTGCCCACTGCTGAAAGATTGTGGCAGTGCCTTTTGTTATGCTAATTAGACACCATTAGAGCTTGGCTCTCTTTGATTTCTGCTTAATCTTTTCTGCTTCCTCAGCCTCAATCCTGACTGGCAAATGGTTGAAAGATGGTGGGGTGTACTGCACGTGTTATTTATTGCTCACATCTATGCTGAGTTCTTTGGGGAATGGGGGAGAATGTAAGATCTGTCTTACCAAAGACAGTACCTATTTTGGACATTCATTTTTGGCTTATTTTTAAAAAATGAATTTTTTGATAATGATTACTTTCTGCCTTTTAAGTCCAAATGCCGCTGTTTTTTATATGGTTGCTTTTGCAGCCACATTGAATGGAAAATGACAGATTGGAAAATGTAGATGGCCTCTCCTTGGTTGCCTGGATTTCCCTAAAAACAGTGAGCAAGCTGATCATGCCATAAGGTTTTAGGGAGGCTGTGGTCAACCAGAAAAATGGAAGCAAGAATAATTTAATGGTCAAAAAGATAAATTTTGCTATTCAAAATTCCTGCCTTTACAGTTTATAGACATGTATACATTCCTTCCTGAAACTAAAACATTACGTTTACATGATTACCACAATTAAGAGTGTGGTGAGTTTTTTTTTTTTTTTAATTTTTTTGAAGAATGACTAATATCCTTTCTAAAACAGTGAAATGGTAGATTTCCGTTAAATTTTTAAAAACAACATCATAATGTTTTAGAGCAGCCCTCTCCAATAACAATATGGTATCAACCACAGATGTTTCTTTAAATTTTTTGATAAAAGAAACAGGTGAAATTTGTTTGAATAATATATTTTATTGACTCCAGTATATCAAAACTATTATCATTTCAGCATGTATTCAGTATAGAAATTAATGAGATGTCTTACATTCTTTTATTCATGTGAAATTTTTGAAATCCAGTGTGTACTTTGCACTGGTGTGTGTTTGATAACACATCTCAATTTAGATTCACCACATTTTAAGTGCCCAGTGGCCACATATGGCTAGGGCTACTGTATGCGTGGTGCAGTTTTAAAGTAATTGGGTAATTCACCACTTGCCTAAAACAACTGTCAGGATAGAATCCATTTTTAACATTATAGATTAAATATTATGAGGTATGTGACATTGACCAAGTCACTTAATCTCTAAGGGGCCTGTATTCTCATCTGTAATATGAAGAGTTTGTCCTAAATGATCTCTGAAGTCCTCTCTTCTATCCAATCCAGCTCTGAATTCATGATTTTAAAAATTCTCATTTAGAAGTTGGGTAGGCTGGAGCTTATCCATCCTTTCTCATAATTTAGTATTTGAAAAGAAGCTTTCTTATGCCATAAAGATAATTAGAAAGTGTCCTGCATACCACGCCCACACCTTTTTTTCTTCCAAATGTCTGTATCTTTCTCGGAATTATTCTGAGTTTTATACCATTGGTAATGCCTGGTAGTGTAGCTCACTGAGTTGCCTGACTCCCCATGCTTTTGGAATGAGGACTTGGAGCAATGAAGGTGTGAGGGGAGTTGGCAAGTGGTTGCTACAGATTACTAGATTACATAAACAATCTCTCTCCAATGCTTTTGCTTTTCTTTTTTTTTTAAATTTGGCTTACTTTTTGTGTCGTCAGTGAAACAAAACTTCTACAAGCACCTTCCAAGAAAGTGACCTATTCAGTGTTATCACTGGTCACTTGTGTGCCTTTTGGGGATGGGGAATGTATGAAAAAAAAATTTTCCCAGAAGCACAGCCCAGTATTCATACATATTTTTGCCCATTTGTGAAAAAAAAGGACATTTCCTTATTTTAGTGTTTATTTGTTGAAAATGAAGTGAAACTTTTTTCACATATGTGCTGTATGTAGACAATTTAGATTTTTGGTTTTGAATTGCTTTTTTAGCAGTTTATTTTTCTGTTGGGAACATTTATTGTTTTCTTACTGTTTTGTAAAAGCTCTTTATATTATATAACATAAAACATGTCATTAGTATATATGTCATACTTGCAATTTTTTTCTATTTGCTTTTTGACTTTGTTTATGACAATCTTAATATACTTTTTTTTAATCAGTAGTTAAAAACTTCTCATTTATGGCAACATGGCATTATGTTAAAAAATGTTTCATCAACACGTTACATGTCTAATAATTTATATTTCCTCCAAGTATTTTGTGGCTGCTTCTTTTTCATCTTTTCAACTGACAAAATTGTATCTATTTAAGGTGTACAACCTACTTTTATGAGTAGGTCCCTTTCTGAGACTCTGCTCTCAAAGAAGACTGGCCTAGACTTGCCAAGTAATGGCTGAGAGAGAGACCAGTGGGAATAGATCAGGAGGGTGGAAGTGAATGGAAATGCTGTTCAATTTTTAGGTTTGAGCTTTTCATAAAAAAGTTCTACACTTATATCCAGTGTTGGCTCCACGGGCCCTTTCCATGAATCAGATCTCATGGATAGATCTTACTGGCAGTATCTGGCCATAGGACTTCAGTTTTCAGTATTGAGCACTTTCCCAGGCTGCCTGGGCATGACAGAGCTTGCCCAGTGTGGGGAAAAACAGACTTGATGTACTTTGTGCCGGCTCTGTGATAGGAGGGTCAACTTGTTTGGGTTTGTTGAGAGGGTAGATTTCATGTTATATGTTCTTACCACAATTTTTTTTTTAATTCCACAAAAAGCTTTATAGGCAATACCTTTGAATGCTCTAGAATACTCAGAATGTACAGGCAGGTGGTTAAAATGCAGCTGCTTTTTGAACTGGCAGTTTAGGTAGCACTAGATTTGGATCCCTGATGCCAGGAAGGAAGGCATCAGTGTGGCGTTTCCTGTGTAACTATTTGCTCTTACTATTGGCTCTCGATCAGCAGATGGAAATAGCTTTGTTACTAAGAATGGGATTTTGCCCCCAGCTGGGAAGAGACTACCTTGGATTGTCTTCCTCTTACTGGAGTAGACATGGCTAGAAGAAGACCAACCAGCGTGAACAAAAGCACAAGGAGATTCTTGTTAGAAGAAACTTCATGGTCTGATTTGATTCAGTAGAACTGCCTCGGGCCTGGTCTTTGTATCTTGTATCACTGCACAAAGAAGGGAAGAATAACTTTTGAAAAGCCAAATTGCTTTGCAATTTTTCTTTCTACTTAGGTGATTTCTGAAATGCAAAGAAGGAAGAAATAAAGCTACTAAGATACTCATGGCAATTAATAGATAAGCATATATACTTAAAAATATGGCTATTCCACTTCAAAGGAACATTCTTCACCCTTTGAGTACATTTATATCTATTAATAAGTGTATCTAAAGAATTTTTTTTTCCACAGAGGACAATGTTTTCAAATAATCTAAAGAATGCCTTTTTTTTTGTCATTGTTTAAGAATCAGTTACCAGTCCAGTGCTTTGAGAATAAACTGTCCAACATCTTCTCTTAAGAACCCTTAAGTAGACCAACAAATTGATGGCTAGCATTTTGAATAGGATGGACTTAAAGGCTCATTACTTGTTTTCTATGCTATCATCATTTTTGACACACATTCTTGTGTCGTGGCCCTATTTCATTATAGAATGGCATTGTGGAGTAAGGATGATATTAAATTTTAATGTTATTGCTATTATTACTGTTGACCGTTTTTAGCATAAGTATGCCTGGTTCTTTAATTCCAGCTTCTGCAGGGCCAGAAAATAGAAGTGTGCATGAACAGTCAGGAAAATTACTGTATACCCAGGAGACCCAGCATCGCATGCTCTGCCTGTTGTGAATGATGAATCAAAATGGAAAGGTTATCATTTTCATTAGCTAGGAAAGAACAAGACCATACTTTTCTCCAAGTGTAATTACAGCGGTTCACTGGCAACATTACACTGCAGTAATTAGTCTAAAGGTGTATGTGAGGGCAGGCTTTTGCACAGACAATAGAAATATTATTTCAGAGTTTAAGGTCACAGCCTTGTGTTTAACATGTTCCAGGCAGCTTAGAGGGGGGAAAAAAAAACTAATTTGACTGGAGCTAAAGAAAGACATTTGACATTTCCCAGAGTCAGGCGTTCAGAAACCAGTCAGGTCGAAAAATTGTATTTTATTATCTACAATAAAAGAAAAAACTTAGCTGCAGAAATAGCATGTCAGAATATTCTGTAGGATAAGCACAGATAAAATTCAAGTTTATTAGAACCATGATGTAAATGATTACAGGAACTTTTGATATGTGTGTTTTGTTTTGTTTTGTTTTTTGTTTTTTTGAGATGGAGTCTCACTCTTGTCGCCCAGGCTGGAGTGCAATGGCGTGATCTCAGCTCACTGCAACCTCCGCCTCCCAGGTTCAAGCGATTCTCCTGCCTCAGCCTCCGGAGTAGCTGGGATGACAGGCATCTGCCACCGCACCCGGCTAATTTTTGTATTTTTGTAGAGATGGGGTTTCACCATGTTGGCTAAGCTGGTCTTGAACTCCTGACCTCAGGTGATCCACCCGCCTCGGCCTCCCGAAGTGCTGGGATTACAGGCATGAGCCACTACGCCCGGCCTGATATGTGTGTTTTAATCTCCATTCTTTTCCTAAGGCAAAGAATGGACAGAAAAAATAATTGTCAGCAGCTCTTCAAGGAAAACAAAATAGTTTCTTTCTTCCTTAACACCATTTTCAAGAAACAAATGTCTACCTTACACTGGTCCGTATATCTATGTCCTTTGTGAATTTTTTGTTACTCTATTTAAATAGTAATATTGAAATCTTTTTGTAACTCAGCATCTCAGAATAGAAATTGATTGACATTATGTTCCAAAGCCACGTCAGGCTTTCTGTTTAAGTAAAGAGAAAGTAAGAAGAGAAAAAAAGTTATAAAGAGAAAAGCAACTTTACATACAGTTTATGTTTAAAGCCATATATGAGTTTAAGAGAAACCTTCTGCTTTTTCTAGTCCGAAGAATACTTTTGCAAGCAACATTTCTTACTGAGTTAAAAATATTAGCCCAAATACCCTGATGTCTTTGTTTAATTTGAGTAATGTCTGTGTTTCTTCACACAATTCTGTTTCTCTCTTTATATCCTTATATAGCCTTGTAGAATATTGTTTGTTTCAGGGCAAATGATGACTTAGAGTGTACTTGAGGAGCATTCATTCAGCAACCAAATTCTGTTGGAAACCACTGCTTTTTAAATGCAAGTGTGTGTTTTATCTGCACTCTCTGGCCATATGGTTAGAACTGATGTTTTTCACAACTTCAGGCACTTGGGAAATTTAAGCATAGATGTGACACAAATGACACAGCTAGCTGATTATGTAACTTACTGAAAAATCTACCCCAAAATTGAATTTAAAAACATTGCTATTTGTTTGTCACAGATGTTTCTCTGCTCAAGGAAAAGTCATACGCTGCAGAATTAGATCCGTGATGTTGTAAGTTTTCCACAGCTAGCAATTAAATAGGAAGCATTGAGTAGTGGGAAGAGTTCAAAGACTTCCCTTTCTTCTGCCACTGCCACTGAGCAAATCACCCATCTTGCCAGACCTTAGTTCTCTCCCTGTGAAATCAGAGAGATTGCTAAGCTCCCTCCAACGTCTTACTTTCTTTGTCTGTCTAGGGGAATACTGCTTTTATTTTCTGCCTTTGTGGTTTTCATTAAAAAAAAAAAAAAAAGTATAAGAGCTTTTCTCATATCTTTTCAATAAGGCCTAGAAAATTGTAGCACACTCATTCTTTCACAGCTGGGGGCCGTATTTCCCAGCAGCCCTGCGAGGTCAGCAGTAATGCAAGGTCTTGTGGAGACGTTTCCTGTGCCTTCCTTCACATTAGTGACCCAGTCAGAGAAAGCGAGGGATAGTTTTACAGGAATATTTTTATAATTCATTTTTCATAAAATGTCTTTAAATAACGTTAAAGTGATGAAGTTCTGTACATCCTAGGAAAAAATTACTTTCTCTACTTACATTTGATGAATAAGTTATAAAGTATGCCTAGCTTGTTAAAGCAGGTACCAGAACCAACAGCCACTTTCAAAAGTCCATAGAGCTGAACTCAGTAAAGGAATAAGCTCTGAAGGTAAGAATTGTCCCTTACTTCAGATAGCTATAATCAAGTTATTACAATCAGTTACTTTCCTGACAGATCTCTTAAAAGGCAAAGCTTTGTAAGTGGAAACTGAGTTTCCCCTGGAAATACTATAGCATTTGTATTCTCAACAGAAGCTTTTAACCTCTAGCATGTTACAGAAATTAAATAAACATTTTATTTAACCAGCCATAAACTATATGCCTGTAAACAAATCAGAAGGAAAAGGACATCTTTCTTAGCATTACAAGAAAATACTTTGTTGAGATTTCTTTTTTTTTTTTTTTTTTTTTTTTTAGGGATAGGATCTTTCTCTGTCACCCAGGCTAGAATGCAGCTTTGCAATCATAGCTTACTGCAACCTTGAACTCTTGGACTCAAGCAATCATCTTGCCTTAGCGTTCCAAGTAGCTGGGACTACAGGTGTGCGCCACCACACCCTGCTAATTTATTTTTATTTTTTTGTAGAAACAAGGTCTTGCTATGTGGCCCAGGCTAGTCTCTAACTCCTGGCCTCACGTGATTCTCCCGCCTTGGCCTCCCCGAATGCTGGGATTACAGGTGTGAGCCACCACCACACCCAGCCAAGCTTTGTTGAGATTTTGGCAGGCTTCTTTAAGGAAACTTCAAGTCACTCAATAGCCTCTTGAGACACCTTGTAATTGTTTCCTGGCAGGTACTGTATTGAAAATCAAGTTGTTGATTTAAGTACAGCAAGAAGGTAGCTGTAATTTGCAGAGGGCTCTAAGCATACATTTACTGTTTAAAAAGAGAGAGAGAGAGAGAGAACAAGAGAGAGACAGGCTTGATTTAGAGTACATAATTTCCTTCAGTTAATTCCCATGAAACCTTTGGATGTGCTGATCCGCAGCCTACAGATCTACCTTCAACAATGACTTAAACTTCATAATTGAAAGATCTTTAAATATTGTAATCCACCTCCCCTTCAACAGCCCTACTCTCTTCTCCCTACTTCCGTCCCACTTCTACCAACCTCTCATTTTTAGATGAGGAAAGTGAAGCCCCAAAACATAGTCAGGTCTCTTTCATCTCAAAAATAATCTCACTCAGACCCTGTGTCTTTGTCCCCTACTGACCAGTCCATATATGTGGCATCTGTTGATTTCAAAGAACCCTCTTCAGACTCTTTTCCCTTGGGTTCTGCTAGAACTATGTGCTTCTGCTTCTGACCTTTCATTGTCCATCCATCACTTTCCCCTTTCTTCCTATCCTTGAATGTTACAGTTCTCTTGACACCACCCACCAGACCATTCTTTGGACGTAGAATTTCAGTTGTATCTTAAACATTTCTGCTGAACAATTATATTGTGCTCTGTCTTAGTTCATTTTCTGTTGCTGTAACAGAATACCCAAGACTGGATAATTTATAAGGAAAAGAAGTTTATTTGGCTCATGATTCTGGAGGCTGAGAAGTCCAAGATCAGGCAACCCATTTAGTGAGGGCTTCAACTCAGCAGAAAGCAGAAGGGCTTTCAAAGAGACCACACACGAAAGGCAGCCTCACATTGTAACACCCGGCTCTCATGTGAACTTATCCATTCCCTCAAGAACTAACTCAGTCCCTGGAGAAAGACATTAACTAATCCTAATGACCTAATCACGTCTTAAAGACACTGCCTCCCAACACTGTTACATTGTCAGTTAAATTTCAACATGAGTTTTGTCAGGGACAAACCATAGCAGGCTGCCAGTCACAAATTTTATGGGAACCATGGTTTTCAACCTCTTCCTTACTTGCAGGATTTTGTCCATTTTTCACAGTGATGTAACCTTTTCCTGTTGGTAGTTTCAGCTGTTAGGCAAGGATCTGTCAGTGATGGTGAGGCAGCCATAGAAGTTTGCTTCTCAGATGAGTGTAGAGTCTCTTTAAGACAAATTCTGATCCCTTCTAGTGGACTACCTCTGCCATTAGCATAATAGATAACTGGGTGGTGTGGTCTTAGAGTCCTGAAGATATCTGTAGCCTTGCCACTTTTCTGCAGATGCCCTGCCTTAGTTCTGTGACTAGAACTTCCTTACTCGGATAGCAGAGGCACTCCTTGGTTATGGCAAGCCAGGATGATTACTCTCAATTTTGTTATATGAGGGTCTTTAACCACACAGGGCTACCATATGGGGTGGGAGAGACAGCATCTAGAAAGTGTAGGGGAAGTGGCTCATTTTAAAAAGAAATTTGAGGCTTGTGTATGTTTCCTTAGCCCACAAGTTCCTTTGCAACCAAGGTGAAGTTGCATCTTCCAGAATGTCATCTGAACTCATTCTTCCATAACTTCAGTGTTGACTTTAATATTATTTGGAATAGTTGATTCTCTTAAAGGTTATATTTGATTTTCACTTCAGTGTGACTTCATTCATTAAAAAATATTGAGGGAAGCATTTATTATTTTTTGTTTGTTCATTTGTTGAGATAGGTTCTCACTCTGTTGCCCAGACTGGAGTGCAGTGGCATGATCAAAGCTTACTGCAGCCTCCAACTCCCGGGCTCAAGCAAGTTTTGTATATTTATAATATATGTGTATACATATATTTATTTTAAGCGGTGGGGACGGATTGCAGCAGCTTTTGATCAAAGCCCTAGCCTTCCTAGGCTCAGTTTTGTTCCGTATGCTCTGGAGATTTTTTTTAGAGACAGATTCTCACTCTGTCACCCAGGCTGGAGTGTAGGGGTACGATCTCATCTCACTGCAACATCTGCCTCCCGGGTTCAAGCAATCCTCCCACCTCAGTCTCCCAAGTAGCTGAGACTACAGGCACATGCCACCACGCCTGGCTAACTTTTGTATTTTTAGTAGAAACAGGGTTTCACCACGTTGGCCAGGCTGGTCTCGAACTCCTGGCCTCAAGTGATCCACCCGCACTGGCCTCCCAAGGTGCTGGGATTACAGGCATGAGCCATCGTGCCTGGCCTCTGGAGATGTTTTATTTATTTATTTATTTATTTATTTATTTATTTATTTGAGGCAGGGTCTTATTCAATCACCCATGCTGGAATGCAGTAGAATGATCACAACTCACTGCACCCTCAATCTGCCAGGCCCAAGCAATCCTTTCACGTCAGCCTCTCGAGTAGCTGGGACTATAGGCACACACCACCACACTCGGCTAATTTCTGTATTTTTTATAGAGACGGGGTTTTGCCATGTTACCCAGGCGGTCTCAAACTCCTGGACTCAAGTGATCTGCCCACCTCTGCCTCCCAAAGTGCTGGGATTACAGGCATGAGCCACCGGGCCCGGCCGCTCTGGAGATTTTTAAGGGCCTTGCCGGTGAGACTGGGGACACAAATAGGATGACTCCTCAGTTGAGGACACAAATAGGATGACTGAAAAGGTGTTTGCCACTATGAACTAGTGCACATTGCAGTTCTCCTGAGTCTCTTTCTCTTTGGCAAATAATAGTTAAATACTCACCTACAAATAGTTCTCTTATGGTTGATTAAAAGCCCAGCTTTCTACTATATAAACATAGCAAGTCTTTTTAACTCTGTATGTATTACTGTCATCGTTATCATCTCCAGATGAAATAGAGCAGCCCAAACATGATGGCCCTTACTCTCCACATTGATTCTAAGAAGAAGAAAGAAGCAGCATAGTTTTCAGTGCCTCTACAATTTCACATTGTTGTTAATTTCCTGAAAACTTGATGTTCAATGAAGTGTAATTGCAGATTTCCTTAAGAACCATTGACAGATACTTATCCTAAGTCATAAGCAACTCACACTGTGAAATGTGTACAAACATTCTAAGTCTTCTTCTAGAAGAATATACTTCAGTGATACCCAATATTCACCAGCCCTTTTTGATAAACAGAGCCATTGAAGCTCAACATAGAAGTTGGGGGAAATTTCTTTTTTGCCACAAGTTGGGGGAAGTTTCTTTTTTGCCACTTGATTCTTTTAAGGGGATTAATGTTGCCAGAACTTCCATTGTTTTTCAGAGAGTGAAAAGAGTCTTTAGTAAGTGTCATCTCAGAGACCTTACAACTTTTGGCTAAGAGGGCTATATTTTGAATGAGATAGTAAACTAGATAGTAAATTATGGTGTATTTAGGTACTGGCATTGTATGATGGAGAGGGGAGTTTGATTTGTTTTTTAATTGTTAGGTGGTCTATTTAGTGCAGCTGTGTTTATGTTTCCTTCATGGTAACCGCCTGAACATGGTGACAAGTCCCTACAAATGAGAATAGGAATTTAAAAAAATTATCTTGCCAGTGGGCTTTAATTTGGGGGGGTCATAATTATTAAGTAGCAATTGTAAAAATAATCCCCAGCATAGTCATTCGGTACAGTTGTTTTGCTGTATCAGACATTTTGACAACCTTGTAAAAAGAGTAACTGAGTCCAGGCATGGTGGCTCACGCCTGGAATCCCAGCACTTTGGGAGGCCGAGGCGGGCGGATCACCTGAGGTCAGGAGTTCGAGACCAGCCTGGCCAACATGGCAAAACCCCGTCTCTACTAAAAATATAAAAATTAGCCGGGCATAGTGGCGCATGCCTGTAATCCAGCTACTCGGGAGGCTGAGGCAGAAGAATTGTTTGAACCCGGGAGGCGGAATTTGCAGTGAGCCAAGATCATGCCACTGAACTCTAGCCTAGGTGACAGAGTGAGACTCTGTCTCAAAAAAAAAAAAAAAAAAGAGTAATTGATACCTTAAATGCTGCATTTCACAGTAGAATAAACTTGGAAATTATAGAATTTCCTTGGAATAGTCACACTTCTTTACCCATTGTTTTGGCTGATTTACTTCTTTGCTATTAAAAATGGGTGCTTAGATCATAACGTACATCAATTCTGTAGGAAATTAGCAGTTCCATATTTTTGCTGTCTTTCTCTTTAAAAAATAATAAATGAATGTGGGGTCATGACTGCAGCAAAGAGACAGTTGCCTGTGACAGAGAAAATGTATATAATAAGTAAATAGCTCTGTGAATTACTCAGTACTTTCAGAATTGTATGCAAAATATGAAATGTGGAGGTGCAAGGTCCTAATGACTAGTTTTCAGAGGCATTTTCTTTAGTGTTACATCCCTCATAACTTAAATTAATGTTTAGTACTATTCTTTCATATTGCCAAAATATTTTCATGAATTTGGATTAGAAGCAGCTTGTTCTGGCTTGTTTTGCAACTTTGTTTCAGGAAACAAAGTGATATTTAGAAGATTTTTGTATGTCATAGAAGCTTTAATTATCTTACTTATGTTGAAGGAGATCAAATTCTGTTTCAGAGTTATGTAAGAAAATAAGAGTTTATACTATGCTAATTTTATGTTGCCAGATAATTAATGTCTTTCAAAAAATTTGAATCCGTGATTTGAGCAGTGTTCGCTGTTAAATAACCAGCAATGTAGAGTCTACTTCAAATTCAAGAAGACCTTTATTTTTATTTTTGGATTCACAGGTGTTTACCCTTATCTTTCCTTTTTTCCCTCCCCTTCTCTCCACAGATTGGTGAAAGACAACAAGTGTTAGTAACAGAAGAATCTTTTGATTCCAAGTTTTATGTTGCGCACAATCAATTCTATGAGCAGGTAAGAGGCACTTCAGTATTCTTGAGTTTTCTCCAAAGTGAGAAAGAGTTCTGAAAGTTTAAGCAAAGGGCATTTAAAGGGGAGAGTGTTGAATCTTGTCACAACAAGGCTGTTTTACAGCTTGAAGCCAGCCAGGCTAACACGGACTTTATCTTTGTGACTTACTCTACAATATGTTCTGTACAAAGGAATAGGTGTATTTAGTCTATTTTAGTTCACATTAATCTTTGACAGGACCAGCCTTAGGCTTTTGGGCGTTTGGAACCAGGCAATTAGCACTGCCAGAATTCCCACACCCTGGCAAAGCAGGGGGGAAAGTCCTGCTCAGACGACAGGAAGGATGTCTGCATGGGCAACAGCAGCATGAAAGGGCAAGGATTTCCTCTCACTGGTACATCACCCGGACAGTTTTTTTAGTTGGTTGGTTGGTTGGTTGCTTGGTTGGTTGGTTGGTTGGTTTTTTAGTTTTGTTTAGTTTTAGCATTTGTTTTTTTTAACTTCTACCTTGATAAAAATGCTGGGAGCAGAGGAAAAGGAGTCTATTCCTGGGACTCAACTCAAATTGTATGAACAACTGTGCAGACCCATGTGAGGATCAAACCAGCTTCACTGTGAGAGCTTTGAAGGCCATCCCTAGGGGCGCCCCCACTTACTAGCCCTCCTTCCCTGCCCATCTAAGCTGGCCTGCCTTTGCCCACCGAGGAGCCTGACTTCTGTTTCAGCATCGGGGTTTCTACTCCTCCAGGTGGGACAGCAATTCAAAAGTGACTGAGGAAAAGAGAGTGCCTCTTTCAGGGGCATTGACCCTGGCAAGGGATGAGGCCAGGGAAGAGATGGGATACGCCCTCCTCTCCCATCTCATGATAGCCTGTGTCTCCCATCTCATGATAGCCTATGTCTCCCATCTCACAATAGCCTGTGCGGGAGACTGTCATGGGCTTACGGAGATTTTCACTGATAATTCTGGATTGTATTAAAATCAAATGGAGCTTTCTACTTTTTTGCTTCTTTCTTGTCAGATAAGAGGTGAAAATGTTTGCTATGGGTCATGGCTGGAATTAGAGCTTGAGAAGACGCTGAAGGCCAATGTGGACAAGTCGGATGAGGGATGGGCAGAGGAAGCAGGCTGCCTGTGTCAGAAGGCAGGAAAGCAGGAGCTGAAGAGGCCCCCAGCATTCTCATTCCCCAGGGAATCATCTCAGACTGGGCAGTGCGTCCCCAGGAAACAGGGGAGCTTTTCAAAGCCCAGACTAAATGTGCTCTGTTCAGTACCGGTGGAGACTGCAGTTGAGGAAGGGCTCCCAGCACTCCATGTCTGGCCTGCATTGCTTCCCCATTTCCCCATCTCATTAATATACTCCAGAGGGCCATTTTCCTATTCAGGCCAACCTTCTGCTCAGCCCTGGGGAGGAGCTTGATTGCATTTTGGTTGCCTCTTCTCTCTCCTTTCTCTTGCCATCTGGGTTTTGCCTCAGCAGGGAACTTTTTTCCCTTCATTTTAAAGGCAGTGGCATGCCTCGTTAGCTGCTTCCTCCAATTTAAAGCAGTCGGGCTTTTTCCAATTATTAAAACTGGAGGAGGGGAAAACACTGAGCCCTTCATTCAGATCAAGGCAGCAGATCAAGGAGGGTTATTTTTCCCCAGAATAGTACCAAATCTCCCAGGGTTAGTTTGGTCTAGAGATTTTCTTATTTTATAAAAACTGATTTAAAAGGGCTTTTTATATCCTAACACTAAAGCTCTTTTAGTTCATTTTGCCTGCCATAAGTAATTCACCACCCAGGTGACCTTTTTCTTCTGCTTTGATGAAGCAGTGTACTCAGTGATCATAAAAATCAAACTCAGACCAAGATTCAATTTTGCCTCTCAGAGAGATTGGCTGTGGAACTCCTGGCTCTCATCTGACTTTTCTGTCTCTACAACTAAGCATATCAAAGATTTTCTAGGAATTATTTTTCTAAATAAGATGAGTTCCAGAGGTGAAGATTATATCTAGATATCCAAGTATTACTAGATTAGAACTGGTCTATTTATTTTGGATTCTAACTTGAAAAGACTGGCAAGTTGCTGCAGTGCTAAAATAGAAGTATAAGGGAGACATCACGCACACAAGCTACCTGTGGGTCCCAAAGGAAGGGAAACATTTGCTCGAAGTAAACAAGTACTTTTATCAGGAATCTCTAGTGGAAAGAGACCACCTGACAGTTTCCTGTGAACCCTTCAGAGGACTGGTTCTAGATGGAGGTAGATTCCCAGGACTGACAAACACATGCCTTTTCTAACAGAGCAAGGGAAATGAACGGCAGCTGTTAGTTTCAGGCGTCATTTAGCTCCAAACAGCAGTGTACGGCGTTATTGGAAGGTTCTTTTAAATGTACCTCCTTCTCCCTCAAAGCACAGCACACACATGCGCGGACACAAACACGCAGGCCTGTGTTTGAAGTGTCTTTTCAAACCATTACTCTGACAGCTCACTTGGAAAGTATTAAAAGTATAAGGCTTTCATCAGTATTGTCTCGGTTTTCCTCATTGCATGGAATAGCCAAGAGCAAGATATCAAAGGCCTGTCCAGAAGTGGCTGGCTGATTGCTGGGGGATTTCCCAGGTCTGCCTTCCACGTGCCTCAGGACATCAGGCGCGCATCCTGCACTGGAAAAGCACTGCCCAGGGGCCCAGGAGCCCCTCCCGGAAGTGCCTTTCCTTCCTGCAGGCTCTGCAGACCCTTGAGCAGCTAGAAGATAGAGCCCACTTTGGAGGGGATCCCAGAATAGAAAAATGACATTGAGGGACAATGAGGAAACCTGGATAATTAAGTATGCCTTCGGTTAATAGTATTAATATATCAATTTGGGTTCATTAATTGTGGCAAAAGTACTATACTAATGTAAGACGGTAAATAATAAGAAAACTGGGAGTTGGGTATGTAGGAGCTCTCCATACTATCTTTGCAATAATTCTATAAATCTGAAACTGTTCTATAAACATCTGAAAATGTTTATTTTTAAAAATTAAGCCTCTGAAACAAATGTGTTTAAGGTTTTAGTGCCAAAGAACCCTGCGTTCATGGGGAAAATGGTTGAAGTGGACATCTATGAATCAGGCAAACATTTTATGAAAGGGCAGCCGGTATCTGATGCCAAAGTGTACACGCCCTCCATCAGCAAACCGCTAGCAAAGGGAGAAGTCTCAGGTTTGATAAAGGTAAGTAAAAGATGCTCTCCTCTCTACCCTGCTAGTAAAACAGCAGCTGTGGAAGCACAGTGATTCCAGACCATGTTTCTGTTATCATTTATAGTTCCCTTTTTATGTATGCATGAGGCTTTAATCCTTTGTGACAGATTGAAATCTGAATTAGAAAGATGTGTTTTTGCTGATGCCGATAGCTTTGCTTCTCTGGCTGTAAAGGGAATAAGCTGTTTCTGCTTCCAGTTTAGAAGCAGGGGGTAAAAGCCATTATTTGCAGATGAAAATGTTGACACCAAAAGATGATCTGATCCAGTATGTTTCTATGTCAGTAGATCCTGAGTGGAAGGGGATGAAGAAAGGGGTGTTTTCTTGCTTTACAAAGCTGTTTATACTGTAGTAAAAACCTACAGCTGAACAGGCACTAAACTGTATCATATATGCAGTTATGGTGCCTTTCAGAAGGGTGTTAGCTGGATATCTACTTTAGTCATGTGGAGTGAAAATTAAACATTTTTTTCTTTCTATAAAAAAGTAACCTGACCCCTATTTTATACCTTGGTAAATATGGCCGTTTGCCAAGCTCTCTCTTACATTTCATTGAGCTGCAGTTGTAAAAGCTGATGGAGTGTGAAATGAAAATGTGTATCACATTTCTAAGCATCATTTGATGTCCTTTCTCCAACACAGTTGTTAAGCGCTTAAAAAAAAAAAAAAGCATATACCAATGATTTAACATATGGAAAAAAATAACTGATATTTATCTGGCCATGTAATTCCAAAATTGTTTTAATCTGTGTATAATCTTGTTCCTCAAAATAAATTGCAAGGACATGTTCGTTAAAGTAAAGGGAATACCGCTTCACTCTCACAATAGCAACAAAGACAATACTATTGTCTGTGTTCTCACTGATTGTGGTACTGGATTCTTGTGTCCGATAGCAGTGATAATTCACATGTGCTTGACAAGTGCTGACGAAGGATCTGCATGCATGGCCGTCTAACCCGTAGTGGAATGGTATAGACCAGCTTTTGTCAAAATCCTACCAAATGCATCAGCCTGCACGATCAGGAGATAACTCTAAAACTTGATAAACATAACCATTCATTTTTGCTGTTTATAAAAAAAAAAAAATCATACTTCGGGGATAGGACGGGTGGCCAGGAAGGAGCAGTGTAACCTGGCATTTAAATTATATTGCTAGAGATTTGGCTTTTGATATGTTAGCCAATAGTTTGAAAAATTTTTTAAGAAGCCAGCTTATTTTTTGTTTTGTTTTGTTTTTCCACATAGTGTGTTTTACAAGGTTAATTTTAGATTGCCACAGTGAAAAGCGTTTCTCAGCAAGTAGCAGTAGTGGGGAAATTATTATTTCAAAGACTCTGCCAGGTTTAATTCCTTCATGTATGCCTCTTGGAAAGGGTAGTGTTGTAAACATCACCATTGATAACACATAAATAAGGAAATGTAGTGTCCGTCTATTCGTTCCTGAACTATAGTGTTACTATCTAAAAGGGCAGTTCCATTTAAATTCTCTGGGGCACCCTTTCTACTCTCCCATCCTTTCCTCTAGCCTAGAAAATGGTGTTATCAGTTCTACCACCAGCCCAACTCTGAACCAGAATGGCCCAAAAGTCCCAGATAAGATGAGGAAGCCAGTTGGTTGCTGGTCTGCCAGAGCCTCTAGAAATAGTGTTGTAGCATGACGCCAGTGGGGTAGGAATATTGATTTGGGTATTTACATTAAGAGAAGCAGTAAGGCTTTTGTTGGTTTTTGTTTGTTTGTTTTGAGAGAGGGTCTCCCTCTGTCACCCAGGCTGGAGTGCAATGGTGTGATCACAGCTCATTGCAAACTCTGCCTCCTGGGCACAAGCAATCGTCCCACATCAGCTTCCTGAGTAGCTGAGACTATAGGCATGCACCACCATCCTGGCTAATTTTTTTTTTTTTGAGACAGTCTCACTCTGTTGCCCACCCTGGAGTGCAGTGGCATGCAGTCTCAGCTCACTGCAGCCTCCACCTCCCAAGTTCAAGCAGTTCTCATGCCTCAGCCTCCTGAGTAGCTGGAATTACAGGCATGTGCCACTACACCCGGCTAATTTTTTATTTTTAGTAGAGACAGGGTTTCACCATGTTGGCCAGGCTGGTCTCAAACTCTTGACCTCAGGTGATCCGCCCACTTCAGCTTCCCAAAGTGCTGAAATTACAGACATGAGCCACTGTGCTCGGCCCCAGCTGATACTGTTTATTTTTTGTAGAGACAGGATCTCGCTTTGTTGCCCAAGTTCGTCTTGAACTCCTGGCCTCAAACGGTCCTCCCACCTTGGTCTCCCTGGCATCTAAAGCAAAATACTGTGCTTTGGACTTATTTTGTCTCACTTGACCTCTTTTTTTTTTTTTTTTTTTTTTTTTCCTGAAATGAAGTTTTGCTTGTCGCCCAGGCTGGAGTGCAATGGCATGATCTCACTGCAACCTCCACCTTCCAGGTTCAAGCGATTCTCCTGCCTCAGCCTCCTGAGTAGCTGGGATTACAGGCATGTGCCACCACACCCGGCTAATCACTTGACCTCTTTTGATGAAACTGATGAGAAGTACAACAGATTAGAAGAGTGTTATCAAAATGATGGTGGGAATGGGTGAAAGTTATATGCGCATTTTTAGTGAAACGGGCAGAATAGGAAACTTGAGAAAAACACAGTTTTAAGATGCTAAGAAAATCAATATTTTTATCTTGTGCTCACATGCAGCCTAATTTTTACTCCACCTGAAGAAAAACTGTAGAAAGACAGGTCGTGGGGTCAGCAATACCAAATCCATGACCATGTAATAGTTTGAAAAATTATCTGAAAGCCATCATCAAAGATTGGGATCAAGGATTTTCTTGTTTAATTCCATTATGGAAATCTATTTATGGAAATTTTATGAACATTTTCAAGCATGTACAAAAGTAGAGAGAATAGTATAATAATCCCACATACCTATTACCCACCCTTAGCAGTCATCAGATGACAGCCAATCTTATGTCATCTGTGTTCTTATCTACCCCTATTCCCCCAACCCTGATTATTTTGAAGAAAATCCCATTTACATTTTATTTCATCTAGTAATATACTAGTAAATACCTCTAAAAGATAAAGATTCCTTTTACAAACATAATCACAATATATTATCAAATTTTAAAATCATTACCCATAATTGTCATTGGCTAAATATTCCATGCCTGCTGCTAGGACCCCAAGTCAACATTTATGGCATACTTATCATGGCCAAATACCATGCTAAATATGCTACATGTGTTCGCTCATATCACCCTCATAACCCTGAGAGGAAGGCACTATTATTATCCCCATTTCACAGATAAGGAATCTGAGCATCCATAATTCAATAAATAGCTTATCTGGAGTCACAAAATTTGAAGGTAGAAGAGGGAAGCCAGGATTTACATCCACACTTTCAAGCCTTTGTTTTTGTTTTTGTGTTTTAATTGTGGTAAAATATACATAACATAAAATTTACTGTCTTACTCATTTGTAAGTGTATAGTTAGTGGTGTTAAGTACATTCTCATTGTTGTACAACCTATCTCCAGAACTTTTCATCTTGCAAAACTGAAACCCTGTACTCATTAAACAATAACTCCTCATTTCCCCCTTCCCTCAGCCCCTGGTAACTTCTAATCTACTTTCCGCCTCTATGAATTTGATTACTTTTGGTACCTCATATCAGTGGAATCGTACTCTCACCAGTGTTTGTCTTTTTGTGACTTGCTTATTTCACTTAGCATAATGTCCTCAGGGTTCATCCATGTTGTAGCATGTGTCAGAATTTTCCTCCTTTTCAAGGCTGAATACTATTCCATTGGATGTGGATGCCACGTTTCATTTATTCATTCATCCATTGATGGACATTTAGGTTGCTTCTACCATTTGGCTGTTATGAATAATGTTTGCTATGAACATGGATGCACAGATATCTCTTCGAGTCCCTGCTCTCAATTCTTTTGGATATTTGTGCAGAAATAAGATTGCTGGATTATATGGTACCTCTATTTTTAATCTTTTGAAGAGCTGCCATACTGTTTTCCACGGCAGCTGTACCATTTTACATTTCCACCAATAGTGCACAAGGGTTCCAGTCTCTCCACATTCACACCAACACTTATTTTCTCTTTTTTTGTTTTGTTTTGTTTTGTTTTGTTTTCATAGTAGCCATCCTAATCGGCATGGGCCAAGCCTTTTTTTTTTTCTTTTTCTTTTTTTTGAGACGGAGTCTCGCCTTGTCGCCCAGGCTGGAGTGCAGTGGCGTGATCTCGGCTCACTGCAAGCTCCGCCTCCTGGGTTCACGCCATTCTCCTGCCTCAGCCTCCCGAGTAGCCGGGACCACAGGCGCCCACCACCACGCCCGGCTAATTTTTTTGTATTTTTAGTATAGACGGGGTTTCACTGTGTTAGCCAGGATTATCTCGATCTCCTGACCTCGTGATCTGCCCGCCTCGGCCTCCCAAAGTGCTGGGATTACAGGCGTGAGCCCCCGTGCCTGGCCTTTTTTTTTTTTTTTTTGAGACAGAGTCTTGCTGTGTCGCCCAGGCTGGAGTGTAGTGGCGCGATCTCAGCCCACCACAAGCTCCGCCTCCCGGGTTCACACCATTCTCCTGCCTCAACCTCCCGAGTAGCTGGGACTACAGGCACCCGCCACCGCGCCTGGCTAATTTTTTTTTGTGTTTTAGTAGAGACAGGGTTTCACCATGGTCTTGATCTCCTGACTTTGTGATCCGCCCGCCTCAGCCTCCCAAAGTGCTGGGATTACAGGCGTGAGCCACCGCACCGGGCCGGTCAAGCCCGTATTTTTAAGCCCAGGTCCATACTGCCTTGCCCATTTTAATTGCAGGAGTCTTATTCGATAAGTTCTGGACACCAGTTTCTTTTTGTATACCAGAGTAAGCTTACAGTGGATACAAAAAAATAATAAGTAAGAGAGAGAGGGGAAAAATATGAGAAAATGGGCAGTCTTAATTATCTTCTCTGTGGGTTCAGTTAAAAATGGCATTAGAGATCTGTCTCTCTTAGGAATATGTGAGAATGTGAACATTACCGCTGTCTGTTTTAATAAAGGCTAACTAGTTTTACTACTACTGTTTTTTCTTCTTGTCTGGCCTATGTTATAACAAATCACTTGAATCTTACAATTTCTAAGATTGATTCTTAAGAAGTCAGAACTGTTCTTTGCCTTGTACAAGGTAGAAAAGAACATTTTCTCTTCTAATTTTAAACTTATGAATAGTTTGATTGCAAAGTTTTTTTTATTGAATTCATTCTTAGTAGTAAAAATTGCTTTAAAGAAAGAAGAAGTAGAGTAGCATCATGAAAGATCGAAAGGATCTGAAGTCTGTCAGGTTTGGGTTCAAATTACAGTGACAGTTCCTATGATCAAGCACAACTTTCTTGACTCACAGTGTCTTCATTTGTATAATGGAGCTAACAACTGATTTGCAGAGGATTAAGTTAAATCGTGGACAAAGTGCACAATGCATAGTAGGTATATTAAATATTTTAAAGAAAGAATTCAATAAGTATCGCTTTAAAAAGCAGTGGTTTCCTGGCTTTTATTTTGATTTCTTTTACTTTAATTTTTTTTTTCTTTTTTTTTTAGAGACTCTCACTCTGTCACCCAGGCTGCAGTTCAGTGGCACGATCTCGGCTCACTGCCACCTTCGCCTCCTGGGTTCAAGTGATTCTCATACCTCAGCCTCCAGAATAGCTGGAACTACATGCATGCGCCACCACACCCAGCTAATTTTTGTATTTTTAGTAGAGACAGGGTTTCACCATGTTAGCCAGGCTGCTCTCGAACTCCTGGCCTCAAGTCGTCCACCTGCCTCAGCCTTCCAAAGTGCAGGGATTAGAGGCGTGAGGCACCACACCCGGCCTACTTTAATTTTTTTTTTTAAAGTACTTTGCAGCCCCGTGCAGTGGTTCACGCCTGTAATCCCAGCACTTCAGGAGGCCAAGGCAGGAGGAGTGCTTGACCCCAGAGTTTAAGAACAGCCTAGCACCATTGGGAGACTTCATCTCTATAAAAATTTAAAAAATTAGCCGAGTGTGATGGTGCATACCTGTAGTCTCAGCTACTCGGGAGGCCGAGGTGGGAGGATCACTTGGCCCCAGAGGGTCGAGGCTGCAGGGAGCCACTGCAGCCCAGCCTGGGTGAAAGAATGAAACCTTATCTCAAACAAAAAAAAAAATACTTTGCGTTCATGGATTTCCCTGTACATTATAGTATAGCAATTAAGAATATGAATTCTGGATTCCGATTACCCAGATTTGAATCTTGATTCTACTATTACAAAAAATATGTTCTTGGGCAAGTTACTCAATGTCCCTCCACCTCAGTTCTCCCTCTGTAAATGAGTGATAGTAGTACCTGCTTCATAGGATATACATGGAAATGGCTTAGCAGTCAATAAATATTGGCTACTATTTTCATTATTAATTTGTGGTGCATGCCAAGGCATTATTTTACTTTAATTTGTGAAGTAAAAGTTGCCCAATATCTTATCATTTCAAATGTTGTATTCATCAGCGATAGATTTCTGACAATGGCAGATGAAACCAGACCAACTGCTGAGATTCCTCCATGAGAATGACAAATTAACAGAAGGAGATTCCAATAATACTCCTACAGCGTTGGCCATTCTTACTGACAGACATTTCTTCCTCTTACGCTTTATGTCTTTTTTTTTTTTTTTTTTTTTTTTTTAGAGAATATTCTAGAATGGCAGCCTGGCCTTACCATTTTTTCTTACAAGTTAAGAGAAGGCTGCCCCAGGGTGCCTAAGTGCCACCTGTTTCTCATCTATTGAGACTTTGATCCTAAGAATGGATTCACTTGAGCAGTTAGATAGCTCAGCACCGACACAGCCGACCGCGCTTGGAAAGGAAGCAGAAGTTTTAAAGGGTGGCATGGTTTGCTTCATTACCAGACAAAGGCCAGCAGGATATTCAGGTGTACTGAGTTTTGTGTACAAACTATACTATATTTTCAGAGCTTTGACCCTTGGAAAAACACAGTTAAAATGCTTTCCTCTCCATCTGACATTCATTTCCAGAACCACTGAAGTGAAAGGGTCTATTAGTTCAAGGCCAGATTTGAAAGCACATGAAAACTACATTCATGAGGTTAAGAAATGGCTTAATAATTAAGTTAAAACACTTGAAAGTGGGTCTAATTTCAGACAGATCAGCTAACCATGCTAGAAGCAAATGAGGGCGTGTTTCTTCCTATTTTTCCTTCTACCCCCAAGATACTGGCTCCCAAGCAGTTTTTTCAGTTCCTTTTTTTTCTTATTAAACTTCATGTGAGACTAAATTCTTCATCGCTGCTGAGTTCGTGTCACAGTTAAAATCATAGTACATTTAATATTTTATGCATTTTTCTTTCATTTTGTATCTTGTTAGTTTCTTTTACAGACTGGTTAGGACATATTTGAGTTTCACAGTCTAGATACATAGCTTTTATTCTATGCTGCTGAGCTATATTTTATTGACCATTGCAGTGAATTAGTATGACTGTCACTTCAAACTGTGTTTAGTGTGTTTACAATACCTTCCGTGTACCAATTTGAGTACCATCCAAAGTATCACCAGAGCAAGCTGATGCTAAACAATTAGCTTTCATTTCACTTGCATCACTAATTGTGCAACCACTGATGATAATTCTCTTCCTCCTGAGGGTTGTAGCTGGAGCATCGTGAGGGAAATTGCATGCATCAGGGAACTAATTGTGCCTTGATAATAATAATAGCTACCATTTAGTGAACCTCTACTATGTGCTTGGTATTGAGGCTTTTTACTCGTATTACTTCAGTTTATTATTCTAGCCTGGCCTAGGGCAGCTGGAACACAATGAAGTTCTTCACACAGCTGTACACACCACATAGAGGCATCATAGGATGGGACTGAGCAGGCATTTTCCCCACCTCTTCATCCTTTGTCCACGTTCAAGATAGGAGGCAGAGGGAGCAGTGAGCCTGGGACAAAGATGTGGACCGACTTCCCTAGCTGAGCGCTAAGGAAAAGAACCAGGCCCCCGAGCCTGAATTACTCACATATACAACATGCAGGTAGCACCTGGCCTCTTATAATATGTTTCAATGTTTATTATCCAGGAACTGAATGAAATCTTAGAGATGGAAATAATGAATATGGGCTTTGTCTTTGAGAAGTTTTTGATCTTGGCTGTTCCTCTGGTAATACTGCTAATCAATTGTGACCCTGGTAGGGAGGGATTGGCATGAGGGAAGTGGTTTTGTACAGGTATGCTAGCTCACCTGTGCGACATAATTACTCCTGTGGTTAAAGTTTTATGGATGATTTTCCCAAATCTAAAAGGAATCTCTTAAGAGCAAAAGGGATTCTTTATCATGAAATCACTGAATGGAAAAAAAGCCTCCTTAGGAGAACCAAAGCTGTATTTCAGCAGCAGCGGAAACTGAAAGGTCATCCAAGCCCAACCATCTATCCCTGCAGGATGGGACTAGGGAGGCTCCAGAAGACCATGATCTCCTGTGATGATTTGAACCCAGGTGTTGGGAACCACTCTTCCGCACTCACATTTTCATTGCACTATTTCCCCTTCACATGTCTTTACCTTTTTACTCAGTCAACAATTATCAGTGACGAGTATGACACTGTATGCATCAAAGAACTAATTCTGCCGTGATAATATCTGTCTGTGTCAGGACTGTCTGTGTCAGGACTGTCTGCATCAGTCCTGGTTTATATGTGTTGTAATAGTATTAATAATATGCCCTTGTTCCACTCCTCAAAGTATTCTAGTTTGGATGATAAATTATATGGTCATCCTATAAATTCCAAAAGTTGAGCCAGTGCTGTGTCAAGCACTGCTTGGGATACAGAAGTCGGAGATACCATCCTGCCCTCAAGGAGATAAAGTCTAGTTGAGAAGAGAAGATATGTGCTGCTGTGGTCTGGATGTTGGTGTCTTCCCAAAGTTCAGTGTTGAAACCTAATCACTCATGTGATGGTGTTAGGAGCTGGAGCCTTTGGGAGGTGGTTAGGTCATGAGGGCGGAGCCTTCATGATGAGGATTAGTACCTTTATACCGTACTAATGAAGGCTCCAGAGAGCTGCCTTGCCCTTCCATTGTGTGAGGACACAGCAAGAAGACTCTGTCCATAAACTAGAAATTTGGCCCCCACCAGACACCAAATCTGCTGGCACCTTGATCTTAGATTTCCCAGCTTCTAAAACAGTGAGAAATAAATATCTGTTGTTTAAAAGCTACCCAGTTTATGGCATTTTGTTACAGTCACCGAAACAAACTAAGACAGTATGTACATATGAAACAAAATCTATAATATGTCAAATGTTAAATTGGTTGGCGTTAGATCATAAGAAGTTGGAAGATAGGAGATCTCTGATGACTTGAGGTATCAGGAAATGTATGGATCAGGATTCTTTGCAGACAACAGAGAGCAGTTTAGTTAAACAGGAAGGAATGTATAAAAGGATGCTAGATGGCCCACAGAATTGTTAGAAGGGCCAGGGACCAGAATCTTTGCTGAGTTTTCCAGAAACAACACCCAGAACCACACAGGAGCTTCTGGTAAGAGGTGTCGCCCCTGCTCCACCTGCTCCAGCAAGGCAGAGACCCCATGCCCCATCTGCTTCCTCATGAAGCTTCCCAATCAATGTCTCACATATATCACATCTGATTGTGGAACCCAAGTCTCACATTTACACCCTGGGGACAAAGGAGGTTGGAAAATCATTTTTGGCATCTGTAGTCATGGGGAACTGTCAATGTAGAGAGGGTTTTCAGACAACTTCTACTACAGAGAGTTTCATGGCTATGGTAGGATTAGAACGGGACTTTGTAGGTGAGAAGAACTTAATCAGGCAAGTTAAGAAGGAAATTTTTCTCACTGTGAAAGGAACCAATGCAAAGTGACAGAATGCACAGACTAAGAAGTTGTGGGCAGTTGGAAGGCACAGGGAAATCACCTTTAGTATGAAGACTGGGACCTCTGGGTTTTGAAGTCAAATAGGATTTATACCTAAGACATTAGACAAGCACATATATTCGTCCAAGACAGGTTAGGCTGTGCTTCGGTAACAAATTAACCCTGAAATCTCAGGGCTAACATAACAGAGGTTTATTTCCTGCTCACACTGAGCATCTAAGATGTACCATTTAGTTTGTAGTTTAGAGTCAAGTAGTTGTCTGCTCCACACAGTCACTCAGGGACCCAAGTTGACTGCATGTCTCCATGGCAAGGAAAGACAATTGCTGGTGAACCAGGCTTTTTACTGCCTCAGCACAGGAGTGGCACATGGTATTTCTATTCATATTCATTGGCCAGAACTATCCACATGGCCCTATCTAACTACAAGAGTCTAGAAAATACCTACTTTTGTTTCAATAAGAAGGAGAAGATATGGGTGAATACTAGAAGTTTCTATCACGCATGTGGGAATATTTTGTTTTGCTTTGTTTTTGAGACAGACTCTCATTCTGTCATCCAAGCTCTGGAGTGCAGTGGTGCAACCTTGGCTCACTGGTAGTCTCTACTTCCTGGGCTCAAGTGATCCTCCCACCTCAGCCTCCTGAGTAGCTGGCACTACAGACATGCGCCACCATGCCTGGCTAATTTTTTTTTTATTTTTTTGGAGAGATGAGGTCTCATTATGTTGCCCAGGCTGGTCTCAAACACCTGGGCTCAAGCAATCCTCCAGCCTCTTAGAGTGCTGGGATTACAGGCATGAGCCTCCGTGCCTGGCTACACATGGGAAAGTTTTTGAGCATGAGCATAGTATAGTGAAAGTTTCTTTATGAGGGAAAGCCCATGAAAGCAGGCCCCGCCTGGCTGGTCTGCCCACCACTGGCTCCAGGCCCCAGTGCAGTGCCTGTTTCATGGTTATTGAATGAACTTGGCTCTCGGCGATATGCAGAGTGGAATGGATGGGTTCTCCACCAGAGGCAGGGAACCTACATGATAGTTTGAAATCCTCTATTACTCCAACTGATGAGGACATTAATATATTCTTCAATGGTTAAAAAAAAAAATCAGTCAAGCCACTCAACCTGCTCTTTGAAGTCATTTGACATCTTGATAAGCAGATTGCAAAAGCCCCTTTTTAAACTGATAGTAATCTTGCAAATGGAAATTCTTTTCATGGGAACTATGAGGATGAGTACTTTAGAGCAAGACTTGCTTCTAACCATAAATTGTAGTTTCCTAGTTTCCCTTCTCCCTTTCTAATGATGAAAGTGACAGCCTATTTCTCCTATGAGACTCAGAGTATGGATGTTGCATTGTACCTAAAATAATAGAACATTATTTTTAAATAAATAAAATAGAATATGTTCAAAGAAATAGAGTGTGTTTGTTTTCTAACATAGTTTATAATGTTTAAAAATTTTTTCATTATTTTTAAATTTTTATATATTTAGGGAGTACAAGCACAGATTGCTTATATGCATGCAAGCAGTGTTTTAAATTTAAAGGGCTTTGGGGAAACAAATTTTTTCCTGTCCCTCTCTCTCCCGAATGCAATTCTATAAAATTATTGAGAAACAGAAATTTTCAATCCATATATCAAATCAGTTATCTAGGGCAGTTTTCTGATAGGAAGCCAACCTAAAAAATTAAGATGTAGCACCTTGCAAATTTGCCAACCCCTGAGAAGGAAATTCAAAAGGCAATAGAGGCAAAGAACCATCGGCCGACTTTATCAAGATCAGCATTTTCCCTTCCACAGGCCTCTGGCTCCCAGGGCTTCCTCCTTGAAAACATCCATTTTAAAGGAATAGAGTAGCCCTTACACGCATCAGGTCAGACTGTGGGTTTGGAATTTTGGCTCTGTTCCTTACTAATTGTGATCGTTGTCGGGTCACTTACCCTCTCTAGGTGTCTTTCCTCATCTATAAATTGGGAGGAATAGAGTCCATTTGATAGGATGGTTTTGACGTCGAAGTGAGATAAAGCTTGGGAAGCCCTGAACGCTGCCTGACACGTAGAAGTGATCAGTGAATATGTGATATGGAGTGGGCGGCATGGTGATAGTGAAGATCTACTTGGGGCCTGGTTGATCAAGATACTAATAATATCTCGTTCATGAACATGGATGATGTTTTGCCCTAATCACCTATATGCCATGAGACGAGGAATTGGTCTTTGGTCTTTTTAAACATACAGTCTTTATAAGCAGCAGTAGCATTTGTAAAGGATAGCTGCCTGAAATAAATTCTTTGTGTTTTTCAGTTCCCCCTTTTCACTGACTTTGAGTAGCTATTTCTTTTGTTACCCTTCATGTGAACACAGTTCCTCTGAACAATCACAAAGCATCTATGGTATAAGATAGTGGCATTCACTACAGGTCTTCTTCTCTTAAATATTCTTGTGGGAAGTGATTTTCCCTGCCGTGTACTATATTATCTGAAAATAAAACAATCTGCCTAACCAGTCTCCCTGTTTCTACCCCGAATATAAATCAGATTGTGTCTCTCTCCTCCTCAAAACCATCTAGTGCTCCATATGATTCAGAAATTCCATATATAGCCAACAGATTGGAAACCAGGGACTCAGATATTTATATCCCAATATTCATACCAGCATTATTCATAAATAACCCAAAGGTGGAAATAACCAAAGTATCTATCAACAGATGTATGGACAAACAAAATGTGGTATATAGTAGAATGGAATTTTATTCAGCCATAGAAAGAAATGAAGTTCTGACACATGCTACAGCATAGGCAAATCTGGAAACATCATGTGAAGCAAAATAAGCCACACCAGAAAGGGCAAATATGACATAATTCCACTTATGTGAAATATTGAGAATAGGCAAATTCATAGAGACAAACTAGGTTAAAGCTTACCAGGGGCTGGGGGTGGAGATGGGGAGTTCCTTAAGGGTTACAGAGTTTCTCCTTGGGGTGATAACATTTTGGAAATAGTGGTAATGGTTGCACAGCATGGTAAATATAATTAATGCCACTAAATTGTGTACTTAAAAATTGTTCAAATGTTATTTTATATATATATATATATACACATACCATATAAAAATTTTTATAAAAATCATCTAAGGTTTCCCAGCATGTTCAGAATGAAAGCCAGAGACCCTACAACAGCCTCAAGGATCAAGGTCCCGTGCCTTGACCTCTCTCCCCTCGAGAACACTGGCCTCCATGCTGCTCCTTGAACATGAACACACGAGGTCAGCTCCCTCAGGAGGGTCTTCCCAACTGCTGGTCCCTCTGCTTGGAATGCCCATCTCTGAGATGTCCATGGAACATACTTCATTCAGGTCTCTGCTGAAGCACCAGCTTATCAGTGAGGTCACCCTGGGCAGTCGTCTATAAAACCCCAAGCCCTCACCATCCAACACAACCTAGTACTTCCTATTCTTACTCTACTCTATTTTCTCCATGGCACATTTTATCACCAGACATACTAAATATTTACATGTTTCTTTTGTCTCTAGTTACCAAAATTGAAGCCCCATGAATGCTGAGACTTTGCTTCATTCACCTTTGTGTCCTTAATGACTAGGATAGGGCCTGGCAGGGAGCAAATGCTCAGTAAACGTCTGTTGGATGAATGAATGAATGAATGAATGAATTTGTTCCGGAGATATATGTATACCCCTTACTGAAAAGGACTGCAGGACCAAAAAGCTGGTTATCCTAGATATGGGTTATCTTTTGCCATGATAAATGCCCTATGACAACCAACCACAGAACTGCAGTGGGGCTCAGCTGATCTCAGCCTGGCTCCCTCACACATCTACGGTGCACTGTAGGGTAGCTCAGCAGCTCTTCTAAGCTTCGTGGGGCTTCCTAACATGTATGGAAGTTCAGCAGGCATTTGGTAGATCTAGATGGCCTCAACTGGGACTCCGTGGGTGAATCAGCTCTGCTCCACATGCCTTATCCTTCAGCTGGCTGACGTGAGCATGTTTCCATGGTAAAGGCAGAGGAATAGCAAACAGACATGCACAAGTGCTTTTCAAGCCTCTGCATGCATGATGTTTGATAGCACCCTCTTGGCCAAGTAAATCACATGGCCAAGACCAGGGACACACTACAAAGTTATGTGGCAAGAAGATACAGATACAAGGAGGTATAAGGAATTGGGAACATTAATGTATTCAGTCTACCACACCCTATGAAATCTTGGTGTTTTTGCCTGTGATCTGTGCAACTTTCCTCCTCCTTTTCTATGTCCCCAGAAGAAATCACATTCAGTTTCAACCTGAGATCTAATCCTTTCAGCTCTACAACTCAGTGTCTTGTTTTTAGATAGTGAGTTGTAGAGCCAGAAGGGTTGGATCTGGTAAAAAGAATCTGAAATCTAAACGTTAATGGAAGCTAAGGGACCTTGTCATAGTCTTTTCTATGAGGAAATGTCAAGTGCTCTAGCTATCTGATGTTTTTCTCTGAGGTACAGTTGTACCCAGCAACTCAACAGTATCACCCTGGGGACCTGTGGTAGGCAGAATAATGCCCCCCACTTCACCCCCCAAAGGTGATCATGTCCTAATCCCTAGAACCTGTGAATATGTTAGATTACATGACAGAGAGAACTAGGGTTGCATATGGAATTAAATTTGCTCATCAGCTGCCCTTAAAATAAGGAGGGTATACTTGATTATCCAGATGGGCCCAGTGTAATCACAATGGTCCTTAAAAGCAAAAAAGGAAGGCAGGAGAATCAGAGGTCAGAGTGATAGGAATGCCGACTTCAAAGATGGAAGCAGGCTGTGGGCCCAGGGATGCAAGCTAGAAAAGGCAAGGAACTGGATTCTCCCCTACAGCCCTAGAAGGAGTCCACACCACACTTGATTTCAGTCCATTGAGACCCATCTGACTTCTGAGTTCCAGAACTAAAAAATGATAAATTTGTATTGTTTTAAGCCATGCAGTTTATGGTAATTTGTTACAGCAGCAATTGGAAACTAATTGGGAACTTATCAGACTGATTTTATCCCATAGAATCCATGTAAAAAATGAGAAGGTGTATATTGGCAGGCTGGGCGTAGTGGCTCACTCCTGTATTCCCAGCATTTTGGGAGGCCAAAGTGGGAGGATCACTTGAGCTAAGGAGTTCAAGGCTGCAAGTGAGCTGTAATTGCACCACTGCACTATAGCCTGGACCACAGAGAAAGACCCCATCTCCAGAAAATAAATAATAATAAGTGTGTATTAGCAACCAGGTGGCTGTTTATGTCCCATCTATTTTCCACATTGACCAATCATTTTAAGAAAGGTGTGGTGGATGGGTGGGGAACACCTAAGGCATTGAGAGGCGGTAAAGGAAACATGCTAATGGAGAAGAGGGAGGTTAGTGACTAGGGCCCATCTAAGAAAAGAAAGAGATTCTTAGGGGACTGCTTGGAGAGTTAATGTTTGCAGGAAGCCCACCCACAGGTCTTGAACCCCCATCCTGGGCCACTTTTTCTTCCTTTGACCAAACCTTCCCCAACCCTCATCTCCAGCCCAAATCTTGCTAGAGCTTCTAACTTACATCACATCACCTGTGATGAGGACTTGGTATGGCCACTTATCTGCAATCATTTCTCTAGCCTGGGTGCCATACCTAGGAGTGGCATTGCCGGGTTGGCCAGAGTGCACAGCTCCCACTTTACCAGGTAATGCCCTCCTGTCTGCCAAAGTGGCTATGTTAATTTCCGCCATTACCAGCAGCAGTGTCATAGTGTTCTGGATCCTCCACATTCTCACCCATACTTGATATTGTTCGTTTTTTTACTTTTTCCAACCTGGTATATGTAAGCTGGTATTTTTGTATTTTTAACTTGTATTTCTCTAATTACAAATGAGGTTGAGCATTTTTAAAAAATATATTTATTGGTTTTATATATTATATATACACGTATATATATATATACGTGTATATATATTCAGATTTTCTCTTCAGCAAAGAGTCTGTATAAGTCTTTTGCCCATTTTCTTCTATTGGACGATACTTTTTCATTGATGTTTAGGATTTCTTTTTCTTTTTTTCTTTTGAATCAGGGTCTTGCACTGTTGCCCAGGCTGGAGTGCAGTGGCGTGATCATTAGCTCACTGCAGCCTTGAAATCCTGGCCTTAGGTGATCCTCCCACCTCAGCCTCCCAAGTAGCTGGGACTACAGGCATGTACCACCATGCCCAGCTAGGTTTTATTTTTTACTTTTTAATTATTATTATTATTATTATTTTTGAGGTGAAGTATCACTCTGTCCCCCAGGCTGGAGTGCAGTGGCATGATCTCGGCTCACTGCAACCTCTGCCTCCCAGGTTCAAGCAATTCTCCTGCCTCAGCCTCCCAAGTAGCTGGGATTACAGGCGTGCACTAGCACACCTGGCTAATTTTTATATTTTTAGTAGAGACGGGGTTTTGCCATGTTGGCCAGGCTGGTCTCGAACTCCTGACCTCAAGTGATCCACCCACCTCGGCCTCCCAAAGTGCTGGGATTACAGGAGTGAGCCACCACATCCGGCTATTTCTGCAGAGATGGGTACTCGCTATGTTGCCCAGGTTGGTCTCAAACTCCTCACCTCCAGCAATTCTACTTTGGCCTCCCAAAGTACTGGGACCACAGGCAAGAGGCTCTGTGCCCAGCTGGGATTTCTTTATGTAGTCTAGAGTCAATTATATGTGAAGCAAGTGTCTCTTCCCTGTTTGCAGCTTGTTAACCTCTCTGGTTAGAAGTTTTGTTCTTTTGTTTAGAACTTCGTATATTTTTGTGATTTGTTTAAGAAGTATGTCCTCCGTACCTTGTGGTTAGAAAGGTTTTCCTCCCATATTGTCCTAAAGGTTTTCTAGTTTTTCCTTAGCCAGGTAAATATTTAATATACCTGAAATTGATTTTTAAACATGGTAGGTAGGGGTTAAATTTCATTGTTTTATCTCGTATAACCAGCTGTTCCAGAAAACTTTATTGAAAGTCTACCTTTCCTATTGGTCTTCAATGCCTCTGTTATGAATCAGATTTGTAAGTGTGTGTGAATTGGTATCCAGCCCTCTACTTGGCAACTTTTTGTATTAGTTATCTGTTGCCGTGCAACAAATTACTTCAAATCTTAGCAACTTAAAACAACAAACATTTATTACCTCACAGTTTCTGTGGGTCAGAAATCTAGGTGCAGCTTCTCTGGGTGCCCGTGGCACAGTACTGCTCCTTCGGCTGCAGTCAGGCTGGCAGCCAGGGATGTGGCCTTAACTGAAGGCCCAACTGGGGAGGATCTGCTTCTAAGCTCACTTATATGGTGATGGCAGGATTCAGTTTCTCATGGGTTGTTGCTTTAAGGTCTTAGTCCTTGGCTGGCTGTTGGTCAGGGGCCTCCCTCCATTCCTTCTCCTGTGGGCTTCTGCATAGTGCAGCTCACAGCATGGCAGCTGGCTTCCCTCAGAGCAAGCAAATAAGTAGAGAGAGAGAGATGGAAGCTACAGTACTTTGTAACCTAATTTTGGAAGTGGCATCCATCATTTATGTTGAGCATTAGAAGCAAGTGAGTACATTCAGACCATAGCCAAGGGGAAGGGATTACATACGGGTGTGAATACCAGGAGGCGAGGATCACTGGGGATCATCTTCAGGGCTGCCTACCATACTTTTATAGTAACATAAGTAATTAAGTTTTTTAATATTAATCTAATTTTAAGTGCCTTTCCATAGGATCATTATTTTTTACTTTGAAAAAACTATCTATATTCAAAATAGAAAGGGAGAATGGGCATGTCTTGGAACAGATTTTTGGAAGAAGGCATAATAGAACTTTGGGAGTGATAGGAAAATATGTAGAGATGTGATCTTTCTTCAGATGGTTGGGTTCAGTTTAGTGTAATTATAGTAAGTACAGTCATCTCTCGGTATCTGTGGGGGATTGGTTCCAGGACCCCCCATGGATACCAAAATTCATGGATGTTCAAATTCCTTATACAAAATCACATAGTTTTATATATAAACTGCCCACATTTTCCCATGTATTATCTCTAGATGACTTTTGATATCTAATACAATGCCTACACAGCTCTTCAGATTCATAGATTCAACATAGTATTCAGTGTGTGACAAATTCAAGTTTTGCTTTTTGGAATTTTGTGGAATTTTTCCCCCCTGAGTGTTTTCTATTTGCGGTCAGTTGAACTTATGGATGTGGAACCCACAAATATGGAGGACCAATTGTATAAACCATGTAATTTTTCCTAACTAGTTTATCTGCATTTTCCAAGCTGCAAAACTATCATGGTGATATGTAGGAAACATTTTACATATTAGCTTATCATTTACGAGATTCTTTGAGATAGAGAAAAGCACCTGCCATCTCCTTTATTCGTTTTATGCAGTTTATAGAGCTCAGTGATGCTAAAACCGTATTTCTAGTGTCATTGAAAATGATACTAAGAACAGGATGAGAGGGTTGTATTGTAACAACAGCTAACATCACACGTGGCTTCTTTTTCATTTAAAATACAAATCAAACATCTGCCAACACACTTTCATGGTTTCTAGTTGGAAGGAAACCCTTAGGAACAATTATTTTAAGTTGAATTGATGACTTAAAGATGAAGTTTAATACACCCAATTGTTATGTTTGTCAGCATCCTGGCTCAGTGCTTCCTGTGTGCACTGCATGGAATGAGAATGGTTTCGGGTGTGGTTAGAGAGACTATTGAAAAGACTTCTTCATCAGTAAAGCATCTTGACCCAATTCACTTTTTATTTCTTCAACTTTGCCACACCTGTGGGGCAGCTTTTGTTCATACTGATGCTTATCTCCAGCCACTAATGAGGAATAGATGAGTTCAGGTTTCTACTGCTATCATGAATGCTGGGATTACAGGCTTCATGGTTCTAAGTGTGCCTCTTGGTTCCTTTTTTATGTTAGAGCTCGTGCGTGCGTGTGTGTGTGTGTGTTTGCGAGCACATGTGTACTCGTCCATATATCTTAGGCTGATATTTAGTTAGCAGAAGAGACTTAAATGACAAGTTCTAGAATAATTTCCAAATTTCCAAACTTTTACCCAGTAAATAACTAACTTGTGTTTTCCTTATGTGTAGTTACTAAGAGAACCTTCTCTACCTACCTCTCTTTGGAGAAAAAAATTTAAACAACAATGAGGAGGCAGTAAAGATAAATGTATCTCCAGCTAAGGTGCCAGACCTCTGATAGCATACCTTCTTGGCAGGGCTTACTTTGTGGAATTGAAGAAGTTATGTATAAACAAATGCCAGCGCACCACTGTTGGCAAAGGTTTCTTTACTGTTATTAATTCTAGATCTGGTTCTTCTGTCTTACACCCTCCCCTTATTTTGGTAAATGTAACAAGCCAAAAATTAGGAAACTATTATAAGCTCATTTGAATGAATATTTGTTACTAAGCCAAAGATTAAGACAGCTAAAAATGAAGGTATTCAGATAGAAGCCCACAGCTGGAGTGTCGAGAATGCATTACAAAGCCTGAGGGGCCACCTTTGCTCATTCCGTCTTATGAAGGTCTGATGCAGCAGTTCCTGTTAGGGATGCTTACCTTAGGAGGTGCTTCCTGAAGTTTATACTGGAGAGATTAAAATATGATTGTGGGCCAGGCACGGTGGTTCATACCTGTACTCCCAGCACTTTGGGAGGCCGAGGTGGGCGGATCACCTGAGGCCAGGAGTTCAAGACCAGCCCAGGCAACATGGTGAAACCCCATTTCTACTAAAAATACAAAAATTAGCTGGGCACGGTGGCACATGCCTGTAATCCCAGCTACTCGGGAGTCTGAGGCAGGAGAGTCACTTGAACCCAGGAGGCAGAGGTTGCAGTGAGCCAAGATCACACCACTGCACTCCAACCTAGGAGACAGAGCAAGACTCTATCTCAAAAAATAAAAATAAAATGTAACTGTGATAGAGATAGCTTATAATTTTGTATTCAATACCAGAATTTTTTTCATGGAGGGGAGACAAGGTCTTTCTCTGTCACCCAGGCTGGAGTGCAGTGGTGCCATCACAGCTCACTGCAGCCTCCACCTCCTGGGCTCAAGTGATCCTCCTACCTCAGCCTCCCGAGTAGCTGGGACTACAAGCACACGCCACAATACCCAGCTAATTTTTGTATTTTTTGTAGAGAGGGGGTTTTGCCATGTTGCCCAGGTTAGTGTAGAAGTCCTGGGCTCCAGCAATCCACCCACCTTGGCCTCCCAAAATGCTGGGATTACAGGTGTGAGCCACCATGCCCAGCCAATTTCGAGATTCTTTTCTATAGTATACTGTACTGCATAATGTATGTTTGAAGATTATTTCCTTGCATTGGTCACATATTTGGTTTCAGTAGGTTTTCTGCAGAGCCCATATGTTCAGGCTTGGTGGGGGGAAGAAAGCCTGTTCTAAACTCTAATTTATCCTGAGGTCTGAGCTATCAAACAATTTTTTCTTCATCCCTGTTAGATTGCACTTCAAGCTCTAACAGTGCCTCTGAGCCATGAGAAACATTTACACATAAGAAGTGTTTTGAAGCCATTAAAATAAGTTCAGAGCTTAAGAGTTGCTTTCACATCTCTTGAGTCAGATGAAATGCGGGCTTACAGAGAGTAATAATTAGGTGATGGGCAGATGCCAAGCTTTGTTTTTTGATATGACTATCTCTGTCTTTCATTTGGCACCGTTCAAGTCTGTGGGCTGGGCATTCTGAAAGAGAGGGAGCCCTGAGACCACGCAGGGGCACATCAGATCTGTTCCTTTGGTGGACGTCAAGGCAGAATTACTCAGAATATAATCTGAAATGCATTTGATCATACAGTAGATAGTTTAATAATTTATGTTCAGACTTATTAGCAAAGCCTTGTGTTTACTCTGCTATCACCAAAATAAGATAAAAACCCACCCGTGACATTAAGATTAGAGAGTTTACGTGTGTGTATGTGTGTGTTCAAGTTTGAAATTTTTGTTCATAATTGTAATGACCTGATAGCAATTACACATTTGGGGTGAAAGGGGTAAGGGAAAAATTTCACATGAATAATGTCTGATGTAGAATTTCTCATTCCCA
The DNA here is from genome assembly GCF_028885625.2 of Pongo pygmaeus. Lineage (NCBI taxonomy): Eukaryota > Metazoa > Chordata > Mammalia > Primates > Hominidae > Pongo > Pongo pygmaeus. The sequence continues at coordinate 21,254,544 of NC_072378.2, forward strand.
GAATTGAAACAGAAAGGCTGACAGTATTGTGCTCTAATTGCGTGACCATGTGACAGAGGTCTTATAATGGAAATGTTCTTCCAAAAGAAATGGAAAGGAGCAATTAATTCCAACTTCAATTTGTTGATCCTGTTACATTCCAGTGTACCTATAATGCTGAGGACTATGCATGTAACATTGTTTTAACTGACTTCAAGATAAAATACTGGCATTTTTGGTTTGGAGATAATTGGGTACAACTACTTATATGATATTAAAGAGCTCCCAATTTGGGGAATGTCTAGAAGAATAAAGGAGAAAGATAGCTTGGCACTCTTAATCCCCTGGATGTCCTGGTATCTGGTAATAACATGAAGCCCAGGGACAGGGTTGTCTTGTCAATTCAAGGAAGGGAGCTGGCATGTGGAATATGATTGCAGGGCCCTGGTAACACCTGCAGGTGTCAGGGATAGAAGAACTCATTTGGAAGCTGCACCGCAAGATGGGAAGACAGGTGGCAACTCTCTTACAGGGATATCTTTTATTTGAGCAGAACCAGACCAACTGTTCCTCATTAAAACACATTTTGCAACATGTTCTCATGTGAGCGCATCAAGTGTGTGTGCATGTGTGTGTTCAGAGCATACTCAGCGATGTGCCATCTACAGGTCACAATTACAAAGTCGCAACGTGGCTCAGAACTGCAAGACAGGTAGCATGAAATGTCTCTGCATAACTTGAGGCTGACTTTTCTGGAATGGCCTCTATAGGGAAACTCAAAATAACACCATTACCTCTGTGAGGTGCAGTGGCAAGTAAAATGGATAAAATCTATTTGGTGGGACTGTTGATCTTGATAGTCATTTTAATAACTATGCAGTGCCTTGCTTTTTCTTATTTATTTATATGGAATTATCAATGTATCTCAGAAGTGTTGCTGTGGGGCTGTACTTAGCATGAGTAAAGCCAGGCCACTCATCTGCTTCACCATTTATACTATCAGAAATTTGGGCAAGTGGCTTAAAGAGAGGGTTAACTCCTATTAGCTACTTCATTGAGTAGTTTGAAGGATTAGAGAGCACTTAGAGTCCTGCTAGGCACACGGTGAATGTTCTCTAAATATTCCTTCTACTTAGTATTTTCACATAGAGCCTATCCTCTGCCTTTCTCACTGAATTGTTGTGCTTCTGGTTCTCCAGCCATGTACCATATTACAACTTATCAATATTTTGTATGAGAAGGAAGAGGACTTGGAAGAAAGGCTTCTAAACAACATGACTTCCTTCCATTGGAAGCCTAAGCCCATCCAGCCCCCAAGAAAAGAATACTTGTAACTAGGTGAAGAAAAGACTATAGGAGGCAAAGGAATAAGTAGAAATGCAAATACCAATTCAGAAAACATTAACTGATCATCTCTTGGGTGCCCTTTCCCTCAGAGTCTTGTCTCTTGGGGCCGAAAGACCTGTGAGTAGGACACATCTGAAGGCCCTGGAGGCCTGTTTCCTCCCCATTTTCTTAGGAAGCAGCTAGCTCAGCAAGTCTGTTAGCTCAGCAGAAGGAAAAGGCCTTAGCAGAGGCTCAGCCTTGGAGGTTTGCTGTCCTCTTCCCCCAGGAAACTTCACGGTCAGCCAGCCACACAGTCTCCTAGAGGCGCCCTGTCCCTCTTTCCTTGTAAACGTGTAGAGCATCACACTTCTGTCAGAGTGTGTTCTCTTGGGCAGCTAGTTTAGTTCTGCCTGAACTGAGTACGCTTTCTGGTGGCATGCAAGCTTGGGAGCTCACATATGTCAGGAGTGGTAGGCACAGTCATGTCCCCCACCCAAAGATGTCCATATCCTAATCACCTGAACCTCCGATGTTACCTTACATGGCAAAAGGAACTTTGCAGATGTGATTAAGCTAAGGATCTTGAAATGAGAGGATTATTCTGGGTTATCTAAGTGGGTTCAATGTAAATCACAAGGGTCCTTCTAAAAATAACCCTATGATCACCTGAGGTCAAGAGTTTGAGACCAGCCTGACCAGTATGGTGAAACCCCATCTCTACTAAACATGCCAAAATTAGCCAGGCATGGTGACATGTGCTACTCGGGAGGCCGAAACAGGAGAATTGCCTGAACCCAGGAGGTGGAGGTTGGAGTGAGTCAAGATCGCGCCATTGTACTCCAGCCTGGGTGACAGAGTGAGACTCTGTCTCAAAATAATAATTAATAATAATAATAATAGTAACCCTATGCTACTGGCTTTGAAAATGGAAAAAAAGGGCCACAGGCCAAGAGATGTAGGCAAATTGTAGAACCTGGAAAGGACAAGGAATCAGATTCTTCCCTGGAGCCTCCAGAAGAATGCCACCCAGCCAACACCTTGACATAGAACTTCTGACCTCCAGAATTGAAAGAGAATAAATGCATATTGCTTCATACCCTAGGTTTGTGGTGTTTTGTTAAAGTAGCAATAGAGAACTCATGCCGTTTCTCTGTTGGTAAGGTTTTTCCCTAGTCACCCTATTTCATATTTATACTATGTAGTATTGGTGATGTATGACTCTTTGTCCCATTTACTTGCCAGTCTAATAAGAAATATAAGAATAGGTAAATGGCAGTTCATATGGAAGGGATATTTGCTCCTATATAAAATGTGTGAATATATGGTAGTAAGTAACAGGTAGCAATGGCAGTATGCATTCAGCTAACACTGGCCCCTCCTAGGTACCAGGTCCTGGGCATCCATTGGAGAGAAAGGCCACCCCTGCTCAGAAGGAGCACGCTTAGGGTGATGCAGGAGCCAGGATTCAGCAGGGTGTTCACCACCGTTGACACGCGCCATGAGAAGGGCCGGCTGACAAGACTAGCAGGCCCACACGGGGTGGGCAGTGGTTGAGAGAGGTTTTCCTAAAGCAAGTCCTGTCTTAGTTGAGGCCTGAGCCAGCAGTAACTAGAACAGGCAGGGGCGGGTGATGGTTTCAGTTCGGAGCTTTTCCAGAAGGCGCACTCCACTGGCTTTACCATCTCAGAGCCCAGGGAGTAAGAGGTGCTGACTTCACAATGGACGTAGCTTCTTCTTCATGGGTTAGTGCTTGTGAGGATATGCAAGACAGGACATTGTCATCTCAGTGTTGGTAGTAAGTGCTGTGGGAGGCTCTGGCCTTCTCTGTTTTTCAAGCCACACTCCTGTGATGTCACCGTAATAGCAGCCCTTATTGTGAACCTTCTGTATTCCAGGCACTGTGCCTGGCTGTGGGCACATTACTTCTGTTCCTTCTGATAACATCCTAAGGTAGATGGCTTTCCTCCTTCACAGAAAGGATAGCCAGGCTTAGAGAGTTTAAACCACCTGCCTAAGATCACATGGCTGTCTGAACCTGGGTTCAGTTTGGTCTGCCAGAATTCAAAACCCGTGCTCATTCATTAGTGTGTGCCTCTTAATGGTATACATAAGGAACAAAAATAGTACAGGTCAATTCTATTTCAGAAGCAAATAAAATAATGACTTTGTAATTTACAAAAAGAATTTCTGAGGACGTTTGCATTTTTCATTAGAACCACAAAATACCGTGGAATAAGTTAATCTGAATTGACATTTAAATGTTCAGGACACTTAATCTATATGTATCTAATTTAATCCTCATAAAAATCCTATGATGCACAAATACTAGCAGTATCTCCATTTTACAGGTGAGGAAATGGAGGCAAAAAGAGGATAAAATTTGCCTGAGAATCCTCAGATGGAGCTGGGATTAGAGCCCAGAGCTCGAGGACTTACTGCTCCTAGAACTGGTTCCATCTGTGCCTTGTGGCGTGAAACATGCTCAAGTTAAAAGCATCTCTTTCCTTTCCCCAACAATACGTGCACAACTGCTAGAGATGAAGGAAATAGAGATAGACTGTTGTTATCATCCCAACTGTCTGTATTTTTCTTTAACTGATTGAAATCTGATCCCTAAAGTTTCTGAACATGAAAGTTTTTTTTTTTAATTGAAGTTTTGGTATACATACTTCATTCTGCTTTAACAGATCGATTACTTTGATAGGATTTGATAAGCTACACTTTTGAAAATTAGTAGATTATTTTTAAGAGTTAGCAAGTAAGTAGGTTTAGAAATTAATCAAGGGAGCAGTGAGGTTTACAAGGGAAGACAAACCCATGTTAATCAAAGTTAACACAGAATGCACGATGGGAATTTTAGTGCGTCCCTTAGTCTATTATAACAGGATAAATAAATCCTTTTAACAGGATAAATAACTCCATTTAACACATAAATAACGCCTTTTGCGTAAGCAAAGGTCATATCCTGCCTTGTTTCAAATTTCTGTTTTTAAGAAAGCATTTCTGAGTAGATTTTGAGTTCTTAAAAATTGTCTGAGTTGACGTTCCAGTTTGTTTTTTGTTGTTGTTGTTTTTGTTTTGTTTTGTTTTTGAGACAGAGTCTCGCTCTGTCGACCAGGCTGGAGTGCAGTGGTGCGATCTCGGCTCACCGCAAGCTCCGCCTCCCGGGTTCACGCCATTCTCCTGCCTCAGACTCCCGAGTAGCTGGGACCACAGGCGCCAGCCACCACGCCTGGCTCATTCTTTGTATTTCTAATAGAGACAGGGTTTCACCATGTTAGCCAGGATGATCTCAATCTCCTGACCTCGTGATCCACCTCGGCCTCCCAGAGTGCTGGGATTACAGGTGTGAGCCACTGCGCCCGGCCCCAGTTTAATAAGCAATAACATTTTTCAAATTTGGTGTATTATACTTTGAGCGATGCAGATATGTATTGAATTTCAGGAATTGACAATCTTGATAAGGTTTTAAAGGTTTAGGGAAGGTCTGAGCCTCTGTTTACCTTCTAGAACTATGCTTGTTGTGTGTGTGTCAACTTTTTTCTATCGGCTCTTTATAATCACTTCGCCTATAAGCACTTTTTATTACATTATTTTCTATTCATGATCCCTGCTTTCAACTGCTATGGTTGTACGTGTTTGAGCATCTTGGACTTTATGAGAAAGATCTCATATTTCCCATATTTCTAAACTACTTTTCCTTAAGTATCTCAGTGGTAGTGACAATCGAAATGTACAAAGCTAGCTGGCTACTGATTATTACTCTGTCATCTGAGAAACTTTTTAAATATTATGTTTAAAAATAGTATCATCAAAATCCTTTTATCAAGATCTTGATTTGGTAAAAGTGCAATAGAGACAGGATGCGTTTACCCTCTCCTGCTCCGCGGTCACACTCCCGCCTTGATCCTCAAGAGAGTGGCAAATCTTGTGGCTGCATATACATGCTTCTGCTTCTCTGCAGGATGCAGGGTGCAGACTTGTCCAGCAGGCACAGGAGGAAAGCTCAGCACCAAAATACCTTTTATGAATCAGTTATGTTCAAATGTGTTAAACGTCTGGGGGTGGAGAGAAAAAAGGATGCCCGAGGAAGAATGACTAAACTTAACATGACCGCAAATAATCCACTCCGGTAGTTTAATAGGTAACTTTATTTTGAACAAAATTTTATGACAGATGAGTTGAAAGGAGAAGAAATTTTCTGAAATTGTCATCAGAAGTCGAAGAGTTTTGCTTTTATTTTAACCCAGGCCAAGAAGGCGCAGTACCTGCACTGCTTCATGAAACAAAAAACAAAATGTATTATCAACCCAACTAAATGCTTAAGACTTTAAGACTCAACTAGTCCTTCCCCAGGTCAGTGTGACACCTGGCCTGGCACCACTAATCATGGCACAGGTTCAGAACCAAGGTCAAGCATTCTGAACTGGTGATAGGGAAAAGGGTGGATGTTCCCTGACGCTCGTGTAGCCAGTTTCAGGGTCTCTCAATTTGAGGGACCCCTTCCAAGACCCGGTACCTAATTTTGTATTCATTATTTTTTTCTTAAAGAGAAGGCTTCAGGACCCACAAAATCTGGGTCCACGCCTGGGCGAGGGTATCTGTGAACCTCCTGAAGACGGAGTGTGAGCGAGGCTGTGTGGATATGTAAATATGCTTCCATATTTTTCTGGAAGGGTCTGTAGTCTTCTCAAAGCCATCTATGACTTACAAAGGTTAAAGAACTCAGGCCTCGGAGAAATTAATCAACCTCTTAATTCTGGTCTTATAAAACCACACTTATTAAGTGATGGTTTAATTGCTAGAGACAACAATTTGTGACTCAAGTAGAATAGCTTCCTGAATATATCACAGGACACATCATTGATCACCAGAGACATAGATGAGAATGTTCTTGATGGTTGCTCATCTCACTGGAATACACACTGTCATATTATTCATTCAATCAGTCACTCATTCATTCATTCCCAAACACTTACTGAGTACCTGCTCTGTGACTGCAGCCTGCTAGGTTCCAAGATTTCAGAGATGAATTAGGCAGACTTGCTGCTTTTGAGGAACTCACATAGTTCCTATCAATTCAGCTGAAGGATTCTGCATTCTTTCTCCAGGTTCCCACATGTATGTGAGTGCTGTCCTTGAGATCTTGAGGTTATTTTAAATTGAAATGGAAGCTCTTCAGCATAGACCTCACTCCAAAATATTACGCAAAAAGCCAGCCTCATAAGAGAGCTGTCCCCTAGGGACGGGGACATGTCTGGGTGCACCACTGAGCTCTGGCTCTTGCCTCCCCCTGCCATGGGAAGGATGGTCCCATTCTGTCCAGCTGTGTGCCTCCTTATGAAGGATTCAGAGTGCAGGGAGACCAGCAGGATATCGGCCCAGATACCTGAGGAGTGCAGCAGTAAATAATGCTTCGACTGTCATTATGGTTGAGAGACTTTCCTTGTGGCTAACAGCTTTGTTAATTCTGCTGTTAGCCTTCTACACACAGAGCAAGAATTCTTCCCACACAATCACATAGAAATAGGAGCCTGTGGAAACTGGGCTGTAGAAGTTGTTTTCATTTCCCCATTCCTATTCTTTGTGTCTTGCATTTCCCAATCCTTTGAATTCAAATCCTATTGATTCTACATCAAAAGTCTGTTGTTACCTTTGCCGTCATCCCGTCATCCCGATAGAGGTCCTCATTATCTCCCATTTCATCTGTTGCTACAACTTACCACTGGATTTTCTACCCCATTCTCCTGCCTCTCTTCAGTCCACCCCATACATTCCTGTTCGTGTTACCTTCTGCAAAGCACCATTCCAGTGCCTCTCCTGTGCATGCTGAGATGCAGCTTCCCAAACAGAAGCCAAAGAGGTACCAGGAGGTTGTTAGAGAGCTTGGAAGGGAAGACTGAGCAAAGTACCATGGTTGTTGCAAGATAGTTTGTGCTTCTGTGGATTTCCTGTCCTGTCCTGCACCGCCTCTGGGCTGCCCCTCCGCCCTATCATTTTTCCTTCCATACAGCGTTTCTCATCTGCTCCTTCCACACCCCTCCTTCCATCTCTCAAAATGTTATTCAGGTTTCAACAGGGGAGTCCCATGTTATTGGGGGAGGCACCGATTCTGAAGCAGGTACATGAGGTGAAAATCTCATAAATTGCACTTCGAAACTAGAGCCACCCTGAGAATAGCCAGGTGCTCCTCTCTCCACTTCCCTGGACACCAGCTAAGAAGCCTGTGAACAGAAACCACTGAGAAAAGCAGCACAGTCAGGTCCCCAGCTTCTCAGCTCTGCCCAAGCAGGGTTTCCCAACCTGTTCTGTGTCTGGCATGAAGAGAAAGTGATAGTATTTGTATGGCATACAAGGTACTTTGACGGGACTGAGTGTGGGGTCATGTGGGGTGGGTCACTCTTGGCGCAGCCCTCCTGTGGCAGCAGACCAGCTGGGAATCTTTGTCCTAGGGATGTGTTTGCTGAATCAAGTGGCTCCCATGGTTGGTTGGTTGGTTGTTTTTGAGACAGGGTCTCACTCTGTTGCCCAGGCTGGAGTGCAGCAGCACAATCTTGGTTCACTGTAGCCTTCGTCTTCCAGGTTCCAGCAATTTTCCTGCCTCAGCCTCCAGAGTAGCTGGGACTACAGGCACCTGCCACCACATCCGGCTAATTTTTATATTTTTAGTGGAGACGGGGTTTCACCATGTTAGCCAGGCTGGTCTCAAACCTCTGACCTCAAGTGATCAGCCCGCCTCAGCCTCCCAAAGTGCTGGGATTACAGGCGTGAGCCACCACACCTGGCCCATGGTGTTTCTTTGTCATTCTTCCATTGCTGAGAAGATATGGTTGCATCTCTCTAAGAGTTAAATATGTCTGTGGTATGACTCCACTTTACACAGATTCTACCGTTCATGAATTCTGCCTTGATTTTCTATAAACACAGCCCGTCTTTCTCATACAGTTTTATGTGTAGTCTGGAGTCATGAACTTGGCCTGGCCCTTCAAGGAAAGGAACTGACTCATTCATACCTACCTTGGGGCCACCTGGCCCGTGGTGGGTGTTCAAATGTGTCTCTGTTGAAGGAGGACATAAAAGGCGGCACCTTCTGGAACCCATTACTTGATTGATATCACAACAGGGCTTTCTCTGCATCTAAAAATAATTTTTTCCTCTGTTTCTCTCTTTATAGGACTTCAGAAATGGGCTTGGGAACCAGCTGAGTTCAGGATCCCACACCTCTGCTGCATCTCAGTGTGACTCAGCAAGTTCCAGAATGGTGCTGCCCATGCCAAGGCTACATCAAGACTGTGCGCTGAGGATGTCCGTGGGCTTGGCTCTGCTGGCTCTTCTTTTTGCTTTTTTTGTCAAGGTCTATAATTAATTAGAATACAACTAATTGAAGCATCTGTAAAGAAGAATACATTTCTAATTAAAATCTTCAATGAACAGGAAAGCGACACCTCCGTTCTCCAAGGGCAATAATTTGTACTGGTCATGCTGCCTCCTCTTCAGCCACTCTTCTTAATGAGGCTCCCCCTCATTAAGAGCACATTGAGTTGGGCCCATTGGTTATTTGACCTAAAACCTAATCACGGCTACCGTAGCACATCCTTCAAATTAAACTGCTTTTGGTTTACTTTTAGCAAGAAATGCAAGCGGTTGCATTTTTTTTTTGTTTGTTTCAATCTCCAATCTTTAAGTCAGAACCTAATTGTACAGTGGCTCTGGCCATCTTTTTCTCATGTGGAAGAATTTTCTATCTTTAATAAACTTTTTCTTTTTTTTTTTTTCCAGATGGGGTTTCGCTCTTGTCGCCCAGGCTGGAGTGGTGCAGTGGTGCGATCTCAGGTCACTGCAACCTCTGCCTCCTGGGTTCAAACGATTCCTCTGCCTCAGCCTCCCAAGTAGCTGGGATTACAGGCATGCGCCACCAAGCCCAGCTAATTTTTTTGTGTTTTTAGTAGAGACGGAGTTTCACCATGTTGGCCAGGCTAGACTCGAACTCCTGACCTCAAGTGATCCGCCCGCCTTGGCGTCCCAAAGTGCTGGGATTACAGGCGTGAGCCACTGCGCCCAGCCTCTTTAATAAACACTTTTAAGTGCATCTTCCCCTTCAGGCTTTGTTTGGAGTCCCAGTGCTACAAACATTGTATTTTTCACAGCAGATGTGTTCCTGAAAAGTGTGTAGAAACCGGTTCTGGGAAGCTGAATGCTTTTGGAATGCACGGGGAGCGTCTGCCAGCTAAAGGACTCCTGGCAACATTCTGTGAAATATGAAACTGAAAAACTGGATTTGTCGAAAACAAATTGTGCCCATTTTCTCACATTTTTGATCCATTAGGTTTTTTTCGTTGTTTGTTTTTTTTTGTTTGGTTGGTTTTTTTGTTTTTTGTTTTTTTTTTTTTTTTTTTTGAGGCAAGGTCTCACTCTGTCACCCTGGCTGGAGTGCAATGGCACTATCTTGGCTCACTGCAGCCTCGACCTCCTGGACTCAAGCAGTCCTCCTACCTCAGCCTCCCTAATAGCCAGGACTACAGGCACATACCACCATGCCCAACTAATTTTTTAATTTTTTGTAGAGATGAGTGTCACTAGGTTGCCCAGGCTTGTCTGGAACTCCTAGCCTCAAGCAGTCTTCTCGCCTCAGCCTCCCAAAGTGCTGGGATTACAGGCGTGAGCCACTCCACCCAGCCCAGATTAAATGTTTTTATTTCTACCTGCCATCATCATTGGTCTTTACTAAGTGAAATGACTTCTTTAACAATAAATGGAATTGGTATACTAAGCAAATCCTATGTTTTTCAGAATTTATTTGGATGGCATAGGTACAGGAAAACCAGGTACCTTGTAGTTACCATAGGATATTTTCCATCTCGAAACCCATACCCCTCTTCAGCTCTTACATTTAACTCAAAATGTTGCTTGTGTTTTGTGTGTCTTTTAAGGAACCCAAGTTAAAATTCAGTCATGTCCTAGTTGGTAAATTATAAAATATATATGCTTTTAGTGTTAGTACATTTCTCCCGGAACTGGTATGTGCTTCTAAGAGGTGCTTACATTTAGAATGCAAAAATCCGCCTGTGCTGCTTCTAGTCCTGCAGTGAAACATCCACTTGGGAGCACCCCTCACTTCTTAGCAGGAATGGGGAGAAGAGAACAAGAACCTGCCATTTGCCTCCCTTCTTGAGCTCTATGCAGTCATTTCTTTGTTAATAAACAGTGGGTTCCAGAGTGGTGCTCATTTAACAAAAACCTAGCAGAGATAAAAACGCCATCCAAAGCCTAGAGTTGCACTAGATCAGACATAGAGAAAGCTTTGCACCTGTAACTGATTGGAGACAAAAAGGATTTTTTCTGCCTCCCTTTTCTGACTCTTTCCCTACTCTTTTCCTCACTCCCTCATCTGTTTATTTCCTCCCTTCTAGCTCTATGCTGTCCTCTCCTTTTTTCATTTTTTTCTTCCTATAAGAGAACGATCCACCCAGTCGTCCAAATTCCCCCCCTGCTGCGCTCACCTACCATGGCATGGATCTTCAAGGATCGTTTCAGCTGTACAGGATTCTCCCTACTTCCTGCCATGACTGTTATTTACCCTAAATTTGGCTGCAGCTTCACTCTGCTGTTTGACCCAGAAAGGGACCAAGGCCACTGCCTGCAGCAGACGCTGGACCTTCATGATATCAGTCTCCATACTGGTGACCAATTGGTGAGAGGGGTAGCAGTGTTCTCAAAATCCAGGGTTTTTCTTCCCCCTATGACCTCCATCTACAGGGAGGAGGAGGGAGTTAGCAGAGAAGGATGCAGTGCGAGTCAAAAACAGTTCTCTTAAGCACTGGACTCTGAATGGGGCTGAGTCTGGGAACCACAGGAACAAGTGCGGTCATCAGTAGAGCTGTTACTTTTCCAGCCCGTCTCCTTCCTGCCCACAGTGCAACCGCACTTCTCCCGCCCCGTTGAAGTTAGGCATGACATGTGAAATGTGAGAGGAAGGGTCACGTCCTTCTTCAGGGCAGACATGTTCAGAGCTGGTGTACGGTTTACCGTGTGCTCTTCCCACTGCTGTGGCGATCCTGGACCCATATGTCAGAATGACACCTCCCCGACCCTGGGTCCCTGAGTTAGTACAGTGAGTAGGGCTCCTGGCCAGCATGTGCTAGACAGGCATCAGGAGCCAGAAATATATTTTGGTTGTGTTAAGCCACCGGCATCTGGGGGTCGTAGCCATAGCATACATAACCTGATTCATACAAAGTGTCAGTCGTGATAGGATGCTTGACCTGCAGATTGTAAATGTAATTGTTGTGTTTTCTTTGTATGCTTTGCATTAGTATCAAGGGGTTTGTGTGTGTGTGTGTGTGTATATATACTTCTCTGCTGAGAAGGAAACCTAGGAAGTGATCTTTTCAATGCTTTGGGCAATTTTTTTCTTAAACTCTTTATTAGAATAAAACATACATATGAAATGGACATAAATCATAGGGATACAGGGATTTTTAAAAACTGGGCAAGCATTGTAGCCAGCACCAAGAGGCTCCCCATATACCCTCCTAGCCATTAAGTCTGCCTCCCAAGGAGTAACCAGTATCCTTATTTCTAACATTACAGATTGATTTGCCTGATTCTAAACTTTCTATAAGTGGTATCATGTAGTATGCACTATTTCATGTCTACCTTCTTTTGTTCTACAGTGATTGTGAGATACATCCAGATTATTATGTGTAGCCGTAATTACTTCACGTTCATTGCTGAATAGTATTTCAGTGTATGAGTACACCACATTGTCTTTGTTCATTCTACATTTGAGTTCTTTCCAATTTTTAGTCTATTATGAATAATGCTGCTATAAACATGTTTTGTTAAGCATTTATGTGATGACGTGAGGAGTACATGTCTAGGGGTGGAATTGCTGGGTCATAGCATTTGCGTATGTTCAGCTTAGATACTGCTAAATGGTTTTCTGAAGTGGTTGTACCAATTTACATCCCCACCAGCAGTTGACATGAATTCTGTCATTCTCCCACTATTTTTTCTCTTTGGACCTTAGATATTCTTCAGCAGACCTTGTCTCTGCTGTCTCCCTTCCACAAGTCATTCCTATTTTAATAGTAATGATAATATCAACAACCATTAACTGTCTAGTCCTTAAATGAAATGCACTGGATGTTATACTTTGCACTTAACAGGTGTTAATCAGTCCTGAAGAAAAAATTTTGAGATACGTATTGTTATTCCCATCATACTGAGAAGAAAATCTAAAACTCAAAAGATTAAGTCACTTGTGCAAGAGGCACAGAGCTATTAAGTTTAGAGGCAGGACTGGTACACAGCCTGACTCCAAAGCATATACTCTTCTTCTGTAAACTCCTCCTGCTCCTCTGTCCCATCTTTGACTTAAACTTGACCTGTGCCAACAGATACGCATTTAGGATCAACCCTGTGGATGCCTGAGCTTGGGGGGCTTCAGCCTTTCAGTCTGTGTTGTCCTGCTCTAAGAATGTGCATGGTACTCGATATACTTTTTAAATAAAGATTTACTAATCAAGCTTTTTTCTTTGCCCTGCCCCCTCCCTTCCTTCCTTCTTTTTTTCCTTCCTTTCTGTTGTCCCTGCTTCATCTTATCATCCCTGCTTCCTTTCTTATCGTCCCAGCATGAGATAGTCAATTTGAGAATGTAAAGAATTCTTGGGTTAAAACTTTGCTTTGTTGCTGGGAAAATGTGTCTAAACGTCAGATTTCCATATGTCATTCAGTCAAAACATATACTACTTCTACTGACTTCACTCCAGGTTGAAAATTTCAGTGTATATGGTAAGATGTCATGGAGGGAGAATTAGAGTTACAAATCAAGCTTCAAGAGGGTTTGTCATCATAAAACAAACATAGGAAAAAAATGAACAGAGAGAGGGAGGGAAGAGAAGAAAGGAGGGGAGAGAAAAGGAAGAAAAAGAAAAGGAGAAAAGATATTCTTAAAGCTTGCAGCAACAACAAAAAAGGTAATCATATGAGATGATGGGTATGGTAATTCGCTTGACTGTAGCAACCATTTTGCTGTGTATATGTGTATCAGTACATGTTCACCTTAAATACTCACAATAAAAAGTGAATATGTCCATTTTCTAAAAGGTTTGCTGGTCCCCCAAGGCACCCCAGGATGCTGCAGCACATTCACAGGAGCACCCTGGGATTCTTTAAATTTTTGAAGGAAACACAGCAACATCTGTCAGATACCAGGCCAACTACCAGCTCAAAATAGTTCACAGTTTTCAACGTTAGATTTCACAAATTTTGATGACACCATGTCTTTATAAAACTGGATTTTCAGCAATTGCTGTGATAAAAAGCAAGTATCAAGTGAAAATCAATGTAGAACAAGAAATGAAAATTGTGATCATAGTCTAAGGTTTGAGAAGTGGTGCTGTACCCAACAGATGCACAGCTGCCATTAATAAGTAATATTAATATGAAATAAAATATTAATATTTTTATTTAAGTTACATGTATTATTTTTTCAAATGGTTCTCATAAGATAGTAGGATATAAATGCTTATTCAGTTGTCAGGATTACCTATTTAAACAGAAGGTTAGCTGCTTCTTTTGGCCTAGGGGTACAAAGAATCAAGAAAGTTTGAAAACCTCTGCTCTATGATACAACCTAATTTAAAGGATCCATGTCAAACTTATAATCTGGAGTCCTAATCACTTCCCAAAATATTTTCCCCTTACTTTAAAGTTAGATTATCCATAGCATGTGTTTGATAAATTTACACTGGGCTTGCCGTTGAGTTTGATTTTTATGATGTTGAAACTGTAAAGGAGTTAACAATCAGAATCACCTGGATTCAGATCTCAGTTGTTTTCAATACAAATTTGAGGCAGAAAATATAAGGAAAGACCATGAGATTTTTGACATCAGCAAAACTTTAAATTCCAGCCAGGCCACTTTTTCTTTTTGAGCCACATCTCTAAAATAGGAACAAGATTCCATTGTGGGTCATTGAAAGATAAGTGAACTCATGCATATAAAATATGTATTCTTGACACATGATATTTCCTCCTCTTTTTTGATTACTATAGCCACTTAAAGGTGAAAAATACCTTTATAAATAAAGTTAGGTGTTTTAAATTCTGATATCAACACATGACCACCCAAAAGATTTATATATGGAATAAAAAGATTCCTACCTTGAGAGAGATAGAGTCTGATTCTAACAAATGCAGCAAAGGAAGAAAAATTCAAAGGCAATGGACTGCAGCTGTATTTGAGGAGATCAAATTAATGAATAGTGTGGAGCACAGATTTGGGTGGCCAATCTAAGATCAAGAAGGAGATTTTCCATGGCCAAAGATGAAAAGAGCAACCGGATTAATAGGGAGGCCTAGAAGTCATACCCTCCCCCATCCTGCTTTGAGACTAAAAGGAAATGCAGACACTATTTAATTCTTGATTAGTTTTCTGTCAATTATTTTCTCCCAGTACTGTTTCCTAGAGTTCTATAGCCAAAATATCTCAACGGTGTAGAAGTTGAAGCAAAGGATTTCACTTGGTGTCTCATGATCTTCCTAGTTTCTGGGTATCTGAATACATTTATGAGTACTAATGATGCAAGTTCTCAGGAAAAAAAAAGCAGGGGGATGGAGGAGAACAACCTTGGGTCAAGGTAAAGGAAAACTTGGAGTTCAGAAAAACCTAAAGAAGTACGAGTTTTTAACTCTGAGGTTTATCTAATCTGCTTTTAATATGCCCAATTAATCACAAAACAATAGATGTTATACTAGACTGTCTGTTTCCAAAGCCCAATGCCTGCTTTCACCACTGCTGTTTACATTGTACTGGGAGTTCTAGTGAGAACTATTAGACAACAAAAAGAAGTAAAGGGCATCAAATTGGAAAGGAGGAGGTAACACTATCTCTATTTGCAGATTGCATGATCATATGTATAAAGCATCCCAAAGAAACCACAGGAAAGCAACTAGAGCTAATAAATGAATTTAGCAAAGTTATAGACTATAAGACCAATGCAAAAAAAGAAATTCATTTGTGTTTTTTTACACTAGCAATGAACAATCCGAAAAGGAAATTGAGAAAGCAGTTCCATCTACAATAGCAGCTAAACAAATTAAATACTTAGGAATACATCTGACTAAGGAGGTAAAAGATTTGTATGCTGATAACTAAAAATCATTGCTGAAAGAAATTTATGAACATCTGAAAAATGGAAAGGTATCCTATGGTCATTAATAGGAAAACTTAGCATTAAGATGTTAATACTACCCAAAGTGAGCTACAGATTAAACACACTCTCTATCAAAATTCTAACAGCCTGTTTTACCAAAATGGAAAAGCCAACCCTCAAACTCATATGGAATTACAGGCGACCCCAAATAGCTAAAACAATCTCTAAAAAGTAGAATAAAACTGGAGGACTCATGTTTTCCAACTTCAAAACTTCCAACAAAGCTACAGTAACTACAACTGTGATACCTACGTAAGGACAGACATAGAGACCAAAGGACTAGAGTAGAAAGCCCAGAAATAAATTCTCACATATGTAATCAATTGATTTTCAACAAGGGTGCCAACACCATTAAATAGAGAAAGGACAGTATTTTCAACAAATGCTGTGGGGAAAACTGGATATCCGTGTGCAGAAGAATAAAGTTGGACTTCACCTTATGCCATGTACAAAAATTACCTCAAAATGGATCAAATACTTAAACTTGAGTTAAAATTATAAAACTCATAGAAGAAAACATTAGGGAAAATCTTCATGACATTGGATTTGGCAATGATGTCATAAATATGACACCAAAAGTACATGCAACAAAAAAATGGACTTCATCAAAATTAATAACTTTTGTGCATCAAAGAACGTTATAAAGAAGGCAAAAGACAACCTACAGAATGGGCGAAAATGTTCATAAATCATATATCTGAGTAGGGATTAACAACCAAGATAATTCCTACAACTCAACAACAACTACAACAAATCACAAACACCCTAATTCAAAAATAAGTAAAGGATTTGAATAGCTATTTTTCCCAAGAAGATACACAAATGGCTAATAAACACATAAAAAGATGCTCAATATCATTCATCACTGGGGAATTGCAAATTAAAATTATGAGATATTATCTCACCCATTAGGAGACTATTTTAAAAAATAGAAAATGGTAGCTCTGTTTAAGTTCTTTGAGAAATCTCCAAACTGTTTTCCACAATGGCTGAACTAATTTACATTCCCACCAACCAGAGTATAAGTTTTCTCTATGTTCTTTGCAGTCTTGCCAGCATCTGTTGTTTTTTTTTTTTTTTTTTTTTTGACTTTTTAATAATACCTATTCTGACTGGTATGAGATGGTATCTCACTGTGGTTTTGATTTGCATTTCTCTGACAGTGATGAGCATTTTCTCATACATTTGTTGGCCTCTTATGTGTCTTTTTTTGAAAAGTGTCTGTTCATGTACTTTGCCCATTTTTTAACAATTTTGGGGTTTTGCCTGTTGATTTAAGTTCCTTATAGATTCTGAATATTAGACCTTTGTCAGAAATATAGTTTGCAAATATTTTTCTCCCATTCTGTAGGTTGTCTGTTTACTCTGTTGATAGTTTTTTTGCTGTGCAGAAGCTCTTTAGTTTAATTAGGTCTCACTTGTCAATTTTTGTTTTTGTTGCAATTGCTTTTGAGGACTTAGCTAAAAATTCTTTGTCAAGGCCAATGTGAAGAAAAATATTTCCTAGGTTTTCTTCTAAGCTTTTTGTAGTTTGAGGTCTTACATTTAAATCTTTAATCTATCTTGAGTTCATTTTTGTGTATGGTGAAAGAGAGGGGTCCAGTTTCATTCTTCTGCATATGGTTAGCCAGTTATCCCAGCCGCATTTATTAAAAAGAGATTCATTTCCCCAATGTTTGTTTTTATCTGCTTTGTCAAAGATCAGATGGTTGTAAGTGGGTGGCTTTATTTCTGAATTTTCTCTTCTGTTCCATTGGTCTATGTGTCTGTTTTTGAACTAGCACCATGTTGTTTTGATTACTGTAGCCTTGTAGTATAGTTTGAAGTTGGGTAGTGTGATGCCTCTAGCTTTGTTCTTTTCACTTAGGATTGCTTTGGCTATTTGGGCTCCTTTCTGTTTTCATATGAATTTGGGTATATACCCAAAGGAAAATAAATCATTCTACCGAAAAGACACATGCACTTGCATGTTCACCATGCTATTCACAATAGCAAAGACATGAAATCAACCTAGGTGCACGTCAGTGGTGAACTGGATAAAGAGCATGTGGTACAAATACACCATGGAATACTACACAGCCATAAAAAGAAACGAAATCATATCCTTTGCAGCAACACAGATTGCAGCTGGAGGCCACAATCCTAAATGAATTAATGCAGGAACCCAGAAAACTAAATACCACATGTTCTCACTTAGAAGTGGGAGCTAAACATTGAGCACACATGGACATAAATATGGGAAGAATAAATACTTCAGACTACTACAGAGGAAGGGAGGGAAGGGTCATGAGTTGAAAAATTACCTATTGGGTACTAGGCTCACTACCTGGGTGACAGGATCCATACCCCAAACCTCAGCATCATGCAATATACCCATGTTACAAACCGGCACATGTACCACCTATATCTAAAATAAAATTTGAATTAAAAAAAAAACAGAAAATAACAAATGCTAGTGAAGATGTAGAGAAGTTGAAACCCTTAAACATTTTCTGTGGAAACGTAAAATGATGCAACCACTGTGGAAAATAGTGGTGCCTCAAAATTTAAATCTAGAACTACCATATGACCCAGATATTCCACTCCTAACTATATATCCAAAGGAATTAAAAGCTTTAACTCAAACCGATGTCTGTTTACCAATGTTTATAGCAACATTATTCACAATAGCCAAAAGGTGGGAACAACCCAACAGTCCATTGACAGATGAATGCATAAACAAAATGTAGTATATCC
The DNA here is from genome assembly GCF_028885625.2 of Pongo pygmaeus. Classification (NCBI taxonomy): domain Eukaryota; kingdom Metazoa; phylum Chordata; class Mammalia; order Primates; family Hominidae; genus Pongo; species Pongo pygmaeus. Next base: position 21,272,804 of record NC_072378.2, read on the forward strand.
ATACGACGGAATATTATTCAGCCTTAAAAAGGAGTGAAATGTTACAACACAGATGAACCTTGAAAACATTAGGGTAAGTGAAATAAGCCAGACACAGGACAAATATTATATGACTCCAGTTACATGGGATACCAGAATAGGCAAATTCATAGAGACACAAAGTAGAATAGAGGTTATCAGGAACTGAGGGGAGTAGGAAGAAGGAGATTTATTGCTTAATGGAAACAGAGTCTAGGTTAGGTATGACTAAAAAGTTTTAACTGCAGTAATATACAAGGGAAGTGTCTAGTAGACTAAGAAATAAGTTCAGGTCATGTTGTGAAAGGTTTTGATGCCCTGCCAAGGAATCTAGACTTTATTCAATAGTCAAGGGAGAGCCACTACAGGCTTCCAAACAGGCTTGTAAACATTGCAGGCCACGAAGAGATTCATGTTCGGAAAGATAACCAGTGACAATATGGAGGTTAGCTGGTTCTCCTACTGATAATCCCGGTCAATGCGTGCCCTTACCATACCCTATATTGACACTTTTGGAAACGTACAACATAGTAGTCACTTTCTCAGGCTTGGGAAAAGTTAAATTTCTACTGTTGAGCTTCCAAATATGTCCATTTCCAGAAGAGCTAGTAGTAAGCCTCAACTTAGCCAGTTGGTGGTGGCTTTTGTTCTTGTCATTGCTATTACTGATCCTAGATCTTATCTTACTGTTGCTGATAATGGAGTTTTGTTTTGCAATAGTTGCTGTAATACATAGCTGGAAAGGATGTGCGGATCCCTTTGTTGTCTTAATTAAGAAAGTGCCTCAGTAAGAGGCAAGCTCCTGTCTTTGTAGTTCAGCATCTTTGATCCCCACTTAATCTTTGCTTGGACACTTCCACACTGAATAGCTTCTGGAAACCTAGCAACCCTCTATCCCTCCAGCACCCGCTACCTTCTCTCCTTATCTACTGCAATTTAAATTATTGACTCCAGCTTTCTGGTTTTGATTTTCTGTGTCTCAAATTCTCTTACTACATCTGTTCAGTTAACAATTCATATGCTCTATTCTTAATAAATGGATGCAAATGCTTTACAAAAAAGCCACTTGTGATAACTATCTCAGGCTGTGATCTCAGAAGGCAGATGCTTCTGGTTTTTTGTTTCTGTTTTTTGTTTTTTCAACCCATGTGATTTCTGCAACCTTACTTGGTATCATTTGAGATGTAAGGGAAGAGCTTCTGCTACCATAGACACCACTTCATGGTTCACTGCGCTTAATTCCAAACTTCACAGGAAAACTCTAAATTTCTGATCATTGGCCCATTAAAGTGTTAAAACTTGGTATCCACAAGACCAGAAAAACTAGACTATAATTTGGTCTCAACCCTGTGTTTTGGGCCTGAGTAAGTAAACCTGATCATAGCACAGTCTCTCACCCAGGAAACAATGGTGAATAGTCAATATCACATCTCATTTGGTTCCATAGTCAAGAGTAAAATAACAAGTCAAACAGAAAATGAACCAGGAGACGGAGCTTATAGAGTCTGGGTCCAACCACAGGAAGTAAAGAATCTTTTAAATTCCACTTAAAATATGAAATATAAAAAAATTAGCCGGGAGTGGTGGTGGGTGCCTGTAGTCCCAGCTACTCGGGAGGCTGAGGCAAGAGAATGGCGTGAACCCAGGAGGCGGAGCTTGCAGTGAGCCGAGATCGTGCCACTGCGCTCCAGCCTGGGCAACAGAGCGAGACTCCATCTTAAAAAAATATATATATATATATATATATGTATGTATAATATAAATGTTTTATATGGAGAAACATTCAGGATGGGTTGGGGTTTGTGTCTTTTTTAACAGAATTATCTGCAGGCTCTCAAAGAAAGTTCTGGAATGGCTGTTACCCTTGACTACTTCCATATTTCCCTGATTTTATCTTTTCATCTTGATTCTCTGATAGTTTTTCTTCTCATACTTTCCTCTAACCCCATATATGCAAGATCAGATCTCAAGCCTTAAATTGGGATCCCTCTTCTCTTCTTCCCTCTTAACCCAAAATCCTCCAAGATTTTTGAAGGCAGAAAGGTTGAAAATTTCAAAGCAATCTTTAGAAAAACAGAAGTTGGTTGGATACCAGTCTAAAAATTTTAATCTCATCAAACCAGATTGCCTTGTGCCATCAGAATTATAAAAAGCTACAAGAAAATTCAGCAGCTAAAAATGTTGCAGTTTAGTTAGAAGAATATTTTTAATGACTCTACACATATTAGTCAAAAAGAAAGTAGGGAGAAAAAAGGCAATTTAACACCAGCTTTCCCTCACGCTCCATGGCAAAGTCAAGCTGTATATCCGAGGAGCGGCAGTAGCTCCAATTAATATTAAATGAAAAATCTGTGGCAACCTAACATCGAAGTCACAAATTTAAAGCCCCAGAAAGTCACCACTGGCTACCATCTGGTCATCAATCCTAAACAACCTCTGTTTCTCTGTAATGTGTCAGGGAATTTAAATTTTCTTATAGTAACATTTAAAATTTGAGTTAAGATTTGAGTAGATTGTACAGAAAGACTGCTCTTTCTCGGTGCTCGATGAAAGGGAATTGTGTCTGTTTCATCTGGAGCCTGGTCTTTCTTGAAAAGGCAGGAGTGGTGAACCCTGCACGTCAGCCTAGAGTAAGAGCAAGAGGGGCTCGTAGAGCATGGAGTTGGACTCCTTTATTTTACAGATGGAGAGACTGAGGTTAGGAGAGTTTAGTGACTTGTCCGAGGCCACCCTTCTAGTTTAGGGCATTTCTGAACAAGAATCCTTAACGTTCTCTTTGGTGTTGAGATGTTTTGGGGCAGGACTCTGGACTTACCTGTTCAGTTGTATGTAGTGTATTCACCATTGTATCACTTGATTTATCCAGGCCAGAGTGGAGACTCAGCAAATGAATAAATAAATGAAAAATGGGAATGAGATCCCACCATATCTAAATACCAGATTGCCAAAAAGTAAGAGCTGAATTGCCTGAGTTTTCAAAGGTTCACTGAGAAATGGGGAAGAGCTTGGCATGGCCTTTGAGTCTAATTGTGGTGTCTCTTCTTCACACCAAATATCTAGGCAGACCCTAGGAATTTCATTACAGTGTATCTGCACACATATTATGCAAAGGAACCACTTGGACTTTCACTGTGAAACAAACAAAATCCAACATACCTCAGCTGATCTGTCAATATCATTTTTTATGTATTCTGGGGCCCATTCTAACAACCCAGAGAAATCTCTCACAAACAAATTGGGTTTTTATAAGATTACATTGATGATGGGAACAGAAAAACAGGATTAAAAAAAAAAAATGGCCAGGCGCAGTGGCTCACGCCTGTAATCCTAGCACTTTGGGAGGCCGAGGTGGGCGGATCACAAGGTCAAGAGATGGAGACAATCCTGGCCAACATGGTGAAACCCTGTCTCTACTAAAAATACAAACATTAGCTAGGCGTGGTGGCGCATGCCTGTAATCCCAGCTACTCGGGAGGCTGAGGCAGGAGAATCACTTGAACCAGGGAGTCAGAGGTTGCAGTGAGCTGAGACGGTACCACTGCACTCCACCACTGCACTCCAGCCTGGCGACAGAGCGAGACAGCAAACAAACAGAAAAAACCTTCCTGGCCTGATGCTGTGGTGCATACCTGTAACCCCAGCACTCTGGGAGGCCAAGGCAGGCGGATCACTTGAGGCCAGGAGTTCAAGACCAGCCTGGGCAACATGGCAAAACCCCATTTCTACAAAAAATGCAAAAATTAGCTGGGTGTGGTGGTGGGTGCCTGTAATCCCAGCTACTTGGGAGGCTAAGGTGGGAGAATCACTTGAAACCAGGAGGCGGAGGTTGCAGTGGGCCAAGATCATGCCACTGCACTCTAGCCTGGGTGACAGAGTGAGATTCTGTCTCAAAAAAACAAAAAGCAAACAAACAAAAAACAAGCCCTCTCCCCTCCATCTCCCTAAAACAATAAAGAGATTTTGTTCATTGGAAGAAAAACAAAACAAACACTTCTTGGCAGCCAAAGGAACTCAGAGGAACACAAAACTTTACTCGGCACAGGAAGGTGACATACCATCAGATTCTCAATTACTTAGTCAACCTTGGTTTACAACAATTGACATTAAGATAGCACTCAGAAATAACAATAACGAAAACAAAGTCAAACACTTGCCACCTCCTCTTATGGAAAGACAGCAAGGGGTGGGCGGTGGGCACCAGTCAGTACCTTCCAAGGGAACATTTCTTTTACCTGGAAAAGGAATTCTAATACATGAAATTTGCTCAAAAAATTATCAGATGGGGAAAAGTAAAGCCTGCATGTGAATTTTCTCTAATGCCTACAGCAAAAAAGCAATGTCCCAGACTGGTAATATTTTTCTAAGAAATTATATTTAGCCCTTTCTCTTTCCTTTTTGACCTTCAGGAGAGGGAAAACAATTAATTTCAGAACCCACTTAATACTGGTCAGAACTTCCTCTGTTTTCAGACAGTGACAGGTACCAGGTCCTCCCTTCTGCAGACAATCTTTCCTGTCTCTCAATGTTTTGTAATCAGATGTGGTAGTTCCAAATTCTCTTTATTCCAAACAGAGCCAGGAAGTAATTTCTCAGACAGTTTAACTTTGATAGCAGGTAATTTTAATCTATCGCAAACATCAGCCTGACATGGACTTGTTATCTTCATTATTTTAATTACTCTTTTGGGCCACTTTTTTCCCTCATTCCTTCCAGGAAGGAATGAATAGAAATTGGCAGCTTTAATCTTATCATGCCACGGACCAGTTTTTTTTTTTTTGTTTTTGTTTTTTGTTTTTTTTTTTTTGCTTACTAATGGCATCATTTAGCCATGTATCTTAAGTAATGAAATTTGTTTGTGAAACTCTTTATCTTAACAAAAAAAGGGAAAAAGTTACCTTTTCTGATGGGAAGTCACCCACCTCTGTCACACTGCTATCTGTGCTGTTCTGAACAGCTGACAGTTTCTGTTAATTTACTTTCACTCCCCAGTTCAACATTCCCATATGGAAAGCTGGAGTGATTTTTGAATAACAGCAAGTAATATCTGATGTGGCAGCAACTGGCAGCTCTGACATTGAGCTTGACTGTGGCCATTACCCAGGATTCCCCACTTCTCCTTGAGAAGCAATTACAATTTCACAGGCTGGAATTAAAATTCCCTGTGGTATGCAATAGAGCAACTGACACTGTCAAAGTGATTTCAAGCTGCTAATCTCTTGCTGGAGTATGAGTGAAAATAGAGTTCCTCTTCATGGAAACCAAGGCCTGACAACTTTAAAACTCAGAATCTTTGATATATTTTAATTCGCTCCAAGGTCAGCCAGCAGTGACCCAACAAAATTTGTTATAGCACTAGATGGTGGAATATAGGGACATTTTCACGAAAGTAGGGTTGGGAGGAGGCAGAAGAAGCATTTGGACTGAGAATGAACGTAACAAAAAGTGGGCCCAGCTCTTGTATGAACCATATGACGAGAGAAGGAAATACACAACAACTTCTGAGATCTAATCTGGGGAAGGACACAGAAGATAAATGCCTTCGGGCCAGGTTCTCCAACTTGTTTCTGGAGATCCTCTTCTCACAGATCAGAGGGTGCAGCCCCCACTGTGCCGGGAAGAGCACCGAGGCAGTGTGCTGTATCAGAAGGCTCAGAGCTTTGGGCATGACACCTGGGTTCACACCCTTCTCCACCCACTCACTGTGTGATCTCTTATGATGAAATAGAAAGTCATCGAAACTCAGCTTCCTCATCGGTAGAATGGGCTCAAATATACCCACTTTGCAGAGCTGTGATGGATCAGGTATGAAAAGTGCTCTTCCCCAGCGGCCCATACATCACAGATGCTGATTAAATATTAGCTGTTATTAACAAACAGAAAGTCCTTGTCTAATCATGAGGTTCCCCAAACCTCATAACTTTTGTCATAGCCAATGACTGTCGACAGAATTATTTACTCAATGGTTTGTTTTCAATGACTCACTTTGGAAACTTTATTTTAAAGGAACACTTTATATCATGAATGGGAAACCTATATCTCTTGCCATACATAATTACCATTTAAAACAATGCAAAATAAGAAACATTAATAAACTCTACTTAGCACTGCTTGAAGAAGGCTATGGTATTCAGTTAACAAACAAACAACAAAAAGGAAGAAACAGAACTGGTAGAGAGATCGGAACCAAACTAAGCTGAGGTCTCAATCCTTATCGGCCTCTACCAATCGCCACCTGTGCCTACCTTTGGGGGCCTGGTCCATTTTTATTAGCCTACTTGTTTCATTTCCTGTAGCCTCATTTTCTTCTTACATTTGAAAATAGTGAAGGATGTATACCTAGCAGAGAAGCAAGTCAACCCCTCTGAGTTTTTCTATCACTTGACTTCCTGGATGCTGAGTTGAGTTTACAAGCATAAACACATGGGTAACACTGATTTTCTTTCTTCCTCATGAACAAAGAGGCAGCCCCTATGAATGAGTGTTGGCAGGAATCCAGCAATACCCCTCACTCCTGAATTTCATGATGGTCTAGGGGCACTGATGGAGCAGAGCCAGTTGCTGTTCTGCCCAGCCCCTGACCTCTTTCGTTCCTTCTGAGTGCCCAGCCCTGCGATGCAGGCATGAGCTCAGGAGCCTCTGATTAATTTTCATGTTGTTCCATGATGCCCTGGGTTATGTTTGCTTTGACCAGTTTTTCAGAGGAAAATTATGAAGCACGTCTTTTTTCTACAGCTACCCAACCACATTGTGTGACTTTATCCTTTTCTTTTTCAATTTTATATTTTTCTTTTGTTAAGAGTTTTTCTAAAGTCTTCAAGCTAAGCCCGTGTCCATTCTTGGAATGATAGGTGTTTCAACTACATTTTAAAAACTGTACTCAATGGAAAGATCATCTATAGGTAAAAGTCCAGGGCCAGCCTTAGAGCTGGTACATCAATAGTCCTGGAATGAATGAGTTTTTAGAAGATGAGAAATCTTCATTTCTCCTGCAGCCTTTTTTTTTTTTTTTTTTTTTTTTTGAGACAGGGTTTCACTCTGTCGCCCAGGCTGGAGTGCAATAGTGCTATCTTGGCTCACTGCAACCTCCGCCTCCCGGGTTCAAGCAATTCTCCTGCTTCCACCTCCTGAGTAGCTGGGATTACAGGTGCGTGCCACCACGCCCAGCTAATTTTTGTATTTTTAGTAGAGACGGGGTTTCACCATGTTGGTCAGGCTTGTCTCGAACTCCTGACCTCGTCATGATCCGCCTGCCTCGGCCTCCCAAAGTGCTGGGATTAGAGGCGTGAGCCACCACACCCGGCCCTAGTTCCAAAACTTTTTTATTACCTGAGACAGGAATTCAGTACACATTAAATAATAACTTTATTCTCCCAATCCCAGCCTCTGGTAACCCAACCTTCTGTATCTATGAATTTGCTCATGCTAGATACCCCATATAAGTGGATTCTTACAACATACATCCTTTTGTGTCTGGCTTATTTCATTTAGTATAATGTTTTCAAGGTTCATCCATGTTGTAGCACATGTCAGAACTTTATAATTTTTATGACTGAATAATAGTCTATTGTATGTACATACCACCTTTTGTTTATCCATTTACCTGCTGATGGACATTTGGGCTGTTTCTACCTTTTGGCTATTGGGAATACTGTTGATAAGAAGAAGATGTATGTTGTCTGTGTTTGTTTGAGTAGCTGCTTTCAGTTCTTTAGGATGTATAACTAGGAGTGGAATTCCTGGGGCATGTGACAATTTTATGTTTAACTTTCTGAGGAAACACCAAACCGTTTTCCTAGAAGTTCACCTTTGACAACTCATTCTGTTGGACTATGCATGTCCATTTCCTTAGATCCTTTTAAAAATCAGTTATAAAAATTTTCAAACGTATCCAGAAGTTGAGACTACCACAAGCCCCATGCACCCACCACTCATCTTCAGCAGCCATCAGCTTTCTGCCATACCTGTTTCATCTGTATCCCTCATCCACTGCCCCTTTTTAATTTTAGCTGAAGAATTTCAAAGCAAATACCAGATATCCTGTAATTTCTCCCCATAAAACTTAAATATACAACTAAAATGGGGAGCAGCATCTTCTTACATAATCACCTTAATAAAATTAAAACTAATTAACTTTTTTTTCTTTTTGAGACGGAGTCTTGCTCTTGTTGCCCAGGCTGGAGTGCAGTGGTGCAACCTTGGCTCACCACAACCTCCGTCTCCTGGGTTCAAGTGATTCTCCTGCCTCAGCCTCCAGAGTAGCTGGGATTACAGGCACCCACCATCATGCCCCAGCTAATTTTTTGTATTTTTAGTAGAGACGGGGTTTCACCATGTTGGCCAGAATGGTCTCGAACTCCTGACCTCAGGTGATCTACCCACCTCGGCCTCCCAAAGTGCTAAGATTACAGGCATGAGCCACTGTCCCTGGCCCTAATTAACTTCTTAATATTAGTCAATGCATACTCTATATTTACATTTCCCTACTAGTCTTAAAATAAAAATACTGTCTTGCCTTTGATTTGTTTGAATCAGGATCCAAACCAGGTCCATTGTATTTGATTAATTTATCTCTGGAGTGTCGTTTAAGTTGGTTTTAATCTCTTTCTTCTTTATCTATGCTACTGACTTATGAAAGAAACCAGGTCAGGGGTCTTACAGAAAGTCTCCCGTTCTGTAACTGGCTAATGTCTTTCTTGTGGTATTGTTTATATACTCTCTTAAAGTAAACATTTTGTTTCTGCAATAGTAATATAGTCAGTTCCTGTGGCTGCCACTCTCAAGCTTTAATCCCAACCATAATTATCACCACAGATACTTTTTTAAAAAATCAGATTCCTGGCCCTTGTGCCCCTCAATCTCCAGGCTCCCCTCCCCCTCCAGGTTCCCCTCCCCACCCCAGAGAGTTTGATTGGGAAGTTTTACATTGTAGCCCAGACATCTGCATCTTTAGCACGCTTTTCAAGCCATTTGAATGCAGGTGGTCCCTAATTACAAGGTAGAAGGACCAAATCTTCTAGCGATGGAGTTTTATCAGATCACCTTTGCTTTTTATGACTAAAAAAACAGCTCTGTTCTGCTGATGGAATCCCAAAGGTGTCACAGGGGCCTAGTAGAGAAGACAAAAACAGGTTTTGCCCTCTTCACAATTTGGCCAACTTTGGCCACCTCGGCCAGGGACCATCCTTATGACAGATTAAGCAATCAGGGGCCCACCAACTCTGGGATGAAGACCCCCTTTGGGAGGAAGTCACTGTGTGCAGCCCACTCTTAAGAAGTAAGGAGTCATGTCCCACCTGCCTGAGAGTGGATATACAAGCGGACTTCAAAAAGTTCCTGGAAAAATGGAATTAAGATACAAATTAAAAATATACACTTGATATAACCTCCATCAGGTTCAACACACTTTTGTAAGCAGCAATACCAGCCATTTAGTTCACTTACTCAATGCAGTCATTTTTACATGATTAACTGAAGAGAAATGGGTGCCCTTTAAAGATGTTTTAAAGATTAGGAAACAAAAAGAAGTCAGAAGGAGCCACATCAGGACTATAAAGTGACTAATGATGTCCTTTTTTTTTTTTTTTTTTTTTTTTTTTTGAGATGGAGTCTCGCTCTGTCACCCAGGCTGAAGTGCAGCGGCGCAATCTCGGCTCACTGCAAGCTCCGCCTCCCGGGTTTCACGCCATTCTCCTGCCTCAGCCTCCCAAGTAGCTGGGACTACAGGCGCCTGCTGCCACATCCGGCTAATTTTTTGTATTTTTAGTAGAGACGGGGTTTCACCGTGTTAGCCAGGATGGTCTCAATCTCCTGACCTCGTGTTCCACCTGCCTCGGCCTCCCAAAGTGCTGGGATTACAGGCGTGAGCTACCGCGCCCGGCCAACTAATAATTTCCTAATGATTTCCCATAGAAGCTCTTGCAGAATTGCCTTTGTTAATGAGAGGCACCAGCAGGAGCACTGTCAAGGTGAGGAAGGGCTCCCCGGTGAAGCTTTCCTGGGCGTCTTTCTGCTAAAGCTTGGGCTAACTTTCTCAAAACACTCTCATAATAAGCGATATTATCTTTCGTTGGCCCTCCAGAAATTCAACAAGCAAAATGCCTTGAACATCCAAAACACTGTTGCCATGACCTTTGCTCTTCAGTGGTCTGGCTTTGCTGTGACTGGACCACTTCCACCTCTTGGTAGCCATTGCTTTGATTGTGCTTTGTCTTCAGGATCATACTGGGAAAGCCATGTTCATCTCTTGTCAGAATTCTTTAAAGGAATGCTTCAGGATCTTGACCCTACCCACTTAAAATTTCCATTGAAAGCTTTGCTCTTGCCTGAAGCTGATCTGGGTGCAACAGTTTTGGCACCAATCAAGTGGCAAGTTTGCTCAGCTTTAATTTTGCAGTCAGAACTGTATAAGCTGTACCAGTTGAGATTATATATGGTGCTGGCTATTGTTTGTGCTGTTAACTGTCAGTCCTCTTCAATTAGGGTATGAACAAGGTGAACTTTTTCTTCACAAATTGATGTGGATGGTCTGCTGCTGTTGGCGTCATCTTCAACATAGTCTCATTCCTTCTTGAGTTATTCATTTGTCAGTTGCTAATTTTGGGGATGCACTGTCCCCATAAACTTTTCATAAAACATCAATAATTTCACCATTCTGCCACCCAAGCTTCACTATAAATCTGATGTTTGTTCTTGTTTAAATTTTAGCAGAATTTATGTTCTGATCAGGGCTATTTTCAAACTAATATCTTATCCTTAGTGCCTCAAAGTAGATTCTGTTCAGACATGTTATAACAAGTTATATGAGTTTATTTTGGTGCAAAAAATTTTTGAAATCCATGCATAGTTTTTTCATAATATTCATTTTCCATGGATTTTTGAAACCCCTTGTATATATGAATTATTTGAAATTCTTTGGCATAGGAGATTAGTCTTTTCTCCCTATGTCATTTATTTATTTAATCATTTATTTATATCAGTATGGACTCATGGATACTTATTTTATACTTTGCGTTATAATCTAATACTACTTCATTTTGCTGCTCAAATTATTCCAGCTTTGGCCATTGGGAGATCTTTCAGGTGATTATGTTTCTTTAATATATACCATCAATGTGGTAATGTTTTGGTTTTGATCCCTTTAATTTCTGGCACAAGATACTCCAGGCACATCCTGTATATTTCCTGTCCTCATCCTAGGATCAGCCATTTCTCCAAGGAACCCTGGTTATTTTTATTAGACAATGCTATTAGAAACCAAGATCTGGGTGCCAAGTATGCTTGTTGCTATGAAGGTGTCTTTGTTTTTAGACCCTCTCAGCTGACAGAGCAAGGAAATGTATGTGTGTACACTAAATTGTATATATACACATTTCTATAAACATATCTATATGTAACCATCTGTATCTGTATTAAGCTAAACATGAGTTTATATTAATGTCTCCAACTCTAAGCTATTACCATGTGTATCCTTCTAGCCACCTTCTCTGCAAATCCCCACTCTAACGCTGAGAAACCTGACTCCCACCATCTGCTAGCCATTTACTTAACTGTTCAGTTCCGTATGTATGTATAGTAGTATCAGAATTGTTAACCTGTAACCCTGTGGAAAGCAACTTTATTGATTAGAGTACAGTTCTTTTGTACAGTTCCTTTTGCCTTTAGTCTTACAGACTCTGCTCATTTCCAAAGTTAGGTTAGCACCTTATTCTGCCATGCCCTTCAGTGAAGTTGTTTTATACATTTGGATTCTTTTGCCACATTTTGCATTCCATCATGACCTCCAAAATGATTTTTAAACTTTGCATACATTAAGGTTTATTCTTCGTGTCGTGTGTTTTTATGGGTTTTAACAGATGTTCAATGTCTTATAGTCACCATTACAGTATCATACAGAATAGTTTCACTGCCCTAAACAACAACAACAAAACAAACAAACAAACAAACAAACAAACAAAACCTATTCTTCATCTATTCAGCTCTCTTGCCCATTTCCTGGATCCTCGATTCCTGGGATCCATGGATCTATTTCTCATCTCTCCAGTTTTGTCTTTTCTAGAATGTCATGTAGTTGGAATCATGTAATCTGCAGCCTTTTAGGACTGGCTTCTTGCACTTAGCAATGTGCATTTAAGATTCATCCACATCTTGTGGTAGCTTGATAGCTCATTTTTTTATCATTGAATAATATTCCATTGTATGGATGTACCACAGTTTGTTCACTCAGTTGGCTATTAAAGAACATTTTGGTTGCTTCCAGATTTTGGTGTATATGTATAATACTGCTATAAACATTTGTGTACAGATTTTGCATGGATTTAAATTTCCAACTCATTTGGGTAAGTACCAAGTAACAGTAAGTGTGACTGCGGGATCATACAGTAAGAGTCTGTTTAGTTCTGTAAGAAACTGCCAACTGTCTTCTAAAGGGGCTGTGCCATTTTGTATTCCCACAAACAATGAAAGAGTTACTATTTTACAGCCTCCCCAGCAGTTGATATTATTAATTTTTTGGATTTTATCCCTTCTTATAGTGGTACATTGGTATCTCATTATTGTTTTAATACATTCTCTTTTAAAGGGAAACAACACAGAATGGTCTTCTATTTCACAGAGCACACAATAGTGTATGAGCTCTGGAAACTGAATCAATATGAATGAGACTGGCTGGGCGTGGTGACTCACACCTGTAACCTCAGCACTTTGGGAGGCTGAGGCGGGTGGATCACCTGAGGTCAGGAGTTCAAGACCAGCCTGGCCACCATAGTGACACCTTGTCTCCACTAAAAATACAAAAATTAGCCAGGTGTGGTGGTGCACACCTGTAATCCCAGCTACTCAGGAGGCTGAGGCAGGAGAATCACTTGAACCTGGGAGGTGAAGGTTGCAGTAAGCCAGGGTTGCACCACTGCACTCCAGCCTGGGTGACAGAGAGAAACTCTGTCTCACAAAACAAACAAACAAAAAAATATGAATGTGACTCTCCCACCACCACCACATGGTCCTACCTTCCTCACATCTCACACCCTCAAGTGGCACAAAGAGAAGGGGGCTCTTATCGCTAAGGAAAACTTACTGAAATGGTTTGGGATGTGGCACACATTTAATATAAAAATGTCTGAAGACGTTTTATTCACAATAATCAGAGTAAACAGTGGTAGAAAATAGTCATATCTCACAGTTCACACCAGACTCACAAAAGCCCCCCAGTGGCTCCTTCAGCCTGTCTAGACAGCAGTTTCCATTGCAAGTGTCTTATGCTGTGACAAAAAACGAATCATGAGGATAGCTATTGGAAAACACTGAACCACTCTACAGACAGCCGGTGTTCCCTCAGCCCTACACAGTTTTCTCTAGAGTGTGCACACTTTGAGAAAGTATAGTACAAACTGTTCTATCACCTGCACACTGAGTGAAAACTGCAAAAATCAAAAAAGAAGGAAACGGGACACAAAATCTAAAAGCAATAAACACTATCTATCAAAATCCACATATTCAAACAAAGAAGTTTGTAGTTCCTTTAGCAAGCCACCAGTTACTTAGCTAACAACACTGAGTCACTCTCCTTCCCTTTAAGTCATGTAGCAACTGAGGACCAGAAAATAACTCTGGAAACTTCTACACAATGCCTGCACTTCTGCTCCCAACTGATGGGTCAGTTGTTTGTACCCTCAAATGACATTTTACTTATAACTATGCAATTTATTTAAATCATATCATGGAAGTGAAATGTGAGTTTAGAAAGAAGTAGATTTGTGGTCATGGTTTCAACGAAAACGAAATAGAATTCTTTGTAGAAACACAATAAAGGTGAGTTGCTAACAAAAATGGTGAGTAAGATAACTACAAAAGAGAAAAATGCTGTGCAAGTGTAGAATAATCTTGCACCCAGATTTCTTCACAAGTGACCAAATTCTCATTTCTCCTTAGAGAAACAGAAACTGGGAAGTTGTATTATTAGTCCATTCTCACACTGCTGATAAAGACATACCCAAGACTGGGTAATTTATAAAGGAAAAGAGGTTTAATGAACTCACAGTTCCACATGGCTGAGGAAGCCTCACAATCATGGTGGAAGGCAAAGGAGAAGCAAAGGTACGTCTTACATGGCAGCAGCAAGAGAGCATGTGCAGGGGAACTGCCCTTTATAAAACCATTAGATGTCATGAGACTTATTCGCTATCATGAGAATAGCAGGGAAAAACTGACCCCCATGATTCAACTACCTCCCACCAGTACCTCCCACAATACATGGGGATTATGGGAGCTACAATTCAAGATGAGATTTGGGTGGGGACATAGCCAAACCATATCAATAGTGAAGATATTGTTTATGGATATGCTTGATACAAAAAAATACAACCTGGCCAATTCCAGTCAGTACCCCCATACTCAAAGAAAATTCTCAAGTGTGACAGGAAAAGATTGCCAAAAGAATAGACATTTATATATTTTAAAGTCATTTTTTCTTTCTCAATTTTAACCATATAATTATTTCAGTTATCCAACCAACTTGACCAAGTATTAGAAAGATATTGCTAATGTAATGCTACCTTAGATAAACCAAAAAATAAACACCCACCATCCCCTGCCCTGATTTAACCATATTTTAAGTCGCCCACAATTTCATTGTCCAGTAAAATGACTAAACTTGGGCTCCCACCTGGGCCTACCAAAATATTGACTTCCTCAGCCATGGGAAGTGCAGGGAAGTCCTGGGGTAGCTGACCTGGCTTCTCATGGTACCCCAGTATGCTGTACTGATATTGCCATTTTGTCTGTTTTTGTCGTTTTTGCATTTGTTGATGTGAAATATGTCAGAAAGCACTGGAAAGGGTGCTAAGTCAACATCTGACAGATGAAGCTAGCTAACTAATTTTCACTCTCATTCCATATTAAAACAAAAACAAGGCAATAAATAGGTTATGTCAATCAATGAGGACATCAAATGCCTTATTTTGGACACTGATACACTGTCAGCCTCTTTTCTGAGTATTTGGAACTAGCAACTGTAAATATTCAGTGGTTTTCAGGTATTGTACATTTTTATCTGTATGTCCTCATCATGGAAATTGGCATTGTATAGTTGTGTAACAGATTATTTGGAGTACCTTAACTAAACTACATTTCTTATAAAACTATAGTGTTTATTGTCTAGCAACTATTGTTCCTTTATTTGTTAAATCATTGCCCCATTCAAAATTGCTCAAATAATTTTACTAAAAAATACGAATCTTATCATTCATTTTCTGTGAATGAATGCAATATGTGAGTTTTAAAATAGCTTTGGGGATACATTTCAAATTACTAATGGAGATTTGCTTTGAATTGCCTGATTCAGTTTTCTGGGTTACCATTTATTTTGATAAATTCTTAAAATTAATGATACTCTTTAAAATAAGTTTTCTTAAACATCAGTATTTAAATTTTATAGTTATCAAAGAACAATACCTATGTTGACATTTGCCATTGCTGTGCAACTACGGACTTTTGAAAAGAGAATGATCTATGAGAAAAAAAAAAAGAGAATGATCTATGAGTTCATGATATTCATTTAAGATTAATTCTCCTACCTGCTTCTAAAAGGATATGAGTTTCTTGAGTCATTGTGTCTTCCCATAATTACCATCTCTGGCATTTACAAAATGATGAATTTACTTTATCTATTCTTCATTAGCTTTTTCCTAAGAAGTTTCAGTGTTTCTCTAGAGCAAATTACTTATGTCATAAGCCACAAAAAATTAAGAAAAAAAGGGGCCATAAGTTCACTTCCCATTCACACGAGGAAAGCACCTGGGGAAGGAGACCAAGGCTCACCATCCCTCATGAAGACATACTGGAGCTGTTGTCCTCCCAGCTGTCAGGCACTTCCTAGCTCCCTGTGCTATGACTTACTATCATTAGTCATCCTATTATCAGAAAGGATTCGAGAAAAAGAAAGAACTAATGTGGTCAGGCATGGTGGCTCACGCCTGTAATACCAGCATTTTGGAAGACTGAGGTGGGCTGATCAGAAGTTCGAGACCATCCTGGCTAACATGGTGAAACCCTGTCTCTACTAAAAATACAAAAATTAGCCGGGCCTGGTGGCAGGTGCCTGTAGTCCCAGCTACTTGGGAGGCTGAGGCAGGAGAATCGCTTGAACCTGGGAGGCAGCTCCAGCCTGGGTGACAGAGTGAAACTCCATCTTAAAAACAACAACAACAAAAACTAATGAAAAAGAGGAGAAAAAGGGAACTATCATAAAACTGGAAAATTTTCCAATTTGCTATTTAACTTCAACAATTATTCTTGAGAATTTTTTCAAAGAATTCAGAATATCACATGGTAGAACTAGAAGAATCATATGTCAATAAGACTAAGTCCTTGCCACTAACTAGAACCAATGCACAACCACTTCTAGAAGACATATATTAATACAAATACAGTGAAAGAAAACCACACCTGCTTTTTCATTTTTCCAGGCACAATAGTAGGTACTTTATAGGAAAAATCTTACTGAACACAATTAATAGTCTTTAGAGTTATCAAAATTTTGAAATAGTTCATTAATCCACATAGTATTGAGACCAGACCTGCTAATAATTAGACAAAGACAAAATTAAAGATGGTTGTGTTTTCTTTAGGAAAATCCCTAGGTATGGCTGTCAAAACTCAGAGAAGCAGCCTAGCAGCAGAGAGAAATTGAACTGCATAATGAAACGACACTATTTACAAAGACTCAACTTTTAAAACGTGCCATACATGATCATTTCACATCCTTTCTGAACACAGCTGCCTTAAACCAACTTTACCACCCACTAGCCAGCACAGAAAGTTGTTTAAAAACTGTTTCCTGGCCAGGTGCAGTGGTTGACGCCTATAATCACAGCACTTTGGGAGGCTGAGGTGGAAGGTTTGCTTGAGCAAACCTTTGAAACCAGCCTGGGCAACAGAATGAGACTCCGTATCTAGTCAAAAAAAAAATATATATATATATATATAAAATATATATTATATATATAGCATATATATAATATATATTATATATATAGCATATATATAATATATATTATATATATAGCATATATATAATATATATTATATATATAGCATATATATAATATATATTATATATATAGCATATATATAATATATATTATATATATAGCATATATATATAATATATATTATATATAGCATATATATATAATATATATTATATATAGCATATATATATAATATATATTATATATAGCATATATATAAAATATATATTTTATATATAGCATATATATAAAATATATATTTTATATATAGCATATATATAAAATATATATTTTATATATAGCATATATATAAAATATATATTTTATATATAGCATATATATAAAATATATATTTTATATATAGCATATATATAATATATAATATATAAAGCATATATAATATATAATATATATTATGTATATTATATATAATATACATAATATATACTATATATATTATATATTATATATTATATATAGTATATATTATGTATATTATATATTATATTATATACAATATATATGGCATATATATAATATATATTATATATTATATATAGCATATATTATATATATGGCATATATATATTATATATAGCATATATTATATATATAGCATATATATAATATATAGCATATATTATATATATAGCATATATATATTATATATAGCATATATTATATATATAGCATATATATATTATATATAGCATATATTATATATATAGCATATATATTATATATAGCATATATTATATATATAGCATATATATTATATATAGCATATATTATATATATAGCATATATATTATATATAGCATATATATATTATATATAGCATATATTATATATATAGCATATATATATTATATATAGCATATATTATATATATAGCATATATATTATATATAGCATATATTATATATATAGCATATATATTATATATAGCATATATTATATATATAGCATATATATTATATATAGCATATATATATTATATATAGCATATATTATATATAGCATATATATATTATATATAGCATATATTATATATATAGCATATATATATTATATATATAGCATATATATTATATATAGCATATATTATATATATAGCATATATATATTATATATAGCATATATTATATATATAGCATATATATATTATATATAGCATATATTATATATAGCATATATATTATATATAGCATATATTATATATATAGCATATATATATTATATATAGCATATATTATATATATAGCATATATATATTATATATAGCATATATATATTATGTATAGCATATATATAATATATATAGCATATATATATTATGTATAGCATATATATAATATATATAGCATATATATAGCATATATAATATATATATACATATAAATATTAAAAAGAAAGTTCCCCATTAAAATTTTCCTCCCTCTAAGGAAAGGTTCCTGCCCAACTCCTGACATATTCATCCTTCTGCCTTCTTTTCTTCCAAGCATTTAAGGGTATCTATTATGTGCTAAGATCTCTTAAGTACTGGGGATATGGAAGTGAAAGAGACAGACACATCCACAAGAAGCTGACAGTGTTTAATAGGAAAGAAAGCCATGTGAACAATATCATTTTTGGGGTTAATGAATATGTTCTGTGCTGCAAAATGTTAGAAAAACAATGATTTCCATCTGATTTGCATGATTATCATTTGTATATGCATGTTTGAAATAAATGGCACAGCCCATAAGTCTAGAGTCATGAAGATTGAGAAGTAGCTAGACTCAAGAAAACTTCAAAAGGAGTCATGAAACTAATACATGACAAACCAAGAGAGGAAAAAAAAAGAAAAGAAATACTAACATTATCAAAGTAGGTTATCCTTAAAATATAAACATTCTCTGCCACAATATTTCTCTCTCTTCCCACATTGTTTTTCTTTTGTTTGAGACAGAGTCTCTGTCTGTCACTGAGGCTGGAGTGCAGTGGCACAATCTCAGCTCACTGCAATCTCCGCCTCCTGGGTTCAAGTGATTCTTGTGCCTCAGCCTCCTGAGTAGCTGGGATTACAGGCATGCACCACTACACCTGGCTAATTTTTGTATTTTTTATATAGTCAGGGTTTCGCCACATTGGCCAGGCTGGTCTCAATCTCCTGGCCTTAAGTGATCCTCCAGCCTCAGCCTCCCAAAATGTTGGGATTACAGGCGTGAACTACAGTGCCTAGCCCCACTCTGTTTCAAATTCACGCGTTCTGTCTTGACTTCCTTGTTACTTATTCTGTGGATAGTTTCTTTCTCTTATTAGCTTTATGTTATCCCTTTCTTCTTTGGATGGTATAGCTTCCAATATAGAAATAAATGTATTTTTAAAAGCTTAAACAAATTATGGAGAAAATTACTCACATACAGCCTGCAGATAGGCAGGTATGGGGGCTCCGTGATGACTTTGGGATCTCAAATTCTTCCTAGCTTTCTGCACCAACATTCTCAGAGTGTGATGGTTGTGTCCTCTTGGTACACGAGGACTGTCTTATCCTCAGCCTCACATTTGTTTTCAGGCAGGAATAAAGACAAAGGCCAAAAGCACTTCTAGCTGAGTTGACTTTTTTTTTTTTTTTTAATAAAGGTCTTCCGAGAATTTCCGCCCTAAGATTTTCACTGGCCAGAAAGATATCACATGTGCATCCATTGTTGCAAGGCAGGCTGGGAAATGTAGTGGTTTGGAGGCAGGTGCTTTACCACCAGAACAAAATTGGCGTCTGTCAGTGAAGGATAAAGGGGAACATGGAGCGGACTAGCAGTGAATACCAAGACTGTGTCCATCTCACTCAGGCCATCCAGACAGTTCTCTCCTTTCTACAGTGTTCCTTCACGTGGGTACATCCATGTTGATCTTCACTATCTCCTTGTTTTATCGCATGGCTCAAAGCTCTGCCTAGGAGACTGTCTTAGGAAGCTTTAAAAATCCCACTGCCAGATCACACCCCAGACCATTCCTATCAGACTCTCTCACACACTGCTTCTCAAATTTGGCTGCACATTGGAACCACCTGAGAAGTTTTAAGAACGACTGATACCTGCGTGCCACAGAAAACTATGTGATTGGTCTGGGGTACAGCCTGGGCGTTGGGAGTTTTAAAACCTCCACAGCGGCCGGGCGCTGTGGCTCACGCCTATAATCCCAGCACTTTGGGAAGCCGAGGCAGGCGGATCACAAGGTCAGGTGATCAAGACCATCCTGGCCAACATGATGAAACCCTGTCTCTACTAAAAATACAAAAAATTAGCCGGGCGTGGTGGCAGGCACCTGTAGTCCAAGCTACTCAGGAGGCTGAGGCAGGAGAATGGCATGAACCCAGGAGGCAGAGCTTGCAGTGAGCCAAGATCATGCCACTGCACTCCAGCCTGGGTGAAAGTGCAAGCCTCTGTCTCAAAAACAAAAACAAAAACAAAATACCTCCAGAGTGATTCTAATATGTAGCAAAGTTTGAAAACCATTGTGCTAGGTTCCAGCCACCAATAGTTGTTAATGCTCCCCAGGTGATTCCAATATTCATCCAAGACTGGGAACCACTGCATTAAGGCATCTTCCTCCTTAGCAGAAATTGATGTGAGTTGGGAGCAGATGGGGGCACCCTGCCTGTTTTTAACAACTGGGATTAGAATCCGCACCACTTGCACCTGTAGACACACCACAGCGCGGAAGCTATTCAAAGACAGAGATTAAGAAAAGGGAGTAACTTAATCTCTACAGGCTTGTAAGACACTAGCAATCAGCATTTAGATTTGTGAAGATCTTTGTAGAGGATTTCTCATCCTTCCACATTTTCACATCTGCCATCTCTTCCCTGTGTGTGGGCCTTCTCAACAGCTGGGTCAGATTTTCACCTTTTAATTGTGGGGAGTAGAGGGTGAGAGTGCTGTGGGTAGGGTGAGAGGGGCGTCTTCCCCGTTTAAGGCTTTTCTTCCATTCTTCACTCTTACTGAGAATTTCATTTTCCATCAATTCTTTTCTGTGGTCATACTACTCTGTTAATTCTGGATGGGTGAGAGAAAGTGTTGTGTTCACAATCTGCCTGTTTTGAGTTGAAAAAGAGGTCAGAATAAATATAAGATTATTTTTTCCACTAATTTATAATAGCAATTAATTCAATGTTATTGCCTAATCACTTATGTTTGAGCTGGATGATTTCACCTACAGCAGAATATATCATTTCAGAGGACTTAGTGATTAAAAAAAAATGCTTTTAAAGCATTTCCAGAGCTTGACCATTGGCCCAAACAAAACAAAAAAGCTTGTTGTAGGGATAGGCTAAGCTAAGACCACTTTGCAGAAACAGTCTAGTGAAAAGAGATAAGACTGCAGACTCACTAAGAATTATGATAAAAGAAAGATTATGTTTGTTTGGGGTTTTTTTGGACAGGGTCTTACTCTGTCACCCAGGCTGGAGTGCAGTGGCACAATCTCGGCTCAATGCCACCTCAACCTCCCAGGCTCAAGCGGTCCTCCTACCTCAGCCTCTCGAGTAGCTGGGACTACAGGCATGCACTACCACGCCTGGCTAATTAAAAAAAAAAATTTTATAGAGACAGGATTTTGCCATGTTGCCCAGGCTGGTCTCAAATTCCTGGGCTCAAGCAATCTACCCACCTTGGCCTCCCAAAGTGCTAGGATTACAGGTGTGAGCCACCACACCTGGCCAAAAGAAGATTTTGAAATTGGGAACATAGATCTGGCTGTCAGAATCCAAGTGACACCAAATATAAGGTGGGAGTTTCCTAGACAATTCTCCAAAATGTCACCCTAATACACTTTACATGTAGGTTGGTCCTTCTTGAAATTCATCCAATGGTATCAAAAAGAGTTTGTTATAATAATAGGCACCATGTATTAAGGATTGACTTTGCACCAGGTGCTATTCTAGGCCCTTTCTGCACGTTATCTTGTTTAATCCTTACAAGTCTATTTTACAGAAAAGCAATTACAAAAAGACTAAGAGGAGGAAAAATGACTCGACTGAGGTCCCACAGCTAGTGAGTGACAGAGCTGGAATCTGAAACCAAGTCTCACCTTAAGTGTTTCTTTTAATTACGTTAGCTAAAGAAGAAGGAGGAGGAGGAAGGAGAAGTAGGAGGAAGATGAAAGAAGTTTGAGAAAGTGTTACAGAAATGCTCAACCATCTGTACCTATTTTCTCAAAATATTTTAATCTGATGACTTCACCTCCACATTTATTTCTAGACACAGGATAATCATTTCATCAGGTAAGATGGGGTAGTGATGATAGGCCCTCACTAAGTATGAAGTGAATGAATGAATGTGGTTTATGCCCCATTTCCTCAGCTATAAGGTGAGAGCAAGTTGTGTCACAGTTGATATGGTTTGGATTTGTGTCCCTGCCCAAATCTCATGTCAAATTTTAATCTCTAGTGTTGGAGGAGGGGACTGGTGGGAGGTGACTGAATCATGGGGATGGATTTCCCCCTTGCTGTTCTTGTGACAGTGAGTGAGTTCTCATGAGATCTGGTTATTTAAAAGCATGTTGCGCCTCCCCCTTCTCTCTCTTCTTCCTTCACCAGCCATGTAAAGATGTGCCTGCTTCCCCTTCAGCCATGTAAGTTTCCTGAGGCCTCCCCAGCCATGCTTACTGTGGAACTATAAGTCAATTAAGCCTCTTTTCTTGATAAATTACCCAGTCTCAGGTAGTTCTTTTTGGCAATGTGAGAATGGACTAATACAATGGTCAACCCTGCAGAGCAGTAGGGACACACAGTGCAAAATAATATATGCACAATTTTCACAGCAACAGCTAAGGTACTGACAGCACCTGTAAGCACAGAGTTGCTCTTTTTGAGAAAATTAACCTCTGTTTGTATCATTGCAGAGCCTCTAGTCTTTAGTAGAATGAGCAATGGCAGCTAAAATTTGGAAAAGTGATAAGTGTGGCCTCATCATCTCTTTCCATGATTCCTCTTTTCTGACTTTCCTTGAACTCCTATTCAGTAGGATCTTGTTTATTGTCTTCTGTGTGTCCAGCATTATCCTGGGCATTGTACACAATCTAAACACAGTTTCCAAGCCAGAAATGTATTCCAAGTTTATTTCTATTTTTAAAAATCTTCTATGATCACGCCACCGCACTCCAGCCTGGGTCACAAAGCCCTGTCTCAACAAAACAAAAACAAAAACAAACCCTGAAAGCTAAAGGTGATTTTATAAACTTCTGTTGGGTACTGGCTGCTGACCATATAACATCTAAACTCCTAAGCATATAAGCATAGTGTAAAAAGTTGTCCCTCTGTGCTGATAACCTGCCCTGCCAAACTAATGCTTGCTAGTCATCTCCATTGCAACTCATTCCAGCTCTTCTGAGATTTCCATTATTTTCTGGGGCTTGCTTGGTCAACTGATGACTCTATGCCTTTGCATATACAATGTGTTCTGCTTGGAATACCTTTCCCTCTTATCTGTGTAGTGTACTCATGTTCATCCTTCAAAATCCTGCTCACACATCCCCTGTAATGCCTTACCGACTCTTGGGTAAAGTTGGTCTTCTGTTTTCACAGCTCTGTTCCCACCTCTGTGACAATATTTCCCATTGGAACTTTTCCCATTATAGAATTTGAAATCCTCAAGGGCTTGGATGTGTTATCTTTGTCTCTCTCACACCTGCCCATTGTAGGTGTTTAATGGAGGTTTTGCTGAGTAAATTAATAAAATTACACAAAATGGAAACTGCCAGCTAACCCAGCGTAGGAGGGTACTAGATGTAAGGAGTATTTGTAAGGGGAAGGAAAGGTGTTGGAAAATATCTCATTCGTAACTACTTACATTTTAACATATTTAGAGATGGTGAACAGGAAGAAATAACTAAGGGATTTAAATGTGTTTAAAATTAATACATCACATAGCGCTTATAAGTATAATGAAATTTGAGGTGTGGTCTCTGTTGACTTGAAATCATTTCTGGAGGCCTCATGAAAGAGGTAAGTTTGCAACCTGAGCTTGAGAGATGAGAAGGAAGGATCTCTTTCGTTCATGGAAAAACGGGCCTAGAGAGCCACTTCCAATGAGGAAAAAGAACATGAATCTGAAAGTCTGGATAAGCTGAGCGCTTGGTACCTGGCAGGTCCTCAAGAGTGTCTGGGGTATCCACCTCGCACCCCTCAACTACTCCAATGTTTACGTGAAACAAACACAAGATGCCAAACGAGGCACAGCCTCATTACCCAAAGCACACCTTTTCTGAGAAACTGTGGAGGATGTGGCTTCCACATCCCAAACGCAAACCTAAAACCTAAGTTTCAATAGACTTGCTCCTCTCTAAGTCTCAAAGATGGAGGCTGTTTCTCGCCTCCTGGAGAGCTCGGGCTGCTGCAAAGGTTCTGAGCCATCTCAGAGTCTCAGTCGCCCCCGCCTGTGGAAGTGACAACTGGGGGCTCCTAAGGCTGCTTCTAAAAGACAGACCCTGCGCCCTGCACCAAGGGAGAAGTATGGGGTGCGGAAGGAGAAGCATGCGCACTGCCGTCCTCGCCGGACTGTGGGGAGGCCTTGGGAGCCAGCTTCCGGGCCAGGCCGAAACGAAAATGGCCCCACTCACTAGTGCCATGGTCTCCTGCGGCCAGAAAACTGGCTGCTCTTGTGTTCTGGAGGGGTGAGTAGGGGGTCCAAAGAGGGGCCACCAGTGTTTACTCCACACTGCTGCCTCCTTGGCAACGGGAGTGATTCCTTTTTTGCTCCAGAAACGTGGGCAGATGTGGTTCACAAGGTGTGCTTGGAGGCGTGACAAAGGCTGCTCCAGGAAGATGAAGAGGCGGGAGGTGTGCATGGATCGTGGTAGCTGAAGGTGGTGTGGGCAGAAAAGTCCTCAGAGGAGGCAGGGCCTGTCTGGGGTTGGAATGAGTCAGTGTCATCCGTAAAGGCCAGTTGCATCATGTCTAAAAGTAGCCTGCAACTGTTGGGGCCAGCTCCCCACTTTGAATTTGTGAAAGACTTTGTAATCCCACGTCACCTAGCCACAGGCACTCCAGTATTAGAATCACAATATGTGAGAGCCAAAAGAGACATGAAAATCAACTGTTCCAACCCTCTTATTTTATAGATGAGAAAAAAGAAACCAAGAGGGATTTGATGTCAGGCTTACAGTTTGATTACACCCTCCGAAAACATCATAAATTTCTGCTGTTGTTCTGTGGTGACACTCAAAAGACTATCCTTGTCATTTTCAAAAGATGTCAGGTTTCCTACGTAGGACAAACCTCTAATTTACAAGCCAGCCTCTTCACGATGCAGCCTCTTTTGGTTCATTTTCGGTTCATCGTTGGCCACTGAAAATTTAAGATCCCTGTGGTGTGAAGGAAGTGTTAAACTATACCGTTAGTGGAAGTAGGTTGTGCTAAATTGGATATCTGCAAGCAGCTTTATGAGCCATAAAAGTCAACATCTTTCTTTCATTACCTTTAAAGGCTGTTTACAGAAAAGATAAGGCAGGCCCAGCTCAGGGTACCCATTGAGAATTAGTGGGAGGATCTGGCAGGAAGGAATAACAGGAAAGGATTCAGAATCGATGACCAGGCAGTGGAGACAAGCGGCCTATGGACAGAGGGACTAGCATGTCATGTATTTCTTCAGGAGCCTGCTTGTCACACTGTTGTGGGACCAGGCTTCAGATGAAGGACCCAGTCAGAAAGGCTGTCATAGCTGGCTTCATTCTTCCTAACCCATAGCTGGTTTCACGAGCAGCCTTCCCACCTCGGGGTGGCATTCATTTCACGGATCTTGTCAACACTCGGTAAAAACTTAAAAAACCAGCCTATTCTTATGCAGTACATTCTTTCGGGTTCTCCATAAGTCCTCAGTGTTTTCAGTCTGGTTCCTACCTCTCTTAACCACAGCTGGTATGGTGCGGGTTGCACATTCACTTACAGAGAAAATACACATCCTCCTTTTATTTTCCTGTTCAATGATTTGCATTTCTCTAGAAGACTCCCACCTCATTGGGTTACTGGGGGGAAGGAGAGGGAGTGAGAGAGGAAGGAATACAAAAGTGGCTCTAATCCATTCCAAACTAGTGATCTGTTCATAATGATATAAGAGCTAACAGAGAGCTAAGTATGTGCAAGGTACTCTTAAGCATTTAAAAATGTCAGTTCATTGAACAATTATAACACAATTTTATGGGTACAACGATGAACCTCTTAGGACAGATCAGGAAGCTGAGGCACAGCAAGGTTTTATGACAAGCCACACAGTGAGTAATTGGTGGAGTGGGAGCCTCTTTGATGACACATAAGTGATCAGCCTTTGAGAGTTCCCCTCAACCCCCTTGCTCTTTTTGAATGTGACATCTAGGAAGACCCAGGGTAGGGCTGTAGTGAAAGAGAAGAAGACTGGTCCTTAGATTCACGTGGTGGCCTCTGCATCCTCCCTGGTCTCTGTAGTAGAGTGGTTGACCTCAAGGGCTACCTGGCCTGGGACCACCTGCCTGGCATTAAAAATGGGCATTAGCCCTTCAACAGAAATGGGCCATCTTTACAAATCAACACAACGTGTAAGCACTGAGCTTATGCTCATGAGACTAGCAGAACATGTTTGGAGACATGAACAGACACTTCTTACAAGACATACAAGTGGCCAAGAAACATATGAAAAATTGCTCATCATTAATCATCAGGGAAATGCAAATCAAAACCACAATGAGATACCATCTCACACCAGTCAGAATGGCTATTATTAAAAAGTAAACAAATAACAGATGTTGGTGAGGCTACAGAGAAAAGGGAACACTTACATACTGTTGGTGGAAATCTAAATGAGTTCAGCCACTGTGGGAAACAATTTGGAGATATCTCAAAGAACTTAAAACACTACCATTTGACCCAGCAATCCCATTACCTGGTATACACCCAAAGAAAATTAATGGTTCCACCAAAAAGACACATGCACTTGTATGTTCACAGCGCTATTCACAAAGTGCAAAGATATGGAATCAACCTAGGTGCCCATCAACAGTGAATTACATAAAGAAAATGTGGTACATATACACCATAGAATACTATGCAGCCATAAAAAAATGAAATCATGTCCTTGGCAGCAAGAGGAATGCAGCTGGAGGCCATTATCTTAAGTGAATTAACACAGGAACAGAAAACCAAATACGACATGTTCTCACTTATAAGTGGGAGCTAAACATTGGGTACACATGGACATAAAGATGAGAACAGTAGACACTGGGGACCACTAGAGATGGGTGAGAGGAAGGGGGCAAGGGCTGAAAAACTAACTGTTGTGATACTATGCTTGCTACTGGGGTGAAGGGATCACTCATACCCCAAACCTCAGCATCATGAAATAAACCCAGGTAACAAACCTGCACATGTACCTGCTGAATCTTAGTAAAAGTTGAAAAAGTAAATAAATAATTTTTTAAAAAAAGAACATGCTTTGGGGAAATGTGGGCCCTCAAATCTCTATTTCAGGCGAGGCTGAAGTAGTAGAGGAACCCATGGGAATTCAAGGGTGAGGAGTATAGCTTTCCTCTACAGAAGTCCATTCAAAATTCACTAGGATGACCCCAGGAGTCAAAAGTTCCAAGAAACAATGTCTTAAATTACTTAGAAATACTGTAGTATTTGCCACAGGAGTTACAAATGTGTGTAAGTAGAAGACAGAAATCAATTCCAGTTCTGATTTGTGAATAAGAGCAACCTTTGGCAAAGAGGCAGAGGCCACATGTATTCTTCATGATCAAACAAGAATATAACTGCTAGAAATTGTTTGTCAATGTACGGTGGGGTTCCTTCGAGAGAATCTTTGGCTGAAAGGGACCCCATGAGAAGAACCCCATGATTTAAACCTCCAGGAATCTCTTCAAGATTATTGATAACTAACAGTTAGATGGTATATTTTGATTCTGAATATGCAAAGAGAAGTACAAGGAGAATTTTACCCGCTAAAGAAAAATTAAACATTTAACTCAGCATTTGTATATCCATGTTTATAGCAATATTATTCACAATAGCCAAAAGGTGGAAACAACCCAAATGTCCAAGGGATAAATAGGTAAAATGTGGCATATACATAAATGGAGTATTACTGAACCTTGAAAGGGAAGGGAATGAATAATAAGGAGTGAAGAAATAATAATAAGGAAGGAAGGAAATTTGGACACATACTACAACATGCATGAAACTTGAAGACATTATGTGAAGTGAAATAAGCCCGTCACAAGACTAATATGGTATGATTTTGCTTATATGAGATATCTAGAGTAGTCGAATTCATAAAGACAGAAGTGGAATTATAGTTGCCAGAAGCTGAGGGGAGAGGGGAATAGGGAGCTATTGTTTAAATGGATGTAGAGTTTCAGTTTTGCAAGATGAAAAAATTCTTCTGGGGTTTGGCTATACAGCAATGTGAATGTACTTAACCCTACTGAATTGTGCACTTTAAACATGGTTACTTCGCTGGTAATCATTAAACTACTAAAATGGTACTGAACTCTATAGTTTGAAATGGTTACTTAAAGCTATTAAATTGTACCCTTAAAAATGGTATATTTTTGCAGTGAGCTGTGATTGTGCCACTGCACTGTAGCCTGGGCAGTAGAGCAAGACCCTGTCTCAAAAACAAAAGGTAAACTTTATGTGTGTTTGACCACAGTTAAAACTAAAAAATAAAAACATTCATCTCATCAAAACTGAAATGTGCAGTTAAGATGGTAATAATTTGTTCTATGGTCAAGGAAAATGCCTCCAAGAGTATTTCTCTAGCTCCCTATTCTTTTTTTTTTTAGATGGAGTCTCACTCTGTCGCCCAGGCTAGAATGCAGTGGCACAATCTCAGCTCACTGTAACCTCCCAGGCTGGAGTGCAGTGGTACAATATTGGCTCACTGCAACCTCTGCTTCCCGAGTTCAAGAGATTCTCCTGCCTTAGCTTCCCGAGTAGCTGGGACTACAGGCGCGAGCCACTACGCCCAGCTAATTTTTTGTTTTTAGTAGAGACAGGGTTTCACCACGTTTGTCAGGCTGGTCTCGAACTCCTGATCTCAGGTGATCCACCCGCCTCGGCCTCCCAAAGTGCTGGGATTACAGGAGTGTCTAGCTCCCTATTCTTAAACCAGTACATTGTGAAGCAAAGTTGATTGCTGTCAATATTCTTACCCAGAAATTTAAGAAAGGAAGTTCTACCTGAATTCAGGTCTATGTAGAAAGTTCTCTTGGTCCTAGCATACTGAGGTAGGTGAATTCAGTAGTGAAGGCCTAGTGGGTATTTTAAATCGGTGATCACCTCAGCTTCCTTGCCAAATGCAAGCGTCTGTATTTTGTACTGCAGTCTCTCTCCTTGGTTGCTGGTCAAACAGTGAACTTCAGGATATGCTAGAGTCTCACCATATCTCTGCTTCCTGCCACTTGTCTGCCATTGTTTTTGTAAATCGCATCCTGGGTCACAAGGGCATCTGAGTGAAAGTGTGGGGTGGTGAGAGCCAATCAGGCAGGGCAAACCATCGGGGCTCAGAAAACTTTGTTCTCTTCTTGAATCAAAGGATGAATGAGGCTGGAGGGTGCATCTTGCACTCATGTAGAAGATGGTCCATGTCCCCGGCCTGCACAGAGACTGACAGCATCCTTTTGGAGGCATCATGGTACGTAGTCGTGCTCTATACCACAGAGTGTACATGGGCCTATGCTAGCTGAGGACCACCCTCTTGAATGATGACACTCTCACACCAAAAATGACCTCATGCTAGCAACTCCCTATTGAGCTTTACTGTCCTGCCAGCCTATCTCCTGCCTTCCGACAGGAAGTGATGGTGGCAAACTGTCTCCTCCCAGCACCAGCACCAAGCAGCGTCAAGCATGTCTGCCATGTTGGCATTTGTCTGAGTTGGGCTCAAGTGGCGAGATCACTTCTTTCTGGGAATACCCCAGTGTTCAGTATGTTTAGAGAGAGATGTTCCTGCTTCATGTTTAAATTGGGGATTGAAGCTGGTTTAAATGAATGTTTTTAAAATCCCAAGGGGAAGGTGGAAGTATTTTTAAAGAGATGCTGGGCTGTCCCCTAGTAGTTTCCTAGGGCTGCCATACACATCACCCCCAACTATGGGGCTTAAACAACAAAACAATTGATTCTCTCTCAGTTTTAGGGGCCAGAAGTCTGAAATCAAGGTGTTGGCAGAGCTGTGCCCTCTGAAGTCTCTAGGGGAAAAAATCTTCCATCCCTCTCCCAGCGTCTGGTGGTTCCAGGCATTTTTTGGCCTGGAGCTGCAGAACTGCAGTTTTTGCCTCTGTCTTCACATCACCTTCCTCCCTGTGTGTCTGAGTCTCTCGAATCTCTCTCTGCCTTTCTTTTATAAGGACACTTGTCATTGGATTTAGGGCCCACTGACCATCCAGGATGATCTCAGCCTTAATTACACCTGCAAAAATCCTTTTTCCAAATAAGATCATATTCACAAGTTCTGGTGGTTAGGACTTGGACGTATCCTTTTGGGGGCAGCTAGTCAACCCGCTACTACCTATGGTAATGTTTCAACCAACGTGGTAGAAAATGGGCTAAAACCTTTTTGGAGTGGTATTGGTTCTGTTCTACATTTCTGTGTCCTCCAGGCCCTGGACCTGTGCAGCCAAGGCCCAGAAACCCAGGCACCAAGTCCTATTCCTCCCTTTCTCTCCTCCGCAATCTCTCACTGCCCGCACCCCCCCGCCCAACTCTCCCTCCTAAAGCTGAAAATATCCTTTTAAGCACATGAACCTGGAGAAGTTAAGCATTTTGTGCATACAAGGTTATCCAAGTGAGCAGAGGGAGGACTGGAGCTAGAGTTCCTGATCCCTAATCCAGTGTCCTCTCTGAAAGAGTTATTCTAGAGTCGAATCACTAGGTTAGAAAGTGTGGAGAGAAGAGCTTTGGAATTAGAACATGAAGCTTCCCGCACTCGTGGCAGCATTTACGGGCTGTTTCCAAAGAAACCTATCAGCCTGTCAACGTTCCCACAGCCCCTCTTACCTTCCCGGTGTCACAGGCACCACAATGTGCAGACAAATGCGCCTCTCACAACCTCCTCAGCCAGTAGCTCTCCAGGCAGTGTTTCATGTCTCCTGTCCAAAGCGTATGACGGCAGCGACTTCCAGGCAGCTGCGCCACGGCACTGGCTCTGTGAACTATGCTGTCAATTTTTATTTTAATCTTCCTTTATTCACAGTTTGATTTCATTTAGGATTGGCCTCACTTCCTGTTCAAATCCCAGGCCTGTGGCCCCACTCTCACTGGCAGAACTACCTAGTTGTCACTACAAAGAGAGAACTCTGCCCTAGACTCTCGTAGAGGAGTTTGGCTTTTGTGTTAACTCAATCTTCCTGGGCAGCTCGCAGTCCTAAAGCAGAAGTCAAGAGACAGCGACAAGGAATTCCATCTTTGCTTTCTGTTGCTTGGAGCTACGCTGATTTGGAAATATTTATTTTTTTTCTTTCCCATATCTGGTTTGCTTTCTCATGTACGTGAGGAGTAGGAATAAATACACCACGAGCAGATCTCTGAAATGATCACCTCCTTGAAAATGTTTGAAAAGGGAGATTAATAAAGCATTCTGAATCTGCCCTTGGGCTGCTTATCAAGTGAGAAAATGCATTTTTTGGTAAAGGACGCCTCTCAGGTCGAATGTGAAGGCTGGAAGCTGATCTTTTCAGCAAACACAAAATGGAAATCTAGTATAGGAAACAGAAGTGGGGCCAGAGAAGCCCACTGGCCTTCATTTGCAGCGTGGCATCCCACGGTGACCAGCAGGAGGAGGTCAGCCTCAGCAGGGAAGGGCCGTGAGTGGCTTTCTGTCTGGCTGCCTCAAGGGAACACCCCTGGGAGCTGTGGCTGTTGCACGTACATTCTCTGCTTTATTTGATGTAAACCCACCCTTAATGTCTGCCTCTTTGCAAAACTCATTTACAGTTGTTTGTTTGTTGAGACAGGGTTTCAATCTATCACCCAGGCTGGAGTGCAGTGGTTGAACATGGCTCACTGCAGCCTTGACCTCCCAGGCTCAGGTGATCCTCCTGCCTCAGCTTCCTGAGATTAATGGCACGCACCACCACACCCAGCTAGTTTTTCTATTTTTTGTAGAGACAGGGTCTCGCTGTGTTGCCCAGGCTGGTCTTGAACTCATGGACTCAAGCCATCTGCCTGCCTTGGCCTCCCAAAGTGCTAGGATTATAGGCGTGAGCCACTGTGCTGGGCCTTTTTTGTTTTTTAAACCAGAGAGATTAAAGCCCCTCAAAAAGCAGATGCAACCCTGAGGATAAATTTGCACTGATTTCAAGCCCAGAGTTCAGGAATAGCCAGGAGATAACGTGAGTTATATACGCACCAAGTAGCACAGGCCATGAAAGACAGCAGGGGTTGGAAGTAACCACCTGGAAACGTAGCCAGGAGCAAGGTGCAAAAGCAAAAATGGTGTTCCCATCTTCTTGGCTTTCCAATGGGGCTGGAAGTCATAGTGTGCTCCATCTAAGACTAGAATTTATATCAGATAGACTCTAAGACAATGACATGCAGATTTTTGAATTTCCCACAATTTCAAGATCAAATACTATCTTTTCCTATACCTTTCCAGGTTTTCCTCACCGTTTGCTCCTAATCAACGGCTCCTTCATTTTGTACACCCATGAACAGGACTCTGTCCCTCTTTTGAGGCACACGGAAATGATGAAATTGAAACAAATTAAGATATTTTTGAAAGTTCAGACATAGCTAGTATGATTCAAAGCCAGTAATCCAAACCAGTGATTCTGACACCATGGCCAGTGTTTTCTCTCTGTTTGGGGGGAGGATAAATAAGTATTTTAAGTACATAGAGTTTGAATTGCCAACACGACACCCATTTGGGGATCTGCAGTGGGAGGGGAACAGTGAGTCAAGAAGTAGAGAAAAGTCTAGGCTAGAAATGTTCATTCAGGAGTCATTTGGTTGAAAGTCGTGAGACTGATGAGAATGTTCAGGGAGAAAGTATCAAGGGAAGCACAGAAACCTGATGATAAACCTGAAGGAATTCCCCAATTTGGGTGTCGAAGGATAAAATGTAAGCAAATAGAAGGGGTACTCAGAGAGGTGGGAAGAGAACCAGAAAAGACTAGTGCCATAGAAACCAAGAGAGTTATAAGTAAGAGGCAGTAGTCAAGAGGATTTAATTGGAATTACTGGTTTGCAGGAGATCAGATCCAAAAAAGGTATTTTTTTCTTTTTTTTTTTTTTTTAAGTTAAATAAGCAATTGACCTTAGAGATCTTCAGTCTAGGCCTCTTTTCTGAGTTTCTGAGTGTTATATTTGTGTATCAATGTGCTTACTTGACATCCCAAAGGTACCTCAAATCATATATTCTTTCTTTCTCTCTCTCTTTTTTTAGGCACCAAAGTGGCCAGCAAAGCAAATCATATATTCTAATGTCCTGAACTTACATCTTCCTCTCTTTACTCCACCCCACCCCCCCCAAATGTGGTGCTCCTCTATGGCCACTATTTTAGTCAATGTTTCAACCATCTATTCTGTTATCCAAGAGTAGCCCTTGGCCACACCCTCTTTCTTACCTACTGTATACAATTCAACATCTTCCTAGCTGCAAGGGAGGCTGGGAAATTGGCTGGCATTGGCTTGGACTGGGACTTGGCAAATGTTTTCTGTAAAGGGCCAAATAGTAAATATTGTAGGCTTTGCAGGCCATATGGTCTCTGTCACAACTACTAAAATATGCCCTTGTGGTGCAAAAGCAGCTATAGAAAATGAGTAAATGAATGGGCACATCTGTATTCCAATAAAACTTTGTTTATAATACCAAGAGGTGGGCTGGATTTGACCCAGGGGTAATTTGCCAACTCGTGCCAACAAAACATGGCCTGTTCTGAAGAGCTGGGCACATCATCTTTCCAAACAAAGTCATGATTCTGTAAACTAAAAGCCAGAGGGTACTGACTGTTGGTGGGCATTCACAGTGTCTGCCACCCTGGTCAGTAGGATTTACTTCTCTGGGATGGGAACTGCCCCTCCATCCCTATAACAACTATGTATCAACTATTGGAGGTTTTTGTTGAATTATGGAAGCTCTACTTTTGTGTGTGTGTGTTTACGTGTTTAAGACAGGGTCTAGCTCTGTCTAGGCTGGAGTGAAGTGACACGATCACGGCTCACCATAGCTTTGACCTCCTGGGCTCAAGCAATCCTTCCACCTCAGCCTCTTGAGTAGCTAGAACCACAGGCATACACAACCATGCCTGTCTAATTTTGGGGGGTTTTTAGTAGAGCTAGTAGAGACAAGGTCTTGCTATGTTACCCAGGCTGGTCTTGAACTCCTGAGCTCAAAGCAGTCATCCTGCCTCAGCCTCCTAAAGTGCTGGGATTACACGTGTGAGCCACTGTGCCTGGCCTACTTTTTTTTGTTTTGTTTTGTTTTTTGTTTTTTTGTTTAGAGGCAGAATATCGCTCTGTTGCCCAGGCTGGAGTGCAGTGGCGTGATCTCAGCTCACTGCAACCTCTGCCTCCCAGGTTCAAGTGATTCTCCTGCCTCAGCCTCCCAAGTAGCTGGGATTACAGGCACGCTCTGCCACACCCAGTTAATTTTTGTACTTTTAGTAGAGACGGGGTTTCACCATGTTAGCCAGGCTGGTCTCGAACTCCTGACCTCAGGTGATCCTCTGCCTCGGCCTCCCAAAGTGCTGGGATTACAGGCATGAGCCACTGCTCCCAGCCTACTTTTGGTTTTTGATAAAGGGTACAGTTGAACGTTTTTTTCTTCTTCTAGCTATTCCTGGTTAAAGACTTAGTCGTTCTGACCAGTGACTTTGGAAAAGGGCCCCACTAATTCTACCAATCACTAAATTATCCAATTTCTAAACTGATGCTCTGGCTCTAGAAACTTGATGGAAGGAAAAGTAAGACTGAAATAGCTGGAGGGAGCTGTGAGGCCAGAGCACCTGTGCTGGGGTGTATGTTAATTTGTTTGGAAATATTTATCTATGCATACATAGATGGTACACTTGATGAGTAACTATATTTGTGCTGCACTTACATGCTTTTTCTCCGCCGTTAATGCAATCAGTGCACATTATAGAGGCATGAATATGCAAATGTTGAATAAAGCTTGAATTTTTAAATTAAAAAAGCTAAATCAGGGGAATTATAAGCACCCAATTTAACATTTTAAATATGAAATGAAATGTTCTCCTTCATTCCCATTCATTGCCAACAAAAATTCATGGATTTTGTTGATATTCAGCAAGGAACTTGATTATTTTATCCCAATCTGTTTTTAAAGGAGTTGGCTTGGGTGTTGGAGAGATGAAGACAAGTGGAGGATGGGGGAGAAGTGTAAGTCTGGAGGAAAATGTCTAAAGAACGACTTTTTTTCCTGTCCTGTTTGATGTCGTTGCTGCACGAAGCAGCTTATTGCTTGTGTACTTGCAAAGGGTATCAGCATATAAATACTCAGTTGGGAATTAAATTTCCGAAAAGAAGCATTTTGCCCACTCAATTTTCTCTTAATTCAGAAAAATTACTTTTAAATTGATGTAGCACAGCAGTTTACAACAGTTACATTTTTCTCCCCCAGGAATAAATATAGGCTTCTCTCTGCTCCCTTTTCAACCTGGTAAACAAATCTTCTCTCTTCAGGCTTGACTTTCCAAAGAGGAAAACGAGCCTCTGTACTGGTTTGGGATTAGAGAGTCTGCACTGCAATTGGCTGATTATTGATTAAACATTTCCTCATGTGGAAATCAGTACTGTCCATAATTAAATTACGAAGACCCATGCCAGGCCCTTTGGAGTTTAGAATCTTCCATGGTCTAAGCAGCTGGGTGAACTTGGCCTAGTGGCTGGTCATGGTATCAGTAGTAATTGTACCTTATAATTATGAGGCACTTTATTCAAAGTGCTTCTGCCTATGTGTCCTGGTTCAGTTTGAAACCTACCTCTGGGCCTCAGGGGAAGAATGGATTAGGCCACCTCTAAGTCCCCTATGAAGCTACTGCTATGAGTTCTTTTTTTTTTTTTTTTTTTTTTTTGGAGTCTCGCTCTGTCGCCCAGGCTGGAGCGCAGTGGCATGATCTCGGCTCACTGCAACCTCCGCCTCCCAGGTTCAAGCAGTTCTCCTGCCTCAGCTTCCGAGTAGCTGGGGCTATAGGCACACGCTGCCAGGCCCAGCTAATTTTTTGTGTGTGTTTTAGTAGAGATGGGGTTTCACCATTTTGCCCAGGCTGGTTGCGAACTCCTGAGCTCAGGCAATCCGCTCGCCTTGGCCTCCCAAAGTGCTGGGATTACAGGCATGAGCCACCGTGCTCAGCCTGCTGTGAATTCTATAAGGTATTTAAGTGGAGAAAAAGGGAGAGGGCTAGACTAATGATAATGACATCAGATTTAAGTTTAATTTATATACTAGTGTGAACAAGTAGTAGGAAATCCTGTGTGCAGTGAAAAAAACCAATGCTTGATCCCTGCTACCCAATAAGCATTAGTATTTATAAAGCTTTGCACTTTGGCTTCCTGGACTGGTCATTTTATAAAGGAAATTCCTCCTACAGTTTATCTTATCCTCAGTATTTTACACCAAATATTACTCTCAAAGCTCAAAGCATGCAATTTGAAATTCTTTGGAGAACTTTTTCCATTGTTGTAGGAAGTCTGAAGTCCTTCCTGCTACAATGGAAGAAGAAAGAAGTGCTCAAGAAGTGACTGAATCACCTAAATTAGCATTAAATTCATAGCTACAGAAAAACCATGTCTCTCTATTCTCCTGTCTTCTCTGAGACAGAGGGCTGGCAAAATGTTATTTTGTAATACCCAGTTTCAACTAAATCTTGCTTTTATTTAAACCCAAGTGAGAGAAAACATATTAATTTATTTTATTTATTTATTTATTTATTTATTTATTTATTTTTGAGATGGAGTCTCGCTCTGTCGCCCAGGCTGGAGTGCAGTGGCACAATCTCGGCTCACTGCAACCTCCGTCTCCAGGGTTCAAGCAATTCTCCTGTCTCAGCCTCCTGAGTAGTTGGGATTACAGGTGCCCACCACCATGCCCAGCTAATTTCTGTATTTTTAGTAAAGACAAGGTTTCGCCATGTTGGTCAGCCTGGTCTAGAATTCCTGCCCTCAGGTGATCCACCAGACTCAGACTCCCAAAGTGCAGGGATTACAGACGTGAGCCACCGCGCCTGGCTAAAAAAATTTTTTAATGTTTTATTTTGAAATAATTTTAGTTTGCAGAAAAGTTTCAAAAATAATACAGTTTGCTTATATCCTAGTTTCTACTTATATTAACGTCTTAACATTACCACAGTACATTTGCCAAATCTAAGAAATCAAAATTGACTAAAGTCCAGACTGTATTCAGATTTCATCAGTTTTAGGAGAATATTTTTAAGTCCTAAATATCTGAGTGTATGTAGAGGGTTCAGCTCGGCTGTTTCAAACTCTATGAAACTGAGCTTATGGGATCAATCATATTATTGAATCACAGAATGGTATATAAGGAAAGAATTTTAGAGCCCATATAGTTAGTGCTACTTTTAAAAGAAATCCTCAGTTTTATAAAGGAGGTGAATAAGTCCTTTGAGGAACCTGAAATTATTCAAGGCCAGCATAGCTTTAGTATTCTCTGCCCAAACAACTCTGAATAGTGGTGGCTTCGGTCTTGGCTGTCCTTTTCTTGTTGAGAAAGAATCCTTGTATGCACAAACACATTCATCCAGCATTGAAATGAAAACATCTCTTACATTGTCACGCGCAGAAACATCCCAATACTCACAGTCCTTTTAACCTACAAAAGGAGGAATTCTGTGGCATCAGCCGCTGCAGAACAGAAAGGTGGAGTTTGTGAAGAGGGTGCAATAAGGTCTACTTCCAACTTTAAACACGGCAACGGTGAAATGAGTCATGCTAAAACTCTTTGGGTTTCCTGGGAGAGGCATTTCATTATGGCCCTCTGTGTGGATATGGGTTAATCCCAGGTACTTGTAAGGTGGTGTGATTCTGCATATCAACACAGCAAGGAGCACAGGAGACACTCTGTCAACATGCATAACCATTAGTCCATCTACAGCTCATGCCTTTGAGTCATCTTATTGAGAATCAGGGCAACCCGAATAAATTTCTCCCTAGCAGTACAGATGGATACCAGGAAACCAAGCAGATGCATTGTAGCTAATCAGGCAGAGGCACAGCAGGGTAACTAGAAGCTAAGATTCGCATGCCTTCATGAACCTTAATTAAAGAGCTCAGTGCCTCCTTTTGTTTTATCTGTTGCCAGTGTTTTGTCTCCTATTGTGACAGTTTTTTGTTTGTTTGTTTGTTTTTTGTTTTTTTTCAAGTAACCAACAATTTGCTGTGATAATCTAATGAGGAGACAGAACAGTCCTATCTATGTATGTGAAAGAGTAGGGATGGTTATGGCTGCCCAAGAGTTAAAGAGCCGCTGCTCCTGCAGCTGCAAACCAACCTTACAAGAGCCAACCAGAACGGAGGCAGGAGAGAGGGCGGGAGGAATCCAGGATACCGCAGGACTCATCTCACATTGTCTTCTGCAATCACCAATAAAAACCCAAAACCAAATGTCTTTAAGGGAGAGAGAGCTAAATTATTGAGCCAGCTCTTAACAGCAGGCAAGTAGAAAAGGCATCTGCAGATTTGTGCTTCACACCCCAGTAATAAATACAGTGTTGAGAGAAGAAATCTGTCCAAGCAAACTCACAGGGATGGGGACAGACTCTGCTATCAGTCTCCTCTGACGTGCAAAGATTTGAGGCAAAGGTTGTTGGCTGGGCCCGATGCCCTTCCATGTGAGCTGGGAGGGGTGACCGGGGTGAGAAGATACCAAAGCCCATAAATAACTAGACTTCCTGTAGTTGAGGGATTAACCCTACAGCAGTTCAAGAGAAGCCAAGGAAAAACTGGTCCCTGCGGAGTATTACAAACACATCTCCGTGCAGAATTTCAGTTTTGCAAGATGGAAAGAGTTTTATGGATGGATGGTAGTGATGGTTGTACAACCATGTGAACACATGTAATGCCACTTAACTGTACGCTTGAAAATTGGTGAAGATGGTCAATTTTATGTTCATGTGTATTTTACCACAATTTTAAAAAAGTATCTAGTATCTCCACGCGGTGTCTGGATTAAAGGGGTAAATGTGTCGCTCCTCAGAGCAAGTTCCTTGAGGGCAGGAATAACTATTTATTTGCCTTTCTCTCTCTAGTTCTGGGAATAGTCCTTGGCACATGGTACTCTACTCAATAAAAGAGCATAGTTATCTGCTCTGTTTCTTGGGCTTAGTTTTGTGGATGCTTCTAAATGACACAATCTCACATGTGTGGCTGGAAGGCAATGGAAAGAGGCATTGCATCCTAACAATTTGCATGTCAAGGTAGTTGGGGTGGTCTTGGAAAGAACACTGAATTATAAATCAGAAGCCCTGAGTTATATTTGTAGTCCATGTTTTAAATTCGAAAGTTCATTGGCCAAGACATTTAAATTCAAAAGTTTATTGGCCAACTCTCTGGCCCAGTTTCTCAGGACAATCCTGTTTGATGGTGTACTCATGGGCTAGACAAGCTGCTATAGGCTATGTTGCCCCTTTACATCTTCATCATACTTAAGTCTAGAAAAATTCATATTTTTAGATGACAGCCTCATGCCCCTCCCTCTGTCATCCCCCCAAAGCAATGAACTCCAATTGTAGAGATTAAAGAGACCAGAGGTGTCCAGAAATGAAGATACCTAGTTTGGGCAGTGGGCCTAGGTGTGAGATCAGCCCTGTTTTAAAATCCAATAATTCAGTGCCCCAGTTGTGGCTGTTCAGAAGAGCTGTGCTCACTCACACATCACTAAGAGTGTGCAATCACAGTGGTCCAGGCTCAGTGACCTTATTCACTCATCCTGCAGGGCCTGCTTGACTTGCAACTCTCTGCTGCTTTCCCCCGGCTCTCAGGCCATCTGGCTTCATATTTTGGATCGTGATATTGATCTCAGGTCTGCCATGTTTTGGTGACCCATTGGACTCTTCCCTGCATGCTTCTCTGTAGAACACAATAGATCCAAAATGGTGATAAAAATGAGTCTTGACATGTGTGAGTTGATGCCTGGTGTTTAGTCAATTACAATTAGTAAGTTATTAAGTCAGGCCAGAAATAGAAGCATAGATTGGTTTTATTGTAATCTCAAATCTCACAAAAGACCAGGAGACAAACTATGAGGATTTCTGCAGCCCACATTCGGAGAAGCCCACCATGCATTTTCTTCTAAAAGTGATGGGATATCACTTTTGATATTTTGCAGAGTGTGACTTCTGATGAAAAGAGACTTTGGAAGAAGCCATTCCATGGCTCCCTTCTCTTCATTTGCTAGTAGGTTTTTCTTTAAAGTATACATCTTTAAAAAGGACAAAATGCTTTTTTATCATTAGGTTAGTTCCTTGTGAACCAGGGTATGGGACTCATAAAAGAAATGACATCATATATGAATGAAGATTGACTCCATTTTAAATCAAATTGGTTGAAGGCACCTTGATTTCCTTGAAAATAAATCTTGAAACATATCCTTCTCCGTTCTTGACTTTTTGACCTATATTGCAGATCTGAAATCCCGAGTGGAAAGCATGAGTGTAGATCGGTCATTTTGACTGGAGATATCGGTTGACTGGCCTGGAGACCCCTTAGGTTCTGGAAACCTTCGGCCTACAGCTCATGTGTTAATTTAGGTTTGTCATGCAAATATTCCTGTACTCCCAAACTACGTCAGATTTGCCAAAGTGCACTTTGGGCATCTGAGTGCAGGTATGTTGTACCCTGTACATACTATTGCGTATGTATCTCTAAAGGGCTGATGGTTTGCTTAATGATTCTCAGTAGAACACCTTGGAGAAATACACCCCTATATATTCTCGTCAATCCTCCACTGGTATTGATAATGTTGGTTGGGATTTGTGTTCATCATCTGCTAGTGACTCAGCATTTGAGGCTAAATGACAGTATGCTGAATTTGCTCCAAGGACATAATAGAAAAGTGCTGGAGTTTAAGGAGCTGGTGTATAGCCCTTGCATTTTTTGTTTCTCATCTTTATGATTCAGCCAAAGACAAAAATTGAAATTTCACTGGTTGGGTGCTGACCATCAGCCTGGAAGCTGGGGAAAGCTGCACAGAAGGCAGAGGTCACAGCTCATTTCTGAGAATATAAATGTAAATGGCAGAGAAGGAATTTAATAAGTAAGTGACTGAAACAAGTGAACACATCCACAATCAACGATCTTCCCATTGTATGGCTTAGAGATCACCTTTAAATGAGCAGACTGATTTAGGGGGCATTTTACCTGCTTCTAGGGTACCCCTGCTACAATTTTCCATTTGAAACCCATGCCTATTTGAATCAATTTTTTTTTTCTAATTCATCAGATGAAGTTGATTAGTTTAGTCAGATTTTAGCCACACATACTCCAAGCTAGTGAATGATTTTACTGTTCACTCTTTTAGGCCTTGGGATGCAGTTCACAGAATTTTAGAAAACCTAGATGTATGGAGTGAGGAACAAGCTGATGATATGTGTCCCATGACTCCTCCCTCTCCACCCCACCCGCATCTCCCACATGTACTCTGCCCTTCAGAAGTGTGTGGTGTGACAAGGAATATTAGTGTGACCACTGAAATGGAATGAATAGAATCTGGGTGGGGCACAGGCCTCTGGCCCCTCTGGCCCTTCCCGCTGTCTGTCTCCACCCCACTTTCATGCTTATCTAACCCCTCCCAACCAGTCACAACCCAGCCTCTTGGGAAATCAAGACCTTGGAAGCTTATTATGTGACCATGTCCTCAGGCTTCTGGTCCTTTAGCTCTTCTCTTTCCTGATTGATTGGAAGGCCTTTCTCCACTTATCACCAGAGCTTTGTCACTGTTCCCTCCCCCTTTTACAGATAGCTCTGGGATGCATCAGAACCCAACTGTCCTTGTCAGCCTTCCTTTGAACCTTTGTAAGGACAGCACAGTGCAGAGTTGTTTTAAGAATTTCCTATATGCACCGCAGAAGGGGTTTGGGAAACCCAGGATGGGGCTGATTAGGGGGATGGGCGTGGTACTTGCCTTCCCCTTACATACGTGGCCTGTGATATTTGTGATGTTGAGATTGCCTTAGGTGATTGTGTGAGAACTTCTCCTTGTAATAACTGTGTTCTGTTTCTCTTCCCAGACCTCATCTCATGAGCAAAATTCCCATTTCTAAACATCTCCTTTATAAATATCCTGAACTCAATGGTCTCTTAAGAGTTTCTGGGTATTTAACAGAATCTCAAGGGGCCAGACAGTGGGTTAACTATTAGAACTACTTAAGTAGTTAGGGTTCTGAAATGGAATGAACTGGATGCCTCAAGAGGCAGTGAGTCTCCCCATGGCAGGAGAAGTTAAAGCAGAAACTGGTGAGGACGCTGTGGAGGAGCGTCCTCCTCCACAGTAGACAGTAGACAGAAGTGTCTACTAGGTACAGGTGGCACAGGTGGCAGGCAGCCTCTGAGATGGCACCCAATGACCCCACTTCCTAGTATTCATGGCCTTATGGAATCCTTTCCTCTTAAGTGTGAGTTGCATCTAATGACCTTCTCTAAGTGAATAGACAGTGATGGGATATGACGTCTGAGCCTAGTTTGCATATGAGTGTAACTTCTGTTTTGCTCTCATTTTCTCTCTTGTCCTTTCCTTTGCTTACTTGATGAAGCTGTCAGAAGTGTTCAAACCAGAGTGACTCCATTTTGAGTGAGGGCTCGGAAAAATGAGGCTGGGACTTGCTGGGCTGCATTCCCAGAAAGTCAGGCATTCAGAGCCTCTAGATGTTTACAGTTAAGGGAACAGATTGATGAAGTTTACTAAACAGACCCAGACTTGGGAGTGTCCTAATATCCTGATATCTTGAGAACAAAGGCATTCTAATTTTGCTTTAAAGATAATAATATTAATTCTTGCAAAATGAGTAATTAAGAAAATTAATCCTTTGTCACAAACTCTTGTAGCAGAGCATATCTCCCCATAATCTTTTTTTATCCTATATACACGAACATTGTACCTAGGGTGGATGCATTCCTCCTCTTACTTTTGGGAACACCCTACTCTGTCTATGGAGTAGCTGTTCTTTCTCTACTTTACTTTTTTTTTTTTTTCTTTTTTTTGAGATGGAGTCTTGCTCTGTTGCCCAGGCTGGAGTGCAGTGGCAGGATCTCAGCTCACTGCAACATCTGTCTCGTGGGTTCAAGAGAGTCTCCTGCCTCAGCCTCCCAAGTAGCTGAGATTACAGGCGCCTGCCACCACACCCAGCTAATTTTTTTTTTTTTTTTTTTTTAGTAGAGGCAGGGTTTCACCATGTTGGCCAAGCTGGTTTTAAATTCCTGATCTCAAGTGATCTGGCCACCTCGTCCTCCCAAAGTGCTAGGATTACAGGTGTGGGCCACCATGCCCGGCCACTACTTTACTTTCTTTCTTTTTTGTTTTTTTGAGACGGAGTCTCACTCTGTCACCCAGGCTGCAGTGCAGTGGTGTGATCTTGGCTCACTGCAAACTCTGCCCCCCGGGTTCACA
Organism: Pongo pygmaeus; assembly: GCF_028885625.2. Lineage (NCBI taxonomy): Eukaryota > Metazoa > Chordata > Mammalia > Primates > Hominidae > Pongo > Pongo pygmaeus. The sequence continues at coordinate 21,316,431 of NC_072378.2, forward strand.
CCATTCTCCTAACTCAGCCTCCCGAGTAGCTGGGGCTACAGGCACCCGCCACCACGCCCAGCTAATTTTTTGTATTTTTAGTAGAGACGGGATTTCACTGTGTTAGCCAGAATGGTCTCAATCTCCTGACCTCATGATCCGCCTGCCCTGGCCTCCCAAAGTGCTGGGATTACAGGTGTGAGCCACCACGCCCAGCCCTACTTTACTTTCTTAATAAACTTGCTTTTGCTCTGCACTGCGGACTTGCCTTGAATTCTTTCTTATGCAAGATCCAAGAACCCTCTCTTGGGGTCTAGATCAGGACCTTTTCTGTAGCAAAGCCAGCCACCATATTACAAGCTGCCATTTGGAGAGGATTTCATGACAAGGAACAGAGGGAGGTCTCTGGCCATCAACTTGTGAGGAACTGAGACCCTCAATCCAACAGCCTAGGAGGATCTGACTCCTGTCAACAATCTCTTGAGCAAGCTGGGGAGCAGATCCCTCCCCAGTCAAGCCTTCAGATGACCACAGCCCCTGTGATCTCACCAAGATTGCAACCTGTGAGAGACCTTAAAGCAGTGGACCCAGCTAAGTCACACCCAGATTCCTGACCTACAGAAACTGTGAGATGATAAATGCTGTTTCAAGCCACAAAGTATTAGGGTAATTTGTTATGTAGCAATAGATAATTAATCTAGCATGTTGAATAGATGACCTCTGGTATCCCTCCCACATTTAGGATTTTATGAGTTTTGAGGGATTAAAAATGATACTGGAAGGTATTGACTCTATTGATGTCCAAACCATTCTTTCTTTTTATTTCTCTTTTCTTCTAAGTTCAATAAATAGTTGTGCTTATCTGTGGGGATTCATTTTTCTTTGTATTCAGGCATGTCAGCTAGCTGAAGCCTTATTGTGCTGGCTGGAGAAAGTGAACTAATTCAGGCAAGGATCTTTGAAAACCCTAGGAAGTCCACCAAGGAAAAGGAAGATACCATCTGGTTGCTAATGCAGTGTGCTTTGCATGTGAAATAAGAGCGATCGCAGCTCAAATAAGCAATTCCGGTGTCATTGATTGCTCTGAGTCTGAGCAGTTTTTTCTAATCTACCCTATTATTTTCACCTTTAGCGTAGGGCCCATCAGTGCTGGTTCTGAATGGTTCCTTCAGTCATCAATTTGAGGAGCTGCCACAATTGCTTTCTGCATAGATATATTTGTGACTTAAATGCTCTTGGTTCAATAAAAGAATTATAGTGCTTTATTGTGACTTGAGGAAGCCCAGGCAGGCTTTGCCACCACAGTTCTGAAGATCTATTACTCTGCCAGACCGGCCCACTGAGTTAATGTTTTGTATTAAGATTTCTAGTCTTCATTCCGAGAAACAGAGAGGCAAGTGACTTGCTAATGCTTGTTGCTGGAAGAAATAAAAGATGTAGTCTGAAGTCTAAACGATTTAAATAAAAGAAAAATTTCTGCACGGTGAACCAAATTGCCCTTCTTTCCCCACCAGGCACACAGGCTGACTTCACAATGCTTGAGCAACGGTGTATTTTAAACCAATGAAATGGTCTAGAAGACAGGCCCTAAGGAGTTCAACCGTGTGAAAAAATTGTCTTGTGCTCTCAGCATATCAAGTACCTAGAATACATTAGGAACAAGCACAACTGCCTGTTTCTGTCTCTAAATAGTATTCCAATTGTAAATTGTGACTAGCAGTTTATGTTAGGAGCTGCTTCAGAGGTGGGGGTGGAGAGAGAATGAAAAAATTGAGGGATTGTGTGATCCATGGTGGGGGTGCAGCTGCCACCTTTAATATCTTGTCCCAGTATCCTGGTGTCCTGGATGGTTTCGGCCATTGAGTGTGTGCTTAGCACAGTGGTTCTTATATTCCACTTACATACACATTTCCATCTGCAAAGATTGTCACAAAGTAGTTTATTATATATTTCCTGTAACATATCAGAGAAGATAGATTCAAGAATGTAGTTGAGGAAACGGACACCCAGAGGTTAGATCCTTCCTTTAAAAACTTGTGGTAAAATGCATATAACATAAAGTTTACCATGTTAGCCATCTTAAGGTGTGTGATTTAGTGTTATTAAGTGTGTTTACAATGTTGTGCAGCCATTGCCACTATCTAGTTTCAGAACTTTTCATTATCCCCAAAGGAAACGTACATCCATTAAGCAGCCACTCCCGCTTCCTTCTATCCCCAGCCCCTGGCAACCACTAATCTGCTTTGTCTCTCTGGATTTGCCTAATTTGGATATTTCATAGATACAGAATCATGTAATATATGTTCCTTTGCATCTGGCTTCTTTCACTTAGCATAATATTTTCAAGGTATCCATGTAGATACTGCATTAATGTATCAGTACTTCATTCCTTTTGGTGATTGAATAATGATCCATTGTATGGATATACTTCATTTTGTTTATCCATTTATCAGTTGATAGATGCAAGTTAAATGCTTTTAACATTAATTAATGGCAACTTTAATTAAAAGTATTTTAAGTATCCACAACCAATCAATAGATGGTTGCATTAATAATAATTATCATTGAGGACTAAACTTCAAACACGGAGTCCTTTTCTTAGCCAATTTATCACAGGAATGGACTCCTTTTGCTGAAAGCAAGATTCAGGACTCATCATTATCTTCTAAAATGCTGAGACGGACAGCAAGATATGTGAAAGATGTGACTCTTCTGAGAAAATGGATCCACTGAATGCTATCAGAGATTTTTACTGGTTCTAGCATTGGCAGGCTGGAGTTACTATGGGAGAAAGTTCATCCCAGTAGCATGCTTGTGGAGAGATTTTGAGGAGGTTCCAGGAGAGAAGTCTGGAAGGTTTCTCTTAGGTTACATGGGTCTGGCCAGTCTAGCTATTGTTTTGTCAATGTTCATAGGTAGTTCTGTTTTGGACATTCACAGGGTCATCCTCCATCAGAGACATTCCATAGGGTTGGGTTTCTGGGACTCCAGTTTCTCACCATCTCCCCCAGTATTACTGCTGCACCATGAAAGTACTGAGCTTGGAGAATGGGGTGGACTATGCAATGGAAGAGCCCATTGGCAGTAAGTCAGAGATGGGAAGGCTGGGTTTGCATGGACAGAGGAGTCTCACGCCTGAGGATAACACTAGGTCCTCTGGCACATAGTCAGAAATATTATGTTTAAAAATGAGCTGACTTGGGAACTTTTGAAGGTAGGTGGGTATCCTATGACAAGAGGAATGGGGGCACCTCAGACACATTTTGTTCTGAAGTTTACACAGATCATGGCCAGTTTTAACTGACTACACCTTGTATTTAGAGACTCTGAGATCAGAGTTGTCTTTCATACTTCTTAGAATCTGCCAGTTACATCAGAGGAGATAATAACATGCCAGCTTCTTAAACTGGGAAGGCGGGAACATGGGTGCTAGCTATAGCGTGATTCTTTATACCTTCTATAAATTGTATTTAAAAATCACACAGATTCTGATTTTGTAATACATTCTTAAGATATCCTACCACAAGCCAAGCAGTTACAATTCAAATGGATAATAACTGCTTTTCCTTTTGGAAAAATAGTCCATGCCCCTAATTGGATCACTGTGCATTCAGCACAACATCTGTTGGCATGGCACTTGCTGGGAAGGCTGAATGAGAGATATTGAATAATCATGCCCTGTGTCTCCCACCGCTGCAGGTCCCCAGATGTGGTCTGCCACTTCTACTCCAGTTTCTGGTATTGGAACTTCTCCCTGGCCCACTGCTGCAGTGATTAGGACGAGATCCCAGATTGGCTAGTGTCTGCAAGTGAGCATCGTACGGGTTGAAGTGATTCACAAACCATGAACGTGATTTATCTCCCTAGGAAGGATGGTCTTCGTAGTGAAGTTGCACTGTTTTTCTAGAAGGTTGTTATCATAGTACCTTACTCATGATAGTGCAACACATCGTGAAGTAAATGTACCTGATTAAATTTAACTTGAATGCACACACACACACACACAAAACCACCCTAACATATAATCTGGAACATAGTAGCTGCTCAATACATCATCCTTAATTTTGAAAGCATTGGCAAAAGTCAATGTCTGGGGGCCTAGAATGTTTTCCAGGTGGAAAGGATATAAACGAACAAGGCATATGCCAGGTTTTTAGGCACAATTTACCAAACACTTGTGTTTTTCTTTAAAACATGGCCAAAATGACTTAGTCTGAATCCAGGTGGATTCTGCACACCCCTCATGAGGGAGCTTCTGGGCTGAGACATAGACTTGGTGAGACCCCGCCAGGTGTTTCTAGAAGCCAGCTCTTCATATAGAAAGCTTACTTTCGTTCCAGCCTTTCTGCTAAGTGAACATCGTCTATGCTTGAACATTTTCACCAGCAGGAATCTCACTACCCTCATATCTGGAAATGAAACATTTGCCTCATTTGTACTTTATGCACGAGAAACCCACCGACTGCTGTGATTCTTCATAATTCTCAACCAGATGGATTGTATGATGGGATTGATGGCATTGACTACAAATTGTGAGAAGAAGGATGCCCATACGTTTCCTAGGGCTGCCACAATACAAACCGGGTGGCTTAAAACAAGAGAAATTTATTTTCTTACAGTTCTGGAATCTAGAAGTCTGAAATTAAAGTGTCAGCAGGGCCATGCTCTCTTTCTGAAGCCTCTAGGGCAGGATTCTTTCTTGGCTTCTGGTAGACGCTGGTGTTCCTTGGCTTGGAGATACATCATTTCAGCCTCTGCTTCCAGTGTCACGTGGCACTCTCCCCTCATGTGCCTATGTGTCTGTGTTCCTTCTCCTCTTCGGTCTTATTAGATTAAGGGTCCATGATACTCCGGTATGACCTCATCCTAATTTAAATAATATACCTGCGATGACACTGTTTTCTTTTCTTTTCTTTCTTTCTTTTTTTTTTTTTTTTTTTGAGACAGGGTCTCTGTCTGTCACCTAGGCTGGAGTGCAGTGGCGCGATCTTGGCTGACTGCAACCTCTGCCTCCTGGGTTCAAGAGATTCTCCTGCCTCAGCCTCCTGAATAACTGGGATTATAGGCATGTGCTATCATGCCCAGCTAATTTTTGTCTTTTTAATAGAGACAGGGTTTCGCCATGTTGGTCAGGCTGGTCTTGAACTCCTGACCTCAAGTGATCAGCCTGCCTTGGCCTCCCAAAGTGCTGGGATTACAGGCATGACCCACCACACCAGGCCTGACCCTATTTTCAAATAAGATTGTATTTTGAGTTACTGGGGGTTAGAACTTCAACATATCTTTTGGGCCAGGCATAGTTGAAACAATAAAAAGCACTTGATCTATTTTTACCATGCTCAAAAACTTAAACCCAGCCCTGCTGAATCCCTGTAGAGAAGATGTCTCAAGAATTCTTAAGAACTAGGGAGTTGTGAGGTTGTCACCTCATGTTGTTATACCCAGTGATGTTTTAGGAGGTTCTGCATGAAGATGCAGCATTGTTGATGAAATGATTGCTTGCTGAGTGGGGAAGGCTGCAGTCCACTGTTTTGATTTATTCCCTGAGTTCTTTTTAGATTTTCTTTTGTTCAGTTTGAGTTGCAATGCTGCTGTGCTTCTCAATCCAACTTTATTCTCTGTGTAGCCCCATCAGACAGGCTGATTTCATTGGACTTACTTTTTGTAGTTTTTGTTAATAAAGATTTGATCAATTCAATGTGCTTTGGCCAGCTGCACATGTCCAGTCTCAGTGTTCTTATGCCTTCTTCTGAGAGGGGGCACCCTCCTCCCCTCCCCCTTGAGAATCACTGCAATAATATATGCTGCTGGAATTTAGGGTGGTGTGAGTTCAGAGATCTTGTTGAAGATTCCCCCCATATCCCTTTTACTGCCATGTGACAGGTATTCCATCTCACTCCTGAGGACAGGTGCTCCGTCACAAGTTTAGTTGAGGTTACCGCTTTGAAAGGGGTTGATTGAGGGTGGGAGAGGAAGAGAGAGAGTTGAGGAGAAAATGATGGCGGGAGAGGGAAGACCACCTTGGTCATCTGGGTTATCTGAACGACTCCTGGAGGTACCTAAAGTGAAGGACACTGACCATTTCCACATCCGGATTGCCTGAACTATTTGCCAGGCAGTTCCATTGTGGGGTTCCTGGTCTTTGGGTGGAGTGGAAAGAGAAAATCTCAGATGGAAGTAGAAGGGAGGTACTGGTAAGTAAGAGGGTCTAGAAACAGACATTATTCGTTTGATGTTTTATGCAGAAGCTTTAGGGTAACACTGATGATAGTACCTCCACTTTTCTTATTTGTGTGATAAATATACCACTTCCAGCTGACTGCAGGCTTATCAGTTGTTGTCTACAATTGTAAATACCATCCTTTCTTCATAAGGCTAAATGGTTAATATTTTTATAGCAATTTTGTGAATTAATGAACCAAATCCGTAGTTACTCATGTAATTTCAGTTACCACTGGCAAGGGAAATTTTAAAACAAATAGATGATTACTACTACAGTTCCACAATTTTGCCAACTCCTGGACATGTCTGCTTCCTCGAAAAGGGCTCTGCTCACTCAACTCTTGGCTCTACACTTTGAGGCAGTTTACTGCTCCTTGGAGAGCGGGCTGTCTCCCTCTATCAGTGCAGTGAGTCCTTTGCTATAAGAAAAAAAGAAAGAGAGTGGGAGAGTGAGACTGGAAGGCTGGGAGAGCTGGGGTGGCACGTGGATACTTTCTCTTCTCCTTTGGGAATTCCACTTAAAGCCTGAGGAGAAGGCATTGCCCAAACCCTGAGGGTTCCTGGAAAAAAGCAGGAAGTTTCCACCAGAAGAATTTGCTATATTCTTAACACAGTGCACAGCAGGGTGGTTAGCATGGCCGCCCCAGTATGGCTGAGGCTGCAAAGTCCCCAGATAGATTCAGACTCTTTCCATTGCACTGCTTGTGGCCAGCAAGATTTAGAGCCCAGCCAGGTATGGTGGCCCATGCCTGTAATCCCAGCCCTTTGGGAGGCCGAGGTGAGCGGATCATGAGGTCAAGAGATTGAGACCATCCTGGCCAACGTGGTGAAACCCTATCTCTACTAAAAATACAAAAATTAGCTGGGTGTGGTGGTGTGCACTTGTAATCCCAGCTACTTGGGAGGCTGAGGCAGGAGAACCTGTGGGGCAGAGGTTGCAGTGAGCCGAGGTTGCACCACTGCACTGCAGCCTGGTGACAGAGCAAGACTCCATCTCAAAAAAAAAAAAAAAAGCCGGCTCTGCGCAGTGGCCCACGCCTGTAACCCCAGCACTTTGGGAGGCTAAGGAGGGCGAATCACGAGGTCAGGAAATCGAGACCATCCTGGCAAACATGGTGAAACCCCGTCTCTACTAAAAATACTAAAAAAAATTAGCCGGTCGTGGTGGCGGGTGCCTGTAGTCCCAGCTACACGGGAGGCTGAGGCAGGAGAATGGCGTGAACCTGGGAGGCAGAGCTTGCAGTGAGCTGAGATCGCGCCACTGCACTCCAGCCCTGGTGACAGAGCGAGACTCCGTCTCAAAAAATAAAATAAATAAATAAAAATAAAATAAATAAATAAAATAAATAAATAAATAAAATATATACACATATATTATAAAATATGAAATGTTTATTTTTGAATATTTAGAAAGTAGAGAAAAGCTCCCCAAAGAAAAGAAAACTACTTTTTTTTTTTTTTGAGACAGAGTCTTGCTCTGTCGCCCAGGCTAGAGTGCAGTGGTGCAATCTCGGCTCACTGCAACCTCCGTCTCCTGGGTTCAAGCAATTCTCTGCCTCAGCCTCCCGAGTAGCTCGGATTACAGGTGCCCACCACCACGCCCAGCTAATTTTTTTTGTATTTTTAATAGAGATGGGGTTTCACCATCTTGGCCAGGCTGATCTTGAACTCCTGACCTCGTGATCCACCTGCTTCGGCCTCCCCAGGTGCTGGGATTATAGGTGTGAGCCACCACGCCCAGCCAAACTACTTTTAATCTGACCTGCTAGTGATAACTTTTGGCATTTTGACATATTTCATTCATAAACACACACGCATTCCCAATTTGGACTGCATTGCTCATGGTGTTTTGTAACATTTTCTCCTTAACAATATTGTTAATATTTTCTTAAGTTGTTAATTATTCCTTTAAAACTGATTTTAAATGACTGCATAATATTTTATTTAAATGACTGCGTAATATTTCATTGTATGGCTGTGACATAATCTATCTAACTAACATTCTAATTATTGGACATTTAGCTTGCTTCCAGTTTTTCGCTATGATAAATAATGCTATAATAAGCATCCTCATATGAAACCGTTAGTGCACATCCTTATCAGATAATTAGTTTGTTGTGGTATTTTCCCTGTTTTTGCTATTTTCTTGATATAGATGCTTTCACTTAACAGTAGCAATTTTAAGTTGTACTTATGTACTACATTAAGGGAGCTCTTGTTTAATTTGCTCCCATTCATGAAGCAAATCTATTTTCTATTTTAAAAACACTCCTTAAATTTAAATAATTAGAATGAACTTGAGATTGTTATATTTAGCTACAAAACACACTGGAGCATTAGACTGTATACTAGTCAGCTTGGGGCTGCTATAACAAAATGTCACAGACTTGGTGGCTGAAACAACAGACATTTTATTTCCTCACTGTTCTGGAGGCCAGAAGTCCAAGATCAAGGTTCTGGATGACTGGTTTCTGGTGAGGGCTCTCCTTCTGGCTTGCAGATGGCCACCTTCTCCATATGTGCTCATATGACCAGTCTTTCTTTGTTTTCTGTTGCTTATAACAGAATACTTGAAACTGGGTAATTTGTAGAGAAACAAAATATATTTCTTACAGTTCTGGAGACTGGGCAGTCTAAGGTCAAAGGACCCATCTGATAAACGCCTTCATGTTAGTGAGACTCTGCAGAGCCCTGAGGTGGAGTAGGGCATCACAGGACGAGGGGGCTGAGCGTGCTGACTCAGGCCTCTCTTCCTCTTATGAAGCCACCAGTCCCACTCCCACAATAACTCATCCATCCATTAACCCATTAATCCATGAATGGATTAATCCATTCATGAAAACACAGCCCTTGTGATCCAATCACATCTTACGGGCCCCACCTTTCAATACTGCCACAATAAGGATTAAGTTTTAACATGAGTTTCTGAGAGGACAAACATTCAAACCATAGCATGGCCTTTCCTTGGTGAATGTGTCTAGCGACAGAGCAAGAATGAGCTTCTGGTGTCAATTCTTATAAGGACGCTAATGCTATTAAATCAGGGCCCCACCCATATGAACTCAGGTAAGATTAATTACTTCTAAGTGGTCCCCTCTCCAAATACAGCCACACTGGGGGTTAAGGCTTCCACATATGAATTCTGGGGGACACAAACATTCAGTCCATATGAGACTGAGATTTTAAAACTTAATTATGAGGCCCTATCTTTGTATAGTATGTTTTATTTTTTAAGCATTTTTACATGTATTATCCCATTTCATTTGAAACAATTTGGATCATCTTTAAATCTTCCTCAGGTTACCTTCTGGAAAAGTTAATTTTTTTTTCAAAATAGTACATGGATATAGTTTACAAAGTCAAATAATATTATAATAATAAATGCCTTATAACAACCACAACTAAAATAGTCCTACAGCCCCTGTGTTCTTGCTGGCTGGGGGTGTAGACTGCTGTCAGCTCTTCAAGGCCACCTGATGTTCCTTGCCTCATGGCTCTGTCACAGGCAGTTGATTTCTTCAAGGCCAGCAGGAAATCTGTCTTTCAAAGTGTTCAAAGTGCCTGATTGAGCCAGGTCCACCAAAGATACTCCATTTGGTTTACCTTGAAATCCGCTAATTTGGAAACTTAATTGCATCTACTAAATCCTTTCACAGCTAGAAGCATGTCACAGGTTCCACCCAAACTTAAGGGGAGGGGAGTACACAAGGGCATGGCACATCAGGGGTTAGCTGCTATAACCTATAAAGCTATATGATAACCATTCAATTTTATATTCATAAGTTCCTATTTTGAGATGTATGCATTTTAACTATTACACCTTCCTTCCCCTCCCATCTTCCCCTCCCAACTTAGTTATAGCACTTTTTAAAAACTTAAATCCATGTATTATGTTACATTCTGTTTTATTATTATGTTATATAAATTTGTGGTAGATATTTATCACATTTTGTAGCTGCACAGTCTTTTTGGAACATGTTGCTGTGTTTGAGGAATTATCCACCTAATGGTTCCCACCTGCATGTCTCTGCAATCTTCTAGCTTCTAATGTTTCTGGGGAGATACCCAGTGCTGTTCTGATCCCAGCTCCTTTGCATGTAGCCTAGTTTTTTCCTTCCTAGAGGTGTTTAGGGTCTGTTCTTTGTTTCAAATGTTCTGAAATAAGATAATGTGTCTTGTCCACTTTTCTTTTAGGATTCACTCAATGGACATTTTAAATTTGGAGCTTCAGCTTTATTTACTTCAGTTCTAGAATTTTTTTCTTTTATTATTATTATAATGTTCTCCTTAATGTTTTCTATTTTATTTTTCTGGAACTCCTATTATTTAGACATTGGACATTCTTATATAACCCTTCATTTTTTTGTCTTTTGTCTCCGATTGTCCTCTGTAATATATATTTTTACAAATTCTGCATTATCTTCCAATTGCTTTATTGAATTTGTAAGTTTGAGTCTTATATTTTTATCTTTCAGGAACTCTTGACTGCTGAGCAGTCTTATTATTTTAAAGTAGCATTGCTGTAGCAGTTAAGAAGAAATCACTTAGGCAGATAGCAAGGGCATGGGAGTCCTCAGTAAGGCTTTTCTTTTTAATAAAAAGCAGCCCCAAATCATTTTCTATCAAAGAGCAGCTGGCAAGCTGGGAGCTTGCACGGGTGAATGCCAGCAAGAACTAGGGACTAGATGTGTTCAAGATGGCGGCTCCATCTTCCCTTCTCTGCCAGCCACGTGTACAGTAAGAAGCAGACAAGATGGGGCTGATCAACTGGAAAGTCTGTTTGCATAAGAAGATTAGAGTGGGGCAACCTACCTTCCTTAGTGCTATGTAAACATCATACCTGATCGAATCAATCTGTGAGCCCTGTGTAAATCAGACACCGCCTCCTCAAACTGGACTATGAAATGTGATGCATTCACCACCAGGTCCTTTCTGCTAGGAGACCCCTTCATCTATAGAGGAAGCTGTTTCTCTTTCTCTTCTACCTATTAAACTTCCACTCCTAAACTCCTGGCGTGTGTCCATGTCCTAAATTTTCCTGGCACACAATGACAAACCCCAGGGTATATACTCCAGCCAATGTAGCTACTTCAGCATCTCATTTTTATTTCATAAATGTAATATCTTGAGGTTTTCTTTTTCTCTTTGCATTGTTTTTATTTCCTCTGAGTTTTCTTGAGGCGAGGGGGTTGCTGCTACTGGGAGGGGGAAGTTATTTGTTAACAGTTTTCTCCATTTTGGAGATTTTCCTCAGTAAGGGTAGAGGAGGAGAGCAGGGCCAACTTGTTTTCTATAGAGAATTCTGAACAATTTCCCCATGCTTGTCTCTTGTCTCACATGTAACTTCATTGTGCTGAAATGGATGCCACCAATACCTGTGCCTTTCTGAATTTCTGAGGCAGCAGCCCAGCTTATTTTTCAGCAGCATCATCCTTACAAACACTTAAGGTTGAGCCCTCCCTCCTCTGTGAAGCGTTTACCATTCTTCCCTTTGCTTTCTATCTTCATACACTGTTGGTGCGGTTACTAATATCTTCTGGCTTCATTAAAGACCAGCTTTGTGTTTCCATATCTTTGCTATCTTTCCGTATTTAGGCGTGTTTGAAGGATTATTGTCAGAAGAAGGAGGTATAAAACCATGTTTACTCTGCTTTCTTAAACCTCAAAGCACCAAAGGTCTCTTTCCAATGACTTTCTACTTCCTGGTGCTGGGGCAGGCGTAATGATTCCTTTGTCAAGACAATGGGATTTAAAGCTAGGAGAGGGACTTTGTATGTCACACAATGGATCCATGGATGCAGAAGAAAACGGAAAAAACTCAAATCCCATCCAGGTTTTTGAAATGCAGAAAATGGACACATGGCCTATTTGAATTATGGAATTCCTGTTTGATAATGCCCATTGCTTGTAACTAGTTGGTCAAAATTAGATTTCACAGAAACATTATGTCTTGATTACAATATTAGAATTCTACAGCAAGACACACAATGTGATTTGAAGTCCACAAACTCCCTGACTGTCAGACTGAATTTCTGTAAGCCATACTTACTTAGCTTTTAGAAAAACAGAAAACTTGGCAGAACTCTTCTGGCCGGGATGAAGCAGACTGGGAATAACCATATCAGATTTAAATAGGAGATGATAGAATGCTGCCACTTTTTTCAAACCAATCAAGGTGAAAGGCCACCATACACCAGTGACTAACAGGAAGGATTTGGGACATGGCTTTGGGCTTCTCCAGCGTTCAACATGGTATTCTGATTCCTGCTCTCAAGATTGGTGAAGAAACAATATTTTTTAAAAAGTCGTCGTCATTTTATGTTTGCTACTTACTGAACTCAAAACAGTATGGTTTGCATTAGCAGGACTTCTACAAATTGTGTGGAAGGGATTTAAAACAATTCTGTAGTCTGTATGAAAAATGAGCCTGCGATTCCTGACTCCTCAGAGTTCCTTGTAGGAGTCCTGGTGTAAAGTGATCTTTTACATGCCTGATTGGAACTGTGAGCCAAGCAACATCTGCATTTTTAAAAATAAACATTTTGCATGTAGAAACTGAAGTTTGCTTCTTTAGCCTTTTTGTGTGTGTGTGTGTGCTAAGTAAATTGATTTGTCATAAACACACACTGGTACTTAGAGAGGAATTGTGAACAGATTTAAAGTACATATTTGGGGAGATACTGTGGTGATGACTGTGCTACTATTTTGGAGTCAGGATTGTCCACCTTCTTTCCAAACATTGTTTTGTGTTCCAGGAAAATTCCTAGTAGTCCAGTTTCTGGTTATGTATAGATAAAGAGGCTTTTCTCCTCCACCTCTCCAAATTGTTTATTGACAATATTACCCCCTGATAAAGCCTTTTATCCTACAACTAGAGGTATATTCTATAGTTTTAGCACCTTTGGGAGAGTTAACACATTGATTTAAATTTCCAAATGCACAAATATCCCAGATCTGATTGTGAGAGCTGCTTCCCAGCATGGAAATGGCAGAGAGGAGGAGATGGAGATGTCAATAACGCGGGAGGAAAGGGCTGGGTGCGAAGGAGGATTTCGAGTGAGATGGGCAACATGATTTGAAAACCACAAGCTCCTTGGCTGTCAGACTCAGTTTTTAGACAGCCAAAGCCAGAATATAGCAGAGACTAATGAAGGCAAACTTTTCCTACGTGACAATTTCGCTGAGGGCCAGCCCCGCAAATGGGCTAGGAACAGAAAACCATCCTGTCGTACATTACATCATGAAAAGGTGAAGAGGAAGTGGCAAACCAGAGCCTGGATGCGATTTCCCAAATCATCACATGGCTCCTCGGTTAGGGATGCTAATGCTCCTTCCTGCCCTGCTTTCCGTGTTCAGACTAAGTTCTGCAGCACAGCTGGGCCTACGGACAGGATTCCTCATCGTGACAGTGTGACTTCAGTCGGGAAAGATGTGAGTTATGTTCCTAGAGGTATTTGATCACAATGGGTTTCTAACACCTAGTAAGGTAATATTTCTTTATTTGAGATGGTAAAAGCAATAGAAAAAAAATCTTAATTTCTTTAAAAGTAAGTAAGGATAGTTGTTAAAACTAATAATTTAGAATTTACAACTTCTTGGTAATCCAAGAGAAAAGATTCTGGGGTCATGACATTCTCCCCCTTAAAAATGTTTTTGGGTCAGGCATGGTGGCTCACGCCTGTAATCCCAGCACTTTGGGAGGCCGAAGCAGGCAGATCACCTGAGGTCAGGAGTTTGAGACCAGCCTGGCCAGCATGACGAAACCCCATCTCTACTAAAAATACAAAAAGATTAGCCGGGCATGGTGGCACGTGCCTGTAGTCCCAGCTACTCAGGAGGCTGAGGCAGGAGAATCACTTGAACCCGGGAAGCAGAGGTTGCAGTGAGCCAAGATAGCAACACTGCACTCCAACCTAGGTGACAGAGCGAGACTCTAAAAAAAAAAAAAAAGGTCCTTACCTACAACAGTGGTTCCTTAGCTATATGAGAATTTTTTTTAAAAAAGCTCTTCTCAGGAATACGTGTGTTTGCAAACTCATTCTCTCTCTCTCTCTTTACTTATAATTTCAGATCCTTAAACATTTTCACATGAAAAATCTTGACCTAAAGGAAAAACTCAAATTCCATAAGCTTGCATTCAGGTCTTCCATAATTGGGCTCCGATGTACTTCTTCATTAAGAAATCATTTCTTTGAGATGAGAGAGTACCTGCAGAGTATGTGCAGATCTGAGTTAAATTCATGTGTAACCATGGAAACTCTAGGCATTAGTAAAGGAAGAAATTACAGGATAGTGTGAAAAGCACAGAAGTGAGCATTAAGTTTTGTAACTTAACTAGTTTTGAAACCCTTAATGGTGTAACTTTGGTAGAGAAATATCATTTAGTCTTTTGGGGACTCAATTTCCTTTCTGTGTATAACTAAAGTGAAATGATCTCTTTGATTGCTCTTAGCCCTGAGTTTCTAGACTTTATGATTCCAGGCTGAGGACAACCATCCCTTCATAGGGCGTCTCTCCTCCTGACCATAACTGAAAGGGAATAAGAAGTGACTTCCACAGAAAAAGAGAGAATTTGGAGGTGGGGGTAAAAGATGAAGAGAAATAGGAGCCTGGGGTGTTTGAATTTGCATTCACCTATTATTTTAGCTTTAGAGAATCTCTCTTGACCCACATCTAAGCACCCTGCTGAACACATAACTTTCATACTGAAACATCTTCTATGTTGAAAGGGGAGGTTTTCTAGGAAAATGTTGGACTTCATTTTGAAACAAATGGAGTGGGGACGTGGCAGCAGTAATTGAAATAGAAATTCTTAAATTATCCTCTTCCAGATTCTGTAGACCTCCTTTTCCCTCAAAGGATCACATACGAATTTCATGCAACCTCTGGCAATATTCTGGCTGGAGACAAGTGTCTGTCATGGGCGACAAGAAAGTAATCTCTAAATAATTCCATCCTGGGCCTCAACAGAGAGGAGTGTTTCCATGTGGTCGCCTTTCCGATGGACTAGGTGAGCGGAGACCACCAAGCACATTTCAAGAAGGATATTAGATTCCACTAAGCCAGGAGCTCAGAAGTGAGTTATTAGAGTTTTGTTTACTATGTCCTCTGGATATGGTCCTAATTAGGTGGAACTGATAAGCTTGACAAATTTTGAACTATTGCTTTCTGTTTGTCAATAACAAAATATTACTGTGTAGGATGTTAGTTATTTTCCACATCAAACTCTTTCTATTTTCCTGAAGATATCATTGGTTTCCATTTCAATGGGCCTTTTGTTTAGAGGGAGAATAATGTCCTTTTTACCTTTTTTTAATTAAAGCACCTTGGTGACTAATGTACAATTTATGTAGACTTTCCTCTGAACCCCAACCTCTATACTTCCTTCACTTCCGGGCTCCGTGATTTTACTTTCTCAGGTAGTAATTAGATCAAGCAGAGGACTCAGGCACAGAATACATCTTCCCAAATCTCATTAGCGTTTCTTGGCTAATATTCCCTCCCTTCCTTCCTTCTTCCCTTTCTCTTTTCTTTTCCTTCCTTCCTTCCTTTCTTCCTCCCTCCCTACTTTCCCTCCCTCCCTTCCCTTCTTTCCTCCTTCACCCTTCCTTCTTCCCTTCCCTCTCCCTCTCCTTCCTTCCTTCCTTCCTTCCCTCCCTCCTTTACCCTTCCTCCTTCCCTTCCCTTTCCCTCCCTCCCTCCCTCCCTTCCTTCTTTTTTTCTTTCCCTCTCTTTTTTCTTTCTAACTGTGAATTATGCAGACCCTACTGTCAAGGATATACCTATAAACATTAGATTCCTATTTTTAACTGGTGGGAAGCTGTATGGAGAGTATTTTTAGAAACCCCAAACAACCAGCAGTAATAGCAACAACAGAAAAACATAGAAAGCACACATGTATTTATGTTGATGAAGCAATTACATACATAGGTTTATATATGTGCTTAAACAGCTATGACATGTTGGAATATTTTCTTAGTGATGTCCTGAAACCATAATTATATCTCAGTGAAATATTTAGTCAAGTTTTATCAAGCCCAGGAATAATTATTTTACAATTCTTTTTGGAATGAAACTTAGAAGTCTAAGAGTTAAAGTAATTATCTCAGAGTTGAAATAATTTGAATGCAGAATGATGTTTTCCAGGGTGGTGTTTATAATAGATTTAAGTCTGGTTTAGTAGCCGTACTCCAGAAAGATATCCTTCTGCTAACTCCCTCACTCAAAAATATCTAGGAAGGATATTCCAGCTAATCAGATCTAGGAACTGAACCAGCTCACTGAGAGGTAAAGGGAAACACCTGCGTGTTAGACATGGACAGCAAATGAGGCTGCCCAGAATATATGCTGGAAGAAGGAAAACAGCAACTACTCAAGCGTGTTACCCTCGAAACAGAAGAATGTGAATGATAGGCTGCAATGCTCTTTAATTTTATGCAGGAAGATCATTTCTAGGAAGTGGCTATTTTGAAAGGTGTACTTGAAACATTTTTGAAGACTTTCTTCCTTTTGGAATTCATACCAGAAATCTGACTTCTCAACAGCCTTTAATGTCAGGATGTTTTCTGTGGTTATCGCTGTGTCTTCTGGCTGGTCCACTTTGAGGGAAGTAGAAGAGAAGGTTGAGGCAGAGAATGTGTAGGGAGAAAATAAAACTAAGGGTTAGAAATGGCAAATATGTAGGTAAATATAAGGCAGTATAAATTTATTCTTCTCATTTCTTCTTTTAAGTTCTTTAAAAGATATTTAAATTTGCATAAATAATTATAACGTTACATTGTTGAGTTTATGATGTATACATGTAATACGTGACAATTATAGCACAAAGGAGGTAGGAGAAAATTGAGCTATACTGAAGCAAAGTTGGTATATTTTACCAGAATTGTTAGAATTAAACTAAAATAGATTGTTATAAGTTAAGATGCATATAATAATTTCTAAAACATCATTAAGAAAATAACTTTAAAAAATTGAAATAAAAAAGGAATTAAAATGGCACACCAGAAAATATTTATTTAACACAAATGAAAGTAGTAAAGGAGGATCAAAGGAACAAAAAATACTTGAGATCTATTGAAAACAAATAGCAAAATGGCCAATGTAAATCCACTCATCAAAAATTATATTAAATGAGAATGGACTAAATACTTCAATCAAAAGGCAGAGACTATATTAATATCAGAAAAAACATACTTTCAGTAGAAATCATTACTAGAGACCTAGAAATTCTACTTGTAAGTATATATCCAAAGGAATTAAAATCAGTATGGCAAAGAGATTCTCATATTAATTGCAGCATTATTCAGAATAGCTAAGATATGGAAGCAACCTTGGTGTCCATCATCAGATAAATAGATTTTAAAAATGTGATATGTATACAAATTGAATATATTCAGCCCTAAAGAAGAAGAAAATTCTGCTGGGCATGGTGGCTCATGCCTGTAATCCCAGGACTCTGGGAGGCCTAGGCTGGAGGATCACAAGGTCAGGAGATGGAGACCATCCTGGCTAATATGGCGAAACCTCATCTCTACTAAAAATATAAAAAAATTAGCCAGGCGTGGTGGTGGGTGCCTGTAGTCCCAGCTACTCGGGAGGCTGAGGCGGGAGAATGGCGTGAACCCAGGAGGCGGAGCTTGCACTGAGCCGAGATGGTGCCACAGCACTCCAGCCTGGGCAACAGAGCAAGACTCCGTCTCAGAAAAAAAAAAGAACAAGAAAATTCAGTCATTTGCAACAATGTGGGTGAACCTGGAGGATATTATGCTAAGTGAAATAAACAAGTCACACAAAGGCAAATACTGTATTATCTCACATGTAGAATCTAAAAAGAGGTGAACTCATAGAAGTAAAGAGTAGAGGCCAGGCACGGTGGCTCACGCCTGTAATCCCAGCACTTTGGGAGGCCGAGGCGGGCGGATCACGAGGTATGGAGATTGAGACCATCCTGGCTAACATGGTGAAACCCCGTCTCTACTAAAAATACAAAAAATTAGCTGGGCGCAGTGGTGGGCGGGTGCCTGTAGTCCCAGCTACTCAGGAGGCTGAGGCAGGAGAATGGCGTGAACTCGGGAGGTGGAGCTTGCAGTGAGCTGAGATAGAGCCACTGCAGTCCAGCCTGGGCGAAGAGCGAGACTCCGTCTCAAAAAAAAAAAGAGCAGAATGGTGGTTACTACAGGTTAGGGGAGGGGAGTGAATGGGGAAAGAGATGTTGGTCAAAGAGTACAAAGTTTCAGTTAGACAAGAGGAGTAAGCTTTAGTGATCTATTGCACAGAATGGTGACTATAACAAAAAATAATGCATCAATATTTCAAAATTACTGAAAGAGTAGATTTTAAATGTTTTCGCCTAAAAAAAGTATGTGAGATGATGGATATGTTAATTAGCTTGATTTAATCACAATGTAAACATATATCAAAACATTACATTGCACCCCCAAAGTATATACCATTATTATTTGTCAATTAAAAATAAAACTTAAAAAATATTGCTAGAGACAAAGAGCAGTACTTAGAGAGAAATTTATAGCTTTAAACACCTATATTAGGAAAGACCTCAAATCAATCATCTAAACTTTCACTATAAACTACATAAAGAAGAGGAAATTAAGCCCAAAGCAAGCAGAAAGAAGGAGAGAAGAAAGATAGGATAAGAAATAATGAAATAGGAAGTAAAAGCACAGTAGAGAAGGCCAATGAAACCAAAGCTAGTTATTTGAATAAAGTAAGACAATTAATAAACCTTCAGCTGAACTGGCTAAGATAAAAAGAGAAAAGACACAAATCATCAAAATCAGAAATGAAAGCAGAAAGACTTATAAGGGAATGTGCTATAATTTTATGCCAATAAATTAGACAACTTATATGAGGACAAACTGCTATAGAGGCATTAATTTCCAAAATTAACTCAAGTAAAAACAGGGCATTTGAATAGAAGTATAACAAGCAAAAAGATTGAAATACAGGCTGAGTATTCCTTATTCAAAATACTTGGGACCAGAAGTGTTTCAGATTTTTTTTTTTTTAATTTTGGAATATTTGCACATACATAATGAGATATCCTGGGGATGGGACCCAAGTCCAAACACGAAATTCATCATGTTTCATATACAACTTATACACATAGCTTGGAGGTAATTTTATACAGTATTTTAAATAATATATGTGACTCATCACATGAGTTCGGGCATGAAATTTTCCACTGGTGACATCAGGTTGGTGCTCAAGATGTTTCCGATTTTGGAGCATTTCAGATTTTGGATTTTCAGATTAGGATTGCTCAACCTGTAGTAGCTAAAAACCTTTCTGCAAAGAAAATCCCAATTCCAAATGTATTTACTGGTAAACTCTACCAACTTTTTAAACAAGAAATAATACAAATTTTAGACAAATTCTTCCAGAAAATAGAGGAGAAGAACACTTCCTAACTCATTCTGAAGCTGGTATTACCCTGATACCAAAGCTAAGTAAATCATCACAAGAAAAGAAAACAACAGGCCAATATTCCTCATGAATATATATGCAAATATCTTTCACAAATTTAGCAAACTGAACTTAGCTGAATCTATAAAGAAATGGAATTTATAAAGAAACATAATACATCATGACCAAATGGGATTTATTACAGGAAAGCAAGGTTGGTTTAACATCCAAAAATAAATTAATGTAACATAACGTATTTATAATAAAGGCCAAACCCACATGCTTAATTAATGATAATCTTATGAAATGCAGAAAAAAAAATTTTGACAAAATCCAACACCCATTCATTATGAAAGCTCACAGTAAACAAGGAATAAAAAGGGGATTCTTCAACTTGATAAAGGGTATATATGAAAAATCTGGAACTAACATAATACTTAATAGTGAACTGAATGCTTTCACCATTCCTAGACTACATCACACTGGAATTTTAGCTAGTTAAATAAAGTAACTAGCTTTACTAGTTGTTGTCTGCTTTTGTTTGCAGACAACATAATCCTACATGTAGAAAACTCTACTAAAGAATCTACCAGAAGAATCTCTGGTAAAGAGCTACCAGAACTAATAATGTTTAACAACATTCCTAGATAAAATATCACTATACACAAATCAATTATTTTTCTATAATAGCAACAAAAATCCAAAAATGAAACTGGGAAACAATTCTATTCATAGTAGTTTCCAAAAGAAGAGGTTACTTAGAAAAAAATTAACAAAAAAAGCATGTCTTTTACACTGAAAATTAAAGACATTATTGACAGAAATGTAAGATCTAAATAAATGGAGACACATTCCGTGTTCATTTATTGGAACACTCAATTGTTAAGATGACAGTGCTCCCTAAATTGATGTATAGATTCAACACCCTCCTGTCAAAATCTCATTGGGCTTTTTTTTTTTTTGTAGGAATTGGAAAGCTGATCTTAAAGTGTATATGAAAATGCAAAGGACCTAAAATTGTCAAAACACTGTTTTAAAAGAAGAGCCAAGTTGAATAACTTAACCCAATTTTCATTTTTACTATAAAGGCACAGCAGCTAAGACTGCAGGATTGGCATAGGATTAACGTATAGATTAATGGAACTTAGAGTACAGAATGGAATTTAGAATACAGAAATAAATTCTTACATTTATGATCTACTGATTTTGGATCATAGTGCAAAGCCAGTTCAGTGAGAGAAAGAACAATCTTTTCAATTTGAACAACTGCCAATTTCCTTCATAGGAAAAAAGCAACAACAAACCTCCACCTAAACCTTACACCATATGCAAAAATCAACTCCAAATGGATCATGGACTTAAATGAAAGAGCTAACATTCTAAAATTTTGAGACAAAAACAAAGAAGAAAATGCTTGTGACCTTGGATTAGCCAACGGTTTCTTAAAGAGACACCAAAGTCACAATCAATTTAAAAAAATAATAATTTGGGCTTCATCAAAATTAAAAACCTTTGCTCCTCAAAAGACCCAATTAAGAAAATAAAAAGACAAACCACGGAATGAGAAAATATTTGCAAATCTGATCTGATAATTTATACTCAGTCTATCTCTCTCTATCTCACTGCAAATCTTATATTTGCATATATTTATATATCTGATAGAGGGCTTTTATCTAGAACATATTTTTTAAAACTCTCTTACAACACAATAAGAAGACAACAACCCTAGAAAGTTGGCAGAAAATTTAAATGATCATTTCACTAAAGAAGATATACTAATAGCTAACAAGTAATTAGAAAGTTTGACAATACTGTGTCGGTGAGGATGCATAGACACTGGAACGCTGATACACTGGCAGGTATGTAAAATGGTACAGCCACTTGAGAAAATAATTTGACATTTTCTTTAAAGGTTAAACATAGGCTTGACATACAACTCAGTGATTATACCCTAGAGTATTTATTTACCCAAGAGAAATGAAAACATGTTTTCACACAAAGACTTGAATGTGAATGTTCATAACATCATTATTTATAATAACTCCAAACTGAAAACATCCCAAATGTCCATCAACTGGGACAGATAAAATAGATGGCTAGACAAAATGTAATATATCCATACAATGAAATCTTATTTGGCAATTTACAAATTTTTAAATTCATTTTTTTAAATTCAGCAATTTAAAAAATGAACTATTGATACACATTACATGAACCTTAAAAACATTATGCAAAGTAAAAAAAGGCAATCAGAAAAGACATGATTCAATTTATGTGAGATGTCCAGAAAAGGCAATTCCATAGAGATAGAAAACATGCCAGTGTTTGCCTGCAACTGGTATAGGGAATGAAGATTGACTGCAACTAGGCACTGCAAAACTTCTTGGAAATATTCTAGAATTGGATCATGATGGTGGTGTAATAATTACACAACTACATAAATTTAGCAAAAATAATTGAATTTTACACTTACACTGGGTGAATTTTGTGTACATTATACCTTAATAAAGCTATTTTTATTATTATTTTATTTATTTATTGAGACAGAGTCTTGCTCTGTTGCCCAGGCTGGAATGCAGTGGCACAATCTCAGATCACTGCAACCTCTGCCTCCTGGGTTCCAGTGATTCTCATGTCTCAGCCTCCCAAGTAGCTGGGATTGCAGGTATGCATCACCACACCAAGTTAATTTTTTTGTATTTTTAGTAGAGATAAGGTTTTGCCATGTTGAACAGGCTGGTCTCGAACTCCTGGCCTCAAGTGATCCACTTGCCTCGGCCTCCCAAAGTACTGGGGTTACAGGTGTGAGCCACTGCACCTGACCTCAATAAAGGTATTTTTTAAAAATGCTTTCAGGTTAGATATTCATTGAAGAAGATCAAGACATTTTCTATTCCCTTTTGTCTCTTGGTTGGTTTTTTCGATGCTGGACATAGCTGAACTTTATTCTGGTGTCAGCACAGCCCTCACACTGCAGTAAGTGGTATTACTGGCCAACAGTGTTTCAAAGTGTATTGTGTAATTGGGTAATTGGTACAGATGCTGATGCAATGTATTTAATTCTAACAGTAAGTTTTCTTGCAGAATATTTGTCACCTACTCCCAATATTTTATGTTTCACTGTTGGCTTTTATAAATGACCTTTTGCAATTTTGTAGGAGAATATATTTAGTGGACCATAGGAGACTCAGAACTATAGACTGGAACTATTATCTTGCTTTTTTTCTGATGTGGTTGAAGCCATTGTGGGCTAGCTAGGAAAAGATGTGTTGTCAGAAACAAAAGTAGTTGGTCTTTCTCTATGACTTTTTAATGGGATCTTGCATTAATATATATTAATGTATCCAAATTGGTGTCATTTTTTAAGCAGCAGAAGTTCAGAAACCAAACCAAAGGAATACTATCACTTTCTTTATGTTTTATAAAAGTGAAACCAGAGTGGTTGATTATATTGTGGCTAGTTTGCATGTATTATAATTACATTTTGTTTGACTGATAACCTCAAGAATAGTGAGATTCTAGGAGCATTGCATTAGAATTTTGACAATGTCTCTAGTGCATGAAATATATACATAAATCTCTGCCTTGCCCCACCATCATCCAATGCATACAAATATATATTATGATACAAAATCACGAGTCTGATTTTTTAAAAATATGCATGTTAGAAATTATATCCCAAGGACCTCTGCCACCTCATCACGTTCTGAGACTATAATCTTATTAAAACAATGTTGCTGAAATGTTTCTGTAGCTTAAGCCAGTTTTGACTGTTTTTTAAAAAATGCTGTCAGAACCAGTGTCATACTGTCGCCCAGGCTGGAGTGCAATGGCGTGATCTCAGCTCACTGCAACCTCCACCTCCCGGGTTCAAGTGATTCTCCTGCCTCAGCTTCCCGAGTAGCTGGGATTACAGGTACGTGCCACCACGCCCAGCTAATTTTTTTTTTTTTTTTAGTAGAGATGGGATTTCACTATGTTGGCCAGGCTGGTCTCAAACTCCTTACCTCATGATCTGCCCATCTCGGCCTCCCAAAGTGGTGGGATTACAGCGTGATCAGATTTTTTAAAGTTGTAAAACTGACAAATCTTTGCCCTTTAAAGTTAACTTGATGTTTGGAAACAACTGAGATTCCTTCAGGGCCGAACTGATGATTAAGAGAGTTTATCAGGCTGGAGAGTATAATTTTTAAACTGTAAACAGAATATCCCTTTTAAGTATTGAGATATTTACTTATAAGATTTCATATGATTTACAATCTGTTATTTTATTTTTTTGAGATAGAGTTTGGCTTTGTCGCCCAGGCTAGAGTGCAATGGTGCAATCACAGTTCACTGCAGCCTCAAATTCCTGGGTTCAAGCCATCCTCCTGCCTCAGCCTCCCAAGTAGCTGGGACCACAGGCATGTGCCATAATGCCCAGCTAATTTTTTTTTTTTTTTTTTTCCAGTAGAGACAAGGTCTTGCTATGTCGCCCAGGCTGGTCTTGAATTCCTGAGCTCAAGCAATCCTCTCGCCTAGGCCTCTGTAAGTGCTGGAATTACAGGCGTGAATCACAGTGCTCAGCCTACAAACTGTTTTAAGGAATGGCAGTATTTATAGATATCAGAGCACTGAGTTTTCTTCTTTTTGAAATGGAGATGGATTTTCAGTTGATGTTAAATGGAGGAAATCTTTTAGTTTAGTAGTTAATTACCATATAAGTCTTGGCGATCAGAAAAATCATATAGTCAAACTGAATTGGAATTCACACAATGTGATGATTTTTCAGAATTCTTGGGGAGTTGGAGAGGATCAGAGCTCCCCGTCCACATGGGGATGAAGTTCTGGCTTCTCTTCCTTTAGGTCTATCTTCTATTTCTCCTCAAGGATGATATAGATATATATTTAATTACATGGATTTTATATATATATATAAAAATAATAATTTCAACTTTGATTTTAGGTTCAGGGGATACATGTGCAGGTTTGATACATGGGTATGTTGTGCGACCCTGAGGTTTGGGGTATGATTGATCCCGTCATCCAGGTAGTGGGCACAATACCCAATAGGTAGTTTTTCAGCCCTTGTCCCCTACCTCTCTTCCCAACTAGGAGTCCGCAGCATCTATTGTTCTCATCTTTATGTCCATCTGTACCCATTGTTTAGCTCCCACTTATACATGAGAACATGCAGTCTTTGGTTTTCTGTTTTGGGGTTAGTTTGCTTGGGATAATGGTCTCCAGCGGCATTCATGTTGCTGCAAAGGACATGAGCTACCACTCGACCCAGAAATCTCATTATTGCATATATACCAAGAGGAATATGAATTGTTCTACCAAAAAGACATATACACTCGTTCGTTCATCTCAGCACGATTCACAATAGCAAAGACACAGAATCAACCTAGGTGTGTGCCCGTCAATGATGAGTTTGACAAAAAAAAATGTGGTACATACACCGTTCAACTCTTTTCAATGTTGACTGTGGCTATGCCGTTTGAGGTTTGTTGTTGTCAGTTGAGAGGTGTGTTTATCTAAGACAGCATCGTCTGGGGGGTCCGAATGAGCAGGACAAACTGCGATTACTGCCACATCTCAGATTCCAGATGCTTTAAAGGCTTCTGAAGTCCCCATGTGGGCTGTATTGATTTAGCAAGATTTCCCAACATTTTCTCAACTTTATTAGGATTTTACAAGTACATTACTTTCATTTGTTTCACAAATACAGCATGCAACATAAGAAATGCTCTTGTGACTTCTCTTCAAATAGTGCCTCTCTTAACTTCCTCTGAGTTACTTATTGCAATGCCAAATGACTGCAGCGTTCTGCAGACAGTAGAGACCCGAAGAAGAGTGAGCTTTTCTCTTGGCCCACACAGATTTTATGCAGGGAACATGCAGATATATGTACCAACATGCAGACACACTACTACTCAGGGGCTGAGCTATAGGATGCTGACAGCAAGGCTCCAAACCAGAGAATCTGTCCTCAGTTACCAGAAAGCAAATCAAAAGCTATCAAAAACGCTTCTGATGTACACCACCGGGATGTACAAAAGCCCCTCCATGGGGGTCTGTCTTCTCTGTGCTTTCTCCTTTGCTCCACTCCCCTTTCCACACTGCCTTTCCCCGTTATAGTCCCTCCTCATCTTTTCTTTTCATTTTTTTTATTTTTTGAAACAGAGTCTGACTCTGTCACCCAGGCTGGAGTGTGGTGGCGCGATCTCAACTCACAGCAACCTCTAACTCCCGGGTTCAAGCAATTCTCTTGCCTCAGCCTCCCAAGTAGCTGGGATTACAGGTGCATGCCACCGTGCCTGGCTAATTGTGTATTTTTAGTAGAGACAGGGTTTCACCACATTGGCCAGGCTGGTCTCGAACTCCTGACCTCAAGTGATCCACCGGCCTCAGCCTCCCAAAGTGCTGAGATTACAGGCGTGAGCCACTGCGCCCAGCCTATCTCCTTACCTTTTCTCACCTCTTCTTTCTCTGCTCCCTTGCTGTCTCTCATCTGTCCCTGTTGGGGAAAAACCTGAGGAAGTAATTACTATACATGTAATGTATCATCTATGTGGTACCTACTGTTTGCTGTTTGGACATACATGAGAATTATATATATCGCTTGATTGTATGGTGAAAAGCTTCCTAGTTCTGGTTTTTAATTTTAAAATAGGTGAGTTAAATATTTTCTATTTCCCACTCTCTCAAAAGCCTGTTTCCCCATTTTGCTTTGATTTTAATTTGTATGCAAGTCTTCCTACTTTTTTTCTTTCTAAGAATCAATGCCCCTGCCCCCTCCCTGCTGCCTTTCAGCTTCCAGGCTGAGCGGGAGGAGGGGAGAGCATTGAGATGAATGTGCAGAGGGTGTGGCTGGGGAGTGGGGAAACTGGGTCACAAAGAACGGGGTCCTTTCACCTTTGCACTTTTCCCAGCCTGGGCTTTGGACCGAAAGCTTTATTGAAAACAGAAGCTGCATTTTTCCCCAACAAATTTCAAAAGCCATCTTTCCGCTTTACTGAGGTGCTTTGCTGTCAGTCACACTCATTTTTCAGGGGCAGCCTGAGTTGCCAGCTCAGGGCACGGTGCCGGGGAGCCTTCCCCGAGCTGCACGCAGTCTCTCTTGTCACTGCAAATGAACCAGAAAATTCTCTGAAGCGATGGGAGATAGAGGCTTGATTTCTTTTGTGTGCACATGTGTGCTATGCATAAGAAATCATTATCTTTCCTTAGACTGAGGTCATTTTCTACCCTCTTTTACTACGGAGCTATCAATTTAATTATTTGGTCACTGCTGCTTTAATTAAAAAGTCTTTACTTATCTTTAGAGGTTTCCTCTTTAAATTTCTAGAGATTAGGATTACACAGCATGTCATCTCTTTTTATGTCCATATACTATATGGTTTCTATAATAATATAAGAATGAATTACCAAGATACTAGAAGCTAATCATATTCTTCATTTCTCTCCTAATAATCCCAGATTACATTAATCATAAATGTCAGCAGTGTCTCTAGATGACTTCTTGACTTTTGACAAAAAGCTTTCATTTTGGCCCTTTAAATTCCAAGGTCGAGGAGAATGTAACATTCAGAATAATTATTAGCATTGTTTTACCTTGACATTTCATCCCTGCTTCCAGTTTAACATTCCACCCAGGCAAGGAAGACGAATGTCATCTTTCGTTCAATTCACTGGAGGGAATTGCCCCAATTAAACCTGACTTAGAGGCTATTGGAAACGCTGTATTAATTTGCTGTTCTTTAAAATAGAAAATATTTCATGAAGGAGAAGAATTTTCATTAAAAGCATTAAGGATTTACCATGACATGAACAAGCAATTTTTGAACTGACTTTTTTCTCCCTGGGCTAGAATAATAATCAACCATCTGCCTTGGCCGGGCCATGGTCTCGCTGTCGGTGGCCCTTCCATTGGGACGAGCCTCCTTATTTTCCTTTTAGCTCAAAGGTCATCGTTACAGTTTTGTCACATCAAAAACGATTAGAAGTGTCTTTTAGAAATCTTGGCCTTTCCGTGTCACAGGGCCTCCTGCAGGTACAACCTTTTGATTACACCTTCTTCCCCTGCAATCTCCACACACACTTTTTTTTTTTTTTTAAGACAGGATCTTACTCTGTCGCCCAGGCTGGAGTGCAGTGATGTGATCACAGCTCACTGCAGCCTCAAACTCCCGGGCTCAAGCCATCCTCCCGCCTTGCCTCCTGAAGTAGCTGGGATTACAGGCACATGCCACCATGCCTGGGTAACTTTTGTTATGTTTTATAGAGTTGGGATTTCGCTATGTTGCCAGGCTGATCTTGAACCCCTGGGCTCAAGCAAGCCTCCTGCCTCGGCCTCCCAAAGTACTGGGATTACAGGCATGAGCCACTGTGCCCGGCCCCCACACACACTTTTAAAAAAAATGCCAAGCTAAGCTTATGGGAGCATGTTCTAAAAATCCTCTAATCCTACATTTGCTATAGTATTTAGAATGGGAATGGTGAGCTGCTTTCTAGAACACAGGAAGATGGAGACCTTATCAGACTTGTTCATTGTATATCTGGCTCCTGAAACAGAAGCAGGTTGACACTCAATATATGTATTTCCTCATTGTTTAAGGAGTGATCAACAAATATTTTTTATGTGAATGTAAAGGGGCCATAAAACACAGGGACTGAGATTGTGGGGCCTGGAATCAAACAGGCTGGGATTTCATCTTGGTTTTGCCATCTACGGGCTTTGTGTTATTGGCAAGTTATCTTACCTTTTTACACTTGTTTCTTTATCTTTAACATGGGGGTTATAGTACCGATGTCACTGGGTTGTTGCAAGAACTAGATGAGATAATGCATGTAAGTAAAGTGCTTTGTTCTGGGCCTGGCAACTGTTAAGGCCTCTCCAACTAGGCAGAGATGGCTCAGGGCTAATCCCTCCTCCCTACTCCCCTTCTGCCTTCTCCAGGTAGTTGCCCTTGGATGCAGGGAAAACTGTGAACACCCATGGCCCAGTTGGTTTGGGACCTCTGCTAAATTGCAGTCATTCATTTTCCAAGTATCGGTTGTGAAGTTGTAGGAATTCAACCTCCTCCCTAGAATTCTAAAAGCAAAATTCCTAACCCAGTCCTTCTTGACAGAATGGAATTCCTATTCTGGCAACCACTCTTGGCTTATTCCAGGAGCAAGTTTGAACCTTGGATGCCTGTCTATTTGGACTCTCACCTGAGTCTCACCTACACCACGCCTTGCCTTTCCGCTGACCTTGGCAGTGTCACCTCCATTCACAACATTGTTGTCCTCTTTGCCTGTATTAACCTGCCTGATCTCCCATTCCTGTGACTGGCGGCCTGACGTGGGATACATCCATCCCCCTGCAGTCTGGCCTGGCTCTTGGTTTCAACCCTTTATAGTTGTCCTTTCTTACTGCCACCTGCCTCTTGGCACTCTTTGATGTCTTTACCTGAACAAAATTTATGTCACCTTGTATTTGAGCATGTCCTAATGTGGAGTGTTCTTTACAGCAAGGAGCATTTCTTCCCTAATGCTATTTTCTCAGATAAATAAACAACCTGAAAAAAGCAGAGAATAAGATAGTCCTCACCATGGGCAATTAACAAATGTTGACATTTAGCTGTATTTGCTTCGTATTGTAAAAGAACTGAATGTAAAAAATACAGTTGAATCTCCTTTCCAGGTCTCTTCTTGATACCATTTCCCTCCTTTTCTCCCTCCTTGGAAGGAAGCTATATGCTAAAGTTGGCCTTTTTCTTCCCATTCACGTTTTTGTACTTTCACTATACATTTATATGTCTTAAGAATTTGTATATAATTTCAAATGTTACCTATGATACTGTATGTATCTGTTATGGGTTGAATTGTATCATTCT
The DNA here is from genome assembly GCF_028885625.2 of Pongo pygmaeus. NCBI lineage: Eukaryota > Metazoa > Chordata > Mammalia > Primates > Hominidae > Pongo > Pongo pygmaeus. The sequence continues at coordinate 21,345,917 of NC_072378.2, forward strand.
CTCCCCCAACCACAAATTCATATGTTGGATCCATATGTTCACAAATTCATATGCTGAAATCGAACCCCCAGGGCATCAAAATATAAGCTTATTTGGAAAAAGGACCATTGCAAATGTAATCAGGTAGGTTATGATGTGGTGATACTGGAATGGGGTGGGTCCCTATGACTGGTATCCTTATATAAAGAATGCCCCGTGAAGAGACAGAGATGTACAGAGGGAAGATGATGTGGAGACACAGGGAGAAGACAGCCTTTGATGAGCCAAGGAACGCCTGCGAAGTTGCTTTCTTTTTCTCACAGTTATGCTTTCTAGATTTAGCCGTGTTGGGCGTAGCAGCCCACCACCCTCATTTTAAATAGCAAATGTAGGGTGAGAAGCTTTTTTTTAGAACGTACCTCAACAACACACACAGCTCTACTTTATGCTTTCATTCAGTAAAAATGCATTGAGCACCGGCGATGTGCCAGGCCCTGGGGGGAGAGTAGAGAGGGCCAGTGAGCCAAGGGGAAAGCCTAGCTAGGAATTAGGAAGGTGACCAGGGGATTTGAACATCATGCCAGTGAGGAAGGGGAGAGGATAGTGTTTGATGGCATGAGCATCTAAGCTGGTGGCTTCCGGGGAGGAGGGAGGAACTATCGTTTGGAGGTGTCAGGATCTGCAGTAGCTGGGAAGTGAATTCCTTTATTGCAATGCTTCTCACATTTCTGCAACCATCACAATCCCGTGGAGGGCCTCTTAAAACACAAGCCCCATTGGGCTTAACTCCTAGGGTTTCTGATTCAGGAGGTCTGGGACAGGGCCTGAGAATGTGCATTTTTAACAATTGCCTAGATCATGCTGATTGCTGGTCCAGGGAACACACTTTGAAAACCATCAGTCTATTGCATTCAATGACTCTATTGTCTTTTTTTTTTTTTTTTTTTTTGAGGTGGGATGATCTCTAAATCTGTCTAAATCTCTTCTAGAGACAGTTGGAGTGCGGTGGTGTGATCATAGCTTACTGCAGTCTTGAATTCCTGGGCTCAAGTGCTACTGTCACCTCGGCCTTGAAAGTAGCTAGGATTACAGGTGCTCACCACCATGCCTGGCTAGTTTTTTTTCTAGAAACAGGGTCTCACTATGTTGCCCAGGCTGGTCTTGAACTCCTGAGCTCAAGCCATCCTCCCACCTCAGCTTCCCAAAGTGCTGGGATTATAGGCATGAGCCACTGTGCCTGGCCATCCCACCTAAGACTTGATAAGTGGTAAGATTTCTTATGCTTTGGTGCTGCCTCTCTAGGCCTATGTTTAGGGTTTTTGTTGGCCCCTGATATGGAATGAATTGTATCTTCCCCCAAATTTGTATGTAGGAGTCCTAACCCTGACTACCTCAGAATATGTGGCTGTATTTGGAAATAGGGTATAAAGGTAGGCCCTAATCCAATGTGACTCATGTCCTTACATGAAGAAAAAGAGCCACCAGGGATGTGCACGTGCGCAGGAAAGGCTGTGTTTTGTGAGGACACCTCGAGAAGGTGGCCATTGGCAAGCCAAGGACTGAGGCTGCAGGAGAAACCAAACCTGCCCACACCTTGATCTCAGACTTTCAGCCTCCTGAACCGTGAGAAAATAAATTTCTGTCATCTGAGGCACCCAGTCTGTGGTATTTTTTTATGGCAGCCCTAGCAAACCAATACAGCTCCTTTTCGGAATTTCACCCTTCCATCACCTTCCATAGGCAAAGGCTTGGCCTCCATGAGCTCTGGAAACTCATTGCTCTGCATCTAAGAACTCTGCAAACCCAGTGGAAACCCAAAGGGCGGCTTCTCCACTCGCTTCTGCTCACTCTTCTGGCTTTGATTTCTTTCATTTCTGGCACCTACAGTTTCCCTTATTTTCTGTCAAACTGAGCTCTCCCTCTATATTTTTAAATGTTATATTTTATCCCCTGTGTGGGTGTCTTTGGAACTGGAAGAAGCCAGCCCACATCAGGTTCATTTGCCATGTTGTTGGGGGTTCCACACTACATTCTTAAATCTATCGAGCACTTTCTTGCATCCAGTTTGATTCACATTCCTTCTGATGATTTTTATAAGACGGTATGACCTCCCTCATATTACAGATGGAAAACGAAAGCTCAGAGTGTTCGAGTGATTTGCCCAGTGTTGCATAGCTAATAAATAATGAAACTTGTCCTGGAACCTAACACCAGTTCTTCCTCCACTCCACCATGGCACCTATTACAACCCAAGTACAATAGCAATATAAGAAAGAGGCCGGTCGTGGTGGCTCATGCCTGTAATCCCAGCACTTTAGGAGGCTGAGATAGGTGGATCACTTGAGCCTAGGAGTTCAAGACCAGCCTGGGCAACATGGTGAAATCCCTGTCTCTACCAAAAAAAATTAAAATTAGCCAGGCATGGTGGTGCATGCCTGTAGTCCCAGATACTCAGGAGGCTGAGGTGGGAGGATCGCTTGAAGGCAGGAGGCAGAGGTTGCAGTGAGCCAAGATCATGCCACTGCACTCCAGCCTAGGCAAAGGAGTGAGACCCTGCCTAAAACAAAAGAAAAATATTTTTTAAAAAAAGGTCAAAGAAAGAGTAATATTCTAGCTCTATAGGATATAACTTTATAAAAATGCCATAGAATATGCTTGAAAACTCTCCAAATTTCAGGAAACACTGCTAAAATTCTTCCAAGTAAAGCTGTGAGATGCTGTCAAGAGCATCCACATTTGACTGTTTCTCTTCCATGGATCTAAAAGCATCTTATGAGAACCCATGAAAAGTTTCTCTTCCACACCATCCATGCCATCAATCCTAAGAGACAGATTTTCATCTCTGTTTATGCCTGAATTTAGCAGACATTCTCTCTATTTTCTTCTAGTAGATTCTAGTGCCAGCTTCCAAAGGATTTTCCTCCTTAGAATATAATCTTGGAGACTTTAAAGTGCCATGTGTATTATGGAATGAAGACTATGGAAATATAACTTATCATTTTGGATGTAGATTTCAGGTACTTAGCTTAGAGATAGATTTGAAGGTGAGTTTTCTTCTTCTCCTCACTAGCTTGGATATCAGGAAAGTTCTTTCTGGAAATGAACTGTGCCTCTTTGATGCATCATTTTCTCATGACCTAGCTCCAATTTAGAATCAGAGTTTTAGAATCTAGAGTGACTTGTTGCTCTAGAATCTATCATCAAGATCTTTTGTCTTGTCTTCATCCCCACCCCCAAGCCTGAGTCAAGGAAGTTGCATACACTCTTTCCATCTGTGAGTTCTAGAAGGGCCCTCTAATTTCCCTTAGACTCCTGTCCTGAGTCCATACCATTCCCATTCACCCCCAGCAATTTTTGTCTTAATCAAGGTGTGCTCACCTCTTGCCAACACCCTTCAGTCACTGCCTTTCCTGAAACTCATTTTTTTCTTGGTCTCCAGAGAGCAGTAGCCAATTCACTTTTGACTCTCAGTAGCTGCTTGTCTTTCTCCCTTCACGTCGGCTGTCAGAGGGCCTTCAGGAAAATGTGTGGCCCAGTCCTTGCAATGTACTGGACCTTACCATATGTGTTTTATGTACTAAAGTTACAGACTTTATTCTATTGTTGACTACGGGCCTTTTTTATTCTGTCCAAAGCAATTGTCAGATTGGTAGCAATTGTCAGATTGACTTGGAAAATTTTCCAATTCAAAAGCCTGCTTTAAAGAATAGCTAAGGTCATTACATTTTGCTTAATTTTTTAAAGTACTTTTTAATTTTCACTTAGTAATACACAAACTTATTTTAAGAAACAACTTGTTGCCTGTAATCCCAGCACTTTGGGAGGCTGAGGTGGGCGGATCACTTGAGGCCAGGAGTTCGAGACCAGCCTGGCCAATATGATGAAACCCCATCTCTACTAAAATTACAAAAAATAAAATAAAATAGCTGGGTATGGTGGTAGATGCCTGTAGTCCCAGCTACTCAGGAGGCTGAGGCATGAGAATCGCTTGAACCCAGGAGGTGGAGGTTGAGATGAACCAAGATCATGCTACTGCATTCCAGCCTGGGCAACAGATCGAGATTCTGTCTCAAAACAGCAACAACAACAACAAAAACTTGTTAATGGGGAGTCATTTCATGGGCATAGCTTTTACTCTGCGAGATGAAAAAGCTGTAGAGATTGTTTGCACAATAGTGTGAAGATACCTGACAGTACTGAACTGTACACTGAAGAATGGTTAAGGTAGTACATTTTATGTTATGTGTATTTTACCACAATTTTAAAAACAGACGTGCTTCAGATTTTATATATTTTTAAGAGCTGTCCAACTAATTTCTGAAACCAGCCTACTTACAAATATATATATTTGTATATATTTTATATATATTTGTATATATTTTATATATATATATATATATATATATATATATATAGTGCCTACATTTCCACCATTTCATTGCGTCCTTCTGATATTGGCATAGAAAGTCCACCTTTGCTTCCAGATGCAGAAGTAGTTTTTGTGGACACAAAGGTACAATTACAGTGTGTTTTTCAGACAGAAGAGTTCTTACTGTCATGCATTTGAGCACTGCTTCATAGTTGACCTTTCAGTGATCCAAAGTTACCTGTCCAGACAGACGTCTGTGCTCGGAGCCCGACGGCTCCTGGGTACCCAGATGATCACATTACAGTAGTAACCCCCTGTCCATGTTCTCAGGGATGTTACACTGTAGATAATCATGGAAAAGAAAGTTTACTTCTTTGGAGTATCCTCCAGCTCTGTTTTCTTGTAATTTATTAACTGTGAGAAAACAAGGTTGGGGTGAAAGCCCACGTGGTCTTGTCAGCACAAAAGGCATTTTTCAACAAAACTGTGCTGGAAGCATCACGCTGACAAGAAGTCATGGGAATATTATCAAAGCAAGTTTGAGATGTGGTCTCTTCTAGGGGGCAAAAAGATATACTTCTTCCTGTCGAGCGCTCTCCGATTACTACCTCTGGCTTCACTGTGTTGCTTATAGGCTACCCAGACACACAGATGGCCTCAGCAATGCCAGGAATCTGTTTAATTGTCTAACACGGTTTAAAGCTTCTCGGGAGATTCAGGTGATTATTTCAAACAGCAGGAATTACTTTTAAAATGGTTGGCGGTGGGGGGCGGGGGCAGTGAAAAAAAAAGTCAGAAACGTAACAACACTTGGATCATTTTTGAAGTGCATCTATTTTTGTTTTCTGTCTGAGACCAAAATGCTCCTGGCATAGTCTGTCCCTGAAACAATAAATATCTTAAGTCACGAAGTCTAAAAGGAGGCAGGGGGCCCAGTGCACTAGGAACCAAAGTGGGAAACAGAAAGCCCAGTTAGAATATTTGCCTGGGACGACTTCAGTAAATGAAGACTCGGACAAAAGAGAACTTTTTTTCATATGGGAAAAAACCTGGGTATTTATCAATTTCCCTTTCTTCACAGTAATGTTTGGCTCTGACAGTAGCTTTGTAGCTTTGAGAAGCTGTGAGTTTTCTGCATCTGCACATTATTATGTTCTCAGAGTTTTGTCGAAAAACAGCAAAAACATCTGAATAGTTGGTCTGAAGGACTTCAGCTTCTCAAATGGACTTTAAAGGTCTATCAAGGTCGGACACGGTGGCTCACGCCTGTAATCCCAGCACTTTGGAAGGCTGAAGCCAGCGGATCACTTGAGGTCAGGAGTTCAAGACCAGCCTGACCAACATGGTGAAACCCCATCTCTATAGAAAATACAAAAATTAGCCGGGCATGGTGGCATGTGCCTGTAATCCCAGCTACTCAGGAGGCTGAGGCAGAATTGCTTGGAGGCAGAGGTTGCAGAGAGCCAAGATTGCACCACTGTATTCCAGCCTGGATGACTGAGTAAGACTCCATCAAAAAAAATAATAATAATAAAATAAAGGTCTATCAGGTAACTAGGATTTCTTGTGTTTCCATCCTTACTTATGTGCATTGGGGCGGAATCAGCAGTTGAAGCCACTGTACCCAAGATGCGTTTTCAAATTTACCTCTTCTCTCAACCGGATTTCTTTTACACCTATTTGGTGAATCCTTGTTTTTGTGTTTCTGCTCATTTTTGTGGCTCACTTTGAAAAGTTCTAGCATCTAGGTGTCTTCAGTTTGCCACATCCATCTGAAGCTACTCTGTTAAGCATACAGGGGTTTTGGGTTTTGTTTTGATTTTTAAAGGCAGTGCTTCTCAGACCTCTTCAAGAAGAACTACAAACCACTGCTCAAGGAAATGAGAGGACACAAACAAATGGAAAAACATTCCATGCTCATGGATAGGAAGAATCAATATCGTGAAAATGGCCATACTGCCCAAAGTAATTTATAGATTCAATGCTATCCCCATCAAGTTACCACTGACTTTCTTCACAGAATTGGAAAAAAACTACTTTAAATTTCATATGGAACAAAAAAGAGCCCACATAGCCAAGACAATCCTGGGCAAGAAGAACAAAGCTGGAGGCATCACGCTACCTGACTTCAAACTATACTACAAGGTTACGGTAATCAAAACAGCATGGTACTGGTACCAAAACAGATATATAGACCAGTGGAACAGAACACAGGCCTCAGAAATAACACCACACAGCTACAACAATCTGATATTTGACAAATCTGACACACACAAGCAATGGGGAAAAGATTCCCTATTTAATAAATGGTATTGGGAAAACTGGCTAGCCATATGCAGAAAATTAAATCTGGACCCCTTCCTTAAACCTTTTACAAAAATCCACTCCAGATGGATCGAAGACTTAAATGTAAGACCCAGGAGCATAAAAATCCTAGAAGAAAACCTGGGCAATATCATTCAGGACATAGGCATGGACAAAGACTTCTTGTCCAAAACACCAAAAACAATGGCAACAGAAGCCAAAATTGACAAATGGGATCTGATTAAACTAAAGAGCTTCTGCACAGCAAAAGAAACTATCATCAGAGTGAACAGACAACCTACAGAATGGGAGAAAATTTTTGCAATCTATCCATCTGACAAAGGGCTAATATCCAGAATCTACAGAGAACTTAAACAAATTTACAAGAAAAAAGCAAACAACCCCATCAAAAAATGGGCAAATGCAGCACTTTGGGAGGCCGAGGTGGGCGGATCACGAGGTCAGGAGATCGAGACCATCCTGGCTAACACGGTGAAACCCCGTCTCTACTAAAAATACAGAAAATTAGCCGGGCGCGGTGGCAGGAGCCTGTAGTCCCAGCTGCTTGGGAGGGTGAGGCAAGAGAATGGCATGAACCCGGGAGGCGGAACTTGCAGTGAGCCAAGATTGCACCACTGCACTCCAGCCTGGGTGACAGAGCGAGACTCCGTCTCAAAAAAAAAAAAAAGGGCAAATGATATGAACAGACACTTCTCAAAAGAAGACATTTATGCAGCCAACAGACATATGAAAAAATGCTCATCATCACTGGTCATTAGAGAAATGCAAATCAAAACCACAATGAGATACCATCTCAAGCCAGTTAGAATGGCGATCATTAAAAAGTCAGGAAAATACAGATGCTGGAGAGGTTGTGGAAAAAGAGGAATGCTTTTACACTGTTGGTGGGAGTGTAAATTAGTTCAACCATTGTGGAAGACAGTGTGGCGATTCCTGAAGGATCTAGAACTGGAAATACAATTTGACCCAGCAATCCCGTTACTGGGCGTATACCCAAAGGATTATAGATCATTCTAAGATAAAGAGACATGCACACGTATGTTTATTGTGGCACTACTCACAATAGCAAAGACTTGGAACCAACCCAAATGTCCACCAATAATAGATTGGATAAAGAAAATGTGGTACATATACACCATGGAATACTATGCAGCCATAAAAAATGATGAGTTCATGTCCTTTGCAGGGACATGGATGAAGCTGGAAACCATCATTCTCAGCAAACTATCACAAGATCAGAAAACCAAACACTGCATATTCTCACTCACAAGTGGGAGCTGAATAATGAGAACACATGGACACAGGGAGGGGAACATCACATACTGGGGCCTGCCAGGTGGTGGAGGGCTAGGGGAGGGATAACATGAGGAGAAATACCTAATGTAGATAATGGGTTGATGGGTGCAGCAAACCACCAGGCACATGTATACCTATGTAATAAAACTGCACGTTCTGCACATGTAACCCAGAACTTAAAGTATATTTAAAAAAAAAAAAATCAGTGCTTCTCAATCTCTTTTGCATCTTAGTGTATCAAAAGCAGATAATAATGGGAAATACATTGTCCCATGCACATTTCTTTTAAGTAGATTAACTCATTTAGTTCTCCTTTAGGTATTATCATCCTGCAGAGAAAGAAACACAGGTAAAGAGGTGTTAAGGAACCTCCCTAGAGTCTTATAGCTGGTGAGTGCAAGGCTGGGAGGGGAACCCAGGCCTCACCCTACCCAGCACTATTGGACTCACTATTGTGGCCAGATTAGCAAGAGGCTCTCAAACAAACAAACAAACAAACAAACAAAGAGTTCTATTTGTAGCAATATCAGCTGATTTCCACAACACTCCTTCTAGGAGTGCTTTTAAGACTCCAGTGAGAGTTCAACTGGCTCCCACACTTCCTGAAAACGAATCATCTGCTTTCAGGGGCAGAGATGAGCTGGCTCCAGCACTTTGTCTCTGTATTTTCGGTAGCAACAACTGAGAAGCGTGTGCTGGGTCCAGCTGACTTGACAGATATTCCCACTTCTGGGTGTCTGGGAGGCTTTTCAGGGATAGCTGGCAGCTTCTGCGCCTGTCTGCCTGGTTCCATCCCTGGCTCCTGTGTCACTTCTCCTTTGTGGCGGGGATGGATCTTTCGTGTCTTTGCAACACTGTGCCAGGGGAGTCAGGAGGGGCCCCCTCTCAGGTCTGGTGGAGGACAGGTGGCCATGATGAGGTTCAGAACATACTACCCCAAAATATAACATCTTGGCATTTGAGAAAGCAGCAGAATCAGGAAGGTCTCTCTGACCCTGTCCTGCCCTCCTCCCCTGAAGCAGGCCACAAAAGAATTCTCTGACCTTCTCCTGAAGTGGGTCGGAAGACTCTCATGTAAGAGGTGCGCTTCCTATACCCAGAGGAAAGGAGTGTCCTTATCTCTGAAGACACAAAGCCACAGAGAAACTGAGCAAACAGGGCTTGCTAGGTTCACCCCAGTTGATTTCCATTGGATCGTACCCCCTTTTTGTCCAATCTCACTTCTACACAATTGTCCATTCTTCATCAAACATAAAAATGCACAGGTTTCTCTGTTTCTTTGAGTTTCCATTTCTGAAGGCTCCTGTGTCATGTAAAATGTGTACGGTATTGAATGAATTTGGTTATGCTTTTATCTTATTAATCTGTCTTTTGTTTTAGGGATCTCAGCCATGAACCTAGAAAGAAGAAATGTTTTCTCCCCTACAACAGCTTGCTTTGGCAAATAAACAAACACAAGAAAATGGATGGGATCTTTTTATTTTCATTTTATTTATTTATTTTTTTGAGACAGAGTCTCACTCTGTCACCCAGGATGCAGTGCAGTGGCATGATCTCAGCTCACTGAAACCTCCACCTCCTGGGTTCAAGTGATTCTCCTGCATCAGCCTCCCAAGTAGCTGGGATTACAGACGTGCACCACCATACCTGGCTAATTTTTGTATTTTTTAGTAGAGATGGGTTTCACCATGTTGACCAGGCTGGTCTTGAACTCCCGGCCTCAAGTGATCCACCTGCCTCGGCCTCCCAAAGTGTTGTGATTATGTTGGGATTACAGGTGTGAGCCACTGTGCCTGGCCGATGGTCTTTTTGAAGGAAGGATGAGCAGAAGGGCTGCATTGATAAAAACAGGAAGCAATTGAGAACGAATGAGGACCTAGCACCCGACAGAGTGCTAGATCCCCACTTCTCTAGCTGAGGACCTGGACACAATGGGATAACGCCCCCGCCAAGGGAGGTATAGACAGTTATGGCAAACCAAGTTCCCATACCTAGGTCTCTTGAGAAAGGGAAATTTAATTTTAACACTATTAATAGCAAAACATATATATACTCCCAAGGCCAAGCCTATTTTCATTGGTTCCTGACCTTGGCTCACAGCAGGGGCCTGGAGGTGCCCTGGCACTGGGCTGCCAGAAAGGTGCAAAGCAGGAAAGGGCGCTGGGCTCCCTTTACCGAGGGTCCAGGGAGATCGGCAGGGCTTGGCCTTTTCCATACTTACACTCAGGCTTCTAGGTTGATTCTCTGGGGATTGATCTTGTGGCATTCACACTGTGCCTCAATACAGCATTCCTCGAGTTCCCGGCCTGGCTGTGAATTTTGCTTGATGTCCAAGAGTTCCTTAGAAAGAGATTAAATCAAAGCCAATGAAATCAGCCCATGAGTTTTCTGAGGATGGGGAGGGAGGCGACTTGCTTGTGACCATTTCTGTTGAGGTTAATGTCACACAGAAAGAGAATTTGGGGTAAAACATAGGAGAACCAGAGTAGGATGTGTAGATTTTATTATTTTTAATTTAATTTAATTTTATTTTGAGATGGAGTCTCACTCTGTCGACCAGGCTGGAGTACAATGGCATGATCTTGGCTCACTGCAACCACTGCCTCCGGTGTTCAAGAGATTCTCCTGCCTCAGCCTCCAGAGTAGCTGGGAATACAGGTACCCGCCACAATGCCAGGCTAATTTTTGTATTTTTAGTAGAGACGGGGTTTCACCATGTTGGCCAGGCTGGTCTCGAACCCCTGACCTCAGGTGATCCACCCACCCCAGCCTCCCAAATTGCTGGGATTACAGGCGTGAGCCACTGCACCCAGCCGGATGTGTGGATTTTAAATTTCAATTTTTGTTTTATTGATTTAGGTGGGTTTTCTCAGGGAGTGGGGTTGCTGCAATGGGGAAGTCTTTCCTGTGCTCTGTCCTCCTCAGCTGCTTCTGTGTTTGCTTGTGAAACTGCTCAAGGTCCCCCTTTCAATTCCGCTCTCTGGATTCCAGTGCTTTTCCAGTTTCAATTTCCACTGAGAAAAAAACCTCATTCCGTGTCATATTACATTAGGGGCAAGAACTGCTTTGGGGGTGTAAAGGGACAGGTGGGGGACCTCACCTGAGGCGCAGGCCAGTGAGGCGGGAAATGGCGCTGTCCATCCCAAGACAGGGTCTGCGCCTGCTTCCAGCCAGGTGGACAGCACCTTCATCATCGCCACCACCGCAGACCCGCTCGCTACACTTTCCCCCGTTTCCTGAGGGTTCTCTCCGGGCTCCAGACAGAATGATTAATGGCCCCTTGGGCCAACTCTAAAAGACTGAGGAGACAAATATACCTCATTCATGGGGAAAAAAGCCCCAGGACATATATTATCTAGGAAAAATGAGGTAGCCAATGAGCTATTGCATTGGGTATTACCAGCTTTATTGCAGAACTTTATTTGGTTAAAAAAATATGAATATATTCATACATACACACACACATATATACATACATATATATATATGGAGACAGGGAAAGAGAGGTCTCTAAATGTGTACTTACAGATTCTTTTTTTTTTTTTGGGACGGAGTTTCGCTCTTGCTGCCCAGGCTGGAGTGCAATGGAACAATCTCAGCTCACTGCAACCTCCACCTCCCGGGTTCAAGTGATTCTCCTGCCTCAGCCTCCCGAGTAGCTGAGATTACAGTCATGCGCCACCACACCCGGCTAATTTTGTATTTTTGGTAGAGACGGGGTTGCTCCATGTTAGTCAGGCTGGTCTCAAACTCCCGACTTCAGGTGATCCGCCCGCCTCAGCCTCCTAAAGAGCTGGGATTACAGGCGAGAGCCACCGCACCCAGCCTTACATACAGATTCTTATATATATGTAATATATGTACATATTTATTAAAAACAACAGGAAGCAACCACAAGATATGAGGATATTATTAAGGGATAGCTTTTCTTAGATTCTTTTTCTTTTCTTTTTAAGATGGAGTCTTGCTGTGTTGCTCAGGCTGTAGTGCAGTGGCGCAATCTCGGCTCACTGCAACCTCCATCTCCCGGGTTCAGGCAATTCTCGTGGCTCAGCCTCCTGAGTAGCTGGGATTACAGGCACGCGGCATCACACCAGGCTAATTTTTGTATTTTTAGTAGAGATGGGGTTTCACCATGTTAGCCAGGCTGGTCTCAAACTCCTGACCTCAAGTGATCCGCCCACCTAGGCTTCCCAGAGTGCTGGGTGTGAGCCACTGTGCCGGCCTCTTTTTCTTGTTACAAAATGTGGAGAAGACTTAATACAAGTAGGTATAAGCAAAAAAGAAAATAAAAATGATCTGTACTTTTTTATTCACACAAATAAACCACCACAGACAATTTGGTGTGTATCTTTCCAGTTATTTACCTAGGCTACCAGAAGGATTTCTTGAAGTGATTAGGATTATATTGTGCATACAGAGTTATAATTGCTTTTTAAAACTTAATATATTGTGAGGATTAAATAAGAAAAAATTACTAAAAAGCTTTTAACACACTCCTTAAAAGTATCTATGAAATTAAAGTTAGCCATTATGGTCCTTATTATTTTCTTTCTGCATCAGATATCATTATTTTATTTTATAACTTCATTTATTAAAACTTCTAGTTTGTTTCCAGTTACCATGTTATAACGAACATTCTTGTGAATAAATTCTCACACACAATCATTATTATTTCTTTAATATACAGCCATGTATCACTTAATGACAGGGATACCTTCTGAGAAATGCATCATTAGGCAATTTCATCATTGTGTAAACATCATAGAACATACTTACACAAACCTCTGGCAGAGCCTACCACACACCTAAGCTGTATGGTACAGTCTATTGCTCCCAGGCTACAAGCCTGCACACCATGTTACCATACTGAATATTCCAAGCAATTGTAACACATAGGAAGTATTTGTATAGCTAAACATAGAAAAAGTACAGTAAAAATATGATATAAAAGATAGAAAAAAGGTACACCTGTCTAGGGCACTTACCATGAATGGAGCTTGCAGGACGGGCAGTTGCTCTGGGTGAGTTGGCGAGTGGTGAGTGTATGTGGAAGCCTGGGATATTACTGTACACTATTGTAGACTTTAGAAACACTGTACACTTAGGCTACACAAAATTTGTAAAAACAAAAAATTATTTCTTTCTTCTTTCTTTCTTTCTTTCTTTTTCTTTCTTTATTTTTGCGATGGAATCTTGCTCTGTCACCCAGGCTGGAGTGCAATGGAGCCATCTCGGCTCACTGCCACCTCCACCTCCCAGGTTCAAGCCGTTCTCCTACCTTAGCCTCCTAAGTAGCTGGGACTACAGGCGCAAGCCACCACACCTGGCTAATTTTTTTGTATTTTTAGTAGAGACGGGGTTTCACCATGTTGGCCAGGCTGGTGTTGAACTCCTGACCTCAGGTGATCCACCTGCTTTGGCCTCCCAAAGTGCTGGGTTTATAGGCGTGAGCCACTGCGTCCGTCCTTCTTTCTTTAATAATAAGTTAACCTTAGCTTACTGTAACTTATTTACTTTATAATCTTTTTAATTTTTTAAACTGTTTGACTCTTTTGTAGTAACACAGCTTAAAACACAAACACATTATAAGAAAAATATTTTCTTTCTATATGTATAACCTTATTCTAGAAGCATTTTTCTATTTTTAACATTTTTTATTTTTGTTTTTTTTACTTTTTAATCTTTTTTGTTAAAAATGAAGACACATACACATGAGCCTAGTCCTGGGCAGAGTCAGGATCATCAATATCACTGTCTTCCTCCTCCACATCTTGTCCATCTGGAACGTCTTCAGGGGCAACAACACACAGGGAGCTGTCATTTACTATAATAACAATGACTTCTTCTAGAATACCTCCTATAGGTCCTGCCTGAGGCTGTTTTACAGTTAACTGTTTTTTTTTTTTTTTTTTTTTTTTGAGACAGAGTCTTGCCCTGTTGCCAGGCTGGGGTGCAGTGGCAGTGGCATGATCTCAGCTCACTGCAACCTCTGCCTTCCGGGTTCAAGCAATTCCCCTGCCTTAGCCTCCTGAGTAGCTGGGACTACAATTATGCGCCACCATGCCCAGCTAATTTTTTGTATTTTAGTAGAGACAGGATTTCACCATGTTGGCCAGGATGATCTCGATCTCCTGACCTCGCGATCCACCGGCCTTGGCCTCCCAAAGTGTTGGGATTACAGGCGTGAGCCACCGCGCCCGGCCAACTTTTTTTGTATAAGTAGGAGTACTCTCCAAAATAATAATAAAAAGCATAGTAAATACATAAACCAGCAACATAATCATTTATTCTCATTATCAATTATGTACTGTGCATAATTGTGTGTGCTATACTTTTACATGACTGGTGGCACAGTAGGTTTCTTTACATCAGCATCACCACAAACATGTGAGTTATGTCTGTGCTATGATGTTATGATGGCTATGATGTCACTGGGTGGCAGGAATTTTTCAACTGCATTATAATCTTATGGGACCACGGTAGTATATATGGTCCATTGTTGACTGAAATGTTATGTGGAACATGGCTGTAGCTCCTTGGAGGAGAATTGCTGTGTTGAAGGATATTCACTCATTTGTTGAAAAACTTTTTATTGAGCATTTACTATTTGCTGCCAACTATCTTAGGGACAGAAATAACAACCAGAGTAGTAAGACACACTTGGTACCTGCCCTGGTGAGCTTATATTCCAGGGAGAGAGAAAAGCAAGCAATTGCAGGGAATTCAACATAAAGCAACTTAAAATGGTAAAGAAACATGAAAAGGTGTTCAACCACTCCAGTAGTGAAGGAAATGCAATTAAAATAACAATGAGGTGCCGCTTTACACCTAGTAGGCAGACTAAACAAAGAAGCAACAAATACCAAATGCCAGCCGCAGTGTGGATGAGAAGGGTGCTCAGGTATTCATCTTGCCGGCTGAAATGTGAAGTGTTATTACAGCCTTTCAGGAAAGTAATTTGGCCACGTCCATAAAAAATAAAATGCACATATACTTTAACTCAGCACTCCAGGGAATCTATCCCATAGAAATGGTATTTAAGGACATACATTCAACAGTGTTTATTGCAGCTTTGTTCACAGTGGCAAAAAACTGGAAACAAAGAGATCAAAAGATGAATTAGGATACAGCCACACCATGGGAATGTTTATGCATTCATTATTTCTTGTATGATAGTATCCCATATATGTGATGAGAAAAGGAAAATAGCTCAAAGCAATCTAAGCTATGTGAGGTATGCAGGCCCAGAGAGACGTGAGTACAGGCTATCAGTCAAGCCCCCCACCCCATACCTGGGGGCAATTGTTTAAAGTCATTTTGTTCACGACTAGCTACCTCACTATTCTCTTTATGTTTCTGGAATCTGTGGTACAAAGAACAATGCATAGCCAATCAACAGCTTATGTGATTTTAATGTAAATTTTTGGTAAACATCTCAGGAACTGTGTCTTCTTTCCCTTTACGGCTTTTTTTTTTTTTTTTTTTTTTTTTTTTAAGACTGAGTTTAGCTCTATCGCCCAGGCTAGAGCAGTGGCGCAATATCGGCTCACTGCAACCTCCGCCTCCCAGGTTCAAGTGATTCTTGTGCCTCAGCCTCCCGAATAGCTGGGATTACAGGTGTATGCCACCTTGCCCGGATAATTTTTTGTATTTTTAGTAGAGACGGGGTTTCACCATGTTGGCCAGGCTGGTCTCAAACTCCTGACCTCAAGTGATCTGCCCGCCTTAGCCTCCCAAAGTGCTGGGACTTCAGGTGTGAGCCACCATGCCCGGCTGTCTTCTTTCCCTTTAAAAACTCACTTTTAGAGGCTAGGTGCAGTGGCTCACACCTGTAATCCCAGCACTTTGGGAGGCCAAGGCTGGCAGATCACCTGAGGTCGAGAGTTCAAGACCAGCCTGACCAACATGGAGAAACCCCATCTCTACTAAAAATACAAAACTAGGCAGGCATGGTGACACATGCCTGTAATCCCAGCTACTCGGGAGGCTGAGGCAGGAGAATCGCTTGAACCTGGGAGGCAGAGATTGCGGTGAGCCGAGATTGCTCCATTGCACTCCAGCCTGGGCAACAAGAGGGAAACTCTGTCAAAAAAAAAAAAAAAAAAAAATGAAAACTCACTTTTGGGCTGGGCACAGTGGCTAACACCTGTAATCCCAGCACTTTGGG
Organism: Pongo pygmaeus; assembly: GCF_028885625.2. NCBI lineage: Eukaryota > Metazoa > Chordata > Mammalia > Primates > Hominidae > Pongo > Pongo pygmaeus. The sequence continues at coordinate 21,362,056 of NC_072378.2, forward strand.
AGGCCAAGGTGGGCGGATCACCCAAGGTCGGCAGTTCGAGACTAGCCTGGCCAACATGGTGACACCCCCCCCCTCCCCGTCTCTACTAAAAATACAAAAATTAGCTAGGCGTAGTGGCAGGCACCTGTAGTCCCAGCTACTTGGGAGGCTGAGGCAGGAGACTCTCTTGAACCCACGAGACAGAGGTTGCAGTGAGCTGAGATTGTGCCACTACACTCCAGCCTGGGTAACAGAGTGAGACCCTGTCTCAAAAAGAAAAAAGAAAAAAAACCCTCAATTTTAACTGCTGCTGATAGGAGTGTATAGCAAGGGCAACTTGAATCTTTGGTCCCAGGCTGCAATCCTAAAAGGTTGGCCCAAATAAGCTCTCTACTTAAATTAATTTTGCCTCAGCTTCTTCCTTATATATGCATAAAGAAATTAGGGAAAAATTAGACTCGGGAATATCCTAATGATGGGTGCAGGAAATACTACCCTGAAATATGGCACCTGGGCATTTGCAAAAACAGCAAAAGCAGATGTCTGTGACCTTTTCCCTTCCTTTTCCCCTGAAGACCCTCACGTGGCAGATATCCTGTCCTGTGCCTGAAGGAAAAGAATGAACACACAGAGAAGAATCTGAAGCAACAAGTCTTACTAAGTTTCCCTCAGTTTATTACCGTTAGGTCATAACCCCTTTTTATCCAGCCATGGCTGCTCATTCAGCTAATCTAAGTATCAGAAAACAGTTTTCTCTGGGTCTTCGGGTCTTCATTTCTGAAGGCTCCTAAGTCAATGTACAAATGCATTTCAATAAATGTTTTACTCTTTTCTCTTCTTAATCTGTTTGTTGTTGTTGTTGTTACAGGGGTCTCAGCCATAAACCTTGCAATGAGTGAGGAAAATATATTACTTTTTCTCTCCTACACTAAATCGTCTAATAATATGATACATTATTAAGCAAAAATAAGCAAATAAAGTTACAGAGTAATAAAAGTGATATGATTCTCTTTTAGTGGAAAAGAAGCCAGCAAACTCATAAATATATGCATAAGCATGTGTGTTTTTATAAGATCAAGGAGAAATATGTGTAGAGACACCTAGCACAATATTAATCTAGTTACCATAGGGAGATAGGAAATAGAGAATTACCTGTTTTCCCCTACACCTTGTATTGTGTTACTTCTGTAAAATATCAAATACAGTTAATTTTCACAATCAGCAGTTTTAATAGAGCATGACAAAGACTACAGGGAAGTTGGAGGGTGCTCAAGGAGCTCATAGCAGAAGCACCCAGCATCCTCCCTCTAATTTCAATCTATATTATCCAACTGAAAGGCTGGATATAGGCCAGACTCTTGTCCAGGAATAAAAAGGCTGTGCATGGGCATAGGTATGACTAGTCATTGTTTTTATTTATTTATTTATTTTGAGATGGAGTTTCACTCTTGTCACCCAGGCTGGAGTGCAGTAGCATGATCTTTTCTCACTGCAACCTCTGCCTCCCAGGTTCAAGCAATTCTCCTTCCTTAGCCTCCTGAGTAGCTGGGATTACAGGCGCCCACCACCATGCCCAGCTAATTTTTTGTATTTTTAGTAGAGACAGGGTTTCACCATGTTGCCCAGACTGGTGTTGAACCCCTGACCTCAGGTGATCCACCTTCCTTGGCCTCCCAAAGTGCTGGGATTACAGGCGTGAGCCACGGCGCACGGCCTAGTCATTGTTTTTAAACTGTGAGATATTATTCACATCTTGCAGTACTCTGTTGGGCTCACTCTAGTCAATTAAATAATTATAACTTGACCAGGCACGGTGGCTCACGCCTGTAATCCCAGCACTTTGGGAGGCCGAGGCGGGCAGATCACAAGGTCAAGAGATCGAGACCATCCTGGCCAACATGGTGAAATCCCGTCTCTATTAAAAATATTAAAATTAGCTGGGCATGGCGGTGGGCGCCTGTAGTCCCAGCTACTCAGGAGGCTGAGGCAGGAGAATCGCTTGAACCCGGGAGGTGGAGGTTGCAGTGAGCCGAGATCACACCATTGCATTCCAGCCTGGGCGACAGAGTGAGACGCCCTCTCAAAAAAATAAATAATTATTATAATAATAATTATAACTGGAGCATGGAATTTAACATAGGTTATATGTACTCCAGAAAAAGGTCAACTTTGAACTCTGGAACATTCCATTCTCTGATCTTGAAGTTTTTCTTCTATATGGTGGGTACCTTCCCATAATCCCACTCATAGAATAGTCAGTAGGATCACATGAGATAAAATCTAGGAAAATGCCTAGCACAAAACCTGGCACAAGGCAAATATTCAAAACATAAAGAGCAAAGCAAGGCCAGGTATGAGGGCGCTTTGGGAAGTGAGGGGCATGATACCAAAGCGAGGCCTTACAAAAGGCAGTGCCAGTGTTAGAACCCTCAGGACTTGGCATCCTCATCAGTTCCTGGGTGTGCTTTGTGCATACTAATACTGCAAAAAGTTTAACCAAGTTCAAGAAAATGGTATTCGTCAGATGGCCAGGAGAATGAGGAACTGGATGAAGTGAGGCTCTTGCTCCAAAGGAATGTCTGGCACAGAGTCCTTGTTTCCAGAACTTTCCAGTGCTGGCAGGTGTGAGATTGTGCAGTCACTGAGCGCCTTGCCAAGGAGATTCGGTGCTAACTGCTGAACATGAAGGGGAAAGTCCCTTGGTGTGCTGTTAAAGGCAAGTCACAGAAGAGGGTACAATAAATACCAGTTCCAAAAACACTTTGCAGGCTTTGAGTCTTGGCCAGTTACAGAGGCGGAGTGTTTTGGCCCGCTTCAAAGTGTGGGAGAAAAGAGTGATGAGACAAAGCTCATCTCCTAGCATTCCTTTTATAAAGTTCTGCGTGCACCAGGGGTCTCATAGCGCAAGGTGAAAATATTTGAAAAGAAAAGGAAAAGAAAAAAAAAGGACTGGTTTATATTCATAAAGCTGAAGCCTTTGAATATCATCTTTTCCTCCCTGTACCCACCTTAAACACAGTGAGGGTTCCAGCCTTCTTTGGAGTCCAGCTTTAATTATGCTGCACAATTATTCTTGTTGTATGCTTTGACCTTGAGTTAGAGATCTGCTTCCAAACAACTCCCAGTCTCAATTCTTCCTAGTGACAAAATGGAGCTACTGCAGTGGATGATGAATGCACTCACAGGTACCCCACTTACGGAAGGGGAACGAGACAGGGGTGCCCTTGGGTCTGCAGGTCGGCCAAGGCGAAGCGCAGAGGATGTGACTGTCACCAAACAAACGCAGGCATTTTGCTTCTGAGTTTTGTTTTTCCTGGTCAGCCTCTTTTCTTACCCCTCTTTAATCTGCCCCAATGCTTGATGGCATAATTATCTCAAGGTAGGTAATGATGGAAAGCCCGGTAAACAACTGACCTCAAACAAAATCCCCTCTTGTTCTTACATCCTGTGGTCAGCAGAGGTAGCAAGAGATAGTCATTAATTAAACTTTTAATGCTTGCAGTTTCTGTTGGCCACAAACCCACAAAGGCTTTGGTGTAAAAACAGTGGCCACTAATCACAGCTCTCTGTTTCCCTGGGTTTAAGTGAATAAATAGGAAAATTGAAAGTACTGCGTATTAAACAGCTTTTAAAAAATCAGCCACGAAACATGGTGAAACCCTGTCTCTACTAAAAAATACAAAAAATTAGCCGGGCGTAGTGGCGGGCGCCTGTAATCCAGCTACTCGGGAGGCTGAGGCAGGAGAATGGCGCGAACCCGGGAGGCGGAGCTTGCAGTGAGCCGAGATCGCGCCACTGCACTCCAGCCTGGGCGACAGAGCGAGACTCCGTCTCAAAAAAAAAAAAAAAAAAAAAGCAAGCTTGAGAGGAGATTAGCTACTCTTGGCTCTGTCCCCTAGCCAAGGAGCAAGGGGGGACAAGAAGAATGGGGCTTCTGCACTCCCAGATCTCTCTGTGTCCCCCCGCAGCGGAGCAGCAAAAGACTCCACCATCCCAGCTTCTCTACCGTTGATAGATACAGCAAACTAAATCCTCTCCAGCTCTTTCTGGGCAGAATAGCTCACATTTATATCTGATTTGGCCTCATTTTCCATTAGCATTTTTTAAAACTCCCTTTCACTACAGAAAGACAGTTCTTTTTCTTTCCCTGTGGAATTAAGTTCTAACACATGACCGAGGAGGTAGATCGCTCCTCAACAGAAAGTCTGGGCGTTGTATACATTGGAATAAAATTAGCTCTGTGAGGGTGACGTATCCAGCACCTCAGTGAAAATAAGAATACTCTGAATCGAAAACCAGGATTGGCCTTAAAAAGGAAAAGGAAGAAAATCACATCTATAAAGCATTTGATAGCTTATACAATTTTTTAAGTGAAAATTTTGGGGTTTTTCTTTGGTTTGGTTTCAGTTTTACAAACAATCCATCGAAGGAGGTATTGTATGAGTTTCATTTTACAGTTAAGAAACTTGGCTTAGAAATATTAAGTGATTTACCCCACTCTCACAGCTAATAAACAGTGACTTACGCCACCCACCTAACTAGCAAATAGTGGCTTATCCAACTCACTCAGCTAGTAAATGGTGACTTACCTAACTCACCCAGCTGGCCAATGGAAGAACCAGGACTGGAATCCAAGCCCCTTAACCAAACTTAGCTTGTTCCTTTCACCCCTGCCACTGCTGTTTACCGGGTCTCTGTGGGCTTTGATGCTTTCAGCAGAATGGGAGCATGCCTGTCTCTACCATCTCTAATCAGACAGTTGACTTTGTACATTCCTATTATTTTAGGGCTCTCCAGAAAGCCACAACCCAGAGGCATTTGGAACTCGTTGGTAAAAATCAACCAGCGTGATTAACATTATTTCAACAGGTGAGGAGACTGCCCTTCCGATTGTTGAAGCCGGAGTCCAGACATTTAGGGAAGCCACTGCTTGAGTCCTCTCTCACCAGTGATTAGGCTGTGCTCAGCCCAGGCAGCTCAGGAAATAGTATGAGAAAACTTGAACTCGGAATACGTAGTAAAGGACGTACACATTTCCTAGAAATTCTGTACGGAAAACAGCACATGCTGTTCTTTCCCTCTTCTGTTGCTGATATGGGGACACACTCTGAGTGTTTCATCAGTGACTAGTAATAACTCGACGGCCACTGGTCAAATTCTGCCCTGTGGTCTCTAGCTAGATAGCCTACGTGGCTTACAGGGGTTGTTGGTGCCAGAAGCTAGAAAACTGACCAGGACTCACATTATATATGTTTCACCATAATGCTCTGAAAATGATCAACTAGTGTTAAGGATTTGATTACTAAATAGCACTCTTTTCTTTTACATGGATAGCCTAAAATGGTTTTCATTTGCATTCAAAAGTATGTGATACTGATTTTATACCTTAGTTTAATTAATTTTTTTTTTTTTTTTGAGACAAGGTCTCACTCTGTCACCCAGGCTGGAGCACAGTGGCATGCTCATGGCTCACTGTAGCCTCAGCCTCCTGGGCTCAAGCGATCCTCCCACCTCAGCCTCCCTAGTAGCTGGAACTACAGGTGTGCGCCACCACACCCAGCTAATTTTTGTATTTTTGGTGGAGATGGGGTTTTGCCATGTTAGTTTAATTCTTATGTATTTATTTAGCATCTATGAAATAAATTACTCTCATTCCCTGTATCCTGTGTGTCTAATAATGGTATGTGTTCATTTATATTGGTTTATATATGTATATACATTTGGATCACTTGTGGGGAAGAAGAATACAAACTACTGAATCTACACTGGACAAATGAGAAAATATCTACTAGCTGGGATTATGGGTGATTTTGTTTCTTTCACTCTCATAAATACAAAATCCATTAAAAAAATATGAAAGAAAAAAATCGTTATTGCCCAAACATCCATCTCGAAACAAATCTCCCCAACTGCCTCACAATCTCTTGCTGGCTGTTGACAAACAACATACATTAACATAATCGAGATAATTAAGGGCGGTACCAGGTACTGTTACCCTGCAGACTTCTGCAGTTCAGAGACTGCCAATTTCTGCTCCGTCCTAACAGCCTGAAGGTGTGGAGATTAACACCTACAAGGTGTGATGGCTTGAATATAGATGAGGGGAGAGAGACAGGCTGCTTCCTTTGATTAAAACATTAGAAGAATAATTATTACAATAGTGAAATGGCCTAAGCTGTCTGTTTAGGTTTTTTTTTTTTTTCTCCTCCCGTTCACTACGTTATCTCTGAAACTTTTTTTTATTCTTCCATATGGCAAATTACTGTCATTGGAAATCTTATATACTTCAAGTTGAGAACATTTTGTATGGATTGAGTTAGTGGCCCCCAAGACGGGGTAATTTTCATTGTTGCTGAGGAGAGGAGAATATTACTTCTGGAGACCCAGCAGGCATTTTATTAAACAATTGTACCAGCTGGAAACAAATTATTGCCTTTATTCCAAGCTACCATTTAGGAGCTGGATGCTTTCATTTCAGAGGGAAGTAAGTGTTCGGACAGCTAGGGTTCGTCAACAGCTAGGGCTCGTCTGTTGGTGGATTTCTTAGCAGGCCACCCTCGACCTAGTCAGGACCAGCTTTGAGGCCATTGGCTGCTGTTTTTACAACAAGGCTGTGATTACATTTAACTTAGAAACTGATTTCACTGTGTCTCCTTTCCCTATCTAAGGCTCTAAAATATTTATGAAGGCACAGAGGGAAGGAGACACACATATTGGGCAAGATTCAAATACAATATTAATGCACGCCTACTTCAGCTGTGGTTTCTACAAAACTACTACATATATAGACTAATGCTATAGCCTCTGGGGCCCACCTCTGGTATGAGGTAAGGGAAGAAGCAGATACTATATTTTTGCAAAGGACAAAGAAATGCTGGTCATTATTTCCAAAGGCCTTGTGATCCAATGCTTGGTTCTGTTCAAAAACATGCATCAGCCAAAAGTAGCATAGACCATGTTATCAGCTAATATCTTCATTCTGTATTTTAGTAGGAAAATAAAGTATATCAGGACAGTGTAATTTGGAAGGGTGGAGATAGCCACATAATTTCCAGGGCAGGGAAAATAGTGCTCTTCGGTGCATTTTTGGTGGAACTGATCTGTTCTGGCAGTGACGTCTAGCTTCCTTTTTTTTTTTTTTCTGTGTATAGTCTTTTTTTTTTTTTTTGTAATGGAAAAATACAGCCCAAGACCCTGAAAGTTGAGAATGACTAATGGGAACACTGCCTATTGCTTTCTTATTAGAATTTGCTTACTGCTAGCTTCTTGCTGGCTACCTGCTTATTAGAAAAATTAAATGCTGGCCGGGTGCAGTGGCTCATGCCTGTAATCTCAGCACTTTGGGAGGCAGAGATGGGTGGATCGTGAGGTCAGGAGATCGAGACCATCCTGGCTAACATGGTGAAACCCCGTCTCTACTAAAAATACAAAAAAATTAGCTAGGCATGGTGGCGGGCGCCTGTAGTCCCAGCTACTGGGGAGGCTGAGGCAGGACAATCGCGTGAACCCTGGAGGTTGAGCTTGTAGTGAGCCGAGATAGCGCCACTGCACTCCAGCCAGGGCGACAGAGGGAGACACCGTCTCAAAAAAAAAAAAAAAAAAAAAAAAAAATCTGGGGGTGGAGAGGGTCTTTTGGTCATTTCATTTCTTCAAAATCTGCTGTGCCTTTGACCTGATGGATTAAATTTTTAAAAAACCCTCTGTGTAATTGTGTGAGTCAGGAACCCAGATAATTTTTCTCAACCAAATCATCCTCCTCAATTCTCTCCTAGGTCCACCGTCGTCTTGTAATTTCTCAAGGGAGACAGACGTCGATTCTCGGTAAACCAGCAGCTTTTTCTAAGATGATAAAACGGAGACAAAACTAAAACCTTGGACTAGATTAAGTGGGAAGGGGGAACGGGAGAGCCTTGCACTTTAGATTACAGTTTCAGGAAATTAGCCAGATAGAATCCCGTTCCAGAAGCTCCAAAGCTAGCTGTCAGTAGAGGTGTTCCCACTGTTTTGAGCGTAGTAGGAGGATGGAGCTGAGTTTGGCGGCGGTCCTTTAATTCTTTCTCTGTGAAACAGAAGTCAAGTCCCTGGTGAGAGGTTTGACCACCTCTCCCATGGTTTGAATGTGTCCTGAAATTTTATGTGTGGAAAAACTTCAACCCCAAATTTATATATTGGTGGTATTCAGAGGTGGAACTTTGGGGAGGTTATAAGAGTTCAATAAGATCATCATGGTGGGGGACCCATGATGAGACTGGTGGCTTTGTAAGAAGAAGAGAGACCTGAGCTGGAATGCATGCTCTTGCCCTTGTACCATGTGATGCCCTTTACCATCTGCATTATGATTCAGCTGAAGGCCCTCTTCAGATGCCAGTGCCATGCTCTTGGATTTCCCAGCCTCCACAACTGTAAGAAATAAACTAAAAATAAATTTATTTTTTCTTTCCTCTTATTCTTCTTCCTCTTCCTCCTCCTCTTCTTCTTCCTCTTCCTCTTCCTCTTCTCTTTCCTCTTCGCCTTCCTTTTCTCCTCTTTCTCTTCCTCCTCCTTCTCTTCCTCCTCCTCCTTCTCTTCCTCCTCCTCCTTCTCTTCTTCTCCTTCTTCTTTTTCCTCTTCTCTTTCCTTTTCTCCTTCCTCTCCTTTTCCTTCTTCTTTTCCTCTTTCTCTTCCCTCTTCTCCTTCCTCCACTATTATTTCTCCTTCTCCTCCTCCTTCTTCTTCCTCTTCCTCTTCTTCCTCTTCCTCTCCTTCTTCATCACATTGCCATCATCCTCATTGTTGTCATTGTCATCCTCCTCTTCTTCTTTTTCTGAGACAGTGTCTTACTCTGTCACCCAGGCTGGAGTGCAATCATGGATCACTGTAGCCTCGAACTTCTGGGCTCAGGAAATCCTCCTGCCTCAGCCTCCTGAGTAGCTGGGATCACAGGTGTGTGTCACTGTCCCCAGCTTATTTTTAAAGTTTTTTGTAGGGATGGGGTCTTGCTATGTTGCCCAGGCTGGTCTCAAACTCCTGAGATCAACTGATCTTCCCACCTTAGCCTCCCAAGCTATTGGGATTACAGGTGTGGCCAATAAATTTCTTTTCTTTATAAATTATCCAGTCTCAGGTATTCAGCTATAGCAATGGCAAACATAATAAAATAACCTCCTACTCTATTTAATTTGGCTGGTTTCTGGGTCCCATGAGGACATTCCTTTCCTCTCCGCCTGCAGTCCCTCCTCCTAGGCAAACAACACTTCCTCAGGAAGCCAAGAGAGATGCTTCTTGCCTTTTCTGGAACCAAAAGAGGAGCCGACATCAGGTCTGTGTGGTGGGGCCGGTGTGAGATCTTGTACGTGAGGAACAGAATTGCAGAAGCTCAATACAAATGAGCATCTGTATGTGTGGTGGTGTTTGAAATTTAACAAAAAATCCATTTAAAAAATTGATTACCTGTGTTTGTTTTGTGTGGTTGCTATAACTGATGACCACTAACTGGTGGCTTAAAACAACAGAAACTTATTCTCACAGCTCTGGAGGCTAGAAGTTTAAAATCAAAGTGTCAACAGAGCTGTGAAGGCCCCAGGGAAGATTCTGTGTTTGGCTCTTCCAGTTTTTGGTGTATGTTGACATTCTTTGGCTTGTAGCTGCATCACCCCAGTCTCTGCCTCTATCTTTCTATCACCTTTTTCTCTTTATGTCTCTATTAAGGATACTTGTCATTGGATTTAGGGCCCATCTGGATAATCCAGAACAATCTTCTCCTCTCAAGGTCCTTAACTTAATTGTACATGCAAAGACCCTTTACCCAAATAGGTAACATTCACAGGTTCTGGAGATTAAAACGTGGACATATCTTTTTTGGAGCCATGATTCAGCCCACTACAGTACCCCCCAACTGATGTTTGCTCATATAAGAAAGTACTTGGAAGAGATGTACTATTATAAATTGGTTGACTGATCTGCATAAATTTATTTCTTTACTTATATGTTTCAATTTGTTCCAGAAAGGTTTTTTAAAAATGTTTTTTAATTTTTAAACTTATTTCAATAATTTTGGGGGAACAGGTGGTTTTTGGTTACATGGATAAGTTCTTTAGTGGTGATTTCTGAGATTTTGGTGCCCTCGTCACCTGAGCCATGTACACTGTACCCAATGTGTAGTCTTTTATTCCTCACCCTCCTCCCACCCTTTCCCTCAAGTCCCCGAAGTCCATTATATCATTCTTATGCCTTTGCATCCTCATAGCTTAGCTCCCACTTACAAGTGAAAACATGGAATATTTGATTTTCCATTCCTGAGTTGCTGCAAATGCCATTATTTTGTTCCTTTTTATGGCTGAGTAGTATTCCATGGTGGATATATACCACATTTTCCCTATTTACTCATTGGTTGATGGGCATTTAGGTTGGTTCCATATTTTTGCAATTGCAAATTGTGCTGCCATAAACGTGCATGTGCAAGTGTCTTTTTCATATAATTACTTATTTTCCTTTGGATAGATACTCCATAGTAGGATTGCTGGATCAAATGCTAGTTCTACTTTTAGTTCTTTAAGAAATCTCCACACTGTTTTTCATAATGGTTGTACTAGTTTTTGTTCCCACCAGCAGTATAAAGTGTTCTCTTTTCACCACATCCACACCAATATCTATTATTTTTTTTATTGTGTCCATTCTTTAAGGAGTAAGGTGGTATGTCATTGTGGTTTTAATTTGCATTTCCCTGATAATTAGTGATGTTGAGCATTTTTTCATGTGTTTCTTGGCCATTTGTATATCTTCTTTTGGTAATTGTTTATTAATGTCCTTTGCCCACTTTTTGATGAGTTTTTTTTTTCCTTGTTGATTTGTTTGAGTTCATTGTAGATTCTGGATATTAGTCTTTTGTTGGATGAAAAAGGTTTTAAGATAAATACACAGAATGTACATTGTTTATGAAGAGAAATGATTTGTCATCTAGGTTTAGTATTATTCTTGCAGATACACTCTATGCTTTTTTGGGAATTGTAAGCCCTTATGCGGTTCTGCAAGCACAAAGAGCACCCATTCACAAAAACAGGGAAAGGATATTTCTGCTATTGCCTTGTCCATATTCTACCAAGAACCTCATCATTCCAGTTGTGCCTCATCTCCTGGTAAGATTCCCCCACAAGCCCTTTCAAAGACAATGATTCTCTACTGTCTTGCCATTGTAGATACTTGTTTACTGTTTTTCGACTTGTGTTAACTTAAAGGAGATTAAGGGGAGAAAAGTCCTCAATATCCCAGAATACTCACTGGCAAGGTGGCCACAGATGAAGAGAGAGAGGGCCTTAAGTGACTAGCATACACTTCTTTGTCTTACAACAGACAGTGCAGCCAACAAGCTCAAATGGCCATAGTGATGAGGCCTTAAAACAAAAGCCATGTCCCCTCTTCCATGTGCTTCTTCTCTCTGTTCCCTAAAGGTCACAAGCCATTCCTGTCTTGTACATCTTCTATTCTGCGTGGCACTATGAGTAAACTGAGTCAGGATCCCTTGTAATGCCCAGCCATATGTTAAATGCAAGCTCCCACAAACATGTCAAGTGTGCCAGTCCTGATTCTTGGGTTTAGTGGTAAAGGGTAAGTGGATTCCTCACTTAGACCTGGAGCCTCCAATCCTGGTTTCATCAGAGAAGCCAGCATTGGGAGTTTCAGAATACTTCTGCCATTATTAAGAATGATCATTTTGATTTTTATCCTGGCATTGTTCTTTGAGTATCACTTCCTCCAGAATCCTTTTGGAAGATGGGATGTTTGCAGTAAGGGCTCAGATGTTCCTGGGTTCCCAGTCATAATGCCTTCAAAACAGTATCAAAACCTCTCTTAGGAGATACTCATTTCTTTGATTGGCTCAATGAAATATTTTACTAATTTTAATTGACATCTTGCATCATAAAAAGGAGTGCTTCTTGAGAAACTATGAGTGCTAAACCAAGCCCCATGCTGCATCTTCGCCAGGGCCTGTGCCAAGTACTTAATAGACTGCAAAGGGAAAGAGGCCCAATTATCAACTTGGACTGTGACCAATCAGATCAGCATTTCCTCCTAGGAAGGCAAAAAAAAAAAAAAAAAAAAGCAAAGGCAACTATGTTCTGGAATGAGCAAAAAACATTTTCCATTTCCCTCCGTACTTCTTTCAGTTACCTTGGTCAGATTGAACTTGGGTGTGGGGTGTGACGGTCCCTGTCTCATTCTGATATCACTCTGTTGGGTCAAGGTGTGATCAAAATCTGTGGTCTGACTTAGGTGGGCTGCCATGGGGAACTTAACCTGTCTGGGATCTTAGTCTGACATTTCTTTCCTGAAGTGTCATTTTCTCTGTAGCTTGTGTTTATGCTTAGTGAAGAGTTTCCCTGTACTGATCCAAGAAGCACCAGTCCTAAGAGCTTCTTTGACAAGAAGAAGAAAGAGTCTGGCATCCCACAAGTTTGAAAACTCAGAATACTGTAATCCTCCCTCGGAGAGTCATATAAGAATAAAAAGCCTCCTTAACCTTGCTTAATGTGAGTTCCCCAAACTTATTTATAGGAAGAGTAACATTCTGTAAAATACTGGAATGGTAGAAAACATATTGGACTTCGAAACAAAAGGCCTGTGTCTGCTCTCTACTCTGTGATTTTCTGACTGTTTGCACCAGATAAGTTATTAGGGAGCCTCAGTTTCCTTATATACAAAATGGGTATACAAAACACTGGCCCTACCTTCATACCATGGTTGTGAGAAACAAAAATGTCTATGAAACCATTTACAAAAACAATAATGAGCTATTCAAAAATATTCTGAAGTATATGTACATCTATAACAGAAGTTGGCCTAACTATGGCCCACAGACTAAATTTGGTTCGTTGCCTGATTTTATAAATAAAGTTTTATTGGAACACGGCCATGCTCATTTGTTTACTCATCATCTATGGCTGATGATGAGCTACAATAGCAGAATAGAGTAGCTGAGACAGAGACCATATGGCTCACAAAGCCCAAAATATTTGCTATTTGGCCTTTCACAGAAAAAAAATTACTGACCCTGATCTACGATAAGAAATGATTTATATTCAAGGACGTATCGTGTCTGTAGGAGGAGAAATGACATATATATGGTCAGCTCCACCTGAGGGCAAGCCGTGAAGTGGAAACAGGGCCTAGGTTCTTGTCTCAGGATGCCCAGGTGGCTCTGGGTCCCCCACCAGGTAGAGCAGGTGGTAAGGTCTCAAAGCCCAGCAGGAAGGTGCTGAAATACCACACACAGACTTTCTCCAGATAATAACTTGGGTGACGAACATGCCCGGACACTTACAGCAAATCCTGGATGAGTGCCCAGGCCACCCTGAGTAGAAGGAGGAGCTCAAGAGTACAGCTCTAGGCCTTTGGAAGGGGCAGAGTGACAGCTTGTCACAAATATATTATTGCAAGTTGCAGCTCAGAGCATATTTCTATGAGCTTCTACAAACCTTGGGGACCAGAGACAGGTAATCACTCTCAAAAGATTAATCCAACATTGAAACGTCATGGTGACACTTGCAAACGTTTCATCCTTAGGTCCCCCCTGGTGTGGTGGCTGACATTTATGACCACTGAGTACCCACTTTCAGGGTGGTTCTGCATTCTGAAAATTCATCTCAACAACTTTCTAGAACTCGGCACCCCAAACTCAGTGGCCTCATGTTCACAGACTAAGAAGCAAACAGCAAAGCACAGAAACAAGGGATTTCTTCCTGGAAAGAAGAATGTTCCCCACTTAGTAGATGGGTGAGTAGTGGGATAAGAGCCCTAACTCCAGGAGCCAGATTATGGTGTATCGCTAAGGTCTGTGTTTCAGTCGCTCCAGGCATGAACTGCTAACAGCATCTGGCGTCTGTAACCCTTAGTAGAGGAATGTTTGCCAGGCTATTTGTGGAGCGTATCTCTGAGTGCACACTTAAGACACCTCATACATTTCTAGCCTTTCTCCCCACCCAGTCTGGGAGTGGAAGCTGTGATTATGTTTATGACCAGGAACTATGAAATGTTCCGGAGAGTCACCATGACATTTCAATGCTCTGTTAATCTTTTGAGAATTGCTCTTGCAAGTGAATACTTAGCTCTGGTCCCTAGGGATTTTAGAAACCCATAGAAACAGAATCTAAATCACAACTTGGGGGTCAGACCGGCTAATTCTCATTCTGCCTGTCCCACCCTGCACAGCAGTCAACTTCTCTCAGCAATTTAGAGGCAAAGGGACTTTCCTCCTGCTTGATTTTGAGGTTCCTCTGCAGTCTGGGAGCAGTTTTATTCCCTGTGACTCTCCAGCTTTCACCTGCAGGCGGGTATCCTTTACTGTCCTACACGCAATAGTCCAGCCTCAAGCCCTGGTTGTCACTTCACTCCCAGTGTTCGCTTCACCGCCCACCTCGACCCCATCTTCATGAACTGTTCCTGACGTCTCTGAGCACTTTTCTTGAAACTTGCTCCAAATCTCAGCTCCATTCTGCATTTCAGCATTTGATTGCATACTATTATTCACAGTGCTCTTTAAAAATTCGTATTTCACTCTGTTCTCTCCAGCAAGAACATCAATCAGCTCCTAGAAGGCAGAGACCATGTCTTTCATTTGAAGCCCCACACCAATCTAAAGTAGTCATTAGTGTGTAGTAGTTTGTGAGTAAATGCTGTTGAAATGAGACTTTCGAAGGTAGGTATTTAGGGGACCTCTCTCTGCCTGTAACATTTTAAAAATTATGTGTTTCACAGCAATATAGTGGAAGTTCCAGGTTAAGCATGTTGGCCATGTTCATTCTAGGACTCAGACATAACTGGCAGGGGCAGGCCTACCAAAATCTGTTAGCATTTGACCCCAAAAGTAGCCTTTGCAGGAAGAGAAAGGAAAGGGGTGTGATACTGGGACAAGGCTCATGGACCAGTGAGAAATGGAAGAAATATATTGCTTTTCAAGGGCTAACAAAACAAAGTACCATAACTTGGGTGGCTGAAAGCAACAGTTCTGGAGACTGAAAGTCTGAAATCAAGATGTTGGTAAAGCAGAGTCGGCAAAGTTCAAAGAGCTAAAAGCAGAACTACCATTCAACCCAGCAATCCCATTACTGGGTATATACGCAGAGAGATATAAAGTATTCTGCCATAAAGACACATGCACATGAATGTTCACTGCAGCACTATTCACCACAGCAAAGACATGGAATCAGCCTAAATGCTCATCAATGACAGACTGGATAAAGAAAATGTGGTACATATACACCATGGAATATTACGCAGTCATAGCAAAGAACAAGATCACATCTTTTGTGGGAACATGGATGGAGCTGGAGGCTATCATCCTTAGCAAACTAACACAGGAGCAGAAAACCAAATACCACATGTTCTTACTTATAAATGGGAGCTAAATGATATAAATGATAAGAACTTATAAACACAAAGACTGGAACAACAGACACTGGGGTCTACTTGAGCGGGGAGGCTGGGGAAAGGGATAGGAGCAGAAAAAATAACTATGGGGTACTGAGCTTAATACCTGGATAATGTAATAATATGTATAACAAACCCCCGTGACACATGTTTTAACAACCCCTCGCTTGCACCCCCAAACCTAAAATAAAAATTAAAAACAATAAAAGAAAAGCACATTTCTATTTAAATGAAAACGTGATCTCATAATGAATTCAAAAAGACAAATTATTTCACTTCTTTGATTAAAAGATGACTATAGAATGATCTTCACAAATTGGCATGAGCAGATCAGTTGCATACAATTTTGCACTTTTAAACTTGAATCTCTCATGGTGGGTCGCATTCAACTTTTGGCTGTAAATTTCCCAAAGGTAGAATCTTTGTCTCCTTTTTAAAAGTAATAATAAATATGTTAGCATTGATGCTATCCCCATCAAGCTACCACTGACTTTCTTCACAGAATTGGAAAAAACTACTTTAAATTTCATATGGAACCTAAAAAGAGCCTGCATAGCCAAGTCAATCCTAAGAAAAAAGAACAAAGCTGGAGGCATCACACTACCTGACTTCAAACTATGCTACAAGGCTACAGTAACCAGAACGGCATGGTACTGGTACCAAAACAGATATATAGACCAATGGAACAGAACAGAGGCCTGAAAAATAACACCACACACATCTACAACCAACTGATCTTTGACAAACCTGACAAAAATAAGCAACGGGGAAAGGATTCTCTATTTAATAAATGGTGCTGGGAAAATTGGCTAGCCATATGCAGAAAGCTGAAACTGGATCCCTTCCTTACAACTTATACAAAAATTAACTCAAGATGGATTAAAGACTTAAATATAAGACCTAAAACCATAAAAACCCTAGAAGAAAACCTAGGCAATACCATTCAGGACATAGGCATAGGCAAAGACTTTATGAATAAAACACCAAAAGCAATGGCAACAAAAGCCAAAATTGACAAATGTGATCTAATTAAACTAAAGAGCTTCTGCACAGCAAAAGAAACTATCACCAGAGTGAACAAGCAACCTACAGAATGGGAGAAAATTTTTGCAATCTATCCATCTGACAAAGGGCTAATATCCAGAATCTACAAAGCACTTAAACAAATTTACAAGAAAAAAACAAACAGCCCCATCGAAAAGTGGGCAAAGGATACGAACAGACACTTCTCAAAAGAAGACATTTATGCGCCAACAGACACATGAAAAAATGCTCATCATCACTGATCATCAGAGAAATGCGAATCAAAACCACAATGAGATACCATCTCACACCAGTTAGAATGGTGATCATTAAAAAGTCAGGAAACAACAGAGGCTGGAGAGGATGTGGAGAAATAGGAAGGCTTTTACACTGTTGGTGGGAGTGTAGATTAGTTCAACCATTGTGGAAGACAGTGTGGCGATTCCTCAAGGATCTAGAACTAGAAACACCGTTTGACCCAGCCATCCCATTACTGGGTGTATACCCAAAGGATTATAAATCATGCTACTATAAAGACACATGCACATGTATGCTTACTGCAGCACTATTCACAATAGCAAAGACTTGGAACCAACCCAAATGTCCTTCAATGATAGACCGGATTACGAAAATGTGGCACATATACACCATGGAATACTATGCAGCCATAAAAAAGGATGCGTTTATGTCCTTTTCGAGGACATGGATGAAGCTGGAAACCATCATTCTCAGCAAAATATCACAAGGACAGAAAACCAAACACTGCATGTTCTCACTCATAAGTGGGAGTTGAACAATGAGAACACATGGACACAGGGAAGGGAACATCATACACTGGGGCCTGTTGAGGGGTGGGGGGGTGGGGGAGGGATAGCATCAGGAGAAATACCTAATGTAAATGATGAGTTGATGGGTGCAGCAAACCAACATGGCACGTGTATACCTATGTAACAAACCTGCATATTGTGCACATGTACCCTAGAACTTAAAGTATAATAAAAAAGTTTTATGATTAATATAATGAATTACTAATATGATTCATGACATTCAATAAATAGTTGAGTTAATGAATTGTTCAAAAATTGTTATTTAACTAATAGTTGTGTCTGGTATATTTCTAAAATAATAATATTTGTTCAAAAAAAAAAAAAGAGCCGGGCACGGTGGCTCACGCCTGCAATCCCAGCACTTTGGGAGACTGAGGCTGACGGATCACAAGGTCAGGAGTTTGAGACCAGCCTGGCCAACATGGTGAAGCCCTGTCTGTAGTAAAAATACAAAAAAATTAGCCAGGCGTATAGATGCACACCTGTAATACCAGCTACTCGGGAGGCTGAGGCAGGAGAATCACTTGAACCCGGGAGGCGGAGGTTGCAGTGAGCCCAGATCGTGCCACTGCGTTCTAGCCTGGGCAAAAGAGCAAAACTCCATCTCAAAAAAAAAAAAAAGAAAGAAAGAAAGATGTTGGCAGAGCTATGCTCCCTCCAAATCCTCTAGGGGAGGATCCCTTTTTGTCTTTTCTAGCTTCTGGTAGCCCCAGGCATTCCTTGGCTTGTGGCAGGGAGATTCCAATCTCCGTTTCCGTCTCTACGTGGCCATCTGTCCTCTGTGTGTCTGCACCTTCACGTGGTATTTTCTCTTATAAAGATATCGTCATACTGGATTACTCCTATTGACCTTAATTTGGTTATAGCTGCAAAGATCTTATTTCCAAATAAGGTCACATTCACAGATATTGGGAATTAGGATTTCTCTGTATCTTTTTGAGGGACATAATTTAACCAATAATGAGAAGCATCTTCAATTAGAGAGTTGTATGTTAATTCTTTAATAGCATTCTTTTTTTTTTTTTTTGAGGTAGAATTTGCCAAATTCTTTTATTATTATTATTATTATTATTATTATCATACTTTAAGTTTCAGGGTACATGTGCACAATGTGCAGGTTAGTTATATATGTATACATGTGCCATGCTGGTGTGCTGCACCCATTAACTTGTCATTTAGCATTAGATGTATCTCCTAATGCTATCCCTCCCCCCTCCCCCCACTCCACAACAGTCCCCAGAGTATGATGTTCCCCTTCCTGTGTCCATGTGTTCTCATTGTTCAATTCCCATCTATGAGTGAGAACATGTGGTGTTTGGTTTTTTGCCCTTGCAATAGTTTACTGAGAATGATGATTTCCAATTTCATCCATGTCCCTACAAAGGACATGAACTCATCATTTTTTATGGCTGCATAGTATTCCATGGTGTATATATGCCACATTTTCTTAATCCAGTCTATCATTGTTGGGCATTTGGGTTGGTTCCAAGTCTTTGCTATTGTGAATAGTGCCACAATAAACATACGTGTGCATGTGTCTTTATAGCAGCATGATTTATAGTCCTTTGGGTATATACCCAGTAATGGGATGGCTGGGTCAAACGGTATTTCTAGTTCTAGATCCCTGAGGAATCGCCACACTGACTTCCACAATGGTTGAAAGACTTAAATGTTAGACCTAAAACCATAAACACCCTAGAAGAAAACCTAGGCATTACCATTCAGGACATAGGCATGGGCAAGGACTTCATGTCTAAAACACCAAAAGCAATGGCAACAAAAGCCAAAATTGACAAATGGGATCTAATTAAACTAAAGAGCTTCTGCACAGCAAAAGAAACTACCATCAGAGTGAACAGGCAACCTACAAAATGGGAGAAAATTTTTGCAACCTACTCATCTGACAAAGAGCTAATATCCAGAATCTACAATGAACTCCAACAAATTTACAAGAAAAACACAAACAACCCCATCAAAAAGTGGGCAAAGGATATGAACAGACACTTCTCAAAAGAAGACATTTATGCAGCCAAAAGACACATGAAAAAATGCTCATCATCATTGGCCATCAGAGAAATGCAAATCAAAACCACAATGAGATACCATCTCACACCAGTTAGAACGGCAATCATTAAAAAGTCAGGAAACAACAGGTGCTGGAGAGGATGTGGAGAAATAGGAACACTTTTACACTGTTGGTGGGACTGTAAACTAGTTCTTTAATAGCATTCTTAACCAGACTTCAAGGACTGAGCTAAAACTCTTAAGAAGTCAGTACAAATAGAAGACCTTTAGAAAACATTGGTTTGGTATACTTTTATTATACAGTTATAGGCTTATAGCACTGTCTTGGGGCTGTGAGGGAAGTACAAGCGAGATTAGAGGGCATTTTCTCTCCTACAGACTGGAGCCTGGTGGAACCTGACTGCACAGCGTGTTCCCAGCCGTGGACCAGGCCCCCCTGCCCTTGCCTGGAACAGGAAGACAACAGGAAACCAGGCTTTGAGAGGAGAGAAGGAGGCCAAGAGTACTGTCCCTAGGTATCTTGGAGGTAAGTCAGTCCACAGCAAAGACTGTGAGGAACATTCCCTTTCTACCTGCTTCAAAATTTCCCTCCCACAAATCCCTATTTCATTTCTGCTGTAGTGTCTTTCTTATTTCCTCACCTTTCTCAGTCCCATGCTGTCTGCACTCCACTTCCTACCCTTCTTCCCCATCCCAAAAGCTGACCAAGGCATTTTATTTAAGAGGAAAATAGAAATGATTTTCTCGACTGGGAGCGGCGGCTCACGCCTGTAATCCCAGCACTTTGGGGGGCCCAGGCGGGTGGATCACCTGAGGTCAGGAGTTCGAGACTAGACTGGCCAACATGGTGACACCCCTGTCTCTACTAAAAATACAAAAACTAGCTGTGTGTGGTGGCACGCGCCTGTAATCCCAGCTCAGGAGGCTGAGGCAGGAGAATCACTTGAACACAGGAGGCAGAGGTTGCAGTGAGCTGAGATCGTGCCATTGCACTACACCTGGGTAACAAAAGCGAAACTCCACCTCAAAAAAAGAAAAATAAATAAACAATTTTTAACTTTGGAGAGTGCCGAAGATAGGTAGATAGATAGATGACAGATAGATAGATAGATAGATAGATAGATAGATAGATAGAGATATAAATATTTTACTCTTTGTATTTTTATAGCTCTGTTGACTCTGTCTTTCACTGTGTACCTCTCAAGGAGGGTATCCTTGTGTCTAAAAATGAACAACTATCTCCTTTGCTTAGGAACAGAATCACTTGCACGATGCTGTGGTCTCTGCGACTCTATATTCAGAGCATTTTCTTCTCTGCTCTGCCCAGTGCCATCAAAGGGGTACACACACCCTGGTGGAGCTTTAGGCAGAGAAGTCCATTTCTAGAGTAAGTATGAACACCCCCTCCGTGCCCTCTCTCTTTCCCTCTCCCGACTACCGGGTAGAGGGTGGAGATTCTCAGATGCTTCTAGGTACCGTAAACGCCTTCCAGCTGTAGCAGCTCTGAACCCCTATCCAGAATTGTGTAGATTAGGGCTGTGTGCACTTGCCCTCGACTGAGCTGACTTTTAAATATCCCAGCGAGCTCTCTTGTCACTCTTTTAATTTGGTTTTGGGCATCATCTTATCTGACATAAAATAGAAAATAGAATATTATCTGCCTCTCGGTTTTGATGGCCTAATTTGGGGTCCTGCGGCCCTACTTTGATGTCTTGGGGTAAAACCTGGCGTGGAAAGCTGATCCCTGGTATGTGCCAGGGAGGTGCTTCTGGAGAAGGCTGCAAAGGCAAGATTGCATCTGCAGAAACCACAGCTCTGGTGGATTCTGCAGAGCCAGGCCTCTGGGGATCTTGTGACTGGAAACCCGAGCTTCTGCTGGTCTCACAGGCCTTCTCATAAGGGGCGGAGGGAGCAGGGAAGAAATGAGCTCACCCTTCCTCTCCCCGGCCCTGCCTATGCCCTCGCTCACCTCCTTGTCACCCAGGCCCTTGGCAGGCTGGTGCTGTCAGGGTAGGAGAGTGCTGCGGTCACAAGCCTGCCAGATCCTACTTGTTGCTTTTGCAGAGTGTATAATCAGAGAATCAGGGGGAACTAGACAAACAGAAAGAACAAAGAACATCCTGAGATTTGGGCCAGTTTCTAGGAATTGAAAAATCTTTGCTAACGTGACGGTGTCTGTGGATGATATGTTCTTGCATGTGTTTGTGCTGACGTATTTACTTATAGAAGCTTAACCATTAAATCATTTTACCCCCGAGGATGCTCTCAGAGGCAACAAATCTCTGGGCATGAAATATATCATGGCAATAAAAACTACTCATGACAGGCAGGATGCTGCTGGAGTGTGTAAAATAAAGTTTAAAAACTGGGTTAAAACAGTAGGAGGCATGATAGTCTAGCAGAAATAAAAATGACAGTTGGAGATTGTCAAATCTAGATCCTTTTTTCCTGAACAATCAATGAACTATTTTTAGCCTTTATTTTTCTAGTGGGTAAAAATGATGATAACCATGCCCTGTCTCCCAGTTCTTGCCCAGAGCTTCCTCATACTCCTCAAGTCTGGAATCAATACAATGTTAAAAAGAAAAAAGAGATCATTAGTTGAGAATTGATAAATTGATTCAAAAAACTGGCTTAAGAAGAAATGATAGGGCCAAGGGAGGGGGAAGGAGGAAATTTTAGGGAAATAGAGTGTACTTTCGTGGTCTTAAAGTTTCTTGTCCTACGAAATCAGCTCTGATTTTTAGCCTGATATCAGTTAGTCAAGATGAATAATAATATTGACAATTTGAGTGACCTGTAATGTACCTGGCAGCATGCTGGAGGCTCTTTCTCATTAACTACTCAGTAATCACACCATCTCCCCAAGGAAGGTGTAACACTTCTTGTATTATAGATGATGGAATGGAGACTCAAACGACCAGATAACTGCCTCAAAGTCCCATGCTAGTGTGTATTGGAGATTGGCCAGTATACCATGCAATGGGTTAGTGGAAATATTGGGTATCTTCAATGTTGATGTTCAAGCCTAGGTGTTCGGTGGGCCATTCAGCTAGTTTCTTTCTTTCTCTCTTTTAGAGACAGGGTCTTGCTCTGCCACCTAGACTAGAGTGCAGTGGTGCAATCATAGCGCATTGCAGCCTCAACTTCCTGAGCTCAAGGGATCCTCCTGCCTCAGCCTCTTAAGTAGCTAGGACTATAGGTGTGCACCACCATGCCCAGTTATTTAAAAACAAATTTTTTTTAGAGATGGGGATCTTGCTATGTTGCCCAGGCTGGTCTTGAACTCCTGGCCTTAAACAGTGCCCCCGCCTTGGCCTCCCAAAGCACTGGGATTATAGGTGTGAACCACTGTGCCCAGCCAACTCAGCTATTTTCTATCATTTACTCCCTTTTCTTCTCCCAGAAAAACCCTCCCATGTGCCTTCTATGCTTTCAAATCCTTAGCTACTTACCTAAGTCCATTGACATAGACTCAGAACAGAGACTTGTCGTATGGGCAAATCCGGAGACCAGGAGACTAGGGAAGTGTGGCGGCTGGTGCAATCTGTGGACTTGAGGGCCTTCTGGCTCCTGGATCTTCCTTCCCATACAGAGACAGGCCCCAAAGGGGACAGGAGGGGTGCTGCCTCAGAGGGCAGATCCTGGGTAGTGTGTGTGACGAGGAGAAAACCACCTTGGCTTAGTTCTAGGGCCTTACGTGCTCACCAGGGACAGCCTGTGAGGTATACAAATGTTAGTTTTAATCTCTCCTGTGAAGTGGTTAGTATGTGACCTGATCAGAAACACCCTCTACTCCAACCCTAGATGGTTGGTTTGCATTCGCAGTCCTCTGGTCCACAGTCCAGAGGGAGCTCCTTCAAGGCATCGTCTCCTGGCTGTCTCTATCAGCAGTACAGGCTTTGTGCTTTAGCATAAAAGGTGTTAAAAAATACTTTTTGTTGTGGAGATGAATGGTGTTCAAGATGTGTGGGCTGGCTAGGAATAGTCTACAGGCACCTCTGCCCTAGCACGAGCAGGCTGTAGGAATGCAGTGATCCCAGTAGCCTACACTCTTCGGAATCTCATTTTGTTTGGCCCTGATTCTGTTACCTGAAACCCACAGGAAAGTAAACTGAATCCTGCTGCTAGGATTTGGGAATATATGCCTTAAGTGAGTCTTTTCTAGAAATCTCTTGTTGGGCTGCCTAAAAGGGCAGAGACCTAGGACTTTATCCACCTTCCAGACAACCTGATGTTACTGTGTGTGTGCCTGTTTACTAATAAATATTTGCAGAATCAGTCCACGATTTGCTCATTGTAACACATCCCTAGTGACAAGTGTGTGTGCCCATGTGTATGTGTGAGTAAGAGGTGATTACGCATATTTCTTCTCAACTCTGTGCTCAGTGACATCATGAGTTAGCTTGAAATAGACAAATGCTACAAATCAGGGCTTTTTCTTTTTTTTCCCCCTGGGAAACTGGTCATTAAACATAGACCTGTGCACTGCTGTCTCAAGCTTATGGAGACTAATTGTGAGTGGACAAATTGTTTTAGGACAGTTTGCAGCATCATTAAAATAAATCAACCTTCTTGTCCCTACCTTTAGTCCATAAGGAGGTTAAAAACAGTTTTCAATTTGTCTTGTAAGAACCCTAGGGTTTTTCAATATATGTGTATTAATATTTGCAAACAAGATTTAAAAATGATAAAAGGAGGCCGGGCGTGGTGGCTCATGCCTGTAACCCCAGCGCTTTGGGAGGCCGAGGTGGGTGGATCACCTGAGGCCAGGAGTTTGAGGCCAGCCTGACCAACAAGGTGAAACCCTGTCTCTACCAAAAAATAAGAAAATTAGCCAGGCATGGTGGTGCATGCCTGTAGTACTAGCTACTAGGGAGGCTGAGGTGGGAGAATCTCTTGAACCCGGGAGGCAGAGGTTGCAGTGAGCTGAGATCGCACCATTGCACTCCAGGCTGGGCAACTGAGTGAGACACTATCTCAAAAAAAAAAAAAAAAGATAAAGCACCACACACCTATTACAGACTACTTAGATACTAGAAAGAAGTGAAAATGCCGAAATATATCACCCTTAGTTATACCAGCCAAAGATAATAATTTTTAAAATTGCATTTTACAAAGTTAAGTTGTATGACCAAGCTTTATTTTTAAGAAAGAAAGCAAAAATAAGGAAGCACTCTCCTTAACTGTGTTGAAATGAGTTTTATTCATTGTGGAAAGCCAAGTAGAAAGAATAATTTTTGGTCTTTTGATCACTTAAGTTAGCCATGATTCCAAAAAGAAAACCTGCTTTTCCACAAACTTAAAACAAGTGCCAGTTGCCTCCTTCTTGTCTTGGATTTCGATGTCCCCAAAAGCTGTATTTTCTGTCTTCAGAGTGTTAGCAAGAGTGTCAGGGGTTATGAAATAATAAGCTGAACTGTTCCCGAAATTCTCACAGTTTACTACACATGAGCTTACTGAGAAAGTCAACTAAAGTGAGTTCA
This sequence comes from Pongo pygmaeus, assembly GCF_028885625.2. Classification (NCBI taxonomy): domain Eukaryota; kingdom Metazoa; phylum Chordata; class Mammalia; order Primates; family Hominidae; genus Pongo; species Pongo pygmaeus. Next base: position 21,386,798 of record NC_072378.2, read on the forward strand.
GTCTTTGGAGTCATTTAAACACAAACGACTCTTCCAACTGCACAGTGAGAATACTCAACAATAGCTATTGTCTTCAACTGTCCACAGAGCTCAGCTGTCAAGGACTGGTTGGTTAAGAAACACATCTCAGGGCACATTAACTGGAGTGTGTTTGCTTTGGAACTAAGACTATTTTCGAAATAAATTGAGGATCCAGATGTAATGAAAGAAGCAGGGACAAGACTCTCTTTTTTGTGAACAGCACTTGTAACTTGTTACCCTGCATTTCGATGCTATCACAATGCAGTTTGAGTTGAACGGCCTGCATCTGGTATTGCTTAAGTAATATCAGTGTTTCCCACTGGCTAGCCTTGTAGGGCAAGACAATCCCTCTCCTGAAAGTTCACCCAAATAATGTCAAGAAAACAGCCCCTAATGATTTATTTGAAGTCATGTCGGCCAGGCACGGTGGCTCACGCCTGTAATTTCAGCACTTTGGGAGGCTGAGGCTAGTGGATCACGAGGTCAAGAGATCGAGACCATCCTGGCCAACATGGTGAAACCCTGTCTCTACTAAAAATACAAAAATTAGCCAGGCATGGTGGTGTGTGCCTGTAGTCCCAGCTACTTGGGAGGCTGAGGCGGGAGAATCACTTGAACCTGGGAGGCAGAGGTTGCAGTGAGCCGAGATTGTGCCACTGCACTCCAGCCTTGCAACAAAGCGAGACTCCGTCTCAAAATAAATAAATAAATAAAAATATGAAGTCATGTCAGCAGAGGAGTTTGTATATTCCAGAACTTCAGGATAAATGTATCGCAGTGGCTATGCAGAATATTGAAGGCTGTTGGAATTACAACGAATTTGTAATTGAGGCCTTTACCTTCGTGTTGTATGTCTTCTGATGGGGGAAGGAAGGCGAGCATCAATTCATAAGCCATGGCAGAGCCCCCATCACAGGTGTCACAAAACACTTCGCTAAAAATGCTTCCATTCACCAAGAGAGAATTCTCATGTAAACCATGGACTTTCGGTGATGATGATGTGTCAGTGTAGGCTCATCAATTGCAATGAATGTACCAGTTTAGTGGGATGTTGATAATGACAGAGTCTGTGCATGAGTGGGGGTAGGCACAGAGGGTCTATGGAAAGTCTCTGAACCTTCCTCTCAATTTTAACTTTGAACTTTAAACTGCTCTAAAACATAAAGTCTATTTTTTTTTTTTTTTTTGAGACGGAGTCTCACTCTGCCGCTCAGGCTGGAATGCAGTGGCGTGATCTCGGCTCACTGCAACCTCCGCCTCCCGGGTTCAAGTCTGTCTCAGCCTCCCAAGTAGCTGGGACTACAGGCGCCCACCACCATGCCTGGCTAATTTTTTGTATTTTTAGTAGAGACCGGGTTTCACTGTGTTAGCCAGGGTGGTCTCGATCTCCTGACCCCGTGATCTGCCCATCTCGGCCTCCCAAAGTGTTGGGATTACAGGCGTGAGTCACGGCGCCTAGCCATAAAGTCTATTTTAAAAAACACAATCGTTTTTATTTTTCGGAGAAACCATTCCCGGGGTGAGAAGAGTCAACTGCCAGAGCTGTGGCACTTTGGGCCCGTACCATGCAAGCAGATCTGGCCTGAGTGTGTGTTTGGGTCTGCTCTGGACATTGAGTCATTAAAGAGTGGAGTTTTTTTAAAAGATCAGAAAGAAAAAATAAGGAGAGAAACTCATCTGAAAGCATTTTTTACTTTTCTTTTCTTTTCTTTCTTTTTTTTTTTTTTTTGACAGAGTCTTGCTCTGTCACCTGGGCTGGAGTGCAGTGGCACAATCTTGGCTCGCTGCAACCTCAACCTCCTGGGTTCAAGTGATTCTTCTGCCTCAGCCTCCCAAATAGCTTGGATTACAGGTGCCCGCCACCCCACCTGGCTAATTTTTTTTTTTTTTTGTATTTTTAGTAGAGACAGGCTTTCGCCATGTTGGCCACGCTGTTCTTGAACTCCTGACCTCAGGTGATCCACCCACTTTGGCCTTTCAAAATGCTGGGATTACAGGCATGAGCCACCGTGCCCAGCCTGAAAGTCTTTGTTTTCATTAAGCATGGGAACCATTGATTTGTGAAGGTTTCCAGTTAAAAGTGACATGAGAGAAATGATGCATTTTCGTGATGGTTCCTTTGAGAACATTATTTTCTGAAGATTTAATTCATTATTTTCAATGTGGTACATATGGGTGGGGATAAAAAGGAGAAAGGAATATAGTTGAAGGCTGTGTGATCTGCCATGTGACTCCTCCCTGCAAAACCACAAATCTCCAGTAAAATCTGTAAAGAAAAAAAAAATGGTCAGATGTCTGCCTCAAGTAGATTTATTAAAGGAATTGCAGAAGGGGCTAAGTTTTGTGTTCTGGGTGTCTCTGGGTATAACAGGGACAACTCCTGAGGGTTTACAAGAGTGAAGGCAAAAGAGAGCATGAAAGAGAATATGACTGCCAGAGGGAAAATAATTCTATTCATGCTGGCTTTCTCAACTGCAATGGTCAATTTTGGGAATATTGTTACAGCCAGGAGGATCCCTCTGCTAGATACATTATACCTCTGACCTAGAAATGGCTGACATCAACACTAAAAATAGAAGGGGGTTTTTAAACAGGTTTAGTAATAGAATTTGGTTATCACAGAACTTCAACCACCAGACCAGTTTAATCCAAAGTGAGGCCCAGAAAGTGGAACAGTGACCAGCAGGATCGCTCCGGTCATGTGGGAAAGTACTCACAATGTATTCATCCTACGAGATTATGACAGAAACAGAGAGATCACCTGGGGACTGACTGTGTTTACTGTGAGAAAATAGATGGAGCCCTGCAGGGAGGAAGTCATGGGATCTGCTCAGGACTTTGAACTTGGCCAGAAAATCCTGTTTTCTCTTGGCGACTGACTTCTCCACACACTACTTTTCAACATATTCATAATCACACGAGGAAGAAGGCAAGACTCTAGTACTTTTGGGTGCTCAAAGACACTTTTGGGAGAAACGTATATATTAACTGTCTCTTCTGGTAGAGAGAAAGATATGGAACAGATCTGAAGACCATCTTTATGTTGGATCCATGGAAACTGGGGGGATAATGGGGTTCTGTGCTAGACCCCCGCTGACTTCAGTAGGGATGGCATCGTGTTCAAGAAGCTGAAGAAGAGACCCAGAGCCAGCAAACGAGACATGGGGTTTATTGAGGGGACTTACATGCAGGGCTGTCCAGTGGCAGTGGGCTGGACAGGAGAACCTCAGCCACTTGTAAAAAACATGCAGTTTGCATAGCATTTTCACTTAGCACCCTCCACCTGGCAACCTTCATTTAACCCAAAACAAAGGGGCCTCAATCCCCTGTATGGCCCATGTTCCACAGGATGGGCCAGGGGTTCAGATATTCCTCATAGATAGGGAATAAATTTCTGGGTTGGCCACTCCCAGATTGATTCCTTAGCTCAGAGTTCTGAACACACATTCTTCTTAGACCACAGGGTCACTCTCAAGTTATGCCTAAGTTACATTATTGCTGTCAGGCCACTTGAGGGTATGCTACATCCCAGCATACCCCCGAGTGGCCCTCACATTCTTATCACACCATTCTTCCACAAGTTCCCTGAGGCCAGGTGTGCAGAGGATCATTGCAGCCAGACACTGCGGCGGCAACACAAACTATAACAACAACAAAGAATAATGAATATAATAGCAATCATACCATATAGAAAGTTTTTCCAAGCACTTGAGAGTTGATTGAACCACATAGTTACAGGGTTGGATGACAGGGATTCTATAGTGGAAATATCAGTATTTAGGACCTGTGTAGTATGGGTTCCATTGTGAGAGTAATTAGGGATATATATATACCCCTAATATATATATATATATATAAATATATATGTAAAACGTTCACGTTTGTTTGTTTGTTTGTTTCTTTTTGAGACAGGGTCTCACTAGGTTGCCCAGGTTGGAGTGCAGTGGCACAATCTCGGCTCAATGCAGCTTTGACCTCCCAGGCTCAAGCGATCCTCTCACCTCAGTCCCCCAGCAGCCGGGACTACAGGCACATGCCACCACGCCCAGCTAATTTTTTGTATTTTTTGTGGAGATGAGGTTTCACCATGTTGCCAGGCGGGTCATGAACTCCTGAGCTCAAGTGATCTGCCCACCTCAGCCTCCCAAAGTGCTAGGATTGCAGGCATGAGCCACCGCACCCAGCCCAATATTCAGTTTTAATTAATGCACAAGTTCTGCCCTGACAAGCAAGATGTCCAGGGCCGTGTGATTTTACAAAGAAGGGTGTGTGACCCACTCCTGGATCTGCACTACCATTGTCTATCCCAGCCCATCGCATACAGTGTACCCCCCAGCGGGGGTAACATTAACTGGCTCCCATACTAGGCAGAAAATATGTCATCTCTTCTTGTTGATGGTGGGAAACTCACTGCGTGAGGTGCTGTTGTTGCTAAAGGGAAATGGGTGATGGTCATTATACCAAGTACCGAAGTGGCTCCAGGTACTCAGGTTAGCTGCTTGGATGCATCGTGGCAGGCCCGCGGTGGTGGAGAAAGGGGCAGCTTTCTGCAGCCCCAACAGTCTGTTTTGTTCTGGAGAGAGATCTCTATCTGTACCCAGTCCGCAAAGAGGTTTGCTGTGCACCATCTATGGGCAAAAGGTGAGATGTTTAGTGGGTACAAGAAAGGGCAAGTCATGGCCATTTAACAAGACACAGGAAGTTTTGTCATTCTGAGAGAGCTCCACTCCTGGCCATGGCCAGGTGCGTGGTTTATGATACCGAATGGATTGCCCCACTCTGCCACATGTTCTGGGAGGTAAGAGTAAGACATGGGGGTATCATAATGTTCCGTAATGAGAGGATGATCATCCCCTTGCACAAAGGGAGGATCAGGATTCATTATGTTAGAAGCACGAGGAAGAGTAGGGCGTAAAGTAGGTGTGACCTGTATATCCTATTCCAGCCCCTTCCCCCATGGAGCAGAAAAACCAAACCATCAGGGACTGGTTTGCCATTTTCAGGACCATGTAATGATGTGCTCGCTGGTACATAGGTCCTGTGGCAAGGGCAATAGCAGGTTACCTTGAATCCCAGGTTGGGACAAAAGTGTACTGTCCCTTAGCCTGTCTCCCTGGATCCTGACGGGGGGATCAGGTCCTTGCATCAGAACAGTGCACAACCTGGAGTGATGAGAACATGCATGCTCATTCAGGGTGTGGATGGCTGCTGGTAAGCAGCATGTCCACAGAACCAGGAAGTGCGCCTCCTGCCAGAGTTGTCACTCCAACAGTCCATTCATCTGTTCAACCAGCCGTATTGCCGTAGGGCTATCTGCAAGTGGAAATGCCGGTGGCTATTCAGGGCCTCCACCCATTTCTGTACCGTATGTCTGATAATTACAAGCCCTGATCGCTGTCGATATTGGTGGGGACACTGTAGGCTGCACTGTATGTCTGGTAATTACAAACCCTGATCGCTGTCAATATTGGTGGGGACACTGTAGGCTGCACACAGCCGCTCTAGTCCTTTCATGGTGGTTTCTCTGGGTGGCATGCTTGCTGGGATATGCCTGCAGCTGCCCAGTGCAGGTGTCTGCACAAGTGAAGGCATAGTGGCAGCTATTAGAAGCAAAGGCCCTATGTAGTCACCTGCCACTGTTGCACTGGGCTCCAGCCCCTGACCATCTTTTAGGTATCAGGCAGCCAGGGCCTGGGGCGTTCAGGCCAGGTAGGACATTGCTGACAGACATGTACTATGTCTTTATATCATAGTGGCAGGTCCCAGTTCTTCACTATGGCTCAAAGAGTACATTGTCCCTGATACCCTGTTTTCTCAGGTAGCCACGGGGCCTTCCTCAAGGAGACAAATGCAGGCAAGCCCATCCACCTGTGGGTTTCTAGGTGGTGTAGGTGGAGTGTGGGCATCCACGTGGTAGGCTGCTATGTGCATCCCCGGATGCAATAGAGAATGTCCTTCCACATGTCAGCACCCCAGAGGGAGTGACCCACTACTGTCCACATCCTGGGCTTCCCACTGTAGTAGCCACATGGTGAGTCCCTTAAAGATGGCCCAACTGCGGGCCGGGTGCAGTGGCTCATGCCTGTAATCCCAGCACTTTGGGAGGCCGAGGCGGGTGGATCATGAGGTCGGGAGATCGAGACCATCTTGGCTAACGTGGTGAAACCCCTTCTCTACTAAAAATACAAAAAAATTAGCTGGGCAAGGTGGCGGGCACCTGTAGTCCCAACTACCTGGGAGGCTGAGGCAGAAGAATGGCGTGAACCTGGGAGGCGGAGCTTGCAGTGAGCTGAGATCACGCCACTGCACTCCAGCCTGGGCAACAGAGCGAGACTCTGTCTCAAAACAAAAAACAACAAACAAACAAACAAAAAAGATGGCCTAACTGGGCTGAGCGTGGTGGCTAACGCCTGTAATCCCAGCACTTTGGGAGGCTGAGGCCGGCAGATCACAAGGTCAGGAGTTCGAGACCAGCCTGGCCAATATGGTGAAACCCCGTCTCTACTAAAAATCCAAAAATTAGCCGGGCATAGTGGCGGGCACCTGTAGTCCCAGCTACTCGGGAGGCTGAGGCAGGAGAATCACTTGAACTGGGGAGGCGGAGGTTGCAGTGAGCCGACATCGAGCCACTGCACTCCAGCCTGGGCAACAGAGCAAGACTCCGTCTCAAAAAAAAAAAAAAAAAAAAAAAGATAGCCCAACTATGGGTGCACAGGACTATTGGGTATTATTGCTCATGGAGGGGGACTGCCCAAGCAGCTGGCAGCTCAGCCTATTGGCTACTATGTCCTTTGCCTGTACCAAGCCAGATACTCTCACTGGACAGCTGGATGGCCACAGCTGTCCAAGTGCAAGGATTGTCTTGTGATGAGTGGTCTGTGTTCCAGGCCTGGTAGGAGTTGGGCCTTTTTCCTCCTGTACGAGGAAGGGAATCTCTAAAGGTTTAGTGGCCTCTATCAAAGACTGCCCTTCAGCTGTCACATAAATGACAGGGCCAAGCACCAAATGGAACTCTGCACTCAAAAGGCTATTAGTCAATGTGCTCCTCTGTTAAAGGCATGATGCCCTTTAGCCATAGGCTATGTCTGGCCATTCCCGGACTTGGGTTTCTGGAAGGTACCCTTCAGCCAACCTGCTATGGGGCACCGGGTGTGTACTAGCACAGGGACCTCCTTTAACATTCTCCACTCGTTGTCAGGCATAGAGTATGCAGCACAGAGTTGTTGCTCCAGATGCTATACCTAATTCCAGCTCCCTGCCACTGTTGGGACCAGAATCCTAAAGGCACGTGTTTATGCCTTTGCCTTTGCCCCAGGCCCCACCCAAACCCCTCAGGGTAACTGGCTACAAATTCACGAGGCTGTCCCTGCACTAGAACTACCAAGGCTAATATTCGTTTCACTGCAACTTTATCTTGTTTCTAGGCCTCATCCTCCCCTTGTGGGCCAGTCCCCATGGCCCTTCTTCTTAATTAAGCAGTACGGGGGCTAAGGATTTGGGCCAAATGGGGAATAAAAGGACACCCATGCCCTGGAAGGCCTGAGAAGGTTTGCAGCTGCTTTGGTATGGTAAGACATGGGTAGACCTGCACCTTATCCACAATGGCAGATGGAGCAACTTTAGTCTTAACTGACCAGAGGACACCCAAGTATTTGACTGACAAGCCTGGACCCTGGAGTTTGTCTCTGTTGACTGCCTGTCCTCTGTTTTCCAAGTGAGACAGCAAGGTGGTGGCCGCAGTTTGCTGGAGAAAGACTCAGAAGTTAGCATGAAATCACCAATGTAATGGAAAACATGTACCCCCTCCTGGGCAGTTCGTATACCAAGATCCTCAGCCACTAGACAGGGACAGAGTGGGGCTAGGGAAATATCCCTAGGGCAGACAGTAAAGGTCCATTGTTCTCCTTTCCAGGTGAATGGAAATTGGTCTTGACTCTCTAGCGCAATGGGGTTGCTGAAGAAGGTGTTGGCTACATCGGTAACAAAATGGTATGTGTCCAGCATCTCTCCTACCCTCATCAGAAAGGAAGCGATATTGGGAACAGCTGCACACATTGGGGGACCACCTTATTTAATTCTCAGTAATCTACTGTCATTCTCCATGTACCATCAGGTTTCTGTATGGGCCATACAGGGCTGTTGCATGGGCTGTGCGCTGGCCTTATGATGCCTACCCGGGCTAACTCCCCCGTGGTCCTCGTGGTTTCATCCTGCCTCTCTCCCCACCAGCAGGCGGTGTTGCTCCAGTGCTGCTACTCACTGCTTTTGCATTCCCCTCCCCGCCCATCACATGCTTCACCACCCTAACTCTCATTTGGAATTCCCCAGCAGTTGTTTGGAGGGTCAAGCCTGATAAGATATCCATTCCCAAGATATATTCTGGGATGGGAGCTATGTATGTCAACAAAGTTTTGGTGGCAGTCTCCCAACTTGTAAAACTAGTTCAACCTGTCTGACTTCCACGGCCTCTCTCCATAACCATCTATTGCTGTCATAGGCCCTTGGAACCAATGGGAGTTGCCATATATGAGGGTGCATCCAGCTCCAGTATCCACTAGGGCATGCAATCTGGTTCAATTCTTAAGTGACCAATATATAATTAGTTCTACTTGCGGCCTCTGGTCCCCCAGACACCCTGGCCACCATTGCTCTTACTGGGATTTCAGGGCCTTGGCCTTCATCCTAATCTAAAGGGGCCGGCACTTGCCGTTGCTCTGTGGGAGGAAGGGGCAGTGGGCTGAACCTGAGGCTCCTCAGTAAAGTGCTGTTATGGCTTGAGCTTCTGCCACAGTCCAACCAGAACAGCAGTAGGCTGTTTATCTGTTTTCACAGTAGGTGTCTCTGCCGCTACCAGGTCACCCCACATTTGTCAGCAGGTCACCCGGATAGGCCCCTTGGCTGTCTCATTTCCTTTTGTAAGCAGGTTGGTTACAGCGGTCCAAGTATCTGTATCAAATTCTAACTTGAGCTGCCTCCTTTCACTCCCCTTTTAGCCAGGTGATCCATTCCCTGTCCCTCCTTAGGGTAACATTCTCACTATCCGTGATAAGGGACAACTACCTGAACCAGCTGGAAATAGCGAAGAACACCTTTAGCTCAACGCTTCTCAACACTGACTTCAAAGTAGAGTTAAATTAGATTTTCAGTGTAGAGACCCATGCCCCACCGCCACCCCCAAATTTGGACTCGACTGGTATGGAGAAGGGTCGTGTATTGAATTTGGATGAAAGCATAGCCCAGGTGATTCTAATGTACAACCAGGGCTGAGAACCGCTGCTTAGCTGAATCTGTGTCTGGGTTCTGTGAAAGATTATCTTATGCTTCTATTTTATTGACTTCTGTTGAGCTGACCCTGAATTGACTCTCTTATTTGCCTGTCTCTGACCTTTGAAAATTATCTTCTCTCCAGGGACTCCCAACCTACTGCTAGCTTAGTCTCTGAAGTGTGCATTCCCATAGTCTTCTTGAATATGGTTCTTCTTGGAGAAAACTGTCAAGTCAAGAAGTGTTTCAGTAGAACTTTGCTTCTGGTGACTAGGACTTAATCTTCTGGTTCTTTCTTTAGTCTCTGGCTTTGAGACACTAAACAAAGAGAATGCATGGCTGTGGAAACATCTGGGATCACAGCCCCAAGGCCATAACAACATGTCTTTGGGGTTCATGCCATTGCCATGCTTTCTTGAGCTGGAGATCCAAGAGGAGGCTAGAAGGCGAGTGTGGTTTGGAAGGCCCTCCAGCTCAGGCAGTGCTCTGATTAGAGAACTTTGTACACTTTTGTACACTTTTTACACCTTTGTATACCTTGTACAAACAAGTATACAGACAGGGTGAGCAGAGTTCACACTTTGCCTTAGTGAAATGCACTGTGACATGAAGCATATTTTTACTCTGGAATGTTTAGTCACTCTAACATGGGACTCCTATGTGTTGCCTAAACTTGTTCGTCATTTCATGATTAAGGAAAGAGGAAGGACAGTGTGTGGCTTCCAGAATCTAGAAACAAGGTAGAGCTCCCATAAGCTTTTATGGGAGCTCACTTTCCCTACTTTGTGTCTGTTACCCTGAGGCATGGGCTGTTCACTGTCACAGTAAAAACAACAACAACAAAACAAGGCGAGAAATTTCCACCTCTCAATAGCTTTGGTTAAAATCTCCGGGAGTCCTGATCTCTTGCAAGTGAGAGAGTAAAGAAAAAGTTTAGAAGTTGTGAACTCTTCCTTTGAAATTCTCATTTGCCTTTCAATGTACTCTTTTGCCTTAAAGAGGAAAGCCACCTGTATTACTCAAAGCCAGGACTGAGAGGGAGAGATTTTCAGGTCTGCAAAGCTAAGTTGATGTTTTCAGAAGACGATTTTCTCTTCCTTCTTAAATGTTTTTGTGATGTAGAACGATGGCTGTCTAGAGCTCAGATTCTGTGATTTGATGTATTACTCCTGGATTACAACCTGAAATACAGCTTTAAAAACCTAGATACTTATGGCAGTATGTGGATAATACAAACAAAAACCATACAAAATCAACCAACCCACAAACAAAAACCCCAACTCCCAAATAGACTTATAAGTGAAGTTGTCCTCAAAAGTTATGAATTGAATATTTGCTAAGTTAGCTAGAACTATTATTTAAAGTAGTTTTATTCATTAAATGACATTTTGTTGATTATGCGAAGGACCCATAGAATTTAACAACAGTTTTCCGGCCCCTTTGTAGTACTGGCAGTGGTGCTAATTTTTCAAGAAACTGGAATAGGGATTTAAAGTGAAATGTGGGTTTCGACTGCCTAGTGAAATTCAGTGAAATCAATAGGAAGCTCCTGTATTTGCATTCTTAGGGCTGGAAGTAGGAGGTGTCGATGCACACACATTTTCCAGTAATGCAACTTCAAAACGGGCTTCTTAATGGGAGATAATCAACTGCAATGCAACTTTAATGAACTCTGATGTTGGAATGCAAACCCAATCCAATATCCCATGGAAAATTAACCCAATCAATAGTCTAATTCAAAGCTTTAAGCTTGTAAACAATTACTACACTGACCAAGTCTGCCTTTTCAGATGTTCACCCACGGAGGTGGCCATCCTTCTCAGGGTTACCGCCTCCTGCGGCGTGGCATAGTGTTGGCTAACTGCTTCCACTGTCATCCTTAACAAGAATGCTATTGAGCTTATTAAAAAACTCATCTGAGTTCACATAAAAGAAGAAGAAGGGGAAAGCCCTTCTTAGCCTCCTCAACTCCAGTTTTATTAGGCATTCATCTCTCCATAGAACAGCTCCCTCGGTCCTTCATTCAAGCCTTGGGCAGCTTTTCTTACTTTCCTCAAACCCTAATGAATCTCTCTTGGCTCCACTGCCTTGGAAAATGGGGCTATTTGCTCTGTATCTACCCTTCCAAGTGGGACTCCCTTCCACGGTTCCATGGCCTCTTATCCTTCCTTCAGAGGTCCCTGAAGAAGAAGGCCAGCTTCAGAGTACTCTTTCTCATGGTATAAAGCTACTTCCTATGTTCACTTCCCACCATGCATTTTTAGGCGTGTTCTGCAATCAGTGGGTCTCAGATGTTTTTCTGGCTCTTTTCTTGATGAAGCTCCTTGGTGCCCAAGTAAAGCAGGCAGTTGTATACGTAGGTCTGGACCTCAGGAGAGACCTCACAGCTGGAGACGTGGGTTTTGATCATCCCCATGGAGTCATTAATTGACATCATAGCAGAGGGTGAGATGTCAGCTAAGGAGATGGAAAATAGGAATAAATTTCCACAAGACTCTAAATCCTCTGGAAGGTGTGGACAAGCTCCCTGAAGCCTGGTCTCCTGCATGTGGGAGAGAGAGGAGAGAGAGAGAGAGAAATGTATAGCAATTGAGACCCCACACCATGCAGAGAATGCTTAGAAAAAGCACAGGAAAAGAATGTGGTACAGCTTTTCCTTCATTAATGAGGAATACAGGTTATGATGCCTTTTGAAGAGTGTTTTGGAAGCAAACAAGGCCTTCTGTAGCAGTTAATTTATAAAGCTTTATAGACTTTGTATTGAACAACTGTACTTAGTATAAATGCATATAGAGTTGAAGACTTGGCAATACCGGCCTTATAAGAATAAGGGGTCATTGCAGCTCAGTAGGTGCGGTTTGTGGTTCACAAGCCACATATGATGCATACTCTAGGATCCAGACTTGAGATGAAGGGAGACCTTCCCAAGCCACACTAGTTAATGGTTAGCCCCTCCCGACTCCCAGTTCCTTAGAGAAAAAGAATTGGAGGTGTGTTTCAAAACACACTACGTAGACTTTATAGTTCATTTTGTGTAAGTAATCACAGTATGCATAGTAAATTGAATCTGAGTTGCCAGACTTAACAAATAAAAATATAAAAATATAAAATGCCCAGTGAAATTTGAATTTCTAATAAACAGTGAATAATTATTTCAGATGTAAGTACATCCCATGCAATATCCATCCTGTATTTTGTCGACAATCTCAAACTGAATCATTAGAGGGTCATATTCAACGTATTGTTATCCTCATAAGGGCCCAAGGTAAAGGCCCTCTATTTTCATTTGAATTGACTCAGTGTCCTCAATAGCTCCACCATAGATTGTTTCTCCAGTTTCTGTATACAAAACTCAATACCCCTGTATACCTATGGCTTAAAGGAACACTTTAGATTTTTACCTCCGAAGTCTGCTAGATGCTTCATGTGCTTTTCTTTCTTTTTTTGTTTTTCTCTTCTCTCCCCCAGTCTCCCACTGCCTTTTCAGACAGTCCCTTGCTTCCCAAGGTGAGCCTCCTTTCATCAGTAGATTTCCTCTGTTTCACACCCACAGCTGGGAGCCAGCCTTGCCACTTCCAAATTGTAGGTGACTTCAAGGATCGTGGCCAAGATAGTCCCCTGAACCCCACTTACCCAGTGAGCAGGACAGATCTGATAGATCCTCCCTAACTATTCAAGTCCAGAATTCATGCCCACAGCAGTCAAAGGCCAGGAGAGAAGTTGCTCTTCCAGAACGCTGTCTCATAAGGGCTGAGTTCTACAAGATTTTTCACAGTAATGTAGGCTTGGACACTGCCTGGTGGGTCGTGAAGAGCCAGTTCTTAGTGATCTCGTGGTTAAAGCGGAGGCCTGCACCCTGGGTGAAACCATTTTACACTATTTTATTTTATAAACACTAGGAAGGAGGGGGTTGCACATTTTTCTCAGGAGCTCTAGACTGAAGCTCCAAGCCTAATTCCAAAGAACCTTTTCATATTTATTCACCCTGAAATAAGAGAGTTTAATTTGAGCTGACAATCTGACATTTCATTAGAATTAAAATCATGTAAAATCAATTCATGTTACCAGGATTGTTTATTACGGAGAAGGAATAAAAAAAATAGCCCAACAGTGGCAGATCTCACTAGTGGTTATATAGAGAAGACACCTTTCTTTGCTACTGATGTAACAAATCCACCTGGTACCTCTGAAACCTCTCTCCTTGGTCATTTCCATGATGTTATCTCCACATTTATTGTGACCTGGAACCCTTGGAGTACTGTTACTGGTCCTTAGAGGCACTTTTACCCCTGCCCAGGCTGGCAGTGATAGATGTCATGTCTTATTCAACCAGAGGTTATTTCAACCAGAGTTCTGCTAAACTATTCTACCAGTTTGGTACCTGGGTATAGTTTCTGCAGTGGCTCAGGATGGGTTAGATCCAGGCAGGATTAGGGCAAGCTCCAGGAACCACTCCCAGCTAGTTAAAACATTATTTTCATGTGAGCTAATGCCATTCCTACAGCTTTTCATGGAAACAGCTCAGCTTTATCTAGCAACATCTGGAATGACTCCCCCTGCACCCCACCAAGTGTGAACACTGTGGGAGACTTTTACTTCTGGTGACCCTTTGCCCTGTAGATGTGAAGATCGTTGTGACTGCATTTATCCATGTGGACAAATGAGTTCGTATGTGTAAAAATCTTTGAGGCTGAGGCCAAACAAGGCCCCTTTCAGAAACGCAGACTTTTCCCACCCTTCATTCCTTGTAGCTCACAGCTATTTTTACAGCAGCGCTAGAGTCTGAAGTTTTGGGAAGAAGCCAAATGTTTTGGGTGTGTCTGTACAAACTCAAAGATCTTTGGAAAAAAACAGCAAAACAATTTTCTTTCCCCTGGCCTCTAAGCATTTCTGTAAATCTGTATCATCCATGTGAGTCTAACATGAAATTGTTTTACATTTTGGGGGATAGGCCGTGTTTTAATATTTTCGGTAATCTTGCGTTTCCATCACTCTTGAGCCTTTTATTCTACTGCCAAATCATTGACCTGTCTAACCTTTGCTGCAGGAATAAACTCTGACCTTCATGGAAATTTTACCACCTCAGTAAAGGAAAACTTTAGCTCCAGCTAAGCCTAGAATACTGCAACGACGGGAAGCCGAAATGAGATTTTTATTGGAATAAGGTACACTCCAATGGTTTACTCAAAATTAAGATTTAAAATAATTTCTTTGGTTAAAAAAATTGTCTCTAGGGTTATTATTTTGAACTATGTATCATTAGATAATGACTGGAATTAGACTATAAAAAGAGTAAAAAAAAAAAAAAAAACAGGCTGGGCAAGGTGGCTCACATGTGTAATACCAGCATCTTGGGAGGCCAAGGCAGGCAGATCACCTGAGGTCAGGAGTTCGAGACCAGCCTGGCCAATAGTGAAACCCCATCTCTACTAAAAATACAAAAAATTAGCCAGGCATGGTGGTGCACACCTGTAGTCCCAGCTACTCGGGAGGCTGAGGTAGGAGAATCGCTTGAACCCAGCAGGCAGAGGCTGCAGTGAGCCAAGATTGAGCCACTGCACTCCAGCTAGGCAACAGAGCAAGACTCTGTCTAAAAATAATAATAATAGTAATAATAAACTCAATGTTTTCTCATAGTGCACAGATCCTAATTTCAAATCTCACAATCTTATGATAATGACTATTATTCTTAATATCACTAATGTGAAAAAGCTACTTCATGAATTAGTCTTTCTCTTCCATACCTACCCAATTCACTAGATATGTTGTGATAATGCTTTTACAAACATTTAATTTCATGAGCTATGGAGGCTTTATTAAGATGGGCGTGATTCCAAGTACCATAGAAAATGTTTGTTTTTTTTTTAATGGACATTATCAAGTCATACTATTATACATATTTGCCAAAGTGTTATTTGATTTGCAGGGAAGGCTTTACATATCAACCTGATGTCAAAGAGTCATTAGCCGATACGAAAGCTGAAACAGAGTCTCCAGTAGTTAAGTTCAGATTCTGGATGAAGTTCTTGGCTACTGATAACAGGGATGGTGGAGCTGTCCCATGGAAGAGCAGAGTGAGGCCATCTTTCCAGCTCCACAGTGTGAGATCTCTAGAATGTGGAGTAGAAATCATTAGTAGCTGGCTGATAAAATAAATTCAGGGTCAACAGATAAAATGCTATTAGTGTGAGCCCCTTCACCCACACATTCTCTTACTGGCGTTGCATAAGCTCTCTTCTCTCCATCAAAAGCAGGAGTAGGCCAGGCACGGTGGCTCACGCCTGTAATCCCAGCACTTTGGGAGGCTGAGGCCGGCGGATCGCTTGACCTCAGGAGTTTAAGACCAGTCTGGCCAACATGGCGAAACTCTGTCTCTACTACAAACACAAAAAATAGCCTGGTGTGGTGGTTGCGTGCCTTTAGTCCCAGCTACTCAGGAGGCTGAGGCACGAGAGTCATTTGAACCTGGGAGGGAGGCAGAGGTTGCAGTGAGCCGAGATCATGCCACTGCACTCCAGCCTGGGCGACAGAGTGAGACTCTGCCTCAAAAAAAAAAAAAAAAAAAAAAATGTATGTTGAGAACCTACCATATGCTGTGAGACATTTCAAAAAGAGGAAGACTGGGTCTTCCTTGCCTTGCTGCCCAGCCTTTCTAGAGAGCTAACACTTTGACACAAACTCAGAGACTGGCAAGAACATGTCTACCTGCTGACCGAGTAGTTCATGATATTTATGCTCTAGGATGGGCATCATGATGATCACAGTCCCCTGGGGAGTTTGTTAAAAATGCAGACCACTTGTACATCAGCCCCAGGAGGTTCTGATTTAGTGAGTGTGGCACAGGGCTCAGGAATCCGCATTTTTCACGAGCACTTGTGGTTTACAAATGCTACGATCAAAGCTGTAGCATTTACATTAGCTTTCATCTGTTAAGAGAATATTAGGCAGGAGAGACTGGTCCCAGCTAATAAGATTTGCTCAGAATCCATACACTGTAAGATAGCCCTGAGGATTAATGGACTTAAAAAAATGCATACACACTCCCACCCATCTATATGGAAAAATTAAGGTACCTGCATGGATATTCACCAGTTTGATTTCAGTTTGGAAAATAGTAATACCCTTTGGTAAATGTCCCATATGAGAATTTTTTTTGTTTTTTTATTTATTTTATATTTTTTGAGACAGAGTCTCACTGTAACCAAGGCTGGAGTGCGGTGGTACGATCTCGGCTCACTGCAACCTCTGCCTCCCGAGTTCAAGCAATTCTCCTGCCTCAGCCTCCTGAGTAGCTGGGATTACAGGCGCACACCACCACACCCAGCTAATTTTTGTATTTTTAATAGAAACAGGATTTCACCATGTTGGTCAGGCTGGTATCGAACTCCTGACCTCGTGTTCCGACTGCCTCGGCCTCTCAAAATGCTGGGATTACAGGTGTAAGTCACCATGCCTAGCCATATGAGAATTATTTTAAGGGGAAAAAAAACAGCAGGAAGCTGTTCTCAAACTCTTTCACCTGGATTCTAAAAATCACTCAAGTCTATTGTGAAGACTGGTGGCAGAAAGTCTCCATGTTATACACCCATGAGGAGGTTGTATGCGTTTAAGGAAGGGGAAAATAAGAAGAGCTCTGAAGAGTTAAAATTCTGTCATTTGCTTCTCCAACAGTGCGTGAAGTACAATTGTTATCACTGAGTGTAGGAGAATGTTCAGACCCCCGAAAGAGGGGTTAGCATATTCTTGACACTAACATTTCATTTCCAATGCTTGGCAGTGCTATTTTCAGAGTTTCTAAACTGGCGTAGGTTTGAGTTGGCACCTAGTTAGTGAAGGTGGAATATGTTAATAGATTCAGGTGGTGTGACCCAAAGGCGGGTGACTCTTACATTATAGATAAAACCTCTGACTTTCAAAATGTCTCTACCCTCACCCCTTAGCCTTCCACACTCCATGTAAATTGGCCATAATTTCTTAAGTTCCTATAAGAGAAAACAGTGCCTTCCTCTAAAACTCCCTGAGCTGCATCAGCACACGGACTGAAATGCATGCTAGGCACAGGAAACAGACCTCAGACCTGACCTTAATATTCTTATTCAGTGGTGCTGGGTAAAGCCAGGAATTTGCATTTTAACAAGTACCCAGGGAGTTTCTGATGAGGGTGATGCTTGGACTACATTTTGACACATTCTACGTAAAGATATGCATGCCTGAGGTTGGATCCTTTCTTCAGAAGAAGAGGGAACCCTGGGCCCATAAATCATGGGGAAGGGCAGAGATATGGAAGCTCAGGGCATAATACCACCTCCTTTGCTGTTTTTCTCAAGATTAGCCTTTGATAATCCTCTATATTAGACAGCTGTTTAAAATATAGAAACAGATGACAAAGATAGGGAAAGAGCTTCACCTTCTTAAACTCAGTATGGATGAGATCATAGGATGGGACGGCTTTTTATCAGAGGAGCAAGGTTCAAAGGCTTTATGTTTGTAACTCAGGGAATAAACATTAGCTGCGGTTGGTCTGGAGCATGAAGCACCAGCCAGGGGGCAAGTCTCCCAGCTCAGCCGGGGGCACCCACTCTTCTGCCTTCTTTCTTCATCAGGAACATGCACTCTTGGAGTTCTGAGATCCCAGGTGCTTTGCCGTGAGAAAGATGAGGACTGGGCTTGTGACCTCTGACAAGGAAAATGCTTGGCAGGAAATCTACTTTCCGTCAGGCTTTCCAGAGGCAGCAAGGGCCTCAGAAGGCCTGAGGGAGTGGAAATGGGCTGGTCCTGAGACAGGAGGGACAGGCCTTCCTGGTCAGGATTGAGGCGCCCAGGAAGAGCTGAAGCTGGACAACCTCAAGAGACGAGCCATCCAGGAGAAGATGCTGGAGCCCTTCCATGCAAAGCTGAGGGGGGAGCTCAAGGCAGAGTGGAGGCATGATTGGAGCCCACAGCAGGAGGGCTGTGGGCCCTGGGACAGGAAGCTTCTCTGCTTCTCTCTGGTATATACGTGGGTCACGGGCTGATACTCATAAGAGTCCCTAGTTATGTAGTAAGTCCTCAAGTCAAGCAAAATGAGATGTCCCCTGATACATTTACTCCCAACACTTAATCCCAATGATTTCTATGATACATAGACTATATTTGTGCCAATAAGCCTACAGTAACTTAGTTTGCAGGTAAAAATCCCTATTTGTGTACACATAACTTATTTTAGAGCATACATTTGATTATACATTTGAAATCAGAATTAGGGGCCAATTATGAGAAATGGAAAAAATAAATTTTTCTTTTATTTTTTCAGACAGGGTCTCACTCTGTCACCCAGGCTGGAGTGTAGTGGTGCAATCATAGCTCACTGCAGTCTTGACCTCCTGGGCTCAAGCAATCCTCCTATGTAGCTAGGACTACAGGTACACACCACCATACCTGGCTAATTTTGAAAATTTTTTGTAGAGATGGGGGTCTTGCTGTGTTGCCAGGCTTGTCTTGAACTCCCGGCCTCAAGCAATCCTCCTGCCTTGGCCTCCTAAAGTGCTGGGATTATAGGCATGAGCCACCATGCCTGGCTTACTTTTCTTTCTTGATAAAGGCTATCGTGCCTTGGAATTCACTTTGTTGGTTTAAGAAGTAAACAATATGATAGGTGAAAAGAGCTAACTTGTTCTGTAAACAGTAGGCATTGTCTTGGGTGTTGGGAGAAACGGGAATTAAAAGGTGGTGACTTAGAAGATTTAAGAGATCTTCCAAATCTAAATCATTAGTTTCAAAGATGAAGATGTGATTTCCAGTGTGGTCAAGTGATTTGCTCAGGTAGAGCAGCTTGTGGAACCCAAGCCTTCAACTGTGGTCCATTGTTTTACTACTGTTTATATCCCAGGCCATATTGGGCGCAGAGTAAATTGTGTCTACACACCAGGACTTCTGCTGCCAAAGCCACAGACTCAGAAATGGTAGATGAGGAGACGCAGGAGAGGTCATCAAGGCCTCCGGTCATACTTTTACAGACAAGGCAAAGTGGTTTGGAGAAGGGAGGGAAGGGGAAGAAACTACCATCAGGTAGAGCAACTAAGAACAGAACTAGTGTCAACAGGAAGTTGCAACAAAGTACCGTAGGAAGAAACCACATTCGGGAATTGCAGGAGGTTTTAGGAAGAAATAGCATCACTTGGAAGGACCCTGAAGAAAGAAAGGGATAAAAAAGTCAGACGGGGAAGCAAGGGAAGTGACAAGAGCTCAGAATGCCATAGAAATGCTTGAGATGTTTGTGGCCTGTTTCGTTGTCATAGATAAAGCTGAAAGATTGCCTGGAGCCAGGGCACGGAGCTGTTATATGTCAGGCTCAAGGTGTGTTACAGTGTGTCACTGATGTGATTGGACAGGTGAGTGCTGTAATCAAGCCCATGTTTTAGGAGGATTCATCTAGAAGCAACAGATAGGATGGATACACGCAGGGCAAGAATGGAGTTTGATTCTTGCCGTAGTAAAGGGAAGTGTTAATGAGGACCTGAACTGGGGCAGTGGCAATTATGACCTTTGGGACACACAAGCTGGATGTGAAGCTGGGTCCGGTCAGGGGACAGGATGAGTTTGGTTTTGGACCTAGTGCATTTGAGATGCTGACAGGCCATCCCCATGGGAATGTCCAGCTGGCAGCTGGGAAAATGAGCCTGATGGTAGGAGCACTGGATTAGAGAACAGATCCTAAGGAGCTCCTGTGTTTAAGGCCAGGGGAAGGAGAGGGATGAGGGAAGGAGACAGAAAAGGACACATCCCATGTGTGAGGGACCACTGAAATACAGCATCACAGAAGCCAAGGAATCAAAGAATTTCAAGGAGGAGGAGGAGCAGTAGCGGTGTCACCTGCTGCAGCAAGGCCAGGGCTCATGATCCCTGGGGCTGGGGACATGGTTGGTGTCAGCCATACAGGCAGTGTGTGCAGAACAACTCAGAACCTAGGCATTGAAGCAAAGGAGAAGTTGAAGCTTAGGCCAAGGGAATAGTATAGCTGAGGGAAGGATTTTAAATACACACACACACACACACACACACATATATTTTTTTTTTTCTTTTTCTTTTTTTTGATATGAAGACTAGCTCTGTCACCTAGGCTGGAGTGCAGTGGTGCAATCTCGGCCCACTGGAACATCTACCTCCCAGGCTCAAGCAATTTTCCTGCCTCAGCCTCCCGAGTAGCTGAGATTACAGGCATGCACCATCACGCCCACTTAGTTTTTTTGTATTTTTTGTAGAGATGGGGTTTCACCATGTTAGCCAGGCTGGTCTCGAACGCCTGACCTCAAGTGATCCACCTGACTCGGCCTCTCAAAGTGCTGGGATTAAGGCATGAGCCACCACACCTGGCCCTTTAAAAATACATTCATTCATTTATTCATAGACATTAGTGATAGAAAGACATAGGCCTGTCTGTCAGTGAGGGATAAGGAAAGAGTGCAGAGACTGAAGATGTGAGCCGGCTGTGTCCATGGAAATGGTTCAAGGATGGTTGGAGAAGGTGGAATGAACAAAAAGCCTTGGCTCAGGAGAGGCCCACTTTTCCTTCAGAGACAAGATGGAAGCTGCTGGTAAAGCTACAGAGGAAGTTAGAAGAAAAAAGACATTGTTGGCCAGGTGCGGTAATCCCAGCCTGTAATCCCAGCACTTTGGGAGGCCGAGGTGCGCAGATCGCTTGAGTCCAGGAGTTCGAGACCGGGCTGGGTGACATGGCAAAACCCAGTTATACAAAAATTAGCCAGGCGCTGTGGTGTGCGTCTGTGAGTCCCAGCTACTGGGGAGACTGAGGATGAGTCTGGAGGCAGAGGCTGCAATGAGCCGAAATTGTGCCACTGCACTCAAGCCTGGGTGACAGAGTGAGACCCTGTCTCAATAAAAATAAAATAAAAAAGCAAAAGGATGTTGTTTCGTGGGTGCAGAATTTCAGTTTGAAATGATGAAAAAGTGGCCGGGCGCAGGGGCTTATGCCTGTAATCCCAGCACTTTGGGAAGCCGAGGCAGGTGGATCACCTGAGGTCAGGAGTTTGAGACCAGCCTGGCCAACGTGGTGAAACCCCATCTCTACTAAAAATACAAAAATTAGCCAAGCCTGGTGGCGGGCGCCTGTAGTCACAGCTACTCAGGAGGCTGAGGCAGGAGAATTGCTTGAACCCAGGAGGTGGAGTTTGCAGTAAGCTGAGATCGTGGCATTGCACTCCAGCCTGGGTGACTAGAGCAAAACTCTGTCTCAAAAAAAAAAGAAATGATGAAAAGTTCTGGAAATGGACAGTGGTGGTGGTTATACACAATGTAAATGTCCTTGAGGACACTGAAATGTACACTTAAAGTGGTTCAAGTGGCAAATGTTATGATATGTATATTTTAACACAATAAAGAGAGAGAGAGAGAAAGGTTGACCTTAATTTTTCAGTCAAGTAGAGGGTGAGGGTGAGGGCTGAGAGGTGGGCCCTTTGTGCATGAAGATTCAGTGAGAAGAGCTTTGGAGCACCGGTATCAGGGAATCCATAGCAAGCTCAGGAGAACTGGGGGCCAGAATGGGCCAGTCGCGGGGTGGAGATAAGTGAGCCTCCTTTCTTGGTAAATCCTAATCCTATCATGACCGTTCTTTGCTTAAATCTCATCAATGGCTTCTCATTTTTCTGAGGACAAAATTCTAGCTTCTTACCAATACCTCTCAGGCCAGGCATTAGTGGAGCCCTGCTCTGCCCTCCCACCCTGTCCCACACGACTGTTCCCCAAAAGTCCTTGCTTCGGCCACATGGGCCTTTGCGGGCCTTCAAACGTGTCAGGTGCATTCCCTCCCCAGGGCTCTTGCAGATGCTGCTCCCTCTCATCCTTCAGGCTTCAGTGTAAACGCCCCTCCTGAGCAGCGCCTCCTCAGGCCACTGCTGTTGGAATGGCCTCCCTCTTCCCATCCTCCTTCATCCCAGCATTGGTCCACGTCCTTCACAGCCCTGGTCACGTCGTGCCATGGTGTATGTATCTATGTGCCGTCTGTTCAGTGGCTGTCCCTCTACTAGTCTGTAAATGTGATAGATGTAGGGACCTCTGGGTCTGTCCTGACTCTATATCTCCAGTGCCCAATAAAGCTTTACAAAACTTGGTAAATATTGGTTGAATGAATGAATGAATGAATGGACCAATCATCTTGACTTTTCACAACAATATCCAGCAGCCCAGGCATGGGAGAAAAGAAAGCAGACGGTGGTGATAACACCGGACCAGGACTGAGAGTTGGGAGAGTGAGGAATTACCGCTGTGAGGAAGAACCCTGCTGATGAATGACCCATTCCGAAGCCAAGGTTGGAAAGGGCAGTAATTGCAGCCAGGAAGAGGGAGATGGGCTGGATGAGAGAGGTCGTCTCAACAAATGAAGGAATAGACATTCGTCATTCCTTCCAGGTTTGTAATGAAGTGTTTCAGTACGTGAGAATGTGTATGAGAAGTTGTGGGGGGACCTCTGGATTCAAATGAAATGGATTTATGAACCCACTAGGACCTTGAATAGACTGACTGAGACGAAAGTACCCAATCAGAGAAGAGATGCAAATATGCTTGTTTATTTCATATTTATGCTCTTCATAGCAAATTGAGGATTGTCAGGCCAAGGAACCCATTAGATTCCTGCTCCAATTTACTCTGGGCCCAATATGGCCTGGAACGTAAACAGTAGTAAAGGCAACTATTGAGCACTTGCTCTGAATCAGCGCTTGCACTTCACACATTAGCTTATTTAATCCTCACAATAGCTCTCTAGGGTAAGTAATTTTCTGAAGATCAGAAAGCCAGCAAAGTGGTGGAGCCCCCATTAAACCCAGGCCTCTCTGCCTGCAGACACTGTGCTTTTCCCATTCAGCTAGATTGTTACCAAGCACATGAGCCTTCACGTTCATAGTGGCTGCTATTAAGGAGATTACAATCCTAAAGCAATTGCAGAGGGGATTGAAATTGAAGGTAAACTCTTACGAGGTTTACAGAACACATATCTTCTATGTGCTCATATGAGACAAATAGTTCACCCAGCACACAACATTTATTACCAAATTACTTGAATTCAGGCCTAAAACCTTTTCTTTTGCTAAGGAGTCTTTAAAAATATCTTGCCTTGAAATGGATCTTAGAGCAATTCCTTGATTACTTGATTGGAAAACCTGCATGAAAGTGCCACACACGGAGTCCCATTTACAGCCATTTTTTCTCCCTTTTTTGAGCACCAAATGCTATCTTTGGCATTCTGCAGATTGGACATAAGGTGTTGCCTTCGGGGCCATAAAACAAGAGTGTCAATTTTCTGCTCCACTTAATGCTATACTCAATTTTAGTTTTCTGTTTGTAAAAAAAAAAAAAATTATTAGGACCTGTAGTGTAGGGAGCAGACTTTGGGTGGGGTTTTGTTGAAATTTCTGCTTGGTAGCTTAGAAGGAAAAAGGCAGATCAAAGTGAAGTAACGTGAGGAAATGTAAATATGAGGGTTGGTGGTGGTGGTGACCCTGGGGGAAGTGGCTTGGAGAGGATGATGAAATGCCATTCCATCTGACAGCAGATTTCCAAACAGAAGTGTATCTTCACCACTGGCTCACATGTACATAGTCAATGGAATGGATTATTTTTGCAAAATTGAGTTCAGAAAATCTACTTTGATAATATTCATTCAATCTGCTTTGCTTTCCTGTTGATGTCAATATTTTCCAGCATAGGCAAGTGCTCATAAGACACACAGAGGGTGCAGTCCTAGGCAGGAAGGCTTCAAAATCAATCTCCTTTGTACAAGGCAGAGACACTTCCACTTGGGATCTGCTAGACTAGTTTTGAATCCTGCCGATAATAATCATGGCCCCAAAAGAAATCAACTGGAACTTCGAGAGATTTCTGCCCCCTTTCCCAACTCTTGCTGAACCAGTTAGTAAATGGTCGTATACGCAATAAAGATATTAATATGCTTAAGGGTTGAATGGAGAATTGCTGTTGCATGGCAGAAGGAGTGTTGATGTTATGGCTCCCTGATTTATTTTTTCTTATTTTCATTTACATCTGTACTGTTCTTGAAGTGGCAGCAACATACATTCAACAGATTAATGTCAAGAATACAAGGCCAGGCACGGTGGCTCATAACTGTAATCCCAGCACTTGGGGAGGCTGGGGCAGGTGGATTGCTTGAGCTCACGAGTTCAAGAACAGCGTGGGCAACATGGTGAAACCCAGTCTCTATGAAAAAAAAAAAAAATAGCTGGGTGTGGTGGTGCATGCCTGTGGTCCCAGTTACCCAGGAGGCTGAGGTGGGAGTATCACTCGAGCCCACAAGGCGGAGGCTACAATGAGCTGAGATTGTGCCACTGCATGAATAGAAAAGAATACAGTAGATTGGTTTAAATGGATCCCTCTCGTCTTAATCAGATCACAGCTGTGTGAGAAAGAAATTAAGCTATTAATAACACAAGAATTTGGACAAGACTTACTTAGAGGGGAGTGACTGAAAAACAAGACATTTTGCTTTTGCTTTTAGTCATAAATAATGCAGATTTCTATGTGTTACTATGAGACTCTCACACCTCCCTCTAAGCATAAAGCTGACCGTAAACAACCTGTGGGAAGCCGCTTGTGGTTTCAGTGGATACCCACACTCTTCTATCCATGATTTTAAAATACAAAGATGTATTAGTTTGCTAAGGCTGCTCTCATAAAATACCACAAACTGGGTGGCTTCAGCAACAGAAATGTATTGTCTCACAGTTCTGGAGGCCGGAAGTCTGAGATCAAAGTGTTATGGGATCTGTTCCTTTCAGGGCCAGTGAGGGCGAATGTGTTCCAGGCCTCTCCCCCGGCTTCCGGTGGTTTGCTGCCCATCGTTTGCTGCCCATCATTGGTGTTCCTTGGCTGGTAGAGGCATCACCCGGATCCCTGCCTTCATCCTCACAAGATGATCTCCCTGTGTGCCTGAGACTGTATCCAAATTTCCCCTTTGTATAAGGACAGCAGTCAGATTGTAGTAGTGCTCTCCCTAATGACCTCCTTCTAATTTGATTACCTCCACACCAACTCTGTCTCTAAATAAAGTCACAATTGGGGTGGGAGACACAATTCAAACCATAACAAAAGAGTTGGCCTCTTGATTTAGGAGCTGATGAGCTAGTTTATAGATTGTATAGGCTCTTGATTTCTCCTTTGTCCTTTTTTTTTTTTTTTTTTTTTTTTTTTTTTTTTTTTTGCTGCATAGTTTTGTGTAAGAAAAGGGGAAAGATGAAGTTGAAGCCACGGTCTCTCACACTGTTGCACTGAGCTTTGGTATCAGGCCGGGGGTCAAAATGCGGCTCTTAGTTCTTGGTGTGTGCAGATGGCCTCTTGTCACAGTCATAGATACACAGTGGTGGCTGCATTAGGTCTAGAATGCCAGACCTAATTACAAATGACAGTGTTGAAGTCAGGATTGTAATCCAATTTAAAATGGGGACCCACAATATACAATATATCCCAGTGATGCTCACTGCTGTGCGCTTCAATCATTTGACAGCTTCATCCAGTGTGCGGCCACGGCTGGTATTGCTTTAGGCTGTAAGGGTGTGAAGATGGAGACCTCAGGGGGCCCCCACTCCATGGGGCAAAGCTGGGGCATCCCTGCCCAGAGGCACAGGGCCCAGGACAGTGCTGACGTACTGTCTGTGTCTGTGCTTGCTATAGATTGTGGCGCATTGAACACATGGGGACAGAGCTGACTGGCTTCCTATTAACCAACATTTTTGCTCACGGGTCAGAAGGTGATGCAGCTCTTATAGAAACTCACCCCACACATCCCCACACCATTTTTCCTTCTCACCCATTCTCAAGACCTCACCCATGTGAGACATGTCTACTTTGCTCCATCTTCCCATCTCAGTAACTTATTTTAAGATAAATCATTTTGACAGCTTTCTCCTAGGGAAATTATTCTGAAATTTCGAGCAACAGCGTTTTTCCAGAACATTCTAAGACTCAGCAGTAACTTTTTAAGAGGGAAGATGTTTTAAAAAGAAATTTCATTTTACTAACTGCCACACTGCATAGCTTTTCTAGGGCTGTGGTTAGGTTTACGGGAGAGAGGCACCAGAGTGGATTACAACACAGGGCTGACCTTTTACCACCCGGCTGAAGCTCGAAAAACAAAACCAAATCCCATCTTACTAACCGTACCTGCGTCTTTTCTGGGAAATACCCCAGAATACAAGTTTGTTTGTTTTTTAAGACGGTTTTCCTTCCCTGAGAGAACAATCCTGAAACTTAAGTCAATAAAGTTCTCATGCTACATAAGCATTTTGCCTCCTCGGGTCAGACTTGAGGCCTTTTTCCCCCTTTCTTCTCGAACATACATCAAGTGCCTTAGATCACGGTGCATCCTAGGCAGGTTATGCAATTTTAATCTCATAAATATGAAAATAAAAGACATAATCAGAGCGAAAACAGGACTTTTTATTTTTAAACCAAAGGAAGTCAAAATAGCAACAGAGAAGAAAGGAAATTAATTAGGACCATCTCTGGGGCCAAGGTGCATTTGTCCTAGTTCTTTTTTTACTTTTCCCACTGTTTTTCTTCCTCCCCATTCCACAGCACTCAGCATCTTCTATCTTGTCTCCCTTGGTGTAGCTCTAGTGTTCTAATTCTATCCCATCTTCTTCCACTGAAATAATGAAATTTTAAAGACAAAATTAAGTGAATGTCTTTGTAGCAATGAACCTCCCCCTCTCAAAAATCAAAGGGGGCTTTGGAGATAAAGCAATGCTTAACCCAGTGAACGAATTGCTTACTGATGGGGTCAGGTCAGGTGGGGCCAGGGTGGCAGAGGTGACTCTGCCTAATGATACTGGCCATGTTAAGAATAATAGCTAATATATACTCAACATCTATTACCTGGCTTATATGTTAGCTTGTTTCTATTTTATAACAGCCCTGAAATGTAAAATGGTTTTATTTTATTTATTTATTTTTTTCCTTTTCTTTTTTTGAGACAGAGTCTCTCTCTGTCGCTCAGGCTGGAGTGCAGTGGCGCGACCTTGGCTCACTGCAAGCTCCACCTCCCGGGTTCATGCCATTCTCCTGCCTCAGCCTCCCGAGTAGCTGGAACTACAGGCGCCCACCACCACGCCTGGCTAATTTCTTCGTATTTCTAGTAAAGACAGGGTTTCACCGTATTAGCCAGGATGGTCTCGATCTCCTGACCTCGTGATCCGCCCACCTCGGCCTCCCAAAGTGCTGGGATTACAGGCTTGAGCCACCTCGCCCGGCCAAAATGGTTTTATTTTACAAGAGAGGAACCTGAAGGTAAAACGGAATTAAGTTCGTTGGCAACCTTGTTAGAGTTGGAAAGGGAACCCAGGTCTTTTTGACCCAAACATTCATCATCACCCTATAGCTAGTAATGATGGGAGGAGAACCAAGAGAACAGGGAGGCAGAGACCCCTTAGTGCACTTGAAACTGAGTTATTTAAGACTCAGAATGTGGACGCGTCAGGGAAAGTCATTATGTTCCAGTGTTTCCCATTCTCTTTCAGCCATGGGTCAGGGTGAATTTAGACATGACTACAGATGAGGCCTGGGAAAAGGTGAAAACCTCAAATGTATCTGTGCAATGGAATATTATTCAGCCTTCAAAAAGAAGATCTTGCCATATGTAATAATGAGTGAATCTGGAGGGTATTATGCTCAGTGAAATAAGCCAGTTACAGAAAGATAAACTGTGGCCAGGTACATTGGCTCATGCCTGTAATCCCAGCACTTTGGGAGCCCAAGGCGGGTGGATCACAAGGTCAGGAGTTCAAGACCAGCCTGACCAACATGGTGAAGCCCCATCTCTAATAAAAATACAAAAAATTAGCTGGGTATGGTGGCGTGTGCCTGTAATCCCAGCTACTCAGGAGGCTGAGGCAGGAGAATTGCTCGAACCTGGGAGGCGGAGGTTGCAGTGAGCTGAGAGCATACCACTACACTCCAGCCTGGGCAACAGAGTGAGACTCTGTCTTAAAAAAAAAAAAAAAGAAAAGAAAAGAAAAAAGGAAGATAAACACTGCATATTCCACCTCTAGGAGGTACCTAAAATAGCCACACTCACAGAAGCAGAGAGTAGAATGGGGGTTGCCAGAGCCTGGGGGGAAGATTGAGATAGGGAGTTGTGAACCAATGGGTATAAAGTTTCAGTTACGCAAAATTAGTAAGTTCTGGAGGTCTACAGTACAACATAGCACCTATAGTTAACAATCCTGTATTGTACACTTGAAAATCTTTTAAGAGAGTAGATCTCATCTTAAGTATTCTTACCACAATAAAATAATAACACAAAACAAACCCTCAAATGTGCATGAATGTTCCCCAGCAATGAGATGGGGTTTAGGAGGCAGGCAGTGTGGAGAAAGCCAATGATTAGTTAGAGCCGGAGTGAGAGATTAGTGGGCAGAGTGTCAGAGGACATAGGGCGTGGAGGGGATTGGAGAGAGAAAGTAGCCAGAGGGATCTAGGGTTCCACGCAGGGAGAAAACAAGGGCAGTAATGAAGTAACTTGTCTTCTTGTGACTCTCAGCCTCTCCCTCTTGCTGGTTGCCTCCCGCTGACAGCATGAAGGATAAAGAAAGATGCCAGCTATGTTTGTCCCCTTCTATCAGGCAAACACTATCAATGACTCCCCTAGCATACTTGTGCTTAGGTCTTATTGGCCAGAACTATGACTCATGGCCACCCAAGGCTAAAAAGGAGGCTAGGAAAACAAGTCAATCAACTGGGATTATACCTACAAGGAAGGAGAGCCTGGTGAGCCAGCAGCTATGTCTGTTGCTACTGTTGTCCTTATTCACATATTTGTGTCAACAACTCACCAGATTGCTTTTTACCTGAGACCATCAATGCTATAAGAAAGGAATTTATGGCCGGGCCTGGTGGCTCACGCCCATAATCCCAGCACTTTGGGAGGCCAAGGCGGATGGATCATGAGATCAGGAGATCGAGACCATCCTGGCTAACACGGTGAAACCCTGTCTCTGCTAAAAATACAAAAAATTAGCCAGGCGTGGTGCCGTGCGCCTGTAGTCCCAGCTACTCGGGAGGCTGAGGCAGGAGAATTGCTTCAACCCGGGAGGCGGAGGTTGCAGTGAGCCGAGATCGTGCCACTGCACTCCAGCCTGGGCGACAGAGTGAGACTCCATCTTCAAAAAAAAAAGAAAGAAAGGAATTTATACAGGATGACGACAGACCCAATAATGTGAGCAATGGGAAGAAGACTTTTGATTTATGGTGTACTTGAAAACAGGTTTACGAAGAGTTTCAAGTGCAGATTGTTGTGTAGACAGAAAATAGCCAAGCCACTGGTGGGCCCGAGGTGGATGTAGGAGCAGGTAAAGAGAGCAGGATGCAATGGCAGTAATGATGAACCCAATTTATTTTGTAATTTTCCCGGGATCAACAACTTCTTTGCTGTACTAGTTGCTAAAAATCTCCAATGCCTTTTTTTGCCATGCAAATTGAATTTCACAGATGCTTACTGTAAAAAAGTACACCCAATGACCTTTTCCAAGAGGATAAGAAAGATGCTAACAACCTGCAGCACTGCTGAGGCTGTAGGTGAAGGGATCTAGGGTGTAGGTCACTGATGCTTCTTGGAATCAGCCTGGCCATACCCTGAGCTGTTTGGCCTCAGAGGGGTGGGCCATGGTGACACCCTAGAAGCGGCCTGAACTGGGCTGTAGGCTATTAGTGCCAATCTTGAATTCTTTACCAAGAGCAAGGCCAATCATGAATTAGTTCAGCAGAAGAGCCAAAAGGAGAGAGATTATGAATTATTCCATTTAAATTCTTTTCTCTCATTTTTTCCTGGTTAATTTTGCTTTAATTTCATTTTGGAAGTTCCTTTGGCTGTGAAAGCTGGGGTTTTCCCTGCTGTGAAGTCAGGGCACTAGGCTTTAGAGGGATCATTTACATTCTTGATCTCTTGATGGACAGAGCTGCTGTCTGCTCATAAAGGCAGACAATGACTCTTTGTGGATGCCGCAGTGGGCAACAGCTCTTTCTGTGACTTGCCAAAGGTCATTTATCGAGCTAGGAAGGAACCACCATCTTTGGGATTTCAGTTGATCCTGTAGCCACAGGAGGCCCAGAGGAGGGTTTTTTCCCTTCAGTCTAACTTGTGTCACTTCCAATCAAATATTTGGCATCGAATCACTGGAAGATGATTTTTAAAACTTGCCTTATTTAAAGAGATTCAATTGATTTATCACGTTAATGCTGTAACTCAAATTCCCAACATGCAAATAAGAGTGATTTATGAAAACACTATCTTCTAAAATTATAACTCCTGAAGATGGGTATATTTTTCTTCTTTGGTGTCGAATCACTCCAAACAAGCTCTGATTGCATTAACTATACATTACCCACTGAAAGGCAAACTCTCTTCAAGGCTAGGTTTTTGCACTTTCTTACTACAACTAAAAACATTTCTTTAAAAATCAAGTAAAATATTTGTATTTACAGAAAGTTAGATAATGGAAATTGTTCTACTTATTTTAGAATTTTGATATTCCAGTGAGATTAATATGTTAAAACCATTTAGTTTTTTTTCAATGGCCAAAATATATTCAGGTGCCTATGCTAGAGTACTATATTAGGCATTGTACAAAACAAACAAACAAAAAACAAAAACAAAAAAAACCCCATGATTTTCTTGGAAGTAGTTTTCAATTTAGGGAATAATAAATTAGTATTTTTTTTCAAGTCCATAAAATTAATTTCAAAGTGATTTGAAAATTAATTGGCCGGTACGGTGGCTCAGGCCTGTAATCCCAGCAATTTGGGAGGCCGAGGCGGGCAGATCACCTAAGGTCAGGAGTCCAAGACCAGCCTGGCCAAAAGTGGTGAAACCCCATCTCTACTAAAAATACAAAAATTAGCCGGGCGTGGTGGTGGGCACCTGTAATCCCAGCTACTCAGGAGGCTGAGGCAGAAGAATCGCTTGAACCCAGGAGGTAGAGATTGCAGTGAGCCAAGATTGTGCTGTTGCGCTCCAGCCTGGGCAACGGGAGCGAAACTCTGTCTCAAAAAAAAAAAAAAAAAAAAAAGAAAGAGAGAAAATAAAAGAAAATTAATATCATTGATTGTTTTTAGGTTCATCTTTCCCTTCTCTGTCGTCTCACAGATATTAGTAAGAACCGCTGTTACACTGCGTGCCACACTGAATTTCAACTATCCCTCTATCTGCTTTGTCTTCTCTCCCAGCCAGTAAGCTGCTAAATGATTTTGGATGAATAAATAAACATCTAGGAATGGGAAAGAGAGCAAAATTGAACAAATAGTAATGAATTAGAGTAATCCTTTAAAAGGTGGAAATTATTGGAACAGATATGCAGTTTAAATAAGTTGCAGACTAAAATAGCAGCATAAAACATACAGGAATATGGCCGGGCGTGGTGGCTCACGCCTGTAATCCCAGCACTTTGGGAGGCCGAGGCGGGCGGATCATGAGGTCAGGAGATCGAGACCATCCTGGCTAACATGGTGAAACCCTGTCTCTACTAAAAATACAAAAAATTAGCCGGGCGTGGTGCCCTGCACCTGTAGTCCCAGCTACTCGGGAGGCTGAGGCAGGAAAATGGCGTGAACCTGGGAGGCGGAGCTTGCAGTGAGCCGAGATCTTGCCACTGCACTCCAGCCTGGGCGACAGAGTGAGACTCCGTCTCAAAAAAAAAAAAAAAAATACAGGAATATTTGCATCTTGTTCCCCCAAACTTAGTTAGGTTGCTTTTATTGGTGGACGGTAAGAAGAGTGGACATAAATGTTTCATTTTTGGACCATCAAAACTTTTTTTTCCATTCAACTCGGAGAGATCCCACTCTCATTCACACCAATATCATCTCTAGTGGGTCCTATTGCAATAGCCTCGTGGTGGGATATTCCTGACTGCTATGGTCTAAATGTTTGTGACCTCCAAAATTCGTAGGTTGAAATCCTAGCCCCCCAAGGTGATGGTATTAGGAGATGGGGGTTTTAGGAGGTGATTAGATCATGAAGGCAGAGACATCATGAATAAGATTAATGCCCTTATAAAAGGGACCCCTGAGATCCCTCTCACCCCTTCCACCAAGTGAGGACACGGCAAGAGGTTGCTGTCTATGGGCCAGAAAGCGGGCCCTCAGCAGACACTGAATCTGCCTTAATGTTGGACTTCCCAGCCTCCAGAAGTGTGAGAGGCAAATTTCTGTTGTCTGTAAGCTATCTAGTCTATGGTATGCTGTTATAGCAGCCCTAGCTGACTAAGACACTCACCCCTCCACTCAATCACTTTCCAGATTATAGTCCTTATTAATGCCACCCTCCACTAAAGACCACCCAATGCCTCACCATCATTGTAAAAGAAAAGAAAGCCAAGCATCTCAGTATAACTCCCCTGCCGGGCTTCCCAACACGAATTGCCCATCTATCACCAAGTCAACCAGGTAAGCTTCTTGCAGCCCTTGAGCTTGCCATGTTGTCTCATGCCTCCATGTAGACTATCCTTTCCTCTTTGTAACCCCATCCCCAGCCTTCCTAACTCAGGTCAAAGGGTAAGTCCCTGGAGAATCTTCCCTTCCTTTTCTCTCTTCCTTTCTGGATGACTTTATCTGCTTCTATTATAATCTCTTCTACTCCACTAGTGTTATTTTGCTTACATAATTGTCCCCAGTGTGCTGGCCGGAACTGGGTCCAGTTCATCTCTGTGTGTCTGAGGATCCAGATGGTGTGTGTTACATTGCCCATGCTTACTTCATATCTGTGGGGATGAGTGAGTAAAGGAATAAATGTAGACTTCAACGGAGAGAGAGGATTGCAGGACATTTTTGAATGGTCGAGATGAGAGGTGTAGAATGGTCTTGAATTCCAAAGTATATGTGAACCTAAGTTCCAAATACTGTCATTATTTTTAGTGAAGCCCTCTTTCTGGTCCTGGAGCAGTGGTTCGCTAAGTGGTGTATTAGTCCGTTTTCACACTGCTGATAAAGACATACCCGAGACTGGGTAATTTATAAAGAAAAAGAGGTTTAACGGACTCACGGTTCCACATGTCTGAGGAGGCCTCACAATCACAGCAGAACGCAAAAGGTACGTCTTACATGGCTGCACGCCAAAGAGAGAATGAGAACCAAGCAAAAGGGGTTTCCCCTCATAAAATCATTACGTCTCATGAGACTTATTCACTACCAAGAGAGCAGTATGGGGGAAGCACACCCATGATTCAATTATCACCCACCGGGTCCCTCCCACACCACATGGGAATTATGGGAGCTACAATTCAAGATGAGATTTGGGTGAGGACACAGCCAAACCATATCAGTGAACTCCCCAGACCAGCAGTGTCAGCATCATCTGGGAATTTAACAGAAATGCAGATTCTCAGGCCCCACTGTAAACCCACTGAGGCAGAAACACTAGGGGTGGACCAGCAATCTGTTTGAACAAGCCTGCCAGGTGATTCCAAGGCAGCTCCAATCTGAGAACCATGGCCTTCAGAAGTAAGAAAGTCAGGCTGGGCACGGTGGCTCACACCTGCAACCCCAGCACTTTGGGAGGCTGAGGTGGGTGGATCACCTGAGATCAGGAGTTCAAGACCAGCCTGACCAACATAGTGAAAACCCGTCTCTACTAAAAATACAAAATTAGCTGGGCGTGGTGGCACATGACTCTAATCCCAGCTACTCCGGAGGCTGATGGAGGAGAATTGCTTGAACACAGGAGGTGGAGGTTGCAGTGAGCCGAGACTGTGCCATTGCACTCCAGCCTGGGCAACAAGAGTGAAACCCTGTCTCAAGAAAAAAAAAAAGAAAAGAAAAGAAAAGAAATAAGAAAGTCAGGATTTCATAATATGCTGGTGTCCTGGATTGAATTCAGTGCAGATTAATAAGTTTCCACTGGCTTACCTGCATGAGGAAAACTGCTAGTGACTACCTTTCATGTGCTAAGTTCCTAAGACACCCCCATTCAGGTCTACTCTCCTTTCTTACCCTGGGTTTCCCACACCCCTCTGCTTCAAATGGCAGAACAGAAAGTTCTAGAGGATAAGATCTAGAGCTTTGATTAACGTGAAAAAAGATAGCTGGAATGAAAAAAAAGCCTGTTTATGTTGGAACAAGTCTACTAGCCTCTGGGTTTGTCCTGCTTTATTGAGGAGAAGGAAGGAGACAGCAGCAGGTAATTGACAGATCATGGCCTGTGTTAGAATCCTACCTCCACTTAGAAGCCAGCAGACTCCTTACCTTTCCTGGGCCCTACTTCACCAAATGTGGAAGGGGAATAATACTAACCACCGAAGGGGGTATCGTGAGGATCAAATTGGATACCCCCTTATGCGAGAGCTCAACAAACACTGACCCCTTCCCTTCCCCCACCACTTGGTAAAAGGTCTGGACTGGGCCAGATTCACAAGGGGATTTAAGGGCAGAGCTGAATCCGTCTTTTCTGTGACACTCTGACGCTGGGTTCAGCAAGTTTTGGTGATAGAAGGACCTTGATAGCGTTGCAAGATAAAATACAGGGCATCCGGTTAAGTTTAAATTTCAGAAAAACAATGAATAATGTTGTAGTGTAAGTGTGTCCTGTGCAATATTTGGGACATACTTATGCAAAAATATTATTCCTTGTTTATCTGAATTTCGAAGTCAAGTCAATTGGGTGTCCTGCGTTTTTATTTGCTAAATCTGGCAACCTTGGGGTAAAAGCAAGTTCCATGGCACGACTTTTCTACCCCCCCCCAATATTTTAATAAAGACCATTTCTGACTGGGCGTGGTGGCTCACGCCTGTAATCCCAACACTTTGGGAGGCCGAGGCAGGCGGATCACCTGAGGTCAGGAGTTCAAGACCAGCCTGGCTAACATGGTGAAACCCCATTTCTACTAAAATTACAAAAAATTAACTGGGCGCGGTGGTGCGCCCCTGTAATCCCAGCTACTTGGGAGGCTGAGGCAGGAGAATCGCTTGAACCCTGGTGGTGGAGGTTGCAGTGAGCTAAGATCGTACCATTGCACTCCAGCCCGGGTGACACAGCGAAACTCCATCTCAAAAAAAAAATTCGGAGCAGAACATGCTGGTCACACCTCATGGGGAAACCTAGCACCAAAGGACACTGGGTGATGTGGAGTTGGAGGACAGTCCCATCAAATTGTCTTGGAAATGTGGGAGGAGAAAAGGAAGGAGGGCTGAGGGCTGATGATGATGGTTCGTGTCTCAGACCCTTGCCTCCACCAGCAGAAAGACAGGAAGCCACCTCTTTCCCTAGCTCCCCGCCCCAGTCACCTCTGGAGCTACAGTTACGGTCATCTCCCTCCCCATTCCTGTGGACTTACAGCACAGCTCGAAGTCAGATAAGGTATTTAAAGCAATGAGCATTCTTTTTAGGATTTCATGACGCTATTTTTATTTCCCAAAGTGGTATCATTCTGGTACAGAGACTTCACTAAATCTAGCAATTGAGTTGGAACTTAAAATATTTGCTTATTTTCACTCCTTTGAAAATGATTAGCAGTTGAATTATTTCAACTAGAAAGAGATGAGGGAGTTAGAAGGGAGGGCTGCCCGCCCCAGGCACAGCCAGGGGAGAGTGCTAAATGTGGTTATCAAGAGATCAAAGAACCAAGGAGAGACTCCTTTGATCTGATGCTTGTCAGAGTTGCAATTAGATCTTTGAGACGCTGCTCTTGGCCTCCCCTCCCTTCTTCAGTATTTCTTCTTTCTTCATGGACACCTGGCAGTGCTAGACCAAGGCAGGCCCCAGAAAAAGCTGGTGTGGCTATGGGAGATCCAAGTGTGCCCTAGGACACGGGAGGCATAATCTTTCTCGGAGAAAATCCCTTTTATAAATGCATTTGCTTTTTTTTTTTTTGAGATGAAGTCTTGCTCTTGTCGCCCAGCCTGGAGTGCAATGGTGCGATCTCGGCTCACTCCAACCTCTGCCTTCTGGGTGCAAGCGATTCTCCTGCCTCAGCCTCCGAGTAGCTGGGATTACAGGTGCACGCCACCATACCCGGCTAATTTTTTGTAGTTTGTAGAGAGGAGATTTTGCCATGTTGGCCAGGCTGATCTTGAACTCCCGACCTCAGGTGATCTGCCCCCTTCAGCCTCCCAAAGTGCTGGGATTACAGGCGCCCTCCACCACACCTGGCTAATTTTTGTATTTTTAATAGAGATGGAGTTTCACCATGTTGGCCAGGCTGGTCTCGAACTCCTGGCCTCAGGTGATCCACCCACTTTGGCCTCCTAAAGTGCTGGGAATACAGGCATGAGCCACTGCGCCCAGCCGCAGTTGCTTATTTTTAAGGCCGGGGGGAAAGGTGAATGGAGCCCCTCACCCCTACACCCGTAATACCTGCAAATGCCTGTTCCAGTGTGTGAGCTGATATGAGTCACACTGTGTTTCCAATGCTTTCCCTTTGATACAAACAGGAAAGGTACCCAATTGCCTGGGACTAACTTTGGGGTTGTCTGGATTTTCCAAAGGTTTGAGAGTGGGAAACCCAGGTGAGGTCTGTCAAACCTAAGCAAAGTCGGCTTCACATCCAAGCCAAATTCTACCCCTACTGATTTCTGTGATTTTTTTTGCTAAACAATGTAAGACAACACAATCAAACCTAGAGGTCTTCTCTGCCCTCCTGTTACCCTGAAAAGCGGCTCATGGGGGCCTTTAAGATGTTATTTATGGCAATCCCCTAAGCAGCCTCAGTCTTATTCTGATGATTTTTTTACACGATTTATACCAGTCCAAAGAATTCAAGAATAATGGGTATATTTCTGCAGCTGAGCCAAACATTTCTTCTCTATCAGTCTGTGCATGACACAGAATGTCTTGTGGTTTTAATATTTGTTTCCCTAACAGACAAGATTTGATATATGTGTTTTATTGAAATATTGATTCTCATCCTGACCTGGCCTCCTGGGAACGGAGCCAGCATATCTGCATCTCTGGGCTCTGAATTTAGGCTATTGCCCTGCTGGCCTAGCCTGTGAACACAAGGATGAGATTAGATTTGCTTGGGGGTGGGAATTGTAAATCCCAGTGAAATAGCTGTCTGGCCTCATTTCTATTTGACAGAATTGGGCAGCCATTCCCCACATTTTTGGCCAGTGTTATCATGTGTTTACCTTAATATCCTTCTTGCTTCTTTCTTCCTATTTGATTTTAATGTATACAGGCTGTCCAGTGAAAAGAAGAAAAGAAATCCTAGCTATGAACTTCTGAATAGGATTGTCTGAAGGATGTAAAATATTTTACAAGGAATTCCAGAAAGATGAATAACTCACACCATGCCGAAAATGTTACCTGACATGAAAAAATATTAGAAGCCTTTGCATTACTTCTGTGACCTTTGAATGGAGATGACAGATAGTTTGGACCCATGCTCTCACAACCTGGTGCTGGACATAGTATCTGATAGGCTGTAATTCCATCCCATTTGAAGATGAGGGGTGGGGAATACGTGTGACTGTTTATCATACATCCATTCAACCTCTTCAGACCATGACAATATTTAGGAAAAAGAACACAGGTGAATCCCGAGGAGATGAATACACCTTTTTATAACATGCTTAATGTCTTCTAAATATTGCTTAGAATATTTGGAATATTGCTTTTCTTCATCCCATTTCTTCCACCATTTTCCCAGTTTGGGCTACCACAATAGTCCCCTAGATCAGGATGATACCTCCTAATTGGCCTTTGTCCCATATTTATCTCCCATCCTGTGGCCAGACTGAGGTCTTGAAAGTGCCTACCTGTGTACAATCCCCTAACTTTCCCTATTACCCTCAGTCCCATGTTTCTTATCTAACATATATGGTCATCCACGATCTGACCCACCTCCCTTTGCAGACTTGGTTTCCTTCCAATCCCATCTTGAACTTCACCTTCTAGAAACACTGAAATGCTGTTTTCCCTGTTTGCCTTTGCTCATGAAGTTCATTTTTCTTGGAGGCCCATTTCTTTCTCTTTTCCTTGGCTTTCCTTCTTTGTGACTGGATATCTCCTCCAGGAGTCCTCCACAATGGCCTCCTCTCCTGAAATTAATGGCCTTTCTTTTGCACTTTCTTAGCAGTACCTGTGTTTGGTTCCATCACTGCCCTAACCACAATTACTGATCCCTTGGCCCAAATATCTCCTTGATGACATTGTAAATTCCTTGAAAGTACATACATGCCTTTTCCACATTTGTAACCACAGTGATTGTGACTCACTCAGTGCATAATGCAGAGTATTTTGAACTAAATTCAGGAGAAGATTCTGCAAGTAGAAACAGGAATAATAAAGTCAAAAAGAAATGGGCATTGTTAACATTCTGATTCTGGTAACAACCCTTTAAGGAAAAATTGTCATCTCCATTTTATCAATGAGGAAACTCAGAATCACAGTGATTAAGAGTTTGGCTAGGAGTCACAGAAAGCAAATGAAAGAACCCCAACTTAACTGTGAGAACCTCCAGGAAAGGATCAATAAGGATCAATAAATATTTGTTTAATTGAACCAGTTGCTAGAATATTGGCAAGCTTTGCTCTGAGTGGGTTCATCATCAAATCACATGTAGGAAGAGGCTCTCTAAAACCCATCTAATTTGTCCTCTTGTTTGTGTAGGGTTATCTTAACAGTACCAGTTTGATATAGTAAAAATTAGTTAATAGTCTCTTGGATTTAAAAAAGTTATTTATTAGTCCACTCAGCACTCAGCAAGTATTTATTGAATACTTATTATATACCAGGAACTGTGTGTAGAAGAATGTGATTTAAAGCAAGAAAGCCTGCCCTAATGAAGCTTGTATGGCAAATAATCTGCCTAGAAAAATTCCTCTAATAATGTAGAATGTACTAACCCTTGACTCACCAGTGAATGAGATATTTTATCAACTGGACTCATGTAAATCATGCACATTGGTGGCACAAATAGCTAAAGCCAGAAGCATTTATGAACCACCAAAGAGTTCCTGGATATTTTGGGTTAGTTAGTTGCAACAGAAAGGACTGTAAGCATAAAAGGAAATTATTGAAACTATATTAGTTGGCTCAGAGAACCACTAGGACAGCTGGAGGAGCAGGCTTGGGAATTGGGCAGAAACAAAGGGATGCAATGCCTCCGATCCTTGGCTAACATTCTTCTGGAGAATAGGCAGTGAGGACACTGCTGTGCCATTGGTTCCCACCAGTCAATGTGTTCTGCCCAGCTGCCAGTGCTGGACTCAGATATTGCCAGTGCCACTGCCACCACCAAGAATTACTCTCTGTTCTCACATCTGAATGTCACCAGCCCCTGCTCCTTATGGGTATGTATAATTGGTGAGTGCTGTGCATACATGCAGCTGTGCCCTGGCTGTAAGGGATGCTGGGAATACAGGTACCCCACTCTGTAACCACTATAGAGGATGAGGGCCCTGCCTCTCCAGAAGACTTATACATAGGGGAATTCGGCATCTGAACAGCCAGAAGCATGGCCAATGTCCATTATAGTCACAACAGATTTTTCTTTTTTAGTCTTAAGATTGAGATGTCTTGGCCTGGCGCGGTGGCTTACACCTGTAATCCCAGCACTTTGGGAGGCCGAGGTGGGTGGATCACGAGGTCAGGAGATTGAAACCATCCTGGCCAACATAGTGAAACCCCATGTCTACTAAAAATACAAAAATTAGCTGGGCATGGTGACGTGCACCTGTAGTCCCAGCTA
This sequence comes from Pongo pygmaeus, assembly GCF_028885625.2. Lineage (NCBI taxonomy): Eukaryota > Metazoa > Chordata > Mammalia > Primates > Hominidae > Pongo > Pongo pygmaeus. The sequence continues at coordinate 21,426,763 of NC_072378.2, forward strand.
CTCAGGAGGTTGAGGCAGGAGACTCAATTGAACTGGGGTGGCGGAGGTTGCAGTGAGCTGAGATTGCACCACTGCACCCCAGCCTGGGCGACAGAGTGAGACTCTGTCTTGAAAAAAAAAAAATGATTGAGATATCTTACCAGTGGCCACATCATACAATATGAGAACAAATAAATATTTAAATATTTACCTTTTTCTAACAATACTAATTGAATTTCTGAACTGCCTTTGGTTATTAGGTTCACTTTGTTTTACAGAAACAGTTTCTATAGAACACGTTTTATAGAAATTGTGATCAAAGTTTCACCATATGCCTTTCTTTCTGGAAGTAATAAAAAATGAAAAAAAATGGAACAATAATACATTATGACAATATATGTTTTCCTCCCTCCCTCTGTCCCTTCCCCTCCTTCCCTCCCTCCCTCCCTCCCTCCCTCCCTTCCTTCTTTCCTTCCTTCCATAAATGCTTACGAAGTGCCTACCATATGCCAGGCCCTGTGTTTGGTGCTAGAAAATCAAAGATAAATAAGACATGCTCTTTACCATCATGCTGTCCTCAATATCATAAGGGAAGACAGACATGGAAGAAATAATTGCCCTGAAATGTTAGCGGTGTTGGGATAGAAACAGGGTTCCATTGGAATACAAAAGCTAGAGTGTTTCTTTTCGCCCTGTGGAAACGAGAGTTTAGATAAAGCTTCATGGAGGAGATGACATTTGAATTGAGCCTTCAAAGCCATAAGTGGTCACCAGGCTGAAAGCAGAGGGACATCTCCAGGGCAGGCAACTCATAATGAGAGAGGCGTTTGAACCAGAGCAACTTCATCTTGAATAGGGGCTGAGTAAAATAAGGCTGAGACCTACTGGGCTGCATTCCCAGGAGTTTAGGCATTCTAAGGCACAGGATGAGATCAGAGGTCGGCATAAGAGACAAGTCACAAAGACCTTGCTGATAAAACACAGTTAGGTAAAGAAGCAGGCTAAAACCTACCAAAACCAAGACAGCCATGAAAGTGACCTCTGGTCGTCCTCACTGCTCATTATATGTTAATTATAATACATTAGCATGCTAAAAGACACTCCCACTAGCGCCCTGACAGTTTACAAAGGCTGTAGCAACATCAAGAAGTTACCCTACATGGTCTAAAGCAGGGAGGAACCCTTAGTTTCAGGAATTGCCCGCCACTTTCCCGGAAAACTCATGAATAATCCACCCCTTGTTTAGCATATAATCAAGAAATAACTATAAGTATAATTAGTCGGGCAGCCCATGCCACTGCTCTGCCTATAGAGTAGGCTTTCTTCTGTTTCTTTACTTTTCTAATAACCTTGCTTTCACTTTACTCTATGGACTCACTTGGAATTCTTTCTTGCGGGAGGTCCCCCGCTCTCTTGGGGTCTGGGTCAGGCCCCTTTCCCAGTAACAATAACGACAGAATAGGGGCCTAAAAAAGAGGTGATCAGTGAAAGGGTCTCTAAGGGCTTGTGGTGGCTGGGTCATAGAGTCTAGGGAGGAGGGGAGGGGAGGAGGCTGGTGGACCCTGAGAAACACAGCCTAACTGAGAGAAGAGAAGGCATTGCACTTCAAACTCTGAGAGGTGTGGAGCTTATCTGGACAGCATAGAGAGCTGTAGAAGGCAGTAACATGATCAGATTTAGGTTTTCAAAAGTCACGGTGGCAGTGAGGAAAAAGATTTGGAATGAGATCAAAAGCCAGGGAACCACCTAGGACACAATGCAGTCCAGGCAGAAGATGAGAAAATCCTCAAGTACTGCAGCAGCAATGGGAATGGAGAAGAGGAGATAGAATAATTTTTTAGGGTCAGGCATGGTGGATCATGCCTGTAATCCCAGCACTTCGGAAAGCCCAAAGGCGGGTGGATCACCTGAGGTCAGGAGTTCAAGGCCAGCCTGGCCAACGTGGTGAAACCCCGTCTCTACTAAAAATACAAAAATTAGCTGGGAATGGTGGCAGGCGCTTGTAGTCCCAGCTACTCAGGGGGCTGAGGCAGGAGAATGGCGTGCACCTGGGAGGCAGAAGTTGCAGTGAGCTGAGATCGTGCCACTGCACTCCAGCCTGGCAACAGAGGGAAACTCTATCTCAATAATAATAATCATAAATCATTTTTAGGAGCTGGAATTTGTAGGGCTCTGTATGGCTGAGAAGAAAGGCTGGTGGTGCCATTCCCCAGAGAAGCCTGGAGGAGTAACAGGATCTTGTCTGGGAAGAAGAGACTGGTTGGGTAGAGACAAACTAACACACTAGGTTTTGACCGTGTTGATTTTGAAGTGCCTGTGGATCATCCAGTAGAAAGGCAGCATTGCTAAAGGAGCAGAGTTCAGGAGAAAGGTCCAGGCTTAGGGTCAAAAATAGAGATTCAGGTCTATAGTTATCTCATCAAGAAACCTCTAGGCTCTCCCAGAAGTGGAGACTAGAAGAAACCTAACAACGTATGTCCCTAAGTGTGAAACTGGAAATTCAGGCTTAGTCTCTAAATTCCAAAGCAGGAGCAAAATCTCAGACAATTGAAATCTCCTAAATCTCAGACAATTTAAAATTAAAAAAAAAAAAGAAAAAAAAAAGCATTGCATTTAGGAGGAGTTACAAGTTTTGACAATAGAAAAGACACTAGGTTAGCAGTCCTGTCTGTGTCCTTCCATACAAATTCAACCCACCACTTGCTTTGTGATGGCAGGAGATTAATCTGGACTCGGTTAGTTTTTCTTTGCAAAATGACAACTGAGTGAATTCTGTGGTCTCTTGTGGGGTCCCACCCTGGCTGCAAATAAAGCCACATCCTTTCGTTTTTCAAATTAAACCTGACTTGAGCTTCCAAAGATTGTCAGAGTATCCAATCCCTTTTTCTAAATTGCCCAGATTATTCAGTTCTAGCAATAAACACCTTTTGGAGAGAAAACGGATATCTATGACCAGTCTGCTAGGTAGGAGGTGCTTTTACCCTTGTCACAGCCTCATTGCAGACCCACACGGTGACAGTTCAGTGCAGCCTCCTCTCCTGTGATGATGCCACTGCCGTCTTGGATCTTTGCACTGAGTGGTTCTTCAGGGGAGGATGTAATTGGCTCTGAAGGCTCACAACCCTTGGGTTGCATTTCTTTGCTGGGCCATTTCCCCCAATAACTTGTCAATGCCTGGGCCTAGAGGACTTGGCAGGCCCAGCCACACCCTGCACCCAAACCACCTCTGTGCCACTCCGCTGTTGTAGAGTTGGATTACACTTCTACATACCTTCCTTGACATCATGGTGAGTTCCCCTTTCAGGAACACTTAGGGTCTTTTCCTGCCAACAGAACCCGGTCAGCCCACTCTAATCCATCAGTTGAGTAGTTTGTGGACTTACTCATTTACTTTACATTAAAATGATTCTTCCCAGAGCAACGGACACCTCCAGGAAGACTTGCTATCTCTAGGATAGAGAAGTGATTGGCACATTTTAAATGATGACCTTCTTTCATTTAAAAACAAAAGGTAAAACAATTCTAATTAGCAACAGTAAGAGAAAGTGTCAGAGGCCTTTGAACCCGGGCAACTCCATCTTGAATAGGAGCTGGGCGAAATGAGGCTGAGACCTACATACTGGGCTGCATTCCCAGATGGGTAAGGCATTCTAAGTCACAGGATAAAATATGAGGTTGGCACAAGATACCGGTTATAAAGACCTTGCTGATAAAATAGATTGCAGTAAAGAAGCTGGCCAAATCCCACCAAAACCAAGATGGCAATGAGATTGACCTCTGGCCATCCTCACTGCAACACTCCCACCAGCGCCATGACAGTTTACAAATGCCATGGCATCAACAGGAAGTTACCCTATATGGTCTAAAAAGGGGAGGTATGAATAATCCACTCCTTGTTTAGCATATCATCAAGAAATAGCCATAAAAATGGGCAACCAGCAGCCCTTGGGGCTGCTCTGTCTATGGAGTAGCGATCCTTTTATTTCTTTACTTTCTTAATAAATTTGCTTTCACTTTACTCCATGGACTTGCCCTGAATTCTTTCTTGCACGAGATCCAAGAACCATGTCTTCGGGTCTGGATCCAGACCCCTTTCCTATAACAAAAGGAGGAGACGAAAGGAAGGATGAGGAAATCTCACTCTGAGAAGCAAAACTTGTGTCAGTCAGCACCCCATTAAGCAGAGGCAGTCACTGGTTGGAAATCATCTGCCAGGGTCCAAGTTTTCAGCTGAGTCTGTGGGAAATTGGTGCAGTATGTGGGTAGGGGGAGTCCATCTTCATGACAGAAAGGATGGGTGGTGGTCACCATCACCCACTCAGCAGCCACCTGGCCACATATGGTGGCCACATGCTGTGACGGTCCTTCCTGCTTTCTCTCCTCTTGGATATAAAAGTGAGGGCCAACCACGGGCTGCCCAGAGGCCTGGGGGTGAGAGTGTCCATCCTGAGGCATCAAAAAAGTGTGGGTGGAGGCTGAGTGATTTTCAAAAAAGAGAAAGGGCAGCTTTGCAAGGCAGTGTGGGGAGAGCAGACTGGGCTGATACATGAGGCCGCAAAACAACCCAGAAAAACATCTCCATGGCTTGCACAATCATCCTCTGAATATGTGTCATCAAACACGAGACCATCTTTACCTGGCAATAACGCAGCTGAAATCAGTCATTTAAGGAGTTTCTCACTATTACTGAGCCCAACGTGGTCTTTAACTGTTGTCTAACCCATAAAAAAAAAAAAATTAAAATAGGAGACTGAAGTGCAGGAAAATTTTATTTTCTTCTTAATCACATGAAATGTTGTGAGTACAGAGCCAGAGAATAGGCCTGAATTGGATGTTTTTTGATGCCTTAAATTCAAACAGCTGGGGTTTTTTTCTTCTTTTTTTCTTTTCTTTTTTACAGTAACTGCACTATCCCATTTAACTTTTTGAAATGAAGGATTTGGGTTTTCATAGGGAATCTACATTTCATCTGAAAGCTGGAACACAGCATCTTTAACTTTTCTCTAAAGATGAGTTCTCTGAAGATCAGGATCCTGTTTTTGCTTCTTGTTCATCTTGTATGTCCGGGAAATCATAGAGACAGAACCCAGCCAACTGACTTCAGCCACGACAGACTGGTTTAAGGAGCACGGAATATATACCTGGTAGTTCCAGGGCCCTACATCCCATAGGATGCAAACCTAAGAAAGTGAAAGTGACTTGCTGATCCCTGGTTTTGTAATTAGAGAACAAGCCAAGAGAAAAGGTACACTTTTATAACTAGTGGTTGCTATAATTAAAGTTATTAGTTAAGGAAGAGCTGTTACTTGGGGCAAAACAATCAGAAGGAAATTTTAGCAATTAAGTCAAATCATTGCGGTGGTGAGTTTTTTTCCTTTCTTTCTGGAAAACAAAACAACCTCGGGCAAGTGTTCTCAAAGAGCATCCTGACTCTGCAGTGGCTGGAGAGCAAACAGTGAACAGTGAACTGTGCTGTTGACTCTATCAGTAGGTTAATTAAGAAAGCTGTTAGTGATGATAAAAAAAAGCCAGCACATTTTCAGTTCATATTGACAAAATCCATGACATCGGCAGAACTGATGTTTGTTCAATACGAAGAAGACATGCTAGAGGCATTTAGGGGAAAAGGAGGACAAAGGAAGCTGATAGTTCAGTACGGGATGTCCTGTATTAACGTTAGCAGAGTTGTTCATTTGAAATTCCATGTGTCGTTTCCTCTCCTATAAATTATGTAAGCAGAGGTGTTTATTGCTTCCGATTCCATCAGGAAAACTAAACCAAAACAAAAAAACCTAGTTCTCTCATAATGGGGTAATCACAAAGGAGCACTGATTTGGGAGTTGAGAGACTGAATTCTGGTTCTAGATCTGCATCTAACGTGCTGTGTGGTTGGGGACAGTGGATTTGACTCTGTGGGTTTCCATTTCTAGACTCTATGTATCTTTTAAGTACAGTCCGGTTTCAGAACACAACAAACCTACCTTTCCTATGTGGCATCTTCCTTTGGGGGAAATACATCTAAAACTTCAATATGGGATGACAGGAACCTATTGCCCACCGGGCATTACCAGTCCACCTGATCTACCTGATAGGCTGAGCTAGAAGGAGTCCCTCCTGTTCCAGCTGCTGCTGGGGTCTGAGCAAAGACTGATGAGGAGTCTGAGAGGAGACAGTGTTGGGGGTCATCCTACATGAGTGAATCCTGAAGGCAGACCTTGTCCAGAGCAAGGCTTCTAGTTCCCAGTGAAGCTTTATTTCATCCGCTTAGCGTTTAGTGTTCTGTTTCTCTCTTGTTCCCACTCCCCTAGTTTGTCCCTTTGGAGCAACCAAGCACACAGTATTTGTGCAGTTGCTTAGGGGAAATAGAGAGGAGTGAAGAGTGTTCTTTCTAGACTCTGGGGTGGAACTCCACTTCCTTCTCTTTTTCTTTTCTTTTCTTTTTTTTTTTTTAAATGGAGTCTCGCTCTGTCGCCCAGGCTGTAGTGCAGTGGTGCAATCTCGGCTCACCGCAACCTCCGCCTGCCGGGTTCGTGATTCTCCTGCCTCAGCCTCCTGAGTAGCTGGGACTACAGGCGCCCACCACCACGCCCGGCTAATTTTTGTATTTTTAGTAGAGACGGGGTCTCACCATATTGGCCAGGCTGGTCTGGAACTCCTGACTTCAGGTGATCCCCCCACCTCAGCCCCCCAAAGTGTTGGGATTACAGGCATGAGCCACTGCGCCTGGCCCTCTTTTTCTTTCTTAGGAGGCTACCACTGGTGCACTCCTAGTTGGTATCAGCCCAGGGCAGGAGCCACTAGAGAAAAGAGGAAGTGAGGGAGAAGGCACCTCTCACAGTTTGCCTTGGAGGGAAGGGAGATGGAATCAATGCACTCATAATATTTTAACACAATTACTCCTCACCTAGGAGATGAGTTTACAGCATGATTTCTTGAGGCCTTTTTTATCTGTCAATATTTGAGCATTTTTAGTGACTCAAGTTCTAAATTTGGACCTTTTTAATGTCTAGTTTGTTAAAAGTGAAAAATATTGACTCTCAAAGTTCAGAGATTAGATTAAGAAATAAAAATGCATTTAGATAATCTCACTTCCTCTGATGTATACAAGTAAGGATATTGTATGCGTGGATGAAGTAGCGACAAGGCATACTGAAAAAGCCCAAAGGAAAGAGAGAGACCCTGTAAGTTACACGAAAGGGCCCCAGGACATCATTGGGAAAGTCTTTTTTTTTTTGAAATGGAGTCTTGCTCTGTCACCCAGGCTGGAGTACAGTGGCAGAATCTTGGCTCGCTGCAACCTCCGCCTCCCGGGTTCAAGCGATTCTCCTGCTTCAGCCTCCTGAGTAGCTGGGACTACAGGCACGTGCCACCACACCTGGCTAATTTTTTGTATTTTTAGTAGAGACGGGGTTTCACGGTGTTAGCCAGGATGGTCTCGATCTCCTGACTTCATGATCTGCCCGCTTTGGTCTCCCAAAGTGCTGGGATTACAAGCATGAGCCACTGCACCCGGCTGGGAAAGTCTTAATGGCAAGAGAAAATAAGTGGATGGTAATGAACAGGGATGATCAGAGTTGCAGAAATTGGGCTCAGAGAGTGTAGAGAGAAATGGAAGCTTACCTCGGGGGAACTAAATGCACCAGGAAGTCCATAAAAGCACAATTCCAGAACTCACCTCTAAGCCAGAGGCACAGAAAGGGATTCTTGATTTAAACAGTGCCAATCTGAGCTGCATGAGACTCTATTGGTTATTTACCTCTAGTTCATCCAGTCACACCTCAAATTTGCTCCACGTGATGTCAAGCTTAGTCAAATTGACCAAATGCAGGGAAAAGGATGGCAGAAAAGAGGTGCTACCAGAAACAAAGAGAAGGGAAAGCTAGTGAGAATTTGACAACTCATTTTTGACAAGAAGTCATACTACTTTCAGAGACATGTACAATCTTTCCATTTCCATGAGTTCTTTCTCCAAGGCCTCTAGACATCATACTCTGATTACTATCATTGGACTCCTCAAAATCCTGTATGTCTCTTCATGTCTGTGGAATAAAGTGCAGACATCTCAGCCTGGCCCTTGCAAAGGTTCCTACTTACCTACATCCACATATGTGTTAGACAAACTCAGAAACAGAGCAAACCTGTGCCTGTGCGTAGAGGGCATGTGATGACTGTTGGTCTCCATAGTGGATATTACTGGTTGCTTATCCAGCACTCATCTAGTTTATTTGTTCCTTTCACCTATAAGAATGCTTGTTCAACTACACGCTGAACAAAGGAATTGTTCCTTTAACCTTTAATTGTTCTACATGCTCTTATCCTACATGCAGAAACGCATCTTGTCGGGGAAGGGAGGCCTTGATTGGTCTAAGAATAATCTAGAACCACTCATCAGTGATTGGTTCAGGCATGTCCTACAATTCAGCTGAGGCTGATGAAATGTGAGAAGTGCTTCTGCAAAAATTTCCTTGCCCTGGAAAGTCACAGGGAGAGGCCAAATCTGTCATTGGATGTTCCATGTTCGGCTGTGAATCCTGGAAGTAAGCCAACCCCAAGGATGGATGAGCAGAGAGATGGGAAGAGCTTGCGTCTTTCATGGCATTTCCAGCTGCCAAAGCAACTAACTCACAAACCTAGCCTACCTCTGTGGATCCTATTAGAGAATGTCATCAAGTTCCTTGTTTTAAATCAGTTACATCAGCATTTCAACAACTTTCAGCCAAAAGCATCTCACACAATTTCACGCCACTCTTACTTTCTGTTTCAGCCTATTTCCAGCCTGGATCTTTACATTTCCGGGTCCCCAGCCAACATACCTAGGCTTCTCTATAAATGCCTTGATATCTCCCTCCCTCTGACCAGCTATTGAAACTGTGACTATTAAAAACCTCACTAGGGCTGGGTGTGGTGGCTCATGCATGTAATCCCAGCACTTTGGGAGGCTGAAGCAGGGGGATTGCTTGAGTTCAGGAGTTTGAGACCAGACTGAGCAACGTGGCAAAACCCTGTCTCTACAAAATTAAAAAACTAGCCAGGTGTGGTGGCACACACCTGTGATCCTAGCTACCAGGGAGGCTGAGGTGGGAGGATCACCAGAGCCTGGGAGGTCGAGGCTGCAGTGAGCCATGATCATGCCATTGCACTTCAGCTTGGGCAACAGAGTGAGACCATGTCTCAAAAAAAAAAAAAAAAAAAGCCTCATTAAAACATCACTACCACTGATATGGTTTGGATGCTGTCCTCTCTGGGTCTCCTGTTGAATTGTAATCCTCAATGTTGGAGGTGGGGCCTGGTGGGAGGTGCTTGGGTCATGGGGCTGGATCCCTCGTGGCTTGGTGCTATCCTTGCAGTAGTCTGTAAGTTCTCAAATGATCTGGTTGTTTGAAAGTGTGTGGCACCTTCCCCACTTCTTTTTTTTTTTTTTTTTTGAGATGGAGTTTTGCTCTTGTCATCCAGGCTGGAGTGCAATGGTGCAATCTCAGCTCACTGCAACCTCCACCTCCTGGGTTCAAGCAATTCTCCTGCCTCAGCCTCCTGAATAGCTGGGATTACAGGCATGAACCGCCACATCCGGCTAATTTTGTATTTTTAATAGAGATGGGATTTCTCCATGTTGATCAGGCTGGTCTCGAACTCCCGACCTCAGGTGATCTGCCCACCTCGGTCTCCCAAAGTGCTGGGATTACAGGTGTGAGCCACCGTGCCCAGCCCCTTCCCCACTTCTTGCTCCTGCTCTGGCCTTGCGAAATGCCTGCTCCTCCTTTACCTTCCACCATGAGCAAAAGCTCCCCAGGCCTCCCCAGAAGCCGAGAGGATGCTGACGCCATGCTTCCTGTACAGCCTGCAGAAACACAAGCCAATTAAATCTCTTGTCTTCATTAATTACCCAGCCTCAGGTATTTATTTATAGCAACACAAGAACGGCCTAACACAACCACTAAGAATTTTTTCCTGATAACCCACTCTCAGCTGTCAGCTGCCAGAAAGTTCTCCCATCTTTGAATTCCACAAGCCCTTGACTTGTCTATCTCTTAGGCATTTTAAATATTCTACTTTGCATCGGTTATTTGTGCGAATGTCATCTCTCTTTTCTAACTGGAAAACATGGGTCATATCATATATATCTTTGTATTCACTCCCTCTTAGAAGAGAGCCCTGTGTTTAACACAAAGCACTAGAAATTTGTTGAAGGAAAGCAGATATTACCTGACGGATTTACCCCCCACCCTCTGAGAACTCACCCAAAACTCATTGGTGTAACAATGAAAGTAAGAATACTAATTATGTAGTTGATTCTTAAAATGTCACCTCCACATGAGAAATGTACAAAAGTGAATTTTAACAATACGGCCCCTCTGGTAGGTCTGATTGAATAAAATGTAATGATAACGATTGAATTACATTGTAAACAATAATATCGAGTGCCTGGTAAAACTCTTTGCATTTAAAATATAAGAGCAAATAATGTAGAGATCCTGGCCATGGCATTCACTGGAATAAAACAGTCAGATGCCCAAATTTGAAAAACAAATTCTCAGCAAAATGGGAACAAAAGATAGGGCAGAAATTGTGCTCTCAACTCATTTGATGAAATATTGGCTGATAGGATTTATAATACTGCGATAAACCTAATGAATTTGGGAATTGCCAACTTGGTATGAGATTAAGATTATATTTTACACTATGAAGTGGCATTAGAATTATGACTCTTTACTCTCCAAAATCATGGGACATGACACTTGCATTCCTCTTTTATGGAGTCTTTTTAAAACAATGACTTTATTCACTAATCTCTCACTGATGTCTCACTGTGAGGATACAGCCAAAGTTAGAGAGACACTAACGTCATCATATTTTATTTTGACTTAAAAGATTTTTCTTTTGTTTTGTTTGAGACAGTCTCTCTCTGTCGCCAGGCTGGAGTGCAATGGTGCAATCTCGGCTCACTGCAACCTCTGCCTCCCAGGCTCAAGCGATTCTCCTGCCTCAGACTCCCGAGTAGCTGGGATTACAGGCATGTGCCACTGCACCCAGCTAATTTTTGTATTTTTAGTAGAGATGAGGTTTCACCATGTTGCCCAGGCTGGCCTCGAACTCCTGACCTCAGGTGATCCACTTGCCTTGGCCTCCCAAAGTGCTGGGATTACAGGCATGAGCCACTACACCCGGCCTTGACTTAAAAGATTTTACACTTGCAGAAAATCACAGAGGAAAATATTACAGATACTCCATATACCCAGAATCCTGATTCAACATCATAATATTTTGCCACAGTTGCGTTCAATTTTTTTAAACAAGATAAAACATTACAGATAAAATCAGTACTTCTCCCTCATCCAGCTCCCTTTTCTTCCCTCCCAGAGGCAAGCACTGTACAGAAGTTGACAGATTTCCTGTTCATGTTTCCCTACTTTTGCTATGTAAGATGAATCCATCAAGAATACATAGCATTGTTTTGAGTGGCATCATACCATACAGTCTGAACTAGTCTACCTGGATTCCCATTCCAGGCCTGTCACTTATTAGATGACCTGGGGCAAATTATATAACCTCTCCACACTTCAGTGCTGTCGTTTGTAAAATGGTGATAATTATACCTTACTTCACAGAGTTTTTGTGATGATTAAATGAGATAAAATGGAGATGCTGCTTAACACCATGCCTGGTGCATAGAAAGAACTATGTGTTTGCTCTGACGATGATGTTGACGATAATGATGATAATTTCAATTTACACAGTTGTCATCATAGCATAATATTCTTTTACAAGTTGCTCTTGTGAGATTTATCAGTAGAGATTCTGTAGATCTAATTCTTTTATTTAATTATCCTTGGTGCACTATTATTTCAATAAGCCAGGCTTTATACACTCCATTCTGCTATTGATTCCCTATGTTGTTTCTGAATTTTAGCTATTAAAAAAAAAAGACACATGAACACATATGTTTATTGCAGCACTATTTACAATAGCAAAGACTTGGAACCAACCCAAATGCCTATCAATGACAGACTGGATAAAGAAAATGTGGCACATATACACCATGGAATACCATTCAGCCATAAAAAAGAATGAGTTCATGTCCTTTGGAGGGACATGGATGAAGCTGGAAACCATCATCCTCAGCAAACTAATACAAGAACAGAAAACCAAACACTGCATGTTCTCACTCATAAGTAGGAGTTGAACAATGAGAACATGTGGACACAGGGAGGGGAACATCACACACCAGGGCCAGTCGGGGAGTAGCAGGCAAGGGGAAGGACAGCATTAGGACAAATACCTAATGCATGTGGGGCTTAAAACCTAGATGATAGGTTGATAGGTGCAGCAAACCACCATGGTACATGTATACCTATTAACAAACCTGCATGTTCTGCACATGTATCCCAGAACTTCAAGTAAAAGAAAAAAAGACCTGGAAAGTTTTCATCAGGCAAGAAAAAAAAACAAAAAAACCTTCAATGGCTATCTTTGTGCATGTTTTTATTGTTTTTACCCTCACACTTGGAAAATAATTTAGCTGGGTATAGAATTCTTGACTCCAAGTTATTTTCTTTCATAACTTTAAAATGAACCTGATTCCTGTTTTTTGTAGGTTTATATGTTTCTTTCTTGAAGCTTTCAGGATTTTCTTTGAAATTTTGCCACAGCATATCTGGTAAGAGGTTATATTGAAAAAAAAAAGTTATTTATCCTATTTATCATTCTATACATGCTTTCAGACTGAGAACTAATGTTTTCCTTCAAAATTGAGAAAAAAATTTCAATTATTTTCTGAAATATTGACTCTCCTTTAATCTTTTTATTCAGTTAATTTAGAAATTCTATGAAAAGGATTTTGTTATTTCTGGATAAATTATTTATCCCAATATTTGTTTCATATTTTATATCTTTATCCCTTCCTGTGATATTCAGAATACATTTTCATTCAAGTCTAATACCCACTACTTTGTGATTTGGTTATGTTCATTATGATTTTCTTATGTTTTATTTTCAATTTAGGCAAAATTTATGTAGAATAAAATGTGCAGGCCGGGTGCAGTGGCTCACGCCTGTAATCCCAGCACTTTGGGAGGCCGAGGCAGGTGGATTGCCTGAGCTCAGGAGTTTGAGACAAGCCTGGGCAACACAGTGAAACAATGTCTCTACTAAAAATACAAAAAATTAGCCGGGCGTGGCGCCGTGTGCCTGTAATCCCAGCTACTTGGGAGGCTGAGACAGGAGGATCACTTCAACCTGAGAGTTGGAGGTTGCAGTGAGCCAAGATCATGCCACTGCACTGCAGCCTGGGTGACAGGGTGAAACTCTGTCTCAGAAAAAAAAAAAAAAAAGTACAACTATTAAGTGTAAATCCAATGACTTTTGACAGGTATAAACAATACCCCAATCAAAAGTTACATTTTCAGCCGGGTGCGGTGGCTCACGCCTGTAATCCCAGCACTTTGGAAGGCTGAGGCGGGCAGATCACTTGAGGTCAGGAGTTCAAGACCAGCCTGGCCAACCTGGCGAAACCTGTCTCTACTAAAAGTACAAAAATTAACCCGGCATGGTGGCGGGCGCCTGTAATCCCAGCTACTTGGGAGGCTGAGGCAGGAGGATCACTTGAACCCAGGAGGCAGAGGTTTCAGTGAGCTGCGCTAAGATCAGGCAACTGCACTCCAGCCTGGGTGACAGAGTCCTAGGGTCTGGCCTTGACTCTAGAACATGGGGCTTACTCATAAGGTGGGGCTTTTCTAGGGTCTCAATCTAATGTCTTATGTTTTTAGCAAGGGTTCTCCACTCTGGATGGGCCATAATCCCAATGTCTCCAAACTCTGCATGATCTCTAATATCTCTGTCCAGCTCTCAACCTCCCAGCAGCAGGCTTCACAGAATCAAGCCTGTACATGTGCTTCCCAGTTCTTGGCCCAGGATCTGAGGGCAGTCTCCACGAAGATTTCTTGGGGCCCAGCTCTGCAAAGCTCCCTGCCTTTCTGGTGCCATGCCTCTACCAATTCTAGCTACTTCCAAAATACTTTTCAAGTAATAGGTGATAATATTGGGCACCTCCATCTTGTTTCTGATTTCAATAGGAATTTCTTCAGTATTTCAATTTGTTGGTTTCTGCTGAATACTTTATCTTGTTTAGAAATTTTCTTCTATTCTTTTACTTAGAGATTTTACCACAAATACTTACCAAATTATATTAATTGCTCTTTTGTCATATATTGGTATAATCCTGTATTTTCTTCTTAATTTATTAATGGAATACATTATGTTGATAAACTTCTAAATGAACAGTGATTCTTCAATTCCTGTAATAAATCCTTATTTTATATACCATTAGATATGGTTTAAAATTTTTCAGGTCCTTAACATTTAAATTACTAAAACAGAATGATAATATAATATAAGGGCCTTTTTTTAAGAAAAGAAGGAAAAATATTTAAACGAAGCCTGCAAAGACACGTTGATTAATCATAGTGAAAATAAGTTAATTCTGCCTTTGTCTACTTGTATCTCTGAGATCATTGCAATATTAACAAATTTGTGACAGAGGTTGCAAATTTTTTTGTGAAAAATCAGACCTTGGGGATGACCTTGAGCAGCAGGATATAAATAACTCCCACAAGCTTAGCGTTCCAATAATGGAGTACTAGGTTAAAGGCTAAGTTGATACTGTGAAGAGTGCAAAGAACTTGGAATCCTAGCTATGCCACTTATGAACCAGTGATCTTGCTTAAGTCACTTACCTTCTCTGAGATTCAGTTACCATCTCTCTGTAAAATGGGTGTGAACATCACTCATAACCTGCAAGGTAAATGCGAGCGTCAAACGTGGTGATGAGTGTTTTGTAAATGGTAGGTTACTGGCCTATGTTAGTGGCTATTCTTTATTACAAGTGGTCCCCAAGGACTACACAGCTGACATGGGACGTTCCCTGTTTAGAAATGGGCTGTGGGAAGATTCTCTTTTGATCCTTGTCACTCCTACCGCTGGATTCACTTGTCCTGGCTGCTGGGGAGTGATCCCTGAGGGTCCCAATTTTGTTTGGAGAGCCACGAAAGGGAAAAAGTAATCCACTCTCATTTCCAAGAAGAGAGGGGAAAAAAAGGAAAAGGGAAGTGAAAAATTATCTGCTCCTGAGTGGGAAGGGAGGACAGAAATGTAAAGGAAAGTCACAGCTAGAGACACAGACTGCAGCAAAGGCAGAGTTTATACCTTCCTAGGTATATTCTTGCTAGGAAGATGTTATTGTTTTTCCTAAAGAAACGACGGGAAATTCTATTAATACTCCAATTCAACTGCTTTAAAACTTGCATAAATTTTCACAGGCAGGCCTGGAAAAGAATGCATTTTGAATTAGAAACAATTTACAAAAGATTTTGTAACAAAACTCACCTATCTGTTTCTACCTAGATTCTTTAAATACATCTCACCAGCTAAGGCTTGAAATGCCTAGACCTATGACAGTAACACTTATTAAGGGTTCTACGTGGGAAGTGAGCTGAAGAATGTCCATCAAGCCCCAGGAGACACAGCTGAGGAAAGCAGCTATCTCCTTTCAGAAAGCCATGCAAATGCTTCAGAATGGTCTTTGACAAGCAGTCACCAAAGCATCCAGTTGAGTGTTAGAAACTCAGGGCTGCTCAGATATTAGGCAATAAGAATAATGGAGAGTTCCAGGCAATTTCAGAGTTGAAAGTGTCTTAAAGAAAATCCAAGGAAGCTTATTCTTGGCTAGGTGGCCCAAGACTTATAGGTACCCAGACATACTAATTCAACAAATGTACACATATTCCCCTCAGCCTGAGGCTGTGAGCGATACGACTACTAAGGATAATGTTAGGAATGAAGCACATTCACTTGGACTAATTTAACTTATGTTTCAGATAATGGGTCAGCAAAGTTCCCAGAAAAGTTCAGCTTTTCTTCTCATTTCTCTTTTGTCTGAATTTAAATCCTTAGTTTCCCTGGGCGTTTCAGTATTCTGGGAGATCTGATTTCCCTAAAATAGAGGCAAAGAAAGACCCTCTGCATTTATAACAAGAGCAGAACACGTTTAATGGTTCAGTTCGAAAACACTCAAGACAGCTATAGGAGAAGTTGGGGTGACAGGCAGCTATGTGCTGGCAGCATGATACACTTAGGACACGTTCTACTTTTTATTTGTAATGTTATATGTTTCATTGGTAGCCTGGTTTGTTGTTTTTCAGGAGAATCACTGCACAGATAAAAATATGCTTTAATGTTGCTATTCTTTTCGCATTTACAATCCAGGGAATAGGCCTGTCTGCTTTTCCATTTGTCTCCCTTGGGAGATGCAAAATTGATTTATGAAGTTGGATTAGCTTGGATTGATGCAAAGAGGTCAGATACTATTCAAAAATAGTGATGGAAAAAGGATTTAAAAAAGAAAACAAGATGGCAGGAGAAAAAATAAGGGAGAAGTGAAAATGATGATTAATGTTAATGATGCTGTTTTAACTGAGACTTTCAAAGGCTGCAAAACACTGAGAAATCAAATTAATGACCTGGAAAATAAACTCAGATTAAGAAATATCAGGTTGGAGGATAGTCTCGATGGGGTGGAAGTAAGAGAAACAGTGACCTTCTTTTTTCCCCCAACATACAATGTTGCAAAACTGCTTTGGATGAATAATTTTTAATTCCTTCCACAAGCCATATCTTCATTTCCCCACAACTTGATGCAGGAACAGCAATTCTTATTTTGTGTGTGGGATGAGAAATTCTTGCAGGGAAAAGGCAAATATAATATCTTAATTTCCTCTGGTCCTGATGGTTTTTTGTTTCTGTGGAGAAGCTGACCAAGCCACCCACTTTGATTGTTTTCTAGAATGTAGGGCTTCAAACAAAGTTATTAAGAGTCTAAAGATTGGCCAGGCACAGTGGCTCTGGCCTGTAATCCCAGCACTCTGGGAGGCCGAGGTGGGGGGATCACCTGAGGTCAGGTCATGGCGAAACCCTGTCTCTACTAAAAACACAAAAATTAGCCGGGTGTGGTGGCACACACCTGTAATCCTAGCTACTCGGGAGGCTGAGGCAGGAGAATCGCTTGAACCCAGGAGACAGAGGTTGCAGTGAGTTGAGATTGTGCCATTGCCCTCCAGTCTCAGCGACAGAGCAAGACTTCATCTCAAAAAAAAAAAAAGAAAAGAAAAAGAGTCTAAAGATTATGAGACAAATACTCCTCTGGTGGCTGCAATTATCATATTTAAAGCATAAAGTCCCTCGGACTGTTAATAAGTATCTTTTCTAGATTGTGCTGAATCAAAGTAATTTTTGAATAGTAAAGAGGAAAGTGTTTGAGAAAGGAAGTGAGACTAAAAAACATTTTCTTTCTTCCTGATCCTACCTGGAAATTTCCAGGATCTGTTCTGTAGTCACAGCCAGTGGTCTACCCTAATAACAGATAACAGCAATTGAGCATTTACCCTATGCCAGACATTGTTCTAAGTATAAATTCAGTTAGTCTTCAATATAATTGAAAGAGGTAGATATTATTATTGCCTCCATTTTAAAGAGGAGAAAAGCGTGCTGCAGAAGGGTTAAGTCATTGCCCGAGGTCACACAGCTGTTACAAGAGAGGCAGGATTCATATCCGAGCTATTCTGGCTCCAGAATCCACACTTTCAACCACAATACTGTGGTTCTGTGTTATATAAAGACACTGAGATTTTAAAAAGAATCTATTTCTGGCCATTTTTGAAAAAATATATTTATTGAACCCAAGAATAGTTATTTTAGCAATAGGAAGTCTCTTTTTTGTTACCCATTCATTTCATAAAATGAGTTTAAACACAAAACAGGCCATAGTCTTTACACTGCCAAAAAAAACAGTACAATAAGGTGTGGAAAGAGAGGGAGAAGCCCATGTTTAGGAAGGACTTTGTGTTACCTCCCTGGCTTGAATAGGACTGACTCTGATATATTCCTTTTTAAAAAATACAAAGAGTTCGAGACCAGCCTGACCAACATGGAGAAACCCCATCTCTATTAAAAATACAAAATTAGCTGGGCATGGTGGCACATGCCTGTAATCCTAGCTACTCGGGAGGCTGAGGCAGGAGAATCGCTTGAACCCGGGAGGTGAAGGTTGCAGTGAGCTGAGATCATGCCATTGCACTCCAGCCTGGGCAACAAGAGCGAAACTCTGTCTCAATAATAATAATAATAATAATAATAATTGTATATGTATACACAAAATGAAAATAACTGACTTTAAAAGTCAATGTTAATGCATTTCTTTTGACACAATGGCTGGTTTAAATTACTCAAGAATAGTGATTAATGCAACAAATGTTTTAACTAAGAGCATGGAAGAAAGGATATCTTCTGAACCATGTACGTCAGAAGGTGTGAGAAGTTCCTGAGTTACCAGGGACAGAGACATTCTTAGAAGAGAAGAATGGCTGGCGAATCCACCCATCAAAGCAACAGGAAGTGCGGTATCTCTTCACATCATGGGCATCTCAGTACCACAGGGTTAGAAACAATGTGTCTCTGCCACCCAAAGAATAATTAAAGCAGCCTCTCAAAATGGTCAAAGTGGCTATAAACCAGCCAGTGTTCCTTGAAGAGTGGAGGGTGCAGTGTTCAGCAAAATAGGGCAAAGTAGAAGAGATTAGCCCCCAAAATATAGCAGAGTATTGTACAGAATCAGGAACTCAGAAAAGAGACAAAAGAACAGCCACTTCTTGTCCCAGCTAGTTTTACACCTAACACTTTTTTCTTCCTGCTTCTTAAGGTACAATGTTGGCCACAAAAGTGGAAGAAATGGTGGCTCATGCCTGTAATCCCAACACTTTGGGAGGCTGAGGTGGGTGGATCACTTAAGTTCAGGAGTTCAAGACCAGCTTGACCAACATGGTAAAACCCCATCTCCACTAAAAATACACAATTAGCTGGGTGTGGTGGCAGGAGCCTGTAATCCCACCTACTTAGGAGGCTAAGGCAGGAGAATCGCTTGAATCCGGGAGGCAGAGGTTGCAGTGAGCAGAGAGCACGCCATTGCACTCCTGCCTGGGCGACAAGAGTGAAACTCTGTCTCAAAAAAAAAAAAAAAAAAAAAGATGGAAAAAAGCGTCCATGTGATTTGAGAGCTCTGGTGAGGTGAAAGTCACCTCCAGTAACAGGCATAAGAATTCAGAAAAATAAAAATAAAAAACCATGGCATTCCATAAGAACAGTAATAGCTGTACATCTCGGACGTCATTGCTTAGAGTCAAAAGAAGACGTTAGTTTAGACTTATACTTCCCACATTGATATTAAGCAAAATTAATTTTTTATAGCTTTTTAATAATTTTCTGGCTGTGTGAAAGAAAATTCCTCAAAATTTTGCATGAGGAGAGGTGGCTAAAATAACCTCAGGAGTTATCTCTTTTGCAAGGAGACAATGCCCTTGCAATTTTATTAATTATTTATTATAATATGAGTTAAAACCATGTTTGATGAAAATGCAGCCATAACAGTGATTATTCCAGTGGATAAAGAAACCAGATTTTGTGCTTGGGGACACAGGCAAAGCAGGTATAAAAATCTCCTGGCAGATATTTCTGTTTGTGAAATGCGGACAACACTTCTACGGATTTGCAGTAGTGGCAGTTAATGAGATGGAGGCGTTTAACATTCATTCTGCACCTACACAATGCCAGGCTTGACAGCCTGTGAGTAGAGATTTCAGACCCGTAGGTGCTGCCGTGTGCAAGGCATTATTCTCAGTTGTGATTTTTTAAATTACGGATTTATGTTGAGCAGTTTTTATTGCAGACTGCACATGAAGCCTCCTAGAGGCATTTTACTTCGTGCTTTATGTTGTGGTAAAAATTACCGTCAACATTATGCAAATCCAAAGAACGATGGAGGTTTGGTTAGGATTCATGTGAGACATGAGATTTCACATTTCTAATTTGGTCAATGAAATACCAATTTACAACTGGATTGAAGAATTTTAATTCTACTAAAGATTGATATTCTTGTAAGGTATATTCTGTATATATTTTCCAAAGCCACACACCTTATCATTTTATCATGAAATTAATCAGGGGTCATCAGAGAAACAGACCAATGGGACATACGCAGAGAGAGAGAGAGAGAGAGAGAGAGAGAGAGAGAGAAGAGGGAAGATTTATTATGAGGAGTTGGCTCACATGATTATGGAGGGTAAAAAGTCCCATGGCTTGTGGTTTGCAAACTGGAGACCAAGGGAAGCAGTGGTGTAATTCCGGTCCAAGTCTGAAACCTGGGAACCAATGGAACCTAATGTGTGGACCCTAGTCCAAGGGCAAGAGAAGGCTGATCTCCCAGCTCAGGCAGGCAGCAAGTAAGAAGGGAATGAATCCAACCTTCCTCCACTTGTTGTTGTTTTTTTTTCTTTTTCTTTTTTTGAGACAGTCTTGCTGTGCTGCCTAGGCTGGAGTACAGTGGCGAGATCTCGGCTCACTAAAATCTCTGCCTCCTGGGTTCAAGCAATTCTCCTGCCTCAGCCCCCTGAGTGGCTGGGATTACAGGTGTGTGCCACCACGCCTGACTAATTTTGTATTTTTAGTAGCGAAGGGGTTTCACCATGTTGGCCAGGCTGCTCTCAAACTCCTGACCTCAAGCGATCCGTCCACCTTGGCCTCCTAAAGTGCTGGGATTACAGGCATGAGCCACCACACCCAGCTGACCTCCACTTGTTCTCTTCAAGCCTTCAATGGGTTGGATGATGCCAGCCCACACAGGGGAGAGCCATCTACTTTCCTGAGTCTGCTGATTCAAATGCTGACCACCTCAGTAAATATCCTCACAGAGACACCCAGAAATAATATTTAATGGGGGCACTCCATGGTCAAGTCAACACATAAAATTAACCATCACAACACCCTTTCATTAAAAGTTAGAAGAACAGAAATCTTTATAAATATCTCATAAAGAGCCGAGTACCTTGACCAATTCCACAGGTAGTGAGAGGTGGAAGCCAAGTTACAGACCCAAAGAACTCTGATCTCAAAGCCACTGCTATTTGCACAATATCACAATTTAAAGGTTAGCTAATTTAATGTTTTGCCTTTTTTACTTAATATTGTCCCAAAGCACACTAGATGCGGAACTTTCTTCAGGGGATGTACACTATTTTATCAAATACCTCAGCCAACAGTGTTTTTAAACATCAAAAAATACATATCTTGGCCGGGCGCAGTGGCTCACGCCTGTAATCCCAGCACTTTGGGAGGCCGATGAGGGCGGATCAGGAGGTCAAGAGATCGAGACCATCCTGGCCAACATGGTGAAACCCCATTTCTACTAAAAACACAAAAATTAGCTGGGTGTGGTGGTGTGCACCTGTAGTCCCAGCTATTAGGGAGGCTGAGGTGGGAGAATTGCTTGAACCTGGGAGGCAGAGGTTGCAGTGAGCTGAGATTGCGCCATTGCACTCCAGCCTGATGACAGAGAGAGACTTGGTCTCAAAAGAAAACAAACAAACAACAACAACAACAAAAAAAATCCCATATCTTGTGGAATGTCAGTGTTGAGGGTGAAGATCGGGGATGCTGGGATGTTTGTCCTGTGGCTTCTGGACTCTGCTGGAAGCACAGATTGCTGCTCTGCCTCCGGCTTTCCTCGAGCCTGGCTGGGGTTTTTGCACAGTTAATGGGAGAGGGGGATGACCACTCCTTTCTTTAGTTCTAGAGAGTCAGAGAACAGTTTAGTTACACTTTAATTGGAAGGGAGATAGAATTCCTGGGAGGAATACTTAAGTAACAAGATAAGAGAAAGAGATGGAAATTTACTGAGGAAAGAAAGAATAATATCCAATCCAGCCAGCATGTTTCAAATGTGTCTTTGCACTAAGATGGATATACGTTTGTGTATATTGGCTGTTTCTAAGCTTTAGATCTGTAGGGAATGAAAAAAAGTAAAATGACCTCTCTTCCCCCACAAAAGAGTAATTCAACATAATATGCTTCAAAGCAGGGTTGAATAATACTAGCACCCAGGTTATTCTGAGACACCGATTTTATAACTACAGGATTGGAAATCTTCAGTTTTTCCCTAAATGTCCACTCCATCTCCTCTGAGACCTTCCTTTACTGGTGCTCTGTTCTTTCCCAGGAAGCAGATTGGCTGTTTTATTTTTCAAATGCTGTGTTTTCTTTCTAGGAATCCATTCCACACCCCAGCAAAGATATAAATGTTCCTTGTCATGCACACACCTCACATATAGATTTACGCCACAGTTACTGAAACGTCAGATTCATTGAACAGTTTTTAAATTAATTTCAAATTCAGTCTCAACCTCTCTGGCAAAGCAAGACCTGCAACGTGGATCACGTGTCTTGAGTAGCCCCCACCTCCCTGCCCAGCAATAAGATCTATTTTCACTGCAGAAGCACATGCATTGCCCCATGCTGACAGTCACTTGTTTTAGCATTGGCTAATCACCAATATGTTCTGTTAAGTGAGATTCATAGATGCTGATTGCATTTATTGCATAAATTACTTCATTATTAAAATCAGGTCATTTGAGCCCCCAAACCATTAACATGAAGACTATTAACATAATTTCATAAGCTAATAAATCAAGCACAGGAAAAAAATTAAAGGGTTCTTAGTGATAAGTGTTTCTTCAGAGATTAAGGAACACAATTTTCTTATGCATATATTAACATTTTATGAGTGGATTCATGCAAGAGCAGTTTTTTCTCTCTGCATACATGACTTACTTCATCTTCTCCATACTTGGCCTCTGAAGCTGGTTTTCAAAATTAAGAGTTTTTTTTCCCTTTCAAATAACTGTAATGCAATTTTTGATTGAACTCATTAGCTTTCTGTGATATGCACTACCTATGAAATTCCTATCTTTTCGCATTTCTTAGGCTGCAAAAGCTTTAGGGTGAGGAGAAGAGGGAAGGTAAAGTTGGAAAAGAATACCTTAGATTTGTTTTAGATAGAGCAATTTTCATTCTAGGTGAATTTCAAATGTATTCCTACTCTTAAGAGGTTCTGGTGAAGTTCTAATTATCTCTCTAATTACAACACATACTGAGGTTAAGTGTTCTTATCAAATGGTGCATTAAAAATGGGTTTTATTCCCAGGCTAGATGTAATAGGCTGTGATACTGGCCTGAACACACAGAAATTGGTTCCCTCGTTCATTTCACTTACCAGATTGTGAAAGATTCTGGAGGTCGGAGCCATCATTATCCAGTGCAATGATGTTGCCTAGAAACGAAGATAAGTTCCAATGTAAATTAGACTATAACAACTTTATCCTTTGTGCAATTTGTGTAATGTTTTAGCAAATAGCAAATGATGAATCATAATTGAAATATGCAGAATACCGTTAGCAGGCATCATGCGTGATTTTATAGGTGAATTTGGGCGACTGGTGGAGCCGATGGTTCTTTCTAGGAACAAGTGTAGTGACCAAATCAAACTTCGACATTTTCTAGTGACTACGTATAGTCCCCCGAATAAAGTTCAGACTACCCTGGACTCTCATGTGTGCCTATTTAAAACCCTTCAACAGCTTCTTATTGCTCTTAGAATTCAAAACAAAACAAAACGAAATTTCTCAACACAGCCTCCAACCCCTGCAATGGTATGGCCTGCCCTTCGTGGTCCAGCTTCATCTCACAGCTTTGTTCACTATGCTGCTTGCTTTCAGTTCTTTGTTAGCGCCAGTTTCCTTCCCATCACAGGGCTTTCACATGGGCTTCTTCTCGGATTCTTTTATATATATATATATATATATATATATATGTACTTTAAGTTCTGGGATACATGTGCAGAACATGCAGGTTTGTTACATAGGTATATACGTGCCATGGTGGTTTGCTGCACGCATCAACCCGTCATCTACATTAGGTGTTTCTCCTAATGTTATCCCTCCCCTATCTCCCTACAACCTGGCAGGCCCCAGTGTGTGACGTTCCCCTCCTTGTGTCCATGTGTTCTATTGGTCAACTCCCACTTATGAGTGAGAACATGCGGTGTTTGGTTTTCTGTTCCTGTGTTAGTTTGCTGAGAATTATGGTTTCCAGCTTCAACCATGTCCCTACAAAGGACATGAACTCATTCTTTTTTATGGCTGCATAGTATTCCATGGTGTATATGTGCCACATTTTCTTTATCCAGTCTATCATTCCTTCTCGGATTCTAATGCTCTTCTCCACGCTTTGAACCCCTTAGCTTCTATTTAGTCTCCAGATCTCAGCTCAAGAGTCACTTCCTCAAGGAAGCTTTCCTTGCTCTCTTTGATTAGGTCAAATCTTTCTTGGCTGTGATAATACCACTTATATATCTGCCACAGTTGCAATTGCAAATTTTTTAGTGTGGTTATTTTTAAAATTATTAACAAGTTTATAAGGTGAAAAAATCAAAATGAAATAGAAAAATATGCTAAGCCATCTAGCTCTGATTTCTTTTACTCCATTACTTCTCCATTTGGAGGTAAACATTATTAGTTTCTTATTTACCTTTCCGGTATTTCTTATTTTGCAAGGACAAATGCAAATATTTATATTCTTGTTTTCCCCTTTTAAACACAAAAGATAACATACATAATGCATATTCCACATCAGGCTTTTTTCCCTTTACAATATACTCTGGAGCCTGTTCTATGTCAAGACATAGAGAACTTCCTCCTTCCTTTTTACAGTGGCATTGTATTCTACCGTGTAACTGTTCTATTGCATGGAACCCATTCCTTAAGTTGGCTGTTTGGTTGTTTTCAATCTTTTGCTATTAGAAATACTGCTGTGATAACGGCCACATGTAAGCATTATTTCATGCACGTGCAGATTATATGTAGAGTAAATAATGTGCAGGATTGGTTTGCTGGGTGAAAGGATAAATGCACCAGTAATTTTGGTAGGTATTGCTGCTATGTGTCAATTTTCTTCCCAGAAACCTCTGTGGCCAGTAGCATCTTTGCTTGAGTTCTTGTCCTGCATCCAGGAAGAATGAGGTATGCAGACAAGTGAAGGGTGAACAAGATGAAGAGGAGCTTTATTTAGTGTTAGAGCAGCTCAGAGGAGACCCACAGTGGGTAGCTCAGGTAGCTCCTCTCTGTAGGCAGGTCGTCTTGTGGAGTGTTCAGTTCTCAGCAGAGAGAAGGCCCTGGAGAGGATGGCTTCTCTCCACAGGCAGGCCGTTCAGACATCTCTGCAGGTCTCTGACGCTTTCAGCAGAGAGGGTAGCTCCTCTCTGCAGCTAGTCACCCTTTCCCCTCTCCACCCTCTGCTTCGGCTGAGCCCAGCACCTTTTATGGAC
Organism: Pongo pygmaeus; assembly: GCF_028885625.2. Classification (NCBI taxonomy): domain Eukaryota; kingdom Metazoa; phylum Chordata; class Mammalia; order Primates; family Hominidae; genus Pongo; species Pongo pygmaeus. The sequence goes on from NC_072378.2 coordinate 21,451,997, forward strand.
CTCTGAGTGGAGGAAGTGTGTGCTGATTGGTCCATGGGTGGACCTGGAGGAGGCACCAAAAGACCCCACCCTTTTGGCGGGACTGGCAGCCCAGCCCCCAGCCTTACCAGGGACCTGCCCCCTTCCGCCCAGGAATCAATCGGCCTCATGCTGCCATTCATGGCTCTGGAGGTTGGCCTCAACCCTGTCCCAGATTGGAGCAGGTGCTGGGAGGGGAGAGAAGCCAAGCAGCCAGAGGAGACACCCACAAGCCTGCAAGGAATGGGGGGCGCTTCCCGGGCCCCTGAGTGTGCAGGCTGCAGAGATACCCGGGTCCTGTACCTGGGAGAGCGGCAGCAGCTACACCGGAGGAGCTCCCGCCCTAACTGGGAAGGGGCGGAGCTCCCGCTTGTCCCCGGCTCCTGCCTGCTCCATAGAGTAAGAGGCCCAGGACTGCAGCCATGGGTCAGGCAGCTGCAGCTGCACCCAGGAGGGCAGATCCTGCCTGCTCCCTGACCCGCCGAAGAGCACAGGGAGGCTCAGATCCACAGCCTTAGAGCAGGAGGCCTGGGTCTGCAGCCGGGTTGGGTGGGCTGCAGTGGCACCCGGGGTGCTCCTGCCCCAAATTGGAAGGGGTGGGGATCCCACCGGCTCCATGGAGTGTGCACCCCCAGCTGTGCCTTTCTGCTGCAGCTGGCTGATGGTAGTGGCTGCTGCCATCCTTGCGTATTACCCGTCCTGTGGGCTACATCATTGTACATTTTCATCAACAAAATAATGTCCATTTCTCCACAGCCTCACCAGTAATGTCTCACTTTTAGTTGGGAGTTAAGAGATGGTAATGTTGTTTCAATGTGCATCTTTCTGATTTTGAGTAACTTGAATATCTTTTCATGTGATTAAGGACATTTTTTTTCCTGAGTGAACTGTCTGTTCATGTTCCTTGTCCATTTTCCATGGGATGCCTAATCTTCTTCCTGTTATCTATGTGCATTTTATTAGGGAGATTAGCCATATTTATCTGTGATATATGTTGCAAGTATTTCCCTAAATTTGTTATTTGTCTTCTGACTTTCCATACGGTGTTCTTAGATACTTCGTATCTTTTTCCCTGTTAAGACACTAGTATCAGAGAAGGCAGCTCCCACATCTCTTTTGCTGCCATTATGTCCCCAAAGCCATTATGTTTCTCCATCTACAAAAAAAGAAAAAGTGACACTTGTTACAGTTGGTGTCTAAAGCCCTCTTCAACTCTGAAAATCTATGATGCTGCTTCCCATTCTTATGTTTGGTTTACTCAGGTTTTCTGTCTTCCCCTCCCTCTGTCGCTGAGCTTGGGCATGGGGGTGGTGCTTACACATGGGGCTATGTGGTGGCTAACCTCGTGTTACATGAGAAGTGCCTGGAAGGGCTCTCTCCCCTGAGTACCCCACCTCATTGTCATTCAGCGTGTCACCATTAGGGATTCTCTTTTCTCGACCCGCACTGCCTTTATTTAGGTCTTCTCTGCCTCTTGTCTGGATTTGGGCCAGTCTCCAAGTTTGTCTTCATGGGTCCTAGGTATTCAATCCGCAGATGACATTTCTTATAGACTAGCCCTGCTCAGGATATTTTTCCCATCTCTTCCTTGTATTGCCTATTGTTTTTATTACTAAAGTGCTAGGGCCCTCCATGATAAGTCTCAAACTATACCTTCAAGGGGGTGTCCCATTACCCTCCTGGATAGCCTCTGCCCCATCACACAGACTACTCACCATCATCCACCTCTATGCTCAGCTGGTTCTTCTGCCATGCCCATCTTCTATCCAGGTGTATTAGATCATTTTCACAATGCTGATAAAGATGTACCTGAGACTGGGAAGAAAAAGAGGTTTAATGGACTTGTAGTTCCACGTGACTGGGGAGGCCTGACAATCATGGCGGAAGGCAAGGAGGAGCAGGTCACATCTTACATGGATGGTGGCAGGCAAAGAGAGCTTATGCAGGAAAACTCCTCGTTACATAACCATCAGATCTTGTTAAACTTATTTACTATCACGGGAACAGCACAGGAAAGACCTGCTTCCATAATTCAATCACCTCCCACCGGGGTTCCTCCCACAACACATGGGAAATGTGGGAGTTACAATTCAAGATGAGATTTGGGTGGGGTCACAGCCAAACTATATCACCAGGCCCAATTCTACCTGAAAAATATTGCCCATTTCTCACCATCTTCCTCCCAAACTGGGGTAAGACTCTGCTTTCCAAGGGCCCTTAATAGTTTGAATAAAAGATCATATTGTGTATTTTTTTCTTGGAAGATGCATGGCTCCCTATCTACCAGAGTAGAGTCTCTTTGAGGGAAAAAAATGTATTCTTTATAATCCTTATAAAGTTCTGCAAGAAATCATCCCTTAGGCATTTATTGACTACAATCAAAGTGACGCTCACTCCTGGGAAATTGAATTTTAATTTAATTTGCACAGTACTCCTGGGATGAGTAGCAAGTTAAGTCTTAAGTAGATAGGAGTTAATTAGTTTAGTGATTTATTTTTTTCTTACATGAGTGTACACTCCTGTGTAGGTGTGAAAACATTAGTGTACACCTCTGTGTAGGGGTGTGTGTGTAAACAAATGTGCATGCACCATCACATTCTGGTAGAAGGGGAATAATGTCAAAAAAAAAAAAAAAGAGAAAATGTGTAGCAGTTACCGCAAAGGCACTGAAGGAGCGTTTTTATTTTATGGTTTCACCAAAGACTAATTCTGCTCATTCTTGAAACAGCCTACTCCATTATTCTATCAAATTATATGTTTTCTGTCTACTTTTGGATAAAATTTATCCATGAAAACTTTTTTAGTTAACCCATAACCCCCAACTACCTTATATCACCCTGATAGGTTAACACAGCTCTGCACAGATGTGTTAAGACATGAATGAAGCAGTTCAATATGATTTATCTCCTATTCAGATTGTCCTTCCTGGGATAGTACTTCCTAATTTAATGTTGAAGTCTTTCTATAAAAATTGTTCGTAAATATTTGAAAGTGAAAGAATTCTCCAGATATTTGATCTGGGACAGTTCCCAGTGATCTCCTACAACATTCTCATTTAGCTCTGCCCATGACTACCTGGAATAAAGGTTACGTTTTTCAAGCTTCCCTTGCAGCTAGGGATGTCCAGGTGACTAAGTTCTGGTCAATGAAATGTAAACAGAAGTGTCACATGTAAGTTCCAAAAATGGTCTTTAAAGCATGAGGACACCATGTTTCGGACCCTTTTTTTTTTTTTTTTCCCTGTTGAGAGGGATGCTGACATAATAGATGAAGCTCCAGCAGCCATCTTAGCCCGTGAGGTAGAAATCTGGCACTAAAAATGGCAATACCAGAAGATAGAATGGGCCTGAGCTGATGATGACTTTCTGAACATGCCTTCTGGACTACCTACCTCCAGTTCTCTTTTGCAGGAAACAGAAATAAGACATATCTTATTTAGGCCTCTGTTGTTTATGGTTTCTTTATTCACAACTTAACTAAATCCTAATTGAATACAGCCATGGAGAGGGCAGGGCTTGGAGAACGGCAGAGAGCCCTCAAATGAGACCCTAAATGATGCTCTGTCTGGAATTTTTTAAAATCCTTAAAAAGGAGAGGAAGAAGATCAAAATTGTGTGCTACAGGGCATGTTCCCTGCTGCTTGGTGAGAAAAGGGATGTCAATGCATTACATGCTGGAAACATCACAGTCAGCATTGACAGGCCTCTCAGGCCAGTGTCCATAAGACACTAGATGGACAGGAAGTACCAGAGGACAACAGCGTGAGCAAGGAAGCCACGAAGTGTTAAAGAGGCTGGAATGTAATGAATGCTGGCATTTTAGGCTGTCGCTAGCTGGGCTTAAAACATGCGAGACATGGGATTTGGTGGCATGGTGTCTTCATTTCTCAACCATGGAATTAATTTTCATTTATGGTAATGAGCATATTAAAATAACTTGGTAGTAATTCCATCCCTTCTTATTTAAGCTATTCCCAGTCTGGCATCAATTCCACAAAGCAAACTACTCGAGGAGGTTCTTGCCAGGAATGCAGTGACAAGGGCATTACACGACGGTAGAGAAACCAAGGTCCAGAAAAGAAAGCGATTTGCCCTAAACCGCCCAGCTCGTTAGTTACTATCAGAGCTGGGTTTGAACTCTGGTTTCTTGGGGCTCCTGGGACAGCCTGTCTTTCCCCAGAATCCCCTTTTATCTGCCCGTAGAATCCACTGTCAGTCAGGAAAATTGGTTGTGCTCTGGAAAACTGGGCTGAACTGAAATGAAATATTCATCTTTACCGTAAGTTCAGGAGTAATCAAACTCAGAGCTTTCATCTCAAGAGAAAACTCCGAGAGAAATTTAGCTTTCAAAATGTTTGCAAAAACAATTATTTCAAGTTGTGTCTTTCTGACTGTAAAAAACAAGGTTTTGCATGAGATAATTTGTGATAAAGCATTTGTGTGCAGAGAAGTGCGGTGCCCACGCAAGAAAACACTCTAGTGTCTTTTTCATGGGGTTCGAAATCTCCAAGTACCAAGAGTGGACGGGTGGACCAGTTACAATGCCAGTTATAAAATGGATAATAAAATGAAAAAATAAGTTTGATTAACATTTTCTTTGGTACTAGATGAGTTTCCCAAAGCACAGAGCTCTGCAAACAATAGTATTGTTATTATTTATTATTTATTTATTTATTTTTGAGATAGATTCTCACTCTGTCACCCAGGCTGGAGTGCAATGGCATGATCTCGACTCACTGCAACTTCCACCTCCCGGATTCAAGTGATTCTCCTGCCTCATTCTCCCAAGTAGTTGGGATTACAGGCACATGCCACCACTCCTCGCTAATTTTTTGTATGTTTAGTAGGGACGGGGTTTCACCATGTTGACCAGCCTGGTCTTAAACTCCTGAGCTCAGATGATCCACCCGCCTCAGCCTCCCAAAATGTTGGGATTACAGGCGTGAGCCACCACGCCCGGACAGTATTGCTTTTTTTTTTTTTTTTTTTTTTTTTTTTTCTGAGACAGAGTCTCTCCCGTCACCTAGGCTGTAGTGCAGTGGTGCCATCTTAGCTCACTGCAACCTCCGCCTCCTGGGTTCAAGCAATTCTCTTGCCTCAGCCTCCCAAGTAGGTGGGACTACAGGCATCCACCACCACACCCAGCTAATTTTTGTATTTTTAGTAGAGACGGGAGTTTCACCATATTGGCCAGGCTGGTCTTGAACTCCTGACTTTGTGATCCGCCCGCCTCGGCCTCCCAAAGTGCTGGGATTACAGGTGTGAGCCACCGCGCCCAGCCCAGTATTGCTATTTTTAAAAAGCCCTCAATACGCTATTTCTTTCTATTAAATCTTTCAGTATATTCCTTACTCATTACAAATTTCTAACACCTGTATTTGTATAAAAGTGCCGAATGTAAGCTGGAGATAATGATAAATCCTTACATAATGGGAGATGTGCCTTTTCACAGGCTATCTTCCCCCACTGCTTTGTGCAAATCACCTATCTTGAAATCTCAAGTTTTTTAACATTGAAAGAAGCCTGTTACTTCAATATATAAATAATACAATCCCCTCATTTACAAATGAGAAAAAATGAGGTCCCAAGAGAAGAAAGATTGTGCCTAAGGTCACAAAGCTAGTAAGAATCTCTTCACTTCCCTTCATGTCTTAATAGCTATCTCTTCAGTTCCCTTCATGTCTTTGCAGAACAGATCAAAAAGATTTTTCTTCCCCTCTTGTTTTCTCACCCACCAAGCAGTCCAGAGGAGGTCCCAAGCTTGGAGAGATAAATATGGTACAATAAAGTACTACCATATACAATGTATCAAAGAACTTCTTTTTTTTACTCTGAAGGAACAAAGTGTATCATAAACATTCATTCTGAGCAGTTTTGTTGTCCACTTTTTATGCATGGGCTGAACTGGCTGTTCTTTGCCCCAGATGTGTATGTGAAAATGTCACATGTTAACAGTTTATTGGTAGCATTTCAGAGTAGAAGTGGGCTTTGCTAACATAACCAAGCTTCTGTGCACCCTGGGGTGGATGCAGCTGCTGTTCCCAGGTGTCAATGAAGCCCAAAGCAATTGGAGACATTGGTCTAAGGCTGGAAGAAGGTTTCTGAGAGGAGCCAACATCCTAATTTGAGGTCTGCTGAGTATCTGTGCTGGCTGTTGGTCTGAGCAAACTGCTGCATGCCTGCAGGCCCCTGATAAACTCAGTATTAGTTCCAACATCTCTTACAGATACCACACAAGACAACCCCTTTGAAAAGCGCAGCAAATACTTACCAAAAAAAAAAAAGCCATGGTTCTAAGGAAAAGGGACTGAGATTATAGCTACCGTGCTACCTCTAACTGGGAAATGTTTCCCCCCATCCACCCGTATTTTCATTTTCTTTTCTTTTTTTTTTTTTTTTTTTTTTTTTTCTGTGACAGAGTCTCGCTTTGCCGCCCAGGCTGGAGTGCAGTGGCGCAATCTCGGCTCACTGCAAGCTTCGCCTCCCAGGTTCACGCCATTCTCCTGCCTCAGCCTCCCGAGTAGCTGGGACTACAGGCGCCCGCCACCACGCCCGGCTAACTTTTTTGTATTTTTAGTAGAGATGGGGTTTCACTGTGTTAGCCAGGATGGACTTGATCTCCTGACCTGGTGATCCACCCACCTCGGCCTCCCAAAGTGCTGGGATTACAGGCGTGAGCCACCACACCTGGCCCTTTTTTTTTTTTTTTTTTGAGACAGAGTTTTGCCCTTGTTGCCCAGGCTGGTGTGCAATGGTGCAATCTCGGCTCAGGGCAACATCTGCCTTCCAGATTCAAGAGATTCTCCTGCCTCAGCTTCCCAAGTAGCTGGGATTACAGGCACGTGTCACCACACCTAGCTAATTTTGTATTTTTAGTAGAGACGGGGTTTCACCATGTTGGTCAGGCTGGTCTCAAATTCCTGACCTCAGGCGATTCACCCACCTCAACCTCCCAAAATGCTGAGATTACAGGCGTGAGCCACTGTGCCTGGTCCCACCTGTATTTTCAAAATAATATTTGGCCAAATTTTTATTCCTTGAATGGAGTTATCAGGAAAAAGTAAAACAATTAATGAAATAGCATGCTTTGTGGGGAGGGAGAAAGATAATCACATATTAATATAACTAGGAGGTGATAAAATCCACATCTTCTATGCATAATTTATCTGACCTATGACTGACAGCATAACTAGTATATAAAATATCAAAGCTTTATTTGATGCTTTCCTGGGAATTCACTATTTTACCTTCGTTGAAACTGATTAGAATATAGTACCTTTTACTGTCCTTTTAGAATATTTAGAATGAGAAGTGAGCTTGCTTTCCTAGTTTCAATTCAGAAAACTACAAGAAGTGTTTATGTAGCACCAGCTCAGTATGCATGACTCTGTGCTTAGAGATATTGGGATTAAAGCTTGGACTTCCATGATTCTTGGAGTCCATTTTAGGCATCATGTAATTCATACAAATGCCCTGTGGAGCACCTACTCGGGACCAGGTAAAGCAGGCTATTTTTACATTAGTATTTTGAGATTGCCGCCTGGTAACCGTCACCTTTACTTCCTTCAGAGAAAATTAAAAACAAACAAGCAAAAAATGGAACTCTTGTCACTGGTGTTTAATGAAAACTAATAGAAACTGATTTTCATGCAGAACAAAGAATCTAATTGGTTCCACAGTTACACAGCACTCCTAAGAAACAAACCATAGGGACTTCTAGCTAAACATGGCAAATTAAAAATATCTGTATCTATATCTATATGTATATTTCCAATCTTTCTCAAAGTCCCCCTAAGATGACAGTCAGTGGTACAGTTTGGATATTTGTCCTTTCGAATCTCATGTTAAAATGCAATCCCTAATTCTGGAGGTGAGGCAGGCAGATCACTTGAAGTTAGGAGTTCGAGACCAGGTTGGCCAACACGGTGAAACACTGTCTCTACTAAAAATACAAAAATGAACATGATCCAGTTGGGTCATGGGGGTGGATCCCTTATGGCTGGGTGCTGTCCTTACAATACTGAGTGAGTTCTTGTGAGATCTGGTCGTTTATAAGTGTGTGGCACCTCCCCCTACTCTCTCTGTTGCTCCTGCTCTTGCTGTGCAATATGCAGCTCCCCTTTGCTTTCCATCAGGATTGTAAGTTTCCTGAGGCCTTCCCAGAAGCCGAGTAGATGCCAGCACCATACTTCCTATAAAACCTGCAGAACCGTGAGCCAATCAAACCTCCTTTCTTTATATATTACCCAGTCTCAGGTATATCTTTATAGCAATGCGGGAACAGCCTAACACAATTAGAGAATATGAAAATACACTCAACTGGGACTCTAGGAAAAAAAGAGGAAATACCAGTATTTCAAAAGCTAACTTGCAGCAGGACGGGCAATAACTGACTTGCTAGATAGGAGAAGTAAAGCCAAACATCAGCTTGAACGGAGCCATAGAACCCTGGAGAGTGTCAGCAACAGAGGCACCAGCTGCCTCCGAACCAGTGTGGGCAAGACTGAAAATAGGAGGAGTAGGCTGGGCGTGGTGGCTTAAAATGCCTATAATCCCAGCACTTTGGGAGGCCAAGGCAGGCAGATCACTTGAAGTCAGGAGTTCGAGACCAGGCTGGCCAACATGGTGAAACCCCGTCTCTACTAAAAATACAAAAATTAACTGGGCGTGGTGGCAGGCACCCGTAATCCCAGTTGCTTGGGAGGCTGAGGCAGGAGAATCACTTGAACCTAGGAGGTGGATGTTGCAATGAGCCGAGATAGCACCACTGCACTTCAGCCTGGGTGACAGAGTGAGACTCCACCTCAAAAGAAAAGAGGAGGGGAGGGGAAGGGAGGGGAGGGGAGGTTAAGAGTCTGTTGACCCTTATATTCTCTAGGGTTCTGCATTGCCAGCTGCTATCCCTTCTGCAGTTACCACAGGACTGGAAGTTTATTCTCAAAAGAGGTTGATTGAGAACGTTCTGGACTGGGGAACACTGGGCGCAGCTGAGGGCACTGGTGTCACCTGGAAACTAGAGAGACTAGGGGGGCACCTCCAAACCAAATAGTGGCATCACCAGCACCAACTTCCTCTTGTCCCTAGGATGCTGGCAGCCAGGCTTGCAGAGGAATTGGCAGGAGAATAGGGAATTCTTCTTTGAGTAAACTGATCAGCTGAAGAGAAAGTATCTGTAGATACTGTGGTAAATGGAATAATGTTCATGTTCTAATCTCTGAAACCAGTGAGTATGTAAGCTTAGATGCAAAGGGGAATTAAGGTGGCAGATGGATTAAAGTTGTTAACCAGCTGCCCTTGACATAGGGAGAGTATTGTAGGTTATCCAAGAGGCTCAGCGTAATCACAAAGGTTCTTTTTTTTGAGACGGAGTCTTGCTCTTGTCGCCCAAGCTGGAGTGTAGTGGTATGATCTCGGCTCACTGCAACCTCTGCCTCTCCTGGGTTCAAGCGTTTCTCCTGCCTCAGCCTCCCGAGTAACTGGGATTACAGGCGCCCACCACCATGCCTGGCTAATTTTTGTACTTTTAGTAGGGATGGGGTTTCATCATGTTGGCCAGGCGGGCCTCAAACTCCTGACCTCAGGTGATCTGCCCGCCTCAGCCTCCCAAAGTGCTGGAATTACAGGCATAAGCCACCGTGCCCGGCCCACAAAGTTTCTTAAAAATGGAAGACAGAGGCCTGGTGCAGTGGCTCACACCTGTAATCCCAGCACTTTGGGAGGCCGAGGCAGGCAGATGACAAGGTCAGGAGTTCGAGACCAGCCTGGACAACACGGTGAAACCCTGTCTCTACTAAAAATACATAAAATTAGCTGGGCATGATGGCGGGCGCCTGTAATCCCAGCTGCTCAGGAGGCTGAAGCAGAAGAATCACTTGAACCTGGGAGGTGAAGCTTGCAGTGAGCCGAGATCACGCCGCTGCACTCTAGCCTGGGTGACAGTGAGAGACTCCGTCTCAAAAAAAAAAAAAAAGGAAGAGACAAGCAGGAGAGACAGGCAGTGTCATGTGATGTGAGAAAGTCTTGGCCTTTTGTTGCTGGCTTTGAAGCTGAAGATAGACTGTCAAAAGTCAAGGAATAGACTGGGCGTGGTGGCTCACCCTTGTAATCCCAGAACTTTGGGAGGCCAAAGTGTGTGGATCACTTGAGGTCAGAAGTTTGAGACCAGCCTGGCCAACATGATGAAACCCTTTCTCTACTAAAAATACAAAAATTAGCCGGGCCTGATGGCATGTGCCTGTAATGCCAGCTACTCGGAAGACTGAGGCAGGAGAATTGCTTGAACCCGGGAGGTGGAGGTTGCGGTGAGCCGAGATTGCGCCGCTGCACTCCAGCCTGAGCAACAAGAGTGAAACTCTGTCTCAAAAAAAAAAAAAGTCAAGTCAAGGAGTATAGGTGGCTTCTTCAGGCTGGAAGAAGAAAGAAAATGGATTCTTCCCTGGAGGCTCCAGAAAGGAATGCAGCCCAGTCAACATCCTAATTTTAGCCCAGCAAGTCTATATCAGACTTCTGATGTCCGCAACAGTTGGATAAAAAGCTTGTGTTTTAAGCCACCAGGTTTGTGGTGATTTGTTACTGCTGCAAAGGAAAATTAGTGCAGACACTGGGAGGGACCCGACAAAATACTCGATCACCCTGCAATGAATCTCAGCACTTGCAAATCCCACTTTTATACTCTGGACTACCATAGCTTTTTGGGACAGGCATTCAAAATGGACAGCCCAGGAGCAACAGATATTTGAGGGAAATCTCTAACACAGAAGGTAAAATCCAAAATCAATAACCATATCAGAGAGAAGAAACCATAGAGGGAGCAGGGAAAAAAATGTAAAAAACAACAACAACAACCCACAGAAACCCCTCAGGGAGGCCACGTGCGGTGGCTCACATCTGTAATGCCAGCACTTTGGAGGCTGAGGCGGGTGGATCACTTGAGGTCAGGAGTTCGAGACCAGCCTGGCCGACATGGTGAAACCCTGTCTCTACTAAAAATACAAAAATTAGCCGGGTGTGGTGGTGCATGCCTGTAATCCCAGCTACTTGGTAGGCTGAGGCAGGAGAATCGCTTGAACCTGGGAGGTGGACGTTACAGTGAGCAGAGATGGTGCCACTGCACTCCAGCCTGGGCAACAGAGTGAGACCCCCCCCTCAAAAAAAAACAAAAAAACAAGAAGCATAAACAAACAAACACAAAACCCCAAACTAAAAAAAAAAAACCCTTTAGAGAGATAAAAGGTATTGCATCCGTTAAGCAAGAATAGATTGCTCTTAAAAAGAAATATTCAGAAGACTTAAAGAGCTCTTGGCCAGGCGTGGTGGCTCACACCTACAATCCCAGCACTTTGGGAAGCTGAGGCGGGCAGATTGCTCAAGTCCAGGAGTTCGAGACCAGCCTGGGCAACATAGCAAGACTCCCGCCTCTACAAAAAATACCAAAAATGTCAGCCATGTGAGGTGGCGCCTGCCTGTAGTCCCAGCTACTCAGGAGGCTGAGGTGGGAGAATCGCCTGAGCCCAGGAAGATCGAGGCTGCAGTGAGTCATGATTGCACCACTGCACTCCAGCCTAGGTGATAGAGTGAGACCCTGTCTCAAAAAAAGAGAGCTTTTATAATTTAAAAATATAATAGAATAAATAAATATTAAATAGAAAGGTAGAGGAAAACATTTTAAAAATTCCCCCAAAGTAAAACAAAACAAAATAAAGTTTTAGAATATAAAAAAATAATAAAATTAGGGTATTCATAAAGGATATTTAATAGAAGTCCCATTTTGAGACCAGCCTGTCTAATATAGTGAAACCCTGTCTCTACCAAAAATACAAAGTCAGGCCCAGTGGCTTACACCTGTAATCCTAGTACTTTGGGAGGCTGAGGTGGGCAGATCACTTGAGGTGAGGAGTTTTGAGACCAGCCTGGCCAACATGGTGAAACCCCATCTCTACTAATAATAGAAAAATTAGCCAGGCATGGTGGCAGGTGCCTGTAATCCCAACTACTCAGGAAGCTGAAGCAGAAGAATCGCTTGAGCCCAGGAGATGGAAGTTGCAGTGAGCTGAGATCGCACCACTGCACTCCAGCCTGGTTGACAGAGTGAGACTCTAAAGAAAACAGAAAAAAGGAGTCCCAGAACAAAGTAGAAAAATTATCAGATTGAGTCAATGTCCCTGCAATGTGAATGAATACACAACCCCTATTGAGACACACCAGCCAGCATCTTTTTTCAGAAGTCCAATAAAAAGAGATGAAGGATCAGCCCTCAGAGGTCTCAAAAAGAATATTGGAAGGCAGAAGAGCAATGCCTTAAGAACTTTGAAGAAAGTAATTTCCACCGTGGAACCCCCACGCAGGCCGTCAAACAAGTCTGCAAGTGAGATAAGCATTTTCAGACACTCAAGGTCTCAAAAAATTGCCTCGTATGCATCTTTCCCAGGAATCTATACTAGAAGATTTGCTCCTCCAAGATGAGAAAATTCAGAAAGAAGTTGCCGTGAGCCAAGAAACAGGGCATTCTCAGAGTGATTACTATGTAGCAGGCCCGAAGAACACCCTGTCTGGATTAGGGACAGAGGGCCCCAGAAGGCACTTCTGTATCCAAGGGGGTGATGGTGCAAAGAAACTGATAATTCATTTGTTGTCCTTGTTCTTAGGAAATGAATACTTACTGCAGAGTGTGGAGCTGAATTAGTGGTAAATACATAACAAAAACTAAGCAAACAACTCAAAACAAGACAACTATTTGCTCTGAGGATCACAGCAGAAATCCCTATATAAGAAAAAAAAATCCTAGTTCACTTATGAGGCTTAGTTATAAATAAAGGCCTATCATTTTAATAGGGTAAGTAGGAAATATTGATTTAACTCAAATTGGTGATATCTGATTTTGTAGCTATATAAAGAGAATGGCGGTTATGGGATATTCAGATGAGTGTATCTATTATTTGTTTGATGTGGTGGTTTGCAAAAATGGCCACAATTCTTCTCTTCTCTCTGTATTGTTTGCAATGTGAATGTATAGAATCTCCTCCCAAGAGGCAGAGTCTGTTTCTCCTCCTGTCAAATGGGACTGGCCTTGGGAGTGAATGCAGTGGATGTACCAGGAAGCCAGTTTGGAACTTGGCCTTCAAGCAGCTTTCCATACTTCCTCTCAGTCTGTTGCAGACCCGCAGTCCTCTACGTGAACAAGCTGGCCTGGCCTGCAAGAGGATAAAAGAGCACAAGGAGTGTGGGAGAGCCATCCCGGCTGAGGCCACTTAAGTCAGCCAGCCCCAGCCAACCCAGTAAGCGACCACAGCTGCACGAATGAGCTTAGCCAAGACCAGAAGGATGGGCCAGCCCAGCCAAGTTAAAATTGCTGATCCACAGAGTTTTGAGTAAATAAATGATTGCTTTCAGCCAGTAAATTTTGGGGTGGTTTGTTACACAGCAAAAACTAAAAAACTAATTGATGCTGCGTGCATGTGTGTGTGTGTGTAGAAAAGGTGATAATGCAATAAAGCCAAGTTTTTGTGTTTTGTAATAGAAAATCAATACTTTTTTTTTTTTTTTTTTGAGATAGAGTGTCACTCTGTTGCTCAGGCTGAGTGCAATGGCGCTATCTCAGCTCACTGCAACCTCCGCCTCCCGGGTTCAAGCAATTCTCCTGTCTCAGCCTCCCGAGTAGCTAGGATTACAGGCACATGGCTAATTTTTGTATTTTTAGTAGAGACAGAGTTTCACCATGTTGGCCAGGCTGGTCTCAAACTCCTGACATCAGGTGATCCACCTGCCTTGGCCTCCCAAAGTGGTGGAATTACAGTCGTGAGCCACCGCACCTGGCCTAATGTATCTATTTATATCTAAAAAATGATGCCACACGGTAGACGCATGTTAGTTAGACACATGGAAACAAAAACAGTGATGAGATTTTTAAGTGGATGATCCAAGGGGTAGAAACCAAGGGTCAGAAGGGAGTACAGCGGTGGGCTGTAATTTTTCATTATGGGGCTTGTAGAATTGTTTGATTTTGAAAAATTATGTACACATTTCATTTTTGTAAAATAGCAAATTAAGTGGAAACCAAATAAATAAATAAATAAATAAATAAACTTTCAAGTGACTGGTAGGCAGCTGGTACACAGCATCTGCCACCACCAGCAATAGTCATGTGTCCAACACATGCCCTGGTGGCAAGAGGAATTTCCAGCTGAGACATTGCCATAACCAACTCAGTTTTCCCTTTTGATTAGTATTCAGCCTTCATGCCTGCATGCTTATGGTTAGCACACAAACTGAAAAAAATTGCATGGAAAAGTTGGATCCAGAGTCTCAGACACTGCAGGTGTTCTCCGAGTTGTTAGTCTCCATCCTAATACAGTCCAATAAGGACCACAAACATCAAACATAATGGAGAACTGCCTGCAACCAAAGCCAGGGCATGGAAAAATTGCTCATTAAAAATTATTCTGTGGTTACAGTTTTGAATTGGCATGGATAAAAAGTGGAGCAGAGGCCGGGCGCAGTGGTTCATGCCTGTAATCCCAGCACTTTGGGAGGCTGAGGCAGGTGGATCACGAGGTCAAGAGATTGAGACCACCCTGGCCCACATGGTGAAACCCCATCTCTACAAAAAATATAAAAATTAGCTGGGCGTGGTGGTGAGCCTGTAATCCCAGCTACTCAGGAGGCTGAGGCAGGAGAATCGCTTGAACCCAGGAGGCGGAGGTGGTAGTGCGCTGAGATCGCACCACTGCACTCCAGCCTAGGCGACAGAGCAAGACTGCACCCCACCCCCCACAAAAAAGAAAAACTTCATACATATAACTGAGTGGTTGTGGGATGTAGTTTATATAGCCATTTCCCTCCCATTGGACTGTAAGGTTGTTTACAAATTTTTTGCTATAATAAATAACCATTTGTATGTTCTTATGCATAAATAAAAATTTTAACGAATATTAAAAAAAAAAGTGGAGCAGATGGTCATATTCAACATGGTGAAAGGCTCTGTGAAAGCAAAACAGAAACCATACACCCACAATGGCCACCAAAACGGCTGCTGACATACGATCACTCTCTTCTTGATGCTGCTCTCTGTGCTTTAAATGTATTTTCTCTTTGAAATGATCACTTTCAAGTGTGTTTATTAAATTCTGTCTCCCATGTTAGGTTGACAGGGAGTATGTAGTATTTGGGAAAAGGCACAGGAGGCAAAAATAAGATACTAGATATTAAGGGATGTGTTGGATTACTCAGGACAGGCTAGGATATGCCACAATAAAGAAAAACCCCAAACCTCTGTGACTTAACATTTCCCACCGCATATGCAAAGTGGGTCTGCAGAGGGCCTCTGATGATCTAAGTACCTCAAAGTTCTAGGCTGGTGCATATTGCCATGATCAGTTCCTCTCAAAGCTGACCCAAAGCGATGTGCCTCACTTCTGCTCATATATCATTAGTCAAAGACATTCATGTGATCATGTCTAAATTCAAAAAGGTGAAAGAAGGCAATGTTATCCAGAAAGAGAGCTGGAATACTTGTGAACTCTTCCAACTCAATCCAGTATTCCCTCTGCTCTAAAACATAGCTATATAGCACATAGAATATACATTAGTTATGTTTATTTTTATCCAAAGTATACTTTTCCTAGATATGTCTTACTCCAGAAAATTATTATCCTTTAAAGGCAGATGATGAATCTGGCTAGAGGAGGAGGGCCTGGAAGGTTATATGAGGTACTAAAGTTATGTAAAGTGATGTGGTTTCCTTTTTTTCTTCCTGTGGTTGAATGATGTAGCACACTATTTGCAGACCAATCCTGGTCTTCCTTAAGTGGTTTCTATAACAAGATAATTTTCTTTCACCAATCACTAACCAATTTATTTTCGCTTCCAAGTGGAGCCTTATTTGTGCCTGAATTTTAGAGATTGTGAGTTTAAAAGAACACCACCTTCTGCCTGTTTAAGAAATAACCCAAGGTGCCCTGGAAATAAAAATGCAAATGCACGACTGGGAAAGCTTTATTTAGCTAAATCTCAAAGCAACAGTTATGTTTTGAGAAAGAGAGGTTAAGGGAACAGGAGTGGTAGAACTGGACATTCAAAGAAGGATAATTTTCAGAATGAGATAGTGTGGAGTGGAGGAGGAATAGAGTAGATTTCCATCCCTGGGCACGAAATAAGGAAACGTATTTTTCTGCAGTTATTTGTGAAGAACTTCAGTGATAAGCACGGTGCTTCTCCTTAAATAAAGACTGAAACAGAGAAGTAGCAGTTCCAAATACTTAGCCAAAGTTCTCAAAACCTTTGATCCAACAATTCTAAATACTTAGTGCATCAAATCCAACTACGGTCACTACTCTGTGCTAAAACTCAAGCAACCAGAAAGCTGAAATAATCAGAACTCTTTATTACCTTGGAATAAGAAAAAGCACATGGCAAATAAACCAGTTGAAATCGGGCACACCTTCAAAAGAAAAGCAATTCCCAGGGTGTTACAGGGTCAGGACCGCCTTTGGCCAATTTCTCAACTTTTTAAAAACACATGTTATGCTCAGGCAGAAATAAACTTCATTGAGATGAATTACCATCTTAACTTTGTTCAGTTTAAACTTCAACATCTTTATGACGGAAGGTACCAACTAATCTGAATGGTAAGTACAAGGCCCTTAACATAGGACTTAATGAGATTTGTTGTGTATATTTGTGGTGACTCCTCAAACTCAGGAGTGTGTGCCACAAGGTATAAGCCACTGATTAATTGTCTGAGAGCCCCTCAGTTCTTCCTCACTGACATGCTGGTGACACATCATCACTGTCAGAGTCCGAAGAAGTGGCCTGAGCTGGTCTGCTCCGAATTCTCTTCTCTTCTTCCATGTTCTTTGTTTCATGCCCCATGCCTGGGATGTGTCTGGCCCCAGGTCCTTTATATTGCAAATAGCAATGTATTGATTATAGATGACTAGATTATATATATTCCTTTATAGAGATATAGACGTGTAGATTATTTACTTATTCACATTAAGGTCTTTTGAAATTGTATTAATCAATTTCTCTAGACCAGGGTTTCTCAACATTGGTACTGTTGACATTTTTGGTAGGCAATTCTTTGTTACGGGGGGAAGGCTGTCCTGTACATTATAAGATGTTTTAGTAACATCCCAGGCCTCTACCAACTAGATGCCAATAAAATGTCTTCCCTCACTTGTGACTACCAAATGTCCCCTTAGGGGCTAAATTGCCCCCATTTCAGAACAACTAGGCTACCGTCACTGTCCAATAGAAATATAATGCAAGACACAAATTCAAGCCACAGAAGTAATTTTAAATTTTCTAGTGGTTACATTAAACAAGAGTAAAAATAAACTAGCAAGATAAAATTTCACGATATTTTTATTTAACCCAATATCCAAAATATTATCATTTCATATCAATATAAAAAATTATTAATAAGATATTTTCCATTCTTTTTTGAGTATTACATCTTCAAAATCTGGTGTGTATTTTATACTCACAGCTTGTTTCACTTTGGCTGAGCTTCACTTTGAAGGCACATGTGGCTGTGGCTATTTGTTGGACACCATAGGTCTGATGGACGTTTTGGATTGCATGTCTCTGTCCCCAGAATCCATATGTTGAAACCCTAACCCCCAATGGATGACTGGGGCCTCTGGGAGGAAATTAGTTGAGAGGAAGTTTAGAAGGTAGAGCCTCCATGATGAGTTTAGTGTCCTTACAAAAAGAGAGAGACTAGAGCTTGCTCTTTCTGCCATGAGAGGACACAACCAGAAGACCACCATCTGCAAACCAGGAAGTGGGCCCTCATCAGACTCTGGATCATCCCGTACCATGTTCTTGGACTTCCCAGCCTCCAGAATTGTGAGAAATAAATGTCTGTCGTTGAAGACACCCAGTCTATGGCATTCTGTTATAACAACCTAAACTGACAAAGACAGTGGCTTTGCTTTCCCCCAACATCCCCTGCAAAATTTGCCTGCTCTGCTCATTGAGCTTGGACGCTGAGGTTCTCTGTCTTCTTAGCTAGAGTTCTGGAATGTAAGTTCTAGAAATGCAGGGACCATACCTATCACATTCACAGCTGTAAATGTGACTCATACAGTGCCTTACACATAGTCAGTGCCCATTGCTGAATGAATATGAGTGCACGCAAGCATGCATGCATGATGCATTCTCTCCCTGTTGATGGTGCCCTCCTGCTTACTGTGGTGCTGAAAAGGGCAGATACAGTACAAGTGTTTCTGTTTAGTCACTTCCTGTCAGTTATGTGGGAGTACATTTGCACCTAAAGAATTGCACAATGAGAACTAAAGACATGGCTGACCATCTACCATGTTCTTTGATTTATCAATACAATTATATTCAGGATTATTTACTAAATACATTATATAAATGGTTATGTGATATTGTAAAATATATATTTGGTCTTCAACCCATTCTGTGGCATACAACTCTTAAAGTCCTTAGATTCTCCAAAGTGATGATTTTTTGCATGCTAGTGATGACTGATGGCTAGCAGCCCCTCTGTAGCTTCAGGATGGAGGCTGGTCATCAGAAAGACCAAGACAGGAATTGAGGGTTCAGACTTTCAGCCCCATCTCCTAACCTGTGGGAGGGGAGAGGGGCTGAAGGTCAAGTTGATCACTAGTGATCAAGGGTTTAATCAGTCATGCCTACATAATGAAGCTTCCATAAAAACTCAAAACAACTGGGTTTGGAGAGCTTCCCAGAGAACTGAACACACAGAAGCACCGCAACCCTCCCCCATTCCTCTTCATCCATATTCTTTGCAATATCCTTTATAATAAGCTGGTAAATATGTTTCCCTGAGTTCTGCGCGCTGCTGTAGCAAATTAACCCAATCCAAGGAGGAAGTCATAGGAAACCCAACTTAAAGACAGTTGGTCAAAATTTCTGGAGGCCCAAACTTGTGACAGGTGTCTGAAAGGGGGGACAATCTAAAGGGATTGAGCCCTCAACCTGTGAGATCTGACACTATCTCTGGGTAGATAGTGTTAGAATTAAATTAGAGGACAGGGTGTCCACTGCAGACTTGCTTGATTGCTGGTGTGTGGTGAGAACCCCCCACGCATTTGGTCACAGATGTCTTCTTTGTTGATTGCTGTGGTGTGGGAGCAGAGGAAAAGTTGTTTGTGTTTTTTCCACTCACAAGTAAACACCCCAATTATTAATTTATCACAAAGTTGGATTAATTAAAATATTCTACCAAGTATTCTGAAGAAATAGTAAGTTTGTTGTTTTATTGTTTTGTTTCATTTTCTTACATTTTTGGATGAATCCTATTATAAGAGTAGTTACTAGAATTGTGTACGACAAAGAGGACTTTAAAACCTCAGCAATGGCCATTCTTCCCTATAAAGAGCTTTTTTTTTTCCATACAAGGCTGCCATTTAGAGAATTAACAGAATAACACAGAATATGAGCTCATGTACCTGGGTCTCTTTCTTCCTTAGTAAGAATTATCTCTTCTTCTTTATGTATATTCTCCTTTGTGTTGGGTTATTTGTGAATCTTCTTGCCCTGACAACCACCTCCAGGAATGCCAACAAGCTGATGAGTAAGATACCCCTGGCCCAAATTACTTCTCTTTCAATCTTTCATTCTAAAATAGAGAGCTTTGAAATCTTCTAATATCATCTGCTTTACAAACCTGCATAGTCATCAAAATCTTCTGGGGCAGGGGCTTTTTGAGACTAAAGGGACAGAAAATATAGCAAAAGAAAAACAAAAAAGTAGATGAAGAGGATTATGAGAAGCCGTACACTTCAAACAGGAACTAAAAAGCAATATGGAAGTGTGTCAGGTAGTTGATAAGTAAACATATTATGCGGGTGGGAGTTGTTTGTTTTGAAAAATAAGTCTAACAGGACTCCACCTCCAGAGATTATATTTTATTAGTGTTGGTGTGAGATCTGATTAGCTCCAAATGACCACTGCTTTGTAGCAACTGATCTCAGATTTATTTCACCATGGAGTCTCTTGAAAGTGCACTGTGCAATGCAGAAATAGCACAAAAGATCTGCGCAGTGGGTTTTAATGAGTGTGAGATAGGAGAGATGGGAAGAGGGTGTCCTGTAGACAAGATTGGCAGGGACAGGGAAGCCCTCGTGGACGATTTTGATGACCAACCACATTGGGAACCAGTGGTTTAATTTCCTGTATGAATTAAAATAGGGAGTGTATGATAGGAAGACCTCCTAAAATCCTTTGTTTTTCTGTTGTGAGCCCTTCTCTGGTCTAAATAAAATCTTGTCCAGTGGCGGAAACATCCTGGACACAAATGAGATTTAGCAGAAAGAACTTTGAGCTAAAAGTCAAGACAGCTAGATTTGATTTTATCTGTTATTGGCAATCTGTCTTCAGACAAGTCATTTATTCTTGCAATCAGTTTTTCTACCTGCAAAATGGATTTTCTAAACAATATCTCTTCCTTTATGTCTGTTGCAAAATGTGATTTGAAATGTATTTAGCCTGCAGAGGATGCATTAATTAAAACTATTATGATTATTACCTGGCACATAAAACAAAAGAGCAGATTTTCTTCTCAATATTTTCCCCCAAACATTTTTTTTTTGTAGGCTTATTGTTCCCATAAGAAATCATCCAAAGTCTCAGCTTGATGGAGACACAGACAAACCATACTACCACAGAGATAGGCTAGAGAGAGACACAAATACACATGGTTTCTCTGTTCTCAAGTAAACTCTCAAATTAACATAAAACTAGTTACATAAAATTATTTATTGTTTCCTAGTATATTTTCAAATACATGTTTTTTTAATTTGAACGATAATCTTTCCAATCTAATGCATAGAAATGTAAAGCATTTAAGGCATTCTTTGAATATTTTCTAAATGATAAGACCAATTGCAATGAGATATAAAACAAAACTGTGGTT
Organism: Pongo pygmaeus; assembly: GCF_028885625.2. Taxonomy (NCBI): domain Eukaryota; kingdom Metazoa; phylum Chordata; class Mammalia; order Primates; family Hominidae; genus Pongo; species Pongo pygmaeus. The sequence continues at coordinate 21,472,919 of NC_072378.2, forward strand.
AATTACTAAGTGTGAAAACATGGCTAGTTAGAATTAATCTACATATGTAAACATAATGTTTATTTTATTCAAATTAACTTGCATAAAACTTGATAGGTATTTATTTTATAGTGTGTTTTCATTTTGTTAAAGCCCTAGTACTTTATGGCTATCAAAATGGCTTCAAACAGTTATTATTCTGAGGTAATCAGGGTGGTATAAGGACAGCTCATGTTGTGGTGAATTTATTTTCAGGGATAGCCATTATTATATAAACCATTGAGTGTATTTAGGGTTAGTCTTCAGAGATAAAGGAAAAACACGTACTTAACTTTCTATAGAAAGTCTTGATGATCTAGAAAGGTGGAAGGTAGGATCACCCAACCCTTGAGTGTTTTGCTGAGAGGATACTTCTCGATTGGTTTCTTATCTAGCCTGTAAGTGGCGCACATGTGGAAACCATCTCAGATGGGAGCTGGCACCATATGCCTCTTATAAAATACCACCCTCCGAGGCTGTGGAGAAAAGTTCTTTATCTGCGCTCTCCACCCCATTTCCTGCAACTTCTGTGAAGTCACAGAACTTGGGGAAATAGTGACGCTTCCTGGCTTAGATTTATCACCATCTGGGAAGCAGAATGAGATGCTTGGCGCTGCCACTGCCACTTTCATCTGCCACATTCTCAGGAATTCATCACCCACAGGGTGATTCTAGCCAATGCAAGTCACCTCATCCATTGGAAAGAGGAAGAGAAAGAATGGGGAATGAGTTCTGTCCGAGAGCCTCCAGGCTGCTTCTGTTGGCTAGCACAGGCCGTGTTAATGCCTTGGGCTGACTTCCAAGGCCATCTGTAATTTGGCCCCACTCTGCCCATTTCTCTCCCTGGCCAAACTGGCCTCACCAGTGCCTGAACAAACTCATCTCTGTCTGTGACTTCACCGAGATTGTTGCTCTTTCCCGTTATCTATCAAGGGGCAGCCTAAGTTTCAAATCTCACAGAAGTCTTTCCTGATTCCTCCAGCTTGTGTCTTCAGACCTCACAGTTTTGTCTGTGACAAGTAATTTAGAAACAATGTATGTGCTGGGATGTATTGTCCCTTGATTATCACCTGTGTTAAGTTTAGTTCCCCAATGACATTATAAGTTCCTTAAAGATAGCATTTGTTACTAATGTCTATTTGCTAAACTCTCCTCACTTTCCCTTTTCTCCAGTGCTAAGCCCTTAATAAGTGTTCAAAAATTCAGAGAATCTTAGAATCGGAATTTTTTAATCCAGCTAACAGCAAAAAAACACTACTATATTAGAGAGATAATCCCTTCCATGGCTTCTTTCTCCTTCCTTCCTTCCTTCTTTCCTTCCTTCCTTCCCTCCTTCTTTCCATCCCTCCCTCCATCCGTCCCTCCCTCCCCCCTTCCCTCCTTCCTTTCTTTCCCCTTCCTTCCTCATTCCTTCTACATTTATAAAGAAATGAAATCTCTCCACCTATAACTTTTATTAATGTATTCTAGGCTCAGGGGATTTAAAGGTGACTAAGGCTTAGCTCAGTCTCTTGAGAAAAACCAACAAACACAACACACCATGAAAAGAATTATGCTGGAGGAAGGTTTAAAAGGGCTGAGAGCACCCAACTGCCCCAAGGGTCTCAGCGTAGCAGTCCTGTGAGCTCAAAGCAGATCCTTACTAAGGCTTAACTAGTATTGATTCCATCGACAATATCTGCTACAGATTCTTAGCAAGGAAATGACGAAAGTTGACCTAAAATCCTACAGTAAGTTTGCAAATTATGTACCAGTTGTGTCCTAATAGTTAATTGTTTAGCATATTCTTTGGAGCTTTAGAACATCTTTTTCTAATTCAAAATTTTTGCATAGCGATTATATGTCCTTGGTCTAGCACATAAAAGTCTATTATCTCTACGATGTACCTAAAGTTGAGCATAGTATAATATTAATACTATGGACTTTAATCATATGTAAATGGATTTGTTCAGGAAGCCATAGGATTCCAACCTTGCACACTGGAACTAAGGCACCCTGCACCATCTGACCTGTTTTCCTGTGCTCCCTTTCCCTTGCGATTACAGAGGAAGAAGGGACACGTTTTTTCCCCATTTCTTCCACATGAATGACATCAGAATAGGAGGTTACTTGCCCTTTCTCACAGGGTACCAAAGTTTCAAAGAGAAGCCAGGAGAAAATGAGAGGAGACTAAGAGAGCTCCGCATATCACAACCACATTTTCCCATTCGAAAATGAGGATAAGGTGTGGAACAAAAGACTTTTGGAGCATTTTCTTGGTGGAAGAGGTGATCTGGCAGATGTGCTTTTGTAACTGACTTCTGGAATTACTAAGACATTTCATCCCTTCCTGGGTTGTTGTGGGGATAATGCATGTAAAGTATCTACCTGTGCAGTGATGACAATTATGAGTAAAATAAGTTTAGTGTTTATTGAGGATTTACTATTACTAGTGCATATTAGAATAGATGGATACTCTTCTAAGCTATGTATTACATTATCTTTTTTTTTTTTTTTGAGACAGAGTCTTGCTCTGTCACCAGGCTGGAGTGCAGTGGCTGGATTTCGGCTCACTGCAACCTCCACCTCCCAGATTCAAGCGATTCTCCTGTCTTGGCCTCCCGAGTAGCTGGGATTACAGGTGTGTGCCACCATGCTCGGCTAATTTTTGTATTTTTAGTAGAAACAGGGTTTCGCCATGTTGACCAGGCTAGTCTCAATCTCTTGATCTCATGATCTGCCCGCCTCAGCCTCCGAAAGTGCTGGGATTACAGGCGTGAGCGCCTGGCCTACATTATCATTTTTAATTTTCACAACAACCCAATGTACTATCATGGCCAATTTACAGATGAGAAATTGTACTATTATGGCCAGTTTGCAGATGAGAAATTGAAACTTAGAAGGTTAAGGAAGATCCCCCAGTAAATAAGCAGCAACATTTAGATTCAAAATTGGGCAGTCTGCTGCCAGAGCCCAGCACTCTGGTTTTTGCTATTATTGTTTGTAGGGCCAAAAATAACAAAACATTTAAAATAAGGTAACTCCTTTTCTTTTCTACCCGACTGGCCTAATAACAACCTTCCAGTTTTTGATGGCGTGGGCTTTAGAAACCAGGGCTGCCTTCTTCCTTGATCCCACAGCCCTCTCCTCCTTTGCCATCCTCACAGCAAACACATGGCGATTTGGAGCTTTTGCTCCCACTCTTCTTTCTAGTTCAGTTTCTTTTCTTTTCCTTTTTTTTTTTTGAGACAGAGCTTTGCTCTCTGTCGCCCAGGCTGGAGTGCAATGGCTCAATCTCAGCTCACTGCAACCTCCGCCTCCCGGGTTCAAGCTATTCTCCCTGCCTCAGCCTCCCAAGTAGCTGGGATTACAGGCGCCCACCACCATGTCCAGCTAATTTTGTATTTTTAGTAGAGATGGGGTTTCACCGTGTTGGCCAGGTTGGTCTTGAACTCCTGACATCAGGTGATCCGCCTGCCTCTGCCTTCCAAAGTGCTGGGATTACAGGCGTGAGTCACCGCGCCGGCCTCATGTTCAATGGTGGATTCATTAGATTATAAAAACTAATCATGGGCTGTTCCCAAACACTGTCCTCTAAAGTACAAACTACTCTCCGTTGTAGTAAAATGTCAGCCTCCAGGGTACCATCAAGGACTGGTTTCCAGAACAGAGGTAAAGAAGCGTCAGGGGCCTTTAGAAAAGGGCCTGAGAGGTGGGTGTTGGTGAAGGTGGGAAGGGAGGCTGCTCTGGGTGGGATGGGAGAGAAAGGGATGTCTGGCTTTTCTCCTGCCCTCTCCCAATGACTTGCACTTTTATCTGTTCTAAGGTCACAGATGCAGCTCTTGCTAAGCCCAGGGTGTGATAAAGAGTTGTGCCTGACTGCAGCAACTGGTGGGAGGAGAGCAAGGAGCTAAGGTAGTTGCTCCAGGTCTGACTAAGTCCAGGAAAGATATTATCTGGCCTGGTGAATTGCATGTGCCTGCACTGTCTCCCCCTCCACCAAACAAAATTCAAAAGACCAGTTCAACTTAAAAAAAAAATAAAAAAAATAAAGAGACAGAATCACTGTAGAAAAATCAGGATGACTGTTAATCTAGATAATACTTTTTCTAATCAATTTTTATCCCATCCAAATAATGGAATCTGTAGTCATTTCAGCTGTCCACTCATCATTTGTGGTTTTGTGTTAACTTCAGATTTGAGAGATAATCTTAGATTTAGATTGCCCTGGGTTCATGAATATAAAGTACTTCGGTAAGTCCTTTACATCTGCTCCAGGCCCAAAACAGAAGGTAGAATAAAACTGGTAAAAAATAAAAATAACAAGGCAGACACACTTTAAGAAGTAGCATTTTAATTTCTCCAGTTGAATATATTTCTTCCCCTTCCTCCCTCCCTCCCTTCCTCCCTACATTCTCTCTTTCCCTCCCTACCTTCCCTCCCACCCTCCATCCCTACCTTCCCTCCCTCCCTCCCTTCCTTCCCTCCCTCCCTCTCTCCCTCCCTCCTTGCTTTTTTTCTCCCTTTCTTTCCCCCTACCCCTTACCTCTCTTGGGAGAGTTAGCAATGAATCTGCCAACTTGTAAAGAAATGAGTTGCCTCAGAACCATTAAACATTATAGCTGATAACTGAGAGATGAACAAGGAATTTTATACAGCTAAAAAAGAATTCCACTGAGGGCAAGACAATATTAGAGCAGGAATCCTGAAGTGGCCATGGGGATTATGTTCAGGTGACCTCAAACTCGCAGAAAGCATCTTGCAAAGAAAAAGTGAAGTTGGTGACAGCCTTTTGTGTGGAGAGAAAAAGAAAAGGACGTTAACCTACTGTAGAAAATCACTCATTCCGGCCAGATGCAGTGGCTCACACCTATAATCCCAGCACTCTGGGAGGCCAAGGCGGGTGGATCACGAGGTCAGGAGTTCGAGACCAGCCTGACCAACATGGTAAAACCCCGTCTCTACTAAAAATACAAAAAATAGCTGGGGGTGGTGGTGCACACCTGTAATCCCAGCTACTCAGGAGGCTGAGGCAGGAGAATCGCTTGAACCCGGGAGGCAGAGGTTGCAGTGAGCCGAGATTGTGCCATTGCACTCCAGCCTGGGTGATGGAGCAAGGCTCCATCTCAAACAAAAAAAAAAAAAGAAAAAAAAATCACTAATTCCCTAGCTGGCCACCAGGCAGAGTTTTGACAGGACAACTCAGGAATGATGTTTGGGAATTCCACACCCTGCATATTTACAGGATGGGGTGAGAGTTTGATGAGGATCTTGGTGGGTGAGAACTAAAGCTATTTTTCCCCTCTGCTAGAAAGGTATGTGAGCATCAGAGCCAGCTTGATTCCCTTATTCCTGCTTAGAAGCCTTGGTGACTGAGGTGCAGAGCAATCGGAGGTGGTCTAGATTCCCTCATACAAATACAGCTTATTACTTAGGATCTCAAAAGCACTATCCAAACTAAAAGAGTGAAACCGCTATAATCTCTGGAATGAACACATACATTTTGTTCAGATTACATTTACTAGCTATTAAACGCAATGCATTGTGCTGGGTGCAGAGGCAAATGAAAACTGAGGCTTGTCTTCCTCTTAAGCAAGTGTCTCTACAAAGTGTCTCCTGGTTCTTGGCTTGCAAAATAAATGTGTAGAGCTGTGCTCCGTGAACATGAAGGCAGGAGGGAAATCAATAAGGAGGTCAACGCTAAGCCCAAAGGAAATGATCTTCCTATAGGTAAACACCATGTTTGTAATATGCACAGAATCAAGCATAAGCTGGTACTTTCCTTCTTAACAAATGGCAGGTAACCTTTAACAACAACAACAAAAAAGACAAGTAATGGAGGCAGAATAATACAAAATTAACCATCACAGGGACCACTTTAAAGGAAACTTCCTCCCCAAGCGCCTTGATTTGAGTATTCCACAGCTGCTTTTTCATTGCCCAAAAGGTAATTAAGAGGTGATAATGATATGTATCCTCTCTTATCAAAGTCATTAACACATTATTATTGTTGTGAGGCAGCTAGCTATTGCTTTGTTGCGGTGATGCTGCTTTGGGTGAAAAGTCTTTATTAGTCTACCAGGGATTTCTGCTGTGATGAAGACATTGCAGTTTGGGGATGAATTAGCAGGTTACATTCTCGTGACCCTTGAGTGTCTTATTTCCCTTGCAGGTTTTTGAGAACCCCCAGGATCATTCTGACTCTCAATTTGACCTACAACTTTCCCCCTTTCCAAACCATTCTCTGTGAATTAGGGATGGACCAGTTTCCTCCGACCCATCAAATTGCATATCTATTGTGCCTGAAGATGTGGCACAAACCCCATATATCTGTGGTGCCTTCTCTGTTTGAATTTATTTATTTTTAAGGGATGGGGTCTTGCTCTGTTGCCCAGGCTGGAGTGTAGTTGTGCAATCATAGCTCATTGCAGCCTTGAACTCCTGGTCTTGCTCCCACCTCAGCCTCCCAAGTAGCTAGGACCACAGGCAGGCACATGCCCAGCTAAATTTTTTATGTTTTATTTTAGAGACAGCGTCTCACTGTGTTGCCCAAGCTGGTCTCAAACTCCTGAACTCAATCGACCCTCCTGCCTTGGCCTCCCAAAGCCCTGGGATTATAGATATGAACCACCAGGCCCGGCCCTGTTTGTATGTAGACTCAGATAAAGGCACTACAAATTCTCCTGCCACCAGTTGGTTTCCCTGCTTTGGTTAACAAGTGCTATCGTGTACAAATATTCACTCAGACTGTGATAAACATTTTGTAATTAATCTCTTCAACATCTTGGGAAAACATGGGAGTATCTACTCAGGAAACTTCTTCACACTTTAAATATTTCTACAAATTGGAGAGAAGAAGAGGCAAATGCACACAGATTGGTTCTGAAATCTAGGCTTTGTTATATTAGGAAATGATCTGTATTTTTTTTTTCAGATTTGTGTTTAAATTGCATGATCCTTGAGGGCAGAAATGTATCTAATTTGTTAATCATAAGCCTCTTTACTAATCTGTTATGGCAGCTTAATGTTTTTAAACAAGTGCAAATTTATCCAAATAAATGTACACATTTTTAAAAGTCAAATCTTACTAAAGGGCTTTAAGAAATAAAGGAAAACAAAACCAAAACACAGCAATTCTCCTGGCCCACCCTCTTTTCCACCAGTCCTTCTCCCTGGAGGCAGCTACTTTAAATTAATTTTAGCTGTTTCCTCTGGTATTTATCTCCATATTTCTGGGTAACATATATGTCCTCCTAGACCATTATTTAGTGACTATTACAGTTGGTGAGGATTTACGCCTCCACAACACTGTTCCCTCTTGTTCCCCTTTTTGGTTAAATCAATATTCAGGGTTAATATTATTATAACTATGTAAATAATGTTCTCTGCTGAGCTAACACGACACTATAATTACCTTTCCTTTCTTGTACAGCTTTTTGTTTTTCTTGGCGTTAATGATCACCTTGTTTTTTTCACCAGCTTGTCTTTGTATATAACTATCCGTAAGTCCTGCCACAACTTCCAACAGTTTCCCAAAACGTTCCACATAGTAATATGTAACAGATAATCTACGAGTATCTCAAGGCCTCCTTCCTGGGGCCCTTTTCTTTCTTTTTCCAACTTTTATTGGTTGTTCTTCTGGGCCCCTATACTACTGTCATCCCAAGATCTCCCTCTGCCATCATCCTGGCAATTCTCTTCACCTCTCTTGTGTTGCAGTCTCTCCTTCCTGGTTTCCATGTTTTCTTCTTTCTTGCTTTATTCTCTCATTTTGGTGACACACCCTTCCTGAGAAAGGGTGCATGTGAGGTAAATTTACTGAGAACTTTCCTGCCTGAAAATATCTTTATTCTACCCTTGCATTTGTTTGGCAGTTTGGCTAAGAATTGAATTCTAGGTTAAAAATAATTCTCATTCTGAATTTAAAGGCATTCAACTATTATCTTCTAGCTTTCAATGTTTCTGTTTACAAGTCCAACAGCACTCTGATTCTCTGTCATTTTTATGTAAACATTGTCCTTTCCCTGGAGTGCTGAAATTTCAAAATGATGTGTCTTGGTTGGGTCCTTTTTTTACTTATTTTGTTGGGCACTCAAATGATCATTTTAATCTAAAGATTCAGATTTTTGATAATGGCCCCAATGACTGCTTTCTGTACCTTGGGTGTTGGTCTTGAAGCCTGTTTTGGAGAAAATAAACCACCTGTCTTGGAGGTGGGAGGTGATGATGATGGATGAAACTAAGGAGATAACTGTATTGACTTTCAATCCACCCTTGACTGCACGCCTTCACCTTGTGTAGGCCCCATGCCTCCAGTCCCTGAACCTTCCCAGAGTTCTGAAGATAGACTGGCTTGTTTTTTATTAAGTTGCCTCTGTAGGCTCACAGAATCCAGCCTTTTCTGTTCTGCTTAAACCATCACTTCTTCAATAGCTTTCTATCCAGCAGGTATTTGTTGATATTCTTGTCCACCATTGTCTTTTCTGCCATTCCATTTTTTCCTGTGGATTTAAACTTTTGTATTATTTTACTGACACTTAAGTGGGTTTCTAAGGAGTGGAAATAAACACATGAATGGGTGTGTGTGTGTTTTCAGTGTCCTGCATCTAAGTGGCTATAAATTTTGTAATTTGATTGATAATTACTTCTGAGTTTCAGCTTATTTCTTAAGGAATATTGATCCTTAACACACTGATAAATAAACTCAGTGTGGGAATTTATAGGCCGTGTTTTCATAGCATTTATTTCAGTGTTGGTAACTAAAAAACTGGCTTTTTCTTTTTAAGTTAAACCAATAATATGTGAAAGTTAGATGTGCTAACCAGGGCCAGGGTTGGTCTTATTCAGTTTTGTGTTGACCATTCTTCTAGGACTTGGTGCAGACCTTTGCAAATAAACTTAAAAACAAAACGAAAACCCCGAAACCCACAATGGGTTAATAGAGTTAGAGTTTTCTTCTTTTCCTCAATAAACATTTTAATGATCACTTACGAAGTGCAATGAACTGCTATATGAGCTGAATATACCATGGTGAACGGAACAGAGTTCCTAGTGTGGAGGGCTTCCCTAGTGAAGGAGACTAACAAGAAAACAGGTGAGGTAGCTGGGCACAGAGGCTCATGCCTGTAATCCCAGCACTATGGGAAGCCAAGGCGGGTGGAGTGCTGGAGCCCAGGAGTTCAAGACCAGCCTGGGCAACATGGCGAAACCCCATATCTACAAAAAATACAAATATTAGCTGGGCACGGTGGCTTGCACCTGTAATCCTAGCTACTCAGGAGGCTAAGGTGGGAGGATTGCTTGAGCCTGGGAGGTTGACACTGCAGTGAGCCCTGATCGTGCCACTGCACTCCAGCCTCGGTGACAGAATGAGACCTTGTCTCAAAAAAATAAAAATAAAAAAGGAAGACAGGTAAGGACCATGAGATGTAGTTAGTTTTAGTGTAGAAATATGCACCCAAAACAATGGAAGCACCATTCCCCTTTAGGGGAATAAAAATGCCTGCGTCATTTTTTTTAATGCTCTTCATGTAGGAAGCGATGGAATCCAAGGCTCTGGGATGTGGGTCCATATAGCTGTATCTTAGCAGGCCCTATACCTTACGGAAGACATCATTAGAGAGGGCAGGAAGCACAAAACACACATCTTCTCCTCAGGAGACTCCCCATTGTTTCCCCTTCAGAGTATATGCAGTGTTGGCTGGGCGTGGTGGCTCATGCCTGTAATCCCAGCACTTTGGGAGTCCGAGGCGGGCAGATCACGAGGTCAGGAGATCGAGACAATCCTGGCTAACATGGCGAAACCCCATCTCTACTAAAAAAAAAAATACCAAAAATTGGCCAGGCGTGGTGGCAGGCGCCTGTAGTCCCAGCTACTCGGGAGACTGAGGCGAGAGAATCGCTTGAACCCAGGATGCAGAGGTTGCAGTGAGCTGAGATCGCACCACTGCACTCCAGCCTGGGCGACAGAGTGAGACACCAACTCAAAAACAAAAACAAACACAGAGTATATGCAGTGTCATAGGTGGGTTCCAAAGTCTTCTTCAATGCTGAGAAGAGCCTGAGTAAGCCTTGGAAGTGGTGTTATTATTAAAGCAATCACATTGTTATTATTTGTAAACCTGTCTGTGTAATCTTTGAGGGCAGATTGAAGGCCGTATTCATTTCAGGGAGGCCTCAAGGTGCAGTAGAAAGAGCATGGTCTTTGAGGCCAGGGCAGCTGGGTTTGCGTTCCACATATTAGCTGTGAAACTTTGATCAGGTTACTTGATTTTGGGACATCTCAATGTTCTATTATGTCAGACTAAAGAGTAATACCTAACTCACAGACTCATTGTATTAAACGAGCAAAAATAGATAATGGGCCCCAGGGCAGTTCTTGATGGGACATAGGTGCAAAATAAATGGTAGATAATTATTTTTTCTTCTTTCGATGGCCAGACCTTGAACCTCTCAAGTGCAGAGACCACATGCTATTTTTCTGTGTAACCCCACACTTAGTGCAATGCTGGGTATAAAATTGGCACTTCATGCATATTGATTGAATAAATGAATGAATGAATAAAGGAATGTTTGAATTCTAAGGGTTGAGATATTTTCCTGCTATATGAATCCCTGTTTGCCACTTTCTTCCTTTAGACTGCACTTCCTTAATTATTTGCTGGTACTAATAAACCACCATTCTTTTCTAAGCTCCTGGATTACTAGTGCTGCAAATAGAGCTAAAAAAAACACTAACACTTTATTTAAAACACTCAAATAACACTTCAGATCCAGCCATGCTTAGGTACACTGTGGTAAGAATATAAAAAAGGTGCCTCTGAAGGGAAAGAGGCATTATGTCTAAAGCATCAGGTTGTCGCCATTCTGAGTTTAAAACCCATTTGGCAATCATTTCCCTTGGCAGCCCCACAGGCGATAAGAGAGGATTTGGCTGTGAGGCCCTGCAAGGAAAATAAAAAGACAAGAGGAGACAGTGAGTTCAGGAGTTCATGTGTTTTTTCATGTGTTTGCAAGCTTCCGCCCACAGAGCTGTAGCGCAGTAATTTCCGGTTGCATCTTCCATTCACTAATACATTTCCGAATGCAGGAGCAATGTTTGTTTAAACCACCCTTCATCATTATGTGTCTTAAGCAATGATGCTACATCAGTGCTATTTACAAAAAAAAAAAATCCTAGCCTCAATGCTGTTCTTACTGCAGCAATCTGAACAGTATCTGCCTCTGCACCCTGCGGGGTCAAAGTCACGCTGGCAGCCAGCACCTCTGACCATCAGAGAATGCCCTAGCCACCATCACTGGCATCACACAATTTAGAATTTAGCACTAAATTTTAATACTGTTCTTTCGGTCGGGTTTGTCCTCCCAACTATGTTGGACGTCCTTCATGTGCTGAGGCCAAGCCTGCCTCTTCCCTTGTTTATTCCCGACTGTACTTGGCACAGACCTTGCTCCAAAGGAACCCACAACCAATGACCTCTTCTCTGTTGGTGTTTCCTGAGCTCTCTGCAATACACCTTTTAAACACCTTTTTTTCATTAAACTCTTTTCCGAGGACTTCTTTGAGTTTATGCTTTTACAATTCTCCTCTACCTTCTTCGATATGACTGCTAATCATGTCTTTCTGTTCTCTTTTTTCCCCCTTGGGGTATCTCATCTACTCTGAGGGCTCCAGTTATTACTTCTATGCTAATGAGGACCAATCTGCACACACATTCTATCTCTTAGGAAATTCAAAGTTGATATACCTAAAATGTAAACTTACCTTTTTCACATAAATCAGTGTTCCTCTCTTTTGGAATTGATCTTATTCTACCTTGCGTTTACTTAGTTATTTCAGCATGTTTCTCTTGATTTTAACTCTAAACTTATCTCTGTCTTTAATTATATATAGATATTTAAACTTACATATGTTAAAAATTATATGTATATATGTATATATAATATATTTCAATATATTATAAATATATTAATATATTTATATAAATATATAATATATATAAAATATATAAAAATATATAATATATTAGCTTATATATAACATATACCTTATATATCATATAATATATAAACTTTATCTATATTAACTTTTATAATATATATACTTTTAATACATTAACATATATGTTAAACTTATATTTTTATATATCATATATTAATATATTATGTATTAAATAACATATATAAGTTAAACATATATATGTTTATATATATTAAATGTGTATATATAAACTTATATATATATGTTTAATTATCCCTGTAACCCTTTTATCACTTGGCCCATGTAGATGCCTAATGAATGTTTGATGATTTATCTTGATTCACTGTTCTGACTTTAAATAAGATTAGCTCTGAAGCAGTGCTTTGAGCTGAAGATCCTTCCAATCCCACAGGAAAAAAAAAAAACAGGTACAGTGTGTGTTTTCCAAAGAAGATTACAGGGCTTCACACAAAAGAGATTTAAAATAAAATTTTTAAGTACAAAAACACACAGCATTTTAAAGTTGTTTTTATAAGGGAAGTCATCACACCATTATAATACCACATCAGCTTACTTGGGGCATCTAAATTAGCTCAAGGCTGGATTTTGAGGCATCTAGTGCCGAAATTAGAAAAATATTCGAGAATACAAATCCTCATTATTTCCAAGAGATTCAGGTGGTGATTGGTAAAACACAAGGATAGAAAAAGAGGCTGTTGGCTGGGCAGGGTGGCTTACGCCTGTCATCCCAGGACTTTGGGAGGCTGAGGAGGGTGGATCACCTGAGGTCGGGAGTTCGAGACCAGACTGACCAACATGGAGAAACCCTCTCTACTAAAAATACAAAATTAGCCAGGCGTGGTGGCACATGACTGTAATCCCAGCTACTCGGGAGGCTGAGGCAGGAGAATCGCTTGAACCCAGAAGGCAGAGGTTGTGGTGAGCCAAGATTGCACCATTGCACTCCAGCCTGGTCAACAAGAGCCAAACTCCGTCTCAAAGAAAAAAAAAAAGAAAAAAGAAAGAAAAGAAAAAGAGGTTGTCCTTTAAAACCAAGAGTTGTACAGACTCACATTATCATAAGCACATGGTGGGCAAGATGGTGGAACACGTCACTGTTGCAGGACTTTTCCCTAGTTCAGCTTAAGATGGGGTTCTCTGTCCCACGGCCACAAGAATTCAGGCTCCCAGACAATGTGATTGGTGAGTAAGACAGGGCTTTATTGGTGAAAAAGGAAGAAAAGGGGAAACAGGGACTCTCCCTAGACCAGAATTCCCGCTACAGCGCTTTGTGTCCAGCTGTTGGAATCTCAGGTTCCACACAGGAAGAGGAGGGACCAGGCTCCTCCCTGGTGCAAAGGGCACGAATTTCCCGAGGCTCCACCCTAGTGGGCAGGCCAGCTAGAGTTTCTCCAGGGATCTCCTCCCACCTGGCTGTCTCATCACCTCCACTAGGTGCTGGTAATGCCCAGCCTACATTAGACCGAGGAAGCCCACCGAGTTTGCCAGGCGAAGGCAGAGTTGACTTCTGACATCATTTACTACTGCACCTCCCCAGGAAATCTCTCCTCTTGCCTGCGATCATTTACTGTGGTGCTTCGAATTCACTCATGTTTTGTATGCTGGTGCATGCCACCCATTCAAAGACTTGCAAGTGAAGGAAGCAGAATCCACCACTTCAACTCAAAGGAGTCTCTCTGGAGTCTTGGCTCTGGTCTGTTTACACTGAACCTTAAAACGCTAAATGTGGTGCCTTTGCTCCACTAGACACTTGGGAAGGGGGCTGTGACAATTGCAGTGCAATTCAAATGATGGCAAGAATATTTTAAAACAGTGGTTTACAGTGTTTAAGAAAGCCTGTTAGTCAGCTGGGATTTCTGCTGAAGGTCCTCAGAGAGTAGAGTTAAGAAGAGCTAGCTGCATGTCTGCGTTTTGGGTTTTGAAATACTTTGGTTTCTGGAGCCACACTGTCGCAGACTTCACTGCATTTTCAAACAACACAGGTAATAAATGACTTCTCCAAGAGTCATTGAAAAGCTTACCTGGATCTCCCTCTCCTTGTTTTGCATGTAGTCATCTGTTGCCTACAATCGAAAGCCTTCTGGAGACTGTTTTTTCATCTAGCTCACTAGAGAAGAGCAGCTTTTTCATGAGTAATTGGGTTGTTGAAGTGCTTGTAACTTTTCTTCCAAAAATCTTGGCACCCGGAGTCAATTTACAAATGTATGCATTTGACTCGGTTACCTTGGCTCGCACTATTTATGATGGTGGGCTTTGGTTGAATTATCAGGCCTATGGCCGGGCATGGTAGCTCACGCCTGTAATCCCAGCACTTTGGGAGGCTGAGACGGGCAGGTTGCTTGAGGCTAGGAGTTTGAGACCAACCTGGCTAACATGGTGAAACACTGTCTCTACTAAAAATACGAAAATTAGCAGGGCATGGTGGCGGGCGCCTATCATCCCAGCTACTCGGGAGGCTGAGGCAGGAGAATCACTTGAACCCAGGAGGCAGGGATTGCAGTGAGCCGAGATTGCACCACTGCACTCCAGCCTGGGTGACAGAATAAGACTGTCTAAAAAAAAAAAAAAAAGAATTCTCAGGCCTATACACAAATATTTGCATGCCTCAAGTCTTTTTATTAAACTGGACTTTCATACCTGCAAAGTCTCCAGTTAGATCCTATAGTACTTCGTTTTAGTTGGAGAAATTAGAACCAATGAAACTTTACATGTGACCTTGAGATAGAAGTATGTTAATGAGAGGATCCGAGTCGTCCATTAGGCAGTATTTCTGAAAGCAGGCCTACCTGACAGCAATAATGCCAGATGGCTAAGTAAAAAGGCTGATGGACTTACAGATTTTTTTGAGTTGAGTTAGCACAGGGTGCAGCTCTCTGCTTCTTTGAGACTCATGCTGTCTGTAACCAGACATAATTAAAAGATTAAAGAGACGTTTAGAAACGTGAAGCTGTTCACTTTTTAATCAGGGAGACTGATTTTCCAATCCTGATGCAAAGGTGGAATTTTAAATAATTTATAGGGTAGAAATCAGTGGCTTGTCACAACTTGGCTAAAAGAATAAAAACTAGGGGAAAAAAGGCAACTTTTTTTTAAAATTTATTTTTCTTTTCCCTAAGTGCCTTACAGAAAGGAGCATAAAAAGGAGTGAGCTGTGATTCGGCTGTTATGTATAAGATGTTTTCCAGCCTCCGTATCTCTTCTGGAAGAATGAAGATTAGCTCAGTTCCCTCCCATCCTCCTTCCTTTTCTGCCTCTGGCTGGGGGTCTGGACATATTCTCTTCACTACTCAGCAACATTTCTCTTTTATCCTACAGATACCAGTCAGGTCCCAATCAGGTTAAAACCAAAGTCTCCTAAACAGAGATCGTGACTACAGCACAGCGATGCTTCCATTAGCCAAGAGGATGCATTCCACGGGCACGTGTTATCAGAACCTTCATAATCAGAGTCAGAAGTAATATAGGATGGTGAAAGGAGAGTTCTGTGATGCTAGATCAGGGCACTTCTGGTACTAAAAGAAAAGAAGTCTTCCATTGTTAAAGTAGGGTCCAGTAGATATTTGTGAGAAAATATAAAATATTTATTTTATATGTGTATATGTATGTCTAGGTGTTCTAGTCCTAAGGGGAAGAATTGATTAATAGATAGATCAATTGAGTGATCCACAATCAGAAGCCAGAAGAAAGCCTGCAGAGAGAGGATTGTCAGCTAAGGCTATTCTTTTAAGAGTAGTGTGGGTTTGGGTTGAGAAAGGATTGAAAACGTTTCTTCCACTCCCAGCTCAGGTTTCCAGTAATTCAGCCAAGTTGGCGGATTGTCCCTAAGTCAGGGAGTGCCTGGGTAAGGACAGCTGACTATGCTGGGTCCCTTCCGAGCATGCACCTCTTATCACACCTCTCTCCTTTTCCAAATGAGTTTTCAAGACTAAAGCAGACTTACCTTCAGACAAAGCAATAGGCTTTTAGGACATGGTCTACCCTCACCCAAGATCTCTCTGCAGCTTTTTGAGTCTAGAGTGGTTTTGCCCAAGTGGAGAGAGGAATAGAGAAACTCTTTTATTCCACAAGTCCCTTATGCGGTTATTGTTGAGTGTGGAGAGTTGTCAGTAAAAGTGCACCAATCGACCAGGCGCGGCTCATGCCTGTAATCCCAGCACTCTGGGAGGGCGAGGTGGGTGGATCACTTAAAGTGAGAAGCTTGACATAAGCCTGGCTAATGTGGTGAAACCCCATCTCTACTAAAAAAAAAAAAAAAAATTAGCAGGGCTTGGTGGTGGGTGCCTGTAATCCCAGCTACTCGGGAGGCTGAGGCAGGAGAATGGCTTGAACCCAGGAGGCAGAGGTTGTGGTGAGCCGAGGTCATGCCACTGCACCCCAGCCTGGGAGACTCTATCTCAAAGAAAAAAAAAAAAAAAAAAGTGCATCAATCGGTCAACTGAAGGAACTGGTAACCAATGGCAGGTCCTTCTTTACCAGCTGTTAGTCACCTGCTCTTGCTAGTGGGGAAGGAGGGAGTGTGATGGAGAAGAAAATGTGAAGGCTCAAGAACCCACATTGTGGTAGAGGTACAGTCAGAGGGGATTACCACTCAGCAGAGGGAAGAGAAATATGGAAGTTGCCCGGCTAGAAGAGGACCTCACATGGCATCTGTCTGCTGTTAATTTGGCTGGGATAGTGAGAAGCTGGGAACTAAGACATTTTTGCTCCTCATCAAGACCCATCAATTGAACAATTTATTTATAGGAGATTTTCTCACAAAGAACTTACTGATTAGGAGTGTCACTTGAACAGGGGCCCGGAGCCTCTTCCTATGAATTGGCTAAGATTCCTAGCTGCTCCTTCTGGCTACTGAGGTGGTAGGGAATAGATCAAACAAGGGGCCTGAAAACCAACTCTCCAAATAGCAGACTGTGGGGCTGGACATCGTGACGAATTTCTGAAGACAAATAACAAACAGAGGCTACATTTCATATTCATGGTTTATATGCGTGCATTTGTGCTCCAGTGCAAAGCATAAGAGAAAATTATTACATCACAATTCTATCATATCTGCAAGCCTGGCGACTTGCCTGTAATCCTAAAGCAGGGTTTCTCAACTGCGGCACAGTTGACTTTGGGGATGGACAATTGGGAAGAGGCTGTCCTGAGCATTATAGGGTGTTTAGCATCATCTCTGACCTCTACACTTTCGATGCCAGTAGAACTTCTTCCCTACCCCACACTTGTGACAGCCAAAAAATGTCTTCAGATATTGCCAGTAACCTCTGGGAGAGTGGGGTGAAATTGCCTACAGTTGAAAATCACTGTCTTAAAGGAACCTATAATTTGTATTGAGTTAGTAGGCTGATTACAAATCAGGTTGAATCTGTACTTATTTATTAAGCTTTCACATAAATAAATAATAAGACCACATTAGGCATGTGCGTGTGGGTTTGAGCCATACTGAAATCATTCTCTCATAATTGTTACCCACTCTGGTTGCACCAGTGTTGCAATACAGCCTTTAATAGGACTGTCTGCACACAAAGTCTTGTGTTACCACCTTTATTTCAACTCTCTTCCTCTTCTTCTCTTTCTGTAGTGCCCCCTTCCCACCCTCTTGGCCACCAAACTGACTTAAATATGGTGCCCCTTTGAAGATTGTTTTCCAGAAGACAATCCTGAATGTAAAGAAATGATTCATTAATGGTAGAGTTTCAGGCAGCAGGGCTCAGGGAGTCTGGGAGAGATTTCTGTATAGAGACTTCTCCACTGTCCTTAAATCATACCAGGGAGAGGCCACCAAATCTTTCTATCTGTGTGGTTGGCTCTGTCAGAGCAGATCCTGTTGTTCATGCCCATTAACAACCAGGAATAACAGTGAGAGTTGTTGTTGGTTTTGCTGGGAAACAGGTCTGGATCTGAAGAGAAGGATCTTGTCTTATAGGAAGTTGAAGCATTTTGCCCCAGGAAAGGAATAAAAGCAATCAATGGTTCTTACAGAGCTTTCTGCTCAAGTAATTTTGGTCAAGTTAAGTGTGTCAGTAAATTGAACAAAATGTTACCATCATAGATTATGAAATGCAGAGTCTAATTTTAATAAGGTTACCAGTAAATGTAGGAGTTCTCAGTCAACAATAAGGAGTCTGGGTGAGTGAGAGCCAAGGAAAAATTAGTAAGACAAACAAACCAACAATAACCTGTAGGGCAACCATAAAGAACTATTTACTTGAAAACCTTATGAGAAGAGGCAGCAAAATTTCTTATCTGCATTAACATAGTGTTGCAAATGTATGTTTGAAAATTAACTAGATGTTAAAGGGGACGCATGTCCTAAGGAGCTACTAGTACTTCCACCAGCTAGAGGAGGGAATGGGCATTTAGGACCACTGGTCCCTAGTTTTATCCCAACATCAAGTTCTATAAAACAATCAGTCCTTTGGGAGGCCGAGGCAGGTGGATCACAAGATCTCAATCTCAAGGTCAGGAGATTGAGACCATCCTGGCTAACATGGTGAAACCCCATCTCTACTAAAAATACAAAAAATTAGCCGGGTGTGGTGGCACACACCTGTAGTCCCACCTACTCCGGAGGCTGAGGCAGGAGAATTGCTTGAACCCAGGAGGCAGAGGTTGCAGTGAGCCGAGATTGTGCCACTGCACTCCAGCCCGGGTGACAGAGCAAGACTCCGTCTCAAAAAAAAAAAAAAAAAAAAAAATCAGTCCTTTCAGTAGCAAAAGTTGGTCTATCCCTTACTATTTTGCTGGTTGAAAAGAGTGAGAAAGAAAGGACCTTGTTGGTTAAAAATTCTTATGCCATTTATGCTGAAAAGATTCTTCAGTTGTCTTACTAAAAATTACAAGTGCCCCTTGAAAATAATAAAACAAAAGGAAACAGGATGGGATAAGCTCATAGGCACTCCCTTCTGTGCTTCTAGCTTTCTCGAGCTAGGATATTGTTATTAAGTCCCCAGTTTCCCTGGAATCTACAGGGCAGATGAGGCCATGTAACAAGCAAGCTGTGATCGATAACTGTTCCCCTCTCCCTTCTAAATCAGCTCCTATCTTTGGAGACTTGCTGTCTTTCCTGTCTGTACATATGCGTTGACTTTCTTGAACCATTTTGAGACGTCTGGTAAAAACTGGATCTGGCATATAAATATGTGCTGAGCTTCCAAGCTCTGTTATGACTTCTTCCCTCCCCACAAAAATGATCTGCTTAGCCTAAGACTTGGGGCTGTCTGGTTTTTAGTTGACTTTCAAATATGGGGTAACTCACACCTAGGTAATCTCATTCTGTTTTATGCCTTAAATACCATCTGTTTCTGATGCCTCACACATTTATTTCTCCAGTCCAGACTTCTACCTGAAC
Source organism: Pongo pygmaeus (assembly GCF_028885625.2). Lineage (NCBI taxonomy): Eukaryota > Metazoa > Chordata > Mammalia > Primates > Hominidae > Pongo > Pongo pygmaeus. Next base: position 21,492,268 of record NC_072378.2, read on the forward strand.
TCCTGCTTCTCACCCCTGGGATGTCTCCTAGGCATCTCAAACCTAACACATTCCAAACCTGAATTTCTGATTCCCATGCAGCAAACCTGTTTTTCCTTCAGTATTCCTCATCTTAGCAAATGGCAACACCAAGACCCTTGGTATCATCATCCCGTCTCTCATTACCCACATTGAATCATCAGCAAAGCTGTTGGTTCCACTTTCAAAGAACATCTATCTACAATCTAGCCATCTCTTACTGTTTCCATGTCTACACTGGTCCAAAGCACTCTTGTCTCTGAAATGCAACAGCATCTTTTTTTTTTTTTTTTTTTTTTGAGACAGAGTCTTGCTCTGTCGCCCAGGCTGAAGTGCAGTGGCGGGATCTCGGCTCACTGTAAGCTCCACCTCCCAGGTTCACGCCATTCTCCTGCCTCAGCCTCCCGAGTAGCTGGTACTACAGGCACCCGCCACCACACCCAGTTAATTTTTTTGTATTTTTAGTAGAGACAGGGTTTCACCGTGTTAGCCAGCACGGTCTCGATCTCCTGACCTTGTGATCCGCCCACCTTGGCCTCCCAAAGTGCTGGGATTACAGGCTTGAGCCACCACGCCCAGCTTGCAACAGCATCTTAACTCACTTTCCTGCCTCCTTATCTGTGCCCCTACAGTCAGTTTTCTCAGCACAGAGGCTAGAGGGGTCCTTTCAAAATCACTGCCCTGGGCCAGGCGCGGTGGCTCATGCCTGTAATCCCAGCACTTTGGGAGGCTGAGGAGGTCAGGAGTTTGAGACAAGCCTGACCAACATGGTGAAACCCCGTCTCTACTAAAAATATAAAAATTAGCTGGGCGTGGTGGCACATGCCTGTAGACCCAGCTACTCGGAAGGCTAAGGCAGGAGAATCGCTTGAACCCGGGAGGCAGAGGTTGCAGTGAGCCAAGATCACACTACTGCATTCCAGCCTGGGTGACAAAGCGAGACTCCGTCTCAAAAATAAATAAATAAATAAATAAATAAAATCACTGCTCTGCACAAAACGTCTAGTCTTCACACTTCAGTCAGGCAACAAGGCCACAAGCAGTCCCCACAGTTGCATTTCCTTCCTTTCTCTCTCTCTCTCTGTTTCTCTCTTTCTCTCTCTCTCCCTCTCTCTTTCTCCCTCATAGTATTCCAGGCCCACCATTCTCCCTGTTATTCCTTGAGCTGACCAAGAATGTTTCTGTGTCTGGGTCTTTGCAGCTACTATTTTTTCCTGGACTGCTGTTTCTCCAGGCAGCAACCTGGCTCCCTTCCTCACTAACTTTTGAGTTTTGGCTCAAATATCAGTTGACTGGTGAGGGAATCCTTGACCCAACTGTATGAAGCTGCACTTGCACCCTTCCTTCCTCACCACAACTCTCTACCCTCCCTCCACAACTCTCTACTGGCCATCCCTATATTATTTTTCTCCATGGCATTTATCACTTGTACTCCTTTTTTTTTTCTTTTTTTTTTTTTTCAGAGTCTTGCTCTGTCGCCCAGGCTGGAGTGCAGTGACGCAATCTCCACTGCAAACTCCGCCTCCCGGGTACAAGCGATTTTTACGTCTCAGCCTCCTGAGTAGCTGGGATTACAGGTGCCCACCACCATGCCTCACTAATTTTTGCATTTTTAGTAGAGACAGGGTTTCACCACGTTGGCCAGGCTGGTCTCAATCTCCTGATCTCAAGTGATCCGCCCACCTCAACCTCCCAAAGTGCTGGGATTACAGGCCTGAGTCACCACGCTAGGCCACGTATACTCTTTTTTTCTTTTTTTTTGGAGACAGAGTCTCGCTCAGTCTCCAAGGCTGGAGTGCAATGGCACCATCTCAGCTCCCTGCAACCTCCACCTCCCGGGTTCAAGCAATTCTCCTGTCTCAGTCTCGCGAGTAGCTGGGACTACAGGCACCTGCCACCACGCCCGGCTAAGTTTTTGTATTTTTAGTAGAGATGGGATTTCACCTTGTTGATCAGGCTGGTCTGGAACTCCTGACCTCAGGTGATCCACCTGCCTCGGCTTCCCAAAGTGCTAGGATTACAGGTGTGAGCCTCTGTGCATGGCCTACTTATACTCTTATATTTACTTGTTTACCTTGTTTGTCTCTCAATAAAGTGATGTAAGGTTTATGAAGGCATGACTTTGTTTTGTTCCCTGCTGTATCCCCAGGGCCTGTATCAATGACTACTACATTCTAGGTGCTTAGTACACTTTTGTGGAATGAGTGGCACCTTTAAATTCCATTTCAATGTTACTTTTTGGAGAAAACCTTCCATCATCCTCTAAGTCTGGGTTAAACCCCGCTCCCACAGATGTCTGTGCTTCCCCGGTCATAAGGCTTCTCACACTGTGATAGCGGCAAGAGGCAGCCAAATGTCTAGGCAGATGGGGCAGGTCCCCAGTGAAACTCCACCTCTTAGCAGAAGACAGTTTAAAGCCTGAAAGCCAAGCTACAAGTTAAATTCTTGGACCAGATTGAGAATTTGTCTTCCTATTTGGCGCACTTTCCTCTAATCGATCCCCACCCTTCACCTATTTTACATATACTTACGCTTTCCTAATTGGTTTTTTTTCTTTTCTTTTCTTTTCTTTTTTGAGACGGAATCTCGCTCTGTCACGCAGGCTGGAGGGCAGTGGTGCGATCTCGGCTCACTGCAACCTCCGTCTCCCAGGTTCAAGCAATTCTTCTGCCTCAGCCTCCCGAGTAGCTGGGACTACAGGCGCCCATCACCACGCCCAGCCAATTTTTGTACTTTTAGCAGAGACAGGGTTTCACCATGTTTGCCAGGCTGGTCTTGAACTCCTTGACCTCGTGATCTGCTTACCTCAGCCTCCCAAAGTGCTGGGATTACAGGCATGGGCCACTACACCTGGCCTCCCAATTGGTTTTCTACACTGTCATGCCTACCTTTGAGGGGTGTCTTCACTTTAAGCTTTTTTGCATACTCACAAACCAATCAACAAGCACTCTCCATCCTGTGCCTATAAAGACCCCAGACTCAGTCAGTAGAGGAGGAGACAGCCTGGCTTCAGGAAAGGGACAACCTAACTTTGGGGAAGACGACCTGCCCTTCCCATCCCCTCTCCAGCTCGCCTCTCTGCTGAGGACTGTTTTCATCACTCAGTACAATTCTCCACCTTCATCATCCTTCAGCAGTCTATGTGACCTCAATTTTCTTGGACTTCGAATAAGAGCTCAGGATCCACCGAGTGCGGGTATCCAGAAAGGCTGTCACACCAGCCCTTTGCCCTCACTGGCAGAGGTCAGCCGCCCCATGCAACAAGGCAAGGGGCCAACTGAGCTGCTAACACACTGCCATCACTGCCATCCATGGACAGCAGAACTTAAAGGACACCGTAACACTCCCTCTGTGGCTTCAGAGTCCCAGGCACCCTCCCCAGGCACCACTGCATTTCCCTCAAGGTGACACACCTGGTCCAGCAGCAGGCCCTGCACAGAGCTTGCTCCTGTGTTAGTGCCTGGAACAGCCAGCTGGGTCCCATACTCACTCACTCACGTGCTCCCTCTGGCAAGGGGCTGAGCAAGATAGGACAAGTAGAGGGGACATCCCTGCTGCAAGTCTGGCAAAGGGGCCAGATCCTGCATCAATTGCATGATGATTTCATGGGTAATTTGTGAAAACTCCATAAGCCTGTAGTAAGTTTATCTTTTTCATTGATGAAGTTCCAATAGTTGCAAAGTGGCTGGCATGTTGTTAATACTCAAATATTTGTTAAATTGAATATATGTTATATTCAATTCTATATATATGCATAATATATATAATGCAACTGGGTTATAATTTGTACATTTTCATGTGAACTGTAATAATCAAGTTCCTTTACGATGAATGCTTAATGATAAGTCCAAATTCCTTTCTTATTCCGTAAGGGTTGTTTTTGTTTTGCATTTTAAAAATTGAGTTAAAATTCACTTAACATAAAATTAACCATATTAAATCCAACGGCATTTAGTACATTCACAGTGTGGTGCATTTGTCACCTCTGTCTAGTTTTAAAACAACCCAAAAGAAAACCCCAAACTCATGAAGTAGCTACCCCCCCTTATCTCTCACCCCAGCCCCTGGCAGCTACTAATCTGCTTTCGATCTCTATAGATTTGCCTATTCTGGACATTTCACATAAATGGACTCATACAGTAGGTGACCTTTTTGTCAATGAGATTTTAATATATGTAACTTAGAAAGTATTATTACAAGATTTTGTTTTTAATCCTATTGGCACGGGTAGTAGTGGGATTGAGTCTGTATCGCTTTCTCTCAAGTACGTATCACTTGAAAAGGCCAAATAAACTAATGTGAAGAACTTTATTCCAAGTTATCACTGGTATTTTGCCAGAAGCCTTTTCTTATGCAATGACCACTCCTTCAAGCCTTCGTCTTCCCTCAACTCCCCCACCAAGTGTCTTTCATCCTGTCTCCCCACCTCATAGTTCACCATCTCCTCTCGCACCTGTTTCTTGATGCTTGCTGGGATCAAAGTATTGGTGATAAAAGACTAAAGCTGAGGGGGGCTGATGAAAGTCCATAAAGTCATGAAAAGTAGGGAAAACCTGTGTAAGAACTTGTTCCCCAAATCTCAGAATCTTTTTGAAGCTTAAAGGAGCTAGTTTAAGGGAAAAATAAAAAGAAGTTCTTTTTATGTAGCAGACTGGATACATACAGAACTTGTTACCCTGGTGAAAAGATAAATAGCTTTAGGGTTTAGACAAATATGCAGACAATAAATCAATAACAGCCTGTTGAGAGGAAGCTACAGAGAGGAGTTAATATCCCCCAGCAATTACCAGCCTTGCACACAAAATGCTCCTGCTTGGAGCAGGGCACTGGGCTGACCAGGCCAAGGGTGGGCCCCAGGGTGATGTTAACAGCAGCCTCCTTAATTGATCTGCTAGACTGTCTCTTCCTCAGCAATCTTCCTGGAATTGCAATCAGCTTCAGCTTTTCAGAGGCTTAATTTTACAACTATAAATGAATTTGCCCTTGGGTTGGGCATTAATGTTTTTCCTGACTTTTAGCTATTTCAGAACTTGGAGGGTGACAGAAGGAGAGCCATTGAAACCAATAAGTTATTTTTCTTTGTTACCAACAATAGATCCAAATTTTATCTTGAAGGAGGCAACAGTCAAGTTTTGTGTTACTTTAGGTTTTAGTTAATTGCCAGGGAGCATCTGAGAATTAGCTGGACAGTTTTAAAACATTATATTTGATTAAACACCTTATGGCAGAGACTCTTTAATTTTATGCTTTGACCTTAGCTTACATTTTTACTTTTAGATTTTATAGTAATTTATAATTCGGAGAGAAGGGTGCACACAATACTAGCTTGATCCTGTGGTACTTAATTCAATCTACTGTAATAGCTCAATACTACTGTCTGAAACTGGTTTAACCCAAAAATATTGCATTGTTTACTGGACTTATGCTAACACGTATGGTTTAAACTAAGATACAACAAAGCTCCTCTGAAACAAGTAAGTGAACAACAAGCAAATATTGTGTCTTTTGCCAGTGAAAGCAGCTGGCTAGATGGATGGTCCAAAGGTAACTAACACTAATGTGCTGAGTCACAAGCAGAGATCTCTGAAATAGAGAATTAGAAAAACTCACAGGAGGTTTTACTTTTGAAATTCAGGGTGTACTGGGTTTGTTTCTTTATTTGTTTTTAATTTGGTGAAATTTAGCGTAAAAGTGAAAATAACATCAAAGTTTCAGGCACCATGGAAAGACAAATCTGGAAACAAAAGGCATTTGGCTGGTTAAAATAATAATTGTATTATTTTATTTTACTTTATTTTTGAGATGGAGTTTCACTCTTGTTGCCCAGGCTGGAGTGCAATGACGTGATCTCAGCTCACTGCAACCTTCCCCTACCAGGTTCAAGTGATTCTTCTGCCTCAGTCGCCCAAGTAGCTGGGATTACAGGCATGTGCCACCATGCCCCGCTAATTTTGTATTTTTAGTAGAGACAGGGTTTCTCCATGTTGGTCAGGCTGGTCTCGAACTCCCGACCTCAGGTGATCTGCCCGCTTCGGCCTCCCAAAGTGCTAGGACTATAGGCCTGAGCCACCCTGCCCCGCCTAAAATAATAATTTTATAACAAGGGCTACAACTTGCCTAGCAATGGCTAAAACACAATCAGGTCTTTCCAACTGGAGTAGTTGTTCATCTTCCAGATTATACACTTTGGCATAATTCAGAATAAGTAAACTTTCTTAGATGGGGAAAATGTAATCAAAAGAAAATGATGTGATAGAGTAGCCTGCCCTTAGCCAGTATTAATGAAAGGGAAAGGGGCATTTACAAGTCAGAAGAGAACATGTTAAGGCCTAGAGATGGGACAGTCACTTGTTTTTGTCTTTGTGTGTCTTGTTTCGGGTATGAAATAACTAATCAATTAACATGTATTTATTTAGAATCTACTTCCCATTTATCCCTGCCCTAGGTATTACTAGGTCTTCAGGAACTTTTCTGATTTAGGATCCTTACATCAGTCATCATCAATACAGCTAACATCTAATAAATACCTACTACCCGTCAGGCATTTTGAATTTATTTCACTGAATATTGACAAATGCCTTGCAAAGGAAATATGATTTTGTCCATTTTGTACATAGGAAAATTCATGTTTAGAGAAATTAAGAAACATGGCCAAAGTCTTTTATCAATGGTAGAGTCAAGATGAAAGTTCAGATGTGACAAAGCCCTATCGGTACACCATGCTCAGTATCTGCGTCTAAGCGTATATGTTTATCTGAAACATGGGTTGATGAACTCTGGGGCAATTATAGGGATTTCTGTGCCATTTGTCTTAGCAGTCTTCCCTAACTGGAATAAAGACCAAGATGACAGATCTTCAACATTACATTTGTATCACATTGTTCAGTTAAAGGAAATTCAAATTGGGTGGTCAGAAATTAAACCATCCTCATGGCTCAAACAGTTAACACAATCAACTTTCTCAAAATTAAAACCAAACATTCTGCACTGTCAATATCTATCCATCTTATTCGAATTTACTGACTTTAAAAATGTATGTTAAAGCTTGTGAGTTTCAGTTCCCAATTTTTCTGAGGAAGTTTTATTCTAAAGCAAAGTGAAATTGCCTTTTTCCATAAAGCAACTTAAAGACATTCTCCATCTACTATTCCGACATAATCATATTATCAGCGTATGTGGCAAGTTATTTTTATTTATTTATTTGTTTGTTTGTTTGTTTGTTTTGAGATGGAGTTATGCTCCAGCTGTTGTCCAGGCTGGAGTGCAGTGGTGCGATCTTGGCTCACTGCAACCTCCACCTCCAGGGTTCAAGCAATTCTCCTGCCTCAGACTCCCAAGTAGTTGGGATTACAGGTGCCCGTCACCATGCCCAGCTACTTTTTTGTGTTTTTTTTTAGTAGAGATGGGATTTCACCATGCTGGCCAGGCTGGTCTTGAACTCGTGACCTCAGGTGATCCACCCGCCTTGGCCTCCCAAAGTTCTGGGATTACAGGCATGAGCCACGGTGCCCGGATTATGGCAAGTATTTTTAGTCATTTTGAGAGTCATCTTTGGAGCATTAAAATGATTTTTAATGAGCACATATATTAATGGCAAGGGACAAACCTTTTGTTCCTCTAAAGGCACATCCTAATACATTAAGTATTTCCCATTTTGTTTTAATCTTGGCTAAAATTTAGTTGAGGAACCTAAATATTTTTAGAAGGATAAAATTCATATACTATACAATTCACTCTCTTAAAGTGTACAATTCAGTAGTTTTTAGTATATTCATAAGACTGTACAGCAATCACCATTATCTAATTTCACAACATTTTCATCATCCCAAAAAGAAATTCCAAACCCAGTGATGATCACTCCATATTCCCTCTCCCCTCAGCCCCTGGTAACCACAGTCTACTTACTGTCTCTATAAATTTGCATATTATGGACATTTCATTTAAGTTGAATCAAATAATATATAACCTTTTGCCTGGCTTTTTTCATGTAACATAATGTTTCCACAGTTCATCCATGGTATAACATGTATTAGTAATTAACTCCTTTGTATGACTGCATAATATTCCATTACATGAATATACCATATTCTGTTTATATAATTATCAGTTGATGGACATTCGGTTTGTTTCTACTTTCTGGCTAGTATGAATAATAGTGCTATGAACATTTATGTGTAAGTTTTTGTTCCTGAATGTGAAAAATATGTTTCTAGTCTCTTGAGTACATACCTAGGAGTGAAATTGCTGGGTCATATGGTAACACAATGTTTAACTTTTTGAAGAACTACCAAACTGTTTCCTACAGTGGCTGCACCATTTTACATTCCCACCAGTAAGGTATGAGCTTTTAATTTCTCCACAACCTCTCTAACATTTGTTATTATCCCTTTTTATTGTGAGGTGGTATCTCATCGTGGTTTTGACTTGCATTTCCCTAATCACATACTATTGCCCATCTTTATATGTGCTTATTGGCCATTGTATATCTTCTTTGGAGAAGTGCCTATTCAGGTCCTATGACAATTTTTAAAATTGGGTTGTTTACCTTTTTGTTGTTGAGTATTAAGAATTTTTAATATATTCTGGATACTAGACCCTGACTAGTCACATATATGATTTGCAAATGTGTTCTCCTATTCTGCAGATTGTCTTTTCACTTTCTTGGTAGTATCCTTTGAAGCACAAAAGTTTTTGATTTTGATAAAGTCCAACTCATTTTCTTTTGCTTTTGTTTTATGCTTTTTGTACCATATCTGAGGGACCATTGCCTAATCCTAAGCCAAAAACATTCACATCTTTGTTTTCTTCTCCAAGTTTTATAGTTTGTTTCTATGTTTAGGTCTTCAATCCATTTTGTGTTAATTTTTGTATATGGTGTGAGGTAAAGTTCCAAATTCATTTTGTTTTTCTACTGCTAAAATTAAATATCTTGGTAGAAGAGCATAGTGATTAACAGATCAAGGTCTAAATCTTCACTGCTGAGGTTTAAATCCCTCCTCTTCAGTTACTAGTTGTGTGATATTAAGGAAGTGTCTTGATTTTCCTATGACTCACCTTTCTCATCTGTAAAAGGGGATATAGTAGTACCTACCTCATTAGTAGTGCATTAAAATTCAAATCATGGAATTGTCATAAGAACTGAATCTGTGCATACAACATGCTGATACATAGTAAGCACTGGTTATTATTTAGCATTATCTCTGGCTCCATGAACTCCCTTCACATTTAGGATCGTCTCATTGTCTTGTTCAAGTATATGTTTTCAGTGGTGGGCTGAGTTACTTACCCCCATGTGTTATCAAGAATAGGACTTAACAGATTTTAATATACCTCAAATGTTCCAGGAGGGTTAGATATGGGCTGAGTTTATGGTTGTAGCTTACCACAAAAAGCAGCAAAGTGTCTGGAGAAAGCCATTTCCAATCTTTTATAGAACTTCACACAAATAAAGAGATTAAGGGAAGGCAAATGTATTGGTTTGCTAAGGCTGTCATGACTAAGTACCACAAACAAAGTGGTTTAATTAATAGAAATTTATTTTCTTATAATTCTAGAGGCTTGAAGTCTGAGATCAAGGTGTCAGCAGGACTGTTTCCTTCTGAGGGCTGTGAGGGGCTCTGGTTTAGTCCTCTCTTCTTGGTTTGTAGATGGCCATCTTCTCCCTGTGTCTCTTTACATCTGCAATGAACTGAATTGTTTCTCCCCAAAACTCATATGTGGAAGCCCTAACCCTCAATGTGATGGTATTTGGAGATAAGGCCTTTGGGAGATAATTAGGTTTACATGAGGTCATGAAGGTGGGGCCCTCATGATGGGATTAAGACACCTGAGAGCTTACTCTCTGTCTATGCCACTGAAGACACAGCAAGAAGGCGGCAGCCTGCAAGCCAGGAAGAGAGCCCTCATCAATAACAGAATCTGTAGGCACCTTGATATTGGCTTTCCCAGCCTCCAAAACTGTGGGAAAAAGAGTTTCTGTTGTTTAAGCCGCCCAGTCTGTTGTCTTTTGTTACAGCGGTCCAATCTGACTAATACAACATTATCATCCCTTTATGTGTATCTGTTTCTGTGTCCAAATTTCCCCCTTTTTATAAGGACACCAGTCAGATTGGATTAGGCTCACCCTAATGACCTCGTTACAACCTGATTACCTCTGTAAAGATTCTGTCTCCAAATAAGGTCATGTCCTGAGGTACTGAGGGATACGACATAGGACGTCAATATATCTTTTTTCGGGAGGAAGGGGGCAATTCAACCCATAAGAGCTAACAAAACAAGCCAAATGTGCATAGCACCCTTGAGAGATACTGAGAGAGTAACAAAGGCATTGAGAGTGAAAAGGAGCAAGTGGAAGATAGTAAGGACCAAGAAGTGAGGGATGGGAAGAATCAGTGATTTAAGAGGGAAAGTGACATGTTATTTACTAAATAAAATGTTGTAACATGCTTAGGTGAAAGATGGGAGTTTTCCATCTATATAGGAAAATGACTGTCATTCACATGGCACATTGTGGTACCAGGGCCAGCTTCATGGGTGTGTAACCCGTGCGGTGACACGGGGACTTTTGAGAGTCTTAATAATGTTGTCTTTGAACTTATGTTTTGTAAGTGAAGTCTGATGGGATGGTGGAGCAGCGTGTGAGTAGAGAAGATATGAGCAATATGGGTGTCTTTAGCCATTCCTTACCATTCACATAAACTGCTTCCCCTACCCCATAGGCACAGAATTACAGTGGACCCACGTGCATGGGAATTTGGCGAGACTCAGCATGAGTACAAGGTAAGCGTGTTATGGCTGCGACTCAGTGATCAGGGGCTCTGAAAGCCCCTAGGGACCATCTTTTCCCTTCAAACCACAGCCTGCTTCAAACACAGAAAGAAGGCAATGGTGTTCAAAGAGGTATGGATGACCATGAAATCCCATTCTATCCTACCCTTTTTACTCATGTTTCTCCCCTGTATTAGCCAACCACATAAGCTGAAAATGACAACATGAAAGGAAAGAGAAAGATAGGCCACCCATAGTTCCCTTCCCTCTCAGACCTTCCTTACTCCTTCGTGAGATAAAAACAGAGAGGGTGAGCGTCAAGAAGTGAAATGTAAACAGGTGTGATCATTTGGGGCAGTGTTTCCACTGTTCTGGCAAGAATAAAATGCTTATGCATGTACAAGCTATAAAATACTAATTGTGTAATTTTGGTGATTTCACACACAAGTTAAATGCCACCTAAAATGGTCATTGCAGCCAGGCGCAGTGGCTCACACCTGTAATCCCAGCACTTTGGGAGGCTGAGGTGGGAGGATCACTCAAGCCCAGGAGGTCAAGACCAGCCTGGGCAACATGGTGAAACCCGACTCTACAAAAAAATACAAAAAATTAGCCTGGTGTGGTGGGGAATGCTTGTAGTCTCAGCTACTCAGGAGGCTGAAGTGGAAGGATCACCTGAGCCCAGTGGTTGGAGAATGCAGTGAGCTGTGATAGCACCACTGCACTCCAGCCTGGGTGACAGAGTGAGACCTTTTCTCAAAAACAAACAAACAAACACACACACACACAGAGTCATTGCCTCATATAAAGATGAATGGTAAAATTCATGCTAGTCTTAAAATAAGTTTCCTTTACTTGACATTAAATTAAAAATTATAAAAAATATCATGACAATTCAAGACCACAGAAGAAAAGCAAAGGCTTTATTACATTTTAGTACCTTAATGACACTTTTTTCTAGCTTTTTGAACAAAGAGTACTACATTTTGATTTTGCACTGGCTGTTATATATTATTCAGTAAGACTCACAGATGAGTTCTTCAACAGTGTTACATTTTGATGCAGAAGTGAAAGCAATACTTAATTCTAAAGTTGATGTCTTTGTTATGAAATCTAGACATTTGCAATAAGCCAGTGAAGGCAATGCTCTGGAGAGGGACACATTCTTGTTACCTCTGCATTTTATGCAGGCAAATAACTGCCTTCATAGAGAGTCAGTCCTACTGAGATGAAAGGTCCTTAATTTGGGTACCTTGTAAAAAAATATTTAGCAGGAAACTTTCAGTGTACCTAACAAGAGACTTCCAGGTAATTTAGACTTAACTTGGCTTCTAACGCACACTTAGTATGCTTAAAAAGAAAGGACAAGTGTTAGTGCTTCCCGAGATTCGGCTTCAACTAATTAATACATGGTCGCTAACTTCAACGAGGGGAGTAGGCAGGGGGTAAAAGCTGTCGCCTTAGGGAGATGTTTGTCAAATGGAAAATTTAAAAAAAGAGTCATTCCTTTTGAGCTTGGAGTCATTAACTCCTGTAGTAACCAACTGTGAGAGTACTGTTTGAGCTTGTCTTGAAAATTACTTTAAGAAAGGAAGGACATGGGGGCTGCTGACTTGGGTGCCAGTTTATTCACACATCTTCAGCAAGATGCAGCATGTGTGTGTTTTAAACCTGCTTAGAATTCTACTGGTGCTCTCTTCTTACAGAAGAGTTCCATCTATGTGAGAATCTGCACCTGCTGCAGTGTGGCACGGGCTCCAAAGTTGTGACAACCTCTAAAGTAACTCTTTCTTTTTATATTTTTGATCCAGAAAAATTAATATTCAAATTCTTGTTCTTATACCCACAATCATTTGAGCAGGACAACTCGAAGGAAACTTTCAGGGCAGGCTCACCGTCTAGTACTTTGTTCAAAAGGCGGCAGCTCATCAAAGCACTGTCTGTTCTGGGGGTTCTTATTCATGCTAATGAACACAGGAAGGGAGAGGGAATTCCAACGATCAAAGTATTGGAGGTGGGTATTAGTTTGCTAAGGCTGCCTTAACAAAGTACTACAAACTGGGTGGCTTAAAAAACAGAAAGATACTGTCCCACACTTCTGGAGGCTGGATGTCCAAAATCAAGGCACGAGCAGGGCTGGTTCCTTTTTTTTTGAGACGGAGTCTTGCTCTGTTCCTAAGGCTGGAGTGCAGGGGCACAATCTCGGCTCACTGCAACCTCCACCTCCCGGGTTCAGGCGATTCTGCTGCCTCCACCTCCCAAATGGTTGGGATTACAGGCATCCGCCCCTACGCTCAGCTAATTTTTGTATTTTTAGTAGAGATGGGGTTTCACCATGTTGGACAGGTGGGTCTCAAACTCCTGACCTCAAGTGATCCACCCACCTCAGCCTTTCGAAGGGCTGGTTCCTTCTGAGGGCTGAGAGGGGAGGATTTGCTCAGTCCTCTCTCCTTGGCTGTGTAGATGCCCATCTTCTTACTGGGTCTCTTCACATTGCCTTTCTTCTGTGCATGTCTCTGTGTCCAGATTTCTCCCTTTGTAAGGACACCAGCCAGACTGCATTAGGGTCCACCCTAATGACCTCATTTTAACTTGATTACCTCTGTAAGGAACCTATCTCCAAATAAGGTCACATCCTAAGATATTGGGCAGTAGGACTTCAACATGTGAATGTGGTGGGGGAGGGGGTGTGTGGAATTCATCCTTTAATGGTGGGAGAGGGTGCCATTTAGCAAAAATCCATGTAAAAGCCACACACTGACCTGTGGTGGCCTTGCTGATGTACTCAGCACAATAACAAACACTTCCAGTGTCTCAAAAACAAGCCTTCAGAAACAGTAAGATTAGGTTCTGACACTAGTCAGAAGGGTATGGAGGCAGAGGAATCTATGAGTAAGATTGGACATTCACAGAGTATTAACCCTTTTAATCGCCCACAAGTAAATGAATACATGAGTGAGTGAAGACCATGATCTTTAAGAAATGATTTATCTATTGGTAGAAAATCAGAAAACTCTCCCCAGTCATTCTTGTTGGTTTCACCATTCTTTAATATAATCTATCACTTGCCTAATTCTCAATTTTCCTTCCTAATACACGTATTAGGCCTTGTGTTGGTTCTCCTGGTTATCTGGTCACTGGGTTTCACATCCACATAATTAATCTCTCAAACTTTATTCCATACAGTGTATGCAGTGATATCTATTGCTTTCTCAATACTTCTGGCTGCTTCCAATCACTTGTAGTCCAATTGTGGAGTCATTGCTTAACAGAGAAGTTCACTCTGTTAAGCAGACAGCTCCAGGTCATCTAGAACCTTCCTCCAAAACAGTTTTCTAGCCTCATTTACCATCATTCCTTACAAAAAAACCTCCAACCAGGGCAAATAAGTGACTGTTTTCCAAGTTTCCATTTTCCAGGTTGTTTTGTCTCCCTGGAATAACGCTGTTTATCTCCATCTCTTCTTCAGCCTCCCCTCCCCATCTCCCACCCAAGGCATAAACACAAAACTGGAGTTCCAAGTTCCAGCTCAAAACACACTGCCCCTGACCTTCCAAAAAGAAACAATTCCACTGGTTTCTTCGGAAGGCATGACACATCTCATCTGACCGTATTTTCCATTGTGTTCTTAATTATCTGCATGGTAAGACTGTAGTTCTCCTCTCCCCAGAGCCTAACTCATTGCCTGAAATAGAAGGGAGTGCTCAATTCAGGGTTTAATGAAGGGGTAAATGAATGAATGGAAGTGAATAATGATAGGAAATATCCAAAACATCAGATAATCCAAAAATAATCTATATGTGACTTTGGAATGTATTTTATACACACTTTCAAAGAACATCAAAAACAAAACTTCAAACAAAGTAATGAAGCCAGCCTGTGCAGATCCCAGCTGGGTGGGGTGTCCTGGAAAAAGGGTGGGAATCCTAACAGGAAAGGAGGAACCTCTCATCAGCCAACTACCCTTCCCCAGCCTTGTGGCTTATCTAGAAATCAGAGTGAATCCAAATGGCTTAGAGCTCAAGGGTACAGTGTTGGGTAATTCATAAATGATTGTAATGCCTTTAGAAATATAAGTGCTACATAAATGCTAAATTATAATAACACAAAAATAATCATTTTCCATTATTTTCTTTAGATATGTAAATGGAATACTCTTTTAAATCTAAAGTGGGTTCAAGAAACAGCAATAAGTTTAACACAAATGCACCAAACGATCATGGAAACCCATTCAGTGTTCTAAATGCAATTATCGTGCTGACCATCAACCCAGAAAACAAATTACGGTAGCTAATGACAGGGAACAGTAATCAGAATGTTTTTAGAAAATTACTTGGAAACAACTTTGTCAACAAAGACCACTCAAATATAGCTGTAAACAGCTTAAGTAACAGAATAACACAGTGACCTATGTCCCAAGTGACATGAAGAAGATGTAAAACATATTCTGGGTCCCAAACCACTGTTTTCTAAGTGACTATGTACACTGTTTTTAACCTCAGTCTTTCTGGGTCATTCTAAATGTGGGAGAGATTCAAGTGCCCTTGAACATTCTGCTGTTTAGTAAGTCTTATCCTAGTTCACTCCTATACTCGGGATAAGTCTCCCTTTCTCCTCTCCTTTGCATTTTTTGTTATCTTTGGCATTCGTTTTTGAAAAACATGCGCCTCACTTGGAGCAAATCCATTAAAGCAAACAACCTGAAAACTTTCCAAACAGCCGGGACTGTTGTGATACGCTGGCATCTCTCAGGGCTTGCAGCGCTCAGAGATCCAGGCGGAAGAGTTTCTTGTTAGCTATAATAGCAACTGACATTTACATATCTCCATTTTAATTCCCTGGAGACTGGTATAGCTCAAGCTTGCGATAAGCAAGTGGGGACACCGGGTGTAAAAGGAAAACCAGCGTGGGTGGAGGAGGGTCTGCAAAATGAGGCCAAAGGACATGCTGCAAGCTTTGAGATTGAAATATTGTTCTCAGAGTGCTTTATTAGCAACAGAGCAAAATGAGGAATATGTGAGAAGATTGCTTGTATAAATTACCACTTTTTCCAGAAAAGCTCAAGTATAACTCTTGCACTGCCTGTAATGGAGGAGTGAGCAATCCCTTGTAGTTTTTGGTTTCTTTTTGTTTGTTTGCTTGTGTGTGTGTGTTTTAAGGCAAAACAAGCAACCAAAAATACATTTTGAAAAGAAACCAGATTAAGTGAAATTCTTTCTAAAATGTGTATTCCACATGTTTCTCTGACTAGACAGTGACCCAACTAGGTTAAGTCTTGTCATTGAGGCATCTGATGTCATTATGAGAGCCAACTGCCATGGAAAATGCTGGAATATAATTATGCCTGGCATCCAATATTAACTCATATTCAAAATGTTTTGGTCCACTTGGGGTGGTTTTCCCTACCTCTGGACTTCGCTGTGAGGCTGGCAAATGTCACTTTTTCTCTTTTTTTTTTTTTGAGACGGAGTCTCTGTCACCCAGGCTGGAGTGCAGTGGCACGATCTCAGCTCACTGCAACTTCCGCCTCCCAGGTTCAAGCAATTCTCCTGCCTTAGGCTCCCGAATAACAGGGACTACAGGTGCGCACCACCATGCCCAGCTAATTTTTGTATTTTTAGTAGAGACGGGGTTTCACCATGTTGGCCAGGATGGTCTCGACCTCTTGACCTCATGATCTGCCTTCCTTGGCCTCCCAAAGTGCTGGGATTACAGGAGTGAGCCACTGCGCCCAGCTGCAAATGTCACTTTTTGCAACCCCATCCAGTTTTCAATTTCCTGCTTCTCACATACTGTAGCCTAGAAATTCTAGCTTAGAATTGTGGCAAGAATGAGCCTCACTGTCTTTTAGTAAGAAGCTGTGAGTAAAGTGTGTAGGCTTTCATGTTTATTTTGCTTGTTAGAATCCTTTTCTTTTTACTTTTACCAGTTTCTTGACCACATTCCAGAGAGATCTGCTGACCAATAAGAAGGGTACCACTGAAATTAATAAAAGGTGAATTTTATGGTACAAAAAATAGAAAGAATGAATAAGACCTAGTATTTGCTAGCACAACAGAGTGATTATAGTAAAAAATAATTTAACGTATATTTTTAAAAAACTGAAAGAGTACAATTGGATTGTTTGTAACACAAAGGATAAATACTTGAGGTGATAGATACCCCATTTACCCTGATGTGATTATTATGAATTGCATGCCTGAATCAAAATATCTCATGTAACCCATAAATGTATATACCTATTATGTACCCACTAAAATTAAAAGTTAAAAAATAGAAGGTGAATTTATCACATAGAATTTAGACATCTCATAGAGATTTATATGAAATGCTAGGCTTACACATAACTGTTTATCTCAATTCTTTGACTTAAAATTTTATATTTTCAGGATGATCCCAAATGCTAAAATTATATTTATTTAAAAAATTAGGCTGGGTGTGGTGGCTCACAGCTGTAATCCCAGCACTCTGTGAGGCTGAGGTGGGCAGATCACTTGAGGCCAGGAGTTCGAGACCAGCCTGGGCAACATGGCGAAACCACACGTTTACTAAAAATACAAAAAAAGTTAGGTGTGGCGCATGCCTGTAATCTCAGCTACTCAGGAGGCTGAGGTATGAAAATCGTTTGAACCCAGGAGGCAGAGGTTGCAGTAAGCCAAGATCGCACCATTGCACTCCAGCCTGGGAGACAGAGCGAGACTCCATCTCAAAAAATAATAATAATAATTAACTTAATTTCTACATTTACACCTAATAGAATGAATATAATTTTATTATGGAGAATTTGCTATATAGAGAAAAACAAACAAAAAATCGTAGTCCTTATTACTCTGACACTACCTCCCTTTGCACTTTCCGACACTTCTTTCCAAATGCTTCCTAAACATGCATTTGGAAACATAGTTTGCTACCATCATCTATATAAGTTTACATCCTGTTTTTGAAATGTGCTATATCATAGTTATTCTCCTTATTGCTTTATGTCTTTTTGACTATCCTTCTACTGACTATAGAATACTCCACTGAGTAGCTATATAATCATTTACTTAACCATTACTGGACTTCCAGGTTGTTTTCAAATTTTTACTATTATAATAACTCTGCAATGAATATCTTCCTGAACATAGCTTTTATTTGTTTGATTGTCTTGGGATTATTTCTTTAGGAGTTCCCCAGGAGGATTCACATAGAAAAAGACTATAATAATTTAGAACCAAGTCTTAAAAAAGGAAAATTCTGGATGGATATGGATACACTTAGGGTCCATAAGTGTATTTCTTGTTTAGTGGGAAGGAAACAAAGTGGTTATTTTAAACACACACAAAACGTACTGCTCTGAATTAACAAGCAGGGGAGAGGAGACCATTGAGCAAGGCATGGGATACTATTTTGTTAGGAAAACATCTGGCTTCTCTTATCCCTATGGAACAAAGAAGTCGCAACAAAAATAACTAAATTATTTCATATAACAAATTAGCAGAACATTTCAGTCTTCTCCAGTGGGTGAGGAAGTCAAGGAGCGTTGGAATGGAAAGAAGAGAGGTAGGGAGGAAGAGGATTCTCTGGGTTCAAAGAAAGAGGAGGCTTGTCAACCTGCCGAAGAGAGGGAAACCAGGAAGAAATGCCTGGAGGGTTACAGATAGGCTAGGCACTTTTGCATAGAGATGTCTTCATTTGTTTTCAAGTTGCTGCCTATTCTATACCATGATGTGACCGCTTTGGTCCCAAGACTTTAGGGAAAGGTAACTATTCATAAGAGCTTGTGTTAGTGCAACCTGGGGAATAAAGCCTAGAGACTGGTCCTTGGAAATGGGGAATGGAGAATAGAGCAGCTGCAGGGAGCAAGAGGCAGAGTTTACTGGACACAGAAGTCAAGATGAGAGACAAAGAACACCAGGAGGTTCCTGAGAATTTTTATAGATACTGGGGAAATGCTAAACCTACCCCATTACAGTATGTGGTAGGGGGGGCTGAGATTTATATAGATGTTGAATGAAATAAGAACTCAAAGGGTCAGTTCACCTCAATCCCCAGAAAGAAGACTCTGTAGTTAAAATTACATGATTAGCTAAGGCCTAGATGTCCTGAACCCACAAATTAGACTCTTGGATTGAAAGTAAAATGTGAGGGCCGAGAGCAGTGGCTCACGCCTGTAATCCCAGCACTTTGGGAGGCTGAGGCAGGTGGATCACGAGGTCAGGAGTTCAAGACCAGCCTGGCCAAGATGGTAAAACCCTGTCTCTACTAAAAAAAAAAAAATTAGCTGGGTGTGGTGGCACGCACCTGTAATACCAGCTACTCAGGAGCCTGAGGCAGAGAATTGCTTAAACCCGGGAGGCAGAGGTTGCAGTGAGCTGAGATTGCGTCACTGCACTTCAGCCTGGGTGACAGAGCGAGACTGCATCTAAAAAAAAAAAAAAAAAAAAAAAGGAAAATGTTAACCAGCCATCCCATAAACCCTAGAATTGATATTTCAAAAGCTAAGTCAGTCTGTTGTTTTTCCGGTGCATGCCTGAATTCGAATTCTGTATGGCTGATGTATTTACTTTTTAAAAATCTGTATTTTTGTTTTTATAAAAGGCATGCAGACCTTGCTTCCGTGAGTCATCTACCTGTAACTAGTGGACAGAGTTGGCTGTCATGCCTCTGGAAAGGCTGCTCCTGCTCTTGAGGAAGCTTGGTGAGCAGATGCCAAGCAAATGAGAAGTGGCATATACTCTGAGTTGACAGCCCAAGTTGAGGATTTGATGTGTAAAATGATTGTTGTGAGTCCTCAACTATTTGTCTTTGCCAGCCAACAGAATGCTCTGTCACAGGGGGAACATCAGGAAGTCCCCTGACATTAGTCAAGATCATAGACGGCAACTGAGAGCAACTCCTAAAGCAGCTGGCATGCATCCCAGAGATGAGAAGTGTTGGGCTAGGGAGATGTGTTTTATGGCTCTGCTACCATACTTCTCAAGGACATGTACTGTTTTACAGTGGTAAGAGGGCTTTGCAATGTGTTAAGCAAGATATCATGAAATGTGTATGTGAATCATGGTTAATATATGGCAAATACAGGGGAAGTCCATAACATGGTCCCAATGGTAGAGATTGCCTAAGGGTCAGTAACAGAGGGAAAGAGAATATTTATGTAGTTTAGACCCACCGAGGCACATGAGAGGGTAGTAGTCACTTGAACAAAATTCAGGCTCTGCCAGAAAAAAATTGGGAGATCTGGGATTCCAGACTATTTATAGGATGAGATATATATAAAAAAGTTACACTCACAAAGTACCTAGTATGTGGTAGACACTGTACTAGGTACTTAAATATTATTTTAAAATATACAATTATATATAAGGATATATTGTAATTCTAAAAATGCAACTCATTCAAGTTCCCGCGTTAGTAAATTACAAATTTGAACTCAATTCTCTCTGAATCCAAAGCTCATACTTTTTCTATTATATTAATTTTCAACCTTTTTGGGTCATTGGCCCCTTTGAGAGCTTGATAAAAGCCATTGGAAAAAAATGCATGTTATCATAAAAATGCTAATGTGCACACAGATGTAAAACTTATATAGAATTTCAGGGTGTTCACAGACCTCCCCAGGGCCGCAGTTTATTAATCCTGTGTTCACATACCACGATGCCAAGGAAGGTTAACCTCATTATCCAAGTGTTCTCACAGGTCTTGCAGCCAGATCTGTGTGGAGAAGTATTTTCTTTAATTCAATCATTAAGTTTCCAGGCCTACGAAACTCACTTCTTGAAACAAAGTCTTTCTCACTTGATTAAAAAGAACCCTGTTTTCATTGCTTGCATTCAATAGAAGACTTTTTTTTTTTTTTTTTTTTTTGTGAGATGGAGTCTCGCTCTGTCGCCCAGGCTGGAGTGCAGTGGCGCAATCTCCGCTCACTGCAACCTCCGCCTCCTAGGTTCAAATGATGCTCCTGCCTCAGCTTCCTGAGTAGCTGGGATTACAGGCACCTGCCACCACTCCCAGCCAATTTTTATATTTTTGGTAGAGATGGGGTTTCACCACGTTGGCCAGGCTGGTCTCAAACCCCTGACCTCATGATCCGCCCACCTTGGCCTCCCAAAGTGCTGGGATTATAGGCATGAGCCACCATGCCCGGCCCAACAGAAGACATTTTAGGCAGGCTTATGTTGTCCACGGAAGCACTCAGCCACGGTTTTCCTTACAGGGAATATCATATGTTTCGATTGGGGTTTACTCGAATCTTAATCTTGTCCAGACAGACACACCTCCTAATTTAGGATCTTCCTTTCTGCCTCCCATCAGCTCTACCTTGGTTCCTTTATTTTGCAAGCTCCTCTGCAACCACCCTCTGCCACTCTTTGTGTCTAAAAGACAAAATGTGTCTAAAATCTAGGTAAGTGGAGGTCTTTTATAAAGCATTTGATTTAAAATGCAATATGCAATTTTTCTTTTTCTTTTTTTTTTTTCCTGAGACTGAGTCTCACTCTCTTGCCCAGGCTGGAGTGCAGTAGCACCATCTCTGCTCACTGCAACCTCTGCCTCCTGGAGTCAAACAATTATCCTGCCTCAGCCTACCAAGTAGCTGGGATTACAGGCACCCACCATCATGCCTGGCTCATTTTTTCTATTTTTAGTAGAGACAGGGTTTCGCCATGTTGGCCAGGCTGGTCTCGAACTCCTGACCTCAGGTGATCCGCCTGCTTCAGCCTCCCAAAGTGCTGGGATTACAGGCATGAGCCACCACGTCCAGCCTAAAATGCAATTTTCTTACATGAAACCAAAATACATTAAAAACTGTGTTACGCCGGGCACGGTGGCTCACGCCTGTAATCCCAGCACTTTGGGAGACTGAGGTGGGTGGATCACCTAAGTTCAGGAGTTTGAGACCAGCCTGGCCAGCATGGTCAAACCCCTGTAATCCCAGCTACTGGGGAGGCTGAGGCAGGGAGAATTGCTTGAACTAGGGAGGTGGAGGTTGCTGTGAGCCAAGATCGCGCCACTGTACTCCAGCCTGGGGGACAAAGTGAGATTCTGTCTAAAACAAAAAAACTGTGTTACAATTAAAATGCAGCATAGAACTTAGAAATAATATATAGTTTTCTTCTAGATGCTAGTGACTCCAAAGGTCTTTTAAAAATTTCTATTTGGAAGCTTACAATATAAGAATCTAGGTAAATGATTTATAATTGTTGGTATGCATACTGTTGTTAAACAACAACACAAATCTGGCCATTACAGAATGCTCAAGAAATTATAAACATACACAAAGAAGAAAACAAAAATAATCTTCATCCCACCACCCTGAGATAATCCTTGTAACTTTTGTGAATAGGATATTCACTGATCTTCTCCGTGTGTGTGTGTGTGTGTGCGTGCGCACATGTGCATGCACACAAAATTGAAATGATTTTAACATGGAGGGCACTTGCATACATTCTCAAAACAAACTGTTTTCATGTTTATTGACTTTTTGTTTAAGATATAGATAAAACTATAATAATACTAAAAATACTAAATACTACTACTAATAATAACTATAGCATTAGATTAGATACTTTAAGATGCCCATAAAAATGATGGTATTAGACCTGGATAGAAAGGCTTTTTCTTTAATTAAAACAATGTAAAAGTGATAACTCCTCAATACTGTTTTGACAATGTTTTTCTCTATTTAAGTCATATGACCACACACCCTGGGGGTTTGGAAGAAAACATAAATTTTATGAGAGTCGGGTCACAATGAAAACAAACAAAGAATTCAAGAATAATCTGTCGAGTTTCACACTGTCATGCTTACAACTTCACAGCAAACCTTTGGGATTAAATTGTGACATTTCCAGGCTGAGTATCCAGAGCTCAAAACCCTCCCCCTGTTTTATTTCACTGATGTTTGAAGAATGTTGGTGGTCTTGTAAGAGAACCTGAAGCAAGGGAGGAAATAGTCAACATTAGGGAATAATCTAGGGAAAGTAAAATATGATTTCCTTTCTTCTACCAGAAAGTATAGCTGATCAGCCAAGATTAGGCTTTCTTTGTGCAAGGCCGTTTCCTGGGGTGCAGAAAGAAAATATTAAAACTCTTCATTAAAAAATTATAGCTTCTATATATGTATAGTTCTATATACTTTACAATATATGTTAATATAGTAGGGCATATACATATTTTATAAACTAATAGATATATGTATATGGGGAATTAACTGAACTCATATTCATGTATATTTGGGGATGTGTATACTCAAAAGCCTTTTCAGGAGAGGAGTGCACCATCCAAACAGATCGCCGCTTATCTTCCCTCAAAATCATTTCTTTATTGGAGTCTTGCAAGGGATTTTATCACACGGTGGAGAATCACATCCTCACTGGAAAATGCACTGAAATTGCTTTTTATATGTGTCTTTTTGACAACTGAACTAATTATTGAATGGAGTCTGGTACAGGAAGAGGGCCTGTGGCCCCAGCCCTTTCTCCAGGCTAAGTGAGAACAGATTCCTTCACTAGTTCAGCACTGATCAAGGCCATTCTACATGAGCACCATTGAGTACTGTGAGGGAAACAGAGATGACTAAGACATGATTCCGGTGATAATCAATAACTGAAGAAAAAGTGAAACTCTAAACTGGAAATACGGGCTGGGTGCTGGGGAAGTGCTGAGGAGGGAGCACTTAGTTCACACTGGAACTGTCAGGGAGGTTTCCAAACAGATTTCTGTGGGCAATCCTGAGAGCTGGCAGCCCTGGATAAGGAACCAAATAGAGCTATGGAGGTGTGGGAAGTATTTAGTCTGTTGGAAAAAGCAAATTGTTCAAACAGGTGGGATCCCAGGCTATTTAGAGTGATAGAAAGAGCCATAGATGGGACTGGAAAGGAGATTATGGAGGTTCTTGAACATTGTGCTAAAGAGTCCAAATAGTAGCTCTGTAAGATGGTTAGCATCATCCTCATTAAAAAAAAAAAATTTTTTTTTTAGACAGGGTTGCACTCTCTTGCCTAGGCGGGAGTGCAGTGGTGCAATCATGGCTTTCTGTAGCCTCAAACTCCTGGTTCAAGGCATCCTCCTGCCTCAACCTCCCGAGTAGCTGGGACTAGAGGTGAATACCACCATGCCTGCCTAGCATCCCCATTTTTATACATGAAAACCTGAGGCTCAGAGAAGCTCAAAGTCACAATGCAGGTATACCACAGAGCTGGCCTCAAATCCAACATTCTTTCCACTTTTAATTTATAACAGAAGTATAAAAACAAAGATGCAATATAAAATGCTTTTGTGCATTATTGGTTAATTGTCATGTGCATTTAGAAGAGGTAAGCTGAACCAACTAATAAGACTTTATAGCTGTATTATCAGTCCTTTTAAATTAATATATTTGAAAACCTGCTATAGTGCCCACAACTGCTACCTGTTAAAGAGTTAATGACAGACACTGAAACCAGTATGGCCTTCACGTCCCTGGTGTCTGAAGCAGTGCCTGAACCATAGCAGGTGCTTCATAAATGCAAAGGAAATAAAACCAATTCCATTTTTATTTTAAAGTCTATTAAATTTGAATTCAATCAAGAAAGTTGATTAGAAGTTGATTAGAAGATGCATGCACACAAATACATTTGAAATGAATTTATGTCTGTTAATTATGGATTTGAGATTTTATTTATGAAAACTAGGGTCTTTGAATTTCCACTTGATATCTATCTAATTTTTCTATTATTGAGAGAGTCCATTGGTGGAAAGTACCCAGGGTTAGGAGCTAGATTTAGGTTTGAATCTGTTTTTTTTTTTTTTTTTGAGATAGAGTCTCGCTCTGTTTCCCAGGTTGGTAAGCAATGGTGTGATCTCGGCTCACTGCAACCTCTGTCTCCCGCGTTCAAGCGATTCTCCTACCTCAGCCTCCCAAGTAGCTGGGATTAAGAGTGCACCACCACACATGGCTAATTTTTGTATTTTTAGTAGAAATGAGGTTTCACTATGTTGGCCAGGCTGGTCTCAAACTCCTGACCTCAAGTGATCTGTCTGCCACGGACTTCCAAAGTGAGCCACCAGGCCCAGCCAGATTCAGGTTTGAATCTTGACTCTACATTTTTTTAAACCTTGGATAAATCTTGATTTAACCTTGGATAACTTCCCTGAGTTTCCATTTCCTCATCTGTAACATGGGTATAGTAATACCCCTTTGCAGCATCACTGGAAGTATTAGAAATAAACTCCACATAAAGTCAGTACATATAAAGATATGTAAAGATACACAGGTATGCTATATACAAAGTCACGTAGTAGGTACACAATAAATTGTGGTCATCATTGTTATTTTCTATTTTAATTTTTTAAAACTCTGTTAACACTTCAGACAGATAGTCATTTTGTTGGCTAGCCTTTCTAGCTCATGAAACCTGTGACAATGTTCTATAGCCATACAATTTTCTCAACCTTTGAACATTAAACTTAAATACAAAATAATCCTGCAGATATGGATAACTTCAGCTCAGCTGTTTCCTATCTGTGAAAATATCACAATTTATTTAATAACTGATGTCAGAATAGGTTTCAAGCAACCTATAGAATAGTAATGAAGCTGGGTTTAAACAAATGTGTCTGTTTATATTTAATTCCCTCCACTTTCTGATAGAATGAACAGTTTTATTAGAAAATAATCAGTGCTTGTATCTCTTTTCTACACAGTTTCCACCTTAACTACCTAGACCCTCTTAATCTCAATGATTCTCATTGAATTGGGTTCTTAACAGATAACAATGAATTTTAAGCACAATGGGTACCGCATTCTTCATTCTGTGGGGAAATTGACTTGATGGAACAATAGATTTTGAGTTCCAATCTGGGGCGGAGTGCAGAATTTACAGAAAAAAAATAGATAACTCGGCAAAGTAAACAATATCTTTCGAGGACTTATCATTCCCTCTCCAGAAAGGGCTGGCAGAGTCATTCTTTTGCTATGTATCTTATTTTGTTAGAGACATAAATCTCAGTTATAAAATCAGTTGAGGCCAGGCACAGTGGCTCACATCTGTAATCCCAGCACTTTGGGAGGCCAAGGCAGGCGGATCACTGGGTCAAGAGATCAAGACCATCCTGTCCAACATGGTGAAACCCCCGTCTCCACTAAAAATACAAAAATTAGCTGGGCATGGTGGCGGATGCCTGTAGTCCCATGCCTGTAGTCCCATGCCTGTAGTCCCAGCTACTCGGGAGGCTGAAGCAGGAGAATCACTTGAACCCAGGAGGCGGAGCTTGCAGTGAGCCAAGATTGCACCATTGCACTCCAGCCTGGGCGACAGAGCGAGACTCCATCTCAAAAAAAAAAAAAAAAAAAAAAAATCAGTTAAAAAAAAAAAAAATCAGTTGAAAAAAAAATCAGTTGAGGACAGTGTTATGCAACTTTATAAACCACATGCTTTAGAGCTTCACAAAGTTTCCCTACACTCGGAGCATCCTACTCATCCTCTTTCACTCAGGAATTTTTCATTAGAGGCTTGAGACGTGAGTTAATAGGTTCATGATCCCCGTTCTGTTTTTCCTCTAAGCAGGTCTCCTAAAAGCATTAATTTGCGCATTCTATTTCAATAGAGACTTTAACACAAAAAAGGTCAAATTATTATCCACATAATTTTTGTCACTTATTAGAAAAGTCTCAGTTGTCAAGTCCCTTTCCACCTGAGAAGTTCATGTGAGATGAGTTCCAACTTCTTTGCAGTGATCCGTGCTGATATTCAGCATTCTGGAAATTCTGCATGCAAATCTCAACCTGTAGGTGAAAGTTACCTTTTAACCTTCAACTCCCCCTTCAATAAAGACAATTTTCAACCTTTCTGGTAACAGACATTAGTTAAATTCTAACAGTCTAATTTTTTTGTTGTTTGTTTTTGTATCGGCCATACAACATCCCCAAATGGTTTGCTTTTCTAATAAAAATGAATTTTTTTTCTTGGCTGTTTTTTTTTTCTCTCTCTCTCTCTCTCTTTTCTATGTTGCTCAGGCTGGTCATGAACTCCTGGCCTCAAGTGATTCCCCTGCTTTCCAAAGTGCTGGTATTACAGGCATGAGCCACCATGCCCAGCCTTAAAAAAGAAATTTTTAAAATGGAAATATTCCCTACTGTCATGGGCTTCTATTTGAAGGCAAGAGTCCAAAGGTCTTTACAAAGGGTCTCCTGCAGTTTGCTGGACCGCAGCCAGTCACTATGCAGGAAGAATAGGGTGGGAGGACTCAGGGTATCCCCACCGGCCCCTCTTTCCTGCCCAGTGGAGCTGACAATCCTGGTCAAACTGTGGGTCCCGCAAAATTCTACAGAAAACCCCGATTAGAGGCCTAAAGAATAAATCCATTGATTTACAAGAGGCTTTCCCTGACCTCATAGGGTGATTTAGAGGGGGCCCAGAGATGTCATTCACATTTAAAGAAAAAAACGCAACTTGAGTCTTGTAGCTTGAGTCTCAGGCTGGACTGCACTTATTCAAGTGCCCTCTTGTTCCTTCTCATCATGTCTCCTCAGATGCCAGGTGTGGGCCTCCAGCCATTTGGTCCAATACTTAGCAAGAGTGATTGTCTGTATCCTCTTAGTGGTGCCCTCTGTGCTGCTTGGGTTTGAAGTTGGAAGGGTGATATTGAGGCAAAGCCCCAGAGCAGCTTGTTGACTTTGTTTCCACTGGCTTCTCCTCGTGTTTTGGTTGACTTGGTCAACATGGTTCCTCCCAGCATTCAGGACTCCATATAGAGCACCATTCAAAACCTGTTCCGTCTTCAGGGAACTTTCATTGCAGGTGGTTTTCTACTGAGGGAGAAGGTAGGAGAAGTGTTCAGATGCTCTAAAAATTCAAGTTCCCCAAATGCAAAGGATCTTGCCACATCATGACTTTTTCCTAATGAGCCTCTCTTTGCAGGGGAAAGAGTAGTTCTGATTTGAATGGCAAAATCTCTCCCTTCCAAGAAGGAAGCCTCCTCAAATGAGATCATTGTACTTCTCTGCTAGACACCTTCTCATCCTTTCACATCTTAGTAAAAACCAGTGATTAAAATGGTGCTGTCTCTGCATTATAGGGTCTTTTGGCACCTCTCAGGCCTCATGCCTCCTCCTTCTTTCTGACCCCATTCCAGCCTCAGTGGCCTCCTCACGGTCCCTCCAGCATGGCCAGCATGCCCCTGCCTCCGGTCTTTGCACGTGCTGTGCCCTCTACCTGAAATGCTGTTCTGCACATCTCTGCAGAGCTCTTTCCATGGCCTCTTCTAGTCTTCACTCAAATGCCACCCTCCCAAGTGACACCTTCCCTGACCGTCCCATCTAAAATTACACATATAACTCCCATCCTCCCATAACACTCTTCTCATCCTCCTTCTTGCTTTAGATTTATTCTTAGCACTCATAACTGTCTAATGTACTATTGTTCAAGCAAGATAAACAGGAGGCCATTTGCCGGAGGATATCTTTCTACTTTGTGTTCCTATGTAACAACTGCCCCCCCACCACCACCAACTAACTTAGTATGTAAACCAGCTGAAACATAAAGTGAATAGTATATATATATATATATAGTAACAAACAGCCAAGTTTCAGCCAATCACAAGCAGCCAACTCATCACACCATGTCCAAATAAGGCAAACACCTAGCTGTAGCCAGTCAGGTGATTGCTCTACTCTGCTTCTGAGTTCAGCTCCTGCTGCTGGGCTGAGCTGTCTGAACTTCTGGCTCTGAGGGCTGCCCAACTGAGGAATCCTTCTTTGCTCAAATAAACTCTTAAATTTATTTGAGAGACAAACTCTGTCTAAAAGTTTTTTTTTTAACACTATGTAGTTTGAAACTGTATATCATTATCTGTTGTTTTGTTTTTGTTTGTTTGTTTGTTTTTGAGACGGAGTCTCACTCTGTCACCCAGCTGGAGTGCAGTGGCTCGATATCGGCTCACTACAACCTCTGCCTCCTGGGATCAAGCAATTCTCCTGCCTCAGCCTCCCGAGTAGCTGAGATTACAGGTGCTTGCCACCACGCCCAGCTAATTTTTGTATTTTTAGTAGAGACAAGGTTTCACCACGTTGGTCTGGTGATCTCCAACTCCTGACCTCAAGTGACCCACCCGCTTTGGCCTCCCAAAGTGCTTGGATTACAGGTGTGAGCCACCACACCCAGCCTATCTGTTGGCCTTTAAAAAATGAAAGCACCACAAGGGAAGGGATTGACATCCTATTTGTTCATTCCTATATCTGCAGCACTTAGAATGGTGTATGGCCGGCACATAGTAGGTGCTCAATGAACATGAGTTGAACAATGAATGCCTGAACAAAGAATAAAGTGAGGACCATTTATGGCATTTTTTTTTTTTTTTTGAGATGGAGTCTCACCCTGCTGCCCAGGCTGGAGTACAGTGGTGCAATCTCAGCTCACTGCAACCTCTGCCTCCCAGGTTCAAATAATTCTCCCACCTAAGCCTCCTGAGTAGCTGGGACTACAGGTGCCACCACCACGCCCAGCTAACTTTTGTATTTTTAGTAGAGACAGGTTTTCACCATATTGCCCCGTCTGGTCTCGAACTTTTGACCTCGAGTGGTCTTCCCACCTTGGCCTCCCAAAGTGCTGGGATTCTAGGCATGAGCCACCACGCCCGGCCTATGGCCATTCTTGACTATCCTCAGCCAAGGGCACCCAACTCATGGTTTCCCAAGGGCCACATGGTTCTCGCAGCACTCTGCAGAAGATCAGAGGTGCTGCCCAGACTCTGGTTGTGCTCCTGAGAAACTGAGTCTTCTGCATCCTCTTATCATTGGCCATTGACCTGGCTACAGATGCAATCTGTGTTCCTTGGTCTTTTTGTATGCATAAACTCAACGTTTGAAGCCTTACCTTCCTTTGGATACCAATGAGATCATATTTAATGAAATACAAATCATAATAACTCTCAGCCCCCCTCCACCCCGCATAATTGCAGGAACTCTACGCATCCCCCCCACCCCAGCTGATTTCTGTTCATGTTCTTTCACGCCAAACTCGCTAAGGCACTTGTCAGTGCCCCTGAGAAAGGTCCCCACTATGCCTAGCCCTTGAACCACTGGGAGTCGCCTCTACCTAGCACCAGAGCTCCTTCATGGGCTCTAGAGGCGCGAGGGGAGGAAAGCAGCCAGCTGTTTCTGCTAGTGATACCGGAGCGGGGCAGGGAAATGCTGGGTAGAGAAAGGCGGGGTCCCTGGGTAGGGCTCCACCCTCGGGCCTATGCTCACGGACCTATGTGAGAACAGGCATTTCTGTTTTCCCGCCTAAATGTTGCATTTTCCAACACCACCCTGGCCCGCCACACCCCCTATCCTGTGCCTGTAAAAACCCCGAAATCCTAGGGGGGACACACACAAGCAGCTGGACCTTAAGAGGAACACACCAGTAGAAGACACCGGCAGAAGAACACACTGACAGACACCAGCAGACGCCCGCAGGTCATCCACCGCGGGACGACGCAAAGTTCAGCCGAGGGCAGTCAGAGGAGAGCCCGGCCGCTGTGCGGCCCAGCTCCAAGGGAAAACCACCTTCTCACTCCACACCCCTTCTGGCTCCCCATCCATCTGCAGAGAGCTACTTCCACCACTCAACAAAACCTTGCTCTCAGCCGGGCGCGGTGGCTCACGCCTATAATCCCAGCACTTTGGGAGGCGGAGGCGGGCGGATCACGAGGTGAAGAAATCGAGACCTTCCTGGCCAACATGGTGAAACCCCATCTCTCCTAAAAATACACAAACTAGCTGGGCGTGGTGGTGCGTGCCTGTAGACCCAGCTACTCAGGAGGCTGAGGCAGGAGAATCGCTTGAACACGGGAGGCAGAGGTTGCAGTGAGCCGAGATCGCACCACTGCACTCCAGCCTGGCCACAAAGCAAGACACTCCGTCTCAAGAACAAACAAACAAAAACCTTGCACTCATTCTCCAAGCTCACGTGTGATCCGATTTTTCTCGTACACCAACGCAAGAACCCCGGGATACAGAAAACCCTCTTTCCTTGCTATAAGGCAGAGGGTGTAATTGAGCTGATTAACACAAGCCGCCTACAGATGGCAAATCTAAAAGAGCACCCTGTAACACACGCCCACTGGGGCTTCAAGAGCTGTAAACATTCACCCCTATACACTGCCATAGGGTCAGAGCCCATGCTCCCCACGACCTGCCTGTCTGCCTGCTCCCCTAGGGGTTTTGAGCAGCGGAGCACCTGAGCCGCAGCCCCATCACACGCCCGGAGATGGGGACAAGGGAACTTTTCTCGTTTCACTTGGACTCACAAAGTCTTTAGGTGACCGTAACTAGTTTTGGGCCTGGGCCTGCACTTTCCAATTACACAGTTTATAGGCAAACCCTCAAGCTGGTGGGAGAGTAGAGAACTTGCATTCTCTTCTTGCTCCCGTCTTCCCCTTCTCCTTCTAGGCGTTCATGCAAAATAATACCCTTTGACTCCTGCACCCGACACAGATGTTTCTGGAGTTGTCGCCCATGTGCCAGAAGTTCCTAGTCTCTGACCTTATAGACACCCTGCAATTCATTCTCATTCTATTTAGAGTATCCCTTCGTATGCTAGTCCATTCGTGGTTTCTGGCTCCTAAGTTCACTCACTGTTTATCAGGGGGCAATTCTTATTCACCCCTTACTTACTCCTTGGGAGAGTAAGAATTGCCTTCTAGAAACACAACACCAATTCTCTCAAGGCTTTCTAGGAAAATCTGCTATAGATTTCTGTATATAAACCCACTTCTTTCTTTCTTTATTCATAAGCTCACTGATGGAGCATAAACCAGCCCACCCCTACTGGATTTAAGGTCACTTCCTTCTCGGAAAATCAATATTTTTCTTGTATATCACAAATTAAGAGTTTCCTCGTAGAGAAAAAAATTATCCTAAAGCCTAAAGTCATCCTGCTTTATTTATTTATTTATTTGTTTTGAGATGGAGTCTCACTCTGTTGCCCAGGCTGGAGTGCAGTGGAGCGATCTTGGCTCACTACAACCTCCACCTCCTGGGTTCAAGCAATTCTCCTGCCTCAGCTTCCCAAGTAGCTGGGACTACAGGTGTGCACCACCACACCCAGCTAATTTTTGTATCTTTTTAGCAGAGACGGGGTTTCACTATATGTTGGCCAGGCTGGTCTCGAACTCCTGACCTCAGGTAATCTGCTCACCTTGGCCTCCCAAAGTGCTGGGATTACAGGCATGAGCCACCATGCCCCACCCTGCTTTACTCTTAAGATCTCAAATTATGACCTTTCCATATTCCTTCCATCCATTTTAGTCCCCACCCCACACCCTCATAAACCTTCCATTTGTGACACTCTCTGATTGGAAAAATATGAATGTTAACAAAATAATGTCCCGCCTTCAAAAGGGAATGTGTTGTGTTCAGCATCCTTTAATGATTTGGTTGTAGCTTGAAGATGCCTATTAGATGTAAGCAATAGAAGTAGGAGATAATGTTGTGAGAAGTGACCAATGTTTGGTGCCCACCTTAGAATCATGAAAGAGAGTAGTTCCTGTTCTAATTCCTAAGCAGTGAGCTACACATAGCTGTTTCTAAGGGTAAGAGGTCTTGAGGCTGCTCCTCCCTACAACCTGCCTCACTGTGCACCGTGCATGCTGAGTCTCCTGGTCCTTTGCACATTACTTTGCACACTTATCCTGCTTTGCCATAGCTTTAGGACAAACAAGTTTGCTGAAGCTTCCAACGTGTGCTTCTCTTTGAAAATGGCTCAAAGCTGAAAAAACATTAAGGATCAACTGTTCTCAGAGGAAGAAAAAGAAAAATATGCAGGGTTTGTCACTGCCAGGAAAAGTGTTCCTAAACTTTCACCCAGAATTATATACTGGGCTTTCATAAAGGCTGTTTCTAAACAGCTCCGGCTGGTTCTCACACAGCAACAAGACAGCCTGTCATTGAGACTGCAGACCACTTCTAAACCCCTTCTCCAGGAACCTGCAGGCTGCAGGCCAGTTCCAGTTAAAGCCCTTTACTAGGTAGTGGCCTGGTCTGCTGCTTCCAGGCTCAATTCAAAGTCCATAACTTTTAGAAATAAATGTTGCTTGTGGAAAGGGTTGGTGTCTTAAGGTTGCTGCTTCCAGAATCTGTTTTTACTGAAAATGTGAACTGTTTTTATTATCAAATGTCTTTAAAGCCTTGTGACCTGAAACAAAGTATCACAAAGGTTTGAATGTTATAAACTGAAAAACAGAAAACCGGCATACTTCAGCGTTTTAACACATGAAAATGTCAATCTGTAGTTAAGGCTCAAATTTTCAATAGCTTCAGTGGCTGACACAGATTCTACTTGGAATTGCTGCTGATTTATTTATCCTGGAATAAATGCAATGCCATTATATCTTGGTGACAACAGAAACAAGCTTTGGCCAGGTCTGTGCATAGTTTAGGGATGAAGAAAATAAGTTTTGAAAGGCAATGGGCATTGCTGATTATAGATTTTTATTAGGAACAGATGTGGGGCTCTGGTTTTTAGTGGTAGACACACTGTTATTGAAACAAGTCAGCTGACTAAAAACCATAATATCTTCTTTTTTAGGAAAGAAAAATATTAACAAATTGAATTCATAATCTTTTTCTTTTTTTGTTTGTTTGTTTGTTTGAGACGGAGTTTTGCTCTTGTCACCCAGGTTGGAGGGCAATGGCACGATCTTGGCTCACCACAACCTCCGCCTCCCGGGTTCAAGTGATTCTCCTGCCTCAGCCTCCTGAGTAGCTGGGATTACAGGCACCCGCCACCATGCCTGGCAAGTTTTTGTGTTTTTAGTAGAGACAGTTTCACCACATTGGCCAGGCTGGTCTCGAACTCCTGACCTCAGGTGATCCACCTGCCTCAGCCTTCCAAAGTGCTGGGATTACAAGCATAAGCCACCATGCATGGCCCATAATCTTTTTCTTTAAGTGATCACCCACTCCAGGCTATAACATATCTCCAGGCTAAAGCTGAGGTTTAGGAAGTAATTATAACAACTTCTTTTACCACCACGCTTAGGCTTCAGATCTCTCCACTTTAAATTTGTTTATGGCTGTCCCCTTTGGACAGTTTTCTCCTCTTAGGGTGTATTGATTCTAATACCAAGTTATACACTGTGAGATCATTTTATATATTCCAGGGCTCTCATTTTTCTTTCTTTAAGGAAAGCGTAAACATTTTGGGTCACTTGCTGCCCTATTTTGGGATGGGTCAGCTAAAGGGGAGATTTTAGACACTGTGGATCATTTCCATTTCTCTCTGACATCCACCTTTGCTCCCAGCCATTTACTGAGATCCCTCTATTTAAGGATACTCCCTGGAAATTTCAAATGACACTTCTAATCATAGACCATTGGCCACAAGTTGGCATATTCACATGTGGCATATTCACATGCCCACACCTAGTTTCAGAGGAGGCTGGGAATTGGAGTTATTCCAATCCAGAATGGTGCTCATATCAAGCAGCCATGTGGCCAGTTAAAGAATCAGGGCTTCACTTTCTAGAAGAAGGGAAATGGATAGTGGGAACATTGGTGGTCTGTACCACAGGCTTGTACCAAATTACTCTCCTATCAACAGAATACAGCAGCTCCTTCTCCTCCATGTTTTCATTTAAATTTGATGTTGTCGGACACTGATTTTTGTCAATCTGATGGACACTCATTCATTTTTTTTCAAAAAAAGGTATATATCCATACCCTGCTTTCATTCCCTTTGCCTCATAGATAACCATTCTAATGTATTTTAATATATCTTTGTGAATATTGTGCATACTGTATATTTTTTGGTATGCATCCATTTTTTAATTGTTTCATAAAATGATTGATTCTACATCTTTTTTCAATAAGCACTGTGTTTTTAGCTTCCATCCATGTTGCTATTTGTGCATCTACACTTTTGCAGCTGATCACTAAGTAACACTCTGTGACATTCACCCACACATTTTACTCTCCCAGTGATGGATGCTCAGGTTGCCTCACTCCCTGACGTCCCTTATGCCTTACAGCAAGGCCGTGTGATAAGTCTTATCATTCCAGTTTTACAAATGAGAAAACTGAGGTTCAGAGGGGTTAAAGAATTTGCCCCAGTTTCCATTGTTAGGAAGAGGGAAAGAGAGCCAGGAGAAATCCCCTTGTTAGTTGTTGAAGAGGTGATGCGTCTCTGGTATGAGATCAGAAGTTCCGGCTAAGTGGCCGGGCGCGGTGGCTCACGCCTGTAATCCCAGCACTTTGGGAGGCCGAGGCGGGCGGATCATGAGGTCAGGAGATCGAAACCATCCTATCCTGGCTAATACGGTGAAACCCTGTCTCTACTAAAAATACAAAAAAAAAAATAGAAAAAATTAGCCGGGCGTGGTGGCGGGCGCCTGTGGTCCCAGCTACTCCGGAGGCTGAGGCAGGAGAATGGCGGGAACCCGGGAGGCGGAGCTTGCAGTGAGCCGTGATTGCGCCACTGCACTCCAGCCTGGGCGACAGAGCGAGACTCCGTCTCAAAAAAAAAAAAAAAAAATTCCGGCTAAGCTTCCCTGCTCTGCGTGTCTTCTCCATTCGGCTCCAACGATGCCTCCAAGTTAAAAGCAGAAATTCTTTTCTTTGACTTAATGATTCCTTTCTGATCAGAATCCAAATAGATTGTAAGCCTCATTGCGTATTTATGCCTTGTGGTTAAATGAGTTTTCAGCCCCTTTCTGGGGGTGTATAGCTCTTGAGGGTTTAGAGGGCAGTGTATCCTTTGGAACAGAATTCCACTGTGAGTGTATGAAAACCCAAGTAACAGTGGCTTCAACAAGTGGCTATACAGTTATGCAAGTGGTTCTCAAAGCGTGGTCTCCAACCAGTGGCAGCAGCGTCCTCTGGAAATTTCTTAGGAATACAAGGCTCAGGACCCCACCCCAGACCTTCGGAATCAGACACTCTCAGGAAGGGCCCATGAATCTGTGTTTTTATGAGACCCCCAGGTGATTCATGTGCCTACTCCGGTTTGAGAGCTACAGGGTTATCCTCCATAGCAAAAGATCCAGGGTTAGGTAGTCAGGGCTGGCACCATAGTACCAGCAATGCCAACGAGCATCCAGGCTCTTTATGCTCCCCTGCTTTGCCATCTTGAGCATATGGCTTTCATCTCTGGAAGCAAGATGTATTTTATTTTATTTGTTTGTTTTTTAAGAAGGAGTCTTGCTGTGCCACCCAGGCTGGCATGCAGTGGCCTGATCTCAGCTCACTGCAACCTCTGTCTCCCGGGTTCAAGTGATTCTCCTGCCTCAGCCTCCCGAGTAGCTGGGATTGCAGGAGCGTGCCACCACGCCCGGCTAATTCTTGTATTTTTAGTAGAGACGGGGTTTTACCATGTTGGCTAGGCTGGTCTCAAACTCCTGACCTCAGGTGATCCGCCCACCTCGGCCTCCCAAACTGCTGGGAGTACAGGCGTGAGCCACCATGGTTGGCCAGAAGATGTATTTTAGATACCTCATCTGCATTCCAGCTAGAAAAAAAGGGAAAATCCAGGGTGGTGCCTATATCAAGAAAAGAAATCTTTCCCAGAATCCTCTGCTTATGTCTCCCTGAGAGTAAAAGTCACATAGCCATGCCCAGATGCACAGAGTCTGGATAGGTGAGGATGTGTTAACTGTGCACATTGTCATTGTTCTCTTGCCCCCAGACTGGGACTCTGTTAGTGGGAAGAACAGGGGGATTGATGCCACGTGTAAGCAAATCAGCAGGTTGTATTTGTACTTAAAAGCAGAGATGGGAAAAGCCACATTAGAGCAGTAAGTAGTCAGGAATGGCTTTAACCTGCTTCATAATTTTTCTGGAGGTTGGCCTTAGTGTGAAGATAAGAGATCTGGACTCTTTTCCAGCCTGTACACTTGAAGGAGATTGCTGTTTCACCTGCATGAACAACAGTTGTTTGGATTTGTGGCCAGCAGTTTCCTTTTGTCTTTGGAGATCAAGAGAAGTTCCATAATTCACAGCCACTAAATCTGTAACACTAGCCTCAGCACTGAGACTAGATTCTGTCTTGCAAAAACCACAGAAGTGATCAGCAGAGGGACAGAAACAGATTAAGAATGGCTTGTTATGCTGAGTTTGTTTACACGAGCTCCCCACCCACCGCCCAGGAGAAGGGATCATCATTTATTTTTGCCTCTTGGCCTTGAGCCTGTTTTTTGTTTTTTCCCTGAGTATCTCTGCCTGTTGACATACTCTCCAGCTCAGGGGTTTGTTTTTGTTTGTCACTTATTTTCTAGGTATACTTGGGAATAGGCCTCTGAATAGAAAGATAATATGTATTTTTGTCTTAGTCCTCCAAGGACCGTCTTGTGAAAAAGAATAACCAGCCCTGCCCTGTCTTAAGCATTGCAAAGTGCAGGGAGCTGGTTGCCCAGTAGCCCGTGGGCATGCTTGGGCCCTCCAACCTTCCCTGGAAGGGGTGGGGCCCCTGCAGCTTACAGAAGATCTTTCATGTTTCCTTGCTCCTAGGAGTGGGTTGTGCCCATCAACACTACAGGTGGCTCCTAGGCAAGTGCCAAACAAGCAGCTGCACAGCCCAGGGACTTTGAGCTGTTTGCAGCTCTCCTCTCTTTGTGCCCCTGCCAACTCACACACACCTGGGATTTCAGCAGCTGCCTGCCCACTGAGCCCCCTTCCCACCATGTGACCTAATCCTCATTACACCTGCTCCTCTGCAGGGCAGCCAGCCCGTCCCCACCTTGCCTAAATAAGGCCTGGGGAGGTTTGAACAAGACCTGTGCTATTCATGCCTGAAACAGCCAACTCCTACCAGTTTCATGGCAAATTACAAGGGATTGAGGTTTACTGTGAAGAAAGGCTAGACCTGACAATTAATCAGCCTGGTCATATGGGGATCAAATTAAATTGGACCTGAGGCCTCAGCTCCAAAATGGAATCAAATTTTCTCTTTTGGCAGGATACGTGCATTAGACTGAGACTACAAACACAGCCTGTCCATCTTCCTTCTTTGCATACAGATATTGGTTTGTAATTTTAAAACACAGCAAAGAGGTGGGACAAATACTATAGTTTGAGTTTTTAAAGTGAATGCAGGGCTTCTATTCAATTCAGCAAAGATTTATTTTGCCCTTTTCCCTAAGAAGTCTCTCAGTTAGGTGTTAGGGGTAAGAAGTCTGCACAATAAGAGATCTGCATCTTCAGGGAGATCAAAATCCAGTAAAGAAGATAGACATGTTATTAATATAAATTTGACTATTAAGCACAAGAACATAAACAAAGCTATAGAAACCATTAATTGTTATTGGGGATTAGCAATAACTTTACAGAGAAGGTAACGTGTGAGCTGAGTTTTGAAAGATGAGTGGCAGCTTTGTGCTTTCTCTCTTTGGGCAGACACTGTGAAGTGTCCTGCAGTTGGGATATTTTCTTTAACGGTGTCTGACAGTGTTTTGCACCATTACTGCCTCTCACATTCTGTGCATGAGTATAGTCCAAGGCTAAAAACGGTAATCACCTTTGGAAACTGCCAACAAACATGAATAACTCTTCTTGGGCCAACTTTTCTCAAGGAAGTAATAAAAGTACTCTTGTGGCTAATGGCAGTAAGCATGAAAGTCTCTTTCTGGCTCTCTTACTGCCTTGTGTCTTTGGACATGAAACACAATGTATCAGTCAGTTGCCTTTACAAATGTGGGCTCTTTGTGATGGTGTTAATCAACCAGCAAATGAGTTGTAAGCACTTACTATGTGCTTGGTGCAATTCATTGCCACTTTTCTGAGTCACAAAAGTGCAGAAAAGATGAAAAATGGGATAGAAAGGATACTAGTTGTAATATATAAGGAGCAACTTTGTAATTTTAAAACAGAGTATCAGTTTCAGAAATAACTGGAGTGATCACTAAAGTATTTGTGCAGCTTGAAAATTTTAGAATTCTAATAACTTTTAGTCCTTGCCTCACCTTCTTCACTAGAGATCACCTACTGTGGTAGACCAGGAGACTTCAGTGCTGTTTGTCGATATTTCCAGTTCTGTTTTTGGAAACACAAGGGATTACATTTCGTCAGCACCCTGAGTTTAGGCCCGGCCATATGTTTTGCTTTTACCAAAGAAATGTGAGTGGAAATGGCATTTCATAGCTGAGTCAAAGCACCTAATTGCAGTGCTCAGTTACACAACCCTCTCTTCTGCTTCAGCATCATGAAAGCCTTTTTTGATAAAGAAGGGCTTTGCTGAACCATCCTAAGGAGGAGAGCTTCCTTGAAGAGTCATGTGGGGCTGCTATGGACTTTGCTTAACTAAAAAAAAAATAATAACTGTGAATTTTTTTGTTTGTTTCTTGGAAAGCCACTGAGATTTAGGGGCTACTTGTTACTGCAGTATAACCTAGCTTGTCCTTACTAATGCAACAACTGAATAACCATTATTAACTATGTTAACATGTAAGAAAATGGAGTAACTCAGAACACACCCACCTTAGGTAGACTGACACATAGAAGTCATCTCAAGTTATTCTGTGCATGGTAAGGCCCTTTATATAGAAACCTGCAGCACTAATTCAAGTTACCTGTTTTTGTTTTTTTTTTTTTTTTTTTTGAGATGGAGTCTCACTCTATCTCCTAGGCTGGAGTACAGTAGCACGATCTCGGCTCACTGCAACCTCCGCCTCCTAGGTTCAAGCGATTCTCCTGCCTCAGTCTTTCAAATAGCTGGGATTACAGGCACCTGCCATCACACCCAGCTAATTTTTGTATTTTTAGTAGAGACAGGGTTTCACCGTGTTGGCCAGGCTGGTCTCGAACCCCTGACCCCAAGTGATCCACCTGCCTTGGCCTCCCAAAGGGCTGAGATTACAGGTATGAGACACCACGCCCCGCCTCTCATTTTAATTCTCATATCAACACTATATGATAGGTAGCACTACCCACATTTCACAGGTAGGATTCATGGAGTTCAACTAACTTGCCCAAGACCACATATAATTGGCCAGCATGATGGCAAATCCTAGGTTCTCTCCCTTAAATTTGCTGCCTCCCAGAACTGATATAGATGGTTCCCTCCTGGTTCTATTAGTTTGTACATATTCACATGAAGCCAAACCCCACCACATGGACCAGGTAATTCGCTTCCCTTTCTTCCTATGCTCTCTAACCTCAGTCTCACTTGAATTCTGCCTGAATCAAGTGTCTGATAGACATTTCCCTTCAGTGTCAAGGAAACCAAATGGAAGAATGTAGATGGAATGGGGAAAATCCACCCCAACTTCTGGAGAAAACAAACCAGATAATTGGTCAACAAGGGTGATCGTTATGTGTGAAGCAAATGCAAAATTTTTATGTTGCAAGTACATTTAACAACAACAACAAAACAGAATTTCAAAAGCTCTCAAAAGGCTATCCACTCTGTTTTTCTAGAAAAGATGGGCCAGGCGTGTTGGCTCACGCCTGTAATCCCAACACTTTGGGAGGCTGAGTCGGGCAGATTATGAGCTCAGGAGATTGAGACCAGCCTGGCCAACATGGTGAAACCGCATCTCTACTAAAATACAAAAAATTAGCTGAGTGTGGTGGCATGCGCCTGTAATCCCAGCTACTCAGGAGGCTGAGGCAGGAGAATCACTTGAACCTGGGAGGTGGAGGTTGCAGTGAGCCGAGATCACGCCACTGCACTCCAGCCTGGCAACAGAGCAAGACTTCGTCAAAAAAAAAAAGAAAAGAAAAGAAAAGAAAAGATGGTTGTAACCCACCCAGGGCAAGTGTTTATAAGTCTTCACTTCAATGATCTTCAATAAAATTTTCACTATTTCATGCCATAATTTGTTTTGGGGAAACTCCCAAGTTCCTGCATATTTGCATATGGTCTTGCAGTCCAACATCAAGGTTATTATAAGCAGGACAGAGGGATGCTCTTTCAGGGTAGGGACCCTGGCAATCTTATCAATTGATGGATCTCAGTGCCTCATTTAATGCCAGGCAGTAAGCCCTTAGAGACATTTGTTAAACAAATAAATAAAGTTAAAGAACTCATGACCACTGACATAGAGTACAAAATAAACACACAAATAAGAATGTGGTTTTACCAAAATGAAAGGAAGACTTGCTTTAGCCAATCACATGAATGATTGTCCCTTAAGATCTGGGTTATGCAACCATAACTAAGTTACATACAGGTCTTATTAAAGTCTAAACTCAAAAATGAAAAATGATTTCTTCCTGCACATTTAAGCTGAAAACCTCCTTAGGGGTTTCTGTTTTATGCACTCTAATTTAATATTAATAAGAATTATATTGCTATGCCTAATATATGACTTTGGTGAGGGAAGAAATGTACATTGGGGCTTTTGGACATTTTTGATTAGGGATCTGCTAGCATCTGGACTTGGCTTTCACAAGTGTAAACAAAAGCTCAGTTGAATGAGCAATGGACGTGTCTTGCTGAGTTGCTGAGTAGCAAGAGGCTATTTGAGGAAGCCCGCATTCTTCTTTGAAGTGTAATTCACCTTGCTCAACGGCACCATTGGACAACTGGAATTTTTGAAGTGACCATTGCTATTAAAGATAAACAGTTCTGGCTGGGCGCGGTGGCTCATGCCTGTTATTTGGTGTACTAGAGGCCAAGGTAGGTGG
This sequence comes from Pongo pygmaeus, assembly GCF_028885625.2. Lineage (NCBI taxonomy): Eukaryota > Metazoa > Chordata > Mammalia > Primates > Hominidae > Pongo > Pongo pygmaeus. Next base: position 21,533,612 of record NC_072378.2, read on the forward strand.
ATCACTTAAGACCAGGAGTTCGAGACCAGCCTGGTCAACATGGTGAAATTTCCTCTCTACTAAAAATACAAAAATTAGCTGGGCATGATGGTGCACACCTGTGGTTCCAGCTACCTGGGAGGTTGAGGCACAAAAATTGCTTGAACCTGGGAGGTGAAGGTTGCAATGAGCCAAGATCATGCCACTGGACTCCAGCAGGGGCAACAGAGTGAGACCCTGTCTCAAAAAAATAGAATAAAATAAAATAAACAGTTCCTAATTTAGCAAAGTCTAATTCCAATGTATGTATCATCACTCCACAGTGAAGGTAAGAGAAAACAGTCACCAGAGGGATTTTATCAAGTCTGTCTCTCTCTACACACACACACACACACACACACACCCCAATATGGTAGATATTATAAAGATGTAAGATATATCATGCATATACAGATTTATGCCACGAAAATCAAGTTCTAGGAGTCTACAATTTGCTATAAATGTGTCTGTTCTCCTTTGAACTATTAAGCCAACTCTGGACCCTGAGTGAATTTCCTTTCCTTCCTGTAGTTGGTTGTTTTAGGGAAAAGTTTAAACAAATGCTTTGTCCACTAGAATCACATGGAGGGATTATGGTCAAGGTCATGCATAGGTAACCAGGTTGCGAGCTCTTTGCAGTCACCCAGGCTGGTGTGCAGTGGCACGATCAGAGCTTACTACAACCTTGGACTCTTGGCCTCAAGCGATCTTACTGCCTCAGCCTCCCAAAGTGCTGGGATTATAGGCATGAGCCACTGTACCCGGCCAAGACTCATTTTTTAAAAATCCTTTTCGTACCTTGTCTTGCACTAACTAGATGTCTAGTAAGTGTCTGTCAAGTAGGCTATGTATATACTTGTATCCGGTAACAAAGCTGAGATTATACTTGTACAAACTCTACAACCAATATTTTGCTGTCAGCTTTTTGATAATGGGGAAAAGTTGGTTTTGCTCTTAGGATTTATTGGGTTTGGTTTCAGACTCATTATAAACAATGCTTCATCTTTAACTTTCAAAGTAATGAGCTACAGTACAAAGCACTTTTCTGAACCGTTTGAGGATACGTTGGCAACCAGATATCCCATCACCCAGAATACTTTAGTGTAGATTTTTTCTACTATGAAGGAACATTCTCCTACTAGACCACAATACAACCATCCAAGTCAGAACATTAACACTGATAGTGTTACCCTCGAATCCTCAGAGCCTATTCAAGTTTCTCCAGTTGTGGTTATAACATGCCCTATAGCAAAAGGATGCAGTCCAGAATCACAGATTGCATTTAGCAATCACAGCTCTTCACTTTTCTTTTGTTAGAAACTGTTCCTCAACCTTTTCTTGGCTTCCATGAGCCGATACAGGCTGACTTGATAGAATGCCCCTCCAATGTGCCCCCTTACAGGTGGTGTTCAGTTCAACCACTTAAGATAATGTGTGCCAGGCTTCCCCACTGCCAACGTACTGTTTTTCCCTTTCTTTTCTTCTTTCTTTTTTTTTTTTTTAGAAACAGAGTCAGGCTGGGGTGCAGTGGTGCCATCATAGCTCACTGCAGTCTTGAACTCTTGGGCTCAAGTGGTCCTCCCACCTAAGTCTCCCACGTAACTGGGACTACATATATGCACCACCACACTAGGCTAATTTTTAAATTTTTTGAAGAGATAGGGTTTTGCCATGTTGCTCAGGCTGGTCTCAAACTCCTGGACTCAAGCAATCTGCCCGCCTCAGCTTCCCAAAGTGCTAGGATTACAGGTGTGAGCCACCACATGCAGCCCACTTGATCATTTGGAGAGATGTGCTTTCATCAAGCAGAAGTCTGAAACGTTCATTATAATAAATTTGAAGCTAGAAGGTACCTTAAAGATAATTTAATTCAATCATCTTATTTTATTTAGGAACTACTTAATTTCTAGGGATTATTTTGCTTATTGTGATTGAAGATAAATTGAGTCTTATTTAAAAAAAAATTTGTTGGCCAGGCACAGTGGCTCACACCTGTAATCCCAACACCGTGGGAGGCTGAGGTGGGAAGATTGCTTGAGTCCAGGAGTTTGAGACCAGCCTGGGCAACACAGTGGGACCCCATCTCTACAAAAAATTTAAGAAATTAGCTGGGCATTTTGACCAGGTCGAGGCTGCAGTGAGCCGTGATCATGCCATTGCACTCCAGTCTGCATGACAGAGTGAGACCGTGTCTCAAAAAAACACACCAACACACACATACAACCCACAAAACTTCTGTATAAATGAAGATGTGGTTATAAAGAAGCTTCTGGAGTCAGAGACTCTGTCTCAAAAAAAAAAAGAATGGAGCAGACTTAGGAATGGGAGGCTGAGAGGAAGCTGACCAGGGATAAATGGAGAAAAGCAACAAAGCAACCAATCCCTTCATGAGCCTGATTTGATTGGGGCTAAGAGGAATTTATAAACGTGCAGTGAGAGAACACAGCCTGCCTTGGGAAGTTGAATGGATTTATGTCTCTCCAGTCACATGAAATCTTTAGGTGATGTACTTCAGATGTGACTGAGGTCAACTGCAAATAATAGAAAATCAGAAGATAGTGGCCTAAAGGAATAAGGGTAGATTTGTCTTAGAAGGTTGGAGGTTACTGGTTGCTGGCAGTGGTTCAGTAGCTGAAAGATGAAGGTCAGTGTCTCTGATTCCCTTGGCCTTTCTCTCATGATTCCAAGATGTTGCCGTAGCTTCAGGTACCATGTCTGCATTTGAGACAGGAGGAAAGGAAGAGCAGCATTGCCAGACATATTGGTCCTGTTTCATGAGGAAAACAAAAGGCTAATTCAGGCCCTTCCTCACTACCCCTCCCAGTAGGTAGTCATCCACTGAACGTCAGTCTAAGGTCTCACATCATCACTTCCTGCTACAGTGAAGCCTGGGAAAGTGAGGACTTACCTTTCCCAGTTTCTATAGTGGAGGCATGAAAGAAAAAAGCAATTAGGAATGGATTTTGGGTCCATCAGTCTATTTGTCTGCCACAAGAAGACGGCTCAGTTATTTTTCATATCTCATTTGCAAGACAAGAGAAGTTTCAGTTGGACACAAGAAAAAAAGTATTTACCCTGAGGTCAGCCTACTGTGGCAGACAGTGTAGACAGTGATGCCTCTATCTTTGAAGAGCTTCCAGTTGTGAAAGAACGGGTTTTAGAAGATTTAGACATTCGGTTTCCTGAATCCTGAAGACTGACCAGATGATTTCATTAGATCTATAATCATTTGATTCACTACTTCAAAGCAATATGTTCCCGACCTCTCAAAGCACTGTGAAATACCAAAAAATACAAGATGGCCGTGCCTCCATCCTTCAGCCCTTCTCCGCCTCTATCCACTTCATTGGAAAACTTCCAAAGGCACTTTGGTTTAGTGGTTCTAAGCATAATGCTGTTTCTCTTATTCAAAATTGGTTTCAAGTATGTCATGAAAAAATAAAGTACTCGAAAAATGAAGTTTAAGTAAAACATCAGGAAATCAAGATTTGTTTAGTTTATTGAAATGCATTTGGATAAAGCCAAACATTGATCAATTACTTGAATATGATGGGAGCATTTTACAGGAGAGTCACAAAACTTCTCTAGCCGTAATATTATAAAAGGTTGTGTGTTCTGCTTATTTTTAAGTCAATACACTTGCAAATCACTTGGCAAACCTGTTGAGAGCCCATGGTTTCTTTCTGCTTCACCTCGGTTTTGGCTACACCAGGTTCCCTAATGGCAACAGCTAACCTTTTCCAGACAATCCTTCATGCCCCAGGGGAGGAAAGACAATGCCGCATTGTGAACTCACACAAGGTTTGCAAATGTGGTGCAATTTTGGTGTACTAGTGGCCTGAACTTTACAAACCCACCAGAGTCCAGCCAGCCTGGACTTGTTAGCCAGAAAGCATGAGAAAGACTGGTAAAAATCCCTTTTCTTCACCACATTTAAAGAAGATCTAAAAGAGACTTTCTTACCTTCTAGACTTTTTAACAACTAGAATGAGAACTGGGATTGGTTTCACAATAGCCAAACAAATGATCTCTTTCACACATACTTTTTTTTTTTTTTTTTTGAGACGGAGTCTCGGGGTTTCACCATGTTGGCCAGGCTGGTCTCGAACTCCTGACCTCGTGATCCGCCTGCCTTGGCCTCCCAAATTGCTGGGATTACAGGTGCGAGCCACCGCGCCCGGCCCTCACACACACTTATTTTTATTACATTCCCACAATCGTTTAGGGAATCCTATTAGCGTCTATTGCCTCTGCAGAGTTTTGATAAGTAAAAGCTCTTGTTTTCACCTCACACCAGGCTCTATGTGAAGTGCACCATAAGTTATCCCTAATTCATTTCATCCATTCAACAGATTTTTTTTTTTTTTTTTGAGGCAGGGTCTCCCTGTGTCACCCAGGCTGGAGTGTAGTGATGTAATCACAGCTCACTGTAACTGTAAACTCTTGGGTTGAAGCGATCCTCCCATCTCAGCCTCCTGAGTAGCTGAAACTACAGGTACCAGCCACCAAGCCCAGCTATTTTTCTTTTAAATTTTTTAGAGATGGGCTCTTATTATGTTCCCTAGGCTGGTCTCAAACACCTGGCCTCAAGTGAGTCTTCCTCCTTGGCCTCCCAAAGTATTGGGATGACAGGTGTGAGACACCATACCCAGCTCCATTCAACAGATTTTTATTGAGCATCTACTTATGAGCTGGTGTTCTGTGTTGGAAATACATGCTATTGCTAACCCTCACAACATTACAAGGGAGTTGTGATTAGCTACATTTTAAAAATGTAAAAAACCAAGCCCTGGGGAGAATAAGCAACTCTCCAGGTCACACAGCAAGTCTGTGGCAAAGCTAGGAACTGACTGTCGGCTCTGTTCCACTCCATATTCCATGTGCCTTACTCAGTGTCTCACTGCTGCCTTCTTTCTGTCAACTGACTTTATCACAAAGGCCCAGGATTTTGAGACTACAATTCACAAACTTTTTTTTTTTTTTTTTTTGAGACAGTCACTCTATTGCCCAGGCTGGAGTGCAGTGCCTCAATCTCGGCTTACTGCAACCTCTGCCTCCCAGGTTCAAGCGATTCTCTTGTCTCAGTCTCCCAAGTAGCTGGGATTACAGGCATGCACCACCATGCCTGGCTAATTTTTTCTTTTTTTGGTATTTTTAGTAGAGATGGGGTTTCACCATGTTGGCCAGGCTGGTCTCAAACTCCTGATCTCAGGTGATCCGCCCACCTCAGCCTCCCAAAGTGCTGGGATTATAGGCAAAAGCCACTGCACCGGGCCCAATTCATGAACATTTAAGGTTACTCTGCCAAAACAGGTGACACTCCTGATACAAAAATTCAAAGCAAGACCTTGCCTTTCAGTGAGGCTGGTATAAAATTTCATTCACTCAGTCCCTCTCCTTCCTCAACAGCTCATCTTCAAAATATGATTTCAGAAGACTTTAGTTCTAGGGATAGCTAATCCATGCTTCTGTTAATCACCTTGGCGGACTAGCCTCAGATTGGGAATTCAACACATCCTGGCAGGAATATCCTCAGAGAGGTGAGGAAAAACACCCATCTGCAGTCAGGAGGCCCTGCGTGTCTGATCTACTCGCTCACCAGGACAGCTCTTAGTGGTTTAGCTCTGTAAGCTCTGTATGATCCAAGTTCAGGGTTGTGAGAAACAAATGAGATAACACATGTAACAGCAGCTTGACAATTGGAAGGTAATATATTTTAAAAAGATGATGATCCTAGTTTGCAATGCAGAAGGGACTGAACATTAAAGGTGGAGTTGGAGAACCCTTCAGCTCAACTTTACAAAGTTTTTTTTTTTTTTTGAGACAGGGTCTTGCTCTGTCACCCAGGCTGGAGTACAGTGGTGCGATCTCAGCTCACTGCAACCTCTGCCTCCCAAGTTTGAGCAATTCTCCTGCCTCAGCATCCCGAGTAGCTGGGATTACAGGAGCTCACCACCACGCCCGGCTAATTTTTGTATTTTTAGTAGAGATGGGGTTTCACCATGTTGACCAGGCTGGTCTCAAACTCCTGACCTCAGGTGATCCTCCTGCCTCGGCCTCCCAAAGTGCTGGCATTACAGGCATGAGCCACCACACCTGGCCTTACAAAACTTTTAATAAAAGATTATTCAATTATGAGACTCTAAGGAAGGATAATGAAATGAAGCATCTTCTGTCACAGCCCCTTTCTCACTGGTATCTGGGGCATGAAATTCTGAAGAGCGTTCATTCTTCTTGAGCATAAACACAACTGTGGTCAAAAGTGGGCCCTCTCTGTTCCACCAATCTTCTAAAAGCCAAATATGATGATTTAGCAAAGAAAGATATCTAGTGGAATATCCATCACAGCTTCTTCTTTTTTAGAGATGGGGTCTCACCGTATTGCTCAAGCTGGTCTCAAACTCCTGGGCTCAAGTGATCCTCCTCCCTTGACCTCTCAAGTATCTGGGGCTACACACTCAACTCCATCACAGGTTCTGAATGGAAGGTTTATAGTGTATCAGAGCCTCATGAAGGCAGGGAGCTACTTCCCTTGTGGTTGGTGAACCTCAAATTGCCTCTATATGGCCATAAGCAAAAATCACAGAGGCAGATTTTGATGTGTCTAAAGAAGCAGGCATGGCTGGACACAGTAGCTCAAGCCTATAGTCCCAGCACTTTGGGAGGCCAAGGCAGGCAGATCATTTGAGCTCAGGAGTTCGAGACCAGCCTGGCCAACATGGTGAAGCCCCATCTCTACACACAAAAAAGTACAATTAGCCAGGTGTGGTGGCATGTACCTATAGTCTTTGGAGGCTGAGGCAGGAGGATTTCTTGAGCTCGAGAGGTCAAGGCTGCAGTGAGCCGAGATCACACCACTGCACTCCAGCCCGGGAGCAAGATCTTGTCTCAAAAATAAATAAATAAATGAATAAATAAATAAATAAAGACACAGGTACAAAGGAAAGAAAACGAGGAACACTTGTGCTGGTCTAAAGCCCTCTGTAAAAAAGGGTGGTGCGCCTCCCATGTACTGAACCCCAGGGGCAAGGCGCATCACCTGAAGCCCATTTTCTACCTCCTCAAATAACTTCTCCAAAGCCCTGGTCTCCTTTCCTCCTTTCCCTCACCAGCCTACTGCCCATTTCCAACCAGCTCCTTTGTTTCCAGGTTTTACACTGCCATCTCTAACTTTGTAACTCCTACTGGGAGTGATGAGCCCTTTGTCAAAAGCATGCATAGTCTCTTCCAAAGACTGGTTTACAAAGACGGAGCTGGATAATGCAAAAAAAAAGAAAAAAGCACTCCCTGCCAGGAGGGATGTCAAGGCTTCAGTCTTACCTCTGCCTTTTGCATGTTACAGCATCTTGGGCAAAGCCTTTCACCTCCCTGAGCCACAGTTTCCACATCTGGAAAACTGGTAACAATCCCTGCTTGTTCGTTCCATATAAATCAAGTGAGATGTGGATAGAATGCTTGGAAACTCTACAAATCTAAAAGGTCCTGTTTTCCCCTCAATTATCCTATGACAAATACTGTCATTCAGGAAATGATTATTGAGTACCTCTGATGGGCCACACTGGGCTGGGCCCTGGAGATACAGCAATAAATATGGCATGTTCCCTGACCTCAGGGAGCTCACCTGGGGGTGGGGGGACAGCAGTGTAATGGGCAATTAAAATAAACTCAGCTAAATCTCATAAGTGAACCCAGGAGGGGTGCCCAGTTTGAACTGAAGGGTTTTGCAGGGAGAGGACTAACAACACAATATTCTCTGGTCAGAGAATAGAATTCGCCAAGAAGAGAAGGTGGTAAAGGTCATTCCAATCAGAAAAGCAGCATGTACTGGTCGGGCACGGTGGCTCACGCTTGTAATCCCAGCACTTTGGGAGGCCGAGGCAGGCGGATCACCTGAAGTCAGGAGTTCGAGACCAGCCTGGCCAACATGGTGAAAACTCGTCTCCATTGAAAAAAAAAAAAAATTAGCCAGGCATGGTGGCAGGCGCCTGTAATCCCAGCTACTTGGGAGACTGAGGCACAAGAATCACTCGAACTCAGGAGATGGAGGTTTCAGTGAGCCTAGATTTCACCACTTCACTCCTTCACTCCAGCCTAGGTGACACAGAGAGACTCTGTCTCAAAAAAAAAAGAAAGAAAGAAAAATAAAAAAAGAAAAGCAGCATGTACAAAGGCAGGAAAAAATGAGAGTATGGGAAGTTTAAAGTATGGCAAGTATTTATTTCATTCTAATGGGGCCTAAGGTAAGGAGGCCAGGGAGGTGTGACTCTGGAGAGTCAGGTGGGAGGCACCTGTTGGGTGCCATGCTGCGTGCTCGTGATTTGTATATAGATAGTGCAAGGGGTACCAGGTGTTGTTCTAGCACATTCCATGTATTAACTCCCTTAATTCTCCCAGCAACTCCATGAAGTATGTCCTATTATTGCTGCTTACAGAAGAGGAAATGGAAGCGCAGAGAAGTCCAGTAACTTACCCAAGGTCACACAGCTGGAAAGTTTGCCAAGGAGTTGGGTTTAGCCCTAAAACTATTGAGAAGCAACTAAGAGATATTAAGCAGGTTTAGAGAAGCCTGATCAGATTGACTTCTTCTTATTCTGGTGCCTCTCTGTTTCTAGGCTTTTAGATAATTTCTTGGCAGCCTGTGTAACTAATAAAGTATATGTCACTTTCTCATGTGGAAATTTATATTGTTTGTTTAAATACTTAATGATTATCTCTTGGGCTTATCAATGAAGCAATCTAGTAATTGAAGTCTTCTGGAATGGGGTAGATTATAAACGGAAATTTATACTTAATGGTTGATTATATTTAATGATCAATTAGCTTAGCTAATTTTGCTTTCCTCTTTTCTGTAATAACCTTTTGTCAGGGATAAATAGATCAGTGGACTTGAAAAATACAAAAGCTTATAAATGAGACACAATATATAGCAATATATACCAAAAAGCCTTAAACTATTCAGACTCTTTTAGTTCACTTTAGTTCCAAGAATTAAAATAAACTCATCTTAAGTAAATAATCAGGTACACTAAGTTACACATTCAAGAAGAGTGTTATTTAGGTAACGGGCATGAATTCCTCCTGATGCTTGGATACCATATAACCTTTCTAAACAAATCAATTCTGGTTTGTGACCATCAGCCAGCATTAGTGGGAAGCTCAATCTTTTTTTTTTCTTTTTTCTTTTTTTTTTTTAGTTCTAGTTTTCCTCTTTTATCCATCCTTTGGAATTGTGGAGAATCCTTGAGCATGTACAGTACTGGAATTTAGGAAAGGTGGTTCCTAGTTTCCCTAATGAGGTTTCCATGCATATGGTGATGGCCAGCACCGCTGCTGATGACGTCACGACCCTTAGGTAGAAGTCAACCACAAAGGCTGCGTGCTAGAGCTCATGCCTGTAATCCCAGAAATTTGGGAGGCTGAGGTAGGAGGATAGCTTGAGGCCAGAAGTTTGAGACCAGCCTGGGCAACAAAAGTTTTAAAAATTAGCCAGGTGTGGTGGTGCATGCCTGTAGTTCCAGCTACTCAAGAAGCTGAGGGAAGAGGCTGGCTTGTGCCCAGGAGTTCGAGACTGTAGTGGGCTATGATGGCACCACTGCACTCCAGCCTGGGCGAGAGAGAGACCCTGTCTATTTAAAAAAAAAGAAAGAGAGAGAGAGAAAGAAAGAAAGAGAGAGAGGAAGGAAGGAAGGAAAGGAGAAAGAAGAAAGAAGGAAGGAAGGAAGGAAAGAAAGAGAAAGAAAGAGAGAAAGACAGATAGAGATGAAAGAGAGAAAGAATGAAGAAAGAAAGAAAATAAATCAGCCACAGAGACACAGGGTAGTTCCCACCATCTCCACAGTTGCTCTTCCAGGGTTCTGCCAGCTTCAGGATGCCACCACCAGCCTCTTAGGAATCCAGCCTTCTTTCCCAGTCTTGAAATACTGTGCCCTTTACTTCTAGAAGTTCACAGCCCCCAGCCCTTTCCTGTCTAGGTAGGACTCCCCAGTATATTGGACTTCCAGTGGACTCACCTTCTTGAGCACACTTTTGAAAACAAGGAACTGTTAACTTGCCCCTAGGACTAAGAGAAACCCAGATCGCTGTAACCCAAAGACCCACCACATGGGCTCTAGGGAAGGAAAGAAAGACTTCTCTTGTTTTTATAATGAACCTACAGCCTAGAAAGCAGGCACAGTTTATTCTCAATTTATTCTGCTGCATTCAATTTTTAATAAATCTTTTGATCACATTCATGATAAATCTAGAAAAACCTTAAACGTCCTATTGAGGAGATTATACACTGGAATAATATACAGCGACTAAAGGGCTCAATTTAAAAAAAAAAATTTTAGTGATTTGAAAACAGGATCTTGATATTCTCATGTTTTAAAAGTAGGTTGCAAAGCAGGGTATGCAATTTAAGACTAATCTCGGAATTTATTTACACACACACACACACACAATACCGTGTCATAGACAATCAGTGCTTGTCTCAAGAGTAGGGGGATTATGATTGAGGTTTATTTTCCTTTTTATGCCTCTCTGCACTTTTCCAACTTTCCCGATTTCTTCATATACTTGAATTACTTTTGTAATAATACTCCCTGGCACAGTAAGTACAATGATGCTTGCGTGTGTGCGTGTGCGTGCATGTGTGTGTGTGTGTGCGTGTGTGTGTGTGGCATTGGTCCTTTTCTTGGAGTGCTTACCTCATGTAAATGAAGTACCGACCTGTCTCAACAGACTTTGGTTGGGAATAAGAAATTAACTTGAAAAGAGAATAAAATAACAACGTGGAAAGAAAAATACAACATACAGAAGGTATAAGACAAAAACTTAAATATTTATCAGGATAACAGTACTGTAGTATTTTTAAAATACTTTTTGTTTCTCCTTTAGTGATATAATCAATGATACAAATATATATTTTGTTTTGGCCAAAATTAGCTTTTGAGCAATGTGTAATTTTCAGTAATAGGCCTAATGTTTGGATATCTGTGTTGAGTGGTGGATCTTTTTTTTTTCCGAGACAGAGTCTCGCTGTGACACCCAGGCTGGAGTGCAGTGGCATGATCTCGGCTCACTGCAACTTCCGCCTCCCGGGTTCAAGCAATCCTCCCTGCTCAGCCTCCTGAGTAGCTGGGATTACAGGTGCCCGCCACCACGCCCGGCTAATTTTTTTGTGTTTTTTAGTAGAGACGGAGTTTCACCATGTTGGCCAGGCTGGTCTTGAACTCCTGACCTCAGGTGATTCACCCGCCTTGGCCTACCAAACTTCTGGGATTGCAGGCATGAGCCACCGTGCCCAGCCTAAATGGTGGATCTTTTACTAATTTGCTGTGTGATTAAGAACAAGTTGATAACTTTCTGGACGACTTTACTCAAGTAATCTTTACTCAAAGATTACTTTGTCTGTCTTTCATTTTTACTTTGTTATTTAACAAATGCTTCCATAGCACCACTATGTGCCAGACACTCTTCTAGGTGTTTTGCAGATATTAACTAAATTAATCCTCAGTACTACCCTATGGGAAAGGTATCATTCATTATCCTTACTGTATATGTATAAGAAAACTGAGAAACAAAGAAGGGTCAATAATTCATCCAAGGTCACACAGATAGTAAGTAACAAAATCAGGATTAGAATACCGACTGTCTGGCTTCAGATTCCATTATATTGACCTCTGTATTATGTTATGCTGGACTAAATGACATTTACATGTCAATAATTTATTGTGTGTAAAACACCTGGACAATCTCAGCCATACTACTTCCCTGTACTTCCAAAATCTCTTTATCTTTTTGTCCCCTGAATTTTCATTTGGAAATCTAATTGAGAAAATTATCAAATGCAGTCACTCATTGGACCGCACAATTAGCTGAAAGCTGGGGATATTTTCAGACCTTGAAAAACGTGAACTTTAATGGGAGGTCCATTAGGATAAGCAAATTGGGACATAGAAAGATAGTCTGCTAGGATCTATGAGATGACCCTAACTGATGGAGAGCCAAGTGAGCTCTGGGATGATGGCACCTTCTGTTGAGATGATGATGATGATGATTATTTTTAATGACACTAATACATAACAAGTACCAATCAGGTGCTAGATACTGTGATATATATATATATATGTTATGTATTAGTGTACTGTATATATACATATATATACACACAAACACACAGAATAGTGCATTTTTCCAAAACTTGGTCATATATTCATATATATATGTGTGTGTGTGTGCGTGTGTGTGTTTGTGTGTCATCTAATACTCATAACAACCTTCTGAAGAAGTGAAGCTTAAAATTTGATTCCGTGACTTGCCTGGAGTAATGCTACTAGTTAAGTTGCAAAACCGAGACTACAATTCAGGTTTGTCTGCCTAACTCTTAACCAGTCTGTCATATCCAATTACTACTTTATAAAAATAGGCAAATTGGTAGAATTCCAGCTAAGGTTAGACTCATTGTTATCTATCCAGTGAAAACTTTAGGCGTGGTGAACCAAATAAAGAAAAATGGCCTGAGAGAGGAGCCACCCGGAAGGTGACTGCCTTGTGTAAGTGGACCAAAACCTAGGGAAGAAGGCTTTGGAAACTTCTGCACCCTGGGGTCCGAGGACCAAGGGCATAAGCCCTTGTGATGCTCCTGAATGGAAGCACCACGGACCATGGCTAATGACAGGAAGCTGCAGTTTATGAAACTTAGCAGATTTTGGAAGCATAGCAAATGCCCCCATTCTTTGGAGCTAAACAAACTCAAATCTTAGAGAAGTTTGGTGTAGGGTTCAGTTAAAAGATGAATGAGTACGGCCAGGCGCGGTGGCTCACGCCTGTAATCCCAACACTTTGAGAGGCCGAGGTAGGCAGATCACGAGGTCAAGAGATTGAGACCATCCTGGCCAACATAGTGAAACCCTATCTCTACTAAAAATACAAAAATTAGCTGGGCATGGTGGCACACGCCTGTAGTCTCAGGTACTCAGGAGGCTGAGGCAGGAGGATTGCCTGAACCCAGGAGGCAGAGGCTGCAGTGGGCTGAGATCACACCATTGCACTCCAGCCTGGTGACAGCATGCGACTCCGTCTCAAAAAAATAAAAATAGATGAATGAGTAAATCTCATTCACATGACTGGATCCAAGAGATGAATTACTGAAGCGGTCTTGAGAGGACAATTCTCAACTCATTTATGTTTTAATTAAGACCAAGAGAAACTAATCCCTTTAAGAGTTCTTGTGATTATTTAAATCCCTCATCTTTGCATCCATGAAATTGAGTGCAGGAGAATGACTTGAAAAATGAAGAGATTTGTTCCTTTGTTTCTGAGAAGAAAAGGTAGGAGTAGGGAGAAAGTGGAAAAGAGAAAGCTAAGTGGGAAGAGTTGGGGAGGAAAGAGAAGAGGCAGAGAAGAATCCAAGTAGAAGGAAAGCTGGTGATTGGTCAAGAGGCCAATGGGTTACTTCTCATGCACCTGCAGGAGAGAGAAAGGAAAGGTGGTCCAAGAACAAAAACAGATGCTGGGAATTACTTTTGGATGCCTGGACACCTCCTCCATCCCAAAACAGATGGTGACTTACCAGTGGTCCCTGGGCATGGTGGGTGAAGGCTAAGATGGTGGACACATAGCAACTGAAGATGGGGAAGGCCCACTTACCCCTACCATACCGGTTTCCCTTTGTCACAAATGAGGATTTGTACCTTCCAAGTTAAAACATAGAATCATGAGAGTTTGCATCCAGCTATTCATCATGTTAAAGAGATAGGTTATGTCATATAAAATACAACAGTGCATTTTTCCAAAATCAGGTCATCATCATACACATACAAATCTTACGTAAAGGTAAGCACTGTAAACAAATGTTGACTTCTAGTGAAACACTTCAACAGGCACATCCTCAGGAGTAAAGTGTGCTGATGTCTGCAACTTACTTATAAGTGCATCAAAACAATAAGATGGAGTGATGGGTGAATAGAGGGGTGGATAGTTGGATAGATACATGACAAAGCAAGCACAATACACTGTTATTCATAGAGTCGAGGTGGTTTGTGTATGGGTGCTCACAATTTTTTAGCTTTTTTGTATGTTCACAATGTGTATAATAAAATGTTGGAAAAAAATCTTACTAGAGAGAAGAGGTTCTTTAAAAAGAAGGCACCCAGACACAACATAACCGACCTTTTTTGATTATGCCATTAAAAATAAAAAGCTTCACTGAATACAGAGTGCTTTCTTTTATCTTTACCTATTTCTTTTGTCTTATCTGCCTTTTTCTCTTGGCAGACTACCATAACACAAATATTGGTACTTGGTAAAGGCGTGTTTTATTACTACACTTAAAACTTAGGGGAAAATATACTATGCTGTTGTTCTTGTGGAATATGTTAACTAGAGAAATCCAACTGTGATTGTCAACTAGGAATATCCTATTTGGTTATATGTAAAAATGCATTTTTTCACTATAGCATTTGTTAAGTAGTTAATAAATAGCCAAGAAATATTAATATATTGTCTATGAAGAATTTTAGTTTAGTTTAGGTTTTTGTTCCCTGCTAGCAATGAGGTAAAATAGAAAATACACTAATATCCAGAAGTGACTGCACTTGTTAGGTGGCACTGTTACTCATTCTACCTTAAAGCATAACACATTTGTGTGGACCCTATGCATATGTTCCTGTGTGTTTAAATTTTAAATCACTCTTTGTAACTGCAGCTGATGTTCTGGAGTGATTGAGAGTTTTCAGAAGTAAAGAGGAGGAGATAATTTTTAACCTATTTTTCTCATTCCCACCAAAAAAAAAAATAAAATAAAATAAAAAACCTTGCAAAATACTGTTAACCCATGTGTCTAAGATTTCACCTAAATTAACTCATACTTTCACAGTTGATTCTTTATTTTCAAATTAACTACAAATGTAAAGTGATTCTATGTCTTTTTCACCTATGTCATGTTTATCCAGAGCATTATAAGTAAGATATATCTATAAATAGCAAAACATTGCCAGTAATGGATTGAAACTTATCTGATGAATGTATTTTAAAGTGTTATGTTTATTTGTGTTCAATTACTTAAATAAAGTTGAAAAGAAAAACTGATTTCAAAGAAACAATGGAGTTAGGATTTTTAAAGTTAGCAGCTCTATATAATGGATCTTATCTTTTTTATGGCAAAACAAGTGAATTTCAATATCAAGTGTAACATGCAATAGTAAACTCTTGCTCATATTTTATATAAAAGACTAATAGTCTGGCACTTGCATCCTAAAGAAACAAGACATTTTCCAAGACTGTAAAGTATAAATACCTGAATGATCAAATGAGAAGCTTCAAATTACCCATTTTTATCAAGTGAATATAATTAGTTTCTAATGAGACCCAAGAAAGTGACAAAAGTCTGATTTGAAAGTATTCTTAGATGATCTTAGGATTCCTGTATTACTTAAACATCAGACATGTAAACCGATCTGCTCAAACAATGATTACTCTGTTCAAACTTCAACTACTGAACAGCTTTAAAATGCTAGAAATTAAAAACCCTTTCCAGAATATCCAGACTATGTTTTAATAATAATAATAATAATAACACGCTAGCACATAGGCAGTGTGGGCTTTTGAAAAGTCCTTTGTCACTAAGTCAAGCCTCTTTCTTGAAAGATAAGAATCATGGGTTCAGTATTAGAAATGTGAGCTATCTAAAGAAAACAATATAGTAACATAATTGATATCTACTGAATTGCTTACTATTTTTAAACAAATTATTCACTAAGTAAAACTGTTTTCCCTTCTTTTTGAAAAGCATTAAAACCTTGAGTGTCTTTAGTTAGATAAAGGGAACAAAAACTATATTTAAATCAGTTTTTAAAATACCACGTTTTCATTTGTACTTAGAAAAACACAAAGGAAAAAAGTTGTGAGTTATCTCAAGGGTAGTGAGAATAACAATAAGCAGAAAGTAACAACAAGCAGCAAGAAAAGATAACATAAAAAAGCATGTTCTTGCTGAAAGCACACAATGAAAAACATATTCAATTACACAAATGATGAGAAACACAACTTACCTGCTCTGACAAAGGTATTTGTTGGGTCACAGGATAAGAGAAGGGGTAAAGCTGTGATAATGGATTGAGGAACATATCAGAGCTAAGGATCTCAAGCAAAAACCCCAGAACATTAGAAAGGTGTGTTTCAAACCTACCTTCCTCCCAGATGGTGGACATACTCCCAAAGCCCTACCTTCGATAATCACACTTAAATCACTTGACTAGCAGAAACCCACATACTACCTTCATACTATTGAAAGTAAAATTCCAGAAGCCATTGTGCCTATTAATGATTACAGTCTGTTCTCCAGGGAGGACTGATGATCCATGCCACCTTCTCAGGATGGCACAATTGCCCTGAGATGAACCGTGCAGCCTGCCCCAAAAAGTTCTCTTAAGTACGGACTTCTACTCCAGAGTGAGCAGACACTAACATAGCCAAAGTTGTACCGAAGCTTCATTTAATCACTGAATTGAACATGCATGCTTTTAATAAAAGCTGTACAGAGTTATTACTGATTGTATCTCCTGAGCTTCTTTGCAATCTGAGAGGTTTTTGACACATCACACCAGGACTAAACTTCCCTGAGAGAATCCCTAACCTGAAAGAGACAGACAGGGGTTTCAAAGAAGAAACAAACACATATGCTACATCTCGGCTGCATTTTAAAATTAATCTCCCAGAACAGCATCCTCCCTCCCTTTTAGTAAACACATGCTTGTATACGTTAAAAGAAAGAGGGTATATAAATTAACAAGTCAATGCTCTTCTGTATCAAAAAACAGTCTCCCAACCCATGACAGGCTCTCCATTTCCCCAAATACATTTGGGGTAGAGGCATTGGAAAAAAGCAAAAATGTGAATCAAAGGAAAGAAATATTGTAACCTAGGAGAATATTCTTTGCTAGGCATTCACAGTTAAGGTAGCAGGGTGTGCGTGCACATACACACATACACACACACACACACGATGCCACTTTTGTTCCAGTGCGAGATAGCTTCACGGGTGCCGGGCATGGTAACATACAATGGATATCAAAACCACACAGTCAGTCTTAGCAAATTAGGTAAATTAGAGATCGTTTGATGGTATTCTATTGTTGCTATTGTAATCACAGTAATTTTCCCTGGTAATGGTGCTTCGTGATGAAGTGCTGTTCTCATAGGATAATTGTGAAAGATACCGAAAGATTCAGGGATGCAGCATCTGGTTTTAAAAGCTCTTCAGATTCAAATTGGCGTTTTACATTATCTTGAAAATTTATTAGAGATTCAGATCATGCCGGCTTAAATGGAAAGGTGAAAGCAGGGTAATTTCAATCTATGAATTATTCAATCTCAGCCTGGTGAAATTGCCATCCATGAACTGATGCTCTGACAGTCCCTTCGCAGAGCCTCCATTACGCTTGTCATTTTTATTTCTTTATCTACGATCTCTTCCTCAGTTACCGAGCTTGTCCCTTAGGGCTCAGCTTCACAAACCAAGTATTTCAAATTGGCAATAACCTAAATGTGCCGCTGTTTCGAATCGCTGTCTCCACAGGCTGTCTTTTTTTGTTTTTTTCCAAATCATTAAAAATCACATCCATGATGATATTTGTTAGGCTCTTCGATTAGATGAATTAAAACACACATACACACACACACACACACACATACACACGAGGGCATCACTGCGAAGAAGAGTTATGTTCCGCTAACATCACAAGAGAAGAGAAAGTGATGCTTTCTGCTTCCTTCTTTGTTGTCAGCGTGACCCATCCTAGCTGCATAGCATCACGCAGAAAGGAGCCAGAGCTAAAGGCGGCTTGCCTGGCACCCTGATTTCCAGCCAGAGTTGATGAGGACTGCATGGCAGGCAGGCTAATCCAGACAACTGTATACTTAGCGAGCACGATTATTTAGGAAAATAAGAAAAAGCCATTGGATGACCGAAATTAGACTGTCATTCTCCCGGGCTCCACCTGCACACAGACTGCAGTCGCAACGATTCTCCACTTGATGGCTGGTTGTGTCACTGCTAGTCGACAGCTGTCCCGCATCCAGAGAGGACTGGGAGTGATTTAGGTCAGGAGTCTGGTTTCTCCTTTAAACCATGCTCTAACTGAGGAGTGGGGATCTGCGCCAGTCCCGTGACCAGCCTTAAATGGGAGCTGGGGAGTCACACAGCATCAGTGCGGTGAGTCGCTCGCACAGGCCCCAGCCAGACAAACCATGGCAAGCATCCTCTCCTTTGTCCTAGCCTTTATTCCTGCAGGTAGAGCAGCATGGCATAAGAAGCCCCCAAACTATTCACACACATGGTGGGAAACCAGCCGTGCTCCATCAGAGGCGGTTTGGTTACAAGTCTCCGAGCAGTACCTGCTCAGCTGAAAATTCACGCTGCCAAGTTAGAAGCCATCGTGTACATTCAGGCTGCATCTCTGCTCCTGGCTAAACAAAGGTAAATACTCCTCATGTAAGACATGCTAAGTAGTAGCAGGAGAAGAAAACTTTAAAACTCTGTTGCTTTGTGCCTAGTTGTCTGCTTCTGCTTTGCTGCATTGCGACTGGGAAACTGCAGGAGCTGGAGCTGGCAGTTGCGATAATGCAGAAAGCAGCAGCTCTGACACAGCAGTCAGCTGACTTGCGGGGTGTTATCATTCAATGTCCTCTGCAGAATCAGACCAGTTTCTAAGGTGGCACCAGACAGATGACCTTCAGTGGAAAGAGAGGTTTAAGGAGTGCAGTTTCTCTCCATCCACACTTGGCAGGGACATCTTACATTGCTTTTCTCTCAAGCAGAGTTTTTAACTCATAGCCTTTAGGACTTAACTATTTCTGTCCTGCTTGCTAAGATGGCAGGTAATTCTTAGGGTGACCACCCCAATGTAAGCATAGGTTAAAGCCATCGCTGACCCTCTCGCTTTGGCTGGTTTCAGCATTGTGAGACTGATTGCGGGAGAATTCCTGCCCACATTTTGGTTTGAAAAACACACTTCTTTTTTAACAGGTAGAAATGGCCTTAAGCTACTTGTATGCTGTAGTGAACTAGTCCATTGTACCTAACAGAATGGCAAGAGCAAGAGGGAAAACTCGAAGGTAAACTAGTTCAGCACTAGCCTTAAATCATGGTCCGGTTGCTGTAAGGCAGTGTGCATGCTCTATCGTGAAACGCAGGTTGTACAACCCAATTAATCTGACAATGGAGCAAAAGCCTTATATGGTATTACCCCAGTGGTTTGAGGAATTGCTAAAATAAGAAGGCAGTCATTACCAGGCATTTGTTTAATGACTGTAATCATACTGAATTAATTTAACTTGCTGCGATGTTTAACAGAAAGTCAATTATAAATTTGTGCTAAAAAGAATAACAATACCAGTATTTGCATAGCACCTTCCTCTGAGGAGACATCCTCAGAAGATTACCTCATAGCCTCAACATCTACGGAGCACTCAGAATGTGCTAAGTGCTCTACAGAACCATCCATGACCAGCCTCTCTGAGGACAGGTGCTTATGTTTCTAAGCGAGAATGATACACACCATCTTGTATGAAAGCATACGAGGAACGCCACCCTGACCTGTGCTACTCACTTTGTAAGGGATTTCCGTGATTTTTCCCACTTCTGCCATATAAATTGTATTTTTCTGTTTGTATCTCATTTGGTTCTTTTGATATGAATAAACAATGTGAACTTTGACATGAAAAAGTTTCTAGACAGCAGAGAGGTTAAAACTAGAAGAAAGAGCATCATCTCTATAATGACAGCATTACAGAGAGTATTAAGTGATATTCAAATAAGGGACCAACTCCACTTTTAGGGTGAGCTACAGACCCATGCTCAGAAGTGCCAAATACAGGCTTCTCTTCTTGCACCTTTTCCTACACTCAATAGTAGAATCCAATAGTCTCATAAACTTACCTTGCTAACCCCTTTCAAAACCTGCTATGAGGAGATGAGCCCCAAATGATACAAATCACCAGTAAGTTTTACTGTAACTCCTTAGAGGCACTTCTATTTTTGAAGAAAATAAAGCTTCTGGAAAAGGTGTGGCCATCTAACTGTGAAATTTCAAGTATCAATTCTCGAGGTAGGAAATCATTTCTGAGGGTTGAGGAGCTTTTCTAGGGAGGCCACTTCTGCTTCATCATATGGCAGAATCAGTGCCCATCTCCCAATGCTAATAGGGAGTACTCAGCTGGGAAGCCCCTATAGCCAATTTGTGCCATGAACGTTGGTGATCAGTCTGGGTCCTTGGGGCAGGAGAGACTCTGACAACGTCTCACCCTCCTCCAGGGCATCCCATTTTTGCTCGAGAGTTTTCTAAGGTCCTTGCTCACCAAGAAGTAGCTCAAGCTTTGGTATTTTTTGAAAACTCTCCCAGGTGCCATATTCTACCATATACCCAAGATTAAGAACCACTGATGAAATAATGTCATGTGTTATTTTTTTGCACCTGTGAATTTGTGCTTGGAAATTCAAATACACTGTATGTTATAGCATGAGGATGAAGAAATGAAAACGAGCCCTTAAATTTATCTATTCTTATCTTTACTGTTAAAATTCTTTACTAATCAATGATCTGGCACAGTGGCTCATGCCTGTAATCCCAGCACTTTGGGAGGCCGAGGCGGATCACCTGAGGTCAGGAGTTCAAGACCAGCCTGGCTAACATGGCAAAACCCCTTCTCTACTAAAAACACAAAAATTAGCCAGGTGTGGTGGTAGGCTCCTGTAATCCCAGCTACTTGGGAGGCTGAGGCAGGAGAATCGCTTGATCCAGGGAGGTAAAGGCTGTCATGAGCCGAGATCATGCCATTGCGCTTCAGCCTGGGTGATAAGAGTGAAACTCCATCTCAAAAAAAAATAAATAAATAAAATAAAATTCTGTACTAATCAATAAAAAGAAAATAATTTTAATAGAGAAAACCTATATAGCTGTGATTGGCCTATATGTGGGGACAGTCTAGCCACATGTAGTAGGTACACCCTCCCACAGCTTCTTCTTGTCTTACAGCACTCACTGCCCGCCTGTGTCATAAGGTTTTGTTCACCTCTTGTCCTCCTCTGTGAATTTGGGAGTTCTCTGAAGATGGGACATGACATTTATCTCACTGGCCCCAATGCCTTCAGCCTGCCTGGCAAGTGGCAGGTCTCCACAATATTCATTACAGGAATGAGGCAATGTAAAGTCATCTTCCTGCTGGGCGCAGTGCCTCATGCCTGTAATCCCAGCACTTTGGGAGGCTGAGGCAGGCAGATTACCTGAGGTCGGGAGTTCGAGACCAGCCTGACCAACATGGAGAAAACCCGTCTCTACTAAAGTCATCTTCCTGTTAGACAAGAAAGTTTACAGACATCCAACTCTCCAGCATGAGAACATAAAAGTTTTTATTTCATTGTAGATTATCTTGAAATCACATGCTTCCCCATAAGGGAAAGAATGTTATTTTTCAACTATAAACATTGACCTAAAGACTATATAGCAAATAATTTTTTAAAAAAGGAGGGAGGTGGAAAAATGGATAACATGCTTTGTGAAAGAAAGTCAACCAAAACTCTATATCCCTAATAAATTTCCGTTAATTTTAGATATTTATTCAGAAGAAAAAGGTATATATTTTCTTTTCCTTTTGCACTTTGAGAGAGAGTCCAATGAGGAGAGTGGCTCTTAATTCCTTTGCTAGAAATCTCCCCTCTTCAGCACCGAGGAAGGAAAACATTCTCTTCCTAAAGATTTTTTTTTTTTTTTTTTTTTTTGCTATACACTCTCTAGCACTCTTGAGAAGTCTGTGGACTACTTTTCAATAATACTTTTATATGCATATGCAATACAATAAATAGGATTACACAGGAAACTAATTATATTAAATATCCTCACCTTTGCCTTAGAAAACCAAAATACTTCCAAAGTGAAATCACAAAGTGACTTTGATTGTCTCTGTTCCAACTGTTACCCAATAAGGAAGCAAGTTAAAGAAAAGCCTAGACAAGATTACGGGGTGGGAAGGGGGATAGATAACTATATGTATTGAATTTCATTAAACTTAAGATTGAATGTTTCTTCTTAAAAGTGACCTTTTTGGTTACTAGCAGATTCCCCCATCTTCACATTTAAAAAGAAATACTATGGGCCCAGCATGGTGGCTCACACCTGTAATCCCAGCACTTTGGGAGGCCAAGGTGGGTGGATCATTTGAGATCAGGAGTTCATGACCAGCCTGGCCAACATGGTGAAACCCTGTCACTACTAAAAATATGAAAAGTAGCCAGGCATGGTGGCTCACACCTATAATCCCAGCTACTTGGGAGGCAGAGGCTGGAGAATCGCTTGAACCCAGGAGGTGGAGGTTGCAGTGAGCCGAGATTGTGCCACTGCACTGCAGCCTGGGTGACAGAGAGAGTCTCCATCTCAAAAAGAAAAAAAAAAAAATACTATGTTGGCTTTCCCTGATTAATTCACATGACACAAACCCTTCCTCAGGTGCCTTGAAAAAAAAATTAAGTAAAAGCAATTGATTCTTTCAACTTTCTTGTTTTGCAGTTGAGGAAGGAAACTGAAGCTCAAAATGGTTGAGTCATGCTACAGCGTCATATAAGAGGCAGGAGAGCCCAAGGCCATGTGTCCTAAACCTACGTCAGACTCTCTCCATTACATATTAACAGACAGGGGTGTGCTGGAGCCAGGTGGTGACAGAGACAATTTTTCAATATTCAGGAATTTTGTAACCTGGGTACTAAAGCATTGGCAGCCTGAAATCAACCATAGAGGGAGTATTTGCACCACAAAAACTGGCAAACATTACAATTCAAGATTATTGCTTTTTAAAACAGCTGGGCCAGGAGCAGTGGTTCATGCCTGTAATTCTAGCACTTTGAGTGGCCAAGGCAGGAGGATCACTTGAGGCCAGGGATTCAAGACCAGCCTGGGCAACCTAGTGAGACTGTATAGAAAGATAGCAAATGTAGGCTGGGTGCAGTGGTTCATGCTTGTACTCCCAGCACTTTGGGAGGCCAAGGCAAGTGGATCACCTGAGGTCAGGAGTTCAAGAGTAGCCTGGCCAACATGGTGAGACCCTGTCTCTACTAAAAATACAAAAATTAGCCAGGCATGGTGGCGTGCACCTGTAGTCCCAGCTACTTGGGAGGCTGAGGCAGGAGAATCACTTAAACCCGGGGGGCCGAGGTGGCAATGAGCTGAGACTCCGCCACTGCACTGCAGCCTGAGCAACAGAGTGAGACTCAGTCTCAAAAAAAAAAAAAAAAAGTAAACAGAAAAATATATAAAGATATTAAAATTTTTTTTAAATTAGCAAAGTATGGTGGCGTGTGCCTGTAGTCACAGCTACTTGGGAGACTGAAGCTGTATCTCTCAATCCAGGAGTTTGAAGCTGCAGGCTGCAGTGAGCCATGATGGCACCTACTGTACTTCATCCTGGATGACAGAGCAAGACCTTATCTCTAAAACAAAACAAAAAAACAAAAAGCAAAAAGAAAAGAAAATTGGTTTATATGTTCTGATATATTTAATTATGCCAATTTGTTTCATGTGTTCATTTATTTCAATCCTCAAATCCAAAATGCTTAAAAATAAAAATCCCAATGGTTAAGCCTAAAGCTCTTGGGTCAGTTGGCCTATGTTTGAGTCCTGCCTATACCACTGATTATCTGTGTGACCTTGGACAAGTTGATCCCCTTCTCTGGGACTCATCTTCCTCTTGTGTCACACAGGGCTGATAATGTGTGCCTCTTAGGTAGTTATGTACACTACACAAAGTGGTGCATTTAAACCACTTAATAGCATGGATCCTCACACATGCACGCCTCCCCTGGCTGTTAGCTATGATTATTTTCCTCTTGTTTCTCCTCCTTCTTCTTTCTCCTTTTCAATTGTTCATCACGGTAGATTGAAATTATTTGGACTGATATTTAAAAAAGGCATTTTAAAGAGATTATGGACAACAAACAAACAAACAAAAACACCACACACAACCAACATGGGATTCTAGAGAATGGAGATTTATCCTGTTGTTCCTGCCTCTTAGGGTGCATGGATATTTAAAGCGCTAGTGCTATTTCTGTATAAATTCTGTAATCATAGCATCACAATTCAACAGGGTTATTATCGATAGGCATAGTTTCAGCATGATTTTAGAGATTTTAGAGAAACCAGATTAAAACCATGTACTGTATTAAGGGTCACTGTATCCAAAATGTACAGTTAAGCCTCTTACCCTTACAGGTAACATAGCTTCATTCTTGACTACGTGTTCCCTTGCGGAACCTAATGGTCAATCTGCACATCTGCTGAGACATACTTTATTTTTCAGAGCTAAGAGCTCCTCTGTTAATGAGATTAAGCTTTGGGGGAAGAGGCTTTGCCTAAAGGCCCCAGAGGACTCAGTCCACAAAGGCCAAGGAGTTGGAATGTCATATCGGCCCTGTCAGTGGGCCATGAGCCAGGGAGACATCTCCCCTTTGCTTTTGCTGTTGGCCTTGGCTTGCCCACGGAATGGGTCCCACAGATTCTCTGCCGCCAGAGTGTTATGGAAAGCGAGACCACTACCCAGGGAGAGGGAAGTGAAGCAGCTGAGGAGAGGTGGTGCAGAAGCCCCCTAACTTCCACCCATCCCAGCCCAGCCCCAAAAGCACAAAAAGGGAATAACATTATCACCGTGGTACCCAAGGTTCAAATACAATCCCCTGTAAAAGAGAATACAGAGTAAAGTCAGAAACAGTTATTGCAGACCCAGAGTTCCAGGCAATAAGTTCTGTAAGTTCGAAAAAAGGGAAGAGCATGCTGCTCTCCTTGCCCTGTCTCCTTCTGCAGTATGGGTCTCTTGGCCCAGCCACTTTGGGCTTGTTCATTTTCAGAGCTAAAGGTCTACTTCCAAAAATGGCATCAGGTGTGACAAATGGCCGGGCTATGGCCCAGGAGACATCAGCCTTCCAGCTCCTGCAGAAAATGTGTTTGAGCCCAAATATTAATTCTGTATAACAGCACAACTGCAAGAAGAGGAATAGAAACAATTACCATTTGCTGAGTGTCTACAATGTCCTAGGTACACATGGTATCTTAATCTTGCCAATCATATTAATACATTCAATTATAAGTACATGGATAGGACTTTCTCCTTTTTCCCAAAGTTATTAAGATATGATTGACAAATAAAGCTTTTGTATATTTAAGGTGTATGACATGATGTTTTGTTTTGTTTTGGCTTTTTGAGATGGAGTTTCACTCTCGTCGTTCAGGCTGGAGTGCAATGCTGCGATCTTGGATCACTGCAACTTCCGCCTCCTGGGTTCAAGCGATTCTCCTGCCTCAGCTTCCCAAGTAGCTGGGATTACAGGTGCCCGCCACCACACCCAGCTAAGTTTTGTATTTTTAGTAGAGATGGGGTTTCACTATGTTGGCTAGGCTGGTCTTGAACTCCTGATCTCAGGTGATCCACCAGCCTCAGCCTCCCAAAGTGCTAGGATTACAGGTATGAGCCACCGCACCCGGCCCATGATGTTTTTATATACATATACACTGTAAAATGACTGTCACAATCAAGGTAATTAACGTATCTATCACATCACATAGTTACCATTCATATAGCTTTCTGTAGCCAGAGTTCCAAGTGCATTACATGTAATAACTCATCTAATCCCTACAACAACCCTGTAAGGGAAATATTACTATTATTCCCACAAGAACTCCAGTACGTAGTATTATGATGCCCTTTTCAGAAAAAAAAAAAAAAAAAAAAAAAAAAAAAGCATGTGGAGTGCATGCTGTTTAAATCACACATCTGGTGAATGCAGGCTGCTGGATTCAAACCCGGATGTGTCTAATCTAGATTCAAATTCAAATCTTGTCCTCTTAACCATTAATATTCAAATATGGGCATCTTTCAAATTAGTGTTTAGTTGTGATAGGCTCCAAGAGGATTGGAAGAGCCTACAGAAAGAAGGAAAAAATAGAAATTAGACTTGGAGTCACTCAGGGGAAGGTTTAAAGTCTAAGAGTTGGTGAGCAGAGAGACTCTGTCCCATAAGAATTATCAGAAAATTGGGCTTTTTCATTAAAGTGTTCCTTAATAATATTTGAACTCGTTGGTGTGCTGGTAAATTGGCTCTCTGGGGTGGGGGCTGGAGGGAGACCTGGCTTGTAGTGTTTGCCAATTTCTGTGGTGTAAACACTCCCATCATGGCTGATTTTAAGACTGCAACAGCTTAACAACCTGTTTGCAAAATTGCTGGGTATTTAACAATTAGCTCTCATAAGCCAGTAGGAGCTGGCTTCAAGACACCACAATTTGGACTCAAGTAGCAGATTATTCTGCCCTGCTCTAGAAGCCGTATCCTTTTATAATACCTATACATTCAAGGCAGATTAAAGGCGGAGTCCTCTGGTGTTTAAAGATCTGAGGTAGTCCTCTGTGTGCTTCCTGCTGTCCCTCCCAAACTGGGTGCTTTTACTTCTTGTATTTAATGGCAATATTTTTAGTTTGTTGTTCTTGATCTTAAAAGGAAGTTGAGATGTTTATGTTTCTCTTCCCTTGACCATCAAATAAATCTAACACATGTGGGTGGCTTTGTAAGTGGAGTGGCCTTTAATTGACTGGGTAAAAGGTTTCCTCACCCTTGTGAAGTGGACCAGTCTTTAGGAGACCTAAGGCACCTGCAGGTGTATGTTTATGTGTGCACGTGTATACACATGCATGCATCCAACAATATTTACTGCTATCCCTGTATAAGCCAGGAGCATGTATGAACACATAGCCCTCACCATTTTGGATTTTCACCTGTTCCTAAGTGCTTTCCCACAATATTTTGAGGCCCCAACATCCATGGAAGTCCCTCTGTAAGCACATGATTACCATGAGGTCATGATATGAATTCAGACCTAACAAATTAAATGGCAAATTAAATACTTTGAGAAACCGTGTAACTCTAAGGATAATCACCATTTTCTGTGTAATTTTTTTTTTTTTTTAGCTCTTTGGGGCTGCAAATCTGTAAAGCACATATAACTAAATGAATAATTACATAGCAAGGAGCTGAAAGGTAACTGCAAAATAATTGCATGCTATATGATCCCTCCATGAAAACATGTTTAATAGAATATTCCCCTAAAGTGGTTCTTTTACCTATGGCACACTTTAAGGTTGTTCTTTAAAAAAAAAAAAAAAAATTCTGTTTAATACTAAGCTATAACTCCTTTGAAGAATATTTGGTAAAATACACAAAAGTGTAGGCTCTAAGTGTACATTAAAAAGCTAAGTATGAAGCTTGGGTTTTTTTTCTACATTATGTAAACACTATAAGCTTTTCAAAGTTGACCATCAAATGCAGTCTATTTTTGGAAAAACACAGTGATGCAGGGTTTTTGTTCGCTTAACATAAGGCTCTTTCTAGCATCAGGATGTGCTTCCAAAGTGTTTTCCAAGTCCAAGTGTTGCCAACTTCTTATTCCATTTTATTTTATTTATTTATTTTTATTTTTATTTTTGAGACAGAGCCTCACTCTGTTGCCTAGGCTGGAGTACAGTGGCATGATCTTGGCTCACTGCAACCTCCGCCTCCCAGGTTCAAGCGATTCTCCTGCCTCAGCCTCCCAAGCAGCTGGGATTACAAGCACGCACCACCACATCCAGCTAATTTTTGTATTTTTAGTAGAAACAGGGTTTCGCCATGTTGGCCAGGCTGGTCTCGAACTCCTAACCTCAAGTGATTCACCCTCCTCGGCCACCCAAAGTGCTGGGATTACAGGTGTGAGTCACCGCATCTGGCCTATTCCATTTAATTTTAATAGCAAGTTCAATTGCATGTCTTTCTTTTTCTCTCTCCCATTCTTGCTCTCTCTCTCTCTCTCCTCACTTCAGGAATAGAAACTAATGTAGGTCAGAGATAAAACTAAATAAGTGTGTGTAAGTGGCATGGGGAAGAGATCTTTGCGCTAGGAATTAGTAGACATTGGGCAAAGCAGTTACCTTTCCTATCTTATAAGTTTTAAGCTGGGAATGTAAACATTTTGTGAGTTCTGCACACAAAAGCATAATGCATGTGAATGTGCTTTTAAAAGTTTGAAGTGCTATTTAAAAATACACCCACAAGTGTAATTGAATTCTCTAACATTTGGAGTAATTCTATTGATCTAAAATGATGTAGTTGCATAGTGCTGCTCACTCTCCATCCCCACGGCTCCTGGACCCCACCTCTCATTCCATTCCTCTCCTCTCTTTAGTGATTTTTTATTCTAATCGTGTTCTGTAAATGGTCAGGAGCCAAAAGCTGCAAAAAGTCAAACAAGCATCTGGTGAAGAAATTATCCTTTATGCCATAACATGATACTAAGTTAATTACTGTTTCGCTTCTACCTTTAAGAAATTTGAGGATTTTTCCTTGAAGAATATTGCTTGCTTCAATGACTGCATACAGAAGTGGCCTAAGAGTTAAAATTACCAAGTATCAGAACTTTCCAACACCACCAGTGTTCTTAATATCTTCTAGATTGTGAAGTTTAGAAATATAATTATATTACATTTGCAATAGATGCTTAAGGCTTTCCATGCCTTTGTGAAATTATCTACTTCTAAAGTGTTTTGCCAAAGTGAGTCAGATTTTTTTTCCCGTTCTCAGAGGATGTAGTGCTGGAGAATGACAATCCCAGGGTGGATGCAGACTGACAGTGGATTTTCTTTCCTTGGATCCTTCCTGTCAGTAATGCTTATTATGCTGATAATTTTTTTTCCTTTAAGCTCTGTTGGACTTGAATATGCTGATAATTCAAAATGGAACCAGCCACTTTTCATTCTTTTTATCACTCAACACACCACTGTTTCCATGATAGGTTAAATACTGTTATAGCCACTAAAATTATTTCCTAAGTAGCAAAAAGCAGAAGCAGTCAGCCTTCTTGTGTTAAGAATAATGTAATGAGAAAACCAGTAGAAAGCCAATAAAACTATACAGAGTTTAGGTTCGCAGTGTCATCGGGAATTAAAAGTTATCTTGATTTAGTAGTAGGAGAGCACATTTGTGAAAACTAGACTTAACAGATTTATGAATGCTTTCTAGATCCACGTCAGATAAATGAGCAGCCCTTAAAATACAATAATACAGTCTGTAAACTTCTTTGACTTTTGAAGATAGCTGCCACTGAGGAGGGGCTTGTATTTTGCAGATGCTGAGAAATACAGGAGGTCAGAAGTTCGTGAACAGCTGGCCAACACAGTGAAACCCCATCTCTACTAAAAAACACAAAAATTAGCCGGGCGTGGTGGCGCACACCTATATCCCAGCTACTCAGGAAGCTGAGGCAAGAGAATCGCTTGAACCTGGGAGGCGGAGGTTGCAGTGAGCCGAGATTGTGCCACCCTACTCCAGCCTGGGCAACAGAGCGAGTCTCTGTCTCAAAAAAAAAAAAAAAAAAATACTATGTAAGCTTTCCCTGATTAATTCACATAACATAAACCCTTCCTCAGGTGCCTTGAAAAAAAAAGTAAATGAAAACAATTGATTCTTTCAACTTTCTTGTTTTGCAGTTGAGGAAGGAAAGTGAAGCTCAAAATGGTTGAGTCATGCTACAGCATCATGTAAGTGAAGAGGCAGGAGAGCCCAAGGCCACGTGCCTTGGAAGCTGAAGATGTGGATGGGAAGTAAGGAAGTGGAGACAGCCTAGGTTAAATATTCTTTTAAGAAGTGGATTAACAAGGACTCATTAGAAGCAGCAGTTTACAAAGTGCACATTTCCACAAATGAAGTTTTGTGGGGGTTATTTATTGGGGTGGAAACTTTCTGAATAAATGTAATTGCTGGCCGGGTGCGGTGGCTCACGCCTGTAATCCCAGCACTTTGGGAGGCCGAGGCAGGTGGATCATGAGGTCAGGAGATCGAGACCATCCTGGCTAACACGGTGAAACCCCGTCTCTACTAAAAATACAAAAACTTAGCCGGGCGTGGTGGCAGGCGCCTGTAGTCCCAGCTACTCAAGAGGCTGAGGCAGGAGAATGGCGTGAACCCAGGAGGCGGAGCTTGCAGTGAGCCAAGATCGCACCACTGCACTCCAGCCTGGGCGACAGAGCGAGACTCCGTCTCCAAAAAAAAAAAATTAATTGCTGAGGAAAAAAGAATAGGCAGAATGTGATAAGTTGAAGATATGGGGGCTTGAAGGGTCAGTTGATGGGGTTCCTGAGGAAACATGAGATGGGGCCAAGAGCAGGGTGAGAGAGTTGGCTTTGGGCGTCCTTCTTATCCTCTGAGACTAAGGCAAAGGACGTATGGATGTAGGAAGGAGACGGTGGTTCTTGTCTGAGTGTGGGCTCCAGAGTAAAGAGTGATGTTGCACAGATTTCTGACCAGAAAAGAGAGACTACCATCTTTCTGGACATTGATGTCATAATACCATTAGTGCCGTCCAATATTTACTTAGCTGTTTTAGACAATAGATCACCTTTCCTGGGAAACAATATAATATAGAGGTAAATAGCAAGGGCTCTGCCATTAGATTCAAACTGCTTTCTAGCTGGAGGACTTTGATCAAGCTACTTATAATTTTCAGTTTTCTAAAAAAATGGGAATAATAATAATATATCTACCTCAGAGAATTACTGGGAGAATTACATGAAATAACTAACAGGAAATTTTTTTTTGAGACAGAGTCTCGCTGTGTTGCCCAAGCTAAAGTGCAGTGGCACAATCTCGGCTCACTGCAGCCTCTGCCTCCTGGGTTCAAGCAATTCTCCCACCTCAGCCTCCCAAGTAACTGGGACTACAGGTGGGTGACACTGTGCCCAGCTAATTTTTGTATTTTTAGTGGAGATGGGGTTTCACTATGTTGGCCAGGCTGGTCTCGAACTCCTAACCTCAAGTGATCCACACTCCTCGGCCTCCCAGAGCGCTGGGATTACAGGCATAAGCCATCACACCGGGCAAGAAATGTTAAATATTACTTTATTGATATTACTCTTGTGGCAAATTAAAATGAATAAGTATTTTTATAGGGTGCTGTTGAGAAACATTTCCCCCATTCTGTGTGTGTCCAGTTACCATTTTAGACTTGGGATAAGACTTTAATTTAACCCTATTGAATTCTGCATGTTAAATTCATTTTATTATTTCACTCTCCTAAGATCATTTAGAGTGCTGACTCTATCATTCCATGTACTTTTTGTCCTCTCCAGCCTGTGTAATCTGTGAATCTCTTAAGAGCCCTGTGACAGACACTGCTAATCGCATATCTGATATCCATTTTCACTTTCTTCCTTACACATCCCTGACTTAGTTGGATTGTAGCAATGGACCCAATTTAGGTACTTTAACTCCCAGCATCCCTTGCAGCTAGTGGTGGTCATGTGATACAGTTCTGGCCAATGAGATGAAAGCAGAGTCACTGGGTAGGCTTCCAGATCAGTTTATTGAAGAGGCCAGGCCCATGAGAATGAAAACCAAATTCAAAGAATGATGGAGAGGGAAAAACAAGTAGTCCAGGGCATGATGCCACTGTGGGGCTGTAGTGTTAGCCCTGTGTTGTGCACCTCCAGTCATATAACTCCTGGAGATGTGACAACAACAACTCCTATTTGATGAAGCCTCTGTCACCAGGTTTCTGTCACATTTAGCTAATGCAATTACCATCTGTTGCAGATGCCATCTACAGTCTTATCAAAATATATGGTGGGGTGGGGGTGAGGGATGAAATACTACCTACTAGGTACAGTGCACACTATTCAGATGACAGATACACTAAAAGCCTAGTCTTTACCACTACATAATATATCCTTGGGCTCATGCCTATAATCCCAGCACTTTGAGAGGCCGAGGTGGGTGGATCACCTGAGGTCAGGAGTTCAAGGCCAGCCTGGCCAACATGGTGAAACGCCATCTGTGCTAAAAATACAAAAATTAGCCAGGCATGGTGGCGCATGCCTGTAGTCCCAGATACTCGGGAGGCTGAGGCAGAAGAATCGCTTGAACCTGGGAGGTGGAGTTTGCAGTGAGGCGAGATTGTGCCACTGTGCTCCAGCCTGGGTGACAGTGACAGAGGGAGACTCTGCCTCAGAAAAAAAAAAAAAAAAAAAAAAGTCCTAGAGCTGAGGCTCACACTCATATTCTCACAGCCAGTGTTAATTGTAGTATGCCATATCATTAGAATAACTCATACAAACCTCCCTTTTATATTATACCTTCTCTTCAAGATCTCATTTTACTTTACCCAAATTATATTATTAACCTTTCAAATGTCCTTGGGCATTAATAGGAATTAAAGAAAGTTTTTTGTTTCTCAGGGGAATACACTTTGGCTTTGAGTATCTGAGTGCCCTGCTCATAATCAGAGAACCAGAGGGAGTAAAGAAAATACACTTAAAAGCTTTTGCAACTACAGGGGCAACAGGCTGGTAAAGGGTCCCAAATTTTCCTCTGGACTCAGATGGGTCACTTTGCCCTCAACCCCATTGTTGGGATCTCACTAAGAATAACTTTTTCCCTGTCAACATTTGTCACTCTTTCTAAATGGAAAACAGTTTGTACATTTCTTTACCACCCAGAAGTAGGACAGTGCTGGCACAAACATTTCCTTGATATTTAATAACTTCCCAACTCCCTCCAACTGCTGCAGCTGCTGCACAGCAGACGCAGGGAAAGATTAGATATGGCATTTGCACCTGGCCAGTCATAAACGGCTCCTTGGTTACATGCGAAGGTTAACAGGCCCAATTCCCTTCTCTTCTTCCACCCAGAATGCTGCAACATGAAAGAGAGCTGTAATTATTTATAAACAATAAAAACTCCTATGGAGCATATAAAATGAATGGGTTTATTTCCCTACTCAGAGTGCAAGTAGACATTTTCCTGGTTGTTGACATCTTTGGGGCTATGATTAGAAATGCCTCCTCTACCCCTTGTATTTGAATGTGAGACTCTAGGTCTTGTTTGTATCAGAGTGATGGGGGTGGACTCTTCATATCTATTGTATGCTGTCTGCTACTTAGTGATTCTAACCTTTGCAAACTAAGACTCCTTCTCTTCGTAACTTTGCCTTGGTACTTTGTGGTACGTCTGCCACTAGTTGGCCTCTCTTCCCCTTGCTCCTGTTTTTCTGACCCAGCAATGATCTGAAGTGGGAGAAATGTTGCTCAGCTCGGGAAATGGGGCGGAGTTGGGGGCATTTCATTGAGTCCTCTCCTTAATCATGATTCAGGGGGTCCTGGCTGGCTCAACACAAGACGAAAATCAGTTTATAGACCTCTGTAGTCAGCTGTCATCTGCTTAGCTCCAATGTGGTAATTTGAGAGCAAAACAGAAAAAAATGCAAAAACTCAAAGACTCCATGTTAGTAGATGACTTGAATGTGCTCCTTTTTTCCACAAACCCTAATGCTGTACACTTTTGCTACCAGTATGTTACATAAGCATGATTCACTCTTAGAACTGAATGACTCCTTTGACCACTTGGAGTTCAGAGGCACACAAGGCACTGTAGTTGAAACGGAAGCTTGTCATATTGGTGGCACTTTCTCCTCATAGTTTCTAGGAGTTTCCAAGCTTTTCAAGTAGGAGAGCCTGTTTTTTACCCAAAAATAGTAGTTTTGTTTTCATCTCTGTTGACTGAGAACATCAAAAGTTACCACGAAAGCCGCACATTTTGTATTTATTCATCATTACAAAGCTACTTACACATGAAAAAGAGTAGTACACGTATTGCAATATGTTATTCTGTCCTTGATAATACTTGGTATGTAGATTCCAAGACCCCTTAATGTAACCCAGTGGGTTCCCAGTGATTCAAGGCCCAAATCAGTCACCCTTTGAAAGAAAAAATGACTTGCAGAAAGGATTTAAAGGGAGAGCTGTTAAAATCTTACAAAAACTTGCAGAATAAGATCCTTTGATATACCATATTCCAAAGCACAAATGAGAAATCTAGGGAGATAGCTTTTAAATTTCTAGCAATAATTTTAGCACTTAGGCATCTGCTGTTTAGCCAACCTATGGATACTGTATTTTTTAATGCACCAATGTAATTGGATAAAATTCCTAATCAGCTCAAAATTTTTATTTTAAGTGAGTAACCCTTAGCATAATCACTACATGAGCAATAGTGAACTACACTTGAAAATCCCTATTTAGTAAAACTACATTAAGTAAAATGCAAAAATTATGATGAGCAATCTAATTTAATTTCTATATGAGATTATTAACACATATTGCGCTATCATCTATAATTTTAAAATCATGTTCTCTCTATCTAGACCTGTAAAATCATATTCTTATAATTGGATGTATATTCAAAGTTATTTCTAGCTTTATTTCCCCTTTTGAATTTGGGCAAGCAATAGTTCCTAAAAGAGTCTCCAGTTCACATCTTAAAACACAATGTAAAATTCTAGGGTAAATTACAGTCTAAATTACAGTCCTTTCCTCTCTAAAAAAATTGGGGGGAAAAGTATACTGTATCTCATTTCCAGTAATCCTTAACTGTTGGTCCTTGACTGCTTGTATTTTCTCATTGGAGTCTACTCTTCCCCATGGGATTATATTTGGTTTGTAATGTTTTCACTGGGTGAGAAGAAATAAAAGGATCAGCCTCACACCTAAGCCAAACTACTCCCTGGATAATCCTCTCCAGATAGCAAACACCAGGAAAGCAAAGATAAACTTCACGTGGGCAACTCCAAGGCTACACATCCCTAGTAGGAATACTTCAAGGCTTCCCCAGGTGCCTAGTAACAAAAATGATGTGATCCACAAGCAGGAAAGATACACATTCCCAAGCAGAGTTTAAAGAAGTTAAATACTGACCCCCACCAAGCAGGCAGGGGACCTGATAACCTCTCCTAGTCAGGCCGCCCAGAGAGATCTATGAAAGCCAAAGGCCAGACTACTGACATAAATTCGACTGCCCTGACAATATGCAGTTGACCTGCCGACATCTAATGGCTATGCACCTATGCAGACCTTCCAGAAGGGCAAAAATCAATGCTTCACTCTCACTCCTGTTCTGAGCACAAAGTTGCAGTCTTCACATAGTGTAACACCTCCTTCCTTCACGCCAAAGACTCCAACTCCCTCTCCCCAGCGCCCACGCCTAAGCCCACTCTTCTTGGATTTGCATCCAGGTGCAAATTCATACATGTGGTGGGAATCCTTCATTCAAATGCAAATCATTTTGCAGCATCAGAATTCTTTTGCTATGGGACTGGATGGGCCAGCCTCTAGGAAAATTTGCATATTGACTGGTTATGATAGGCACCACCATGGGTTACAGAAATGAAGGGACAAAGAGATCATTACAAAATCAAATTAACAAACAAATGAGAAACAAATATACTCTATTAACTGTCTACATGTTTTCTGAACCCGGAAGAGACTAAAATTTAGAATGCTGAAATGCACCCAACTGAAAAGGGGCAAAAAGAATTTTAATGAATTACAACACAACTTGAGATGCAGACTGTATAATTAGAGTCTGAGACTGTAACTCAGTGGAAAGCTGGCTTGATTTAGTCCCCTTCAGATGATTTGCGAGAGAAAATGACTGTATTTCAAAGTAAGAGTTCCAAATAGATTATAATTTAAGACAGTGTAGGCTGGGTGCAATGGCTCACGCCTGTAATCCCAGCACTTTGGGAGGCCGAGGCGGGCAGATCACGAGGTAAGGAGTTTGAGACCAGCCTGACCAACATGGTGAAACCCCGTCTCTACTAAAAATACAAAAATTACCTGGGTGTGGAGGCACGCACCTGTAATCCCAGCTACTCAGGAGGCTGAGGCAGGAGGATCACTTGCACCCG
This sequence comes from Pongo pygmaeus, assembly GCF_028885625.2. Taxonomy (NCBI): domain Eukaryota; kingdom Metazoa; phylum Chordata; class Mammalia; order Primates; family Hominidae; genus Pongo; species Pongo pygmaeus. The sequence goes on from NC_072378.2 coordinate 21,569,413, forward strand.
GGAGGCAGAGGTTGCAGTGAGCCGAGATCACACCACTGCACTCCAGCCTGGGCGACAGAGTGAAACTCCATCTCAAAAAACAAAAAAAAGACAGCATAGTTATACGGAATATTCAAGCTAATATTAGAACATTTTAAAAACATTTTCAACCAAATATTTTTAAATGACTTGCTAATATAAGACGTTTTTTCTATGTTATAAAAAATGAAACCAGAAATGTTCCCTCAAATTTAGTTCCAAATATTTTTCTTTAAAAATCCCATATTACTTTGTTCTTTAAATCATCCTCCTTAATCCAAATATATTGACACTGAAAAACCAAGATATCTAGAGCCAGTGATGTAGATAAATGTGAGGGCAATAAAAAAGACTGACAGGAAAAATATCACAGCAATTCGTGAGATACATTTGCAAGTACTTTGACTGTTGAGGACACAAACTTGAGCAGTGAGAACAGAAACTTGGACAACGACCAATGTCACCTACCCTTGATCCTTGAAGTTGATTTGGATACCCTTTCCTCCACCTACCTCCAAACAGGCATGCAGATTCATATCTTCAAGAGCTTTAGGATTATACATTGGCCCTGTGCATACCTGGGCCACCTCTTTGCACAGGCTAGAAATGGTTCAAAGCTTATCTGGAGATGTATTTCCTGAGTCAGGATATGCAGAATACAATATGATTATCCTTAGAAACCATGGAGGGCCAGGCATGGTGGCTTACACTTGTAACCCCAACACTTTGAGAAGCTGAAGTGGGTGGATCACCTGAGGTCGGGAGTTTAAGACCAGCCTGGCCAACATGGTGAAATCTTGTCTCTACTAAAAATACAAAAATTAGCTGAGTGTGGTGGTGCACGCCTGTAATTCCAGCTACTCAAGAGGCTGAGGCAGGAGAATCCCTTGAACCTGGGAAGCAGAGATTGCAGTGAGTGGAGATTGTGCCACTGCACTCCAGCCTGGGTGACAGAGTGAGACTCCATCACAAAAAAAAAAACAAACAACAAAAAAAAACCACGTAGGGTGAATGACACCAAATCTATTTCCTTGTTTTTAGGCCTTCCTAAGTATGACTGAAATTGCTCGTGGACAATCTTAGAATTGCTAATGTAGTGTGCCATAATGTAACTGCCTGACAGGTTCTCCTTGCCCACTACCTAGACAGAGCCCATTTATCAAGACAGAGGAATTGCAATGAAGAAAGAGTTATTCACACAGAACCGACTTCGTGGGAGACTGGAGTTTTATTATTACTCAAATTAGTCTCCCTGAGCATTTGAGCATTCGGGTATCAGGGTTTTTAGGTATAATTTGGTGGGGCAGGAGGGGGAGGGAGGCAGTGAGTTGGGAATGCTGATTGGTCAGGTCAGAGATGAACTCACAGGGAGTCGAAGCTGTCCCGTTGCCCTGAGTCAGTTCCTGGGTGGGGGCCACAAGATCAGATGAGCCAATTTATCCGTCTCAGTGGTGCCAGCTGATCCATCAAGCTCAAGGTCTGCAAAATATCCCAAGCACTGTTCTTAGGTTTTACCATAGTGATGTTATATCCAGGAGCAATTTGGGGAGGGTCAGAATCTTGTAGCCTCCAGCTGCATGACTCCTAAACCATAATTTCTAATCTTTTGGCTAATTTGTTAGTCCTACAAAGACAGTCTAGTCCCCAGGCAGGAAGGGGGTTTGTTTTGGTAAAGGACTATTATTGTCTTTGTTTTACACTATAAACTACAAACTAAGTTCCTCCCAAAGTTGGTTCTGCCTACACCCAGGAATGAACAAGGACAGCTTGGAGGTTAAAGGCAAGATGGAGTTGGTTACGTCAGATCTCTTTCACTGTCTCAGTTATAATTTTGCGATGGGGGTTTCAATAACATTCCGTCTTGTCTCTCTAAGTAGACCGTATGTTTCTGTTTTATTTTATTTCACTTTAAGTTCCGGGATACATGTGCAGAACGTGCAGGTTTGTTACATAGGTATACATGTGCCATGGTGGTTTGCTGCACCCATCAACCCGTCATCTAGGTTTTAAGCCCCACATGCATTAGGTATTTATCCTAATGCTATCCCTCCCCTTGCTCCTCACCCACTGACAGGCCCTGGTGTGTGATATTCCCCTCCTTGTGTCAATGTGTTGTCATTGTTCAATTCCCAATGATGAGTGAGAACATGCGGTGTTTGCTTTTCTGTTCCTGTGTTAGTTTGCTGAGAATGATGGTTTCCAGCTTCATCCATGTCCCTGAAAAGGACATGAACTCATTCCTTTTTATAGCTGCATAGTATTCCATGGTATATATGTGCCATATTTTCTTTATCCAGCCTATCGTTGATGAGCATTTGGGTTGCTTCCAAGTCTTTGCTATTGTAAATAGTGCTGCAGTAAACATACGTGTGCATGTGTATTTATAGTAGAATGATTTATAATACTTTGAATACATACCCAGTAATGAGATGGCTGGGTCAAATGGTATTTCTGGTTCTAGATCCTTGAGGAATTGCCACACTGTTTTCCATAGTGGTTGAACTAATTTACACTCCCACCAACAGTGTAAAAGCATTCCTATTTCTCTACAGCCTCACCAGCATCTGTTGTTTCTTGACTTTTCTTTCTTTTTTTTTTTTTTTGAGATAGAGTCTTGCTCTGTCACCAGGCTGGAGTGCAGTGGCGTGATCTCAGCTCACTGCAACCTCCACCTCCTAGGTTCAATGAAATCCCCTGCCTCAGCCTCCCGAGTAGCTGGGATTACAGGTGCATGCCACCACGCCCAGCTAATTTTTTGTATTTTAGTAGAGATGGGGTTTCACCATGTTGGCCAGGATGGTCTGAATCTCCTGACCTCGTGATCTGCCCACCTCGGCCTCCCAAAGAGCTGGGATTACAGGCGTGAGCCACTGTGCCCAGCCTGTTTGCTGACTTTTTAATAATTGCCATTCTAACTGGTGTGAGATGGTATCTCAAACAAATTTACAAGAAAAAAACAATCCCATCAAAAAGTGGGCGAAGGATATGAACAGACACTTCTAAAAAGAAGACATTTATGCAGCCAACAAACATATGACCATAAATTTCTTTTCTTTCTTTTTTTTTTTTTTTTTTTTTGAGATGGAGTCTCACTTTGTTGCCCAGGCTGGAGTGCAGTGGCGCAATCTTGGCTCACTGCAACTTCTGCCCCCTGGGTTCAAGCGATTCTTCTGCCTCAGCCTCCCCAGTAGCTGGGACTACAGGCGTGCACCACCACGCCCAGCTAATTTTTATATTTTTAGCAGAGACAGGGTTTTACCATGTTGGCCAGGCTGGTCTCAAACTCCTGACCTCGTGATCCACCCACCTCAGCCTCCTAAAGTGCTGGGATTACACACCCAGCTGACAGTAAGTTTCTTAAGGGAGGAAAGGTCTTCCCGCCAGGCCCCTCCACCAACCAAGTGCCAGGCATTTGACCTTTGAACCATCAACCATAGCAGGAACTCTAGGCTAGATAGCCTGAGAGACTCTATTCGGAATAATTTAGTGTGATTACTGGCACATGGTGGTCTCTCTCTCTCTCTTTCCTGCCTTCCTTTCCCACTTTTCTGAAACCAAAGCAGAATTGTGTGTGTGCGCACTTGAGTGAAGCTCCTCCTACTCCCATTGGACTGTAATTGTAGAACTCTTTCTTATCACCAAAGACTTGAAAGGCCTATCTTTATAAAAAGAAATGTCCACCCCTAACTGCTTAACCCTTCTCCATTCTAACAGTAAAACTTCCACTGGTTGATGTCCAAAGAGACAGCAGGTACATTTTTACCAACTGTGGTTTAAATAATGCCTGTCTTGGAGAATATTACATTTTACTTTTTCCCAATCAGTCCTTCCCATTTTTTCCCATTCGATATTCAGGGTCAATATTGAGCTCAAAATTCAATTATATACCAAGGTCTACTGGCACTATTTTATGTTGTGGTCTGTTGAGAAGGTACCAAACTCAATTATCAGGCATGTAGTAAGTATTCAATGAAAGTTCTTTACCTTTTCACCCCTTAACCTTAAAGCTACCTGAAGGTTGGAGTAGTGCATACCTTGTGTTATCTACTCCACTGAGAAAGCTCACAGCATTTACAAACCATTTTGTAACCACCCAACTGTTTCTCCTTGCCCACTGCCTAGACAGAGTCGATTCATCAAGACAGAGTAATTGCAACAGAGAAAGGGCTTAATTCACACAGAGCCGGCTGTATGGGAGACCAGAGTTTTATTATTATTCAGGTCAGTCTCCCTGAGAATTCCAGGATTGGAGTTTTTAAGGATAATTTGATGGGTAGGGGGCCAGTGAGTCAGGAGTGCTGATTGGTTGGCTCAGGGATGAAATCACAGGGAGTCAAAGCTGTTCTCTTATGCTGAGTCAGTTCTTGGGTGGGGGCCACAGGACTGGTTGGCAGGTCCAGTCGTGGCCATCCGGTTGTCAGAAATGCAAAAACCAGGCGGGCACAGTGGCTCACGCCTGTAATCCCAGTACTTTGGGAGGCTGAGGCAGGCAGATCACAAGGTCAGGAGATCGAGACCATCCTGGTTAACACGGTGAAACCCTGTCTTTACTACAAATACAAAAAAATTAGCTGGGCGTGGTGGCGGGCGCCTACCGTAGTCCCAGCTACTCAGGAGGCTGAGGCAGGAGAATGGTGTGAACCCGAGAGGCGGAGCTTGCAGTGAGCCAAGATCGCACCGCTGCACTCCAGCCCGGGCGACAGAGCAAGACTTCATCTCAAAAAAAAAAAAAAAAAAAAAAAGAAATGCAAAAACCTCTCAGGCACAGTGGCTCACGCCTGTAATCCCAGCACTTTGGGAGGCTGAGACAGACAGATGATTTGAGGTCAGGAGTTCGAGATCAGCCTGGCCAACATGGCGAAACCCCGTCTCTACTCAAAATACAAAAATTAGCGGGGCATGGTAGCAGGCACCTGTAATCCCAGCTACTCGGGAGGCTGAGGCAGGAGAATCGCTTGAACCTGGGAGGCGGAGGTTGCAGTGAGCCGAGATCGCACCACTGCACTCCCGCCTGGGTGACAAGGGCAAGCAAGACTCTGCGTCAAAAAAAAAAAAGGAAAGAAATAAATGTAAAAACCTGAAAAGACATCTCAAGAGGCCCATCTTAGGTTCTACAATAGTGATGTTATCTCCAAGAGTAATTGGGGCTAGAGACAAAATGGAGTCAGCCATGTCAGATTTCTCTGTCTTAATGTCCTTGGTTATAATTTTTGCAAAATCAGTTTCAACTTGACTGCTGAGCCTCTGTATTTTCTGAAAGATTTTAACCCTATTCATAGTTCCTGGTATATAGCATTACTGCTTGCAATCATTCTATGGTTCATTCCACAGACATTTATGCGGTGTCTTTTAGGTAGAGTACTGTGTATATTATCATAGTGAGACTGGGAAGCAATGTAGTGTTGTGGTTAAGAGAGCAGGCTCAGGAATAGCCTCGAGCAAGTTACTTAAATGCTGTTCCTCAGTTTCCTCATCTGTAAACTGGGGATAATTATAGTATCTACTTTATAAGATGATTATAAGGAATAAATGGGGTAAATCATGTGCAGTGGTCAGAACAGCATCTGCCACACATTAAGCACTTGGTAGATGAAAACTATTTTGATGTATCCAGGAGCTAGTACAGGGGTTCTTAACCAAAGGTCCCTGGATTTCCAAGGTCCACAGATGGATTTCGATCAAGCATCTCAGAACTTCTTGAAATTATTAGCAAAATTTAGAATAATTTGTCTAGACTTTATAGTTTAGAATATAGTTTTTGTCAGATTTTCAAAGGTAAGGAGAGGCCAAAAAACATCAGAATCCACTGAAGTAGGGCAGTAGAGAGACAAGACAGAAATTTTGCCCTCAGTGACTTCACAGTTTAATGGAGGAAATGGACATTTAGTGACAATAAGATGTGATAGTAGCTACACAGAAATGAGCCCACGATGCACTGGGATACACAGAAAAGGGTCTCCTGAAGGAGTGATGCCACAAGCAAGGCTTCCTAGAAGAGGTGGCATTTAAGATAAATCTTAAAGTATGAATACAAGATAGCCAGATGGTAAAGGGGAGCAAGAGTGTTCCAGGCATAATGAGGGTCAGGTGCAAAGGTATGAGCTGGTGTGGGAAGAGCAAATTGTTGTGAGTGGATCAAGAAGAAACTGGAGACAGGGAGGCTAGTAAGGTGGGCAGGGGACTAGTCATGAAGGACTTTCATTGAATGCCATACTGAAGAGTTTACATGTTATATAGAAGGCCATCATGGTAGACATTGTGCTGACCAATATTTCCAATTCTCCTCCCTACCCTAGATTGAAGATATATTTCCTTGCCCTATTGCGGCTGGGCAAGACCATGGGAAAGATTCTGACCAATGCCCTGTGACATTTTTAGATCAAAGCCTTCACATGCCAGGGCATGATTCTCTATTGCTGCAGCAGTCATGGAGGATGATTTGTGTTAAGATGGCTGATGTTTCAACTAAAGTCTCCACCAATGAGCTATACCCCTTACGTGGCAGACTTTGAATGAGTGGAAAACAAACTGTGATTGCCTTTTGCCAGTGAGAATTGGAGGTTGTCTATTACCTCACCATCTCTTGACTTAACATAACTAGTATAGGCATGGAAGGCCATTAAAAATGTTTTCCCTGAATATTACAAAGAGGGGTTTGCGTCCTATAGAGAAGGTGCTCTTGAGCTATGGAAGGATTCTAATCAGGGTCATGATTATGATATTTGTGTTGAAGATTGCTCTGGTAGTAGCAATGTGAACTACACAAGAGGTGAGGAAGCTGGATGCAGTTAGGAGGCTGGTACATTAGCTGCAAAGTGAAGCCAGCAGGGCCTCAACTAAGGCAATAGTCTTGGATGGGGGATAGTAGGTAAGCTTGGGTCTTTTATTATGCTTCAGGGGCTCATGAGTCTGCCAATTCATTATTGCAAATGTGTACTGAAATATATTCCCCAGTCTATATGGAAAGCATATTATTCTTACTTTCCATAATTACCAACTATGGTCACTGATTTTCATGGCAGAATTAGAAAAAATTATTAAGGAAAAAAAAGGGCAAGTCTGAAAGCTAACTTATTTATAAAAAAGCATTTCCAACTCTATTTTGATTTGTTCTGAAACCCAGTTGTAATGAACCTAAGCATTCCTTGTACATGCAACATAAAGGGCATCTATTATTGTTTCAGTGGTGGTGAATAGTTTTACATATTCTGTAGCTAAACATAATCGATTTTGTAGCTTCCTAATGATCTACCCTGAGGAGTTATTATTCCTGATGGCAATTAATCAAAATTAAAACAGACTGCATAGAATGAAGCAAATTCAAACATCCAGCCTCAGTTAGGAACACCTGCACATTAAGATTAATCATGGGACCTGCTACAATGTGACAGGTGTATCAATATTATAGAGAAAAGAGAAAGGTAACATTTTCCAGGAGAGTTCCAAGTGTATTTCCAAGGAGCAAAGGTTCTGAGCCTGAGTCTACTATGTTGAACAAAACCACATAAAATCTGTATTTGTCCATGACATTGAAATGAAAATTGTTTTCTTCCAAAGAGCTTAAGTAGTTGTGACAATCTGTGTTACAAAACCACAGGTACCATTGTAGAGAGCTCAAAGGAATTTAGATCAGTGAAGTGTTGACTTTTTATTTTTTTATTTTTTTGCCCTGGATAATATCAGAGGGTAGATAAGAATTTACCTATTAGATATTCTTAAATTTAAAATCAAAATGTGCTTTTGTGTTTTTCTCAACTTTCTATTTTATATTCATTATGTTAATTGTTTTACAAACCATGCCACTGTATAATAGAACTAGAGAGGTAGTGTTACTGAAACATCAGAGGCTCAGTCTAGGTCCTACTGTTGCTGCACAGAAAGCCAATCACCAAGACAATGAGTATTGCCAGGGAGGAGGGCTTTTATCAGGTGCTGCAGAAGAAGAGATGGGAGATCAGTCTCAAGTTCATCTTCCTGATTGACTAAAATTGGGAGTTTATATAGCAGGGAAGAAATGTAACCATGTGAGGGAAAACAGGAATTAGGGAGGGGTTAGGAAGAGAAGTTGGTCAACAGGAAGAAGGTGGTCAGTTCATCCATCATGACTCATGAGGAGCCTGGTGTCCCATTGTCCAGATGCAGTGATCTGGTGAGTTTCAGCTCCTTGATACTATCTGGGAGTCCTGATGGTTGGTTTCCTGAGAAAGGAACTCAGATAAGACAAAAGTAACTTTCTCAAGTTTTTAAACTGGGAGGATTAATTTTTATGTTTATTTAAAGAAACCATAAATATCAGTTCTGTGGGACAATTGGGCTGGTTTCAGTAGCATAGCACAGTGATTAAGTGCACATTCTCTGAAGCCAGGTGAATCTGAATCCTACTTCCACCACTATGAGCTGTGTTACCTTAAACAAGTTACTTCATACTTCTGCGTTTCAGTCTTCTCTGCGAACGGAGATAACAAAAAGATCTGCCTCTTAGGATTAACAAATAAATGAATTCACATGAAAACAGTTTAGAATAGTACCTGACACATGGTGAGCACTTTATAATTATTTGCTATTATTATTATTGTAGTTTTTTAAATTTTATTTTTATTTCAATAGTTTTTGGGGAACAGGTGGCTTTTGGTTACATGGATACATTCTTTAGTGGTGATTTCTGAGATTTTGGTGCACCTGTCACCCAAGCAATGTACACTGTATCCAATGTGTAGTCTTTTATCCTTCACTCCCCTCCAAACCTTCCCCCTGAGTCCCCAAAGTCCATTATATCATTTGTAGTTGTTATTATTATTAAGCAAGTTACTTAAAGTTCTCTAGGCCTCCATTTCTTTATTTGTAAGATAGGGATTATAGCATTGCCTATATCATAGAATTATTATAAAGACTAAATAAGGCATTATAAGGGTATATTCTCCAACTAACAGATGATACAATAGCAATGATGATGATATCAATTATTGAGTGCTTGTTGTGTGCTAAGTTCTTTACATATTCTATCTCATCTTCATAGAAAGTCTATGAGGTAGATATCACTTTATTCTTTTAACAGATGAGAGAACTGAGGCATGGAGAGGAAGTAACCTGCCTCTGCTTACACAGCTTAATAATCAGCAGAATCAGGACTCTGGCTTGTGTCTCATTCTAAAAGTTGTGCTTTTAGGCCAGGTGTGGTGGCTCACGCCTGTAATCCTAGCACTTTGGGAGTCTGAGGTGAGAGGATTGCTTGAGTCCAGGAGTTTGACATCAACCTGGACAACAAACTGAGACCCCACGCATACAAAAATTTTTTGTTTTAATTAGCCAGGTTCAGTGGCGTGTGCCTGTACTCCTAGCCACTCAGGAGGCTGCAGTGGGAGGATTCCTTGAGTCCAGGAGTTTAAGGTTGCAATGAGCTGTGAGCCCATCATTGTACTCTTCCAGCCTGGTTGAGAGAGCAGGACTTAGTCTAAAAAAAAAAAAAAAAAAAAAACTTGTGCTTTTAACAAGTATCCCACACTAACAAGAAAAGGAGAGAGAAAAATAAAGTGGTTTGTGTCCTGTAGCTGAAATCTTATATTACAAATAATAAAACTTAGAGTCCAAGTTGCCCATTTCTATCAATTTATTTAGAATACGAGTGCAAGTTTTGAATATTCCTCAATGAGTGAAGAAAGTGTCTAGATTAGAGGCATTAGACATGGATAAAGAGAAGTTCTGAAGTTTGAATTCTGTAGAATTGAGTAGGAACAATAATGGTAGCTTTTTTTTTTTTTTTTGAGATGGAGTTGCTCTGTTGCCCAGGCTGGAGTGCAATGGCATGATCTCTGCTCACTGCAACCTCTGCCTCCCAGGTTCAAGTGATTCTCCTGCCTCAGCCTCCCAAGTAGCTGGGACTACAGGCACACACCACCATGCCCAGCGAATTCTTGTATTTTTAATAGAGATGGAGTTTCACCATGTTGGTCAGGCTGGTCTTGAACTCCTGGCCTCATGATCTGCCCGCCTCGGCCTCCCAAAGTGTTGGGATTACAGGCGTGAGCCACCGCGCCCAGCCAATGGTAGCTTTTAAAAAACACAAACATGCCTAACTCAGTAGAAATTCAATTAGTAGAATTTAAGTAATAATAGGCACTAATGAACTGACATAAATTCATTATTGTGAGAGAATAAACAATAAACTATACAAAAAAGAAATCAAGAAAATAATCACACAATAGCATTAAAAAATACTTAGGGAAAGATCTGTATAATGAAAACTATAAAACATTGATGAAAGAAATAAAAGAAAACACAAGTAAATGGAAAGAAATTCCACGTTCCTGGATTGGAAAACTTAATATTGTTTAAATGTCCATACTACCCAAAGCGATCTACAGAGTCAATACAATTCCTATTAAAATCCAATGACTTTTTTCACAGAAATAGAAAAAGCAATACTAAAATTGTTATGAAACTACAAAAACTCTGAATAGCCAAAGAAATCTTGAGTAAAAACAACAAAGCTGAATGTATCATACTACGTGATCTCAAAATATATTACAAAACTATTGTAATCAAAACAACATGGTACTAGCATAAAAACAGACATACAAATCAATGGAACAAAAAAGAGAGCCTAGAAATAAATCCATGTATTTTCGATCAACTGATCTCCAACAAAGACACACCACGGGGAAAGGACAGTCTCTTCAACAAATGGTATTGGGAAAACTGTATATCCACATTCAGGAGAGTGAAGGTGGACCCTGATCTCATCTCATATACAATAATCACCTCAAAACCAATTAAAGACATAAACATAAGACTTGGAACTATAAAACTACTATCAGAAAACATAGGAAAAAAGCCTGTTGGAATTGGTCTTGGCAAGGAGTTTTTGGATGTGACCCCAAAGCTCAGGTAATCAAAGCAACAACAGACAAATGATATTCTGTCACATTAAAAAGCTTCTGCACAGCAAAGGAAACAACAGAGTGAAGAGACAACCTATGGAATGGGAGAAGATACTTGCAAACCATACATCTGATAGGTGGTTAATATCCAAAATACATAAGAAACTCAAGCAACTCAATAACAAAAAAAATCTGATTTTAAAATGGCCAAAAAGCCTGAATAAACATTTCTCAAAAGCAGACATGCAAGTGGCCAGCAGATACATGAAAAAATGCTCGGCCAGGCAAAGTGGCTCACACCTGTAATCCCAGCACTTTAGGAGGCCAAGGTGGGTGGATCACCTGAGGTCGAGAGTTAAAGAACAGCCTGGCCAACATGATGAAACCCCGTCTCTACTAAAAACAGAAAAAAATTAGCCAGCATGGTGGCAGGCACCTATAATCCCAGCTATTCTGGAGGCTGAGGCAGGAGAATCACTTGAACCTGGGAGGCAGAGGTTGCAGTTAGCCAAGGTCGCGCCATTGCACTCCAACCTGGGCAACGAAAGCAAAACTCTGTCTAAAAAAAAAAAAAAATGCTCAACATTACTAATCATCAAGGAAATGCAAATTTAAATCACAATGAGATACCACCTCACATCTATTAGAATTATTATTAGCAAAAAGACAAAAAATAACAAGTGGTGGTGGGAATGTGGAAAAAAAGGAACCCTTGTACTGTTGGTGGGAATGTAAATTAGTACAGCCATTATGGAAAACAGTATGGAAGTTCCTTTAAAAAATAAAAATAGAATGACCACATGATCTAGCAATTTCACTTCTTGGTATGTATCCAAAGGAAATGAAATCAGTACGTTGAAGAGAGATCTGGACTCCCATGTTCACTGCAGCATTATGCACAATAGCCAAGATAATGGAATCAACCTAAATGTCCATCAATAGATGAATGGATAAAGAATATGTGCTGTAAAACTAACACAGGAACAGAAAACCAAACACCGCATATTCTCACTCATGAGTGGGAGTTGAACAATGAGAACACATTGACACAGGGAGGGGAACATCACACACGGGGCCTGTCGGCGGATGGGGAACAAGGGGAGGGAAAGCATTAAGACAAATACCTGATGCATGTGGGGCTTAAAACCTAGATGACGGGTTGATAGGTGCAGCAAACCACCATGGCACATGTATACCTATGTAACAAACCTGCACGTTCTGCACATGTATTCCAGAACTTAAAGTAAATTTTTTTAAAAAGAGAGAAAGAAAAAATAAAATAATATGTGCTGTAGATACACAGTGGAATGCTAGTCAGCCTTAAAAAACAAGGAAATACTGCCATTTGGTACAACATGAATGAACCCGGAGGACGTATTATACTAAGTGAAATAAGTCAGGCACAGAAAGACAAATACTACATAATTTCACTCATATTTGGAATCTAAAGAAGTTGAGCTCATAGAAGCAGAGAGTAGAATGGTGGTTGCCAGAGCTAGGGGGAAGGGGTGATGTAGAGATGTTAGTCAACAGATACAAAATTTCAATCAGACAGGAGGAATAATTTCTGGAGATCTATTGTACAGCACGGTGAATATTGTCAATACTAAGGTGTTACATACTTGAAAATTGATGAGAGTAAAGGCAGGGCGCAGTGGCTCACACCTGTAATCCCAGCACTTTGGGAGTCCGAGGCAGGCAGATCACCTGAAGTCAGGAGTTCGAGACCAGCCTGACCAACATGGAGAAACCCCATCTCTACTAAAAATACAAAATTAGCCAGGCGTGGTGGTGCATGCCTTAGTCCCAGCTACTCGGGAAGCTGAGGCAGGAGAATCGCTTGAACCCAGGGGGTGGAAGTTGCGGTGAGCCAAGATCGTGCCATTGCACTCCAGCCTGGGCAACAAGAGCAAAACTCCGTCTCAAAAAAAAGAAAAGAAAAGAAAAGAAAATGTGATGAGAGTAGATGTTAAATGTTCTCACCACACAAAAAAAAAGTACGAAAGTGCTGGATATGTTAATTAGCTGGATTTAATCATTTCACAGTGTATACATATATCAAAATATCATGTTGTATGCCATAAATATATGTAATTTTTGTGTGTCAATTTAAAAAAGAATTAATAGAAAGGATTTTAAAAAGTCCTTAAATGTAAAGAATTTGGAGTTTCTAAGTCATCATCTTGCCCATACTTCTTTTTACACCAAGTAACAGAAATAACTACCTACTAAGTTTTAACAAAATCAGTCCTATGCCGACTTACTATTGTCTGATGAACTCATATCCCCTAATAGGTCACTAGTCATCATTTATAGAAGAAAAGTTCCTTGAATTACAACTTTAGAGTAAACACAGGTCAAACTGACAATGTGTTCATTAGGTATCACAGTATGTTTTCAAACAATCAGAGATTCTGGCCCTCCAGAAACAGGCCAAGATGGGTGAGATGGCATTTATTTATTTATTTTTAAAAGATCTATTGGGTTTATACTGTGTATCCTGTGTTGAGTTGCAGTCTAGGGACTGAAAAGCAGCCAATAAAGAGTCAGCCCCATTAGCTAACTATGCTGTGAATGCCTGGGGCATATTCTACAAAGACATCCTGGGAAATGGGATAAAACAACAACTACCAAGAAGGAAGGAGAGGGGAGGGGAAGGAAGGGGAGGGGAGGGAAAATGGGAAGGGAAGGGAAAATGGGAAAGGAAAGGGGGAAAAAAAGACAAAAACACCATTCCTATTCTTAGAGAAGTTACAGTCTAGTTAGGAATAGCTCGGAGTCAAGAATCACCGTATATTGGCCGGGCGCGGTGGCTCACGCCTGTAATCCCAGCACTTTGGGAGGCCGAGGCGGGTGGATCACCAGGTCAGGAGATCGAGACCATCGCAGCTTACATGGTGAAACCCCGTCTCTACTAAAAATGCAAAAAAAATTAGCCGGGTGTAGTGGCAGGCACCTGTAGTCCCAGCTACTCCGGAGGCTGAGGCTCGGAGAATGGCGTGAACCCGGGAGGCAGAGGTTGCAGTGAGCCGAGATTGGGCCACTGCACTCCAGCCTGGGCAACAGGGCGAGACTCCGTCTCAAAAAAAAAAAAAGAATCACTGTATAGTGTGTGAGGTGCTCTAAAAGGAAAATGACAAGCTAATTCTTTTAACAGGTGCCTAGAATTGAAAGAAAATTGAGGAAAGCTTCTCCCAGGAAGTTACATGTAAATTGAGACCTAAGAAGCCTAGGGTAGTGGTAATATAGTCAAATTTGCATATTTAAATGGTCACTGCCTGAAAAAAGAAAAAAGATCAAAGGGGAACAAATTGGAGGGAGGCAGGAAGGAGACGGGAGCAGGGTTGCAGGCTACAGGTGACGGCAGTGGGACGTGGCCAGCTTTTCGAGATAATTATGAGGTAGAATTAATAGAACTTGGTGATTGACTGGAAGAAGGGGAAAGGAAGAGTGCAAAGAAGAATGATGTCTTACTTTGGTTTTCTCGAGAAACAGACCTCAAGGCAGGGATTCAAATGCAAGTAGTTTATCTGTAAAGAATGGGGAATATTGGTAGGAAAGTGAAATGAAGAAGGAAAAGCAGCCAATCAAGGGTTGGCCCCATTAGCCAACTGTGCTGTGAATGCCTGGAGCATATTCCATGGAGACATCCTGTGAAATGGGATAAAACAAATGCTTTTGTTGTCCCACCCAAGGGGGTGAGGAGCTGGGGCATTTATAAACCAATTCCCACGAATCACTGGCCAATGGCTTTATTTCCTCAGCATTTCTAGCTTGTTCTGCACAAACCAGAGCAGGCTTTTGTTGCTTTCTAAAAGGTCCTTAGGCAAAAAAGATACGAATACAGGCCATTGGCAACAGGCAAGAATGCAATGGCATGGTTAAGACCCAAAGGACATCTGCCTCAGCTGACACTCGGTCTCTGGTTTGGGTAAATGAGGTAAGGATTGATTAACTGAGTGGGGAAACCCAGGAGTTAAAGCAAGACAGAAAGGGGCTCAGGAGTAGAGGTTATGTGTTTGATTTTTTTTTTTTTTTTTGACGGAGTTTTGCTCTTCTTGCCCAGGCTGGCCAGGCTGGAGTGCAGTGGCACAATCTTGGCTCACTGCGACCTCCACCTCCCAGGTTCAAACGATTCTCCTGCCTCAGCCTCCCGAGTAGTTGGGACTACAGGCGTGTGCCAACATGCCCAGCTAATTTTTGTATTTTTCTTTTTTTTTCAGTAGAGACGAGGTTTCACCATGTTGGCCAGGATGGTTTCAATCTCTTGACCTCGTGATCTGCCCACCTCGGCCTCCCAAAGTGCTGGGATTACAGGCGTGAGCCACAGCACCCGGCCCACGTTTGATTTTTGACATGTTGCATTTGCAGCGTTCATGGGAAACATCTAAGTGGAGTTGTCTAGTAGACAGTTGGATATGTGAATGTGAGCTTTTGGAGTGATCTGAGCTAGAGGTATAGACTTGGACATTATCAGTGATAAATTCATGAGAGTGACAGAAATCCCGTGGGAAACTGTTTAGAATGAGGAACAAAGATAGCCAAAGGGGCCAGGCGCAGCGGCTCACACCTCTAATCCCAGCATTTTGGGAGGCAGAGGCAGGAGGATCCCTTGAGCCCAGGAGTTTGAGACCAGCCTGGGCAACATAGTGAGACTCCATCTCTTACAAAAAATAAAAAACTAGCCAGGCCTGATGGTGCATGCTTGTAATCCCAGCTACTCAGGAGGCTGAGGTAGGAGGATCACCTGAGCCAGGGAAGTCAAGGCTGCAGTTAGCCAGGGTGACAGACTGAGACCCTGTCTCAAAAAAAAAAAAAAAAAAAAAAAGATAGCCAAGGGCAGAAATCAAAGAACACTAATATTTAAGAAACAGGCCAGGCGTGCTGGCTTACACCTGTAATCCCCGCACTTTGGGAGGCTGAGGCAGGCAGATCACCTGAGGTCATGAGTTTAAGACCAGCCTGACCAACATGGTGAAACCCCATCTCCACTAAAAATACAAAAATTAGCTGGGCATGGTGGTGGATGCCTATAATCCCAGCTACTCGGGAGGCTGAGGCAGGAGAATCAGGGTAAAAGCCAAACCTGTCAACAAAAAGACAAAAACAAAAAAAAACTCGGCTGGGCTCAGTGGCTCATGCCTGTAATCCCAGCACATTAGGAGGTCAAGGCAGGCGGATCGCCTGAGGTCAGGAGCTCAAGACCAGCCTGGCCAACATGATGAAACCCTGTCTCTACTAAAAATACAAAAATTAGCCAGGCACAGTGGCAGGCCCTGTAATCCCAGCTACTCAGGAGGCTGAGGCAGGAGATTTGCTTGAACCTGGGCGGCAGAGGTTGCAGTGAGTCAAGATCGTGCCATTGCACTCCAGCCTGTGCAATAGAGTGAGATTCCATCTCAAAAAAAAAGAAGAAGATACCTGTGTGTTTTCTCCATGTATTTAAGAAAGTACAGGTGTATTTTCCTCATGAATTAAGAGTTGAGGGGAGAAACATGTTGATGAGAGGAAACTGATGATGTCACAGGTTTATGGATCTTATGGATGGAATGAAATGCCCATGCAGAAAACTGAAGAGAAAGTTAACAAGGTAAACAGATTTGATTTCCTCTCACAGCGCTTAGCTGCCCAGGTGTGAGCCCAGACTAAAGAAATGGACTTATTCAAGGCTGGGCTCCAAGAAGTGGGTGAAAGGGAAGGATGGCAGGACAGAAGAGTTGCAAGGAGGTGACTGAAGTGATGACAATGGAAAACCTGTGCAACCCAGGGAAGATCTAAGGCAGGAGGAAGGTGATCGATAGGAGTGATTTATAGGAATGGCTTTTTAGGTTCCAATCAAGAAGTTCTATTTCCAGGGTTTGGAGTAAGGAAAGAGCATGCCCACAGGGGACTGTTCACAGTCAGAAACCTATACATTGATGAAAGTTGACATTGACCATCACGGAAGAAGGATAAAGCAGGAGATGACTCCAAAACCAAAATGAGGGAAGAAAGCAAGGTAGCCATGGCTGTGGATGGGTCAGAGTCTAACTAAAGAGTTCATTCAAGGATCTTGGTCTGTCCACTGTGCTGTCCCTCTGTTATGGGTTGAATTGTACCCCCGAAAAAGATATGCTGAAGTCCTAACCTGTAACCTTACTTGGAAATAGAATCTTTGCAGATGTAATCAAGTTATGATGAGGACATTTGGGTGGGCCCTAACCCAATATGACTGTGGTCTTTAAAAGAAGAGAAGGAGCCAGGCGTGGTGACTCACACCTGTAATCGCAGCACTTTGGGAGGCCGAGGCAGGCGGATCACCTGAGGTCAGGAGTTTGAGACCAGCCTGGCCAACATGGTGAAACCCCATCTCTACTAAAAATACAAAAAAAAAAAAAAAAAAAAAAATTAGCCGGGCGTGGTGGTGGGTGCCTGTAATCCCAGCTACACGGGAGGCTGAGGCAGGAGAGTTGCTTGAACCCGGGAGGCAGAGGTTGCAGTGAGCCAAAATCGCACCACTGCACTCCAGCCCAGGTGACAGTGCGAGACTCCGTCTCAAAAAAAAAGAAGAGAAGGGACACAGATAAAAACACACAGGGAGAACGACATGTGCCAATGAAGACAGAGATTGGAGTGATGCATCTACGAGCTTAGGGATGCCAAGGATTGCTGGCAACACCGGAAGCTAAGAGAAAGCCATGGAACAGAGTCTTCCCTAAAACCTTCAGAGGGAGCTTGGCCCTGCCGACATCTATATTTCACATTTCTAATGTCCAGAGCCAAACCCGAATAGATTTCTATTGTTTAATGCCACCCAGTTTGTGGTCCTTTTTAGGCAGCTCTAGAAAATGAATACACCCTCTATGCTGGTGCATGACTTGGTCTGGGTCACGGGTATTTTCTAATGTCATGGGACACCAACAGATGTCAGATAGGGGTCGAGAGATACTTGCGCACTCCTCCATTTCTAAGTAGAAATCGGACATTTGCATTCACATTAAGCGTTGTTTTCAACTATCATCCAGCAATGTAGTAATTCACTGCATTCTTATTACCAAGCAAAGATGTTCCTAGGTAAGGTCATGCAGCAGGAAAAGAACTAAAATTTAGTTCTTAATATTTAGAAGTGTTAGGATATTTTAGATTAGAATAATCATAGTGCCAGAATATCTGGTGTTTACTATATTTTTACTTTCAAAAAGAAGTCAGTGCACTTTTTCTGGTGACAGGATGTGCCCATTCTGTATACCAGAACCTTTTTTTTCCACAGTGATGTTGACATACAATGATTTAATGTTCCCATGTCTACTGATTGATTTGGCACAAACAATGAGTCCATGTGCCAATGAATCACACAGATCTACGTGACCCCTTTCACACACACACAGAACACAGAAAATGTATCATTGTTTTTTCTATGTACAAACACTGAGAACAATCTTTTAATCGATCACTTAATTGATACCCCACATTGTTCCCAACAAGCTCAAAGTCTGGGCACGTTTCCTAGCCAAAGACTTGATAAAAATTAGAGATGTTGTATGCCCTTGAAATTTTGTTAGGTTTTTACTTTACATAAATTATTTAAAACTTAAAAGTAATAAAGAGTCTATATAAATCAGGGAGGTAAGGTAAACACAATTGCCCTCAGGAGCTGGGTAGGTAATAAAAATAACTTGGCCAGATTATATTCTTGGGACGTACCTAGTTTACACATTAAACATGTAGCTTCACTTCCACCAAGAAATGTGTTTTCTCCCACTTTTCTTGAAACACAAGGCCCTGTTAAGTCTTTCATTTTCTGATCTTTGTAGAGATGTGGCTATACAATTGTTTCACCATTCTGTTAATTCTGAAAAGAGAAACAACGGAGCAAGCAGCAGGGTGACAAGAACACAATAAGGAGTGGTAGGAGGTGTTGGCTCCATCCAGGGATTGGGAGGACGTGCCTCTCTTGGCACCAGCTGATCCTCCTTAAGTAAGAATGTGGGTTTGTAGTTTCCAGATAGCCCAAATTTTTAAAGGGATTTTAATACAAAATCTCCAGATTTTTAAATGTTGGAAACTATTTAATTATTACACACTAATGGCCAAAACAGCATGAGGATGAACAAGCATGTCTGAGAGCACATTTAATCAACAGGCCGCTAGATTACAACCTTCACTACACACTGCATTTTTTCAAATTGTGGTAAAAATACATAACAGAAAATTGACCATTTGCTATGGTCTGAATGTTGGCATCCCCCCAAAATTCATATATTGAAACCTACTCACCAATGTGATGATGTTAGGAAGTGGAGATTTTGGGAGGTGATTAGGTCATGAGGGCTCCACCGTCAGGAATGGGATTCGTTTCTTTATACGAGAAACCCCAGACCATTGCCTTTCCCCTTCCCACCAAGTGAGGACACAGTGAAAAGGCACCATCAATGAACTTGGAAATAGTCCCTCATCACACACTGAATCTGCTGGCATCTTAATCTTGTCCTTCCCAGCCTCCAGAACTGAGAAATGAATTTCTGTTATTTCTAAGCCACCCAGTTTATGGTATTTTGTTCCAGCAGCCTGCGCAGACTCAGACACCATTTTAACCACTTTTCAGTGTACATGTCAATAACATTAAGCACATTTGCAATGCTGTGCAACCATCACCACTATCCATTTCCAGAATTTTTCCATCATCCCAAGCAGAAACTCTGTACTCATTAATTGGTTGTATACTTTTGTAATCAACTTTATAAAGAAAAGGCAGCTTTGAAAGGAAGATGGTCCCGAAAGTTGTCTTTTTTTTTTTTTTTTTTAAACAGAGTCTTGTTCTGTCACCCAGGCTGTAGTGCAGTGGCGTGATCTCAGCTCACTGCAACCTCTGCCTTCCGAGTTCAAGCGATTCTCCTGCCCCAGCCTCCCGAGTAGCTGGGACTACAGACGCACACCACTACACCCAGTTAATTTTTGTATTTTTAGTAGAGATGGGGTTTCACCATGTTGGCCAGGATGGTCTTGATCTCTTGACCTCGTGATCCAGCCGCCTCAGCCTCCCAAAGTGCTAGGACTACAGGCATAAGCCACCGCGCCTGGCCAAGTTATCATATTTTATGTAAAAATAATAAAAAACATCTTTATACCAGTATTAGACCAAGTGCCTACCTTCTAAAAGACCTTCAGAAGCAAACCCTCCACCAGACATAGACGTCTCTCCAGAAATCCTTTATCTTAACTCTCAGCTCCAACCAGCTTACTACTACATCCATCATTCCATGTGACGCAACCCTGTACCTCATGATGAGCTTGAAAATGCTTGCTCTGTACTCAGCAAACTTCCCGATATTCTCCATCTCTTCTCCCACGCTCCTTCCACAATTTTGCCTCAGTGAGACCCAAGCACTGTCTGAGAACTTCATTTCCCCTGCCTGCCTCTTAAGTGAAGACTGCTTTTTCTCATCTCAGCTTTGATAGTTGGGTCACTGTTTACCTGCTTTCAGACATTAAACCTGGTTCCTTTTGTCTCCTTTGAGACTCATACCATTCAGCTGAATCACTCTCCTCCTCCTTATTACTGTCATCAGCTGTCACCTCTCTTCATTCATTTGAGATTTCAGCACCTGGTTGTCAATCTTCCAGTCCATCTTACCTCCTGTCATCATTTTAGGCAATGTTAATGTATCTTGAATGACCCATCCAAAACACTACACTGTTAGTTCATGGAACTCTCCACCTCAGCAGCCTATACAATCAAAAAGTCAGACATCCACTTCTGAAACAAAGCTATGTTGTTTTCAGTGAATTCACCCAAGCACACCACTCTTCCACCATCTTCCATCTCACTAAGACTTCCAGTGCATAACCCATTGCTCTCTCTCTGTCCATCAGCCCCACTTGCCTTTACGTGTCTGTTGATTTAGGTACTTAGAGTCCCTTGGTATAAATCCTTTGCAAACACTACACTAATTACCTTGCTTCTTTCCCCTCTGTCAAACACACCAAACTCCAACCCTAGATGAACCCAACCATCTGTCTTCTCTGTTCTCACACCAAGCTGGAGAAAACACACGCCTGAACTGATTGATATTATTGAAAAATCAACATCTCCAACCTAAACATTGCCCGGCAACCTAGTTATGTATCTCTAGTTAACTCAGTCAATCACATTCCTAAATGATTATTTCCTACTTCTCATTCTACTCAAATCTTTCTCTCCCTATCTCTTGAAGAGTCCGTCACTAAGCTCTATGAATTCTACCTCCAAAATATATCCCCTAACCATTCACTTCCCTCCATTGCTTCCAAAACCACCATCATCTCAAGGCTGGGATATAGTCTTCAAAGGATTCTCCCTACCATCTTATTGCCCTCTCCAAGAGTTCTCCACATACTGGCTAGAGCGATGTTTTTTAAATGTTCATCACAGTATGCCATTCACCTATTTAAAATTAATCCACGGATTCCCACTGTATTCAGAAAAAATATCTATAATCCTTAATATAACCCAGTCCCCTGGATGGTCTGACTCCATTTTCATCTGTGCTACTTTTTTGCTTGCTCGCTATATTCTAGCCACAGTGGTTTCATCTGTGCTACTTTTTCTCTTGCTGCTGTATTCTAGCCACTGTGGTTATAGGTGCCAAGCTTTCCTTTCTCTTCTGCCTTGGCACATTCTCATCCTTCTGCCAAGTATACCCTTCCTTTCTCCCCATATTTCCCACCAATCTTCACCTAGACAACTTCTATTCATTCTGTAGATCTCATATTTAATGACCCAATCTTAGAGAAGTCTGTTGTGACCAACCCCATCTATAAATTATGCCTCTTCTATTCCTTCTCAGGTGTCAATTTATTTTTCTTTTCTCTTCTTTCTTTTTTTTTTTTTTTTTATTGAGATGGAGTCACACTCTGTCGCCCAGGCTGGAGCGCAGTGGTACGATCTTGGCTCACTGCAACTTCTGCCTCCCAGGTTCAAGTGATTCTCCTGCCTCAGCCTCCTGAGTAGGTGGGACTACAGGCACGTGCCACCATGCCTGGCTAATTTTTTGTATTTTTTGTAGAGACGGGGTTTCACCATGTTAGCCAGGGTGGTCTCGATCTCCTGACCTCGTGATCCACCTGCCTCGGCCTCCCAAAGTGCTGAGATTACAGGCATGAGCCACCATGCCCAGCCTAATTTATTTTTTCTTTATAACACATAGCTACTGATTTTCATGCATATTCATTCAATTTCTTTTTTTTAATTGTTAACTTTTGTGGGTACACAGTAAGTGTATATATTTATGGGGCAATGAGATATTTTGATACAGGCATACATGCATAATAATCACATCAGGGTAAATTGAGTATCCGTCTCCTCAAGCATTTATCCTTTGTGTTACAAACAATCCAGTTATACTCTTTTAGTTATTTTAAAATGTACAATAAATTATTGTTAACTATAGTAACTCTGTTGTGCTATCAAATACTAGATCTTATTCATTCTATCTAAATCTATTTATGTACCCATTAACCATCCCCACTTCCAGCCCTGCCCACTGTCCTCCGTAGCCTCTGGTAATCATCATTCTACTCTCTATCTCCATGAGTTCAATTATTTTTAATTTTTAGCTTTCACAAGTAAGTGATAACTTATGAAATTTGTCTTTCTGTGCCTGGCTTATTTCACTTAACATAATGTGCTCCAGTTCCATCCATATTGGTTGCAAATGACAGGTCTTCATTCTTTTTATGGCTGAATAGTACTCCATTGTGTATACATGTACCACATCTTTGTTTGTTTTTTTTGTTTTTGTTTTTTTTTGAGACGGAGTCTCACTCTGTCACCAGGCTGGAGTGCAGTGGTGCAATCTCAGCTCACTGCCACCTCCGCCTCCCAGCTTCAAGCAATTCTCCTGCCTCAACCTCCCCAGTAGCTGGGATTATGGGCATGCACCACCAAGCCCAGCTAAGTTTTGCATTTTTAGTAGAATAGGGATTTCACCATGTTGGCCAGGATGGTCTTACTCTCTTGACCTCATGATCTGCCTGCCTCGGCCTCCCAAAGTGTTGGGATTACAGGCATGAGCCACCACGCCCAGCCTGGTTTTTTTCTTTGTTTTTTAAGATGGGGTTTCACACTTGTTGCCCAGGCTGGAATACAATGGTGCGATGTCGTCTCACTGCAACATCCGCCTCCCGGGTTCAAGCGACTCTCCTGCCTCAGCCTCCTGAGTAGCTGGGATTACAGGCACATGCCACCACACCCAGCTAATTTTTGTATTTTTAATAGAGACAGGGTTTCACCATGTTGGTGAGGCTGGTCTTGAACTCTCGACCTCAGGTGAGCTGCCTGCCTCGGCCTCCCAAAGTACTGGGATTACAGGCGTGAGCCACCGTGCCCGGCCTGTACCACATCTTCTTTATTCATTCATCTATTGATGGACACTTAGGCTGCTTTCCAATCATGGCTATTGTGAATAGTGCTGCAGTAAACATGGGAGTGCAGATATCTCTTTGACATACTGACTTCCTTTCTTGTGAGTATACATCTAGCAGTGGGATTGCTGGATTGTATGGTAAATTTATTTTTAGTTTTTGAAGAGCCTCCAAACTGTTCTCCATAGTGAGTATACTAATTTACATTCCCATCAACAGTGTAAAAGGGTTCCCTTTTCTCCACATCCTCACCAGCATTTGTTATTGCTTGTCTTTTGGATAAAAGATATGTTTTTTTGTTTTTTTGTTTTTTTGTTTTTTTTTAAGACAGAGTCTTGCTCTGTCGCTCAGGCTGGAGAGCAGTGGCGCGATCTTGGCTCACTGCAAGCTCTAACTCCCGGGTTCACGCCATTCTCCTGCCTCAGCCTCCAAAGTAGCTGGGACTACAGATGCCACCACCACGCCCAGCTAATTTTTTGTATTTTTAGTAGAGATGTGGCTTCATTGTGTTAGCCAGGATGGTCTCGATCTCCTGACCTCGTGATGTGCCTGCCTCGGCCTCCCAAAGTGCTGGGATTACAGGCGTGAGCCACTGTGCCCGGCCATAAAAGCCATTTTAACTGAGGTGAGATGATATCTCATTGCAGTTTTGATTTACATTTCTCTAATGATCAGTGATGTTGAGCACCTTTTCATATATCTGTTTGCCATTTGTATGTCTTCCTTTGAAAAATGTCTATTCAAATCTTTTGCCTATTTTTTAATTGGATTATTAGATTTTTTTCCTATTGAGTTGTTTGAGCTGCTTATATATTCTGGTTATTAATCCCTTGTCAGATGGGTAGTTTGTAAATACTTACTCTCATTCTGTAGGTTGTCTCTTCATTTTGTCAATTGTTTCCTTTGCTATATGGAAGCTTTTTAACTTGATGTGATCCCATTTGTTCATTTTTGTTTTGGTTGCCTATACTTGTGGGGTAGTACTCAAGAAATCTTTGCCTAGAGCAATGTCCTGGAGAACTTCCCAAATGTTTTCTTTTAGTAGTTCATAGTTTGAAGTCTTAGATTTAAGTCTTTAATCTATTTTTACTTGATTTTTCTTCATAGTGAAAGAGAGGAGTCTAGTTTCATTCTTCTGCATATGGATACCCAGTTTTCCCAGCACCACTTATTGAAGAGACTGTCCTTTCCCTAATGTATATTCTTGGTTTCTTTGTTGAAAATGAGTTCACTGTAGATGCATGGATTTATTTCTGGGTTTTTATTCTATTGATCTATGTGTCTGTTTTTGTGCCAGTACTACACTGTTTTGGTTACTAAAGCTCTGTAGTATAATTTGAAGTTAGGTAATATGACTCCTCCAGTTTTGTCCTTTTTACTTGGAATGGCCTTGGCTATTCTAAGTTTTTTGTGGTTCCATATAAATTTAAGGGTTATTTTTTCTCTTTCTGTTAAGAATGTTATTGGTATTTTTATGAGGATTGCATTGAAGCTGTAGATTGTTTTGGGTAGTATGGACATTTTAACAATATTTATTCTTCCAGTTCATGAACATGGAATATCTTTTCCATTTTTTTGTGTCTTCTTCAATTTATTTCATCAGTTTATAGTTTTTATTGTGGAGATCTTTCACTTCTTTCATTAAGTTAATTCCTAGGTATTTAATTTTATTTGTAACTATTGCAAATGGGATTACTTTCTTGATTTCATTTTCAAATTGTTTGCTGTTGGCATATAGAAATGTATTAAAATTTTTATTTTGATTTTGTATTCTGCAGCTTTACTGAATTTATCAGTTCTAATAGTTTTTTGGTGGAGTCTTTAGGCTTTTCGAAATATAAGATTATATCATCTGCAAACAAGGATAATTTGACTTCTTCCTTCCCAATTAAGATGCCCTTTATTTCTTTCTCTTCTTTGATTGCTTTGGCTAGGACTGTGTTGAATAACAGTGGTGAAAGTGGGCATCCTTGTGTTCCAGATATTAGAGAAAAGGCTTTCAGGCCAGGCGTGGTGGCTCACGCCTGTAATCCCAGCATTTTGGGAGGCCGAGGTGGGTGGATCACGAGGTCAGAAGTTCGAGACCAGCCTGGCCAATATGGTGAAACCCCATCTCTACTAAAAAATACAAAAATTAGCCAAGTGTGGTGGCAGGCACCTGCAGTCCCAGCTACTTGGGAGGCTGAGGCAGGAGAATCATTTGAACCTGGGAGGTGGAGGTTGCAGTGAGCCGAGATAGTGCCACTGCACTCCAGCCTGGGTGACAGAATAAGATTCCATCTCAAAAAAAAAAAAAAAGAAAAGGTTTTCAGTTTTTCCCCATTCAGTATGATACTAGCTGTGGGTCTGTCATATATGGCTTTCATTATGTTGAGATATGTTCTTTCTATACCCAGTTTTTTGAGGGTTTTCTTTTATATGAAAAGATGTTAAATTTTATCTAATGCTTTTTCAGCATCAATTGAAATGATCATATGTTTTTTGTCCTTCATTCTGTTGATATAATGTATCACATTGATTTATTTGCATATGTTGAAACATTCTTGCATCCCTGGAATAAATCCCATTTGGTCATGATGAATGATAGTTTTAACATGTTGTTGAATTCGGTTTGCTAGTATTTTATTGAGGATTTTTGCATCAGTGTTCATCAGGGATCCTGGCCTCTAGTTTTCTTTTATTTGATGTGTCTGTCTGGTTTTGGTATAAGGGTAATACTGGCTTCATAAAATGAGTTTGGAAGTACTTCCTCTACTCTTTGGAATAGTTTGGGTAGAATTGGCATTAGTTCTTCTTTAAACGTTTTGTAAAATTCACCAGTGAAGCCATCAGGTCCCAGGCTTTTCTTTGCTGGGAGGCTTTTTTTTTTTTTTTTTTGAGGCAGAGTCTCACTCTGTCACCCAGGCTGGTGTGCAGTGGCATGATCTCCGCTCACTGCAACCTCTGCCTCCAGGGTTCAAGCAATTCTCCTGCCTCAGTTTCCTGAGTAGCTGGAATTACAGCTAATTTTTTGTATTTTTGTTAGAGACAGAGTTTCACCATGTTGGCCAGTGTGGTCTCCAACTCCTGACCTCAAGTAATCCGCCTGCTTCGGCCTCCCAAAGTGCTGGGATTACAGGTGTGAGCCACCGTGCCTGGGAGAATTTTTATTACAGCTTCAAACTCATTAGTTGTTATTTGTCTGTTTAGGTTTTGGATTTCTTCATGGTTCAATCTTGGTAGGTTGTATGTGGTTAGAAATTTATCCATTTCTCCTAGGTTTTCCAATTTATTGGCATATAGTTGTTATAGTAGCCTTTAATGATCCTTTGAATTTCTGCAGTATTAGTTGTAATGTCTTTTCAGCTCTGATTTTAGTTATTTTAATAATTTAATTATCTGATTTAATTATTTAATTATTTTTTCCTTAGTCTGGCTAAATGTCAATTTTATCTTTTCAAATAATTTATAGTTTTATTGATCTTTTGTATTGTTTGTTCTGTTTCAGTTTCATATATTTCTGCTCTAATTGTTATTATTTCTTTTTTTCTACTAATTTTGGGTTTGGTTTTCTCTTGCTTTTCTAGTTCTTTAAGATGTATTGTTAGGTTGTTTATTTGAAGTTTTTGATGTAGGCCCTTATTGCTATAAACTTTCCTCTTAGTACTGCTTTTGCTTTATCCCAAAGATTTTGATATGCTATATTTTCATTATCATTTGTTTCAAAAGTTTTTTAAATTTCCTTTTTAATTTCTTCATTGACCCATTGATCATTCAGGAGCATATTGTTTAATTTCCATGCATATGTATAGTTTCCAAAATTCCTCTTGTTATTGATTTCTGGTTTTATTCCATTGTGATCAGAGAAGAACCTTGATATAATTTCATTTTTTTGAATTTTTAAAGACTTGTTTTGTGGTTTAACATATGGTCTGTCCTTGAGAATGATCTATGTGCTGAGGAGAAGAATGTGTATTCTATAGCCTTTGGATGAAATGCTTTGTAAATCTCTGTTAAGTCCATTTGATCTGTAGTGCAGATTAAGTCCATTGTTTCTTTGTTAATTTTTTGTCTGGATGATCTTTCCAATGCTGAAAGTATGGTATTGAAGTCTTCAGCTATTATTGCATTGGAGTCTCTCTCTCTCTCTTTAGCTCTAATAATATTTGGTTTGTATATTTGGGTGCTCCAGTGTTGAGTGTATACAGATTTATAATTGTTAAGAGTCTCTTGTTGAATTGACCCCTTTATCATTATATAATTCTTTGTGTCTTTTATATATTTTTTGTCTTGAAATATATTGTGTCTGATATAATTGTAGCTACCTCTGCTCTTTTTTTGGTTTCTATTGGCATAGATATATTTTTCCATCTCTTTATTTTCAGTCTATGTGTCTTTACAGGTGAAGATTGTTCCTTGTTGGCAACAGATTGTTGGGTCATGGCTTTTGTCCATTTAGCCACTCTATGTCTTTTGATTGGAGAGTTAAGTCTATTTACATTCATTGTTATTATTGATAAGTACAAACTTACTCCTGCCACTTTGTTATTTGTTTTCTGATTGTTTTGTTCTCTTCTCTTCTCTTCCCTCCCTCTCTCCCTCTCTCCCTTCCTTCCTTCCTGTCTTCCTTTTACTGAAGGTGATTTTCTCCTGTGGCATGTTTTAATTTCTTGCTTTTTATTTTTTGTGTATCTGTTATACATTTTTTGATTTGAAGTTGCCATAATGCTTGCAAATAATATCTTATAATGCATTATTTTAAACTAATGACAACTTAATACTGATTGCATAAACAAGCAAAGAAAAAATTAATTTAAAACTCTATACCTTACCTTCATCCCCCTGCTTAACTTCTTGTTTCTATTTATAACTTATTATAATATCTGTGTCTTGAAAAGTTGTGGTTATTATTTTTGATAGGTTCATCTTTTAGTCCTTCTACTCAACCTATGAGTAGTTTACACACCACAATTATAGTGTTATAATATTCTGTGTTTTTCTGTGTACTTACTTCAGGTGATTTTTTTTTTTTTTTTTTTTTTTTTTTTTGGTGACAGAGTGTTGCTCTGTCACCTAGGCTGGAGCACAGTGGCACGATCTCGGCTCACTGCAACCTCCGCTTCCCAGGTTCAAGCAATTCTCCTGCCTCAGCCTCCCGAGTAGCTGGGACTATAGGCACCTGCCACAATGCCCAGCTAATTTTTGTAGTTTTAGTAGAGACGGGGTTTCAGTATGTTAGCCAGGCTGGTCTTGAACTCCTGACCTTGTGATCTGCCCGCCTTGGCCTCCCAAAGTGCTGGGATTACAGGCGTGAGCCACCGCACCTGGCCTCAGGTGATTTCTTATAGTTCATTAACATCCTTTTCTTTCAAACTGAAGAACTCCCTTTACCATTTCTTGCAGGAAAGGTTTGGTGTTGATGAAATCCCTCAGATTTTGCTTTTCTGGGAAAGTCCTTATTTCTCCTTCATGTTTGAAGGATATTTTCATTGGATATACTATTCTAGGTTAAAAGATTTTTTTTCTTCCTTCAGCAATTTAAATATGTCATGTCACTGTCTCTTGGCCTATTAGATTTCCACTGAAAAGTCTGCTGCTAGATGTGTTGGAGCTCCTTTCTATGTTATCTTTCTTTTCTCTTGCTGCTTCTTTATCCCTGACTATTGAGAGTTTGATTATTAAATGTCTCGAGGTAGTCTTATTTAGGTTAAATCTCCTTGGTGTTCTATAACCTTCTTGTACTTGAATATTGATATCTTTCTCTAAGCTTGGGAAGTTCTCTGTTATCCCTTTGAGTAAATTTTCCCTACTCTGATTTCTCTGTCTACCTGTTCTTTAAGGCCAATAACTCTTAGATTTGCCCTTCTGAGGTTACTTTTTGGATCTTGTAGGTATGCTTCATCCTTTTTTATTTTTTCTTTTGTGTCCTCTGAGTGTGTATTTTCAAATAGCCTGTCTTCAAGATCACTAATTCTTTCTTCTGCTTCATCAATTCTGCTGCTAAGAGACTCTGATGCATTCTTCAGTATGTTAATTGCATTTTTCAGCTGTGGAGTTACTGCTTGATTCTTCCTAATTATTCCAATCTCTTTGTGAAATTTATCTGATAGGATTCTGAATTCCTTCTCTGTATTATGTTGAATTTCATTGAGCTTTCTCAAAACAGCTATTTTGAATTATCTGTCTTAAAGGTCACATATCTCTTGTCTCTCTGAAATTGGTCACTGGTGCCTTATTTAGTTCTTTTTCTGAGGTCATGTTTTCCTGGATGGTCTTGTTGCTTGTGAATGTTCATAGGTGTTTGGGCATTGAACAGTTAGGTATTTATTGTAGTCTTTGCACCCTGGGCTTGTTTGTAGCTGTCCTTTGAGTAGGCTTTCCAAGTATTCAAAGAGACTTGGGTGTTGTGATCTAAGTCTTTGGTCACTGCAGCCATATCTGAATTACAGGGTATCCCAAGCTCAGTGACATTGCAGCTCTTGCAGACTCATAAAGATATCACCTTGGTAATGTTGGGTGAGATCTGGGAGAATTCCCTGAATTACCAGGCAGAGACTATTGTTCTCTGCCTTTACTTTCCTTCAGCCAAATGGAGTCTCTCTCTCTCTGTCTCTCTATCTCTGTGTGTGTGTGTGTGTGTGTGTGTGTGTGTGTGTGTGTGTGTGTGTGTGCGCGTGCGTGTGCTGAGCTGCCTGGAGCTGCGGGAGGGGTGGGCACAAACATCCCTACGGCCACCACCACTAGAACTGTGCTGGGTCGAACCTGAAGCCAGCACAGCACTGGTTCTCACCCAAGGCCTGCAGTGACCACTGCCTAGCTACCATTTATGTTCACTCAAGGCCCAAGGGCTCTACAGTCAGCAGGTGGTGAATCTAGCTAGGCTTGTGTCCTTCCCTTCAGGGCAGCAAGTTCCCTTGGCCCTGGACAGGTCCAGAGACGCCATCCAGGATCCAGGTCCCGAAGCTGGGAAACTTGGGAATCCACCTGGGGCTCTATTTTACTGAAGCTGGCATCCAAGCCACAAGAGAGTCCTTCCCAGTCTTCCCTCCCCTCTCCTCAAGCAAACGAGTCTCTGTATGGCCACCACCACACCCAGGCCCACTGTGAGGTATTATCCACTGCTAATATTCACTCAAGGCCCAAGTGCTCTTCAGTCAGCTTGTGGTGAATGCTGCCAAGCATAGGTCTCCCCCTTCAGAGCAGTGGGCACCCCTCTGGCCCAGGGCAGGTCCAGAAATGCCATTCAGGAGGCAAGGCCTCAAATCAAGGACCCCAGAAGCCTGCTTGGTGTTTTACTCTACTACGGTTGAGCTGGTACCCAAGCTGCAAGACCAAGTCCCCTTTACTATTCCCTCTCCTTTCCTCAAGCAGGAGTCTCTTTCCCATAGCCACCATAGCTGAGAATGTGCTGGATCATAACTGAAGCCAGCATTGCTCTGAGTCTCACCCAAGGCCCGTGACAAGTACTGCTTGTCAACCACTGCTGATTGTTCAGGGCCCAATGCTCTTTAGGCAGCAGGAGATGAATTCTGCCAGGATTGAGTGCTTTCCTACAAGACAGCAGGTTCCTTTCTGGCCCAGGGGTGTCTCTAGAAATGTCATCTGGGAGCTAGGTCCTGGAATGGGGACCTCAGGATTTTGCCTGAAGCCCTATTCTACTGTGGCTGAGCTGGTATCCAAGTTGCAAAACAAAGTGCACTTTATTGTCCCCTCTCCTCTCCTCAAGCAGAAGAAAGGGGTCTCTCCAGGCGCTGCAAGCTATGCTGCCTAGGGTTGGGAGAGTGGTGACACAACACTCCCTTGACCACCCCAGCCGGTGTCTCACTAAGTTGCACGCCCCCCAAGTCCGCTGGCTCAGAGCCCAGCACAGCATCAGCACTTGCCTGGGAATGGCATCCTTGTGGCCTAGACTCCCTTTCAAGTTTTATTTAGGATCCGAATCCTTTAGCCCACAGAGGCAGGGCTTGCCAGAACTCAGGTTATAACCACTGGGACTTACGATTCACTTCTGGCCAGAGCTCCCCTAGATGCTCCGTCTGTGGACACTGGCTGAGTTTTGGCCATGTTCCTTTCCACTGTGACAGGACAGCACTGAGTTCCAATGCAGAGTGCCATAAAATCATTGCCCTCTCCCGCCCTCAAGTACACTGATTAACTGTGCCATGTGGCCACTGCTGGGGGATGGGGGGGTGGTGGTCTCGGCAATTCAGGACTGTCTTTTTTTTTGGAAGGCCAAGGCAGGCGGATCACTTGAGGTCAGAAGTTCGAGACCAGTCTGGCCAACACGGTGAAACCCCATCTCTACTAACAATGCAAAAATTATCCAAGTGTGGTGGCGCGTGCTGTAGTCCCAGCTACTCGGGAGGTTGAGGTGACAGAATCACTTGAACCTGGGAGGCGGAGGTTGCAGTGAGCCAAGATCCTGCCACTGCACTCCAGTCTGGGCAACAGAGTGAGACTCCATCTCAAAAAAAACACCAAAGCCACAGCCTACTTTAAGTCCTCCTAAAGCAATCACACTGTATTTGGGCTAGAAGAGACCTTACTACAATTACCTCATATTGCAAAAGAAAAGAATCCTATTTTATGACTTATTTTAAACAAAGGATGATATCCTTGCTGATGATTAAAAGCAGGAGGTCAGCAAGCTATTCCTTGCAAGCTAAATGTGGTCTACCGCCTATTTTTGAAAATAAAATTTATTGGAACACAGCCATGCTGATTCATTTATGTATTGTCTATGGCTGCTTGTACATTTTGACAGCAAAGCTGAGTTGTGATAGAGAATATGGCCTGCAAGCTTAAAATATTTACTATCTAGCCCTTTACAGAAAACATTTGCTGACTCCTGCTTTAAAGTATTGGATAGTAAATTTCCTTTAAATATACTTGTGTTTTCTGATTTGTTTTTATCTTTTTACTGAGGCATGCATAAAGGCATAAACACCACTGATCTTTAGTGTCCTGTTTGAAAAATTATTATGTATAAAAACCCCCTTGTATGCATTACTCAGGTAAATATAGTCTATTTCAAGTATTCTAGAAGGTTGTCTTATGGCCATCCTAGTCAACCCTTCATCGATAGGTAACCACCACTCTAACTGCTATGACTAACAATTAAATTTGACTGTTCTTGAACTTCATATAAATGGAATAATACAACAAATGCTCTTTTTTTTTGTGCTAGCTTCTTTTACCCAATATAATGTTTGTTATTTTATTTCTGTGTAGCATTCCACTGTATGAAAATACCACAAGATATTTATCCATTCTTCCTTTAATGGATATTTGGATTATTTCTGTGTTTGGGACATGAACATTTTTTGTTTGTTTTTTGTTGAAACAGGGTCTCACTCTGTCACCAAGGCTGGAGGGCAGTGGCACAATCATGGTTCACTGCAGCCTCAGCTGCGTGGGCTGAAGTGATTGTCCCATCTCAGCCTCCGGCATACCTGGACTACAGGTGCCCAACACCATGCCAGGCAAATTTTTTTTCTTTTTTCCTTTGAGACGTAGTCTTTCTCTGTCGCCCAGGCTGGAGTGCAGTAGCATGATCTTGGCTCACTGCAACCTCTGCCCCACCGAGTTCAAGTGATTCTCCTGCCTCAGGCTCCCAAGAATCTGGGATTACAGGTGCTCGCCACCACGCCCGGCTAATTTTTGTATTTTTAGTAGAGACGAGGTTTCACCATGTTGGCCAGGCTGGTCTTGAACTCCTGACCTCAGGCGATCCACCCGCCTCAGCATCCCAAAGTGCTGGGATTACAGGCATGAGCCACCGCACCCGGCCAGGCTAATTCTGTAATTATGTGTAGAGATGAGGTCTCACTATATTGCTGAGGCTGGTCTCAAACACCTGGGTTCAAGTGATTCTTCCACCTTAACCTCCCAAAGTGCTGGGATTACAGGCATAAGCCACTGTGCCTGGCCAACATTCTTGTATGTGCCTTTTGGTGGATATATACACTTATTTCTTTTCAGTATATATCTAGGGGTAAGGTTGCTGGACGTATTAGCTTAGTAAGTAGCCACAGCTTTCCATAGCAGTTGTATAAATGTACATGACCACCAAATGTGTGAGAATTTCAAATATTCCACATCTGTGCCAACACTTGCTTTTGTTACTCTTTTAATTTTAGCCATTCTTGTGGGTCTACAAGTGGTATCTCGATGTGGTTTTATTTTGTATTTCCCTAATACATACATTTTAATATGGTTAATGGCAATTTGCATAGCCTCTTTTTTGAGGTGCCTTTTCAAGTCTTTGCCTATTTTTTTAATAGGAAAAAATAAATACTTCATCAGATATATGTATTATGAATATCTTCTTCCAGTATTTGGTTTATTTAATGCTTAGTATTCTTTTTATTTTTATTTATTTATTTATTTTTGAGACAGAGTACTCACTCTGTTGCCCAGGCTGGAGTGCAGTGGCACAATCTTTGCTCACTGCAACTTCTGCCTCCCGGGTTCAAGCAATTCTTGTGTCTCAGCCTCCCAAGTAGCTGGGATTACAGGCATGCACCACCACACCTGACTAATTTTTCTATTTTTTTAGTAGAGATGCGGTTTTGCCATGTTGGCTAGGCTGGTCTTAAACTCCTGGCCTCTAGTGATCCACCCACTTTGGCCTCCCAAAGTGCTCGGATTACAGGTTTGAGCCACTGCACCTGGCGAATGCTTAGTATTTTTGTGTGCCCTATGTAAGAAATCTTTGCCTACTTCAAGGTCGTAAAGATATCCCCTTATGTTTTCTCTGCACATTTAGGTTTGTAACATATGATACATTATTTTCTATATATGGCTTGAAATACAGGTCAAGGTTCATTTTGTTTCTCCATGTGAACGTGAACATACAATTACCCCTGCACCATTTACTAGTGGAAAAAATAAACCCACTATCCTTTGCCACAAAATTGCAGTGGTGTCTTAGTTATAAATCAAGTAACTCTCTAAGTGTGAGTCTATTTCTGACTGTCTTTTCTGTTCACTTGGTATAATTTGTCTAATCTTATATCAATACCACTCTGTGTTAATTACTATAGCTCTTGAACTCTGGCAGTGTAATAAATTCTCCATCATTGTTTTTCTTCTTCAGGATTCTTTTGACTATTTTAGGTCCTCTGCATTTCTATTTAATTTTATCATCAGCTTGGTTATTTCTACAAAACAAAACAAAAAATCTAGAATTTTGTTTGGGATTGCATTGAATCTATACATGAGTCTCAGAGGCATAAACGTGTTTACAAAATGGAGTTTCCCAACCTAAAAACACAGTATACCTCTTAATTCAGGTTTTTTTTTTTTTTTTTTTTTTTTTAGACGGAGTCTCTCTCTCTGTCACTCAGGCTGGAGTGCAGTCGTGTGATCTCGGCTCACTGCAACCTCCGCCTCCCAGATTCAAGCAATTCTCCTGCCTCAGTTTCCAGAGTAGCTGAGATTACAGGTGCCCACCACCACACCCGGCTAATTTTTGGATTTTTAGTAGAGAAGGGGTTTTGCCATGTTTGCCAGACTGGTCTAAAACTCCTGATCTCAGGTGATCCACCCACCTCAGCCTCCCAAAGTGCTGGGACTACAGGTGTGAGCCACCATTCCCCGCCTAATTTAGGTTTCTTTTGTTTTTGTTTGTTTGTTTGTTTGAGATGGAGTCTGTCTCTGTCGCCCAGGCCAGAGTGCAATGGCGCGATCTCCGCTCACTGCAAACTCCACCGCCCAGGTTCAAGTGATTCTCCTGCCTCAGCCTCCCGAGTAGCTGGGATTACAGGCGCCCGCCACCAACCACGCTCAGCTAATTTTTGTATTTTTAGTAGAGACAGGGTTTCACCAGGTTGGCCAGGCTGGTCTTGAACTCCTGACCTCAGGTGATCCACCCCCCCCCCCACCCTCAGCCTTCCAAAGTGCTGGGATTATAAGCATGAACACGGTGCCTGGCTAATTTAGGTATTTTTAATGTCTCAGAAAAGTTCTGTAGTTTTCAGGACACAGGCTTTTCATTTCTTTTATTAGATATATTTATATGTATTTTATGATTTTTGGTGCTATTGTAAATTTTTTTTGTACAGTTTGGTTTGCTGTTAGTACTTGGACATTCAATTGATTTTGCATCCTTAATATGTTGAACTCACTTATTAATGTTAATAGTTTATAGATTTTTTGGATTTTCTATATACAAAAGCATGTCATTTAATAACAGCAATGTTATTTCTTTTTTCTAATCTTTATATATTTTATTCCTTTCTTCACCCTATTATATTGGGTAGGCCTCTGGTACCATAACTGAATAAAAGTGGTAAGAGTGGACAGTGTTGCATTATTTCCCACTTCAACCAAAAAGTATTCAAAATCCCACTATATGTATAATTTTAGGATTATGAGATTGAGAAAGTTCCCTTCTGCCCCTAGTTTGCTAAAAGTTTTTATCCTAAGTGGATGTGAATTTTATCAAATGCTTTCTATGAAGCTATCAAAATGATAAGATTTTTCTCCCATATTCTGTTAATGTGGTGTTATACTGATTATTTTTAAGTGTAAACTAATCTTGCATTCCTGGAGTAAACCCTACTTAGTCATGTATTATATATATCTTTATAAAAATACTGTTGTTGTTTATTTTATTTATTTATTTATTTATTTTTGAGACAGAGTCTTGCTCTGTTGCCCAGGCTGGAGTGCAGTGGCACAGTGTCAGCTCACTGCAAGCTCTGCCTCCCGGGTTCATGCCATTCTCCTGCCTCAGCCTTCTGAGTAGCTGGGATTACAGGCGCCCGCTACCATGCCCAGCTAATTTTTCATATTTTTAGTAGAGATGGGGTTTCACCGTGTTAGCCAGATGGTCTCAATCTCCTGACCTCGTGATCCACCCACCTCGGCCTCCCAAAGTGCTGGGATTACAGGCGTGAGCCACTGCACCCGGCTTTTTTTTTTTTTAGACAGATTCTTACTCTGTCACCCAGGCTGGAGTGTAGTGGTACAATCTCAGGTCACTGCAACCTCTACCTCCCAGGTTCAAGCAATTATCCTGCCTCAGTCTCCTGAGTAGCTGGGATTACAAGCTCCCACAACCACGCCCAGCTAATTTTGTATTTTTAGTACAGATGAGGTTTCACCATTTTGGCCAGGCTGGTCTCGAACTCCTGACCTCAAATGATCCGCCCCCTTCGGTCTTCCAAAGTGCTGGGATTACAGGTGTGAGCCACCGCGTCTGGCCATACCTTTCTATATTACTGGATTTGATGTATTAATATTTTGTTGAAAATTTTTGCCTCTAT
This sequence comes from Pongo pygmaeus, assembly GCF_028885625.2. Lineage (NCBI taxonomy): Eukaryota > Metazoa > Chordata > Mammalia > Primates > Hominidae > Pongo > Pongo pygmaeus. Next base: position 21,605,939 of record NC_072378.2, read on the forward strand.
GTTCATGAGGAATTTTGGAGTGTAATTTTCTCTTCTTATAATTTCCTTGTCAGATGTTGGTATAAAAGTTCTGCAGCATCATAAAATAAATTGTAAAGCATCTTCTCTTTCTCTGGTTTTTGAAAATTTTGTTGTAAAATTGGTGTCATTTTTTCCCTTAAATTTGTGGAAAATTCACAGGTGAAGTCATCTGAGCCTTGTGTTTCCTTGGGGAGAGGGTTTTTACATTATAGATTTAATTACTTTAGTAGATACAGAATCATTCAGATTTTCTTCCTTTTTGTATTAATTTTTGTAAGTTGTGTTTTGCAAGGAATTTTCGCACTTTCTTCAAGTTGTTAATTGATTGGCATACAGCTATTTGTTGTATTTTTTCATCTTTTTAATATCAGTATAATCTGTATGTATGCACCTTTTCCATTCATGATATTGGTAATTTGTGCTTTATTTTTTTTCTCTTGATCAGTCTTGCTAGGGGTAGTGATCACTTCCAAGAACAAACTTTTATTTTCAGTACATCTGCTTTCTATTTCATTGATTTCTGCACTGTTCTTTATAGTCATTCTTCCTTATACTTTCCTTGGGTTTAATTTACTCTTTCTAGTTTCTTCAGTTGGAATCCGAGACATCTTTGATTTTATTTTCTAACATATGCATTTGAAGTTGTAAATTTTCCTGTGAGAGGCCGGGCGCAGTGGATCACGCCTGTCACCCTACCACTTTGGGAGGCCAGGGTGGGCGGATCAACTGAGATCAGGAGTTCGAGACCAGCCTGACCAATATGAAGAAACCCTGTCTCTACTAAAAATACAAAATTAGCCGGACGTGGTGGCGCATGCCTGAACTCCCACTACTCGGGAGGTTGAGGCGGGAGAATCGCTTGAACCCAGGAGGCAGAGGTTGTGGTGAGCCAAGATCGCCCCATTGCACTCCAGTCTGGGCAACAAGAGGGAAACTTTGTCTCAAAAAAAACAAAATGTCCTGTGAGTGCATCCATTTTGATATGTCGTATTGTCATTTTCAATATGTTCAAAATAATTACTAGTTTCTAATGTGATTTCTTCTTTCAAGTGTTGGTTATTTAAAAGTACATTGCTGAACCAGGCGCGGTAGCTCACGCCTGTAATCCTAGCACTTTGGGAGGCCAAGGCGGGCAGATCACGAGGTCAGGAGATCAATACCATCCTGGCTAACACAGTGAAACCCCATCTACTAAAAATACAAAAAATTAGCTGGGTGTGGTGGCACGCACCTGTAGTCCCAGCTACTTGGGAGGCTGAGGCAGGAGAATCGCTTGAACCCAGGAGGCGGAGGTTGCAGTGAGCAGAGATTGCGCCACTGTACTCCAGCCTGGGCAACAGAGTGAGATTCTGTCTCAAAAAACAAAAAACAAAAACAAAACAAAACAAAACAAAACAAAAAAACATTGCTGGCGGGGTGTGGTGGCTCACACCTATAATCCCAGCACTTTAGGAGGTCAAAGCAGGTGAATCACTTGAGCCCAGGGGTTCAAGACCAGCCTGGGCAACTTGAGCAACCCTATCTTTACAAAAAAAATACAAAAAATTAGTTGGGAATGGTGGTGTGCGCCTATAGTCCCAGCCACTTGGTAGGCTGAGAGGTAGGAGCCTGGGAGGTTGCAGCTTTAGTGAGCTCTGTTCATGCTACTGCACTCCAGCCTGGGTGACAGAGTGAAACTCTGTCTCAAAAAAAAAAAAAAGTATGTTGCTGGCTGTGAGTGGTGGCGTGCTCCTGTAGTATCACCTACTTGGGAGGCTGAGGCAGGAGGACTGCTTGAGCCCAGGAGTTCGAGGCTGCAGTGAGCTATGATTGCACCTGTGAATAGCCATTGCACTCCAGCCTAACACAGTGATGCTCCATCTCTAAAATTAAATAAATAAACAGCAAAAAAAGTGTAAAGTATGTGGCTTACTTTTCAAACATTTTGGGATATTCTGATTACCTTTTCATTGTTAATTTTCAGTTTAATCCCACTGTCACTAGAGATACACTCTGTGAAATACCAGTCTTTTGAAATTTACTGAAATTTGATTTACGACATAAAATTTAATCTCTTTTGATAAGGATTTAAGGACTGTATCTGCAGTGTTTGGTATATTGCTGTATCCAAGTTAATTAGGTCAAGTTCATTGACAGTGTTGTTCAAATCTTCTATATCCTTACCGATGTTTTATTGTTTTGATCTGTTAGTTACTATATCAATCCATTTGTGATGCTGAAATAAAATACCTTAGACTGGGTGATTTATAGACAACAGAAGTTCATTTCCACAGTTCTGGAAGCTAGGAAGTCCAATATCAAGGCACCAACAGATTCAATGTGTGACGAAGGCTCACCCTGCTTCATAGATAGTGCTTCTTGTTGCATCCTCACATGGCAGAAGGGGAAGAAAGGGCAAACAGACCCTCTCAAACCCTTTCACAAGGACACTAATTGCATTCATGTAGGCAGAACTTCCATGATCCAGTCAACTCCCAAAGGCTCCACTTCCCAATACCATCACCTTGCAAATTAAGTTTCAACATATGAATTTTAGGGAGAAAAATTAAGACCACGACAGATACTCAGTAGTGTTACAGTCTTCTGCTTTAATTTGTAGTTGTTTATTTCTCTTTCTATTTCTGTCATTTGTTCATTTGTTTACTATAGTTTAAAGCTATGTTATTAGGTGCACACAAATTTTTTATTATCTTCCTCTTGACCCTTTATTTAGCTGTTTCTTTACCTCTAGAAATATTTCTTATCTTAAAGTCACTTTAATTATAATATAGACACATCAGCTTCCTTTTGGTGTTTGTATAGGATACGTTTACCTATTTATTTTTATTTTTATTTTTATTTTTTTTTTGAGACAGGGTCTTGCTCTGTCACCCAGACTGGAGTGCAGTGGCACAAATCTCAGCTCACTGTAACCTCTGCCTCCCAGGCTTAAGCCATCCTCCCACCTCAGCCTCCTGAGTAGCTGGGACTACAGGCTCACGCCACCAAACCTGGCTAATTTTTGTACTTTTTGTAGAGACAGGGTTTCATCATGTTGCCCAAGCTGGTCTCAAACTCCTGAGCTCAAGTGACTGCTCACCTCGGCCTTACAAAGTGCAACCTATATATTTTTAACTAGTCTGTATTTTTATATTTAAAATGTGACTTGTAAACAGCATATAGTTGAGGCTTTCTAAAAGCCAATTTGGCAATCTTAGCCTTTTAATAGGAGTGTTTAGTCCATTCATATTTAATGTAGTTATTGATTTGGTTTGCTTATAAGTCTATAATCTTGCTATTTGCTTTTTATTTGTCCTGCCTATGCTTTGTTCATTTATTCTGTCTTCCTTGCCTACTTCTAAATTAATCAAATATTTTTAATATTCTATTTTATCTCCTTTTTCAGTTATATTTTTAAAAAAAATTTTTTTTTTTTTTGAGACGAAGGCTCACTCTGTCACCCAGGCTGGAGTGCAATGGCACAATCTCAGCGAACCGCAACCTCCACCTCCCAGGTTGAAGCGATTCTCCTGCCTCAGCCTCCCAAATAGCTGGGATTACAGGCGCCCACCACCATGCCTATCTAATTTTTGTATTTTTTATAGAGACTGGGTTTCACCATGTTGGTCAGGCTGGTCTCGAACTCCTGACCTCAGGTGATCCACCCACCTTGGCCTCTCAAAGTACTGGGATTACAGACATGAGCCTGGCCTAAATTTTTTTTAGTAAACATTTTTTTAAATTAATTTTTTTTTTCAAAAAGGCAGTGTCTTGCTATGTTGCTTAGGCTGGTCTCAAATTCCTGGGCTCAAGCAACCCTCCTGCCTTGCCCTCCCAAAGTACTGGGATTGCAGGTGTGAGCCACCACGCCCAGCCAGTTATATCTTTTTGTATTGTTCTTTTAGTGATTTAATCACTACCCTAAAAATGTGCAAATGCATACTTGACTTAGTATTGTCTATTTCCCAAACACTACAAGAAACTTACAGCAGTTTAACTCCATTCACATCCCTGCCATTCTTTGTGCTATTGTTGCCATGTATTTTCCTTCTATGCATAAATCTCATGACATAGTTACCATGGTTGATTGAAACAGTCAATATCTTTTTATATTTACCCAGGTGTTTATCCCTTCTTATGCTTTTCATTCCTTCCTGTACTTCTATGCTTCTATTTAATATTATTTTCCTTTAGCCTGAAGAATTTCCTTCAATCTTTCTTAGAGTATGTGTCTGCTAGAAACAAAATCTCTTAACTGTAATTTGCTTAATTTTTTTTTTCTTTTTAACCTTCTTTTTTTTGAAACAGACTCCTGTCCCTAGGCAGGAGTGCAATGGCGCCATCTCGGCTCACTACAACCTCCGCCTCCCAGGTTCAAGACATTCTCTTGCCTTAGCCTCCTGAGTAGCCAGGATTACAGGCACATGTCACCATACCCAGCTAATTTTTTGTATTTTTAGTAGAGACGGGGTTTCACCATGTTGGCCAGACTAGTCTCAAACTCCTGACCTCAAGTGATCCGCCCACCTCAGCCTCCCAAAGTGCTGGGATTATAGGCGTGAGCCACCGCACCCAGCCTTAACCTTCATTTTGAAGGATATTTTTAATTATTAGAATTCTAGAGTCAGCATTTCTTTTTTGTTTAGCTTTCCGATCTTTAAAAGTGTCAGTATATTGTCTTTTGATCTCCATAGTTTCTGTTAAAAAGTTAGTCTTAACTCTTATGTTTTCTTCTTTTACTATAATCTGTCATCCCCTCCTTTGACAGCTTTAAAGATTTTCTCTTTGATGTTGGTTTTCAAAGACAAGTTTTTTTGTTTGTTTGTGTTTTGTTTGTCGTTTTTAAGCTACTTGGGGCTTACTAAGATTCTTGGACCTATAGGTTGATATGTATCATCAATTGTGTAAAATTCTCAGTAAGCGTCTCATCATGTTGCTTCTGACCCATTATCTGTTTTCTCTTTATAGAACTTCAGTAACACAATGTTAAACCATATATCTACATTCCACACACCTTTTCCATTCTTTTATTTTCTCCATTTTCTCCCTGTATTTAATTTGAATATTTTTGATTGACTTGTCTTTAGATTTCCTAATCCTGTCTGCTATGGTTTGAATGTGTTCTACAAAGTTCATGTGTTAAAAATGTAATCCCCAATCCAACAGTGCTGAGAGGTAGAACTTTAAGAGGTGATTAGGTCATAAATGCTCTGCCCTCATAAATGGATTAATGTCATTATCATGGGATTGAGTTTGATTTGGCCCTCTCTCACTCTCTCTTGAGTTTTCTTGCCTTTCTGCCTTCCACTACAGGATGACAAAGCAAGAAAGGCCTCATCAGGTGCCAAGATCTTGATATTGGACTTCCCAGCCTCCAGAGCTGTGAGAAATAAATTTCTTTTCATTATAAATTACCAAGTCTCTGCCAGGCACAGTGGCTCATGCCTGTAATCCCAGCACTTTGGGAGGCCAAGGTGGGCGGATCACTTGAGGTCAGGAGTTCAAGACCAGCTGGGTCAACATGGTGAAACCCTCTCTCTCTACATAAATACAAAAATTAGCTGGGCATGGTGGCAGGTAATCCCAGCAACTCTGGAGGCTGAAGCAGGAGAATCTCTTGAACCCGGGAGGCAGAAGTTGCCATGAGCCAAGATCACGCCACTGCCCTCCAGCCTGGGCGACAGGGCAAGACTCTGTCTCAAAAAAAAATAATAAATAAATAAAAATTACCAAGTCTCAGGTATTCTGTTGTATAGTACAAAATGGACTAAGACACTGACTTTTGCTTTTTTTAGTTTTATATAAAATCCATTCAATGAGCTCTTACTTTAAGATAGTGTATGGCTGGGCAGTGGTTCATGCCTGTAATCCCAACACTGTGTAAGGCCAAGGTGGGCAGATCATTTGAGCTAAGGAGTTCAAGGCCAGCCTAGCCAACGTGGTGAAACCCTGTCTCTACTAAAAAACAAAAATTAGTTGGGCGTTGTGGTGGGTGCCTGTAATCTCAGCTACTCAGGAGGCTGAGGCAGTAGAATCACTTGAACTCAGGAGCAGAGGTTGCCGGGAGCTGAGATCGTGCCACTGCACTCCAGCCTCTGACAAAGGGAGACTGTCAAAAAAAAAAAAAAGATAGTGTACTTTTCATTTCTAGAATGTCTATTTGTTCCTTTGTTAAATAAAGACTGTGATTCTTGGCCAGGTGCAGTGGCTGATGCCTATAATCCCAGCACCTTGGGAGGCTGAGGTGGGCGGATCACCTGAGGTCGGGAGTTCGAGACCAGCCTGACCAACATGGAGAAACCCTGTCTCTACCAAAAAAAAAAAGAATTCAAAATTAGCCAGGTGTGGTGGTGTACGCCTGTAATCCCAGTTCTTCGGGAGGCTGAGGCAGGAGAATCGCTTGAGCCCGGGAGGTGGAGGCTGCAGTGAGCCGAGATCACGCCATTGCACTCCAGCCTGGGCAACAAGAGCGAAACTCTATCTCAAAAAAAAAAAAAAGACTCTTGATTCTCTGTTTAAATGTTTCATCTTTTCATTTACTTTTTCCACATTTTCTTCTATGAAAAAAACAATTATAATAAAGTCCATGTCTGCACTTTAATATCTGGATGATCTATAGGCCTGCTTCTATTGTCTACTTTTTCTCTTGATGTATATTTACCTGCTTCTTTGCATATCAAATAATGTTGTAGGATGAACCTTGTATATAAAATTACTATACACATTGCAGTTGTTACTCTTTCTCCACCCAGAGAGAATTTGTAGTTTTGTCTGTTAAGTGGATAAGGTGAAGGACTGATCATTTCAAGCCAACCAGGAATGGCATTAGTTTGGGGCTGGCTTGGACCTTTAGTTAGATGCAGCTTATATGTGGTTTCAACTATCTTAGGGCCAGAACTTCTTATGTTTGTTGCAGACTCCCCACTCCATGGAACTTTGTCTCCTAATTACCAACAGACTTCTGGGATTTTCTGCCATTCTTGCCCAGCCTCTTTTGGGGCATAGCCTACCTGTAGTCCATTGATTTGGAGACTGGTAGGTCTCTCTCTGTCTATTTCCTCCACCTTGAAAGTTCTGTCCTTCAGAGGTTTGGGGCTTAGCTCTTTATTTTCTCTTCATCCAGGTTCAAAATCTGGCAAATCTTTTGAAAGGCAGATATTTTGTTTTTCTTGTTTTGTATTTTCTTGCCTTGAGCATGACTTGGCCTCCAGTTGATTTCTCTGTGTCTTTGTGACTCAGCCTACCAGTCTGCTGTACTTCCCTAGCACTCAATGAGTAATCTGTGAGGAAAACAGCTATTCATTTGATGATCTTGTAGATTCCAATTTGTCCATGCTGACTCAAATGGCAATAAGAAAATTCTGTTTTTTCCCTTCAGTACAGTTGCTTGCTCTGTCTATGAAAACCTGTGTCCAGACTCAGAAAATGCCCCAGGCAAGACAATGGCCAGCAATCTCAGTTCATATAACAAAGACATTTCTCCCTCTAGAATTTATTTCTTCCAGTCTCATATGCATCTATGTATCTTTGATATCTTTAATGTAATGTCTTTTTTCTAGTTGTAATTGCTTTCTGTTATTACTACACTGTACTTAAAAGCAGAAGTATTCATGTCTAATGACTTTTTGGAATCTTTAAAAAAGAACAATATCTATAGTTTTCGTTTTTGGTTATGTCCTTTCCTGGTTTTGTTATTAGGGTGATACTGGATTCATAAAATGATTTAGGGAGGATTCCTTCTTTCTCTATCTTGTGGAATAGTGTCAATAGGATTGGTACCAATTCTTGTTTGAATGTCTGGTAGAATTCAGCTGTCAATCCATCTGGTTCTGGACTTTTTTTTGTTGGTAATTTTTTTTATTTCCATTTCAATCTCACTGCTTATTGGACTGGTCAGGGTATCTGATTCTTCCTGATTTAGGCTGGGAGGGTTGTATCTTTCCAGGAATTTATCCATCTCCTCTAGGTTTTCTAGTTTATGTGCGTAAAGGTGTTCATAGTAGTCGTGAATGATCTTTTGTATCTCTGTAGTGTCAGTTGTAATATCTCAATATCTCCCATTTCATTTCTTTTTCTTCTCTTTTCTTTTTTTTTTTTTTTTTTTTTTTTTTTTGAGACAGAATCTCACTCTGTTGCCCAGGCTAAAGAGCAGTGGTACAATCTCAGCTCACTCCAACCTCCGCCTCCCAGGTTCAACTGATTCTCCTGCCTCAGCCTCCTGAGTAGCTGGGATTACAGGCGCATGCCACCATGATTGGCTAATTTTTGTATTTTTGGTAGAGATGAGGTTTCACCATGTTGGCCAGGCTGGTCTCGAACTCCTGACCTCAGGTGATCTGCCTGCCTTGGCTTCCCAAAGCACTGGGATTACAGGCATGAGCCACCGCACCTGGCCCCATTTAATTTCTAATTGAGCTTATTTGGATTTTCTCTCTTCTTTTCTTGGTTAATCTTGCTAATGGTCTATCCATTTTATTTATCTTTTCAAAGAACCAGCTTTTTGTTTCATTTATCTTTTGCATTTTTTGTTTGTTTCAATTTCTTTTGGCTCTGCTCTGATTTTGGTTATTTCCTTTCTTCTGCTAGGTTTGGGTTTGGTTTGTTGTTGTTTCTCTAGTTCCTTGAGGTGTGACCTTAGATTATCCATCTGTGTTCTTTCAGACTTTTTGATGTAGGCATTTAGGACTATGAACTTTCCTCTTAGCACTGCTTTTGCTGTTATCTCAGAGGTTTTAATAGATTGTGTTATTATTGTCATTCAGTTAGAAGGATTTTTCAATTTCCATCTTGATTTCATTTTTGACCCAGTGATCATTCAGCAGCAGGTTACTTAATTTCCATGTATTTGCATGGCTTTGAGGGTTCCTTTCAGAGTTGATTTTTAGTTTTATTCCACTGTGGTCTGAGAGAGTGCTTGATATAATTTCAATTTTCTTAAATTTATTGAGGTTTGTTTTGTGGCCTATCATATGATCTATCTTAGAGAAAGTTCCATGCACTGATGAATAGAATGAATATTCTGCTGTTGTTGGGTAGAATGTTCTGTAAATATCTATTAAGTCCATTTGTTTCAGGGTATAGTTTAAATCCAGTGTTTCCTTGTTGACTTTCTGTCTTGATGACCTGTCTAGTGCTGTCAGTGGAGTACTGAAGTTCCCCAGTATTATTGTGTTACTTTCTACCTCATTTCTTAGGCCTACTAGTAATTATTTTATAATTTGGGAGTTCGTGTTAGGTGCATATATATATATATAGAATTGTGCTATTTTCTTGTTGGACAAGGTCTTTTATCATTATATAATGTCCCTCATCGTCTTTTTTAACTGCTGTTGCTTTAAAATTTGTTTTGGCTGGGCGCAGTGGCTCACGCCTGTAATCCCAGCACTTTGCGAGGCTGACACGGGTAAATCACCTGAGGTCAGGAGTTCAAGACCAGCCTGGCCAACATGGGGAAACCTGTCTCTACTAAAAATACAAAAATTAGCTAGGTGTGGTGGCAGATGTCTGTAATCCCAGCTACTGGGGAGGCTGAGGCAGGAGAATCACTTGAACTTGGGAGGTGGAGGTTGCAGTGAGCTGAGTTCACACCATTGCACTCCAGCCTGGGCGATAGGAGTGAAACTCTGTCTCGAAAAATAATAATACATAAAAAAATAAAGTTTGTTTTACCTGATATAAGGATAGATACTCCGCCGCTGGGCGCGGTGGCTTATGCCTGTAATCCCAGCACTTTGGGAGGCCAAGGCAGGTGAATCACCTGAGGTCAGAAGTTCAAGAGCCAGCCTGGCCAACATGGTGAAACTCTGTCTCTACTAAAAATACAAATATTAGTTGGGCGTGGTGGTGGGTGCCTGTAACCCCCGCTACTCGGGAGGCTAAGGCAGGAGAATCGCTTGAACCCGGGAGGCGGAGGTTGCAGTGAGCCAAGATCATGCCACTGCACTCCAGCCTGGACGACAGAGTGAGACTCCATCTGAAAAAAAAAAAAAAAAAAAAAAAGAATAGGTACTCCTGCTCGCTTTTGGTGTCTATTTGCATGGAATGTCTTTTTCCATGGGGTTATTCAATTTTAACTAACTCCCATATACACTATGGGCATTGATGAAAATACTGACTGAATTTTTAATAAAGATCTAGAGTCATTAAGAAAAAGTTACCTTCCTGCATGAACTTATATTTTGGCATCTATCAAATGGCATTGTAATTAATACAACTCTGATCTCTATTACTGCATAACAAACTACCCAAAGCATAGCGATTTAACGTAACTTATTAGTCCTCATAATTCTGTGGGGTGTCAATCTGAGTGATTCTTCTGTTGTACCCATCTGGAATCACTCCTGTGGCTGCAGTCATCTGACAACTCAACCAAATCTGGAGAGTCCAAATGGCCTCAGTCACATGCCTGGGATGCTGGCCTTGGAGGGACACCTTGGTTTTCCCTATGGGGCCCTCAATCCTCCAGTAAGATAGATTGCTGAAGGTAGTTCACAACATGATGTTTTCATGGTCTCACTGGAGTAGGTTCACAACACGACAGTTTCAATGGACAAACCCCAGTACATGGGCACTTGTGAAGTCTGTTTGTCTCATGCTTGCTAATGCCCCATTTCCCAAAGCAACTCAGTGACCAAACCCAGAATCAGAGAGGAAAAGGTCCACATAAAGGCACATGTACCAGGAGGATGATTTATTACAAGCATCTACCACATCCACTGTAAATTTAAGAACTCAGAATACAAGTAGCATCCTCATTATTTAGCATTTGCCTGCCACCCATAGTGCATAATTCACACCTAGGCAGTAGTACTCCTAGGGAGAATTTTTAAATTTTTGGACAACATTTTGGACGTTCTAGTGAAATACAGCCCTACCATGCATATTTGAAATGTATATTGTCTTATTATAAATTACCTACTGTGTATTTCTCCTTTAATATTGTAGTTTGAACATTATGGTTTCTGTTTTAATTTTGTGCATAGTAAGTTACATAATCCACAGATTTTATTTCAGAAGAGTAAAGTTATATTACAAAATATTTGTTACAATAAGGCAGTGGTTTGGGTCCGATACTTTTGAAATTAATGAGTTAAGTTTGAGTGTTTTAAGTACTAGCCTTCAGTTATTTTTGAATCGTGATAGCCAGATAAAGTGTCACTAAATCATTTTTTTTAACTTGGAATGTGGGACAGGAAGGATGGGAGTTTCATGCTTCAGGAAGCAGTGAAAAATCACAAAACCTCTGTACTGCTAGACCCAACACTTCTCCAGATCCCCAAACTATCTCTATCAACCTCCTTTCATGGCAAATTTGCATATGCATTATTGTCAGAATTTTGAACTTATTTTACAACCATATACACAGAATTCTTTTCTAACTGAACAGATGGTGCAGTTCCCCAGCCCAGCAGCTGGAGGGGACCGAGGCTGCGCTCAGCACACAGTAGGAGCACCATAAACGTTGATTGACTGAGTTCATTGAGGCGGTTGACACCAAGCCATCCACTCCCACGCGGTACTCTTATCTTTCTCCAGGCTCACACCCCTGGCCCGAAAGACGGTAGCTGGGAGCAGATGGCGAGTCCCGGGTGCCAGGTGTACTGCACTCCAGGCGCGGTCTGGGGCACTGGGTTCTACGGTCCCTGACCCACCCCACCCCACCCCTCCCACCCCTATGAGTTCCCCCAAAGCTGTCTGCGCCAAGTGTGACGTCTGACTACGGTGGGAGCATGGGAGGGGAAGGGCTGGAAGAAAGGAGATCGGTTGCCTGGAGAGGGGGCCCGTGCGTCCTACACTCGCTGCCCGCCACGCACGCGTCCCTCTCCTCCTGACCCGCGTCACTTGGCAGCCAATGCGGTCTCCGTGCCTTCCCACTTCCCCGCAATCAAACGCCTTTCTTCCTCCGCCTCCCCTCTTTCCGTTATCTGACATTTTGCTCTGCTTCCCTCTGCCCACTCCCCAGCGGGATTCCCTCCCTGGCAGACGCGCGCGCCCCAGCCCGCCCTCGCACAACCTCCAATAGCAGGTCAACTGGCTTGTAACGCTGGCTTAGGGTTGCTCTTGAAGTGTTTTTCCAAAAGCGAAATCACCCGCTTTCCCCCATGGGGCTAAAACTGTAATTGCAACAACCGGCTGTTGGGTTGGGTGTGGGAAGCCCGTGGGGCGTGCCCCACCTAGACCGCCTGCTGGGGCCACTGGGGTGGTTTTGCCGCCCCCTCAACCCCCGCCACCCCCGGTCGAGTAGGCAGCTCCACCCAGACCCTTGCGCCAGGGCCTGACTGCCGCGGCTGCCAGCGGAAAGGCAGAGACCAGCTGATCCAAGGAGGACAAAACGAGCCGAGACCTTCCGCAGAGCTTGGCTTCCTCGTAACTGCGCCCAGGGCGCAGCCTCTCCCTGTTAACTACCTGCCATATGTTCCCTTCTCTCAGACCCGAAACCGCCTCCTACAGGTGCTGGGGACTGAATCTGGAGCTCCGGGCGCGGCCCTTGACAAGGGCGCCTGGCACCCTGGGGCGCCTCCGTGGCCCTCGTAAACTCAGAGAGCCCCCACCGTCCAGTCTTTCCTGCACTAGCGAGGGATCGAGGGAAGGCGCCAATGCACGCCTGGCCCTCTGTGATCCGCGGAGAAGGAACGCTTGAAGACTGGGGTGCACTCAATTGTCGACTTCCCTCAGCTCTCAGCCCTTTTCCTCCCCCCGCGCGCCGTGCACGCGCAGCCTGCTCTGCCCTCCTGAAAGAGACGCTGCAGCTGCGCTCTCAATGGGGCCTCAGCCTGCGGGGTCCGGGGAGGGGATGAAGTGGGTGGTTGCCCAGCCGGTGTACGAAGGTCGTGTGCCTGCCGAAGAGTGGGTCCCACATGCACAGCGCGCACCGTACCATCCAAGCAAGGCTCACAGAGAGCATTTAGTCGTCCAGAGCAAAGGATGCTGGGCACCCAAGAGAGCAGGGGGCCAAGTGGCTGTCAGTTCTCGTCAGTGACGGAACTAGACAGCACCTCCAAGGGCCAGGGGATGGGGTAGGAGGACGGAGGAGCCAAGCTCCTGGGAAACGACACCCCCCAACTATCCGCGACCGGTTGCAAATTCAAAGGAGGGCTGTGAGCCCGCGAGGGTGCGGGAGGTGTCCTCGCTTGGGCTGCGTGTGCGCGCGCGTTTGTGTGTGTGTGTGCGCGCGCGTGTGTCTTCAGCTCCTTCCCCGGTCGTAAAACCTAAACGGAAGACGGGTGTTAAAATGCTGCTGACAGGATCGCCTGAAACATGTTTACAGTAGGAAGGACTTTCCTCCAGAAAGCACGGTCTGAGTCTATTCCAATTTATTTCCTCCCTGTAACTGTAAGCGAAAGGAGAGGTTCGGCCGCCGCGGCGGAGCGAGGCTGAGCACCATTAATCCTCAGCGAGCTTAAGCCAGGGAGAGCGCCGTGCCTGCGAGTCGAGTCGCTGCGCTCCGGAAGGCGTTCTGCCTGAAGGAAACCCTTTTTTTTTTTTTTTTTTTGAGTAGGGGGTGGCCTTTGCACTGGCGTCCTTAAGTAAGGCGCGCCGTTTCTCTGCAGCCGCTCTCCGAAGCCGGAGAAACTGCATTCACTTTAGCAAGAAGACAGGGAAACCGAAATTGATAATCCCCCGAGTTGGGTTACCTGATCCAGACAGGAGGCTGGTCTAGGCTTCCCCAGTCACCCGGAGCTCCTGACAAGTGAGCAGGAGGCGGCGGGTGGTTGCCCTAAACTTTGATTTATGAAAAAAAAATCAGAATTCATCGACATACCCTATTACTCGTTGAGCGTTTAAGCCTCTAACTAAAGAAGGTACAGTGGTAGGGAGTGGTAGGGGTTCGGGAGAGGAGGAAGGGGGAGAAGAAAGAAGACTGACTATCGCCACGATTTCCCACCTCGCCTCGCGGGCGCAGGGAGGCTCAGCGATGCCACCTGGCGGCTGCTTCTCCCCAGATTGGGAGCCGGCTGGCTGCAGACAAACCCAGGCTCTACCCGGGTGCCATGCCTCTCTGCCTCTAGAATAGAAGCAGAAGCCTGTGTTCATGCTTGCAAACCAAGTAGCCCTGCAAACATTCGTCTTCTGCTTGTTTTCATGAGAAAATCGAGAGGAAAGGAATAATGAGTTGGCATTGGCATGAACAGCTTAAGCCTACTGTGTGCTAGTCACTGGTTATGAGAGGAAAATGGTAAAATTGTTAGAAATGCAGGTTTCTTAACTCTTAGCTTATTCTAGTGATAAAAATAAATGCTAGGTTTCATTTACCCCAGAATCCTATGTTGATATTTTGCAAATATGAGTTATTTCCATATATTATTTTTCAATGCATGCACCCCCACCCCCATTCCGCACTGAGCCCAGTTACAATGCAATGTCATCAGCCCAAAAGGATGAAGTGCAAGTTATGTTTGTCTACTTGACTGAGAAGTAAATCAGCCTCATATGGAGGCTTCTTTTCCATAAAGTGTGGAACCGAAAAAATTGGCGCCTTTCAGTTGACAAAGGCCAATGACATCTGATTTCCCAGGGCTTCTTCCTTGTCAGGTAAAGTAACAACTATACAGTTTTTCCTCCTCTTTATTTTATTTGAACTGAATACTTGTCAGGTCTGACTAGTGCCTACAATCATAGTTTCTATGACCAAGGCAAGGCAAAATCTTGTAAATCAGTGCAAATCCAGATTTGTTAAACTAATTTCCATTCAGGTCCCTCCCTCCATGCCAAAGGAATATATTAAGCAGTGGAATAGAATCTTATTTTATCTATGCCCCATACCATTGTAAGGATGTGAGATTTTATGTTGTGTAGATGTGTGAGGGCAGAAGAAATGCATTAGCAGATATTTTACACTTACATCTCAAATGGAATTCCATCATTTAAGGGAATAAAATAAAATACCTAATTCAAAATTTGAAATGTCTAACATCATTGCTAATAAAGACAGTTTATTATTCTAAACCAGGATTTTTTTTCCTGCAAAATTATCTTGGCTTTCTCTTAATACAGCTAAAAGAGTAGCATTAAGAATTACTTCATGTACAGCAAAGCCAGCAGAGGGAACACTGCGTACTGATTTAGTAGGGGCCACCAAATATCTGGTATTTAGGGGAAAAAATGTCAGTAATGGAGAACTGATTACAGAGCATGTGAAGTTAGGGAATGAGAAGGGAGAAATCTTTTCTCATTATTTGGTATTGAGAGGTCCAATACATTCCAGTGTGCACACACTTAGTTGGTCACAAAGATGACTTTAATAAAAGGACATTTGTCGTATGTTTTCTTACATTCTAAGAGAACTAACCCATTAGAACAGATCTATTTCAGAAGTCTAGGCACTTGTGTAATATATAAATATCTATACAGTAATCATAAAGTCAATGGAAGTTACTGATACCATATTTCATCAAGTCTAAGAGGACATTTTTGTTTTCATTTCAACTCTTCCTGAAATAAGGAGGCATCCTACATCTAGGGGGATATCACAGTTTCACTGGCAGCTTTCTTCCTTGGTGGAATGTAATACAATGGTGTGTCTTAAAATTTGTTGGATTTGTTGAAATACAGAAAATACATGTAACAAAAGAATGAGGCCAGTGGCTATGTTTTAGTACACCCTTTAAAAAAATCTGTGTGTTTTAAGAAGAAATATATATGACTGCTTTAACTTCCACTCTTCCCCATCATATTCGATGACGGAAGCATAAATGACTTAGAAATATAATCAATAATATTGATACTCAACTTGACTGAATTAATCAAACTAGCTACACCCTCAAATCATTAGTTAGTACAAATCCAAAAATAAATATATTCTTTTTTATCCTAGTGAAAATATTGATATTATAGATAATAGCCCTCTTAAAATAATTTTTTTGTCAGATTGATAACATTTAAGGATGTGTTTCTATGCACACCAGAGAAAATGAAGTATATAACACAGCAACATTGTTATGCAGAAAAGGTGCCTGTGTGTTTTTGGTTTGGGTTTTTCTTTTTTTAAGGATTTGTTTCTCCTTTTTTAAAAAAATTATACAATACAAGTAGCTAATGGTCAAAAATTATTTGCTTTTACCCACAAAAACAGTTTTGCTTGTGGTTGATCCTTACAGATCCAGTCAGATGGCTACATAGGGTGTTCTTTCCAGCAAAATTCTAAGTCTGACAACCTGGGCCTATTGCCAGCCTACATACTTTAAAAGTTTGACAAGATAAATAGAAATTTACTACCCAGCACTAGTTTAATCTGAATCAAAAGCTGACTTAATTATTTTGGATTGACTTTACCTAACCACTTATGGTTAGCCTGAAGAATATTAGTTTCCTATTATAGTGTTAAGGAAAGCTGATTTTTACTACAATTCTAATTTTCAGACGTTGGAAAACAAGTAATTTCTGTAGCCAACGTTTATTTTGAATACCTTGGCATCCTTTCTTTGCCACATTCTTCTTAGTATTCTTCATGGAGTTCCTTTCTTTTAAAATCAATGGAATGGCAGGGTTGCCACTATTGTCCTTGTATGGTTCACATCAATGATCTGTGATTACTTTTTTTTTTTTTTTGAGACAGAGTCACACTCTATCACCCACACTGGAGTGCAGTGGCTCAATCTTAGCTCACTGCAACCTCCTGGGTTCAAGCAATTCTCCCGCCTCAGCTTCTCGAGTAGCTGGAATTACAGGCGCATGCATCCCTGCCCAGCTACTTTTTTAATTTTTTAATTTTTAGTAGAGACAGGGTTTCACCATGTTGACCAGGCTGGTCTCGAACTCCTGACCTCAAGTGATCCACCCACCTTAGCCTCCCAAAGTGCTGGGATTACTGGTGTGAGCCACTGCGCCCGGCCTGTTATTACTTTTTTACATAAGTGGCTATTCTGTTTTAGCCTCTTGAACAACATGCAGCTTTTACTAGGAGTGTGTCTGGCATTTGAATTAGAAAGGAAGGTATTACTATTCATTGAGGGCTTACAATACATCAGGTGCTTCATAGTCACAAATTCATTGAACCCTCACAACAACCCTCTTTAAAGTAGCTCCTAGTGCTCCCATATAATAGATGAGGAAAACTGAGACTTGGCGACATCCCCTCAGTTACAAACCAGTAAGAAGGATTAGCAGCCAGGTCTACTATGAATCCGGAGGCCCCACTCTCTTCTGCTACCAGTTATCACCTCCTTCTACAGTTTCTCTTTGCCTTGGTTTTTCAGTTCCCTTAGATTCAAGTAACAAATAACAAGAGGAAATATATAAGAAGGAAAGGAGGAAGATGGCTTTCGGAGGAGGAGAGGGAAGAGAGTGACGCAATCTTTAATTTTGAAAACAGGGAAAACAAATATTTAGAAAGCAAAACCGATTTCCATCCTTTACATGCCATTATACAACCTATACGAAACTCTGGAAATCTGCCCATTGAGGTAATTATGGAGCACTACCTAATGTGTTTCAAGGGAAAGCTCCCCTGTTTGGGCTATGCAGGATTTGCAGGGAGTTTAAATCATTAAATAACCATAGTTGACCCTTGCTTGGTTAAGAGAGTAAGCAATTATTGCAAAGTCCTCTTCCCTGCCTTCCACAAACAGCCCAAAAACGGTTCTGAAGGGATTTACACAATACATCAACATCTGTGCTGTACCTAGAGTTGTTAAAATAATTGTGATGACAGGTGTCTAGGTACCACTTTCTTAATGGTTTTCAATATCCATTGATTTATTGTTGTGGCTTTCTCTTCCCCTTTACAGCTTTGGCTTTAAGAAAGAGCTGGGGAACAGATTTTGCACGAGAGGCTGACTCTTTATTCCAATGCTGAAAAGAACTAATAAAAATAATCACTTGGCTTTTAAGCAGAAAGCTTCCATTTACAGTATTTCACCCTTACCCCGCCCCCTTCCAAGCCCCTTGTTATCTAACATAATGGTTAGAATACATTTCCGTCTCTCCCCTTAATAATTTCATGCATTAACATCCTCTTCACACACTATACACACACGCACGCGCGCACACACACGCGCGCGCACACACACAGAGCAAAAGGAAAAAAGAGGCAGCAGAAATCTCAGCTGTACTTCTAGCCCTTTTAAAAAGTTTGCTCTGTAAATTGGAATGAGGTCAGATTTGGAGCTTCTCATTGCACGCGGAGATTATTATTGCATCGGGTTCCAAGCCAATGGGAAGCCCGGGGGAGGGGTTTGGCATGAGGAAGCGTTGGTTACAGCAGCTGATTGGCTGCAGGCAACACTGTGAAAGGATAAAGAGGCGCGAGGCGGAATTGGGGTCTGCTCTAAGCTGCAGCAAGAGAAACTGTGTGTGAGGGGAAGAGGCCTGTTTCGCTGTCGGGTCTCTAGTTCTTGCACGCTCTTTTAAGAGTCTGCACTGGAGGAACTCTTGCCATTACCAGCTCCCTTCTTGCAGAAGGGAGGGGGAAACATACATTTATTCATGCCAGTCTGTTGCATGCAGGCTTTTTGGCTTCCTACCTTACAACAAAATAATTGCACAAACTCCTTAGTGCCGATTCCGCCCACAGAGAGTCCTGGAGCCAGAGTCTTTTTTGCTTTGCATTGTAGGAGAGGGACTAAGTGCTAGAGACTATGTCGCTTTCCTGAGCTACCGAGAGCGCTCGTGAACTGGAATCAACTGCTTCAGGGAAAAAGAAAAAAAAAAAAAAAAGACTTGCCTGGGAGGCCGCGAGAAACTTGCATTGGAAGCTTCAGCAACCAGCATTCGAGAAACTCCTCTCTACTTTAGCACGGTCTCCAGACTCAGCCGAGAGACAGCAAACTGCAGCGCGGTGAGAGAGCGAGAGAGAGGGAGAGAGAGACTCTCCAGCCTGGGAACTATAACTCCTCTGCGAGAGGCGGAGAACTCCTTCCCCGCATCTTTTGGGGACTTTTCTCTCTTTACCCACCTCCGCCCCTGCGAGGAGTTGAGGGGCCAGTTCGGCCGCCGCGCGCGTCTTCCCGTTCGGCGTGTGCTTGGCCCGGGGAACCGGGAGGGCCCGGCGATCGCGCCGCGGCCGCCGCGAGGGTGTGAGCGCGCGTGGGCGCCCGCCGAGCCGAGGCCATGGTGCAGCAAACCAACAATGCCGAGAACACGGAAGCGCTGCTGGCCGGCGAGAGCTCGGACTCGGGCGCCGGCCTCGAGCTGGGAATCGCTTCCTCCCCCACGCCCGGTTCCACCGCCTCCACGGGCGGCAAGGCCGACGACCCGAGCTGGTGCAAGACCCCGAGCGGGCACATCAAGCGGCCCATGAACGCCTTCATGGTGTGGTCGCAGATCGAGCGGCGCAAGATCATGGAGCAGTCGCCCGACATGCACAACGCCGAGATCTCCAAGCGGCTGGGCAAACGCTGGAAGCTGCTCAAAGACAGCGACAAGATCCCTTTCATTCGAGAGGCGGAGCGGCTGCGCCTCAAGCACATGGCTGACTACCCCGACTACAAGTACCGGCCCAGGAAGAAGGTGAAGTCCGGCAACGCCAACTCTAGCTCCTCGGCCGCCGCCTCCTCCAAGCCGGGGGAGAAGGGAGACAAGGTCGGTGGCAGCGGCGGGGGCGGCCATGGGGGCGGCGGCGGCGGCGGGAGCAGCAACGCGGGGGGAGGAGGCGGCGGTGCGAGTGCCGGCGGCGCCAACTCCAAACCGGCGCAGAAAAAGAACTGCGGCTCCAAAGTGGCGGGCGGCGCGGGCGGCGGGGTCAGTAAACCGCACGCCAAGCTCATCCTGGCAGGCGGCGGCGGCGGCGGGAAAGCAGCGGCTGCCGCCGCCGCCGCCTCCTTCGCCGCCGAACAGGCGGGGGCCGCCGCCCTGCTGCCCCTGGGCGCCGCCGCCGACCACCACTCGCTGTACAAGGCGCGGACTCCCAGCGCCTCGGCCTCCGCCTCCTCGGCAGCCTCGGCCTCCGCAGCGCTCGCGGCCCCGGGCAAGCACCTGGCGGAGAAGAAGGTGAAGCGCGTCTACCTGTTTGGCGGCCTGGGCACGTCGTCGTCGCCCGTGGGCGGCGTGGGCGCGGGAGCCGACCCCAGCGACCCCCTGGGCCTGTACGAGGAGGAGGGCGCGGGCTGCTCGCCCGACGCGCCGAGCCTGAGCGGCCGCAGCAGCGCCGCCTCGTCCCCCGCCGCCGGCCGCTCGCCCGCCGACCACCGCGGCTACGCCAGCCTGCGCGCCGCCTCGCCCGCCCCGTCCAGCGCGCCCTCGCACGCGTCCTCCTCAGCCTCGTCCCACTCCTCCTCTTCCTCCTCCTCGGGCTCCTCGTCCTCCGACGACGAGTTCGAAGACGACCTGCTCGACCTGAACCCCAGCTCAAACTTTGAGAGCATGTCCCTGGGCAGCTTCAGTTCGTCGTCGGCGCTCGACCGGGACCTGGATTTTAACTTCGAGCCCGGCTCCGGCTCGCACTTCGAGTTCCCGGACTACTGCACGCCCGAGGTGAGCGAGATGATCTCGGGAGACTGGCTCGAGTCCAGCATCTCCAACCTGGTTTTCACCTACTGAAAGGCGCGCAGGCAGGGAGAAGGGCCGGGGGGGTAGGAGAGGAGAAAAAAAAAGTGAAAAAAAGAAACGAAAAGGACAGACGAAGAGTTGAAAGAGAAAAGGGAAAAAAAAAAAAAATAGTAAGCAGGGCTGGCTTCGGCCGCGTTCCCGTCGTCGGAAAGGAGCGCGGCGGCGTTTTGGACCCGCGCTCCCATCCCCCACCTTCCCGGGCCGGGGACCCACTCTGCCCAGCCCGGAGGGACGCGGAGGAGGAAGAGGGTAGACAGGGGAGACCTGTTATTGTTGTTATTGATGTTGTTGATGGCAAAAAAAAAAAAAAGCGACTTCGAGTTTCCTCCCCTTTGCTTGAAGAGACCCCCTCCCCTTCCAACGAGCTTCCGGACTTGTCTGCACCCCCAACAAGAAAGCGAGTTAGTTTTCTAGAGACTGAAGGAATCTTCCCCCTTTCCGCATCACCACCTTGGTTTTGTTTTATTTTGCTTCTTGGTCAAGAAAGGAGGGGAGAACCCAGCGCACCCCTCCCCCCCCTTTTTTTTAACGCCTGATGAAGACAGAAGGCTCCGGGGTGAAGAATTTGGCCGATGGCAGATGTTTTGGGGTAGCGCCGGGACTGAGAGACTCCACGCAGGCGAATTGCCGTTTGGGGTTTTTTTTTCCTCTTTCTTTTCCCTCTGCCCCCTCTGCAGCCGGAGGAGGAGATGTTGAGGGGAGGAGGCCAGCCAGTATGACCGGCGCTAGGAAATGACCCGAGAACCCCGTTGGAAGCGCAGCAGCGGGAGCTAGGGGCGGGGGCGGAGAAGGACACGAACTGGAAGGGGGTTCACGGTCAAACTGAAATGGATTTGCACGTTGGGGAGCAGGCGGCGGCGGCTGCTGGGCCTCCGCCTTCTTTCTACGTGAAATCAGTGAGGTGAGACTTCCCAGACCCCGGAGGTGGAGGAGAGGAGACTGCTGTGGTACAGGGGCGGTCAGTGGAGGGCGAGTGGTTTCGGAAAAAAAAAGAAAAAAAAGAAAAAAAAAAAGGTTTTTTTCTTCTCTTAATCGGAATCGTGATGGTGTTGGATTATTTCAATGGTGGGGTTAATATAGCATGTTATCCTGTCTATCTTTTAAAGATTTCTGTATAAGACTGTTGAGCAGTTTTTAAAATAGTGTAGGATAATATAAAAAGCAGATAGATGGCGCTATGTTTGATTCCTACAACGAAATTATCACCAGCTTTTTTTCATTCTTAACTCTTTAAAGGATTCAAACGCAACTCAAATCTGTGCTGGACTTTAAAAAAACAATTCAGGACCAAATTTTTTCTCAGTGTGTGTGTTTATTCCTTATAGGTGTAAATGAGAAGACGTGTTTTTTTCCTTCACCGATGCTCCATCCTCGTATTTCTTTTTCCTTGTAAATGTAATCAGATGCCATTTTATATGTGGACGTATTTATACTGGCCAAACATATTTTTTCTTTTGTCCCTTTTTTTCTTTCCTTTCTTTTTACTTTATTTTTTCTTCCTTCCTTTTCCTTTTTTTCTTTTTTCTTCTCTTTTCTTTTTTTTTTTTTTTTTTTGGTAGTTGTTGTTACCCACGCCATTTTACGTCTCCTTCACTGAAGGGCTAGAGTTTTAACTTTTAATTTTTTATATTTAAATGTAGACTTTTGACACTTTTAAAAAACAAAAAAAGACAAGAGAGATGAAAACGTTTGATTATTTTCTCAGTGTATTTTTGTAAAAAATATATAAAGGGGGTGTTAATCGGTGTAAATCGCTGTTTGGATTTCCTGATTTTATAACAGGGCGGCTGGTTAATATCTCACACAGTTTAAAAAATCAGCCCCTAATTTCTCCATGTTTACACTTCAATCTGCAGGCTTCTTAAAGTGACAGTATCCCTTAACCTGCCACCAGTGTCCACCCTCCGGCCCCTGTCTTGTAAAAAGGGGAGGAGAATTAGCCAAACACTGTAAGCTTTTAAGAAAATCAAAGTTTTAAACGAAATACTGCTCTATCCAGAGGCTTTAAAACTGGTGCATTTACAGCAAAAAGGGATTCTGTAGCTTTAACTTGTAAACCACATCTTTTTTGCACTTTTTTTATAAGCAAAAACGTGCCGTTTAAACCACTGGATCTATCTAAATGCCGATTTGAGTTCGCGACACTATGTACTGCGTTTTTCATTCTTGTATTTGACTATTTAATCCTTTCTACTTGTCGCTAAATATAATTGTTTTAGTCTTATGGCATGATGATAGCATATGTGTTCAGGTTTATAGCTGTTGTGTTTAAAAATTGAAAAAAGTGGAAAACATCTTTGTACATTTAAGTCTGTATTATAATAAGCAAAAAGATTGTGTGTATGTATGTTTAATATAACATGACAGGCACTAGGACGTCTGCCTTTTTAAGGCAGTTCCGTTAAGGGTTTTTGTTTTTAAACTTTTTTTTGCCATCCATCCTGTGCAATATGCCGTGTAGAATATTTGTCTTAAAATTCAAGGCCACAAAAACAATGTTTGGGGGAAAAAAAAAGAAAAAATCATGCCAGCTAATCATGTCAAGTTCACTGCCTGTCAGATTGTTGATATATACCTTCTGTAAATAACTTTTTTTGAGAAGGAAATAAAATCAGCTGGAACTGAACCCTAAATCTTGACTTTTGTCGTTATTATGCCCAGTGCCTAAGATTGGAAAGGCCCTACAGTATCTAGACACTACACAATCTGCCTTAGCTTTAAAAAAATAAGTCCTCAGAGGAGTCTTGTCAAATGCTACCTTATTGAGGAATATTAAATGTCTCTTGGCCAGATTTCCCCTGACCCTGAAATGATGGCATCAGCTGAATATGTGTCAACTCAACACATGCTTTCTAGGAATTTTCTGAGTTTACCATATTTAAAAACGCCCTTTGTCTTGGAATCTGAAAGGGGGAGGGGCGACGTGGACAGAATTCTTCACAGATGAAACTGGCTAGATGATCTTTTTTTGAACTTGGTGCTCCTGGAGCTGCTTTCTCCTTGATTTGCCCATGCTTACCTCTAGCAGTGGCTATAATTGGTTTTCGTGGGTTAAGGACAAATAAGCTGTTAAATTATCAGTAGATTATACAGGAGAAGGCTTTTACCGATTATGAAATGCGAAAGATGTATGCATTTATGTGTTTTTTTTCTCAAGCAGAAAGATTGATGTGGTGCTACAATCTTCATTTTTTGCCATGCCCAACATGGTGTAAATGTAAGAGAACTGCAGCAATAAGGATGACCTGGAGAAGCTGGCTGCATGTGGGCTCAGAGGAAAGCCCCCCCTCTCTCAAAATAGCACTTAACTTTGGCTGCTGGAGATTTGTGCTTTTTCTAAGAATCGGGAAGGATTGTTGAGACTGCAAAATGAAAAAGTACTTGGATTTCTTAAGGCCCATTACTCTTGGGTTTGGAACATACAACTTGCTAAGTGGCACTATTTCCTGTTTATTTTGAGAGTTAACAATTGCTATTAACTAACAAAAGGCATCTTCCAAATGTTAATTAAAAATGTGTCTTTTACATGTCTTGAGTTTTTCAGCACTGGAGAGGAGGGGTTAATAAGCAGAAGTGTTTGGAAATAATCCCTTACTCATTTGGATTGCTTGTAGATAAGGGAGTATTATCCTGGAAGGTACACCTGGAAAAAGAGACCTTTTGAAGACTAGTCTAAAAGGAGGGGGTTTTGTGGTTGTCCAACAAAAAGCAATAATCCACCCCCAAAAACCAGTATAACTTGTGTTTCAATATAATTTATCTCTTAAAGATAGCTACTAGTTTTAAACATTTTTTTCATGTGTGGTGCTCATATATTTAATTTTAATTGCATTTGTGTTCTGCAATTGGAATTCCATTTTTTAAAATGACCTTAGAACAACATGGCATCTAAGTTTCTTCAAAGATCTTTGTAAAAGGAAGAACTCT
This sequence comes from Pongo pygmaeus, assembly GCF_028885625.2. Taxonomy (NCBI): domain Eukaryota; kingdom Metazoa; phylum Chordata; class Mammalia; order Primates; family Hominidae; genus Pongo; species Pongo pygmaeus. The sequence continues at coordinate 21,630,350 of NC_072378.2, forward strand.
TCTTTAGAAAAGTGCTTTTAATTTTTGTTCATTGCAGTGATAATACAATTGTTTAGCTTTTTTCAGATCCAAGGTATCAATACCATGACATAAATGAAGCCTCTAAGCGATGCATTTTTTAAATGATGCGTCTCTTTTAAAGTACATTTTTATTTCGGAGGGTTCTCCTGTTAGAACTGTTTCTTTTCCCTTGACTGTCCATGTAAAAGCAGATGCTTTAAATATTTCCTTTAAGAATTTTGATAACATTGGTTTAAAAATAAAAGCTGAAATGTGTGTGTCCTTCCTGGCAGGTGGTAGAGTAAACGTAAGAAGCATTTTTGTACAATGTCTTTTCCTCTGAGTCTGTTTTCATTCATAAGGGATACGTGTTAGGTGGTACAAGTCATAATAAACCTGCGAAACCAAACAGTTTAGTGTGATTTTTTTCTTTCAGATAATTTGGATCAATAGAAAAGATTAAGTTTCAGATTTTCTTTTAAGAATATCAAGCAATTGCTTCTGGCCCTGTGCTCCATCAGAAATGTGAATCAGTAATACTTGCTTAAGCAAGTTTTGTCAATTCCTAGTTGAATCCCTTTAAGTGCCAAGAAAAAAAATAAAAAGCATGTAAGCTGAGAGGGTGGGCCCAGCTCCTGGGAAGGCTTTTGGGGTTTGTGTTTACCCTGCTTTTGGGGGTACTAGGTGAGCTACGGGATTCTGAGGAAAGCAAGAAAGCAAAGGGTTAAATGGACATCAACATTTACCAAGGGTTTCCTGTGTTTGTAGGGTACACGCAAATTAGAAGACATGGTCTGGGGAATACTATGGGTCAGAATGCTTAATCATGAATTTAAAACAAATTCAGGGATCTCAAGGAAGTATTTGAAAAGATAGAAATGTTTAAAAAAAAAAAAAAAGAATTTTTAAGAATACAGACCCATCTGGCCGGGCGCGGTGGCTCACGCCTGTAATCCCAGCACTTTGGGAGGCCAAGGCGGGCGGATCACTTGAGGTCAGGAGTGTGAAACCAGCCTGGCTAATATGGCGAAACCTCCTCTCTACTAAAACTACAAAAATCTAGCTGAGCGTAGTGGTGCATGCCTGTAATCCCAGCTACTTGGGAGGCTTAGGTTAGGAGAATCTCTTGAAGCCGGGAGGCGGAGGTTGCAGTGAGCCAAGATCGCATCAGTGCACTCCAGCCTGGGTGACAGAGCGAGATTCTGTCTCAAAAACAAAAAAGAATACAAACCCATCTACCCATTTGGATTTCTCAGAGTGTAAGGTTGGTATGCCTTATTTCTCTTTCTGGTGGTTTTTGTTTTGTTCCTCCTCCTGGCACCCCTCCTATTAAGGCCTACAAAATACCTCTCTAACCCATATTCACTAGGGTTTACTCCTACCCCTCTGATTCTTCCTGAAAAATGATATTTCCATACGCATTTCTCAATTTCAACTATCATTTGAAAGCTAAAGTGGAGGGGTGGGAAAAAAGCATCTCCAGACATCCGCATGGTGTTTCCGGCTCTGCCAAGTGTCTACCACCATTCCCCTGTGCCCAGGATAAAGTGCAGAATTCACATGCTGCTCTTCAAGGCCCTGCACAAAAGGGTCTTAGCCCAACTTTCCAGTTCTTCCATATTGCAGTATAACCAAACTGCTCTTTCCTGATAGACTGGAATTCTTGAAGGACAGAAACTAGGCATTGAATACTTCTTGTATTCCCCCCGTTTGCTTTCCCTGCTTCTTTTCACATAATAAATGCTAAATTCTTATTTGTTAACTTAACATTTACATGGTTTCCATGGGACCCTAAGAGCTTCCAACATGCATTTGCATTTTATGCTGCCTGTGGTAAGTACCAGCGCTGAATTGCATGAAAACCTGGATTAGAATGCTGCCTCTGAGATCAACAAGCCGGAGGACCTTGGACAGATTCCTCAGCCTTTTTAAGTTTCCGTGTTTTAAATCGTCATATAGAAAGAGAGCTATCTAATGTAGACAGCTGTGTTGAGAATAGAGTGCAGCGGCACGTGTGTGACATGTCGTAATGCCTGGCCTACCCCATGGGCTCGTCGAATGCTAGAACCTGACCTCATGGGTTGTTCTAAAAAGCTAGTGCATGTAAAGCCTAACACAGTGCCAGCAACACAGAAGATGCTTTAAATTCTAAAAACGGGGAGCAAAGCAGCGTGGCCGGGGTCCGAGCTGGGGTTCTGTCCCCGCTGGGCTGTCGCCCCAGCTGGACTACCGCCATGGAACTCAGCGCCGAATACCTCAGGGAGAAGCTGCAGCGGGACCTGGCGGCGGAGCATGTGGCGGTGGAGGACAACACGACCCTCAACCATTGCGCCTGTAGCTTTTGGCGGTGTCGGCCAAGTTCGAGGGGAAGCCGCTGCTTCAGAGACACCGGCTGGTGAACGCGTCCCTAGCAGAAGGGCTCCTGCGCATCCATGCCTTTGAACAGAAAACCCTGATCCCAGAGCAGTGGGTCCGTGAGCGGCAGAAATGAGGGACTGGGACCTGCACAGCCATTAAATTATAAATCTGGGAAAAAAAATTCTAAAAATAAATCTCCTGAATCAATGTTTCTCAGTCTGCTACACGAATCCCCAGCATCAGAATTACCTGGAGATTGTTGTTAAGGGTAGCGATTATACAGATCGCCAGCCACAGTCAGACTGTGGGGATGGGGCCTTAATGAGCCCCCCATAGATTTCCAGTGCTCACTGAAGTTTGGAAATCAGTACCCTCACTGTATTTTAGCATATTCTCCCAATAAGTATGCAGGCAAGGGATTATGACGCCCTCATTGTTTTAACATGGAGAAATTGAATTCAGAATGGCCCAATGGCTGATCTGAGGTCACAAGGTCAGAAGTGCCAGAAAGGGTATTGGAACTCTATCTCCTGAGCCCTAGAATCAGCCTAGAACTTATTTCTCTAAATAGATGTCTTCTCCATTTCTACCCAAGGCTTGGTCCCTTGGCAAAAACTGGCAGTCCTTGCACTTCCCTCAGCCCTCCGACTCCCTATCCATTTTCTCAAGGATGCCCTTCCACCATCCTAGTTGAAAGTTTAAGTTTGGGCTGGGCGCCCGTGGCTCGTGCCTGTAATCCCAGCCCCTAGGGAGGCGAGGCGGGGGGATCACCTGAGGTCAGGAGTTTGAGACCAGCCTGACCAACATGACGAAATCCCGTCTCCATTAAAAATACAAAAAAATTAGCTGAGTGTAGTGGCGCATGCCTTTAATCCCAGCTACCCAGGAGGCTGAGGCAGGAGAATCGCTTGAACCTGGGACACAGAAGTTGCAGTGAGCCAAGACTGTGCTACTGCACTCCAGCCTGGGCAACAAGAGCGAAAATCCATCTCAAAAAAAAAAAAAAAGTGTAAGTTTAAGTAATTAGCCAAGTTAATGTGTGTGTGTGTGTGTGTGTGTGTATTCCAGTTAAACAAATGTGTGCTAAAAGATGAACCCAGGGACTGATTTTTGGAAGAAGTATCCAAGGCAGAGAACAGAAATAATATAAATATAGTGCCTGGAACTTCTGCTTTGTTGTTTAAAAGGCAGAGCTTCCAGCAAGTGAGAAAATTGGAAATTATTCAGAGCGCACTCAGCCTTTATAGAGAGGGCTATCGTCTACCCATTATATCCTAATGAGATTGACCGTTGGCTACAGTTAACTTGAAGGGTTTTATGGTTTCCTGCATGTGTTGTTTTCCTTCTCTATGTTAAAAAGAAGAAAAAAAAAAAAAACTCTCACATCACTAAACGGTATTTCCCAGGGGGCTGTCTGACTAGGCTGCTGCATTTTGGTTTGGGCCTTAGTTAACAATGGACCTCTATGTGTGTATGTTTGTGGATACAGGTGATAATAAATTTAGCCCATTTTATTTTATTTTGACAGTTTCAATTCAGGGCAATTGGTTTATGGAGTACCGCCAAACAAGCCAGGCCTAAGTCAAGTCATGGCAGGAAGTTTCTTGTAGGGCCTTCCTTTACCCTGCAGATTTTTTGTTTAAGGACAAAGTTCTAAGTCATTTGTGGACCAATATACACAGCTGCTTTGCATCATACGTAAGACATTCTAAGGGTATTCCATTTGAGTGTTTTTTTTAAAGGGCAGGACATTAAGAAACAAATGAAATATCATTTACTTAGCCCACTTGCTTCTTTAGATATTTTTCCAAATACATAATTCTTTGGATTAGTTTTTAAACACATAATGAATGTGCTATTTCCTGACATAACATGCAGTTGAAAGGCAAGTGAAAACACTATTATCCTTAGTAGGTAGGCTCTCTCCAGGCAGTGAATGCCCAGCAGTGTAGGGCGATGGTTGGCTAATGCATGTGATGCATGCAACTGCTTTTATAAGAGCTAAGCAGAAGGATCCTGTTGAATGATCAGTTAGCTCCTGTTGTATATGTGGTTAATTGTTACTTTCTTTCCTACCAGCCCCTGCCCTAACTTCCTCAGATCAACACCTAAAGCCTGTGAAAATAGTCTCTTCTGGAACCCCTGACCTTCAGTCTCTGCCCCTGCTTTCTCCCTTCGCATTCCCACACTTTCTATGTGGGCCTTTTATCTCTACTGTTTGCCAGTCCCCTTCAGACTTTGAATAATTTATCTGAAGTTCCTGGGAAGTTGTGGGGCTGTTGGTAGTCTCAAAATACACTGCACTTTGTTCCTTCTCTAGGCCGAGGTAGGTCCAAAAGCCTGTCTTTGAAAGAGGTGGTGCTAAGTACATTGAGGGATTTACTAACAGTTTTAATTTTTTGGATGAGCACCCAACGAATCCAAAAGCTGGAGGAAAGAAAAAATAAGGGGCAAAAGATGAAGGTGAATAGTACTTTGCAATTCTGATATCTCCCAAAGAATGTCAAGTAAATTAAGGGAACACTGATTAAGAAGATTTCCAGTTGTTATTGTTATAACAATGTATTTTATACATGTCTTTTCAAACACATGAGAGTTTTCCTTGAGTAGTTACTAGAAGTGGAAAGTGCTGGGTCTTAGTCTTATAGACATAGGCTTTTGACAGTTTTCGTACCCTGGAGCTGGTTAGGCGTAAAGTGGTTTGAGGAGAGAAAAACTAGTGATATGTCTAAATGAACACAGGTTAAAAAGTAAACCAAACTTTGAAACAATCATTTTAACCCCCGGAGAAGGTGAATAGATTATTTTAGTATGTAAGTAGATACATCTGCAAATCATACTAAGATGATTTTTCTATCCCAAGTGTCTGATAACATATGAATAGAAAAGCAAACAATTACAGAAATAGCCTTGACACTGACATGGTGACAAAGTATGGGGATTTTAGCACTACTGAAATAAACATCAGAACAGAGATCAACTCTCTTCGGTCTTTTTCTTCTTGCATTAGAACTCATCAGGCTGATTCCCATTTCTGGATTACTAGCCTTACTTTTTTTTTTGCTAGGCTCTGTGATGCAAGGAACAGAATCACTCAAGTAACCTGAAATCATGGGGCTTTATTACAAAGAGACATGGGGCTTTATTACAAAGAAACACAAGGCTACAAGGGAACTGAAAATGTCATGGTAGTTCTGGGAGAAATAGCGTTCAAGATCCATGGCAGCTCTAGAGAGATTAAGTGGTTGCCAATTTAGCATCAAGATTGTGCAGATAATTAATATTGCTCAGGTATTCTCTTAGTTTTCCTGTGTGTGTTGATTTTCTCCCAATACCAAATCTTGCTTCTGTTCTCCATATTTTGTCCTTCATATTCCCTTTTAAGGCAGCTCTGAGCCGGGCACAGTGGCTCAGGCCTGTAATCCCAGCACTTTGCGAGGCCTTGGTGGGTGGATCACTTGAGGTCAGGAGTTCAATCAAGATCAGCCTGGTCAACATGGTGAAACCCCGTCTCTATTAAAAATACAAAAATTGTTGGGAGGCCGAGGCGGGCGGATCACGAGCTAAGGAGATTGAGACCATCCTGGCTAACATGGTGAAACCCCGTCTCTACTAAAAATACAAAAAAATTAGCCGGGCGTGGTGGCGGCTGCCTTTAGTCCCAGCTACTCAGGAGGCTGAGGCAGGACAATGGCGTGAACCCAGGAGGCAGAGCTTGCAGTGAGCTGAGATCACGCCACTGCACTCCAGGCTGGGCGACAGAGCAAGACGCCGTCTAAAAAAAAAAAAAAAAAAAAAAATTGGCCGGGCACTGTGGCTCATGCCTATAATCTCAGCACTTTGGGAGGTCAAGGTGGGCAGATCACGAGATCAAGAGATCGAGACCATCCTGGCCAACATGGTAAAACCCCATCTCTACTAAAAATACAAAAATTAGCTGGACGTGGTGGCACAAGCCCATAGTCCCAGCTACTTGGGAGACTGAGGCAGGAGAATCACTTGAACCCGGGAGGCGGAGGTTGCAGTGAGCCAAGATGGTGCCACTGCACTCTAGCCTGGTGACAGAGCAAGACTTCATCTCAAAAAAAAAAAAAAAAAAAAAATTAGCTGGGCATGGTGGCATGCACCTGTAATCCCAGCTACTCTGGAGGCTGAGGCAGGAGAATCGCTTGAACCCGGCAGGTGGAGTTGCAGTGAGTCGAGACGGTACCACTGCACTCCGGCCTAGGTGACAGAGCAAGACTCCATCTGAAAATAAAAAAAGACAGCTCTGCATGGCAGTTATTTCATCAATTACTTGTCAAGCAATGAACCGGCTGCTTTGGGATTGTGTGCCTATTTTTGGACAAATCACTTATTAATTTATTATATTTTTCACTCTCCCATCCCTTTTGTTTTGCTTTTGTTCCTAGGGTCTGATGACCCTCATATGTCCTCTTATATTTTTTCTTTGATCTTCATATGCTAAGGGAGGGTAAACTGCAGGCTTCATGAACATCCACCCTTCCTCCTCTACATCCACAATATCCTCAATTCAAACAGACTGGCTTGGCTTTTATCTATTTAAGATTCTAACCTTTTCCCTATAGCTCAAATTTTGGCACTCAGGCCTATAGATATAAACAGTAGAGATTAAATACACCACATTCTAAAGGGAAGCCAGGTGAAGCCCTTACCGCAGTAATCCATAGCAGAAAGGATCCTACCATAGTCAGTATTCCCCTCCTCAACGTGGCTCCTCCAGTCCAAATAAGCACAGGATTGGAAAAAGGGAAGGAAGAGAGCCAAGGAGTCCTGAAACATCCTTGAGGGGAGCCCAGTGCTTCCTCGCCCCATTCCAAAACCAAGTGACAGGAAACTTCCAAAGGATTCTCCAGGAGAATAATTCATAGAGAGTGGGGTGTCTACAGGAAGGGAAGACTAGCCTTTTATTTGTAGTCCGTCATCTGCTTAACCAGCTGAGTTGTTCTACGAGAGAGAGGGGGGGTCGGGAATGTGCAGGGCTGGAGGGGATTGTTGACTATCTGCTTTCTACCATTCGACACAGCAAGGATATGCATCTCCATGGGTCACGTACATGGAAGCACGAATCGGTGAAGCAAGAAGGTTGTGGGGAGTACTGTGGGGAGCGGGAATTACAGTGGTATAGAAGAATTCTGTCTGGAGTTTTCCAAGGCAGAACGGACTTGGAGGAAAGAAGGACCCACCTATGTGCCCTTGGGAAAACCAGCATTTAGATGCCCACTTTTAAAAAGGCCATCAATGGCCAGTAGGTGTTAGCTGGAGAATCAGCTCAGAGCGACAACCACAGGCCTCTAACGGTGACTGGTTAAGTAGAGGGATACTTGTCTTTTTCCCTGTCCTGCATCCTTTCCCCAACACACTAGAGAAGCTAGGCTTTGAAGTAAGAGGGGAGAAAGTATCCTTCTACTCCAAGCAACTCAAGTTGACTCAGAAGTAGAAGAGATTGATTTAATTACCCATTTCGAGACAGGGCCACTCTCTGATCCCCCAGGTTGGAGTGCAGTGGCACAATCACAGGTCAGTACAGCCTCCACTTCTAGAGCTCAGTCGATCCTCCCACCTCAGCCTCCCAAGTAGCCGGGACTACAGGCATGTGCCAACACATCTACTTTTTGTCTTTTTTGTAGAGAAGGCGTCTTGCCATGTTGCCCAGGCTGGTCTCGAACTCCTGAGCTCAAGCAGTCCTCCCACCTGGGCCTCTCAAAATGTTGGGATTACAGGTATGAGCCATTGTGCCAGGCAAGATGAGATTTAAGTCAGGTTTGAAGGTAAATTTTAAAACTGGATTAACATTAAAAAAAAATAATTGAAGGAGGCTGGGCACGGTGGCTCATGCTTTGTAATCCCAGCAGTTTGGGAGGCCGAGGTGGGCAAATCACCTGAGGTGGGGAGTTCGAGACCAGCCTGACCAACATAGAGAAACCCCGTCTCTACTAAAAATACAAAATTAGCGGGGCATGGTGGCGCATGCCTGTAATCCCAGCTACTCAGGAGACTGAGGCAAGAGAATTGCTTGAACCTGGGAAGCAGAGGTTACGATGAGCCGAGTTCGAGCCATTGCACTCCAGTCTGGGCAACAAAAGCAAAACTCCGTCTCTAAAATAAAATAATAATTGAAAGCTGGGCACAGTGGCTCACGCCTGTAATCTCAGCACTTTGGGAGGCGGAGGCGGGCAGATCACAAGGTCAAGACATTGAGACCATCCTGGCCAACATGGTGAAACCCCGTCTCTACTAAAAATACAAAAATTAGCTGGGCATGGTGGCACACGCCTGCAGACCCAGCTACTCCAGAGGCTGAGGCAGAATTGCTTAAACCCAGAAGGCACAGGTTGCAGTGAGCAGAGATTGCGCCACTGCACTCCAGACTGGTGACAGAGCAAGACTGTCTCAGAAAAATAGTTAATTGAAAGTGACTAGCAAGTTATTAACTTATCACGTTATCCGGTATTCTTTCATTTTGTTTTGTCTCATACCATGATGCTGATCATATAACACTATATTCTACTGTTGGAACTGAGACAGCCAAGTATAAGGAGGTCCCTGGAGAACTCCTGACTGCCCTGCCCAGTGTGAGAACGGGATGGAGTCGCGGGAAGTTTTCGCCCTTTTCAATGGGGGAGGAAGCTGGCCTCTCCTGTTCCCTGGTACGTGGAATTCAATCTATGAGTTGGGGGCCTGTTAATAGAAACCTCTCTTGCTTTCCTGAGTTCTTTTTTCATGTAATAAATTCCATTTTTCTCACCCTTCAAAGTGTCAGCAAGCCTAATCTTTCTTGGTCGTGTGACAAGGACCCTGTACGTAGCTCAACTAAGAAAGTCCTACTGTGTCCAGAATTGGTGGGTTCTTGGTCTCACTGTCTTGAAGAATGAAGCTGCAGACCCTCGTGGTGACTGTTACCGTTCTTAAACGCGGCGTGTCCGGAGTTTGTTCCGATGTTCAGATGTATTCGGAATTTCTTCTTTCTGGTGGGGTTCGTGGTCTCGCTGGCTCAAGAGTAAAGCTGCAGATTTTCACGGTGAGTGTTACAGCTCTTAAGGCCGCGTGTCTGGATAGGCTGGTTCCTCCCGGTGGGTTCGTGGTCTCACTGTGCATGAAAAGTGAAGTTGCAAACTTTTACGGTGAGTGTTACAGCTCATACAGACAGCGTGGACCCAAAGAGTGAGCAGCAGCAAGATTCATTGCAAAGACCAAAAGAACAGAGCTGTCACACTGTGGAAGGTAACCCGAGCAAGTTGCCACTGCTGGCTCGGGCAGCCTGCTTTTATTCTCTTATCTGGCCCCACCCACATCCTGCTGATTGGTCCATTTTACAGAGAGCCGAGTGGTCTGTTTTGACAGGATGCTGATTGGTGCGTTTACAACCCCTGAGCTAGACACAAAGGTTCTCCACGTCCCTACCAGATTAGCTAGATACAGAGTGTCCACACAAAAGTTCTCCAAGTCCCCAGCAGAGAAGCTAGATACAGACTGTCCATTGGTGCATTCACAAACCCTGAGCTAGACACAGGGTGCTGATTGGTGTTTACAAATCTTGAGCTAGATACAGAGTGCTGATTGCTGTATTTATAATCCCTTAGCTAGACATAAAGGTTCTCCAAGTCCCCACCAGACTCAGGAGAGCAGCTGGCTTCACCCAGAGGATCCCGCACTGGGGCCGCAGGTGGAGCTGCCTGCCAGTCCCGCGCCGTGCACCCGCACTCCTCAGTCCTTGGGCGGTTGATGCGACTGGGCGCAGTGGAGCAGGGGGCGGCGCTCGTCGGGGAGGCTCGGGCCGCACAGGATCCCAAGGGGAGGGGGGTAGGGAGGCTCAGGCATGGCGGGCTGCAGGTCCCCAGCCCTGCCCTGCGGGAAGGCAGCTAAGGCCCGCGGAGAAATTGAGCACAGCAGCTGCTGGCCCAGGTACTAAGCCCCTCACTGCCCAGGGCTGTTGCAGCCTGCCCGCCGCTCCGAGTGCAGGGCCGGCCGAGCCCACGCCCACCCAGAACTCGCGCTGGCCTGCAAGCATCGCGTGCAGCCCCGGTTCCTGCCCGCGCCTCTCCCTCCACACCTCCCGACAAGCTGAGGGAGCAGGCTCCGGCCTTGGCCAGCCCAGAAAGGGGCTCCCACAATGCAGTGGCGGGCTGATGGGCTCCTCAAGTGCAGCCAGAGTGGGCACCAAGGCCGAGGAGGCGCCGAGAGCGAGCAAGGGCTGTGAGGGCTGCCAGCACGCTGTCACCTCTCACTACAACAGAACATCCATGTGACAAACTGGCAAAAGGTACTTTGGGCTAGGTTTAGGTCGGCTTTGTGGGAGTTCAATCTTATCTAGTCATCATAGAGACCAAGATACACTACCCCCTTTTTTTCTCCTTTAGACAGATATGCTCAGAGAAAATCCACACATAACCACCCAGAGCAGTTCCTCTTTCATCTGTTTTACATAAATGATTCTGCTTTAAAAATGGAGAAAAAAAACCCACTGCTTTGGGATATGATCATAGTATAGTCACTGATCACAGAATTTTGAACTTTTTAGATGACGAGGAAAATTTAGGGGCCATTTGACTTAGCTCCCTGGATTGATCCTACCAAATTCCCCAAACATATTAACATAACATAACATAACATACCAAACATCATAACATAATGTTCAGGCCTGTTCTGCCTTGGATGCTGGTTCATGCTCCAAAATTAACTATTATCAAAATCGTTATAAAAATCCCTGTCCCCTCAATAATAAATAAATAATAATAATCATAATAAAACACAATAAAACCCACTGTGTTTTCCTTTAAGACTGCTGTTAGGTAGGTGTTATAACATCAATATGACAAACTTTTTTTTTTTTTTGAGACAGTTTTGCTCTTGTTGCCCAGGCTGGAGTGCAATGGCGCCATCTCGGCTCACCGCAACCTCCACCTCCCAGCTTCAAGTGATTCTTCTCCCTCAGCCCCCAAGTAGCTGGGATTACAGGCATGTGCCACCACACCTGGCTTATTTTGTGTTTTTAGTAGAGACAAGGTTTCTCCATGTTGGTCAGGCTGGTCTCGAACTTCCGACCTCAGGTGATCTGCCCACCTCATCCTCCTAAAGTGCTGGGATTACAGGCATGAGCCATTGCGCCCGGCCTGACTGAAACTTTGATTAAATAGTCCTCAGTTGAGGACCATTTAATAATTTATTTGAAGTTCCTGGGTAGTTGTGGGGCTATCTGTAGTCTCAAAACACACTGCAGTTTGTTCCCCCACCCCTAGGCAGAAGTAGGTCCAGAAGCCTGTCTTTGAAAGAGGCAGTGCTAAATACACTGGGAGATTTACTACTACATAAATGCACATTTTAAAAAAAGAAGATTGTAGTTAAGTTCAGATTGTTCATTTGTAGAAGGATGGGTAGTTTGACAAAATGAAGTGAGAACATTCATTCAGAAAGTGTGGGCGGAGATCTCTTTAGCTGTAGGTTGGTAATTGGCTGCCATTTTGGCAGGCTAAGTGGTAGCAGGCCTTGGGAATCTGCCCGAGGGTCAATTCCTCAAAATTGTTTCCATTTCTCCCGATTAATTATCCTTCTCCACCCAAACCCACCTGTTCTTTAAAAGAGTAGGAGAGTACTCAGGGCAATGTTTGCAGGTTCAAGTACCTACCACTAACAGAATTGGCTTTAAGAACTTCTCAATAAACCACAAGCATTTTATGAACAAAACAGCCCCATATATTTAAGGAGTAGAGAAATTAAAAATATTTTCATTTCCTCCATGCCCATTTGGAAGAAGACAGACATATGTAAACTAGGGACTGCCAATTGTATGCCAGTTTCTCTTACCTTGAATAGAGGCCTTAACAACTGTGGAGTGTTTAAAAATAGCGCTGACAAAGGATGGTTGAAACTATTCCTTTCTAGTCCTTCCTCACATAAGTAGCTGGAGCCCATTGTAGATGTGGGACCTGTGCGCACACGCTGTGCAGTCAGGAGAGACCCTCAGAGAGCATTTTCCACCCCTGCACTCCTGCGTGGCTTGGTTCCTGGGGAGGGAGCACTTTTCCTCTATCTCCTTGCCATCTCTGATTCAAGTTGGTCCATCTGGAAGTAATATTATCTGAGCATTATACTCCAAGCCTGGCTCTCCACAAGTGACTGCATGTTTCCTGAAACCAACTATTGGCAGCTGTTACACAGGCATTTTCTGCTTTTTAGATACCTATAATTACACCAATTATGCGAATCATTGATGTTTATAAAGGATTTAAAATTTTACACACCCAGAAATGTCTATCAGAAAGCAGCATCTGAGGCAGAGTGACACCCTACAGAGGAGCCTATTTGGCCTTCACAATCGCTGCTGAGAGTCCCTTAAACTGAGCATCAGCAGGGTAGGCAGCTTCTTATGAGCCTATATGTCTTCGGCAAGTTAATCCTGTCACTGGAGTACAATTCTGTTTGGTTAAGAACTACAGAACTCAATCTAACTTTTATTTTCAAAGGAAAGAACAATGTGTCGAAGTTAATAAAATTGGGCATTTGACTTTAAACTCTCCAAACTGCAACACGAGGATAAGATGGTTGACATTCCTCTGTTCCAGCCTCCTCCTTTAGATACAGTGAGATAGGACAAGGACTATCCCGTTAGCACACAGACTGGACAGCCAAGAGCCGTCCTGCAGTGCCAGAGAGTGCCATAGTGGAGCCTGAAGCAAAAGGAAAACATGGGTAATACTGATCTTGTCTTCATTTAAAGTTTTCATACCTTTGTTCATTATGAATATTTTTGCATTGATTTTGACTTTTAAAAATATTGCACTGGCCAGGTGCGGTGGCTCATGCCTGTAATCCCAGCACTTTGGGAAGCCTAGGTGGGTGGATCGCCTGAGGTCAGGAGTTCAAGACCAGCCTGGCCAACATGGTGAAACCCTGTCTCTACTAAAAATACAAAAATTAGCCAGGCATGGTGGCATGCCTGTAATCTCAGCTACTCGGGAGTCTGAGGCAGGACAATTGCTTGAACCAGGAGGCAGAGGTTGCAGTGAGCCGAGATTGCACCACTGCACACCAGCCCAGGTGATAGAGACTCTGTCTCAAAAATGTATATATATATAATATATGTACTATAATTATAACAGAATATATAATACAATTTAATATTTTATATATATATATTTATATCACTAAGCATTATTTGTCCCTATTAATGAGTTTTTTAGCCCCCTTTAAATTTTGTACCTGCCCCAACTCAGGGTTTCTGATGGTGGGTTTGGTGTGTGATTTGCCGGCTCCGGGATGGTCTATACCTCTGAGTCCTTTTTGTATTTCTCTATTTTAGTATTTGCCTTTGTCCAGCAGCCGGCTTGGCAGGATTTAGCTATTTTTAATTGTGCTCCTGAAACATGAGAACAATTGTCCTTAATTGTTAGTATGCATAAGGATCATCTGGGGTGCTTGTTAAAAATGTAGATTTCAGGTACTCCTGCCCTGCAATTTGGATTAACTACCCTGAGGTGGAATCAGGATGTCTGAACCTCTGTATGTCTACATTTTTAAGCAAACAAACAAAAATGGTTCTGATGCAGGTGGTTTGCAAACCGCACTTGAGAAATTCATGACAAGTATGTTTAAAAGTCTCTATTTCAGAAGTAGTTATGTTTGGTGAGTTATGCCCTGTCTCATCAGAGGCAAAAGGGGTTACTAGGAAATGGCAACTGACTATGGAGTAGTTACCAAAAATGGACAATAACAAAGTTACTCTCCAAGCCAACTCTATAAGGAACAGAGAGCAAGGGCCAGAAACCAGCTCCAGTAGGCTGGTAGCAATCTCCGGCAGGTAGAATTTCCTGATAATTCAGCAGACAGTAACTAAACCAGCACATGTGTAAGCACTTGGTGTCTATAGGCAGCTCACAAATGCAAGGAGATATTGTTATTATATTTATTCAGTGTTTTTAGAGACAACTTAATGTTCCACAGAACATTGCATTCCTTTACAAATCCTCATTCTGCCAAATTTTCTAAATTTAATAGGATTATCCCCAAATGGAAGGCTTTAACAATATTTCTCAAATTGAGGTTTGAGAACCACCTATTTAGTATGTAATCCACAAAGGATAGGTGACTTTTTCTGAAAATGTTATCTGGAGCTCCCTAAAACACTTCTTTGCAGCCTCAGGCACTTGTGGAAACTTGCCAAATTATTTAAATCAAGATGAGAGGAGTTTAATAACAGAAGCTAACACTCAACAGTTCCTATGGGCAGGTCCCATGCATTTGCATGGATTATCTACCACATGTATTTCTCTCAGAATGGACAAGAATCTTAGTTCTTAGTCAACAGGCAAAATTCAAACTCTGTAAGTAGGAACCAAGAACGGAGCGCTTAACCACTACACTGCTCCTAGCAGTGATAGAGGGTGTGCTCTTATGACCCTAAGCCTCTCCCTTACCACGGTAACATTCTCAACCAGTTTTATCAATGCTTCCTTACAAGACATTATGTCTTTACAAGACAAGATGACCCCCGTCTTAGTTCTCTGCTGTGGACATTTCACATTTGTGAAGGGTCTTTGAAGACTGAAGACCCCATCCCTCAGCATAAAGCTTACATGTGTCCCATCAGCACCAAACCTTCCTAAAGTCACCCTATCTTCCCAGAGGTGGTCACATTGCTGCTGCCTCAGAGCTTCGCCCTCCACAAAGTGGACTTTTTCTCTTATGTGGCTGCTAAGCTTCAGCATCCCTATCTGATGCTCATGGGACCCATCATTGATCCCATCTGAATTTTATTTGATAGTGGTTTTAGTTGGTATACAATGATTTTGATCCTATTTCTCCAACGGGACATCCACACTGAGTCTCTCCAATGCATCTCCATTTTGCTGGCCCACACTGGCTTTGGGTGAGGCATGTGCTGTGTTTGGGAATCCTTATTATCTTCCTGGAACAAGATGCAGGACAGCTGGTTAGGTGAGTGCCTCAATGTGCTTCCTTTGAAAGGCAGGAAGCAGAAGAGGGTTTTGCTGTCACTCTGCTGTCTGCTGTGCCGTAGAGAGGGAGCTTCCAGCCCTGGCGATTTCTGCTTTCCTTTTTCAGAGGTTGGAGATCTTGTTAGCCCCCTACCCTTTTCTTTTTTGGCAGGTGGGGAGCAGGGAATTCACTGGGCCAGGGATGGGAGGTGTGGGGAAGAGTGGAGAGTGAGCCGAGCCTCGTGATTACCAGAAAGGTATTGAAGTATTTTGTATGTTTGGAAGGTAACAGGGTGAGGTTAAAAGGCAAATCTAGTTTTTCTCTATCCACATTCCCTACACACACACACACAGAGCACACTCAAGCCCTCATGTTGTACTGTTTCTGCCACCGTTTCCCTGCTGTTGTATTGCTAGAAGAGGAAGGTGATATTTTAGAAGACATTTGATCCATCTAATGGAAGAGGAAGAAAACAGAGAGATGAGATCAGAGGAATTTCTGAAAAAGAAATTCTGAAACACAAGGGACAAAAGAGTGAGTCATCGAGTCAGCAACAATCATGGGAGACCATCTGGCTCACGGCTTCCCAATTTTGTTTTTAGGGTTTTTAAAAATGTCTAAATGGCTTGACAATTACCTGCTCTGCTGCATTCAGGAGGGAGGAAGGGTTATTTACTTATTTACCTCTGACAATGAACATTTGTATAGAGATTGAGGTGGGACATTATATTTTGGGCTAGGTCTCTGAAATGAGCCTTTGAAAACAATATATCTGGTTCATAATGAAAAGGAACAATAAAGTTAAAATAAGGTGGCAAGCCTTGGTTCACCTTTTTTCCTGGCTGGCAGATCTGCCTTCCCACTGTTGTGGCTGAAAATTGCGGATGCTCAATTCCCAGACTCCTTTTCTGCCTGGAGCACCCTGTGTCCGAGAAGTTGACCTAAGGGCAAGTCTGCCGGGGAGGGGAGAGAGATGTCTCAGAGCGATTTTCCTGCCTGATAATGGGTGAGAAGCCACTGATGAATGCCTATTCCTGTTTCCTTCCTGCTTCGCATGCACAGGGTGTGATGTTTGGAGCAGCTACATGGCTGTCCTGTGGCCAGGAGCAAATGCCCAGAGAACCCTGGGAAGGCTGACCCAGGGCCCTGACATGATGAACTATGGAACCAATTCAAGAGCACCACCAAACTTCTTATGTGGGGAAAACAAATTCATATTGATGAAGTCATTTTTAGTCCAGTGGTCTGGTTTTTTGTTTGTTTCTGTTTTGTTTTTCTTTTTTTTGAGATGGAGTCTTGCCCTGTTGCCCAGGCTGGAGTGCAGGCTGGAGATCGTGGCTCACTGCAAACTCCGCCTCCTGGGTTCAAGCAATTCTTCTTTCTTAGCCTCCCTGGTAGCCGGGATTACAGGTGCCTGCCACCACTCCCGGCTAATTTTTGTACTTTTAGTAGAGACGGGGTTTCACCATGTTGGCAAGGCTGGTCCCAAACTCCTGACCTCAAGTGATCTGCCCACCTCGGCCTCCCAAAGTGCTGGGATTACAGGCATAAGCCACCATGCCCAGCCTGGTCTGTTTCTTGAAAATAATTTCTTACCTGGTAGAGACAGAGAAAACAATTTTCATGCAGGATTTTATTGAGTGGCTTACTCTGAGCCCAGTGAAATTACTACTAAACTTTATCACCACCATTTACCACCACTAATGGCCTCAACAGCAACATTTATTAAGCATTTGTTATATACTTGTCCTTTATATATATAGATATGTATATTATTTCATTTAATTTCAACCCTATGAGATAGTTATTATTTATCCCCATTTTATAGATAAGAAAATAAATAACAGAGAGTTTGTTAAGTAATTTGGCCAAAGTAACAGCTGATAAGAAATAGAAGTGAGGCCAGGTGCTGTGGCTCATGCCACACTTACTTTGGGAGGCCAAAGCAGGTGGATCGCTTGAGCCCAGGAATTTGAGACCATCCTGGGCAACATGGTGAAACCCCATCTCTACAAAAAAAAAAAAAAAAAAATTAGCTGGGCTTGGTGGCTGTTGCCTGTGGTCTCAGTTAAGGCAGGAGGATCACTTAAGCCCAGGAGGTGGAGGTTGCAGTGAGCTGAAATCCCACCACTGAACTCCGGCCAGGGCAACAGAGCAGGACCCTGTGTAAAAAAAAAAAAAAAAAAAAAAAAAAGTGAACGTAGTTCCACAATTTACCATCTTTTCCATAGGCACAAGACAAAAATTTAAAGTACAGCATGTGTTTTAAAGTTAATTTTAGAAAGCAGTTAGTTATAAATGTTGTTCATACATAATAGCATCCACTTACCCATGTTTACATTGATCAGTATATCCATTTTTATAATTATTTTGTTTTGTTTTTGAGACAGGCTCTCACTCTGTTGTCCAGGCCGGAGTGCAGTGGCATGATCACAGGTCACTGCAGCCCTGACCTCCTGGGCTCAGGCAATCCTCTCGCCTCAGACTCCTGAGTAACTGAGACTACAGGGGTGCAACATCATACCCAGCTAATTTTTTTATTTTTATTTTTTGTAGAGGCAAGGCCTCAGTATATTACCCAAACTCCTGGGCTCAGTGATCCTCCTGCTTCAGCCTCCCAAAATGCTGGGATTACAAGCATGAGCCACCGTGCCTGGCCCATTTTTACAATTATTTTGAATAGCAGTTTATTAGAATTCATTTAAAATATTTTGAAGGAATAAAAGTTTGTCAAGAATGAAGAACCATCAAAAGACAGTCTTGAAGAACCATCAAATCTCAGATTTGGAGAATGTCGTGTGACTGAAATGTTTTGCTAACATCAGAATTTACCTTAAGTATAATATTCATAGCTACCAGATTAGCAACCCCTATTTGAAAAAAAAGAAAGAGAGAAACAGCTCGTGATTTTACTGAATGTATTTGGGTTCCATGTGATTGCTAAATTATTTTCTCAGTGATCACAACCCCGTTAAATAGAAATGAAAATATCGGGCTGCGTGCGGTGGCTCACGTCTGTAATCCCAGCACTTTGGGAGGCCAAGGCAGGCAGATCACCTGAAGTCAGGGGTTTGAGACCAGCTTAGCCAACGTGGTAAAACCCTATATTTACTAAAAATACAAAAATTAGCCAGGGGTGATGGCACATGCCTGCAGTCACAGCTACTCGGGAGGCTGAGGCAGGAGAATCGCTTGAACCCGAGAGGCGGAGGTTGCAGTAAGCCAAGATCGTGCCACTGTACTCCAGCCTAGGTGACAGAGCGAGACTCCAGCTAAAAAAAAAAAATCAATCAATAAAAAAACAAAATAATCTAAGGTGTGTGTGCATGTGAAAGACAACAGAACAGTTCACAACTTAGTTTTGAGCTAATCATTGTAGTGTGTCTGCATATTATAAAATTTTAGAATCATGTTCTTGATTTCTTCTAATCATATTCAATATAAACAAACTGCATTAACAGGTTTGAATTAACAACAGCTTTTGCATGTAAGCCCAGTTTTAACCCAGTGCTGGAGCAAACCCATCTTACAGATGAGGCTGTTTGTACATGCAAGTTAATTCATTAGGAAAGCTGTAATTAAGAAAAGGGTATGTACAAGTACTTTGCTTATTTAATTACAAACTAAATGAAAGTGCTTGAGAAAAGTGTAAACTTTACAATTGGCTCAAAGCCTTTAGCAAATAAGAGTTATGGATGATTTCTTTGTTTCACTCAGGAAATTTTATCAGATGAGAACTTTGGTCTGGCTTCCATTCCCACAACTCCACTGACCCAGTTCTCACCAAGTTAGTCAATGTCATTTTTGTTGCTAAATCCATCGTATGCTAGTTTGTTTTGTTTTGTTTTCTTGAGACAGAGTCTCACTCCGTCACCCAGGCTGGAGTGCAATGGCACCATCATAGCTCACTGCAGGCTCGACCTTCCAGGCTCAAGCGAGCCTCCCACCACAGCCTCCCAAGTAGCTGGGACCACAGACATGCACCACTATGCCCAGCTAATTTTTTGACTTTTTTGTAGAGATGAGGTCTCATTATGTTGCCCAGGCTAGTCTCTCAAACTCGTGAGCTCAAGCAGTCCTCCTGCCTCAGCCTCCTGAAGTGCTGGGATTACAGATGTGAGCCACCACACCTGGCTTATAGTTTAGTCTTTGTCTTACTGGCCCTGTCTGAAGCAATGGATACTGCTGATTGTGTCCTCTTTCTTGAAGCTGTCCTCCTGTGGCTTCTATGACTCCATATTCTCCTGGTTTTCTGTGTCTCTGGTTTGCTTTTCTTGGGCTCTCCTGCTGTTGACCACTCCTTAAATATTGATGGTCTGTGGTTCTCTATTCTTACCCTCCACCACCTTCTCCAGTGAGTAGCAGCATCCAACTAACGTGCTGTTATTCACTTCCATGTCTTCAAACATGGCACACAAACTGCTGACTCCTGGAATCTGTGTCTAAGTGGCTTTGCCCTTCTCCTGAGCTCCAGACCCACTGAACAGCTCCACGTGGATGTCTCACATCAATCTCAAACTCACATGTCTACAAATGAACTCCTGGGCTTCCCCTCAGACTGCTGTGTCTCTAACAGTCACTCTTTTTGATGAATGACACTGCTGTCACTCTCTTGTTTTGGTCATTAAAGGAACCATTCTAGATTCCTTCTTCACCTCTCCTTCACCCCCAGGTCCAGTGATTCACAGTCATCCCCATTTTATCTTGTCAATGTCTCTGGAATTTTTTCTCCATCCTTTCTACCACTACTGTCCTCAAGATTTCATTACCATTTTAAGGCCGGGCGCGGTGGCTTACGCCTGTGATCCCAGCACACTGGGAGGCCGAGGCGGGCGGATCACGAGGTCAGGAGATCGAGATCATCCTGGCTAAACAGGGTGAAACCCTGTCTCTACTAAAAATACAAAAAATTAGCTAGGCGTGGTGGCAGGTGCCTGTAGTCCCAGCAACTCAAGAGGCTGAGGCAGGAGAATGGCGTGAACCCGGGAGATGGAGCTTGCAGTGAGCCGAGATCGCGCCACTGCACTCCAGCCTGGGCAACAGAGCGAGACTCCGTCTCAAAAAAAAAAAAAAAAAAAAGATTTTATTACCATTTTCTAGCCTTAGAAATTGGGGTAGTCTTCTGACTGTCCTTCCTATCTACTCTTACTCGATGAATGGATTCATCACACAGTTCCCAATATGATCTACATATTTAATTTTTTTTTTTTTTGAAGACAAAATCTCACTCTGTTGCCCAGTCTGGAGTGCAGTGGTGTGATCTTGGCTCACTGCAACCTCTGCCTCTCAGGTTCAAGCGAATCTCCTGCCTCAGCCTCCCAAGTAGCTGGGATTATAGGTGCCCGACACCACGCCTGGCTAATTTTTGTATTTTCAGTAGAGACGGGGTTTCTCCATGTTGGCCAGGCTGGTCTTGAACTCCCGACCTTAAGTGATCTGCCCATCTCGGCCTCCCAAGGTGCTGGGATTACAGGCGTGAGCCACCACGCCCGGCCGCATAGGCTTCTTTTAGGGATCAGCACAAGCTCCCCTCTTCTAGGAAGCCTTCCCACATCAGTCTTATTTGGACCACTCCGATGCAATTCCTGTAACTGTGATATCAAAGTCCTTATTTTATAGCCATCTTCAATGGTATTTCCTACTCACCATAAGATTCTTGAGGGAGCAACTGTGTCTTATTGGTCCTTGTAAGCTCCCATCTTGTATAGCCCTGCTACTTAATATACACCCAGTGAATATTGCTTCAATGAGACAACTAGTTAAGACAGTAAATAAATTTAGCAATTATTCGTTTGAGACAGGATCTCACTCTGTCACCCAGGCTGGAGTGCGTGGTACTATCACAGCTCACTGCAGCCTTGACCGCCCAGGCTCAAGCAATCCTACTTTAGCCTACTGAGTAGCTGAGACTGTAGGCACATACCACCATGCCAGCTATTTTTTAAAATTCTTTATAGACATGGAGTCTTGCTATTTTGCCCAGCCTGCTCTCTAACTCTTGGACACAAGCCATCCTCCTGCCTTGGCCTCCCAAAGTGCTGGAATTACAGGCATGAGCCACTGAACCTGGCCTATTAGTTTTTTAAGAGAAAAAAATTAAAGATATTTACAAATGACTATTTGAGGGCATATTTTGGTTGGGAATATGGATATTTTAATTGTAGTAGAAACAAGTTATTTTGCTTTTTTAAAAAATGAAAGAAGACACTTTATTGAGGTGAAATAACCTGGATGTTGGTAGCAAACAAACCTGTCTTTTTTTTTTTTTTTTTTTTTTTTGAGACGGAGTCTTACTGTGTCACACAGGCTGGAGTGCAGTGGTGTGATTTCGGCTCACTGCAACCTCCGCCTCCCAGATTCAAGTGATTCTCCTGCCTCAGCCTTCTGAGTAGCTGGGACCACAGGCGTGCACCACCTTGCCCAGTTAATATTTGTATTTTTAGTAGAAATGGGGTTTCACCATATTGGCCAGGCTGGTCTCGAACTCCTGATCTTGTGATCTGCCTACCTTGGCCTCCCAAAGTGCTGGGATTACAGGCATGAGCCACAGTGCCCAGCCACAAACCTGTCTTTAAACACCATCCAGCGTTCCTCTAGCTGTTTGCTCTTGGATAAATTACTTACACTTCAGAAACTAATTTTTTTATCTGTAAAATGAGGATTGTATTCAACTTGGAAAGTGTTGTAAAGGTTAAATAAATGACTTATAAAATGCACCTGATTATAGTGTTCAGTAAATATTGTTTATTTTTCTCTTCTTGGAGTAACTTAGTAACCTAATAGGCTAGTAGATTATATCATTTTTATTTTTATTTTTATTTTTTGAGATGGAGTCTCTCTCTGTCACCCAGGCTGGAGTACAGTGGCACAATCTCAGCTCACTGCAAGCTCTGCCTCCCAGTTTCACGCCATTTTCTTGCCTCAGCCTCCCGAGTAGCCGGGACTACAGGTGCCCGACACCACGCCCAGCTAAATTTTTTTGTATTTTTTTAGTAGAGATGGGGTTTCACCGTGTTAGCCAGGATGGTCTCAATCTCCTGACGTCATGATCCGCCCACCTTGGCCTCCCAAAGTGTTGGGATTACAGGCGTGAGTCACCGCGCCTGGCCTATTTTATTTTTATGTATTTATTTTTTTGAGACAGGGTCTCACTCTGTCACTTAGGCCGGAGTGCAGTGGTATGATCATAGCTCATTGCAGCCTTGAACTCCTGGGCTTAAGCAATCCTCCTGCCTTAGGACTACAGGAGCATGCCATCATGCCTGGTTAATTTCTAAATTTTTTTTGGTAGGGATAGGGTCTTGCTATGTTGCCCAGGCTGATCTCAAACTCCTGGCCCGAAGTTATCCTCGTGCTTCAGCCTCCCCACTGCCAGGGTTACAGGAGTGAGCCATCGCACCAGGCTAATTACGTCATTTTTAGATGAGGGAAACACATCATTTGGTCTTTGGCTAATATTGATTATAGAATCCAAATATCAGGCCGGGCGCGGTGGCTCACGCCTGTAATCCCAGCACTTTGGGAGGCCGAGGTGGATGGATCACTTGAGCTCAGGAGTTTGAAACCAGCGTGGCCAATATGGCGAAACACCCTCTCTACTAAAACTACAAAAATTAACCGAGCATAGTGGTGCATGCCTGTAATCCTAGCTACTCGGGAGGCTGAGGTAGCAGAATCTCTTGAAGCCGGGAGGCGGAGGTTGCAGTGACCCAAGATCACATCAGTGCACTCCAGCCTGGGTGACAGAGCGAGATTCTGTCTCAAAAAAAAAAAAAAATCTAAACATCTAACAGTTGTTATTCTTTAATTATGGTAACTTTGTAAGTTGCGGAATAAACTCATTTTATAGTAACTATAAATTTTTGGTATCATAGAAAAATTATCTATAATTTTCCTGATTATCTCTTATAATAGCTAGTCTATTATATTGACTAGTGGCCTAATTCCATTCTCTTCTTGAAAGCATTTTTAAGTACACTAAATAATGTATAAGTGTGCAGAGTTAAAAATATGTCCAAATGATAATGCATATATTGAAAATTACTAGGTATAAAGTCTTACATTTTATAATTTATTTCTTTGCTATTGCAAATGGCATAAAGACGGCTCATAAATCTGGAAAGTAAATCACATTAATGTGGGAAATGAGATTAAAAGAGAAACTATAATTCAGATGTTACTAAAATAAGTTTTCAGATAAATAAGCCAAATCTGGGCAATAAATTGGACAATTGAACATTTTTTCAGTGTTCTGCAAACACGTGAGATGGATTTTTAAAGATTTCCTAAAGTCAGCTCTGTTCTTTTCTAGGGTAAATAACTGCTTGACTTGAAAGCCTTGGCAAAGGAAATAAGGCTCCTATCCCCAGGGTCTCTCAGTTTATGAGTTTTTTCACCCACAGATCTCGAGCAGGTTAAACTGGCTTCTTTACACATCGGCTTCTTTTCACAAGATGTGACTAATTACTTTAAATTGCTCTGGTTTATTAAGTGAAATCCAAAGTCGCTTCTGTGCTTACCTGACATTTAGTTAATGAGCACAGTGCTACCTCCAGGAGATTAATGGAACTTTGATAAAGGAGTAGTTTAATTGGTGAAATAGCATATTTGGATTTCACTGGAGAAAGGGTGAAATAATCCATATATTTGAATCCAATTTAATGTAATTACATTATAATTTTGGTTATTGCCAAAAGATGGTTTGTCATTTGAACTGAGAACTAGAGGTTAACTAATATATGCAATTGAAATCTATCAGGGCCGGGTGTGGTGGCTCACGCCTGTAATCCCAGCACTTTGGGAGGCCGAGGCAGGCGGATCACGAGGTCAGGAGATTGAGACCATCCTGGCTAACATGGTGAAACCCCGTCTCTACTAAAAATACAAAAAAAAATTAGCTGGGCATGGTGGCGGGTGCCTGTGGTCCCAGCTACTCGGGAGCCTGAGGTAGGAGAATGGCGTGAACCTGGGAGGCGGAGCTTGCAGTGAGCGGAGATCGCGCCACTGCACTCCAGCCTGAGCGACAGAGCAAGACTGCGTCTCAAAAAAAAAAAAAAGAAAAATCTATCAGCAAATATTAATTGAGTACCTACTATATTCAGGCTTCTAGGGTATTACAAGTACAAAGAAACATAGGACTTAATATCTATTGTCAAGTAACATAAAGTATAGTAAACCAATTACTTGGGAAGGCTATACATATGCATGATATCATCCTGGAGATTTCTAGCCTATTTTGCCTTTATGTTTTAGTAATCAAGTTGTTGTTATTCTCTATGTGTAGGACATTGTGTTGGTGATCCCAAGAAGTATTAAACATGATTTATTTCACTGTGAGTTTATTTAGGGAAATAGGGCATTAAGGTAAAAAAAAAAATAAGTAAGACCAGGCGCGGTGGCTCACGCCTGTAATCCCAGCAGTTTAGAAGGCCAAGGCAGGTGGATCACATGAGGTCTGGAGTTCGAGATCAGCCTGGCCAACATGGTGAAATGCCGTCTCTACTCAAAATATAAAAAATTAGCCAGGCGTGGTGGTGGATGCCTGTAATCCAAGCTACCCAGGAGGCAGAGGTTGCGGTGAGCTGAGATTGCGCCACTGCACTCCAGCCTGGGCAACAAGAGTGAAACTCCGTCTTAAAAATAAATAAGTAAAAGCCAGCATATGATAAGGCCAAATATTAATAAGCTTTCATATTTGCATAACACTTTTAAAATGCTTTCCTATGTGCCTTCTATTAAAACCACTCATCTTGGTTGTGCTTTCTCCTTCAGCTACACATCAACTTCCCCCTTTCCTGTCATTGTGGCTGAGATTGCATGAAAGTCTACTTTATGCTTCTGTCCAACTACTTCACTGTTCCCCAGCCTCTTGGTCTGCTGTAAGGCAGTCACACTCCTGTACCCTTCTGAAGCTTTTCTCCCATCAGCCAAACTTAATCACCCCTTTCATTTATCTTACCACTGGATTCTCTGTCACGGCTGACACCAGAAACTATTCTCTCCTGCTCTGACTTCCCTAAAACCACTTTCTGCTGCCTCTCCTCCATTTCCTTCATGAGAGATGGAAGGAATTACCTAGTGTGGTGTTCCTAGAGCCACAGTTATGCCTCTCGTAGCACAGAGGGAGTGAGATGACCTTTCCTGGTACACAGACCCACACAGAAGTGGGGGTAGCTGCCTAGGGAAGCCTTGAAGGACAAGGGGAAGGAGAGTGCGGGTGATGAGGTGAGAGTTTTAGGAGAATAAGGATGGCGCAGGGAAAAGGTGGCGGTTTCTCTGACACCAGGCCTTCAGTGGCGGGTCTTTGCATTTGTTCAAACACTGATCCCAGATTTCCTCCTCTCTGGTTGCTCTGAGAATCTATTTGCTGAGCATCCTGAGGTTCAGGGTTTGGGAAGAGCCCATGCTATACAAAGGCTTAATGCTGGGTGTTTTGGATTAAGTGGTTGGGGAAGACCAGGGAGCTATCACTTTGGGGTTCAATTCAGCAGCCACCAAAAAAAAAAAAAAAAAAAAAAAAATGGAGTCAAGAGTGGCTTTGAAGCCAGAGAGCCTTGTTTTTTTTTTTTTTTTTTTTTGAGACGGAGTCTCGCTCTGTCGCCCAGGCTGGAGTGCAGTGGCGCAACCTCGGCTCACTGCAACCTCCGCCTCCCGGGTTCACTCCATTCCCCTGCCTCAGCCTCCCCAGCAGCTACAGGCGCATGCCACCATGCCCGGCTAATTTTTTTTTGTATTTTTAGTAGAAACGGGGTTTCACCATGTTAGCCAAGATGGTCTCTTGGCTCGTGATCCGCCTGCCTCAGCCTCCCCAAGTGCTGGGATTAAAGGCTTGAGCCACCGCGCCCGGCGAGCCTTGGTTTTAAATTGGGCTCTGCTGCTTCCTAGGCTATGAAACCAGAAGAAATTTGCTCATGCCAGAGCAGGGAGCCTTTTCTGCTTTTTCTCTCTTCTCCTAAATCTTCCCTCACACATCAGCCAGTCCAGTGGACTCTACCCCCAAATCCATCCACTTCTCTATCTCTACCACTGCCATTCTCCTCCAGGCCACCATTGCTTCTTTTTTTTTTTTTTTTTCCTTGAGACAGAGTCTCACTCTGTCACCCGAGGCTGAAGTGCAGTGGCGCCATCTCAGCTCACTGCAACCTCCGGCCCCCGGGGTTCAAGCAATTCTTCTGCCTCAGCCTCCTGAGTAGCGGGGATTACAGGCAGGTGC
Source organism: Pongo pygmaeus (assembly GCF_028885625.2). Lineage (NCBI taxonomy): Eukaryota > Metazoa > Chordata > Mammalia > Primates > Hominidae > Pongo > Pongo pygmaeus. The sequence goes on from NC_072378.2 coordinate 21,656,874, forward strand.
CACAATGCACAGCTAATTTTTGTATTTTTAGTAGAGGCAGAGTTTCACCATGTTGGCCAGGATGGTCTTGATCTCTTGACCTCGTGATCTGCCCGCCTCAGCCTCCCAAAGTGCTGGGATTACAGGCGTGAGCCACTGCGCCCGGCCACCATAGCTTCTTGCTGAGCCAACAGACAAGCCTTTGACTTTGTGTCTTCTTTCCCTTTTCACACAGCATCCAGAAGGATATTTTTGAAATGAATCAGATTATGTCATCCCCCTAATTAAAACCCTCCACATGTTTTTCATTGCAAAGAATAAATTCCAAACTCCTCATCATAGTTACAAGGCCTTATGTGACTATAAAGCTCACCATGGCTCAGTAGATTCCAGCCATATGTTCTTTGCTTCCTGGACATGCCAGTCTTGTATTTGTCCTACGGACTTTGCAGTAGCTGTTTCTGATGTCTGGAATGCCCCTTCCCAGTCTTCACAGGACTGATTGCTCCTCCAGATATCCCAGACAGGACTTCTTTGAGTGACCCCTGCTCCTCTTCATAGCTTATCAATATTGGAAATTACCTTCTTTCTTATCTCTTCTGCCCCAACCGTCACTAGGACACAAACGACCTGACTGCGTCTATTCTGTTTCTCTTTGTTGTCTCAAAGCCTAGAATGGTGCCTGCTACCCGGTACACAGTCAACAAATATTTGCTTACTGTTGATCGAATGAGATCACTACATCTCTTTGAACACTAGTTTCCATGAGAGAGATTTAAATAAGACTTCATACATATAAAGCTATGATAGATATGTTTATATGTGTATTTCTGTACATATGCATATATGTATATCTCACTTACATGTTTTATATGGTAAACTCAGGATCCTAGGAACAGATTCTGAAACTGACATTCATTCCAACAGCAATACTTATTGAAAAAAACTTAGGCCGGGCTTGGTGGCTCACGCCTGTAATCCCAGCACTTTGGGAGGCTGAGGTGGGAGGATCACGAGGTCAGGAGATCCAGACCATCCTGGCTAACACAGTGAAACCCCATCTCTACTAAAAATACAAAAAAATTAGCCGGCCGTGGTGGCGGGCGCCTGTAGTCCCAGCTACTCAGGAGACTGAGGCAGGAGAATGGCGTGAACCCGGGAGGCGGAGCTTGCAGTGAGCCAAGATCGTGCCACTGCACTCTAGCCTGGGCGACAAGCAAGACTCCGTCTCAAAAAATAAAAAGAAAAAAAAAAAAAGAAAAAACTTGTAGTTTTTAAAAAAAAATTCATCTGAAGAATTTGCTGAAAACATTTCAAAATTACGAAGAGACCACTTGATAAAAGGTCTTTATAACTATTTTCTCAAACCAGATGGCAATGATTCAGGGCAAGAAAATCTTGGTAAATCACATTTCTGGGTTTTACCAAATAACCAGACCCATTTGAAAGATTCAAGATTTCACTTTAGAACCCTATTGGGAAAAATAAAATTTGTTGAACAAATGCCTACGTAAATTAAATTAGGAATTAATTGTCAATATCCAACCTTTCTTGAGAAGGACATTAAATACCTTTTAGATATTCAGCTCATCTTTGACTTGGACTGAGAAACATTGAGCTAAATATTCATTTTTAATTGATTGATAAGAAAGAAAAAAAGCAGTTAGTTTCTTAATACTTTTTGCTGATTTTCAGGTGTGCACTTTTGCAAACCCACCAGATTTGTCATTACTCAAATATTATTATTTTATTATTTTAAATTAAGTAACATTACCTTGTTTTCACAGTATTCTATTTCATAGTAATTTTCTATTTACAATAGTGATGTAGTACTTATGGTGGTGATATAGTATCATTAAAAATGTACTTAAGGGCTGGGCACGGTGGCTCAAACCTGTAATCCCAGCACTTTGGGAGGCCAAGGCAGGTGGATCACGAGGTCAGGAGATCGCGACCATCCTGGCTAACACAGTGAAACCCTGTCTCTACTAAATATACAAAAAATTAGCCGGGCGTTGTGGCGGGCACCTGTAGTCCCAGATACTCGGGAGGCTGAGGCAGGAGAATGGCGTGAACCCAGGGGGCGGAGCTTGCAGTGAGCCGAGATCACGCCATTGTACTCCAGCCTGGGCGACAGAGCGAGACTCCGTCTCAAAAAAAAAAAAAAAAAAAAAAAAAAAATGTACTTAAGGCTGGGCGCAGTGACTCACTCCTGTAATCTCAGCACTTTGGGAGGCCGCTGCTGGTGGATCACCTGAGGTCAGGAATTCGAGACCAGCCTGACCAACATGGAGAAGCCCCGTGTCTACTAAAAATAAAAATTAGCCGGGCATGGTGGTGCACGCCTATAATCCCAGCTACTCGAGAGGCTGAGGCAGGAGAATCACTTGAACCCAGGAGGTGGAGGTTGCAGTGAGCCAAGATCATGCCATTGCACTCCAGCCTGGGCAACAAGAGTGAAACTCTGTCTCCAGAAAAAAAAGAAAAAGGTATTTAAATTAAAAAGTAATTTTTGTTTAAAGAAAGATATTGAATAAATGATAAAATAGGTATACAGATATGACAAAATCATTAGAGTAGTACGTGACCACTGAAGTTTGAGAAACAGAGGTCTAAAGTACGTTTTTATCTGTGGTAAAGAACAAGTTTTGTTTTTTAAATTTGCAATCTGTTGCAGGATGCCACTTTCATAAAACACAATTAAATTAATGAGAAGAAAAATAAAAATATTAAACATATTAAAAGGGTCAGCTTACATTTTATTTTATTAGATTCAATATTCAAAAGTAATTCTGTCAAATTGTTTTAAATGCTTACTCTCAATTTTGCAATTGACCTCCCTGCATTCCAGTAACAGTCAGTCTGCAGATCGGCAGTTGGTCCACAAACCAGACTTTGAGTAACATCGACTTAGACAAAGCCTAGAGGAAGGGCAGTAGTTACAGGGTGCTAAAGAGAAAGGGTGATTGCGAAGGCTCCTTTATCAAATTCTTACTTGTGTAGTCACTCCTAACTCCGATTCATACTCTCCTCCCGATTCCTACCACCTGAAGTTGGCTCCACCCACCTGAAGTTGGCTCCACCCTTTTTTTTTTTTTAAGGCGGAGTCTTGCTCTGTCACCTAGGTTGGAGTGCAGTGGCGTGATGTCTGCTCACAGCAACCTCTGCCTCCCAGGTTCAAGCGATTCTCCTGCCACAGCCTCTTGGGTAGCTGGGATTACAGGTGCGCCACCACCCCACCCAGCTAATTTTTGTATTTTTAGTAGAGACAGGGTTTAATCATGTTGGGCAGGCTGGTCTTAAACTCCTGACCTCAAGTGATCCACCCACCTCGACCTCTCAAATTGCTGGGATTACAGGCATGAGCCACCGTGCCTGGCCAGGTCCACCATTATTGAGTATAAATGTATTATTATTATTATTATTTTGTATAAGTGTTCTTTCGCTGGGCACGGTGGCTCACGCCTGTAATCCTGGCACTTTGGGAGGCTGAGGCAGGTGGATCACGAGGTCAGGAGTTCCAGACCAGCCTGGCCAATATGGTGAAATCCCGTGTCTACTAAAAATACAAAATTTACCCAGGCGTGATGGCGCGTGCCTGTAGTCCCAGCTACTTGGGAGGCTGAGGCAGGAAAATTGCTTGAACCTGGGAGGCAAAGGTTGTAGTGAACCAAGATTGCGCCACTGCATTCCAGCCTGGCGACAGAGTGAGACTCTGTCTCAAAAAATAAATAAATAAATAAAATAAAATAAAATAAAAGTGTTCTTTCTAACCAAGTTGTTAAAGAAATGAAGCCCATAAAGGTTTATGAAGAAATTATCAAATGACTGTTTGTCCTGTATATAGTTCAAAATCTCTTCGAAGATGGATCTGTAAAAGTTTTACTTTTGAATTTAGTACCAGGAAAATATTCTCTTCTTAAAATCAATATGTTTTTAGCCGGGCGTGGTGGCATATGCCTGTAGTCCCAGCTACTAGGGAGGCAGAGGTGGGGGGATCGCTTGAACCCAGGAGGCAGAGGTTGCAGTGAGCCCAGATTGCGCCACTGCACTCCAGCCTGGGCAACAGAGGGAGATCCTGTCTCAAAACAAAAAAAAAAACAAAAAAAACCCCCAAAAAAACAAAAAAAAAAACTTACATGTTTTCTTTTATTTCTTTGATCAAACAATGACTGTTATACAACACATCCTGTCATATATCTTATGGTTTGTTTGCAAGGAAAATCAGGCATAGGTTTAATGTACAATCACAGAAATTATATTGGTGTTTGATGTGTTCATATTGCTCTTCTTTTCCATAGGTTTTAGTTTCCTATTGTATGAGTGCACAAACTGAGAAAAGGAGTAGCCACTGGAAAATCAAGGATATAATTACTTTTAAAATATTTTACTTCAATCTAGGTAACCGAGGTGATCTCTTTCTTCAATTTTTTTTTTCTTTTTTAAGATGGAGTTTTGTTCCTGTTGCCCAGGCTGGAGTGCAATGGCCAGATCTTGGCTCACTGCAGGCTCTGCTTCCCGGGTTCAAGTGATTCTCCTGCCTCAGCCTCCCAAGCAGCTGGTATTACAGGAGCCTGCCACCACACCAGCTACTTTTTGTATTTTTAGTAGAGATGGGGTTTCAGCACGTTGGCCAGGCTGGTCTTGAACTCCTGACATTAGGTGATCTGCCCGCCTTGGCCTCCCAAAGTCCTGGGATTACAGGCGTGAGCCAATGCCCCCGGCCTGTTGCTCAGATTTTATGAAAGAGAATTAATAGACAATGAACCTAAAATAACCCATTATTCTTCTTTTATTTGCATATTTCTGATGTCTTCTATAATAAACCTTTTGAGTAGATAAAAGTACAGAGCTAGAGATGTGAGTGCTATTTTTTAAAAAATTGTATCTATTTCATTGGCATGGAATCTAACTTGTTCTCTGAGATTGAAACAGTTAACTCGTGATGGGCTCACGATGCAGCTAGTTCTGCATGTATTTTCTGGTTATTGTTAGTAGACTGTTGGAAGTGGACCTAGATTTGCTCAGGATATGAAGCAGGCATGATTCATCTAGCGATTTTGTAAGGGTTGTCTGCCCTAATTCCGGTAAAGTTGCTGTTGTTTGCCTGCTCCATTAAAGAGGAAAGCAGACATGAAGTGGATTGTGTGACACCATGATTACTGGTCTTAGATATGGAGTTGAAACTACAGTGTCAACTCAAGGTCGTCCAAGCAACAGTGGTGGGAAATGGGATTTGGAAATACCAGGAAGCAAAGTGCTTGCCTAAAGTTAGTTTAAACCTGCCTTTTTCTAGGTACATGCCTTTTTGGGGGATTTTGTTGTTTTCTGAATGAGTTTAATTTGCCACACATTCTTGTGGGAAGTCCAATATTGTCTTTAAGGTTTTTTTTGTTTTTTTTTTTTGAGATTGAATCTTGCTCTTGTCACCCAGCCTGGAGTGCAATGGTGTGATCTCGGCTCACTGCTCTGCCCCGTGGGTTCAAGCAAGTCTCTTACCTCAGCCTCCTGAGTAGCTGGGATTACAGGTACCCGCCACCACGCCTGGCTAATTTTTGTGAGTTTAGTAGAGACAGAGGTTCGCCATGTTGGCCAGGCAAATCTCGAACTTCTGACCTCAGATGATCCACCCACCTCAGACTCCCAAAGTGCTCGGATTACAGGCGTGAGCCACCGTGCCTGGCCATTACTTTTTAAATGTTTCCTGGCTGCTGAAGAAGAGTTACCATTCTAGGCCTATCTTTAAGGTGGCCAGGAAGAACCAGTGAACTGAAGGTGAAGTAGGGTGTCAGGAAGATTGGTGCTGTAAGATGATATATTCAGTGATAAAGTGTCAAAAAGTAGGGACAGATCATGGTTTTGGTGACAATGATTAACTAATTGCAATTTGAGTTGATATTTGGATTTGTCATCCATCATGAACATTGATTTAGAAATCAATATCGAGATTATCATTCATGACCAGGTGTGGTGGCTCATGCCTGTAATCTCAGCACTTTGGGAGGCCAGGTGCGAGGATCACTTCAGCCCAGCAGTTCGAGACCAGCCTGGGCAACATAGCAAAACCTTGTCTCTACTGAAAATACACAAAGTTAGCCAGGTGTAATGATGCACCCTTGTAGTCCGCTACCTGGGAGACTGAGCTGGGGGGATCACCTGAGCCCAGGAGGTTGAGGCTGCAGTGAGCTGTGATAGCACCATTGTACTCTAGCTTGGGCAACAGAGCAGGACCCTATCTAAAAAACAAACAAACAAACAAAACAACAACAACAAAAAAACCAAACAAACATTCTGTAGTAGTGATTGGGGTGTGAGAGTTCTTTAAGGTGCTACTCAGTTGACTTAATGCAGAAGAGATGAGAGAAAAAACAAATTCCTGAAATACTAATACTTACACTAAAACAAAGTATTGGCTGCTTGATCATATAAAAAAAAAAAAATAGCCGGGTGCGGTGGCTCACGCCTGTAATCCCAGCGCTTTGGGAGGCCGAGGCGGGCAGATCTCGAGGTCAAGAGATTGAGACCATCCTGGCCAACATGGTGAAACCCTGTCTCTACTAAAAATACAAAAATTAGCCGGGTGTGGTGGCACACGCCTGTAATCCCAGCTACTTGGGAGGCTGAGGCAGGAAAGTCACTTGAACCCGGGAGGCAGAGGTTGCAGTGAGCCGAGATAGTGCCACTGTACTCCAGCCTGGCTACAGAGTGAGACTCCCTCTCAAAAAAAAAAAAAAAAGAAAACTAAAGACCGGGTGTGGTGACTCACGCCTGTAATCACAGTACTTTGGGAGGCCGAGGCAGGCAGATCACAAGGTAAGGAGTTTGAGACCAGCCTGACCAACATGGTAAAACTCTGTCTCTACTAAAAATACAAAAAATTAGCCGGGCATGGTGGCAGGCGCCTGTAATTCCAGCTACTCGGGAGGCTGAGGCAGGAGAATTGCTTGAACTTGGAGGGCGGAGGTTATAGTGAGCCGAGATCACACCACTGAACTCCAGCCTGGGCAACAGAGTGAGACTCCATCTCAAAAAATATATAAAAGAAATAAAAAAAAATAATGAGAAAACTAATGCATTTAAGACATTTATATAAAAGTTACTTTAAGGTATTATATGTGAATCCTTGCCTCATGGATTGTCCATTTTTACCGGAAAGAGCTTTAGTACAGAAACTGTGACTAAATTACTGCTTCACCTGTGATAGGATGAAAGAGATAACATCTATTAGCTTCCTTTAATGGAAGAAAATCTTCTCCCACTGCATTAGGAATGTTCTGGAATAGAGCTGCAACAACATACCAGAAAGTCTTGGCCAATAGACTAAACGTTCTGTTTTATAATTTTAAAAAATATGATAAAGAGCAATAAGCTTTTGGTGTAGTAATACTATTCATTGAAAAAAAAAAACCAGTGTAAATTTGGCAAGGCAGTTAAGCAAAATATGAATAGAAGAGTGCATACTAGTTATATTAGTAAGTGAGCAGATTTCACAAATAATAGGAACACATCTCATGGGAACTAGACTATTTCCCAAATTTAGGCAATAATCTAAAAAGTGGTACCTTTAAACATTTTCTTTAACTCACACTATTTATATTGCCTAAGTCGACTTAAGCTAATGCTTCTACTGTTATAATTTCATTTTAAAGAATTATGTGATTTGGATGCTAAAAATAGCAACAAAATAGTAATAGTTCCTTCTGACCATAATGAGAATTGTTCATAATTTATATTAATATCCTTAAGTTATTCTGTGTTCCAAGATAAAGATATATTCCTTTCAAGCTAAATGATTACTGCGGGAGTCACTTTTTAAGATAGCTAATTTATATCTTGAGATTACTTTGACTGTGCAGGTATTCTAGTATAAAATATTTAGTCACTGGGAAATTAGAAGTCCCAGAAGAAATTGTTTTCTTCTTTCATATCCCATATTCTCTGGACAGTTTCCCACTCAGATGAAATATTTCAAAAGCATGAGAGAAAATAAGAACTTTCTCTATAAGTTATTTTATGTTTTATATATATGTATGTATATGTATACATACATATATATTTTGTATATATATGTATATATATACATACATATATATACATATATATGTATGTGTATATATATATAAATATATATATATATATTTTTTGAGACGGAGTGTCTCTTCGTCACCCAGACTGGAGTGCAATGGTGCAATCTCTGCTCACCACAATCTCCGTCTCCCGGGATCAAGCAATTCTTCTGCCTCAGCCTCCCATGTAGCTGGGACTACAGGTGCACGCCACCACGCCTGGCTAATTGTGTATTTTTAGTAGACGGGTTTCACCATATCGAGCCAGGCTGGTCTCAAACTCCTGACCTCATGATCTACCTGCCTCGGCCTCCCAAAGTGCTGGGATTACAGGTGTGAGCCACTGTGCCTGGGCTATTTGTTTATTTTTGATACAGTCTGATCTGTCGTCCAGGCTAGAGTGCAGTGACATGATCCTGACTCACTGCAGCCTCAACCTCCCAGGCTCAAGTGATCCTCCCACCTCAGCCTCCTGAGTAGCTGGGACTACAGGTGCGTGCCACCATGCCCAGCTAATTTTTGTATTTTTTTGTATGGATGGGGTTTCACCATTTGCCCAGACTGGTCTCGAACTCCTGGGCTCAAGTGATCCACCCGCCTCAGCCTGCAAATTGCTGGCATGAGCCACCGCACCTGGCCCAGGGAATATTTTTCAACACAGTTTGAAACTTTGTCTTTTCATGATGTGGATGAAGCCTAGCAACAGAGGAGAGAAGATAAGCAATTGACCTCACAATCAGTAGGAATCAGAGTACATAAGCTTTTCATATTCACTTTGCAAATATCTAGTATTTTTCTAGACACTTTGGTTGCTACATCATCATGGCGTTCTAGACTCTTAATATCTCCATAAACTTTTTTTTTTTTTTTTTTGAGACGGAGTCTTGCTGTGTCACCCAGTCCAGACGGAGGGCAGTGGCACAACCTTGGCTCACTGCAACCTCTGCCTCCCAGGTTCAAGCGATTCTTCTGCCTCAGCCTCCCAAGTAGCTGGGACTACAGTCATGCGCCACCATTCCTGGCTAATTTTTTTTGTATTTTTACTAGAGACAAGGTTTGACCATATTGGCCAGGCTGGTCTCAAACTCCTGACCTCATGATCTGCCCGCCTCGGCCTCCCAAAGTGCTGGGATTACTGGTGTGAACCACCACGCCTGGCAATATCTCCATAAATTTACTTGAACTGCTATTCCGTATCTTTTGCTACTACAATGTGCCAAATTTTTGTGACTTATCAGGGCACTTAGGTTATCATGATCATCTCTAGCTGTGAGCTCCTCTCCTTTTTTTTTGCTGAGTTATTTTAGGATTGAGACTGTCCATTTTTATATATTTCCCTTCTCTGCATCACGTCGAGCAAGATAGGAAATGCGTTCTTTTTTTTTTTTGTAAGCTCCACCAAAAAGATCACTCCCAGAAGTTACCATGTGTAGAAGCCTTTACTAAAGATTTTGGTGACAGCAGAGAGACTTATTCATGGAAGTACAAATAACTTTAAATGGAATGTTAAGAACACCTGACCCCAAGATCCTTTGACACTTTCTAAATCTGGGCTTTGGCCTCAAGCTATAGAGCCCGTCCTCTCCACTCCCTTCAGTCTCATCTTCTCAGGCCCAAATACTCTTTCTTTCCAGCAAAGAGCTGTTGAACTACCTTTTCTCATTGCATTGGCCTGAGCCCTCACTTCCCCACTAGTAACTTAGCAAGAGAATTTCCTAAACAAAGACAATTCCTTCCGTAAAACCACTCATCCTCCTATATTAACAGTAGTGGATGCTAAGATGACATTCCATGCCCCCTGATTTATTTTTCTTTCTTCAATATTCAGTGCAGAACTTCCAGTACAATGTTGAAAAGAAATTGTGAAATCAATATCTTATCTTTTTTTCTGACAATCAAGAAGTGTCCAGTATTTCACCATGATGTGTGATATTAGCTATAGTTTTTGTGGGGTTTTTGTTTGTTTAAAACTTATATTAAGGAAGAACCAATTCATTCCTAATTTGCTAAGTTGTTTTTATCATGAATGGGTCTAGAATTTTATTTTATTTTACTTTATTTTTATTTTTATTTTTATTTTTTGAGATGGAGTCTTGCTTGGTTGCTAGGCTAGAGTCAGTGGTGCAATCTCAGCTCACTGCAACCTCCACCTCCCAGGTTCAAGTGATTCTCCTGCCTCAGCCTCCCGAGTAGCTGAGACTACAGGCTCTTGCCACCACACCCAGCTAATTTTTGTATTTTTAGTAGAGATGGGGTTTCACCATGTTGGCCAGGATGGTTTTGATCTCTTGACCTCGCGATCCGCCCACCTCAGGTGTAGAATTTTAGTAAATGTTTTTCTGAAATCACTACGAAGATCTGATTGTCATTCTTCTTTATCTGTTGTTTTGTTAAATAACTGTAATCTTTTTTTTAATAGTACAGGTATCCTTAGGGTATATCATACCTCTGCATGATTTATTACTTTTTAAAATATGGTGATAAATTAAGTTTTCCGTATTTCACAGGGTTTTTGAATCTATGTTAATAAGTGAGATTAAACTATAATTTTTCTTGTTTACGTTGTCCTTTATCAACTTTGGTATTAGAGCTGTTTGTCTTTTCCTTTTTTCTTTTTTTTTCTTTCTTTCTTTTTTTTTTTTTTGAGAAGGAGTCTCCCGCTGTCGCCCAGGCTGGAGTGCAGTGGCGTGATCTCGGCTCACTGCAAGCTCCGCCTCTTGGGTTCATGCCATTCTCCTGCCTCAGCCTCCCAAGTAGTTGGGACTACAGGTGCCCGCCACCACGCCCGGCTAATTTTGTTTTTGTATTTTTAGTAGAGACGGGGTTTCACCATGTTAGCCAGAATGGTCTCAATCTCCTGACCTCGTGATCTGCCTGCCTCGGCCTCCCAAAGTGCTGGGATTACAGGCATGAGCCACCACGCCTGGCCTCGTTTTTTCTTTTCTTTTTTTCTTTTTTTTTTTTTTTTTTGAGACAGAGTCCTGCTCTGTCGCCCAGGCTGGAGTGCAATGATGCCATCTCGGCTCACTGCAATGTCAGCCTCCCGGGTTCAAGTGATTCTCCTGCCTTAGCCTCCTGAGTAGCTGGGACTACAGGCGCCCACCACTACACCCGGCTAATTTTTGTATTTTTAGTAGAGATGAGGTTTCACCATATTGGCCAGGCTCATCTCGAATTCCTGACCTTGTGATCCGCCTGCCTTGGCTTCCCAAAGTGCTGGGATTACAGACATGAGCCACCACGCCCGGCCATCTTCTCCTTTTTTTGACAGGGTTTCGCCCTATCGTTCAGGCTGGTGTGTAATGGTGGGATCATAGCTAACTCCAGCCTCGAACTTCTGGCCTCAAGCGATCCTCCTGCCTCAGCTTCCCAAGTAGCTGGGATTACCAGCATGAGCCACTGAGCCTGGCCTTTTTTTTTTTTTTTAATTTAGTAAAAACTCACTATAAAGTTGGCTTTGATGCCCTTTTTGGGTGGACAGATTTATGTTTACTGATTACATTCCCTCCCTCCCTCCGTCCGTCCCTCCCTCCCTTTTCTTTCTTTCTTTCTCTTTCTTTCTCTCTCTCTTTCTCTCTCTCTCTCACTCTTTCTTTCTTTCTTTTTCTTTTTTGAGACGAAGTCTCGCTCTGTTGCCCAGGCTGGAGTGCAGTATCACCATCTCAGTTCACCGGCACCTCTGCCTCCCAAATTCAAGCGATTCTCCTTCCTCAGCCTCCGGAATAGCTGGGATTACAGGCACGCACCACCACGCCTGGCTAATTTTTGTGTTTTTAGTAGAGACAGGGTTTCACCATATCTCTCACTTTAAGTCAAAAGCTAGAAATGATTGAGTTTAGTGATGAAGGCACATTAAAAACAGAGATAGTATAAAAGCTAGGTCTCTTGTGTCAAATAGCCAAGTTGGGAATGCAAAGGAAAGGTCTGGAAGGAAATTAAAAATGCTACTCTAGTGAACGCATGAATGATAAGAAAGCCAAACAGCTTTATTGCTGATATGGAGAAAGTTGCAGTGGTCTGGATATTAGATCAAACCAGCCACAATATCTCCTTAAGCCAAAACCTAAACTAGAGCACAGCTCTAACTCTCTTTAAGTCTGTGATGGCCCAGAGAGGTGAGGAAGCTGCAGAAGAAAGTTTGAAGCTAGCAGAGATTGGTTCATGAGGTTTAAGGAAGGAAGCTGTCTCTGTAACGTAGAAGTGCAAAGTGAAGCAGCAAGTGCTGATGGAGAAGCTGCAGCAAGTTATCAAAAAATCTAGCTAAGATCAGTGATGAAAGTGGCTACACTAAAAAACAGATTTTCAACATAGATCAAACAGCCTTCTGTTGGAAAACGATGCCATGTAGAACTTTCCTAACTAGAGAAGAGAAGTCAATGGCTGGCTTCAAAGGACAGGCTTACTTTTTTGTTAGAGGCTAATGGAGCATTTAAGTTGAACCTCATTCTCATTTACCAATCTAAGAATCCTAGGGCCCTTAAGAATTATGCTAAACCTACTCTGCCTGTGCTATATAAATGGTATAACAAAACCTGGATGACAGCACATTTGTTTACAGCATGATTTACTGAACATTTTAAGTCCACTGTTGAGAACTACTACTCAGAAAAAAAGATTCCTTTCAAAATATCACTGCTCACTGGCAACACACCTTGTCACCCAAGAGCTCTGATGGTGTTGTACAAGGAGATTAATATTGTTTTCATACCTGCTAATACAATATCAATTCTGCAGCCTATGGATCAAGGAGTAATTTTTTGTTTGTTTGTTTTTGAAACAGCGTCTCCCTCTTTTGCCCAGGCCAGACTGCAGTGGCGCTATCTCAGCTCACTGCAAGCTCCGCCTCCTGGGTTCACTCCGTTCTCCTGCCTCAGCCTCCCCAGTAGCTGGGACTACAGGCGCCCACCACCGCGCCCAGCTAATTTTTTGTATTTTTAGTAGAGACGGGGTTTCACCGTGTTAGCCAGGATGCTCTCGATCTCCTGACCCCATGATCCACCCACCTCGGCCTCCCAAAGTGCTGGGATTACAGGCGTGAGCCACCGCGCCAGGCCGATCAAGGAGTAATTTTGACTTTTAAGTCTTATTATTTAAGAAATACATTTCATAACGCTATAGCTGCCATAGATAGTGATTCCTGTTATGGATCTGGGCAAAGTAAATTGAAAACCTTCTGGAAAAGATTTACCATTCTAGATGCCATTAAGAATATTTGCAATTCATAGGAGAAGCTTAAAATGGCAACATGAATAGGAGTTTGGAAGAAGTTGATTCCAGCCTTCTAGGATGGCTTTGAGGGGTTAAGATTTCAATGGAGGGGCCAGGTGGTGGCTCATGCCTGTAATCCCAGCACTTTGGGAGGCCAAGGCTGGCGGATCACAAGGTCCGGAGACCAGCCTGGCCAACATGATGAAATCCTGTCTCTACAAAAAATACAAATATTAGCTGGATGTGGCAGCGGGCATCTGTAATCCGAGCTACTCACGAGGCTGAGGCAGGAGAATCGTTTGAACCCGGGAGGCAGAGGTTGCAGTGAGTCGAGAGTGCGCCATTGTACTCCAGCCTGGGTGCCAGGGCGAGACTCCATCTCAAAAAGAAAAAAAAAATATTTCAATGGAGGAACTTACTACAGATTGGATAGAACTAGCAAGAGAACTAGAATTAGAACTGGAGCCTGAAGATGTGTCTTAATTGCTGCAATCTCGTGATTAAACGTGAATGAATGAGGACTTGCTTGTGGATGAGCAAAGAAAGTGGTTGCTTGAAAGGGAATCTACTCCTGGTGAAGGTGCCGTGAACATTGTTGAAATGACAAAACAAACTATTTAGAGTAGTACATAAACTGCGTTGATAAACAGCTGTGGGGTTTGAGAGGACTGACTCAAATTTTGAAAGAAGTTCTACTGTGAGTAAAATGTTCACATGCTAGAGAGAAATCTTTGTGAAAGAACGGGTCAATCAATGTGGCAAACTTTATTGTCTTTTCTTTTTCTTTGAGACAGAGTCTCTCCCTGTTGCCCAGGCTGGAGTGCAGTGGTGTGATCTCGGCTCACTACAACCTCCACCTCCCAGGTTCAAGCAATTCTCTGCCTCAGCCTCCTGAGTAGAGATGGGGTTTTGCCCTATTGGTCAGGCTAGTCTTGAACTCCTGACCTCGTGATCCACCTGCCTCGGCCTCCCAAAGTGCTGGGATTACAGGCATGAGCCACCTTGCCTGGCCTATTGTCTTATTTTAAGAAATTGCCATAGCCACCTCGACCTTCAGCAATCACTACCCTGATCAGTCAGCAGCCATCCACATGGAGGCCAGACCCTCCACCAGCAAAAAGAATATGACTTGCTGAAGGCTCAGATGATCATTAGCATTTTGTAGCAACAAAATATTTTAAAAATAAGGTATGTACATTTTTTTTAGGCATAATGCAATTGCACATTTAATAGTTATAGTGTAAACATAACATTTATATGCATTGGGAAACCAAAAAACTGGGACTCAGTTAATTGCAGTATTTGCTTTATTGTGATGGTCTGGAACTAAACCTGTAATTTCTCTGAGGTATGCCGTATTTTCTCATGATTAAACATGATACATATAGATGTATATAAACCCCTGCCTTTTCTCTTTTTTCCAGTATCAGTGTTGTCCGAGTCTTTCTAGGTTGGTTGTCTCTGTAATGTCTTTGTTTTCTGCTTCATTAATTTCCTTTTTTTCCCCATATAAGTAACCAGTTGTTCCAGCATCATTTGTTGTAAAAACTTTTCTTTCTCTGTTGAATTGTTTTGATGCCTCAGTTGAAAATCAAATGACTGTATAAGTGTGAGTCTTTTTCTGGGTTTGTGATTCTATTTCATTGATCTCGTTATGTGTATTTACATTAATACTGCACTGTTTTGATTACCATAGCTTTAGAGTAAGTTTTGGTATCAGGAAGTGTAAGCCCTACCCTTATATTTAACATTCATATTTTACTAACAGTCTGAAATTGAACTTTAAATCACCTCTGTCCTCCTCCTCCTGAACTATACAAAGCCTGTTAGAAAGTTTTAATTTCAGTCTTGTCTGTCAATATTTGGTGTTATGTAGTTTCCCCTTGTTTTTTACCCCCTGAGTAATTTTTATTATTGCTTTTGGTTTTATTGTCAATGCTTATTTGCATTTCTCAAGGCAGAGCAATTGCTTTGTTTACTCTTGTTAGGCAAGCATCTTTTTGTTGCTAAAAATTGGTGAATGCAGGCCGGGCTTGGTGGCTCACACCTGTAATCCCAGCACTTTGGGAGGCCAAGGAGGGAGGATCACCTGAGGTCAGACCAGCGTGATCAACATGGTGAAACCCCGTCTCTACTAAAAATGCAAAAATCAGCTGGATGTGGTGGCACAAGCCTGTAATTACAGCTACTTGGGAGGCTGAGGCAGGAGAATCGCTTGAACCCTGGAGGTGGAGGTTGCAGGGAGCCAAGATCGTGCCACTACAATCCAGCCTGGGCAACAAGACTGAAACTCTGTCTCAAAAAAAAAAAAAAAAAAAAAAAAAAAATTTGTGAATGGCAGTGTTTACCTCTTTGTTAGTTTGAAATGTCTTTCTGTTGCCCTCATTCCTAGATGAAAGTTAAACTAGGTTTAGGGTTCTGTTATTTTCCCTGAGCACTGATTATATTATCATATCATCTTTTTGTCTATATTGTTGTTAATGAGAAGTTTGCTGTTCTTATTATCATGTTTTTGTGCATGCGTGTTATTTCTATTATTCTCTCTGGTTGCGTCAATAATTTTGTTTTTTAAGTTTCACTGTGTTGTGTCTGGACTTATTTTTATTTATCTTGAAGGCTTAATATGTCTGTTGATTCATGTCTTTCATCAAGACTAAATTCTCAGGAATTTATAACTATATACTCATTTATTTATATAAATATGGAATCATAAAATTATATATAAAATATATCTATAAATAAATAAATGGGCCAGGTGTGGAGGCTCATGCCTGTAATCCCAGCACTTTGGGAGGCCGAGGTAGGTGGATCATGAGGTCAGGAGTTCGAGACCAGCCTGGCCAAGATGGTGAAACCACGTCTCTACTAAAAATACAAAAATTAGCCTGGCGGGATGACGGGCGCTTGTAATCCCAGCTACTCGAGAATCTGAGGCAGAGAATTGCCTGAATCCAGGAGGCAGAGGTTGCAGTGAGCCAAGATCATGCCACTGCCCTCCAGCCTGAGAGACAGACCAAGACTCTGTCAAAAAATAATAATAATAAATAATAATAATAATAAATGTAACCTTTATTCATATAAACTGCTTCTCCCCCTCTTTTCCTATGCTTTCCTTCTGAAAAATTATACAATGTATGATTGTCCTTCTCACTCTAGCCTTTAAATCTTTTCATTTCTCTTCCTATTTTTTTTTAGATGGAGTTTCGCTCTTTCGCCCAGGTTGGAGTGCAGTGGTGCCATCTTGGCTCACTGCAACCTCCGCCTTCCGGTTTCAAGTGATTCTCCTGCCTCAGCCTCCCAAGTAGCTGGGATTACAGTTGCCCGCTACCACGCCCAGCTAATTTTTGTATTTTTAGTAGATACGAGGTTTCACTATGTTGGCCAGGATGGTCTTGATCTCCTGACCTCATGATCTGCCTGCCTTGGCTTCCGAAAGTGCTGAGATTACAGGTGTGAGCCACCGCACCTGGCCTCTCTTCTGCATGTTTTAATCCTTATCTGTTTCTTTCTGGGATATTTCCTTTGATATTTCTTCTACTTTATAATTACTGTCATTAGCTGTGGTCTACTCTGATCCTCAACTGAATGTAGTGTCACTGGCCCACACATTTCCCTGGGACCTTTCAGTGTTTTCTGGCTGACATGCAGCTGCCAGTATTCCACTTTTTTTTTCTTCCTGGAACAGCGAGCTGGAAGTGTTGGGAAATAAATACCCTTTCTACCAGCTCTCTAACAACGATTCTCAAGAGCTGCTGTATAAATACCCTACTCCCTTACCCCTGTGGGGATAATTCTCAGGCCTACGTTTTGTACGACATCTTGATGGTTTCCCTGTCTCGAACTAGTGATCCACCTACCTCAGCCTCCTGAAGTGCTGGGATTGCAGGCATGAACCACTGCACCTGGCCTCCAATACTAAATGCTAGTAAGTAGTATTTTTCCTTATACTGGGGTGTATGTCAAGCATGAGTTAATTTTTCCTTATACTGGGGTATATGTCAAGCATGAATTATAGAGGCTAACCAGGAGTGTTATGTTACTGGAGTATCTCTGCTCACTTCTGAATTTTCTGAGTTCTAACTAACCCACCATCTATTCCTTTTAGTTATAATCAAGAGCTCAAAGTTCAACTAGCCATGTCATAGAAAAGAAAAAGATTGAATAGTACATTCTTCTCTCAAATGATTTTAGTGATCTCAGTACAGAAATGAAAAATAGATGAGAATTCAAGTGAGGTGTATCTAGATTTGAATTCTAGTTTTGTCCCTCACTCCTCCATGAACTTGAGCAAGTTGCTTCACTTCTACCGGAAGTGGGCATAATAGATAATGCCTACCTTTCTGGCCGTAATGTAAGCATTAAATGAAGTTGCTAACATTGAGACAGCATAATTATCCGGCACATTATAAGCCCATAATAAATACTTTTCTTCCCTCACTTTACAACATATTTTCTAGTTTCCCTACGCATTTAAATTGTATTATAAAATTTGTCCAAAATGAGGGTTTTATTCTGAATTTGTTTCAACCAAATGTTTAATAGGGACCTTTCATCTGTCAGCACAGGCTACACACGAGTAAATAATCCAGTTTCTCAAGGAGCTCATAGACCGTGCCTGAAATTGATTTATGTCTTTATTTAATGTATTAACCTTCATAAATGAACTTGTGTTTCAAGTGAGTTTGTATTGATTTGCCCATACTGCTTTCCTTTGTCCTCCATGTGGCCCAGGTCACAAGGGCTTCAGAGTGGACAGGGCCTAAGTCAAAAGCAGTCTCACTATGGAAAGAGCAAGGCCAAATCCATAGGATTAGTATATTAGCAGAGCATACTAATTGGCCAAGCTAAGGTTTGAATTTACATGCTGTATTCTCACTTATGCCCAAAACATCAAAGCAAGCACTAAATATTTTTTAAAATTGAGGAGTATCAGAGGACAAAAATAACCCAGTACTTGGATAAAAAGCCACTTTTCATGGAAGGGAAAATGAGAAGCATATACAGAAGGGAGTTTAACCTTGTGACGGGTAAAAATGCCATGCATGTGACCAAAGACCTTTAAAATAGAGCCTTGTTGGAAATAGAGTCTTCAATGATAGAAGCTGATTAGGGAGGTTTTTTGTTTGTTTGTTTGAGACGGAGTTTCGCTTTTGTTGCCCAGGCTGGAGTGCAGTGGCGTGATCTCGGCTCACTGCACCATCCGCCTCCCGGGTTCAAGTGGTTCTCCTGTCTCAGCCTCCTAAGTAGCTGGGATTACAGGCACGTGTGACCGTGCCCGGCTAATTTTTTGTACTTTTAGTAGAGATGGGGTTTCACCATGTTGGCCAGGCTGGTCTCAAACTCTTGACCTCAGATGATCGACCTGCCTTGGCCCCCCAAAGTGCTGGGATTACAGGCATGAGCCACTGTGCCCGGCCTGATTGGGAAGTTATTGTTTAATGGGTATAGAGTTTCAGTTTGAGATGATGAAAAAGTTCTGGAAATGGATAGCAGTGATGGTTGCACAACAATGTGAATGTACTTAATGCCACTGCGTTATACACTTAAAAATGGTTAAAATGGCAATGTTTATGTTGTGTCTGGTTTATAATTAAAAACTAAAAAGCACAATGTAGATACAGCAAAGAAATAGTGGAACCTGGCTGATTGAATCTAGGGGTTCTCTAGGAAACTACCTCACTTCCTTATTTTTGTGGCTAAAATGGTAAGGCACGGTGCTTTTTTTTTTTTTTTTTGACTTGTCAACCTACATGTGAATATGTATTTATGCTTCCTGTGACCTGCTCCACTTAGAGAAGTCAGAAGCTTTGTATATAAAGTATTATTATGTAGAGATGATAATAATGTGTTTTCTGACTCAAAGCCATTCTCTAATAATCATCTAGCACTTATTTCTCAAAGTGCTTTTACATCTATTTTCCCTGTTGAGCTACAGAGCCTGGGAGGCATGACCATTGTTTCATGGATTTGAGGAAATGTAAAGGCAGAGAGGTTGGTGCCTCATCACAAGTCTTAGTACAAGGAGGACTGGAACCTGTGACTTCTGGGTCCTGAGTTAACCTTATTTGTTTGTTTGTTTTTTGAGACTGAGTCACACTCTTGTTGCCCAGACTGGAGCACAATGGCACGACCTTGTCTCGCTGCAATCTCTGCCTCCTGGGTTCCAACAATTCTTCTGCCTCAGCCTCCCAAGTAGCTGGGATTATAGGCACTCACCACCTGTGAGTGCTTGGCTAACTTTTGTAATTTTTTTTTTTTTTTTTTGAGACGGAGTCTTGCTCTGTCGCCCAGGCTGAAGTGCAAGCTCCACCTCCCAGGTTCACACCATTCTCCTGCCTCAGCCTCCCGAGAAGCTGGGACTACAGGCGCCCATCACCACACCCGGCTAATTTTTTTAAAAAATATTTTTAGTAGAGACGGGGTTTCACCATGTTAGCCAGAGTGGTCTCTATCTCCTGACCTCGTGATCCTCCCGCCTCGGCCTCCCAAAGTGCTGGGACTACAGGCGTGAGCCACCGCGCCCGGCCTAACTTTTGTATTTTTAGTAGAGACAGGGTTTCACCATGTTGACCAGGCTGGCCTCAAACTGACCTCAAGTGATCTGCCCACCTCGGCCTCCCAGAGTGTTGGGATTACAGGCGTGAGCCACCGCGCCGGCCTACACTCTTTACACCATATAATGTTTGAACTTTCATGACTGGGCTTGACACTAAAACTTCTGTGTAAAGAGGAAAAAACAATCAATCACATGAATGTAAGAAGGAATAATAAGGTATGGCCACCACCAAGATAACTGAAATTTTGACTTGCTGTCCAAATGTTTTGGTATTAGGTAGCCATAGCGTGAACTTAAAAAGAATTGAACACAAATGTTAAATTGAAATAATTCTCAACCAGGCCATGCTTGTCATTACAGCTAGCAAATACAAAAGGTCAATTTGAAAAGCTAGGAATCACTGGGTTAATCAGTCATAAAACACCTTTCCCTAAGCTTATCAGCTTATCAGGGCATTCAGTTTCTCTATTTGTAAAAAGAGACTGAAAATTATTTGTGCCCTGATTCATGTGCTACATTTTACATAAATGTAAAAGATAAAACTGAATTTTTGAGATAACTGTTCTTTAGGAACTAAGGGTAGAAAAACTAAATTAATGAAAGAAGAGATGAGATTAGCATACACAATGTTTACCTTCTCACCTTGAATAGATGCTGGAGAAGAGCAGCAAATCTGGCTTTATGCTTCTGAGGAGTAAAGCAAAGAGGGAACCTGATTAATTGCAAGATTCATCCATAAGATTAAAGCCAAACTATAGGTGAAACACTTTTTGATCCTAAAACTGTGAAATATTTCTCCTATGGATTCTCATAAAGAGGACATGGTATGATAGAGTGAAAAATGTCCTTGGCAACATCGCTCCAATAGACACAAAAAGAGCTTTCATGTCTCTGGTTCTTTGATATACTTCAGTAAAGGCCAATGGTGTAACACCAAGGCACATTCTACAAGGGGTCACTGAGGATCTGTGTTCTGAAGTTCTAATTTCATGTGTGGCGAAAATAATGGGAATATAATATAATTTGAGCTCAAACTCAATTTCAAAACATAGCTAAAATGCTAAATTTTTATAGTAAAGTTTATCAAATTCCGTGTATGCAGACTATATAAATAACAGTGTATGGAGACACAGCAGGGGGTGGGAGAAGAGCAGTTACCTTACCATGATCTTACCATGAAAGCATAACACAATGGGTCGGATGTTCTTCTGAGCAAGTTTCCCTGAGGCAGATATAGTTTAGGGAAAAAGATTATAATGGGTTGGATGGCAATAGAATTTGTTGGATAAGTAAGCAGGTGAACTATGAAGGTAATTAGATAATGGATTAATATCAAAGTAGAGGGAAATTTTTAACGTCCTTCCTCAGGGCTCTCACCAGAACTTATTAATCCCTTTATGAAATCAATGACTTGGCTAAAGGCATGGAATTTGTGATTGGCAGATTTATCATATTAGATCTAAGTGCCAGAACAAACAAACAAATTCTCAGCAGATTAGAGTGATGAGATAATGCTATGAAGATGAACATCAACAAGGATGAAAAGAAGGTCCTCTCGCCAGGCATCCTCGTGGAAGTGACATCATTTTTAAACCCTGCGTGGCAATCCCTGACGCACCGCCGTGATGCCCAGGGAAGACAGGGCGACCTGGAAGTCCAACTACTTCCTTAAGATCATCCAACTATTGGATGATTATCCGAAATGTTTCATCGTGGGAGCAGACAATGTGGGCTTCAAGCAGATGCAGCAGATACGCATGTCCCTTCACGGGAAGGCCGTGGTGCTGATGGGCAAGAACACCATGATGCGCAAGGCCATCCGAGGGCACCTGGAAAACAACCCAGCTCTGGAGAAACTGCTGCCTCATATCCGGGGGGATGTGGGCTTTGTGTTCACCAAGGAGGACCTCACTGAGATCAGGGACATGTTGCTGGCCAATGAGGTGCCAGCTGCTGCCTGTGCTGGTGCCATTGCCCCATGTGAAGTCACTGTGCCAGCCCAGAACACTGGTCTCAGGCCCGAGAAAACCTTTTTCTAGGCTTTAGGTATCACCACTAAAATCTCCAGGGGCACCATTGAAATCCTGAGTGATGTGCAGCTGATCAAGACTGGAGACAAAGTGGGAGCCAGTGAAGCCACACTGCTGAACATGCTCAACATCTCCCCCTTCTCCTTTGGGCTGGTCATCCAGCAGGTGTTCGACAATGGCAGCATCTACAACCCTGAAGTGCTTGACATCACAGAGGAAACTCTGCATTCTTGCTTACTGGAGGGTGTTCCCAATGTTGCCAGTGTCTGTCTGCAGATTGGCTACGCAACTGTTGCATCCGTACCCCGTTCTGTCATCAACGGGTACAAACGAGTTCTGGCCTTGTCTATGGAGATGGATTACACCTTCCCACTTGCTGAAAAGATCAAGGCCTTCTTGGCTGATCCATCTTCCTTTGTGGCTGCTGCCCCTGTGGCCGCTGCCACCACAGCTGCTCCTGCTGCTGCTGCTGCAGCCCCAGCTAAGGTTGAAGCCAAGGAAGAGTCAGAGGAGTCAGATGAGGATATGGGATTTGGTCTCTTTGACTAATCACCAAAAAGCAACCAACTTAGCCAGCTTTGTTTGCAAAACAAGGAAATAAAGCCTTACTTCTTAAAAAAAAAAAAAAAAAGAAAAGAAAGAAAAGAAGGTCACATGTTTTTGACCTGGTAGAAGGGGAAACACTGTCTTGGTATTGTTCCCCAGTCTTTTCACGTCATTCTTCAAATTAAACAAACATTGCATTGAAGGCCTGTTGTGTGCCAGGCACTATGCTAGGTACTAGAAATACAACGATAAATAAGGCACACACCCTAGTATGGAAGACACATATAGGAAACGCCAGACTGTGTGTATTAGTTCGTTCTTGCATTGCTATAAATAAGTACCTGAGACTGCGTAATTATAAAGAATAAAGGTTTAATTGGCTCATGGTTCCTCAGGCTGTACAGGAAGCATGATGCTGGCATCTGCTTGGCCTTTGGGGAGGTCTCAGGACAGTTACAATCATGGCAGAGGGTGAAGAGGAAGCAAGCACATCTTACATGGCCAGAGCAGGAGGGAGACGGGGGCAGGGGTGGTGGAGGGAGGGCTACATACTTTTTTTGTTTTGTTTTGTTTTGAGATGGAGTTGGCTCTTGTTGCCCAGGCTGGAGTGCAATGGTGCGATCTTGGCTCACTGCAACCTCTGCCTCCGTAATTCAAGGGATTCTCCTGCCTCAGCCTCCTGAGTAGCTGGGATTACAGGCATGCACCATCATGCCCGGTTAATTTTGTACTTTTAGTAGAGACAGGGTTTCTTCATGTTGATCAGGCTGGTTTCAAATTCCTGACCTCAAGTGATCCACCCGCCTTGGCCTCCCAAAGTGCTGGGATTATAGGCCCAGCCTGGTGCTGCATACTTTTAAACTGCCAGATCTCATGATAACTTACTCACACTCACTGTCATAAGGGGATGGTGTAACCAATTCGTGAGAACTCCATCCCAATGATCCAATCACCCCCCACTAGGCCCCACCTTCAACACTGGGGATTACAAACCCACATGAGATTTGGTGGGGACACAGATCCAAACCATATCAGTGTGTAAGTGTTGTAATGAAGACAAATTTGGTACAATAGTGGCATGGACTGTGGGGAGAGTTCAGTTCCTTGGAAGTTGAAGATCAGGAAAGGCTCCAATGAGAAGGCAAGCCCAAGTTAAAAAATAGACCTTCACTAGGCCTGGGCCTTGGGGAGTGGAGGGGTAACAGACAGAACAACACAGGAGAGGTGTATTCAGGGAGCTACAAGGGACTTTGTTTGGATGGAGACATTGATGTGTGGGGAGGGGAGATGGTAGGCAATGATGTAGTGAGGGTAGATAAGGCCATTAGAGAGGAAACTGAGTTTGGACTCTGGCAGTGGAGAGAGCCATTGATTGATTTTTTTTCTTACATATAGGAATAATGTGATCCTTTATAAAAATGGCATTTTTATAAAGGTCACTCTGGAATAGTGCTTCAAATGGTTTGGACATGGCGCTAGGGTAATTATGGAGAAGGAAACCAATTTGGAGCCTGCATTAGTCTTCTTGGGCTGTGATAGCAAAATATTGCAGATACAGACTAGGGGGCTTAAACAACAGAACATTAATTTTCTCACAGCTGTGGATGTTCAAAGTCCCAGATCAAGGTCTGGCAAGGTCAGTTTGTGGTGAGGGCTCTCTTTCTGGCTTGCAGATGGTCACCATGGCCTTTCGTCTGTGCGTGCACATGGAGAAAGACAGAGGAAATAGAGAGAGAGAGTGAGAGAGATTTCTGGTGTCCCTTCTTATAAGGACACTAATCCTAGGGGATCAGGGCCCCACCCTTATGACCCCAGTCAACCTTCTTTACTTTCTTAGAGTTCCTGTCTCCAAATATAGTCACACTGGGGTTAGGGTTTTTGATGGTTAATATTAAGTGTCAACTTGACTGGATCAAAAGATGCAAAGTATTGTTCCTGGGTGTGTTTGTGAGGGTGTTACCAGAGGAGATTAACATTTGAGTTAGTGGACTGGGCGTGGAAGACCCACCCTCAGTGTGGGTGGGCACCATCCAATTGGCAGCCAGCAGAACGAAAAAAGCAGACAGGAAAAGGTGGAATAAGCTGGCTTGCTGAGTCTTCCAGCTTTCATCTTTCTTCCATGCTGGATGCTTCCTGTCCTAGAACGTCAGACTCCAGGTTCTTTGGCCTTTGGACTCTTGGACCTACATCAGTGGTTTGCCAGGAGCTCTCTGGTCTTCAGCCACAGACTGAAAGCTGCACGGTGGGCTTCCCTACTTTTGAGGCTTTGGGACTTGGATGGAGCCACTCCTGGCTTCCTTGTTCCTCAGCTTGCAGATGGCTTATCGTGGGACTCCTTCGCTCTGTGATCATGTGAGTCAATTCTCCTTAATAAACACCCTTTTCATTCGGCTCCAATGAGTGGAGGAACACCAGGGTTCTTCGTCTTGAGTCGGATTAGATGAAACGACACGGACACACGTGGAGTGGTTTTAAGGAGCAGAGATTTTAATAGGCAAGAAGGAAAGGAGAAGATGGAAGAAACTCCACCATACAGAGACAGAGGGAAGGGGGCTCCAAAGCTAACAGAGGAGACCCTATGTGCCACGGATACCAGCTGGGTATATGAAGAGGCTGGAGGAGGCGGTGTTTGATTTGCATGGGGCTCAGGGGATTGGTTTGACCAGGCATGTCATTCACATAGCCAGTGAAAAAAGGCCCTCCTGCCCTATTCTTTTAATAAGCAAATGCAGGGAGCCATGATGTTCTGCACACGTGGGGAAACCTGGGGGTGGCCATGTTGCCAGGGACATGTCTGGGCAAGGGCAAGAAGGCTGCCAGAATCGCCGTGTTTGGGTGGACCCAGTTTCTAATGGCCTATATTTGCATATCAAAGGTTGCTGGCCTAGCTCTAAGAGCCCGGACTTTCCAGCTAGACCAGAAACGTTTCTGGAGCTGCTTTAAAAACGAAAACTTTCCAAGGACCCCTTTTCCTCTCTATCTGCCTAAAATAATTTCTTAATAACTCCTACCACGCTGTCATATATACATCTACCTATTAGTTCTGTCCCTCTGAAGAACCCTAACTAATACAGGCTTCAACATATGAACTTGGGGGGTACACAAACGTTCAGTCCAGAGACCATTACAATTGTTTAGGTAAAAGAGGATGAGGGCCTGCACTAAATAGTAGTCAGAGGGTAGGTGGGGAAGGATGTCAGCGATGCCAAGGAAATGAAATGAAAGGGAGGATTCTTTGCTGATGTAGGCAATGGCCGGGGCAGGCAGGGGAGAGTGGAGAGCACAGGGCAGCTCCCACATTTTTTGTTCTCTTATAGGTTAGATGGTAGTACTGCTAAGAAGAATAAAGACTGTGGGGGAGGGTTTCTGATCTTGAAAAAATGCTAGCCAGGGGAAGTGGCTCATGCCTGTAATCCCAGCACTTTGGGAGGCTGAGGCGGGTGGATCACTTGAGGGCAGGGGTTTGAGACCATCCTGGACAACGTGGTGAAACCCCCGTCTCTACTAAAAATACAAAAATTAGCAGGGTGTGGTGGCGCATGGCTGTAATCCCAGCTACCCGGGAGGCTGAGGCAACGAGAATCGCTTGAACCCAGGAGGCGGAGGTTGCAGTGAGCGGAGATCGCGCCATTGCACTCCAGCCTGGGCCTGGGTGACAGAGTGAGACTGTCTCAAAAAAAAAAAAAAAAGAAAAATTGCTGACAAGATCAGTTTAAGATATGTTAAGTGTGAGATATCTGTGAGACGTGCTGGAAACATGGAGGGGGTAGTTGCAGTTATAGGTGTTTGTTTCAAGAAAGAATAACCTGGGCTGGAGGTACAGAGACCGGAGTCATCAGCACTCAGTGCCATATTGGATGCAATCAGCTTGGATAGACAGGTGAAGAATAAGAAGAGAAAAGGATCAAGGATTGTTCTTGGAGGGAAACTGTACATTGAGACACCAAAAACTCTTGCTAATTGTCTTATTACTTCATTTTAAAGCTAGGAGAGGCCGGGTGTGGTGCCTCATGCCTGTAATCCCAGCACTTTGGGAGGCCAAGGTGGGCAGATCACTTGAACTCCGGAGTTCAAGACCAGCCTGGCCAACATGGCAAAACCCTGTCTCTACTAAAAATACGAAAATTAGCTGGGCGTGGTGGTGCATGCTTGTAATCCCAGCTATACGGGAGGCTGAGGCACGAGAATCACTTGAACCTAGGAGGCAGAGGTTGCAGTGGGCTGAGATCACGCCACTATACTCCAGCCTTGGTGACAGAGCGAGACTACATCTCAACATAAATAAATAAAGGAATAAATCAATAAAGCAAGTTAGGAGAAAGACTATAGAAATACTTTTGGATTAATGATTTATATTTTTCCATATCAGGCTCTCACCCACATTCTTAACAATTTTGTCTGAGCACATACCCACTTTTATTGTTGACTCATAGTGACTTTTTTGCTAATAAATGAGAGAAGCCTCTGGAAGGTGCTGTAACAGGTAAAGGATTATACTTAGCTGCAAATTTAACCTCTGTAATTCCAGCTGCAGAATGAAGTCATTTATTACAGGGAAAAATTGCTGGCTCTGAAGGAGAAGACAAATGGTTGCCTCTTTGCCCTAGTTTAAATAGGATGATGGCCCTTGTGTATTCCCCAAAGATGAAGGTCTGACCACCTGTGAGCCAGGCTGGGAAGGTCTGTTCTCAGAGTCCCTGCCTGTGCTCTGGATCCAGGGATCTGTTTCCAGCTCTTTTTCTGAGGGCTCAGCTTGCTAGCAAATAAAAAGCAAATGTAACAAATAGAGAAAAAACTACTACAAAACTGAAGGAAACCTCATATGAGATTAACATAAACCAGAAGGAAAAGTAAATATCGAAACTGAGTATACAGAGCAGGCAATAACCCATGCAAATGTACAAGATTGCCTATTCCAAATAGGTAGAGAAAGTGTGATCAGTGTAATTATTCAAACACAGGGCAATACATTAGAAAGCATGGGATAGAAAGCATGGGATAGAAAGCAGGTGGCTGGGGGAAAAGCCACCTTGTTTATCCCTTATACTTCTCAGTTGTGTCTATTGGTGATAGGCTTCCCAGATTGAGTAAGTCAAAGCTATAATAAAAATGCCTCTCTGAGAAGCTTTTATGCCTAGGATAACCTTGAGCATTTTGTGTTTTGTTTTAGCCCAGAGGAGAAAGTCTAATAATACTTCTCTCCACAAAACAAAATATTCACCAGTTCTATTCTTGTTTAAGGCTGTTATCATCTCAAATAAGTATTTCCATAGGAAAAATAAAAAGTCATGGCAAAGTTACATGAATTTTGGAGCACAAATATAATGCAGAATCAAAAGAAAACAGGTAAGACTGTTTCCATTCAATTGTACTGCCTTTGGGGTAAAGATTTTATCTAAGTCAGATATAAGGGATAAATGTTATGCAACAGAAAGCCAGGAGTGGAACCCCCAAATAATGCCATTTAGCATCATTAGAATAGGATCAGGATCTTTTTTTCTCCCAGGAAGTTAAAGGTATTTCTGCTGCATAATCATGTTAGCCTGAAGACTGCTTTATATCTACATAGGGTGATCATCCAAGAACATGAGTTTGAAATCAGAAGCTGTGATGTACTTTTTACTGAAAAAGATACCATCTATTCATCTAACTAATGCCAAGGTTTCAGAGAAAGCACTATAATGGACAGAAAACTGATTCCACGTGAAGTGTATATTATAACAGCACAAATGTTAGGACAGTTATCTGATAGGATCTGGGAGTGAAAAACCAGGACTGCAAAGGTGCTGGGGAGGAAAGGAAATAAACATCTGTAGGGAGAAATATTTCAATCTGTATTTAAAAGATATTGGCCGGGCGTGGTGGCTCATGCCTGTAATCCTAGCACATAGGGAGGCCGAGTTGGGCACACCGCTTGAGCCCAGGAGTTCAAAACCAGCCTGGGCAATATGGTGAAACCCTGTCTCTACAAAAAGTACAAAAAAACCGGCTGGGCATGGTGGCACTCGCCTGTAGTCCCAGCTACTCAGGAGGCTGAGGTGGGAGGATTGCTTTAGTGCAGGAGGTCAAATCTGCAGTGAGCTAAGATCACACTACTGTACTCCAGCCTCGGCAACAGAACAAGACCCTGTCTCAAAAAAAAAAAAAAAAAAAGAAAAAGAAAAAAGAAAAAGAAAAGAAAAAAAGAAAAAAAGTAGTGCTGCTGATTAGGAAATCTAGTTTCTGGTGTAACTTATGTAGATCAGAGATCTCTTGAGAATTTGTGTAGCTTTTGTTTTTAACGCCCATCATCCTTAAGGAAGATCACTTACTGAAATTCCAGACCTTTATAGCTGAGAAGAAAAGCTGAGAATCAAAAGGAAATTTACCATCTACTATCTCACTGCTTTAACTTTCTTTCTAAACAATAGAACTTAATAAATGTCAGCTGTTTTTACTTGTCAGGTTTATGTGGTAAGCACTTTACATTTTGGATGACATTTTATCTTTACAGTCTTACGATGCAGGTAGTGATATGTTGTTTTATACATGGTAACAGAAGTTCAAAAAGCTGAAGTAGGCCAGGTGCAGTAGCTCACGCCTGTAATCTCAACAGTTTGGAAGACTGAGGCAGGCGGATCACTTGAGGCCAGGAGTTGGAGACCAGCCTGGCCAACATGGTGAAATCCTATCTCTATTAAAAATACAAAAAAAGGCCGGACGTGGTGGCTCACGCCTGTAACCCCAGCACTTTGGAGGCCAAGACGGGCGGATCACGAGGTCAGGAGATCGAGATCATCCTGGCTAACACAGTGAAATCCCGTCTCTACTAAAAATACAAAAAATTAGCCGGGTGTGGTGGCAGGCGCCTGTAGTCCCAGCTACTTGGGAGGCTGAGGCAGAAGAATGGCGTGAATCTGGAAGGCAGAGCTTGCAGTGAGCCGAGATCATGCTGTTGCACTCCAGCCTGGGCAACAGAGCAAGACTCTGTCTTAGAAAAACAAAACAAAACAAAACAATACAAAAAAAAAAATCGCTGGGTGTGGTGGCACATGCCTGTCATCTCAGCTGCTTGGGAGGTTGAGGCATGAATGAGAATCACTTGAACCCGGGAGGTGGAGGTTGCAGTGAGCCGAGATTGCACCACTGCACTCCAGCCTGGGTGACAGAGCAAGACTCTGTCTCAGAAAAAAAAAAAAAAGTGAAGTAATCTGATCATGGGCACAAAGCAAGCCAGGTTCTGCACTCCAAGCAGGTGATTGAAAAATTGACATTCTTAATAAAAAATTCTATCTCCTGAGAGGATAGAGATCTGCAATGTGACCACTAAGGAGGGACATTTAGTCTAACCTGGGGGGTTCTAGAAAGGCTTCCCTTAGGAGATGAGGGCTTAAAAGGATCTGAAAGGTGAATGAGAATTAGAAATAGGAGAAAGGTAGGATAAATGTCATGAGAAAGAATAATGTGAGTAAAAGCACGTAGGCCTGCCACAGCATTGCTACAAGCAGTTTAGCATTATCAAAGTATAGTGTGAGTCAGAGATTGATGGAAATTAAAGATTGAGGGAGGGGTAAAGAGAGAGCCATAGTGGGAGGGCCTCGGTATGCTATGAAGCTTAGATTTTACTCTAAGAAATGAAAGTATTTAGAATAATATAGTAAAAACAACAAGTGTACAAGGAAAAACCAACAATCTGTAGGGCTTTAGAAAAAACAACAGGATTTCAGTCTTCTAGATACCTTTTGGGAAAGGAAAAAGATGGACTGTTCATTATTCTTAAAAATATTTTTGCAATAAAATGATCATTGCTTGGAACCAAGAAAATGAAAAACACTTCACAACAGGCAGCTGTCCTCAGTAATGTTTCTGACTGCAGGAAAATTGTTAGGCAAGCCATGGAGTATTTGAAACTGAATGGTAGCTGTTACTATATGTAGCTCCTAGATTAAGCACTTTAGTTAAATATCTCATTTAATCCTCATAACAACCCTATGAAGTAGGTAATTACTTCTCAGTTTCAGTAGGTAAATAAAACCAATGACTTGTCTAAAGAAATATAGTTTAAAACAAAGTAGGATAAAGAATTGCTGAGTTCCCAGTGTTAGTCAAAAAAGTCCTGAAAATTGGTAAGCCAACCATAAAGATTGAGGAGAGTTGATTATCTCTGTGGAGGGATACAAAAACGAAATATACCAAAGTCTGAAAAATCCTACCCCTCTCTTTCTTTCTTTTTAAATTTTTTTTTTTTTTTTTTTTTTTTTTCTTTGAGATGGAGTCTCACTCTTGTCACCCAGGCTGGAGTGCAATGGTGTGGTCTCGGCTCACTGCAACCTCCGCCTCCTGGTTTCAAGCGATTCTCCTGCCTCAGCCTCCTGAATAGCTGGGACTACAGGCGCGTGCCACCACACTCGGCTAATTTTTGTGTTTTTAGTAGAGACAGGGCTTCACTGTGTTGGCCAGGCTCGTCTCGAACTCCTGACCTCATGATCCGCCTGCCTCGGTCTCCCAAAGTGCTGGGATTACAGGCATGAGCCACCGTGCCTGGCCTTTTTCTTCTTTCTTTCTTTCTTCCTTCCTTCCTTCCTTTCTTTCTTTTCTCTCTCTCTCTCTCTTTCTTTCTTTCTTTTTTTTTTTTTTTTGACACAGTTTCATTCTGTTCTCCAGGCTGTAGTGCAGTGGTGCGATCTCGGCTCATTGCAACCTCCACCTCCCGGGTTCAAGCAATTCTCATGCCTCAGCCTCCTTAGTAGCTGGGATTATAGGTGCGTGCCACCACACCCAGATAATTTATTTATTTATTTATTTATTTATTTATTTATTTATTTATTTTGAGACAGAGTCTCGCTCTGTTGCCCAGGCTGGAGTGCAATGGCGCAATCTCCGCTCACTGCAACCTCCGCCTCCCAGGTTCAAGCGATTCTCCTGCCTCAGCCTCCTGAGTAGCTGGGATTACAGGCGCACGACACGAGGCCTGGCTAATTTTTTTTTTTCTTTTCTTTTGAGACGGAGTCTCGCTCTGTCACCCAGGCTGGAGTGCAGTCGCAAGATCTTGGCTCACCGCAAGCTCTGCCTCCCGGGTTCACGCGATTGTCCTGCCTCAGCCCCCCGAGTAGCTGGGACTACAAGCGCCCGCCACCAGGCCCGGCTAATTTTTTGTATTTTTAGTAGAGACGGGGTTTCACCGTGTTAGCCAGGATGGTCTCGATCTGCTGACCTCGTGATCCGCCCGTCTTGGCCTCCCAAAGTGCTGGGATTACAGGCGTGAGCCACTGCGCCCGGCCGACGCCTGGCTAATTTTTATATTTTTAGTAGAGATGGGGTTTTGCCATGTTGGCCAGGCTGTTTTCAAATGCCCGCCTCAGCCTCCCAAAGTGCTGGGATTACAGGCGTAAGCCACTGTGCCTGGCCAATTTTTGTATTTTTAATAGAGACGGGTTTTATCATGTTGGCCAGAATGGTCTTGAACACTTTAGCTCAAGTGATCCACCTCCTGAGCCTCCTAAAATGCTGAGATTACATGCATAAGCCCCCACGCCCGACCTCACTCCTTTCTTATTAATTGGTTGGTAGTCTTTTTTAAAAAGATAAACTAATATTTCATAAAGAAAACAATTTACCCTGCACAGTACCATTAAACTTGAAATCCTCCTAGAGAATAATGTGGGAAGTTCATGTGGGCTTCTGAGTAAACTTTCCAAGATCTAAAACCCATAAGGAAACCATACGTGTAACTTGGCAAAGATAAATGATGGAGAGTGTCTGAACAAGTAAGAATCAACCAGGTTAGACTATGATTACAAACAACCCTAAAATTTCAGTGGTTTGTTATAAGAAAATGTCATTTTTTTGTTCACACTAAATGACCACTGAGGGTTGGCTGGTGGGTACTCAGTTTGGTATCCAGGCTAAATCAACATCCCTATCCAGCGCTGTAGCAGATGGAAAAGGGGCATGTCAAAATCATACACCAAAATCTTAAAGCTTCCACCTGGAAGAGACAAACATAGTTTATGCTCGCATTTCATTGGCCAGAACAAATCATGTGGCCACATCTGCCCAGGGTAGGCAGGGAATTGCGTTCTACCATGTAGCCAGAAAGAGAGTAAGAAAAATTTGCTGAATAGCACTAATGACTACTACAGTGATAACTTCAGAAAAGCAGAGGTGAAAGCAACCTAAGAAAGAAAATTCTGGAGCTAGGAACAGCATTAGGCGCTATAATTATGTGAACAGTTGATGACCTATTCATAATAATGGCTAAGAGGATATTTAATATATCATTTCACACATATGAAAAAATGTTGCGGCCGGGCGAGGTGGCTCACGCCTGTAATCACAACACTTTGGGAGGCTGAGGCGGGTGGATCACCTGAGGTCAGGACTTCGAGACCAGCCTCACCAACATGGTGAAACCCCATCTCTACTAAAAATACAAAAATTAGCTGGGCGTGGTGGTGCACACCTGTGATCCCAGCTACTCAGGAGGCTGAGGCAGGAGAATCGCTTGAACCCGGGAGGTGGAGGTTGCAGTGAGTCGAGCTGAGATCGCATCACTGCACTCCAGCCTGGGCGACAGAGCAAGACTCCGTCTCAAAAAAAAAAAAAAAAAAAAAAAAAGGAAAGAAAGAAAAAATGTTGCATTAAGTAGTTGGCCAATTAATGCTATAAGAAGTTTGCAGAAAGACACTGTGGGATCTCTCACTGGTCATATAGTATGGGAAATGTTTATCATACTCCTTCACTCTCATTGGGGATTCAATCAAAAGCTATGTTACTTCTAACTAATTTTTCAAAAGTGTGATTCTAACGGTATTTCCTGTTGTATTGCTGATTGCTAGCATTAGACTTAGGGAGCTTCTTTCTGTTTATCTAATGACTCTATGTGCAAAACTTTCACATATGACATATGATCCTACTTATTGCTACTTAATATGTTTCCTTCAGTAAGCTATCTAATTTTAAACTATTACATAGAAAATGAACTAGATAACTCAAGACTTCTCTCATTAATGAAATAACTTCTTTTTTAGAGAAAATAGGATCTTGTAACTTCATTCTCCAAATAGAACAGAGTCCTCCCTTTAGAAAGAACATATATAAGAGGTTTCTTAGTTGTGTTTCCCCGGAAACTGACCCAAAGGGTAGCATTTGAGGGCAAGTATTGTAATCTATTTGGGATGTGATCCTAGAAAGCATTGGCAGGGAAGAGAGTAAGGAAATAAGTAGGGAAACCAGGAGGGAAAATAAGGAGGGAAGGAAGAAAGGAAGGAAGGATGGAAGGCAGGTAACACTGTTCCCTAAAGGGGAGGTTACTGCTGTGTGTACCTGAAACTCAAAGTTGGGCACCTTTGGGAGACTAGAGTACAATTTACCATAGTCCTAAGCTCAGTGGGGAAGCTGGAGTATTTTTATATCAACACCTTTTTTTTTTTTTTTTGACATGGAGTGTCACTCCGTTGCCCAGTCTGGAGTGCAGTGGCACTATCTAGGCTCACTGCAACCTCCGCCTCAGTTCAAGCAATTCTCCTGTCTCAGCCTCTCGAGTAGCTGGGTTTACAGGCACATACTACCACGCCCCACTAATTTTTGTGTTTTCTAGTAGAGACAAGGTTTCACCATGTTGGCCAGGCTGGTCTTGAACTCCTGCCCTCAAATGATCCACCCGCCTTAGCCTCCCAAAGTGTTGGGATTACAGCTGTGAGCCACCATGCCTGGCCTCAACACCTATCTTTGATTGGTTGAGGGCTGCTCTGAGAGGAATTAGCTGCCTGGCTCCTCTGGCCTGCCCCTCTGCACTGGCAAAGTGGGGTCTGGCAGCCAGAGGAAGCCCTTGAATGGGGAAGCAGAGAGGGAAGAGTAAGATGCCATTGGCCTGCCAGTAGGAAGCCCATGACATAATGCTGGAGCCCCAACCCTGTTAGTACAGAAAAGATACCTGGCTTATGTACTCTGCTATATCCATCTTTGAGCCTAGATGATATTAATTAACTCTTTAAAAAGATATTAAAGCTGTGGTGGCATCTGAGAAAAGATGGTATGCTTTTAAAAGGTAGGAATGAACAGCTCATACATTGCCCCAGGAGTGGGCTTTATTACAGAGATGGGGGAGATCTGACAGGTTGAAGACCAAGATTCCAGGAAGAAATCAGTTTGTTCACAAGCAGGTTGGGAAAGGGAGATACTTCAAACAGCTCTGAGAGCAATATTTCATAAAGACAGGAAGCAGGAAGAAAGCCTTAAGGCCGTATTGACTTTTGCACCTAGCAAATGACCCCTACTCTTCATTCCCTGAAAAAAGAGAGAAACAAACAGTAAACATTTTCAAAGGATCGGTAATGTTTTAATAGCTCTGATTGGTAAGTGGAGTATTGGGTGTTATTTCGAAGTCAAAAATTCGATCTTGGTAGATTTACCCTATAACCTGGAGCATTTTCGAGAGGCAGCAGAATGGAAGTGTCTCAAAGTACTGACTTTTCATTATTTTCCACGCAGATCCCTGAGGATAACAGAAGGAAAGGTTTTGTCTGGGGGAGGGTAGGCTTCTCCTAAAAAGAGAATTCTGGAAGTCAACATAATTAAACAAAGAGGAAAATGTGCCAGACAGGAGTGGGTGGGGGCTGTTTTCTCTTTGTGGTTGGTTGTGGTGCGTTCAAGATTCCTCGCCTAAGATGAGGTTCCTGAGCTTCCAGTAGGCGACTGACTGCCCAAGAGACCCAGGGCTCCGCGAGGAGACGGCGCAGGTGTCGGGACTCCCGGCAGGTGAGGAGGCCGACGTTCCAGGAGGCCCTCCCGGGCGGGCCCTGAGTCCTGCCTCGCGGCTGCTCGCTAGGATCCGAGGGCGGAACGGGACGCGCAGGAACCCGGCCCGACGGGCGCGGCTCACACCCGTGCTCTTCCTGCGCCCTCGGCCTCGCTTAGCGGCCAGAGCCGCGGCCCTGCGGGTTGCCGGCGGCCGCTTCTTTATCTCCGACCCCACTGCCCAGTACTGTACGCGTCCAAACTAAAGAAACATCATTCGCTTAAGGAGCTGGGGAAAGCGCGTGCTCCGCTCGCCCTGGCACCGCGGGTTGCCCAGCTCGCGGACTGGGACGGGCGGCGCAAGAGATGGTGCTCCCTGTCCAGGAGTGGACGGGGAAGAGGGCATCTCTGGTCCCGGGATGCGATTGTCCCGGTTTCTCCTTCTGGCCCCCTCGCCGCGCGCACGAACTCTAGGGGAAGTTGGTTGTAAAGTTTCCGAGAGCGGCGTGGGCTGGTGCGAGTGAAGCGCGGGGCGTGGGAGGCGAGGACAGAAGCTCTCCTCGCGGCGTCTTTGTTCTGCTCTGGAGGAGAGACCTTGGCAAGGAGTCGCCGGGTGGGTGCAGGGACCTACCGCCACGACATTCCGGACCCAGCGGGAGCCCTCCTCTCAATGCCCCTCCCCTCGCAAGCCAACCCAGGACATAGCCCCCACGTCCCCAAGCTTCCGTCTACTTCATCCTTCTACCCCCAAACTTCACCAACCCGGAAAGATCCCAAGTCTGGGATGGGGAGAAAGGAAAGAGGGTGGAGGCAAAGGTGCGCGACGGGCTGGATACCAACTGGAGGGTGGGTGTTCGCATTGGAATGTTTTTTTCTTTTGCCCTAGAAATAGCTTCCCCATGCGGGCCCCTACTCTCTCCCATTTCCCCCACCTCCCTGCTTTCTTTTTCTTCAATTCTAGTGGATCTAGAAGGAAAACGAGTGCTGCTCTGAGTCACTCAGCGAGCTAATGCTATGGCCCGAAGTTGGGTTCAGGGTCGAGGGGTGGGGGATCATGTGGATGGGGTCCCAATTCTGGAGGTTGAGAATGACTGGAAAGGACCTGGGGAAGGGTCAGGAGCTGTTCCTGGTCCGAGACACCTGATTTGTCCCGGACAAGGCAGTGGGGGAGGGGAAGGAAAGAGGGGATGCTCGGCTGGGACGTGTCGCGGCAGGGGGTAGAGGATGAGGCGGCCTGGGACCCCGAGTCAGATCTTTGGGGTGAGCACGAGGATGTGGTGTAGGGAAGAGGACGAGTGAGCAGCGCCTGGCTGTAGGGTCAGAGGGAGCCTGGTCATCCTGAGAGCCTTGCCTTCGCAGTTTGAGATTAGGGGAAGTTCGGGGCCTGAGAAGGTGGGCGCGATGCTGGAGTTGGGAATCCTTCCTCGGAGCCCCTGGACCGAGTTGCGCTGCGCCTGCAGCAACAGGTAGCCCCGAGGGATGGGTGGAGGCCCCGGCCGAACCCGGAGCTGGCCTTTGTCCTGCCAATTAGAGGGCTCTCCAGAGGGACAGCGTGGGTGGGGGTAGGTGGGGAAGGGCGGGAGAGGAGTTTCCTAACACTTGGAGCCCCTTTGAGTTGTTCTGTGTATTGGGTGGAGGAGGGTGAATCCGAGAGGAGGGAGGAGGGTGAATCCGAGAGGAGGAAGGAAGATGAAGAGCCTAGCCTGCGCCCCACCTCTGATTGTGTAAGCGCCTTTATCTAGGGTTGACCCCCTACCCTTTGCAATTTGTCTCTTAGGATGACGAAAAACGGACAGAAACTCGACGCCCAAGTGAATGGTTCACATTGATTGGCAGGGAAAGTGCAAACAAAGAGGTGCATCTCCGGGAAACAATGATTTTGGAGATCCCCTGCCCACCACCCCAGACTTGTGCGCGGTGCGGAGGGGGCCAGGGCTGGCATCTCCCGGGGAAAGTTTCGAGCCAGGCAGTGGGAGGAGACGGTCTGGGCAGAGTTGCGATGAACTGGGGACCGAGCAGCCCCAGCTCGCCTCGGAGGTTCCCGAGTCGGGCGGGAGATGCGAGGAGAGGGAGGGGGCGGGGAGGGAGGGGAGGGAGAGAGGAAGAAGGGGTGAGAGGGAGAAACCTGCCGCCGCTCGCCGCCTCTTTGTCTGCTCCGGGACTTGGAACAAAAGGGGGAACTCTGATGAACTCTCTTTCCTCCCCTTTCCCCCGGACGCCGGGGTATCTCCCTCTCGCAACTTTGCCGCCCCGACTTTCTCTGCTGTCAGGCCAGGAGAAAGTGTCCGAACGCCTCGTGGACTGCAGCGGGGGAAATGTCCCTTAAAAGTGCGACGAAGTGGGGAAGAAGGTGAGTGGGGACTGTTGTCTTGTTTACCTCTCTCCCCTCAACTCGCCCCGCTCCCCGCCCTTCGGAGGGCAGAGGAGTAGCCCAGTGGCAAAGTTTGGCTGGTAAATTGTACCTCCTTTCCCCGTTCCCTTCTCTTTTGTTCTTTAAAGAACTCGCGCAATTGTTTCATTTGTTTATTTTTAATAGGCAAAAGCCAAGTAGGCATTTATCTCATGTGCTTCTTTATATGAGGGGCTGGGGGGATGGGGAGGAGGGTATCAAAAGGGTGGAGTGAGGGGGTATTGCCTCGCTTTCTTCCAGCTGCACTCATGTAGGAATGAATATGCAGAAATTGAGAGGGGCAAGTCCAGCCTCGCCCCCACCTTAGCCCTGACCTTGGTCATGCAAAAGAAAGCGATATGGATATGGGGGTCGTTTGTATAACTTAGCTGTCTGCAGAGCGCTCTGTAGATACCACGCACAATATAAAAACGCTGCAACAATGGAAGGAAGAAAGGTTTGGGTTGGAGGGGATTGGACCCTTGTGTTAGCGGTCAAGGAGAGGTTTACAACAAACAGATAAGAGTTCAGAAAGTTTTCTTCGGGGCTGAGATGGGGTGGAGGAAGCCACAGGTTCCAGACTGTCAGAGATGCAGGGATGGAGGGGATGGGGCCTGGACCACTAGTTAGAGCCATCCCGTCCGTCCCTTTCAGTTTCACGATCCACCCGGAATAACCCAGGCTATCCTTGGGATCCGTCCACTTTCCATCACCCCCCGCCCCCAACCCCATTTCAATGTGTTTGAATAGAAAGCAGAACGTGAGCCCCAGAAGCTCCTCTGACCCAGCCTTCCGCCCCGCCTTTTGTGTTTTAACCTTTTGTTTCTATCTGCCACGCCCGTCCAAAAGAGGGATGGCTGTTTCTGCTTCTGAGGGGTGAAGAGTCAGCGCAGTCCACTCCGTCTTTATAGGCTAAGGAAGACGCCCTAACTTTGTTTCCTAAGTAGCTTAACTTAGGAATGTTTCTAGGTTGGGTCATGCGCGAATGAGGGGAACACTCAACACCCAGTAAACATTGCCACTTTAGGTACAATTTCTCCCAGCGCTTTTCCACTTTATACAGGAGTTGTTTATCCCATACTGTCATTTGGTTTGTAGAAAAAGCATTTTGGGGGCCAGGTGCGGTGGCTCACTGTAATCCCAGCACTTTGGGAGGCCGAGACGTGTGGATGGCTTGAGGTCAGGAGTTCGAGACCAGCCTGGCCAACATGGCGAAACCTCGTCTCTACTAACAATACAAAAATTAGCTGGGCGTAGCGGTGCGTGCCTGTAGTCCCAGCTACTTGGGAGGCTGAGGCAGGAGAAACGCTCGAACACAGGAGGCTGAGGTTGCAGTGAACTGAGATTGTGCCATTGCACTCCAGCCTGGGTGACAGAGTCAGACTTTGTTTCAAAAAAAAAAAAAAAAAAGGAAAAGCATTTTGGAGACTGAAGTTGGGGGTTTGTTGAAAGTAGGCAAATGTATGCCCTATCTGAGGTGATATCTAAATATTAGGAATATGCAGAATAGGCTTTTTGAATTCTACATGAAGAATAACCTAAAGGTTATTATCTTCAGGTATGTTTTGTGAGATCATTTCTAATGCCAAGATAGTTTATTACCTTCTCCACTTTCTTCTCTCATATATTCCCAAGTGCTAGAGGCTTTCCTCACTCCCTTGGACTTACTTTTGACAAGACAAATGAAACATCAAAGCGCATGCACTGTCAATAACTTGAGGAAACGCCCAAACATTGTCTTTTAACTTCTTCAACTTTTGATTCTGTATAGTAGTAGTTACTATTGAAGACTTGTACCTGTACCTAGAAATGATTCAGCTGCTAGAACTACGTAGTTTTGAGTTTTCATATCAAAGACTGAAATATATTATTGCAACAATTACTTTCTTTTAGAAAGTGAGGAGGCAGAATGACTTGGAAGCTAACTTTAACCAATTTCAATTGTATAGGTGTAATTACTATTATCAGCATCTAGAAAGCGTCATGAATTTGCTGGAGTACTTCCTAGCACTGACCTCCTTCATTCTGCTTTGTTCTTACTGGATCTTTCCATCAGTCAACAATATGGAAGTACCAATACAAGGTCAAATCATTCCTGGATTCATCTGGAGTTACTTAAAAGTTAAATCATTGGAATTTTTGACGATACCTTTTCTATATGGATTACAGTTTGATCCCTGGGAATTCTCCACCTTAAAGAAGGTATGTTGCTTTTTAGATACTCTACGAGGACTTCATTTTTGGTCTGGGGCTTATACCCAGAGATTTGACTAGTTATTTTGAGCGGCTGTGTTAACAGAGTGATTTATGACTTTGGACTTCCTTGTTTTAAACTGTTTTGTGTAGATCCTTTCTTATTTAGGATGATGATTTGGGTACTTGTGATGGAATTTTATTAATTTTACCATGTGTTCTTCAACATTAGCACACATAATGAATGCAGATTATATGGTCACTAAGGAAATTTTGTAATGATGATGCATCCAGTAGGCAAATATCCTACTTTATTTATGATTGACTTGCTTCTTAAATATCGCAGTAGATATTTCTAAGTTCTGTGTTAGCAGAACTTATGTGGTTTGCATTACTATTATTTTTCTTCATTTTGACACTTCATTTTGGTAAACAAAATCCAAAAATGGCCCAAAATAAATGTCTAATGACTGGGAGTCTATATAAAATACAGTAAGTTCTCTCAGAATGAAAACCTTGAGTTTGTAATAACAGAGCCCGTAAATTTGTTTAACCTTTATGGTATACATCAAGTTTTTATAGTGGTCATAAGAGTCTTCTATTCCTTCTTTTAAGTTTTATAATTAGTCTTTGTTCACCTTTATGAGAAAGTAGTTAAAAATTCACATAACTACTGTTGGTAATATAAAAAGTTAATTTTGATATGGTATTTACAATCCTTGTTTAAGTGATTGTTTGCCATGGAAAGTAAGAACTTTCTTTCTGTGGTCTGGTCAAATAAATTAATTGGGAATTGGAAACATTTTTATCTTGTTACGAGTAAAAAAGTAACATTACAATTTGCTTCTTTCTAGTTGTGTAAACATAAACAAGCTACTTAACCTTCCTGGGCTTCTGTTTATTACCAATAAAATGAAGGTTAAGCTAAATAACTTAAAAGATTTTTGAAATCTTTTAACATTAAGATTCTATGATTTGTTGCTTGCTTTTATAAATAAGATACATCCTCTCTTGTAAAGTTTGTTTTACATCGTTGAACAATAGAGTTAACAGCATCATCAACTTTTTTTTTTTTTTTTTTTTTGTGACGGAGTCTCGCCCTTGTTGCCCAGGCTGGAGTGCAGTGGCGCGATCTCGGCTCACTGCAACCTCTGCCTCCCAGGTTGAAGCAATTCTCCCACCTTAGCCTCCTGAGTAGCTGGGATTATAGGTGCCTGCCACCATGCCTGGCTAATTTTTGTACTTTTAGTAGAGACCGGGTTTCCCCGTGTTGGCCAGGCTGGTCTCAACTCCTGACCTCAGGTGATCTGCCTGCCTCGTCCTCCCAAAGTGCTAGGATTACAAGTGTGAGCCCCCGTGCCCCGCCTTGGCATGATAAACTTAATGTGATTTAATTACAATTATTTTGTTTGAATGCTTAGCTCAGGTAGGATTAGTTCAGGAAATATGCTTTAAATTTTCTGTAAAGTATACTCTCAACCAAGTGTTCTGTATGGAAATTTCAGATTTCCTTAAACGTTCTCAATAAAAGTTTGTCTGCTGGAATTTTTTTTTGGAGGTGGAAAGTACAGTATTATTTCTTGACAAACGTTTTACCTACAAATATCTGAAGTCAGTATGTTTGAATTTGTTATAATGGCCACTCAGAATTGGGATCAGAGATTTAGGAAGAGACTTTGGAGTAAAACAGACCTGAGTTCGAATCACAGCCTAGGCAATTACTATGATACCTCCTCCAGGTTACTGGATTTTCATGGCTCCTAATTTCCTCATTTGCAATGTGTATATCCTAACACTTATCTCATAGGGTTGTTGTAATACTTTTTAACGTAGGAAAAAACAGAGGGCTAGGCATCTGTAAACATAATAAAAAGTACTGTTACTTGCTTTCACAGTGACTTAGTGATGTTTTGTTACTTCAAACTTTCTTTGTTGTCTGCCTTACAAGTTTCAGGCCACATTAACCAAATATTCACTGAAATATTCAAAGTCAATTTGGACAGAAGTTTGTATCTGTTTAAATGTTTTTCTGTAAAACCATATTTAATTCAAATCTTATATCCAGTTGATTGCAGATTAATTTACTTCAACAAGCATTTATTAAATCGTACTATGCATGAGTATATTTCTGAAGGTCATGGCCTCACCTTGGAGTATGTGATCTTTCCATTTTCTTACTGAAATATCTGTAGGTTGAGATAATAGTGACTTTCTATAACTGACTTACTGAAATTCTCTATTTTCAATGCTATCAATGATTTAGATATGGTTTAAAAACTCGTGTTTATTCACTTTTCAGCTAAAATATAAAGGATGGCTCAGTGGTTTCTTGATGAGGAAATCAAGAACTGTAGCACATTTTCTATTACTAATTTTATAGAATGATCTTTAGTTAAATAAAAAACTTACAGTTAATATAAATAGCACTTAGAAGAATAGCATTTCGTTTTGAAACGAAGTCTCAAGTCATGGATTTTCATTTTCTAGGTCTGTAATATAGCAATATGCATTACCTTCTGAGTGATTATTTAGTTCAAGGAAGAGTATATTCATTTTATCTTTAGGAAGTTTCAGATAGGAATGTTAAGGTATTACTTCTCATTTGGAATTTACTAGCAGGTATTTACCTAGATATGATAATGTTAGGAATAAAAATATGGAATTAATCAATATTAAAATAGGAAAAGATCTTTTTTTAATACGTTTCCAAAACTTTGTTTGTTGAAAGCATTCATTTTAATTAGCAGATTATATATCAATATAGCAACTACTAATATAATACTTTGTAATTACAGAGTTTAAAATAATACATTCATTTAAAAATATCTATATGTTAATGTTTGAAGTGATAACCAAATATACTTAAAAACTTTACTATAGATATCAAATTTTATAGATATCAAATTTTATAGTCTTGGTTATTTAAAACTGCCTGTTGACTTTGATCAGTTTGAATTACTGAACATAGAACAACCCACCATGGTGTTCACAATAGACTTACACAGAAAGAAAACCTAAATATTCAGCTATGCCTTCTAAAAATAATGAATATAATGCATGCTAAGCATCTCATAAGTAAATCAAAAGCATTTATTTAACTTTGTTTCTTTTTTTTTTTTTTGAGATGGAGTTTTGCTTTGTTGCCCAGGCTGGAGTGCAGTGGCGCGATCTCGGCTCACTGCAACCTCCGCCTCCCGGGTTCAAGCGATTCTCCTGCCTCAGCCTCCCAAGTAGCTGGGCTTACAAGCATGCGCCACCACGCCCAGCTAATTTTTGTATTTTTAGTAGAGACGAGGTTTCTTCATGTTGGTCAGGCTGGTCTCAAATCCCCTACCTCAGGTGATCCACCCGCCTTGGCCTCCCAAAGTGCTGGGATTACAGGCGTGAGCCACTGTGCGCGGCCTTAACTTTGGCCTTTATATTAAGTCAAGGAAGTGATTACCTGCATATTTAGTTGTATTCTGAGTACCATGTCTACTCATTTATTTGCTATAAGTTTCTTTTGGTACTTATTTGTGTTCCCAAATTTACTTTGATTTCTTCTTTGTGGCTCAAATTTGCTGACTTTTTTTTTTTTTTGAGATAGAGCCTCGCTCTGTCACCCAGGCTGGAGTGCAGTAGCGCAATCTCAGCTCACTGCAACCTCCGCCTCCCAGGCTCAAGCGATTCTCCTGCCTCAGCCTCCCGAGTAGGAGTAGCTAGGACTACAGGCGCCCGCCACCAGGCCCAGCTAATTTTTTTTTGTATTTTTAGTAGAGATAGGGTTTCACCATATTGGCCAGGCTGGTCTCGAACTCCTAACCTTGTGATCAACCCGCCTCGGCCTCCCAATGTGCTGGGATTACAAGCATGAGCCACTGTGCCCAGCCAAATTTGCTGATTTTTAAATTTCGTCCATGTCTAAGTACTTCGATTATAGTTCTTCCCATTATTGTTAAAGATACAGGTATTTAGAAGTATGCTTTTTGTGAATCTAGAAAGCCTACTTGGTTCATTTTTTTCTCATTCATTCTTTTACGTAATACTTATTTAGTACTTTCTGTGTGCATGTGCCAGGCATTGTTTTAACCAACAAGGACACAGAAATGAACTAAATTAGTTAAAGTCCCTGCATGCTTAGAGCTTTTACTAGCGACGGTAAAATATATGTTAAAAGGGAGCAACTGTTAATACTATTGTGAAGAATAAAGCAGAAAGGAGGAATAGAGAGTAGAAGGGGAGAGAGTTGCAAACTTCATTTGGATGGTGGGGGATGACCTCATGGAGAAGGTGACATGTGAGGATGGATTTGAAGGAAGTGAAGGAATGGGCTACGTGATGCTCGGGAGACGAGCATGCAGGCAGAGGAAATGACAAGTGTCTGATGTATTCAGAGAAAGCAAGGAGGGTGCAGTGGCTGGAGTGGAGTGAGCCGTGGGACAGTGGTTGGAGAGGAACGAGGAATATGGCGGGTAGGTGCCAAGGAGCCTCGAAGGGCATGGTAAAGGCTTAGGATTTTATATGGAGGGAGGTGGGATGTTACTGAAAGCTTTTAAAGGATGAATGCTTTGCTGTAACAGGATAACTCTGGCCAGTGGGTTGGGACCCGGTGAAAGGGGTGGGTAGGGGCAGAAACAGGGACACCATTTAGGAAGCTGTTTCGGTTATCCCAATGAGAGGTGATATTGACTTGG
Organism: Pongo pygmaeus; assembly: GCF_028885625.2. Lineage (NCBI taxonomy): Eukaryota > Metazoa > Chordata > Mammalia > Primates > Hominidae > Pongo > Pongo pygmaeus. The sequence goes on from NC_072378.2 coordinate 21,701,231, forward strand.
TAACAGGGTAAAAGTAACACAGAGGTAGTGAAAAGGAGTTGAAGTCTGAATATATTTTGGTATTAAAGTTTTTCTGGTGGGTTGGATGGGAAGTACGAGACAAAGACAGGAGTGGAGTATGGGTCCAAGATTTTTGTCCTGAGCTCCCAGAAGGACCAAATAGCTAATAACTGAGATGAGAATCAGGCTTGGGGCATAGGATACCAGTAGTTCAGTTCAGATGCATTAAAATTAAGATACTTTTTTTTTTTTTTTGAGGTGGATTCTCTCGGTCTGTCACCCAGGCTGGAGTGCAGAGGCGCCATCTTGGCTCACTGCAAGCTCCGCCTTCTGGGTTCCAGTGATTCTCCTTTCTCAGCCTCCTGTGTAGCTTGGATTACAGGCACCTGCTACCAAGCCCGGCTGATTTTTCTTTATTATTAGAGACGGGGTTTCACCATGTTGAACAGTCTGGTCTTGAACTCCTGATCTCAGGTGATCCGCCTGCCTTGGCCTCCCAAAGTGCTGGGATTACAGGCGTGAGCCACCACGCCTGGCCAAAATTAAGATACTTTTTAAGCATTTAGGCATTTGATAAACAAGTCTGGTTTTCAGAGAAGTGTAGAAACACAGATTTGTTAGTTGTAAGAAATCAAATGCTATTTAAAGCCAGGAGACTGGTTGGGATTACCCTGGAGTGAGTATAGAAAGACAAGAGGTCTAGGTACTGAGCTTTAAGGCCCTCCAGATTTAGAAGTGGACAGGAAGTAGTAATAATGAAAAGGGAGTGCCGCTGGGGTGAAAGCCCAGGGAAGGAAGTGCTTCCAGGAGGAAGGCAAGACCATCTGTGTCAAGTGTTGCTGAAGGATGAAGATGAGAACTGAGAATAGGTCTGTGGGTTTAGGCATTTTGGAGGTCAGTGCTCACTGGGAGTCTTCACTAGAGCAGTTTTGACAGAATGAAGAGATCACATCTTTTTCCTAAATCGTGTGGTCTATTAAATACCTTTAAAAAATTCCATCTATTTGGCTGGGCGCGGTGGCTCACGCCTGTAATCCCAGCACTTTGGGAGGCCAAGGCGGGTGGATCACAAGTTCAGGAGATCGTGACCATCCTGGCTAACACGGTGAAACCCCGTCTCTACTAAAAATACAAAAAAAAAAAAAAAAAAAGAATTAGCCGGGTGTGGCAGCTTGCGCCTGTAGTCCCGTAGTCCCAGCTGTTTGGGAGGCTGAGGCAGGAGAATGGCGTGAACCTGGGAGGCGGAGCTTGCAGTGAGCCTAGATCGCACCACTGCACCCCAGCCTGAGCGACAGAGCGAGACTCTGTCTCAAAAAAAAAAGAAAAACTCATCTATTCAAACTAAAATTTGTCAGTACTTTATAATTGATAAAAATGCTTTCACATATATTATCTTAGTTAAACCTCGTTAGTAATCTAAGAGAGATGGGATAATATCTGTGTTTACCTTAAAGAAGAAGAAATCGAGACTCAGAAGTAACGTGACTTATCCAGAGTCGCACACATATAAGATAGAACTGCCTTTTAACTTGAAACCCTTTGCCTTTCACAGTAGGGGAGATGGCAATAATGAAGTCAATTCCAATATTGTTTGCTAGAGGTGATAATGGTGGTATATACAAAGTATAGAGTTAAAGCAGAGGAGGGAGTGATTGTTTATTGGGTCAAGGAAGACTTTCTTGAGTTGGGATTTAAAAGATACCTAGCATTTTGAGAGACAGTCAAAGAAAGGAACATCTTAGGCTTGGAAACTGTGGTGTGCAAAAACATGGAGGGATGAAACAATATGGAGTCGGGAATGTGTTTGGGATGTTCCAGCCATTTCATTCCTGCTGACCCAGAAGGGGAGCAGGTGGGAGCTAGGCTGAGTGACAAGTGCTAGTTCATATTAAAATTGAAAGAGCGTTTTTTTTCTTTTTCTTTTCTTTTTTTTTTTTTTTTGAGACGAAGTGTCACTCTGTTGCCCAAGCTGGAGTGCAGTAGTGTGATCTCAGCTCACTGCAACCTCCACCTCCCTGGTTCAAGCGATTCTCTTGCCTCAGCCTCCCAAGTAGCTGGGATTACAGGTGCTCACCACCATGCCCAGCTAATTTTTTAGTAGAGACAAAGTTTCACTATGTTGGCCAGGCTGGTCTTGAACTCCTGACCTTGTGATCCACCCACCTCAGCCTCCCAAAGTGCTGGGATTATAGGGGTGAGCCACCGTGCCCGGCCAGTTTTTTTTTTTTTTTTTTTTTTTTTTTTTTTTTTTTTCTGAGACGGAGTCTCACTCTGTCGCCCAGGCTGGAGTGTAGTGGTGTGATCTCGGCTCACTGCAACCTCAGTCTCCTGGGTTCAAGCAATTCTTCTGACGCAGCCTCCTGAATAGCTGGGACTACAGGCGCCCGCCACCATGCCTGGCTAATTTTTTGTATTTTTTAGTAGAGACGGTGTTAGCCAGGATGGTCTCAATCTCTTTTTTTGTTGTTGTTGTTGTTTTTTGTTTGTTTGTTTTGTTTTTTTTTCTTGAGACAGAGTCTCACTCTGTCACCCAGGCTGGAGTGCAGTGGCACGATTTTGGCTCACGGCAAGCTCTGCCTCCAAGGTTCACGCCATTCTCCTGCCTCAGTCTCCCGAGTAGCCGGGACTACAGGCGCCCGCCACCACGTCTGGCTAATTTTTTTTTTTTTTGTATTTTTATTAGAGATGGGGTTTCACCGTGTTAGCCAGGATGGTCTCGATCTCTTGACCTTGTGATCCGCCCGCCTTGGCCTTCCAAAGTGCTGGGATTACAGGCATGAACCACCGCGCCCGGCCACGCCTGGCTAATTTTTGTATTTTTAGTAAAGACAAGGTTTTGCCATGTTGGCCAGGCTGGTCTCGAACCCCTGACCTCAGGTGTTCTGCCTGCTTGGGCCTCCCAAAGTGCTAGGATTACCGGCCTGAGCCACCAGGCCCAGCCTAAAATGGAGTTTTAACAGCACAACTTCTACGTATCATTTTAATATACCTCAGAGTATATTAGTTATAAACCTAATTAGAAATGTTTGAACATACGTACATTACCACAAATGCATTTTTTTTTTTTTTTGAGACAGAGTCTCACCCAGGCTGTAATGCAGTGGCACGAATCTTGGCTCACTGCAACCTCCGTTTTCTGGGCTCAAGAGATTCTCCTGCCTCAGCCTCCTGAGTAAGCTGGGATTACAGGTGTGTGTCACCATGCCCAGCTAATTTTTGTGTGTGTGTGTGTGTGTGTGTTTTTAGTAGAGATGGGGTTTCACCATGTTGGCCTGGCTAATGTCAAACTCCTGACCTCAGGTAATCAGCCCGCCTTGGCCTCCCAAAGTGCAGGGATTACGGGAGTGAGCCACCGCGCCCAGCCACAAATACATATTTTCAAAACTCGATTTTTCCTCCAAAATTAAATGTGTGTCTGGATCGTATACCACTGAATAGGGTGACACCATGTCTAGTTTATATCAATCAGGATGTATTTGTCCTCAAGTAAGAAAATAGTCAACTAACAGTGGCTTAAAAAGATTTTTCTTTTTCTTTTCTCTCTTTCTTTCTTTTTTTCCTTCCTTCCTTCCTCCCTCCCTCCTTCCTTCCTCCCACCCTCCCTCCGTCTTCCCTTCCCTTCCCTTCCCCTTCCCTTCCCTTCCCTTCCCTTCCCTTCCCTTCCTCTTCCCTTCCCCTTCCCTTCCCCTTCCCTTCCCTTCTCCTTCCCTTCTCCTTCCTTCCTTCCCTCTTTCTTTCTTTCATTCATTTCACCTTGAAGGAATTCAGAGTATAGCTGTTCCAAGACTGGCTAATTTAGCAGATCAGTAACATCATGGTTCCTGGTCACCTGGTAACCCGGACCTAGGAAAGAAATGGTGAATATTTGTCTTTTTTTTGAGACGGAGTCTCACTCTCTCTCTCGCCCAGGCTGGAGTGCAGTAGCATGATCTTGGCTCACTGAAGCCTCTGCCTCCTGGGTTTAAGTAATTCTCTGCCTCAGCCTCCTGAATAGCTGGGATTACAGGTGCCCACCACCACACCCAGCTAATTTTTGTATTTTTAGTAGAGACAGGGTTTTACCATCTTGGCCAGGCTGATCTTGAACTCCTGACCTCATGGTCCACCCGCCTCGGCCTCTCAAAGTGCTGGGATTACAGGCGTGAGCCACCTTGCCTGGCCGAATATTTGTCTTGAATACACACACACGCACACACACGCACATGTTTAAGTACACAATTTGATGATTTTTGGTGTGGGCAGACTTATAGAATTGTACTACTTTCACCATTTCCAGAACTTTATTTTTATTTTATTTTATTTTATTTTTTTGAGACGGAGTCTCGCTCTGTCACCCAGGTTGGAGTGCAGTGGCATGATCTCGGCTCACTGCAAGCTCTGCCTCCCAGGTCCACGCCGTTCTTCTGCCTCAGCCTCCCAAGTAGCTGGGACTACAGGTGCCCGCCACCATGCCTGGCTAATTTTTTGTATTTTTAGTAGAGACGGGGTTTACCATGTTAGCCAGGATGGTCTCGATCTCCTGACCTCGTGATCCACCCGCCTCGGCCTCCCAAAGTGCTGGGATTACAGGCATGAGCCACCGCGCCCAGCCCCATTTCCAGAACTTTCTATCATTCCATAAAGATCCCTTGTGTCCACTGTGGTCAATTTCTATTCCCATCCACCAGTCACAGGTAACTACTAGTTTCTATCTCTATATACATCTACATTTTCAGAACAGTTTATGGAGGTGGAATCTTAGAATTAGTGGCCTTTTTGCCTGGCTTCTTTTGCTCACCATAAAGTTTATGAGGTCAGTCTGTGTCATAGCATGTATCAGTAGTTTGATCCTTTTCATTGGTGTGTAGTGGTGCATCGTGTGGACATACCATGTTTTGTCTGTCTAGTCACCAAAGATGGATGATGGATATGTGAGTTGTTTCCGTTTTTTAGCTACCACGAATAATACTGCTGTGAGCATATGTGCATAACTCTTTGTATTGGCTGGGCATGGTGGCTCATGCCTGTAATCCTAGCACTTTGGGAGGCTGAGACTGGTGGATTGCTTGAGCCCAGGAGTTCGAGACCAGCCTAGGCAACATGGTGAAACCTCACCTCTACCAAAAATACAATAAATTAGGTGGGTGTGGTGGCACATGCCTGTAGTCCCAGCTATCCAGGAAGCTGCAGTGGGAGGGTCACCAGAGCCCAGGAGGTCGAGGCTGCAGTGAGCTGTGATGACGCCACTGCCCTCCAGCCTGGGCAACAGAACGAGACTCTGTCTCAAAAAAAAAAAAAGTCTCTGTATAGACACCTGTTTTTATTTCTCTTGGGTGTAGATACCTAGGAGTTGAATTGTGGATTGTATGGTAATTTATATTCAACTATTTTTTCTTTACTTTCTTTTTTTTTTGGGATGGAGTTTCGCTCTTGTTGCCCAGGCTGGAGTGCAGTGGTGTCATCTCAGCTCACTGCAACCTCTGCCTCCCGGGTTCAAGCCGTTCCCCTGCCTCAGCCTCCTGAGTAACTGGGATTACAGGCATCCGCCACCATGCCCCGCTCATTTTTTGTATTTTTAGTAGAGACGAGATTGCACTATTTTGGCCAGGCTGGTCTTGAACTCCTGACCTCAGGTAATCCACCCACCTCGGCCTCCCAAAGTGCTGGGATTATAGGCATGAGCCACTGCACCTGGCTATATTCAACTTTTGAAGACACTGCCAAACTGTTTTCCAAAGTGACAATACCATGTTACAGGTTGGAGGTTTCCGTCAGCAATATATGAGGGTTTCAGTGTCTCCAAATCCTGGCCTTTTTTATGAGTCAGAGTGAGGAAAAACTTTCACACAAGTCTACAAGAGAACTTCCCAGGGTAACTACAGTAGCCCATGACAAACACTAGTCACTGATAAGCAGACACATCTGAGAGGCTTAGACTGGTCAACTAACACCCCAGGCCCGGGAAGGGGCTCATAATGCTTATCAGTGCCCAGTGTCAGAACACAGTTGAAGGGGGATGGCTATTGGATACCAACCCATCAAAGTCATTCATATGTCCATGAGTCAGGGTAAGCTTGGGTTATTGATTTAAACATACAGATTGGAGCTAGATGCTGTGTGTATATCACAATCATGATTTTATTTTCTTTATTTATTTATTTAGACAGAGTCTCACTCTGTCACCCAGGCTGGAGTACAATGGCGTGATCTTGGCTCACTGCAACCTCCGCCTCCCTGGTTCAAGCGATTCTCCTGCCTCAGCCTCCTGAGTAGCTGGAATTACAGGCACCCGCCACCACGACCGGCTAATTTTTGTATTTTTAGTAGAGAGGGGGTTTCACCATGTTGGCCAGGCTGATCTTGAACTCCTGACCTCAGGTGATCCTCTCTCCTCAGCCTCCCAAAGTGCTGGGATTGCAGGCATGAGCCACCGCGCCCAGCCACAATCATGATTTTAGAAGTTACAAACTCTAATGGAAACAATCCACTCTGTTGGAATTTAGGTTATTAAGGTATTCTATGACTAACATATTAGGAGTTTCTGAGGTCAGGCACGGTGGCTCATGTGTATAATCCCAGCACTTTGGGAAGTTGAGTTGGGAGGATCACTTGAGGCCAGGAGTTCCAGAGCAGCCTGGGCAATATAGTGATACCCCATCTCTACAAAATAAATGAATAAAAATTAAAAGAGTTTCTGAAAAGTAACCTGTCCAAACAAAGAGCAAAACAAGCACAGCTTTGGTAAGTGACTCCGTGGGCAGTTGCTAAGCCCCAGCATTCCTTTTCTGTGAGGCAACATGTAACTTTTCCAGCATCCCAGCAACAGTTTTTCATAATCTTGGTTAAGTGTAAGTTAACAGCCACCAAATCCTTGGCTTAAGATGTAGAAAGGTATTTAGACAAGGTTAAGTATTGGGCAACTTGGCAGCAACTTGAGAAAAGTTATTTGAGCTTGGGTGGAATAAAAAAAGCCTGTATTTTCATAGTCTTACCTTATTCTTATGTAAATGTCTTTTATTGTGAGGTATGCATGCATAAGGATAGGTAAATCTACCATGTAGGGGGATATTGATACTCTGTTGTTCCCTCTGTTGGAAAATCCAGAACATGCGGGGTCAACATGTTTATGATCAGTACAGTGAGAAGTCCCTGAATATCTGAAGCAAAAATTTTTATCATTGGAATGCATGCATAGATAATTTCAATAATTTATGCATAGCTTCAGATCATTGTGGGGGGAAATAATGTTTGAAATGGATTTCTGTGACACTTCTCTTAAATTAATGGGATGACTTTCCATTTTTTCTTCAAATTTGAGTCGGTACCATTACAGACTGTGATAGAATTTTGAAACTGTGGTTTTAATCCTAGTATTTTGGATTACGTAGTGTCTTTTTTTTTTTTTTTTCTTGAGACAAAGTCACTGTGGCCCAGGCTGGAGTGCAGTGGCGCGATTACGGTTCACTGCAGCCTCTACCTCCCCGGCTCGGGTATTATCCCATCTCAGCCTCCCAGAGTAGCTGGGGCTACAGGCATACACCACCACGCTCAGCTAATTTTTGTATTTTTTGTAGAGACGCAATTTCACCATGTTCCAGGCTGGGCTCGCACTCCTTGGCTCAAGCAATAGCAGTCTGCCTGCTTCAGCTCTCAAAGTGCTGGGATTACAGGTGTGAGCTACCAAGCCAGGCCATGACTATTTTTTTTTTAACCCAAACAACTCCAATAGTTCTCTCATTGTAGACTATTTCATTTTAGAAATAAGAAAAACCAAGAAGAGAAATTTAAGGTTTTTTTTTTTTTTTTTTTTTTTTGAGACAGTTTCATTCTTGTTGCCCAGGCTGGAGTGCAGTGGCGCAATCTTGGCTCACCGCAACCTCCTCCTCTTGGGTTCCAGCGATGCTCCTGCCTCAGCCTCCTGAGTAGCTGGAATTACAGGTGCCCACTACCATAGCTGGCTAATTTTTGTAATTTTAGTAGAGATAGGGTTTCGCCATGTTGGCCAGGCTAGGCTCGAACTCCTGACCTCAGATGATCCACCCACCTTGGCCTCCCAAAGTGCTGGGATTACAGGTGTGAGCCACCATGTCTGGCCAAGGTTCTTAATTATTGGTGTTAGTGAATATGAAGTATACATCTTAAAATTTATAGTTCAGTATTCTGTTTCTCAGAGAAGTGGTGGAGAAGTAGTAACCATTACAGAAGTACTTGTGCAACAGTATCTTATGCATCATCTTATTTGATTCTCATTGGAATTCCACATAATAGCTGTTAGTAACATTCTCATTTTATAGGTGAAGAAATTGGGGTTCAGAGAAATGTCCAGTTCAAGTTATCAAACTAGTAAATTGCACAATGCAGCTCTTTTGACTTTGCACTAGATGTTAGGGATCAGTAATGTAAACCAGGAAGAGAGCATGTTTCCTTGAGAGCTCCCACTCACCCTGATAATTTTTCTAGTTTCACCTTGAGACTTACTCTTATTCTGCAAATACTGTGACTGTATCTTGAGACCCAAACATTTAATGAGGCTTAAAAAGAGGATGGTCTACTCTGCGGGCGGGTTTTTTTTTTTTTTTTTGACACAGAGTCTGGCTCCGTCGCCCAGGCTGGAGTGCAGTGGCACAATCTTAGCCCACTGCAACCTCCACCACTCAGGTTCAAGCGATTCTCCTGCCTCAGCCTCCCAAGTAGCTGGGACTACAGGTGCACACCACCACGCCCAGCTAATTTTTTGTATTTTTAGTAGAGATGGGGTTTCACCTTGTTAGCCAGGATGGTCTCGATCTCCTGACCTCATGATCCGCCCACCTCGGCTTCCCAAAGTGCTGGGATTACAGGCGTGAGCCACCGCACCTGGCCCTCTGCTGGTGTTTTTAGATTTCAGAGGGAGAGATTGTGTTGCAAGCAGCAGTTGAGAAGCCGGCATGACGATGAAATTCGTTTGTGTTCAAGAGTTTTACTTGTCAGATTTTAATGGATGGCGTCATTATCTCTAAGGAACTCCCAAAAGATGATACATAGCAATATTCATAGAGTCCCTATTCTGCAGCAAAAGAAAAATGATTTTCAGATCATCCTTTCATCTCCTCTCTTCTTCAAGTCAGATGTCCAAGAAAGTTTGGGCAGACTCACAATTCCTGAATTGAAAACCCTGAACTGAAGATTTCCCTGTGGCTTGCACCTTGCTTTGTCTCTGCATTTAGGCCTCTCCCTTTCTATAGGTATGAGAGAAAAGAAACTCTGTGCAATGACATGCTCTTTATTCATAGCTCTAGCTCTTATTCTGCTCTGTCTGCTTTGGACTGTGATGACCCTCTAGGGACTCTACTTGCTCTTTTCTTTGTTCTTGTTGTTTTTCTAGAGACAGAGTCTTGCTCTTTCTCTCAGACTGCACTCTGTCATGAGTTCAGTGGTGCAATCACAACTCACTGCAGCCTCGGACTCCTGGATTCAAGCGATCTTCCCACCTCAGTCTCCTGAGTAGTGGGGACTGCAGGTGCATGCCACCATGACTGGCTAATTATTTTTTATTTTTTGTAGAGACAAGGTCTTGCTGTTTCACTCAGGCTGGTCTGGAACTCCTGAGCTCAAGCAATCCTCCCGTCTTGGCCTCCCAAAGTGTTGGGAATACAGGCATGAGCCACCACACCCAGCCTCTTCTTGTTATTATTATTATTTTTTTAAGACAGTCTCACTCTGTTGCCCAGGCTGGAGTGCGGTGGCGCAATCTCAGCTCACTGCAAGCTCCGCCTCCCATGTTCACGCCATTCTCCTGCCTCAGCCATCCGAGTAGCTGGGACTACAAGCGCCTGCCACCACGCCCGGCTAATTTTTTGTATTTTTAGTAGAGACAGGGTTTCACCATGTTAGCCAGGATGGACTCCATCTCCTGACCTTGTGATCCGCCTGCCTCGGCCTCCCAAAGTGCTGGGATTACAGGCATGAGCCACTGCGCCCGGCCTCTTGTTATTTTTGACGGGCCTATGCCAGGTCAGAGGTAGGCCTAAGTGACCTGGTTCATGCCTTCCTTCCCACATCCCAGGATTGGGTCCTACTAGCTTTCTGGATCCCACCATTCCAATAGAGGGAAGAAGACCCTCTTTTCTAAAAGCCTAGAGCAGGGTGCAGTGGCTCACGCCTGTAATCCTAGCACTTTGGGAGGCCAAGGTGGGTGGACCACCTGAGGTCAGGAGTTCGAGACCCACCTGGCCAACATGGTGAAACCGTTTCTACCAAAAATACAAAAATTAGCCAGTCCTGGTGGTGCACACCGGTAAACCCAGCTACTTGGGAGGCTAAGGCAGGAAAATTGCTTGAACCCAGGAGATGGAGGTTGCAGTGAGCCGAGATCATGCCGTTGCACTGTAGCCTGGGCAACAAAAGCGAAAATCCATCCCCCTCAAATTAAATAGGTAAATAAATTAAAACATAAAATAAAAAATAATTTTAAAACAAGTCTAGAGCAGAACTGGGCCACTGCATGTGCTTTTCTTCTTTCCCTTGGGTTTGAACTCAGCCTGCCTTCCTGTGATGTGGGTTTCTTTCATTGGGAGATTTCTTGAGCCCTTGATTTTCAGTACTGGCCTGGAAGGAAGAAGAGAACTCAAGCTTTCTTTAATATTCCACACCAGAAGTTTCATAGCCTATGCAAGGCCTGGACCTACATCTGCACAACAACTCTTTGGTGTAAAGAGTGAATCCCGGATGTTATAGTGGGTGAGCTGAGCTATTAGAATGTGTAATGGGAGGCCAGGCACGGTGGCTCACGCCTGTAATCCCAGCACTTTGGGAGGCTGAGGCGGGCAGATCACAAGGTCAGGAGTTCGAGATCAGCCTGACCAACATGATGAAACCCTGTCTCTACTAAAAATACAAAAATTAGCCGGGCGTGGTGATGCGCACCTGTAATCCCAGCTACTCAGGAGGCTGAGGCAGGAGAATCGCTTGAACCACGGAGGCGGAGGTTGCAGTGAGCCAAGATCACGCTACTGTACTCCAGCCTGGGCGACAGAATGAGACTCTGTCTCAAAAAAAAAAAAAAAAAAAAAAAGAATGTGTAATGGGGACCCTTTCACATTGCTTTCATTGGAAGGTAAATACAATTTAAAGGAAAGAAGTCTAAAAACTCAGAACACTCAAAGGTGGGCAGTTATGTGAACTCAGGCTTTGTTTGGTGACCCCCATGAGTCCTGACCTCATTATCTTTAGCCCTCACCACAAATTGATATTCTAGAAAGCTATCTCTTCCTGCCTGCCCCCTCCTCCTAGAAGTACATCACACTGTGTTAGCACAGTCAGGATGCCAGTCCCTGATGGCTGATCATCGTAGTGCCCATTGGAGGTTGGCGTGATTAGTTATGTGACAACCCTGCTGAAATGCCACCTACTATATTTGGTCTCAGCGATTAAATGAAAAGAGATGGTAAGGCAACAAAAATTATTAGCATATATTTTCAGCTTCTTTGAGTTTTGCAGATTAGTATAGTTCAAAGGATAGACAAAATTCACTTGTTTTCATTTTGTCTTTAAGATAAATAAATTTTGGTACTTTCGTAATAAGTGTTCAGCATTTATCCCAGTGTGGGAATTTTGGTGAAAGTTCATGGAATGTTTTTCTTCAAAAATTTCCATCAGGTGGCCTGACTCCTCAGCCAAATTGAAAATTCTCACTTTACTATAATGATGGAGCTGCTATACCTTAAATATATTGCATAGGTTTCTAGACAAATGGCTGTAAGATAAATAAGCAAAGAAGAGGAAAAAGTATCATGATATTATCCTAATGCCAAGTCCTCGCTCTGTGGTATGACCTCTGGAGTTCCTAGAGTTTGTGTGATCTGAGGCTTCAGAAGCCAGGAATGGGAATGGGCGTTTGGCTAACCCGCAGTTTTAGATCTCCTTTGGAACATGGGAGTCAATCCCGGTGCCTGGAAAATGGGCTCGATGTCCCCAACAAATGATAGCTTCATCTTATTTTCTGCCGCCTTTCTCTGCATGAACTTAGGTTACTATTTACCTGTTGATTCTGACTTTATGCAGATTTTTTGATGTGGTCCACAGATTCAAATAGTCTGTTTTTTCACATCTCAGCCTTTAGTGTTCCTCGGCCTCAGCTCTGCCTGCTCTTACCCTGATACTGCTTCTTGTCTTTGGTTCTTGCCTTCTTTAGACCTTGATTCTCATGGCTGGCCAATTTCAGTGGATCTTGGCCAGCCTCAGTGGTCTCAGGTTCTGCCTCCTGTTCTTACAGAATAATCTTGGATCCTAACATGTTGCTAAAAATCAAAAGGCAGCCAGTAGATTTCCAAAACCAGAACTCTCTGTTTGCTATCATTTCTGCCCTTCTCCAGGGTATTGCATTGATTCAAATGCTGTAAATCAGGGGTCCCTAACCCCAGGCCATGGACCGGTACCTTCACTTGCTTGCCCACCACTCACCTGCTCTGTGGCCTGTTAAGAATCGGGCCACACAGCAGAGCGTGAGCAGCAGGCAGGCAAGCTTCATGTGTGTTTACAGCCACTCCCCATCACTCACATTACTGCCTGAGCTCCATCTTCTGTCAGATCAGCAGTGACATTAGATTCTCATAGGAGCATGAACCTTGTGAGCTGCACATGAGAGGGACCTAGGTTGCATGCTCCTTATGAGAATCTAATGCTTGGTGATCTGTCACTGTCTGTCATCACCCTAGGATGGGACCATCTAGTTGTAGGAAAACAAGCTCAGGGCTCCCACTGATTCTACATTATGGTGAGTTGCATAATTATTTCACTATATATTACAATGTAATAGTAGAAATAAAGAACACAATAAATGTAATTTACTTGGATCATCCTCATACGATCTCCCCACCTCGCACTGTTCATGGAAAAATGGTCTTCCACAAAACCGGTCCATGCTGCCAAAAAGGTTGGGGACTGCTGCTATAAAAGACATCCTGAAAGTATGGGAGTAGACCCTCTCAATTATCTAAAAAGTGTTAAGCTATGCTGAGTACCTTTTTTTTTTTTTTTTTTTTTGAGATGGAGTCTCATTCTGTTGCCCAGGCTGGAGACCAAAAAAAAAAAAAAAAAAAAAAAAAAAAAATTAGCCCGGCATAGTGGCGTGCACCTTAGTCCCAGCTATTTGGGAGGCTGAGGCAGGAGCATCACTTGAACCTGGGAGGATGAGGTTGCAGTGTGCCGAGATGGGGCCACTGCACTCCAGCCTGGTGACAGAGTGAAACTCTGTCTCAAAAAAGGAGAAGAAAAGAGGCTTCTGTGTGTGAATGAGTTTGGGGAACTCTGCAGACTGTATGCATACCCCTTTTGGAGGTTCACCAGGCCCTCTAGGCCAGGCTGTGAGATGTCTGGTGGTTAAAGTTTAACTTAAAAAAAAAAAAACTCATTGAATATGGACTTATTTATTATATTTGTTTTGGTTTTTAAAGATTCACAGGACACTCACTAACAAAACTCAACAGAACTAATCTTTTGACAAGTGTATATTTAATGTATCCGAAGACACAGTAACTGTGATTTAATGTGCAATCTACTACAGAATAATATTTGAGTTTAAACAGTGGGCTTTTGTCCAAGGAGGAAATGTGAGGAATTTTAGGCACTGTGATGTGTCCTGTAGAGTGATAATTTGGGGCAGCAGAAACCTTTCTATGTCTCTTTGGTCTTATAAAGTCATTGCTCACTACAGCCATGAAAAGACTGGCCCCAAGCCAAACAACAACAACAACAAAATAGCAACAAAAACCCCTGCCGGCCGGGTGTGGTGGCTCACGCCAGTAATCCCAGCACTTTAGGAGGCCAAGGCGAGCAGATCATGAGGTCAAGAGATTGAGACCATCCTGGCCAACATGGTGAAATCCTGTCTCCACTAAAAATACAAAAAAAGTTAGCCGGGCGTGGTGGCCCACGCCTGTAGTCCTAGCTACTCAGGAGGCTGAGGCAGGAGAATTGCTTGTACCTGGGAGGCGGAGGTTGCAGTGAGGTGAGATTGCACCACTGCACTCCACCCTGGTGACTGAGTGAGACTCTGCCTCAAAACAAAAAACAAAACCCTGCCAAGATCATAATGAGGTGGAACAGAAATGGAACGGAGCTTCAGTGAAATAAAGATGATATAAGCAGGAGGCCATTCAAATCAGCTGTAATGATAAATACTATAGGGCTTACAGAAGCCCGTCAGAGGCTCACACAATCGTTTGAGAACATCTGGGAGATAGTAAGCCTCATCAGGTCCCAGGAGAACCATTCCTATTTAGGCAGCATGGATCGTATTCCCTGAACTCAGGCAGAAGGAGTTTTGATACCATATATTTTAGCACCTACTTATCCTGTGCTGCTTTGCTTGGTTTTCAGTTTCATGGCTGGGATCCCCCACTCCCCATAGAAGCTCAGGAACTGTGAGCTGGATAAAGTCCTCCTCCCAAAAGACCAGGTTCTAATATCTGGAACTTGTGAACGTTGCCATAAAGGAACATGGTCTTTGCAGATGTGATTAAATTAAGGATCTTAATGTGGGGAGGTTATCCTGGGTGACCTGGGATATCCAATCACAAGTATCCTTATAAGAGACAGGCAGGAGATCATCTTCACAGAGCACACGTAAGACAGAGGCACAGAATGGAGTGATGTGGCCACAAGCCAAGGAATGCCAGAGAATGCCAGCAGCCACCACAAGCTAGAAGAGGCAAGGAACAGATTCCACAAACAGATTCTACCCCTGAGCCTTCGCAGGGAACGTGGCCCTGCAGAGAGCATGAGGGAATAAGTTTATGTTGTTTTAAGCCACAGAGTTTGTGATAATTTGTCCCAGCAGCCCTAAGAAATTAATACAGGCTGTAAATTTTCCAAGAGGTGGGGTGATGTGTTCTCTGTTCTTGTCTTCTGCACAGTATGCGTGTTTCTGCACATAACAGGCACTCAAATACCCGAGTGCTTGAACTGACTTGACTTCTTCACTGGTTCAGAAATTCGGAGCCTAAAGATTTGTATTTAAAATTTTATTGGAAGAACAGTGAGACCAGCAAGATCTGAGCATTCATTTGCAAAATAAGAAATTAATGCCCCTGATGTTAGTCCCTTAGAGTTTATTGCATCTTGAAGTGGAGATTTATACCACGTTTTAATGTAGCAATTTTTTTTTTTTTTGCCTTTCTGGAATATTAATAATACCATGAAGAAAACTTCATCTAGGCCGGGCGCGGTGGCTCACGCCTGTAATCCCAGCACTTTGGGAGGCCGAGGCGGGCAAATCACGAGATCAGGAGATTGAGACCATCCTGACTAACACGGTGAAACCCCGTCTCTACTAAAAAAAAATTAGCCGGGCGTGGTGGCGGGCACCTGTAGTCCCAGCTACTTGGGAGGCTGAGGCAGAAGAATGGCGTGAACCCAGGAGGTGGAGCTTGCAGTGAGCCGAGATAGCGCCACTGCACTCCAACCTGGGCCACAGAGTGAAACTCCGTCTCAAAAAAAAAAAAAAGAAAACTTCATCTAGCAGGAACCAGAAAAGCAAGTCATTCAAGGCCGTGGTTTGGTGTCTTAATTAGATACTACCTTGGTGCTTGCTTTCTCTTCGTTTGCACTGACGGTATCTAAATGACAGTGTTCTGGGATTTCTGGATCAGACACAAAATGTCTTCTGCTCAAATCTTCCATGAAATGTAATTTTGAAACCATGAGCTTGGTTCTTACTTAAGCAGAACTCTTAGTGTATTTACTGGGACTTCAGCTGAATTGGAATGGAACTGTGAGATCACATTCCTTTGGAAATATAAACAGTTTGTTTTTACGTATAAGGAAGCCACATAAAAGTATCTAGAATTTTAGTTCAGTAGACTGGTTGGTGATTTGGTGATGAACATTATTCTTTTCAATATTATGGCCGTTTTATTTATTTTTTTAACAGGCATTTTGTTTTTCTTTGGTAGGGAAGTAAGTTCTCTTCTAGACCATCTTTCATCTAGGAAGCTCAGTTACATTGTAAAGCCAAGTAGAGTAAAAATAAACTGCTAGAACATTTTACCAGTATTGTTAAACTAATGGCAAAGGAAAGGGAAGCTACACGCAAGATTGTGGTTAGTGTGTTGATGATTATGTGTTTATTGTGTTCTAGAGCATAACATTATTTACATTCATTACATTGATTACAGGTTTACTGAGTTTTTTGTTTTTTTTTTTAAGGAGCAGAGAGTTTAATAGGCAAGAAAAAAGGGGGAAGAAAGAAAGAAGAAGCTCCCCTGTACAGAGACGGGACGGGGGGCTCCAAAGCCGAGAGAGGGAACCCCGTGAAATTTATTTTTTAAAGGACTTACATTATTGCCTGATGCCACATAGAAATGTTAATATGCTGGTAGACTTTGCAAGATTTAGTCACTTTCATTGTTTTTAGTGAGAAACTCTAGCAGACATTTATGATAGTGTGGCTAAAGTAAAATCAGTTACTCTCCACCTTGGCTGTGCAGGTGAGTGAGGGTTAGATTTGAAAGAGACCTTCCCCTCACTGAATTGAACTTGCATTTGACCTTATATTCTGATGAAGGTTGAAATTGACATTAGGCAGTTTTGCTTTAAGTCAACCCACCTCACATGTTGAAATAATGAGGTCTTTGCCTTGATGTTAGCTCCGTCCCCTTCACTCTCTGCCATATTTAAAACGTGCTCCAATGCCATTTAGTTTTTACTATTAATAGTTATACAGCCTTATTACCAAAGTGTTAAGTGGTATGATTGGGTCATCATCTAAAAGATTCCTCATGAAATTCTCTAAAGACAGGCCCATGTACCAGACATTGTATTATTTTGCCTGGAACATAGCAGTTGCTCAATAAATAATTATTTGTTGCCTGAATGAATTCATGATTGAATCACTGAAATCAACAAGTTTTGATGTCAGTGAAGCCTTAACCAGCAATTTGGCTGTCCTGGGCTGTCATATCAATCTAGTAACTCATCTTCTGGTGCGCAGAAAAGTGTTCATAAACAGTTTATTCAGTGCTGTCCAAGAGAAATAGAATGTGAGCCACAAATATGAGCCACAGATGTCATTTTAAGTTTTCTAGTAGCTACATTTAAAACAAAAAGAAACAGGTGAAATTATTTTTAGTAAAATATTTTAACTCAATATATTGAAAATATAATTTCAACATATAATGAAAATAAATGTATTTTATATATGTACTATGTATATTTTATATTTAACAATATATCTCAATTTGGCCCAGCCTCATTTCAAATGCTGAAAATCCACATATGGCTGCCAGTGGCTACCATATTGGGCAGCCTACATTTACACCATCTGGAGGCTCCAATTCTAAGTAATTATTTTTGCTAACTAGATGGAAAACTCAGATTTTATAAGCTATTGAGTGTGATACGTGTTATCCTGTCAGTGTGCAACTAAAACAAAAATTACACAATTAAAAAAATTGTTCTTTAGAGATTGTGTAAAAAGTGTAATGCCCTCTAAATTTTAGGGGCCATGGCAAAACTTCCATTGTTCTAAGATTTAGATTTTCTCTTGTGTTATTGTGGGACAAGTTAGTTATCCTTTCTTGAGCCTCAGCTCCCTCTTCTGTAAAATGGGGTTACTATTTGTCTCAGGATGTAGAGATAACATTTGCAAAGGTTTTTTTTTTTTTCCTTTTTTTTTTTTTTTTTTTTTTGTGACATAGTCTCACTCCGTCGCCTAGGCTGGAGTGCAGTAGCGTGACCTCAGCTCGCTGCAAACTTCGTCTCCTGGGTTCAAGTGATTCTCCTGCCTCAGCCTCCCGAGTAGCTGGCATTACAGGCATGCACCACCACACCCAGCTAACTTTTGTATTTTTAGTAGAGGCAGGGTTTCACCATGTTGGCCAGACTGATCTCAAACTCCTGACCTCAAGTGATCCGCCCGCCTCGGCCTCCCAAAGTGCTGGAATTACTGGCATGAGCCACTGTGCCCAGCCCACAAAGGTGTTAACTCTGAAACATAGCTACTCATTGTTAGCTGTAATTAGTTCTTATTTAGTATTTTCTTCTGCATGCAAAACTTCAGAGAAAAAAATGGGTTCTTTCCTATAGATGCTTGTCTTCTTTTCCTAATAGTTGTTCCACAGGCAACTCCTCATTATGGCAAGAATTTCCTGTGATTCTTTGATGAAAATGAGATAATTGAATTTTGTTTAAATTAGTTCAACATGGGCGACTCCAGGTAGTTCCTGCACAGGGGGCCCATGAAGGATGCCAAGAAAATTGAAGAAGGGTTAACTTGGGTTAACTTGTGAGGTATTGAACTGAATTTGGAGACTCTGTTAATGCAATTCTATTAAACTTATATCAACATTAGGCCAAGATCAGTTATCTAGTGGGGAAAGGTGATCATGGTAGAGAAATGCTTTTAGATATAGCTAGACTTCATTCTGCTTAAGGCCTATCCAACTGTTTTCCTGTGTAATAAACTTTGAGAATATGAAATTAGTGACAGGAAAATGTTTTTAGCCATTGTTTGTCTTGCTTTGGTTAAGTGAGACAAATAATAAGAAATCACTGGAGCTAAAATTTCTTACAGTATCTTATTTACCAAAGCTCACCTAGGCAGGGTCAAATACTTGTTTTTTTGTTTTTAGATGATGTTAATATGTTTGGAGTATAGGATTTCCGCTAGCAATTCCTAAGAATTTTTGCATAACTTAAAGACTTTTTTTTTTTTTTTAACAAGTAGTTGTTGATTTTAATTCTAAGTAAGATAATCTTCATGATAAAGAGTGGTGAGCAAAGGCTTGTCCTCGGAGACCTACTGTCGCTTGGCTATTACTTTCACTCCTTTCATTGCTTGTGGAAAAAACCCTTATCCGGGGAAGAATTAATAACTTCAACAGTACTATCAAAGGAGGGCCTAAAATTAAAAAAAAAAAGAAACAAAAAAGTTGTGAAACAACAACAACAATACTTGGCAAACTCCTGACAGACTTAGGGAGAATATTATGATTATTGAGGCTGCTGTTGACTAAGGCTCTCCTATTGTTAATTTAAAAAAAATCTTTTGTCTAGTAGTGTTAAACCTTGACCCCCACACAGCGGAACTTTGGAAAAGAATTGTTAACTCCTTTGCTGAAAACAGTGTTCTAAACGCAAAAGCAACATATCTTTTACCAAATATTATATTTTCCAATAAAATGAATAAAGATAATGCTTTTTTTTTGCTTTTCATATTTACGTAAATTGAAAAAATTCCCCCAAAATACGAAAAACTGGCCCTTGTATTTTTTACGTTGTACAATGTGTGTAACTGTTTAGTGGAAGTAGACATTCACTTAAATGGAGAAAATGGAGAATGGATAATTCATTAAATGGAGGAAAATAAAGCCTTACTTTTTAAATGTTGCTGATCAAATATTTGGGTACTTAACGATGGCGAATCAAGACCACTCTGAATACAAGTGGTTTCCCTTTTCTCTGAATGCCTGGTTGTACAAATCATAGATTTTGCTTGTTTTTGAATAGGGGAAGGTTGGCAAGTCTAACGTGGTTTCTTTGAGAGCGATCTGTCTCAGGGGTCCCCTTTGCTGTGGGGGTGAGGGCATATGACTTCTCCAATCTTTTCTTGATCATAGCTCCTCTTAATGGCAATGTTTTAAACTCTTCTTTGAGAGAGAATATATTCCGAGTCTGATTTTGCAGTGCACTTTCTCCTGTGTAGAATGCTCATGAGAAGGGAAACATCTCTGCAGAACTTCTAGAACAAGTTTTTCTTCCTGTGGTATTGAAAAGGATGGATTGGATGGGTGCATATTTTCCCTTCTGTGGAAACAAGAACTCTGTAGGGTTCCTGTGAATCAGGAAGCGGTTACAAAGCTACAGGTATGATGGCCAGTTTTTAAAAAATGAAGTACCTGTAGTTTAGGGGAAAAAGAAGGAAAAGAAAAGAGCTGGAAATAGTAATATTTGCTCTGAAAATAGAAATATGAGCTTGAAAATAGTAATATTTGCTTTTCTGTATTTACATACACATCTAGTTTTTCATTTATTTTGTGTGTAAAGAAACCTAATAGGTGTGACTTGCTTCATCATCTTGTGATTGTGCTTTTTTTTTTTTTGAGACGGAGTCTTGCTCTGTCACCAGGCTGGAGTACAGTGGCACAATCATGACTCACTGCAACCTCCACCTCCCGGGTTCAAGCGATTCTCCTGCCTCAGCCTCCGGAGTAGCTGGGACTACAGGTGCGCGCCACAAAGCCCAGCTAATTTTTGTGTTTTTAGTAGAGACAGGGTTTTACCGTGTTGGCTAGGATGGTCTTGATCTCTTGACCTTGTAATCCCCCTGCCTCGGCCTCACAAAGTGCTGGGATTACAGGCGTGAGCCACCGCGCCCAGCCGATTGTGCTTTTTAAACCTTGGTTTCAGCTTTGATGTGACAGTGCTTGAGAATAGAATAATTTTCCTCCTTGGACTTGAGCTCTGTTAATCATTTGGTAAAGATCTTTCATTGTCAAAAAAGCCAGGAGGCAGGCCTAGTTAATATTTGCAAACCGAGGAAATATTTATTACGTGAAATATTGTTCCACTGATGGGTTAGTGGAAAATTCTGGGGTAAGATCATTTCTTTCATGACTAATGAAGAACTGTATCTTAATTACTTTTCTAGAGGGTTTTTTTTGGTTTTCTGATCATGGATTTGAGATTCAATTTTTATACTAAATGATGATGATGGTTAATATCAACTTTTTTTTAGCTTAGAGATACTTGGTTTATTTAATAAGTTAACAGGGTTTCATTCTCCATAATAGTGTGAATATAGACCCCTGGGCAGCAGACTTTATTGAACCAATAAAACTTTATTTGCTTGCTCTTAAAAGCTCTGTTGGAAAGACCTGGGGGTAGGGTGGACACAGTTATTTAACACAGAATTTCTAATACCTTTCTTTGAAATGAAACAAGGGCCAATTTGCTTACTGGCTGGAGCTGTAAAAGCATTTCCATTGATGTTAACATGGCTTGACTCCCTCAGAGTTGGTTCATTCCAGAAATGGTTCTTGGATCTTGAGAGTGGGGAGGGTGGTTCTTCCCAGCAAAGCTGAGTGACTTGCCCAAGGGCTTGCGATAGAGCCTTGCAGACAGTGCCCTTACTTGCCTTTGTGATTTGAATGATCATCCAAGGGAAAGTAGAATCAGTTTTAAGGAATATTTCAAATTAGCAAAATTGGAATATCCCTGGAAGGCTGGGTTCTACGTTTTATCATGAAGAATTGGTCAGGTACCAACATTTTTGAGTGCCAGAGACTTGCAGTAGGATGTCTTACAAATGTTATGTGTATTTTGATAGGCTAATGTTTTTGTAGTCACCACTGCATGCAGTGTAAACACTCCATGAATTATTAGGTTTTCCTATGTTACCAGAAAGGGGTCCCATTCCAGATCCCAAGAGAGGGTTCTTGGATCTCTCGCAAAAAAGAATTTGAGGTGAATCCATAGAGTAAAGTGAAAGCAAATTTATTAAGAAAGTAAAGGAACCAGGCCAGTGGCTCACACCTGTAATCCCAACATTTTGGGACGCTGAGGCTGGCGAACCACCTGAGGTCAGGAGTTCGAGACCAGCCTGGCCAACATGGTGAAACTCCGTCTCTTCTAAAAATACAAAATTAGCTGGGCGCAGTGGCTCACGCCTGTAATCTTAGCACTTTGGGAGGCTGAGGCAGGTGGATGACCTGAGGTCAGGAGTTCGAGACCAGCCTGGCCGACATGATGAAATCCCGTCTCTACTAAAAATACAAAAAATTAGCCAAGTGTGGTGGTGCACGCCTGTAATCCCAGCTATTCAGGAGGCTGAGGCGGGAGAATCACTTGAACCCAGGAAGCGGAGGTTGCAGGGAGCCAAGATCTTGTCACTGCACTCCAGCCTGGGCAACAAGAGCGAAACTCTGTCTCAAAAAAAAAAAAAAAAAAAAAAAAGAAAAAAGAAAAGTAAAGGAATAAGTCTGGGTGTGGTGGCTCATTTCTGTAATCCCAGCACTTTGGGAGGCCGAAGCGGGCAGATCACTTGAGGTCAGGAGTTCGAGACCAGCCTGGCCAACATGGTGAAACCCCGTCTCTACTAAAAATACAAAAATTAGCCAGGTGTGGTGGCACTTGCCTGTAATCCCACCTACTTGGGAGGCTGAGGTGCGAGAATTGCTTGAAGCCGAGAGGCAGAGGTTGCAGTGAGCTGAGACCGTGTCACTGCACTCCAACCTGGATGACAGAGCAGACTCTGTCTCAAAACAAACAAAAAAAAACAAAGCAAAGGAATAAAGAATGGCTACTCTATAGGCAGAGCAGCCCCGAGGGCTGCTGGTTGCCCATTTTTATTGTTACTTCTTGATTATATGCTAAACGAGGGGTAGATTATCCATGAGTTTTCCAGGGAAGGGGTAGGCAATTACTGGAACTGAGGGTCCCTCTTTTTTTATTTATTTTTTTTGAGATGGAGTCTCGCCCTGTCACCCAGGCTGGAGTGCAGTGCTGCCATCTCAGCTCACTGCAACCTCTGATTCCTGGGTTCAAGCAATTCTCCTGCCTCAGACTTCTGAGTAGCTGAGATTACAGGCGTGCACCACCATGCCTGGCTAATTTTTTGTATTTTGTATTTTTAAAAATTAAAAATTATTTTTACATTTTTTGTATTTTTAGTAGAGATGGGGATTCGCCATGCTGGCCAGGCTGGTCTCGAACTCCTGACCTCGTGATCCACTCACCTCGACCTCCCAAAGTGCTGGGATTATGGGTGTGAGCCACCGCGCCAGGCCTTTTTTTTTTTTTTTGAGACGGAGTCTTGCTCTTGTTGCCCACACTAGACTGCGGTGGCACGATCTCGGCTCACTGCAACCTCCGCCTCCTCGGTTCAAGCGATTCTCCTGCATCAGCCTCTCAAGTAGCTGGAATTACAGGTACCCACCACCATGCCTGGCTAAATTTTTTGTATTTTTAGTAGAGATAAGGTTTCATCATGTTGGCCAGGCTGTTTTCGAACTCCTGGCCTCAAGTGATCTGCCCACCTCAGCCTTTGAAAGCCCTGGGATTACAGGCGTGAGCCACTGTGCCCATCCTGTCTGTAAACATTTTTAAAATGCTGCAACACAGACTCCTCATTTGTCACTGTAATACTGAGTACTGAGTGTGTGGACCTGTAAGGGTCTCTTTTTCTCTTTTTAGTTACAGGGCTTGACGTTTCTAGGACTAACCAAGGAAGATGCAGTTGGTTGTGAATCACTTCTTCCCAGGCTGAAATGGCAAGTTTCTGTTTTATGACACTAAAGATGCAGTCCAACAGAGTAGTCACTGTGCTCAGCATCAGTATTTTTTTTTTTTTGCCTCCATCATCTTGCTGAAACAGCATTTGTGTAATAAAAATGAACCTCTGCACCTCTTTAAAGTGCTTTGGATTTGGACAAATTTATGTTTTATCAAAGGTTAATCCTGACAAATTATTGTCAATGATTTCTGGAAGGTCTGCTACAGGTGCAATTGAATTAATTGTATATTGTGCATAGACGGATGTATACTTTAGGAAAGATTTACTGCTTTTTTTTTGTGGCAAAAGTAGAACTAGAAAACTGGGGATACCCAGTAAAACCACAGTGGGACCAGGAGCTTGACCCTACTGTGCAGATAAATGATGTTCACGAAAGGTTAAGTTAGAGCTCTAATGTTCCCCATTGCATCACTCTACTGCTACCTCTGCCTAAAAGACAAAATGAAAAGGGGAAAAGTCACAAAGGCAGGGAAAAAACAGGTAACACTAGAGTCGTGACTTTTACCCCCTTTTTCATTTTCTGTTTTTGGTGGGAAGGTGAAACCTCTATTCATTTATCGGCTGGAAAGAAATCTTTGTGTTTTCATGACAGGCGCTTCTACCCATTGTTTCTAGAAGCAGGAGAAACTTTTTATTTCTCTAGTTCGGGGATCGCCCAGATGCAAAAGAGGACGAAATGAGAAGTGAGCCTTGAGACAGGAATATAAATCAGTGTTACAAACAAAGAAACAAACAAACAAGAGTATTGAGCACATAGCTGCTCAAGATGGCTTGACAAATGAATAAATTATGTAGGTGCAGCCCTGTGTTAAATAAAGGAGCTTATACTCTGAGACACACACATGACAGACACAACAGCAAATCTTGAACATGTGCTTGGAAGTTTCTGAACTTTCCACAGAGAATGGTTTATTAGTGTGCTAGGGCTGCCATAAGAAAGAACCACAGACTGGGTGGCTTAAACGACAAATTTATTTTCTCAGGCTGGGCGTGGTGGCTCATACCTGTAATCCTAGCGCACTGGGAGGCCAAGGCCCAGCAGATCACTTGAGGTCAGGAGTTCGAAACCAGCCTGGCCAACATGGTGAAACCCCGTCTCTACTAAAAATACACAAAATAAGCCTGGCATGGTGGTGGGTGCCTGTAGTCCCAGCTACTTGGGAAGCTGAGGCAGGAGAATCTCTTGAACTCGGGAGGCGGAGGTTGCAGTGAGCTGAGATCACGCCACTGAGCTCCAGCCTGGGCAACAGAGCGAGACTCCATCTCAAAACAGTTCTGGAGACAGGAAGTCCAAGATGAAGATGTCAGTAGGGCCATGAGGCAAGGATCTCTCTCAGGCCTCTCTCTCTCTGGCTTGTAAATGTCTATTTTCCTCTCTATGTGTTTGTGTCCAAATTTCCTCTTCTTCTAAAGATCCCTGTCATATTGGGTTAGTGCCCACCCTGAAGGCCTCATTTTAATTTAATTACCTCTTTACAGTCTCTCCAAATACAGTTTCATTCTGAGGTACTGGGAGTTAAGACTTCAACATATGGACTTGGGGCGATGTGATTCAGCCCATAAAGAATGGTTACACTTACCCTTTGATACTAACACTCATACCTTTTTCTCATTTCCCTCAACTATTTTTATAAGTATCTAAGAAGCCAGAATTTTCAATGTTTTCATATTTCTCTTACAGTTTTCTGTTAATTTGCAAATTGGGCGACATCACTTCTTGTTTTCTGGTAGTCTTTATTGGTCTGATATTGAACAGAACAATGAGTAGAAACAGGAAAAAGAAATCATCTAAAGTAGGAAGTGTGGGGTCAATTCTTACAAAGAGCATCATCACCATCAAACATTTACTGAATATCTGCCCTGTCAACCCTTTTACATGGTTCTGAGGTCAACGGAGTGTCTGCTGAGTGAATAACTCTTGGGTGAAAAAGAAAGCATAAGAATATCATCTCTTGGGTATATATTTTTTTCATAAACTTTTTTTTTTTTTTTTTTGGTGGTGTCTCACTCTGTCACCTAGGCTGGAGTGCAGTGGCACGATCTTGGCTCACTGCAACTGCTGGCTCCCAGGTTCAAGTGATTCTCCTGCCTCAGCTCCTCAAGTAGCCGGGATTATAAACCTGCACCACCGTGCCCAGCTAATTTTTGTATTTTTAGTACAGACAGGGTTTCACCGTGTTGGCCAGGCTGATCTCGAACTCCTGAACTCAGGTGATCTGCCCACCTTGGCCTCCCAAAGTGCTGGGATTACAGGTGTGAGCCACGGAGTCTGGCCTTTATAAACTTTTAATTATGTATAATATACATAAAGATAAGTACACTAGTCTTAAGTGTACCATTCAATGAATTACCGTAAAGTCAACCTTTTAGGTTAAGAAGTTGGTAGCTCCCCTTCTGCCCTCTCCCAAGGGTAACTCCTATCAAGACTTTTATCATTATAGATAGAAGTTTGATACTATTTTCCATTTATGTAAATGGAGTTGTTCGCAGTGTTCCTCATTGTATTTGGTCTCTTTGCTCAACATTTTGTTGTGAGATTCAGCCATGTTGCCGAGTATAGCAATAGTTTCTTTATTCTCGTTGCTGTACAGTACTCAATTGTTTGAATAGGCCACACTGTATTCATTCTACTGTTGGTGGACATTTGGATTATGCCTAGTTTTTGACTGTTAGGAATAGTGCTGCTGTGAACATTCTTTTTTTTTTAATTTAAAAATATTTAATTGACAAGTACAATTGCATATATTTAAGGGGTTCAGTTTGATCGTTTGATATATGGACACATTATGTAATGATTATGAACATTCTTATACATATCTTTTGTTGAACATATGTATGCATTTCTATTATGGAGTGGGGCTGTTGGGTCGCAGGTCATATATTCAACTTTAGTAGATACTTACAGTTTTTCAAAAGCACCTGTAGCATTTTACACATTTTTTTTTTTTTGGAGATGGAGTCTTGCTCTGTCACCCAGGCTGGAGTGCAGTGGCGCGATCTCGGCTCACTGCAAGCTCTGCCTCCCGAGTTCACGCCATTCTCCTGCCTCAGCCTCCCGAGTAGCTGAGACTACAGGCGCCCGCCACCATCCCTGGCTAATTTTCTTTTTGTATTTTTAGTAGAGACGGGGTTTTACCATGTTATCCAGGATGGTCTCGATCTCCTGACCTTGTGATCCGCCCGCCTCAGCCTCCCAAAGTGCTGGGATTACAGGTGTGAGCCACTGTGCCCGGCCGCAATTTACACTTTTATCAGTAGTGTATGAGAGTTCTGATTGTGACCAGTTTTGCTAATACTTGATAGCATCAATGTTTAAATTTAGCCATTCTCTTAGGTAAGTAGTGGAATCTCATTGTGATTGCATTTTAAATTTCTCTGAGGACAAATGAATTTGAGTATCTTATTTCTTTTGCTCATTCAAGTGCCCTCGTTCATGAAGCTGTTTAAAGTAATCACAGGCTGTGGGTGGTGGCTCACACCTGAAATCCTAGCACTTTGGGAGGCCAAGGCTGGCGGATCACTTAAGCCCTGGGAGGTCAAGGCTGCAGGGAGCCGTGATGGCGCCACTGCACTCCAGCCTGGGTGACAGAGCAAGACCCTATTTAAAAAAGAAAAAAAAAAAATATATATATATATGTGTATGATAATAATAAAATAAAATAATCACGGCCACCAATCCATCCCTGGTGTCCTCAAAAACTCTTCCAAGTCTTAAGCAAATAAATAATGAATTGATCTTTCTGCAACTTAAGGCTAAAGTGAAGAGTTGGTTTGTTTTGGATATTTTAAGTTTATACTTATTAAGAGAATCCTCACTCTCAGAAGTGTTTCAGTTTAGATGATTAATTTATAGTCAACCTATTTATATCCATCATCTCTTCTGCATTATTTAAAGCTTTTCTATCTGAAATCACTCATTCATTTGTTCTATCATTGCTGAGGTCTTACTCTATGCCAGGTAGTGGGATAAGTACTGGGGATGTAAAGAGGTATAAAATATCCCTTCCCCTAAAAATCTTAAGTGTTGTGGAAGAAACAGATTCTAGAACTATTTTTTTTTTTTTTTTTTTTTGAGACGGAGTTCTGCTTTTGTTGCCCAGGCTAGAGTGCAATGGTGCGATCTCGGCTCACCGCAATCTCCGTCTCCCGGGTTCAGCAGTTCTCCTGCCTCAGCCTCCTGAGTAGCTGGGATTACAGGCATGCGTCACCACGCCTGGCTAATTTTGTATTTTTAGTAGAGATAAGGTTTCTCCATGTTGGTCAGGTTGGTCTTGAACTCCTGACCTTGGGTGATCCGCCTGTCTCGGCCTTCCAAAGTGCTGGGATCACAGGCAGGAGTCACCAAGCACGGTCTTTTTTTTTTTGATAGAGTCTTGCTCTGTCGCCCAGGCTGGAGTGCAGTGGCCCAATCTCGGCTTCCTGGGTTCATGCCATTCTCCTGCTTCAGCCTCCCGAGTAGCTGGGACTACAGGCGCCCGCCACCATGCCTGGCTAATTTTTTTTTTTGTATTTTTTTGTATTTTTAGTAGAGACGGTGTTTTACCATGTTAGCCAGGATGGTCTCAATCTCCTGACCTCGTGATCCGCCCGCCTCGGCCTTTCAAAGTGCTGGGATTACAGGCGTGAGCCACTGCACCTGACCTCTAGAACTATTTTTACCTGGTCTAATCATAGCTATATAATCATAATTCTGAGTTCTAGCAGAGCTGAATTTCTGCATTAAGAACATCTATGCTAATAAAATGATTTGTTATACCCAATAGCTTATGTTGATGATTTATGATATGTTTTATGCTACTAATAGTTACTTAGCAATTACATTTGGTCTGAATCACTGAGTGAGTTTACTGTTCCTCTGGCTTTGTGAACACAATTGTTTAAAACATATTTTTTTGGCACTGTATTTGTCTCAAGTCCTTAATGTGTGAGAATTCAATCATCAATAGGTTCATAAAACTCATGTTTTGGGCAGGAGCCTTAATCCCTTGAATTATGGTAAGGGAAACTTGTGTTGAGTTGAACTGAATGTCTTATAAAAAATCCTTCTGGTTTCTATGTCCTCATTCATTTGGATCCAGCTGTGTTAAAATGGCCATCTGATACTGTCTCTTACTCAGAAGAGAATACTGCTTTAATTTAAATGTGCCCTGTTGTCACATCTGCCCAGGCGTTCAGGTATTACTCTTTGGTACCCTGTATGATGGAACAATAAACACTGTTTTGGAATTGTCTGTTTACTTGTCTATCTTCTAGATTAGATTGTCACCAGCTCAAAATCCCTGGCACCTGACATGATGCCCAACAGAAGCTAGATGTTCTGGTCAGTAAATGCCTTTTGAATGAACGAGAATAAGCAAATGTTGGCCTGGGCGCGGTGGCTCACACCTGTAATCTCAGCATTTTGGGAGGCCGAGGCAGGTGGATCACCTGAGGTCAGGAGTTCAAGACCAGCCTGGCCAACCTGGTGAAACCCCGTCTCTACTAAAAATACAAAAATTAGCCAGATGTGCTGGGCGCGGTGGCTCACCCCTGTAATCCCAGCACTTTGGGAGGCCGAGGCGGGCAGATCACGAGGTCAGGAGATCGAGACCATACTGTCTAACATGGTGAAACCCCATCTCTACTAAAAACACAAACAATTAGCCGGGCGTGGTAGGGGGTGCCTGTAGTCCCAGCTACTCGGGAGGCTGAGGCAGGAGAATGGCGTGAACCCAGGAGGTGGAGCTTGCAGTGAGTCAAGATCACGCCAGGGCACTCCAGCCTGGGTGACAGAGCGAAACTTTGTCTCAAAAAAAAAAAAAAATTAGCCAGGTGTGGTGCCTCATGCCTGTAATCCCAGCTGCTCGGGAGGCTGAGGCAGGAGAATGGCGTGAACCCGAGAGGCAGAGGTTGCAGTGAGTGGAGATCGCATTGTTGCACTCCAGCCTGGGTGAGAGAGTGAGACTCCATCTCAAAAAAAAGAATAAGCAAATGTTAGAATACAAACACACACCACTCATAATTACAAAGAAATGATAATGCACCTGGCATAGAGCTAGGTTCTGGCTCCAGGTCACTGTGGCCCAGAACAGACATGCCAACTGCTCCAATAGGCTTTCAGTTGGGGAGTGAGGAACAGACAATAATGAAGGCTTCACACAAAGTAGTGTTCAGTTACAAGTTGAGATAAGTGCTTTGAAGCAAAGGGACATATGGCAAATAAGGCTGACCCAGATTTTGGGGGATGAAAAGGCTTCCCAGAGAAAGTGGCATTTAAGATAAAACCTGCAGGATGAAGAGAAATTAATGATAGGCAGTAGGTAGGGAAGACAGGAAAGCATCTCAGGCTGAGGAACAGTTGTGCAAATGGTCTGTGGTGGGCAGGAACATGGTGGGGATCAAAGAGGTTTTCAGAAGACAAACCTGGGAGACAGGTCAGGGTCAGACTGTTCATGGCCTAGGAGACCTCATTGAAGATGCCCTGCTTTGTCTTAGGAGCAATGGTTTGCCTTTTAAAAGTTGTATGGGAAGGTACAGGAGTGCTAGGATCAGATTTGCACTTTATAAGTATTACCTTATGCTAGGAACTAGCTTGATATTTTGCAAATGTAAATAAAGAGAAAGAATCAAATATTTATTCTTGGTTGCCACATAACTTGTACCTCAAAATAACCAAATAGTATATGAAGATAAATTTCTCTATAGATGTGTTCCAGGTAATATATGAGAAGGAGTGATAGGATACCATCATTCCGCAATCCATAGTGAATTATATGTTTAGGCAATAATTATCAATAGATGTTAACTTTACAAAAAGAGACAAGCAGACAAGATTCCTGGAAATAAATAATACCACCGTTTGATAGGCTTGTCAAAAACAACAACAAAAAATCAAACCTGAATCTGCCCAAGCTTCTAGACCTGACTAGCATATTTTTAGGAAATGTGGGGCCAGGGGAATGTGCTACCCATAGCATGGAGACGAATTCAGTACAGTCCAAATCCTGGGAAACTCTACAGGATGAACCACTTGGATTATTTCAACAAAGAAATTATAAGAGGGACAGAAGAGAGATGGAGGGGAACCTATAGATTAAAAGAGATTTACATAAATGTATGGACCTTATTTGGATTCTGATTTGGACATCATAACTGTAAAACAAAACATTTATGAGACACTTGGTAATTTGAGCACTGGCTGGATATTTGATGATACTAAGGGATTACGTATTATGGATTATTCTTAAGTGTGATAATGTTATTTTGATTATGTTTAAACAACAACAAATAGCTTTCCTATCTTTTAGAGATACTTACTGAAATATTTATGAATAGAATGATGTGATATCTGGGATTTTCTTCCAAGTTGGTGAATGTTGAAGCTGAGGGATGGGTCAATGGGAGTTCACTTTCTCTCCTTTCTGCTTTTGTTTATGATTGACATCTTCCATTATAAAGAGTGTTGAAAAGTCATGGGAAAAAGGAAAAAAAGAGATCACCTTTGGTTTGACTTTTCCCCTCACCCCTCAAATCCTCAGTATGTTTCAGTTGAAATTTATCAGCTGGTCACACTTTAATGTATTACTATATTAAAGAATTTTAATTTTAATATCTTTGTATATTAACATGTTTTAATGCTTATTAGACTGATTGCTTTTTAAAACATTTTAATACATGTTAATTGTGGAAAATTTGGATATGTAAGAAAAGCCCAATGAAGAGAATTAATAGCACCGATGATCCCACTACTTGGGAGAGAGCTATAGTTAATATTTTTGAGTGTTCAATCTCATCAGGAATATATACATATTAAAACATAATTTTAATTATTAACCAACAAATTTTCTGCTTCTATTTTTTAGCAGCTCATTGTGACCATTTTCCCAAGGCATTAGGGGTTCTGTTATAAACAAATTTTAGTGGCTGTTTAGTGTTAACATCCGTAGACATCTATGGCAAAATTTACTTAATTCTCTCTCGTTAAACACTAAATTAAAAAAAAAAAAAGCCTGTTGTAGAAATTATGCTCTAATAAATAGACTTATAAATATATCTTTTATACATTCTGATTATTTCCTTTGGGTACATTCCTGTAGTTAAATTGTTGGGTCAGTGAGCATGTGTTTTTGTAGCAATTTTTATTTTATTTTAATTTTTTTTGAGACGGAGTCTTGCTCTGTTGCCCAGGCTGGAGTGCAGTGGCGTGATCTCGGCTCATTGCAAGCTCTGCCTCCCGAGTTCACGCCATTCTCCTGCCTCAGCCTCCCGAGTAGCTGGGACTACAGGTGCCCGCCACCACGCCCGGCTAATTTTTTTGTATTTTTAGTAGAGACGGGGTTTCACCGTGTTAGCCAGGATGGTCTCGATCTACTCACCTCGTGATCCGCCTGCCTCGGCCTCCCAAAGTGCTGGGATTACAGATGTGAGCCACCGCGCCCGGCCTTTTGTAGCAATTTTATAAGCCTTTGAAATGTTGACACTGATTTGCACTCCTGTAAGCTATGTATGAGCATGCTTATTTATTCTGTGCTCTATCAACTCTGAATATTATGCATAAAATTTTTTGGCCAGTTTGTTGATGAAAAATCGTGTTAAATAGTTTTAATTGGCATTTTTCTGATTACGACTGCCTTTGAACATTTTTTCCTGTTTATTACTCACTAGTTTTTCAATTACTAGACATATCCTTTGTACATTTTTATATTTGTACATTCTTTTTATGCTTAATTGTACATAGTCTTTATATAATAGGGATTGTATCACTTTGTTAGTCATGTTGCAAGAATTTACCCTACATGTTTTAAAATTCAGTGTGTGAAATTAAAAAATTTCTAATATATGCTGGGCATTGTGGCTCCCGCCTGTAATCCCACCACTTTGAGAGGCCAAGGTGGGTGGATCACTTGAGGTCAGGAGTTCAAGACCAGCCTAGCC
Organism: Pongo pygmaeus; assembly: GCF_028885625.2. Lineage (NCBI taxonomy): Eukaryota > Metazoa > Chordata > Mammalia > Primates > Hominidae > Pongo > Pongo pygmaeus. The sequence continues at coordinate 21,733,392 of NC_072378.2, forward strand.
AACATGGTGAAACCCCATCTCTAGTAAAAATACAAAAATTAGCTGAGCATGATGGCAGAGGCCTGTAATCCCAGCTACTTGGGAGGCTGAGGCAGGAGAAATGCTTGAACCTGGGAGGCAGAGATTGCAGTGAGCCAAGCTCGTGCCACTGTACTCCAGCCTGGGTGACAGAGTGAGACTCTGTCACACACATACACACACACACACACACCAATTTTAATATATAGATTTTTCAAATTTTTATATAGTAAGATTGATTAATTTTGTTCATGCATTCTCTTTGGTATTACAAAGTCCTTTTCCATTTGGAAATTATTGCGTTTGCCTATTTTAAAAAATTGTTTCATTTATTTTACATTTGACTCTTTAATTCACATAGGTCTCATATTGCTATATTGCTTGGAGTAGAGATCTAACATTTTTCTAGCAGTGACCAATTATTCAAGAAGTTGAACACTTCTTTGCTCTCTGAGTCAAATTGCTACTTCCCCTCATATATTCAGATATTTTATATGTAGGCTTTCTGTACTCTTTCAATGAATGCCTTGCTTCCTAATCTTGCTTAAGTAGCGGTATTTTAAGCCCTGCAAATTCATAGATTGTTTTAATATATAGTATCAGTAGTTAAAAAAAAAAACAACTTTGATTCCATTTAAAAAAACTTGGATATTTTTCCCCTTTCAGTCTTCCAAATAGCTTTTTTAGTCTTGTTAATATCATTCTTGTTAAGGTTCAACAAGAATTTTCTTATAATTTTGAAGGAGATGACATTAGACCCATTTGGGAGATTTGATATTTTTACATAATTATTGTCATCCAGTAACAAATAATGTGTCACTCTTTAGTGGTGTTATTTCATGTTCTTCAGATAAAGTTTTGTATAGACCCTGTGTCAGTCTTGTTAATTACTAGATATTTTATATATGGTGATGTTTTTGTGAATGGGATCACAAAAATGCAGCAGTTTTATTGAGATATAATTTATGTACCATGTTTTGTGCTTAATTTCAAAGTGAATGTAACTACTAGGCACAGAGCATACATACTACCTTAATACCATTTCTAGTTTTCTGTTTCTTCTTTTCAAGGGTGATTCTGACCACCTATTGATGCATTTTTTTTTCAAGACAGGAAGCAGGATTATCTAATGTGGAGATCTCTGAATTAGGTACACAGAAACATAAGTTCTAACTTCATCCTGCTTTGTCATAGCTGGGTGTTTGATCTTAGGCAAATCACGTAACCTCTCTGGACTTTTGGACTTTGTTTTTCTCTAAAGTTCTTTCTAGCTCCATATTTCTTTTTATTTTTTGTTTTTTTTTTTGAGATGGAGTTTTGCTCTTGTTGCCCAGGCTGGAGTGCAGTGGCTTGATCTCGGCTCACTGTAACCTCCGCCTTCTGGTTTCAAGTGATTCTTCTTTCTCAGCCTCCCAAGTAGCTGGGATTACAGGTGTGCACCACCACGCCTGGCTACTTTTTGTATTTTTAGTAGAGACGGGGTTTCACTTTTGGCCAAGCTGGTCTTGAACTCCTGACCTTGTGATCCACCCACCTCAGCCTCCCAAAGTGCTGGGATTACAGGCGTAAGGCACTGTTCCTGGCCTAGCTCTATATTTCTAAGTATATAATGACCCTCAAAATATTTGAGTCTCAGAATTTGTGTTCTAGAGAGAGGGAAATCAGAATTTACATGGTAGCATAGCCAGGCACAGTGGCTCACATTTGTAATCCTAGTACTTTGGGAGGACTGCTTGAGTTCAGGAGTTTAAGACCAGCCTAAGGCAACATAGTGAGATCCTGTCTCTACAAAAAATTTAAAAATTAGCCAGATGTGGTGGCATGCACCTGTGGTCCCAGTTACTTGGGAGATTGAGGCAGGAGGATAGCCAGAGCCTGGGAGGTCGAGGCTGCAGTGAGCTATGATCGTGCCACTGTGCCCCAGCCTGGGTGATAGAGTGAGATTCTGTCTCAAATATAAATAAATAAATAAATAAATGGTAGCATAGCAAATGAAATATCATAGCAGTGAAATTTTGAAATATATTTTGTGTTTTATCCTCTGTTAGCTGGTATAGACTCAGTTTGGCATTTTAATTGTTCAGAATATTGACTTTGTTTCCTGAGTCTATCAAGCATGATTCAGAATAAAGCATGACCTCACTCTGTAAGGATGTGTCACCCCTCTATTTTAGATGTCATTTTAACACTTCTGAGGGGAAGAACACGTTTTTATTTTAAGGTTTATTTTTATAACAAATGACCCAACTGTAGTATTTTTGAACCTGGTGGCATTTTAATATTAGCTGTTTCCTTCCTGTTGATGCAAGAAAAGCATTCACTTAAATCTGAAGTGAAATCTGCAGTGTAATTTGAAACCTGAAATGCTTATTGATTATGGTAAAGAATGGAAAATTAATGACTTTGGGAATCTATGCCACAGTCAAATTGAGCAGAGAATGTTCTCCTGGTAGGGTGCTTTGGATGCTAACTTCTATTAGCTGCTGCTCATTTCTACCACTGAATATCTAACAACACTGTTCTCAGAAGTAACTGAACTTGCAGAAATAGCTCATGAAGTCATTTTCTATTTAAATAGTCTGCACTTTTTAGAATAAATACTCTTTAACTAGGATGATATTAACGTATGTCTTCGACAGCAACTGCATTGAGAAGACAGGCTTTGCAAAACACTCTTGTCCCCCATCCAAGTATGGGTCTTTTATGACAGATTGTTGTGTATCTGAGGAAGCTATTGTGTCAACAATGAGCATCCTAATGAGTCTAAAAATCTGACTCAATGGAACAAATGCATTTTAATGGCATGCATTTTACTTTAAAAGGATGTACCAAAATAGAGCGAGAGTCTGAAAGCAGGGCATTATTTTATAATGAAAGACTAATATATGGGTAGTTCAAACTAAAGGAAGAGTGTGACTGGGAATGAAAATTGACTTAGGGTGGATAAAATCGCTCCCATCAGCAAACCACAAATGCTGGGGGAGAGTTATCTGAAGTGGTACAGGAGTGAAAATTAAAGTGGTTACCAACACCCAGGAATGTCCTTTACTGAGATGCTGACCTAAGTGGGCAGATGGCTTCCTATGGCACTCTTCATAGGCTGGCATTGCAATATCACATTTACTCACTTTACCAAAATGCCATGAAGTTAATGCTGGAATAACCTGTTTCTTTTCATGTTTAAATTCTACTTATTAAGTGTGTTGTAATATTGAGGGGGAAGTGAGGAAGTTTAGAGACTGAGATAAATTTGTAACATGTTTAGAATAGTGCTTAAGGGCCGGGCGCGGTGGCTCACACCTGTAATCCCAGCACTTTGGGAGGCCAAGGCGGGAGGATCACGAGGTCAGGAGATCGAGACCATCCTGGCTAACACGGTGAAACCCCCGTCTCTACTAAAAATACAAAAAAAGTTAGCTGGGCGCAGTGGCGGGCGCCTGTAGTCCCAGCTACTTGGGAGGCTGGGGCAGGAGAATGGCGTGAACGCGGGAGGCAGAGCTTGCAGTGAGCCGAGATCACGCCACTGCACTCCAGCTTGGGCGACAGAGTGGGACTGCGTCTCAAAAAAAAAAAAAAAAAAAAAGAATAGTGCTTAAGTGTGTATCTTTGGAATTAGGGTCCCAACTTTGCAATATCGAGGTGGAAATTATGTAATAATATTTTGTTTGGTATTGACATCACTATACTTCTGTAATTGATTTTTAAAGACTGTGCATTATTTGTTTTTTTTCTTTTCTTTTTTTTTTTTGAGATGGAGCCTCTCTCTGTCGCCCAGGCTGGAGTGCAGTGGTGCAATCTTGGCTCATTGCAGCCTCTGCCTCCCAGGTTCAAGCGAGTCTCCTGCCTCAGCCTACTGAGTAGCTGGGATTACAGGCACTCACCATCACACCCAGCTAATTTTTGCATTTTTAGTAGACAGAGTTTCACCATGTTGGCCAGGCTGGTCTCCAACTCCTGACTTCAGGTGAACCATCTGCCTCATCTGGGATTACAGGCGTGAGCCACCGTGCCTGGCCTATTTGTATTTTTTGAAAGAGAACTTGCAGTTTGTGGAAATATACCATAGTACATTTTCTGCATTTATAATATTATGTTTATTATATTGGAAACTCTGCACATGTGCACTTACATACGAAAAAAATTAGGCATGAGGCCGGGTGCCGTGGCTCACGCCTGTAATCCCAGCTCTTTAGGAGGCCGAGGAGGGTGGATCACGAGGTCAGGAGTTCGAGACCCTCCTGGCTAACACGGTGAAACCCCATCTCTACTAAAAATACAAAAAATTAGCCGGGCATGGTGGCAAGTGCCTGTAGTCCCAGCTACTTGGGAAGCTGAGGCAGGAGAACCTCTTGAACCTGGGCGGCGGAGGTTGCAGTGAGCCGAGATCACGCCACTGCACTCCAGCCTGGGCGACAGAGCGAGACTCCATCTCAAAAAAAAAAAAAAAAAAAATGTGATGTCAACCTGGGTTTTTAAAAAAATTACTGTCTGTGATGATCCATATGTTTTTTGTATTACATCTGCTGACTAAAAAGAGCAACAACTCTATTCTGTCAAAGGCCTCTTAGGCCGAACCCATTTGGCCAGATGGAATAGAGAAAACTGTAAGAAGAATGTGAGTATTCCATCGTCGCATAAGACATTTTATTTTCTGGGCAGGATTTCCTGTTGACCTCAAGTCACCATTTATGTCTGTTACCATCTCCTCTTTCCTGCTTTTTCTGCCTGCAATGTTGTTTCAGATTTCTTTTGCAAATTGCCAACTTCATACATGCATGGTGCAGTTCTTTTTTCCTTCCCTCAGATGCCTCCTTTTGGCTATTGGCAGCCTTGCATAGGGCAAGGATGCCTTTTCAGAAATACTGCATGATTCACAACTTCTTGGGGTGGAAGTCTGTAAAGAGATAAATAACTATAAGAATGAGAATAAGTACTACTAATTGAACATGGCTATGGTGGATAGGTGGATTTGCATGCATAGTGGCCTCCTGAGGAAGGTGCCTTACCCTGACATGCAGTCCTAGGTGCCCTTTGCCATGAAGCATCTATGTGGTTTACAAGTTTAATGCAGAACAGGAGCTCCAAGGATCTGGAGCTGAAGGGTGGTAAAGCTAAATGCACATTTCCTAGTCTTCTAGGCTGAGGAGAGTATGATCTTCCTTTGAGAAAGTCATAGGGTGGATAAAATGCTACTTTGCAAGAGGTACATGCTCTTAGAGCACTGTTGTATGCTATCAGTCCAACCATGTTATAAACTATTTAAGAAAATGGACTGTATCCTATCTACCTCTGCATTATCTATGAAACAGTGCCTTCCGTTGAAGCACAGATAGCTGTGGCTGAATGAATTGAGCAGACATTCAAATGCTTGTTGGATGTGAGGAAAAAATTAAGGAAACATTCCCTCTCCATTCCAAGTTCCCGAACTTTTCATTCATCTGTGTTCTGTTATTTTCTCCCACTGAAAAGAAGCATGGAAGGGACAGATGACACAAAGAAGACATTCTTGTCCATTGGCATGTGAGAAAGAAGGGCAGAGGTTAAAGAGGGAACAGGGAGTCAAGCTTTGGGGCTAAAGAGGCGTCCTCAGGCTAGTAAGGTGGATGGGGAGCTGGTGGGGAGGGACCATCAGTGTGGGGGCTGCCCTGGGAGGTCATGTCTAGTTCCATGTAAAGCCCCAGAAGTGACCTTCTGAGTCTTTACCCATGGAATTCCAGACTATACTGCAGTGAGAAGAAAGATGTCTTTTGTTCTTTGGCTAACTGTGCATTCCAGACTCTAATTTGGAGAGGCCAGATCTGTGAGTGATAACAGGGTCCATTTAAGGAACAGGCATCTTTGTTGAAAATGGAATAGGGCAAGGGTGAAAAGGTGGGGCGAGGCAGATGTCAGTTTTGTGTATTGCAGTATTCCATTATCTAAGACAGTGGCAGCAGATAGTAAGTGCTTAATACCTAGTTGTTGAATGAATGCTTGATGACGATCTTTGAGGTATTATTTGCTATAGGAGTTTCAGTACAGGAGTATTTTAAGGAGATTTTGGAGTGCCCTTGGAAGCTGCTGGTAAAGAGGAACTCTCTAGCAAGGTGACCAGGTTAGACACAGATAGAAAAAAATGCTTCTGGTCATGGTCACCCTTTCCTAGGCTAAAAGTACTCACTGGCACCAGAAACCCTTTCTTGTATTTTAAAAAATATTATAGCCTGTAATTTTGCACACTCAATTTGGCTGTGTAGACACTGGCATCAGCTAACTCAATCTCTTTTCCTTTTATTTATTTATTTATTTTTATTTTTATTTTTTGAGATGGAGTCTTGCTCTGTCGCCTAGGCTGGAGTGCAATGGTGCGATCTCAGCTCACTGCAACCTCCTGCTCCCAGGTTCAAACGATTCTCCTGCCTCAGCCTCCTGAGTAGCTGGAGTTACAGGCGCATGCCACCACGCCTGGCTAATTTTGTATTCTTAGTAGAGATGGGGTTTCACCGTGTTGGTCAGGCTGGTCTCAAACTCCTGACCTTGTGATCCGCCCGCCTTGGCACTCTCAAAGTGTTGGGATTACAGGCATGAGCCACCGCGCCCGGCTTGAAGCTGGGAGGCGGAGGCTGCAGTGAGCTGAGATCAATCTCTTTTTCTAAGGCATTGCACACCCACACATGTGTAACCCAGGAGGGTGGCATGGGAAATATTTCCAGCCTGGAGACATCGTAAAGAGAGGAAATGCTCCTTCAGAAGGACAAATGGAAACATCTGCTGCAGCTTCTTAGTGCTCTCCTGGCTTACCTTTTCAGTTGCTCAACCCTAAATAAATTTGCTCAACTGTAGACATCAGGGCACACTACGGGAACATTATGGGCAGGGCATTTGGCAAGCATTTATTCACAATTCACAAATATGGATTGAACCCCAATTGCGTGTTAGATAGTCTCCTGGATTTGCGGGCTGTGGGTATGAATAAGGCAGCCACCCTCCCTCCTTAGGGCACAAACAGAATTAACTTATTCTTCTCCAGGAGAAGTAAGCTCATGACAAGAAACCAGATTTATGAATTACTTACTTTTTGCTAGGCTCCGTGCAAAGACACTTTGCATACCTTAACTCACTTAATACTCAGGAAAACCCTGTGAGAAAAATTTTAGAGCTGTGGAAACTCTCAGCCTTTGAGGATTTGGATAACCTGCCCAAGGCCACTTTGAATCTAATAAATGCTCCTTGGTCCAATCGAAGTTGCTTCTCACTATTACACACCCTACACTCCTATAAGATGCTAATGGAATTGATCCTGCCATGCTCTAGGTGAGGGGAAGAGCTGAAATAGCAGAGTTTAAAAATCTCCACACCGAAGTCCATCTCTGCTACTGTTTCCCACTGCTTCCTTGAATGGTTGGGTACATACTTGTCTGGGCCACATTGCTTTCTCTTTACGTAGGGCTTATTTGGAAAGATCTTTGTTTTCTTGAGTCCCTGGTTACCATCAGTCATTTTTCATAGAAATACAAATGAATTAGCTTGATGTAAAGGAAGGATTCTTATTTTATTCTCGGAAGAAAACCTTGGAACTTAAATTCAAATTTTCTTTAAATCATTAAAAATGAATGAGATTGTTTTCATACCTCCTAAAATATATTGTTTTTCTTTTTAAGAGTTTAAAGTTGATCTTATCTCACCTTATTGCATTTCTCTAAAGTAGGTTCTGGCATGAATAGCTATAAGTGCAATAAATTGAATGTTTTGACCAACTAATAAAATGGCAAAAATCACTAGCAGAAAACATATACCAAGAGAGTATTTTTCTGTCTTCACTACTCTACAGATATCTCTTTCTAAAAAAATTTATTTTACTTGGTAAGAACACTTTACATGAAATCTATCTTTAACAGATTTTTAAGTGGACAATATGGTATTGTTGACTATAGGTACAATGTTGTCTAGCAGATCCTAGAACTTACTTATCTTGTTGAACTGAAACTTTATAACTACTGATTAGTAACTCCTCATTCTCCCTTCCTCCCAGTCTTTGATTCTATGAATTTGAATATTTTTAGATACCTCATGTAAGTGCATTTGTGCAATATTTGTCTTTGTGTAACTGGGTATTTCATTGACGTTGGCTCATATTGCAGAATTTCCTTCTTTTTAAAGGCTGAATAATTCTGTGTGTGTGTGTGTGTGTGTACACCACATTTTAAAAATCTGTTGATCTTTTGATACACATTTAGGTTGTTTCCATATCTTGGCTATTGTGAATAATTTTGCAGTGAAAATGGGAGTTCTGGTATCTCTTTGAGACCTTGATTTCAGTTCTTTTGGATAAATACCCAAAAGTAAAGCTGGGTATGGTGGCTTATGCCTGTGATTACAGCACTTTGGGAGGCCAAGGCAGGAGTATGGCTTGAGGCCAGGGATTTTAGACCAATCTAGGTAACATAGCAAGACCCTGCCTCTACCCAAAAAAAAAAAAATTAGCTGGGAGTGGTGATGTGTACCTGTAGTCCTAGCTACTCCAGAGGCTAAGGCAGGAGGATCACTGGAGCCCAGGAAATCAAGGGATGGTGCCACTGCACTCCAGCTAGAGTGACAGAGCAAGACCCTATCTTAAAAAGCACAAAAAACAAGCAAGCAAAAAATACCCAAAAGTGGCATTACTGAATTATATGGTAGTTGTATTTTTAATTTTTTCAGGAACTTCTGTACTGTTTTCTATAGTGGCTGTACCATTTTGCATTCCCACCAACAGTGGGTTCCAATTTCTCTACATCCTCGCCAACACTTGTTTTGTATTTTTGATAATAGCCATCCTCACATGTATAAGGTGATATCTCATTGTAATTTTGATTTGCGTTTCCTTGATGATTAAGTGATGTCAAACTAAAAAGCTTCTGTACTGTAAGGGAAACAATCAACAGTGTTAAAAGGCAACCCATGGAATTTGGAGAAAATATTTGCAAACCATATGTCTGATAAGATATGAATCCCAAAAACATAAAGAACTTACAATGAAATAGCAAAAAGACTAATAACCTGATTAAAAAATGGGCTAAGGACTTGTATAGGTATGTCTCTAAAGAAGACATACAGGCTGGGTGTGGTAGCTCACGCCTGTAATCCCAGCACATTGGGAGGCAGAGGCAGGCGGATCATGAAGTCAGGAGTTCAAGACCAGCCTGGCCAATATGGTGAAACCCCGTTTTTACTAAAAATACAAAAATTAGCCTGGTGTGGTGGTGTACACCTGTAGTCCCAGCTACTGGGAGGCTGAGGCAGGAGAATCACTTGAACCTGGGAGGTGGAGGTTGCAGTGAGCCGAGATCACACCACTGCACTTCCAGCCTGGGTGACAGAGCAAGACCTGTTTCAGGAAAAAAAAAAAAAAAAAAAAAAAAAATCTTTATTCCTGTTCTTTAGGTGCAAAGTCACAGATACAGAGGTGCTTCATTCAAACTCAAGTTACACCTGAGTGCCTTCCTCTTGAGGGCGTGGCATGCCACACTTAATATACCTCTCCAAAAACATATGGCTTGATTTAGGTATTGTTAAAATAGCTCCATTGTACACTTTGACTGTTTCACTGGAATTAAAAAGGAAATTGTCTTGCTCACACAAAACTGCAAGACAAACAGTTGAGTGTCTGTGTATTATTGTCAAATAGAATGGATGTAGCATGAAAGTTTTAGCTGCGACCCACTCTAGAATGCGGAATTCCCCTTACAATTGAAAGGATATGGAGCATCCTTTTGAGGACTGCCTCACGTATTAAATATATATCTTGTTTTGTCTGGGGACTGCTACTCAGGACTCTGCCATCTGTAGTGGGTGGCAACCAAATCTCAGTCTTGAAGAATTCATCTGTTAATTTTCTTTCTTCCTCTGACTTGATGATACCATTGTGGTTACTTCTCTTCCCTCTCCAATCAATAACATCTCATTTTCCATTATTACATCTTAAGTATATTGCAATTGTTGCAAGCTGTTACATTTTCATTTTGGAAATGTGATGGTTGGAAAAAATAACCCATCTGATGATAAAGAAAAAGGAGTAGGAGTCAAGTCCTCCAAATACGGACTGTCTTTTGGATGACTTAGTTCTTAGATGGAAGAGCAACTCTACCCGCATACATTTTGCAGTGTTAGCTCACCCAGCCATACCATTTTATAGATGAAGACCCCTGGAACTTGGGGATGAAGTCACCTGTCCCTGTGAGGTGAATGTAGCTCCCAGAGCCCGGAGTCCTCACTCCACTCCACCTACTTTTAAGCTTTACATTTGAAAGAATATCAGGATTTTAGAAGCAGTGTCTTATTTCTCTTTGAATATAAGGAAAGATGTGTTTGATGATTAAAATCACCCAGAATTTTCTTTTCTTTTCTTTTCTTTTTTTTTTTTTTTGAGACAGACTTTTGCTCTTGTTGCCCAGGCTGGGGTACAATGGTACGATCTTGGCTCACTGCAACCTCTGCCTCCCGGGTTCAAGTGATTCTCCTGCCTCGGCCTCCCGGGTAGCTGGGATTACAGGCATGCGCCACCACGCCCGGCTAATTTTGTATATTTAGTAGAGACGGGGTTTCTCCATGTTGGTCAGGCTGGTCTCTAACTCCCGACCTCAGGTGATCCGCCTGCCTCGGCCCCTCAAAGTGCTGGAATTATAGGCGTGAGACACTGCGTCTGGCCCGAAATCACCCAGAATTTTCTGCACCGCTTTTCTTTACTCAAATGTTGGAGTGGCAGGCCTCACACAATGTCTGGTGTTGGGTCACAAATTAGTTTTAACAAATGAAAGAAATCTCCCGAAAGGTAATTTCCTACAAGTCTCTTTGTGTTAGTGTTTTTAACGCTTTGGTTGTTCTTTAATGGAAAATACGTTTTTTGTGTGTGTGGGGTAGAGTGAGGGATGGTTCTAGCTTTTTACCAATGCATTTCAAATTTAGAAAAAATAGAATAGTTCATGTGTGAAAAGTTGTGTGGGAACCTTTCTTGGAAAGAAATTTAAATGTTTAGGGAATGTGTTCTAAATTGTAAGAAGAGTGTGGTTTAAGACTGCATGGCATGGTGGGATTGTGCAATGTTGGGACCAGGGTACAGCTCAATCTAGTCTGGGATTACCCATGGGTGAGTCTGCCATGGGGCTACTCTCTCCATAATGGCATGGGCTCAGGGGTGTTGGTGGGAGGCTGGGGATGGGTGTGCTGAACTTCCCCTTCCTCCCATCCCCACTGGCTTGTGCCCTGGGGCCAGTGGCAGGCAGTGGTGGTTCTGGCTGGTGAACACATTGGGAGGAAGAGCAGAAATTCAGTACTCGGGACACATTTTTTTAGGGAAGCGTGTCTTTGCAATTTGAGTTAAAAATGCAAAATGAGAGGCCAGGCCTGGTGGCTCACGCCTGTAAACCCAACACTTTGGGAGGCTGAGGCAGGCAGATCACCTGAGGTCGGGAGTTCGAAACCAGCCTGACCAACATGGAGAAACCCCGTCTCTACTAAAAATACTAAATTAGCTGTACGTGGTGGTGCCTGCCTGTAATTCCAGCTACTCGGTAGGCTGAGGCAGGAGAATTGCTTGAACTTGGGAGGCGGAGGTTGCGGTGAGTGGAGATCATGCCATTGCACTCCAGCCTGGGCAATAAGAGCAAAACTCCGTCTAAAAAAAAAAAAGCAAAATGAGGGGCCAGGTGCGATAGCTCACGCCTGTAATCCCACACTTGGGGAGGCCGAGGTGGGCGGATCATTTGAGGTCAGGAGTTTGAGACCAGCCTGACCAACATGGTGAAACCCCATCTCTACTAAAAAATTGGGCCAGGCATGGTGGCTCACGCCTGTAATCCCAGCACTATGGGAAGCGGAGGCGGGTGGATCAGGAGATCAGGAGTTCAAGACCAGCCTCTGGCCAAGATGGTGAAACCCTGTCTCTACTAAAAATATAAATATTAGCTGGGTGTGGTGGCAGGCGCCTATAATCCCAGCTACTCGGGAGGCTGAGGCAGAGAATTGCTTGAACCTGGGAGGCGGAGCTTGCAGTGAGCTGAGATTGCACCACTGCACTCCATCCTGGGTGACAGAGCGAGAATCTGTCTCAAAGAAAAAAAAAAAAAATTAGCTGGTTGTGGTGGGGGGGCGCCTGTAATCACAGCTACTAGGGGAGGCTGAGGCAGGAGAATCGCTTGAACCCAAGTGGTGGAGGTTGCAGTGAGCTGAGACTGTGCCACTGCACTCCAGCCTGGGCAACAGACTGACACTTCATCTCAAAAAAAAAAAAAAAAAGGAAATGAGGGGTATTTCCCTTTGCAAGGCGCAATACTATATTCTTTTCACAACAAAATGTCGAGGAAAAGAGTCAAACTCTGTAAAATATTTAAAGAGGTTTATTCTGAGCCACATATGAGTGACCGTGGCCCCAGGCACAATCTCAAGAGGCCTTGAAAACATGTACCCAAGGTGGTTGAGTTACAGTTTGGTTTTGTTTTAGGGAGACATAAGATATCAATCACCACATGTGGAATATACATTGGTTCTGTCTGGAAAGGCAGCATAACTCAACGTGGGGACTTACAGGTCATAGGTGAATTCAAATATTTTCTGATTAGCAGTTGGTTGAAAGAGTTAAGTAATTATCTAAAGACCTGGAGGAGTGTTTGGGTTAAGATGAGGGGTGGTGGAGACCAAGATTCTTATTATGAAGTCTCATAGGTGGCTGCCCTCAGAGACAATAGATGGCAAGTATTTCCTATTCAGACCTTGAAAGATGCTAGACTCAGTTAATCTCTTCACCGTTGAGAGGGCCTGGAAAGGGGAAGGACTCAGTTATGTTAGTAGAGGTTCTTTACAGATGCAGTTTTACACACACACACACACACACACACACACACACACCGGCTTTGTAGGAGCATTTCAAAATATGGCAAGGAAACATTTTTTGGTTGTAAAATATTTTGATTTCCTTCCATATCTGTCATGTGATTTTATGCCAGAGTCAGGTTGGAAAGTAAGCCAAGTTATATAGGGTTAAGTAAAACCCATCGGATGAGATTTTATGGTTTGTAGGGTGTGACTCCCCAGGTCCTTTAGATAAGAATTTGGGCAAGAGAGGAAAAAGGTCAGAGTTTAGTTTGCAAAAGAAAAATCCTCAGGTGAAGGTTATGCCCCAAAGGAATGGATTGAACTGATTGTAGTAATGGGGCCAATTTTGTAGGCATCCATTACTTTTTTTCTCTCTCTTCTTTCCCTGCCTCCAGCTTCTTTAAGTCTATTCTCTTTTCTTGGACCTGATTTGGCTCTTTTGCCCAGGCTAGAGTGTAGTGGTGCAATCAAGACACACTGCAGCCTCAAATTCCTGGGTGCAAGCGATCCTCCCCACTCAGCCTCCTGTGTAGCTGAGACTACAGGTGTGCACTACCACACCTGGCTTCTTCATGTCTGTTCTATTAATTCATTGATTTTTGCCTTCATAATATTTGTGTGTGTGTGTTTGTGTACATTTTAATATAAATGATATCAGATGCACCTGTATAAGTTTTCATATGGCTGATGTAACAAAGTAGCACAAATTTGGTGGCTTAACAGAAATGTATTCCTTCCAGTTCTGGAGAGAAGAAGTCCAAAATCAGTGTCACTGGGATGAAAAGGTGTCAGCAGAACTGTATTCCCAACAAGGGCTCTATTGAAGGATTGATTCCTTGTCTCTTCCAGCTTCTGGTGGCTGCCAACGTTCCTTGGCTTGTGGCTGCAGCACTCCAATCTTCAAGGCCAGCGTCTGTCCATCTCTCTGTGCTCCACCTTCACATTGCCTTCTCCTGTGTGTGTTCATGTCAAATCTCCCTCCCCTTTCTCATAATGACACTTGCGACTGTGTTAAGGTACCATCCAGGTGACCCATGATAATTTCCTCATCCAAAGATCCTTAATTTAATCACATCTGCAAAGATCCTTTTTCCAAATAAGGTAGTATTTATAGACCCCAGGGATTAGGACCTGATGCCTTTGGAGCCACTATTTAGTCTCTTATAATACCTATTATGCAACTTGCTTTTCTTGAAGTCCACAATATCTCTTAGAGATTTTTTTTTTCCATATTGGCTAACATAGACCTTCTTTACTCGATGTCATTGCTGTAGAGTGTACCCAGGATGGGTATTTCATATTTTGTTTTTAGTTTATTAAATTGATGAGCAATGTTTTATTTATTTATTTATTTTTCCATTACAGACATGAGGCAATGATTGGGGAAGGGGCTAAAGTGATACACACTGATTGATAGTATTTGTTACATCTCATGGGTACGGGATGAGTCCTTCAGAATATTTTCCTGGCCGGGCGCGGTGGCTCATGCCTGTAATCCCAGCACTTTGGGAGGCTCAGGCAGGTGGATCGCCTGAGGTCAGGAGTTTGAAACCAGTCTGGCCAACATGGCAAAACCCCATCTCTACTAAAAATAAAAAAATTAGCCAGGCGAGGTGGCAGATGCCTGTAATCCCAGCCTCAGGTGGCTGAGGCATGAGAATCGCTTGAACCCGGGAGGTGGAGCTTGCAGTGAGCCGAGATCGTGCCATTGCACTCCAGCCTGGTGACAGAGTGAGACTCCATCTCAAAAAAAAAAAAAAATCCTGGCTACTTCCAGAGTTTTCTCGTTGTAATAACTAAACCCCTCTCCTGGTCCTTCCTGGTCATCCTGACCGCTGGTGTTGAAACGTAGGCGAAATACTCACCAGCTGTCTGGCCTTAGGCATTAACCTCTCTCTCAGTGCCTCAGGTGCTGAGTGCTTAGTCTGTAAAACAGGTATCATCATAGCATCTACCTCCTGGGTTCTCAGGGGTTTTGGCGGAGTTAATATATCTAAAGCATTCAAAACCCGCCAGGCACACAGTGGGTACTTTACTAGTGTTAGTTTTTGTTGTTATTGTTAACGGCTCCTTTCCCCACCCACGCCCAAGGAAAAACTCTCAAATAGCTGGCATGAGTATGGTCATCCACCTCAGTAGCCTGCCTGTCTGTGAGGGCCTCCTCCCTCAGTGAGCGGCTTGGTCCTACTCACCTGGGCTCCTTTCTGCTCCCTTTCCTCCCGCTGTTGAGTCTCTCTTCCCTGGGATTAATCCACCAACCATTTCGCCCTTTTCTGTGTTTTAGCTTCATCCCTACCCACTTTTCTTCTCCCTCTGTTGCTTCCTTCCATTCCTTTTTTTTCTGGAGACAGAGTCTGGCGCCATCTTGGCTCACTGCAACTTCCGCCTCCTGGGTTCAAGCGATTCCCCTGCCTCAGCCTCCCAAGTAGCTGGGACTACAGCTGTACACCACCACACTCTGCTGATTTTTGCATTTTTAGTAGAGATGGGGTTTCACCATGGTGGCCAGGCTGGTCTTGAACTCCTGACCTCAGGTGATCCGCCCTCCTGGGCCTCCCAAAGTGCTTGGATTAAAGGCATGAGCCACTACGCCCGGCCTCCTCTCTCTTTCTTCCACCTTTTTGTTTTACCTTATTCCTCCCGCCACTCCCCCTCCCCCTTTTATTATTAAAACAGCTTAAACAGTGGGACAAAGGTCACATTCTATTGTATTTCTAGAGGGATGACACCTAGCTAGATTGTTTGACTAGAAAGACTGAAAATTTCCAACAGAAGGAATAGCAAGTAGGCTGAGAGGACTGGAAAGGTACCTAACCCTAAAGCTTGTGTAAAGTAGAGTGATAAAAACTAAGTTCCCTAGCACAGTTCAGTAGTGGAGAAGGCAGTCTTTATGGCAGGAGAGTAAATAGAGGTGTTTAAGATAAAAGTCTGAAACACTTAGATTTTGCTTAATGATGTCAAAGAAATGTTCTTAATTTTATGGAAAAACTGTTTTTTAAATCCTAGAAAATTCTACGTAATTCTTTTGGTGTGTACGTGTGTGTGGGTGTGTACAGACACACCTTCATATTTTAAAATAAATGTACTGTGAGCTTCCTAGCTTTATTTTATATTTTATTTTATTTTATTTTTGAGACGGAGTTTTGCTCTTGTTGCCCAGGCTGGAGTACAATGGCTCAATCTTGGCTAACTGCAACCTCCGCCTCCCAGGTTCAAGTGATTCTCCTGCCTCAGCCTCCTGAGTAGCTGGGACTACAGGCACCCACCACCACGCCCAGCTAATTTTTAAAATATTTTTAGTAGAGACAGGGTTTCACCATGTTGGCCAGGCTGGTCTCGAACTCCTGACCTCAGGTGATCCGCCCGCCTCGGCTTCCCAAAGTGCTGGGATTACAGGCGTGAGCCACCGCATGTGGCCTATTGTTTTTATTTTTTAAGACAGAGTCTTACTTTGTTGCCCGGGCTGGAGTGCAGTGGCATGATCTCGGCTCACTGCCACCTCTGCTTCCCGGGTTCAAGTCATTCTTGTGCTTCAGCCTCCGTAGTAGCTGAGACTAATTTTTGTATTTTTAGTGGAGACGGGGGTTTCACCATGTTGACCAGGCTGGTCTTGAACTCCTGACCTCAAGTGATTGACAGCCTCTGTCTCTCAAAGTTGAACCTGCTAACTTTAAATAGTGTATATTGTTAATTTTAGGAGATGTTTTAATTCCATGTACTTAAATGTTCTTGTGAGACACACTATATCATTTCCAAATAAGCTCTTTTCTTTTTTCTAATTCACTTTTCTCCAAATTTCCCAAATTTGCTAATAATAGAGGTGAGTTAAACAGGACTCTAGCATTCTGATATGTTTGTTCAAGATCTGGTTCGCAGCTTTTGTAGTCAACTGGTTTTGTGTGACAAAGTTCTGTATGCTTATAAAAGTTTTTAAATCATTTCATAATTGGTGATGTTGTAGAAAAAAACCAGGTTCTTGTCACACAACCAGGAGAAGTTTGGCACGCAGACACTTTGAAGGGTGAGGGGGAATGGAATTTATTGGGTGAAAAGGCAAAAAAAAACCTCTCAGCAGAGTGAGAGGGGTTCCGGTTAACAGGCCCTCATCTCACAGATTGAATCTCAGGTCCCCACCCAGGAACAGGAGAGGCCTGTCTCCTTCCCCCTGCAAACGGCCCGAACTTCCTGAGGCTCCACCCTGTCCTCCCAGTGCACAGGCAGGTGGGCGATTCCGGGGGTGGGGGGGAGGGCTCCTCCTTATCTTCACAGGTGGGAGATTGGGGGGTGCAGG
The DNA here is from genome assembly GCF_028885625.2 of Pongo pygmaeus. Lineage (NCBI taxonomy): Eukaryota > Metazoa > Chordata > Mammalia > Primates > Hominidae > Pongo > Pongo pygmaeus. The sequence continues at coordinate 21,750,529 of NC_072378.2, forward strand.
GGGGAGGGCTCCTCCTTATCTTCCTCCTGCATCTATCAGTGAAGACACTGAGGTTTGCAATTGTATAATATCCAGGTTTGCAATTGTATACTGCAGTTGTATAATTTTATAATATCCAGAGTTGAAAAAAAAAATAAAATAGAGCTACATCAGCATTCCCTTTTTTTTTTTTTTTAATTTTGAGATAGAGTTTCACTCTTGTTGCCCAGGCGGAGTGCAATGGCACGATCTCGGCTCACTGCAACCTCTGCCTCCTGGGTTTAAGTGATTCTCCTGCCTCAGCCTCCCAAGTAGCTGGGATTACAGGAGCCTGCCACAATGCCCGGCTAATTTTTTGTATTTTTAGTAGAGACAGGGTTTCAACATGTTGGCCAGGTGGGTCTCGAACTGCTGACCTCAGGTGATCCACCCGCCTCGGCCTCCCAAAGTGCTGGGATTGCAGGCATGAGCCACCGCACCTGGCATCATTCCCATTTAAAATGTCAGGTAGATAATAATCTTTTCTTTTCGAATCAAGTGGGGGTTTCACTAAGAAGGGTAGAGTATTATTTCTCTGTGAGGCCAGGAGGCTATTGTTGGGTCCAAGAACAAATGCTTAGAGATAAGCTTGTTGGCCTCTCACAGTGTTGTGAGAGGGTTCAGAGTAGACAGACATGTGTCTTCCCCCTTTTCTGTCACCTTCCTTTCTGCCTACAATGCCCATTTTTGATATCCAGCTGGTGATAGTGGATAAATAAATCGTATCATAGTGTCAGCCTCCTCAGAAACCCATAAAGATTTCTTTAAGGATTTGGATCCGATATCTTTCTGAATTAGGCCCTAAATTGTTATGAATGTGAACCTAGGTTATATGTCTTGCCTGTGGTATGTGTGCTGCGATACTTTGAAGCAGAATGATTTGTGGATCATTTTACCGGTCCTTTCTCTTTTTTGGTCAAATGCAGATGGCATGGAGGAAATGGAAAGTTCTAGGCATTTTTACAACCACTACTATATAACTCTTATGGACCGGATAAATTTAGTAGACAAAGTAAGTGGTCAGTTTCTTGGACCTCAGTTTTCTAATCTGTAAAATCAAAGTTTCTTTGCATCAAAGTTTCTTTCTAGCTTTAAATTCTGTAATTCTTTCTTTGAGAATTGTGTAGCATGTATAATATTTATGGGAAGTAAAGTTCAAGTCACTAGAAAGAGGCAGAAATCAGGTTATCACTCACAGGGCTGTTTTTTCAGCCTAGTCTCTGCCAATCCAAACCTTGTTAAAACTACAATGTGGCAAGAGATGATGTCCCATTATTATTTCTTTCACTCGAGAATGCTTCAGCTATATAGATCTATCAAAGCAGTTGTTACACTGGTGAGTTTCCCCATATCCATCAGAAGAAGAAAATCCATCACGCTTTTGACTACTTTTTCCTCTCCAAGTAAATGATCTTTAAGAGAATGACATGTAATATAGACTTTACTATTCTTAAGGCATTGGAGAAACTGCATCTGAAATAAAATCAATACATGATGCAGTGGTGTATGTACATTTCAAATATTGAATGGCAAAACATTTTATCAAAGACTTTGGGACTAAATACCCGTCTCAGACTTACATAAAGTAGGATAGAATGCAGTAGAAATACGAGTGTGCCTCCTGTGTATATAATACCTAGTCGTGGTTCAGTTACTCCATATATCTCAACTACACTAACAGAAAGAGGTAGACTCGTTAGAGGTTAAGAAATGTAGACATTAGGGCTGGTATGTTTAGAAATTTGTTGTTTTTTTTTTTTTTTTAGAGTTCCATCCCATAATCTCAGTTTAAGTTATAATGATGGTTACCAGGCAACTTAGAGGAACAAAAACACAGTCTTAGCCTTCATATTTCTAGCTGAGGAAAGTAGACAAATAAAACAGAATTCTATCTCAGTTATGCACTGAGTGTGTGACGTGTGACCTTAATCTCTTTTTTTTTTTTTTTTTTTTTTTTGAGGTGGAGTTTTGCTCCTGTCCCCCAGGCTGGAGTGCAGTGGCTTGATCTCAGCTCACTGCAACCTCCGCCTCCTGGGTTCAAGCAATTCTCCTGCCTCAACCTCCCAAGTAGCTGGGATTACAGGCGCCCGCCACCACGCCTGGCTAATTTTTGTATTTTTAGTAGAGACGGGGTCTCACCATGTTGGCCAGGCTGTTCTTGAACTTCTGACCTCGAGTGATCTGCCTGCTTTGGCCTTCCAAAGTGCTGGGATTACAGGCTTGAGCCACCATGCCTGGCCCCAAATCTCTTAACCTTCCTGGATTTGGTCCTTGAAACCAGTAATTTTAAATTACTGGCTAAATTAATTAAAATTACCGGTTAAATTAATTAAAACAAATGGCCAATAAAGCCAAACAGACACTGAGTCTTTTGTTGGTGTAAATTCCTTTATATATTTCATAATGTCTTCTATGATATTGGTTTACTTTTGGGAATTGAAACCTATACAGAAAACCATCAGTTTCACTAAGATTTTACCATGAAATTATATATGAGATCATCTTCATTTATTTAATAAAGTGTTAAACACAAAGTTATTTCTAATTTTATTTGGGTTTTCTATGTTCTAAAAATTAAGACTGCCTATTCTTTCCCCCACAAAATCCAGCTCTGGGATTCATTCATGTATTCAAATATTTTTTGGTTTTCTATTTACTTTTCAATATGATCTTTTTTCATTTAATATGATCTATCATTTTATGATATTCCAATGGCCTCTTTTGGGTATAAGGTGGAATCACATTCACAGGTCAGCCTGAGATCCACCGGCTGATAGCCCTGCCCTGGGGCCAGCAGACCCTCAGCCTCCTTTGTAGTTCTTTTTCTTCTTCCTTTTGGGGAAGGATGTTAGAACGGACTGGCTTTGATGTCTGTCAGGCTGTTTCCTGCCCATCTGCCATTGCCCGCTTTCAACTCTCAGGGCCATTGCTGCTCATGGTCTCAGGGTTTACAGCCGCCATCACTGTGTTGGCTTCAAAAGGGGCTACTCTGGCCAGGCACGGTGGCTCACACCTGTAATCTCAGCACTTTGGGAGGCCGAGGTGGGTGGATCACAAGGTCAAGAGATCGAGACCAACCTGACCAACATGGTGAAACCTCGTCTCTACTAAAAATACAAAAAAATTAGCTGGGCCTGGTGGCGCACGCCTGTAGTCCCAGCTACTCAGGAAGCTGAGGCAGGAGAATCACTTGAACCTGGGAGGCAGAGGTTGCAGTGAGCCAAGATTGTGCCACTGCACTCCGGCCTGGTGACAGAGCGAGACTCCATCTCAAAAAACAAACAAAAAACAAAAACAAAATACACACACACACACACACACACACACACACACACAAAGGGGCTACTGTCCCGTTTATCACTGTAGTCCAAGTTTGGACACAGACCCTTCTAATAGTTCCTCAACGATTTCTAAGATAAGGCTATAATTTTGGTGTTTTTTGAGACACAGTCTAGCTCTGTTACCCAGGCTGAGGGGCAGTGGTGTGATCATAGCTCACTGTAGCCTCCTCCTCCTGGGCTCAAGCCATCCTCCTGCCTCAGCCTCCCTAGTAGCTGGAACTACAGGTGCACTCCATCATGCCAGGCTTTTTTTTTTTTTTTTCATTTTTTTTGCAAAGACTGGGTCTCACTATGTTGCCCAGGGTAAGTTACAGCATTTAACATAGCTTTATTAAAGGTATAGGGTAACAGGAGAGAATTATAGCATACAGAGTAACTTAGGACCAGATGTGAGATGATTATTTTCAGAATTTACAGGCCCAGGCCATCTGCATGGCTTTAATTTTGGATTGATCTGCTCCCAGGCTCTGCCTGCTTTCCGTGGAGGTGAAAGTCAGTATTCCCCCACCATGTCTAGACTCCTGAGAATGCAGGCTAAAGTCTCACTTGTCTCAGAGAAAAAAAGGAGAGTTTCTCCTTCAGTCTAAGGCCTTTTTTTCCTTTCAGGATCTACCTCTTTTCAGAATGACTAGTGGAAAGAACACTCATTTCCTTCAAAGAAAATTTCACAGTTTAGGAGTGTTATTAGCTTAATTCATAGCCCTAGCGAGACCCCTATGTAATACCATGGTCCGTAAGTTTTTAGCTTTGAGTACACATTCTCAAAGTACACAGGCTTTGAGTGATCCATGAAACCCGTGAAGCTGTGTGCAGATTTCTGGCCACATGCCTTTCTCTCGGGAGCAGATCCATCGCCCTCATCAGGTTATTAAAGTGGTCTAGCATCTCCCCAGAAGATTAAGAACCACTTAAGTAGGTCCAGCAACCCGACATTGGTTCAAGTGTCGATTAGTCATGTAGAGCATCAGGGGTTTCCTCTAGGTAGGGCTTCACTTAGAGTCCCTCCTCCATCAGCAAATACAGATGGGTTTTCACATCTTCTCTCCATACATTTGTCTCTGCTTCTGATCCACAAATAAGGGCTGAAATGCAGGTATCTCCACAGAGTGGTTTGTAGAAACCAGATGGTCCAAATCCATTCTTGGACAAGAAGCATTTCTCCAGAGTTAACAGAGTCTGCAGAGATGTAATTTTGCCTAGGCTTTACAGCTGTGGTCTTGTAACAATCTTTATTTCATAAGCTCTTTGCATAATTCAACTGCCTATTCAGCCAGTCTTCCTAGGATGAAGAAATTGTCTCTACAAAGTAGTATTCAGTTTCTACAAATAGATAGTCTATTGCCAAAGGATATCCACCTCACTGTGGTTTGAAATGTACTATTAGGATTTTAGAGATCTTAAAGCCAAGATTTAGCTAGGTCTAAATTTTTTTAATTTTTTATGTCACTTATTTATGTATTTATTTTGAGATGGAGTATCGCTCTGTCGCCCAGACTCACTGCAACCTCCACCTCTTGGGTTCAAGCGATTCTTTTGCCTCGGCCTCCTGAGTAGCCGGGATTACAGGCGCACACCACCACACCCGGCTAATTGTTTTTTAGTGGAGACAGAGTTTCACCATGTTGGCGAGGCTGGTCTCAAGCTCCTGACCTGAGGTGATCCGCCCGTTTAGGCCTCCCAGAGTGCCGGGATTACAGGCGTGAGCCACCTCGCCCAACCCTAAGTCTAAATTCTAATAATCGGCTGGGTGCAGTGGCTCACGCCTATAATCCCAGCACTTTGGGAGGCCGAGGTGGGTGGATCACGAGGTCAGGAGATCGAGACCATACTGGTTAACACGGTGAAACCCCTTCTCTACTAAAAAACAAAAAATTAGCCAGGCATGGTGGCGGGCGACTGTAGTCCCAGCTACTCCAGAGGCTGAGGCAGGAGAATGGCGTAAACCCAGGAGCTTGCGGTGAGCCGAGATCGCGCCACTGCACTCCAGCCTGGGCGACAGAGCGAGACTGACTCAGTCTCAAAAAACAAACAAACTAATAATCACCTATACTCCTTTCTCTCAGCAGCCTTTTCCAGATGGAAACTTCTCTGAGGTACCTGCCCCAGGACTTGGAGTCTAGGGGAGGGATGATGGCAATGAAAGGTTTCTTTTCTCCTGTCACATCTTGCTCCAGACCTCATCTTGTCTCCTGTTACACTTGGATCTCAGGCATCTATCCGGGCTTGATGTTGGAGTCCTCCAGGTGCCTCATAGGTACCCTGGACACTGGCAGGGTCACCTTTCTTTTCTGAAATTGCAGGGCAGCTTGATGTACATTGTAATGAACCCAATTTTTGATGCCTGGCAATGCATTTACTAAGTGCCATTTATCTTTTTGTGTGTGGAACGCATTCACTCTTCTAAGCAATGCCTGGATGTTCATTCATGTCTGGACTTCAGGTTAGGCATGAGGGTGAGGTAAAGTCATTTGCAACAGGGTTGCAGCTTTCGAAATTGGGGACGTGACTGGGCGCAGTGGCTCACGCCTGTAATCCCAACACTTTGGGAGGCTGAGGTGGGAGGATCACCTGAGGTCAGGAGTTCGAGACCAGACTGGTCAGTGTGGTGAAACCCTGTCTCTACTAAAAATACAAAAAAATTAGCTGGGTGTAGTGGTGGGCGCCTGTAATCCCAGATACTCAAGAAGCTGAGGCAGGAGAATCCCTTGAACCCGGGAGGCGGAGGCTGCAGTGAGCTGAGATCGGGCCACTGCACTCCAGCCTGGGTGACAGAGTGAGACTCCTGTCTCGATCTCTTGACCTCGTGATCTGCACGCCTCGGCCTCCCAAGTGTTGGGATTACAGGCGTAAGCCACCGTGCCCGGTGGGACGCTTTCTCAAAACAAAAACAAAAACAAAAAGTCCGGGCGCCGTGGCTCGCGCCTGTAATCCCAGCACTTTGGGAGGCCGAGGCGGGTGGATCACGAGGTCAGGAGATCGAGACCATCCTGTCTAACACGGTGAAACCCCGTCTCTACAAAAAAAAAAAAAAGAAAAAAATTAGCTGGGCGTGGTGGCAGGCGCCTGTAGTCCCAGCTACTCGGGAGGCTGAGGCAGGAGAATGGCGTGAACCCGGGAGGCGGAGCTTGCAGTGAGCTGAGATGGTGCCACTGCACTCCAGCCTGGGCGACAGAGCGAGACTCCATCTCAAAAAAAAGAAAATAAAAAATTGGGGACCAAGGCAAACAGTCTTGAGGCCTACTAACATAAAAGAATAATCAGAGTCTTGTGTAGCGGTGCCTGCCTTTTACTCCCAGCTACTAGGGAGGCTGAGGTGGGAGAATTGCTTGAGCCCAGGAGTTTGAGGCTACAGCGTGAATATAATCGCCACTGCCCTCCGGCCTGGGCAATACTAATGAGACCTTGTCTTTAAAAAAAAAGTTCAAGAAGGGCTTTTGACTGGGCCTCGTTTTCTGCCTCTGCTGTCCATGTCTCAGCATAATGTTTTAGTTTGAAATGGGATTGCTCTTTTTTTTTTTGCCTTCATCAACTGTTTTTCTATCTCGTGTGGTTTTCCTTGTTAGAGGTGGATGCTGGGGCTTTGAAAGCAGTCTGCTGAGTGGTTTCTAATATTACTGTTAGGTATGGGAAAAGGAAATCTGAGGGATGTGAATTTGGATCACTGACCTGGCAGGTTGTCAGTTTTCTCAGAGTGACGTAGTTTCTTGCTTAGGTGCCATCAGCGAGGGTTAACAAAGTCCTCTCACTTCCATGCCTCATGAAGGAACTCAGGAGGCGATTACAAAATAGCGTTGCTGAATCTCACCACAATCAGTGCAAGGGTAGAACATGTCTCCAGGTTATGATCTGAATCTCACCACAATCAGTGCAAGGGTAGAACATGTCTCCAGGTTACGATCGTGGCTCCTTCCTCTCTTTGCTCTCCTTGATCAGATTTCCCCCTCTATTGCTTTGTTTTGATGGGTATTTTACAGGAACCCGGGAGAGAACAGTCTCAGGCACTGTACTATGGTACCATTTCACTTCCAATTTAGAATATTTTAATAAGTGATGATTTTACAGATTTGTAACTTGTGATCATTTATTCATTGATAGAGAATGCTAACCAATTAAAAACAGCAACTTTCCTAGTGTCTTGGAGTTTGAAATTTCACACGAAGGAAATATAAAATTAGGAAGTATCTAATAAATAGTTGAAGTTCTTTTAGTTTGACATCAACTTTTAAGTGTATCAATTATTTTATTGTAGAGGATTTGATCGTCCTTTTGTGTACTATTAATATTAAATATCCCACTTTGGACTAGATGAAAATAATTATTTTACAACATTAATACCTTAGTTTAAAACATAGAGTATGTAAAGAAATGTGTGATGATAAACCATTTTGTAATTTATTTATTTATTTAATTTTTGAGGCAGAGTTTCGCTCTTGTTGCCTAATCTGGAGTGCAATGGCACGATCTAGGCTCACCGCAACCTCTGCCTCCTGGGTTCAAGCGATTCTCCTGCCTCAGCTTCCTGAGTACCTGGGATTACAGGCATGTGCCACCACGCCTGGCTAATTTTTGTATTTTTAATAGAGACGAGGTTTCTCCTTGTTGGTCAGGCTGGTCTCGAGCTCCTGACCTCAGGTGATCCATCCACCTCGGCCTCCCAAAGTTCTGGGATTACAGGCATGAGCCACCGTGCCGGGCCCCATTTTGTAATTTAGACCTTCACTAAGTTATACTGTCTTCCCTCACCTGATTGCCCTGAACTAATACCATTGTAATCTCTGTTCCAACCAGAGAGACAGTTTGCAGAATTTTCAGGGCTGCGCCACAGTTCTGGCCCAGGTTCCTGTAGATGCTGAGGTTTCCGCTGACTTCCAAGATAGCACGGAGGTGGGGGCGTTGTGTGCTATGCTGGGGTCAGAAGCTGAGCTTCCGTTGCCTTAGCATTTCGCTAATGACGGCTGTGCTGTGTGTCTTTATTGCAGGTGCTTTTTCCTGGTATTTGTTTGAGCTGTTGGTGTTCAGCCTTGGTCATTTAGATTCTTCTTATCTCCCTGTTATCATGGTGTTTAGTTTAGTGTGGTTTTTTTTTTTTTTTTGAGATGGAGTCTCACTCTGTCATCCAGGCTGGAGTGCAACCTCAGCTCACTGCAACCTCTGCCTTTTGGGTTCAAGCGATTCTTCTGCCTCAGCCTCCTAAGTAGCTGGGTCTACAGGCGTGCACCACTATACCCAGCTAACTTTGGTATTTTTAGTAGAGATGGGGTTTCGCCATGTTGGCCAGGCTTGTCTTGAACTTCTGACCTCAAGTGATTCACCCACTTCAGCCTCCCAAAGTGCTGGGATTACAGGTGTGAGCCACCACGCCCACCCCTCTTTTTTTTCTTTTCCTTTTTCAAATATTGTTTCTTTTCCTCATAGCTGCACTTTGTAATGCATAGGGTTAATATATTGTTATTAGATCTCCCTGGCCAAGCTTAGAAGAGAGCAAAGAGTCACTGAGAGCTAGATGTGTAGACAGGGGCCTAGAAAGTTTTGGTGGTTTGCTCAAGGTAACCCAGCGGGTGGTAACAGAGCTGAGACTTCTGGGAGCTCCTTTTCAGTGATGCTTAACCATGTCTCCCTTCTGCTGCCTGTAGCTGTTTCTGTGTCTGGACTTGTAATCATAGGTGGATTCATATGACACCTCTCTAATTGCACTAAGAACAGGAATGTCCACCCTCCTTGAAGGATATGAGTTCTAATGTGGATTCTTGGTCTTCTTTGGGGGCTCTTCTTATATTTAATGCACTTGTTGCAGCATATACTGAGAGTGTGAAATGTTTTCAGATGTAAACTACTGAATCATTTCAAGTATTTGTATTCATTAGTACTCATAGCACAAATGCCATTCCTGTCCCCTAAAGTGTGCAAAGCATGGGTGTTTGAGGGCTTGGCAACCAACGTGTGGGCACCTCTATTTTGAAATCGGTTTTGTTTGCAATTAACAAAGGTTAACAAAAAAGTCCTTTTGGGAAGTTTGGCCGAGGTCCTAGAATTTGTACATGCCTTTGCAGTGTGCTCATACTCTGTGGCACATCTAGGATCCTCAGCCCCTTGTTCTTCGCTTTTTCAGTTGACCAAGTTAAATATTGAAGGAAGAGGATTTCTTTCCTGCTACCAGGGGATTTTATCACTGTAAAAGGCTTTTAAATAATTTTTTAAAGTTGTGATAAAATACACATAACATAAAATTTGCCATTCGAACCATTTTTAAGCATACAGTTCAGTGGTGTTAAGTATATTCACATCATTGTGCAACCATCACCACCATCCATCTCCAGAACGCTTTTCATCTTGCAAGACTGCAACTGGGCATGGCAAAATATTTTGTACGTACAAATAAATCTTTAAAGCTGAAACAGGCCGGGCACGGTGGCTCACGCCTGTAATCTCAGCTCTTTGGGAGACTGAGGCAGGCGGATCACGAGGTTAGGAGTTCGAGAGCAGCCTGGCCAACATGGTGAAACCCCGTCTCTACTAAAAATACAGAAATCAGCTGGGCGTGGTGGCACGCGCCTTTAGGAGAATCGCTTGAACTTGGGAGGCAGAGGTTGCAGTGAGCCGAGATCACATCATTGCACTCCAGCCTGGGCTACAGAGTGAGACTCCATCAAAAAAAAAAAAAAAAAGGCTGAAACAATAAAATTCTTATGGTAGAAGGTGCAGTAGTGACATATCTCTAATTCAATTTATATTCTCTGTTTCTTTAACATTTCAACATCTTCAGGTAACATTTATATAGTGTTTTCTTATATTCTCATTGAAGATTCAAAACTCATGTGAGATAGGCATTAATATTCCCATTTTATAAATGAGGAATTTGAAGTAGTAACAGAAAAAAGGTAATGAACAAATCAGGACTCCAGCTTAGTGCTGCGGAGTTTAAATCCTTTTCTGTCTCCCTTCTACTGTGCTTCAAAAGGCTGTGACTGATGTTTTCTTTATCTATCTACCTAGCTAGCTGGCTGGCTGGCTATTTAGCTAGCGATCTCTTTATTTTGTGGGGATGGAGCAGGCATTGAGGGAGGATTTCTGGAGTTTTGTTTTAAATTCTGGGTCTTGCCCTGACAACAGAGAGTCGTGTTCATAACCTTGGGCATCTCATCATCGGATCAGGGATTATGGTGTTTTGCCTAAACACTTAGTAGATGCAGCAGCTGTCTATTCAAATATTACTTTAAAAAATGCCTGGAATTGTATTTAAATTGCTTCAATTATTCACTAATTAAATTGCAGATTGTTTCTCCAGGGGATTTTGCACTAGGCTGAGTTTCCTCAATTGTTTGTGTTGGACAATGACAAAATAAATCTTTTGCATTGTAGCTTAGTAAAAAATCCTGCTGAATGGGCTAAATAAGACCACAATCATCCCATAAGAGACTTATTTTTTAAAAAAACAATTTTTTTTTTTTGTAAGACCAGGGATGGACAGTTATTGGGGCTTTTGTTTGTTTTTATTTCTGTACTTTGATTCTGGTGCTTAAAATACCTGGAGGGGTCACAGACACAACGGAGGCCCATGTCTTCTATTGAATGTGTCAGCTTCCTTGGTCTGCATGGGTTTTACCAAGAACTGTACAATGGAATTCAAATATTTTAAAACCACATGTGTGTTTCTCACATGGCTGCTACCATTTAAATCTTTTGTCAGCCTGTTCAGGGGGTTAGATGCAGCAATCAGTTTGCCCTAGGACTTTCTCTAGAGTCCTTATAAATGGTCGTCTTGCTATAGCATTTACAAAGCATTTCTCTATGTGCTCTTTTCATTCACAGAGAGGAGGAAAAAACAAAATTGGGAAAAGGAAAGAACTTAGAAGGGTTCAGTGTCCCTGCAGAGCAGGAGCTTGTAACAATATGCCCTTGATATTTTAAAGCAAAAATCCTTGCTTGCTCTTAAAATGCAAATTGTTTCCATTCCCCTAAAAATAAAAATGCACAGTTTCATGCTAATGTTCACCTCTCTATCCACAGATAATTAAGACTTTGCTCTCAGAATAAATAAGTACCTAACACTTATGAGCACTGGCTTTGGGGCAGCCAGTGTCTATGCTAAACCTTTCACATGCACGAACCTATTTAATACTCACAACGTAGTGAGGAAGGTGGTATTCTCCCCATTTTACAGACAGGAAAAAGAAGTTCAGGGAGGGGGTTAAGAGACCTGCTCAAATGTCTCACTGATAATAAGTGGCAGATCTGGGATTGGGTCGTTTCTGTGATATAAGTGCTCAGGGTTTTTAAAAAGCAACAGGGTTTTTTTTAAGGGTTGTTGCTGATATTAACAATCTTCCGATATGAGAACCAATGTGGAAGCAACTCAGCATATGGATGTTATAGCCAATCTCAGATAAAATGGAAGAGGCAAGTTCTGCTCAACAATGTGCTAACATCGGCAGAGCTGAAGTGGGGAGCTGGAGAGGTACCAAAATATTGGATAGGAAACCGAATGCTTTTTCAAATCAAGTACCTCTGAGTGACCCTAGACAGTTGGTGAGAAAGCGTTTGTCACCAACATAAATAATTGGAAAGAAGTGTTAGATGCGTTTGAAGCAACCCAGAGATTCCCTTGTGAAGCTGTTGAGAAGAGACTAGAGTGTGAAGAAAAGAAGCTTGCTTGGTGTCCAAGATAAAATAAGGGATGGATCTTAGCACTACAGATGGAAACTACAGCAGCAAATAACAGAACCAGAAGAGATACTTTTCTGTCTGGATTCATGCAGAAAGGATGTCAGGTAACTAATGATGAAAGCAAATAAATCCCCAGTGGCTATAGTATCAGATAAAAATGCAGGACACATTTAAAATGGGCTCTCCACATACAAATTCCTCTTTTGAGACAATCTATACCATATAAAATTTTATTTTGTTTTATTTATTTATTTTTTGAGACAGAGTTTCACTCTTGTTGCCCAGGCTGGAGTGCAGTGGCATTATCTCGGCTCACCACAACCTCTGCCTCCGGGGTTCAAGTGATTCTCCTGCCTCAGCCTCCCGAGTAGCTGGGATTACAGGCATGCGTCACCATGGCCGGCTAATTTTGTATTTTTAGTAGAGACGAGGTTTCTCCATGTTGGTCAGGCTGGTCTCAAACTCCTGACCTCAGGTGATCCACCCGCCTTGGCCTCCCAAAGTGTTGGCATTACAGGCGTGAGCCACCGCGCCCAGCTACCATATAAATTACATTGTAGGTAAAGGTCTCTGGTAGCCTTATATATTTAATTCATTTAAAACAAACCCAAGTACCTCTTTTCACAGACTCTCACACCACATTATTATTAAGCATACATTCTTCTTATTAATTTTTGGAATTAAGTATAGTTATTATGTTCTTAAAATTGTTTCCTGGCCGGCTGCGGTGGCTCACGCCTGTAATCTCAGCACTTTGGGAGGCTGAGGCGGGTGGATCACTGAGGTCAGGAGTTTGAGATCAGCCTGTTCAACATGGTGAAACCTTGTCTCTACTAAAAATACAAAAATTAGCTGGGCGTAGTGGTGGGTGCCTTTAATCCCAGCTACTTGGGAGGCCGAGGCAGGAAAGTCACTTCACTTGAACCAGGGAGGCGGAGGTTGCAATGAGCTGAGATCACGCCACTGCACTCCAGCCTGGGCAACAGAGTAAGACTCTGTCTCAAAAAAAAAAAATTTCCCAATATTAGTTTTAGACGAGTATATAGCAGATACCATGCTGAGGTAGTTCAGGAACCTTTTGTAAGGTAGTGATGAAATTCAGAGCTGGAGGGTGACTTACAGGTCAGCCGGAATAAAACGTTGCTGCTTATTTCTGAATGTCAAGTTACAATGACCTACTTTTTTTTTCTTATCTTCTTCATGATTCAAGTTTTCCAGGCATAAAATATTTGGAAGTGTTTTTTTCTCTTTCTTTGCTACTTCTCCTATGGTCGTTGTGTTTCTTGCACTGGTCTGGCAAGGTAGACCTTTTAATCATATTTTAAGTTAAAAGATGTGGTAAAAGATTTTGAAACATTTAACAGGTTTTATTGGACAAATAGAAATTGTGTCACATTTGTGTACAAAAATGTTTCACTAAAATTAGGATTTCATTTAGGTCTGTGTGTGTGTGTGTGTGTGTGTGTGTGTGTGTGTGTGTGTATCTGTCTCATAGCCTCTTCTGAAAATTTCTTGAAAGCAATAGAATGTTACCCCAAAAGGAAAAAAAAATACCCATATATTCACTTGCACATTAGATTTTTTTCATACAATTCCAAATGGTGGATTCATCCTTGAACTCCTGCTTATGAATCCTTTGTTCTGAAATATCACAGGCCATTTTGGATATACTTGGCTTTGGGTAGTGATTATTTGTGTAGTCTCCAGAGAAAGGTGGATGTTTGAAGTTGTATGACTTAGTAGGAAATTTCTAGATTTCAAGTGTAAGAGAAAATAAATCTTTTGCAAACCACGGGCCATACCCTGTATAAGGGAGAGATACAACTTTAGTTTGAGGGTATTATGGAGATTTTGGATTGGAGGGAAATGGGGCTAGAGAAATATTAGAAACCATAATTAATGGCTTTAGTGGTTTTTTAAAAACTTGGAACATACAATAACAAATGCAATGAAGACAAACGGTGGTAAATATTTACAGTTACACTAGACCTTAAAGGCAGGGACCATGTCCTAGTGGTGTGTGATCTGGGAGCTCATACCTGGGAGTCAGTAATTGGCTGTGAGAGTGGAAGAGGCCAGTCCTCGTTAGAGACCTTCTGGGAGGAGATGAGTTCTGGGCCAGAGCTTCATCTTGAAGCTTGTTAGATTTTATTTTATTTTTTTGAGATGGAATCTCGCTGTCGCCAGGTTGGAGTGCAGTGGTGTGATCTCGGCTCACTGCAACCTCCGCCTCCCAGATTCAAGCAATTATCTGCCTCAGCCACCTGAGTAGCTGGGATTACAGGCACCCAACACCATGCCTGGCTAATTTTTATATTTTTAGTAGAGATGGGGTTTCACCATCTTGGCCAGGCTGGTCTTAAATCCTGGCCTAATGATCCACCTGCCTCGGCCTCCCAAAGTGCTGGGATTACAGGCGTGATCCACTGCGCCCGGCCGAAGCTTGTTAGATTTAAACTTTCCCCTGCAAGGCACGTCAGTGGTAAACCACCTAACGTGGCGGGGAAAGCCCGGAAGAGTTGAGAAGCCTCTCTACCTTCCTTTCTCCTTCGAGGTAGAGGCATCTTAACTCCCTAGCTCCTGCATTGTTACTAACAGACCTGCAGCTAAACAAATGGTGCAACTCTTGGCCTAAAAGGAGCCAAAATTGTCACCTTAGACTGCATTTACCATCCTACTAGCAATATGTAGTAAAGACCACCTGCCTTCATCCTCTTGTAAATCCCAGTAATACTCTGTTTCTACTACTCACGTGACATCCATTAAGTAATTGCTTTCGTTCCTTTACTAGACTGAAAGGGACCTTCATTTAAGGTCAGGGATCTTCTCTAATACAATTTGGTAGTCCTTGCCTACCATGGAAAGCCACACATATATTGCTGGTGCTTAACAAATGGTTGCTGAGCAAATGTTAAAAAGGCCAGGTAGGGCGTGCCACTGAAAATCTCTAAAAATTCTCTTTGGATTGTCTCTAATACTGATCAAGTTGGAACAACAATTCAAAGTTATGCTGTCAGAGGCTGAACCATTTCCTTGTCATTAGGACAATCAGTTTTGTAATTTACCCTTAGTCTACACAGCAAGTAAATTGTAGTACTTGCATTTTTGGTTTCAATGATGTATAGAACCATGACGAATGGAATTATAGTCAGGTTCTGGTAATTTTAATGTATCGTCTCAGTTGTGGGCAGGGATAAGGTAGGGTCATTCATTAAATAACCATTCATTGATTAACATGTGCGAGGTGTGATTTTATGATTTTTATGAGGAAATAAACAAGAAAAAAATGTGTTTTTTGCTTGTAAGTAGTTAACTTATTAGGGGAGATAGATGCATGAGAAGTAGTTACAATCTCTAATGTGTTAAGTGAGAGAGAGGTAAGGAAGGGAGGGACAAAGGAGGAACTGATTGATTTGGCTTGGGTGCAGGGAAAGGGGCCTTAAGTATGAGTTGAGAGTCCAGGAGTTCAAGAGCAGCCTCGGAAATACAGTGAGACCCCATTCTCTACAAAATAAATAAATAAATAAATATAAAAAAATTTAAAAATTAGCTGGACATGGTGGCATGTGCCTGTAGTTCCAACTACTTGGGAGGTTGAGGCAGAAGGATTGCCTTATCCCGGGTGGTCCAAGTTACAGTGAGCACTGCACTCCAGCCTAGGCAACAGAGTAAGACATTGCCTCAAAAAAAAAAAAAAAGTATCAGTAGAGAGTGCTAGGCAATGAGTGCTAATGAGACTGGAGTGGTGACATTCCAAGCATAGAAAAGAGACTGTGCAGAGCACAGAGGAAGATGTGGAGATCCCTGAGTAGTGTGCCTGGAGCATGAGATACAAGGGCCAGGGAATAACTGGAGATGAGGATGGACAAAGGCTGGGTGGAGACTCTGTAGGGGCTCTTAACCTTCCATAGAGTAGTTTTTTTTAATTTTTTTTGTGGGTACTGGGTGTTTTTGAGAGTGAAAGCAGGTTCTGACTACTGGTTTGTTTTATAGTAAATATCTCAATCCAGATCTCAGG
The DNA here is from genome assembly GCF_028885625.2 of Pongo pygmaeus. Classification (NCBI taxonomy): domain Eukaryota; kingdom Metazoa; phylum Chordata; class Mammalia; order Primates; family Hominidae; genus Pongo; species Pongo pygmaeus. The sequence continues at coordinate 21,766,570 of NC_072378.2, forward strand.
TCTAGCTGAGGCAGGAGCCTTGGGCAAATAGTAAACAGGGACTGGAATTGGTCATGGGAGCTGTGTCATCACCCTTGCTCTTCAAATTATAAAGGAAGCCTAAACACACAAAGTCCAGTGTGGGTCGGGTTGACTGCCAGATGTGCATAGGATCATTGTACAAAGTGGCAGGATTCTCTTGGATATTGGTTTATCTGTTTGCTTAGAATGAAGAGAAATAAGAGTGAACTTGAAGTTTTTCTTGTTATCATATTTTGACTTGGAAATCTGAGTAAAACTAATGGTGCAACCTCCTTTCTATGTGGGGCTGACCTCAGTAGAGTAGTGGCTTGTAGTGTAAATAAAATGGGAGCAACAGCAAACAATTAAAATACTGAATCCAGGTCAGCTAGCACTCGGTGGGGTAAGGACTACTCAGACCCAGCACTTGTATAACCCGTATAACTGGATTTACATGTTCTGGCCCCCTATTCAATGTCTGACAAGCAGTTTTAATAATAAAAAAAAACTTTACATTTTTATATACCTAGTAGCATTGTTAATCCTGTTTGTTTCTCAATTCAGTAACAAACAGGATAAATAACAAATATTTATCAAATGCCTTCTATGCGCTAGGTTAAATTTTAGGGAACCTTAAAAAAGGAGACCCTCTTTCCAGCTCATTTCCAGAAAAACACTTGCCACGGCGACTTCAGAGTCTGAGTGAAAATTTGTCATTAATTGATTAATTTTATTCATTCAATAGAGATTTATTCTGGACACTTACAAAGTACCAGGCATGATGTTAGGCACTGGCACTGGGAGTTTGGTGCTGAACACTGCAGGCCCTATCCTTGTCTTCATGGAGTTTCCAGGCTAGGGGGATATTGACAAATAATAATAGCATTGCAGTGTAGCATGATAAATCATTTGAACGAGTAAATATAGGGTGCCTTGGGAGAGTGAGTGGGGGTTGTCTAACCCAGACTTAGAGGAAAGGCTTCTGGGAGAATGTCATATGTAAGCAGAGACTTGATGAGAACAAGAGTGGGTCAAAGGATGGAAAAGGGGGAGGATGGGTTAGGATTGGGGTGGGAGGCATCACAGGCATTCACAAGGTCATGTGCCAAAGCCCACTGTGTGCGTGTGGTGGTCGGGGGTGGGAGGTGTTGGGAGGGAATAAAAGCAGTTTAGCTTGGCTGTAGTGTGGAGTGTGAGGTGGAAGTAGAGAAACGGGGCTGGAGCATTGCACAGATCCTGAACATACTTTGAGTTCCGTAAAAGTGTTTGGAATTTATCCTAATGCCAATAGGAGATTGACTTTCCTAGAACGATCTCTGTAGCTGGTGTGTGAAGAATGGATGGGGTGAGGCAAACTGGAAGACAAGTAGACCAGTTAGGAAGTTTCTGCAGGAATCTGGTGGGGAGATAATAGTAGCCCTAATTAGGGGAGTGGCTGTAGGAATGCGGAAAGTGGCTGGAGTCCAGAGCTTTTTAGGAGGTGGATTCCAGATTGGACTTGGTGACTGACTGGAGGTGGGGGTCTTGGGGAACTGGTAAGAAGGGGATGCTGTTCCTTGTGCAAACACAATACTTGCCTCTGGGGGTGGGTATTATTTTCAATGTAATTTAAAAAAATATATTAAAACTGATCTAAGAAACTTTTAAATTGTCTGCTAGCTCAGCCAGGATACAGATGCTTTGGAGGGAGGAAAGAAATACATTCAGAAGGGTGAATGCACTCCAATTTTGATTTTTCTCTCTCTCCTTTCAAATTTCAAGGCTGGTTGCATATGCCTCATTAGCTCACGGGAGACTGTGATCCTATAATCTTTTTTCATTTTCAGAAAACTAGAGATGTTAAACTTCCTTGGAGAAGGTGATTTTTGAAGCCTTTGAATAAAAGCACTTCCAGTTCTACCTTTAGTTGAAAATCAATGGTGTCTAATGTGTATGAGAAGTCACCCCAGTCTCTTGTGTCCAGGCCACCAGCACTTATATGTTATGCCTATCACTTTGAGTCAAATAATCTCTAGTGGTTCCCAACTGCTAAAAATCCCCATTCTCTTGGATCTTCAATTTTTTTCTTTCAAGTTGAGAAAAAAAATCTCTCCTAGAAATGTACATTTGATTTCTTGCTGAATTAATAAGTTTTTCTCCTTCTTAATGTGTCCTCCAGGTCATTAATGGAAAAATGTAGTCTATGATGCTGCAGAGCTCTGCCCTTTATATTTTAATACATTTTAAATATATCACAATTGTCTGCACTCCGATAAAAGAATGTAGAGCTGGAATTTTAATTTGATTATCATTCCCAATCTTCCCAGGCTTTCGTAGGCAAGTACTTTGTTTGAACAGCTGTACTCCGGTAAATCTCAGTAACAAATGAATCAGGAATGATTTTGTGTAGCAAGTCACATGAAGGGAACTTCCTTAGAAAGACAGGTCATTAAGAGAATGAAGAAAGAAAAACTAGCAAACATTTGAGAAATTTAGCAACAGTTTTTTTTTAAATAAAGCAATTTGTTCTAATAATTCTTTCCTAATCATCTTAAAATACGCTGTCATTAACGGCAGAGAAAGCTCTTTATTTCCTTTTGAATTTTAATACTGGGTAGAAATATAATTTACAATGAAAGTCAGCAGGAAAGGAAAAATACTAAAAACTAGGAGGCATAAAAAATGGAAATAGAGCCCTGTAGTCAATTTTCTATCATCTATAATTTTCTATCATCTATATGTGTGTTACCCATATGCTGGGGTGGAGTGGGGAGGGGAGAGGGAGGCACTGTGAAATACGTCTGCCTCCAATCACAAAAAGATCAAATTAACATGTGAAAAGATATTCCAAGGAGCTGTGGGAGAGAAAGGCTTTTGGCTTTCACCATCTTACCTACTGGATGGGTTTGAAAGCATAAAATAAAGCTAAACTAAATTCAGGGAAACATTGATTCACCCAAGTGAATAAACAACTTACTGCATTTGCTAATCTAATTAATCAAACTCTGCTTCTCCTTTCCAAAGGAGATTCACAGGCAGTAAAATAAATTAAATCAACATTTTTTTTTTCCCACTTACTAAAAATAAGCTTTCTTTCCCTGGGTAAATCGGTCATTTAAATTCCCAAGGCTGCCCTCCCGTAGTCCTCTGGCAGGAAGCAATTGTATGGGTATAAAATCATTTCTGTGCAGATTGCAGAGCTTGGGCTCTGAGCATCATGTCTGAGTTCTGCCACCTAAACTGACGAATAAGATCAATTTTAACTGAAGTTATCTTTAGAAACAAATGGCCTATGGATGATGTTGATTAGCAGATAAAAAAGCCTGTGTGTACATGGATGTTTTATGAAACTTAAAACTATATTGATGGCAGGAAACAATGATTTTGGAAGAAATCCTGGAAAATTAAGGATATTTAAAGTTTGAAAACAATTGTAGTTGTGAAAGTTTAGACACCGAAGTCAAAAAAATTTCAGTTCAGTAGTTTGCAGATCTGTTACTTAATCCTTTTAGTTAACTTTAGATCAGTAGAATAAGATTTAGTTTTAGACTGTATGTATATACATATGGTAATTTTATACATACATACATTTACATAAATACAATATACAAGGAAAAGTGAAGGACAGAGTAAACGGAGAAGAAAATGAATTAAAAGATTATAAAGTGTTGAATGACAGGCTTTATGTAAGTAAGGCAAAAATGTAACACAGGAATATCCTAGATAACAAGTTAAGTATGAGCTAAGACTGTATCGCTAGGTTTTTCATTTTTTAAAGGCGTGATACCAGGATGTGGATTTAGTAGGCCTGCAGTTTAGGATTGAGAAAGAGCTCACTGTTTATATTAAGTTCTACTCAGACTTACTGCATTTCCTTGTCTTTGTCATGAATGGGCACTCTTCCAAGGAAGAAACTAAATGGAAAAGTGCTTCCAGCTGAGTTCTTAATGCTACCACCTTCGTCATCTGTCTGGTGCCCTCACCTTGAGGATCAAAGGATCCCCAAGGATTGCCTTTCCCCGCATTTCCTTCTTGGATGGACTTATTTCCGTTCTTTTTAGTTTTGTTCACCCTAGGATATTATGCTCAAAACTAATTTACATGCTCAGCTAATCTTAATTAAAATGTAAAGGCAGATCAGGGCACGATCAAATTAAGTTCTGAATATACTTGGATAGTTGGGCATCAGTTTAATGGATTAAACAGTTCTTGGAATTGCTTCTCTTTCTTGACAGTAAGTCTTAGTTTTGCTGTCATTTCTTAATAGTCCCTTTTACTTCCACTTTCAAGCTGTGACTGAACATTCTCTTTTAACTTACAGACTCTTTTGCTATCTGGAAACCCATGTCCACCTCTGACTTCCGCTCAAAATTGCTTTCCTCACAGTCTGACTGCGAGAGTTGTGAAAAATTGGGATGTACTTCTGAGGTGGGCTGTGGAATGCCATGTAAGTTGCTACTTTTTTTTTCTGAATGCAATGGGTTTTCGTGCGCAGTAGGGATGGCTTAGGCATATCTCTGATGTTTCCTTCTAAGGCTGGTGAATCTGGGTTGTTGCTGTTGGGGTTTGTAATGTAGTCCACGTCTGTTAGTGAAGACACAGAGGGCAAAATAAGCAGTTTCTTTCTTCTTTCTTTCTTTTTTTTTTTTTTGAGACGGAGTTTCACTCTTGTTGCCCACCCAGGCTGGAGTGCAATGGTGCGATCTCGGCTCATCGAGATCTCCTCCGCCTCCCAGGTTCAAGCGATTCTCCTGCCTCAGCCTCCCTAGTAGCTGGAATTACAGGCGCACGCCACCACGCCCAGCTAATTTTTGTATTTTTAGTAGAGACGAGGTTTCACCATGTTGCCCAGGCTGGTCTCAAACTCCTGACCACAGGTGATCCGCCGCCTGCCTCAGCTTCCCAAAGTGCTGGAATTACAGGCTTGAGCCACTGAGCCCGGCCAAATATATATATTTTTTATTTTTATTTTTTGAGACGGAGTCTCACTCTGTAGCCCAGGCTGAAGTGCAGTGGCGCGATCTCGTCTCACTGCAACCTCCGCCTCCCAGGTTCAAGGAATTCACCTGCCTCAGCCTCTGGAGTAGCTGGGATTACAGGCGCATGCCACCATGCCAGGCTAATTTTTTTGTATTTTTAGTAGAGATGGGGTTTCACCGTGTTAGCCAGGCTGGTCGGGATCACCTGACCTCGTGATCTGCCCGCCTTGATATCCCAAAGTGCTGGGATTACAGGCGTGAGCCTGGGGCCAAATATTTTTATAATAAATCCACCATCTCTCTACTGTTCTGTGGTGAAATATGCTGAAGATTAAATGAAACCTTTCAAACTTGGTTATCATGGATTTGGCTGCATAGTTGGCCAAACTAGATTGGTTTCTTTTTTTTTTTCTTTTTTGAGACGGAGCCTCACCCTGTCGTTCAGGCTGGAGTGTAGTGACATGATCACGGCTCACTGCAACCTCCACCTCCCGGGTTCAAACAATTCTTCTGCCTCAGCCTCCTGAGTAGCTGGAACCACAGGCGCATGCCACCACGCCCAGCTACTTTTTGTAGTTTTTAGTAGAGACGGCGTTTCACCATGTTGGCCAGGCTGATCTTGAACTCCTGACCTCGTGATCCACCCGCCTCGGCCTCCTTCCTGGGATTACAGGCGTGAGCCACCGCGCCTGGCAACTAGATTGGTTTCTAAGCATTCACTTTGTGATTTGTTTAATTATCTTTAAAATTCAAATTGGGGAATGACTTAACTAGATGCAGGCAAAGACAATATCTTGCTTACTATCTTTAAGGTACTGCCACCTAGATACTAGAGATACAAAGATGAGTAAGACAAAGTATTTGTTGTTCTGAAAATGGTGGTTTATCTGTTACCGTTTATAATGCTGCAATATACTTGTTTACGTCTTCTAGATTGTGAGTTTGTTTGAGGTCAAAACTATGGCAGCCAAAAATTCCACATAGAAATTTCCACTAAATAGTTTAGAACTGAAAAGATAAACCATCCCAAAGTACTTTGCATTTGGTCAAATTTTTTTAATTTTTTAATTTTTTTTGAGACAAGGCCTCGCCCTGTCACCCAGGCTGGACTGCAGTGGCACGGTCATGGCTCATTGCAACCTCTGCCTTCTGGGCTCAAGCGATCCTCCCGCCTCAGCCTCTGAGTAGCTAACACCACAGACGTGTATCACCATGCGTGGCTAATTTTTTAGTTTTTATTTTTTGTAAAGACAGGGTCTGTCTATGTTGCTCAGGCTGGTCTTGAACTCCCGGGATCAATGGATCCTCCTGCCTTGGCCTCCCAAAGTGCTGGGATTACAGGCATGAGCCACCATGCCCAGTGACATTTCCTAATAGCTATTATCGTCATCACAATTACTCCTTACTAATAATACCTAATATATAGAGCTTGCACATCTCTTGGCTCATGTGAGCCTTAAAATTCCATGAGGTATGGAGGGCAGCAGATACTTCTGTATCTTATTGATTTGGGCAACCTGCCCAGATAATGCATGTAATTTTTCTAAGATTATGGATTTAGTAAGTTTTGCTTAAGTGCTCAGACACAGGTTTCCTCAGTCCAGATCCATTGTGCTGTCCGATAGACTTTTATGGCTGGGTTATTACTTGAATACTTGAAGAACATGGGAATGTTTCTGTGTGTATAAGAAAGGATATAAAATTAGCCAGGCGTGGTGGTGTGTGCCTGTAGTCCCAGCTACTAGGGAGGCTGAGGTGAGGTGGGAGGATTGCTTGAGCCCAGGCGTGGAGGTTGCAATGAGCTGAGATCCCACCACTGCACTCCAGCCTGAGCAATACAGTGAGACCCTGTCTCAAAAAAAAAAAAAAAAAAAAAAAAAAAGCATGTAGGGGAAACATTATCAACATTATCACTATCTTTACGTGTTTGGAACCCTACCTAGTAGTTGGGGTATTGGTCTTGCTTACTCTGAAACTTCTCAGGGTAAAATTTCAAATGTGTGTTGCTTGTGTCTACTTTTATTTTGGCTTAATAAAGAAATTTTCTTTTCTGACATGCAGGCTTAGAGGCGAAACATGTGTGACCATGCCCTTGTACACTGGCCTCTGCTCACCTGTTTGCCTCATTTCATTAAGTTCTCCCCCATGCCATTCACTATGCTCAAGACTGGTGGTTCATCTTTTCCACCACAGGGCCTTTGCACTGCCTGGCCCTCTGCCTACAATACCATTCCCCTTTCCCCACCTCAACACCTCAACCTTGGCTTGGTTGAGTCTTATGCATCCTTTTGGACTTAGGCTAAAGGTTGCTTGGCCAGAGAAGACTTCCCAAAGAGAATGAATATTGTGCAACAACCTCAGTAAATGGTTGAATCAGGGTCCTTAATTGTAAGCCACAGAAACGGACTCTGGTTAAGCAGAAATGGAATTTATTGAGAGGATATTGAGAAGCTTGTGGTCGCCTTGGGAGGGCTGAAGAACTAGGCACATAGCTAAAAGTTTCGGAAACAATTTCCAAAACCGTGGCAAAGAACTGGCCTAAAGAGGAAACTGTCACCACCTGTGCTGCCCCCTTGAGCCCTGGATGCTGTGGTTTCTTTCTTTCTCTCTTTTTTTTTTTTTTTGAGATGGAGTCTTGCTCTGTGACCTAGGTTGGAGTACAGTGGCGCTATCTCGGCTCACTGCAACCTCTGCCTCCCAGGTTCAAGTGATTCTCCTGCCTCAGCCTCCGGAGTAGTTGGGATTACAGGTGCCCACCACCACGCCCAGCTAATTTTTTGTATTTTTTTTTTTTTTTTTTGAGACGGAGTCTCACTCTGTCGCCCAGGCTGGAGTGCAGTGGCACGATCTCGGCTCACTGCAAGCTCTGCCTCCCAGGTTCACGCCGTTCTCCTGCCTCAGCCTCCCGAGTAGCTGGGACTACAGGAGCCCACCACCACGCCCGGGTAATTTTTTGTGTTTTTAGTAGAGACGGGGTTTCACTGTGTTAGCTAGGATGGTCTTGATCTCCTGACCTCGTGATCTGCCCGCCTCGGCCTCCCAAAGTGCTGGGATTACAGGTGTGACCACTGCCCCCGGCCACTTTTTTTGTATTTTTAGTAGAGGCAGGGTTTCACCATGTTGGCCAGGCTAGTCTCGAACTCCTGACCTCAAGTGACCCGCCCTCCTCAGCCTCCCAAAGTGCTAGCATTACGGGCATGAGCCATCGCACCCAACCGGATGCTGTGGTTTCTAATGCTGCCAGGAAATCTGCCTGCTCTGAGAAGGCAGTCTTGCAACCATCACTGGCCCCCTAAGCTGGATACCACGATTGCCATCCTTACTTGTAAAACCAAGTCAAATCCATACCGGTATGTTGCTTCCTCCTGCAAGTTGCCCGCATGTGAATCCAAGTTGTTCAAGGGTGAATCTAACTGGTGGTACTGAAGTCACCCTAGCTGCAAAGGAGACTGGAGAACGAAGTTTTCTGAGTTGTTTAATTGGAAAGTGGGACTTATTAGCTGAAAATTATCCAGCTACATCAAGGGTGTTCAAAAGGTGCTAACCAGGGAGAAAACATGACAAATACCTTCTACACTGAGACACGGGGTTTTAATCCACCTATGGACCAACCATACTTACTTCACAGGGTTGTTATAAGGATTAAGGTAATTTACATGAAACTGCTCATTAATAAACTGTACAGAGAGACATAAGTATAAAATAATATTATTTCTTTAGTGTAACATATCTTTGACTGAAGCACAAAATCAAGTCCTTAATAAGTTGACAAATCTCCAGCTCACTTTATATGTTTTTAAAATGGTAAGGATATTCTTCTCCCCCAAAAGGCATTTTAAATATTCAAGATAAATTCAAAAAAGAAAAAAAGTACCTCTTCTATGAAAGTGCTGCCCTCATAAATTTCTATCATCTCCACGTTTATTTTGTAATGGAAATATACAAAACAATGCCAAGCATAGAAATGGTAGTTTAAAACATGTGAGTGGGTTTTCAGCTACTTTTGATTTGTTTCTGATTTTAAGGCTTTGTTCTAATCTACTTTTTATACTCTGGTTTCAACATGAATACAGCCTTCTTGTTTGAAAACAGACAATGGGCTTATTCAACCCTCAAGGCCCTCTGCATTTGGTGTTTCTGCCACGGTCCTTGGTGGCTTTACCAGATATATTATTATCTTGTAAAAAATGTAGATGTAACAGCTGAGTTTTTAGCAAAAGTCATAGCAGTTGTGTAAAAGGGTGTTAGTGTAAATGGTTGTGGCAGCTGCATTAAAGCTAATGCAGTGGGAATTATTCACGTATTCACTGAACGTAATCCTGGCCTTCCGTGGTGGTAAAGTTCCTCTATAGAAGAGGAGAGGTCGATATCAATGTAATTTCAGAGGGGAAACAGCCATGTGCAGGGCTATTTTCCTATTTGACAGAAATGTTTTCCAGTATAACATCAGAATTTTGAGTTATGCTGCTTAACTTTCCTTTCTTGTAAATATTGAATTAAAATAAGATATTGCTAGAAAAAGTAAAACATGACCCAGCATTGCAATGCTGAAAATTGGATTATAATTCTCAGATTGTTAGATTTCTGCCATCTTATATTTTATTAAAAAATATAGAGAATTCTAACATAAGTGTCTTCATGCACCTTCTTACTTAAGTGATACTTCATGTTACCCTGAACTGTCCTGAATTTCCAAAAATCTCATGTTGGGTTAAGAGGAATTTCCTTTCAAGATACTCTGTCTTCTCTTCAACATCTTCTCAACCCTTTTCTCCCCACCCACACATACTCACTCATTTACACTTAACCTAAAGAGGCCACTGATTTTAGGACACTGGAAATCTGGAATCCTTACATTGTGTTTTAGTAAAGGTCTGAGCCTGGAACTCCAGAAGGCCTTAAAAAATAGCACTGTAGTAAATAGAGCTTAGTTGGGGTAAACAGAGCACCCCAGTAAGTAGTACATTTTGGTGATTCAAAATTTATTTCACTTCTCTGATCTGTATAAGTATTTATGTGATCTGTAAATATTTTCCAGCCATAAAAATTCTAATTTCATCTCTCAAGATACATAGTGGGCACTTGTGCAACTGTATTCAGGGAGCTGTCTGTTGGTTGGAGAGGGAGATGAAGTAGATTGAGGTGCAAATGGCATATTTAATGCTGAGGCTTTTGCTTTAATTGGTGATGTTGAAAGTCACTTGAAACCACCCCCCTAGTCCTCAAGGGAGTTCTCAGGTTACGTGTGGGTGTACTGTGAATGCCTTTTATTTTATTGACTCACTAAATTCTTAGATTACTCTTTACCATTTGATATTGACAGACCATAAAATTCTTATGGAACCTGCTCAGTAGTGACTTATAAAGAATTATCTTGTTAATAAACTCAGCATCATTTGGAATTCAAGTTTAATTAAAATGGAAAAGTAAATGATGATGTAAAGATTTTTCCTCATTTAAAGTTGTATCCTTTTATTGCCTCTCTGTCTTTTCTCTAAATTCAAAGATAGATTTTATTTGATACCCATTTTTGCAAGGTGCATTTTTACAGAATCTGTTGTAGGACTTCTTCTCATTAGCTTTTTAATTATTATTATTTTTAAATTAGAGAAGGAGTTGTGAGGTAGAGTCTGAGAGAGGTAAAAATGAAAAATCTATGTTATCCAGGGATTTTAGTTTTTGGGATGCTGTTTAAAGATAATGATTGTTTATCAACTCTTTAAAGATGTTTTCTCATAAGAGTTGCCAAGTAACAGATTAGTTATCTGAGGGTGGTTTGAAAGATCTTTTGAAATTGCCTGGGTGACAATACTACCTTATGGTACTTATAAAGGTCCTTTGAAGTTGGCTTTTCATATTAGAAAACCAGAAAATATTTTTCTTTTATTAAATAGAGAACAATACATGGTTCAGAGGTTTAGTATTTTTTTTTTTTTTTTTTTTTTAGAAAAAATACACTGGTTATTTTTGTGACTGACTCCAATTTTTTTTTTAATCTTTCAGCCTTTGTGGGCTACTGGATTTTTCTAAATTAAGGTTCTTAGTATAATACGTTTGCTGCTCTTGTAAACTATAGTTACGAGGTACATACTGTTATACCTCAAAATTGGAGGGCCTCTTCTGTTTTCACTTCTGTTTCAGACACTGTGGTACAAAACTTGCAGCCCCCAAGCTTGGTTGTTAAGAGAATTTTGGATTGATATAAATATTGTAGGGCATGCGGCATTCCTGCACAACCTTTGTTATACACAGTCACACTGAAAGAACAGGTTAAATGGAAGGGGCTGTCAGGGGTCAGGGCTAGAGACTCACAGAGGCAGATATTGCAGTTTGGGTAAGCAGGAGTTTATGAGAGTCCTCTTCAGTCCAAGCTTATCTGAGCTCACAAAGGAGATTCACGGTCTGTTGCTCTGCAAAAGCTATTTGGGCAGGCACTTTTCTTCCCAACTAGCTTTTAAGTGCTCCTGGGGCCCTCAAGCCTATTCACTTAGGCCTCTCAGATTATGAATACATAAACCTTAATGATTTTGGAGTCCCAAAGGAAGACATACTAACTGGTACATCATCAAAACATGATGCTGCTAATAGAATGGACAAATACATCGTAGGGCATCACAAATTCACCCGCTTTCTAGTAGTGACTATAATAAGAAGTTTTTGCAACCTGTAAAGAACATTTATTCTGTTCTAGCATTGATAGGATGACTGATATTGATTATAAATTTATATTCAAATAGTGGAACCAGTTGTGTGATAGACGTAACCTCTGAGAGCAGCAGTAATGATTTTAGTTTTTAATGGTTTGACAAAATATACATGGCATTTGATGAATACACAAGTTGGTTATTTCAAGCATCTTGGAGCTTCAGTCTTCCCATATTCAATAGTGATGTAGACCATGCAGTCTGTTCCCCCTTTTCAGGTATAATTTGTCTTTCAAAATAAAAATTGTGATTGTGATTGTTATTAACACATTGTGTCTCTTAATATTCTTTAAATACTTCAGTCTTTTCAAACAATGTTTGGCATAACCTGAATTCCACTCAAAATCCCTCATGAGAGAATAGAAACTGTCATATGAAATTGGTTATAATAGGATTTAACCTATAGAGTTCTGATTCTTTCTTCCCTTCAATTTTTATCAAGTATTTAATTGCCCACTGGATGATTTATTTTAGAATTGGCCTACTTTTTTTTTTTTTGGCTTCAATGCCTGTGGGCAAATGTAAATTTGCAGCTGAATTAGCAAACCAGGGATCTCTGTGTAAGTTAATAACCACAGCAGGGAATCAAGTAACTGATTTCCCTCTTTTTCTAGATTGGCCATGTGTCCAAGGTGATAGAACTAGAATTAGGAGATAAGGGGGGGTTATGAGGAAATGATTAATTTCAAATTGTTTTATTAATATAAAAAGAATGTACATTTATTGCAGAAAATACAGAAGAGTAAAAAGAAGAAAAGAAAATCCATTATTCTTCCACTCAGAGAAATTATGTGAATGTTTTGATATCTTTTATTTCAATCTTTTACTTTTTTGAAATATTTTATGCATAAAAAGTGTACATACATTTCTGAAATAGACAGCAATAAAATGCTGACCCATGTGTCTGCCATCCAGCATAGAACAGTCTCAATTCTGTTTTATCTTTCAATTATTCCTCCTCACGTGTACCTCAGATAGAACTTTTCCCTTTTCAATTAAAATTAATTTCTGCAAAATAAAATGTAATTCTGATAATTTCAAACACGTTTAGTCTCTTAGCATATTTTACATAAGTCAGCATCCTGACATTTTTGTTTTCCATTTTCTTGTGTTCCTTCATGATTTCGCCATATATGTGTCCCTAACTAATAATTGCTTTATTTTGCATGTTTTAAAACTTCAAATATATGAAACTGTAATGTGTTTCTTCTATTGCCTTTTTAAAAATTAACGTTATATGTTTTGTGATGTGTGCAACTTTATACATTTATTTTCATTGCTGTATAGTACTACTGTGTATGAATGTACCTCAGTTTATCCATTTCCTGTCAGTGGACTTGTGGGTTTTGTTTTGTAGCAGATTCTGTCAATTCTTCACCCATGTCTTTTAGCTCTTTCTTGATGCACTCATCAACCTCCAGATGCATTATCTGCATCCGTGTCTAAGGGCTCTCCTCTCCATCCCAACTACAGAAAGCCTTGCGCATCACAGAAAGCCAGGAGTGCCCCTGGGGACAGGTCTCAACCAATGACTATGGGGAGTTGGGGTGTAAATACCGCAGCTCCCTTGGATAATTGCAGTTCCCCTAGTTTCTCTATGAGAGGATGCCCCAGTGATTCACACAGTAGTTGGTTTAATGGCACACCCTTTATTGGCTGCCTTTTCTTCCCTGTATTACTCCCCCATATCCCTACCAGTTTTTTTTGTTTATTTTTTTCTTCTAAATGAACTTAATTTTTATCTTAGGGTCTGCTTCTGAGAGGAGCCAAACTAAGTCAAGTAGTTTGCAGTTTGGTCATTGCAAATAATACTGCTGTGGACATTCTTGTATCCTGGTACACAGAGCAACTGGTACACAGTTTTTCTGGGATATATTCCCAAGGAGAATAACTGGATTACAGGGCATGCATATATTCCACTTTCTGAGTTGGTGCTGGCTTGTTTTTCAAGGTGGTTGGGACAAACATTCATGAGTAATGAGTAAAATATTCCTATCATTCAACACCATTGCAAACTTACCTTTGCTATTATGTTTAGCATAGTTTCTTATATAAGGTTTTAATTTGTATTTCTGGATACTTAATGAGATTGTACATCTTTACATTTATTATTGGCCATTTGTATGCAAATGAATATTTGCATTTGTCACTTCTTCTATGGTCTGTATTTTTTTTTTTTTTTTTTTTTTGAGATGAGGTCTCACTATGTTGCCCAGGATGGTCTGTTCTTGGCCTTCAAGTGATCCTCCTGCCTTAGCCTTCTTAGTAGCTGGGACTTCAGGCATGTGCCATTGTGTCTGGCTGTAATTTGCTTTTTTGTAGGAGCTCTTTATAAATTCTAGGTAGTAGCATTTTATGTGTCTTTTAGACATTCTCTCCAAGTTTGTGGCTTGTCAGCTCCCTTTCTTTATGAGTCATTTTTAATGAACAAACATTGAAGTCAAAGCACTTGGTTTTTTTTTTTTTTTTTTTTTTGAGACAGAGTCCCTCTCTGTCACTTAGGCTGGAGTGCAATGTCGCGATCTCGGCTCACTGCAACCTCCGCCTCCTGGGTTCAAGTGATTCTCCTGCCTCAGCCTCCCGAGTAGCTGGGATTATAGGTGCCTGCCACTATGCCCAGCTAATTTTTGTATTTTTAGTAGAGATGGGGTTTCACCATGTTAGTCAGGGTGGTCTTGAACTCCTGACCTCAGGTGATCCACCTGCCTTGGCCTCCCAAAGTGTTGGGATTACAGGCATGAGCCACCACGCCTGGCACAGCACTTAGTCTTTCACAATTAAACGTGATGCTACTTGTAAGTTTTTTTAGCAGTCCTTTTAACTATAATGTTTGGATCATTTGCATTTAATGCAATTATCCAGATTGTTGGGTTTGAAATCCATTATTTTATTATTTCTTTTCTTTTTGAGAAATTTTTTTGTATTTTTAGTAGAGACAGGGTTTCGCCATGTTGGCCAGGCTGGTCTCGAACTCCTGACCTCAGATGATCCACCCGCTTTGGCCTCCCAAAGTGCTGGGATTACAGGTGTGAGCCACCATGCCTAGCCTATTTTATTATTTCTTTTCTCCTCTTTTCCTTCTCCCACACACTCCTCCTCCTCCTGTTGCATTTAATACTTCATACACAGAAGCAGAACTCCAATACATTTACATGTTAGCAGTGTTTTGTCATGTGGACAAGGAGAGGATTCCTTCCTATATTGGAATTGCCAGCTGTGTAGTAGAGAACTGGAATAAAGTGTTTCTGATGGAAGGGGTTTGGATATCACTCATGTAGGAAAAGCATAGGAGTGTGCGTTTGTAATTCTGAACACATTCAGTGGGTGACTTTGTTTGCTAATAAGGTGGTTCTTGAAATGCCACAGAACTGGACAAGTATGTTAGAAAGTCTCAAATACTTGAACATGATACCTACCTTTGAGGACTAAGTGAGACAAGTGATGAGTCAGTATATCAAGGCGATAGGGGAACATCTGTGGTAACTCACTGGGCCTATGATCACCTTCTTCTCAGGTCAGAAGTTCCATGCGAGAGACCCAAAGCCACGGCTCGCTTCATTCCTCTGACGAAGGCAAGCTTGCTGCTCAGCTCTTCTACATTAATCTGCCAATAAGTTCTGCAAAACTCACTTGGTTTTTTAAAAAACTAATTGAACTCACATGAAAGCTTTATCAGTCAACCCTTAAGTCTTGCTGCCTTAAACAGATCAGTGTAAAAGGAGTTTTTGTAATGTTTATAGAATGAGGTTGTGTGAGGTCACTGAAATGGTGTTTGTTTTTCTTGCAGCTATTTCAGTGGCAGTTATACAAAGCTTGATATGCTTTGTTTGGGAATGTGTGATACTGTAAGCATGCCATTTTTGGTCTGTGCTAACTGAAGCAACATTTTACCCTGTGTGTAGACAGTGTGCTGTATAATCGTTCCTGTGATTTTAATAACAGAATTATAATATGTGAGACCTCAAATGGGTGTTAGACATCATCCAACTTCCTCACTACAGAAAAATATATAGGCAGAAAGAAATTTTAAAAACTCATTTCATCATGCCAGCTAGGAAATTTTGGCAGATTATGTAAAATAGAGATTCACCCACAAAATGTAATAGTAAAGTTTCAAGAATGAGAATGGCAGGCGGAGTTTCAGGAGGATGTCTGTTTCTCAAGTGAGGCATTCAGTAGAAAGTAGTGGAAAACTGGTTGGGGGTCATACATCTAAGCTTAGGAGCACTATATGCAATCTTACAATATTCTCAAGGCCAAATCTCATGCATATCTTTATGCAGCCCCTGTCAGAGACTGCGTTTAAGAAAGAAGACACTTTTAAAAAATGGTTAAAATGTTTTGTTTTGTTTTTTTTTTTTTTTGAGACAGAGTCTCGAAGTCTCAGAGTCTCACTCTGTTGCCCAGGCTGGAGTGCAGTGGCGTGATCTTGGATCACTGCAGCCTCTGCCTCCCAGGTTCAAGTGATTCTCCTGCCTCAGCCTCCTAAGTAGCTGGGATTATAGGTGTGTTCCACTACGTCTAGCTAATTCTTGTATTTTTAGTATTGACAGGGTTTCACTATGTTTGTCAGGCTAGTCTTGAACTCCTGACCTCGTGATCCACCCGGCCTCCCAAAGTGCTGGGATTACAGACATCAGCCACCACGCCCGGACAAAATGGTAAATTTTTATGTTATGTATATTCTGCTACAATTAAACAAAAGAAAATGCAAATAAAGACAAAAGAGGCTGTGGATTTTCACCATTTTTTTTCTTGTTTTTTGGGTAGAGGGGAAGGCAGTTACCAACCCCTGAGGACAGGAATTGCTTTTGAAGTTAGGGTTGAGGGGATCATCAACCAAGCTGTAAAGATCAAAACTGGCCAGCCTGCCGGAGACTACCTAACCCTCTTCCTGTTTCTGCCATATCAAGTGAGGACTTTCTGTTCCCTCTGGCGATGCTACTCTGTGTGACTCATGATTCCACGTAGGCTTGAAGGAATGGTCTTTATTCCGTGCCTGTTAGGTGTGAAGCAAGGTATTAGAAATTGTATATACATTATCACATTGATGTATCACAATCATCTGCTGGAGGTGGTATTTCCCTAATTTTGAGACAAAAAATGAGATTCTGAGAGGTAAAGTGTAGTCTCCAAGCTCACACGTGTAGCAGTTCAGAGAAATCAAACCTAGATCTCTGTTTTTGAACTCCTTGACCTTGTCTTTATAATGTCATTGCCTCAAATTTTGTATCCACCCAAGCTAAATGGAAGGAAGAATTTAGTACCTTAGACTTGGTATATCGTTTTTCAGGGGAAATAAGTATAAGAAATAGGATTTCGTTTGGCATGGAGTATTTCATTCATATATGAGATTTTTAGTGGGAACCCACTTGGTGCTAGACGTTGTTTGTAGGCGTTGGTGAGCCATATCTCTGTGCAAGACAGGTGTAGTCCTTGCTCTCAGTGAATAATAAATTATGTCATAGCTGTGTAAACCCACTTCATCTGCATGCAAAAATTTATTTGAAACTCAATTAAGGACAACAATCGAGCTTTTAACTATTTCTCTGTTACTTTTGTCACCATCAGCTGTGGTCCGGTTTAGCGGAAGCAAATAGACAAATTCAGTAAAATGTCTTTCTTTGGAGAACTCCAAAAATGCAGATATTAAAAATAAATACACTGGGCCGGGCACAGTGGCTTATGCCTGTATTCCCAGCACTTTGGGAGGCCGAAGCCGGCGGATCACGAGGTCAGGAGTTTGAGACCAGCCTGGCCAACATGGTGAAACCCCATCTCTACTAAAAATACAAAAATTAGCCAGGTGTGGTGGCACGCACCTGTAATCCCAGCTACTCGGAAGGCTGGGGCAGGAGAATCGCTTGAACCCAGGAGGCAGAGGTTGCAGTGAACTGAGATCGTGCCACTGAACTCCAGCCGGAACTCCAGCCTGGGCGACAAGGCGAGACTCCGTCTCAAAAAATAAATAAATAAAAATAAAAATAAATACACTGAGTCTCATGATCTGAGAGAGTTAATGTTCTGTAAAGTTGCTGTGAACATTGAATTAGCAAATACTGAACCATTGCTCCTAGGGAAAATACAGGGTTAGGTTCCTGAGAGCCTCTGGCTGCAAGATTTTCATCAATGAACACATATGCTTATTTTATGTGTTTTATTTAGCATGTATTTTATTTAATATATGTTTTATTTGTATTTTAAAATATATTTACATTTAGATTTGATATATATATTTAATATATGTGTCAATTTAATATATATTATTGGTTCATTAACATTAAACTCATGGCTAATAGTGCTACAACTCATGCCTAAATGAAGCTTACCAAACACATGCCTTTTCTCTGCAAGGCACATCACAGACTTCTTGCGCTTAGGAACACTAGATATTAACAGCATTTCAGCCCTCCATTTGGGGGGCATTGCAAACAGTGAAATCGCCAACAAAAAGCATAAAAATGCAAAGAACATGGCATTAAAAATGACACTTGTTTACATGATTGAAGCTGAAACAAGAAGGCAGCGTGTCACCTTGTTTAGCGTCAGCTGGGAATGTGTTTTGGGCAACTTAGAACTTTCACTGCCCTGTGCATGTTCGTGAAAGTAGGAAAGCACCACGCATATTGATTTTGGGGTTACACGTAAATTTCTGCAAGTTAGGTGAATTTGCAGATACAGAATCTGTAAACAGTAAGGTTTGACTGTATTAATGTCAATAATAAAACATAATGAGAAAAATATGAGATATTGCAATACACAGAATTCAAATAGGGCAATGGGAAGGTGCCTGGGGCGGGTGCTACAGATTGGGACGTCAGCTGAGGTGTCTCTGATGAGGTTTCATCTAAACTGAGATCTGGATTACAAGGAGGAACCTGTCCTGTGAAGATCAGGGGGAAGGGCATTTGAGGTGGGAGTACAGGCAGGGCGAAGGCCCCAAGACAGACAGAAAGAGTTTGGTGTGAGGAGACCCAAAGAGACCATTGTGGCTGCCAGAAATGGAGAGCTTTGGAGGCAAGTGCAGGCCTGGTCACTAGGGCCATGTCGGCTGGAGTGGGGGTAAGGATTTGTGCTCAATGAGTGATTCTTGGTATATTCCTCCGTAAATGTTGCGACATTTTTTTCATTTTCCCTGCCACACTTCCTAAGTGGAGGTGTTGCTTTTTACTTCTTTGCTCTTTTTTGGTGTCCTAGACACAGTAGCCCCTATAGGTGTTGAGTGACACCAAGCTTTCGTCTTCTGGTGCTGTAACCTTTCCTTCCTCCTGTGACTATTGTGAATGAGGATGGAGTATGAATGGGTGATATCATGAGAGAGAGTCTGCATTGTATTGTGTTGGCGTGGTGGGGGTGCTGAGGGGTAGGGAAGCGGGAAGAGGCAATGTGTACAGGAATAAAAGTTACTTAAATGCTCCAGGTCTGAGTTTTCTTAGTTGATGATTAGCAATGCCTATCAGGAAACAAAGGGTCGTCACCCAGGCTGGAGTGCAATGGCGCAATCTCGGCTCACTGCAACCTCCGCCTCCCAGGTGATTCTCCTGTGTCAGCCTCCCGAGTAGCTGCGATTACAGGCGCATGCCACCACACCCGGCTAATTTTTTTGTATTTTTAGTAGAGACAGGGTTTCACCATGTTGACCAGGCTGGTCTCGAACTCCTGACCTCAGGTGATCCACCCACCTCAGCCTCCCAAAGTGCCGGAATTACAGGCATGAGCCACTGTACCCGGCCTGGTCCTTGATAATTCTTTTTTTTTTTTTTTTTTTTAAGACGGAGTCTCGCTCTGTTGCCCAGGCTGGAGTGCAGTGGCACAATCTTGGCTCACTGCAAGCTCCGCCTCCCGGGTTCACGCTATTCTCCTGCCTCAGCCTCCTGAGTAGCTGGGACTACAGGCGCCCCACCACCACGCCCGGCTAATTTTTTTGTATTTTTTTTTTTTAGTAGAGATGGGGTTTTACCTTGTTAGCCAAGATGGTCTTGATCTCCTGACCTCGTGATCTGCCCGCCTCGGCCTCCCAAAGTGCTGGGATTACAGGCGTGAGCCACCACGCCCGGCCAATAATTCTTAATACACATGGTTTTATGATGGGCATGGAGCTGTTTAGCCAGCTCAAACCCTTCAGGAATGTGGCAAGGTAAACATCAAGGTAGTAGACTTCACTCTTGGCATGTCTGAACTCAAACTGGTGTTTTGCATGTCTGATGCCAAATTAACCCAAGTTTGTTTACTTATTCATATTTCTTTTTTTTCTTTTTTCTTTTTTTTTTGGATGGAGTTTTGCTCTTGTCGCCCAGGCTGGAGTGCAGTGGTGCAATCTCAGCTCACTGCAACCTCTGCCTCCTGGGTTCAAGCGATTATCCTGCCTCAGCCTCCCGAGTACCTGGGACTCCAGGTGCTCACCACCACGCCCGGCTAATTTTTGTATTTTTAATAGAGATGGGGTTTTGCCATGTTGGCCAGGCTGGTCTCGAACTCCTGACCTCAGGTGATCCACCCACCTCGGCCTCCCAAAGTGCTGGGATTACAGGCGTGAGCTACCATGCTCGGTCCTATATTCCTTTTAATTCCTGTCGAGGTAAGCTTTTAGTAAATGGATTTCATTCCACCCTTTGCTTCTGGTAAGAAGCAAGGACTGAGGATGATAGAACTTGTAAATTTTTGAATTTCATAGTACACGGTTTATGTGTTGTGTTTGTCAAGTGTCCTTCAGCGTTATTTGGTGAAGGTGGGCAAATTAAATTTGCCTTTTTCAATATCCTCTGAATTTTTAATGAGCTGCTATATGTCTTGTCACTTTTTCTGCCCATAGCTATTGTTTTCAGCATAACTGTTCTATAATTCTTTTTTCTCTGCAATAGTAATTTATTTATTTTGCTTTTCAAGATGGCTCCCATTTGTTATGCAAGTTTTAGATTTTGTACAATATAGAGTGTATAAGACACCGTTGTTTTTTTTTTTAAACTGAAGAGCTATGGAATCTAGTATACCCAGTGATATAGCTATGACACATTTATCTAAGAAGGAATGTGTTACCACAAAGACAGTTTCTTTCTTTTGGAGAAATTTTCAAATGCATCAGTGCTTTAAAAAATCACCATTGTGGTATCCATATGTGAGGGTGAGTGATTTTTTCAGAGAGAAAAAATGTGTTCCAAATAGATATCGGTTGATTTCTTTAATCATAAATTTTATATTGAGTCTTTTTTTTTTTTGAGATGGCCAGGCTAGAGTGCAATGCCGCGATCTTGGCTCACTGCAACCTCCGCCTCCCGGGTTCAAGAGATTCTCTTGCCTCAGCCTCCTGAGTAGCTGGGGTTACAGGCATGCGCCACTACGCCCCGCTAATTTTGTATTTTTAGTAGAGACAGGGTTTCTCCATGTTGGTCAGGCTGGTCTCGAACTCCCAACCTCAGGTGATCCGCTTGCCTTGGCCTCTGAAAGTGCTGGGATTACTGGTGTGAGCCACTGCACCCGGCCTATGAACCTTTTTAAAAATAAACAAGCTGACTGTTTTTACCAAACACTATGAAAATACAATTATAAGCTATTATGTCAATTAGGAATTAGAGGTTCTTAGACCATAGCTCTGAGAACACACTAAGTCCTCATGCTAAAATTTATTTTAAACATAATTAAGAACAGAGGTGGTTTTAAACCACTTCCCTGCTAACTTTTTTTTTTTTTTTTTTTTAAAGACAGGGTCTTATTACTCTGTTGCCCAGGCTGGATGCAATGGTGCGCTCATAGCTCACTGCAGCCTCAAATTCCCTGGTTCAAGCAATCTTCCTGCCTCCGTCTCCTGAGTAGCTGGGACTACAGGCACACACCCCCATACCCAGCTAATTTTTTTGATTCCTAGTAAAGACAAGATCTTGCTATGTTGCCTAGGCTGGTCTTGAGCTACTGGGGTCAAGGGATCCTCCTGTCTCGGCCTCGGAAAGAGCTGGGATTACAGGTATGAGCCACCACGCCCGGTACTTCTAGTTTTTGACATCATCAACTATGGTTGAGTTATGCAGAATCAGATAATAGAGTAATTTAGCAAATAATCTTTTTGAAAATTACTTTTAGAGAACTCTAAAAATGTAGGTACTTTAAAACATTTTACTCTAGTCAAAATTTTCTCTTTTGGCACAAACACTATAATTTGGTTTTGGAAAACCTTGATTGTTTTGTACCTTGGTTTTCAACTCCAGAAGAAAAAGTCTAGTCGCTGCTAAAACAAGAATCAGCAAGTTGATGAGCTGGGTGTCTTTGTAAACAACTCCACACTTTCATGATTAAGTAAACAAGTCTCATTTGCATGCTGGGCATAACTTGGGATTGTGGACTAGATAGGAAATTGTGGCTTTAGCCTTGCCACACTGCCACACACTACCTGCTGAACACAACACAACAGTTTATATTGAGAAAATGTGAATACACCTCCAGTGACTGGAAATACATCTCAATATACAAGTAACTTTATAAGCACATGCAAAGTTTATTATCTTTATGTGCATGAAAGCTTCTGTTATCAGTTTATCAAATATTACATCTTTGACAAAAATGTGTATACATTTGTCACTATGATAGTAAGGCATGCAAACTGCACTAGTACGGAGTTGTTTTGGTTTTGCTTTTTTAGAAAACTGATGGTCAGGTGTGGGTGATTTGCGACCTTATAGCAAATGCACAAAGAAAAGTCACATGTAGCCTTTAGGAGTTTCAGTTTGGGGATCTAAAGCAGCCTACTTAAAAGGAGGTTGCATGGAGCTAAATTAATCCTTATTTTTATGTTATACACACATATTAATGATAGGTACATGTCTATCTCAGTGACAACATGTCTTGCCACACTTACATTTATATCGGATCTTTATCCTTCCTGCTGTATCTCCCAGAATGTAATTGTTGACCTCACTCTTTTTTTATTAAATTTTTTTAAATTTAATTTTTACTTTTTTTTCCCTCTGTGACTCTAGCCAATGAAAATCAAGCTAATTAACATGTACATTATTGAGAGGTGACAGCGTGCTAGCGGCCCTCACAGCCCTCGCTCAATCTCGGCGCTTCCTCTGCCTGAGCTCCCACTTTGGCGGCACTTGAGGAGCCCTTCAGCCCGCCGCTGCACTGTGGGAACCCCTTCCTGGGCTGGCCGAGGCCGGAGCCGGCTCCCTCAGCTGGCAGGGAGGTGTGGAGGGAGAGGCACGGGCGGGAACCGGGGCTGCGCGGGGTGCTTGCGGGCCAGCGCGATTTCCGGTGGGTGTGGGCTCGGCGGGCCCCGCACTCGGAGCAGCCGGCCGGCCCTGCCGGCCCTGGGCAATGAGGGTCTTAGCACCCGGGCCAGTGGCTGCGGAGGGTGTGCTGGGTCCCCCAGCAGTGCCAGCCCACCGGCGCTGCACTGGGCCTTAGCTGACTCCCCGCAGGGCAGAGTTCGGGACCTGCAGCCCGCTATGCCTGAGCCTCCCCCACACCCTCCCCATGGGCTCCTGTGCGGCCCGAGCCTCCCCCAGCAGCGCCAACCCCTGCTCTACGGTGCCCAGTCCCATCGACCACCCAAAGGCTGAAGACTGCCGGCGCACAGCGTGGGACCGGCAGGCAGCTCCACCTGCCGCCTGGTGTGGGATCCACTGGGTGAAGCCAGCTGGGATCCTGACTGGTAGGGACTTGGAGAACCTTTATATCTAGCTAAGGGATGTAAATACACCAATTAGCACTCTGTATCTAGCTCAAGGTTTGTAAACACACCAATCAGCACCCTCTGTCTAGCTCAGGGTTTGTGAATGCACCAATCGACAGTCTGTATCTAGCTACTCTGGTGGGGACTTGGAGAACCTTTGTGTCCACACTCTGTATCTAGCTAATCTACTGGGGAGGTGGAGAACCTTTGTGTCTAGCTCAGGGATTGTAAACGCACCAATCAGCACCCTGTCAAAACAGACCACTCCGCTCTCTGTAAAAGGGACCAATCAGCAGGATGTGGGTGGGGCCAGATAAGAGAATAAATGCAGGCTGCTGGAGCCGGCAGGGGCTGCCCGCTGGGGTCCAGTTCCACGGTGTGGAAGCTTTCTTCTTTCACTTTTTGCAATAAATCTTGCTGCTCACTCTTTGGGTCTATACTGCCTTTATGAGCTGTAACACCGCGAAGGTCGGCAGCTTCACTCCTGAGCTAGCGAGACCACGAACCCACCGGGAGGAAAGAACAACTTCAGAGGCGCCACTTTAAGAACTGTAACACTCACCGCAAAGGTCTGCTGCTTCACTCCTAAGCCAGCGAGACCACGAACCCCACCAGAAGGAACAAATTCCGAACATCAGAAGGAACAAACTCCGGACACGCTGCGTTTAAGAACTGTGACGCGAGGGTCCGCGGCTTCATTCTTGAAGTCAGTGAGACCAAGAACCCACGAATTCCGGACACATTACCTCACATAGTTTTGGGGGAGTAAAAACATTTATTTAAAAAGATTCAGCCGGGCTTGGTGGCTCGCGCCTGTAATTCCAGCGCTTTTGGAGGCCAAGGTGGGTGGATCACGAGGTTAGGAGATGTAGACCATCCTGGCTAACAGTGAAACCTCGTCTCTACTAAAAATACAAAAACAAAATTGGCCTAGCGTGGTGGCGGGCGCTTGTAATCCCAGCTACTTTGGAGGCTGAGGCAGGAGAATGGCGTGAACCCGGGAGGCGGAGCTTGCAGTGAGCAGAAATCGCGCCACTGCACTCCAGCCTGGGTCAGATCTCATTTTCAAATGACATGGTGTGCCATCATTTATTTTTTTCATTCATTCATTCATTCAGGATGTTTTCGCTGAATGCCTGGTATGTGTGGTAAGGAGAGAAAGGAAAAAAGCAAATCGTAATTGCTTCATCCGGGAACTATGGAACTCGGAGTCGAATGGGGAGACAACTCTTTGATATTTGAAGTATTAGAGTTAAGAATAAAAGAGTTTAGGATTCAGGGCCAAAATAATAAGTAACAGTTAATTCGACAGGAATTTCTTAAAAGGGGTCCTCAGGATGAGGAGGCACTTTCAGGGAGTAAGATATAACTTAGGTTCATCCCGGAATGATGAGTAGGAATCAGAATAGCTAGAAGCGAGGTAGCAGTAAAACAATTCTGGCAGAATGTTGCAGTTTCGTATGAGGAAAGACTTGTTTTAAATAAAATACTTCCCAGAAGATAGGCAAACATTAGAAGTAAGATTTTTTTTTTTTTTTCAAGATAGGGTCCCACTCTGTCACTCAGGCTGGAGTGCAGTGGCATGATCTGGGCTCACTGAAACCTCCGCCTACCAGATTCAAGCAATTCTGGTGCTTCAGTCTCCCACCTGCTGGGACTACAGGTGCCACCACGACTGGCTTTTTTTTTTTTTTTTTTTTTTTTTTTAAGATGCAGGCTCGCTCTGTTGACCAGGCTGGAGTGCAGTGGCATGATCTGGGCTCACTGAAACCTCCGCCTCCCAGATTCAAGCAATTCTGGTGCTTCAGTCTCCCACCTGCTGGGACTACAGGTGCCACCACGACTGGCTTTTTTTTTTTTTTTTTTTTTTTAAGATGCAGGCTCGCTCTGTTGACCAGGCTGGAGTGCAATGGCAGGATCTCAGCTCACTGTAACCTTCGCCTCCCAGGGTGGTTGGCAAGAGATTCTCATGCCTTCACCTCCCAAGTAGCTGGGACTATAGGTGCATGCCACCATGCCTGGCTGATTTTTGTATTTTTAGTAGAGACGGGGTTTTGCCACGTTGGCCAGGCTGGTCTCGAACTCCTGACCTCAGATGATCTGCCTGCTTTGGCCTCCCAAAGTGCTGGCATTCGGGCATGAGCCATCTTGCCCGGCCTAATTTTTGTATTTTTAGTAGAGACAAGGTTTCCCCATGTTGGCCAGGCTGGTCTTGAACTCCTGAGCTCAAGTGATCTGCCCACCTTAGCCTCCCAAAGTGCTGGGATTACAGTTGTGAGCCACTGCGCCTGGCCCAGGATTTTTTTTGAAATAAAGTTATTATATATATATATGTGTGTATATATATGTGTGTGTGTGTGTTTAATTAGAGAAAGAAGTAAAGAAGGAATGATCAATGATGTTGGTATAATTCTAGTGTAAAACGATCCAGCATAATTTATTCACTAAATATTGGCAAAGGATTACATATTAGCTTTTCAGATGGGTGGTTATTGTTCTGATAATGATGAATAAGTGTCTCAAAATTGTTGCCTAAAAAGAGCAAAAATAGGAATAATATGAATTTTTTTTTTATTTTTGAGACGGAGGCTCACTCTGTCACCCAGGCTGGAATGCAGTGGCACCATCTTGGCTCACAGCAGCCTCCGCCTCCCTGGTTCAAATGATTCTCCTGCCTCAGCCTCCAGAGTAGCTGGGATTACAGGTGCCACCATCACGCTGGCTAATTTTTGTACATTTAGTGGAGACGGGGTTTCACCATGTTGGCCAGGCTGGTCTTGCACTCCTGACCTCAGGTGATCTGCCTACCTCAGCTTCCCAAGGTGTTGGGATTACAGGCATTAGCCAACTTGCACAGCAATAATATGCATTTTTAAGACCCTGTAAATATTTTATTTATTCTAGTCAATACCTTTATTGAAAAGAAACACTTTTTCTACTTTTGTGACAATTTATCGTGTTAGACATGCAAATCTGATAGATGACAGGAGAAATAAAGGCTGTCCATTTCCCTTGTAACCCCACCTCAGAGATTTTCTTTTTCTCCTCAAAATTACTTTAGGGACCTGCAATAGAAATGACATAAGAGGCCAGGTGTGGTGGCTTATGCCTGTAATCCCAGCCTGGGTAACATGGTGAAACCCCGTCTGTCCAAAAAAAAAATTTGCTGGGTGTGGTGGTGCACACCTGTAGTCCCAGCTGTTTGAGAGGCCTCAAACAGCTGAGAGGATTGCTTGATCCCAGAAGGCAGAGGTTACAGTGAGCTGAGATGATGCCACTAAACTCCAGCCTGGGCGACAGAGCCAGATCCTGTCCCTCCCCCTAAAAAAAGAAAGAAATGATGTAAAACTGTGAATTTTGGATTTCTAGGGGGCCAGGACCATTTAAAATTCCTAGAAAGAAGTATGACTAAATTGTTGTTGGTTCTTTTTGAATATGCTAGTGAATAAATTCTTCTCATGAGTTTTGAAAATTAGTTCATATGGGAAAGTTGCCCAAGAATTATAGTATCACAGGGCCAGAAAGGGGGGAAAAAAGAAACATTTATTTTTGTCATTTTAATCAGTAGAGTAAGTAAAAAATGGGGAATATTCTTTTGTCAGTTGTCAAGAAGGGGACAGTCACACCTGCTAAGCAGGTTAAGCTTGTTTTTGAAAGCTTGCAATGCAATTTGCAGTAATTTTTTTCTCCTGCCACTGACCAGATCCAAAACTTTATGTTGTTCACACCAGAACCAGTTATTCAATTTATGAAGCAGTTGATGGAAACATTTGCTACTCATTCATTGCATCATTCATTCATTCGTTCATTCATTCATCCCATAAGAGTTATATGCCTATTTACCAGTAAGGCATCATGGTTGTGTATGTATGGGTGGCTATACCTTCAGGGAGGAAAAGGTATAGGGAATATGGTGGTGAATAAATATCCCTGGGTGTAGGGTTCAATTGTGAAAATAAAGCATTACATAAACAAATGCAACCATTATTAATTAGTTATCTTCTATTAGCTAGCTTGGATTTTATTTGGCAGATAATGGGGTTGGTATGATTTGTGCCATGTCACTTCTCTGTGACATCACTGTCAACAGACTGTTGTGTGTCTTTTCATACCTCCCTTCTTACATTCATAAACACATATATTTGTTTAACAAAATGGGATCATAGTATACTGTGCTTTAGAGTATTCTGTCACTTGCCTTTTCCCCCTCCACATGTCCATACGCTATAATCATCCTTCCAAGGCAAAACATCTCAATCTTTGTTGTTGTTTTGAATGGCAGCATTCATATTTGGCGAAACCAGAATTGATATGTTGTCATATCTTCAAGGAGTTTCCTTTTATTTAAATTAATTATTAATAACTTTATTAGAGACAAGCTCTTGCTCTGTTGCTCAGGCTGGAGTGCAGTGGCACGACCATAATTCACTGTAACTTTGAACTCCTGGGCTGAAGTGATTCTCCCGTCTCAGCCTCCCAAAGTGTTGGGATTACAGGTGAGAGCCACCAAGCCTGGCCAATTTCTAAAAAAAAAATTTGTAGAGATCAGTTCTCGCTATGTTGCCCAAGCTGAGAGTTTCTGTTTTAAAAATGCAGCAAAACTGATCAGTTCTGATAATTGAATTGAAGCTAGATAAGGTATTTAGTATTCGATTTATTTATTTAAAGAATTCCACCATCCTTTAAGGGGTCTTGTGTGTACAAATTAGATATGACATGTAACATATTTCTTTCTTTTTTTCTTTTTTGTTCTGGGTTTGTTTTTTGAGATGGAGTCTCGCTCTGTCTCCAGGCTGGAGTGCAGTGGTGCCATCTCGGCTCACTGCAACCTCTGCCACCCAGGTTCGAGCAATCTTCCTGCCTTGGTCTCCCAAGTAGCTGGGACTACAGGCACGCACGAACATGCCCAGCTAATTTTTTGTATTTTTAGTAGACAACGGGGTTTCACCATGTTAGCCAGGATGGTCTCAATCTCTTGACCGCGTGATCTGCCTGCCTCGGCCTCCCAAAGTGCTGGGATTACAGGCTTGAGCCACTGCACCCAGCCAACATTTTTCAAATAGAAAATCTGAAGCTAAAATCACCCCTAAAGGACAAATAATAGGACTACAAACAGCGATAAAACAAGGAATTCTATTGGCGGCACTTAAGTCTACTGCAGCTTGGGTTGGATATTCTCCTTAAGGAGGAACCTGTGTTTGATTGTTCCATTGCCCTTCAACTCTGAGCATATTCAGTCATTGCAGAGCTTTTGCTCAGTAGCCACTCTCTGTATTCACAGAGGGGCCACCTGCCTCCCTACCCTGCATCTTGGAGCACCTTGTGTGTGCTCGGGTGTCCCGGAGAGCTGAGGAAGCCTGCTCACTAGGGCATCTTCTGCTGTTGCTGTTTTATTGTGAGCAGAAGGGAGCCATTCTTCTGTAAGGTTGGGTGTACGATGTGGTCCTGTTTTCAGGGAATATTCAGTCCTTGCCTTCTTCTGCCATTTGATATGAGACGTTGGTGTTTTGGTCTGCCTTAATATATTTATACTAATTTTTAGGCCAGGCATGGTGGCTCACGCCTGTAATCCCAGCACTTCGGGAGGCCGAGGCGGGTGGATCACCTGAGATCAGGAGTTTGAGACCAGCCTGGCCAACATGATGAAACCCCGCCTGTACTACAAATACAAAAAATTAGCCAGGTGTGGTGGTGCATGTCTGTAATCCCAGCTACTTGGGAGGCTGAGGCAGGAGAATCACTTGAAACTAGGAGGTGGAGGTTGCAGTGAGCCAAGATCGTGCCACTGCACTCCAGCCTGGGCAACAGAGCGAGACTCTGTCTCATAAAAACAAACAAACAATATATATATATATACACACACACGTATATATTTATACTAAATTTTAAAAATTTAACCTATGTGGATCAAAAATTTCAAATTTGTTCAAGTCTATGTAAACATCATTATGTAAAAGTAATCTGAAAATAGTTTTTCATGCAACAAGAATAATGTATATTTATTTTCAGTCTCAAAGTTGAAATGAATGAGAAATGTTAAAACAAAATGAATTGATTGGGAAATCAAATCTAAGCACTGACAAATATGAAAAGTGTATTATCTAATTAGTACTTTATGAAAGTGAGGCACTTTTATAATCAAAGAAATAAAACCTTCCAGAGAGATACAGAATTACTCTGACCTGAATTATTTTAATGGGAAAGAGTTCTTCTTGTTTAAAAATTTCAGGTGAAGTTTGATAATTTTGTCTTAAGTCCACTTGGCTTCATTTTGTTGGGCAGCATTGGAGAGGACAGTGCAGCCTTATACAGATGACTCTTAGTTTTTTTTAAAAAAAATTAAAATAGGTCCATTAGAAAATAAAAATTTAATGTATCTTAAGTAGAGGATCTTGAGAAAGCTAAAAACTGCTTACCTAAACTGAGACATTACCACGGATTTGTAGCCAAGTCATTTAGAATAGATTTTATTTGTAAATGTAAAATGATACTGGCACCAAGATACGGTTGTGAAATAGGAAGTCTCCAGAAAATAATGAAAAATTATAAACCGTGCCCATAGACAATAGTCAGCAAAAACAGATTGTGGAAAGACAAGAAGACAGAGCTTATCCTAGTCATGGTATCGAGTGGAGAAAATCTCAGAATTGTGTGCACTCAAAAACTCTGCAGCCCTGTTGAAAACATTTCTTGTAATATTATCTTATAATATTTACATCTGCCTGCACACTGTCTCAAAATAACTTTAGTGTCACAATAATTTTGGTTGAGCTCAACAATGTTCTTTTATCTTTCTTAGCCATATTCATTTCTCAGGGATGATTACAGAATTGGTTAATTTGAAAGAGTTGTAGCATAAATATTGTGACTCATGAAATGTTTTTAGTACTTGTTTCAGACTTTCATTTCCTTTGGTCATGCTCTTGTGGGAGATTTAAGCAGTAATAGCATTTTCATTTTTCTTTCCTGCATTCCTTACCCATGAGAAGGTAATCTTTAATACACTGTTTTTATTTAATAAGTTCTGGTGTTTTAAATAAATTGGTTTTTCATTCAACGATAATTTATTGAACACCTACTAAGTGCCCAGCACAGAATCAGATGTTAATCTAACATAATTTTCCTTTCTTCAAATGGTCTTATTAGATTTTTTAAAACATGGATATTAATGTACACTAGAATGTAGATTTTTGTTTACCAGTTATTTGTTGCTATATAAATGTGGGTTAAACAATTAGTTTTTCTTCTCCTCATACCACCAACCCTTCAGACTTTTAAAGGAATTACTGTAGAATTAAAATTAATAGATTCCTCAGTACTGGCCAAACTCATGGACTCGTGGCACTTCAGAATAATATTGGCTTCTAATGAACAGAATAGATTTGCATGGAAATGCCAGTTTCAGGGATAGAATTAGAGTTGGGATTTATTTTTTCCCTAAAGATCTGCTTTGAAAATTTGCCCCAGGTCATCTCTGTCCTTGTCCTAGGGTCACTCCAGAATTACCTCTTTTTTCTGCTTGGGATTCATAAAGGTAAGAAGGACAAACTTAGTCTGTTTTGTAGTGGAATTATTTTTTTTTTTACCTTATCTTTTATTTTCCGTGTAAAATCGCTTTTCTCTCTTACTCTAACTACCTCGCATAGACAGGGCAGGTAGAGTGAATGTCAGATGAATTAAGGTAGCACAATTAGCCTGTCCATAGCTGCATGATTGTTTTTGCATGAAATCCCAAGTTCGTATTAGCTGCTCAACTTTCAAACTTTAATGGAGAAGCCAGTCTTTATTCTTCAGTAGTGTGTGATCCGTCAATTAAGTTTGTATTATGCCTCCTGTCCCAAAATTTCCTCTCTCTTAGCTTCTCCCTAGCCCCAGAGATCAGTTTCTCTGCATGTGTCAAACTTCCTTTTCTCTCCTCATATTTCTTCCAGGATCTGTAATGTGTCCAAGTTCTCATAGCTCACTTAAAAATGGATGGAGTCCAGAGGGATCAGTGCCAACTTTTCATTAATCTATTAGAGCTTCACATTTACCGGCTTGCACCAAGAGATGTGGGAGAGGAGGAAAATGAGTAAGATCTCACCTCCTGGAAAGGAGGGTGCCACTGCTTTTTCAGTGGTAGAGTTGCTCCCTTAAAGCTGACTCTCTCCCAGGTGAATTCTGAGCTGAGTGTTACAGAGATAAGTCAGCTTGAATCTGGAGGAGTGAGAGAGTTTGGCTAGGGCCCTGTGACAGCTTTGTGGTCAGGAAAGAATATGTAAATTCACTGAATTCCCAGGCATTTCAGCCCTAGAGGAGAAGGATTAGGGGAATCCAAGAGTCCTGACCTTACTGTGAGACTGAATTATAACTAGAGCCCGTTTTAACTAACACAGCTTGAGTTTCATATTTGAAATAACGCCTAAATCAAAATACTCTCCACTCTTCCCATATACTGATGGGAAATTTATTAAATGTTAAACTCTAATCTGAAATCAAACATAGCTTTAAATAAAACTATGCAACATCATTTAGTAGCGTTTATAACTTGAGTGATGAGTGTCTGGTCTCAATAACCCAGATAGGAGAAGGAATTCCATGGCTCTCCTTCCCAATCCAGACCTGTCTGGAAGCATTTATTTGTACTAAGTTTTCCAGTCTGAAAGTCTGTGTCATTGTTTAGACTGTGTGAATAAACAGACAGAGCAATAAACTTCCTCTTCAGGTGAGGTTTATATCTTTTAAACTAGACTATGTCCTCTAAGCCATGGCTTTCCTGTAGAGAGGCTGCATAATTCAGTTCTGCAGATGTTTTGGTGAGGCTTTACCATGTGCCCAACCTAAACTGCGTTCTTTTAGGCCTAATGGTAATTGCAAAGAAACATGGCTCCTAACGAAGTTGTAGTCATTTTTGGGAAAAGTGAGTCTGACACACATGAATTAAGATACCTACTTAAGAAAATCTTAAAATATATATCATCGAGGGCCGGGCGCGGTGGCTCACACCTGTAATCCCAGCACTTTGGGAGGCCGAGACGGGCAGATCACGAGGTCAGGAGATCGAGACCATCCTGGCTAACACGGTGAAACCCAGTCTCTACTAAAAATACAAAAAAAAAATTATCCGGGCGTGGTGGCGGGCGCCTGTAGTCCCAGCTACTCAGGAGGCTGAAGCAGGAGAATGGCGTGAACCCGGGAGGCGGAGCTTGCAGTGAGCCAAGATCACGCCACTGCACTACAGCCTGGGTGACAGAGCGAGACTCTGTCTCAAAAAAAAAAAAAAAAAAAAAATTGTATATATATATATATATATAAAAAAAATCAAATGTCATCAGTTCAAGCAGATATGCGCTTTGTAGTCAGGAAGAGGAAAAATGAGTGTTGGCTTTAGTTTTGGGGGGAAGTTTGCTGAAATAAATTGGATTTAAGATGATCTGTGCAGAATGTGTTCACTTTTGGGTGCCAGATTTTAATAAAGTTATCATGGAGCTTCCTATTTGGGTATCAGGCATGACTTAACAGCTAAACATCAATCCCTACAACCGTAGGCTAGGGCTCAGACCTAGAGTCCTCAATCTGGTCCGGCCTGCCTAAAACCCTTGTTTATTTCCCCAATATGCGGTACAAATGGTATTATTTACTCTGTGTGCATGACATGAATAATAGTTAAGTAGCACTGAATTAGAGGTATTTCTTTGGAAGGCAAAGGGTCTAGAAACCAGGTCTCTTGAGGAATAGTTGAAGGGCCTTGGCATATGAGCTTAGAGCCGAAAAGATTAAGGACAAACAAAATAGTTATTTTCAAACATTGCAAAGACATTTTGTTACAGAACAAGTTTATTTGTTCTACATCAATTTAAGATGCAGCATGGGGCCTGTTGGGTAGATGTACAAGTGAGCACACAAGAATCCAGCTCAAATAAGAGGTTTCTCACGATTAAAATGCTCGACAGAGCACTGTTTTTCAGAGCAATGCCTTCTTCATTTCTAAAAGTGTTAAAGAGAAATTGGATATCCTTGCAGCCGGCTATGTGGCTAGGGTGGCTGGGATGCACTAAGTACGTGTTCAGGGATCCCAGGCAAGTAGAAATTATGGAGGCTTTTTAGAAAAAGACAACTATAGCATGAACAGACACACCAGGGGAACAATGAGAACAGGAAATGTTCGTGTGCCAGGAATGTGTGGAGGAAATGACACGAGCATGAAATTGATGATCGAGAACTTTAAATATTCTGATAGGCAGTGGGGAACCATCTTGCTTCCAGTCCTGGGGCAGGATATCACAAAACCAGTATCTGAGGAAGCTTTGCTTTCTGTCTTGTGCCAGAGGAATGTAGGAGAGAGGGAAAGAGATATATTCCATGCAGGGAGATCACTTTGGGAGCTTTCCCCAATTATACTCTTTCTTAACTGTGCTATGGGTGGGTGGAGAGGGGAGTGATGGAAACAGAGATGGAACATAATCAGAATTTAATGGAAGAGCTAATATGGGTTTCCTTGAAAATTGTCCTGAAACAGAACTCTCCAAATTATTAATTGAAAGTGATGTGGTCAGTTTGTTAGATCAGCAGACCACAATCAGGTATCTGCATCTTGGTGCACCACTCAAGCTGACCAGTGACCTGAGACAAGTCATTAAAATTCCTTATATTCTAATTCCCTAGCAGTATTATCCCAGCATGAGAGAATGTTTGCAAAACATTCTGAGTCTTGGATGAAAGGTACCTTGTTATAATAATATTATACTATAATTATTCTTGTTATTGGGGTTATTGTTCTCAACATTGATGCAGTTTAATACTTCCTACCTTAGGGATATTTTTGTCTTACAGCAGAATTGTGAAAGTGGCTTTCCTGGGAGATGTTCGTTGAAAGACTGGGAAATCTTTCAAATATTTGTTTTAATAATAGCTCATCAAGGAAATGTGAAAAATATGTAATATTAAGGATTATCACTCCTATTTTCTTCTCAGTCTAATATCTAGGATATGTTGAAAATACTTTTGTTTCATCTACTTACAGGGAGCTAGAATGGTTTAGATTGGTGCTTTCCTGGGGTACTGATTTTTTTTCCCCCGTGGAATTCTCTGAACAGGGCTTTCCTCAAAAGAATACATTAAGACTGTCAGAATGATTCTTTTCAGCAGATTAAGCCTTGCAGATGCCCTTTGTTGAAGGAAAAAAATGCATTATTCTGAAAGTCCTTCTGATCTTCGGGAAAACTGAAAATATCAAATATTCTTCTACCATTTGAACTTCCCTACAAGAAAACCCCAGATATTTTTATTTTCTGGTCTACAATAATTTAGAGCTTATTGTATTTTAAGATGAGGATATAGACATGTTTTGAAGAAAAATTAACTTTTTACATATTCATTTACTGAAAGGAAGACACCCTTCCCCCCACCCTGGAAAGACAGAAATCATAGTGCTTCGTTTTTATTTTTTCATTTCCTATTTCTTGCACCTGGACGTTTTCCTGGATGAAGTGATGTGTACGGCATAATTATCGTGGGACATAATTGCTTCATGTGTGTCAGCAAGACATGGTTCAGATATTTATTGAGCTCTGGTTGTCTGTGTCCTAAATAAGACCGTGCTATTTCAGGGTTGCAAAAACAACTCCAATGCATTGGAAAAAGCAGAAAGGAGGACATTCCTCAAAAAGAGTTGGTTTCATGGTTTAGAAATCCATTTATTGCTTGCACCGACAGACTGTGCTTGAGTGTGCGAAGGCTCACTTTGATTTATAGGGGCTTATAAAATGCTGTGCTCTTTGTACCCAAAGCCACAGACCTGCTGTGAATAGGGCACGGACCCTGAGTTTTTCTGGTGGTCAAATTTATAAAACCAAACAATAATCTCTTTGGGAAACTCCTCAAAGGCGAGCCTGAGTCTGTTAACTTCAGTCTGTACAATGTCTAGCGTAGGGCCACATGTTGACGAGCTCTCATAAATGTCCTTGTTGCTGTTGATGAATGAAGGATTGAAACTGGGAATAGCACGTAGGGCACAAGCGTTTGTTTTCCATGACAGATAGGAAGGGAGCTCGTACATGGGGAGGGGATAGATGGGGGGGTCAAGGACATATTTTGGGGGATGCTACTGTATTCTTTAAGAAAAAGGAAAAATGGCTCAAATTATCTTTCAGTAGTGTCATGGCCCTCTGCTAGGAAACTGGTTTATGATTTGAAGGTGTCTGAGACGTTCACTCTGATTACAGTGCAAAGGGTCATTTGCACTCTATGACGCAATGGGGCGGAATTCTGTCTCAACTTTGCTGTCGGCCACTCTGACTAGTTTTTTTTTTTTTTTTTTTTGAGACGGAGTCTCGCTCTGTCACCAGGCTGCAGTGCAGTGGCGCCACCTCGCTCACTGCAACCTCTGACTCCCTGGTTCAAGTGATTCTCCTTCCTCAGCCTGCCTAGTAGCTGGGATTACAGGCAAGTGCCACCATGCCCAGCTAAATTTTTTTTTTTTTTTTTTGAGATGGAGTCTCGCTCTGTCACCCAGGCTGGAGTGCAGTGGTGCGATCTCGGCTCACTGCAAGCTCCGCCTCCCAGGTTCACGCCATTCTCCTGCCTCAGCCTCCCGAGTAGCTGGGACTACAGGCGCCCGCCACCATGCCCGGCTAATTTTTTTTATGTGTGTGTTTTTAGTAGAGACGGGGTTTCACCATAGCCAGGATGGTCTTGATCTCCTGACCTCGTGATCCACCTGCCTCGGCCTCCGAAAGTGCTGGGATTACAGGCATGAGCCACCGCACCCGGCCAATTTTTTGTATTTTTAGGAGAGATGGGGTTTCAACATGTTGGCCAGGATAGTCTTGATCTTCTGACTTCATGATCCACTTGCCTCTGCCTCCCAAAGTGCTGGGATTACAGGCATGCAGCACCACACCCAGCTTACTCTGACTAATCTTTTATTTCAGTCCCTTTCCCTTCCCTTTCTCCCTCATTCACCACTTCCTTTCCTCCCACTTTTCCTTTCTTCCTTCCTCAACTACTTGTTTAGAACCTGTTTCTCTTCTAGGCTATAAAGATCCCATTTCCTTCCTATACCTGGAGACCATTTAGGGAAGGTGGAAGTACATGCCTGTAATCCCAACTACTTAGGAGACAGAGGCAGAAGGATCACTTGAGCCCGGGAATTTTAGTCCAGCCTGGGCACCATAGCAAGCCTCCATCTCAAAAAAAGAAAGCGTTTTCATATATGAGTAAAGTTGAGGCTTGCTTATGTCCAGAGGGGGAAAGGTTACACATTTTCAAATATACCTGTTGCGTTTTCTTACACAGAAAGTGGGATAGCAAATAAATAGAACAGCTTGTCTGTAGGATGAATGTAACCTTAAGAAATATTGCAGTGTGTTATTATTGCTTAAAACGTATTTATTTAAGACCTCTTTGTTGAGAGAATTTCTCAGTTTGAGGGAAGAGATAGACAATGGAACCAGTATGCAGTAGTTATATTGTTGAGGGAGTCTTGAAGTGGCAAAGAAAATGAAGTATTTCTTTCAAATAGTATTTTGCAACCGAACTGAAATTCCACTCTGCACAAATGTGCCTGCGAAAAGTTACAGTAATTTAGGATTGAAAAACCTGTATGTTGCTAAATTCATAGTTAACCTAATTTTAGTTTTTGCAGAAAAGATAATTTATAATAGGAAGAAATGATAATACTTTTTAGGAGTTTTCTTTTTCTCTTTTCTTTTTTTTTTTTTTAAGAGACAGGGTCAGCCGGATGCGGTGGCTCACGCCTGTAATCCCAGCACTTTGGAAGGCTGAGGTGAGCAGATCCCCATCTCTACAAAAAATATAAAAATTAGCCATGCGTGGTGGCACATGCCTGTAATCCCAGCTATTTGGGAGGCTGAGGCATGAGAATCCCTTAAACCTGGGAGGCGGTGGTTGCAATGATCTGAGATCATGACACTGCACTCCAGCCCAGGCAATAGAGTGAGACTCTGTCTCAAAAAAAAAAAAAAAAAAAAAAAGATGGGGTCTCACCATGTTGCCTAGGCTGGTCTTGAACTCCTGGCCTTTAGCAGTCCTCCCACCTTGGCCTCTCAAAGTGCTGGGATTATAGGCATGAGCCACTGTACCTGGACTAAAAAAGATTTTTCATGCAAAAATTATGTGATTTTTGGTTATCTTTGTTATAAAAACATTTTTTCCTTTTTATTTGCTTCCTAGAGCTCCATTCAGTGAGAAGTTTTTATTCTGTGTATTCATCAGCACACACTTTCCATGCACATCTTCTTCTAAAGTGAAGGTCTCCAACCTAAATTTCGTCCCTGTCTCCAGTCTAATCTTTATCAGGGTGATTTTGACTTCGTCCTACCCTCTGGATGGCAGTGGGGCCACAGGTGGAAACTGTCACTCTTTCAAGCTTCCTCATGTCCATAGGCCTCGGTCCCGGGTCCATTTGTTCTCAGCAGCGGGTTGTGCCCTTTGCATCTGAGCTTGTTCAGTGTCCATAGTCCATGGTGTCCCTCCTTAGGTCTGGCTTTGCTTTGTGGTTCACATGGCTTACAAGCCAGCTTGCCCAGGATATTGCCACTGTACCCCTGCTGCCCCACCATAGTTATTCAGAACACCTCTTTCCTTCTCTAGTTTCGTTCCTGAGTTATTTCAGGTATTAGTGGAGAGAGGGGCCAGGTTCAGCTTGGGTGTTACTTTGTTTTTTTTTTAATTTTTAATTTTTTAAAAATTTATTATTATTTTTTAGACAGAGTCTCACTCTGTCACCAGGCTGGAGTGCAATGGCGCGATCTTGGCTCACTGCAACCTCCACCTCCCGGGTTCAAGCAATTCTCCTGCCTCAGCCTCCTGAGTAGGTGAAATTACAGGTGCCTGCCACCACACCCAGGTAATTTTTTGTATTTTTAGTAGAGACGAGGTTTCACCATGTTGGCCAGGCTGGTCTCAAACTCCTGACCCCCAGTGATCCACCCACCTTGGCCTCCCAAAGTGCTGGGATTACAGGAGTGAGCCACCGCACCCAGCCTACTTTATTTTTATTTTTATTTATTTTTGAGATGGAGTCTCACTCTGTCATCCAGGCTGGAGTGCAGTGGCGCCATCCCGGCTCACAGCAACCTCTGCCCCCAGGGTTCTAGTGATTCTCTTGCCTCAGCCTCCCGAGTAGCTGGGATTACAGGCATCCACCACCATGCCTGGCTAATTTTTATATTTTTTAGTAGAGACGGGGTTTCACCATGTTGGCCAGGCTGGTCTTGAACTCCTGACCTCATGATCCACCCACCTCGACCTCCCAAAGTGCTGGGATTACAGGAGTGAGCCCGCGCCTGGCTGCCCAGCTAATTTTTTTTGTATTTTTAGTAGAGACGGAGTTTTGCCATGTTGGCCAGGCTGGTCTCAAACTCCTAACCTCAGGTGATACACCCACCTCAGCCTCCCAGAGTGCTAGGATTACAGGCCTGAGCCACCATGCCCGGCCTTGAGTGTTACTTTAAATCTAATATTGTTGTATTGGGGTAGAGGTAGAGAAACCATTGCCTGTAGTAACTTAGTAACAATGGATCTATATTAGTAGGGTTCTGATCTGGGAAGAGGATATCAATTATTTACTTAATAGATAGTCATTTACCACCTATTTTGTGTCAGATACAGTTCCAGGTCCTGGGAATTAT
This sequence comes from Pongo pygmaeus, assembly GCF_028885625.2. NCBI lineage: Eukaryota > Metazoa > Chordata > Mammalia > Primates > Hominidae > Pongo > Pongo pygmaeus. The sequence goes on from NC_072378.2 coordinate 21,805,529, forward strand.
AGAAGTCAAGAAAACAGAGTCAGGGCCCTAAAGAAGCATACACTTTGGCAAGAGACAGTGGCAATAATAATAATAAAAAAAGATATAATTTAATGTCGGGTACAATAAATGCTATAAAGAAAGCATAGCATGGAGATAGAGAAGTTGCTGCAAGAGCTGTTTTAGAGGGGGCGGCCAGGGACAACTTCTGAAGAAGGGATACTTGAACCATTGTCACAGTCATCCAGATAGATCCTGTGCAACAGGGGAAGGCCTCCTCATATTCCCTCTAAGTTCACGGAGGATCGTGAAAAGTCTGTGGAATCTTACTGGGGATAGGACAGTAATTAGCACAGTGCTACGCTGATTTGTTTTGTATGTATTATCTTCAACTGCTGGGAGCTTGCTTTCCATAGTCCATCTCTAGCCATCTCCAGTCCCAAGAATCCTACAGCCTACATTTGCTGTTTGGTATATTACCCAGATCACGTTTTCAGTCACTTTATTTTTTTATGTATTTATTTATTTTTTGAGACGGGGTTTTTCTCTTGTTGCCCAGGTTGGAGTGTAATGGCACGGTCTTGGTTCACTGCAACCTCTGCCTTTGAGGTTCAAGCGATTCTCCTGCCTCAGCCTCCCGAGTAGCTGGGATTACAGGCGCCCGCCACCATGCCCGGCTAATTTTTGTATTTTTAGTAGAGACGGGGTTTCACCGTGTTGGGCAGGCTGGTCTCGCACTCCTGACCTCAGGTGATCCCCCTGCCTCTGCCTCCCAAAGTGCTGGGATTACAGGTGTGAGCCACCATGCCCGGCTGTTTCAGTCACTTTAAAAGTTCTAAGAGGTATGGAGAGAGGGGGGCATTTTAGAACATGGTGCCGCACAGCTATAGAATGTGTCCTGCGCTGTTCCCTGTCAGTCATGTGGCTCTGTAGCAAGAAGACATTCTGGGAAATTCTATGCTCCAGGTCCTAGCTTGGAGCCTCCCTCCATCTGAGAGGTTTGCAACATTTCCTGAACCTTAGAGTAAAGGGAAATATGCTCCTATATCCAAAACTTCCAAATGTAAGTGTTTGCCAAGTGCTTTGCAATCTGCCTTTCCATAATTTCTCTCATTATCTCTGTGATGGGATTTATCATGCTGTACTGCACTTTACTGAGTAAATGTAGGGACAGATGGAGGTGGCAGACTGGAGGAGAAGAGCAAGAGATGACATTGAGCCGGGAGCGCTTCACAGGAATGGTCCGTCTGTGGGCTTCCTGGGGGGTGAGGAGGGGGGACAAATATGTGATTGGCACATGGTATTGCCATTCAGTAACACCTGTGGCATGAATAAGCTACCTAGGGTGAAGGTGAGCTGCTGTTTCGAAGTTTTGAATACAATTATATTTTAAATTAATGAAGAGATCCTGGCACTGAGGAGGTTGAAATCCTTTTGCATGGTGGATTTTCTGGATCTGAATTTTATAAGGAATTTTTTTTTAAATAGCATTGAAAGATTTTTAGTAGATGAAGAAAGCATGCGTAGAAAGGTGGCCATTATATGGTGAGTCAGTTCACTATGCTCTAGTGTTTGAATTGCTGTTAAGTTTTGGATGTTATAACTGACTGCTGGTTAGTCTGTTCCTATTTTTTGTTGCTGTTGTTCATCCATCCAACCATGCATCTGTGCATCCATCTGTCCGTTCATTCATCCATTCATCCATTTATCCATCCATCCACCCATCCATCCATTCAACCATCCATCCATCCATCCATCCATCCATCCATCCATCCATCCATCCATCCATCCACCTCTCCACCCATCAATCCATCCACTCATTTCTATTACTTACTAGTAGTGTGATTATTTTCTTCATCTCACTTGGACTCAGTTTTATCTACAGAACGTTGAGTTTTTTCTAGGTTAGTGAAAGGGTCCTGTTAATTCTAGAATCCTAAGATTCTTACCATTTGATTACAGTTTGTGCAAGACAATTGGAAAGAATACAAACATGAATTAAACATGGATTCTGCCCTCCAAAAGCACACAGTCTGGTAGGCGTGCTGACATAGAAACATGGCAAAAATGTGAGTAGAGAATGACCAAGTACCAAACACAGCTGCGGTTAATGTGTGCGATGGGAATTTCAAGAAATTCAAGACATTTGGCTGCAGATGTTAAGGAAGGCTTCAGAAGGAAGGTGGCATTTATGTTTGAGTAGAGCAAACTGACATTTATTAACATCATCAGTTGATTAGCATCCTCATTTCATTTAATGTTCACAGTAGTGTATGGTCTTGACTTTACTATCCCCATTTAGCAGATGAAGAAGCTGAGGCAGGAAAGGAGATTAAGTAACTGGCCCAAAGCCACCCAGCTGTATTATGGCAGAGTTGTGATTAAGAGGATGTCTGTCAACCCCCTTTCATCCTTTTGTCTTAAAAAAATCGAGTCAGTAGGCCAGGTGCAGTAGCTCACGCCTGTAATCCCAGCACTTTGGGAGGCCGAGGCGGGCGAATCACCTGAGGTCCGGAGTTCGAGACCAGCCTGACCAACATGGTGAAACCCTGTCTCTACTAAAAATACAAAATTAGCTGGGCTTGCTGGCGCATGCCTGTAATCCCAGCTACTCCAGAGGCTGAGGCAGGAGAATGGCTTGAACCCGGGAGGCGGAGGTTGCTGTGAGCCGAGATCGTGCCATTGCACTCCAGCCTGGGCAACAAGAGTGAAACTCCATCTCAAAAAAAAAAAAAAAAAAAATCGAGTCAGTAGAGAGATGAGGATTGCAGGATTCCTCCCTTCCCCTCCCCTCCACTCCCCTCCCCTCTTTTTTTGAGACAGGGTCTTGCTCTGTCCCCCAGGCTGGAGTGCAGTGCCTCGATCTCAGGTCACTGTAACCTCCGCCTCCTGGACTCAAGCTATCCTCCCACCTCAGCCTCCTGAGTACCTGGGATCACAGGCATGCACCACCATGCCCAGCTAATTTTTGTATTTTTTGTAGAGATGGAGTTTTGCCATGTTGTCCAGGCTGGTCTCAAACTCCTGATCTCGAGTGGTCCTCCTGCCTCAGCCTCCCAAAGTGTTGGGATTACAGGCGTAAGCCACTGCACTTGGCCCAGGATGTTTCAGGTGAAGAAGACCATCAGTGCCCTGGCATAACGAGGTGGAAGTGCCCTGTGTACCTGAGAAACAGCACGGACTTCAGTGGCGCTGGAGCACAGTGTCCCTTAATGGCAGCAGTGGAAACTGAGCCTGGGATGACAGCTTGGGATTCGAGGAGGATTTTTATTGTCTGACTACAGGGTCTGGTCTTTATTTGGCCCAAATGGAGATTTTGTGCAGAGTGGAGACATGATCAGAGGAGTACATTTCAGGATGTTTATGACTCTAAGACCGTCTTATGATTCCAACATCCTTTCATGCTCCTAAGCTCTTCCATGTGATGCTGAGGAAACTCCCCTCCCCTCCCCAGATGTCTCCTGCAGCCTCAGCCCTTGAGCATTTTCATCTCTGGGTTTCTGTGCTAAGGAACTCAGGGCCCTGGCTTCCCATCCTACCATTCTGAACATCAGCACCTTCAAAAAAAAACCCCTCTCAATTCTTGGGATTCTGAGAAAAAAACTCCTTCATCTTCCCCTTTCTGCTCTTTCCTAGATTTTAACCTAATTTCAGCTATTTCAGAACGTTTTCTGTTCAATAAATGAATAATTAGATCTTCTTGGGCTTTGCCAGTGAAAAATATACCATAATATTTAGATTAAAACAGTGTAATGACTACACTAGCAAAATACAACCCGGTTACATGATGAATTCCTCCTTTTCATTTTTATTTGTGGTATCCTGGGGTGGCCTACTGGAGAAAAAAATACTATTTGATTCTCCCTGGGTGGTCAGACAGGACTTGTAAAGACTCTTGTTTGTTTTGTGTTGAGGTTTCAAAGGCACGCAGGCTTTTCTACATAAAGATGTTCTAAGAAAATACGGATTTTTTTTTGAAGTTGCTGTGTATAAAGGGAAATTCAAAGCAACCATCTTCCCTTACAACTACCAGCTAATGTGATTAGAGGGTCTCTTTTCACCAGGCATCTTTGTTGTTACCATCTCTGGTCATTACCACCAGTCTTGCGGGGAGATGTATGCTCACAAAAACCACCTCCACCTGGCTTTATTTTTGGCACGATCACCCAAACATGTATTTTAATTTTAAAGATTATTTTACTGTCACATTTAGATTTTTTTTAAAAAACACTAAGAAATCTGAGCGTTTTGTGTGTGTGTGTGTGTGTGTGTGTGGTTCAGGATGCACTGGAGGTGTGTGCTGCCACGACAAATTTCAGGCCATGTGTTCTGCAGATTCCAATTAGCAAGGCCCTCCTGCTGTGGTGTGGGAGAAAAGTTTGGAGTGGGGTTAGGGCTGGCTAAGTGTAGGAGGCTTTTTAATGCAATCTTTGCAGAACTCCCTCATTAGCACCTCGAGGTCAGTGGGAACTGGTATACAGAGCACAGTTGGCATTTTCTGCTGTGCATGGTGTGTGTCAGCCATTTTATTTATCCATGCTTATTTTCTCCATTTCATAAAATTAATTGTACTTCATGTGGGAGGGGTTGATAATGCTGAATTATTTTAAGCCTGGGGGGAGCTCAGCAGCTGTGTCCTAGATCAGACCACCGATCCATCTAATAGGTTGTCTTGCTACCTGATCCACTGGGCGAATGTGTTTCGCCAATTAGACGAATCCCTATATGGAGAGAAAAATGACCTTGAGGCCCAGAAAGCCAGACAGTTGCTTCATGCAATGTCTTCACCTACTGAAGCTGCTTCATCGCCTTGGCCTAATAGGAGTGTAGTATATATCTAACCTCTAGACAATTAAATTTATCCTTTAAAAAAATAGCCACTCTTATGTGAAATAGTCAAATCTTTCATGATTTGTCAAGATACTTGCTTTTGGAATCAGGTGCTTTCGGGTGTAGCCTCTAAAAATTTTAAAGGAGAGCAAATCTTGCAAGCTTCCTTCTTGTATCAAGGCATAACCTGCTGAGGTCCAGGCTGCAGTGATCCATGATCATGCCACTGCCCTCCAGCCTGGGTGACAGGGTGAGACCCTGTCACAAAAAAAAAAAAAAAAAAGACATAACCCCCTGCTATTAAAAAAAAAAAAAGTATATATATGTATGTGTGTGTGTGTGTGTGTTTAAGAGGAATATCAGAGAAAGATAAATTTTTAAGTAAAAGGAAATATTATAAGCTAATTTTGTTGGGTATTCTTCTGGGCAATTATTTTATCATCAAATACATTTCCACAAAATGCCAGAATTCTTTTTTCTTCTTTTTTTTGAGACGGAGTCTCACCCTGTCGCCCAGGCTGGAGTGCAATGGCGCGATCTCGGCTCACTGCAAACTCCGCCTCCTGGGTTCAAGCGATTCTCCTGCCTCAGCCTCCCGAGTAGCTGGGATTACAGGTGCGTGCCTCCACGCCCAGCTAATTTTTGTATTTTTAGTAGAGACGGGGTTTCACCGTGTTGGCCAGGCTGGCTCTTAAACTCCTGACCTCGTGATCCATCCGCCTTGGCCTCCCAAAGTGCTGGGATTACAGGCGTGAGCCACAGCGCCGGGCCCAAATGCCAGATTTCTTTAAAAGATAAGCCTGGGCTCAGAAAACAAACTTGATGTATGATAGAATCTTGCACTTTTTAAGTCCTGGAGTTAAAATTTACTGTGGCTTTGGTGTGACTCTACCAGCAACAGGATGGCACTCAGTAGAGGGCCCATGGTATAGTGGGAGAACCTCTTGGGGGTCAATCAGGTCCAGATTTTGATCTGTGGCTCTGCTGCTACTAGCTCTGTGATCTTAGGCAAGTCACTGCACACACTTGGCCCCAGTCTCTTTGTAGCCTTCTGTTGCTGTTGATGCTAGCTTCACAAAATCGTTTCAAAGGTTAAATGAAGTAAACTATATAAAATAAATATCTAGGGCTGGGCACGGTGGCTCATGCCTGTAATCTCAACACTTTGGGAGGCAGAGGTGGGTGGATCACCTGAGGTCGGGAGTTCAAGACCAGCCTGACCAACATGGAGAAACCCCGTCTCTACTAAAAATACAAAATTAGCCAGGTGTGGTGGCGCATGCCTGTAATCCCAGCTACTCAGGAGGGTGAGGCATGAGAGTCGCCTAAACCCGGGAGGTGGAGGTTGCGGTGAGCTGAAATAGCGCCATTGCACTCCAGCCTGGGCAACAAGAGTGAAACTCCCATCTCAAAAATAAAATATAATATAATATAAAATAAATAGCATCTAGCTTATATATTAATGTTAGCTCATTTTCTTTTCTTCTCATTACGTCGAAGGACTAGTAATTTTCCAAGTAATGTTCCATTAATTTTGGGAGTCACTCTGGAGAATCCTGTAAATTTTCCAGATACTGAAATCTAAGCCTAGAAAGGCTTAATGACTCTCTTGCAATGCCTTAGGAGTAGCAGAGTTGGTGCCCAAATCGTGCCTCACTGAATGCTTCCAGCTTTACTGCACATGTGAGGACGACGTAGCATTCTGCACTGAGTCCCTGGCGTGGCTCTAGAACAGTCAAGGGCAGTGACAGTCTTAAGCGTAGAAAACACTCGACTCTCCAGATCTTCTAGGAACCTTCAAAGTACACAGAAATGTGTAGTGAAACCTTACCCTACTGTGTTCGCCGTCAGTTTACTTTTACAACTTTTGACTCAGTTTCCCTTTCTCTCCTAGTATCTTCAGGTGACTACAGATGTGTTAACACCCAGCATGTTCCGGTAGGAGACTTTCTGGATGGGGAAGATTTCCAGGTAAAGGACCACCCTGATTCCATTCGTGGCTACAGCCTGCTGCCTGCCCTTCCCTGGGCTGCCCCAGACTTTCTGATGGCCACCACTGCCTTCCTCCTTCTCTTTTTTTGCATTGATTGATTGATTGATTCCTTATCTATGCTATTTTTCTATCTTTTTTTGGTATTATTTTTAAGTATTCATACGTGTACACTGTTAATGATATAAAACATGCATGGAGTTGTAAGCCCTAACTTCAGGATAAGGCTTACCCTCTGAGGAGGGAGGCTGGGGCACTTGGCCAAAGTCAATTCTGTCTCCAGTGTTTTAAACTTTTTTTCCCCAATATGTATCTCTTAAAAAGAAGAATTTCTTTTCTTTTCATTTCTCTTTCTTTCTTTTTTTTTAAGACAGAGTCTCGCTCTGTTGCCCAGGTTGGAGTGCAGTGGTGCGATCTCAGCTCACTGCAACCTCCACCTCCCAGGTTTAAGCGATTCTCCTGCCTCAATCTCCCAAGTAGCTGGGATTACAGGTGTGCACCACCATGCCCTGCTAATTTTTGTATTTTTTAGTAGAGTCAGGATTTCGCCATGTTGGCCAGTCTGGTCTTGAACTCCTGACCTCAGTTGACCTGCCAGCCTTAGCCTCCCAAAGTGCTTGGGATTATAGGTGTGAGCCACCACGCCGGGCCAGAACTCCTTATTTTTGTTTAAAATATAACTATCACTTTTGTTCTTAAAACAGTAGTTAAGGCTGGATGTGGTAGCTCACTGAAATCCCAGCACTTTAGGAGGCCAAGGTGGAAAGATCGCTTGAGCCCAGGAGTTTGAGAACCAGCCTGGGCAACACAGCGAGAACCCCATCTCTACAAAAAAAAAATATATATATATAAAATTTACATTCTTTTTTTAGCCAGGCATGGTGGCACATGCCTGTAGTTCCAGCCACTTGGTGGGCTGAGGCAGGATCACTTGAGCTCAGGAATTTAAGGCCGTTGTGAGTTGTGATTATGCCACTGCACTCTGGCCTGGACAATAGAGCAAGACCCTGTCTCAAAAAACAAAACAAAGAACAACAACAACAACAACAAAATTACCAAGAGCTCCCCGCCAGCCAAAACAAAAAACATCCTCAAACAGTAGTTAAGTCCTTCATGTCAAATATCCAACTTGTGTTCAGTATTCCAATTATACTTGGAATATAATTATGTAGAGAGATACTAACAAAACCAAATTTGTTTGGCATTTCAAATGTTGGAAGATGCCAGAAGTTTAATCTAGAGCGGTGGTTCTCAAAATTTGGTCCTAAGACCAGCAGCATCAGCATCACTTGTGAACTTGCAAGAGACGGAAATCATTAGACCTTACAGCTGACTGATTCTGGGAGTGTAGTGTTTTAACAAGCCTTCCAGGTGATTCCAATGCATGGTAGAGTTAAGAAAACTACTGGTCTAAAGGAAACCAAAATTTTATGCTCTTTACACACCCTATTTTGCATTTGTCTTTGTGTTTAACATCACAGCATGTGCTGAGATGGTGTGCTTACACACTTGGGTCACCAAGATGGAGTCCAGCCTTCTATTGCCTTCTAGGGCCTGTGCCAAGCCACCTTCCATTTCTAGCTGTGGAGGGCAGCACACACAGACTGCTGCTGCATTAGGAAGTGTGTAGGAGAGCAGGGAATGGAAGTGGTGATCATGATTTTCTGGAGCAGGACAGAGAGAGTAAAAATAGAGATCTGGGTGTATTTGATAGGGAAATCACCTTCTTTTTTAAAAAGCATACTTACAAAGTTGTGGTCCTCAACTGCTGGCAGCACAGTCGAATCACTCCAGAGGGCTTTGAAAGACACTGGTGCCCTGGCCTGACTCCAGGAAATTCAGGTTTCAATTGGGTTGTGGGTGGGGTTAGGGGGTCATCCCAGCAACAGCAAGATTTAAAGGTGCTTCAGGTGATTCTAATTGCAGTCATGGTCCAAAACCACTGGCAAAGACTTGTGTTTGGTTTGGGATTCAGTTGGGAAACTAAGATGAAAATATCCTGCAAGAATGTGCTCGGGGGTCCTACCCTTCAAACAAGTAAGTGCTTTGCAAACTCTGGTTCTTAAGCCATTAGCGACCTGGTTTGGGGGAGTTTTTTTCTGCCATCTCTAGCTTTTTTTGTTTGTTGTTTTGAGCTACCGCTGACTCTTTCGGCAGTATTTCTGTCTAGTTTTTGTCTAGGTAAGGAGATTTGAATATGGTTTGTCTACTCACTTGTAGGTGTCTTGGGCAGAATATGCATTTTTTAAAGCATACAAATGACACCCTTTTTCACCTCCTTCATTCTCTTTCCTGTAAATGGCTATAGCTCCAGGAAATGAACTCAAGAGACTGATACTACATTTTGCAATGTGAGGCTTTTTAATTTTTCTAAGACTATCAACGAGACCAGAGCCTTCCTTGCAGTCTCTGAAATTATGGAAAGGAAAGGTTGGGCTGTATTTGTTGATTGAGTGTTGAAATAGTCCATGGAAAAAGGAAAGGGAAACAAGTTCTACTACTGATTTTCTTGGCAGGGTTTATCACCTATCCCCCCCAAGTTTCTGGCAAGTGTGATTAGAAATTGACTTGCAGGATTTGCTCACACTGGCTTCCCAAGACAGTTTTTGCTTGCATGCTGCTGACTAGCAGTAGTTAATTTGCTATCTTTCACATGTGTTATCCAAAAATCACAGAACTCATTAGAAATAAACAGCATGGGCTGGGCGCGGTGGCTCATGCCTGTAATCCCAGCACTTTGGGAGGCCGAGGTGGGTGGATCCTGAGGTCAGGAGTTTGAGACCAGCCTGGCCAAGATGGTAAATCCCTGTTTCTACTAAAAATACAAAAATTAGCTGGGCGTGGTGGTGGGCATCTGTAATCCTAGCTACTTGGGAGGCTGAGGCAGAGAATCGCTTGAACCCAAGAGGCGGAGGTCGCAGTGAGCCGAGATCGCGCCACTGCACTTCAGCCTGGGCAACAGGGCGAGACTCCGTCTCAAAAAAATAAATAAAATAAACAGCATGAATTTGGTTGGTCATATTTGCAGGATTAGCCAGATGTAAATCTGAGTTGCACTTGGGAGGTTTCGTGGGCTTCATTTAAAAATAAATAGAACCCCAGCCTTGAGTAGAAGCAGATTTTTTAAAAAAATGAAAGATCTTACTGGAAAACAAACCTTATTTTTCCAATAGAAAATATGGGGAAGAAGTGAGCTTTTTTTGGTGCCAATATTTATTTTATTTCATGCCCTTCTTGCTGATGGCAGATGTGGCAGAAATAAATACCCGATTTCATTTTCCAAAATGGGAAAAATTTAATCAATTCAAGAATTTATTTATTCTTAATTTATAGCAGAGGTTTGAAACCTGATTGGTTAAACTATTTAATATGCCTCTTAGGAAAATAAACATACATTTGTGTGTTTCCCAAACCATTTTGTGGAATAATCGCCACACAATTGGTTATTGAAGAGGTGTGTTGGCCTTGAGACTCTCTAATTCTTAGGCCTTTTGAAAAGTGTTTCTCACTAAGAGATATTGAAAAAGCTGTTTTTCATGTGATTACAATATACGATTTGTGTGATTGGAAAATTTCTGTTTTCTGTTGATATACAAACTCACTGCCAGCAATACCAAATATTCGTATGCCACCTGCTTCCTTTTTTTTTTTTTTTTTTGAGATGGAGTCTTGCTCTGTCACCCAGGCTGGCACCATCTCGGCTCACTGCAACCTCCGCCTCCTGGGTTCAAGCGATTCTTCTGCCTCAGCCTCCCGAGTAGCTGGGACTACAGGTGCGAGCCACCATGCTTGGCTAAATTTTGTATTTTTAGTAGAGACCGGGTGTCACCATATTGGCCGGGCTGGTCTCGAGCTCCTAGACCTTGTGATCCACCCAGCCTCAGCCTCCCAAAGTGCTGGGATTACAGGCGTGAGCCACTGTGCCTGGCCATATGTCACCTGTTTCTAATCCCAACAAAACCTGTACTCAGAATGAATTAAACAAACAAAGAAAACCCTTACCTTTGAAGAACCAAAAAAGGAATTCAAATTTTATTGAAACTTTTTGTGTTTATCCTTTTAGATCACACTAAATCAGATGAGTACACAAATGCCAAGGAATTGACTTTTACAAGTGGAGAGATGTTTCATGCAGACACATGAGTTAAAGATGTGCTAGAAACTTCCCATGAGCTGATTTTGATCATTCTTTGCTCTAGTGCCCCCAAAGTTTAGCTCAATACTTAATTATATATCATACTACCTTCTCTCTCTCTCTGTGTATGTATTATTTTCCACCAAAATTGCTATTTGTAACCTGCCATAGTAAAAGATCTGCTTATTCAAGACCAGGACAAGACTTTCCATTGTCTTGTCTTTCTGCCCATGACACCATTCATTTTTCTCCTCTTCTTCAGCATTTAGATGAGATTTATAATGCATCGTCCTACCATTTTCTAGGCATAAAGATAATTTGCCTGGTTAGCTTTTATTTAGTGATTCAAAAGAAATAGATGATCAGATCTGGCAGCAACTGACTTTTCACGATTCATTGCTGAAGGCTTTATTCTATGAAGACCTCTGTTGCTGAAGGTATGAAGGATGTGGTAGTAATGGAAAATCTTTTACTGATCTTTTATTTCTTTTTAAATTTTTTGAGACAGAGTCTCTCTCTGTCATCCACGTTGGAGTGCGGTAGCATGATCTCAGCTCACTGCAACCCCTGCCTCCTGGGTTTAAGCGCTTCTCCTGCCTCAGCCTCCCGAGTAGCTGGGACTACAGGCGTCTGCCACCCATGTCTGGCTAATTTTGTATTTTTAGTAGAGACAGGGTTTCACCATATTGGCCAGGCTGGTCTCGAACTCCTGACCTTGTGATCTGCCCACCTCGACCTCCCAGAGTGCTGGGATTACAGGCATGAGCCACTGCGCCCGGCACTGATCTTTATTTCTGAAGAGCTTTTCTCCCCTTGCAGGATCTTTGGTGTCAAGATACTCTAAAATTCCAGTAAATACGGCTGCAAGGAAGGGTAAAGAGAAAGAAAGAGAGACAAAATAAAGTACCAGAAGCAAATAGTCCTTTCCATATTCATGTCATGTTCATAAGATCCAAGAAACGGATATTGAAGTGGAAGAACCAGACTTTCTTTTCATTCCTATGATCTAATTAAATGTATTTTCACTTAAAAAAGGATAACAATATTAGATCTTAATGGGATTAACCTAACTGAAATTTATTTGACTTTGCCTTGATTGTAAAGATTATGAAGGATCCAAGTTTCATTTTGTGATGGTAGTTTCAGGTCTGTAATTTTTGCCGCACTCCATTCCTGTTGCTGTTCTACTTAAAATATCAGTTATCCGCCAGGTGCGGTGGCTCACGCCTGTAATCCCAGCACTTTGGGATGCCGAGGGGGGTGGATCACCTGAGGTCAGGAGTTCAAGACCAGCCTGGCCAAGATGGTGAAACCCCATCTGTACTAAAAATACAAAAATTAGCCGGGCGTGGTGGCAGGTACCTGTAATCCCAGCTACTCGGGAGGCTGAGGCGGGAGAATTGCTTGAACCCTGGAGGCGGAGGTTTCAGGGAGCGGAGATTGCGCCATTGTACTCCAGCCTGGGGGGCATGAGTGAGACTTTGTCTCAAAAAAAAAGAAAAAATCAGTTATCAGACAAAACTTGTGTGTTGTATGGCGGAGACTTAGAATAGACTAGAGTTTGAGTATTTTTCTTTTTAAGTTTTTGAGATGATTAACTCTTACTGTTTTTATACTGAAGTGAAGTCTGTTTAGTTAAAGAGGAACCTTTCTTTTATTTTCTGCTTTTTGGTGGTTTTTTTTTTTTTTTTTGGTCAGTTTCTTAGGGTTTCTCTTGCTTAGAATTATCGAGATGAACTGTTTCTGAGTCCAGCTTCAGACTAGAGTTTGAGTATTTTTCCCTTTAACTTTTTGAGATGATTAACTCTTACTCTGTTTTTATACTGAAGTGAATCTCTTTAGCTAAAATAAAGAGGAATCTTTCTTTTATTTTCTGTGTTTCTTGGTTTCTTGTGTGTGTGTGTGTGTGTGTGTGTGTGTGTGTTTTGCGCCAGTTTCTTAGGGTTTCTCTTGCTTGGAATTGTCTCGATGAAATGTTTCTGAGTCCAACTTCATTGATAACTACCTACTCCCCTACTCCTCCCTTTCCTTTGTATGTGTTACAGGATTTCAGTAATATATATTTTTTATTGTGGTGAAATATACATAATATAAAATTATCATTTAAGCCATTTTTAAATGTACACTTCAGTGGCATTAAATACACTCATATTGTTGTGTGCAATTGTTGCCACTATTATCTTTGGAAAGTTTTCATCTTCCCTCTCACTCATAAGTGGGAGTTGAACAATGAGAACACATGGACACAGGGAGGGGAACATCACACTCTGTGGCCTGTTCGCGGGGGTGGGGGTAGGGGAGGGATAGCATTAGGAGAAATACCTAATGCAGATGACAGGTTGATGGGTGCAGCAAACCACCATGGCACGTGTATACCTATATAACAAACCTGCACATTCTGCACATGTACCCCAGAACTTTAATAAAAAAAAAAGTTTTTATCTTCCCAACCTGAAACTCTGTACCCATTAAACACTAACTCTTCATTCTTCCCTCTCTCCAGCCCCTGGCCACCACCATTCCACTTTCTGTGTCTATGAATTTGACTACTCTGGGTACCTCAGTGAGTGGAATCATGCAGTATTTTTCTTTTTGTGACTGATTTTTTTCACTTAGCATAATGTCTTCAAAATTCATCCCTGTTTCGGCATATGTCAGAATTTCCTTCCTGTGTAAGGCTGAATAATATTGCACTGTATGTATATATCACATTTTGTTTATTCATTCATCTGTTGATGGACACTTGGGTTACTTCCACCTGTTGGCTATTGTGAATACCTCTGTGAACGTGGGTATGTAAATATCTGGTCAAGTCCCCATGAAAAGTGTCTTTGTGATTGATTATTATTATTATTTCTTGAGACAGAGTTTTGCTCTTGTTGCCCAGGCTGGAGTGCAATGGCACAATCCCGGCTCACTGCAACCTCTGCCTCCTGGATTCAAGTGATTCTCCTGCCTCAGCCTCCCAAGTAGCTGGGATTACAGGCTTGTGCCACCACACCTGGCTAATTTTGTATTTTTTAAATAGATACGAGGTTTCACAATGTTGGTCAGACTGGTCTCGAACTCCCAACCTCAAGTGATCCACCCGTCTCAGCCTCCCAAAGTGCTGGGATCATAGGCGTGAATCACTGCGCCCAGCTGTCTTTGTGATTAAGTAAAACACCCTGATGCTGATTTAGATACCAATTTAGCAACTTTAAATATCATGATATTAATAATAGCCATTAATTAATAATAAAGCTTTTTATGTAGAGTGATTGGAATGAGTTTGTCAGGTATGAGTTATAAAGGCCTCCAGAAGCATATGGGGAAGTTAAACACACGGCAATGAGAACTCTTTTAAGAATGCACCTGGCTGACTACCATGACCTGCTTAAGATCTGTGTTTTAGAATCGTCATTGAAAAGAAATGTTGCAGCCGGACACAATGGCTTATCCCTGTAATCCCAGCACTTTGGGAGGCCGAGGCGGGCAGATCACTTAAGGCCAGGAATTCAAGACCAGCCTGGCCAAGATGGTAAAACCCCCTCTCTACTAAAAATGCAAAAATTAGCTGGATGTGGTGGTGGGCGCCTGTAATCCCAGCTACTCAGGAGGCTGAGGCAGGAGAATCACTTAAACCTGGAAAGCGGAGGTTGCAGTGAGAAGAAATTACGCCACTGCACCTCAGCCTGGGTAAGAGAGTGAGACTCTGTCTCAAAAAAAAAAAAAAAAGAAAAAGAAAAGTTGCTGCATGACAGCATGACATCTGGAAAAGTTAAACTATAAAATGACTTGCAAAATTAACATCCTCTGGTTAACCAAAATCCTCAAAGCAGAGGGCAATCTGGTGTTTGGGATGTGAGTCCCCTTCTCTAGAGGGTCGGGCTTATCGCTTGGAAAGCAGATTAACACTGCTATCACACACCACCTAAAGATACGCTTCCCATCCTCACATTCTTGGTGTTTTCAATGTTTCATCTATCTGTTGTATTCTTTCAAATTCCTTCAGCTTAACCACAGACAAGCTCCTTCTTGGAGTTAACACTATTTATCAAGTATATACTGTATGACCAAGCTATATATTACTGCTAGCTGATATTTATTCATACTTGGCCCATGTTAGGCACTGTTCTAAGCCCTTTACATGTGTTGTAAGTTATTAAATTATTCTATATCTCTGTGTGTTTGATATCAGCAAAACTTCATTTTACAAATGATGAAAACGAGACACAGAGAAGTTATATTGTTTAAGGACACAGGAATTGGCAAAGCCAGAACTTGACCCCAGGAGTCTGACTTCAGACCATGTGTCTTTTTCTCTTCTTGTTTTCTTTTTCTTAGAGACAGGGTCTTGCTGTGTTGCCCAGGCTGGAGTGCAAGCAATCTTGGCTCACTGTAGCCTCAAATTTCTGGGCTCAAGATATCCTCTTGCCTCAGCCTCCCGAGTAGGTGTGTGCCACCACACCTAGCTAATTTTTTTAAAAATAATTTTTTTGTAGACATGGGGTCTTGCTATGTTGTCCAGGCTGGCCTTGAACTCCTGACCTTGAGCAGTCCTCCTGCCTTGGCATCCCAAAGTGCTGGAATTATAGGCACGAGCCACCGCACCTGGCCCCCATTTACCTTTAACTGCCATGCAATGCTGACCTGCATTTTACTGTTGATTAAACTTATGAAACTTATGAAAACACTCTCTAGAGGATGAATTCTTTTTTCTTTCTTTCTTTCTTTCTTTTTTTTTTTTTTTTTTTTTTTTGAGACAGAGACTCACTCTGTCACCCAGGCTGGAGAGCAGTGGCATGATCTTGGCCCACTGCAAACTTTGCCTCCTGGGTTCAAGTGATTCTCCTGCCTCAGCCTTCTGAGTAGCTGAGATTACAGCTGTGTGTCATCACACCCAGCAAATTTTTTATGTATTTTTTGTAGAGATGGGGTTTCACCGTTTTGGCCAGGCTGGTCTTGAACTCCTGACCTCAAATGATCTGCCCACCTTGGCCTCCCAAAGTGCTGGGATTACAGGCGTGAGCCACCGTGCCTGGCCTCTAGAGGACAAATCTTTTTAAGGTAAATAACAGAGCTTTTAAAGTCAGGAGTTCTCTGTGTCTGTCTAGGAACCCATGCTGTATTAAATGGCCACAAAGTAGTTTGGAAGTTTAGCACCAAAGGACTAAGGTTTCTTCTGAACAGAGTGCCCTTTATTCCACTTTTTAAGGTAAACACGCTTCAAAGAAAAGGAAATTTTAAGAAGCCACGCTGAAGAGTTTCTAAGGAATGTAATACATTTTTTAAAACGGTATTATCACTTCTTTATGAATTCATATTTGGCAAAGAACTTTCTAGAAGTATTAGGAATCAGCCTCACTCAGAAATTTGATGTTAAAGGTTTGTAAAGAATATCTACTTATGCCCATTCATAATTAACAGGCATTCTTCTTTTTCTTTTAAGTTTAAAAAATTTTTTCTTTTTAATTATTTCAGCTTTATTCGGGTTGAATAAGGGTGTTCCAGCCAAGCAAAGTAAGGTGAGGGGTGAGAGGGGTTTCAGGCAGAGAAAAAAACACGTAAAAGGACACCAAGTTGTAGCATGGTCTGGCCAGCGAGCTTTAAATAGGAGGGAAGTCCGTTATCATGGAAGGAGCAGGGGCTTAGGGAAAGGTTTAAAAAATTAATTATTTTTAAATTAATTTAATTTTTTAATTAAAAGGTTTAAAAAATAATTTAAAAATAATTATTAAAAATTAATTATTAATTAATTAATAAAAAACTAATTACCCCATGTGAAAAGAGATAATTGTTGCTCTTTTGAGGATTAGAAATAATTTTACGTTTGTTTTTTGCTTTTTTTTTTTTTTTTTGAGACAAGGTCTCCCTCTTGTCACCCAGGCTGGAGCACAGTAGCGCAATCACAGTTCACTGCAGCCTCAAACTCCCAGGCTGACACAATCCTCCCTCCTCAGCTTCCCAAGTAACGAGGACTACAGGCATATGCCACCATGCTCAGCTAATTCTTAAAATTTTTTTGTAGAGGTGGTGTCTTGGCTGTGTTGCCTGGGTTGGTCTAGAACTCCTGGCCTTATGCAATCCTCCCACTTCGGCCTCCCATATTATTGGGATTATATCAGTACAGGTTTGAGCCACTGTGTCTGGCCAGATAATGTATTTAAGTTGTTCAGTAAAGGACCTGACACGCAGGTTTCCACATTGATATTATCATTATGTTACTATCAGTTTTTTTCTTTTTGTCTTTTGATTTGTTTTTCTGAATACTATTACATTACATGGTTCAAAACCCAAAAAGTGTAATGTTCTCTCTTTCGTCTTTGTGCCTCATCTGTCAAGTCCCTTCTTCCTGGTCCCTGCAGGTAACCACTGTCCTGGTTCTGATGTAGCCTGCATTGTCCCCTGATGCTCCGTGGGAATATGAGTATCTTTTCTGTATTTCCTGCTTTTACACAAAAGGTAGCATATTGTATGCATGCTTCAATGTCTTCCTTTTGGTTTTCATTTAACTATACATCTTAGAAATCTTTGCATATCAGTTTATAAGGGGCTTCCTCTTATAAGCGCCATATATATATATAAAATATATATATAAAATATATATATAAAATATATATATATTATATATATAAAATATATATATATAAAATATATATAAAATATATATATATTATATATATAAAATATATATATATAAAATATATATAAAATATATATATATAAAATATATATATATAAAATATATATAAAATATATATATAAAATATATATAAAATATATATAAAAAATATATATAAAAAATATATATATAAAATATATATATAAAAATATATATATAAAATATATATATAAAAATATATATAAAATATATATATAATATATATAATATATATAATATATATAAAAAATATATATTATATATATATAAAATATATAATATATATTATATATATAATATATATAATATATATAATATATATATAATATATATAAAATATATATATAATATATATATAATATATATATAAAATATATATATAATATATATAAATATATATATAAAATATATATAATATATATAAAATATAAAAAAATATATATATATAAAATATATGTATAAAATATACATATAAAATATATGTATAAAATATATATATATATATATATATATATATATATATATATATATATATATATTTTGGACAGAGTCTCGCTCTCTTGCCCAGGCTGGAGTGCAGTGGCACAATCTCAGCTCACTGCAACATCCGCCTCCCAGGTTCAAGCGATTCTCCCGCTTCAGCCTTCCAAGTAGCTGGGATTACAGGTGCCTGCCACTGCACCCAGCTAATTGATTTTTATATTTTAAGATTCAGGTGGCCAGGCACGGTGGCTCATGCCTGTAATCCCAGCACTTTGGGAGGCCGAGGTGGGCGGATCACCTGAGGTCAGGAGTTCAAGACCATCCTGGCCGAGGTGAAACCCCGTCTCTACGAAAATAAAATAAAATAAGATAAAATAAAATAAAATAATTAGCCAGGCATGGTGGCTGACACCTGTAATCCCAGCTACTTGGGAGGCTGAGGCAGGAGAATTTCTTAAACCTGGGAGGCCAAGGTTGCAGTGAGCCGAGATCGTGCCATTGCACTTTAGCCTGGGAGACAAGAGCAAAACTCGGTCTCAAAAAAAAAAAAAAAGATTCACAGGTAATTGCAGTATAGTCCAGAGAGTTCCCTTGCGCCTTCACTCAGCATCCACCAATGTAACACCTTACATAACCTTAGTACATAGTCAAAACTAGGAAATTGGCTGGGCGTGGTGGCTCACGCCTGTAATCCTAGCACTTTGGGAGGCCAAGGTGGGCGGATTGCCTGAGTTCAGGAGTTCGAGAACAGCCTGGGCAACATGGTGAAACCCCGTCTCTAATAAAATACAACAAATTAGCTGGGCATGGCAGCATGCGCCTGCAGTCCCAGCTACTCGGGAGGCTGAGGTAGGAGAATTGCTTGAACCTGGGAGGCAGAGGTTGCAGTGAACCAAGATTGTGCCACTGCATTCCACCCTGGGCAACAGAGCGAGACTCCGTCTCAAAACAAAACAAAACAAAACAAAACTAGGAAATTGACATTGGCATAATGCCATTAACTCAGGTAAGAGACCTTATTTAGATTTAACCGATTTTTACGTGCATTCTTTTTTTGGAAGGGGGTATACATTTTTCTACAAACTTTTCTTATCCTTGTAGATTCAAGTAGCCATCACTACAATTGGGATACAGAACTGTTCCAGCATGACCAAGAAATTCCCTTCTGCTACTTTTTGTTTGCTTTTTTGAAACAGGATCTTTTTGTCGCCCAGGCTAGAGTGCAATGGTGCAGTCATGGCTCGCTGCAGCCTGCAGCCTGGAACTGCTGGACTCAAGCAATCCTCCCATGTCAGTCTCCCAAGTAGCTAGGGCTACTGCCACCACATTCATCAAATTTTCTGTTTTTTATAGAGACAGAGTCTTGCTATGTTGCCCAGGCTGTTCTTGAACTTCTGGCCTCAAGTGATCCTCCTGCCTCAGCCTCCCAATGTGCTGAGATTACAGGTGTGAGCTACCACACCTGATCCTCTTCTGCTGCTGGTTAATAGTTACACGCTTTTCCTAATCCTAATCACTGACAACTACTGCTTAATCCACACATTTTATGTGTGCCTACTTTTAGAAAACCCAGCCAAACATCTTACCTTCCTAGGTGCAAGAATCCTATTTCCAACTTTTAAAATTCCCTATGGGCCTGAGCACTTAATGGGTGCTTAATAATGACTCGTTGAAACACTAAGTTAAAAAAAAAAATAGAACTCAGAGCTGAAAAACAGATGAATCAAGATAATTTACAAAACAATAAAAAAGTTAAGACTACTTTCTTAAATATGAGCTCTTCAGGGTGACTAAGTGACGATTTATAATTTCTTTTCAGGGAGTCAGTACACTTAAAAGTGCTAATGATCTGAAATAAAGCTTCTCTAACACATAACTTTTTTTCAAAGCAATTCTCCTATTTACAATATTTTTTCCTTTAATGACCTCTGTGATGTTGGTATGATGAAGTTTGTTATCCCTAGCTGACAGAGTAGGACACTGAGACTAAGAGAGGAAAGAAAGGCCGGGCATGGTGGCTCACACCTGTAATCCCAGTACTTTGGGAGGCCGAGGCGGGTGGATCACCTGAGGTCGGGAGTTCGAGACCAGCCTGGTCAACATGGTGAAATCTCCATCTCTACTAAAAAAAAAAAAAAAAAAAAAAAAAGTACAAAAATTAACTGGGCATGGTGGCAGGTGCCTATAATCCCAGCTACTTGGGAGGGTGACGCTGGAGAATCGCTTGAACCCAGGAGGTGGAGGTTGCAGTGAGCCGAGGTTGCACCACTGCATTCCAGCCTGGGTGACAGAGTGAGACTCTGTCTAAAAAAAAAAATAATAATAAAATAATAAAAAGTAATAAAAAAAGGGAGAAGAAAGCAAGCTAACAGTGAGTACCCAAGATGGATATTTCAGTAGGTTCTTCTAACAGCCATGTGAGGTGGACGTTGTTATTTCCATTTCAAAGAAGAGAATGTGGGCTCTCTGAGGTTCAATGACCTGTCTGTGGTCAGTTTATATCAGAGACAAGATTCCAATCCCACATTCTCACCCTCATTCCACAATGAATGTTTTCCTCAAGAATAAAAGTCAAATAATTCAGGCCAGGCATAGTGGCTTATGTCTGTAATCCCAGCACTTTGGAAGGCTGAGGCAGGATTGCTTGAGCTCAGGAGTTTGAGACCAGCCTGGGCAATAGAGTGAGATCTTGTCTCCACAAAAAATTAGACAAATTAGTTGGGTGCGGTGGCACACGCCTGTAGTCCCAGCTACTCTGGATACAGGAGGATTGATTGAGCCTGGGAGGTAGAGGCCTCAGCGAGCTGTGATCATATGCCACTGCACTTCAGCCCGGGTGACAGAGAGAGACCCTGTCTTCAAAAATAAAGACAGGATCTTTAAATAAGTAAGTTACGTAAGAATTCAGGTTGCTTGTCTCTGCCCCGTTTTTAAAAAAGTGTCAGTGGTAGTGGTGTTTTAGTACATTACCTACTTATAAAGGATAATATAATAGTTCATAAAAGTGGTTGAGGGCTTTGAAGTTAGCCAGACTTCTCTCCAAGTACCAGCTCAGCCACCCTCTAGCTTTGTGGACTATGGATGTGTTGTTTTATTTATTGAAGCATCGTGGACCATCTATAAAATAGAGAACCTGGTTGTTCTCCATTAGGTTGAGGGAATTCAATGGAATGAAACCTGGAAAGCACTTAGCACTGAGTGCCTGGTACATACCAGTCATTCAATAAACAGCAGCCGTTAGTGTATATGGATCTTTCATTTTATGGACTTCCCACTTCTGAGATGAAAATGTAAGCAAATAAATACTTAGATTGTGTTATGTGCAAAGCCACATACTATTGTTGGAATTAATGGAGGGACACAGTGATTTATTTTTTTGGACTTAAAAATACTTGTTGAAGTTTAGAATTTATCTTGTCTATACATTTTTTTAATTCATCAGTTAAGTTACTCTATTTTCAAATTGAAAGGCTGCCACTTTTTTTTTTTTTTTCAAAATTCCTGATTTTGGGTTTAAATGAGTGGATTTTCCAAAAATGAAGGATTTGAATTAGATCTTACTAAGGTGCTGGCGACCCCATCTCTCTTTTATTTACCTGGACATATTCATTACCTGAGAAACGGTCAGGTGGAGAGGCAGCTGATATGGATTTGTGTGTGTGTGGTGGGAGTCGGGGGTGCTCGCTGCATACAGCTTTTGCTAATACTAAAAGATAATTGCGTACACTCAACAGGCATTGCAATTGCAGTCACATTCTCCTGTCGTCCAGGGAATGGCGCTCGGCTCTGCCTAGCACGATGTTTGTTTAGGGCGAGACTAATGGTTGAGGTATTTGTGAGAAGCATTTGTATCACAGTGACAGACTGCAGGGCGCTCTTTCCTGTGTTCCTGCAGGGCGCTCTTTCCTGTGATTGCTAGGAAATTGGATAGGACCTCCTGAGATATTCTACCCCATGCCTTCCCTCAAGACAAGCCTGTGACATACATGAGAATAGCGGTGGGGGTGGGGTGGAGAGTCAGGGACCCTGTGGGAGTGAGCTGCATATCCCATACGGCCTGGAATGTCCTGTATTCTTAGGAACAGCCTGCACATAGCAATATAGAGCATCCTTGGCACTGCATGGAAAATGGACTGATACTCTCTTGAGGGCCTCTTGGGAATCTTAAAGTAAGTGAAGAAAGAGGAAGAAAGATAGCTTTGCTTGACAGTTCTCATCAGAAGCCTAAATGACGTAGTGTAATGCTGAAAGTTGGAGGCTGGATTGGTGAGGTTGGAGTCAGATGGGGGTAGGATAGTGGTTCTCAACTCTAGATGCAAATTATAACCTCCTGGAGGCCCATTGAAGGGAGTTGTCTTTAACCTCCCAGATGATTCTTCTGTACATCTGGGATTAAGCGCCCCTGAGATCCACACCCTGATGAAAAAGCAAAGCAAAACATCAACAAGGGCAAATAAAAAACCGGAAACAACCCACAATGGATGAATAGGTCCCATATTTCCTAATGAGGCCACTGGCCTTCCCAGTTGGCTGAAATTTCTCTCTTCACATTCTGCAAATGGGTCCACTGGGCAAATATCCTGTTGATAGCTGAGTCCACCCAACTGCATTTTCTAGTGTGTGGGATGTGGCTACTCTGCTTGCTCCGGAGTGAGAAGCAGGAAGTTCTCTTTGGAATCATTATTTAAAGGCTCCCTGGGACCTCAGGCTTTAAACAGAAATATATGGTGCATTCTATGGGGTATTGTGTTTAACTATTAATAATTGTTCCTTTCATATGAGAGATATTACTGTGTAGGGTGGACAAAAACCCTCTGAGAACACCATGTGTTTCATATTTACCATGAATAAGTCTTTCCCTCTCAAAAATCATAATTTGGAAATCATTCTTTTCCTGTGAAAACCAGAAAGTTGCTTTTTTTTTTTTCCTTCTGTTCTCTTAATAGGAACTGTAATAAAAGTTCCCATTGGGAAAAGCTTTCATTTTGATGTGATGCAGTCAGTGGCTGTCTCTCTAGGAAAGCCCTGGAAAATGCATTGCTGCATTTTTCTCTGTTGCATGTGTCTTTTCTCCCCTTAGCGTCGTGTCCAAGCATGATGTCACTCACATGTCATCCGTACATCCCAGGTCCCTTTGCAAATGGAAACTACAGAAGAAACAAAAATTGGTTGAGTGCATAAAATCTATTTCAGGAACATCCTAAAGGGTCTATCTGAGAAGCACTAAATTCCAAAGGATTTGCTGACATTTATTGTTCTGCTTCAGATTATTAAATGTCTTTCTGATCACATGATGCCGTGTTTTGCATAGTGTGACATATCTGTCCTGTTTTAAATGCATAGGAATTGGCAACAAGCTCATTTCACTGGTGGGTTTGCTGAAGCATTATCACAAGACAGAATGATTGATGAGTGCTCTTCAGGTAGGGAAATGCTGCCAGCCTGGTTTGTATTTTGTCTTACCAAGAGTTTTGTTCCTTAATTTTCTATTTCAGTTACGAATAATCCCTTTTCATGCTAGTAGCCATAATCACATTATAAAGGATTTAAAATTTGTCATTTCCTAGTAGTATTTCTTACAGCGTAAGCATTTTTGGTTCATGTACGATTATTCTCCTTTTATTTTTTTAACATGAGGAGATATCATAGGCCAATATTAAGATTTCCTAATTTTAATGTTAAGAGCTAAGCACATATTCTGGTCAAGTAGAGAAGTTAAAGACTGACCAGACTTTATCTGAAACGGTAGGAATAGGAGACATGCTGTTCCATGATGTACCTTGACACAGTTTTTAAAAAGCAACATTTATGTCTGAGAATCTAATGAGTTTGGTTAAAAGGAGATCTAGTAAGCCAATATTCATTCATTTCTGCCTCTCCCCCTAGATTCCGCCAATCATGTTTGTTTCTGTGTCTTCTTTTTTTTTTTTTTTTTTTTTTTTTTTGAGACGGAGTCTCGCTCTGTCACCCAGGCTGGAGTGCAGTGGCGCAATCTCGGCTCGCTGCAAGCTCCGCCTCCTGGGTTCACGCCATTCTCCTGCCTCAGCCTCCCAAGTAGCTGGGACTACAGGCTCCTGCCACCATGCGCAGCTAATTTTTTTTGTATTTTAATAGAGACGGGGTTTCACCGTGTTAGCCAGGATGGTCTCGATCTCCTGACCTTGTGATTCACCCGCCTCGGCCTCCCAGAGTGCTGGGATTACAGGCGTGAGCCACCATGCCCGGCCCTGTTTCTGTGTCTTCTTAAATTTAGAGACAGTTAGCTTTGTGTGTGTGCGTGTGTGTGTGTGTTTGTGTGTGTGTGTGTGTGATGGAGTCTCACTAGGTTGCCCAGGCTGGAGTGCAGTGCCTATTCACAGGTGCGATTATGGCACTCTACAGGCTTGACCTTCTGGCCTCAAGTGATCTTCTCTCCTCAGCCTCCTAAGTAGCTGGGATTACCAATGTGTGCTACCATGCTCAGCAATTTTTAAATTTTTTTTCGTAGCTATTTTTTTTTTTTTTTTTTTTTGAGACAGAGTCTCACTGTGTTGCCCAGGCTGGAGTGCAGTGGTGTGATCTTGGCCCACTGCAACCTCCTGGGTTCAAGTGATTCTCCTGCCTCAGTCTCCCAAGTAGCTGGGACTATAGGCGCCCGCCACCATGCCAAGCTAATTTTTTTTTTGTATTTTTAGTAGAGATGGGATTTCAATATGTTGGCCAGGCTGGTCTTGAACTCCTGACCTCAGGTGATCTGCCCGCCTTGACCTCCCAAAGTGCTGGGATTACAGGCGTGAGCCACTGCGCCCGGCCTTGGTAGCCATTCTTGTAGAGCACTACACATCTGCCTCTGACTGAACAGGCCCAGAGATGTAGACAAGTTGGCCTCATAGAAACCTGTTTTCAAGTTCTTCATGTCAGAAGCCCAAGGGAATGGAGGACAGCTGTATATCTGGAAAGTGAAAACATCTAGCTGTACTTTTTTTGGCAAACATAAAACTACATTTGAATATAGTAAATTCTTAGATAACTGTGAGCCACGGCCAACCAAAAGCACGGCACATACAAGGAACATGTGCCGGGTGGACCTTGAATGATCACATTTAACTTTGTATCTCTAGAACTTGTGCTTCATTTTATTTTTCCCTTCCGAAGTTTTTTTTTGTTTGTTTGTTTGTTTTGTTTTGTTTGAGACAGAGTTTCGCTCTTGTCATCCAGGCTGGAGTGCAGTACAACCTCGGCTCACTGCAACCTCCACTTCCCAGGTTCAAGTGATTCTCCTGCCTCAGGCTCCCAAGTAGCTGGGATTACAGGCACATGCCACCACACCTGGCTAATATTTTTGTATTTTTAGTAAAGACGGAGTTTCACCGTGTTGGCCAGTCTGGTCTCGAACTCCTAACTTCAGTTGATCCACCCGCCTCAGCCTCCCAAAGTGCTGGGATTACAGGTGTGAGCCACTGTGCCCAGCCCCTCCCAAAGTATTTTGAGTGGAACATTGTTCATAGAAGAAGTTACATCTTTTCTGGGGTTAGGATGTACATTTCATTAGGTCCTTCCAGATACTTAAAAGATTCTCCACATGCTGGTAGAATATGTGGTATTGCTCAGTTGATGAATTATATGATTGTGGCAGTTTGAATATGTAGATATTATAGATGTTGTAAATGGCTTTGTTGTCAGATAAGCAGAGTGAGCTACTATCTTAAACTAGCAAGAATATTCACTTTAACAGGAGGTTTCTGATTGGTGGCTAAGGCTGTTACAGCTATGTCAGTAATTTTTAGAAAAGATAAGCTGAAAGTATTACTCATTTATATTTATAAATCTAATCCTATGCATAAGCAATGTTGAGCATTCCAAGCATTAATCCCGTGGTACTTGGCGTATAAAGGCCATGTGGAGTTAGACCTGGAAACACACCGTATACTCATCTCTTTTTGAATCTATGGGTAGTTTTGGGAGTTCATTTTTCCTGGTTGTTCTGGGGGCTCACTGAGATGTAAGAGTTTTAGATTCTGGTTTCTTTGCTGAAAGACAGCAGAGTTCAGATTAGGCTCATAGACATTCTTGCCTAGTTGCCAATAATTCCTTACCCAGTAACGATGGAGGTGAAAGAACACTGAGCAAGCCAAGGGCAGGGAGGGGAAGAGAGGAATCTCGAAGAATTCAGATGGGCCTACAAGGCAATTAATGTCGATACATTTCCTGTTTCCCACAACTTGGTTAAGTTCTAGCATCAAACCTAAAAATAAATTAATTGGTTTTCTTCCTGGAATGGACCATTTGGCTGACAAGCCTTTACCTCAGCTATTAAATCCTACTGCCTAGGCCTTAGATTGGGAAATTAAAGTCCATATCAATGGGCGTTTGCAACTCTTATATGATTCTTGCCTGCTCTACCCTCCTTTTATGCTTAAGTAGCCCTGGAAATGGGGAAGGAAAAGTCAGAAGGAAGAAAATCAGATTTCCAACTTAGATTTCCCTGATTCAGAATTAGGAATTGGTTTAATGGGATCTTACCTTCTTTTCTCTTAATTTCAAGAGAAGCAGAGTTGGGTATGGGAGTTGTAAACAAAAAAGAACAGTGGGACCTACACTGTAGCAAGGATATGTGACACCTATTTCAGACTAGATGTGTTTTAGAAGTACAATTTTTGGCTGGGCATGGTGGCTCATGCCTGTAATCCCAACACTTTGGGAGGCAGAGGAGGGTTTGAACCAAGGAGGTGGAGCTTGCAGTGACCTGAGATTGCGCTACTGCCCTCTAGCCCAGGAGACAGAGTGAAACTCTGTCCCCCAACACAAAAAGTACAATTTTTGGCCAGGCGCGGTGGCTCACGCCTGTAATCCTAGCACTTTGGGAGGCCGAGACGGGCAGATCACCCGAGGGCGGGAGTTCGAGACCAGTCTGACCAACATGGAGAAACCCCGTCTCTACTAAAATTACAAAATTAGCCTGGCGTGGTGGCGCATACCTGTAATCCCAGCTACTCGGGAGGCTGAGGCAGGAGAATTGCTATAACCTGGGAGGCGGATGTTGCGGTGAGCCGAGATTGTGCCATTGCACTCCAGCCTGGGCAATAAGAGTGAAACTCTGAAACTCAGTCTGAAAAAAATAAAAATAAAAAGTACAATTTTTATACTAATGATAGTTATGTTAATTATATATATAGATATATTTATTTATATAATTTATAATATAATTTATATAATTATATTCAATATATATAATTATATAATATATATTAAATATAATATATATAATTATATATAATATATATTAAATATAAATTATATATAATATAAAATATAATATTTATATAATATAATTTATATAATTATATTTATAATATAATTTATATAATTATATTTATTTATATAATTTTTTTAGACGGAGTTTCGCTGTTGTTGCCCAGACTGGAGTGTAATGGCACGTTGTCAGCTCACTGCAACCTCTGCCTCCTGGGTTCAAGCGATTCTCCTGCCTCAGCCTCCCGAGTAGCTGGGATTACAGGCATGCACCACCATGCTCGGCTAATTTTGTATTTTTTAGTAGAGATGGGGTTTCTACATGTTGGTCAGGGTGGTCGCGAACTCTCGACCTTGGGTGATCCGCCCGCCTTGGCCTCCCAGAGTGCTGGGATTACAGGCATGAGCCACTGTGCCTGGCCTTTTTAAAAAAACTTTTTTTTAGATGGAGTTTCACTCTTGTTGCTCAGGAGTTGCACCTGGAGTGCAGTGGCGCAATCTCGGCTCACTGCAACCTCTGTCTCCTGGGTTCAAGTGATTCTCCTGTTTCAGCCTCCTGAGTAGCTGGGATGATAGGAGCATGCCACCACGTCCAGCTAATTTTTGTAATTTTAGTAGAGATGGGGTTTCATCATATTGGACAGGCTGGTCTTGAACTCCTGACCTCAGATGATCCACCTGCCTCAGCCTCCCAAAGTAGTGGGATTACAGGTGTGAGCCACCACGCCCGGCCAGTTATATCTTTTTACCTGGCGAAAACTGTAAACAACTTTTGGCATTCTACGCCTTTCAAAACAATTCAACTTTTTTTTTTTTTTTTTTTTTAATTTAAATCATGGAATTCAGTTGAGCCTTCAAGGCAATTAATGTGAGTTAGGTCATATTGAACCTGTGTTTAGAGATATGTAAGGACTTTGATTAGTGCCCATCTTGTGCCAGCTTATATTTCCAGTTTAGAGTCGGCAAAGGACAACATGTTACAGCATTGGTCTTAGATGAATGCTACCTAAAACCTGGATTTATTTATTTTTAACAATTAACTGAACTGTGACATCAACATCCATTCCCATTCTTTGGTCACAGTTTAGTCATTTGAGAAAGGGTTGAGAGGCTTTTTAGGAGAAAAATTCATGCACATGCAGAGTCTACTGTAACACAGAACCACCTCACATTGAGTTTTGAAGCTAAATGATCATTCCATGGTAATTATAATTAAGACCAGTATATTACAAAGAATCAGTTTACCAAAAAGAACTTTAAAAACCCTGAAGAACTAGGCCGGGTGCCTAGTTCACACCTGTAATCCCAGCACTTTGGGAGGCCAAGGCAGGCGGATCACCTGAGGTCAGGAGTTCGAGACCAGCCTGACCAACATGGTGAAACCCTATCTCTATTAAAAATACAAAATTATCTGGGCATGGTGGTGCATGCCTGAAATCCCAGCTATTTGGGAGACTGAGGCTGGAGAATAGCTTGAATCTGGGATTCTGGGAGGTGGAGGTTGCAGTAAGCCAGGATCATGCCATTAAACACCAGCCTGGGTAACAAGAGCAAAACTCTGTCTTAAAAAAAAAAGGCCAGCTGGGGACTGAGGAGCAATTTGGGGTTATGTTCATCTTCTTGGGCTGGCAGAGTCTCTGGGCAACAGAGTTCATGCAGCTGGATTAAGGTTGCACCCTGTAGTTTCTCTTTCCACTTGGACAGAAATGGAGGTGTTGGGCCTATAATCTGGTCCTTGCCCAAAGCCAAGTTAGTGTTATGCAGTATTTCTGTTTTGAACACATTTGTCCTCATTTTCCCTTTTCTCTTCTTGCCCACTAGTAGGGAAAAAAATAATCAGAGGTACTTGCTTGGGTGGAGCCACTCTTTGATTGCAATGCCCCAGGGTTTTCTAGGTTAACAAATTGGAGCTTTCCAGCCGGCTGAGTAGGGGTGGGCTACAGCTTCTTACCCTGCCTTCTCATATTCCTTTCCTTCCTTCCCACTCCAGAAGAGAAAGCAGAGGCCTGGTTGCTGAGTATGGAGGACATGCTGTTTTGGGGAGCCTAGGGACTGTTGACCACAGCTGTGTCTTTTTGTGGAGAGGAGTTTCAGCACATTCTTGGAAGGTGTGGGATGCAAAATATACACCTTTTAATAGAGTACTTTTATAACATAGCCCTGTGTGCCTTAGAGCTCAGAAACACTGGGGAAGGAGGATGGGGTAGATGGACGTGAGGGTGAGGATGGGTGGGGAGGAGGCGTAAATCTCTTGGGCTCCATCAGGGCAGGAATCAACATCCCAGGAAGCAGAGACAAACCCTTTGGCTTCTGTCCTTGTGCTCCATGGGTGAATCAGAAAGGACCGTGGTCAGTTATGTGGGAGTGCGGAAAGCCAGCCAGCCAGCACGATTCGCCTTGGAGGAATGACTTCTCAAGCTGCCGCCTCCTGCTTCTCTGCTGGGGGTGTGGAAGAAACAGTGTGGGATGTGGGCAGTTTTCTTCTGCAGTTTATTGAACAAACAGCTGCCCTCCTCCATTTCTCTCCCTCCCTTACCCCCAGCCCGCCCCATCCTTCTTGCTGTGGCAGGATATACCCATGCTGTAAACTTTGGCAGTGGGAGAAGCTTGCCAATACTTTCTGAAACAGCAACTTTTTTTTTTTTTTTTGGCATGGAACTGTTAGTGCAAAGCTGGAAACAGAGTAAATAAAATTTGATCTAGTAATTCTAGAAATGATTTGTATCAGTCCAGAAAAGGGCCAGAGTCCAGTAGTTTGAATCTAAAAGAGCTGAACTAAGATAAGGTAAGGAGCCAGTTTTTTAACCTGGCAACCACATGCCCCAACTTGAAAGCCTGTTTGCTGCTTTTCTTTTGTTGTCATAACCTCTTGAACAGAATATGCCATTTGAAACGACAGTAAACGCTTCTCAGTGGATAAGTTTATGACCTAGTTTTTGACCAAGAGCACTTATGGGATTGAACTGCGCGGGGAAGAGCAAAGGACCTTGGACACCATTGGCCAGAAGTTCTGTGCAAACCAGGAGCTCGGGGCTCATTAGAAGCCGGAGACATTAAGCAGCAGCTGTTTTATGGTGTGAACTTTTGCACAGAGGATTTCAAGAGGCTAATTCTCCTCGGAAGTCTGTTTGCAAAGTGGTTCTTTCTTGGCTGTTGCTTCATCCTTCTTCAGAGGCCTATTTTCGCTCCGAGTGTGAGCATCTCATGCCAAACCCAGCTATGACCTTGTGGCTGCTGAGCTGCCCGCATGGCCTGACCCCACAGGTCTTGGGAGGGTGTGTGCAGCAGAGCTAAACCGGGAGGGAGGGTCTATCTCAGCTCTGCTGGCTCTGGGGCTGGTCGCACCCTGCAGACTTGGAGTTGAGGACCAGAAACGCAGGGGGATGTTACAAAAGGAGCGTGATCCTGCAGCCCCTTTCCTCTCTCATAAACCGGATGCTTGGCCCTCCATCCTCTCCCCAGCTTTTTTCGTGAACTCTTGCACCCACTGTCAGCCTTCCCCTCTGCACTCTATTAAATCTGGACTTGATTTCTTGTTCCGCTTAACATGGGAAGATATGTTTTTCAAGGAGAAGTATGAGAAATGAATTAAAATGTATCTACAGTTTACTAATGGTGGTATAGGCCTTAGAATATGGTTAACAAAATTTCTTCTTCCTTTCTTTTCTCCTCCTTCTTTCCTTCCTTCCTTTGAAATTGTTTTTCTTTTTATCCTCCCACTTGTATTTGCTTTTACAGTGAAACTACTCAACAAAGCATACTTAGATGTGTTTTAGAAAGAAAAATCATTCTCTCTAAAGAGCACTATTAAAGGCATGATGCAGTCTGGGATCCATGAGAATATAAAACACAGAATTTAAAGGGCCAAAGTTAATGTTAATTATCCATTAACATGATTAATATTAGTAATAAAACTTACTGAAATGATTGGGTCCCATTTTTATATTTCACATTTCTTTTTTAGGAATGTACATCTTGTATGCCACAAAAGATACACCTATTTCTGTTCTTTTATCATTGGCACATGAAATCTATATGCAAAAAGATTTTTAAATGGGGGGAGGCAACATTCCTATCATCTAATGGAGAAATAATTATATACATGAAAGTGCATGAGAAAATAATTTTCAACATTACAGCTGTTTAGGCAGTGTTTTACATTTAAATTTACATTTAATTTACATTGGAAAATGTAAAAGGAAAATACAAGACTGCATGTGCAATATCATCTATGCAAAAGTACACTGTCGAGTGTTCAGAAGGAACCATGCCAGAGAGTTTATAGTAGTTGAATATGGATTATGAACAGTTACTTTTATTTTTAATTTTTTGGGGGACGGAATCTTGCTCTGTCACCCAGGCTAGAGTGCAGTGGTGCGATCTCAGCTCACTGCAGCTTCTGCCTCCTGGGTTCAAGTGATTCTCCTGCCTCAGCCTCCCGAGTAGCTGGGATTACAGGTGCCCACCACCACACCCGGCTAATTTTTGTATTTTTAGTAGAGACGGGATTTCACCATATTGGCCAGGCTGCTCTCAAACTCCTGACCTCAAGTGATCCACCCGCCTCGGCCTCCCAAAGTGCTGGGACTACAGGCGTGAGCTGCCGGGCCAGATTATGAGCATTTAAAATTGTTTTCTTTTTACATTCTCTTTCCTCAGTTTTCCACAATGAGCAAGCAAATCTTTTATAATTAGAACATCTAACCTTTATTAAAATACTTTAATAAGGATGAGAATATCTTCCTCTCTGTTCTACCTATTTTTGTGACATGGTTCCTATTAATATAGGAATTACAAAACTTCAAAAAGTTATTCTTGTTTTAGGTCTGTTCATATTTGCAAGGCTTTCAATTTCATGTATACCTCGCCCCACTTGGGGCCAGCCTGGAAGCTGTGGGTTTCCTCCCAGAGAGCTCTACTAAGAGAATAGGGCATTTCTTGCCTACTGTGGTAGGCTCCTTCATCTTCTCCTTTTTAAATAATTATTTTGCTGGGTGCAGGGGCTCACACCTGCAGTTTCAGCACTTTGGGAGGCTGAGGTAGGAGGATGGCTTGAGCCCAGGAGTTCTGGACCAGCCTGGGCAACATAGTGAGACCTTGTCTCTATTAAAACTTTTAAAATGGCCGGGCACAGTGGCTCATGCCCGTAATCCCAGCCAGCACTTTGGGAGGCCAAGGCGGGCAGATGACCTGAGGTCAGGAGTTCAAGACCAGCCTGACCAACATGGAGAAACCCCATCTCTACTAACAATACAAAAATTAGCACGGCATGGTGGCACATGCCTGTCATCCTAGCTACTTGGGAGGCTGAGGCAGGAGAATTGCTTGAACCCAGGAGGCAGAGGTTGCAGTGAGCCGAGATCACGCCATCGCACTCCAGCCTGGGCAACAAGAGTGAAATTCCATCTCAAAAAAAAAAAAAAAAAAAGAAAACATTAAAATTAGTTGAGCCTGGTGACATGTGCCTCTAGTTCCACCTACTCAGGAGGTTGAGGTGGGAACATTGCTTGAGTCCAGGAGGTTAAGGCTGCAGCGAGCCATGCTCACACTATTGCACTCCAGCCTGGGCACCAGAGAGACCCTGTCTCAAAAAATAAATAAGTAAATACACAAATAAAAATTAAATAAATAAATAAATCTCACTGCATTGCTCGGTGATTCTTTTTCTTTGACTTAAAGGACATGCGCTTTTACCCTGCTCACATTATGTTTCTGGTTTTTTTCCTTCTGGGATTTTCCTCTCACCCCATTGTGTTGTTTCTGCCTGTGTTCCTTTTTCCACCACTGAGGAGATGATCCCTGAATTACTTTATTGATGATGACTCACAATCAGGGAGCAACAAGTCACCAATAAAGTTAACAGTGCTGCTTAGGGCCCCCATTTGTGGCAATAAAATTTGCAACTAGGCATGAGAAATTTCAATTTGCAATACAGTGTTTTTAATTGTTCAGATACGTCTTTAAAATATAGTATGGCAAATTAAAGTCACTTATGAACTGCTGAGATTTTTCTTACCAAAAAAGGTGCTGCCTAGAAAGAACTTTTCAGCAGTGATGCTCAGTTGTTGGCTCAAACATTTGCAGTCTGAAATGATGAAACTGTGCTTGACACATAGTACAGAGGGACATGTTTCTTCCATATCTTGATTGAGAGAACCTTTGAACTGGAAG
Organism: Pongo pygmaeus; assembly: GCF_028885625.2. Taxonomy (NCBI): domain Eukaryota; kingdom Metazoa; phylum Chordata; class Mammalia; order Primates; family Hominidae; genus Pongo; species Pongo pygmaeus. The sequence goes on from NC_072378.2 coordinate 21,838,991, forward strand.
TGGCACCACCCAGGTTGGTGAATTGAGTAGATCCTTTAGGTACTGGTGCATTTTAGCCCTGGATCCACCTTTTCCTGTGCTACGTAATGGAAATGAAATGAAATGAAAACTATTTGACTTTCCCTTGCTGCCTCCAGTTTTTTTTGTTTGTTTGTTTTTGAGACAGAGTCTCACTCTGTCACCCAGGCTGGAGTGCAGTGGCACAATCACAGCTCACTGCAGCCTCAACCGCCTGGCTCAGACAATCCTCCTCCCTGCCCCCCCCCCCCCCCTTTTTTTTTTAGACAGAGTCTTACTCTGTAACCCAGGCTGGAGTGCAGTGGCACGATATCGGCTCACCGCAACCTCCACCTCCCAGGTTCAAGCGATTCTCCTGCCTCAGCCTCTCGAGCAGCTGGGATTACAGGTGCCCGCCACCATGCCCGGCTAATTTTTGTATTTTTAGTAGAGACGGGGTTTCACCGTGTTGGGCAGGCTGGTCTCGCACTCCTGACCTCAGGTGATGCCCCTGCCTCTGCCTCCCAAAATGCTGGGATTACAGGTGTGAACTAGGCACCCGGCCTTTTTTTTTTTTTTTTTAATTCTAAAAGCACACATATTAGAAATTAGAATCTTATGCTGGATGGACATCTCTCCCTTTTTTCCTGTTTTCCCAGTTTTCAAAGGTTAGGGGGAAAACAGTCTCCAGAGTTTTATGCTTTCTCAATTGATAACATGTGGTGGGATAGCATATAATATGTCATGTATATATTTCTGTTTCTTGCCTATATTTGCATTTCTTATTTTCTTCCTGTTCTGTCTTTGTATTTCCCTCCTTCTCCTACTCTATCCCTAAATCCTTTCCAGGGTGCATGTCAATAAATATCTGAAATTATTGCCTATTTGTGATGTCTTTCATTTTGTATCATGCTTTATAAGTTCAAAATTCTGTAACAGTGATCATCACTTGTTACTCTTGAATATATCAGTTATTTCCAAAGTATTCTTTGTTAGTGGATAATCAGTGAATGTCTGGGGCTGAATGAAGATATTCTGGGTAGAATATGCAGTAACTTTATACCTAAAAGGGAATTGTAGGAACACTGAATTACCAACTAGATAAATAGCATAGCAAACCATCCGCTGAAATCTAACAAAAGTAGCTCATTTGGGGAGTGAGTTTTGGAGAGTCACTCTGCCTCTGTTCTGTAGATTGTGGCAAATAAACATGATATAGTATACATTGTGTGTGTGTGTGTGTGTGTAGGTGTAATACTATCTATTTGAAATGACAATGTAAAATGAGCAGGAGACCTTTTAAGACCAACAAGGAGCTTCCTTTTTCACTACTGATTCTCGTGTAGAAATAGAGCTTAGAGAATCTGTGATGAAAACACTGTGACCCAAGTTCACACTCTAAAGTCAGACTTCCAAAGTTCAGCCCTTGTCCTTGTGAATCACTTAACCTTTCTGTACCTTCGTTGCCTCGTCTGTACAATGGGAATGCTGCATAGGGCAATTGTAAATTCTCTACTCTGAATGCCATCCGGGTAAGTCCCACCTGACTGAACTTGTGGATCTTAGAGCTGACCTGTCCCACTGGAGGAAGACCTCAGAGACCATTCCCCATACAAAATTTGGCCTTGCCACTGTCTGTCTTGGCAAATTGTTTTAACCTCTCTGACTTCAGTGACTTCCCTTGTGAAATGAGATGATGGTGCTATGTGATCCTTTCCCTTAAACCTCAAGCCAAACGATAGGTCCAGGCATAAGTCCTGCTTTTTTTTTTTTTTTTTTTTTTTTGAGACGGAGTCTTGTCCTGTCGCCCAGGCTGAAATGCAGTGGAGTCATCTCGGCTCACCGCAGCCTCCTAAGTAGCTGGGATCACAGGCGCCTGCCACCACGCCCGGCTAATTTTTTTTGTACCTTTAGTAGAGACAAGTTTCACCATGTTGGCCAGGCTGGTCTCGAACTCCTGACCTCGTGATCCACCGCCTTGGCCTCCCAAAGTGCTGGGATCGCAGGTGTGAGACACTGTGCCTGGCCGTAAGTCCTGCTTTCTACATGAATAGCCCTGTTGAACCAGTGAGAGCGAGGGACAGGGACACATTGGGCATCTGCACTGTGTGGGGTGTTACCTCATTGGCTTTCGCACTGCTACCGACTAGACAGGGGTGGGCAGTACACTGACATCTTTGATTCCAATCAACTTCATCCTTCTTATATCCTATCTAAGTGATTTACTTGCCAAAAGCAGAGGACATTTCTGGAAGAAAAATAATCCATTGTGGCTGGGCGCGAGCCGAGATCGCGCCACTGCACTCCAGCCTGGGCGACAGAGCGAGACTCCGTTTCAAAAAAAAAAAAAAAAAAAAAAAAAATCCATTGTAACATAAAAATAGAAACAACACCCAAGAGAGCTATTTGTGCTTGTTTTCCAGCAGGAAAACCTCGCTGCCTTCCCTGCTCATTCTCTCTCCAGTCCTTGAACCTTTTCTTTCCTTAAGACTTTTCCCCAGGTTGGACTTAATGATGGACTGCAGTGTTGGCATGGTTTTAGTTGGGTCTGCATACTCTGGTAAGGCAGAGAACAATGCTCAATATGTCCCAGCTTCCTGAGGCTGAAGGGCAACCCTCTAGCAGTGCACCTTGTGTCTGAGCTGTTTGTTGAGCTATACTTAATTTGTGTGTGTGTGCGCGCGTGCGCGCGCGCGACAGAGTTTAGCTCTTGTCACCCAGGCTGGAGTGCAATGGTGCGTTCTCGGCTCACTGCAACCTCAGCCTCCCTGGTTCAAGTCATTCTCCTGCCTCAGCCTCCTGAGTAGCTGGGATTACAGGCGCCCGGCTAATTTTTGTATTTTTCATAGAGACGGGGTTTCACCATGTTGGGTAGGCTGGTCTCCAACTCCTGACCTCAGGTGATTCACCCGTCTCGGCCTCCCAAAGTGCTGGGATTACAGGTGTGAGCCACCATGCCTGGCTGCTATACTTAATTTTTAAGGAAAGTAATTGTTCATAAACACACAGAAAAGAGCAAAAAAATTTATTTCTTTTCTATCAAGCTGGTCTTGATCTTTCCATTCACATCTTTCTCGTGCAATACCTTAACTTGCCAGTAACGAGATAAAGAGCTGCAGTGGGGAGGGAGGAGATTTCCTCAATCCACCTAAATTCGATCAGATTTTCTAACTTAAAGAATTGAAAAGCTCTATTGTGGTTTTTCAGAAGAAATTACGATGATATAATTTATGTTCAGAACCTTTTTTGAATCAATTCCTTTTTTTTTTTTTTTTGAGACAGAGTCTTGCTCTGTCACCCAGGCTGGAGTACGACGGCGCTATCTCGGCTGACTGCAGCCTCCACCTCCTGGGTTCAAGTGATTCTCCCGCCTAAGCCTTCTGAGTAACTGGGATTACAAGCACCTGCCATCATGCCTGGCCAATTTTTGTATTTTTAGTAGAGACGAGGTTTCTCTATGTTGGCCAGGCAGGTCTGGAACTCCTGACCTCAAGTGACCCACCCGCCTCAACCTCCCAAAGTGCTGGGATTAGAGGCATGAGCCACTATGCCCGGCCTTGAATCAGTTATTTATCTGAGTGCTAGATTCCCTTTGGAAAAGAAGATTCTGTTTTTTTCTCATTTTTTTTCTGTAGCATCTTAGAACTGTAGCATGTGCAGAGTTGATGCTCAAGACATAATTAATGGGTTAATGGATAAATGAACATCTCCCTAAACCTTGTCTCCCCCTCTATTTTATTATACTCTTGGCCAGTGCCATTGTTCTTGAAAATCTCTGCTAAAGCCAAGTGACTTGGTTTGCGATCTCTTGCACACAATGTATTAGTTTTCAGTTTTTACTTTGCACAAAGTCTTCTCTCTGTCCAGGTTGCCCTCCTTCCCCCATTTAGTGTTTCACATTTGTAGTCATTGACAAAATCTAGCTCCATACTCAAACCTTCTTGTAGTCCTCAGCTTGTGGCCCTATCCACCTCGAGCTCCTCCTCACTCGGCAGCTCTCCATTTTTACCTTCATCATCAGCAGACGCTGGACTGACTTGCTGTGTTTGGAGCACCCAGAAGCTGAGGTTTTATCCTTGGAAACGGAGGATCTTTATTGTGATGGAGGATTCGGGAGTGTGGAATTTGAGTGTGTGGTGGAAGGGACAGTTCATCTTCTGGGACAGAACACCCGGGGCAGACAGATCCCGGAAAGTTGGGGCGGTGCTGGTGGCAGTCCCGACACTGTGCCTGCATTGATGGGTTCACATGTACCTGAGATTAAGCATCTTTCAGGATGACTCTTTCACAGGCCTTCTCCTTTCTCTGACACCAGTCATTAAGAGATTAGATTTCTTGAAATATCAGCAGTTGTTGGCCCCCTTGCTGAATAAAGCTCGGTAGCCTAAGGAGGAAGGGATTTCTGAATAGATTTTCAGCCCTGAAAAAATGCTGAGTTTTAAAAATAAACATTCATGGTGCAATGTACTCTTTTACCTCCTGCGAACGGGCATATGCTTTTCAAAAATGTAGTTGCAGTCAAGGGCATTTAGAGGTGTTTGTAAAGAGGAGGGGGAAAGAGAGAAAGAAAGAGGGAAAAAAAAGATTCTTTTGTTTCTCCTCCTAGTTTGTGGCCATGACACAGTGTGATTTGAATACTCCAATTCTTATCATATATAAACCTTGTGTTGGGAAGGAATGGCTCAAATTGCTTCAAGATTTACACAGGGTTTTTTGTTTTTGTTTTTTTTGAGATGGAGTTTCGCTCTTGTCACCCAGGCTGGAGTGTAATGGCGCGATCTCGGCTCACTGCAACCTCTGCCTCTCGGGTTCAAGTGATTCTCCTGCCCCAGCCTCCGAGTAGCTGGGATTACAGGCGACCGCCACCATGCCTGGCTAATTTTTTGTATTTTTAGTAGAGATGTGGTTTTACCATGTTGGGCAGGCTGGTTTCGAACTCCTGACCTCAGGTGATCCCCCTGCCTCAGCCTCTCAAAATGCTAGGATTACAGGTGTGAACCACTGCACCCGGCCAGTTTTTTTGTTGTTGTTGTTTTGAGACAGAGTCTTGCCCTGTTGCCCAGGCTGGAGTGCAGTGGTGCAATCTCAGCTCACTGCAACCTTGTCTCCCGGGTTCAAGTGATTCTCCTGCCTCAGCCTCCCGAGTAGCTGGGATTATAGGCACGTGCCACCACGCCTGGCTGATTTTTGCATTTTTAGTAGAGACGGAGTTTCACCATATTGGCCAGGCTGGTCTCAGACTCCCAACTTCATGATCCGCCTGCCTCGGCCTCCCAAAGTGCTGAGATTACAGGTGTGAGCCACTGTGCCCGGCCAGTTTTTGTTTTTTAAACCAATGTTTATACAAGAAGAGTTTGGAACTTATTCATGAATAAAGTCATTCTTTGGCCTGTTGTGTAGCAACAAGGAGTGCTGGATTTTATGGAAGATGGCTTGTGGTACTGAAGTATCAGGAGAAGGAATGAATAAGGGTGAAGATTCAAACTGGTAGTAACATCTAGAAGCAAACTAGGAGAAAATAACTTTATTTCATGAAGGGAAGGATATGACTATTGATGGGAGGGCTGTAGCCACCAATCTGAGAATACTTTAAAACAAAAACAGAGATAGAGCCTGGCACGAGCAGTTTAGGATCAAAATGAACAGTAGGCCCTAGAAATTTGTAACATTGATGTTATCTTCTCTATGAATCGTTGGTGGGGTCAAGAAATAATTTTCATCAGCATCTTGACATGTCTGGCCAATTAAGCAAACATGTCTCTGCAGTGTAAGCCTGTTAAGTGGAAAAGGTTGGGCCTACTGGGTATAATTGTAATTAAGAACAGCCCATCATCTCTCTTTTAATTTTACCAAAATAAATGCACATCTTAAGTAGAATAAAATCATGGTTAAGAAAAGAAAAATGTTACATCTATATCAGTGTGTGGATTTCATAGGATTTTTTTCCTTTTTCTGTGGGACCTGAGACTCACTTGAAGTAACCTTGGCAGAAAGACCTTAGTTAGTCAGACTATAAAGGATATTTTGAGCTGGAATATAAAAAGCACATGTAATAATTAATGTAACAGCAGCTAAAAGTGCCTGAGGTCAGTAGTTGCTACATCTATATTGCATGTAAACAAAGTATTAGCCAAAATTACTTTCAGAGAGCCCTAATTACATCTGTTTTAATTTAATTGAGTTTGATTTAATGATACTTTTTATATGAATTTGCTTCATGGTTACTCTGTTGAATTTCCTTTCCCTGAGAAGAACCCATAAGAGATTTTTTTTTCCCCAAATGATTTAGTTTGGTGACTTTGGATACAGCCAAAGCATTGTATCTTAACGGCATAGCATCTTCAAGTGGAAGAATGTACCAGATATAAAGTCAGTAATTTAAGCTGAATTAAAATTTTGTTTAGTTTTTAAAATATGAGATTTACATACAATGAACTACAAATATCTTATTGGTGTATTTGTGTGTGTGTGTGTTTTGTTTTTGTTTGTTTGTTTGTTTTTTGAGATGGAGTTTTGCTCTTGTTGCCCAGGCTGGAGTGCAATGGCGCGATCTTGGCTCACTGCAACTTCTGCCTCCCGGGTTCAAGCGATTCTCCTGCCTCATTCTCCTGAGTAGCTGGGATTACAGGCACCCATCACTACGACCGGCTACTTTTTTGTATTTTTAGTAGAGATGGGGTTTCACGATGTTGGCCAGGCTGGTCTCGAACCCCTGACCTCAGGTTATCCACCTGCCTTGGCCTCCCAAAGTGCTGGGATTACGGGCATGAGCCACTGCCCCAGCCAGTGCATTCCTTGAATTTTGACACATGCACATCCTTGTGTCCCTGGGACTCCTATCATAATATGGAACATTGCCATCACCTAGCTAGTTTTTTCTTGCTCCATCCCATCAACCACTGCCTTACCACCTCCACAGGCAACGTGTTTTGTGTTTTTTTTTTTTTTTTCCCCCATCGTCCATTCGATTTGCCTGTTCTAGGGCTTCATGTAAATGAAGTCTCATAATCTCTACTCTTTTGTTTAAGGCTTCTTTCATGCGTAAGCTTAAATTTAATAGTTTTTCACAATGTATGTAATGGAAGTTATATCATAAGAAGTGATGTAGAAAAAAGAGTGGTCCTGTTTCAAAGAAGAAAGAAGGTAACATTCATTGTTATTTTGAAATGACTAAAGTTGAAAATGTTTTTTATTGATCTATTTGCTAGTTAGAATTTTAATTGTGATAATTGTAGATTTACATCAGTTGAAGAAACAATGTAGCTTTACCTGGTCTCCCCTAGTGATAACATTTAGCAAAACTGTAGTACAATATCATAACTAGGATTGATATTGATGTAATCTACCAATCTTACTCAGATTTCCGTAGTTATACCTGTACTCATTTGCATGTGAGTGTGTGTGTGTATATTCAGTTGTGTGCCGTTTTATCACATATATAGGTTTGTGTATCTACCACTACCATAAAGATGCTGAACTGTTACAGCATGGATCCCTCCTATTGTTTTTTTGTAGCTGTACCCAGTTTCTTCTCACCAGTCTCCTATCCTTATCCCTTGGAAACTACTTATTGGGTCTCCATTTCTAATAAACTTCATATATGTAAATAGAATCATATAGTTCATAATCTTTTGGAATTGGCTTTTTTTCTTTCTTTTTTTTTTTTTTTTTGATGGAGTCTCACTCTATCGCCCAGGCTGGTGTTCAGTGGCGCTTTCTCAGCTCACTGCAACCTCGGCCCTGCCCCAGGCTCAAGCCATTCTTCTTCCTCAGCCTCCTGAGTAGCTGGGACTATGGGCACCCATCACCACACCTGGCTAATTTTTTTTGTTTCTAGTAAAGACGGGGTTTTGCCATGATGGCCAGGCTGGTCTCAAACTGCTGACCTCAGATGATCCACCCACCTCGGCCTTCCAAAATGTTAGGATTACAGGTGTGAGCCACCACACTCGGCCTATTTTTTATTTTAACCATTCTGATAGATGTGAAGGAGTATCTTATTGTAGCTTTAATATGTGTTTACCTGAGAGCTAATGATGTTGAACATCTTTTCTTGGCCATCCATATATCATCTTTGGTGAAGTGGCTGTTCATGTCTTTTCCCCATTTTCTAATTGAAGTTTTAAAAATCTATGTTTAAAGCCGGGCACGGTGGCTCACGCCTGTAATCCCAGCACGTTGGGAGGCTGAGGCGGGTGGATCACCTGAGGTTGAGAGTTTGAGACCAGCCTGACCAATATGGAGAAACCCTGTCTCTACTAAAAATACAAAAAAAATTTAGCCGGGTATGGTGGCACATGCCTGTAATCCCAGCTACTTGGGAGGCTGAGGCAAGAGAATTGCTTGAACTTGGGTGGTGGAGGTTGCGGTGAGCCGAGATCGTGCCATCGCACTCCAGCCTGCGTGACAAGAGAGAAACTCCATCTCAAAAAAAAAAAAAAAAAAAAAAAAATTTATGTTTAAAAGAAAGATTATGCAAAGCACAACCCAAGTAGCTATCAATAACATTTGAGAAGAGTATCTCAAAAAAGATCTCACTAGACTTGACAGATACTATTAGATAAATAAATTGAGCCAATTGATGGGTGTAGGTAGATGTTCTGCAACAAATGGGTAAAAAGAGGAACTGTCAACTTTTTGTGGAACCCACAGTTGTCTTGTCAATAGCTTGGGCTTCCAGTTGTTCCCACTTTCCTGGGTTCTGTGCTCTTCCTCTCTTCTGCCATAGACCTTCTATTCTTTCCATTCCTTTTATTTTTCTTTTTTCTTTTCCAAGACGGAGTTTCGCTTTTGTTGCCCAGCATGAAGTACAATGGTGCAATCTCGGCTCACTGTGACCTCCGCCTCCTGGGTTCAGGCGATTCTCCTTCTTCAGCCTCACGAGTAGCTGGGATTACAGGTGTGCACCACCATACCCAGCTAATTTTTACATCTTTAATAGAGATAGGTTTTCACCATGTTGGTCAGGCTGTTCTTGAACTCCTGACCTCAGGTGATCCACCTGCCCCAGCCTCCCAAAGTGCTGGGATTACAGGCATGAGCCACTGCACCTGGCTCCATTCCTTTTCTCTGCGACAAACCTGCATGGTGATAGGTCCACTCCCTTGACTAGTTTAATTCTGAAGCTTATTGATGGATTCCTCAAACAGATCTTGTGGACCAAATTATTCTATTTTTTGTAGAGCCTGGCGATTTGAGATCATCTATCTGCACAGTTTTGTAGTGTTTGCTTCCATCACTCAAGAGTAAGACAATATGTCAGAGTTATCTTGATGGAGGAATAAGAGAGAAACAGTTTGGAGACAGAGCAGAAAACCTTTCTAGTGTACTTGGTAATGAGTTTACTGCAGACTGACATATAGAGGACATCAGGGCATTTCCTTAGATGATGCATTTCTGTCCAAGTAATAGGGTGCACAGGAGCCCAAGGCTTAAAGACAAAATAACCTGAATTTGTGTCCTTGTTCTGCCCTTACTTAGTGACACTGGGCAGATTACCTAACCTCTCTGAGTCTCCACTTAATTATTTGTGAAAATGTAGTGATACTTCCCATACTACCCACCACAGTGGGTTACTGCAAAGATCAAATGGGATAATGTAATGCACTTGTCAGTGATAAAGCTCTATACAAATGTAGAGAGTATGTTTGTAATAATTATATTCCTCCTCCCCACAAAAGCAAACACAACCTGGAAGAGAAACAGACATTTTCATAGAATGAGGTCAAATGATCACTGTAAGTTTCTTGAAGGAGAGGAAAACCCCGAAGCATTATTATTATTATTTTTTTTGAGACGGAGTCTCACTCTGTCACCCAGGCTGGAGTGCAATGGCATGGTCTCAGCTCACTGCAACCTCTGCCTCCTGGGTTCAAGTGGTTCTCCCACCTCAGCCTCCCTAGTAGCTGGGACTACAGGTGTGTGCCACCACACTCGGCTAATTTTTGTATTTTTTTTTTTTTTTTAGTAGAGATGGGGTTTCACTATGTTGGCTGCGCTGGTCTTGAACTCCTGACCTCGTGATCCACCCGCCGTGGCCTCCCAAAGTGCTGGGATTACAAGCCTGAGCCACCGTGCCCGGCACATTATTGTTTTCTTAGATGTGATTTTAATTTTGTTTGGTAGGCAATAAGCTGCTGAAATAATTAACCAGCAATAATTGCTCTTCAGTTAGGCTCTAATATGACCACTGACCAGAGCATCTAAGACACTTAAAATTGAGTTGCTTTAGGTGTATTCCATTCTTACCCATTTAAGTTGTAGTTTTAAAGATGGGTTATGAGTTGACTTGCCAGTCAAAGCCTTGCTTGGGGTCGTATTTCTCTGAACTTTCATCTTTAATCATCAGCTAGATTAGTCTTCTGGTTGAGTATAGAAGCCAGAGAGACCTAGGTTTATACAAGGAATGCTGTTAACTGTGTGTGACCTTGGACCAAAGATTGGATCCCTCTCTTTATCAGTAATATGGACTCAAGTGAAATTGTTAATTTACCACCTACACTGTCAAATTATTTGGATATCTGCCTTTAAGTAGTAATGTTACAATATATAGTACACACAAGAGAGTTGGTATCCTTGTCTGTAAATTGAGAAGTTCACAGAAAAGGTTGATGGAGGTCTGATCAGGGGCGAAATTATTTTGTTCTAAAATATATCATTGGTAGCAAGCAGTTTAGGTTTGGATGAAACCAAAAGCCAGTTTGCATGTGTGCAGTTCTATACCCCAGGTCTTAGTTTGGGCAATGTACTTTTGTGACTTAGGATAATTATAAGGTCTCAAGGCTACTGTGAGGATCAGATGATACTAATTGTATGAGAAAATGCTTTGGAAATTGTAATGTTCTGTGCAAACTTTGTTGTCAGTTGTATAGACCACATTGGAGGAGGTGGTGGTAGTAGAAAGGAAGGGATGTGTTTGTCAAGCTTGAAAACTTGTGTTTAGGAATATTTTCAGCTAGTTACTGGACAGTGCTTGTAAAAAAGATTTCTTAAAAATTTCCTTCTAGCCAGGTGCGGTGGCTCACACCTATAATCCCAGCACTTTGGGATGCCGAGGTGGGCGGATCACGAGGTTAGGAGATCGAGACCATCCTGACTAACACCATGAAACCCCGTCTCTACAAAAAAATATAAAAAATTAGCCAGGTGTGATGGTGCATGCCTGTAATCCCAGCTATTCGGGAGGCTGAGGCAGGAGAATCGCTTGAACCCAGGAGGCAGAGGTTGCAGTGGGCCGAGATCGCGCCATCGCACTCCAGCCTGGGTGACAGAGCGAGACTCTGTCTCAAAAAAAATAAAAAAATAAAAAAAAATTCCTTCTAGACTCCATGGATCTCACACTACTCCGCTCTTGGAACACACAGCCATGAATTGAATCACTGTCTACTTTACATTTTAGCAATTCAGTTTTATATGGTGACATTTACAAAATTGTCCCTTAAATCTGGGAGAGCCAATGCAATGACTTCAGATAGCACAATGGGGAGAATCTTAATGGAAACCCAGCCAATGATTAGATTAGGTGACAGGAAGGGGGTCAAATGGATTATGGGAAAATGAGGAAGGAAGTGAGTTGAGTCATTTTGCTTTTAGTTACAGTATATTTTTACAATTGATTCTGTGGGTGGTATGTTGTTTAATTCATTACAGCTTTCAAGGACCAATTTTAGATGAAAAGCATGAATGATTGAAGCTCTAACCAAACTCTAATCCTAGATACTAGAAAGCAATGACTTTTTAATGTCTTTTAATCTGAAATAGATTATGGCTTTTCTGTAGCTTTGGACTGTTCAAATGTTTATTTCCTTTAAAATACCAATGGCTTACTTCACCCTCTTTGCAAACTTCTAAAGGGGTTGCTTCCTGCCCTTTAATATAGGATATTGACTTTTTAAAGACTGTGCATGTTTTAAAGAGACTTACATTAGAAATTTGATGTCTGAAGCTTGTCACTCTTTTAAGAATTTAAACATTGTATCTGATTACAATTACAATGCATAACCTTTGTAAAACCTTATTACTTATGTTTATCTTACTTGCATCCAATGATATGTCAATTACTATATTCAGTCATTGTCCTGAAAAATAACTCTAAGGAATTTATTAAATGGTGCTTTTTCCTTGATTTCCACGTTGCGCCTTTTGTGGCTGATTTCATATAGCCCTTTACATGGAAGTCAGGCTTGGGAGTGATCTTGGCCAGCTCTTGTGAGTGGGGCCAGGTGAAGGGTACATTCCTCTTTCTTTCCCTCTGCTTGCTTGGCGGCTTCTGGAGCAGGTTAGCCTCACAAGTTTCTTTTGTTCTTGCTCTAAAATTCGTGGATGTTCATTAATTCCCATGTGCTTAAGTAGCCTGCAGCTTTTTCTACTGACCAATGCGTGGTGGCCACTTTGAGAGGGAGGTTAATATTATTCTCATTTTTTGATTTAGTCTATAATTTGACTTTAAGTCTTCGGAGTAGATTTCTCTGTCCACCCTATTTAAAATAGCAATATTGTCCCTCCAATACTTTGTCATTCTCTATCCCTTTTACCCTGCCTTATTTTTCTTCGGAGCGCGTAAACGTATCTGATGTTATACTAAATATTTGTTTGCTGACTGGTTTACTGTTGGCCGGTCTCCTGGAATGTAAACATTGTAGGCAACGACTTTGACTCTGTTCATTCAGAAGAGCACTCAGCCTGGCAAATACACAAGTATTTGTTGGATTAATTAATTAATTAAATTTAATGCCATGAAACACACCAATCAAGGAGATAGATCCCCCTAAGGTTAAGCTTATTTCAAATTCTAAGTTTGGTATCTTTGAAACCTTGCTCCTTTCTCTCCGGCCTCAGTAACACTATCTTTTGTTGCATGAGAAAAAAAAACTCCCGAAGAACATTATTTTGGGAGGAAGAGAGGCAAATGAATATGGGTGTCAGGTTATCAAGTAAATATTGGAACAATTTATAGCCTATGATTGGGAATGTTTATTTTGCTTAAATGTGTCTTTGGTCTGACCTTGCAGTTAGAGTTACTTAGGAAGTTGCCTAAATGTTAATGAATGTTTATGATGTGGACTATAAGCTGAAAGCACTTAAAATATAAATATTTAAGCCATATGTTAAAAAATAACCCGAGCATTTGCAGCTATTTTGGATGGTGGAGGGAAATTGCCTGATTTATTGATAGAGCTGGGAATTTGGAGTCCTGGGTTCTAGTTCCATTCCTGCTTTTGGCAGCACTTCACAAAATGTCTATGTTTAATAAATGTTTAATAGGACAGTATTAATCGTTTAAAAAATAATATCTTTGTATCGCTTGGACTTTTTTTGTGCTCCAATTTCTCCAGCTTTTTTTTTTTTTTGAGATGGAGTCTCGCTCTGTCGCCCAGGCTGGAGTGCGGTGGCAGGATCTTGGCTTACTGCAAGCTCTGCCTCCCGGGTTCAAGCAATTCTCTTGCCTCAGCTTCCTGAGTAGCTGGGATTACAGGTGCATGCCACCACGCCCGGCTAATTTTTGCATTTTTAGTAGAGACGGGATTTCACCATGTTGGCCAGGCTGGTCTCAAACCCCTGACCTCAAATGATCCACCCGCCTTGGCCTCCCAAAGTGCTGGGATTACAGGCATGAGCCACCTCGCCTGGCCCCAGTTTCTCCAACTTCATTGATATTTTGTTAGCTTGCTCCTCAGGGTTTTCTTTTAAAAAAAAAAAAAAAAAAAAGCCAGAAGTTTCCCGTGTGTGTGTGTGTGTGTGTATTTGCAGGGAGTTTGATTCCATCTTCTCATTAGTGCCTCATTAATACATTTTTCTGCCTCACATTTGTTTAAGCTTCACCTGAAAAAACAAACTAATGTCATACTTAAAATATAGTATAACTGTACCTCATGTAGTAAACGTAATTTATAAAGAACCGAACTAGATGAATTTTGATGGGGAAAGGGGAATGTTGTTTCCAATGAAAGTAACCAAAGATGAGAGCTTTGTTCTCCCAAGCACAGAGGCTGGTCCTGGATAAATCTTGAAAGCAAGCAACTAGGCACAAACCAGGTGCCTATTGAAAGAGGTCCCTTTACCACCATTAGTGTTATCAGGGCTTTTATGTTAAACTTCTGTCTGTACTGTGCTGGGTGAATTTTTAACCGAACAGGCTTTACAATTGGAGCAATGGAATAGACTATAAACAAGGGCTAAAACCACTTCAGAATTCCAAAGGCCTGACTCAGCTCCACGTCTCACTTGTCTCTTTCCATGCACTCATCTCTCTGTGGGGCTTTCTCGAGGTGTGGTCCTGGGACCACCGGCATCCGATCAATTGTGGCACTTGTTAAAGCTGCTAATTCCTGGTTTCGACTGTAGACCTGCTGAATCAGAAACTGTTGGGGAAGAGTCTTGAAATCTTCATTTTTAACAAGCACCTATCAGGTGATTCTTAGGCACATTAAAATTCGAGAGCCTGTGATATATTCCCAGATTAGTACTGTCACATCTCTTAAGGTGGCACTTTATTTTACTTTCATTTTTTAACTTTTATTCTTATTTATTTATTTATTTTTTTGAGACCGAGTCATACTCTGTCTCCAAGGCTGGAGTGCAGTGGCGCGATCTCGGCTCACTGCAACCTGAGGCGATTCTCCTGCCTCAGCTCCTTGAGTAGCTGGAACTACAGGCATGCGCCACCATGCCTGGCTAATTTTTGTGTATTTAGAGAGACAGGGTTTCGCCATATTGGCCAAGCTTGTCTCAAACTACTGACCTCAGGTGATCTGCCTGCCTTGGCCTCCCAAAGTGCTGGGATTACAGGTATGAGCCCCTGCACCCAGCTGGAACTTGATTTTATATCTTTTTCTGGACTGTGCCATGCTATGAGTGGAGGGGAGAAAACTGAAATATGGGGAAAGATCTTTGTTCTCCTGTAGCTCCAGTTCCTTAATAAAGTTCATAGGAGGAACAGAGAGCCCATACACGAATTTCTTCAATGTGCTTGCTCTTTAGCAGGATATCCTATATCTACTAGATTTTAACATACTGATTTACATAAGCAAGGAACACTTCGACAGACCATTGAGAAAATCTGTGAGCTTAGCAAGAGCACACCACTGATGCGTGTCACCGTTGGGTGACCAACGTTGGGTGACCAACGTTGGTGACCAAGCCAGATGCGTTTAATATGCAGGGTGGGTTGGGGCTAACATTTCAGTACTGAGTGACATTGAGGACTTGTTAATGTGATTGACTGATGTGGAATCTTCTCCCACACAGTATATGGTGGGTCTTACTAGAGAGTTGGGTAAAAATAGTGTGCTAAAGGTTCAAAAATGGAACATATGTGGTCAAACCTCTGTGATAGTTGTTTATGAAGACTAAGGGTTGGAGTTTCCTGATGTGTGAAATGCAGCCCTACTAATGTAAAGGTATAGTCTGCCTGAGTTTTTCAGGGGTGGTCTCAGGGAGGATGCTTTCAAACCCTTTCAAACAGTAAGGAATTCTGGAGCTTTCAACTAGTCATGGAAAAATTGAGTTTTGTTGTACATTGAGCACCTGTGATGAGAGGGGGAAAGGCAGTTTCATTGGTTTACTTAAGTCAGCAGAGAAGGCTGCTGTGCACAGCTTCCATTGCATCATTCAAAAGAGAGTTTGTGTGGGAACTTTGCAAGTCAGTTTCCCTGTATGAAGTGATGGAGAGAGTGATTAAGATACTGAACTTTCTCTGTGTTCTTGCCCTTAACCATCGCCGGTTTGTGGGAGATTAAGAAGTCGATGCATTTTATGGAGAATTAATTTATTTTGATATAGACAGATAGACGGGTCATGAAAATTTGTTGACATACTTTACTAAACTGCTACATTAGATCAAATATTCTAAAAAAAAAAAAAAAAAAAAAAAAGGGTTTGAAGAGACCCAGTGACTTACAAGGTATGTTTTTATCACTGATGTGAGAAGACATATGAACACATTGAACTTAAAACAGTAGCAAACCCAGAGCATGGCTCAGCTGTTTGCAGACCAGTGGGGCAGACGCAGCTGTGCTTATACATTGTGCTTGTAGGAGCTGGGGGCTGTGCTCAGTCCTCATCTCAGAACCCACCCACGACATGTGGATGCAGGGAAGTCTCACAATTTTAGAAGAGATTCACAGTTTTTCTTGGGCCCAATCCTGACTTAAATTCCTATAGCTGCTTTTGAAATATACACCTCTTCGCATTCCTGTTCAAAATTTGGATTCTCTACCTATTTTGTAGGCTTGTGGGAAGGATTAAACCAGACAGTATTTATAAAGTTCCCATCCACTTACCGATGCACAATCAATTCTTGGCAAAATGAGTCCCCTCCCCTCCGTGAAAAAATAAAACGTATTGATAGAGGGAAAGGAATTTGTCCAGAGATGCAAAACACTGGTGCTGTCAGCGGCTTTCTCAGGCTTTTTCCTTCAAGCAGTTTTCACCCGAGACAACCCCAAAGTGTCCTTTTACCTTTTAGTAGGACATGCAGTTGTGAGGGAGAGTCAGGTTTTCCTTGTTTATGCTTCCATAGTTTTTACCCTCCAGACCCTGAATATTTTTGCCCTTAGAATGTAAAAAGGAGAGATAATGAAGCAGCCCGTTGTCACTAAGGGATAGAACCTTTACCTGTTGTTCCCATGACAGTGTAACAATACACAGGATCAACATGTGACAAGAATCTTTTTATTCCTTGTAAACCAAGAAACAAAAAGTCATCTTATAAGCTGAGACATTTTAAGAGAACAGGCCCATTGTGTTTTCACCCCCTTGCTCTGTTGTTTTTTGGTTTTTGTTTCTAGGATGGGTAAAGAAACAGGTTATAGAGGTTTCCTGGAACACCTGTGTGAGGATCTCCCTGGGTGCTGGGTGTTGGAGAGCTAGCGCTGCACAGCCTGTTGGTGGGAAGAGTGAACAGACGGTTGGTTGCATGTTGATAGGAGCTGTGGACGCTCTAGTAAATACAGAGCTCTCCTTAGGGGGAAAATGCTTTAGCTTTAGATGTTTTGACTTTAGATCTTATTGCTGGGGTTTCAGACTTTTAGAAAGGCACAGCTTGACTAAGATTAGCCAAAGCAGCAACTTAATTGAACGAGTAACAAGTATTGGGACAACCAGATATAATTAACTTTGATGTTTTAGAATTTCTTTTCCATTCTTTGATTGGTTCACTTGCGTTTTGATCCTTAATGATGTGTGCTCAGTGAATTACACTAGAAGAGAAATGTCTGTGTTTATATTCAATGTTACCAGATTATTCTTTTTGTCGAGGGCCAGGGCATTTTCACCTCATGGAAAGATGGATTGGTAAGGAACAGGCTGTACTCTGCTAAGTATGTTTTCAGTAACAGCTAGTAACATCACAAATTCAGGGTCAGAATAAACTATCACAGACTAGACAAATATTTGTGATGTTAGGAAATGGAGTAGAGTATGGAGATGGACTCATAAGATAATTAGTAAGTGAAAATGAACTTATATCAGTCTTGAAGCAAACTCACTACCTCCTTATCTGTATGTAGTTTTGCGTGTGATATTCCTGACTTGGGGAATAGTTGGAAATTTACCAGGTTTTCATATTATTGTTACTTCCTTCTAATCTCTTTATTTCTATAAATTTGGAGATGATATAAAAATATGGCCTATTACTAAGAAATCAGAAGTTATATATTGTGCCTTTCTAGTCACTTGCTCTTTGTGTCTTCTGGGTAAGTCATTTAAATTTCCTGAACCTCAGTTTTCTCATCTGTAAAGGGGATGTGCCTACTTGGTAAATTGCTATGGGATCAACTGAGATAAATGTACGTGGAAATGCCTTTGACACTTGGAAGTTCTTTATAAATAGAATTCTATTATGCACAGAGAATGAAAGGGCAGTCTAGAGTAAGTGAAGAGCATATCTGCTGCCTTTTCAAAGTCTGACCACTTACCCCCCAAATAGGTACTTGCAAAGGAATGTTTCCTCTTCCAGGCATGCACCCTTCATATCAGTCTTCCTTTACTCATCTTATCACTGCTTCTATTATTTTGGAACCTTAGGACATTAGGTGACAGACACTGTTTTATGGAGCATACTGAAGAACTGTTTGAAAAGTATTGGCTGGGCATGGTGGCTCACGCCTGTCATCCCAGCACTTTGGGAGGCTGAGGCAGGCGGATCACTTGAGGTCAGGAGTTTGAGACCAACCTGGACAATGTGGCGAAACCCCATCTCTACTAAAAATACGAAAATTAGCTGGGTGTAGTGGCGGGCGCCTATAATCCCAGCTACTTGGGGGGCTGAGCCAGGAGAATTGCTTGAGCCCAGGAAGTGGAGGTTGTGGTGATCCAAGATCATGCCACTGCACTCCAACCTGGGCAAAAGAGCAAGACTCTGTCTCAAA
Organism: Pongo pygmaeus; assembly: GCF_028885625.2. Taxonomy (NCBI): domain Eukaryota; kingdom Metazoa; phylum Chordata; class Mammalia; order Primates; family Hominidae; genus Pongo; species Pongo pygmaeus. Next base: position 21,857,356 of record NC_072378.2, read on the forward strand.
AAGAAAAAGAAAAGAAAAGGAAAATTATTGTGGGCTCAAATAAGACTGGGTCAGTTAGTAGAAGCAAATAGAACTCCCCTCCCCTCTCCTTTATCTTTCCTTCCCTCTCCTTTCCCTCTCCTCTCCCTCTCCTCTTCCTTTTTTTTTTTTTCTTTTATTGAGACAGGGTCTTGCTCTGTTACCCAGGCTGTAGTGCAGGGATGTGATCTCTGCTTACTGCAGCCTTGACCTCCCAGGCTCAAGTGATCATCCCACCTCAGCCTCCTGAGTAGCTGGGCCCACAGGTGCATACCACCATGCCCAACTAATTTTTTTTTTATTATTTGTAAAGACAAGATCTTGCCGTGTTGCTCAGGCTGGTTTCAAACTCCTGGGCTTAAGCAGTCCTCCTGCCTTGGCCTCTCAAAGTGGTGGGATTATAGGTGTGAGCCACTGTGCCCACCCCCTTTTTTCTTTTCTTTATGTTTTTTCTGTTTTCCTCTTTCCCCACTTTTTTGAGCATATATACTAACATTTTGCATATCAGCCCAGATTTTTAGATCAAATTGTGGATACAAGAATTTGGATCCATTTTATCCGAAAAATGATATTTTACATTTTATTTTCAAGACAGATGAGCTGGTTCATAAACATGTATCTAATCTTTTTTTTTGGCCTTTGAAGCTTAAGAAGTTCAATAAATATCACTGTGCTTATTCTGACCTTGCACCCATTATGTTTGTTGGAATCAGGTCCTCCTGCAGTTTTATTTTCATTTTTACACCTTTTTGATCATCACCACACTGCGAGTTAGTTTAGGAAGGTGATTTGAAGCAATTGCTTCTGTTGAGTTTACTTGATGATCTTCCTTGCAGACACGTCCACTTACTTATCATGTAAAAATTATTTACCTATCATACATAACGACACAATCCTTGCCATAAGTGCATGCTAAGTAAGAGATTAGCATGCTGGCATTTAGAAAGGTTCCTCCCCCTTGTTCCTTTAAATGTATTTTGTTGTTTTGTTCTGTGTGGCATCAAATTTATACTTGTCCTTTTCTTTTAAAGACAGGTTTTGGGAAGGAAAAGACGAGATCATAACATTAAGATTGAATGTGTTTCTCAATCTTCGCATCCTTAACTAGTTTCTTTGATGTATTCGAGTTTGCTGTAAAATGTGAGGGGAGGAAGAAAGGCAACCAGTGATAATCAAAGGGGAAGAAAGATCAGGGTGTAGGACTCGGTGACATTTGAGGGGAAGTTTGGGAGCTGTTGCAAGAGTTATTGCTGCCTGTGACTATTTGGCCTGGCTACATGTCAGAGCCATTAACTTCAGAATAACACAGCCTTTAAGAGAATGGACTCTTTTAGAAAACTCCTCATTAATTTAATTTATGGAAGGGGAGGGGAGTTGAGGAGCAGGGAGCGGGAAGCATGCGGTTTCACCAGTGCCTAGAGTTTAAGTTAAAAAAGAAACAAAAAAAGTACAAAAGCTGAGAATGCTGGATTATATGAAAGATTTAAAAAAATTCCCTGCTCTGTCTCTGGTGGCCTCGGAGCCTGTCCTGCTTGAGAAGGAATTGCCTCCTCAGTGATGGCTTTGGGAGCTCAACCCCTAACATGGATCCCAGCTGGGAAATCTTCAGCTCTAATTAAGCTTGGCTTGTTTTGATTCTCTTCCAGCCTTGTGGTTGAATAGCTTTGTGTATGTAGCCTTTTGCTAACAACTTTTCCCACAGTCAGGAAAACCTTCATCTTCAGTGTCAATCATTACCTGGAAGTCTTTGGCCGCCATCTCACAGGAAGTGGCTAACTTGTGTATACGACTCTCCCTCTTGCCCCCTGGCCTCCCCCAACAGATTTCACCATATTTTGGGAGTGGAAGGAACACAGCTATCGTTACTCATAGAAGAACGGGAAAAGACAGTGTTGTCTGGGTCCATGGAGCCACAAGAACACACCAGGATTGATCATTCCTCTTTCTCTTAATTGTCTTTTGCCTTGCCCTCCCCTGCTAGGATAGAAGAGGTGGGATAAGATGGATGGGGATGAAATTTATTAAATAAATTATTCAAAAATACTTGTTAAACCTATCTACTGTTTGCCATATGCTAAGACCCAAAGGAGGGAAGAATGTCATCGTGCCAAGTCATGGGATGGCAGTGATGGTATTGCTATGGTGCTGTGTATACAAGACCATGAGAGCAAGAGGAAGGAGCCCAGTGTGTGGCCTGGGAGGGTCAAGGGAAACTGGATTCAGGAAGTGCCATTTTGGCTAAGAACTATAGAGTCAATACACATTTGCAAGGTTTTAAAATGAAAATGGAGGCCGGGCACGGTGGCTCACGCTTGTAGTCCCAGCAATTTTTGAGGCCGAGGCGGGCGGATCACCTGAGGTCAGGAGTTCAAGACCAGCCTGGCCAACATAGTGAAACCCTGTCTCTACTAAAAATACAAAAATTAGCTGGACGTGGTGGCACACATCTGTAATGCCAGCTACTCAGTAGGCTGAGGCAGGAGAATCACTTGGACCCAGGAGGTGGAGGTTGCAGTGAGCCAAGATTGCATCACTGCCTGGGCGACAGAGCGAGACTCTGTCTTTAAAAAAAAAAAAAAAAAAAAATTAAAATTGTTCATATGATTGGGCTGGACGCTAGATTGTTTGGGAGATGAAGTTGTACGCCCTGGGGGTGTTCTGGAAACTCATGCAATACTTTCTTTGGTCACAGTGATTGGAAGGCGCTTCTGGCATTGAATGAGCAAAGCCCAGGCAGCAGGTACGATGCAATGTACAAGATAGTTCTGCACATGAAGAATTGTCGTGTGTTTAACACGATTGTTCTCAAGCGTCTCAACAGACATTTACGTAAAGTTAATTACAGAACCTGTCTATAAGAGTTTGAGCTAGAACCTAACTTTGTTTTACATTTAGGTACAAAGTATTTGTTGCCAGGCTTAATGCACACTGAATTTTCCAGGAATAAAACTACTTTGTCAATTGGGGGAAGACTGCACATCGTTTTATGTGGACCTTTACTAAATACTGTTCACAATTTAGAGAAATTGTGTCAGCCATGGCCACACCACTTTGGAAATTTGAATGATCAATAAAACATACTGTGTGGGTCTGTGTTTGGAGCTGTTGTATTCACAGTGATTCCATGCACACAGCTACTTCATGGTGTCTTCTCTTGGCAGTTTTGTGCCAATACGTAAAAACGACAAGTTATGTTATTATCAATTCCATTCCCCCCTTTTTCTTCTATACTTAAGATATTATATTGATTTACTTTTAGAAATTATTATGCAGGTAGGTTATATACTACTTACGATTTTTATTTCAAGACAGAAAAGTGTGTTATAAAAAGAGACTTGGGATTGATAGGCTTGAAAACCCCTGCCTAGATATTGAAGTACCTTGTATACTATTAAAAGGAACTATGTACTTTATAGTCCTTGAAGTATGCCCTTCAAACTATCTACATAAGAATCACCTGGAAAGCATTTTCAAACTTCAGGGTCCTGGGCCCATTTTAGAACCACTGAATTCCTTGTGGGAGACTTGAATCTATCTTATGTCACCCTCTCCCCAACCTACACATGACTTTTATTTTTCTTTCTTTCTTTCTTTTTTTTTTTTTTTGAGACGGAGTTTTGCTCTGTCGCCCAGGCTGGAGTGCAGTGGCATGATCTCGGCTCACTACAGCCTCTGCCTCCCGGGTCAAGCAATTCTCCTGCCTCAGCCTCCCAAGTGGCTGGGATTACAGGTGCCTGCCACTATGCCCAGCTAATTTTTTGTATTTTTAGTAGGGAAGGGGTTTCGCCATGTTGGCCAAGCAGGTCTCAAACTCATGACCTCAGGTGATCTGCCCGCCTCGGCCTCCCAAAGTGCTGGGATTACAGGTGTGAGCCACCACGCCTGGCCTCCAACCTACACAGGACTCTTATCCCACTAACATTTGAGAATGCACTGCTATAGAATTTCTCTAAATTTAAGAATTTAGAGAAATGGAGGGACATAAACAGGTTTTAGGGTTAAAAATAATACTCTGGGTTGGGCGTGGTGGCTCACACCTGTAATCCCAGCACTTTGGGAGGCCAAGACAGGTAGATCACCTGAGGTCAGGAGTTCGAGACCAGCCTGGCCAACATAGTGAAACCCCGTCTCTACTAAAAATACAAAAATTAGCCGGGTGTGGTGGTGCGCGTCCATAATCCCAGCTACTTGGGAGGCTGAGGCGGGAGAATTGCTGGAACCTGGGAGGCAGAAATTGCAGTAAGCCCAAAGCGCTCCACTGCACTCCAGCCTGGGTGACACAGTGAGACCCTGTATCAAAAAAACAAAAAAAACCCCAAAAAACAAAACTCTACTAGGACTTCAATGGCAGATTGAAGGAGCTTCAGACTCACAGCTGAGAATTGGTGAAGTTTCTATTGTAATGTTCTAGTTGAAAAATTTTGATGAAATACAGCATGGTATGTGGTAGACATGGGTGAGAGGAGTTGTTATGAAGTAAAATGATACAATGTAGTGATTGCATTGGCAGAATAAAAGAGAACACAGCTAGATTAAAGATAACAAAGGACGATTTTTGCTAGGTAAATGGTGTTATCATTTATCAAGTTGGGGATTTCAGTGGGGTGGGTGGCTAGTCTGTGGTTTCTGGTTTGGGCATGCTGACATTTAGTTTCCTGTCATACCTGTCAGTGGAGATTGGGTATATACAGATATGATTTAGTTTAGGAGAACCATCTCCTGGAGATAAGGATTAGGGAATCATTCACATATGGATGGTAGTTGAAGCCGTTCAAGTGGTAGAGATTGTTGCCCAGATAGTACACAGAATGTCCACATACAGGATGATATATATGTGGGCTGCTTCTCCTTGTTTCTAAGTGAATTTTACTCCCATAATATTCAGGACTCCTTTTAGATATGATAGTTTTAATTGTTGAAGATAATGTAGTTCAGTTGTAGCTCCATATCTTTGCTGAATAAGCTTAATTGGGGTGTGGTGTGGGAAACCCATACACTTTCAGACATATAGCATACCTCTTGTTTTTTTTTTGTTTGGAGACAGAGTCTTGCTCTGTTGCTCAGGCTGGAGTGCAGTGGCGTGATCTTGGCTCACTTCAGCCTCCACCTCCAGGGTTCAAGCTATTCTCCCTGCCTCAGCCTCCTGAGTAGCTGGGATTACAGGCGTCCACCACCACCCGGCTAATTTTTGTATTTTTTTAGTAGAGACGGGGGTTTCACCATGTTGGCCAGGCTGGTCTCGAACTCCTGACCTCAGATGATCTGCCCACCTTGACCTCTCAAGGTGTTGGAATTACAGGTGTGAGCCATGGCGCCTGGCCAACATCCCTCTTGTTGTTTAGTCCAGCCTTGGGACAAAGGATGTGCCTGAAAAAGACTAATGATATAGTTTATGATACGGTAAAAAAGGTTATAGTGAAAACAGCTGCCAGTCTACAAAATTAGTGTGGTTTATAGAAATTGCATCTTTGAGATCTATTGATTATTAAGACCCCAAACCAATTGGTTTTACTTGCCTCTGCATTTTTTTCCTTAAAGAATACACATACCCAAGTCTTTGAAGTGTAATAATTTATTTGGGTTGGGGTATCTTCTCTAGGGAGATTCTAGCTTTGTTTTCTAATAGTCATTTTCCATGCAGTTTCTTCCTTTCCGTGCATTCACATTTAAATTGAAAAAAACACGTAAAATTTAACACAAATAGACTGATGTCTTTGTTTACCCACTGACCTCTGAGTGTCAAATATCACAGATTCTTTCTGTTTTTGTCTTTCTCTTTCTTTCATTATGACAAGTGGCACTATCAAGTTTTTCCTTACATGAACGCTTCCTATTTCTCTCCTTCCTCTGATAATTTAGAAACAAGTTTGGCAAGTGCTTTTTAGAACTTTTCATAGTCAATACTGAATGCCTTTAGTCTATGAGTCCAGTCTTCCCTGTGGTTTTCACTCTTGGCGATTTCACTTTAATGGTTTAAAACGACAAAGTTCTAGGCTCTGGGGACTGACTTCATAGGGGAGAGTCTACGTATTTAAAAGCATTTTTGCAGTGCCAGCTGTGGCTAATGTTGTGTCAGCATTTCCATCATCGTAATTCCCAACATTCGAGGGTTTATAACGAGACTGTTAAATTTCACCACAAACTGAAGCTTGGTATGCAAGAATTGAGCCTGAAGCAAACTTTTTCATTTAAAAAAAAATGTAGTTTCTCTATAAAGCCACTAACAAAGAAGCAAAGCTAGTGATTATTGTTGTTACACTACCCAAACTGCTTGGTTTACTTAATACTTCAGGGACATTAGACTGTAATATAAGGCAATCACTCCAAGAGTTTGCAGAAAAAACAGAGTATGAATGTGAGTGATATTTAATTTCGGAGGGTGTCTGTTTGAACATTAGAAAACATTTTCTTCTCAATTTTGGGATAATTTTCTAGCCTTGTTTATCTAAATGTCCTGTGGGGAAGCAAAAATGTTTGGGGCCCATGATAATGAACTCCATATAAATATGCAAATGCTTAAAACCTCAAGCAGGTCCCTTTCCTCGAACCTCAGAGCAAGAGAAATGATAGGCATATCGATGAGGGGGCAGTACAGCATGGGACTGGCCATCGAGCTGCTACAATCTTCATTTAAAAATGTTCTTTCATTCCCATGTAACGCTGATCCTCAAGGACCACTGTAGGAAGAGCAGATACCTAGAGAATTTTTTTTTCCTTGTGGTAATGATGATTGATTTCTGCAGATACATCCCCATTGTCTGGCTCCGACCTCCCTTGTGACTGGCAGGAAGCATATGCAAGATGCTAATTTGAGTTAAGCACAAAATCTATGGCCTTGCAACAGAAACAGCATGATTCACATATGGATGAACCCATGGCTCTGGCCTCTTTAGTACTCCATACTTAAATCAACCAAATGACTTAGCCCGCAGGTTAATGGAATGAAAGCTAAAGATAACCTTGTGAGGGTCAAGTCGGCCAGGCTTGTTTTCCCTTTACAGTGTTCAGAGATATTCATTCTATTGTTCTTCCTCTTTGTACCTCATATTGGCTCTTTTCGCCATATTCTCTCCATTTTCATCACCTCTTCTGGGTGTATTTTCTTTTTCTTTCTTTCTTTTTTTTGAGATGGGGTCTCACTCTGTCACCCAGGCTGGAGTGCGGTGGTGTGATATCAGCTTAGGGCAGCCTACGCCTCCAGGGCTCAAGTAATCCTCCCACTTCAGCATCCCGACTAGCTGAGACCACCACAGGTGAGCGCCACCACTCCCAGCTAATTTTTTGTATTTTTGGTAGAGAGAGGGTTTCACCATGTTGCCCACACTGGTCTTGAACTCCTGAGCTCGAGTGATCTGCCCACCTCGGCCTCCCAAAGTGCTGGGATTACAGGCATGTGCCACCACGCCCAGCTTTCTGGGTGTATTTTCTTCTTTCCCTTCTTCCTTACTCCAAATAGTCCAGACTGAGGAACTGTTTGTAGAGAGTCTGCTAGGTACTAAGTGAAAAGCTCAGCTTTCACATACATGCACTACAACATTTGAGCGGATAGGTGCAGATTGATAGATAATGAAGTAATATATAATTTGTATATGCACGTGTGTGTGCATACATACACATATATAATATATATGCCTGTATGTATATACATTTATAATCTGACTGCAGACATCCTCAGCAACTCAATAACAAACAGTTATGCTGTTTAGGTTACAGAGTTGCAAAAAACTGTAATGAATTAGAAAAAGGTGTTCCTTTTGGCCTCAGGGTATGTGGTTTGGCAAGCAGGTGAGGGCTGGCTGTGTGTCCCTACTCCCGCTCTGGGTTGGGCATGATTGTATAGGGGATATCTTGCATAGCCTTATGAGCAGCCCTGAGAATGTCATTGATTGGCATTCATATTTCTTTCAATGTGTGAGTTTTTCTTTTGTTATTCAAAATGTGACCCCGATTTTAAGAAAACCGTCACAAATACTTCATGGATAACGAAGTATTGTTAATATAATGCAAGCTTCTTTTATTTTATCTTAATTTACTTTATTTTTGAGACAGGGTCTCTGTTGTCCAGGCTGGAATGTAGTAGTGCCATCATAGCTCACTGCAACCTCCAACTCCTGGGCTCAAGTGTTCCTCCTGCCTCAGCCTCCTGAGTAGATGGGACTACAGGTGTGCATCACCATGCCTAGCTAATTATTTATTTATTTATTTTTAATTTTTATAGAGCCAGGGTCTTGCTATGTTGCCCAGGCGGATCTGGAGCTCTTGGCCTTAAGCGATGCTCCTACCTTGACCTCCCAAAGTGCTGGAATTACAGGCATAAACCAAAGCACCTAGCTTCTTTCACTTTATATTTGACAATATATTAATATCTGAATTTTTAGACTATTAGAAGAGGCAAATGGTTAGAGGAATTGTTTGTGCAGACAACTGGCTGTTCGTATTACAGTGTGATGATTTGTGGGCAAACATTAGCCAGGCCTCTGAGTGTGACCCGGGGTTATTTTTCTCCCCCTCAGTAATTCAGAAGATAACTTTCAAACACAGGTATCTTTTTTGTACTGAACAATTAAGTTGTATGAATACCATGACTTAGGTCTCTTAGATTCCTACAGTTTGATGGTTGTCCGTTGGGATTATATGCGTGGATAAATAAGCATTTTAGTAATTGTTTTATGTTTTTATGAAATCCACATCCTAGGCTGGGTGCTGTGGCTCAGGCCTGTAATCCCAGCACTTTGGGAGGCCGAGGTGAGAAGATCACCTGAGGTTAGGAGTTTGAGACCAGCCTGGCCAACATGGTGAAACCCCTTCTCTACTAAAAACACAAAAATTAGCCAGGTGTGGTGGCATGCATTTATAATCCCAGCTACTTGGGAGGCTGAGAGAGGAGAATCACTTGAACCCGGGAGGCGGAGGCTGCAGTGAGCAAGATCACACCATTGCACTCCAGCCTGGGTGACAAGAGTGAAACTCTGTCTCCAAAAAAAAAGAAAAAAAAAAGAAAGAAATTCATATCCTAGTCTTTTCTCCAAATTTAGTGGCTTAACTATAATTAGAGAAAATGTGAGAACCAAAGAGCCCAGATAACAGGGAAACCAGGCTAGCTTTAGGACATTAAATTTATGGACCACTGTATTACTGTTAGGAAATCAGTAGGCTTTTTAACCTGCCTTCACCATGCTGGTCCTTTTCCATATTCACTTTTTTTTTTTTAACCATTTTATTGAGAACAAAATGTTTTATGTATTTCATGTAGAACTTGATGACTTTGGGGAGAAGTGTATAGCCTTGAAAATCAAGGCTATAAACTTAACACTTTCAGAAGTTTCCTCTGCTACTTTTATTGATTTATTTTTAAATTTCTTTTTCTTTTCTTTTTTTTTTTTGAGATGGAACCTTGCTATGTCACGCAGGCTGGAGTGCAATGGCACGATCTTGGCTCGCTACAATTATTTTTAAATTTCTAAAATTTTTTTTGCTTTTGTGGTAAGAACATTTAACATAAGTTCTATTTTCTTAGCAAAACGTTAGGTATAATAAAACATTATTGTTAACTAGAGGCCCTATTTTGTCCAGAGTTTATTCATCTTGTATATAAACACTTTGTACCTTTTGAATCACTCCTCCCCATTTCTCCCTCCTCCAGCAACTATTCTGGAAACCACCTTTCCACTGTTTGGTTCTACCACTTTGAATATTTCAGATTCCTTATAAAAGTGGGATCATGCAATATTTGTCCTTCTGTGTCTGGCTTGTTTCACTTAGCTTAATGTCTTCTAGGTCCATCCATGTTGTCGCAAATGGCAGGCTATCCTTCTTTTCCAGGGTTGAATAATATTCCATTCATACTCATTTATTTCTGTCTTCCTCCTCTGTGTGAAAAACATAATCCATGATGCTGACATAGCCATGTCCTCCTTTAATCTCAACCATAATTGATGTTGTAGACGTTCTCAGCTGACACGTATGGGTAACTGGGACTACAAGAGAGAGAATATGAATCTGCTGCTGCCATTATGAGACCTTATTTTTACATGGAAACCAAATCATATTGAGTGAGATGCAAACTGCTTAGATGAAATGTTTATAAGAACCAATTTAGGTCATTATAAACAGAATGAATAACTTGATTATCTCAAAGCATATTGTTTCAGAATAAGAAGTTAACTCTCGAGTTCTGTGTCTTTTTCCTTTGAAAATGATAAAGTAGTTCCTCAGCTCTGTGATTCACTTCCTGTTTTGGGGGACAGGATGTTGGATAAATGGTAAGGCCCAGACATGTCTACTCTTCTAGCTTTGCAAATGGGTCAAGTTTCTCTTGTTTATTCAAGGAACAGGGATAAAGTTGCCTCTTGTCAAACTAGAGGAAACTTCTTAGAACAGAAGGCCATGCTTTAGGGATGTTTTAATCCATATATTCTTTTTATTCTGTGACCTTGGCTTTACTCTGTTTTTATAATTTTGCCTTTTGGTTTGTCTTCTCTATGTCTTCTTTCTGTAATGACGAGTAGCAGTTGTCATATGTTGTCTATAAGAAGATGAATGATTCACAGTAACTATACATCTCCCCTATTCCCTCCCTAACAAAATTTTGGAGGCATGCAAAAATGAGTCTTTTAAATGAGATTTAAAACTTTTCAGGCCGGGTGTGGTGGCTTATGCCTGTGATCCCAGCACTTTGGGAAGCCGAGGCGGGTGGATCACTTGAGGTCAGGAGTTTGAGACCAGCCTGGCCAACGTGGTGAAACCCTGTCTCCACTAAAAATACAAAAATTAGCCAAGCGTGGTGGCACATGCCTGTAGTCCCAGCTACTCAGGAGGCTGAGGCAGGAGAATCGCTTGAACCTGGGAGGCAGAGGTTTCAGTGAGCCACTGCACTCTAGCCTGGTGACAGAGAGAGACTCTGTCTCAAACAAAACAAAACAAAACAAATTTTTTTTCCTAAAGTCTCAAAGCTTTGTTCATTTCCATTGTACATTTCAAATGAACAATGAAACTAATACTTGTATTTGATTTGACTATTGATTTGTCACAAATCATACTCTTTTCTTGATGGTGAGGATTATAGGAAATTTTACTTGGGCTGGGGGCAGGTAAAGAAAGACAGTTGTTCTTTATGATATTGTTCTAATATGCATACTTTTATTTTTTTCTTTTCTTTTCTTTTCCTTTCTTTTTTTTTTTTTTTTTTTTTTTTGAGATGGAGCCTTGCTCTGTTGCCCAGACTGGAATGCTGTGGTATAATCTTGGCTCACTGCAATCTCCGACTCTTAGGTTCAAGTTTTTCTCCTGCCTCAGCCTCCTGAGTAGCTGGGATTACAGGTGTGCACCAACATGCCCAGCTAATTTTTGTATTTTTAGTAGAGACGGGGTTTCACCATGTTGGCCAGGTTGGTCTCGAACTCTTAACCTCAAGTGAATTTTCCTTCATGAATTTCAGAGGTATACAGGATCCTTCTGCATTCTTCACAAGAGATTACATAAAAAGAAAACATAACATTGGACTGATCTGAATGAAAAAACAAAAGCCTGAGTGAGATGAAAAAGAGTAAAAAAACACTGTGCAAGATAGCTTACATACCAACTCCTTGGTATTACAGGTTCAGCATCCCAAAGTGGAAAATCTAAACTGTAAAGTGCTTCCAAAATCCAAAACTTTTTGAGCCCTGACGTGATGCTCAAAGGAAATGCTCATGGGAGCATTGTTTGTTTTTTTTTTTTTTTTTTTTTTGAGATGGAATTTTACTCTTGTCGCCCAGGCTGGATTGCAATGGTGTGATCTTGGCTCACTGCAACCTCTGCCTCCTGGGTTCAAGTGATTCTCCTGCCTCAGCCTCCCTAGTAGCTGAGATTACAGGTGCCCGCCACCACACCTGGCTAAACTTTTTTGTATTTTTAGTAGAGATGGGGTTTCACCATGTTGGCCAGGCTGGTCTCGAACTCCGGACCTCAGGTGATCCACCCGCCTCGGCCTCCCAAAGTGGTGGGAGGCCACTGCACCCGGCCTCGTGGGAGCATTTTGGATTTCAAATTTTCTGACTTGGGATCCTCATCTAGTAAATATATAATGCAAATATCCCCAAATCTGAAAAAATCCAAAATCTGAAACACTTCTACTCCCAAGCATTTCAGATAAGGGATACTCAACCTGTGTTGAAGAAAGAGAGAATCCATAATAAAGATGGCAAAGGAAGCAGATCCTATGATACCTAAACAGAGACAATGAGGAATTTCTGTACTTTTTCTAAATAATAGAATCTTAGCCCTGATTCATGTCTACTGGGTCCAATCACTAGGCAGTTAGTCTCCAAATAGTCTTGTGATTTATGATATAGTCTAAGTGGAATCAAAATTAGAGCCTAAATCCTCCATGCCATTTCTGACTTTTCTGAGTGTGGGTGTGTTGTAAATATGTAGGTTGGATGGGAGTTGAAGATCCTAAGAAATGTAAACAACAGCCCTGTCTTTGAAGAACTGGAGGAAGGCTCAGGGTTATGAGGATAGAACATGGAGTAAGGGGTGTGATTATAATGAGTGAAAGACATCTCTTTGATGAAGGGTATTCCACCCGGTGGGTCTCACACCTGGCCATACCTCATCACACCTTTGTTTGCACATACATGACATCGTTGGCAAATCTAGGTCTCTGGATGCTTCCCAACACTGGCACCCTGAGCTGAGGCTAATTTTGTCACCGTGATTAGCTGTGTGCAGATAACTTATCTATGACAATTAAAAAAAAATCCATGATTGGCTTTTTGCTGTTGCCAGCCAGCCACTGTCTGCAGTTGTTACTTGGCTTGTGTGGAGGGAATATAAAATTTAAAATTATTCTAAAGTAAACTTAATTAGGGAGGGAAATTTGTAGCCAACTTACCACCCTCATATAATGCAACCAAAACCAAATGTAAATGATTTTTGGATGATCCAAATTAGTTCTTCCTTCTGCCAGCTCACATGGAGCACCAAGATTAGAGAGTAATAAGAAGGCCTTCTAATAGGTAGGTTTTGGAACGGATTTCATTTGCATTAGGAAAGAGCATTGGGAAGAGTGCCCTTTAGAAACATTTGCCCACATATTTATTTTTGGATTTATGATACCAGCATACTGCATTTTAATTTGTTCCTTTTTGTTGAGTGCTCAGATTTTTATGTCTGGCTTTTTATTTTGTCTTGTGAATTTGTATAACTTTCAAAATGACAACACCCATTGCTTAGCATAAGGGACAAAAGAAAACTCTTTTTTTTCTCCCCTCTTGTGCCTTTTTAAAATAAGGCATCTAACAAAGACACAATTTTTTCCCTCCCTCTCCTAAGCCCCAGATGACCTAAGGATTTAGAGGTCTGAGGTCAGATTTCTTTCTTCTTTGCTTCACACACAACTGTCTCTTCTTTTTCTTGTGATCTTTCTGATTTGTATAGGGACTCTGCAGGTAGAAGAATGTGTGTGTGTGGGTTGTGTGTAAAATATGTACGCTTTCATATGCGGCAAGGGCATCTTTGGCTCAGATGGTGCATATGAAAGAAATTAGGTGATTCTAATTATATAGCCCCCAAATAGTGAGGATCCCAATTCTTCTCCTTCCCTCTTTGAATCTGTTTAATAGTTTACCTTTGAACCAAGTTAATTAGGAAAAGGGACAGGCTACAGTCATTTCATTTGGCTGTTTTTGGCATCCAGGAAAGTGTGGGGTGGGGAGCTCATCAGAGGCAAACCAAAGGAAGCTTGTAAACATTGAACTTGCTCTGAACAGATTATTAATTTTCTTCTCCTTGTACGTTGTTAAATCTGTAGAAAAGGAACATCAGCTCAAGATCTGTCGCTCTGGCTCCAGGCCAGCATGCCAAATTCTGTCATCTTTGCAGCATGGCCAGGCATCTTTATTACATGTTATAATTCTGGTTTTTGAGCTTGATCCAGAGATCCTGCTACAGCATCAGATGGTTTGGGATGTGGAAAAAGAAAAGGGCTATATTCATCTGTAGATGAGGTTTGGGGAGAATTGTAAGAGCCAGAAATGTGGAGTGGTTGTCTAGGGCAGGGACTTTTCATGGATGCTACAGACACCTCCTTTGTGCTGCCTCAAATTTGAAATGCATTATTAATTTCTGTTCAATACAGATCGTTGATATCAAACCAAAAATAAATGTGGGCCCTACTCCTGCTCTGGCCCTTACATCTCCCAGCAGCCCAGCAATTAGCACCAGCCTTGAGAACAGAGTGCTATCATTGATGTGACAGTTTCGTCCCTATTGTCCTGTTCCTGGGGTGCATTGGTGACCCTTGACCTCCATTGGTCTAGGAGTGGGAAACTGAACTTATGAACTGTTCGGGCTGCACTGGCCTCAGATTAACCTGGGCAAGGTTAACTTTCTCACTCTCTTCTTCAAAAGTGCTTTAGAGGGTGTGGAAATGCTAGGAGTAAATAATAATTTTTAAAAATGGTTGGGAGGGGAAAAACAATTGCATCCATTTCCTGAGTACAGACACCCCTAACCTGCCTTTTGCAAATAATCTCCCTTTTGTCTGCTCTTAGGGGTTTTGCAGATGAAGCCTTGGCTTTGGCTTGTCAATGAGGACTTTTCAGAAGCTCCAGAATGCCTTTAGCGGCTTTGCAGGAAGCGGTGACACAAAGTTCCAGCCAGTCTCCCCCTCCTTCCACTTATTGTTTCAGAATTGTCAGAAAACAGGCTGGGATGAGGAGGAAGAGCTACTGTGAGGGCTTTTTTTTTGTTGTTAGTTTGGCTGCTGAATGAAAGCAAGCACTTTATTTAGAAGTGAGTAGGGAGGGAAATGCAGCTTAGGGTTGACACCCTTCTGGTGCTTATCCATAAATATGAAATGGTGTTAGAACACCAGACACCAGAGAGCTTTCTGATTGGCTGTTGGTGATGTCATCATGTCATTAATACTGTGCTCAGAAAATAAACTGATCCGCCTGTTTTCTTTCTTTCTTTCTTTCCTTCTTTCTTTCCTTCTTTTCTTTCTTTCTTTCTTTCTTTCTTTCTTTCTTTCTTTCTTTCTTTCTTTCTTTCTTTCTTTCTTTCTTTCTTTCTAGCTGAAATGTATGAAATCCATTTTGTAATCTAAAATGAGGTGCTTCAGTCAGGACATTTCAAAAGAATTATGTTTCTCATGTGTTCAGAGTCATTTTGGTGTTCACTTGAGCAAAGCAATAGTCACCCACAAGTATTCAGCCTATCTTGTCTTATTGCTTAAAAGTAAAGGCAGACGCTATTCAGCACCTGGGTACCAACAGTTGACATTTACCCACATTAAGTGCTAAGGCTGTAGATGAGGATTTCTTCTTGTAGGCCTTTAAACATCCTAGTAAGCCCAGGGCCAACGCTGGCACAGGGGAAGGTGAGGGATGTGGATGAGTAATAAGGAGTACTTTCTTTTTTATTTTCTTATAAACTAATTTGGTTTCTCTACCTGTGATAACTCTGCAGTCCAATTTAAACCTGCCTGCTTTTCCACTTAATGCATGCTCATCTGATCTGTTAGCTTTATAATTGTGTTTCAGCAGGAGGAATACACTTGTGGCATGTCCAAGGTGTGTGTGTGTGTGTGTGTGTGTGTGTGTGTGTGAAAAATCCAATAGCATTCTTTATATGCAGGAGTGAAATTCTCAGGAGGAAAGCCACTGCCAAGCAACACTCTAACCTCTGCATTGATTTTGGATGCCTAGAGGTCTGGAAGATTTGACAGTTCTCCATTCCTACTGCTTCACTCTGATCCAAGAAGGAATACTGTTTCGATTAATCATTGGGAAGCATTTCGGATAGATATAGCTCTGTGTGTTTTCTTTAAATTAAATATAGAACTGTCCTTTTGAGGGAAAGCCGTGATTCTTTATTGTCAGAAAGTTTGGCTGGAATAACCTTCCCTTTTCTTGTAATATTTAACTTTGCTTGTGAATAACTATAATAATTCACTTCTTTGCATGCCAGTGTACTCTTGGGTAGAATCTCCTAATAACACGTACAAATGTTATGTAAATCGCCCCTCCCCCACAAGATGTTTATTGAGTGAAAATGCCTCTAAGACTTTATTCCATTACTGTCAAAATGTCCAAGGTTATTTTACGCATGCTGTGGACATATTTGGATTAGCAAAATGTCTAGCAAGCAGGTGTAACTGATTCTGCCATGCAACTGTAATCTCTTGTTACAGGGAGACAGTGCATTCCTTTTCAAGTTTTCCCTCATTTTTTTGCAAGGTTATGAACCATAGATTTAGGAATCACTGGGGTCAAAGGGAAAAGGGAAAGACAATGAGCCCCATTCATCCTTGTGAGCCCTAATGAGTATAGAGATAGTATATTTTCCAGGTTAGAGCCCCATCTCTGACAGGCTTTAATTATCTATGAGCTGAAACAAGAAGCAATATAAACATGCAAAAGCATTTAAGGAACAGGTTTCTGAAGGAGATGAATCACCCAAGTTGGTGTCCCACTCAGCCCTTTTGCAAGGGGCCAGCTCCCTCCATTCGGCCTGCCACTTGATCACGTGACAGCTGTTTGCAGACTAAAGGAAAGAAACAATCATTCACTAGCAGGAAACCTAATCCCGGGCAGGTGCAGTTTGAGTAACGACTCTAGGCCTGAAGGTCAGAATGTCTGCAAAGACCTAAGCTTTTGCAGATGGTCTGAGTGGGAGCAGCCAGGTTCAATAACCCTTCTGTAGCCCCCAGGTTGGTCCTTCCTCGGAGAGGGTGCTACCACTTCTCCAGATACTGCTGAACTTTTGAACCCAGGTACAGTACACTATTTAGGATGTTTGTCATTTATAGCTTTTAGATAAAGCAGTAGCGGATTTTAAGGAAACAGTAGACAGATCCATTTTCCTTTTCCTCCTAGTGATGTTAGTGATCTAATTAGAAGTCAGTGTTTTAGCAGCTTCCTCTCTATGTGCTTTGGGTTCTTTTTTTCTGAGAGACGCCTATGGACATGAACAAAAGCCGGATGTTGCACTAGGGCTTCTGAACAAGTGCTCTGCATTAGATACGTCTGGAGTTTACACACCACGCTTTCCTCTGTGCAGACCAAATGAGAGCCTGCCGGGTGTTACGACTCCCTGTGTCCATTGTCAAAGCTGTATTTTCACTGCCTTGAAAACTGCCCTTCTGCCACTTTATTTTATATCCATTACCAATGGCCACTTTTTCTATTTATATTGCTTGGAACTACAAGCGTGTCACACGCAAGGGCTTGGGTACTTGGGAAAGTGTAACAATAGTTCAGGAAGAGATGATCAGCAGCCATCCTTCTGGGGTGAGGAAACCTCCAAAAAAACCAAATAGAAAGTATCAAATATATAAATTTGATGGGAGAATATATGAGCCTGGCATCTTCTCAGTTGCAACCTGATTTATTGAAAAAAAAATGGTGATTGGGGGAAAGTATAGAATATTTGCTGAAAGGAATCCACTTCTCTGAATAGCTCCCTCATTTCTGTGGCTTGGAGACTGAGACTTAGAATTCCACAATTATACTATATAGATGAGCCTTGTTCTATATTTGGGATGTAATCTCCACACTCAGGAGCTACATATGGCCGTGAGCACCCACTTAAGAGCTAAAAATGTAAGTTACCGCCTACTTTGTCCTGAATTGGAATCATACATAATTGCTCTATGCTTTAAAAAATCTTCCTCTGAGGAAAGAGTTCAAGATCAAATTGTTAGTGGGTAATCTTATATGAAGCCAAATATCACTAGCTGTTGAAAGAAGCTACATAAATACTTGTTGTTGAACAAATAAAATAAATGAAGGAAGAATTCACATCTCTCATTACTTAGTCAGAAAGTAACATGGTGAGTCAGGAAGCTGTAGGCTTATCCTAGAAGTAAATACCCATCATGATATGGGCAGAGATCTGGAAGCAGGAACCGATGGGGTGGACTCCTAGAACTAATGAAAATGGAAAGTATGGAAAGTCCAGTGGTTTCTAAAATTGGCTGATCATCAGAGTCAGCTTGTGAGCTTTTAAAAACAAAAATAGGCTGGGTGCAGTGGCTTACACTTGTAATCCCAGCATTCTGGGAGGCTGAGGCGGGCGGATTGCTTGAGCTCAGAAGTTCAAGACCAGCCTGGGCAACATGGCAAAACCCTGTCCCAACACGAAATACAAAAATTAGTTAGGCATGGTGGTGTGCACCTGTAGTCCCAGCTACTTGGGAGGCTGAGGTGGGAGGATTGCTTGAGCTCAGGGAGGTAGAGGCTGCGGTGAGCTTTGATTGAGCCACTGCACTCCAGCCTGGGTGACACAGCGAGACCCTGTCTCAAAAAAAAAAAAAAAAAAAGCTGGTGCAGTGGCTTATGCTTGTAATCCCAGCACTTCTGGAGGTCAAGATAGGAGGATGCTTGAGGCCAGGTGTTCAAGACCAGCCTGGGCAACATAGCATGACCCCCTCTCTGCAAAAAAATTAAAAAACAAATTAGCTAAATGTGGTGATGTGCACCCGTAATCCTAGCTATTCGGGAGGCCGAGGTGGGAGGATCACTTGAGCCCAGAAATTTGAGGCTGCAGTGAACAAGACCTTGACTCTAAAAAGCAAATAAACAACCAAAAAACCCCAAAAGACAAAAATAAAAACAAACACAACATCGATTTCCCGACCTAGACTCCAAAATCTCTTAATGCCCAGCCTTTGTCCACAGATCAGAAATGCTGGGGATGAGAAGGGGATGTGGAGGTCGAGGAATGAACCAAGGAGGTGGCCAGGCTTTGCCAGCACAGAGCAAAGGAAAGACACCATTTTGGGGGTTTGTTTTTAAATGGATTCTGCAAACATTTTTTTGAGCACAACACATTGCATCACATTTTGTGATGGAAGTATACAAAACAAAACTCACTTCTGCTGACAGGCCCACAGACAGATTTATCTTGAGCAGAATGACAGCTCCACTTGTTCAGTGTTTTGTGGCCCTCTGAGTATCATTAGTAGAGGAACGTAGAGGAGGGAGGAATAACAGGTCTGTAGAAGCCTTTGAGGTGATCTTTAAACTGGTGTTCTGAAGGGTGGGTAGGGTTTTTCTAGGAGTACGAAGGCCAGAGGGGAGATTAGGAAGATAAAAAAAAAAAGGGCAAAGACAAGGAAGGAAGAAAGAACAAGGTGTGTTTGCAGAATGGTGAAGAAGGCAAAGGATGATTGGAGGTGAGAGCTGAGCCTGTGGCCAGTGCCTTCGTTTGCAAGACTAAGGTATCTGGAGTTCATAGTATGGTTGACCTTGAACAACATGTGGTTGAATGGCAAAGGCCCACTTACAGGCAGATTTTCTTCCTCCTCTGCCACCCCTGAGAAAGCAAGACCACTTCTTCCTCCTCCACCTTCTCTGCCTACTCAATGTGAAGATTTCTAAGTTTCAGTCTCCAAGGATGAAGACCTTTATAATGATGCCCTTTCACTTAAAGAGTAGTAAATATACTTTTTCTTCCTTATGATTTTCTTTTCTCTAGCTTACTTTATTGTAAGAATACAGTCTATAATACATATGAGATACAAAATATGAATGCATCGACTATTTTATTGGCAAGGCTTCTGGTCAACAGTAGTTAAGTTTTTGGGGAGTCACAGTTATATGTGCGTTTTTGACTGTGCAAGGTGGTCAGCGCCTCTCACCCCCACATTGTTTTTTGTTTGTTTGTTTTTGAGACAGAGTTTTGCTCTTGTCACCCAGGCTGGAGTGCAATGGCGCAATCTCGGTTCACCGCAACCTCTGCCTCCCGGGTTCAAACGATTCTCCTGCCTCAGCCTCCTGAGTAGCTGGGATTACAGGCGCCGGCCACCACGCCTGGCTAATTTTTGTATTTTTAGTAGAGACAAGGTTTTGCCATGTTGGCCAGGCTGGTCTGGAACTCCTGACCTCAGGCGATCCACCTGCCTTTGCCTCCCAAAGTGCTGGGATTATAGGTGTGATCCACTGTGCCTGGCCTACCCCCACATTGTTTAAGGGTCAATTGTATAATCAACGCTGTTCCCCCCAGAAGGACAAGATGAGATGCTTTTAGGATGTTAGCCTTACCACTCTGGAGGGTAAAAGAAATTGGGGGGGTTGCCCTCAGGCTTAAAGGAGCTGTGGACAGGGAGAGGCACATTGGGTTTTGTCTCTAAACAGAATACAAGCCCTCTGAGGGTTGGCAACTTAACTTCCAAAGATTATTCTCATCTCTGCAGCATGCAGTAGGCGCTAATACCATTCTTTGGTTAATTAAAAGATGTTTAATATATGCCTCATTAAGCAGAATAATCAGTATCTCTGAGGTGCTTATGTGCTTTATTTTTCTCCTTTTAATAAAAACAAAAATTAGAGGGATAAGAAATAATTAGGGGCAGTCTGTTAGCTCTCACTTCATTTTTTTTCTCCCTTGATGATTCTCTTTCATTTTTTTTCCATAGCTCACATAGCTCACTTTCTCCCTTGACCTAGTCCTCTGCTGATAACATCAAAGTTAGCACAGTGGGTTTGAACACAGCTCTCAAGATGGAGCCATGACGATACGGAAATTGGATTTTAAGCATCTGTGATCTCTGCCCATTTCCTCTTTAACTAACACATGAGACCCCTCACAGTCTCTCTAAGATGTAGAATTGTCCATATCTGTAGACTCGAAGTGCTGTGGCCGAGGACTTTCTTTGTGCTTATTTTTATGGCTGATTTATTTGCATATTTGCAGAATATTCATCAATTAGAAAAGATTTTTTTTTTCTTTCTCCTTTAAGGATATCAAATCCAGGTGGGAAGTAATGATCTTGGTGAATTCTAGCACTTGTCAATTTGAGAATGTTCAGGGAAAACAAATGAAAGAGAAAGGATGAATTTATTTGTATGCTATCATTCACTAATTCAAAGCTGCAGACATTTCTTTCTTACTATACTTTTGAAGTTAAGGATTGGAACTGAATAATAGACAACCTTCCAACATGAAACATGATCAAGCTTGAGGGATTTTATTGGGGTTTTTGATATTTCATTGTTTTCTAGTTTCCCTTTGTCTTTGATCAACTTATTCCTATGACAAGAATTTGGTCATGTTATTGCTTTTCTCTTTCCCCTAAGCTTGTCTTATGTCATGGGAATTCTTTCTCTCCTTTTTTCTTTTCTCGGTAATTTCGTTGATTGCAAATAAATAAACTAAGTATTTATCTAGACTTAGTTTAAATATACCAGTCAGTTGGAAGTCTGCTTTTATTTTTCCTTCAAGTATTTTCAGTTTTCTATTTAAATGTGTTCGTAGTAAAGAATTTTAAATTCTAAATTATATAAAACCCATTCATCCTGAATATTGGGCTAAGGCTTATCTTTGCTTTGTAAATCTTTCTCAGTGCTGCAAATTAGGAGCTAAGTAATACTGTCCTAGTGGTGGTGGTGGTAGTATGTTAAAAATCCTGGAGTATAAACTGTTTTCAAGTGTCTTCAAGTACTTCAGAAGTCTCCATTTTTATAGTAGCACTTGATATGGTAATTATATATGATTCTCTTGTGTTCATTAAAATAGGAGCCTAGGGCTTCTCTGACAATTTGTTAGCTTCCCATAGGTTGCAAGTCATAAAATTGCTTTGCTCTAAAAATCTGTAATTCAGTGCTTTCACTAATTCAGATGGGCTTTCTCTCCATTCTTTTTCCTGGTAGATAATGAGAGGATTTTTTTTTTTTTCTCATTCCTCTGAGAATATGAGGGTAGTCCAGCTATGTTGGGAAACAGAAGATATGGGTTATCTTGGAAGGTGAATGTGGCTATTTTTATTGCTTTGGTCTTAAAGGACCTGTAATTTCAAAAGCATGATAATTCCCTCCCTCTTAGTTCCTGCAGTTAACTCCTAGGCCCGTATTTCCAGAAAGGATGTTTATTTTTTTCCTGAAACCAAAATAAAAGTTTCTATCATCTCAATAAGGCAGCTTTTTAAAATGTGGGAAAAAAATTTTAAGAACAAATCCACCTAATAGCCAAAAGGTAGAACCAACCCAGAAGTCCATCCATAGATGAATGGATAAACAAAATGTTGCATATACACACAATGGAAGATTATTCAGCTTTAAAAGATGGAAATTATGGCACATGCTACAACATGGGTGGATCTGAGGACACTGTGCTAACTCAAGCCAGACACAGAGGGACAGATATGGTATGATCTCAAAAATATGAAATATTTCAAATAGGCAAATTCATAGAAACGGAAAGTAGCTTAGAGCTTGCCTGGAGCAGGGTTGGAGGAATGGAGTTACTGTTTAATGGGTACAGAGTTTGTTTTGCAAATTCAAGAGTTCTGTGGCAGGCTGCTGGTGATAGAAAAACAATGTGAACAAATGTGCTTAATGCCACTGAACTGTATGCTTAAAAATGGCTAAAATACGGGCGTGGTGGCGCGTGCCTGTAATCCCATCTATTAGGGAGGCTGAGGCAGGAGAATCGCTTGAACCTGGGAGGTAGAGGTTGCAGTGAGCCGAGATTGTGCCACCACACTACAGCGGGAGACTCTGTCTCAGAAAAAAAAAATAAAAAAAGGCTGAAATGGTAAATTTTATGTTTTATATATATATATATATACATATATATATATATATACCCACAATTAAAGTTTTTTTTTTTTTTTTTTTTTTTTGAGATGGAGTCTCACTCTGCACCAGGCTGGAGTGCAGTGGCATGATCTCAGCTCACTGCAACCTCCGCCTCCCGGGTTCAAGCGATTCTCCTGCCTCAGCCTCCTGAGTAGCTGGGACTACAGGCGCCTGCCACCACGCCTGGCTGATTTTTGTATTTTTAGTAGAGACGGGGTTTCACAATGTTGGTCAGGCTGGTCTTGAACTCCTGACCTCGTGATTTGCCCGCCTCGGCCTCCCAAAGTGCTGGGATTACAGGTGTGAGCCACCGTGCCTGGCACACAATTAAAATTTTAAAGAAATCTTCAGTGAAAGGGAGTACTAGTAATACTAAGTTTTTAGAACTTACAAGTTATCATATAAAACAAATTGGTCATTTGAGCTGATTTTCAATATGCTGACACATGCAGTATAAATTGCAAATATGTATGTCACTACCACAACATCTAAAAGAAATCAAAGATGTACACAATGTTTATGACAAATAAAACTACTGCATTTAATGTCAGAAAAATATCCCAAAAAAACAAATCCAATTAGATTTGTTAATTTGTGGTATTTGTGTGTCTCCTGTACAGACATTTTCTCATTTGGATTCCTGACACTTGGTAAATAAAATTACTATTATTGTTCTCTTGTTTCTTTGAATTTGGAATTCCTGGAACACAGGAAAATTTGATACATGTCCTAAAAGAAAAAGAGGAGAACAAAATGAGTGCTACTTAATATGGGGCCATCACAGTGGCTCACACCAATAATCCCAGTGCTTTGGGAGGCTGAGGCTGGAGGATTGCTTGAGGCCAAGAGTTCCAGACCGGCTGGGCAACATAGCAAGATCCCATCTCTACCAAAAAATAAAAATTAGCCAGGGTGGTGGCATGAGCCTGTAGTTCCAGCTACTTAAGGAGGCTGAGGCAGGAGGATTGCTTGAGCCCAGGAGTTTGAGGCTGCAGTGAGCTATGATTTCTTCACTGCACTCTAGTCTAGGTGACAGAGTGAGACCCTGTTTCTAAAAAAAGAAAAATATAAGTAAACAAATAAAGTGAATATGCATGTCTGAAATTTGTTTACCTGAATGTTCTGATTTAGTGGGTCTGGCGTGGGGCCTGAGAGTCTGCCTTGCTCACAAGCTTCACCTGAATCCCTACTTCGGAGGTCCTGGGAAGACTTTGGATGGTTCTGCTTTCTTCACTGCTAATTTAGGATCCACGCTAAATCACGCTGGTTACTTACCATGAATCAGCTTTCTGGCTTTCGTGATATTGTTGCTGCTGTCATCTCAGTCTTCTTGTCCTTGTAGATTTCTGCATTCTGAGAAACTCCTTTAGTTTTATTTTAGTGGAGTATTTTGATAGGGCGAAATGAAGGGAACTGAGGTAGCACTCGTTTTTAAAAGGAAGTTCCCAATTCTGTTTTCACTTTTTTTCTGGCTAAGTGCTCATTGTTGGGGGAGGGGAGAACACTGACTAATTTAGCAGAATCATCAGCATGTATCGGCATTCCCCTCTGACCTCAAGTTTATTTGAATCAATGTTGATTGAGTGCTAAGTATGTGCTGGGCATTGTGCTTATCCTTGATAGTTGGTAGATGTGGTCCCTGCTATAAGGAAACTAGTACTATATACTTTAATCCAAAAATGGAGGGTGGGGCACATAGATGACACAATCTTGACGGAGCATGTTCTTTTTTTTTTTTTTTTTTGAGATGGAGTCTCGCTCTGTCGCCCAGGATGGAGTTCAGTGGCGCGATCTTGACTCACTGCAAACTCCGCCTCCCGGGTTCACACCATTCTCTTGCCTCAGCCTCCCGAGTAGCTGGGACTACAGGCGCCCGCCACCACGCCTAGCTAATTTTTTTTTTTTTTTTTTTTGTATATTTAGTAGAGACGGAGTTTCACCATGTTAGCCAGGATGGTCTCGATATCCTGACCTCATGATCCGCCCGCCTCGGCCTCCCAAAGTGCTGGGATTACAGGCGTGAGCCACCGTGCCTGGCCAGAGCATGTTATTACAGTCTGTTGTATGTCACAGTCGTGAAAGCTGCTACCTTAGACCCCACCCCCACTGTCTCACTCGGCAATTTCAGTCTCATCCCCAGATTGTTCTCCTTTATCTGTTTTTATGATTTCCACCCCTTTGCTATCCTGATTAAAGTGGAAAGTTTTAAGCCATAGAACATGCTTGTTTCTGTGAAGGGTCTTTCTAAATTGTGTCCATGCCACTACATCATTCTTACTTCAGAGAGAATAATTGCTTTCTAATTTGGCAGAGTTAGGGGAAATATAAACATGCCCTTATTAGCATTGTGTGGAAGAAGAATTCTAACATGGACCCCATGATTCACTCCCAGACCCGTGTTGCATACACACCCTGAGTAATCCCTGGAACTGTGACTGTGATGAATTTACTCCCTTGACTAGTTATGTTCTATAGTATAATTGACCTTAATATCAGGAGATTATCCAAGTGAGTCTGACTTAATCACACCAGCCCTTTAAAAGCAGAGAGTTTTGTCTTGCTGCTTGAGGAAAGAGAAGCTGGAGATTCTTAGCATGAGGAAGATTCAAATGCACCTTTGTGAGCTTGAAGATGGAGGGGGCTGTGTGGCAAGGAATGCCGGCAGCCCCAAGGAGCTGACAGCCAGCAAGGAAGTGGGGATGTCAGTCCTACAACTGCAAGGAACTGGATTCTATTAATGACAAGAATGAGCTTTTAAGGGGCTTTTTCCTCTAGAGGCTTTAGATGAGAACTCAGTCCAACACCTAGATTTCAGCTTTGTGACACACTGAGCAGAGAACCCAGTCATGATGTGCTGGGCTTCTGACTTAGAAAACTGTGAGCTAGTAGATGCCTGTTGCTTAAGCCACTAAGTTTGTGGTAATTTGTTATGCACCAATAAAAAACTAATATACATATTAGTGTGCAAATGCATTTGAAAAAGAGTCTACAAGTACATTCGAAGAAGACTGTATAAGGCTTGCCCGTGAAAAACCAAGCTAATGCTGCTTAGCCAGCTGGGCAAAGAAAGTCTAGCTACCTTACACATAATAGGAATTTAAAATGTCATTGATACATAGGAAGTATCAAACCATGGAAAGGGCATAGATTTAGAGAGAAGAAATATGAGCAAGTCTTGGCTTTCTTAATTCCTAGCCAGGGGAGGCCACTCCTCTGAATCTCACCTATAAAATGAAGGGGTTGACCAGATGCATCTCATCACAATGTAACCCCTGGTTTTATTTAGCAAGCAATGTACTCAACTCATTTCCGTAACTTTCTTTGATTTAGCCTAGCCCTGACCCACTGGGTATAGGATAACGGTTGTTGTCTGATGGATGTCATTTTTGGGTAGTTTTTTAAAAAGCAGCTTAAAATTTTATGGGTTTTTAAGGATCAGTCCAAAATATTCCTGTCTTAGTACAATAATCTGATATTTGCATCAAAAAGCTACAGCAAAATATATTACTTGGGGCTGAGGCAGGTGGATCACTTGAGGTCAGGAGTTTGTGACCCCAGCCTGGCCAACATGGTGAAACCCCGTCTCTATTAAAATTACTAAAATGCTGGCGTGGTGGCTCACGCCTATAATCCTAGCACTTTGGGAGGCTGAGGCAGGCGGATTACCTGAAGTCAGGAGTTCAAGACCAGCCTGGCCAACATGGTGAAACCCCATCTCTACTAAAAAAAAAAAATACAAAAAATTAGCCTGGTGCAGTGGCGTGCGCCTGTAATCACAGCTACTCGGGAGGCTGAGGCAGGAGAATTGCTTGAACCCAGGAGGCAGAGGTTGCAGCGAGCCGAGATCGTGCCACTGCATTCCAGCCTGGACGACAAGAGCGAAACTGCATCTCAAAAAACAAAAAACAAAAAACATGCACCTAGAAATTGATCTTTAAAAATTTGTTTTTGAAACTCAGGGTGGTTCTGACTAGAAGCATTTCTCTGCCTGGAACACCTGCTCATCAGAACTCATTCTTAGTGTGCTTCTACAGCGTTTTGGGGGTGGGCACATAGCCCGTTCTTGTGCATCACTGTGCGTGAGTCTGGTCTGTTGAACTTAGAATTATGTTTAAAAATCTGTCTGTGTGTCTAAGTACTGGTGTTTTAAAAGAAGTGGTTGCATGGAGCATCTGTGTTGCTAGTCTTTTTCCTAGGAAATGATTCTTCTCTAAGCTTAAGGATCTTGTTCACATTGCAAAATAAAAATCTGTAGAAAATTAAGGACACTTAAGTTATAATATTTCAGGGATATAATGATATTTCAATGGGAAAATGCTAATTATGGAGAGCTTTCTTTCCCCCAACACCTGGAGCTTCTTAACCTGCTACCAACTAGCTGCTGATTTTCATAAATTGGACTGTACGAGGGGAAAAAATCCCTCATCAACTCAGCCACCAGGAAGATGCTGGAAAGTGTCTGTCAGTTGTTTAAAAGAGAGAAAAGGAATACCTCAGCCGCCTCCCAGGATGCGTGAAGCCTCCAGGAATATCAGCCAACCTGGGCTTTCCGCATGGAAAACAAAGCTGCCTAAATGGGTATGTTTTAAAACTATAACTTCTGAATTGCTCTCCTGGATATTTTCAAACACATCTTAAGAAGGCAGGTGGACTCAGTGGCTCACACCTGTAATTTCAACACTTTGGGAGGCTGAGGTGGGAGGATCGCTTGAAGCTAGGAGTTCAAAGTGCGGTGAACTGTGATTGTGCCTCAGCACTCCAGCCTGGGTGACAGAGTGAGATCCTGATTCTAAAAATAACAAAAACCAAAAAAAGGCCAAAGGCGGAAATGCCTCACTGTTGTGGTTCATGATTCCATCACAGACATTAATGAAGCCTTCTATCCACCCAAGGGGCACACCACTGTTTCCCCCTCCATCACTTTTAATTTTGCCCCAATGTTGCCGGCCCTCACTTGACATCTGGCTTGTGAGGATGACTTCTGTGGAGCTAGCTATTGTTTCTTCCATCATTTTTAAACAATACTAGAGGACAGTGGGGAGGGGAGAGGGAATCACAGCTCCCACACAAGCAGATGCCTATTTGAGAGTGTGCAAAAGCAGTGTGACATTCTGGAAATAGTAGTCTCATTTCACTTCCTTGCCCATTCTTCACCATCAGTACAAATGACGTATTTTCTGACATTGGTTCAGGGTTTAAAACCTCAGGCTTTCAGAGTCTGTCCACATTTTTGAGAATTCTGTCTTAATGAATGTATGCCGTTAAAAGCATTAACCATTACTTTCATTCTGTTCTAGGGAAACCATCCAGTGCTCTGCGCTTGTACAAAATCCTTTGGACTTTTAATTGGGCGATAACTTTGCAAGTGGTTAAGCACTGTACAAATTAAACTTCAGTCATTCAGCAATGGTATTGAACACTTATATCTTCCCTTAATTTCCTTACTCTTCATATCTATGTTTTATGAAATTGGGGGCAGCACAGGTTAGCAAAAGTGGTTTGATCTTAGAATGCTTTTGTATTTAATTCTATGCAGAGTTTCTGGTAATTCACTCTCACCAGCTTAGCCATGTAATGCCACAATTCCATAGATGGTGGTTGGGCACCATGGACTTAGGCACCACCTCCTCTCATTCCCGTTTGATGTTTTCACGTGAAGTTAATTTACACTAGGATATAGAAAGGGTAATGATTTGGGCAGAGAACTTGCTTTCCCTCTACCATATAATTGTGATTTTGACTCTACTTTTTGTTTTGTGTGTGTGTGTGTGTGTGTGTGTGTGTGATGAAGTCTCTGTCACCCTCGTTGGAGTATGGTGGCGCGATCTCGGCTCACTGCAACCTCCACCTCCCAGGTTCAAGCGATTCTCCTGTCTCAGCTTCCCTAATAGCTGGGACTACAGGCATGTGCCACCACACCTGGCTAATTTATGTAGTTTTAGTAAAGACAGGGTTTCACCATGTTGGCCAGGCTGGTCTCGAACTCCTGACCTCAAGTGTTCCACCCACCTCAGCCTCTCAAAGTGCTGGGATTATGTGTCTGGCTTGATTTTTGACTCTATTGAAGTCGAAGACAAATGATCCAGCAGAGACAATATAAGGTCTTATCCTGATTCTCAAATTGTGTGGAAGACAAATATGACTTAAAAATGACATTAACACAAAAGAGTAAGTAGAGGCTGAGAAATGGGATTGGATGAGGCATGTACTCCATGTGGAATGCCTATTCGGTTAATTGAAGGGTGAAAATCTTTCTTTGTAAAACAAAGTGCTATAAAAATGGATACCTGGAGACCATATCTTACTTCTCCCCCACAACTTTCGAATATTAATCTGAAAGGGAGAAATAAATGACCTAAAGGGGTCTCGGGGTAGAGAACCATGCTCTAGCTGTTTCTTGTTGGTCATGTCTCCATCTCAGCAGGAGGATGAGTGGTGTCCTGCACCCATGCAAGACTTTTAAGTTCTGGCCGGGCGCAGTGGCTCATGCCTGTAATCCCAGCACTTTGGGAGGCCGAGGCAGGTGGATCACATGAAGTCAGGAGTTGGAGACCAGCCTGGACAACATGGTGAAACTCCGTCTCTACTAAAAATATAAAAATTAGCCGGGCACAGTGGCGGGCAACTATAGTCCCAGCTACTCAGGAGGCTGAGGCAGGAGAATCGCTTGAACCTGGGAGGCAGAGGTTGCAGTGAGCTGAGATGGTGCATCATACTCTAGCCTGTGCAACCGAGTGAGACTCCGTCTCAAAAAAAAAAAAAGATTTTTAAGTTCCTAAGCTGCTGCTTGAGGTCTGAAGCCTCAAATGATGCAGCTAATGAGTGGGTCAACATATTCCTTTTCTTCCCCTTATAAATGGAGTAATACATTTAAAATGTAGAGGCCTGTTACCAGCAGTGGCTTAGGTCTGTGAGGTCCAGGCTGATGAAGTGCACATGTGTTGATTAAGTTTCAATCCTGTGCCTCCTGAAAGGCCTCGTCCCTCAGCCCGGTGCCATGGATGGTGTATCCATGGCCTCTTCTGCCTGGATGGAGGTCCCATGATCTCCATACTGCCAGCTCCTATCCCATTGCCATGCTTGGGGGCTCTCTTTGACATCTTCAGAGGACCCTGAGAACTTTTCCTGAAGCCTCTCTCTCCCAGTCTGTCTTAGTCTGTTCCTGCTGCTACAACAGGAAACCTCAGACTGGGTAATTTATAAACAACAGACGTTTATTTCTCATCATTCTAGAGGCAGGGAAGTCCAAGATCAAGGCATCAGCAAATTCACTGTCTGTTGAGGACTCAGCCTCTGCTTCTAAAACGGTGACTTGTTGCTGTGTCCTTGCATGTTGAAGGCAGGAGGGCAAAAGGGGATGATTGTGTTGTCTGTGTCCTCACATGGTGGAAGAGATGGAAGAGGGAGGAAACTATCCCCCTTTTTTTTTTTTGAGACACAGTTTCGCTCTTGTTGCCCAGGCTGGAGTGCAATGGCGCAAACTTGGCTCACCGCAACCTCCACCTCCTGGGTTGAAGTGATTCTCCTGCCTCAGCCTCCTGAGTAGCTGGGATCACAGGCATCCGCCACCACACCCAGGTAATTTTGTATTTTTTTTAGTAGAGATGGGGTTTCTCCATATTGGTGAGGTTGGTCTCGAGCTCCCGACCTCAGGTAATCCGCCCGCCTCAGCCTCCCAAAGTGCTGGGATTACAGGCGTGAGCCACTGTGCCCGGTCTGAAGCCTCTTTTATAAGGCCATTAATCCCATTAATGATGGTGGCAACCCCATGGCCTATTACCTAAAAAGGGTCTTGCCTCTTAATACATTACGTCACCTTGGAGGTTAATTTCCAGCACGGGAATTTTGGAGGAAGACATACGTCCAAACCATAGCACTGTCTCATTTCGCTTCGAGTCTCTCTTTGCTTCTGGCCGCGGCATTTCAGTTTCTTCTTTCTTGCTTCAGACATGAATAGTCTTCTTGGGCCCAGTGCTGCAGTGATCTCCCTTTTCCTGTGGTGCCTTGTTTTTTGTTTTGTTTTGTTTTTGTTTTTGTTTTTGAGACGGAGTTCACTCTTGTTGCTCATGCTGGAGTGCAATGGCATGATCTTGGCTTACTTCAACCTCCGCCTCCGGAGTTCGAGCAATTCTCCTGCCTCAGCCTCCCAAGTAGCTGGGACTACAGATGCCCGCCACCACACCCGGCTAATTTTTTGTATTTTTAGTAGAGACAGGGTTACACCATGTTAGCCAGGCTGGTCTTGAACTCCTGACTTCAGGTGATCTACCCGCCTCAGCCTCCCAAAGTGCTGGGATTACAGATGTGAGCCACTGTGCCTGGCCAGTGCCGTATTTTTTGTGTTTAAATAGCTCAGGTCTTATTTTGCCCCTTCCTCTCCTCCTCCCCACTTTCCTTCTCTTACTGCCCATGATCAGGTAGCAGGAAAGGTGGGTGCTTTCATGTGGATTGTCAGGTTGATGGACTCTTGGGAGTCAAGTCAAGGCCTTGTCTAACTCATCTTCCCTCCTCTTAATTTCCTTGTTTTCGACTGGGTGCAGTGGCTCACCCCTGTAATCCCAGGACTTTGGGAGGCCGAGGCAGGCAGATCACAAGGTCAGGAGTTCGAGACCAGCCTGGCCAACATGGTGAAACCCCGTCTCTACTAAAAAAAAAAATACAAAAATTATCTGGGAATGGTGGCATGTGCCAGTAATCCCAGCTGCTTGGGAGGCTGAGGCAGGAGAATCACTTGAACTCGGGAGGCGAAGGTTGTAGTAAGCCGAGATCGTGCTACTGTACTCCATCCTGGGCAACAGAGCAAGACTCCAACACACACACACACACACACACACACAAAAATTCCTTGTTTTCTTGCATCAAAATTTAAGAACACAAACTGTAAAATGTGGAAGGTCTATGGGACAGTAGGGGTAAATTTCCACTAGAGTAGAAGTCAGAAACCTGGCCTCAAGTGCCCTCACTGCTGTTTTCTAGTTGGAAAACCTTTGACAAGTGAGTTAACCTTTTTTGAGCTTCAGTTTCCTCATTTTAAAAATAGACATCATATTGATCTTATCTATAGGGCCACTAAAAAATCAACTGGGATAAGGTATACCTACGAACTTTGCAAATTGGCTGGGCATTGTAGCTCAAGCCTGTAATCCCAACAATTTGGGAAGCCAAGGCGGGTGGATTGCCTGACCTCAGGAGTTTGAGACCAGCCTGGACAACATGGCAAAACTCCGTCTCTACACAAAATGCAAAAATTAGCTGGGCCTGGTGGCGCACACTTGTAGTCCTAGCTACTTGGGAGGGTGAAGGCAGGAGGATCGCTTGAGCACAGGAGGTTGAGGCTGCAGTGAGCTGTGATTGCACCACTGCACTCCAGCCTGGGTGTTAGCAAGACCCTGTCTCAAACAAACAAACAAACAAAAAATTTATAGATAAATGAAAACAAGAAAAAGCTTTGCAAGTTCTAAAAAGAGCGAGTAACCTGTTTCAGGCAATATGCTAAGCACAGTAGGAGAATGATGAAAACAGTGCTGGAAGCTGGGCATGGTGGCTCACGCCTGTAATCCCAGCACTTTGGGTGGCCAAGTCAGGGGATCACTTGAGGTCAGGAGTTCGAGACTAGCCTGGCCAACATGGTGAAACCCCGTCTCTACTAAAAGTACAAAATTAGCCGGGCGTGGTGGTGCATGCCTGTAATCCTGCCTATAATTTTAGTTATTTGGTAGGTTGAGGTGGGGAAATTGCTTGAACTCAGGAGTTGGAGGTTGCAGTGAGTAGAGCACCATTTCACTCCAGCATGGGCAATAAGAGAGAAACAACCTCTCAAAAAAAAAAAAAAAAAAAAAAAAAAAGTTAAAAAAAAAAAGAAAACAGTGCAGGATTAAAAGTGGGAAGACTGGTTTGAATCCCAAACATGGCATTTCCTAGTTGTGTGACTTTGGTAAATTACTTAATCACTTAGAAGTTTATTTTCATCATTTCTAAAATAGGGACAATAAGGTGAGGTAAAATGTAATGCTATTATAGATATCAGAAATTACCATGTGTTGTACAAATGTTAGCTGTTTCATTGTTATTCTCCAAAATTGTATAGTAATACAGAGAATAATTTTTGGATATATTTAAAAGTACCATACTGTTAGAATCCTGGGAAATGAAGGAGTATTTCTTGTGATCCACGTTGCAGCCTCTTTTGGAATCTAGACATGAATGTAAGGAGGCTGGCCAAGTTTCTTTATCTTCCACATAAAATAAAGTTCACTTGATTAATTAAGTGCATTATTTTATCTTTTTTTTTTCAGGATCTTGAGATACAGGAAAAGTTTTCTGTTTCATATTTAGCAAACCTAATTCGCTACCTGTGGTATAACTTTTAAAACTTTGGTATTTTAATGTTTACATTTTTAAAAGGGAGGTAAAAAAATTTGTCTTACTAGGTGGGATGGCCGTAAAGGTAAATTGAGATAAATTGAGGATAGATTTTGGAAACTTGAAAGTTAACATGTTTTATTGCCATCTTTTCAATATATTTTGAAACAAATATAAAGCTTTTGTCCAAAAGTGCTTTGTTTAGGACAGACTTAAAAATACTAAAAAACTAAAATGAATTAGGTTCTTTCATTATTTAAAATTATTTCAATTTAAAGGTTTGTTTCATTAAAGTAGTGTTGATTTTCACAGTTTGAAATAATGTTAATATAAAATATAGTTGAAATAATCTTTCTAAATAACAGAAACAGAAGTTTTAATATTCAAATTTTATATACTGAATAACCTAGTAGTAAAATTTATAATGTTTCAACCAGAAACAGAGAAATCAACAAAATCATGCAATTTTTTTTTTTTTTTTTGAGACAAAGTTTCGTTCCCTCACCCCGTCACCCAGGCTGGAGTGCAGTGGCGCGATCTCAGCTCGCTGCAACCTCCGCCTCCTGAGTTCAAGCGATTCTATTGCCTCAGCTTCCCGAGTAGCTGGGACTACAGGCACCTGCCACCATGCCTGGCGAATTTTTGTATTTTTAGCAGAGACAGAGTTTCACCATATTGACCAGGCTGGTCTCGAATTCCTGACCTTGTGATCCGCCTGCCTTGGCCTCCCAAGGTGCTGGGATTACAGGCGTGAGCCACCGTGCCCGGCCAAAACCACACTATTTTAAGGAGTACTCAGACATGTCAGTGTATCACAAATCAAACAGATACCAAATAAGAATGCTAAGGATTTGATCAATGTAATTAATAAGTAGAATTAAGAGACACATTATATTTTGTATGCCACTGAGAATGGAAGCTTTCAAATGCACAAGACATATTTCCAAGAGTTCATCATATCTTTGTTTCCATTATTTTTAAATGTCTGGATAATTAATTCTTTACCATTAAGTTTATAATAGTTGAGTTCTACTCTTCTACTCTTCTATTCTTAGAATAGGCATGTAGGACTCCAGCTAAAACAAGAGGCTTTGAACAGCCGGCTGTGGTGGCTCATGCCTGTAATCCCAGCACTTTGGGAGCCTGAGATGAGCAGATCACTTGAGGTCAGGAGTTAGAGACCAGCCTGGCCAACATGGTGAAACCGTGTCTCTACTAAAAATACAAAATTTAGCCAGGTGTGGTGGCAGGCACCTGTAATCCCAGCTACTAGGGAGGCTGAGGCAAGAGAATCGCATGAACCCAGGAGGTGGAGGTTGCAGTGAGCCAAGATCACGCCACTGTACTCCAGCCTGGGCAACAGAGCAAGACTGTCTCAAAAAATAAAAAGAAAAAGAAAAAATAAATAAATAAATAAAAACAAGAAGCTTTGAATACTTCTTCAAGTCTAATGACACTGAACTTTTGCCACCAGTTACCACCGCTACCCCCATCCTCAGCCTTTTCTAGTCTGCATAGAACTTTGGGGAAGGGTTGGGGAGGAGAAAGTCTCTTCAGCTTTATAGAGGACATGAGAGAGACAATTCCCAGAGACACTTGCCACGAGGATTGGGGTGCCTGCAGGAAGGCAGCATTAGCATTGGATTTTCTGGTTGAGTGACTGCTCGGGCCGACTTGCCAACCTGCCCCTGTGCCTATCTGGGTTGGGAGGAGAGAATGGAGAAGAACAGCAGGAAGAAGGTTGCCAATGGAGCAGCCCACATATCTCCCTTTTAGTTTGTCAAGGATATGCATGGTCTTCAAGGGTGAAATGGACACTGGGAATGGTAGTTGGTCCTGAACCATCTTGCTAGAACTGTCCCTAAGTGGCTGGCTTTTGATAATGGGAGCCAAGGGGTGGGTGGAGAAGGTTGAGCCAGACCTATATCAGGGAAGCTGTGCAGTGAGGACCTCCCATAAGACCCTCAGAGGAACTCACATCCCAGCCAGCATTATCCAGAGAAGCGATCGTGGCCACTTACGCAGGGAGACATTTGCCTTTCTCTCTCTACCAGTTCCTCGTGGGAGGAAGAATGCACTGGAGGCCAGGGAATGAGAAAGAAATGTGTAAAAGGCTATAACCCAGCTCTTCCTGTTTAGAGTCCAAGTAACAGCTTTGCCTGACCAAGGCAGGAACTTACATAAAACCAAAATTGAATTTGAGAATAGAAATGTAAATTGATCATGCTGGGCACAGTGGCTCCCACCTGTAATCCCAGCACTTTGAGAGGCTAAGGTGGGTGGATCACCTGAGTTCGGGAATTTGAGACTAGCCTGACCAACATGGAGAAACCCTGTCTCTACTAAAAATACAAAATTAGCTGGACGTGCTGGTGGATGCCTGTAATCCCAGCTACTCAGGAGGCTGAGGCAGGAGAACCGCTTGAACCTGGGAGGCGGAGGTTACGGTGAGATGAGATCGTGCCATTGCACTCCAGCCTGGGTGACAAGAGCGAAACTCCATCTCAAAAAATAAAAAAAAAAGTAAATTGATCAAGAATATAATCACCAAAAGTATGACCCCCAAATTATGAGATCTGCCCAAGGTGTCATTAAAGATGGGAAAGAGGTTTATAAATAGCAATTTGGGGCCGGGCACAGTGGCTCATGCCAGCAATCCCAGCACTTCGGGAGGCCGAGGCGGGTGGATCACCTGAAGTTGGGAGTTCGAGATCAGCCTGGCCAACACGGTGAAACCCTGTCTCTACTAAAAATACAAAAATTAGCCGGGTGTGATGGCAGGTGCCTGTAATCTCAATTACTCGGGAGACTGAGGCAGGAGAATCGCCTGAACTAGAGAGGCAGAGGCTGCAGATCCTGCCATTGCACTCCAGCCTGTGCAACAAGAGCAAAACTAAAAAAAAAAAAAAAAAGTAGTAATTTGGGGGCGGGGCTTGCTGGCTCATACCTGTTATCCCAGCACTTTGGGAGGCTGAGATGGTCAGATCGCTGGAGTCTAGGAGTTCGAGATCAGCCTGCACAATATAGAGAAACCCTGTCTCTACAAAAAATACAAAATTTAGCTGGACATGGTGGTGCATGCCTGTAGTCCCAGCTACTTGGGAGGCTAAGGCAGGAGAATTGCTTGAGCCTGAGGGTTGGAAGTTGCAGTGAGCCAAGATCATATCACAGCATTCCAGCCTGGATGGCACAGTGAGACTTTGTCTCAAGAAAAGAAAAAGTTTGGTAGCCTTGATGTGATGAAAGTAAGACCATTTCATGTTAATTGCCCACTGAGAGGATAACACTCAAATGAACCCAGTTTCAGATTCTCCTTTTTACATCATTATGATATCAAATATTCATCCTCTATCCAAATTCATCCCAGAAGAGTTGATATTAAGTACTTAGCTTCTGGGAGCATTGTTATTAGGCCTGGAGCCCTTGACATTATGTATGGTGTGAAGGGGGTATGTAAAGATGAAAAGATGACTCAAGGCAGTAGGTGTTTGCTTAAGTGAATTACTTGTGATAATTGCATGGCCTCTGTACACAAATGGAAATATCTTCATTTTAAGAATTGGGTTTGCATTGTCAACAGTGTGTGAGACAGATCCTGAGACACCTAAAAGATATATAATAGACGAAGTAACACTGAGAGATGCTCATAACTACTGAGTTAAAAGAGCCATACTCTAAATAGAAGACTGTAAGCATTATGATACCATGTCAACACAGCTTAATAAAAAGCTACTTTACAAAGGGAGAAATATCGTTCCTAATGTTTTCCAGAGAGTCAGTGAATGAATTGAGAAGTGGATCCAGGATTTCATGTATCAGCACCATAGGTTTTATCATTTATATAATCCTTTTTTCTGTCACTGTCAAGATTTTAAAGGGGGACTATGGTTTGACTTAAAGAGAGTAGGCAATT
This sequence comes from Pongo pygmaeus, assembly GCF_028885625.2. NCBI lineage: Eukaryota > Metazoa > Chordata > Mammalia > Primates > Hominidae > Pongo > Pongo pygmaeus. The sequence goes on from NC_072378.2 coordinate 21,894,211, forward strand.
CAGGCATACCACACAAAGCTGTTAAATCTCAGAGGCTTGAGATTTCTTGGCTCCTTTTAAGTTTTGGAAGCAGAGCACTCCTAGGGAATGCTATTCGGAATTGGCTTCATGGAGAAAATGTAGCTTTTGGGCGGTTAGCTTTTGAAGCTGAGAGAGGATAATAGGTTGGTGAACAAGAAGGCAAAAGTTGCTTCAGGTTTGAAAAATAGAGGAGTGAGGAGGTGATAGTCTTGTGAAGACTCTCACCGTAATAGTTCTTTGCAGGACCAAGTGGTTCTCCAGATCGAGCTCAATTTTCCCCTGAGTGCATTTTCTGAGTTGTGATAAAGCCCAGGTACCCTCTTACGGAGCGACTATCTCTTTGTGCCCAATTGCCAGGGCTGTGCTATCATCTTGGCCAACTGCCCATTTCCTTTGGGTCTGAGAGAACATTTCAATTTAAATCTGATTGTATAGATTTAGGACTTGGGGAAAAAAAGGTATGTGGAGTGACTTTTTTTTTTTGAGATGGAGTCTCACTCTTCACCCAGGCTAGATTGCAATGGTGCGATCTCAGCTTACTGCAACCTCTGCCTCCTGGGTTCAAGTGATTCTCCTGCCTCAGCCTCCGAATAGCTGGGACTACACGTGCGTGCCACCACGCTCGGCTAATTTTTTTTTGTACTTTTAGTAGAGATGGGATTTCACCATGTTGGCCAGGATGGTCTCGATCTCTTGACCTCGTGATCCACCTGCTTCAGCCTCCCAAAGTGCTGGGATTATAGGCGTGAGCCACTGCACCTGGCCGACTTTTTTCTTTCTCTGCCTCCTACTATGAGAGTTCCCATCTTTGATGGATGACTCAGAATTCAAATTACACCTAGAAGCAAACACATCAGGCTTGAGGGTAGAGAGGGAGAAAAGAACAACCGTCCCATCTGTGTTTCATCCTGAGTGGGAGGTTCAAATCTAGGTATTGGCAGAATGAGATAAAGGAAGGAGAGATTGAGAAAGAGTGGAAGTGGGATGGAAAGTTATTAAGGGAAGTCATTCCAGGACAGTTTTCACCCACTCAATAGATTACAGGACGCCATGGAAGAACTGAACCACCTCGGTAGGCTGCACCTCAGGCTCTGTGCAGACTAATGTTTTTATTGCTTAACAGGTATTGAGTCACCTTGTTAAATGCCATCCCTAATATAGAGATGGGCTTATTCCTTGCCCCAAAGCTACTGGGAGCCTAGTTAGGAAGACACGTAACACACACAGGTCCCAACACCACACAAGAATGGTGCTCCTGTCATTCTATTAAGTGGCTTGCCAGGTGGAATGAAGTTATCTTGCTGGGAGTCCTCTGCCAGAGAGTTCAGTCTGATGAGAAATTTGAAATTTGATGCAATCACATTGCATCAATAGTAAGGGTTTCGGGAAGCGTTCACTTTGCTACATGTTGAGAGAGACTTGATTCTTGGCACCGAGGAAGAGAGCTAATGGCCCTCACCCTGCACGTGCTTGAGTGTGAAGTGGTTCAAACAAAATTTTCTTTTTTTACTTTTTAATTTTAGATGTTATTTTGATAGGGTCATAAGAATAGTGCTTCCTACCTAGGCCCATTGCTAATACCACTGTATTAAGTCTTCTTAGAAGCCCATGAATGTGCTGGCTAAAAAGTCCTGGGGGCTCCCTGTGCTAGATGTAGGGGGACATATAAATGGTTTTGAATTTCAGTTTCTATGTCAGTGAGAATTCTGTGCCAGAAAAGAGCATCTGCTCTTTATTTTACAGATGAGGAAATTTAGTCCCAGAGAGAGTGTGATTTGCCTCTTCCCTTGAGATTAGCCGGCAGAGTCAATAAGAAAAATCTAGGTCTTCTGATTCAGTCCAGTGCCTTTGTCTGTATGTCGCACTGTTTTCCTCATTATCTTGAGATTTGCTGGAGCCACAGGACTGCATAATGGTTGTGCATATGTGGATTTGAGTGCCACAGCTGAATTAACTCATGTCAGTCTCAGTCCCGAGCCTGTTCCCACAACATGTGGTAAAGCATCACTCCTTGTGGTCTCAGAATTGGGTGCCTGGAGGATATCATAATCACCGGGGATAGTTTTTTCTGTTGCTGCCTGGTGCACACATCTCCTCTGCCTTGACTTGTCTGAAGTCTTTCCCTCTTTGAGGCAGGGACTGAAGGGGTGGAGCCCAGCTGTGCAAGTGCAAAGGCATACAGCCCTAAGCTGAGCCTAATTTGAGCCCATTGAGTAGTACTAATTTTGACTCATTATATTTTTGAAAATTCAGAGCATAGGTTTTTTGTTTGTTTGTTTGTTTGTTTGTTTTTTGAGACATAGTCTCACTCTGCCGCCCAGGCTGAAGTGCAGTGGCGTGATCTCTGCTCACTGCAACTTCCGCTTCCGAAATTTGAGTGATTCTCTTGCCTCAGCCCCCCGAGTAGCTGGGATTACAGGCACGTGCCACCACACCTAGCTAATTTTTATATTTTAGTAGAGTTGGGGTTTCACCATGTTGACCAGGCTGGTCTTAAACTCCTGATCTCAGGTGATGTTCCTGCCTCAGCCTCCCAAAGTGCTGGGATTACAAGCGTGAGCCACTGTGCCCAGCCCAGGGCATAGTTTTAAGGCAAATGTAGTTCTGTTTTAAGAACGCTGGTTTGAGGTGCACTGAGACTGAGCAGGGAGGGGTGTTTATTACTGTGGACCTGGTGATGAGGACTTTCTTATGTCTTCTCTGAGCTAGAACTTCTCTTTTGACTTGGCTTCATGCTTCAAACTCATGACCTCTCTTACCTTATTGGTTGGCAGGTTTTGTGCAATGGATTTTATCAGTAAGGAACTGAATTTCAATCTTGCAATTAGATAACGTGATTACTTAAGGGGACTTTCACTATTTTAGGCCGGGACTCCAATCAAATAAATCCCAGGCCCTGCTCAATCTGTGTGCTCAAAATTTTCGAGTTTTCAGTTGTGATGGGTCACCCTCTGTATATTCTTACTGTAGTACACAATGCAAAATGTATCAAGATAATTAACTGGATTTAGGTGTTCACAGTGCTATTATGGAACATTACTTCTTTTAGTGTGACACGCATTAGGCTCTATCACTTGTGTCATGCTAGCCTGATTAGCACCTCTTCCTAGGGCTGTACCCTGACCCTTTTTTTATTTTTTTTGAGACAGAGTCTCGCTCTGTCACTCAGGCTGGAGTGCAGTGGCACAATCTTGGCTCACTGCAACCTCTGCCTCCTGGGCTCAAGCAATTCTCCTGCCTCAGCCTCCCGAGTAGCTGGGATCACAGCCACCGTGCCCGGCTAATTCTCGTATTTTTAGTAGAGACAGGGTTTCACCATGTTGGCCAGGCTGGTCTTGAACTGCTAACCTCAAGTGATCCACCCACCTTGGCTTCCCAAAGTGCTGGGATTACAGGTGTGAGTTACCGCACCCGGCCCCCCGACTCATTTTTAGAGAAGAAATGTTCTGTTTTCTAGAAGCATTTTCTAACTTCTCAAGGGGCCAACCAAAGTTTACTTTCGTTGCTCTTCTGTACGTGTGCCTGGTTTCCCAAAGCCCTTTGCTTGGGAACAGCTCACTCAGTGAGGCTGCCTGGGGTGTTGCAGCCTCAGGTGTTGGTGTTGCAGGGTTTTCTGTACTTGCCCTTCTGCCACAACCTCTGCAGTTTCTCATTTCCTGCTCTGCTCCCTGGGTCCCAGGTACTGGTCGCTAATTTGGCTTTATTGCCTATGAGAGGCATGGGCAGGTGGCATTGCAACACCTCTGCCTTTGTTTCTTCCTTCTTCTCATGAGGGCTGGGAGAACAGGAGGGAGAGGAGGCAGAGGGGAGCACGGGTGGTGATCGCCCATTAATTTAAACACAGAGAAGGGTAACTGGAAACAGGCTTCCTTTCTGCCCGTACAAAGCCTCTTTCCTCCTCTTTTCTGCTGCAGGCCCTTAATTCCTCTTTCTTGCTTAGGTTCTATATCTTATGGGATTTTTTACTTTAGGTATATAGGGACTCTCTAAAAATGTTTCTATAGGCTGGTCTGGAAAACTAATTGCTGTTTATGATATTGTTTCTATGTGAAGCTGTCTTATGAGATCCAGATAAATTGCAAACATTTCTTAGGAATATGAACCATCTGCAAGTTTTGGTAAGTAAACATATCCTTCGTTTTTGGGTCTTTCTAAGTTTGTCTTCACTTCATTTTGGAGTCTAGAGTTGTGACATGTAGTTTTAAAGATATCAGAGGGCACAAAGTGTATTCTTTCCTGGCATTAAATCTCATTTGCCACCTCCCCGCACTTCTAAGATCTCTACATTTTCCTTTCCATGGGTGTCTTTCAGAGGATCATGTTTTGGTCTTTGGATAATTCTGCTTTCGGAATACAGCATGTGGCTGGGGACTTGCTTTAAAGTGCTATGCAGAGTTTTCTCCTTTTAGAATGCATTTTTTTCCCCCTTGGTTGACTTCACTAAATACTGCAAACCCAAGAAGAGTCCCATGGTTGCAGATCTGGTATCGATTATCATTAATTCTTCTCTTTATGACTTTGCCACTTAAATACACATTTAGAAACAAACTAAATAAACATTAAATGGCATAACTAGATTTTGGACTTGGGTGGTCCAGTGAGTTTCAGCATATGCTTAGCTTTGAAAGGTGGTTATAAAAACACTCCATTTAACTACCCCATTAAATGATTGGGATGTATTTTTAAAGATTTTTAAATGTATGAGTTCAGATATTTTAAAAAAGAAAGTTGGAATTATTTATAATTTATTGTCATACAAATTAGCTGAAAAGGGAAAGTAAATTTTGCTTATATGGATGCTTAGTCTCTGTGTTTCAGTTTGGCTGGTTGATTGATTGGTCTCTAGCTGTGTGGCTTTGGTGAAGTCACTCAACTCTCTGAGCTTTGGTCTCTTCAGTTGTAACAGAGAATATTTCCTAGTTGATTCCCAGGCTCTCTCCCACTTTGGAAATGCTAGAACTCTGCAATTCTGTGAATTTAAAATTTGATATTTAAAATAATCATGTGAAGCAGAAGGTATACTATTTACTCAGCCATGGAAGTGGAGAGATGGCAAGTTCTGGAATGATCAAAAAAGGTTTAGGAATAGTGTATAATCCTGAGCCTTGTCTCCAAAGTCAATCCTTCTTTGTTGCCCTGTTTATTGAACTGTACGTACGGTTGGGACAATAGATGGGGCATCTGGAAAAAATATTTAAAAAAAAATGTATGGGCAGAGACGATGCCTCAGGACCTTAAATGTGTTGTCATACAGTGTTCGGTGATGGTGCTGTTAAATGCAGTGCTCTGTGACTCAGCCCTATTAGAAGCATTTTGGATTTAGCCCAATGGTGTTTTGGTGGTTTTTGGATTATGTGTTAGGAGTCAGAGCGTCTAGAGTAATTCTTGGCATTGGATCATCATGGCGGACAGGAAGCAGGACTAGATTGCAGCTCCAGACAGAGCAGCTTGCGGAAACTCGCACTGTGAATTTTAGCTCCAGATCGACTACAAGAAAAAACCAGCAATCTGGAGAGGACCCACAGACCCTCTGAAGGAAGTGGACTGCTCCTGCAGGAGTCAGGAGACACCCTAAATACTGTGAGTGCCCTAACTGTGGAAGTGGGAAAGGGAGACCCTCCTCTCCCAAACACATCCCCACTGGAGCTGAAGGTCTGTTTGTGGCAGAAGTTTCTGACTTTACCTGGAGCTGAGTCGATTTAGAGAGCCGAGTGAAATACAGGGGTAGAGGAAGCAGCAGAAAGGCCCTGGGAGCTCCCTGTATCCCTTAGCAGGCCATTCCTGCTTGACATCACAGAGCTCCATTGGGAGGGTGACCAGAGGAGCAACAGATAAAACTCCACAGGGGGAAGGAACTCTCGAGCTGAACTTTGTTAACAATTTGAACAGGACCAGAAGCCTCCTGGTCAGAACTTGGGGGAGGGCGCAAATCTAGTGTGTAGACACCCCAGGGTGGGGAAGAACCAAGCTTTTTCTTTTGCAGCTTGGAGGCAGGTAGCCCAGGGCAAGTTTTCAAGCCCATCATGCCCTGCGCCTGGAAACAGACTCGGGGCTGTTTCCAGATATCAGGGCAGGGGGCATGATGGGAGTGAGGCTGGCCCTTCAGTTTGTGTGGGAGCTGGGTAAGACCTGTGACTGCCGGCTTTCCCCCACATTCCTGACAACCTGCATGACTCAGCAGAGGGAGCCATAATCCTCCTATGTACACAACTCCAGTGACCTGGGAATCTCATCCCCATCCCTCACAGCAGCCACAGCAAGACCTGCCCAAGGAGAGTCTGAGCTTAGACACACCTAGCCCTGCCCCCACCTGATGATCCTTCCCTACGCACCTTGGTAGCAGAAGACAAAGGACATACAAGCTTGGGAGTTCTAGGGCCGGTCCCTCTCTATACAACTATAGCTGATACTGTCTGGAAAGTGCCACCTGCCAGCAGGAGGACAACCAGCAAAAAAACAGAGCATTAAACCACCACAGCTAAGGATCCCCATGGAGTCCCTTGCACCCTCTACCACCTCCACTGGAACAGGCACTGGTATCCACCACTGAGAGACCCATAGACGGTTCACATCACAAGACTGTGCAGACAACCCCCAGTACCAGCCCAGAGCCAGGTAGACTCCGTGGGTGGCTGGACCCATAAGAGAGACAACAGTCACTGCAGTTTGGCTCACATGGAACCACATCCATAGGAAAAGGGGGAGAATACTACATCAAGGGAACACCCCGTGGGACAAAAGAATCTGAACAATAGCATTCAGCCCTAGACCTTCCCTCTGACAGAGCCTACTCAAATGAGAAGGAACCAGAAAGCCAACCTTGGTAATATAATAAAACAAGGCTCTTCAACACCCTCAAAAAAATCACACTAGTTCACCAGCAGTGGATCCAAACCAAGAAGAAATCCATAATTTACCTGAAGAAGAATTCAGGAGGTTAGTTATTAAGCTAATCAGGGAGGGGCTAGAGAAAGGTGAAGCCCAATGCAAGGAAATCCAAAAAATGATACAAGTGAAGGGAGTAATATTCAAGGAAATAGATAGCTTAAAGAAAAAAACAATAAAAAATTCAGGAAACTCTGACACACTTTTAGAAATGTGAAATGCTGTAGAAGGTCTCAGCAATAGAATTGAGTAAGTAGAAGAAAGAAATTCAGAGCTCCAAGACAAGGTCTTCGAATTAACCCAATCCAACAAAGACATAGAAAAAAGAATAAGAAAATATGAATAAAGTCTCCAAGAAGTCTGGGATTATGTTAAATCACTAAACTTAAGAATAATCGATGTTCCTAAGGAAGAAGAGAATTCTAAAAGCTTGGAAAACATAATGAGGGGAATAATTGAGGAAAACTTCCTCGGCCTTGCTAGAGACGTAGACATCCAAATACAAGAAGCAGAAAGAACACCTGGAAAATTCATTGCAAAAAGATCATTGCCTAGGCACATTGTCATCAGGTTATCTAAAATTAAGACAAAGGAAAGAATCTTAAGAGCTGTGAGACAGAAGCACCAGGTAACCTGTAAAGGAAAACCTATCAGATTAACAGCAGATTTCTCAGCAGAAACCCTACAAGCTAGAAGGGACCGGGGCCTCATCTTCAGCCTCCTCAAACAAAACAATTACCAGCCAAGTATTTTGTATCCAGTGAAACTTAGCGTCATATATGAAGGAAAGATATAGTTGTTTTCAGACAAACAAATGCTTAGAGAATTCGCCATTACCAAGCCACAACTAAAAGAGCTGCTAAAAGGAGCTCTAAATCTTGAAACAAATCCTGGAAACATCAAAACAGAACCGCTTTAAAGCATAAATCACATAGGACCTATAAAACAAAAATACATGTTAAAGAGTAAAAACAAAGAACAAAAAAGCCAAGTACACAGGCAACAAAAAGCACGATGAATGCAAGGGTACTCCACATTTCAATACTGACATTGAATGTAAATGTCCTAAATGCTCCACTTAAAAGATACAGAACCCCAGAATGGATAAGAACTCACCAACCAACTTTCTGCTGCCTTTAGGAGATTCACCCAACACATAAGGACTCATACAAACCTAAAGGAGTGAAAAAAGGCACGTCATGCAAATGGACACCAAAAGTGAGCAGGGGTAGCTATTTTTACATCAGACAAAACAAATTTTAAAGCAACAGCAGTTAAAAGAGGCAAAGAGGGACATTATATAATGATAAAAGGCCTTGTCCAACAGGAAAATATCACAATCTTAAACATATACGCACCTAATACTGGAGTTTCCAAGTTTATGAAACAATTACTAATAGACCTAAGAAATGAGATAGACAGCAACACAGTAATAGTGGGGGGCTTCAGTATTCCACTGATAGTACTAGACAAGTCACCAAGACAGAAAGTCAACAAAGAAACAATGGATTTAAACTATACCTTGGAACAAATGAACTTAACAGATATTTACAGAACATTTCATCTGGCAACCGCAGAATACACATTTTATTCAACAATGCATGGGATTTTCTCCAAGATAGATCATATGATAGGCCACAAAACAAGCCTAAATAAATTTAAGAAAATTGAAATTATATCAAGCACTCTCTCAGACCACAGTGGAATAAAACTAGAAATCAACTCCAAAAGGAACCTTCAAAACCATGCAAATACATGGAAATTAAATAACCTGCTCCTGAATGAGCATTGGGTCAAAAACGAAATCAAGATGGAAATTTAAAAATTCTTCAAACTGAATGACAATAATGACACAACCTATCAAAACCTCTGGGATACAGCAAAGGTGGTGCTAAGAGGAAAGTTCATAGCCCTAAGTGCCACATCAAAAAGACTGAAAGAGTACAAACTGACATGCTAAGGTCACACCTCAAGCAACTAGAGAAACAAGAACAAACCAAACCCAAACCCAGCAGAAGAAAGGAAATTACCAAGATCAGAGCAGAACTAAATGAAATTGAAACAAACAAACAAAAAATGCAAAAGATAAATAAAAGAAAAAGCTGGTTCTTTGAAAAGATAAATAAAATTGATAGAACAGCAAAATTAACCAAGAATAGAGAAAATCCAAATAACTACACTAAGAAACGAAACAGGAGATATTACAACTGACACCACTGAAATACAAAAGATCATTCAAGGCTGCTATGAACACCTTGACACACATAAACTAGAAAACCTAGAAGAGATGGGCAAATTCCTGGAAAAATACAACCCTCCTAGCTTAAATCAGGAAGAATTAGATACCCTGAACAGACCAATAACAAGCAGCGAGATTGAAATGGTAATTAAAAGATTACCAACAACAAAAAAGTCCAGGACCAGACGGATTCACAGCAGAATTCTATCAGACATTCGAAGAAGAATTGGTACCAATCCTTTTGACACTATTCCACAAGATAGAGAAAGAAGGAACCCTCCCTAATTCATTTTATGAAGCTAGCATCACCCTAATACCAAAACCAGGAAAGGTCATAATCAGAAAACTGCAGACCGATATCCTTGATGAACATTGATGTTAAAATTCTTAACAAAATACTAGCTAACCGAATCCAACAACATATCAAAAAGATAATTCACCATGATCCAAGTGGGTTTCATACCAAGGGTACAGGGAAGGTTCATATATCCAAGTCAATAAATGAGATACACCACATAAACAGAATTAAAAACAACAACCACATGATCATCTCAAAAGATGCAGAAAAAGCATTTGACAAAATCCAGCATCCTTATGATTAAAACTCAGGCCAAGCGTGGTGGCTCACGCCTGTAATCCCAGCAATTTGGGAGGCTGAGGTGAGCAGATCACCAGGTCAGGAATTCGAGACCAGTCTGGCCAACATAGTGAAAACCCACCTCTACTAAAAAGACAAAAAATTAGCCAGGTGTGGTGGCGTGCGCCTGTAATCCCAGCTACTTGGGAGGCTGAGGCAGGGGAATCGCGTGAACTCGGGAGGCAGAGGTTGCAGTGAGCCAAGATTGAGCCATTGCACTCCAGCCTGGGCGACAGTGCGAGATTCTGTCTCAAACAAACAAACAAACAAAAAACTCTCAGCAAAATCGCCCATACAAAGGACATACCGTAATGTAATAAGAGCCATCACGACAAACCAATAGCCAGCATAATACTGAATGAGGAAGAGTTGAAAGCATTCACTCTTGAGAACTGGAACAAGACAAAAATGCCCACTGTCACTACTCCTCTTCAATATAGGAAGTCCTAGCCAGAGCAATCAGACAGGAGAAAGAAATAAAGGGTATCCAAATTGGTGAAGAGGAAGTCAAACTGTCACTGTTTGCTGACGATATGATCATTTACCTTGAAAACCCTAAGGACTCCTCTGGAAAGCTCCTAAAACTGATAAAAGAATTCAGCAAGGCCTGGCGCGGTGGTTCATGCCTGTAATCCTAGCACTTTGGGAGGCCGAGGTGGGTGGATCACAAGGTCAAGAGATTGAGACCATCCTGGCCAACATGGTGGAACCCAAAATGCAAAAATTAGCTGGGTGTGGTGGCATGCGCCTGTAGTCTCAGCTACTCAGGAGGCTGAGGCAGGAGAATCACTTGAACCCCAGAGGCGAAGGTTGCATGAGCCTAAATTGCGCCACTGCACTTTAGCCTGGAGATAGAGTAAGGCTCTGTCTAAAAAAAAAATAATAATAATAATTCAGCAAAGTTTCCGGATACGAGATTAATGTACACAGATGAATAGCAACCAACAGCAACCAAGCAGAGAATCAAATCAAGAACTCAACCCCTTTTACAATAGCTGCAAAAAAACCAAAAAAACAAAACCTTAGGAATATACCTGACCAAGGAGTTGAAAGACCTCTACAAGGAAAACTACAAAACACTGCTGAAAGAAATCATACACAACACAAACAAATGGAAACACATCCCATGCTCATGGATGGGTAGAATCAATATTGTGAAATGACCGTATTGCCAAAAGTAATCTACAAATTCACTGCAATCTCCATCAAAATATCACCATCACAGAATTCTTCACAGAATTAGAAAAAACAATTCTAAAATTCATATGGAGCCAAATAAGAGCACGCATAGCCAAAGCAACACTAAGCAAAAGAACAAATCTGGGCTAGGCGCTCACGCCTGTAATCCTAGCACTTTGGGAGGCTGAGGCAGGTGGAACACTAGAGGTGAGGAGTTCAAGACCAGCCTGGCCACCATGGCGAAACCCCCGTCACTACTAAAAATACAAAAATTAGCCGGGCGTGGTGGTGGGCACCCGTAATCCCAGCTACTTGGGAAGCTGAGGCAGGAGAATCGCTTGAACCCAGGAGGTGGAGGTTGCAGTGATGAGAGATCGCACCACTGTACTCCAGCCTGGGTGACAGAGTGAAACTCCATCTCAAAAACAAAAAACAAGGACAAATCTGGAGGCATCACACTACCTGATTTCAAACTATACTATAAGGCCATAGTCACTAAAACAACAACATGGTACTGGTATAAAAATAGGCACATAGACCAATGGAACAAAATAGAGAACCCAGAAATAAACACAAATACTTACAGCCAACTGATCTTTGACAAAGCAAACAAAAACATAAAGTGGGGAAAGGACACCCTTTTCAACAAATGGTGCTGGCGTAATTGACTAGCCACATGCAGGAGAAGGAACTGGATTCTCATCTCTCACCCTATACAAAAGTCAGCTCAAGATGGATTAAGAACTTAAACCTAAGACCTGAAACTATAGAAATTCTAGAAGATAACATTGGAAAAACCTTTCTAGATGTTGGCTTAGGCAAGGATTTCATGACCAAGAACCCAAAAGCAAATTCGATAAAAACAAAGATAAATAGCTGGGACCTAATTAAACTAAAGAGCTTTTGCACGGCAAAAGGAACAGTCAGCAGAGTAAACAGACAACCCACAAAGTGGGAGAAAATCTTCACAATCTGTACATCTGACAAAAAACCTAATATCCAGAATCTACAATGAACTCAAATCAGTAAGAAGAAAACAAACAATACCATAAAAAAGTGGGCTAAGGACGTGAATAGAGAAGTCTCAAAAGAAGATGTATAAATGGCCAACAAACATATGAAAAAATGCTAAAAGTCACTAATGATCAGGGAAATGCAAATCAAAATCACAATGTGATACCATCTTACTCCTGCAAGAATGGACATAATCAAAAAAATAAAAAAAACAGTAGATGTTGGTGTGGATGCGGTGAAAGGGAACACTTCTACACTGCTGGTGGGAATGTAAACTAATACAGCCACTATGGAAAACAGTGTGAAGATTCCTTAAATAACTAAAAGTAGAAATGCCATTAGATCCAGCAATCCCACTACTGGGTATCTACCAAGAGGAAAAGAAGTCATTATTCGAAAAAGATACTTGCACACGCATGTTTCTAATGGCAGAATTCATAATAGCAAAATCATGGAACCAACCCAAATGCCCATCAATCAATGAGTGGATAAAGAAACTGTGGTATATATGTACAATGGAATGCTATGCAGCATTTTCAGTGACCTGGATGAGATTGGAGACTATTATTCCAAGGGAAGTAACTCAGGAATGGAAAACCAAACATCGTCTGTTCTCACTGATATGTGGGCGTTAAACTATGAGGACGTAAAGGCATAAAAATGATACAAAGGACTTTGGGGAATTGGGGGGAAGAGTGGGAGGAGGGTGAGAGATAAAAGACTAAAAATATGGTGCAATGTATACTGCTCGGGTGATATGTGCACCAAAATCTCACAAATCACTACCAAAGAACTTACTCATGTAACCAAATACTACCTGTACCCCATTAACTTACAGAAAACAAATAGAGTAATTATTTCACTCCTGTAAGTTGACATTTTGCATGTAACTCCCCAGGAGGGAGAGAGAGTACTTTTCCTTTTCATTTTTGTTTCTCTTTTATGTCTTTTCATGACCGTCTTTGTTCTCTTTCTCTATGATCCATTCTATCTTTTTGTTTGTTTGTTTTTTGAGATGGAGTCTTGCTCTGTTGTCCAGGCTGAAGTGCAATGGCGCAATCTTGGCTCACTGCAACCTCCACCTGCTAGGTTCAAGCAATTCTTCTGCCTCAGCCTCCCAAGTAGCTGGGATTATAGGTGTCCACCACCATGTCCAGCTAATTTTTTTGTATTATTATTATTTTTTAAAATTTCTTCAAGAGATGGAGTTTTGCTCTTGTTGCCCAGGCTGGAGTGCAATGGCATGATCTTGGCTCACCGCAACCTCCACTTTCTGGGTTCAAGCGATTCTCCTGCCTCAGCCTCCCCAGTAGCTGGGATAACAGGTATGCGCCACCACACCTGGCTAATTTTCTATTTTTAGAAAAGATGGAGTTTCTCCATGTCGGTCAGGCTGCTCTCAAACTCTTGACCTCAGGTGATCCACCCACCTTGGCCTCCCAAAATGCTGGGATTACAATAGGTGGAGCCACCGCGCCTGACCATTTTCGTATTTTTAGTAGAGACAGGGTTTCACCATGTTGGCCATGCTGGTCTCAAACTCCTGGCCTGAAGTGATCTGCTCGTCTCGAACTCTCAAAGTGCTGGGATTACAGGTGTAAGCCACTATGACCGGCCAATCCATTGTATCTTGTGATCCGTTTCCCTACAGCAAAGAGTTTTTTGGGGGTGATTAGTTGTCCTAGGTTACTTCTATTGAGGGTTCTTAACTGGTTTCCTTGAGTAAGAATTAGAGATTAGGTGGTGATCTCATGAAACCATTGTAGAGGCGGTGGTTATACAGACAACAAATATATTAAATGTTAAAGAAACTTGGCACTTGAACCTGAGTGTTCTCAAAATCAGACCTTGACTGTTATTTAAGTCTGCTTCCTGCAAGCAGAGCCTGGGGCAAGCCGTTTGGATTTGTCACAGAGGTAGCCTTTGGGCAGATGCTAATGGCACATGAAGAAAGAGTGACCACAGTGTTTTATGTAGGTTCCTTTGATCATTCTTAACTGGTTTTTAATATTATACCAACATTTAATCAGAAACCAACAGAGTTCTTAGTACTCTAACTCTGGGAATCATCTCTATAGCCCAGCCCCAAAACCTACAGTGGAAGATTGGCTGTTTTGTCAATATCTCATGTAAGAAACTCTTCCTTTGAGAAAAACTATAGCAGTGAAGACTTAAGATTTCTTCCTGTTTATCCCAGGATGCTGAGGGAATTCAGGAATCATATCTTTCAGTATCTCAGAACCCTACACAGTGCCCATCTTTTTAGTGTAGTTTTTCAGTTGGATTGCATTTCTGAGGACCCTGTAGGAATCTTCCTTTGGAATCTTTATAAACCAGATAGAATCTAATTGGTGAGAGAAGCCAGAGAATCCAATAAACCTTGTCCCTTCTCTCTTACTGTACTATATCCATCTATACCTATTTTTTAGGTTTAAGTTGTTTTAAACTCTAAAGGTAGAGTAAACATTAAAGTATATGTTTTACTGTTCACATTTAGCAATGGTAAATTGCTAAGAGAATAAAAAATCATAAGAAACACATAAACCCTACCTTTTAGTAATAGGCTGGTGAAGTATCATTAAATCCTTAGAAATCAAACAGAAATGGGCAAAATTCAAGATATTGTGACTACTTTGTTAGGATAATCGTGGTAGGGACTTCTGTCTGCCTATATCTATCCTGATTTTCTTTTTTTTTCTTTTTTCTTTTTCTTTTTTTTTTCTTTTTGAGACAGAGTCTCTCTCTGTCTCCCAGTCTGTAGTGCAGTGACACCATCTTGGCTCACTGCAACCTCTGCCTCCAAGGTTCAAGTGATTCTCCTGCCTCAGCCTCCCTAGTAGCTGGGATCACAGGCACGCACCACCAAGCTGGGCTAATTTTTTTGTATTTTTAGTAGAGACAGGGTTTCACTGTGTTGGCCAGGCTGGTCTTGAACTCTTGGCCTCAAGTGATCCACCTGCCTCGGCCTCCCAAAGTTTTGAGATTACAGGTGTGAGCCACCATACCCAGCCCTGATTTTCTGTTTGTGGATGGTTGGGCTGTTTAAGAAACATGGGATTTTTTACTGTCTCCACTTAGAACTTTGTTGTTCAGGTCTTTTTCTATGAGTTCCATAGAAATATTTTTGCCATGATTCTTGCTTGGACTTGATATTTTTAGGCTTCTCGAGGATTTATCATTCTATCATCTAGGCATCCTGCCTTCTGATCATTCTCCTTGCTGCTTCCATGCTGGAAGTGGTGCTAGAGGCACATGTCTGTGCAATTATTTCTACACCATAGGTACCTGGGGTGCTTAATGGCAGAGCCTGTATTTGTCAGTTGGTGGTTTAGACAAGTTACAGGTAAAACACTATGAAAGCCTCTGTCTAGATTCTTATCTCTCTTTCTCTAGCAGAATCAAACAGACAGAAATGAAGTTGAATGCTGGGAAGTCTTTGTTTAAAAAAGTAGATGCTGTTGTCTAGAATCACAGAGACACGCAGAAGGAATCGGGACTGGATGTGGAGGAAAGACATCATAAAACTTTACATTAAAAGCCAAAGGTGTGAAGTTAGGCCTAGTCAAGTGTTAATTCTGAAAGACCGAAATGCATCATCCTGGACTGTGAAGGTGTGCCTTCTGTAAGTTAAATGGAATGAGATCTTCAGTGCACCTGATGTCTTGGGAAGGGTGAGTTGAGGCATGGTAGATGTGAAACATGATCTCATTATAAATGTTCCCATTTGTTTTATGTGTTCAGTTTGTTTTGTGCTATCTAGATAGGAAATCTAAAGGCTGAGAAAATGTCTGCTGTAGACATGGCAGTGATTCTTTGATACTAAATAGTTGGAGGGGAGCCGAGTGATTGCGTGACTTATTTTTAGACAATATAGGGACTCCCTTGCAAAGGGAGGAGTTGGGAAGAATAGATGTGTTAGGAACCGGGTTAGCCTGGAGATTTCTCTGGTTACCTGAAGCTTGAAAAATATTGGAAGAGGAAATTACTCAATGAGAACTCACGCAGACCTGCTTCTCCAGTTATGCCTAAGTGGCCATGTCAGATCTGTGAACCTCTCAGCTTGCTTCTTAACAAACCCATAGTTTTACGAGGAAGATGATCTGGGTTAGAGGAATTATTAATTATATTTCAGTTCACAAATTCCTCTTTACTATCACCCCTTTAGCCCCATGTAAACTCTGTTAGGGTTTGGTTAAGTGTAGAAACTGATATGTAAGCAAGAGTAAGAAGATGAAGTCACTTATCTGGAAATTTCTTTAAACCTTTAATTATTGTAAACAAAAGAGCTGGTCTCTTTGGAGCTGGTAGTAATGTCTTAGTTTTGTGGCTGTTAGTTTTTTGACTCTATCAGATTGAGTCATTGTTTGACTTGAAGATCTAGAATAACATATCATCTACAAAGAAATGATTACAGTAATTGATCTTGATACTGCTTCCTCCTAGTTGTATTTATATAATTATCTAAAAGGGTTTTTAATAGAATTACTGCAACAAGCCTGAAAAAGTCTGTGCTAAGTGGTAACACCTTGAAACAGGATCAATATGATCCCGCCTTCAAGGGGCTTTTAGATTTGTCTAGCCTACTATATGGCTGAGTACTAGACTCAGTTATCCCATTCCTCAGAAAAAGAAACTACAGAAGTTTGAGGGAATATTAAAGTCTTGGCACACAACTGACATTTAGTAAACACTTGATAGGCAGTTGGTAGTGGGTGGCGCAGCATTCACAGATGAATTCTGAAGTAGATGGTGAATGATGCTGAGATTTTCTTTGCCAGTCCTGGTGACACTGCCTGAGCTCACACGATAAGATCCCGGTAGGGTAGCATTTATTCTTCTTTTGCAGACTCAGCTAAGAGGACTTTGCAGTTGAGTCTGAATCTTGATCCATGTAGTCCATCCCCGATGGTGCTATTTAGAAGGCCTTTTGTTGTCTGAGCAAAGTTGTCTTCCTGGCCTTTCTACCGAATCTTGGCAAAGGATCAATGGGTAAGCCCCATCCTCCGAAGATCTCATATAACATAACTGGTATCAGGACACTGATTACATGCAAGCAGTTCCCACATGAAGAGCTTTAAAATTGAGATTTTTTCTTTGAAATTTAAAAGAAGGTGGAATAAAAATGTGCTTGCTTTCCAACATAGATCGATTAGCTGGCACGGAGAGAACACCGGCCTTTGAAATCTATAGGCATCCTGCTGCAGGCCTGACCCAGCTGACCCTGGGAGATTAGTAATGGTCTGTGCAGCCTGCTCTGTCAGCAAGTCTGGCAGGGCGTGCACAGATGGTGCCAGTTGGAGAAAATCACTGCCGAACAGTGCACTAAAGCCTCTGCCTTGGCCATTCTGCCTCGGAGGAGGAGCCGAGAGTGAGACTGGGTGGTTTACAGACGTGTTCCTGCCAAATGCCTTGGAAGAGACCTCAGAAGATGCCAGTCTGGGTTTAGGATGCATTTGCTGATTATTACTTAAGTAATGTTTTCTTGTCATAGCTTAGGCCTTCCTGAGTTGTTGGGCATCTGGGATTTTTACAGGGTCTGTGGCCTTGGGGTTATTCTGAAAGGGAATTTGAAATGAGAACTGATCTCATTCCAAAGAGTCAAGCATAATGCAATACTTGTTTTCCTAGAGTCAATCAGCCTAGGGAAAATGCGAGTAGGCTGGAAGCGGGGAGGAGGAGGAGTTTGAGAGTTTGAGTAATCAACTTAACCCAGGGGTAAAAAGAATTTTATTATAGAAAGCAGCACACATGACCTCTGTCCCTCCAGCTGCCACCAGTTTCTGGGTTGTCGAGTGATACCCTGAAAGTTTACAGTCAACACTCCTTGTGTGGGATCAGTCCTAGAAATGGTGATGCTGCTCTCCGAAGATAGGAAAGAAAAGGACCTCATTCCATTGAGCCATTGACTGAAATATTTTCTCAACAAAGTTGAACTGAGCTGAAACTGTAAGCCTGTTCTTCCTAATTAGACATTTTATTCTTTGAAAATTCTACTTGGAGTTGCGTTGAAAAGTCAAAGTTGAGGGAATGCATCTTTCTAAAATACTTCCCTCTGAGCTGTATTTCAACAGGTTGAGGACAGGCTGAAAAAATATTAATGTTGAATGAAAGATGTGAGGTTGTCTGGGTGTCTGTAATTACAGAGGGTAACTGGATCAGTGAGTGGACTTTTCCCATTCCCAACTTTTTTAGTATTCTTCCTGCCACAACTTTGTCTTTTAAGTCTCCATCCAGGTTAGTTCTGGCTTTGTAGCTCGTTACTGTTTAACAGGCTTGTTTGATTCCTTTTGTGTTGTTTTATGAAATGTGGTGTTGTTTCATTCTGGAAGAATTTTCCTTGGAGATGCTGCTGCTGTGAAATGAGAACTTCTCTTTTAGGTTCTTGAATGACCACCCCGCATCCAAAGATATAAAGAAACCGATCCTGTTCAATACACTCTAGTGCTTTTGAAATTGGCATATGGGAGCATGCCCTGGAGGGAGAGCTGAGAGAATGAACAGGGCATTTGCCAGCCTCACACAGTGAGTGCAGACTGACACATACAGCAATACTTGCTGGAATCTGGAAGAGAGAGATAGAAAGCACACTTAAATCAGACAGAAGTGTATCTTTTCTTGTTTAATAGAGCATAGGTCAGGCATGATAGCTTTATTGACAAGATGGGAGGCCAAAGAAAGGAGAGAAGTCAAGGATGACTCAAAGTATGAGTTAGGAGAAAGCAGTGGGTACTGAAATACTTTGGCAAGAGGAAGATGAGGAGTTCAGTTTTAAGTAGTTTGTTTTTGAAATGTCCTTTAGGTCTTTGGATATTTGGGTCTGGGTTTGATCAGAGAGGTCTGGGATGGAGATAGTAATTTCGGAGTTGCTGACACACAGCTGGTGATGAAGCTACAAGAGTGAATACGGTAGCACAGAGAACGAAGAGAAATGGGAGTGGATGAAATTTTCTATAGAACTAAAAGCACACTGTGATTTCTGTCCCGTGCTGGTATTTGAACAATGACATGTATTTGCCTAGAGAAGACAAATAACAAAAATGACTGGGTGATTGTGTGTGGATCACGCTTGTTATATCTTTGATAGGGAAATTCAAAACGGTTTGTGGAAGTGTAGAAATAAATTCTTGAAAATGACCCTGAAGTAGATTTTTGGAGTGCTTTGGTCCGTTTCACAGATGCTTTACCATTTGAAGTAGATGCCAAAACAAATGAGAAGATAGATAGCTCAGGGTTTGTAGTACATGAAGCCAGCATCTGCTAGTTTATTTAGTAGCGGGAGCAGGAAGACCAGAGGGAGAAGAGTACAGCAGCCGCCAAGAATAAAACCTGGTCAAGAGGCCACATCAGCCCAGCTTGGCAGACAGGCCTGGTGGCTTTGGTAATTATACTGGTGCCTGCTGTATGTGGGCCTTTTCCACTGAGTTTAAAAAAGGCTTTCCTCTAACTACCAGGTCTCCCAGCAGTTGGGCCACTTTTGCCCTCGGTGGTTTTTCCCTGTGGAATATTTGCCGTGTCTGTGCTCCGTGGCTGTGTTTGCTGACTCCAGGGTAATACTCTTGGCCTTGCTGTTTAACGTGGCTCCTGCCCGTCTCCCCCTCCTGACTTAGCTCATAGAAGGTTTGTGAGGACATGCCCTTCGGGAAGAGCCCAGGAGAAACCACATGACTGCATGGCTAGACCAGCACACGTGGACTTGACCAAAGCCTTGTCTTTTTCCTTCTCTCCACCTCCCTCCCTTTTTAATCTATTAGTACTTTTGACATAAATAATATGTAACTGACTCAGATCTATAGAAATATCATGGCAAGGCGCATACCTAGTGATGAGGGCCCATTAGCACTGAGACTTCCTTTGGGTTAATAATTTCATTATGGATAGAACTCCCTTTTGATACTCACTTTTTTTTTTATTTTTATTTTTTGACATGGAGTTTTGTTCTTGTTGTTCAGGCTGGAGTGCAATGGCACAATCTTGGCTCACTGCAACTTCCGCCTCCTGGGTTCAAGTGATTCTTCTGCCTCAGCCTCCCAAGCAGCTAGGATTACAGGCATGCACCACCATGCCCAGCTAATTGTTTGTATTTACTAGAGACAGGATTTCCCATGTTGGTCACGCTGGTCTCGAACTCCTGACCTCAGGTAATCCACCCAACTTGGCCTCCCAAAGTGTTGGGATTATAGGCGTGAGTCATTGCGCCCGGCCTTGACACCCACATTTGCCACCAATTCTATTTTAAGTATTCTAACTCTGATAATGACATAGGAAGAAAACATACCTTAAAACTGTAGGGAAATCAATCCCAAAAAGAATTCCATGCTTTTTCCTATGTGTACTTCCACTATCTATAGTCCCAGAGTACATGTCCAAGAGGCAGTTTTGTTTCTATCCACATTGGGGATGTTGCTCGTATCACTTTATGGGAGAAGAAATCCATAGGTACCAGTTAATAATGCATCTTGGGCCTCTTGTTATATGTATTATTCTTCAGAAGGTGTCATAGAGTACATTGAGACCAGGGTATCCTAAATATGTGCAGCTGGAAACACTTCTGGCATTTGTTGAAGTTTTTGTTGTTGTTGTTTTAAAACTCCATTCTGCTATTCTTAAGTTTGTTTTCTCTTTTTGCTCCCATCAGTGTTTTCTTTTCTTTTTAAAAATATTCATCCACAGTCTCCTTTATATAAATATCAGACAGTAATAAATAGTTAGGTTTAGTCTTTCTTTTCTTCCCCCTGCCTATCATGTACTAAGTACTGTACTGCCTCCTGGACCTCAAAGATAAGTAAGAAATGGTCTCTGTCTTCAAGGAACTTAGAGTCCAGTGGTGGTGGTTGCAGCGGGTTGGTGGGGGTGGGTGGACATAAATAGGTGCTTTTAGTACAGTATGATATGGGCTATGGGGGTATAACTAAGCCATTCTTGGCAGGGACTGAAATCAGGGGCCACTTGTGAGAAAATGCTCTGGCCGGATCTTAAGGAATGACCTGGAGTTAATCTTTTTTTTTTTTTTTTTTTTTTTTTTTTGAGATGGAGTCTCACTCTGTCGCCCAGGCTTGAGTGCAGTGGTACGATCTCGGCTCACTGCAAGCTCCACCTCCTGCGTTCATGCCATTCTCCTGCCTCAGCCTCCCGAGTAGCTGGAACTACAGGTGCCCGCCGCCTGCCCGGCTAATTTTTTGTATTTTTAGTAGAGACGGGGTTTCACTGTGTTAGCCAGGATGGAGTTAATCTTATCTAGGAAGTAGGGCTTGTTTCCTAGCCAGAGGGGTGATCTGGGACTTGACCATCATGGAGTAGGGCGATAGCTACAATAGTTTGGTATTGGTGGGTTATAAGGGGGTAGGGGTCAAGTGCTGGAAGACAAGGCTGCAGAGCAAAGCCAAGATCAGGTCTTAGACTAAGGGTCATGTATGTAGCTGGCGATGGGTATTCGATAGTAGACTACTTTTCCAGCTATGTGGAGGCTGGATGGAATTGGGTAATGGGAAGAGATGTGCAGTAGGGAATCCAGTTGAGTGGTTATTGCCAAATGGATGAAAGATAAGGGCCTGCTGAGCATGGTGGCTCACACCTGTGATCCCAGCACTTTGGGAGGCCGAGGCAAGTGGATCACCTGAGGTCAGGAGTTCGAGACCAGCCTGACCAACATGACAAAACCCTATCTCTGCTAAATTAGGAGGGCGTGGTGGCACATGCCTGTAATCCCAGCTACTTGGGAGGCTGAGGCAGGAGAATTGCTTGAACTCAGGAGACGGAGGTTGCAGTGAGCCAGGGTCGCTCCATTGCACTTTAGCCTGGGCGACAGAGTGAGACTCCGTTTCAAAAAAAAAAAAGAAGCCGGGCGCCTGTAATCCCAGCACTTTGGGAGGC
This sequence comes from Pongo pygmaeus, assembly GCF_028885625.2. Lineage (NCBI taxonomy): Eukaryota > Metazoa > Chordata > Mammalia > Primates > Hominidae > Pongo > Pongo pygmaeus. The sequence continues at coordinate 21,916,056 of NC_072378.2, forward strand.
CGAGGCAGGTAGATCACCTGAGGTCAGGAGTTCGAGACCAGCCTGACCAACAGAAACCCTGTCTCTACTAAAAATACATTAGCTGGGCATGGTGGTGGTCCCCTGTAATCCCAGCTACTTGGGAAGCTGAGGCAGGAGAATCGCTTGAACCCAAGAGGTGGAGGTTGCGGTGAGCCAAGATTGTGCCATTGCACTCCAGCCTGGGCAACAAGAGTGAAAACTCCGTCTTAAAAAAAAAAAAAAAAAAGATAAAGGTCTGAATGGAGGCACCAGGTGTAGGCACCGGGGATAGTCAGGAGGAGACAGATATGAGGAATATTTGGAGATTAATTCACAGGACTTTGTAATGGTTGTGATGTGGTAGTTATAGTGTGGTGTGTGTAGGGGTGGTAGCAGGTGAGGTATGGGGCTCTTAATTTTCTAGCTGAAATGATTGGATAGATGTTACCAGCTAGGATTGGAAACAAGGGAGGAAGAGGGGTTAGAAGGTGGAGATACCAATTGTGAGTTTGTTCTATTAACACATTTCTTAAACATTTCTTCAACTTTTAAACTGCACCTACGGTCATGTTTTACTTCTTCCTCATAAAAGTTAAGGTGGCCGGGCGTGGTGGTGCTCACACCTGTAATCCCAGCACTTTGGGAGGCCAAGGTGGGTGGATCACTTGAGGTCAGGAGTTCGAGGTCAGCCTGGTCAACATGGAAAAACCCCATCCCAACTAAAAATACAAAAAATTAGCTGGGCATGGTGGGGTGCGCCTGTAGTTTCACCTTCTCAGGAGGCTGAGGCAGGAGAATCGCATGAACCTGGGAGGCGGCGGTTGCAGTGAGCCAAGATCACACCATTGCACTTCAGCCTGGGTGACAGAGCAAGACTCTGTCTCAAAAAAAAAAAACAAACAAAAAAAAAACCAGTTAAGTATATGTTCAGGCTAGGCAGTAGCTATTTTGAAAACTCAGGACTAAAGGAATTCCTGGGAGTATGTATAGGATGATTAGAGTTGCAGTTTCCGTTGTCATGCAGTAGAACATCTTGGAGAGGTAGGTACACAATGGTGAGCCATCAGCAAGCAACATTTCCAGCAGCTGGAGGAATAAGGGTCTTGGTCCTGAGTGGTTATCCGGAGGGTGGACAACCGCTGCCTCTACACGTGGCCTGCAAGACCTCATGTCGCCTGCCTCCTTATGCTACCACCTCTGGGATCTCATTTCTACTGTTTTCCCCTTTGCTTACTTTGCTGTACCCACGTTGTCTTTTTTTGCAAATGTTGTTTCAACATGTCCAAGCAAACATGCTTTAGTTTCAGGCTTCTGTACTTGCTATGTGATTGACTGGCCATTTCCTTCCTTTCTGTTCAAATGCCATCTTTAATAGAGGCCTCACTGAGTGATTTAATATAGTACACCCTGCCTTCAAACTCTCTCTATCCCTTTATCCTGCTTTTCTTCGTGAAACGCATCCCTCTGACGTTGCATAAACATTTAGTTGGGTTTTTGCCTATGTTGCTGGTGGGAATGTGAACTCTGGGAGGGTAGGGACTGCACACCATTAGTGTATTATTTGATTGTGTATCTTCAGGGGTTTTGAAAGTTGTTCTTGGAGAAGATATCCTGTAAAGTTGTGCTTTGCTTTAGAAAAAGTTAATGTAGAAAGATTTCATTTTATTTTTATTTTGAGACAGAGTCTCGCTTTGTTGCCCAGGCCGGAGTGCAGTGGTGTGATCTCAGCTCACTGCAACCTCCACCTCCCGGGTTCAAGTGATTCTCATGCTTCAGCCTCTCCAGTAGCTGGGATTACAGGCATGTGCCACCACGCCTGGCTAATTTTTGTATTTTTAGTAGAGATGCGGTTTTGCCATGTTGGCCAAGCTGTTCTTGAACTCCTGGCTTCAAGTGAGCCGCCTGCCTTGGCCTCCCAAAGTGCTGGGATTACAGGCATGAGCCACTGCACCTGGCCCAAAGATTTAAGATTGCTAGTGAATGGCCGGGCATAGTGGCTCACACCTGTAATCCCAGCACTTTGGGAGGCTGAGGCAGGTGGATCATGAGGCCAGGAGATCAAGACCATCCTGGCTAACACGGTGAAACCCCATCTTTACTAAGAATACAAAAAATTAGCTGGGCGTGGTGGCGGGTGCCTATAGTCCCAGCTACATGGGAGGCTGAGGCAGGAAAATGGCGTGAACCCAGGAGGCGGAGCTTGCAGTGAGCCTAGATCGTGCCACTGCACTCCAGCCTGAGTGACAGAGTGAAGCTGCAACTCTTAAAAAAAAAAAAAAAAAAAGATTGCTAGTGAAATATAAACGAAGGTAGTAGTTGATATTATGTACTGCTTATTGTGGGACTCTTAGACTGGTGACTTCACCCAGAGCATTTTGCATGTAACGAGATTTACAACAAAGACCTTTTATGTACCCCTGTTTTCAGCACTGCATCTATTGTGGAAAATAGTATAAATGAATTGCACCTTCTAAGAGTGTGCTGGTTTGTCATTACAATATACTCTTATCATTGGACAAACTTCAATTGAAATAAATATGTATTTATCTGAAGGCAGAAATTATGCTATTATCATTAATAATTCAGAAGAGTTTTCAGTTAAGCACTAACAACATCATTGCCTTTGGCTGTGATCTGACTGCTTGAACTCATAGTAGTATCAAATTATTTTTCTCAATGAAGATAAAATTAAACTCCAGATAACCAGAACTCAGAAATCTCAACTCTTTAATCAGCATATGTTCCTTTGAGCATATCTCTTATAAGAAAGAGATATATAATTGTAAAACATATCAAGGATTTAACATTTTTGAAGTGTCCTTTCCTGGAGATATCCTGGGATCTGTATCCATTTGGCCCAGTGTCCTATGACAACCTCATCTGTAGAACATTAAAGATTCTGGTTCCAAACATGACCTTGCCCAATTTGAAAATTCCTTGTCATCAAAGAAAGATTAAATTATGTTCATTACATGAAAACATGGACTAATTAATGTATATCCTAAAGATGTCAGCGATAACTATAGAAAGGCTTCCTTTCATTGGGTGGGAGATTTAATTGGCTGATCTATACTGTCCCTGCTAATGCTGAGATTCTCTGATTCCCTCACCTCTTACTGCACTCAGAAGGCTCAAAGTATAAATGGGTTTCTGGTTAACCTTTAGTGAATCAGTAATTCGATTTATGAAAACACCTCATTCAGTCTAGGAGTCTAATAATATGTTTAGCGCATGTGCTTTTGTCAGAAGGATGTTAATAAAATAGTGATCGTAGACAAGAGAATGCATCTTTTTGATTTCCTAGACCAATAGTGGATGCTTCTCTACGTTGCAAGTCAGCATAGTGTGATTCTTTAGGCTCCCAGTGGTGTTGAAGTTACTTTTGTTACTTGGCATGCTTCCTTTATTGCGTGTGTGTGTGTGTGTGTAAAAATTTGGTGTTAATTTTGGAGATTTTTATCTACATGTATTTTTTACTCTATTAATTTTGCAATGGAAGTAATGTGTTTCCATCTAATATACATCTTGTAGGCCAGTATCACTCTCAGTACTTCACATTCACCCCTAATTTTTTTTTTGTTAAAGGCACGTTTCCACCTCAGACACTAATTATTAAAATCGCATGATTTGCCAGATAAACACAACCAAGTAGTGTCATTTGAGCAACAAATCAATGAGCAAATATTGATGCCACACACATTCCACATGAGCATGACACCATCTGGGGTACATGATTTATACAGGAAGACAGAGAGTGTCTCTGCCTTTAAATGGCTCGAAGTCAAATTAGTGGTAGACTATGGAGAAAACGCAGAAAATCTTAATGAAAACTCTTCAACCAATCTTCAACAGTTGCTAACACAGCAGTGTGGTCATTCATTGAGTATTTGCTGAGTGCCCTGCTACAAGTTGGAAGGCGTGCTGAGGGTTGGGGGTGCACAGGGATGTGACACAGTCCTGGTCCTCTGGGAGTTTACAGAATGGAGTTTACCATCTTTGACCATACAGTTAGTAAGATGAAATGATCACCTTCAGTGATCCATAAGTGTGAATACAGTAATTATGTTGATTACTCCTAGGTAAATTGTCTGGAAGGTCTAATATCTGACTGTTATAGAAAGAGTAGTCTTCATTGCTAGTTACTGGTGAATTTGCTTGTGGATCTCTAAATTGTGGTGTGTGTGTATGAGAGAGAGAGAGAGAGAGAGAAGAGAGAATGTCTCTAGTAAATCATGTTGGATTTGGGAGTTCTGTATATTTCCAATTCTATTTTCAGCCTGTATCTTTTCTTGTAGATGGTATAATGCAGTTAGAAAGAGCATGACTGCTGACTTTGGAGTTCATAGTTCTAGTTTTAAGTTTGACTTTGCAACTTACCAGCTGCATGCAATTAGGCAAATAACATAAACTCCATGAGCCTCCACTTATGCATCTATAAAGAAAACACAATAAGAAACCCTAACCTAGCTATGTCGCCTGTTATGTGAGGGCTCAAATGAGACAATAAAAATAAAATGAGGGGCCGGGTGTGGTGGCTCACACCTGTAATCCCAGCACTTTGGGAGGCTGAGGCGGGCAGATCACGAGGTCAGGAGATCGAGACCATCCTGGCTAACATGGTAAAACACCGTCTCTACTGAAAATACAAAAAATTAGCCGGGCGTAGTGGCAGGCACCTGTAGTCCCAGCTACTCAGGAGGCTGAGGCAGGAGAATGGTGTGGACCCGGGAGGCAGAGCTTGCAGTGAGCCGAGATCGTGCTGCTGCACTCCACCCTGGGTGACAGAGTGAGACTGTCTCAAAAAATAAAAATAAAATAAAATAAAATGAGGGCCGGGCGCAATGGCTCATGCCTATAATCCCAGCACTTTTGGAGGCCAAGGCAGGGCAGATCACTTCAGGTCAGGAGTTCGAGACCAGCCTGGGCAACATAGTGAAACCCCGTCTCTATTAAAAATACAAAAATTAGCTGGGTGTGGTGGTGGGTGCCTGTAATCCCAGGTACTCAGGAGGTTGAGGCATGGGAATTACTTGAACCCGGGAAGCGGAGGTTGCAGTGGGCTGAGAACGCATCACTGCACTTCAGCCTAGGCAACAGAGTGAGACTCTGTCTCAAAATAAATAAGTAAATAAATAAATAAATAAGTGAAATGAAAGGATTTAGAAAATTATAAATACTCTATGGAAATAGTAATGTGTGGTGGTAAAAGACTGGTTCTCATTAAATACCTCTTCTATGAAAGAGGTGTTTCCATGAAACATGGTTTTCTGTTTTTGAAGATAATTTTGGCTGCCTCCAAGGGTAAGTTATAGTTTGTGGGCCTAATAGTAGTATGATGGAAATTTAAGGGCTCTGGCTCATGTCCTTTAACATTTATCATTGATAAAGGGAAATCCATGTGTCAAGTGATAATTCTAGGATTCTAAATTTCACTTGCAAATCAGGCTTAGACTTAACTTTCACAATCTGAAAGAATTATGTAAAAGCTGGCCATGTGCGTGTTTTCTTTTTGTTTCACTGAGTAAAGTTTCCAATCCATCAAGAAGAGGTTGTTGGTGCTCTAATGTTCATTCATTTATGTAAACACCACTTGAATGTAAGCTTATGTTTATGCTGCCATATGTTTTGTTCACGGCTGTAACCCCAGTGCCTAGAGCAGGGCCTGGTCACGAACAGATGCTCAATGGATTTTTCTTAAATTAATGACCGTGTTGAGGGACTGCTGTGTTTTAGGCACTCTGCAAGGCATTTGGAAATATTGGGAAAGTAGATTAAGGGTGTGTGACCTGAAGAACCTCAAAATCGAGCAGGGAGAAAGAAAAATAAACAGCAAATGACAACTGTTTAACAAGTGAGGAGTTATGGGGACCTGGATGTGGGGAAGGATTGCAGTCAGGAAGACTTCATGAGGGGCGGTGGTGACAATTATGTTCCATGTAATCTGTTCTTCTTCGAAGGGCGTTGGGGGCAGTGGGAGTGCTTAGCTCTCTTTACAGGCAATGAGAGAGTTCACTGTCTGTAGGAAATTTAGGAACAATAGACCCCGCATGGTGGCTCATGCCTGTAATCCCAGAACTTTCGGAAGCCGAGGTAGGTGGATGACGAAGTCAGCCTGACCAACATAGTGAAACCCTGTCTCTACTAAAAATACAAAAATTAGCTGGGAATGATGGTGCATGCCTGTAGTCCCAGCTACTGAGGAGGCTGAGGCAGGAGAATCACTTGAACCCTGGAGGCGGAGTTTGCAGTGAGCCTGATATTGCGCTCCAGCCTGGGTGACAGAGCGAGACTCAGTCTCAAAAAAAAAAAAAAAAAAAAGAACAGTAATAAAATTGACTATTAAAGTCAGTCTGTGCTTTTATTATCCTTATGCAGGGGATAATTCTGAAGTAAGACTGTGATAAAACACTCCTGGCTGGGCGTGGTGGCTCACGCCTGTAATTCCAGCACTTTGGGAGGCTGAGGTGGGCGGATCACCTGAGGTAAGGCAAGACCAGCCTGGCCAACATGGTGAAACCCCATCTTTACTAAAAATACAAAAATTAGCCGGGTGTGGTGGCAGGCGCCTGTCATCCCAGCTACTTGGGAGGCTGAGGCAGGAGAATCACTTGAACCCGGGATGCAGAGGTTGCAGTGAGCTGAGATCGCACCATTGCACTCCGGCGACAAGAGCGAGACTTGTCTCAAAAAACAAAACAAAACAAACAAAACAAAACAAAAAAACACACTCCTTTCTCCAGTCCCTTTCAGATACTTGAACTCCAGAGACAATCATCTCTTTGAAAGTAGAGCCTTCCCAGGCACAGTGGCTCATGCCTGTAATCTCAGCACTTTGGGAGGCTGAGGTGGGCGAATCACAAGGTCAGGAGTTTGAGACCAGCCTGGCAAATATAGTGAAACTCTACCTCTACTAAAAATACAAAAAATTAGGCTGGGTGTGGTGGCGGGTGCCTGTAATCCCAGCACTTTGGGAGGCTGAGGCAGGCAGATCACTTGAGGTCAGGAGTTCGCGACCAGCCTGGCCAACATGGTGAAACCCTGTCTTTAAAAATAAATAAAAAATAAAAAATTAGCCAGGCATAGTGGCGGGTGGCTGTAATCCCAGCTACTCGGGAGGCTGAGGCAGGAGAATTGCTTGAACCCAGGAGGCGGAGGCTGGAGTGAGCTGAGATGGCGCTACTGCACTGCAGCCCAGGTGACAGAGTGAGACTCTGTCTCAAAAAAAAAAAAAAAAGGGCCGAGTGCAGTGGCTCACACCTGTAATCCCAGCACTTTGGGAGGCCAAGGTGAGTGGATCACCTGAGGTCAGGAGTTCAAGACCAGCCTGACCAACACAGAGAAACCTCGTCTCTACTAAAATACAAAATTAGCCAGGCGTGGTGGCGCTTGCCTGTAATCCTAGCTACTCGAGAGGCTGAGGCAGGAGAATCGCTTGAACCCCGGAGGTGAAGGTTGCGGTGAGCTGAGATCACGCCACTGCACTCTAGCCTGGGCAACAAGAGCAAAACTCCGTCTCAAAAAAAAAAAAAAAAGAAAGTAGAGCCTTCTGGCTTGGTAATAATTTTACAGATGTGTTGTATTAAACAAAACAAAACACTGAAAAAAACCTTAACTGTGAATACACATACGATCCAAGATAACCGCAGGAAAAAAGAAAATATGTTTTCTATAACTCTCAGAAGTTTAGAAAAGCTTTTCTTTTCTCATTCTTTCAAAGCAAGATGATCTTTTTAAAAATCTGCTGCATCTTAAAATTGATAACCTTCTTGGGTCAGCCTCATGTACTATCACACTTCTATTATCAAAGAATGACCTTTCATTTGTTGAAAGATAATTTTTATGAAAAATTGATGTTGAATTCCACCATGTGCCTTTTCAATGTCCTAGCTTGATCTACCAGGGGATTATTGTTATATAGTTCTTTTATTCCTAGACTTAAACAAAACAAAAACCTTTCTTGTACCAGCCAACTGTGTCCCAAAATTCATAACTCAGTACTCATCATTCTCTGTTGAAATTTTATCTTCTCAGTGTTGTGCAATATTTTGGACGTTGTCCATATTATAGGCTAGTCAGGATCTGCCACCTTGCTATTTTTCACGTATGTAGAAGGAGGTGGAAAATTAGTCTCAATATCTAAATCAAACAAAAAATCAGTTTATGAAAGTTCTGAATTCCTTAGGATAAATTTTTGTTCTTTGAAGTCTATGACTTATCAAATGGTACCTAATGCTGTGTGGATAGCCGTGCCCACCAAAGTAGCTTATTTACCCGGCAGGATTGAGACCATTGATTTTTGTAGAGTAAGTCATAACAGCCTATTAACATTCCATTATGCTGAGCATAGAACTAATAGGAGAACATCTATGAGGTCAGAGATGAGAAGTAGACTTCAGAATGTACTATTCAAAAAAGGATGCAATGGAGAACATTTACAGAGGCCTGTGGGTAAAGCAAAGTCTTCAAGGGAAGATAACAAAGGATGAAACAATGGTGTTGTGTGACTTCCTAGTGAGTGAGATATTGTGAATTTAATCTATAGCTAATTTAATTTACTCTTCATCAAAATTTAGCTGACTCCAACACGCATACAGCTTTTGAGCTTCCTCTAATTTTCTGTTATTAGGGTTTTACATATTTAGCTCAACTAATTGAATTAGAAGATGCAGGAACATTGTCGGAATGTTTGAATCTCATTTAATGCTTCATATTGGGATGGACGAGGCACTCCGAAGGCAGAAAGGCCAGCTGGGACACAACTGCTGGGGAGTGGCAGGAGGCTATGGCCATTCCTATAAGACAGCTCAGGGCCGTTCCAAGCCAGGGAGACCTGGCAGGGATCTGAGAATTACACAATAAGTGAAATGGAACAATTTTTCTACTGTTTTAGCTATTATCTAGAGCCCATGTTAGACCCTTAACTGGCCTTGGAGTGAACTTGACATTTGAATCATTTGGGAGCTTTAGGCAGTAAAATCTGGAAGAATATACCTGGAAAAGCAGGCTTGAATGCCAGGATTAAGTTATATTAAGATTAAATTGGGGCCGGTTGCAGTGGCTCACACCTGTAATCTCAGCACTTTGGGAGGCGGAGGTGGGTGGATCCCTTGAGGTCAGGAGTTCGAGACCAACCTGAACAACATGGCGAAACCCCATCTCTACTAAAAATACAAAAATTAGCCAGGCATGTTGATGTATGCCTGTAAGCCCAGCTACTTGGGAGGCTGAGGCAGGAGAATCACTCGAACCCAGGAGGCGGAGGTTGCAGTGAGCCAAGATGAGGCCATTGCACTCCAGCCTAGGCAACAAGAGTGAGGTTTACATTGTGGTAGGCATTGAGAGGTGTAAAGTAAATAAAATAGAACCCTCACTTTCAAGTGACAGCTCTAGAGAGCCTATATCCAGAAGGCTTTAGAACCTGCAAACTTTAAAAGAACCCCGGCAATGTGTGAAATAAGTTTAAAGTAAATATTACTTAATTGCTCATTTAGTCATCGAATAGCCATTGTTTGGGTGGAAATTGGGGAAGAAAATGTGTTGCTTAAGAACACGATAAGGAAGGAGTGGTCAGACAAGTAGAAGGATTGCTGGGAAGAATCGTGTCCAGAAAACAGAGGGAAGAGATAATTTCCAGAAGGAAAGGGTGGGTCAACTGTATCACATGCCACAGAGAAGCCAAATGAAGATAAGCTTACAAAAGTGAGTAGCAGTGATACGGAGGTAATTGGTGACCTTTAGGAGCACTGATTAGTGGGAGTGGTATGGGGGAAAGCCTGTTTGCAGGAAGTTAAGGAGTGAAGCCGACCCTTACAAGACTCTTTAGAAAGAGAAGGGGCGTGTATGAGATAAAGGAGGGTGAAATATGGGACAAATTCCCTCAGTTTGTAATTGTGTGATTTTGCAAAACTTATTTACTTACTCTATGCCTCAGTTTCCTTGTCCGTAAAACAATGGATGATACTAGTAGCTCTTATTTGAGAGAAGCAAATGAGTCAACACCATTACACGCAGTAGATTCTTATTAGATTGATATCTTAAAAGAAGTCCAGTAAAAATGCAATTGTAATGTAAAGAGCAGTTCCAGTTTATGGGTTTGAAAGTATTTCTCTTTTTTATTTATTTTTAATTATGATTAAAAAACAATGTGAAACTTACTGTCTTTACTATTTCTAAGTACACTATTCAGCAGTGTTAAGTATATTCACATCATCGTGCAGCCCATCTCCACAACCTTTCATCTTGCAAAACTGAAATTCTATATCCACTAACCAACAGCTCACCATTTCCCACTCCCCTCAGCTCCTGGCAACCACCATACTCCTTTCTGTCTCTGAGTTTCAGTACTCCGGATACTTCATGTGATGGAATCACACCATATTTGTTTTTGTGTAACTGGCTTATTTCACTTAGCATGATGTCTTCCAGGTTCATCCATGTTGTAGCCTGCATCAGACTTCTTTTCTTTTTAAAGGCTGAATAATATTCCATTGTATGTATATGTCACATTGTGTTTTTCCATTCATCCAATGATGGACATTTAGGCAGCTTCCACCTTTTGGCTATTGTGACTAACGCTCTGTGAAGAGGGTGTATAAATAACTATTTCTCTTTTTTAAACTAGTGATGTTTACTCTTCTGCATGTGTGTGAGTCATGGCTGGTTTAAGGCCAGCACAAGAATGGATCATGCAGGGGAGGTGGAAGCTCTCAGGAGAAATCTACAAGACCACAGGTTGGAGACAGATCTCAGAGACAGAAAAGCATTTTTCCTTTAGAACATAGAAGTACCATTCACAGGAGTACTGTGCTCCTGGCGGTATTTTCCAACAGAGAAGGGAAAGTCCTGTCTTCAGTTCGTTTTTAAACTTACTTCAGTTCGTTTTTAAACTTCAGTTGCTAGAGGACTTCAGGTGTGTCTCTCATTGTGTTGGGATGTCAAAACATTTTGCTTTACTGTGCAATTTATTTTTCCTTGTGTTGTATAGAGCAGTGATAATGAGAGGCAGGAAGCCTCTAGATAGCTGAAGAGCCCATTACAGAATTCCTGCTGTGAGTTAACTGCAAAGGTTAGATGAATCTAGGAACTGAGAGTGGGCCCCATCCCCTGCTGTGGCTGGTTAATTCCTGGTGGTTTTCAGCATTTGTCCTATTTAATTCTTGTTCCTCTTCCGAGTAAGAAATGACATCAGGCTGGGTGTCATGGCTCACACCTGTAATCCCAGCACTTTGGGAGGCTGAGGTGGACGGATCACCTGAGGTCGGGAGTTGGAGACCAGCCTGGCCAGCATGGTGAAAGCCCATCTCTACTAAAAATAGAAAAATTAGCTGGGCGTGGTGGCAGGTGCCTGTAATCCCAGCTACTTGGGAAGCTGAGGCAGGAGAATCGCTTGAACCAGGGAGGCAGAGGTTGCAGTGAGCCGAGATTGCGCCACTGCACTCTAGCCTGGTGATAGAATGAGACTCTGTCTCCAAAAAAAAAAAAGGTAGAACAGTATTACCCAGTAGAGTTGATGTTCCAGAATCCAGAAGTTTCTTCAGACCAGAGCAGAGTTCATAACTTACCTGCAAGGAAGCATGGTAGTGTCACAGTTTACTCTTCAACTCTCTCAAGGTTTATTTTTATTTTTTTTCTTGAGACAAAGTCTCACCCTGTTGCCAGGCTGGAGTGCAGTAGCGCGATCTCGGCTCACTGCAACCTCCGCCTCCCAGGTTCAAGCGATTCTCCTGCCTCAGCCTCCAGAGTAGCTGGGATTACAGGTGCGTGCCACCACGCCCAGCTAATTTTTGTATTTTTAGTAGAGACGGGGTTTCACCATGTTGGCCAGGATGGTCTCGATCTCTTGACCTCGTGATCCGTCCGCCTCGGCCTCCCAAAGTGCTGGGATTACAGGCGTGAGCACCGCGCCCAGCCTCAAGGTTTATTTTTATGTTTCTAAAGACAGAGTCTCTGTGTTGCCCAGGCTGGAGTGCTGCGGCACAATCATAGCTCACTGCAGCCCCAAATTCCTGGGTCTAAGGGGTCCTCCCGCCTCAGCTTCCTCAGTAGCTGGGACCACAGTTGCATGCCACTGAGCCCAGCTAATTTATTTTTATTTTTAGTAGAGATGAGGTCTCACTATGTAGCCCAGGCTGGTCTTGAACTCCTGGCCTCAAGTGATCCTCCTGCTTCAAGCCCCACAAAGTGCTGGGATTATAGGCGTGAGCCATCGTGCCCAGCTTCTCTTAAGGTTTTATGAACAAATTAGCTTTGATTTCTCCTAGGTGGCTTGATGTTGAATAAGCTAATGCAGAACTGTGTGCAAAGTAGACTGGGATTGCCATTTCTAGATGAAAAGAAAGAAAGGAGGGGAAAGGAGAATGCATTTTTACAGCCACCTTTTTCTGCGGCCTACTTAATGATCATAATGGATTCCACCCCCCGGAACTAGATGCTAGTCTTATGGCCCCCTCCCTCATTCAGATGTTTTGGGAACACCTCCCATGTTCTGCTGCTTCTACCCTGGAGTCTCAGGGTCACCTCCCACTCTTTCAGATTCCCTTCCCTGGTTGTCTTCGGCCCTACGCCTCAATCCCCACTCCTTTGAACTTTTGTTTTACCCAGTTCCTGGTTCCTTTAGATGCACGAACAGTGACACAGTCTGCTGAGTTATGTGAATGACGTTGGGTATCAGTGCCACCAGCAGTTCTAAAGCTCCCCCTCTTCACATTCTTTGTCCTAGAAGGGGCTCTCAATGCTGCAGGTAAATCGCTTCGTGTGAGAATGCAGGCCTCTTGTTTGGGAGAGTCTGCTTGGCCTCTGAATACAGAAGCATAAACTTCAGGATATTACTTAGGCTTCTCGGTTAAAATGGGGCAGGATTCTGCTGATCTATTGTCTGGGATTTTACTATTTTATTTATTTATTTTTTATTTACTTATTTTATTATTTTATTTTATTTTTTTGAGATGGAGTCTTGCTCTGCCGCCCAGGCTGGAGTATAGTGGGGTGATCTCAGCTCACTGCAACCTCCACCTCCCGGGTTCCAGTGATTCTTCTGCTTCAGCCCCCTGAGTAGCTGGGACTACAGGCACGCGCCACCATGCCCGGCTAATTTTTGTATTTTTAGTAGAGATGGGGTTTCACCATGTCGGTCAGGCTGGTCTCGAACTCTTGACCTCGTGATCTGCCTGCCTCGGCCTCCCAAAGTGTTGGGATTACAGGCCTGAGCCACTGCGCCTGGCCTATTTAATTTTATTTTTGAGACAGAGTCTCGCTCAGTTACCCAGGCTGGAGCTCAGTAGTGCGATCTCGGCTCACTGCAACCTTTGCCTCCCGGGTTCCAGTGATTCTTGTGCCTCAGCCTCCCCAGTAGCTGGGATTACAGGTGCCCGCTACTACGTCTGGCTAATTTTTGTATTTTTAGTAAGACAGGGTTTCACTGTGTTGGCCAGGGTGGTCTTGAACTCCTGACCTCAAGTGATCTGCCCACCTTGGCCTCCCAAAGTGCTGGGATTGCAGGCATGAGCCACCGCGTCCTCCTGCCATTTTATATTAAAATGTTACATGCTCTTTGGCCATGCAGCAAGATGGAGGCCGGGTCTGAACTTATGCTCACCCTATTCTTCCAGTTCTGACTGAATGTCATCCCACTCAAAAGGGAAGTATTTTTTTTGTCTTGGTAGGTTTTTAAATGTTGGTTTAAAAACCTAAATAGAAGTGACTTTTTCAGAATAATAACTTGTGAGGAACAACTGGTCCTGGTGGATAAAGCCTAGACTCAGAATCAATAGACCAGGATTGTTTTCCCCTTGTTCAAATATCTGTGCGGTCTCTGAGGTAAACAGAGCAACACTTTCCCAAAATGTAAATATTTTCGGCAGATGGGGATTTTTAAAAGCTTGTGGCTCGCCTGGGCAAAGGATTTTTAATTATTCTTTCTGAAATTTTATGAAAGAATGGGAGAAAAGAATAGAAAAAAAAAAAAAAACAAATCCAGAGCAATTAGATGGAAGAAGATCCCAGTGATTATAGGCAGGGGAAGGGGGTGTTGGGGGCTGGCAGGTACCCAGGGCATGGAGGGAGAGAAAACAGAATTCCAGACAAGACCAGGAAGCAAGACTTTGCTTCTCCAGCCAGTGTGTGTTGGTTTTACTTGACTGGCAGTGCAGATTATGAAAAAGCAAACCTTGAGATACTGGAAACTAGATCCCAGCCTTTTCTTGTTTTCTTCTTTCTTTCTTTCTTTCTTTTTTTTATTTTGAGACAGAGTTTCCCTCTTGTTGCCCAGGCTGGAGTGCAGCAGCGCAATCTCGGCTCACCTCAACCCCTGCCTCCTGGGTTCAAGCAATTCTCCTGCCTCAGCCTTCCTAGTAGCTGAGATTACAGGGATGCGCCACCATGCCTGGCTAATTGTGTATTTTTAGTAGAGACGGGGTTTCTCCATGTTGGTCAGGCTGGTCTCGAACTCCCGGCCTCTGGTGATCCACCTGCCTCGGCCTCCCAAAGTGCGGGGATGACAGGCGTGAGCCACCGTGCCTGGCAATCCCAACATTTTCTACTTCAAAATGGTCTAATGTTCTGTCTGGTCTGGTAGGTTTTCCCCGGACTTTTATCTCGTTTCCTCCATCTTCCCACTGCCTTTGGTGGCCCAGTTCACACTCATTACAAACTTTTCTCCCTAAATAGAACTTTTCCTCTGCTTCCCTCTCCTACCACAGTTTAATTCAATAGATTATGTCCTTTGAGCATTGGCCAATAGATTCCTGTATGAAGTAAATTTATTCTAAAGGTTTAATAGCTAGGTATTTCATCAAGGGGCTTTGGTGCCTAAGAGACCAAGCTATGGTGGGGATTTGAGTCTTTAGACAAGCAGCCTAGGAAGAGATTGTTTTGGGGGCAGTCAGGCTTCCTGGTGCTCCTGAACGTCTTGTAGGTATATATGCTTCGTGAGGCAAAATTGTGACTCTGGACTTACTGAAATACATTCAGTAGTAAGAATTTTTTAAAAAACGCAGTTTTCTATGACTCAACTTTAGAGGTTTTCATTAAATATTAGAGCTGGAAAGGACCAATACTGGTCACACTCTAAAGAAGTTTTTTCATGAATTGATACGTATCTAATTTGTTGATACCTCTTAAAGTGAGAGAAGGCAAAGAAAGCTCCTGAGAGTGTGCTTGTCTTGATCAAGACAAGCACAATGAGTTGCTAAGATGAATGAGTTTGGCAATTGGCTATAATCTGAGAATATTCCGAATTTAGTAGATTGGGGATGTGTTTGTGTTCCCAGCTTAATTGCTTATTTAGCTGGCATTCATTTGTGGCTGCTAGTCCATTTGTTAATTCTGAAAGTTGTTGGACTTTTGTTTAATAAAAACAAATATATTTGGAGAAATCCAGCGTCCCAAGTAACCACATTAGTAGGAATCAAGTAGGTACAAAGTAATGGTTTAAGAAATGATAGTCTTTTGTATGACAAGATAAAAGCAAAATGTCTTTTAGAAGGAAAATTTCAAATTAATTGATTAATTTTAAAAGTCTGTTATTCTGTTTAATACTTATGTATCTCTGAGAATATAAATGAGGTAAAGAGGTAACTAAGACATTTATTTAATATTTGTATCACAATGTGGAAGATAGGAAATTGTTATTTTCCAATTGATCATCAAATAAGAGAGACTTGAGAACATTTTGATTAGAATCACTTAGACTTTTCTGTCCCTATATGAAGCGTACCAGATTGAGGCATTTTCCTAGTAAATACATGAAGTCTTATTTAATTAATTATTATGCTTGAAGACAACACTAAAACTGTTTCTCATGGTGTTTCTGGCCTTTGGTAACTTAAGGTTTTTATTTTGATTATGTGTTTTTTGTTTTCAGAGATTGTATTTACCATCTAGAAGCATATCAAGCCCATCACAAAAGTGTGTAAAAAACAACAGCTTAATTTAACTTGAGATTCAATATTGGCCCTTTTACCTAAAGCACCTGATTTTTGAATACCAGTTGTGACCATCTATTGACACATGCTAAGAATACATGCTAGTTTTTATAACGAGAAGATAAATGAAAGGTCTCTTAGAGTTATTAGAAAACAATAAACAATATTTTCTTTTTGACTTTTTCCAGAGAAAAATCAAGACAAGACTTTGTTCTATTTTATCAAGTCCTTGACGCCTCCTCCCAGCTGGTCAGGTTCTTTTTATGTGGCATTTAAGCCTTGAGTTGTTGTGAGTCAACAAATGGACAACAGCAAATGTTCAGCCATCTTATTGGTGTTAAGCCTAGTAAATAGGCAAATTATATGAATACACCAAATGCATAAACAAGTTTTCATGAGCCAACGATTCCAAATGAGCCCAGCAGCTGCCAGTTATGTCCTTAAGAATAGAAGTGGCCCTACTCATCCTCTAATCTGTTATTGCCCCAAGTTGGGAAATGTCAGCTGTAAGATTTATAGATTTAGGGCTCTGGAATAACAAGTTGCCTCTTAGAACTTTTCAGCTCTAAAAGCTTCTTGTTAGCCAGCTAGACAGAGATATAGAAACATATTTATACTTTCCATATATAATTCTTGAATCATTTATAACATCAATGGTGGGCTTAAAAAATATATATATACACAAACACACACACACATTATAACATATAAATTACACATACACATTATAACATAAATCACATGCACACACACACACACACACACACATGTCTCTCTCTATCTGTATCTCCCTAAGATGTTGATACAAGTACTCATCAGTAAACCATGATAATTTTCAGAAGAGGCTCCCTTTGACTGGTAAACTTATATTGGTACCTGGAACGCAAAACTCCTACAGCTACGCTTGTTTTGTAGTCTGAGCTTAATAAGCAATATCCTTAGGGTGATGAAAATCAGTTCCTCTTCTGCTCCCTAATAACATCAATCCTTTTTGAATCTGTACGATTTTTCTCGTACTCTTCTCCCCCAAATTTCCCCCTTAAAATTGTGGCATTGGAAATAATGGTTTTATGATTTGGAGGACTGTTACTTTCTAATTGAAATTGAATACCTATGGTTCACTATTCAGTGCTGAACTTGATATGAAAAACATTTCCTGGTAAATCAGTAAGACCAGCTTTATGTCTCCCTGCAAATAATCAAGTGTCAGGTAGAAGGGACATCTGACTTAGTTGCTCCTCGGACTGCTTTTGGTCAAAAGAAATTGGTAAACCATTCAGTCTATAAATCTTTCTTTCTGTGATTCTGTAGTGTCAGGACAACATTGCCATGGGTACTTTACTTATACGGAGAAACAAAACCTAAATCTCAAACCACCATTTATAAAACCCACAAACTCCTGGGCTGTCATTTGGGTTACAGACTTGAAGCTCCCTTTCTGGTTGCGTTCTCTGGAGTGGGTGAATGCCTGTCTGATGGGGATGCATTTTAAAGGCAAGACAGATTTAAGGGTATAATTTAGTGACATTTTGCTGACTGCATTTCTCTCTATATACATGTCTCTTCATATATTTCACAATTTTACCAATATTCAGTTACCTCTTAGCCTACTTGAGGCAGGCCCCACAATTTTGGGACTGTTTCTTATATACGTAATGACTCAATAAAGGTGTCTCATTATGACATGAGTCATTCTGTTAACTTAAGTGCTATTTTTTGACTGTGTGTATAAATCAGTGTATATTTAACAAGTGAGCTGACCAAATGCCATTAAATGAGTTGGCCTTATTTTGGTTTTTTTCCTGCTCCAATTTTAAGTTTTCAAAGAAATCCAGCATGTAACTACCACTTTTAAGTCTCCACTTTTTAATTTTGAATACCAAATATGGCAGAGTTATTCAGGTGGCCAAGTAGACTTTTTCTGACCTTGAATGTGGTTTACTGGTATTACACTTAAAAAAAAAAAAAAAAAAAGACAAAAAGTAGATGTCAGTATTTGCTGTTTTAGGATAGCATAAGCCTTTGAGATTTCCCAAAGATCATTTTAAAAGTCTGATATGCAGCTGTTTGACATCTACGTTTTTAGCTAAAAGGCATCATCCCCATATTCGTATTTAAGTGGCCCTGGAACATGATGCAGAGATAGGTCACTGTGGGTTAATCTTTGGACACTTCATATCTGACAGGCACCAGCATCTGTGGTTTATTTTGTGTTGTTCCTTAGGTGTAGAAATAAAATTCTCTTAAACTTGATGATAGTCAGGGGAATGTTTACTAAGATAGTTTTCCTTCCATTTGCACAGTTTTAAAGCTGGAGCTAAGATATAACACATGGGATTTAAAAAAAAAAAAAAAATCTGTCATCCATAAAGTAATTCATGGCACTGGTAAGGTTGAAGTAACCTCAGGGACTCATGTTCTGTGGTGGAGTGTACATCAAGGTGTATTCCTTTTATTAGGAACGTATTATATCCATATATTTTAATATGGATGGCAGATATTAGCAGAGGCTTATTGGGGAAAAAGAATAATTTTTGTGTGTGCATGTACATTCAGGCTAAGGCATTATAACTTGCAGATTTCCACAGCACAACCCAAAATTCAAAGGAGATGCCTTTTAAAGAATATAGTGGTGATGGAGTCTGGGTAAGAAAATCCTGTGTTGAAAGTTGAGTAGACCACAGTCATTTATATGCAGTCAGAGAGCTTTTGGTCCTGCAATGTAGGGCATATAATCTTATTACAAAGCCCTTTAAAATCAATAAAAAAAAATAAAAACATCCTTAAAAGTGTGGTAGCATTGAGTTCATTCTTTTTTTTTAAAAAAATCTGTTTTCAATTACATTATTCCATTTAAATGTATCACAATGGCTTTTATTTAAAAGATACTTCTATCCTATGTATATATTCACAGCTGTCAGAAATATGTGTCATTCTTTGTCTTACAAATCCCTGTTCTCAGCCATTTCAGAGCCTAATCCTTGAGGCGGCCATTTTGCTGAAAGGCAGTTAAAGAAACAGTCTGTCAGCCAGGTCTGATTCTTGCTGAAAAAGCGTCATTTCTGTACCCAATGTGAGCTTTAGTTCCAGATTTTTGAATGACATAAAAATTAAGGTCAGGGAATCAAATATAAAAAATACATCTTGCAGGCAGAACCCTCATTAGCATCCAGTCATCAATCTCCCAAATCTAGGAGCTGGGAGACCATTGTACTGTTATCCTGCTGATATTGAGTTGATAGCAAGTTTAATGGAACAGGCTGGCAGTTGTGAAGGGCAGCTGATAATGATGGTGCAAGCTCAATGAAAAAGTTGGGTAAAATCTTCAGGAGGTGTTTTCTCTCATTTGGCCTTGTTCTGTTGGCTGTTGGCATTTGCTTGGCAAGAGGGAGGTGTTCTTATCTCCCCAGCTAGAGAAATTTTAAATGTGCTTAAAAATACCGAGTGTGCACTTCTGTTACTGCCTCTTCCTAACAAGACCAGTGGAAGCAGGGCAGTTGTGTATTGAGTAGGGAAATCCACTCAAACTGATAACATTCAGGTAAACCTGAAAACAGTTTGCATTTTCTGGTAATTAAATTAAAAGAAGGCGGTTGACTATCAAAAGCTGTTTTTCCTCATGTAGTAAATGAGCACATAATCTTAAAAAATAAGGTAACCTCAAATATTTTTTTCTTCAGGATTAATGGTATGTTTTGATTTTTAAACACTTCTGTGTAAAGTTTGATGAGTGCTTTTATGTAATTAGGTAGCATCTTAAAACATATGATTGGTTATGTTTCTGCCTTGCAGAGTTTATGAGACGAAAGTTGCCCCAACAACACGGCTAATTTTACTAATTAAAGTTGTGCTGCCCAAGTGGGTTAACATGATATAGATGTTTGGTTTTAATAGAGCTTGGAAAGGGTACTGAGTCCTAAAATGTTCGTTTGGAAAGCTTTGGTCTATCAAATTTGCCTTTAACATGGCTGATGACCCTTAATTAGAATGATAAACTGTACTTGCTGGTGTGATGTCTATTTGAGAAGAAGCAATACCGGTGTGCCTAAGTATCATTGTTTTTAGTATCATTGTTTTTAGTGTATTAAGATACCTTTTTTCTGGGCATGGCATTTCTGAGTACCTCTCTTCTCTGCTCTGTTTCAGGTGTGAATCACGGCAATACAGTGAAAGACGGTGATTTACTGCTTTTGAGGGCGTGCATGTATATGATTAAGGGATGGAAGTGCAGGACTCCAAGATTTACTTCCTTCCCTTTCCAGCAGAACTACCTGAGAGGAGTGAGTAATGGGATAATTTGTAATACCACAGGCCCCTTTTCAAGGGATCAGTAATCAAAACAGGAAGATGAAACTGAGAAGATTTCAACTGGAAGAATACAACTTTTGATACTTTCTGGATATACCTCTTAATTGCAAGCAGGAGAGTCTTCAGAGTTTTCCTGTTTTTTGTTGTTGTTGTTGTTGTTGTTGTTGTTGTTGTTTGAGATGGAGTTTTGCTCTTATTACCCGGGCTGGAGTGCAGTGGCATGATCTTGGCTCACTGCAACCTCCGCCGCCCCACCCCCCGGGTTCAACCAATTCTCCTGCCTCAGCCTCCTGAGTAGCTGGGATTATAGGCGCCCGCCACCATACCTGGCTAATTTTTGTATTTTTAGTAGAGATGGGGTTTTACCATGTTGGCCTGGCTGGTCTCGAACTCCTGACTTCAGATGATACACCCGCCTCAGCCTCCCGAAGTGCTGGGATTACAGGCGTGAGCCACCATGCCCGGTGGAGATTTTCATTAAAAACGTTAGTATGTCAATCCTGGTTACATCATGCAGACACCCTGCTAAATTTTATACATCTTTCCTCCATGCTTTCTGCTCTTGATATTCTTGTATCAAGACATCAGAGAAACTTCGTGGCCTATTTGTAGAACTCAGCTTCTTTTTTACAAGGTTAAAGAATTATCAAGTATTGGGAGTTGGCTGGGGGCAGTGGCTTATGCCTATAATCCCAGCACTTTGGATGGCCGAGGCAGGTGGATCAGGAGGTCAAGAGATGGAGACCATCCTGGCCAACATGGTGAAACCCTGTCTTTGCCAAAAAGGCAAAAATTAGCCGGGCGTGGTGGCACGCACCTGTAGTACCAGCTACTTGGAAGGCTGAAGCAGGAGAATCACTTGAACCCAGGAGGCAGAGGTTGCAGTGAGCTGAGATCGCACCACCACACTCCAGCCTGGGTGACAGAGCAAGACTCTGTCTCAAAAAAAAGAATTCGGAGTGTTGGCTGGGTGCGTTGGTGGCTCACACCTGTAATCTCAGCACTCTGGGATGCTGAGGCAGGTGGATCACTTGAGCCCAGGAGTTTGAGACCAGCCTGCGCAGCATAGCGAGACCTTGTCTCTGCAAATAATAAAAAAATTAGTTGGATGTGGTGACGCATACCTGTGATTCCAGCTTCTCTGTAGGATGAGGTGGGAGGTGGGAGGATCACTTGAGCTTGGGAGGTTGAGGCTGCAGTGAGCTGAGATTGCACTCCAGTCTGGGTGACAAAGTGAGACACTCTCAAAAAAAAAAAAAAAAAAAGAAGTGTAATGAGAAATACAGCAATATTTTCAGGGTGGGGTGGAGTGTACACAAAACGACTAGCCTGTGTTCATACTTAAAAAAAGTAACAACAAGAATTTCATACTTGAAAAAAGTAAAAAAAGAACAAGAATCTGAAGGCTGTATCTGACATTTAGTGTATCATCATCACTTTGGAATTGCATGCTTTTCAGAGCTTTCCTGTTGCGCCTAATGTGATGGGGTCTTCTGACTTGTTATTGTTGGTAACATTAGATTCATGAAAACTGAGTAGCACCCATGATATTTTTATGTTACAAATACTAATTTCAGCTTCGACTTTGGTGGTGGCAGTAGACTTCTCATATTAGAGATTACAATAAAATGTAAATAGTTCCAAGCTCTTCCTCCTCTCCCATCATGCCAGGTGACTAAAACATTCCCATAAATAACTGGTACCTTTTTAATGGGACCTTTGGGTTCATGAGAGGTAAATATTGATGACCTTGACATTTTTTCATATGTGTACAGTTCAGGAGGCACAATATCTCCAGATAACTAAAAGCAGGTGAACAAGTAGGTAGACAGCCATGGGCTCCCACTGATCCCCATAATTCACAGGGGCCCTGGCCTTGCTTCTGGAGCAAAAGCATAGGCAAAGGAATCTATAAGTTTACGTCCTCTAGGTATTTCTGTAGGCAAATCTCACTGGACTGGGTCTGTGTTAGTCTGGCATTACAATAAGATGTTTTCTAAGGCAAATATATGAGTCTCTTCCCTTACCCCTGTGAAACTAAGGACTCTAGTACTACTACCAGGGTAATATTGTATAGTAGCTAAGTGCTTGGGAGCTGAATTCCCAGGTTTAAATCCCAGTTCTGTCACCACTAGCGATGTGACCTTAGGTAAATTATTTAACCTCTTTCAGCTTTAATTTCCTCAGCTAGAAGATGAGGATAATAATAATACTTATGTTTTCTTTTCTTTTTTTTTTGGAAGAATTAAATGAAAGCTATTCAATTGTGATTAGCATGTTAGTAAAGATTTCTGAAATATTATTCATTAACCAGCTTTCAGGTATCCTGCGCTCATAGAGACTAACCTACAAAGCTAATGAGATCTACAGCTTAAGAAAATTTTCTATTTGGAGTATACACTCAGTTGCATGAAAATTGCGTATGGAAAAAGATGAGAATGTAGCACTGATTTTGCAAAACGTTTTAGCAAGTTTTATTTCACTACTTGTCTTAAAAGTAATTTTTTTGGTTTTATGTAATGTGTGTATTAGAAATGGGAATATTGGAATACTTCATTGTATTGTCAAGCATTATTGGTAGCCCTAATTTATATATCCATTGTGCTGCAGTTTTAGTTGCAGAACTACCATCTGCAGGGATTATTATAGCACTTGAGGGGATGGAATTACTGCACTCTGTTTTGGGTACTTTTTTCACTAAGAAGTATGGGCACCATGAGATGGTACTTACCCATCTGTCAAAGCATTTGTATGTATATTACCTGAGCACTTAGGCACACCACCGAGGGGGGATTTCAAATGGAAGGGAAGAAAGAAAAATTGAAAATAAAATAACACGATGGAAATAACAGAAGCCTCTTTGCAAAGAATACCTAAACTATTCTTAAAAGCAGACTTAACAGCCAGTACAAAACCATTCACTATTGTCTTTAAGAGACAAAGCTCAATCCACAAAGTTGAAAGTGAAGTGTGAATCTGGAAATTTTCTGGGAAAGTCAAGCATTACAGACTTCTAGGCCTCAAATTCAAGGGAGAAAAAAAGTCCATTTTACAAAGTAACTTCTTACATTGATTGTGAGCTGTCAATGTTTGATGGGTAGATCCTGAAACATTAACTGATTAAATTCTTCAATGCTATGCGGTCATATTGGTGGCCTCTGCTGTTCTGAGCTTCTAAATTTGTGTATCGACACATGGGAATTCAGTAAATGTGCAGCAGAGAGCAGAGTGGAACATTTTGGCATCAGCTTGAAATTTCCTAAAGAGAACCGGTGGAATGATGTTGAAATCAATTGAAATATTATTTATTGATTGCCTATGTTTTATAGCACCTAATGAATTGTCCAATCCCTTAAAAACACTCCATCTGCCTAATTCTCCATTTCCAGTTGCAGCAGATACAAGGATACAAAGATACCCTGTACTGGTAGAGAGGGATGATTTCAGGTTTTCTTCACACCACTGGGCTCCCTGACAACTATACTTCGTGCTTGTGCACACTCACAATTTTCAATTTCAGATGTGACAAGAGAAGTGTTTTTCTCCCATATTCAGTTGTCTTGGTATTTTTTACCTAGGCGGCCTCCCCTACCCTCCAATACATCTGCTTCCCCAGAACTTCTTCATCCATATGCTAAGAGTGGGGTGTGGCTTCTCAGCATTTTGTGTTTCACTGCACACCTGGAAACCTATGGGCTAATGACCTTGTGAGAATTTGGGTGGTAAGGAGGCTGCAGAGATCAGCTTCCTTTTATAGATGTAGAAACTGAGGCCTGGAGAGGTGAAGAAATTCATCTGAGATCATTCAGCCAACAAATATCAGGACAGCACCTCTAACGTCAGTGCAATTTCAGCTTTTCCACTGAGGCATACTTGGAGGAGTGCAGTGGTATGTACCGGGCTGAGTCCTGGTTAAGAGATTGCAGTGGACTGACCAAGGAGTGAAAGAAAAAGAATATAGTGGCCTGGTGCGATGGTTCATGCCGGTAATCCTTGCATTTTGGGAGGCTGAGGAGGGCGGATCACCTGAGGTCAAGAGTTTGAGACCAGCCTGGCTAACATGGCAAAACCCCGTCTCTACTAAAAATACAAAAATTAGCTGAGTGTGGTGGCACATGCCTGTAACCCCAGCTACATGGGAGGCTGAGGCAGAAGAATCGCTTGAACCTGGGAGGCAGAGATTGTGGTGAGCCGAGATCGAGCCACTGCACTCCAGCCTGGGCGACAGAGTGACTCTGTCTCAATTTAAAAAAAAAAAAAAAAAAAAAAAGAACACTGAATCAGGGTTTGGGTCAGGGTTTGTCTGAGGTTGTATTAGAGGCACATCTTTCAGTCAGGAAGCATGAATATTCTTTCTCTGATATAAGCGAAAAGGAAGAGATTAAAGGCATGATGAAGATCAGGTCTTTTTAAATAGGTGTTTACTTTCTATTGAAACCACGGAACAATGAATATTTATTCATCATCAGGTAATTTGGGGTAATGGAGTATAGACAATTTCTGGTTTTACCTTCTTGCCTCTTTGGGTCCGTGCTGCCTTTTGTTTTGCTTAAAATGGGCTAAAAGAGAAAGCAACTGAAGCACTTTCCAGATCTGATAACTTCCGAGATCTCAAGTGAAACCTCTGGCTCGCGTCCCAGGGTGAGGTCACACAGTCTGATATTAGTTGGATTTATGTTGGTGTGTCCACCAAAATACAGAGCAGCACACTGCCATAATTCTTGACAGCCATTTATCAGGTAGGTAGGAATGGCACTTGGGTCAGTTGTATGCTGTGTATTGCCACCCAGAAGCATAGCCCAGCCATGGCCATAGGCATGTCTTTTCTTTTTCAGTTGATAGTTTTAAGTTCATGTGGAAAACGTGCCTTTGGTTGTACCTGGTTTTATGCCTTTGGCCTTATCTTTGCTCACTCATACTCTTGAATTCAGCTCTGTCTGGACACCTCTGGAGGTCTGCTGTTTTGGTCTCCAGGAGTTTGTTCTCATGATTGTCTGAAGTACCTCTGGGAAAGTCCTCATTCTATAGGAAGACAGTTGAATTGAACAAGAAATATCCAAAGCACAAATAGACATTGCTTATGTCTGTCAACAAATGAGAACCTGAAAAAGCCAATTTTTCAAGAGGGATCCCAAGTGGCTAAGTGGGCCTAGATTTAACATAAAGTCAAGCAGCCATTTGCTGACTTGAGGCCCCACACATACTCTGAGTTCCCCAAAACCCTGGAAACCCCCACATCTTTTTAACTTTGGGATATTGAGGGCCCACCTGAACCAACCAATCAAAGCTCAGCTGTATTGACCAATCAGGGCTCAGCTGTATCAACCAATCAACAGAACTCACTTGTGTCAACCAATAGAAACTAAACAAGTTTCAGATCTTTGAATTAACAGACCCAATTGGAAACTTGGGTGGAAACATTTGCTGTAAAATCCAAACCCTCTTTTTGTTCTCTGGAATGCACCTTCCTTTTACACCAAAGCGTATTTCTCCAGTTTGCAGACTGTTCACTGAAATAAAGTCTCTTTCCTCCAAATTCCTTTTCGGAGAACTTTTGTTCACATCTTATACAAAACAGTAAGTAGCTGTTAAGTATATAGATATGGATAGTGACATTTGTTAGATGCTTATTGTATGCTATGTACCATTTTGACTGCTTTACATATCTTCGCAGCAACCCTTTGAAGCTCGTGCTCTTATGAATTCATTTTACAAACAAGAAACTGAGAAACAGAAAAGTGAATAGAAGCTTGTACAGTCTCAAAGAGCTTACGGTGGAGTTAGAAAGTTAATACTCGACTCATTCATTCAACAACCTGAATGACTACTAACAATTTGAGTTTATGAAAGTTTATGTACCTCTTTAAGGCTTGCCCAAAGGAGCTCACAATTGAATGGAGGGATGTTTATGTAAACCAAAGTTGAAAAATGTGTTAATAGATGGAAAGAGGATTCCAAGGGAAGCATGCTGCCAATCACTTGGATTACTTTCCAATCGAACAGAATCATGTTGGAAACCTATGGGCTGTGTTAAAAGTGAAAGCAAAATCTCAAGTTGACTGATTTACCAAAATCTGTGTGCCACATTGAGTATGTTAAGTGGCATCAGTAACTACATCAGGGATAGGGTTGGCAGTAGCAGAGAAAGTGGCTTGTATAGCCTTGGGAAGTGACATCACTGGGAGCTCAGCAGCTAAATTAATATCTTGGCCATTAGCACTTTTGACACTTGTTCTCACTGGCAGATATCACTGGATGGGACTGAGCAGGAGAGGAGGAAAGTGGCAGATACTATGTGATGGCTGAGGAGCAGTGTTGGTGAGCTTATTAGTCATCTCCTGGCAAGTCCGTGACATTTGCTTATGATGATGGGGAGTGTGTGGGATGGGAGGGAAGAGAACTGACAATTAAGGAGGCAGAAAATTCCTAGTAACATAATTTTGCACTTCAGTTTTGTATGTGTTTTGGGACATAAATTCCAGACAGTGTGATTTAGCAGTTGAGTGTTCTAGGCACATTCCTGTGCCTTAGCTCGTCTGTAGAATGGTGCTGGTAATACAATTTACCTCATTGGGCTCTTTTAAGATTTAAATAGGTTATTATACATAAAGAGCTAATAGTGATGCCTGTAGCCATTGTCTAAGTGCTAGCTCTGATGATAGTGACAAAGAAGTAATAGCAATCAGTGGTTTAGATTAAACCATTTTAGGCATAAACTGTTCTGCTAGAATCCAAGGGGAGATTTTTTCCCATCAAGGAGACATAGCTTGTTGGGCAGATGAGACATACCCAATTGCAATTAATTCTTTTTTTTTCTTTTTGAGATGGAGTTAAGCTCTTGTTGCCCAGGCTGGAGTGCAATGGTGTGATCTCGGCTCACCGCAACCTCTGCCTCCTGAGTTCAAGTGATTCTCCTGCCTCAGTCTCCCAAGTAGCTGAGATTACAGGCATGTGCCACTACACCCGGCTAATTTTGTGTTTTTAGTAGAGACGGGTTTTCTCCATTTTGGTCAGGGTGGTCTTGAACTCCCAACCTCAGGTGATCCGCCTGCCTCGGCCTCCCAAAGTGCTGGGATTACAGGCGTGAGCCACTGCGCTGGCCGAATAATTAATTCTTAATATCTAATTTCCTACCTGTGTACACTTATCCAGCCCAGGATTACCTTTTAGTAACTGTTCTTATGCATCCTCATTCTCTCTAGCCATGTCAGACGACCCCAGAGACCTAGATTAGGTTCTCTTATGTCTTTATGCATTCACATAAGCCATTGTAATCAGTCTAGAATTCCTTTCTCCTTTGATCTGCCTGTTGAAATGGACATCCTCTCTGCAAAATCCTTCATATTACCTGCCCTAGACCCTCAGTTAATTCAGCTGCCACTGCATTGCCATGGTGCCTTGAGCATGCCTTTTGGAAAATTGTTTTACCTGCATTATTTCTCTACTAGATTATGAACTCCCTGGGAGAAATTTATATATATTTTCATATTTCAGATTCGATGTAGTTGCCTTATTGAATAAATGAGTGAATATTTTTCTAACTCCATGGTAAACTGTTTTGAGACTGGATCTATTAATTTTTCTGAGGCTGGGTTTTTTTTTTGGCCTATAAAATGGGTTATTTATGAGCAGGAAGTACAGTGGTTAGAACAAAATGATGACTCACTGAATGTTGGTTATTTGTATGAACATAACTTTCAAATATAAGTATTCAGTCCAAACATTGTTTGGATTACATTAAGGTAACAAAAATGGCTACTTTATATGTTCTGTTCTTCCTGAACTCTTAACTTCCCTGATTTATGAAAGGACTCTTCCTCCACTCCTCTCAGACATGCTTCCCTGGGGCCATTTACCTCCCACTAAAAATCAAATGAAGCTAATCTCCCTGGCTTGATATTGATTCCATCTAGTCCAGAGAGAATATGCTAATCACCTTTGCTAAGTGCTTTCTGGCTAAAGGTGTAAAAGCCTGATTCCATTTGGGGGAAAAAAAATTGAAATTTCTGTCTTAAAATTTGTGATTATGGAATTTGCATTTTGAAAGGCGATAGTATCTCAAATTTAACAAGCCATTTGTAGTGGACTGAGCATAAATTTTCATGGCTCGTTTGGATAAAAACTACACCAAGGCATAGATTTCTATGACTATAGTATTTAATTTTGTTACATTCAATTTAATATCTACAAAAATAGTGCAAATCCCTTTTTCCTCCTCTATCAGTGGCATGTTTTTTGTACATGTTTAAAGCTACTCGTTTTTAAAAAGCAAAGACCGTTTTAAAGACTGGTACTTAAGGCTGTCAGGCTGCCTCAGTTTCTTCATCAATGAGTCTAACCTAGGCCACCTGCATACTTCCCTGGAGTGTTTAGATGAATGGCTCTGAGCTTGTAAAGTACTTTGAATTTCCTGGATGAAAGGGGCCCTGTAAGTACAGGTCTTATGAAGGTATTATAGCTGGGCTTTTAAAACTGCCGCACAGCCTGTTTTGCGAGAACACTAATGCACTTCTGGGTTTAGAGTTGTAAAAAGATGTGTGTTCAGAAGCCTCAGGCTTCGTCTTGTGCGGTTCCTGAGGCATGTGCCGCTGCTTGTTTACTTCTAGCATAGATTGTCTCCACACTACAGGGATGTACAGGTGTGCACTTGCACAGCGACCATCTGGGCTTAGGATCACCTAGGATCACATTTGGCTGCCGTGGTATTGAGGAGAAAACACAGGTTGCAAGGAGAGAGGACGGGCTGTTCCTGGCCCCATGGCCTCAACTCTTGGGATCCTCCAGGATTTCTGTAATCACGGTGGCGAAGCATGCACAAAAGTGCTCTGAAGTGGTTAAAGTGAGGGAGGGGTTCGTCCTAGGTACTGACGCTTGGATTATGAAGAACTGGGTTTGGATTCTAGCTCTTCCAGCTCCTAGCCCTGTGCCCTCAGGCAGGTCAGCTGCCCTAAGCCTCAGTTTCTCCAATGGGCAGTCCTGCCCCTAACATTTGTGGTGCCCGGGGCTAGAATGTGAATGCAGGACCACATACTCTGTATGCAAATATTTAAAAGTTACAAATCAAACAAAAAAGTGTCAAAACATGTTTGGAAATTTTTCTGTTCTGACAAATACACCTTTATAACTATCTTGAAGGGCAGGTTTGAATTTTGAGTTTTCAGATTCTTAGCCAACTTCCATGCCTGACCAGGTAGTGTGGGTGGGAGCAGGAATCCAGTCGTCATGCTTGTGGACAGCGTGGTCTGTATGTCTACTGGACCCACCCTTCACCCCGTGGGCCTTGGGATTCTATATTGAGGATTGTCTCCCTCGGGGGAGTGTGTGGAGGGAACATCTGCACAGGCCTTATAAATGAGCATGGGCTGTTGGGATAGGGAGCTCTGGGGCCCGAGTACCAGGCACATGATCCAGAACAGGATTTTTGGGTTCTGATGGGCACGTGACTTGAGTCCTCACTGTGTGGGAAGGGGCATTACAGCGTAGGGGTCCCTCTTGTCAGGGATTTATGATGGCATCACACGAGGATTCAGAGAGCATTCATTGAAAAATACATATGATTGGCTGAGTGCGGAGGCTCATGTCTGTAATCCCAGCACTTTGGGAGGCCAAGGTGGGTGGATCACCTGAGGTTGGGAGTTCGAGACCAGCCTGACCAACATGGAGAAACCCCTTCTGTAGTAAAAATACAAAATTAGCCGGGCGTGGTGGCGCATGCCTGTAATCCCAGCTACTAGGGAGGGTGAGGCAGGAGAATTGCTTGAACCTGGGAGGCGGAGGTTGCAGTGAGCCAAGATTGCGCCATTGCACTCCAGCCTGGACAATAAGAGCGAAACTCCGTCTCAAAAAAAAAAAAAAAAAATACATATGATTGTGCTTTTTATTTTTTATTTTCCTGACACGGAATCTTGCTCTGTCAACCAGGCTGGAGTGCAGTGGCACAGTCTCGGCTCACTGCAACCTCTGCCTCTTGGATTGAAGTGATTCTCCTGGCTCAGCCTCCCAAGTAGCTGGGATTACAGGCATGCGCCACCACACCCGGCTAATTTTTGTATTTTTTGGTAGAGATGGGGTTTTACCATGTTGGTCAGGCTGTTCTCAAACTCCTGACCTCGTGATCCACCTGCCTCGGCCTCCCAAAGTGCTGGGATTACAGGCGTGAGCCACCGCGCCGGGCCTGATTGTGCTTTTGTAGTGTTACTATCACATTAAAATAAGTTCTTTCTATCAGAAAGGCTTTATCCTTAACATCAGCCTTAATCACATCAACATTTAGCAATGCTTGGATTGAGTTATTTTCTGCTGTAGAGGATGATGCATTATTCTCCTTCCATCTCTAGGACCGAGCACAGAACTCTGTTTTCACTTAGCTTTTTTTTTTGTTTGTTTAAGACGGAATCTCGCACAGGCTGGAGTGCAGTGGCACAATCTCACCTAACTGCAACCTCTGCCTTCCAGGTTCAAACAATTCTCATGCCTTAGCCTCCCAAGTAGCTGAGATTACAGGCATACGCGACCAGGCCTGGTTAATTTTTTGTATTTTTAGTAGAGACGGGGTTTTGCTATGTTGGCCAGGCTGGTCTCGAACTCCTGGCCTCAAGTGATTGGCCCGCCTCGGCCTCCAAAGTGCTGGGATTACAGTGTTCTCATTTAGCATTTTATTCATTCATTCAATAAGATAAATGCAATAAGTATTTATTGACTATTCTTTTTTTTCCTAAGCATTATTGTAGGTAATAACAGTGAACAAATAGATACAACTTCCTGTCTTCGTGGAACTAACACTTTAGTAGGAGGAAACAGAAATAAAAAGGATAAATATAAAAATGTGTAGTTTCCTTGAAGATGGCGTCCTCTCTGTTCACTCATTTGCTCCACAAATATATATTATATATCCATGCCAAGGACTAGGCACTCTGCCTTACTCAGAGGTAAAGATATGGAAAGAGAAATGATCACAAAACTAGAATATGGCATTACTCAGGGTTTGTGTGAAGTACTGTTAACTACAGGAAATCCTTATGCTCTTTGGAACTAATGTTCTAGAAGTTTTCCTTTTCCACTTCAATCACATGCTTATTCAGGCCGGGCACGGTGGCTCACGCCTGTAATCCCAGCACTTTGGGAGGCTGAGGCTGGCGGATCATGAGGTCAGGAGATCAAGACCATCCTGGCCAACATGGTGAAACCCCGTCTCTACTAAAAATACAAAAATTATATTTTTGTATTACAGGCGTGGTGGTATGCACCTGTAATCCCAGTTACTCAGTAGGCTAAGACAGGAGAATTGCTTGAACCAGGGAATCGGAGGTTGCAGTGAGCCGAGATCATGCCACTGCACTCCAGCCTGGGCAACAGAGCGAGACTCTGTCCCCCCCCCAAAAAAAAATGCTTATTCAGTCTCTGCTCTATTTAAGGCATTGTCCTAAGCTTTATGAGGGGTCAAACAAGAATTCATAATCCATAGGAGGTGGTACAGTCATGAGTCACTTAACGACAGGGATATATATGTTCTAAGAAATGTACCACTGGATAATTTCTTCATTGTGCAAACGTCATCGAGTGTACTTACACAAACCTAGATGGGGTAGCCTACTACACACCTAAGCTAGATGGTACAACCTATTGCTCTTGGGCTACAAACCTTATAGCATGTTACTGTACAAAATATTGTAGGCAATTATGACATAATGCTAGATATGTATGTATCTGAACATATCTAAACATAGAAAAGGTACAGTAAAAATATGACATAAAGGATAAAAAGTAGGGCCAGGCGCAGTGGCTCACACCTGGAATCCTGGCACTTTGAGAGGCTGAAGCGGGCAGATCACGAGGTCAGGAGTTCGAGACCAGCCTGGCTAACATGGTGAAACCCCCTTCTCTACTAAAAATACAAAAAATTAGCTGGGCATGGTGGCGGGTGCCTGTAGTCCCAGCTACTCAGGAGGCTGAGGCAGGAGAATGGCATGAACCTGGGAAGCGGAGAGCTTGCAGTGAGCCGAGAACACGCCACTGCACTCTACCCTGGGAGACAGAGCAAGACTCTGTCTCAAAAAAAAAAAACAAAAACAAAACACAAACACTTCGTACAGCTATACAATATTTTCTTTCCTTATATCTACAAGCTTTTTTCCATTTCTAATTTTTTTTTTGTAACTTTCTAAACTTTTTTGTTGTTGTTAAAAACAGACACAAACACATATGTTAACTTAGGTTTACACAGGTCAGGATCATCAAGACGTCACTTGGCAATAGGAATTTTCAGCTCCATTATAATCTTAAGGGAATACAGGCATATGCAGTCCGCGGGCTGAAACGTTGATTGTAAATACAGAACCTTTAGAGTGGTTCTTGGCATATTGTAAGCATTTGAATGTTAACAGTTTTTACTACTTATCTGCCTGGGTCCCTGTCAATGAAGTGAACCCTGGTCCTCTCCTTTTCCCCCTATTCTGTCTCCTTCAGTGGGGTAGGGAGAGATCCTGCCTGCACCAAGTCACACAGTGGGTGTGTCCTGAAAGAATTCTTTTCATCGTCTTGGAATGCTGTCCTTGGGATTCAGCTGACTTCTCTCAATGGGGACTCATACATCAAGAGGTCAGGAGTATAATTATCTCAGCTACTGTGAAGCCACAGAAAAGCACTTGCTGAGTCTGGACGTAAATTTATTGTGAAATTTAACAAAGGAAAAGTCACCTCCTTCTCTCCCTTTCTTCTCTTCAACTCAAATTGCATTTTAAAAGGTCTTCGGTTAGGATAAATAGATGTCATTTGAGCTACCATTAAAGGGCCTATCCTTCTTGGTTTGGGACATGTAAATACCTTCCTGAAGCACATGGGATGCCTTGGTTATTTACACCCTTTTCTGGGGGCAAGCATGCTCTTGTTCTTTGCTTTGACAATTAAAAATAAAACAGCTAGAAAGAAAAATATATGAAATTGTGGTGAGCCATAATTTTGATTATCAGGAACTTCTCACTCAGTTGATAAAGGGGTCAACCAATCTTCACTGTGTGTTTATCATAATTTATTACCCATGATGGTTTATCCCTCTAAATGTGGTTCATCTGTGATATTTACAATAATTTTATGCAGATGTAGGTTACTTTTTGCATATGAACGACAAAAGATGGTGAACTTTCTCTGTTAAAGAAGAAATTCAGGACTTAGTAGAGAGGCTGGTAAACCCTATTTTATAATTTTTAAAAAATAAAAATTTGAATGTAGTTTTAAAAAATACGTTTAAAGCAGAATATTTTGGTTCTGTTTGTAACTAGCTGTATGATCCTGGGCAAGTTAATTAACACATTTGGTTCTTTTTTGTAAAAGAAGTGTGCTAGTTTTCCAATATCTAGGAATTCTTCCAATGATAAAGTTCGGTGATTATATAAAATAAAAAGACTAATCAATTGAAGCTACACAGTGTTTTTAACCCTGTGTATGTATAATAATCATACATTGAAAGCCTTTTACATTGAAAGCCATAACTGAAAGCCTTTTTAAAAAAGTTATTTAAAAAAATTCATGTGCTTGAGCTCTGTCTATTAATATTGTGATTTAGTCTGTCTAAGGGCTTGGCCTTGGGAAGTGTTTTTTTTTTTTTTGAGACGGAGTCTCTCTCTGTGACCCAGGCTGGAGTGCAGTGGCACGATCTGGGCTCACTGCAACCTCCTCCTCGCAGGTTCAAGCGATTCTCCTGCCTCAGCCTCCCGAGTAGCTGGGACTACAGGTGCCCGCCACCACGCCTGGCTAATTGTTGTATTTTTGGTAGAGACAGGGTTTCACCATATTGGCCAGGCTGGCCTTGAACTCGTGACCTAGTGATCCGCCTGCCTTGGCTTCCTGAAGTGCTGGGATTACAGGTGTGAGCCACTGTGCCCGGCTGGGAAGTGTGTTTTTTAATCAAAGTTCCTCAGAGACTCTTCCGATGTACAGTAAGAATTGAGAGTGACGAATTTGCTATCAGTGATTCTCAAATGGAGAGAACATATGAGTCCCAGAGAATTTACAAAAGCTCTGGGATTTTTCCAGAGTAAACTGTGTATGTGCACAAATTTTGAAACTGTACCTTAAAGATGTTCATGCCCTCCTATAATTAATAAATCTTGCGTTAAGAGTCTCTGATCCAGGAATCCCTTCCAGGATTCTGTTTTTATGAACTTCTACTAATCAAATTTATTATGTCGAGGAGGATAGGATTATAATGACCACTACGACCACTGATGTGTCTCGTAGAAAATTCCATTGAAAGCCACAGACACAGACATTTATGTTGAAACTAGGAAATAAGGGAAATACGGGATTT
Organism: Pongo pygmaeus; assembly: GCF_028885625.2. Taxonomy (NCBI): domain Eukaryota; kingdom Metazoa; phylum Chordata; class Mammalia; order Primates; family Hominidae; genus Pongo; species Pongo pygmaeus. Next base: position 21,950,589 of record NC_072378.2, read on the forward strand.
TTGTGTTTTTTTTTGGCTTTGGCCTTGTTTACTGAGATTTCACCTTTCCGATAGGTTTCTTGACATCTTTGGAATGCAAAATTGGGAATACTAATATTTGCCACCAGGTAATATTTATTTAGTGATGTGAGAACCCAGGGCGTTAGTTGACTGTAACTGTGATTATTAACAGGAAAATGCGACCAGAAATAATGGCACCTTTGTTATCACTGTGATTTTTTTTTTCCAATGGCACTGAAGGAAAAGTGATATTTGTTATCAAATCAGGTAGGGAATTTACAAATGATAACGAGTTAGAGAGGCTGCATTCTTTCTAGTATCTCACTCTACTAGTCACAAGTATCTTTCTCCCATGGAAAGATAAAAACGCTTGATGTGGGCCATAAATTCACTCTGTCTTCTATCACCAGGGCCCTAGGAATCCTTGAACAATCTTGACCTCTTCCTATTCTTCTTTTATTGAAAGGATGCTTATTATGTGGTGATAGCTTTAGGAGGGCAAAGGAAAAACAGCAAATATATCAGTACAATTTCCTAAGAAAGGAAGCTTCTGTGGCCTTTTGGAGGGCGGAAATGCATACTTTTTATTGCGATGTTGTGGTGGTGATGATGGTGATGGTGATGGTGAGGGTGGCAGTGATGGAGGTGATGGCAGTGGTGATGATGGCGTGGTGGTGGTGGTGATGATGACTGGTGATAGTGATGATGGTGATGGTGATTTTCCTCCCTCCACCCAACAACTTACACAAGAGCTTTGTGGATAGACGTCGGTGTTAATTGGTTTGGCTAAGAGTAAGCATTAAAAGCAAACACTCCCAATTCCCCAATTTTTCAATGTTAGATTCTAATGAATTTCTTCTGTTTGCAGTTGATTATCCTTGCCTTGATTACAAGTCAATGTTCTGGCAGAGTAAAGTCATTACTGGCCTTAATTTTCACAGCCTGGCAGGGTTGGAGACTGCAGTGATAGAAATGGAGTGGCTAAAAAGAATTTAACTTTTTTTATTTTGAAAGTGCTATGGGACCCTCTCAGCTATAGAATACTTGACAGACCGGATATTTCCATGTATATACACAGCCTAGCTTTTGAAATAGCAGAACTGGATATACAAATTACTATCTCACTATCCGTAGTGGAAAGTGTTCTTTCTGTAGGTTGGGAGCAAGTCTGGCGATTGGTTTAGGGGGCGGGTCCAGTGGGATGGGTCCTGCTTGTCTTCAGTCCCAAGCTTCCTGTTGTACTGTATTTGACCTGAAACTAGCTGCTGATATGAGATCATCTTGGGTGTTGCTGGCACATTTTTTTTTTCTCTTCTCAGTAGATGTACACTAAATTATTTTTCCTTTTCAAAACATAATATAGGATGGGTGCACAGTGGCTCATGCCTGTAATCCTAGCACTTTGGGAGGCCAACTCTGGAAGATTGCTTGAGCCCAGGAGTTTGAGACCAGCCTGGGCAATATGGTCAAACCCTGCCTCTACAAAAATAAAAAATAATAAAAAAAGCCAGATGTGGCGGCATATACCTATAGTCTCAGCTACTAGGAGGCTGAGGTGGAAAGATCTCTTGAGCCTGCTGTGAGCCATGATTATGCCACTGCAGTCCAGCGTGGGCCACAGAGCAAGACCCTGTCTCAAAAAATCCACCCCCCAAAAACCACACAAAGGAGTTTCGGCTTGCTTTGCATACCCTATAGGTATGTCTGGCTCTTTCTGATGAGTGAGGTATTATCCTCCTGTTTTCCTCCTTCCAAAGAAGTATCTGTTGACATAATATGCTTTTCAGTCATCTTTATTATAGAGCAGTCTGAGAAACCTTTAGGGTAAGTCAGGAAAGCCCCCCCTTCCAGAGCAACTTTTCAGCCCCTGAAAGACAGGCCTAACCAGACAGCAGCAGTTCATGTTTCTATATTTGTAGAGATTTCGCTAGTGATAATCAAAGACCTCACAGAAGAGTGAAACATTTTATTTAGAATTGTATGTTAGGTGAAGTGAGCAACTCTCCAGGTGTCATTTTCCATCCGTGCACATCAGTCCTGACACGCCAGTGGTATAGTGTAGGAGCTCTTAGCTTAATGCAGAAATGAAGTCAAAACGCTCAGGTCAGCCTCAGCTATTTGGGGCTCTCAGACTCTGCTTTTCCCTCCGTTTCCTGGCTCCTCAGTATCTTTGACAACACTCTGCTATGAGAGGTTTCTGCTAAGAAGGCTACTACTTTTCATTTTATTGATTGATTGGTTGATTGAGATGGAGTCTTGCTCCATTGCCCAGGCTGGAGTGCAGTGGTGCGATCTTAGCTCACTGCAACCTCTGCCTCCTGGGTTCGAGTGATTCTTCTGCCTCAGACTCCCAAGTAGCTGGGATTACAGGTGCCCACCACCACGCCGGGTAATTGTTGTACTTTTAGTAGAGATGGGATTTCACCATGTTGGCCAGGCTGGTCTTGAACTCCTGACCTCAAGTGGTCTGTCTGACTCGGTACTTTACTTTTTTTTTTGTTGAGAAAGAGTCTCACTCTGTTGCCCAGGCTGGAGTGTAGTGGTGCGATCTCAGGTCACTGCAACCTCCATCTCCTGAGTTAAAGCAATTCTCCCTGCCTCAGCCTCTTGAGTAGCTGGAATCAGAAGCACTCGCCACCATGCCCGGCTAATTTTTGTATTTTTAGCAGAGACAGGGTTTCGCCCTGTTGGCCAGGCTGGTCTCGAACTCCTGACCTCAGGTGATATACCCACCTTGGCCTCCCAAAGTGCTGGAATTACAGGCATGAGCCACCGCACCTGGCCTGGTACTTTTCATTTTAGATGCTTGGTAGCATTGGTTTTTCTGGATTCTGGCAGTGGTCAAATACTTTTCTAGAGCCCTGGCTAGGTGCCTGTCATACCTTGTTTTGTCTGCTGAGCAGCTAAAATTTGGTGGAATCCTCCTGTACTTTCCTGCTCTTCACCTCAATCCTCCTGCCAGGAGTTTTACACACTTAAAACTTACACACTTGGATGTCCAACTCTAATCCAAAGCAAGGAAACTATTTGCTTGGATCTTGTAATTCCTGCCATCTTTGTTAGTTCTAACTCTTCCATTGCCTTCTCACAGATATCAAAAAGCAATAGAATTTGTCCTTGCCATATTTACTTTTTAACTAATGTACTGTATTTTACCTTTGCACCACCTACTCTAAGAAGACTTGCTAGCCTATTTGTGGCATGCAGATATATTCACAGAAAAACATAGGGGAAGGAAGAGGATGTGAGTAGGAAACAGGAGAGAACTGCTTGTGGTTTTGATGAGAACTTCACCTGAGAAGAGCCTGCTGTCTTTGGGCTCTGTTTCATCAGTTGTTGGAATCCTTTTTGGGCTGGAGCGGGCAGGAGGCAGGCCTGTTTCTCATCCTCCCTTCCAGAAGTGAAGTTAAATGTTGATGGCAGAGCATTGCATGAGATCCATTGCATGGCTTTCGTGATGATTGCTTTAGAACAGTTGTGGACAAACTTTCTGAAATAAGGGAAACTATGTATAGTTAAACTTTAAGTCAATTTCCAATCAGTGCTCCTTGCCAATGAAGCATTTCTTATAAGATGACAAGAATGGTAAGAATATGTTTTCTATGTTTGATTTCATTTATCCCCAGGAACTTCAACAACTCTTATAAATCACTGATTCCTATACCTTTACCTTCAGTCTCTTTGGTCTCCTAAAATCCATGTTGCTGTTTCCAAAATTTAGTACTGCTTTAAGTCTCCATCTAGCTGCCTAGGAGGTATATCACATTAAACATGAATGTGTTCAAAGAGAATCTATTATTTTTACCCAACTTTTTAATCTTGTCTTCTCTACCTTTAAACTGCTGTCTAAGTGGGAGGATGGGATCCACCCTTGACTCTTCCTCACAACTAATTGGATCACAGAGTCTTTTTTATTGTGTCTAAATATCCCTAGAATTTGTCCTTCCTATTTCTATGGCTATTGTTTTAAAGTTCAGTCCCTTTTTATTGCTAGAGAACTGCAACGGATGCTGCCAATAGGCAAGATTTTTTTTTTTTTTTTTTTTTTTTTGAGACAGGATCTTGCTCTATCACCCAGGCTGGAGTGCAATGGTGCGATTTCGGCTCACTGCAACATCTGCCTCCCAGATTCAAGCGATTCGTGTGCTTCAGCCTCCTGAGTAGCTGGGACTACAGGCACATGCCATCATGCCTGGCTAATTTTTGTATTTTTAGTAAAGATGGGGTTTCACCATGTTGGCCAGGCTGATCTTGAACCCCTGACCTGAAGTGATCCACCTGCCTCGACCTCCCAAGGTGCTGAGATTACAGGCATGAGCCACTGTGACCAGCCTAGGCAGGATTTTTGAGGAAATTTCTGATTACGTCTTTCCCCTGCCTCAAATCCTCCAGGGTATCTTAAGACCCTTTCTAAACTGTCTTTTCTAAGTCCTTCTCCCATTTTACCTCTCCTCATTCTGTTTAAGGTGCCCTAGTTCTAGTGTTAAGAAATCATGCTGTTTGATTCCGTATGAATGGATTCATCCTTCTCTTGGCTCCTCCTCTTGTCACACTCCCTCCCGGACACTGTCCTGCTCACTCAGAAGCCTAGCTCAAAGTCTTCTTTGTGAAGCATTTGTCAGTATACTTCTGTCTGTGGCCCCTTTGTTATAGCAAATATCATATTAGATTGTAATTGTTGTTTATATGTCTGTCTTCCCCACTGAACTGGGTATTTCTCAAGAGCAATGACCGTGTAATGTCTGGCACCTGATAGACAGTCAATATTTGTTGAATGAATGTCAGTTGAGGATAGAGGCTATGGGTGTTACACCCCCTTTTTTTTTTAATGCAGATCATGGTGACAATGCATACTTTATGTATATTAATAATGTTCCCACAAATTAGTTTTTAGCATATTTTCCTTTTACCTTTAAAATAACTACATTGCTACCTGTTGGAGATGAGAGTGGAATTTTAAATTAGAAAATTCAGAAACACTGATATAATACACACTTAAAACATTAAAATAAACCATAACCAACCCCTCTTTCACTGGACACATTTAAAAGGATATCTCTACCCTGACCTATGACCTTATGAAGTCAACTCTTCTATTTCTTGAGATTAGAAAGTCACCTGTATGTCTCAAGTGTCTAAAAGTTGTTCGTATCTCAGAAATGGAGAACCTTTTAATCATAGAATGTCTAAACTTATCTAAGGGTAGGAGGAAGCTAGACAAACTGGATTAGATCAAGGCATGTCGAATCTCAGCATTGAATTAATTAGGTTTTATAGCATTGAATTCTTAAATGAATATTGCTATTTGTATTAGTTCGTTTTTACACTGCTGTAAAGATACTACCTGAGACTGGGTAATTTATAAAGAGAAGACATTTAATTGACTGACAGTTCTGCATGGCTGGAGAGGCCTCAGGAAATGCAGTCATGGCGGAAGGAGAAGGGGAAGCAAGATACAAGTTACATGGTGGCAGGAGAGAGATATATATCTATAACACACGTATATACGTACACATATACATATGTATATATACATAGAGAGAGTGAGAGAGAGTGTGAGTGTATGAGGAAGTGCCACACTTTAAAGCCATCAGCTTTTGTGAGAACTCACTCACTATCACGAGAACAGCATGGGGGAAACCATCCCCCTACCCCCGTGATCCAATCACCTTCCCCCCCCCTTGATGTGGGGTGGGTGGGATTACAGTTTGAGATGAGATTTGGGTGGGGACACAGAGCCAAACCATATCACTGTTATTAACAAATTGCAAGATGATTAACAGAAAAACAGGGAAAGGGACCCTATTAAAAATTGTAGTTTTAAGTGACTTATGAGCAACTAGTTAAGGAATAGTCATTTATTTAGTATGAGATTACAGTTGTAGAATATGGCTCAAAGGGTTCCTTAATGCTCTACACCAATATTGGCAGCACCACAGTGAGCACAAACTCAGCCTAGCTTCTGATTTCCAAATGACTTCAGTAATTCCATAGACTTAACTCTCTCCTGATTTTTTAATACACAATGGACTTAATTACATATACTTTTCACAGTTTTAGATATAATACATATAAATGAAACTACTTTAGAAGTTTACCTATTGATTTTCAATTTCTAAATATTTGGAGACTTTCCTATTATTGACTTCTAATTTAATTGAATTATAACCTGAGAACATGCATTGTATGATCACAATCTTTTAAAATTAGTTGAGGTGTTTATTTATTTTTTTTCAAATGACTCAACCTATGATTTCTCTTGGTGTATGTTCCATTTACTCTGGAAAAGAATATGTATTTTGCTGGTGGTGTTGGGTGGAATGTTCAACTAGATTCAATTGGTTAACATGACATTCAGTGCTTGGCTATCCTTGTTGGTCTTCTGTCAACTAGTTCTATCTCTTACTGAGAATAGAGTGTTGAAGCCTACAATTATAACTGCAGATTTATCTATTCTTTTGTTGTTTTTTTTTTGAGGTGGAGTCTCACTCTGTCACCCTGGCTAGAGTGCAGTGGTATGATCTCGGCTCATTGCAACCGCTGCCTCCCAGGTTCAGGTGATTCTTGTGCCTCAGACTCTCAAGTAGCTGGGATTACAGACATGTGCCACTGCACTCGGCTAATTTTTTTGTGTTTTAGTAGAGATGGGGATTCACCATGTTGGCCAGGTTTTTCTCAAACTCCTGACCTCAGGTGATCCACCTGCTTTGGCCTTCCAAAGTGCTGGGATTACAGACGTGAACCACCACGCCCAGTCAGATTTATCTATTCTTAAAAAAATTTGTTTAAATCAGTTTTATTTGATGTATTTTAAGCTCTGTTGTTAGGTGCATATATATATATAATTGTTGTATCTTCTTGGTGAATCAGTTATTTTATTATTATGTTGTATCTCTTTGTTTTTTATTTTGAGACGGAGTCCTGCTCTGTTGCCCAGGCTGGAGTGCAGTGGCGTGAATCTCAGTTCACTGCAACCTCCACCTCCTTGGTTCAAGCTATTCTCTTGCCTCAGCCTCCTGCGTAGCTGGAATTACAGGGGCCCACCACCATGCCTGGCTAATCTTTTTGTATTTTTAGTAGAGATGGAGTTTCGCCATGTTGGCCAGGCTGGTCTCGAACTCCTGACCTCAGGCAGGTGATCTGCCTGCCTTGGCATCTCAAAGTGCTGGGATTACAGACATGAGTCACTGCACCTGGCCTATTGTATCTCTTTTTAACCCTGGTAACTTTCTTTGTTCTGAAGTCTACTTTGTCTGATAATAATATAGCCACTCACTCCGATTTTCTTTTTCACTCTTTAAAAATTTATTTTTTTTATTTTGGGATAATTGTACATTCACATGCAATTGTAGGAGTGTTACAAAGAGATTCTGTGTGTTTTTTCTTTTTGAGATGGAGTTTTGCTCTTGTTGCCCAGGCTGGAGTGCTGTGGCACGAGCTTGGCTCACTGTAACCTCCGCCTCCCGGGTTCAAGTGCTTCTCCTGCCTCAGCCTCCTGAGTAGCTGGGATTACAGGCACACGCCACCATGGCCGGCTAATTTTTTTTTGTATTTTTAGTAGAGACGGGGTTTCATCACGTTGGCCAGGCTGGTCTCGAACTCCTGACCTCAGGTGACCCACTCGCCTTGGCCTCCCAAAGTGCAGGGATTACTGGCATGAACCATCATGCCCGGCCGAGATTCTGTGAACTTTTTACCTAATTTCCCCTGATGGTAACATCTTACACAATAGAGTATAATATCACAACCAGGAAATTAACATTGATATAACTCATGGATATTATTCACATTTCCTCAGTTTTACATACACTGTGTGTGTGTGTGTGTATGTATTTAAATGTGATTTTATCACACATGTAGTTTTGTGTATCTAAAACCAAGGTCAAAATACAGCACAATTCTGTTACCACAGGCATCTCTCATATTGCCCTTTTATAACCACAGTCATTCCCCTGCCTCCAGTCCCTGCCCTCTAGCAACCACTAATCTGTTCTTCAATTATGTAATTTTGCCATTTCAAGAATGTTATATAAATGGAGTCACACAGCATGTAACTTGTTGGGATTGGCCTTTTTTCACTCAGTATAATTCCATAGTGATTGATCCAACTTGTTGTGTATATCAGTTTTATTGCTGAGTAGTATCCCAATGTTTAGCTTTAAAGGGAACTTCCTAAATGTTTTCCAGAGTGGCTATATCATTTTATATTCCACCAGCAGTGTACAAGCAATGCAGTTTCTCTGCACTTTTACCAGAATTAGGTTTTGTCACTCGTATGTGTTAACCATCCTGATAGGTATGTTGTAACATCTCATTGTGGTGTAATTTGCATTTCTTTGATGGCTAATGATGTTGAAAATTTTTGCTGGCCGGGTGGCTCACACCTGTAATCCCAGCACTTTGGGAGGCTGAGGCAGGCAGATCATGAGGTCAGGAGTTCGAGACCAGCCTGGCCAACATAGTGAAACCTTGTGTCTACTAAAAATACAAAAAATTAGCTGGGCGTGGTGGTAGGCACCTATAATCCCAGCTACTTGGGAGGCTGAGGCAGGAGAATTGCTTGAACCCAGGAGGCAGAGGTTGCAGTGAGCCAAGATCATGCCATTGCGCTCCAGCCCGGGCAACAGTGCTTGACTCCATCTCAAAAAAAAAAAAAAAAAAAAAAATTTGCGTGTACTTATTTGCCATCTGCATATCCTCTTTGGTGAAATGTCTGTTCATGTCTTTTGCCTTTTTTCTAATATTGTTTGCTTTTCTAGATTTCTAACTTTTGTTTGTATTTTACTTTTAACCTACCTATATAAATATATTTGAAGTCAGTTTCTTATAAATAGACTATATTGAGTCATAGTTTTTAGTCCAATATGATAATCTCTGACTTTTAATTGTGTTTTAGACCATGTGCATTTATTGTAATTATTGATACATTTGGATTTAGATCCACCATTTCATTATTTCTTGTTTGTTTCTCTTTTTTTTTTTTTTGAGATAGCATGTGGCCTTGTCACCCAGGCTGACAGTGCGGTAGCATGATCAGGGCTTACTGCAGCCTTGACCTCCTGGGCTCAAGCAATCCTTCTACCTCAACCTCCCGAGTAGCTGGAACTACAGGCGTGTACCAGCATACTTGGCTAACTTTTAATCTTTTGTAGAGATGGAGTCTCCCTATTTGCCCTGGCTGGTCTCAAGCTCCTGGGCTCAAGTGGTCTCCCAAAGTATTGGGATTATAGAAGTGAGCTACCACATCTGGCTTGTTTCTCTTTTTTATTGTTGTTTTCTTTTTTTACTTCTGACTTTTTTTAATATTTGAGCATTTTTAGTATGGCCTGTTAATTTATTATGATTTTGACGATCTCTCTTTGTATAGCTTTTTTAGTGGTTGCTCCATGGATTACAAAATACATATTTAACTTTTTAACATCTACTAATAGTTAGTATTTTATTACTTTCTTGGGGATGTAATACCCTTACCATCTTATAAGTTCCTTTCCACTCCCTCTTTTGCATCTTTATTGTCTATATGTAACATCTGCATACATTGAAAATCTCATTAGGTACTTTTTGCTTTTGACCATCAAACACAATGTAAAGAGTTACAGAGAAGAGTAATATATTTTATTCAGATACTCATCATTTCTGTCAATCTTCCTTTGTTCCTGTTACTCATGTTTCCTTCTATTGTCATTTTCCTTCTGTCTGAAGAACTTCCTTTAGTAATTCTTTTAAAGCAAGTTTGCTGACTATACAGTGTGAAAGTTTCCCTTAATCCACAAATGCCTTTATTTTATCTTTATTCCTGATAGATGCTTTCACTGGATAAAAAATCTGGGATGACAGTTCATTACTTTATTTTATTATTATTATTATTATTTTGAGATGGAATCTTGCTCTCTGGCCCAGGCTGGAGTGCAGTGGCGCGATCTCGGCTCACTGCAAGCTCCGCCTTCCGGGTTCACGCCATTCTCCTGCCTCAGCCTCCAGAGTAGCTGGGACTACAGGCGCCTGCCACCACGCCCGGCTAATTTTTTAATATTTTTAGTAGAGATGGAGTTTCACCTTGTTAGCCAGGATGGTCTCGATCTCCTGACCTCGTGATGTGCCCACTTCGGCCTCCCAGACTGCTGGGATTACAGGCGTGAGCCACTGTGCCTGGCCAACAGTTCATTATTTTAGATTGACAAGTATCTACTTTACAAGATGACAGTTCTTTAAAAATTTTTTGCTACTTCCTTCTGGTCTTGTTATGTAAAAGATCCATAATCATTCTAATCATTGTTTTCTAATCAATGTTACTTTGATGTAATGTATCATTCTACTCTGCTTTGAAGATCATTTTCTGTCTTGAGTTTTTTAAAATATTGTGGTAATTTTATCATTTTAACCATTTTACAATGTGCAATTCAGTGGCGTTAATTACATTCACAGTGTTGTGTAACTATCAGCATTCTCTGGTTTTAGAATATTTTCATCACCCAAAACAGAATGTCCTTAGTTTTTAGCAGCTTATCTTAGCATGAATTTGTTTGAATTTACGCTATTTAGGATTTGCATAGATTCTTGAAACTGTAGGTTTATCTTTCGCAAAACCTGGCAAATTTCCCACTCTTAACTTCTTTTTTTTTTTTTTTTTAAAGACATAGTTTCGCCCTGTCACCCAGGCTGGAGTGCAGTGGTGCAATCTCGACCCACTTCAACCTCCGCCTCCCTGGTTCAAGCGATTTTCCTGCCTCAGCCTCCTGAGTAGCTGGTATTACAGGCATGCGCCACCAAGCCCAGCTAATTTTGTGGGTTTTTTTTTTTTTTTTTTTTTTTTTTTTTTTTTGAGACGGAGTCTCGCTCTGTCACCCAGGCTGGAGTGCAGTGGCGCAATCTCGGCTCACTGCAACCTCCGCCTCCCAGGTTCAAGCGATTCTACTGCCTCAGCCTCCGAAGTAGCTGGGATTACAGGCATGCGCCACTATGCCCAGCTAATGTTTGTGTTTTTAGTAGAGATGGGGTTTCACCATATTGGCCAAACTGGTCTTGAACTCCTGACCTCAGATGCTTCACTTGCCTCAGCCTCCCAGAGTGCTGGGATTGTAGGTGTGAGCCACTGCGCCCGGCCTCTTACTTCTTTAAACATAATTCTAGCACATATTATTGCCCATCTCCTTCAGGGGCTTCAAGGACCTGAATGTTAGACCTTCTGTTATTCAGTCATATATTTCTGAAGTTCTGCTCATATAATTCTTAACCTTTTTCTTTCTGTTATTCAGAGTAGGTAATGTCTATTGATTTATCTTCAAGTCCAATAACCTTTTCCCCTGTCATCTCCACTCTGCTTTTGAGTTCATCCAGTGAATTTAAAATTTTGATTTTCATTTCCAGTTCTAAGATTTCCATTCATTTCTTTTTTGTATTTTCTATCATTGCTAAGGCTTTATTTTAACATTTGTTTCAAGAGTGTTTATGATTGCTCAAACATAAAAAAAGTGCTCTATCATATGATAGCTGCCTTAAAGCCTTTTTCACATAATTTCAGCATCTGTATTATGTTGCATTGATATGTGTATCTTTTTCTGTGTGAGTTGAAATTCTCATGGTTGTTGGTATGAGTTGAAATTCTCATGGTTCTTGATATGTTGAGTAATTTTGGAATCTCTCCTAGATATTTTGATGATTATGTTATGAGTCTCTGGGTTGTATTTAATACCATGGAATTTTTTTTTTTTTTTTCCTCTAAGCAGGCAATTGATCTGGTTAGGTTCAGGCTCCAAGTTCCAACCTAACTTCAGGGTTCCTTGAGTATCAGTTTACTTTTCAAAGTCCTTGAAGTACTCTTCGGTTCTAGTCTGTGAGTGTGCCACCTAGTGGTCAGTCTGTGACCTGTGCAGTGCGTCTGTCTGTCAGTTCCGTTCTCTGAGTCTTTGGTATGCTAATTACAATTGATGCAAACATTTAAGGGTTGCTGATGATCCCTGGAATTCATGAGCAACTTTATGGTGTCACTTTCCTGAGCTACTCCTCTGTACTCTCCTTGGAGCTTTTTAGCTCCTTAGGGCTCCCCCTTTCAGTCTTTTAGGAGCTACTGTGCACTTCCTTATCTGGAACTTTCTCTGGGCCCAAGCAAGAGAAGGATGGTGAAAGTTAAAAAAGCAATAGAGGTCGGCCTCATCACACCTCCACTAAATGGAGAGAAAGGTTCTCCTCCCTCAGTTTTCCTTCTTGCTGACCCCTTTACTGGTCATTGCCCTCACTGTCCTGGAATTGCCTAGAAGCAACCTCATGAATGACAGACACAAACGGGCAGAAACAACAGAGAACAAAGTCAAGGATTTCACACTGTCCATGAGTGTTAGGAGCCCTCTTGTTTGTCCATGAGCCATAACTAGAGGGCTTCTGGAGCATTCTCTTCACTGCAACAGTGCTCATTTCTAGGTTTCCAGCTTGATTAAGTTCAGGCCAGAGGCTACTAGGAGAAAATAAATGGTAAACCCACTAGTAGTTGGATTGCAACTTTGATTCCAGTGGTCTTCCATGATTTCCCTGATGCTATTCACTTTCTAGAATTTTTTCCAGTAGCTGCTTTATATCTGTTCAGGTTGTATGCTTCTGTTCAATGGGAGAAATGAGTGAAGTGTTTTTATGCCATTTCACCCAGAACCAGAAGTCTGACCTAATCCATATTGATTTTGTACATAGGAGGTGGCCGCTTTTCCTTTCCACGTTAAAGCAGTCGTGCATGTAAATTGTGGCGACTATAGTCACTTCTACATTGCACGTGAGTCCTACGTGGCTTTAAGTAGTCTGAATTATCATGTAATATAATTAGGTTATATATATATATGGAATTATGATGGGAATCTAGGTAAGGAGACAAAAAATTAAGACGGCATATGAGGCCAGGTAAGGTATCTCATGCCTGTAATCCCAGCACTTTGGGAGACCAAAGCAGGAGGGTTGCTTGAGTCCAGGAGTTTGAGACCAGCCTGGGCAACATAGTGAGATACTGTCTCTACAAAAAAATACAAAACTTAGCCTGGTGTGGTGGTGCACACCTGTAGTCCCAGTCCCAGCTACTCTGGAGGCCAAGATGGGAAGATGCAGTGGGTCATGATTACACCACTGTGTTACAGCACAGCCTTGGTGAAAGAGGGAGACCTTGTCTTAAAAAAAAGAAAAGAAAAAGAAGGCATACAATATGTATGTATAGATTTGCATGCACACACATAATGATACTTTTGATAAGCTTAATTAATAACAAGCTAAGCCTCCAGTGATTATATTATTGTCCTCAAGGAGCATCCCTCTACTTAATATGTCATTACTATTCTAAAGGATAAACATACCTAATTCAAGAGAATATTAATCTTTGTCAAATGTTTGATATAAAAACATTAATTTTCCTATATCATCATTCTCCATATTTTTGGCAATTAAGAGAGAAAGCTCATACTGATGGTCAAAAAATAGCTTTAAAAAGTTGGTGGTAGAGTTAGAAGACTATGCTTTGTACAGTAGGATTTAGCCTTTTTCTGAAAGAGACCAGAAGAAGAGATTCTGCCGTTTCCTGACTGAGTCCTGGGTCACTCGAAGAAACTGAACCTATTTATCTATGAATATTTCAAGCAGGGTAGGAGTCAGTACAGGGAATTAGGCTGTAACTGTTAAAAGGACTAGAGCAGCAAATGAATGGTGGAGGTGGTGGTGTTTCTTAGACCAGGAACTGCAAGAAATTATTACTTCTAATGCCAGAGTATGTCTTCGTTGCCCCACCATGGCCTACTCAGTCACTACAGGAGACCAGTGCCTAGAGCTTGTGTTACAAGACTCTATACAAATCTGCTGCTGCTGTTGCTGCCAGAGTCAGACAAATGAATTCTGCCATCTTCCAGTTTCATATAAGTGCCTTTGAAAGAACCTAAACCTAGAACCTTGCTGGCCAAGGAATCTGAGAAATATAGTTTCCAGACTTAGAACCCCTGTGATAGTGTTAGATCTTAGAGAAAAATAAGGATGGCTCTAATTAACATAAGTGTTCATTGACATCTTTGTATTTGGTTTACATAATATTGTGTGCTGTCTGATAGTTAAGACTCAGCTGCTTGAAGGTAGGAATAGGTCTCATATACTTTTATAATCCCACAAAGCATAGCACAGTGCCTTACGCTTGTGTAGTTTTCTTCTGTACAATTATTTCATATAACTGTAACCCAAACACTAAGCATGCCTTCGAATGAAAGATTAATCTTCTTTATCGCTGGTCAGTTCCAGAGGCATCAATTAAAGAATCTGAGGCCTTCTTCTCATTAGTCCTTGAAGCAAAAGTCAAGGAAACTTAAGACTGTATTCCGTAGGATTCCTGAGCTAGGTCATCAGTATATCACATTTTTCTACTTTTTTAAGAATAGTATTAGATTTCTTACAAGATGAGGACTTTGGAGGCATAAGTATATGCAGATAGGTCATATAGTTGCCTAAGTGAGGCTGGGGACGGTGGCTCACGCCTGTAATCCCAGCATTTTGGGAGGCCGAGGTGGGCGGATCACGAGGTCAGGAGTTCGAGACCAGCCTAGCCAATAGGATGACACCCCATCTCTACTAAAAATACAAAAATTAGCCAGGCGTGGTGGCACACGCCTGTAGTCCTAGCTACTCTGGAGGCTGAGGCAGAAGAATCACTTGAACCCAGGAGGCAGAGGTTGCAATGAGCTGAGATCATGCCACTGCACTCCAGCCTGGGCGATAGAGTGAGACTCCGTCTCAAAAAAGAAAAAGAAAAAAAAAAGTTGCCCAAGTGATTTCACACTTACTGTTTAGAGAACTGTTTTGTGGTGGTGTGGTGCATTCTCTGCTTGGTGAAACAAGGAGGAATTTCTGACTCAGCCTCCCAGATGTAGTGAAAAAAAAAAGATCAAAACATTCTGTAATATTAAGTAATAATAATAACTTCTTATTTTTTCTAGTCTAACAAATGATGAAATTTTTTTTTTTTTTTTTTTTTTTTTGAGATGGAGTTTCACTCTTGTTACCCAGGCTGGAGTTCAATGGTGCGAGCTCAGCTCACTGCAACCTCCGCCTCCTGGGTTCAAAGGATTCTCCTGTCTCAGCCTCCCGAGTAGGTGGGATTAGAGGCACGCACCACCACGTCCGGCTAATTTTGTATTTTTAGTAGAGATGGGGTTTCTCCATGTTGGTCAGGCTGGTCTTGAACTCCCAACCTCAGGTGATCGCCCGCCTTGGCCTCCCAAAGTGCTGGGATTATAGGTGTGAGCCACCATGCCCAGCCGTGAAAACAATTTTTTAAGAGAAGCAAAAAAAAAAAAAAAAAAAAAAAATGTTACATAAAACCCAGTTACTTGAATACTGTACTGAATGATTTTGGCATATTTCCAACTGGCTCACTTTCAGTCATTCTTTGTCTTTTTTTTTGGGGGGGGCGGACAGAGTTTTGCTGTGTTGCCCAGGCTGGAGTGCAATGGCGTGATCTCGGCTCACTGCAACCTCCACCTTCCAGGTTCAAGTTATTCTCCTGCCTCAGCCTCCCAAGTAGCCGGGATTACTGGCACCCACCACTATGCCTGGCTAGTTTTTGTATTTTTACTAGAGATGAGGTTTTACTTATTGGCCAGGCTGGTCTGGAACTCAGGTTATCCACTGCCTCAGCCTACCAAAGTGCTGGGATTACAGGCGTGAGCCACCGTGCCCCCGCCGTTCTTTGTCTTTTATGAGTGTTTTTGCATAGATCACTGGGTCATGAGTATACTTCTTTCTCTTTTTCTTTTTTTTTTTGAGATGGAGTTTTTGCTCTGTTCCCCAGTCTGCAGTACAATGGCGTGATTTTGGCTCACTGCAACCTCCGCCTCCCAGGTTGTAGCAATTTCCTGCCTCAGTCTCCTGAGTAGCTGTGATTACAGGCACCTGCCACCATGCCGGGCTAATTTTTCTATTTTTAGTAGAGATGGAGTTTCACCATGTTGGCCTGGCTGGTCTCGAATTCCTGATGACCTCAGGTGATCCACCTGCCTCGGCCTCCCAAAATTCTAGGATTACAGACATGAGCCACTGTGCCTGGCCATAAGTATACTTTTTATTGCTAGGTAATATTTTGTAATATTTTACTAATCAGGTCCACCATAGTTTACATTTCCTTATCGTGGAACACTCCTCATTTGCCATTACAAATAATGCTGCCTGACATATTGTGCCTAAAATTTTTCATGCTTTTGATCATTTCCTTAAGCTAAAGCTTTAGGACCAGAGCTTTTTGGGTTAAGTAAATCAAGGATTTATTTTTCTTTATATTTCAAATAATTTTTTAAAATTAAAGTATAAGACACATGTGGAAAGTACACAAATCATACGTATACAGCTCAGCTCAATGAATATTTATAAATTCTTTCACATAGGCAGCATTTGATTAATTGCCAGCACCTTGGAAACCATTGTCATGCCTTCTCTTGGATTAGTTTTGCCAAATTTATAACTTTATATAAATGAAATACTACTGTATATATGTTTTTGAGTTGGGCGGTTTATTTTCCACTCAACATCATGTTTGAAAGGTTCAAAGATGTTACTATCACTATTTTGTTATATGAATATACTTTATCCACCCTACCATTTTTGTTTGTTTGTTTGTTTTGAGACTGAGTTTTGCTCATATAGCCCAGGCTGGAGTGCAATAGCACAATCTCGGCTCACTGCAACCTCCGCCTCCTGGTTTCGAGCGATTCTCCTGCCTCAGCCTCCTGAGTAGCTGAGATTACAGGCACCTGCCACCACCCTTGGCTAATTATTGTATTTTTAGTAGAAACGGGGTTTCACCATGTTGGCCAGTCTGGTCTCGAACTCCTGACCTCAGGTGATCTACCTGCTTTGGCCTCCCAAAGTGCTGGGATTACAGGTATGAGCCACCACACCCTGCCCATGCATTCGGTTTTAATAGGAATTGCCAAACAGATCATGAAACTAGTTGTACGTTTTTATACTACTACTAAAATTGTATGAAATTGGGTCTCACTCTGTGACCCAGGCTGAAGTGCAGGGGTGTGATCATATCTCACTGCAGCTTCAACCTCAAGCGATCCTCTCTCCTTAGCCTTCAGAGTAGCTAGGACTACCGGCACACACCACCATGCCTGGCTAATTTTTAAATTTTTTGTAGAAAGATGGGGTCTTGCTATGTTGCCTAGGCTGATCTTGAACTCTTGGCCTCAACCATTACTACTCCCTCGGCCTCTCAGAGTGCTGGGGTTATAGTAATGATTGTGCCAGTGAATTCTAGCCTAGGTGACAGAGCAAGACCTTGTCTCAAAAAAAAAAGGAGGTGGGTGGGCCGTTAAAATTCCAGGCAACAAAAACAAGGTGAGGAGGCTGTTTAATGGAGAGTTAAGGCATGCTAAAGTCCTTTTAATAATCAGGAAGACGCCGGACACAGTGGCTCACACCTATAATCCCAGCACTTTGGGAGGCTGAGGCAGGTGGATCACACGGTCAGGAGTTCAAGACCAGCCTGGCCAAGACGGTGAAACCCCGTCTCTACTAAAAATGCAAAAATTAGCTGGGCGTGTGGCGGGTGCCTGTAATCACAGCTACTCAGGAGGCTGAGGCATGAGAATCGCTTGAACCTGGGAAGTGGAGGTTGCAGTGAGTGGAGATCACACCATTGCATTCCAGCGTGGGTGACTAAGTGAGACTCTGTCTCCAAAAAAAAAAATTGGCCAGGTGCGTTGGCTCACACCTATAATCCCAGCACTTTGGGAGGCCGAGGCGGGTGAATCACAAGGTCAGGAGGTCAAGACCAGCCTGGCCAACATGGTGAAACCCCATCTCTACTAAAAATACAAAAATTAGCTGGGCCTGGTGGTAGGCGCTATAGGCAGGAGAATTGCTTGAAGCCGGGAGGTGGAGGTTGCAGTAAGCCCAGATTGAGCCACTGTGTCTGGCCTCATCATAATTTTAATTTGCATGTCCTTCTAATGACTACTGAAGTTGACAGCCTTTTCTTACGCTTAGTAGACATTTGGATATCCTCTTTTTTTACATTTATTTATTTTTTATGGGCAGATAATAAATGTACTTATTTTATTTTATTTTTATTTTTATTTTTTTTTCCAGCTCGCACATGGAAATATATATTTTTTGTAGCATTGTTTAAAATAGAGGAAAAATGCAATCAATAAAAGAATGGTTAAGTCAATTCTAATATTCCATCCTATAAGACGCTATGTCTCAATTTCTTTTTTTGTTGTTTTTTTTTTTTTGTTTGTTTTTTTACTTATTATTATTATACTTTAGGTTTTATGGTACATGTGCACAATGTGCAGGTTAGTTACATATGTATACATCTGCCATGCTGGTGCGCTGCACCCACTAACTCATCATCTAGCATTAGGTATATCTCCCAATGCTATCCCTCCCCCCTCCCCCCACCCCACAACAGTCCCCAGAGTGTGATGTTCCCCTTCCTGTGTCCATGTGTTCTCATTGTTCAATTCTCACCTATGAGTGAGAATATGCGGTGTTTGGTTTTTTGTTCTTGCGATAGTTTACTGAGAATGATGATTTCCAATTTCATCCATGTCCCTACAAAGGACATGAACTCATCGTTTTTTATGGCTGCATAGTATTCTATGGTGTATATGTGCCACATTTGCTTAATCCAGTCTATCATTGTTGGACATTTGGGTTGGTTCCAAGTCTTTGCTATTGTGAATAATGCTGCAATAAACATACGTGTGCATGTGTCTTTATAGCAGCATGATTTATAGTCCTTTGGGTATATACCCAGTAATGGGATGGCTGGGTCAAATGGAATTTCTAGTTCTAGATCCCTGAGGAATCTCCACACTGACTTCCACAAGGGTTGAACTAGTTTACAGTCCCACCAACAGTGTAAAAGTGTTCCTATTTCTCCACATCCTCTCCAGCACCTGTTGTTTCCTGACTTTTTAATGATTGCCATTCTAACTGGTGTGAGATGGTATCTCATTGTGGTTTTGATTTGCATTTCTCTGATGGCCAGTGATGATGAGCATTTTTTCATGTGTTTTTTGGCTGCATAAATGTCTTCTTTTGAGAAGTGTCTGTTCATGTCCTTCGCCCACTTTTTGATGGGGTTGTTTGTTTTTTTCTTGTAAATTTGTTGGAGTTCATTGTAGATTCTGGATATTAGCCCTTTGTCAGATGAGTAGGTTGCGAAAATTTTCTCCCATTTTGTAGGTTGCCTGTTCACTCTGATGGTAGTTTCTTTTGCTGTGCAGAAGCTCTTGAGTTTAATTAGATCCCATTTGTCAATTTTGGCTTTTGTTGCCATTGCTTTTGGTGTTTTAGACATGAAGTCCTTGCCCATGCCAATGTCCTGAATGGTAATGCCTAGGTTTTCTTCTAGGGTTTTTATGGTTTTAGGTCTAACGTTTAAGTCTTTAATCCATCTTGAATTGATTTTTGTATAAGGTGTAAGGAAGGGATCCAGTTTCAGCTTTCTCCATATGGCTAGCCAGTTTTCCCAGCACCATTTATTAAATAGGGAATCCTTTCCCCATTTCTTGTTTTTCTCAGGTTTGTCAAAGATCAGATAGTTGTAGATATGTGGTGTTATTTCTGAGGGCTCTGTTCTGTTTCGTTGATCTATATCTATGTTTTGGTACCAGTACCAAGCTGTTTTGGTTACTGTAGCCTTGTAGTATAGTTTGAAGTCAGGTAGTGTGATGCCTCCAGCTTTGTTCTTTTGGCTTAGGATTGACTTGGCAATGCAGGCTCTTTTTTGGTTCCATATGAATTTTAAAGTAGTTTTTTCCAATTCTATGAAGAAAGTCATTGGTAGCTTGATGGGGATGGCATTGAATCTGTAAATTACCTTGGGCAGTATGGCCATTTTCACGATATTGATTCTTCCTACCCATGAGCATGGAATGTTCTTCCATTTGTTTGTATCCTCTTTTATTTCCTTGAGCAGTGGTTTGTAGTTCTCCTTGAAGAGGTCCTTCACATCCCTTGTAAGTTGGATTCCTAGGTATTTTATTCTCTTTGAAGCAATTGTGAATGGGAGTTCACTCATGATTTGGCTCTCTGTCTGTTATTGGTGTATAAGAATGCTTGTGATTTTTGTACACTGATTTTGTATCCTGAGACTTTGCTGAAGTTGCTTATCAGCTTAAGGAGATTTTGGGCTGAGACAATGGGGTTTTCTAGATATACAATCATGTCGTCTGCAAACAGGGACAATGTGACTTCCTCTTTTCCTAATTGAGTACCCTTTATTTCCTTCTCCTGCCTAATTGCCCTGGCCAGAACTTCCAACACTATGTTGAATAGAAGTGGTGAGAGAGGGCATCCCTGTCTTGTGCCAGTTTTCAAAGGGAATGCTTCCAGTTTTTGTCCATTCAGTATGATATTGGCTGTGGGTTTGTCATAGATAGCTCTTATTATTTTGAGATACGTCCCATCAATACCTAATTTATTGAGAGTTTTTAGCATGAAGCGTTGTTGAATTTTGTCAAAGGCCTTTTCTGCATCTATTGAGATAATCATGTGGTTTTTGTCTTTGGTTCTGTTTATATGCTGGATTACATTTATTGATTTGCATATATTGAACCAGCCTTGCATCCCAGGGATGAAGCCCACTTCATCATGGTGGATAAGCTTTTTGATGTGCTGCTGGATTCGGTTTGCCAATATTTTATTGAGGATTTTTGCATCAATGTTCATCAAGGATATTGGTCTAAAATTCTCTTTTTTTGTTGTGTCTCTGGCCGGCTTTGGTATCAGGATGATGCTGGCCTCATAAAATGAGTTAGGGAGGATTCCCTCTTTTTCTATTGATTGGAATAGTTTCAGAAGGAATGGTACCAGTTCCTCCTCGTACCTCTGGTAGAATTCGGCTGTGAATCCATCTGGTCCTGGACTTTTTTTGGTTGGTAAGCTATTGATTATTGCCACAATTTCAGCTCCTGTTATTGGTCTATTCAGAGATTCAACTTCTTCCTGGTTTAGTCTTGGGAGGGTGTATGTGTTGAGGAATTTATCCATTTCTTCTAGATTTTCTAGTTTATTTGCGTAGAGGTGTTTGTAGTATTCTCTGATGGTAGTTTGTATTTCTGTGGGATCGGTGGTGATGTCACCTTTATCATTTTTTATTGCATCTATTTGATTCTTCTCTCTTTTTTTCTTTATTAATCTTGCTAGTGGTCTATCAATTTTGTTGATCCTTTCAAAAAACCAGCTCCTGGATTCATTAATTTTTTGAAGGGTTTTTTGTGTCTCTATTTCCTTCAGTTCTGCTCTGATTTTAGTTATTTCTTGCCTTCTGCTAGCTTTTGAATGTGTTTGCTCTTGCTTTTCTAGTTCTTTTAGTTGTGATGTTAGGGTGTCAATTTTGGATCTTTCCTGCTTTCTCTTATGGGCATTTAGTGCTATAAATTTCCCTCTACACACTGCTTTGAATGCATCCCAGAGATTCTGTTATGTTGTGTCTTGGTTCTCGTTGGTTTCAAAGAACATCTTTATTTCTGCTTTCATTTCGTTATGTACCCAGTAGTCATTCAGGAGCAGGTTGTTCAGTTTCCATGTAGTTGAGCGGTTTTGAGTGAGATTTTTAGTCCTGAGTTCTAGCTTGATTGCACTGTGATCTGAGAGATAGTTTGTTATAATTTCTGTTCTTTTACATTTACTGAGGAGAGCTTTACTTCCAAGTATGTGGTCAATTTTGGAATAGGTGTGGTGTGGTGCTGAAAAAAATGTATATTCTGTTGATTTGGGGTGGAGAGTTCTGTAGATGTCTATTAGGTCCACTTGGTACACAGCTGAGTTCAATTCCTGGGTATCCTTGTTGACTTTCTGTCTCGTTGATCTGTCTAATGTTGACAGTGGGGTGTTAAAGTCTCCCATTATTAATGTGTGGGAGTCTAAGTCTCTTTGTAGGTCACTCAGGACTTGCTTTATGAATCTGGGTGCTCCTGTATTGGGTGCATATATATTTAGGATAGTTAGCTCTTCTTGTTGAATTGATCCCTTTACCATTATGTAATGGCCTTGTCTCTTTTGATCTTTGTTGGTTTAAAGTCTGTTTTATCAGAGACTAGGATTGCAACCCCTGCCTTTTTTTGTTTTCCATTTGCTTGCTAGATCTTCCTCCATCCTTTTATTTTGAGCCTATGTGTGTCTCTGCACGTGAGATGGGTTTCCTGAATACAGCACACTGATGGGTCTTGACTCTTTATCCAATTTGCCAGTCTATGTCTTTTAATTGGAGCATTTAGTCCATTTACATTTAAAGTTAATATTGTTATGTGTGAATTTGATCCTGTCATTATGATGTTAGCTGGTTATTTTGCTCGCTCGTTAGTTGATGCAGTCTCTTCCTAGTCTCGATGGTCTTTACATTTTGGCATGATTTTGCAGCAGCTCGTACCGGTCGTGCCTTTCCATGTTTAGCGCTTCCTTCAGGAGCTCTTTTAGTGCAGGCCTGGTGGTGACAAAATCTCTCAGCATTTGCTTGTCTGTAAAGTATTTTATTTCTCCTTCACTTATGAAGCTTAGTTTGGCTGGATATGAAATTCTGGGTTGAAAATTCTTTTCTTTAAGAATGTTGAATATTGGCCCCCACTCTCTTCTGGCTTGTAGGGTTTCTGCTGAGAGATCCGCTGTTAGTCTGATGGGCTTCCCTTTGAGCCTAACCCGACCTTTCTCTCTGGCTGCCCTTAACACTTTTTCCTTCATTTCAACTTTGGTGAATCTGACAAATATGTGTCTTCGAGTTGCTCTTCTCGAGGAGTATCTTTGTGGCGTTCTCTGTATTTCCTGAATCTGAATGTTGGCCTGCCTTGCTAGATTGGGGAAGTTCTCCTGGATAATATCCTGCAGAGTGTTTTCCAACTTGGTTCCATTCTCCCCATCACTTTCAGGTACACCAATCAGATGTAGATTTGGTCTTTTCACATAGTCCCACATTTCTTGGATGCTTTGCTCGTTTCTTTTTATTCTTTTTTCTCTAAACTTCCCTTCTCGCTTCATTTCATTCATTTCATCTTCCATTGCTGATACCCTTTCTTCCATTTGATCGCATCGGCTCCTGAGGCTTCTGAATTCTTCACATAGTTCTCGAGCCTTGGTTTTCAGCTCCATCAGCTCCTTTAAGCACTTCTCTGTATTGGTTATTCTAGTTATACATTCTTCTAAATTTTTTTCAAAGTTTTCAACTTCTTTGCCTTTGGTTTGAATATCCTCCCATAGCTCGGAGTAATTTGATTGTCTGAAGCCTTCTTCTCTCAGCTCGTCAAAGTCATTCTCCGTCCAGCTTTGTTCCGTTGCTGGTGAGGAACTGCGTTCCTTTGGAGGAGGAGAGGTGCTCTGCTTTTTAGAGTTTCCAGTTTTTCTGCTCTGTTTTTTCCCCATCTTTGTGGTTTTATCTACTTTTGGTCTTTGACAATGGTGATGTACAGATGGGTTTTTGGTGTGGATGTCCTTTCTGTTTGTTAGTTTTCCTTCTAACAGACAGGACCCTCAGCTGCAGGTCTGTTGGAGTACCTGGTTGGCTGTGTGAGGTGTCAGTCTGCCCCTGCTGGGGGGTGCCTCCCAGTTAGGCTTTTCGGGGGTCAGGGGTCAGGGACCCACTTGAGGAGGCAGTCTGCCCGTTCTCAGATCTCCAGCTGTGTGCTGGGAGAACCTCTGCTCTCCTCAAAGCTGTCAGACAGGGACATTTAAGTCTGCAGAGGTTACTGCTGTCTTTTTGTTTGTCTGTGCCCTGCCCCCAGAGGTGGAGCCTACAGAAGCAGGCAGGCCTCCTTGAGCTGTGGTGGGCTCCACCCAGTTGGAGCTTCTGGGCTGCTTTGTTTACCTAAAGGAGCCTGGGCAAAGGCGGGCACCCCTCCCCCAGCCTCGCTGCCGCCTTGCTGTTTGATCTCAGACTGCTGTGCTAGCAATCAGTGAGACTCCGTGGGCGTAGGACCCTCTGAGCCAGGTGCAGGCTATAATCTCCTGGTGCACCGTTCCCTAAGCCGGTCGGAAAAGCACAGTATTCGGGTGGGAGTGGCCCGATTTTCCAGGTGCCGTCTGTCACCCCTGGAAAGGGAACTCCCTGACCCCTTGTGCTTCCCGAGTGAGGCAATGCCTCGCCCCTGCTTCGGCTGGTGCACGGTGTGCTAACCCACTGACCTGTGCCCACTGTCTGGCACTCCCTAGTGAGATGAGCACGGTATCTCAGATGGAAATGCAGAAATCACCTGTCTTCTGCATCGCTCACGCTGGGAGCTGTAGACTGGAGCTGTTCCTATTCGGCCATCTTGGCTCCTCCCCACTAAATGTACATATTTTCAAGGTATATGTGATAATTTGATACATTCATATAATCAAATCAGGGTGGATATCCTTTTGAAGGACTTATTCAAGTTTCTTACCCATTTTTAAATGGATTATGTTTTTCTTCTTGGTATCTAAGAGTTCTTTTTTTTTTTTTGAGTCGGAGTCTTCCTCTGTCACCCAGGTTGGTGTGCAGTGGTGTGATCTTGGCTCACTGCAAGCTCTGCCTCCCAGGTTCATGCCACTCTCCTGCCTCAGCCTCCCCAGCAGCTGGGACTACGGCGCCCGCCACCTGCCTGGCTAATTTTTTTGTATTTTTAGTAGAGACAGGTTTTCACCGTGTTAGTCAGGATGGTCTCGATCTCCTGACCTCGTGATCTGCTCACCTCGGCCTCCCAAAGTGCTGGGATTACAGGCGTGAGCCACCGCGCCTGGCCGGCATCTAAGAGTTCTTTGTATACTTTGGAAATGAGCCCTTTGAGGGTTATGTGAGTTACAAACATCTTTGCCCACTCTCTGCTTTGTCTTTTGGCTCTCATAATGATGGCTATTATGAATAGAAGATATTAATATTCATTTAGTCAAATTCATCTTTTCATTTATGATTTATGTCATTTGTGTTCTGATCAAGTTTTTTTTTTTTAATCACCAAATTATGGAGACATTCTCCTACATTATTTTCTGGAAGTTTTATTGTTTTGTCTTTCACATGTAGATCTAGATTCCACCCAGAATTAACTTTTATTTATGCTGTGAGGTAAAGGGCCACTTTTCTTTTATTTCCAAATTACTATGGAAATTAAATCAGCCATTTGTTGAAAATACCATGTTTTCCCAAATGCCCTGCAGGGCTGCCTTCATCTTAAGTAAAGTTCCCATGTATGTGGGCTCCTTTTTAACCTCTTAGGGTGGAGCACAGATCCCTATTTCTTATGAGTGGCTTCTCCATAGGCTGCGTATCTCCATCACCTCTGCTCCTCTCTGACTGGGATCCACACCCTGCTTGGCTTCGCAGCCTTTTATTTATTGCATGATTTTAGTTGGAACACTGGTAGGTACCTCTCAGACCAAAAATGTGCAGTGTTACCACTTCTACCTGATTTTTTATGAATTAGGCATGTGGGTTATGTCTCCATATGTCGAAAAAGACTAACATGATGGGCTTCCTCAGCATTTCCAAAAAAGAGCTTGCATGCTGGGATTTTCTTTTCATTATTCACTGTGCTTATATTGACTCACAGATAATTTCAAGCCTTCTTTTTAGCTGTTAGTTCTTTCTTCCTCCTCCTAAACTTTCATCAGAGCTGTGCAAAAATAGAAAGATGGATTAATTTAGTAGATTTTGTCTTCCCATTACCTCTTCTTACTGTTTGTTTGGCACAGGGAGTTCACAATCAGTAAAATCATCAAAAGTGAAAGAGCTGGTGAGTAAAAGGAGCAGAAGATTTGACTAATCCACAAAGTAACTGACCTCTTCTTAAATCATTTGGAGCCAGATTTGAGAGTGGATTTTGAGTGCTAAGGGGGGTTTATTTTAGGAAATTGACTTTAACATATCCATTTTCCCTTGCTATATTTGTATCATCTAATTTTGCTTTTGGAATCCTTCAGATGGCCTCTCTCACCAGCAAGCATTAGTGTTTCCTTTCTTCTCATATCCTGAGATGAACTTGCAGAAAACAAAGCTTCATCAAAAAACCGTCTTGGGTCTACTGCATTTAAAAAATAATTAGGAACAATAAAAAGAAAGAAGGATTAACATTGCACATAATGCTTCAACAGGAAGCATTAACATCTTTTAACTCTGCGCTAGTCAGCATGTGTGCGTGCATATTTTTGCTAAAGGTTAACTAAATTGTGTAGTCATTTCTAATGGGTGGACATCCGTCTGCTGTACCCAGCTGATTAATGTGCTAGATTTCTGGAGAGAATGGCTTTAATTACTTATGATGAACTGAGAGTGGCTAATATTGTGAAAGAAAATTGCTATACGAAGTTCTTGACAACCCAGGGAGTTAACAAATATCAGTCTATACAAGAAAAAAGAGCTCTTGATTCTTTGAAATGCAGTGGAACTTAGTTCTATAACTACTATTGGTATAACACTAGCAATTTACAAAGCCATTTTTCCTTTTATTTTCTTCCAAACCATGCAGCAAATGTTATGAAGACAGGCATATTATGTTTTAAAAAGAAGAAAGCAGAGGCTCAGGGATTTCAAGGACTTGGGCCCAAAGGCATTCAACTAGAAAGCTGGTAATAATAGCAGCGACAGTTTATTGAGTCTTAGTGTTTCTGAGAACTTTTCTAAGTACTTTACACATATTAAATTTTTAAATCTTCACATTAGTCCTGTGAGGAAGGTACTATTGTTATGTCTGTATTACCCATGGGGATACTGACGCACAAAGAAGTCAAGTAATGTATTTAAGATTCTAGTAAGTGCAGAGCCCGGGTGCACGCAGTGCCTGGGCTCTGCCACCATGCAGTGCTGACCAGGGCTTCCACCCATGTTTTTTTTTTTTTTTGAGACAGAGTTTAGCTCTTGTTGCCCAGGCTGGAGTGCAATGGCATGATCTTGGCTCACCACAACCTCCGCCTCTCAGGTTCAAGTGATTCTCCTGCCTCAGCCTCCCGAGTAGCTGGGATTACAGGCATGCACCACCACGCCTGGCTAATTTTGTATTTTTAGTAGAGATGAGGTTTCTCCGTGTTGGTCAGGCTGGTCTCAAACTCCTGACCTCAGGTGATCCGCCTGCCTCGGCTTCCCAAAGTGCTGGGATTACAGCCATGAGCCACCGCGGCTGGCCCTTCCACCCATGTTTTTGGCTTTAGGTATGGGACTTTTGCTGCTTTTCAACAGTGCCACACAATAATATAGCTCATGAGGATGTCTGCAGATTGAGGTAGCCTATGCTTCAGTCATGGGTCCTCAATTGCTGTGTTTCTGCTCAGTGAGTAACAGTGGTAGGGATTGAAAGTTTCCTTGAGTTAATTTGAATTCAAATCCAGTTCTATTCCCACCCCCGCTTTGTTTCCACTCTACGAGTGCAGTATTTGTTGTTGTTGTTGTTGTTGAGACAGAGTCTTACTCTGTCGCCCAGGCTGGAGTGCAGTGGCTCAATCTTGGCTTACTGCAACCTCTGCCTCCCGGCTTCAAGCAATTCTCCTGCCTATAGCGCCTACCACCAGGCCCAGCTAATTTTTGTATTTTTAGTAGAGATGGGGTTTCACCATGTTGGCCAGGCTGGTCTTGACCTCCTGACCTTGTGATTCACCCGCCTCGGCCTCCCAAAGTGCTGGGATTACAGGTGTGAGCCAACGCACCTGGCCAATTTTTTTTTTTTTGGAGACAGAGTCTCACTTAGTCACCCACGCTGGAATGCAATGGTGTGATCTCCACTCACTGCAACCTCCACTTCCCAGGTTCAAGCGATTCTCCTGCCTCAGCCTCCTGAGTAGCTGTGATTACAGGCAACCGCCACACGCCCAGCTAATTTTTGCATTTTTAATAGAGACGGGGTTTCACCGTCTTGGCCAGGCTGGTCTTGAACTCCTGACCGTGTGATCCACCTGCCTCAGCCTCCCAAAGTGCTGGGATTATAGGTGTGAGCCACTGTGCCCGGCGTCTTCCTGATTGTAAAAAGGACTTTAGCATGCCTTAACTCTCCATTAAACAGCCTCCTCATCTTGTTTTTGTTGCCTGGAATTTTAACGGCCCACCCACCTCCTTTTTTTTTTTGAGACAGGGTCTTGCTCTGTCACCTAGGCTAGAGTGCACTGGCACAATCATGGCTCACTCAGCCTTGACCTCCTGGGCTCAGGTGATCCTCCCACCTCAGCCTCTCAAGTAGCTGGGACTACAGGTGCGGGCCTCCACACCCAGCTAATTTTTGTATTTTATGTAAAGACAGAGTTTCGCCATGTTGGCCAGGCTGGTCTCGAAATGCTGGGCTCGAGCAATCTGCCCACCTCAGCCTCTAAGTGCTGGGATTACAGGCATAAGACACTGTACCCGGCCAACTTTCCCCTTTTTAACATAAAAAGTTGGTTATTAATTTTTAAATCAATCAAATGACATCTGGTATTTTACTGATTTATTTGCTTCTGGTTTCGTATATCCCATAACTGTTCTTTGGCTTCACCTTTTAGTTTATTGAAATACATCGCTTAATATTTGCTTTTGTTTTCAGTTTACCATCATTTTTCTTAGGTCTTTTTTTCTTTTTCCTGGAAGAAAAATTATAAAATTGTTATATATTTGATACGTATGAAGGTACACAAATACACACACATGAACATACACCTACGAACTGTAGGTATGTTATGAACCATAATTGTAAGTGAATTCACCATAGACATTTCCAATAGAGTTCACTCTACATGTATAAAAACCTCCTACTTCCTTCCCAGAGGTAACCACTAGTCTGAATATAGTGTTTCTCATTCTTTTGCCTTCAAAAACATACATACTAGATTTTCAAAAATAGGTTTCATTAGGTTTTTTTTTTTTTTCTTTTGAGACAGAGTCTTGCTCTGTCACCCAGGCTGGAGTGCCGTGGCACAATCTCGGCTCACGGCAACCGCTGCCTCCCAGATTCAAGCAATTCTCCTGCCTCAGCCTCCTGAGTAGCTGGGATTACAGGCACGTGCCACCATGCCTGGCTAATTTTTGTATTTTTTTTTTTAGTAGAGAAGGGGTTTCACCATGTTGGTCAGGCTGGTCTCAAACTCCTAACCTCGTGATCCACCTGCCTCAGCCTCCCAAAGTGCTGGGATTACAGGCGTGAGCCACCGCGCCTGGCTTCAATAGGTTTTTAAAATAACTGTAATAGGTTTCAGATTTGCTTATGTTTAACTTCATAAAAAATACTGTCACCTTGTGACTTGCCCTTTATTCAAAATCATGTTTCTAAGACTTAGTGTTACCGGTAGCAGCAGTTTTTCTACTACAGCTGTGGATAATATTACATTATTTGCATATACTACAATATATTTACTCATTCTCCCATATGTAGACTTTTGGTCGTTTAGATTTTTCCTATCAGTAGCAGTGCCATTATGAACACTGTTGTTTGTGTATGCCAACTGATGTGCTTCACGAGTTTCTCTAAGGCATGCACCCTGGAGTGAAGCTGCTTGGTGTGAATTATACCCACGGGCCCATCAGGTATCAAACTCCAGGCACCATTGGCTCATAGCTCTGGATTTCAGCAGCCTGTGGCTTAGCTTCTCCTGCCAGTTGGCCTTTGTGGTCTGTTTCTGGTCCACGATGAGGTTTATAATTTTTGTCCCTTGGGATTTCCCTTTTACCCTTTGCAATAGGTTTGGAACAATAGGGTCTGCCACTTGTGAACTCAAGGCATATTCATGATATGAAGTCACCATCGATTACTTCTTCAAATATTTAGTGGTCAGAACGGAGGCCGTTTCTGGAATTATAAGGTTGAATTCTTCATGCGATGATGTACCTAGATTTTTTACAACTTGGTTTGTGTGTAAGGAAGCAGGTTCTTTTCCCTGAGTGTAACATATATCAGCACTTTTCAGTGAGGGTGATTTTTTTTTTTTTTTTACCCAGGGGACATTTGTCAATGTCTAGAGACATTTTTGGTTGTCATGAATGGGGTAGGTGAAGGTAAAACTAGCATCTAGTGGGTAGAGGCTATAGATATAGCTAAACATTCTACAGAACAATGAACAGGGCAGCCCCCCACAACAAAGAATTATTGAGTCCTATATATTCATAGTATTAGGGTAAAACCACAACCAAAACCCTACAATGTATAGGACAGCATTGCACAAAAAAGAATTATTGGGTCCAACATTTCAATAGCGCTAGGGCACCCTGATGTATGTGAAGATGATCAGTCATTGTGTTCTGAATGTATGATTCTAACACTAAAATTTGGGCCAGGTGTGGTGGCGCACACATGTCATTCCAGCACTTTAGGAGGCTGAGGCAGGAGGATTACTTGAGCCCAGGAGTTTGAGACTGGCCTGGGAAACATGATAAAACTGTTTCTACAAAAGATAAAAGAAATTAGCTGGGCGTAGTGACATGTGCATGTAGTCTCAGCTACTCAGGAGGCTGAGGTGGGAGGATAGCTTGAGCCCTGGAAGTCAAGGCTGCAGTGAGCTGTGACCATGCCATTGCACTCCAGCCTGGGCAACAGAGTGAGACCCTGTCTCAAAATAAATTAATATTTAATAGAGTCCACATTTTTTGCTTTTTCCCCCATGCCATGTCTTTGGAAGTGTGAGTTTGGAATGCCCAGGTAATATAGCTAGTGAATTACTTGCCTAATTTAGATCAAAGTATACAATTAGTGTGAAAGGAAATATGAATTATCAAGAAGTAACACAGGCTATGTGAAAAATAGCTGGGTTTAATTGCTATTTCTATCTGTCAGTGGAATTCTGTAAAAGCTAGTGGACATTCTTCCTGTCCTAGCACGGCTTCTCTTCCCAACTGTCTCAAGCTTTGATCAGGAATGAGAAGGGAGGCATTCCTACACGCACCAGAACAGTGCAGTGGGGAGTTGGTCTGTGGATTTCATGGAATTTTAGAAAAAAAAAACAAACAAAAAAAAAACGGAGCACATCTCCCACTACTTACTGGGGCCGGCTCAGCAATAGCATTACCCAGTAAATATGGATGATCAGGAATTCCCGCAGTCTGGTTTGCTTCCCTTCCTGTTCCAGGTCTTTCTTTGTCCATGAACTGCTGAAACCTGAGTGGGGGCTTCCACAAAGGGAGAGAAAGGGGGATGGAGAAGGAGGGAAAGGCAGATAACAGCCGAATGTAATCAGCATTTTATTACTGTCCTCAGGAAGTAGGAATAGGAAAAAAGAAGTAGGTTGGAGCAAGGAAAGTTAATTATGTGAGGTTATTTGACAGGAAATTACTAAATACAAACAGACAGAAGAAACACATTTTAAAGCAGAATAGGAAATCTCAAGTTACTCCACTCTGTGCATTCGAAACCCCCAAAGCAAATTCTGAAAATAGCAGTTTAAACAAAAGCTATCTTATCTGATAAAAGTATTTCAAACACAAAGGGAAATTTATATATTGGGCAGGCAATCTTAAAATAAACCGATTTTGTTGATAGCACTGCAAATGTAATTGTGGGAAACCCCCTTCTGATGTCTGAATTTATCTTGTAGATGTTTTGAATTTGGCATTTCAGTTCTATAAAGGTATATGTGTGTGTGTATTCCACCTTGGAAAATTATATATATGTGAAATAAAATGAAAAGTTTCTTATGTTTGTGTTTTTTTTTCAGTATTACAAAATTTTGGGGGAGTTAGGTATTATTAATAGTTCCAGAAGACTGTTATATCAGTACAGCCAGAGAACTGAGATGTTCTCTAAAATCTTTATTTCTGGAGGTCATATATTTTAAATGTTTTAATTGATGTAATTGATTAACATAATTTTTTTTTATTGCTTTTCAGCCATTGGCAAAATTTGTAGAATTTTTGTAAATTATCCAAACATATGTGGTGTTGTTTTAAAGACTAAGTGATTAAGGAGTAGGACCTTTTCCTACCCTGAATGATTTCTGGTTGTTTAATGGCCTACGCTAAATAGTCAGTGTTGCAGACATAGAAAGGAGGGTCAGAAGTGGCTGTTCAGTAATCTGACCCTTTTAATTAAGGTTTTCATCCTAAGAAAAAAGACCCAAATAACAAAAAACACCAACAAAATACATACATATATGCATAAAGGCGCACACACACACACACACACACCCATATTTATATGCAGCTTTTCCAGAGAAAAAAGGAAGAAACTTTACTTTCTAGATCTTGATAGTAGGATTCTCTAAGGATTTTTTAAAATAGTTGAGATATTGAAGAGTCATATCATAGAAATTGGGTGGCTGTAAAATTGCAGTCTGTGGATAAAGTTACACATTCCACGTTAGTTCAAAGAAAAAGCAATATTTTGAAAACATAAATGGAGCTCAAAGTCTGCATTCCTTTTAAAAGGCCAACACCTGTGGAAGGAATGCAGGTTGTTCCCACTTGACCTTCAACTGTGGAGCTGGGCTAGGTACTTCAGATGTTATGGTGGTCGAGTAGGAACCTCTCTCTGCAGCAGTGTCTCCCGGGACAGCACCTGTCCTGTCTGTTGTCAGGAAGCCAACATATGGCGACAGCTAGGAATAGTCAAAGAGTAGATCCTAACCCTTGCTTTGAGGAGCTTGCTTTGTATACCACGAAGTCTCACGGTGATGGATGAGTGGGTGTAGATAATGTGCAATAAGCCATAACCTCTCTAAGCAATCAGGCTTACATTTTGCAAGTCCTGGGAAAACCTGGGCAGACAGTATTAGCACACTCAGACTGAGTCCTCTGTGTGTAGTAGTTGAAGATAAAGACATCATTGATGTTCCAGACAGATTCTCATCATGCATAAATAATTCCTTAGGACGGAATTACCGTAGTTGCCTTGAGTGGCACTTCCCCTCCTTTAGGCCACTCACATTAGTTCAGCAGTTTATTGTGGCGTCTGAAGAACCAAATGCACAATTCAACCTCAAGAAGAAAATTACAAATAGCATATTCTTTTTGAACAGTCAATGTATTCATCCATATAATATTTGATGGGAAAGAGATCTGGCTTATTTTTGCTTTTTTCATTAATTCTTTGTTTATTCAGTCAATATTTCTTAATTCCTTGATATATTCCAGGAGCTGTGGTGGAGGCAGAGAATGTAATGTGAAAAGCATTGCATTAGCAGGCACGGTTGTTACTTCTTAGAACTAATAGTTTAGTGTCATATGGTCATGCCTCCCCTATGCCCTAGCTTTGTGATCTTGGGCAAGTGACAATTCCTCTGTACCTCAATTTCTTTGGATATATTAGAGTGTTTATTCCCCCAGGTGGCCCTTAAGATCTTGTTCAGTGCTAGTCTTTTTCAGATATATACTTCAGTTGTTAAATTTTTTTTTTTTTTTTTGAGACGGAGTCTTGCTCTGTTGCCCAGGCTGGAGTGCAGTGGCATGATCTTGGCTCACTGCAACCTCTGCCTCCCAGGTTTAAGCGATTCTTCTGCCTCAGCCTCCCAAGTAGCTGGGACTACAGGTGCCTACCACCACGCCCGGCTAAGTTTTGTATTTTTAGTAGAGACGGTTTCACCATTTTGGCCAGGATGGTCTCGATCTCCTGACCTTGTGATGCCCCCGCCTCGGTCTCCCAAAGTGCTGGGATTAAAGGCATGAGCCACCATGCCCGGCCAGTTGTTAAATATTTTTGTCTCCATACCTCGCTTGGTGTTCTAGTGAGTGACTAAATATGTTGGGACTGAGTAGATCAGCTTAGATGTATATATGCAGGTTAGAATCATTGCTTTGATTTCTAACTGAACTAGTTACCTTACTTGAGTCTGTACCACCTGGGTATCTCCAACCTGTTTGACTGGCTCACATACATATGCAGTTTCCTAAGACTCAAGCTCACTTTAAAGAGAAAGCATGCATTTCCTTCTATTGATGCTGGAAACTTTTCAAGCAGTTCTGAGGCATGGTCTTCAGACACAAAAGATCATTGTTACATGTGCTCCTTTGCTGAGACACTAGCCCATGGCAATTGAGTTGTTTTTAGCTCAACTTCAGTGCTAGCAGACAAAACTATGCTTAAGACAGGATTATTGAAACCTGGACCTTCCACAATTTAATAATATTGGTAATGTTGATGAATTCAACTCCTGCTTATATCATCTGTTTTTGTAAATAAAGTTTTGTTGGAACACAGCCAGGTCCAGCCTTTTCTGTACTGCCTATGGCTGCTTTTGAGCTGTAAGCGTGTGACTAAGCAGCTGAAACAGAGACTGTATGGCCCAGAAAACTGAAAATATTTGCCATTGTGCTCTTAACAGAAACATTTGCTGACACCTCGATTATAGGATAAGCAAAGCCCCCAACCCTAGAAGTTAAGGTGTGTGAAACCATAACACACATACACACACACACACACACATTTTTTTTTTTCAGGAAACAGCTTATTTGCCTTTTTTTGCAAAATGCTCCTGAGAAATTAGCCTTGTTAATGTGTAACTTTTTTGATGCCATGCTGTTGAGATAGCAGCATTGGATACTAACTATATACCTCACAGATTTTACTCTTTTGAAGAAGTTTTAGTTTCCGTGGGCTGGATTCATAAGTGAACTGATCTGATGAGAACTCTAAGTTATTGCTAAGGCATTTTTTATTCTGTTAAATATGATCCTATGGAGCCTGAAGTCCTAGCTTTCTTTACACTTGAGCTGTGAGGAGAGATGTGACAACATTTCAGAGACACGTAAGCTCTTGGAGACATATTTATAACCTTCCTCCACCTTTGTTCTGTGTTTATAGTGGACAGAGCTTTAGGGCTGGTAGGTTGTGCCTGCAGGAGTGCTGAACTTGAACTTAGAGAAAGCTGGGGTCAGTCAAAGAAAGTCTAAGGTCAGAGGAAATGAAGGTTAATGAGGCCGGATTCCTGCCCTCTAGGGGCTTACATGCTATTGGGAGTGACTGATTCTTTTCCTAAAAGAGTGATAAATGCCCTCAATAAGACATGCACGTGGAATATGAGAACATGGTGTAGAGGAGGAGAGTGGAGATGGGGGCGTTCACACGGGGAGCCACAGCCAAGGCTTACGTGAGCTTATGTGCAATGTCATAGAACTACAAAAGCCGAAAACAAGCGAGTGTCAGGGTGGCAAGTGGACAACATGGAGGGAACGTGGGGCATTTGCCCTTCAGCATTTTC
Organism: Pongo pygmaeus; assembly: GCF_028885625.2. Taxonomy (NCBI): domain Eukaryota; kingdom Metazoa; phylum Chordata; class Mammalia; order Primates; family Hominidae; genus Pongo; species Pongo pygmaeus. The sequence continues at coordinate 21,985,635 of NC_072378.2, forward strand.
TCAGGGGCTCAGAATTGGTTTGCACGGATGTGTCAATTTCACTTTAAAGGGTTTAAAGGTGAGGAATAGAGCTACTCAGTAAATGTTTACAACAACCAAATATATTAAGGGGGAGATAAATAGGTTTTAGGACCAAGCAGGGCTACTTTTATGGGTTCAAAGGGACCTATGATGACCAGTCCTAGCACATAATAATTTCTAAATAAACATTGGTTGATTTAATACATAAGCTCTTTGGTATTTGAAATGAACTAATGAAAAATTGGCATTTTTGACTTGAGGCTTCATGTTTGCAGCCAAATGACTGGAAATTCTGTTTATCCACATGTATCGACCATATGCTAGATACGTGCTAAAGTCAGGGGGAATGGAGGTTAACAGGGCTCATTTCCTGCCCTTTGGGCACTTACATGCTGTTGGGAATGACTGATACTTTCCTAAAAAGGTGATAAATGCCCCGAATAAAGCATGTACATGGAACACGAGCACATGGTGTGGAGGGACGCTTATTTGGAGGAGGAGAGTAGGGACAAGGCCTTCAGAAAGGGCTCCTGGATGAGGAGACCGCCTTATCCTGCTCTGCCTTTTGGTGCTATTGCCTGAATGTGTCCCTCCAAAAGTCATGTGTTGGAACCTAATACCCAATGTGGTAGTACTGTATTAAGAGGTGGGGCCTTTGGGGGAAATGATAAGGTCACAAGAGTTTTGGCCTCATGCTCTTACAAAAGAGGTTGAAGGGAGCTGCCTTGCATCTTGTGAGATGCTGCCATGTGAGAACACAGCAAAGAGGCCCATCTGTGAAGGGGAGAGCCAGCCCTGACCTGACGCTGAATCTGTTGGCTCCTTGATCTTAGACTTCCCAGCCTCAGGAAGTGCGATAAATCAATTTCTTATTAATTTAATTAATTTTATTCACTTTATTGTATATTTAGAGACAGGGTCTTATTCTGTCGCCCAGGCTGGAGTGCAGTGATCGTGGCTCACTGTGGCCTCGACCTCCTGGGGTAAAGTGATGCTCCCACCTCAGTCTCCTGAGTAGCTGGGGCCACATGCACATGCCACCACACCTGGCTAACTTTTTAATTTTTTTGTAGAGATCAGGTCTCACTGTGTTGCACGGGTTGGTCTTGAATTCCTGGGCCCAAACAATGCTCTGCCTCGGCCTCCAAAGTGCTAGGGTTACAGGTGTGAGCCACCATGCCTGGCCAATTTCTATTATTTATAAATTATTCAGTCTAGTTATTTTGTGATAGCAGCAGGGAACAGGCTGAGACACTAGGGACATCCTTTTCCTTAGAAGGGGAGGTATATGGGAAGCCTGTGTACAGGCCTCTGAGGATGGACCTTGGGACAGAAGCTCAGACAAGGGTTGCTGAGGAAGCCTTCGCCCACCATAGTTTGACTTTACCTGCTTACAGTCTATCCCTAAGCTCAGTCCTTTCTGAAAGAGAAGAGACCCTGACTGTGTAAGACAAGCAGCTTCCATTCTAAGAGCAAGACAGTGTAAGTTCTGTGGAACTGTGAAAAGCAAATGCAGCCCCGTCAGCAGTGAACCAGACAGACCACTGAGGCTGGGGTGTAGCCCACAACCCCTCCCTCCTCAGAACCTGGCCCAGCTTTCCATGATGGGTTCTGTTCCTTTCTTTCATAGAATCCTTTCCTTTTTCCCAAGAGATTTTATAATTAATAGAGATGAAGAAAGGCAGGAAATCTGTAATAGAGTACAAACTTCCACACAGGCCAGATTAAACACACACACACACACACGCACATACACACACAGCAGCCCACAAAGTAACTCAGTCTGGTGGGAAGAGATCAAAGGGCAGCCATATGACTGGGCTGGCAAAGGGCTCCTTTCCCAGGCAGTCCACATCCTGCCCCTTCGTTGATGAGACAAGTCAAAGGAGGAAGTGTGCAGTGCAGTGAGTGAGTGCAGTTCTCAGGGATATGGTCTTAGTTCAAGGGCTCCAGGAGTGTGCCTGTGAGCATGGGAATGATAAGCTCACATCTGCTTGTATTCATAAACAGCTCCAGGAGGTGCGGTTTTAAATTACCACCCTACCACTGCTAAACCTCCTCTGTAATCCTATAAAGATGTCAGGTACAGATAGACCTTGGAAGGGCAGAGCCCTATCTGACAACCCTGTATCAAATAGCCAGAGAGCCTGAGGATTGGGTTGCAATAGGAATACCCTAATCTTGATTTCATTGTTTTTCCTCTCCCTAAAAGGGTGAGATTGGATTTGGAGGTGGGAGGAGAATCTGCAATGGAGTTGCCGACACCATGTAAGGAAAACCTTGGAGGCTGCTATTCCCATTTGGAGGGATCAGCAAAAAGGCCAGCAGACAAGCCTGCCACTGTTCATAATCCTTCTCGCTTCTGCTGGTGAATCCTTCCAAGGCAGGCAGGCAGGCGGGCAGCAGCAGCTGGGGTGGAGGGGCTGCTGTCCCGATGAAGGGGAGCTGAGTGCTGGCTTTGCTGTGCTCTGGAATTATTACCTGTAAGTGCAAGCAGCCAGGTGACTGCAGCTCTTATGGGGGGATGTGGAGACCCCGCCCATGCCAGCTGTCAGCGCCCCAAACAGCCAGGACAGCGCACGGGATTTATGCTTCCTCTCCGGCCTTTCAATGCTTCTGTAGATATACTTAGCAATTACAATGCTGGTTTGGGAATTTCCCTCGGATGAGACAGGACTTGTTTCCAAAATAACACCTTTCAAAGCATGAGGAGACTTTTAGAAATTAGATAATTGTGTGATATTTATAAAGTGAATTACGTTGTGCTAACAAAGTCTGGGCAGATGGTTCTGATGCTGAAGTAAATAACACCTTATGATTCATTAAGGTTGGGAAAAAAAGGCTTTTTAAAAAGTTGCTACTTTACAGCTGAGTCTTTGCAAGAAACTTAGACAACTCACCAAGTAGGCAATACATTTTCAAGGTAAAATGTTAATGTCTGGGTGTGTGTGGCATGGTTAAGTTGTCCTGTTTCACTCATAACACTTAGTGAGCATTTCAAATATGCTTATCCCTGGATGCAGAGAGACACAAAGATGATACTTTATTGCTCTTGTCCTCCCTGGATTCTCAGTCTAGTGAGGGAGACAGATGTATAAACAGATAATTGCAATACAGTGAGCTAAGTGCTAACAGAAAGATAGAAGAAATGCCATAATGGTGGGAGGGATATCAATTTACAGTGCGAATGGAGAAGAGAGAACAGCCTCACGGAGGAAGTTACATTTGAGCAGTATGTGAAGGAAGAGGAAGGATTTTGAAAGGAGAGAAGGATGTTGCCTCTTTGTGGCTCCTCATTCACCAGCATCTTCATACCCCAGGGCCTTTGCACATTCGTATTCACCTTTGGTTCCTCTTTTTTACCAGCTCCTTCTTACCTAGGGCCCTCTGCCTGGAAAACTTCTTTCATCTCTCTTACCTGGTTCAATCCTTTAGAAGCTAGATCCCATGTTAACTCTTTCAGGGAGGTCTGACTTCTCTAAGTCAACTCTATTATAAATGTTCACTCATCAAATATCTCATCTTTAGAGCAGTTATCCCGGCTGCACTTTTACATTATTTGCATGACTAGTTGAATGATATCTGTTTTTCCCACTAGGCAGAGCCTGCCTCTTTTTGTTCGACTTTGTTTCTTGACTAAATAAACGTTCGTTGAATGAATTAGACGAAGGGTGTTCCAGGTGTGAAAACACATGGTATGTTCAGAGAACAGCAAGTATTATGTGAATTAGGGGAGGCCAAAGATTAAGCCATTTAAGGAACTTCGAAAATCTAAATTTCTGTTTATATACTAGCTCAGCTAATATTTGTAAGTATTAAGAGGCATTTCAAAGATCTGCCTCTTGGTTATTATATTATCAATATCAGATGGTTTAAGTCAAAGATGAAGTGTTAAAAATATTTTTTAAAGTTTTTTTTGGCATATGGTTTTGGGGCTCAAATATATGTACTTTTAAAATGTGATTCAAGTATAACATACATATAGAAAAACACACAGCACATAATTGTACGGCTGGATGGATTATCACAAAGCAAACATGTGTAACTCTCATGCAAGTCAAGGAATTGTGATACTTCCTGGAGCCTGAATTGTAAAATTCAGCATGTGTACTGCAACAGAAATGGAAGCGGATGAGCTAGAAGATTCTCTGCCAGCCTCTAAGAAAGTTTAAGCTTTGGCTGGGTGTGGTGGCTCATGCCTGTAATTCCAGCACCTTGGGAGGCCAAGGTGGGCAGATCAACTGAGGTCCGGAGTTTGAGACCAGCCTGACCAACATGGAGAAACTCCATCACTACTAAAAATACAAAATTAGCCAGGCGTGGTGGTGCATGCCTGTAACCCCAGCTACTTGGGAGGCTGAGGCAGGAGAATCGCTTGAACCCAGGAGGTGGAGGTTGCGGTGAGCCGAGATCGTGCCATTGCACTCCAGCCTGGGAAACAAGAGTGAAACTCCATCTCAAAACAACAACAACAACAACAACAACAAACTCACCAACAAACAACAACAACAACCAAAAAAAAAACAAAAAACAAAGAAAGTTTAAACTTTCTGAGGAATAGAGGAGAGGGATTCTCATATAAGGTAGCCCCCAGTTGCTTCCAGACTCACTCATGAGCTTGAGAAAGTGGTGTGAGAGAAATGCAAACCTCACTAGCCCCTCATCCATCCCCAGGCAGGGCTGGAGCCTGAAGGGCGGAGGGTGTGCTGTGTTGCAGAGAGGCGCAAGGGGGAATTTTTTCAGAGGAACATTGAATCCTTTCTCTATCCTCACCAGGAACACTGCCTCACTGGTGTGGAGCCTGGGGGCTGAGATCTTGTCATCCCAGTATTGTGCAGGGGACATTGTGCAGGGGACATTGATGACTTAACCAGCTTCTAGAGCAACTTTGGGGTTGTGTATAAGACAATGGTGCTGAGTGTAAGAATATAAGACTTGGGACTGAACGCCTGCTCTGTCACGTATTAGCTGGGTGTCCTTTAGTCACTCTTAGTTAATTTCTCTGTGTCTCACTTTCCTTATTCATTACATGGGGATAATAATGTACCTCATGTGGTTGTTAAGATTTAATGCATTCATGGATGTAAAGTACTTACAACATGACGTAGCATAGAGTAAGCACTCGGTAAAAAAGTAAAGCTCTCTAGTTGAAAAAACCTTGTTTTTGCCTTATAGGAATGTGGTCGTCCCTAATGGGCTACCAGAGTAATGAGGACTTTTGAGAGAGAGAGTTTTTTTGGTATAATAAAATAATTTCCTACTGAAATGGATTGTGGGACTTTGCTTGTAAATGACTCTGCCCTAATGTATCTGCCATATAGTATTTACAAGTTTGGAATTTCATGCTATTAATAGAACAAACCATCATGTTTTTCCTTATTTAAAATCCAGTTTCTCCATTTTCTCGTAGAATGTGAGCGGGATAGGTAGAAAAAAACCACCAGATTTCCCTCAATATACTATTTTAAAATACTTACCAGGTCCAGATTACACTGGCTCTTGCTGTAATCTCAGTGCTTCGGGAGGCGAATGCAGGAGGATTGCTTGAGGCCAGGAGTTCCAGACCACATGGACAATATAGTGAGAGTCTCATCTCTACAAAAAATTAAAAAATTAGCCAGTCATGGTGACACATGTCTGTAGCCCTGGCTACTTAGGAGGCTAAAGCAGGAGGATTGCTTGAGCCCAAGAGTTTGAGGCTGCAGTAAGCTGATTTTACTACAGCATTCAGCCTGGGCTACAAAGACCCTGTCTCTGTAAACAAACAGACAAAAAAAACCAACAAAAACCCTTATTGTGTAGTTTTAATTGTAGCACTGAAATTTGAGGGAATTATTTAAAAATAGATCTTGACTTGCTACTCTTTGACTTGGTTGTTTGTGGCATTGTTTTGCTAGCTGTTAAACTCCATAAATATTTTATACATGATTACAACTTGATCACATTTGTCCTATAATTTCAAGGCTTCTGTGATTTTCTGACTCTAGGTACCATTAAGCCTCTTCCCATGGTGATGCACAGACCGGGGGTATATATGTATGTATGAAGGATTGATGGTTCACAGTTCTAAGTTCCCACTCTGTGATAGGTGGTGCACAGAGCATCTCAGTACCTGTGCTGTCTGTACTTGATCCTTGGCAATGTTGCTTTTTCCCCCCCCGCCCGTCCCCCAGGCTGGAATGCAGTGGTGTTGTGATCAGCTCACTGCAGCCTTGAACTTCTGGGATTAAGCAATCTTCCTGCCTCAGCCTCCCAAGTAGCTGGGACTACAAGTGCGTGCCACTATACCTAGCTAATCAAATTTTTTTTTTTTTTAAGAAATAGAGCCTGCCTCATTTTGCCCAGGCTGGTCTTGAGCTCCTAGGCTCAAGTGATCTTCCTGCCTTAGCTTCCCAAAGCACTGGGCTTATAGATGTGAGCCACTGCACTTGCCCAAGCTCACTTTTTAAACAAGATAGGAGAGTCAATATTGTAACTTTGATAGAGGACAAAGGATGTATAAGAGGAACAACTGCCTTTGTAAATGATGCCAAGAACAGGATATGATTTTATAGACCAGGACTTTGTATATAAAAGTGACAGAGTCATGGATATGGATGGGATGCATCTCAGGAAAAAACAGGAAGCATGCATGTTGGAAGGGAATGTCACTTTAATCCTCAAGGTTATAAGCCCACATTTGTGTATATTTAGTGGGGAAGGGAGGCTGTGAGGAAACTGCAAGAGTGGGAAGGTAACAAGAATGATCTCTGGACAGCCACCATAGGACATGCCCAAAACTGCTAGAAGAAATGTCAAGGGGAAAGAGATGAGGTCAATGCAACCTCTGCCTCCCGGGTTCAAGCAATTCTCCTGCCTCAGCCTCCCAAGTAGCTGGGATTACAGGCATGCGCCACCACACCCAGCTAATTTTGTATTTTTAGTAGAGACGGGGTTTCACCATGTTGGTCAGGCTGGTCTCGAACTCCTGACCTCAGGTGATCCACCCACCTCGGCCTCCCAAAGTGCTGGGATTACAGGCGTGAGCCACCTCACCTGGCCTGTGACTCAGATATTTAAGCCAAATGCAGGGCTTGGCTTTTAGAAAGGGAATTTGAAATTAATATAGAGAGGTAAATTTAATTGCTTAGAAAGCACTGATACCGAGGTACTCCTTCTTGGTAATGAAAGAGCCTATAGAAGGGTACACACATGTAAGTATATATGTATGTACAAATGTATGTAAGTACCTATCTTTCTACCATATCAGATACCATGTACAGAGATTTCAATTTATTATTTAGGTCTATTCTGAAAGCAATCCTGAGAATTTAATATTATTAGCCCCACTTCAGAGATAAGGAAACTGAGACCAGGAAAGCTAAGTATCTTGGCAACGTGCTTAATACCGTATAGACATCTAACAGTGGTAATGTGGATTAGACCTAAAGCTGTGTAAGTTTAAACCCCAGATTCTGTCTGTTCTACTACAGTGACTGTCTTTCATTTGTGAGGAGGAATGCACCTACCTTAAAAATACAAGAACAGGCTGGGCGCAGTGGCTCACGCCTGTAATCCCAGCACTTTGGGAGGATGAGGCGGGCAGATTACGAGGTCAAGAGATGGAGACCATCCTGGCTAACACGGTGAAACCCCGTCTCTACTAAAAATGTAAAAAAATTAGCCGGGCGTGGTGGCAGACGCCTGCAGTCCTAGCTACTCAGGAGGCTGAGGCAGGAGAATGGCGTGAACCCGGGAGATGGAGCTTGCAGTGAGCCGAGATCGCGCCACTGCACTCCAGCCTGGGCGACAGAGTGAGACTCCGTCTCAAAAAACAACAACAACAACATAAATCTGAAGGGAGAAGCGCTGAGAACAGCATTTGGGGAAGAATGAAAGGGCAAGAGAAAGAAGTGATATTATAGTAGTCATGTCCCAGAAAGCCAAGTCAGATGGAGTGGTTTTTGTCTCATGTTTTTTTTTAAAGCTTGAATTACAAACTTAACATAGTAAAATGAGACTAAGGAGGTGAGACCTCCAGTGTCCAGACTATTGCAATTAATCTCTTTTCTTGCTAAAAAACAGCATGTAGTAAAACCTGGACTTGCTATTCAAACAGTTTTATCTCCAGAAGTTTAAGTAGATAACCCAGAAAGCAGAGCACAAAGTTTAATTTTAACAAAGAAAATTTAGAACTGGTTGGGGAGTGGCAGGAACCTGGGCAAAAGTAGCATTATTTCAAAAATCAGAATGGAAGGAAAGAAGAGTGGGCATAGGATGATCTAGACCTCAGATGCCGAATGACACAAGAGCAAAACTCTGTCTCCAAAAAAAAAAAAAAAATATGTATATATATATATATATATATATATTTGAAATATATTGAGCTTTTTAGCTGAAATGTTGAGGTATTTTTTTTTTCCTTGTCACAAGCCAGAGCTTTCCCATACGATGCTTATGTCATTCGTTTTTTTTTGAGACTGGGTCTCACTCGGTTGCCCAGGCTGAAGTGTGGTGTTGTGATCATATCTCACTGCCATCTAAAACTCCTGGGCTCAAGCAATTCTCCCTGCTCAGCCTCTTGAGTAGCTGGGACTACAGCATGTGGCAACATGCTCAGCTAACTTTTTAATTTTTTGTAGAGATGGAGTCTTGCTATGTTACTTAGGCTGGCCTTGAACTCCTGGGCTCCAGCAATCCTCCCACGTTGGCCTCCCAAAGTGCTAGGATTATAGGTGTGAGCCACTGTGCCCCAGCCGTGTGGCTCATTCTCAAACACTTGAATGAGGAATTTTCCATTTGTCTCTATTAAACCCCATCGTGTGAGGTGGGGCTTATTGTTCCCTTCCGTCAAGATTTGATTCAGTGGTTCTGATATGCACAGTATGGTGCTAAGTGGTGTAGATAGATCATCAATGCATGAGTCTCAGGGAGGTTGTGGTGTAGAGATGAGATTAAAAAACCAACAACCAAAATAAATGACCATAATGGGCGTTCTAGAAGTCAGAGAGGACTAGAATACATTCAGTTGTGTGTAACCAAGAAAGATAGCCAGGCAGCTTTTGTACTGGGAAGATGATGGGTGTGAGCTGTCTTCCTGCCCTAAAAATTAACACAGTGCCTGGTTTATCATAGACAAAAATAGGTAAAAAATAAGTGAAAAATATATGTTAAGGGAACTTAAAATGGGTCCTTTTATTTTTATTTTTTATTTTTGAGACGGAGTCTCGCTCTGTCGCCCAGGCTGGAGTACAGTGGCGCAATCTTGACTCACTACAACCTCCGCCTCCCAGGCTCAAGTAATTCTTCTGCCTCAGCCTCCCGAGTAGCTGGGATTACATGCGCCCACCACCACGCCCAGCTAATTTTTGTATTTTTAGTAGAGACGGGGTTTTGCCATGTTGGCCAGGATGGTCTCAATCTCCTGACCTTGTGATCTGCCTGCCTTGGCTTCCCAAAGTGCTGGGATTACAGGCGTGAGCCACCGCACCTGGCCTAAAATGGGTCTTGAGGGAAGGACAGAGATTTTATGGTTTGGAATGCAGAGTATTCTGAGGAAACATGTAGGTAAATATAGAGCTTCAAATCCTAAAGAATTTTTCAATAAAAGTGAATTATTTAGTTTTTATGGTATATTGGAGCATATTTTTGAATCTTAAATATTAGTTAACATTTTAACATTTCCACATTTTCTGTTTTTATTTTCTATTAAATGCCATTCAACTTATTTTTATTTTATTTGGTTTTTTTTTTTGAGACAGAGTGTCGCTCCGTCACCCAGACTGGAGTGCAGTGGCCTGATCTCAGCTCACTGCAAACTCCGCCTCCTGGGTTCATGCCATTCTCCTGCCTCAGCCTCCCGAGTAGCTGGGACTACAGGCACCCGCCACCGCACCCAGCAAATTAGCCATCTCAAAAAGAATAAAAAAATAAATAAAAAATAAAAGGACCCATTTTAAGTTCCTTTAACATTTATTTTTCATGTTTTTTTTTTTGAGATGGAGTCTCGCTCTGTTGCCAGGCTGGAATGCAGTGGCGTGATCTCCGCTCACTGCAACCTCCACCTCCCGGGTTCAAGCGAGTCTCCTGCCTCAGCCTCCCAAGTAGCTGGGACTACAGGTGCATGCCACCACGCCCATCTAATTTTTGTATTTTTGGTAGAGACGGGGTTTCAACATGTTGGCCAGGATGGTCTCGATCTCTTGACCTCATGATCTGCCCGCCTCAGTCTCCCAAAGTGCTGGGATTACAGGCATGAGCCACCACGCCTGGCTATTTTCCATTTATTTTGTACAGTACATTAAAGATATCATTTTGTATCTTTAGTAGAGACGAGGTTTCACCATGTTAGCCAGGATGGTCTCGATCTCCTGACCTTGTGATCCACCTGCCTTAGCCTCCCAAAGTGCTGGGATTACAGGCGTGAGCCACCACGCCCGGCCCATTCAAGTTATTTAAGCAAATACTGAACAGGACAGAGTAAGTAGAAACTTAAAGGTACTCTTTAGTCTTCAGATCTATAATTTGACTTTTTCATATCTACTTAAAAACACTCATTGCGGGAAGAATGGTACAACAAGCTTTCATCTGGGATTATTTTTCTTCTGCCTAAAAGCTCCTTTTTGAATTTCTTCAGTTCAGGTATTCTGGCGATACAATCCCTCTGACTTTATTTAAAGGACTCTAACTTGCCTTTATTTTTAAGAAATATTTTCACTGGGCATAGAATTCTTGGAAATTATTTTCTTTCAGTGCATTAAAGATATCATTTCTGATATCAAACCTTCTGGCTACCATGTTTCCATTGAGAGTCTTATATTTGCCATTTGAAAACTCTCTTCCCATAAGCACCGCCATCCCTGACAGCTTTAAAAAAAGTTCTCTTTTCCAGCAGTTTTGAAATTTCATTTGTCTTTGAACTATAATGTTCTAGGTATAGATTTCCTTCTATTTACCTTACTCAGTATTTGCAGCACTTGTTTTACTTGTGGCTTGGAGAAATTTATTTTGGAAAATTCTCTGCTACTATCCCTTTAGTATTGCTTTTACCTAATTCTCTTCTCTTTTCTGGGATTCTAATTAAATGTGTATGAAACTGTGTTTCACGTTACTTTCTGTTTTTCTTTCCATGCTTTAATCTGGATATTTTCTTACATATTATCCATCTTTTTTTTATCTCTTTAGCTGTATACGATATGCTGCTGGACCCATCTTTTGAATATTTTCCTACCAGTGGTTCTATTTCAAATTATGGAGTGCCCCTTTTGATTCATTTTACATGGAATCCTTTAGTTTTGCTGTCTGATTTATTAAACATATAAATCACAGTTTATACTTAAATCTCCTTCTGTTAACTACAGTATCTTACTTCCCTACGGGTCTATTTCTGTTGTTTCTTACTTCTCTCTTGCTTTTTGGTTAATTCTTATTTTTTGTAAGCAAAATTCTTATTTTGTAAAATAAGCACTTATTTTTATAAGCATGAATGCTGGGCATTGTGTATTAAAATATAGAGACAATTTTACCTGTGTGTGATGTGGATTTGCTTTTCTTCTGGGGGGTGGACAGGGTAAGGACGGATCACCTTGATCTGTGCAGGGATTAAACTGTTATGAAAATGGGCTTTAGTCTTTGTGAGGGCTGCTTCTGGTTTATGCTTACTTCTTTGGGTTAGCACTTTGGAATCACAGCTGAAAGTGGGGGTTGCAGGGCCTTTTTCCCTTATCAGGCTATGAACTCTGATTTTTGCCTGTCCTGCTCTCGGAAGCTGAAGTAAACCTGTTCAACTTAGTTTTCCACTGTCTGCAATAGAGTCAGCAAATGGGTTAAAGAGAAGTCAAATGTCAGGCTCCCTTCTCTCCACAGTCATGACCTTTCAAATCATTGTGCCTTGATAGTCCTCTAATGCCTTCAAGCAGAGGCTATTTTAACGATTTATTTTCCTGGTTATTTTAGTTCTCTGTTGGGAAGGTTGGTCTGATCTAATCTAGTCCATTATATTGAAGTAGAAGTTGAAGTACTTCTTTAAGGCACTCTAATCCTACATGTTTTGATACCTTGATACTATGTTCAATAATTTCAAATGCCAACTTGCTGTTAACCTGTGCCATCTTGAACTCTTGTTTATCAGAAGTTTTTGATCAAGCTACTGAAAATTTTTTATAGCCATAATGAAAACACCTCAATGTTATGTCATATGTTTGCATTTAAAGACAGTTTACAAATTTTACTCATATTATTGCATTTAATCTTTACAACAGTCATGTGATGTCAAATATCATGATTAAGTTCTCCATGGAGACTTATCTGTAATTTTAGTGAATAAAGTAAATCTGTATTAATTTACCTCTAGTTAAGTGAATATTCTGGAAAATGGGAATGAAAAGAAGGGGGTATTTGAGAGCAATTTAACAGGTTAGTATTGAGATTAACCCGTTTGTGGAAGGCAGAGTGGTGATCATTTTGCTTGGGTAAACGGAGAGGATGGTTATTCTTCCTTTAAGTAAAGGGAGATTCTATTAAGAGGAGAATTAAATTTTGGCAGGTTAATAATGAATGGATAAAATTAGTACTGAATTGTGCTCGCTCCCAGAAGGGAGAATTACTCTGGGCTAAAAAGAGCTTTGTGGTGGAGTTGAGATTATTACTGGACGTTTTGAGGAGGAGAGGAAATGAGAAGGAGGCAGGGCAATCTTAGGGGAGAATCTAAAATTAGAAACCACTCCCCCTCCTCCTTTCTCCCCTCCTCCTTTCTCCCCTCCTCCTTTCTCCCCTCCTCCTTCCTCCCCTCCTCTTTCCTCCCCTCCTCCTTCCTTCCCTCCTCCTTCCTTCCTTCCTCCTTCCTCCCCTCCTCCTTCCTCCCCTCCTCCTTCCTCCCCTCCTCCTTCCTCTCCTCTTCTCCCCCACCAACCCTTTCATTAAGGGCTTACAAAGTGCCAGGCACTGTGCTATGTTTGTGCATACATCCTTATTTAATTTTCAACCCTATAAGATAGTTAATCTAATGATCCCTGTTTTATTTATTATTTATTTATTTTTTTGAGACAGAGTCTCACTCTGTTGCCCATGCTGGAATGCAGTGGCACAATCTCGGCTCACTGCAGCCTCCACCGCCCAGGCTCAAGTGATTTTCCTCCCTCAGCCTCTCGAGTATCTGGGATTACAGACATGCGCCATCACGCCCAGCTAATTTTTGTATTTTTAGTAGAGACGGGGTTTCACTGTGTTGGCCAGGCTGGTCTTGAATTCCTGACCTCAGGTGATCCGCCCACCTTAGCCTCCCAGAGTGCTGGGATTACAGGTGTGAGCCACCACGCCCAGCCAGTGGTCCCTATTTTATAGCCTTGTCCGTTTGTCAGGTAATGAAACCACTGCCTTAAAATGGAGCTAAGTGCTGAAGCATAACTTTGATGAGATCGTTGTCAATTATAGGGGTCCCTGAACTGAGTCCGAGTGAGTGCGTTGGGATTTTCACCTGAAGACAACTGGCCATGCAAAGTGCAATTTTCAGAAGATGGTGTAGACAGCAGAGTGCCTGATAGGTGGGATGCTGGTTGGGAGGTGGAGAGCACAGGGCACGGTTGGGGGCCACCTCAGCAGTACACAGCACATAAGGAAATCCCCTGCTGGAGTGGAACCAGCAGGAAGAGAAAAGATGGGGCTGATGTGAGATTTCAAAGCCAGAAAAGTCAGGACTTAGTGACTGTTAAGATGTGAAAGGTGACGGAGAGGAATGTCATAAAGAGGGTTTCAAGCCTGGGACAGAAGTTCTCCAAACTGTTGTTTCCTGCGTCTGTCCTTCCTGCATTCCTACCCTCCTAACTCAACAGGTGAGTAGGTGAGCGTCTCTGTCCACGACTCCTTTCAGTTGTGACTCTCAGCCAAGTCTGGCCTGCAGCTCTCCTCAAACATCCTCCTGCCCTAGAATGTTCTCAGCGATTCCCTCCTGTTTTTACTTTCTGTTAAGTGTGTATTTCCAATTTAGTATTGTGATTTCCTCCTTTTTCCTTTCCCTTTTTTCCTTTTTCTTTCTTCCACTCCCAGCCTTCCTCTTTTTCATTAGTATTTTTTTAATTTAAAATGTTTTGAACATATAAACTCAGTACTACATTGAGCTTTTTGGGTGCAGGGACCGTGATTTCTGTAGACTCATATTTCTGTGATCCAGTACTATGTCTAACATGTATTACATGCTGAATATATGAATGAATAAATGGGAAATCCTGGGGAGTGTGCCAGAAATAGGTATAAAGACATAAAGTTCACAGCAACATAGAAGTAGAAACCGACTATCATTGATTTTATTGTCAAGAGGTGTTCCACCTTTTTCTCTTACAAAAATCCATGTGAATTTCAGTATATTTCATCTCTGACTACTCCATAGAATAACAGTTAACTCCACAAATAATATATTTTGAGACAATAATAACCAAGAAGAACAAAATCAACAGAACATGCTATACCATAATATTTTTGATGGTTTCTTCTTACAGCTGATTTTACCTCTTCTTGTCAAAATTTTTGCTTGATAAAGGTTCTGCTGGATAAAGATTCTGATAAGCTACAAAATGCCCAAATATTGGACAGTAGAAGGGAGGGAAAGGGGGAAAACACTTTGCAGAATGGATCATTTGCTTCATGGAGTTGAGTTTCATAGAGTCCCAGGGAAAGCCTGCTGTTTTTGGAAAGTGGAAAAAAGTGGGATTGCATAGAGCTTGGAATTTAAGAGAGAAACTGTGGAACGAAGGTGTAACAACATTCATTAATTTAGATCTAGATTGAGAATTTTTATATTAGGCAAAAAACGCCAATAAAAACAGTTTGCTGCCTCATCTCAAATCCAGCATTATGTGCTTAGAAATTACTGCCTCTGATCATTAGCCGGCAGGCGGGCCTTCCCCGGAGGTCTGTCTTGTGGTAGGGAAATCACACAGCCATGCTGGCAGCAGTTTTATCCTTTTCTGGAAGGAGATTCGCACTCTCAGCTTTGTGTGTAGTTATCTGACTGTCTCTTCTAATGCTGGAGTGTTAGCATGTGCTTAGTAATTTTTAAGCTCCTGGGACCAGACTGGAATTGATTTCATCTGCAGTTTGTCTAGTGACAAGCACAATGCTGAAGAAAAATAAATATTCACTATAATTTTTATTAGTTCATGACCCATCATAAATCAAAGCTGTGAAAAGAGTTTAAGTAGCTTTTCCCAATCCCTGGGATTCATAGCTCTCTCAGTTATCACTTGAACAAAGGTGATAGCTGGACACCAGTGATACCCTGGGATGGTGAGCTTAAGGGAATTTAGCTTTTCCCTTCCTGCAAGCTTTAAAATGTGATGTCGTTAGGAGACTAGGGAGGGTAGACTTTTCAGTTTAAATCTCTCCTTTGCCCTTTGGTAGGACTCCGAATTTTAGATTTCATGGATGAATAAGTAACCTTTGTGAGTGATTTGAGACTAGAGTACATAAAAATGTGTCAATAGTTCAGGATGACTGATAGCTCCCTTGTAACCAAAGCCACCTGCAATTTTTTACAGTCCTGCGGCATAAGCCATCTTGAACAGATAATCAATTCTATTGCACAAAGAGTCACTTCTGTTCACCAAGGAGGCCCACTTTTTCTCTCTTCAAGCAGGGCTATAAAAAAAAAATAACCTATATAATCCAAATGATCAAAACGTCTGAAATATTGGGGCACTTGTAAAGCTAGCCTTCTCTTCCACCTCTCCATACCTTGCCCCTCTCTTTTTTAGTGAAAGAACAGTGGACTCACTTATGCAGCTGTAACAAAGATCAGAGAGACCTGTACTGCCATGTGCCCGTGCACACACGCATCTACACACACACACACCCTTTTAGAAGGGCGTATTTTAGTCCAAGTGTCATTTCTTGCCCAGCCTTTGTCAGAATTTTGATCTTTAGAGGATTAGGAGAATATTTATTTATTTATTTTCCTTACATATAGTATCAAATGGCATTGCAGCAGCAGCCTAACCACAGCAGGAATTCATTCTTCTTCAGCTACTTCCTGCATCTCATTGAATTAAAAAGAGTGAGGATGTGATTTTGAAATCTGAATTTGTAAAGGGTGTGAGGTCTTCACTGAAAATATGATTGTGAATTAAAAGCTTTTGATTAAAGTAGACTTACAGATAAACACTTCATCTTTTTTTCCTCATCCATTAAAATACCATTATACTGTATAGTCTGGTGCTGGATTTTATATTCATTTTTTCAATAGGGTGAACACAGTATCATCATATTTGCCATTAGATTATTCAGTGGTATTTATGTGCAAACTAGGTCATTCATTCATTTTACAAATATAGTTTGAGCTTTGAACAGGTAACAGGCACTAATTTTTAGGTGCTGGAACTGGGGCTACAGTATTAAGCCAGACAATTAAGTCCCTACTTTAGGAGCTGACATTTGAAGATGTAGGTTAACAGTTAGGGTCTAATGATTAAGGATATAAAATTCTCTTAGTAGTAGCTGGGTCTCTAACAAATAATGATTATGGAGGAACCACTAAACCTCAGAATTTAGTAAAGACAAAAACATTGGTAGTAAATGATTCTGGCTTGTTAATTATAAAATATTATTTTCAGATCTAGTTTTTGGCCTAAATCATGATTATTGTTGCTTAAACTTGGGCAGTTTTGCACTAGAGATCAATGTCAAATCCAATGAGTTGTAACCTTTCTGGTGTCTGAAAGAAAGCTTGGAAGCCATATAGAGCTCACATGTTTTAGAGTAAAGTCAATTTGGGGGTATGTTTTATTTTCATGTCATCTGTCCCCTAAAAGGACCCCTAAAGGTTGGCCCAATGACTGGGCCAACCACTACCCTCTTCTCAGTTTGAATCACTGTTTTCAGGTACCATGATGGCCTAAATAGCAGTTCTCAAAGTTTGGTTCATAAACCCCTGGGGTTCCTTTTCAGTGGATCTGCAGTGTTGATCTATTTTCATAACAATACTAAGTTGTTATTTGTTTTTTCCATTCTTTTTCTTTCACAAGTATACCGTGAAGCTTTCCACTGTATATTCAGAACCCCTGTATAACTCAGCAAGTCGCTATTTTCTTAACAACCGATGATCGATGTTACAAAATGATATGTTGGTAAAAGATCCATTCAAAATGCTAGATAAATTAATGGGTTTTAATATATCAGAGTATGAAAAGTTCACTGATAGGTGTTCAAATTCCTATACAAACTTCCAGTTGTTGAGTTTGGGCGTAGTATCAAAGAAAGAATATCCACAATTATCTGAAAGGCTATTTCATTAATCCTGCATTTTCCAACTAGGCATTTGTGTGGGAATGGGTTTTCTACACACGTCAACCAAACATGATGCCACAACAGATTGGATGCACCTATCTTCAGTTATGCTGGGCATTAAAAAAATTGCAAAGTAAAACAATACCACTCTTCTCACTAAATGTTTTAGGAAAATCTAATTATCCCTTATAAAAATATATTATTTATGTTAACAGTAATGGGTTATAAATTCTTTTTTTTTTTTTTTTTTTGGAGACAGAATCTCTGTCTGACTCCCAGGCTGGAGTGCAGTGGTGCAATCTTGGCTCACTGCAACCTCTGCCTTCCAGGT
The DNA here is from genome assembly GCF_028885625.2 of Pongo pygmaeus. Lineage (NCBI taxonomy): Eukaryota > Metazoa > Chordata > Mammalia > Primates > Hominidae > Pongo > Pongo pygmaeus. The sequence goes on from NC_072378.2 coordinate 22,003,240, forward strand.
TCAAGCGATTCTCCCACCTCAGCCTCCTGAGTAGCTGGGATTACAGGCATGCACCACTACTCCTGGCTAATTTTTGTGTTTTTAGTAGAGAAGGGGTTTCTCTGTGTTGGCCAGGCTGGTCTTGACCTGCTGACCTCAAGTGATCCACCCGCTTCGGCCTCCCAAAGTGCTGGAATTACAGGCATGAGCCACTGTGCCTGGCCCACACATTCTTTTTTAAGGAGTAATAAATATTAAACATTTCTCAGTTTTAATTTGTATCATGATAAATGTTATAAATTATATCATGAGATATAATCTACATGAACTAAAGCACTTTGAAGTCCTCAATAACTTATTTTTTTTTTTGAGATGGGGTCTTGCTATGTTGCCCTGGCTGATCTCAGACTACTAGGCTCAAGTGATCCTCTCGTCTCAGCCTCCTGTAGCTGGGACTACAGGCGTGTGCCTCTGTTCCCTGCCTCAGAATTTTTTAAGATTCATAAGGGTATCCTGAGATTAACCAATTTAAGAACCGCTGGTCTAAAGCAATGTGTTAGTAAATCCATCTTCCAGGAAGTTGAAGCGTAGAGAAATTTGCTCTAGTTACATTCCCTGGGGTCTAGGATCTGCTCCCAGTTCTCATTTTGAAGCAGAGTTTCGGGAAGTATAAGTCGGGTCTCCTTAATGGCTCAGGGCTTCCTGTTCTGTGTGCAGTGACAGAGGATAAAGACAAAAAGGCTTTAGTCCATAGAGTCCATTTTTAATTTCCAATCTTATATGACCCAAAGTCATGAAATCCTCTAGGATAATTTCTGAGTTTCAAACCACAGCTACTGGAGATGGAGCATTTTACAAGGGCTGCATGACATTTATTCTTCTTGGAAGTGCAGCTTGCAGCTCCGCATGCTAAAAGGAAATCAAAACTGCTTATCTGAAACATCTTCATCATCCATTTGGAAATGAAGAATTCAGCCTGCTCTGCTTCCACCCCTGCAGGAAACTACACCAAGCTGACTTCTCAGTCTGGACTTGTTCTCAAGGTCACCCATGTAATTTTTTTTCAAAGCCTCAGTGTCCTTAGTATTCTCAGAGATAATAGCACCAAACCCATCAGTCATTTCCTTGTCCTCAATTTTCTTTTTGGCTTCCTGCAATTTTAATCCCAAGTCCTTGCAATTCCTTTCTGTAGAGGCTTAAGTGGCCCCATTTATGACCAATTTACAGCTAATATTTGGTGCATTCTTTTAAAATAAGCCAAACAGTCCTCTGCTCTACAGGCCTTGTAGCTTTGGACTTAATAAAATCAAAGGCCTGATAGTGGGGTAAACTGATACGTTTTTTGTTTATGATTTTCGAAGAAAAATTAAGAGATCCTTAGAAATTGGAAGGAGGTAGATATTTGTTAATTTCAGAATCTAGTGCTGTTGTTAATAAAGGGAAAGAAATAGCTCTTCTGTATTGCACATTGAACCAATTTTTATAAAGGCGGGAGAGGGAGGGTGAGGAGGATAGATGAGTAAAGAAATCAGAAATTTTTCTGGGGGCTGCCTACTTCTAACCTCCTTTGGATGCCTTATCTCTGGCCCCTTCTGTAAGCTGATCCAGCTCATGTCAGCATGACACATGAACCATGCAAAGCTTCTTTTTAAAGAGATTTTAATTCCTGCTTGACAGGCTAGGCTGAAGCCCATGAGTGACAATAGATTTTTTTTTTCTTTTAAAACAGAGTGAATGCCACAGTGCACCTGGTATTTCATTGAACACCAGGTGTGTGTGTGTGTGTGTGTGTGTGTGTGTGTGTGTGTGCGTATAATATTTCTGGGAAGGAAAAAAACAGTTTAAAAACCTAAGTAATAAAATGTTTCAGTTTGCCAGGAGTTATGCTTTAAGAAAAGATATCCACCGTTTTTGTCCTGCCTGAAGACTGTTTATGCCCTTAAATCTGTTTTAAATCTTTTAAGAGTTTTATCACTTTCCCCCTTCTCGTAAAAGTAACTCATTGCTTTATTTTTTTATTCTAGTCTGAAATTGCATCTTTAATTATCTCCTGTGTGGTAAAGTATCAAACTCTCACATTTCTTGTGATGAATTTCATCTCTTATACCCAAGATGTTTGGGGGAACTGACTATATCCAATATCCTGTGGGAGAATAGCTGGAAACTGGGACCATCCTTAAGCATTGTATGAGGCCCAATACAGAAAGACAAGGAAGTACTTTAGGAGTTGCCTAAATGTTCTCTTGCAAATATAAAATGAGCTTTATTTTATTTATGACTGCCTGAGTGAGTTTGGACAGGTATAACAAAGTACCCTCAGGTGTGTTGCTTATAAACAAGAGAAATTTGTTTCTGATTGTTTTGGAAGCTGAAAGTCTGAGATCAGGGTGCCAGCATGGTTGGGTTCTGATGAGTGCCCCCTTCGTGGCTGCAGATTGTCAACCTCTTGTATCCTCACATGGCAGAAAGTGAGTGAGAGCTTTCTGGGTCTCTTTTATAAGGGCACTAATTCCGTTCATGAGGACTCCACCCTCATGCCCTGATCACTTCCCAAAGGCCCCACCTCCTAATACCATCACACCAGGGGATAGGATTTCAACATAGGAATTTTGGGGGCCAGAGCATTCCATCCATACTAATGACCATAGCACATTTAAAATAGCTCTCAATTTCTACCGGTATTACGCATTGCGAATGACTCAAAGGACTGAAGGTGATAGGGATGACTCCGATAATGGAGATAGTGATGATGGTAGCATGATGAAGGTGGTGGTAATAGGGGTGTCTTCCTTTATCAAATGGGGCACTGGACTTTGTGTAAATGACTTTGCATACTTTTTTCTCATTTAATTTGCACATCACCTCTGAGAACTTAGGTGTCATTGTCTCCGTTTTACAGATGAGAGATAGAGGCTTAGAGAGGTTCAGTGACCTACTCCCACCCAAAGCCATCCAACCTAGTAATGGTGGAGCAGGATTAGAATTAATACTGATGACAAAGCCCAGCCTCATAACGCCCACTCCAGAGGTGCTTGTCTTCCTCGGGGATAGGCAGGGTAGGGATTTAATTCCTCTTTCAGGGAAAACTAAGACACCAAAAGCTTGAATGATGCTTAGTGATATGCTTAATGTGAATGAACTTGGAGCCAGAGTGGAAACCATCTTACCATGCTGGTTCAACGCTTCTGAACAGAAGCTCTCTATTTATGTCAAGGGGAAAGGAGCCACTTGTAATTGTATAGCACACCTCAGGAGTAGTATTTTCACAAGTACTGTCTTAATCTTCCCAGTGCTTATGAGATAGGTAGGTCTTATTGTGTCCATTTTGCATTTCTTCTTGTCTATACTCTGTTGATGGATGCTAATTATGATGACTTGGAGAAATTACAGAATACTAAAGTAAGGAACAGTTTCTGGTTGTGTGAACTATTTTTATAGTTAAGCATTTGAGTGTTTTTATTAATGTTCTCATGGAAGATATTGTTTCTTCTAGTGATTTGAAGTAAGCTTGCTACATTCATGCTTAGACATTTTTCTCATGGGTGCTTGTGACATTACATACTTCTCAGTGGTCATATTTTAAAATTATATGCTATAACCAGGCACGGTGGCTCATGTTTGTCATCCCAGCACTTTGGGAGGCTGAAGTGGGAAGATTGCCTGAGGCCAGGAGTTTGAGACCAGCGTGGGCAACATAATGAGACCCCTATCTCTCCAAAAAAAAAAAAAATTCCTTTTTTTTTTTTTTTTTTAATTAGCTGGGCATGGTGGCCTGCGCCTGTGGTCCCAGCTACTTGGGAGGCTGAGGAGGGAGGACTGTTTGATCCCAGCAGTTCCAGGCTGCAGTGAGCTATGATTGCGCCACTGCATTCTAGCCTGGGTGATAGAGTGAGACCCTATCTGGAAAAAAAATTGTGTTTTACTTTTGGAAAACATTTTCAAAAGTAACATTGCATAATGATCTGGAAAGTCAGAAACTCCAGGGTTGGATTGTGCTTTGCTACTGATCAATTTCGGGACCGTGAGCAAGACCTGTGACCTTTCTGGGCCCCACTTTCCCCATCTTCACTATAATGGGGGCGGGTGTTCAGTAAGGATTCACTAGAATGTCTTTTATCTGTTTTGAAAAAGCCACACATGGTTCTTAAAGCTTTTGTTACCCAATAATATATACATCAAAAAATTTTTGTAGTAAAGATGTGAACAATTGTGTGTCCTATACACATTGAAAGATGACAAGCCATTGGAAGACTACTTTAAACTCTGGTATCTGCTATGGCCAGGGAGTGAGCTGTTGTGTTGATAATTTAGCCTGATTATATTTTGTTCATAAATAGATTACCAATTATTAAAAAGTTGGTATTGCTGGCCCTCCTTCCTTCCTTCTTCCTTTCTTCCTTCTGTTTGTCAAAAAGTCATTAGGCAGGTCTCAGCAAGGAGACCTATCAGGGCAAATAAGTAAACATATTGAAGGTAATGGGAGTCAGACTTCTTACTGTTGGAGAATAGTTACAGATATAAAAAAGGGGAGAGCCAGAATGAACCCTGTATTGTGGATAGGAATTTAAGGTTTCATTGTGAACGTGTGGATTTTGATATGTAGAAATTTTATAGATATAGAAATTTCAGTGTAGAAATAATATAAACGTTAAAGTGTATGCATGTGTATGAATAAATGCACACACACACACACACACACACCCATTTCCTAACTGTTCACTGAAAGGGCCAGGATGTAGTGACAGCCCAGTAAATACGAGCACATCTGCTACCCAGATTGTAGTTTCTAAATTCCAGTTTTTGCTTAAAGCAACTATGGATCTTTGAAAAAAAAATGTCTGGTTCTAGAGCTGGGAAGGAAAAGGTACAAGATGAGCCCTGAATGTCTTGTGACAGAAGATACAGAAAATCTGAAAGAATAATGGGAGACGCCACAAGGACACAGCAGTCAGCTTCAAGGAATTCTCACTAAACCCATGTGAAACCTGGAACAATTTGAGCACCAAAATGACAATGATAGTTACAGATTATATCCCACTAAACAAGAAATACATGAATCCACACTTGCATAAATAAATAAATGCATAAAAATGTGGGGAGAGGAGAAAGTCCTTCCTTAAAATAGAACGCTGTCTGATATACAGAAGGAATTCTGGAATTGGAGAGATTACCATTTGGCAGTCATCATAGTAATAATTAATCCAGGTAAGAAACATCAACGGATGCTAACAATAATGAATACAAGTTGGATGAGGATCAGAATCTTTATATAACCATAAAGTATCTGTCCACAAATCCTTATGCATTTTAAGGGGAAACACAGGAGCTTTACTGGAGAAACTTGGAAGACACAACCTTAATCAAGTGATCAAAGTTCTCATCAGCAGTGATGGGCCACACAATGTTCTATGTCACTTGATGGGATGCAATGAGAAGAACACAGCATCTCTTCCAAACAATACAGTCTTCAGATCTTTTCATGAGAAAGTATCTCTAATCCCAGTTCAGGGGCATTTTACAAAATAATTCACCTGCTGCCTTCCATAATATAAAGGTTGTGAAGGTCAAGGATGCTATTCTAGATGAAAAGAGATGGAAGAGCGATGGCAACTAAATAGAAAGTGTGATCCTGAAATGGATCCTTTGACTAGAAAGAGCATTACTGGGAAAGTTGGCCTAACTCGAATTGGGGTCTCCTGGTGAAGGATACATGAGAGTTCTTTGAACAGCTTGTACAACATTTCTGTAAGCTTGAAATTCTTTTGACACAAAAAGTAAGACATAATTTGTACAGGAAAGCTTAGCTTTTAGTTTTTATTTTACAAAGTTAAAAGGAATAGTTTCTGAATTCTTTTTTATTTTGGATTTTTTAAGAATCCTACGGGGTATAATTATTAAATTAGACTTTTAGTTCTGGATTTCTGTGGTTGTTGTGTAGAGAAGAATATAGTTTTATGAGATAGGGACTTTTCTGGATGTGTGATATCATTTGTGTAATTACGGAAATTCATTCAGATTTGACTGGGAAAACAGTTGGAAACTTGGAGTGTCTTAAGGCCATTGTTAGATATTTATGAGGCATTTTAGATTAATGGGATTATGAGTTGGTATTCTGGAGTCATGCTTCCTGAGCTCAAATCCTGCCTCCACCACTTACCAGTGTGTGGCTTTGAGCAAGTGAACTAACCTCTCTGTTTCTTATATCATCTATAAAATGTAGGTAACAATAACACCTATCCCATGTGGCTATTGTGCAGACCATCTGATTAATACCGGTAGAGTGCTGAGAAGAGTACTGGCTTAGAGTAAATGCTATGTTGTTGTTATTATTATCATCATTATATATTATTGTTGCTGCTGCTGTTACTGTTACAATATAGGTATAATTTGTGTAGCACAAGGAGGGGAACATCACACACTGGGGCCTGTCGGGGAGTTGGGGGAAAGGGGAGGTAGAGCATTAGAACAATATCTAATGTGTGCAGGGCTTAAAACCTAGATGACAGGCCAGGTGCAGTGGCTCATGCCTGTAATTCCAGCACTTTGGGAGGCGGGTGGATCACGGGGTCAGGCATTCGAGACCAGCTTGGCCAACATGGTGAAACGCCATCTCTACTAAAATTACAAAAAATTAACCGGGCGTGGTGGTGGGCACCTGTAATACCAGCTACTCAGGAGGCTGAGGCAAGAGAATCGCTTGAACCTAGGAGACAGAGGTTGCAGTGAGCCGAGACCGCACCACTGCACTCCAGCCTGGGTGATAGTGCGAGACTCTGTCTCAAAACAAAAAACAAAAAAACTCTAGATGACGGGTTGATAGGTGCAGCAAACCACCATAGCACATGTATACCTATGTAACAAACCTGCACGTTCAGTACATGTATCCCAGAACTTAAAGTAAAATTAAAAAAAAAGAAAAAATAAATAAAAAGGACATTTCCAAAGGAAAAAAAAAATTGTGTAGCAAAGGCTAGAGAAACTGGCTAAGAGAAATTTCCTATGGCAATTTGTTGGAAGTTTGATTCCTCCTCACACTCTGATGATAGAAAGGCCATAATGCCATTGATTTTGGATACTAACACCATGTACTGATCCTTTAAGATGCTTTCTTATTTGCAAAGCCAGCTTCCACGCCCAAGCACACCTTAGAGTTTCTTTACCCTTTATACAGGGAAAGGCACACATTTTAAATGTTCAAGAAGAACAACAGAAACAAGACAGGATCAAAGCAAAATACAAAGAAAACAAGATTGGAGAATCAGAGAATCAAGATCCAAGGAAAAATGTTTACTTTGGCAGAAATACCTAGAAAATATAGTGACTGCAGGCCTTGTTTCAAGTTCACATATTGAATCTCAACATGTTTACTTATTTGTAAGTGTAAGTAAATGTATGCAGCACACTGAGTTAGCAAACATGGGATATCCCTGAAGGAGGGAGATGTACAGCTCATCAGTGTTGTCCACAGTGCACCCAGCATCCTACCAATTGCTGCGGGCCCTCCAGCCTGTTCCTTTTCCTGAAAGGGCTTCCAGTCAAGCTCATGATATATTATTATATATAATACTTAGAGAATATTGAGCATTATGCATTTTTATTTCTTTATGCTTTGCTTTGTTTCTAAAAGGGTTCAAATGAACAAATTGAATTGTCTGTTATCCTAAGAAATGCTAAATTGTCCAGAATAGACCTGCATTATCAAAGTGTAAAGTGAAAGAAGAGACCAATTGGCAGAGAGAGAAAAGAGAGAGATTTCAACTAAAGCCTAGAAGAATAGGTAATGAGTGACTACTCAGAAAGAAGGAAACAGATTGGTGATGGAGGAGGTCAAGGGTTTCACAGTGTATGCTTCTTTTTTAGAACTAAAAGCACATTTCTGGTCATCTAGCCCAAAAGCCTAAGTTTTTAGGCACAGGAGAGTTTCAGATACATCGTGAACACATAGCCCATTGCTTGGTCCTCTGTCTCAAATACCCAGGTTGTCTCCCCTTGATTCAGTCTCTTGTCACTGAATCAAGGGGATTCAGTCTCTTGTCACCCTAACTATAGTATTTTGAATTTTAGATGACATTTACATATTTTGAGAAGCACTGGCAATCAAATGGGAATAAACCATATAGGATTCCTTATACCATCTAAGTTTTAAAACTTTTTCCTAGAGCATATGGACCTATGTCAAGACAGTGTGTTAAGGTTGTTCTGTGATTAAGAACTCAGAACCTAGAGCCAGAATCCTTGGGTACAAATCGTGACTGTCATTTACTAGCTGTGTTCCATTTTCTTCATCTGCAAAATGACATCAGTGATAAGAAACAAATATGGGCCAGGCATGGTGTCTCATGCTTGTAATCCCTGCACTTGGGCAGGCCAAGGCGGGCAGATCACTTGAGGTCAGGAGTTCAAGACCAGCCTGACCAACATGGCAAAACCCTATCTCTACTAAAAATACAAAAATTAATTGGGCATGGTGGTGCGCACCTGTAGTCCCAGCTACTCAGGAGGCTGACACAGGAGAATCACTTGAACCTGGGAGAAGGAGGTTGCAGTGAGCTGAGATCACACCACTGCACTCCAGCCTGGGCCACAGAGTGAGACTTCATCCTTAAAAAAAAAAAAAAAGAAAGAAAGAAACAAATGTGGTTACATGTGAAAAAATACCAGCGATATAGGAAGCTTTCAAAAAATGTTAACTGGTATGTATGTGCCTAATGAGTAGAAGTAAAAAACTTTAGTACTATTTGGAGACTTGGTATGTTTACATGATTCAGTAATAACTACACAGCACCTTTCCTTCACACAAAGTTCTAATAAATCATTGCTTTTTCTGTAGGTAAAATCTACTGATGGAGTCACTCCATTATTCTTATCTGTGGAGATCTAGATCTTGATTTGAAAGTTTCTGAGAAAATCTTCAGCTCAGACTTGAGGGTCAACTTTACCAACTGAAGGTAAAAGCTAATTTTATTCATTTTAGTATGAATTGCTCATTACTGAAGCATAGAAAATAAAGATCATTAACATGTCTTATTAACTAGAACATATCAAGTAGAACCCTGGTTTCTTGATGTTGAAAAAATTATGAAATACTAATAGAAACAGAGAAAAATGGCCAGGCACAGTGGCTCACGCCTGTAATCCCAGCACTTTGGGAGGCCGAGGCGGGTGGATCACCTGAGGTCAGGAGTTTGAGACCAGCCTGGCCAACATGGTGCAACCCTGTCTCTACTAAAAAATACAAAAATTAGCCAGGTGTGGTAGCAGGCGCCTTAATCCCAGCTACTTGGGAGGCAGAGGCAGGAGAATCGTTTGAACCCAGGAGGCGGAGGTTGCAGTGAGCCGAGATCGAGCCATTGCACTCAAGCCTGGGGTAACAAGAATGAGACTTTCTTCAAAAAAAAAAAAAAAAAAAAAAAAGAAAAATAAGATACAATGAATAAAGAGAAAAGCTTGTTTCCTCTTATGGTTATGGAAAGCTTTATAATAAGCATCTTCAATTCCATTTTTACTTTATTTTTGGAGACAAGGTCTCACTCTGATACTCAGGCTGCAATGCAGTGGCACGATTCTAACTCACCATGGCCTTAAACTCCTAGGCTCAAGTGACCCTCTCGCCTCAGCCTCTCAAATAGCTGGGAGTGCAGGAACATGCCATCACATCGAGCTAAGTTTTTTCATTTTTTAAAGTAGAGACAGGGTTCTCAGCATGTTGCCCAGGCTGGTCTCAAACTCCTGCCTCAGCTTCCCAAATTGCTGGGATTACAGGTGTGAACCACCGCACCTGGCCTCATATCCATTTTTTATATCTACAGTACCCAGTTGTTGAAATAATCTTAACATCTGAGGAAAACAAATAAACTAAGAAACAGTCTGCTGCAGGACTAGAGCAGTTGGTGAACGGAATAGGAGAGTATCGAAAAAGATGCAAATGTTTCTGTAAAAACCAGGAGGCAGTAAGCCTGCTGCCTGGAGCCAGGAGACTGGACAGTGGAGAAAATCTCTTCTCAGATGCTCCTATTCATTTGATGGCTAAGTAAATTATTTTATAGTGTTAAACATGGATGTTGTTGTTGTTTTTAAATGGTGGGAACCTTCCAATAACTGGCTTATTTTCTCTTCAGTCTGTGTCTCCTATTCTTCAGGGGTTGTTCTAACGTCCTCCATTCACCTCGAATTTCCTACCCCTCCAGGTTGCCAGTTACTGCCAGTCAGGAAAGAAGCTTTAGATGTCAACTCCCTCAAATTTTGCCTCCAGGCCTGCACAATTAACCTGTACCCACGTTCAGTGCTTTGTCACTAGTGAAAGGCAAACCACATCCGAGTCCCACTTAGTTCCTTATTCTCCTGCTCCGGAACCACCTCCTCCTCCCTGCTCCTGAACCACCTCCTTCTTCCTGCTCTGAAACTGCTGAAACCCACCTCCTTCATCCGGCTTCGGAACCATCGCCTTCTTCCTGTTCTGCAGCCTGCCTCCTCCTTCCTGCTCTGGAACCTGCCTTCTTCTCCTTCCTGCTCTGAAACTGCCAAAACCTACCTCCATGTTCCTGCTCTGGAACCACCTCCCTTTTCTTGCTCTGGAACCTGCCTTCTCCTTCATCTTGCACTGGGATTTGCCTCCTCCTTCCTGCTCTGGAACCCACCTCCTCCTCCCTGCTCTGGAACCTGCCTTCTCCTCCTTCCTGCACTGGGGTCTGCCTGCTCTTTCCTGCTCTGGAAACTGCCTTCTCCTTCATCTTGCACTGGGATCTGCCTCCTCCTTCCTGCTCTGGAACCTGCCTTCTCTTTCGTGTTGCACTGGGGTCTGGCTCCTCCTTCCTGCTCTGGAACCTGCCTTCTCCTCCTTCCTGCTCTGGAACCTGCCTCCTCCTTCATCTTGCCCTGGAATCTGTCTCCTCCTTCCTGCTCTGGAACCTGCTACTCCTTCTTCCTGCTCTGAAAGTGCTGAAACTCACCTCTGTATCCCTGTTCTAGAGCCACCTACTTCTTCCTGCCCTGGAACCTGCCTCCTCCTTCTGGCACTGGGATCTGACTCCTCCTTCCTGCTCTGAAAACTGCCTCCTCCTTCTTCCTGCCCTGGAACCTGCCTCCTCCTTCCTGAGCTGGGAACTGCCTTCTTCCTCTTGCTCTGAAACTGCCAAATCCCACCTTCATATTTCTGCTCTGGAACCAACTCCCTCTTCTTTCTCTGGAACCTGCCTCCTCTTTTCTGCTCTGGAATCTGTCTTCTCCTTCCTGCTCTAGGATCTACCTCCTCCTCCTTCCTGCACTGGGATCTGCCTGCTCCTTCCTGCTTTGGAAACTACCTCCTCCTTCCTGCTCTGGAACCTGCCTCCTCTTTCTTGTTCTGGAACCTACCTCCTCCTGCCTGCTCTGGAACCTGCTTCCTCTTTACTACTCTGGGATCTGCCTTCTCCTTCCTGCTCTGGAACAAACTCCTTCTTCTTGCTCTGAAGCCTGCCTCCTCCTTCCTCCCATCCAAGTACTAACCAGGCCCGACCCTGCTTAGCTTCTGAGATCAGATGAGATCGAGTGCGTTCAGGGTGGTATGGCCATAGACAGCCTCCTCCTTCCTGTTCTGGAACCTGCCTCTTCCTCACTGCTCTGGAACCTGCCTCCTCTTTATCACTCTGGGATCTTCCTCCTCCTTCCTGCTCTGGCACCCGCCTCCTCCTTTCTGCTCTGGAACCCACCTCCTCTTTACTACTTTGGGATCTGCCTCCTCCTTTCTGCTTTGGAATCTGCCTCCTCTTTCCTGTGCTGGAACCTACCTCCTCCTTCCTGCTCTGGATCCCACCTCCTCCTTTCTGCTTTGGGACCTGCTGCCTCCTTCCTACTCTGGGATCTGCCTCCTCCTCCCTGCTCTGGAACCTGCCTCCTCCTTCCTGATCTGGGATCTTCCTCCCGCTTCCTGCTCTGAGACCTACCTCCTCTTCCTGCTCTGGAACCTGTGTCTTCTTTCTTGTGCTGGAGCCCACCTCAGTTTCTCCTTTCTCCTTATCAGCTATCATTTTTGTCACTTTCCCCTTCTTTTTCTTCCTTTTGATTCCTTTGTTCAATATTTTCACATACTTACTGTTATTTTTTCTCTTTTTTAATTAAGAGATTATTCATATGCCACACAATGTATCATTTTCACATGTAGAATTCAGTGGTTTTTAGTATACTCACGAAATTCCATGATCTAATTTCAGAATTTTGTCATCACCTCAGTGAGAAACCCCATACCCCATTAGTAGGTGCTCCCCATTTTCTTCTTCTTCTTAGTCCCTGGAAACCACTAATCTACTTTCTGTATCTAAGGATTTGCCTATTTTGGGCATTTTATGTAAATGGAATCATACAATTTGTAACCTTTTGTATCTGACTTTTTTCACTTAGCATAAATTTTCAAGGTTTGTCCATGTTCCTACATGTGGTAGCATGAATTGCTATTTCGTTCTCTTTTATGACTGAATAATATTCCATTTTGGAATGCAGCATATTTTGTTTATTGATTCATCAGTCGAGAGACATTTGAATTGTTTCTACTTTTTGACTATTTAGAATAATGCTGCTATGAACATTCATGTCCAAGTTTTTGCAGGGATGTATGTTTTCGGTCCTCTTGGTTATATATTTAGGAGTGACATTTCTGGGTCATAGGGTAATTCTATGCCTAACATTTTGAGGAACTGCCAAACTGTCTTCCAAAGTGGCTGTACCTTTTACCTTCTCACCAGCAATGTATGAGGTTTCCAATTCCTCTGTATCCTTCCCATTACTGATTATTGTCAGTCTTTTTAAATATAGCCGTCCTAGTGGATGCAAAGTGGCTACTTATTTCCTAGTCTCTCTTGCACATCACTCCTTTGGGGAATTCTTCTGAACACCCTGAAATCCTTTCTCTTCAGGTTGTGTTAAATGTCCATTTTCACACTGTTGATAAAGACATACCTGAGACTGGGTAATTTATAAAGAAAAAGAGGTTTAATGGACTCACAGTTCCATATGGCTGGGGAGGCTTCACAATCATGGTGGAAGGCGAAAGGCACTTCTCACATGGCGGCATCAAGAGAGAATGAGAGAGCCAAACAAAAGGGGTTTCCCTGTATAAAAAACCACCAGATCTTCCGAGACTTATTCACTACCATGAGAACAGTATGGGGGAAACTGCCCCAATGGTTCAATTATCTCCCACTGGCTCTCTCTCATAACACATGGGAATTGTGGGAGCTACAATTCAAGATGAGGTTTGGGTGGCAACACAGCCAAACCATATTAATCCCCACTGTATATTTCTCAGGCACCCTGTCCTTGTAGCATCCATCATCACACTGAATTATCATTGTCTATTAACTTTATCTCCTCCATTAGAGTGTGAACCTGTTAGATAGAGTACCAAAATATTCCTGTGGTATTTCCTAGGTTAACACAATGCCTGACACAGCTATTTAGTCTCATCTTTTTGTCGGGAGTGGTATGGTGGGAGAGTTGTAGACTAGACTTCATAGCATTATTACCTAAGCCCCTAAATACAAGGGGCCCCTAGTTAGAAGGAGAAGACAGGATTTTTTTAGCCTATGTGTTTGACTTTTTATTTTTATTTTATTTTATTTTATTTTGAGATGGAGTTTCGTGTTTGTTGCTCAGGCTGGAGTGCAATGGTGCGATCTCGGCTCACTGCAACCTCTGCCTCCCAGGTTCAAGCAATTCTCCTGCCTCAGCCTCCCAAGTAGCTGGGATTACAAGCATGTGCCACCATGCCCGGCCAATTTTGTATTTTTGGTAGAGACGGGGTTTCTCCATGTTGGTCAAGCTGGTCTCAAACTCCCCACCTTAGCTGATCCGCCTGCCTCGGCCTCCCAAAGTGCTGGGATTACAGGCATGAGCCACTGTACCCACCCGTGTTTGACTTTTTATGAAGTTGTTTATTCTTTACTGTTGTACTAATATAGTACTGTCCCTTAATTCACCAAGAAGTTGGAAGGAAAAAAATAGGGATGCTATAAAATATCACCATAGGGGGAAAATGCCTAGGTGATTTTAAAAGTATAAATAAATTAGCCATTTTTACTTTGATTTTTTAAAAGCTTGACTGATTGAGAACTGTTTCTTTTAAAAAAGAAAATACCAGTTACATAGATTAGACTTTAAAGATTTCAGATGCAGATAGAAGTCAAGAACAGTATCGTAAAGTTATGGATCTTCAAAAATGATGTGTTTCACTGTAAATATCAGAAATCTGAGATTCGTTTACATCAGGGTTGAACAGATAGGGATCAGTGCCGGGGAACAAAAGCTGGAAGTGGAATTAAACATAATTAAAGACTTTAAATATAAGTTTGAATTAAAAAGTACATCCAGCTTGAAGGCTGACTCATACTAAATTATAGTGCCCTATGCGTAAGTACAGATTAAAAGGCATATTTAATTAGTTCTTTTGAGAATTTCTCCCCACAAACCTATTGGTTTTTATAATCAATATTTAGATAATTTTTTTTTTCTGATTCCAGAAAGATTTGTTTTAGTGTTTTAGATTTTTCTTAATTGAAATGAAGTTATGCTTGGACTAGATAGCTATTCTCTTATTTGAAGGTGTTTTCAGTGTATTCTTGGAAATTCTATCCAGCTTCTTTGCTATGGTTTTTATATGCTTCTGGAACAACGAGGAAATGCGGGAGGGAAAGAAAGAGAGAAACAAATGTAAGTGGGACCCAGATCAGTGAGATAGTATCAAATGGGGCCAAAATGAATTTGGCAGATGCTCTTCTCATGTTTCCCACTGGAGCATGCACATATCGTTACTTGGAATACCGCTTGCATTTCTTTAATTCTTGTAAGATTTTTCTTCAGCTTCAGTAACAAACTTTAACTTGAAATAGGAGCCAGGAAGGAATATTGAGAATTTTTAAAAAATGTGTAAATGTACTTAGAAAGGATATTTTGCCATGAAGGTTTGGTTGGTAAAGGATATAATAGATGCCTTTTAAGCGTAGGAATGAAAGTGTGGAGGGGCAGAGATAGTGGAAGGTGTGTTGTGTTTAGAGATCTGAGTTTGAATCCTCATTTTGTCACTTAATAGTGGCATGAGTTTGGCAAAGTAAACTTGAAGAGTCTATCTTTCCTTATTTATAAAACGAGAAGATCCATTTTTACTCTGTAGTGCTGATAGTAAGTGAATTTAGTGACAGAAAACATTTAATAAATGATTGCTGTTTCAAAATTGTCATATTTACTAAAAAAAGTAGTAATTCTTAGGATAAAAAAGTAAATTTTCTTATCAAATGTTCTTTTAATGTCAGGTAGGCATTTCAGTTTCATGATGTTCAATGTAGATATTACTGGTAGCTGTATTTCCTTGGTTCCTGTATGTCAGCGTGGTAGACAAAGACAAAAATGAGAAAACCTTGAATGTGGGAGTGCACAAATTTATATAGATGAAATTGTACAGTACCATGTACTTCATTAATATGCACTTAATGAAAGTTTATTAAAATTGAATGAGAGTTGAAGGTATTCAATATCATTTTATTTCTTGCAGTATTTAGGTTACTGCAGACAACTGAGAGTTAGCTTTTTTTTTTTTTTGAGACTGAGTCTCGCTCTGTCGCCCAGGCTGGAGTGCAGCAGCGTGATCTCAGCTCACTGCAAGCTCCGCCTCCCAGGTTCACGCCATTCTCCTTCCTCAGCCTCCCCAGTAGCTGGGACTGCAGGCACCTGCCAACACGCCCAGCTAATTTTTTGTATTTTTAGTGGAGATGGGGTCTCACCGTGTTAGCCAGGATGGTCTCAATCTCCTGACCTTGTGATCCGCCTGCTTTGGCCTCCCAAAGTGCTGGGATTACAGGCGTGAGCCACCGTGCCTGGCTGAGAATTAGCTTTTTTTTTTTTTTTTTTTTAAAATATATGTATCCAAAGGAGAAAGATGCTATATAACTTTCCAAAAAGTGCGTTCCCTTATTTAAAAAAGATACTTTTAAGTTTAAAGGAATCTTAGGCCGCAAGGAGGTGCAAAACTTCCTTTCATGTACCCTTCACCCAGCTTCCCCATGATACTACTATCTTTAATATCCACAGTACCATTATTAAAACCAGGAAATGGACATTGGTAATTTACACCTTCAATGCTTAACCCATTTTAGCGTTTTTAAGTGGAGGAAATTCATTTTTATGTCTTGCTTAATCAATTTTCACCTACATATACTTTTTGAGTGTCAGTATGCTGAACAGAAAGATATTTTGAAATCAGAAACCCTTAGGCTCAAATCTTGGCTCTGCCTCTTATTCCTATGCAACACTGAGGAGCTTAGCATCGATGGTGGTCTGTTTCTTCATTTGTAAAAGGTGCTATCACTTACCTTGCAGAGTTGGCATAAGGATTAAAAATTGTGTATTGTCAAGAGCCTTTTCAATAAATGATGGCTTTTGGAATAACTGTTCTCTTGCTATGTTTTCATCAAAAATTGAAAAGAGCTGGCCATTATCTTTAACATAGCATGTGTACTTTGTGGACACCTATCATTTCAGGACCACTAACTGGTAAATATGATAAAACAACTTCATGGTTCCTGTAGCCCCCTGCTTGTTTTGCTCCCTGGTCACCCACTTTATCTGCACCTTTTTTTCTAGCCTATAGACCAAAAGCCACTCCTCCCTGTGTATAGATTATATTTCTTCTGCCTTTTGTTACATGAATTCTAAGAAATGTAGTTCTTTTTAGTTTTTTGTTTGTTTTCTTTTATATAACCTCATCCAACTTAGTTCTGTTTTACAAGCAGTTGATGATAGCCCTAGGTAGATGTCTGCTTCAAACCCAGCCTGATACAGCTGGCTCTTGAGTATCCCTGTACAAAAGCAGCCCTTCAGGGAACATCGTGTCCAGGGCTGCTGCCTCCCTCCGTTTGCAGACCTGGTGCTCTCTGCGTCTAAAACTGGTCACTCCTTCTCATCTCTCCACTTGGGCACAGCTGCAAAGGTAGAAACAGAGTTCTGCACCCCACTTTTTGCTGCACCTCAGTTAGCCCAGGAGCATCTACCCCTATTTAGCTCAGAAGTGTGTAGTCCTGTTTAAATACTTAAAATTTGCTATGTTCTGTATTGGCCAAGAATTGTTTTCTGGTAAGAGCTTCTGGTAGGAAGAGGACCTAAAGCTGCCCTCACAAGATGATATTCGGTTCATTTGAAATAGAAAGTTTTGTTTGCTTTTAATTTTTATTTACTGAACTGAAAATTGGAAACATCCCATTGACTTTTCTATCTTATATAGCATCTCCTCCTACACATATTTAGTTTCCTGCTCCCTTGAAATCTGGGCGACCTACTCCTGTTTTCAAGTTTTTTCTATTTTATTATTTTGGTCCTTAGCGTTTCTGCCTTTTTTGTATCTTCCAACTTTCCATTTCAAAAGAGAAGGATCATATTCTTATATATTTACATCCCGTTTGAATGTGTTTAAGGAATGCTTAGAAATGTTCCTTTATGTTTTAAAATATCCCTTCTGCTTAAGCAAGTAGCATATCATTTCCTGCTTTAGTTCTGGCCTCAGTCTGACAGGCCAGGGCTGAAGTAGGGGTGAAAAGTTCACCATCCGGAAGTGCTGTTGAGATCAGAATCACGTGATGAGGAGCCGACCCAGACTCCTGGTAATTCCCTGAGAATGTGAATCTTTGGGAGAAGGAGCACAAGAGAGAGCTTTTTCTCAAGTCAGCTGCCTGTGCTCGGGCTCTTGCTTACAATTCTTAGTTTTATGACACTATTATTATTATTCTTCAAGGAACTCACTGTAATGCCTTTATTATTGTCTACATCAGCGTTTTAAAAATAAAGTTGTAACACATTGCTAGGTTATGCAATCAATTTTGTGGACAGAGGTCAGCATTAAAAAATAAAAAAGGAAACAGGAAATGTAAACAGAGTGCATTATATGGAATAAGAATATATGTATTTTGTAAAACTCTTGTTCGATACATAGATCCATACACATAGACACACACAATCTCATAGGTCTCTATTTGCATATGGGTACATGCTGGCAGGCTTAAATTCTCCTTCATCCTCATTCCTAGTCATTTGAGAACTCAGTCATTCAAAATGCATGCACTTGCCAGTGGATGTGTTCTTATAAAATTTACATAGTTTCATATTTGGAATTTATTGTAACTGCATTTTAATTTATGTGAATATGAGTTATATATCTTATTTTGTTTCTTTGTATTTTCTCCACTCAGTATTCTATTTTAAGATCCATGGATATTGCTATGTGTACATCTAATCCATTGCATCCAAATGCCCGTAGTTGTTGAAGTATGTCTAGAATACATTTTACTTCTGTTCTCTCCCAGGGATGGACCCCTATATTGTCTCCATCTCACCTCACCATGAACACAACTACTGTGAAAAGCCTCAGATACATCCCTTACTGGAAAGTACCAAGGGGAGTTTATTTGGGTTCTAGCCTAATAGTAGACTTGCTGAGCCAGAGGGCATAGGTACCCAGCTCAGATACTGTATACAGTATAATTTCAAAAAGTACACTGATTACCTCTGGAATGATTCACCAGTCAAAGCACCCACCAGCAGTATGAATGCTTATTCTCACATTCCCGCCAGTACTTAGCATTATTAAGCTTTCTAATTTTCCCTATTTCTGTCTAGTGAGTGTAAAATGATATATTTTTTGTTTTGTTTTGTTTTTATCTGATTATTGTTGGATTTGATTATGTCTTCATGTGCTTGATTTTCTTGGATTTTTCTCATCTGTAAATTCCCGTTGAAATTCATTGCACATTTATCTACTGGAAATTTTTTACTTTTCCTATTGATTTATAGGCATTCTTTGTATAGTCCAGATAGTCCCTGGCTGGCTTTAGACATTACACGTATTCTCCTAGCCTGTCATGTTTCTGTTAATTTTTGTCTTTTATACTTTTTATTGAACAGAAGTCTTTAATTTTGATGTAATTTAGTTTATCAGTATTTTACTCTGGGGGCTTTGCAAAATATTCCCTCTTCTTCTAATACAAAAATTATCTATTCATAGCAGTTTTATAGTTTTATCTTTCACATTTAGGTCTTTAATCTATCTGAAGTCCATATATGTATGTGGTAGCAGGTAGCAATCCATTAATTTTTCATATGGTGATTCTGTTTATTTATGCTGGTGTTGCCCTTCCGCTCTCTGATATGCTCCATTGGTTTTTCTGTTCTTTAACTAAAGTTTATGCTGTTTTGTTACTATGGCTTGGTAGTATATCTTACTATCTGGTAGAGTAAGTCCTGCTTATTGTTCTTCTTTTTCATAGTGGATTTAGGTATCTGTGAACTTTTCTTTTCTTTAGGTTTTTTTTTTTTTTTTTTTTTTTTTTGAGACTGAGTCTCACTCTTTCGCCCAGGCTGGAGTGCAGTGGTACGATCTCGGCTCACTGCAACCTTCGCCTCCCTGGTTCAAGTAATCCTGCTGCCTCAGCTTCCCGAGTAGCTGGGACTACAGGAGCGCGCCACTATGCCTGGCTAATTTTTGTATTTTTAGTAGAGACGGGGTTTCACTGTATTGGCCGGGCTGTTCTTGAAGTCCTGACCTCAAGTAATCTGCCTGTCTTAGCCTCCCAAAGTGCTGGGATTACAGGTGTGAGCTACCGTGTCTGGCCATATATGAATTTTGAAATAAATACAATCGAATCAGTTCCTCAACTACAACTGAATTTTGATTTGAATGTTATTGAATTTATAAATGAAAATTGAAGAACTAACATATTTTTGGAAAGTTATTCCATCTAGGAGCTTTTACTGTCTCTCCATTTATCTCAGCATCTTTCATGTACCTTATTAGAGTTCAATGATTCTCCATAGAGGTACAGGTGTTCTTTCTGATACTTGAAGCCAATCAAAGATGAAGACAAATAATATACACAAACCATAAAATGATTTTAAAATAAAAATTGAGGGTTTAGCCGTTGTTAAAGTAGTAATATCCTTTGATTGCAGATACTTATGTTAGAAGAGATCCTAAAGATAATGTCAGAGACTCCAGCACATTGAGTATCCCTAATTCTAAAACCTAAAATCTGAAATGCTCCAAAACCTGAAACTCTTTAAATGCTGACCTAAAGTTCAAAGGAAATGATCGTTGGAGCATTTTGGATTTTGGATTTTTGCATTAGGGATGCTCAACCGGTAATGCAAATATTCCGAAATCTAAAAATATCCCCAATCTGGAACACTTCTGTTCCCAAGCATTTCAGATAAGGATTACTCAACCTGTATAAATGAGAAAACTAATCATCAGTGAGGGACTAGTTTTTTTTTTTATTATTATCTTATAAGGAATGACTTGCTCAAGATTACAGAGTTAGACAGTGAGAGAACTGTCTAACTCTGCCTTTCTTTCTCTTGGTAGAGTTAATGTTAAGGTTTGCTTATGCTTCCAGACAAATCAGATTCTTTTTTCAGTGATGATCACACAAAGAATGATTGACCTGCCAAAGCCATAAGACAGCAAGGGGGAGAAAAAATCTCTTGAGCAGCTTTTTGTTTTCTTATTAGTAATGGCGTGAGTTAGTATTTTGGTTCATTTTTCAGCAATTATGTCCTGCATTCTGGCTGTGGTTGATAGTGACTTTAAAAAAATAGATATGGTGGTACTTGCACAAAATAATTGTCACACATTAGCATGTTAATGAAGTGTTAGGGTGCTAAGAATGGCTAGCACACTAAAACAGGAGAGAAAAGATCCATCCTCACTGCCGCATCAGCCAGACTACACAATCCAAATGGAAGGCACGGCTCAGATTGACTGGCAGGGCATTCTGCATTATTGACATGCATTTTCTTCCTCTCCCCACATGCATGTTGAAACTTGGTTTTTGCTGTCTTTAACCCATCTAATTTTCCTCCAAATAAGTTGGTTTGGGGACAGAAATGAGTGCTTTTTCTTTTTTTCAGACAGACAGCAGAACTCATAAGGGAATAATTACAAGACTAATTCCTCTGTTTTAATGACATCAATTGAATAACATTAAAAAGTCAAAGCCCATATGATTTCATAGCATTTTAACTCTGAGCATTTGAATCTAAATAACATGTCATTTTGCTGTATGTCTGTGTAGTAGGGCCATTAACTTAAAACTAAATTCACTGTGTGTGTGTGTGTGTGTGTGTGTGTGTGTGTCTGCCTGTCTGTCTATTTCTGGAGCTAGTCATGTTGATGGTGGCAGAGAGAATTCTTGCATGTTTCCTGAAGGTCGGAGAAAGATCAGTATGCTTTTGAAGCCAACATGGATACTACTATCCCTCACAGGAAAACACAGAAATGCTGCTGATCCACCATATGGCCGAGGTACTCCTGATCCACATCTTAAGGGTCAGCCTTTCTTCTGAATTTCAGTTTCATATTTCTACCCACCTGTCGGGACTTCTTTACCCAGCTGTTCCCTGTCTACCTAGATCCCATCAGGTCAACACATTAAAACCCAAGTTCAGTGTCTTTCGCTAAAACCCAGACCCCCTTTAGAGCTCTCCATTCCTCTAAGTGTTAGCAACACACTCAGGTTTATAGGCTAATCCCTCACCATGTCTAGTCCACCAAGTCCTGTTTGCAAATGCCCTATAGCATCACACAGGCTTATACATTTCTTCTGCTCTTGCTCCTGTCGCTTAATGCAGGGCTCATCATCTACCCAGCAGGCCTGGGCTCCTGCTCTCTGTCTTTTTATCCAGCCATTTTCCAAGCTTCTGGCCCAAAGCTTACCTGGACTCTGGTGTGCCCATTTGTTAACTGTTCACCTTGGGCAGTTTATTTAGCTTTTATGAACCTATTTGTGTTCTTCTATCAAGTATAAACAGTAACAACTTGATGGCTTGTTTGGAGGATGAAGGACACAATGAAAGCCAAGTGCCACCCACAGTGCCTGGCATGTAATTGGTGCTCATATTGTATCACCCTCCATAGTAATTTCTTTGAACACTGATTTCTTTCTTTTCCAGAAATATAAGCTCCCTCTTGCTGTTTGTCCCCAGAGCTCCTTTTCCCCTCTGCTCAGCTTTCACCTTCTTGATAACACAACCCAAAATAGCCTTGCCCAGCTCTGTCCCTATACTCTCCAGCATCACGTTTATAGTCTTGCCTTTTTAAATCTCTTTGTCTCTGACATTATCTTTCATTTGTTTGCCTGACTTTTAAAGTAATCTGTCCTTTTCCCCACTTGTGAACTAGAATGTAAGCTCTGCAAAAGCAAGGGATATGTCTGTCTTCTTTGCAGCTATAGCCCAGGATGAAGGAGTCAGCCTTAGATATCTTTTTAAGACTTATGAGTCAGAACTCAGGCTTCATACACAGAGGTACCAAACCCTTAAGCCATTTGGGGTACACAGTGGCTGTAACAGGAAGTGGAAGAGATGAATCTTCTAAAACTGAAGATATAGCTGTGTGGGAGATGAGAACCCACCTACCTACCTTGATTGGCCCTTGCATTTTATACTTAGAAGAATCATCATCATTATAAGGAAAGATCTGATTAACTTAATATACAATCTAATTTTTCTTTTTGCTGGATCAGATAGAGATAGACTTTCTTATGATACGTTCTTATGGCCTTCCCATTCTTGGCCTAGGCTTTTCTTTAGCTGGGCTCTGATCCCTGCTGAGGCCTCAACCTGCCTTGTCCATTACCAGGACCTTAATCCCTGTTTATAATCCTGCTTACCGGCCTTTTAATCCTTTGAGATTGACCACAGATTCAAACCTTGCTAAAGGCTTGGCCTCCTCCTGGCCCCTACCTCTCCCTAGCCTACTTCTCTGGGCTGTGCCTTCCTCTCTGTCTGTGTAACCCTAAGAAGGCCTGCACTGTCACTTTGCCACTTTTGTCTCTGATTCAGTGGGCAAAGAGTAAGCATTTGCTTTGTATACTATGTACGCCCTTTCATTTCCAGTCTAGCATATTCAACCAGAGTGAAATAGCACATGGATCCAGCCCACCGTATAGGTTAAAACTGTGGTCTCCACGCCTTCAGCACCTCTCCTCTCACCCTACCTTCAAATTTTCCTGCCAATGAATCTTCCTCAGTGACCACTGTGTAAATATTGCTGTCTGCTGAGAAATGTTCAGTGCTTCCCCAGCCACTGAAGGATAAGCTTGAACTTCTTAGCTTGATATTCAAGCCTTGCCCAATTTGAATTGTACTTAGTTGCCCATCATGGTTCCTACATGAAGACTTGCCCTGCTTCACCCAGACCCACAAGATGCATCTTCTAGCTTATGCCACAGCTACATCTCTGCCTGGAATGACCCTCCTGCTCCCCCGTGTATATTCAAGCCTGACTTGCAATTTAGTTCACAATTCAAGTTCTGGTTGCTCCAGGGATTTTCTCCAACTGTGACCACTCCTTCCTCTCGAACTCTTCTCTTTTCTCCTATCCCCTTTACTTGGTGGATGGCTCTTTCTTCTTCCATTGCCACTCATCTCCAGATGAGTAGACTGGGCCTCTTCATTTGGCTTGAAAGTCCCTTAAAGAGGGAATTTTGTTTTCTTCCTCTTTAAATTTTCATTGTTTTAAATATTGCAGCTGTTGTCAGTTATTGCTGAAGATGATCATGATATTTGCCGTTTTCAGGGTATTATCTTTTATGCATTGCACTGATGTTTTATGTGTATTATTTCATTAATTGTCCAATTATCCTATGACATTATACATGTCTTTTACAAGAGAAAATGAAAATTTATTTTATTCTGCTAATAGTTGGGGAAGGCTGGTTTCAAAGGTCTGTTGGATTTTAAAGCTTGTACTCTTTCCACCATTCACTGATAATGGCCCAAAGTAGTATGCATTTAAAATTTGGGAATAGATAGCAGGAAAGGAGAATGAGGTTTTTAATGTGAGCTCAATACTACTCTGGAACCTGTTACCAGAAAAAGGGTAATAAAGATGGGGGAAGGCTCAAAGCCTGTCAGCAAAACCAACACACACACACACACACACACACACACACACACAAACACGCACAATTCTTTATGTAAAGCTGGTTTTAATTTTTGTTTTCCCATGAGAAGATGAATGGGCAGGAATTTAATCAAATCAGCAGATGGAAAACATTGACAAATAGATAAGAAAATATCATTGATAATATCTGAAATATATTTTAGCCAGGGGTTTTCAAGATTCTCTTTAAACCTTTTTCCTTAGAAGGCTTTACAAGTAAGAAAACTATTTTTGACTTCTTTATTCTACACTTTCTTAGGAATCAGCTTGTTTAGTGGAAAGAACCTATTGGTTTTAAAGCACGTCAAATGTGGTTTTAGACTTATATTGAATACAAGAAGAAAGGGATATAAGTGTAATTTCTAAAAAAATTGCTTGGAAACTGAAGCAATAAAATCACGAGTTTTGAATTTGTCTTTAACATCTAACAGATTTCTCTTGTATATATATATGTGTGTGTGAGTGTGTATGTGTGTGTGTATATATATATATATATATCCTTCTATATTCTTCGTGTGTGTGTGTGCTTTTTACAAAAGTTTATATTCTTCTGTGTGTTCATCCAAATTATTGATCTGGGTCATTTACTTATAAACTTAATAAGAACAGGTGATGCTTGTCATGCATGTTTTTGTGCATATACATTATAGTTTTCTATAATTTAATTATTGCCATCATCAGTTTAAAAGCCCCAGGAAACAGACATTGGGATCACAGAACCACTGAACCCTTGATGTCAACTTTTGATGCAAGGTTTTAAGACAGGAAAAGCACTGGAATAGAATTTTCAGAAATTTAGGGCAAGCAATTTTACCCTCCCAGGACCTAGGTTCCAAAAAAACAAAATTAGAGGATTAGACTAGATGGTCTTTAAGTAAGTTTCCTTCAGATTAAAATTCTTTAGAGTCTATGCCTTTATGTCTGCTTCTTGCCTCATTAATCTCTCCTGCAAAAGAAACCTTATGTCTGACAACATCTGAGGAAATAAAGATAGCATGTTTGTAAGAATTGGAAAGACTGTTGAATGAAGTGGTTATTTCCTTCTTACTGTGTTAATGACAGCAGTGTCTTGAATATCAGGAAATGAATGCATCAAAGGCTCTCACTAGTCCTGTGGTAAAGAAGTTAAAAAAAACCCTGAGTAATAGGATTTTATCTGTCCATTTATGATCAAGAGTGGTTTTAAAATGGGATGGTGTGGGAGGCTGAGGCAGGAGAATCTCCTGAACCCAGGAGTCGGAGGTTGCAGTGAGCTGAGATCGCGCCATTGCACTCCAGCCTGGGCAACAACAACAACAACAAAAAAGGAGGGGGGGATGGTGATTGCCCCAGAGTTTTTATAACTCACAATAACAAAAAACGATATTATTATTATAATGTGACTAGTAAAGCGCACATTTATTATATGCTTGCTTTATGCAGGGCATTCTATCCAGGATTTACTTAACATTAAGTCAGTATTACAGTATATCCCCCTTTTTCAGATGAGAAAACTGATGTTTAGCGAGATTGACTTCCTCACAGTTGTACACAGAGAGAGAGTTGTAGGACCACGATTCAATTGTCCATTTGCTCATGAATCCTAGGTTCTTTATGTTGTGTCCTTTTATATCAATACTATATTTTCTGCTTGAAATATTATTTACAGATTCAAGATCTAGCATTCTGTTTTTGTCATTAGCTGTGGATAGTATGGGTGCTGAAACTCACTACCAGATCTTTTCTGGTGTTATGACTTAATTAAATGTTGAATAATAATGAAGGCACACTTCTATAAGAAGTGTGAAAACACTGTTTACACCTGACAAAATCAACTCACTGTTATGTCTATCAAGGTACAAGAATGCAAATTGTAAAGTGCTAGACAAAGTCCTTTTCTATCATCTTCTCATTCTTAAAATTACGGGCAAACAATACCAATAGAGTAAAATGAATATTTTTTCAATTGTACTTTTCCTTCCTAAAATACTCATGGAACAGCCTGATTCCCATGTTTTTGTTTTTGTTTTTTCCAATAATGGGTTGCCTTTTTAAAAAGAGCCTAATATTATATGCAAAATATTCCAGTATGTGGAAAATCAAATGACACATTGCTTTAAAACACAGACATCTTTAGATTACTGCCCCCTGCTACTGTCTCAGTGATGTTGAGAGCCCATTGCACGTTTGGTCTGTTATAATTGAATTGTAATTCCAGTTTCAAAATTATTCTTCCATTACAGATTTTAAAATGGTTTTGAAACAGGATTCAAGTGGTGATTTTTTTTTGTTGTTGTTCTCTACTAATTTAGCTTGCTAGAGCCATTCTGTCCAATACGGTGGTCACTGAAGATCTATGGCTATTTAAATTTAAAGTAAAATAGATTGACAATAGGTAAAACTAAAAATTTAGTTCCTCTGTCACAATAGCCCTGTTCAAATGTTTAGTAGTTTCGTGTTGCTTGGGACAGCCAGGCTGGAAAGGCTAGATATAGAGTATTTCCATCACTGCAGAAAGTTCTATTGGACAGCGATGATCTAGGGTCATTGTAATGATCTGCTTTTGATCATCTGTTCGTTTGGGTTAAAACAGTATGAATTGGGTTATTGCCATAAAAGGTAGCCAGATCTGATAGCTGGAAGAGGTTCTGGCATGTGTAGTGAGCTTTAGAAACTCTGGGAGAGCTACGTATTATTGTGTTTGCTTTAGTGTATATAACAGTATTGGCCACTGCAACTTTACCTGGTTTCAGAATCTGTATTCTAAATAGCTATCATTTTATTACATATACTGACTGTGTGCCACTCACTGGTTTTGATTTTTGTTTCTCTGGTGAGTGGACCAGGTAAAGAGCAGCCACAAATTCAAACTAATTTAGAAAGAAATCCTAAGGCAGAGAGTCTTAAGTTACAGAACTACTTGTTTAAGTTCGTTTTGTAGTCTGGAGATTGTCCTACAGAAATTCACCTTTGAAGGCCGCAGGGAGTTCAGCAAGCCTGTCTGGTGGCTGTCTGTCTAAGTTCCTTGAGGCAAAAAAAAGAGACAATGGATCCTTGTTTTTTTGACAGCTTTATTGAATGTATTCAGTCCCAAGTTCTGAATAATTTGCTTAACTAGAGATGTTTTGCACAGTGAGTAAAATTTTCTTGGTATGAAATTTAATCCTCATAGTATCTTCAGAATAATTTTAACACTTGCCAGATCTCTCTATCTACTACCCAGCTCTGGGTAAATGTCCAAATGCCTTTACTTGTTGAAAAGAACTCTACTCTGCATTGCTGATTTGTTATTCCTGGTAACAGTCAGAAGTACAGAAAATATACGTGTTTAAAAAAAAAATAAGGAAGATGATTGGTTTTAATGTTTCTCTTGATCTTGCTCCCTTCAAGCATATAATAATTTACCAGTTTTCTCTCCCAATTCTTACGTTTCTCGTTCATTGATGGACAAATAGAACAGTGTTTGAAAGCTCATTTACAGATTGTACAGTTAGCTCAATGGTAATCAAAAATGACTGGATAAGTCTCACCACCAAGGGCTTACAAGAAGTTGAATGTGAACTTGGAGAACAATTTTGTGTTCAGCCAGCTCTGGTTGTTCTTTAATCTTTTATGATTATACA
This sequence comes from Pongo pygmaeus, assembly GCF_028885625.2. Classification (NCBI taxonomy): domain Eukaryota; kingdom Metazoa; phylum Chordata; class Mammalia; order Primates; family Hominidae; genus Pongo; species Pongo pygmaeus. The sequence goes on from NC_072378.2 coordinate 22,030,771, forward strand.
TTTCTTCATTTAAAATTGTTTGCTGTAAGTTTTAATAGGAAGTGTTTTCTTTGTTAAGATGTTGTTCTGATTCTGTCCCCCTTTTCGTAACCAGACTCCACTCATATTATAAGCATGAACAAACAGTCACCGCATAGGCACCAGTGAGCCCCTTCCTTTAAGAGATCTATTTATAGAGAAACGCTGAAGCAGGAGCGAGTGGGTGGGTTCATGTCTCCTGTGATATAATCTTGCCTTCCTGTGTTTGAGAGCTTACAAAGGATGACAGCTGTTTATCATCCTTCCACATTTCTATCCAATCTAAACCTGGTTGGGCTAAAATTTAGAAAGCTTCTGTAGTCAATCAAGAGTACGTGCCCGAGAGCCTCCATAGCAGATGGGCTTCACAACATTGACTATCCTGAAAGTTTTCTCTCCTTAAATGATAACCTTACCTGCTGCAGTTGCCATCCTTGAAACTGGCTCTTCTGAGAGTGGCAAATTATTTAGGTTGCATTAGTTTTATAGGTTTGGTTTTAAACAAGCCGAAGAATTTGGTTAGTTTAATCATCTCTATTCACCTCTTTTTGTGAATGATTTATCAAGACTTGAGCAACTCTTCTTGAAAAAATGGGAGGATAATGTTTATTTTGCAGTATGGTGGTCTTTTAAAATTTGTGTTTTTTGCTTGGCAGCTCAGAAGAGAAATATAAAATGGGAGATGCTAGGTTTCTAAGTAGCAGTTGTCCCATGGTTAAGCTGAAGTGCTTTCTTAACATAAGGGTTTATATAGGAGTGAATGAAGGCGGGCAAGGAAAATATTGACTATATCCTATTACAATAACACTGATGAAGTTCTAGATACTTCTCTATATGCTATTAAAGTAACACTGATGAAGTTCTAGATACTTCTCATTCTGTGGCAAAGGAAGCTGTGAGTATACATGCAAAAGAAAAAAAAAAAAAAAAGAAGGTTATGCAAAGTTTGGGTTTTCTTTGTTCTTAGTCCTTGCTTGGGATTTTGAGGAAAATTGAATGTATTTCTATTTTCTATTTCACTTGATTTTCTAATGTTTCATATTTGGCCAGCTACTTTCTGAGAACATATTGTACACATGTTCCGATGCTGTTTCAAGGCCCTGTGAGAGACAAGAGTTGATTGAAAGCTCTCAGTTCTCCTGAAGTGGGTGGCCAAAGAGCTGAAACTGAACAGCTGCTGTACACCCATTGAACTTTTGTCATTTATAAATTATTTTCCATGCCATCTGGAGCAAGAATGGTGCCATGGTTTAGAGAAACTCTTTGTGGGGTACATTTCATATCCAGTGCTTATATAGCTTGCTTATTACCACATTCAACTAAAGTTTTAAAATCTTTATTTGCTTGGAGGCTTAAGGATGTGAATAAATATGAGTGATTTCTTTAAATGTTATATGAAAAACACCACCTCCACCTCTACCAACGTTTTTCCCTCCCTCTCTCCTTTCCAGTGACTACATCCTGCCTGCTTTCAGCTCCAGTGGAAAATGCATTAATTCCAGAGTCTCCGTGAGGTTTCCTGTTTGATGACATAATCAGAAAATCCTCCTCACATTGCCCTTGGGGTTGCTGTCTGGATGTTATGTTGTTTTGGTGGGCGTAACTCAGCCATCAAAAAAAATCAGCACAGGCCATAAACTCAGGACCTGAAATGCATTAATATAATGTTAAACGAAATAACACTGTGGGTATGTCTGCAACACTGGTAGGGAATTTCATTAAACTGCAGATTCTCCCTGGCATCAAATGCATTGGCTGGTGACTCCGGTACATATGGCATGAGCTGCTGCAATGCCACTAGCAGGAGTTATTTGAACTGCTCCTGTGTAAGCTGTTAGACTACATCTCGTGGAAAAATACCACACACCCTTGACTACCAGAGTTTGGTAGTGTTGATTTAAGTAGTTCTTCCCTTCCATTCCCCTCTGGGGCAGCCTGTTTACCTAATACGTTTTGCCTTTGGTGTTGATCACAGGAAGCTGCGAAAAAGAAAACTAGTGAGAAGAGTCAGAAATAGAAGATGAGGATACACTTTAAAATGAGAAAAGCAAAAGATGGCATCTGACATGTAAAGTGGGTTTTAAAAGTTTTAAAGATAAGATATTGTGAGGCAGAAACTTCAGTAGCTGTGAATATAGTTGGAAAGAAGAAACCTTGATATAAAAGTGGAACCAAGACTAGGATATTTAGATACCAAAGGGCACGTACAGTTTTACAAGTTTAGAAGATATTGGCATAGGAAATTGAGCATATGCTTAAATATGGATTTCCTTTGCTATTTGGAGAATTTTTTATATTTTTTTTTATTGTTTTGGTAGGCTGCCATAACCCTCCATTTGGTTGTCTTGGATGGAATATCTCTTGCCTTGGATCTTGGAAATCCAAGCTTGATTGGCACTTGGTCAGGATGAGAACAAGGAATGGGCCTCTTAGGATGTTTTACAAGTTCTAGAAGTTGCCTCCATGATCCTCCCTCCTGTTGTTGTACCAGACTCTTTCTTGCATGTGTCTAGCTGGGGGTGGAGAGAGGTGGTGGGGTAGCTGGTGGGAGAAGCAGGAAAGATACAGCTTTGATAGAGCTTCACTGGAGAGAAGTTAAAGAGGAAGGAGAGGTCAAGCTCTAGCCAGTTGAAAGCCTGGGGCGATGTCACCATTCCTACCTCCTTATATCAGAAATGTTCTTGGGTTTTCCATAATGTATTCCAAGCAGCGGGACACCTTTCACAGATGCTTCTCCTGTGTTTGGGGAATCTGGACTAATATAACACTAGGAGGGAGGAAATTGTGTTTCTTTATCGCTACTGTGAATGTTGTTGTTTTTTAAAATTTACAACAGACTACTGAATAAACTCTAAAACTTGGAATTCTGGATTTCAGGTTCTGTGATCTGTTTTCTTGTATAGTTCTGTGATGGTTACGTGACCAAGCTGTGAGCATTTGCTCTCAAAACAGCTTCATTTAAACCATTCTATGCCTTGTACTAGAATAATGCTATCCCAGAGCGGGAAAGGCTCTTAAAGATCACATCTAATGGATGAACCTCTTTACCCAGGTGGGTTGTGACAAGAGTAGGGGGAGACTATGATCCTTTTTGTTCCAGATATGTAGCACAGCTTGGTTGTGTTAGTGAATGTACCATCTCACACATCATATTGAGCTGAATGTTTCAGGACATCCCTGGGGACAAAATGTTACCTATATGGTCACACTGGGAATCTATTTGAAATTATTAGATATTGCTCCTCACTTCTGCTTGTCAAGATCTTTTTGAATCCTGCATCTATAGCTATTGCCTGTCCCAGGTTTTGGTCCCAATGTGAAGTCAAAAAGACTCGATACATGAGGTTAAATCCTGGCTCTACTGTGTTCTGGCTTCGTTACATCAAATGAATAATTTAACTGCAGTAAGTTTCAGTTTTCTTATTTGTAAAATGGAAAATAGAATGTTCTACCTCCCCTGTTGAATAGTTGTGAAGGTAAAGAATAATAGTGCATATAGAGATGTTTGAAAAAATAAAGCACCACACAAATATTAGTTTTTATTGAGCAACCTGAAAATATGATAAATACTGTTTCTTTGGCTTCATCCAGGTCATTTGTTTAAAAAAAAAAAATGATGAAGCAAAGGGACCAAGGACAAAACCCTGCCTCTAGGGACCTTCCAGAGAGTGGCAGTGATGGGATGTTGACAGCCTTTGGTTCATGTGTTTATTAGTCTAATAAACTGCCCTAGCCTTCTGCCCATATTTTCACATCTTGTCCTTTAAGTTGTCCTGGGAGCCCTTGTCAGATTCCTTACTCAAGTTCAAATATATTATGTCCACAGTGTTTCCCTGATCTGCCAGGCTACCAGCCTTGTCAGAGAAGGAAATGAGGTTTGTCTTGTCCCTATTGAACCCACACTGTCCGCCAGGACTGGTGCTTTCTTTTCTGAGTAGTCACAAACCATTCTTTTAACACTCTGCCAAGAATCTTGTCCAGGATCAACAGTAAACGCACTGGTGGTGTGCAGTATTGGGATTCTCTCTTCCTTTTTGTTTTTCTTTCTTGTCTTCTTCAAAGTGGGAACTCATTTCCCCCATCTCCAGTCTTCTGGCACCAGTTCTGTTTCTCCATCAGTATTTCCAGGAAGGAGAATCGAAGAGCAATTAACTTTTGCTTGAGTCCAGGTTGCAGTCACACTGACATTTGGTGGCTCATCTCATTTTTGCTGAGGTTGTGGTAAATACTTAGCAGCAGTGGGATGTGTTTACTGCTCTAAATTCATAATAGTTAAAATTCATGTAATGGGAAGACCTTAGAAATATATTCCTACCTAATATGAATGCATTTTAAAATCCAGTATTGTTTTTAGTTCCCTTATGAAAACAAAACCAACAATTTGAAAAGCTAGATTTTTGTTTGTATTGAAGAGCCCAAGAAAGCCCATTAAATACAATTTTTAGTTTGCCTAGTTAATATGGGCATGAAAAAATAATATAATTTAAAATAATATATTCTTAACGTTTTGTTCTAAACAATAATACTAATAAAAATTGCTATTTAGTGAAGAGCTATTGTATTCTATGCTGTATATCAGACATTTTACATTTATTACCTTATGTAGTACAATTACTCTGCAAGGCTAAGGGTTTGCACATTTTGGAGATGAGAAAACTGAGGCTCAGACAGCTTTAGTACAGTGCTTAATAAGTGCCAAACTGGAATTTGAATTTAGATCACCTGACTGCAGAGCCTCAGATTTTTCCATTATAGCACAGTGTAGCTTTAAATGATGTTTTCCATTTGACTTTAAAATTTGTAACTTATTTAGTATTATGATAACCATGCTGAGTGACCTTTAACTTGGACCATGTCAGTGGGAATTGCTTAAATAAAGCTGTGTTTTATTAATAAGTAGAGTGATGATTGAATTGGACTGCTTTAAAAATTTCTAAATTAATAAAAATTACCAATGCAAAAAGAGCTGCTTTTATCAATTGGTGGTCTTAAGTGGAGATTTTGCTTTATTTGTTTTTTTACAAATCCATTAATGGTCCTTTTCTTTAACACCCCATCAATCAACACAGACTCTCCCACTGATAAGGATACCTCACTGAAAGAAATCAATTCTCCTTTGTCATTTTGACAGGAATTAACTAAAAAGGTGGGTTAATCCAGAAGCAACAGGAAAATACCTGCAGGCTACGACTAAAACCTAATTTTGTAAAATCAAAATTGTCATAAGAATATTTCACAGTTGGCCAGACACGGTGGCTCACGCCTGTAATCCCAGCACTTTGAGAGGCTGAGGCAGGTGGATCCGTTGAGGTCAGGAGCTCGAGATGAGCCTGGCCAACATGGCGAAACCCTGTCTCTATGAAAAATACAAAAATTAGCCAGGTGTGGTGGCGTGCACCTGTAATCCCAGCCACTCAGAAAGCTGAGGCAGGAGAATTGCTTGAGCCTGGGAGGTGGAGGTTGCAGATCTGAGATCACGCCATTGCACTCCAGCCTGGGAGACAGAGCGAGACTCTGTCTCAAAAAAAAAAAAGAATATTTCACAGTTCATGATAACAAAGGGCTTTGTCTCTATTCCATAGTAAAGATAAATTTGCCATTTCAATGTGAGAGTTTAACACTACTTTTGTCTTTTCATTGCGGCATTTGTATCCCATTGCCCAATGCTATAGAAAGGCTCAGGATAGTGTAAGCTCTGTTTCCCAAGGCTTGGTTTGGAATTTAAACCATTTTAATAGGGAACTGTGTAAGAAAATCTCATGTAATGCCTGAAAAATGTACAGTTTCAGATCTGGTGCATGAGGCTGTTTGCTGGCTCTAATACAGGATTTTTGTAAGAGTGACCCATAACAATCTTTGGAAAGGAGAATTTTCATTAACACAGGCTGTTCAAAGCCGTGTTTGAACCAGTAGGAGCCCAACAGCTCTACACACACAGTATTACTAACAGTGCATTGTCAGAGGGTAATAAACCCAAGAGCTGCATCTATAAAGTCTTATTTTGAAGACTGATTGCTAACACGTGAACACTTACCATGATTATGGCCAAAATTAGAGCTTGTTGTTTTTATAATACTTACAGAAATTCATTTTTAAAGAACATTAAAAATTAAACATTAATATCCTCTTAGCTGTATGATACAAAGTGTTCAGGAAAATTTATGTCTCTTGTAGTTCATGTTTATCCCTAGGCTGAAAAACTTTAAACCATTTTTAGCCCCTTCTTTCGAGGATATTGCCTAGCTTTTTGATTTATGTAACTTAGATTATGTAGGTCAATTTGTTGACTAGAAACTCATCTAAATAAGGTTTACTTCTGAATCTTGGTGTTTAAATAGCTTTGGGGGAAAATGTGCTTAACTAAATGTTTTTTTCTTAAAGTAAGGCAGTAAGCATTGAGTGTTTGTTTTTTCATTAACTTTTTTTTTTTAATTTTAAGTTATCCTTTTTAGAAATATCAAAGTTGTTTTGTGTGTTTGTTTCTTCTGTAGTACATTTGGAAACTTTTGGAAAATAGGTTTATGTTTTGTTGTTTATAGCCATTATAATATAAACCTTGAGGTAATATAAACCTTGAGGCTGGATAATCTTTCTGGATATTTCTTTTCTTTTTTTTTAAATTTTACTTTAAGTTCTGGGACACGTGCAGAATGTGCAGGTTTGTTACATAGGTATATGTGTAGCATGGTGGTTTGCCGCACCTATTGACCTGTCCTCCAAGTTTCTTCCCCTCGCCTCCCACCCTGGATATTTCTTTTTTTTTTGAGACGGAGTCTCGCTCTGTCGCCCAGGCTGGAGTGCAGTGGCGTGATCTCAGCTCACTGCAAGCTCCGCCTCCCAGGTTCACGCCATTCTTCTGCCTCAGCCTCCCTAGTGGCTGGGACTACAGGTGCCCGCCACCACGCCCGGCTAATTTTTTTGTATTTTCAGTAGAGACGGGGTTTCACCGTGTTAGCCAGGATGGTCTCGATCTCCTGACCTCGTGATCTGCCCGCCTCGGCCTCCCAAAGTGCTGGGATTACAGGCGTGAGCCACTGCGCCCAGCCGATATTTCTTATAGAAGTATCAAATACTAGTCCAGTTTAATTTGCCATAAGTTTTAAACTCCTTTCTTGGTCTCTTGATATCTCCCAGTACGTGATTCCTACAGGTAAAACAAGTGATTACTATTTCGTTTTGAAATGTTATGGGATGTTTAAAAAATGGTAAAACTCTAAGGTACGATTATATGATTACACTATTCTCAGCCTCTTTGAGTCAACACTTTGGGTGAAGAACAATACTTATGTTCCTAAAAATAAATACTTTGTCCATTTCCCCATGAATAGTAATCAAATTTTTACCTGATTAAATAAATTCTTTTTCTTTTCTTTTTTTTTTTTTTTGAGGTGGAGTCTCACCCTGTTGCCCAGGTTGGAGTGCAGTGGCACGATCTCGGCTCATGGCAACCTCTGCCTCCTGGGTTCAAGCGATTCTCCTGCCTCAGCCTCCGAAGTAGCTGGGATTACAGCCATGTGCCACCAGGCCTGGCTAATTTTATATTTTTAGTAGAGACAGGGTTTTACCATGTTGGCCGGGCTGGTCTCGAACTTCTGACCTCAGGTGATTCACTTGCCTCGGCCTCCCCAAAGTGCTGGAATTACAGGCGTGAGCCACTGTGCCCAGCCAAAGAAATTCTTTTAGCAATTCTATAAGTGACTGATTTTTTTATTTTTAATTTTTACTCTTTTTGAGACAGGTTCTCACTCCCTCACCCAGGCTGGAGTGCAGTGGTATGGTTATAGCTCACTGCAAGCTTTACCTCCTGGGCTCAAACAATCCTCTCACCTCAGCCTGCCAAGTAGCTGGGACCACAGGAATGCACCACAGTGCCTGGCTAATTTTTATAATTTTTGGAGGGGTGGGATTTTGCCATGTTGCTCAGGTTGGTCTCGAACTCCTGGGCTCAAGCAATCTGCCCACCTTGGCCTCCCAAAGTGTTGGAATTACAGGCATGAGCCACTGCACCCAGCCCTGATTTTTATTTTTTTATTATTTTTTTTGAGACGGAGTCTCGCTCTGTCACCCAGGCTGGAGTGCAGTGGTGTGATCTCGGCTCACTGCAAGCTCTGCCTCCTGGGCTCATGCCGTTCTTCTGCCTCAGCCTCCTGAGTAGCTGGGACTACAGGCGCCCACCACCATGCCTGGCTAATTTTTTCTATTTTTTAGTAGAGATGGGGTTTCACCGTGTTAGCCAGGATGGTCTGGATCTCCTGACCTCGTGATCTGCCCACCTCGGCCTCCCAAAGTGCTGGGATTACAGGCGTGAGCCACCGCGCCTTGCTTTTTTTTATTTTTAAATAAGAGACAGATTGTCACTATGTTCTCCAGGCTGGAGTTTAGTGGCTATTCACAGGTGTGATCATAGCGCACTACAGCCTTGAACTCTGGACTCCTGGGCTCAAGCAATCCTTCTGTCTCAGCTTCCTGAGTATCTGGGAGTACAGGTGTGCACCACAGTGCCCAGCTTTGATATTTTGCATAAACTCAGTGGTGAATGCAGTTATGCTAAATTAGGCTATTATTACTTTATTATTTTAATTCCAAATGCAAGATAATATGCCGAGCTGTTAAACAGGTTTCTATAATTTAAAAGGGATTGAGATCACACAAAGTATTTGCTCTGGCCATAGTGAAATTAAATTAGAAGTTAATAACAAAGCCATCAAGAAAATTCTCCTCCTTTGAAAATTAAACAGCACACTTCTAAATAGCTCATAGGTCAAAGAAGAAATCAGAAGTACGATTAGAATAGGTTTTGCAATGATGATGATATATACCCAAATATATCAAAATCTGGAAGAGATGCAGCCCAAACACTGCTTAGAAGGAATTTTATTTGCTTTAAATGGTTCTGTTAGGAAATTAAAAAGGAAGATTTTGAATGTATACAAACATAGTTGGTAAAACTATCAAGAAATGCCGGACAAAAATCAGAAGAGTGGTTGCCCCTGAGGAAGGAAGGGAAGTGATTTGGGAGAAACCCACAGAGGGCCTGCAAATGTTCAATTTCTTTAGCTGACGCATTATATTGGTGTCCATTACAGGCTGAGTTATATCCCTCTATAATTTAGATGTTGAAGTCTCAACCCTCAGAACCTCAGAATATGACTATTATTAGACATATGGCCTATAAAGAGGTGATTACATTAAAATGAGGCGATTGGGGTAAGCCCTCATCTAATCTGCTCATCCTCATAAGACGAAGAAAAGACATCAGGGATGCTTGTGCCCAGGAGGGACCACCATGTGAAGAGGCAGTAAGAGGGTGGCCGTCTACAGGGCAAGGTGAAAGACTTCAGGAGAAACTCACCCTGCTGGCACTGTGATCTTGGACTTCTAGCCTCCAGAGCTGTGGGACAATTTCTGTTGTTTAAGTCCTGCAGTCCATGGTCTTTTGTTATGGCAGCCTTAGTCGACTAATACAGTATTCATATTTAAAAAAGTTCTTTATCTTTACACGTCATAAACATTTTTGTATCTATTCACCATAAGTCAATTGCAAATGAATAATAAATGGATAATGTCATACTGAGCCTGAAGGTTGCCCTTTTGTGTCAGAGCATGTTAATGACATTTTTCAGGACTCCAGTTTTAATGTTTAAACTATGGGAGTAGCTATGTGTAAATATTTAAAATGTGACAGACAGTACTATCACTTGCAGTGATTTTATACCTCCTAGTTGGGAGGTTAAATGAGAAAAACCTCGGTAAAGTCCCTATAATGTGTGCCTGGCATAATACGTGTTAGCTGTGATTATTATTAGTACTGTGTTTCTTATGCTTATTTCATTGCAGTTTCATTTTCTTAAGAGGTATAGGCTCTAAAATGAATCTCATATAGTAGACCTTGGGAAAAAGGTGGCGAGTTAAATTTGTAGAGAATATAGCTGTTTCCACTGGCCTGAGGTTCAAACAGTTTAGAGTGAGATTGTGAGCACCCTCTTAGGGACAGACACATCTCTGTTCTGCCTCCAGCTCCAACGCGGTTCTCTGCCTTTTGGGATTGGGCAGCAGCAGCAACAGATAATGAGAGACGAATTTGTCATTCCAGAGCTACTTTTGCCTTTAGGAACACATCTGTGCTTTTTCCAGGAGAAGGTAGAAAAGAAAGAGAAGGGAGGGTTTGGTGGTTTTGAGCTGTGGAGACCTAATTTTACGGACCCAAATGGCAACACAGGCTGTGCAGGTTTGTGTGTGTGTGTACATATATGTATGGGTATACTAACATCAGGCATACATAAATTATTTGCTGCGAGAATGTCATTAATAGCACATTGCTGTTGAATGAGGGATGAAAAGTGTACCTGAGCACCCTGTTATTATTGAGCAGTGAGAATTAAGCAATTTCTCTTAAAATTCTCTGTCCCTAAATACATCTCATTCTGCTTCTGCTTCTCCTCTCCTTCCTTCCCCAGTTTAGCTCTCCCACTCTCCCTCTTTATCTCTTCTCCTCCTTCTCTCTCCAGTCCACCACAGTGCCTGGAATTCTGCATTTAGAAATTTGCTCTTTGGATTAAAGACACTGTGGCCTTTTCCAAGAATTTCCTTTTAAATGATGAATATTCTTGGAAGGTAAGACATGGCGTCTCCCCGTGAAGGGTTGACGCATTCAATTGCTTTGGCATATGGTAGCTTGGACTGAGTAGAGGAGGGAGGAGTGTTTTTGGAGAGGTATCCATTATTGGGGCTCTGTAGTCCTCATTCTAGGGCATCTACTCCTAGGGACTTCACTTATCTGCTAGAGCATCTTAACTTTGTGTTTCTATTTTGATAACAATAATAAACTGATATCAACACATTCTGAATCATCTGAATGATAATTTCATAACAGGGTCATCCCATGAAACTTCAGCACCTGTGTTTATATTTGTGTCTGCCCCTAAATCTTTGTGTCTGGCTAATGACTGACTCGTAAATGATGTATTTCCACCAAGATTAGGCTGGATGACATCATTTTTTGCTATGTCTAATAGAAAGAGTGGCAAGAGAATTGAGCTGTCCTGCTGCCTAGAGTAAGGAAAACAGTCCCAGCTCATAAGAACCTTGGCTGTAGTCTCAGTGCCATTATCACGCTGCAAGTGACCAATTAGTTGTAGCAAAACCTCTTCTGCCACATTCTATGAATATTGTTAAATTGTGTTGGTTTTATAACTTTTCTTGAATTTTTCTTATGCATTTATTTCGGTTTTGTAGTTGCCTAGGAGTTACAAGCCTAAGGAGTTACTCCTAGTTGTGTTTGTACAAATTTTGAAAACATAATGGAATAATTTAAGTCAATAGTGGGAGTAAACTTTTATAGACCACTTAGGTTTAAGAAATGATGGTCGGGTGTGTAGCAGAGCCTGCCAGGCCTGGGTGAGTACTGCAAGGAGGGATCCCGGGAAGGGATGGGAAAGGCGGAGGAGGTCAGGCTGAGAGCGATGGATGCTTGAGAATGAAAAGGATGGTTATTTTATCGGTGGCTGGAATTAATAAAGGGGAGCTAGAAAAGGATTTCAGAAAGTCCTCCCAAAATTTAACCGACTTCACAATTTGGCCTGTAGCTGGCTATCTTGGTAGGTTATTAAATAATTGAAGGTAAACCTGACATCTCTCTTCTGGATTACTTTAAAAAATGCATTTCTAAAGCGATTCATTACGAAAATTGGGGTCAGTGACCTCTACAAATCAAAGTAAAATGGTGTCAGACCCTTTTTATTTAGCCATTGGTCAGTCTGTCGCTTGCACAAGCAAATGGAGTGAAGAACAGTTAGACGGGGAGGTGAGGGGGCCAGGCAGGTAGTCAGAGAGCCAACCCTCCTGCCTCATATATTTTGGTGGCGCCTCATGCTAATGCTGAGTTTGTGTGCTTAAATGGTACTGAGATAAAACTATTTTTTGTATCCTTTATAGTTCTTCATTCACAAATCTTACTTTTAGATGGATTCAAAGATGAACCAGTTTTATATGAAATTCAGGGAAAGGGAGTTGTATCCCCTAGTTTCTTCTGCGGTTGACAGAGCAGGAAAGGAACTTGAGCTAAATGACCTTAAAATCTGTTAAGAGATTTTAGTTTAATGGAAGTATAACCCTCCCTAAATCTGAATAAAAATGCCAAAATGTTTTGAAAGTGAACATAGGTTGGAAAGTTAACATATTGGTGATTATCTCAGTGAAATATTAATACATAGAAATAATGACAGCATGAACTAAAAAAGCATGGGATGTTATGATTTCTGGGCCCTTGGGCACGTTAGTAGACAGTTGTCAGTCTTCACTGAACATTGGTAATAGTTGCTTGTAAACTCTGACTTTAAGTGAAACTATATATAACAAAACCAGTTTTACCATAGGCTAATGGATATGGCATATTTTGGTCACAGAAACATCACCAAACATATAAACTAAGACCCAAAACACTTCTAATGTTAAACTTTGAAATAAATGTGAGCTATACATAGACTTAAAGATTACTAAAAACAAGTAACATAATTCAGTTCAGGGTCACAGGTGGCCGGGAACCTCATCCAGCAGGCAGCTCAGGGTGGGCACCATCTCCGGACAGGCCGCCATCCAATCACAGGGTGCGCTCATACACACCCACACCCACCCACAACATAGGAACAATGCAGACACGCCAATTCATCTGATGTGCACAGCTCTGGGATGTGGGAGGAAGCCTGACTATTTGGAGAAAACCTACCATAGGTGTGAGGAGAACATGCAGACTCCACCCAGACAGTGGTCCCCATCTAGGAACTGATTTTTTTTTTTCTTATCATCATTATAACAAAACAATGTTGAACATGAGGATGTTATTCCAGGACCTGCTCCACCAGGCAAATGCAAAATTCAGGCATTTTTATCATGAGAATGTATTCATCAGACCACAATAAAATCTCAGAATCTCATTTTCTTAAATAAATAATAGACTCATCACTAGATTTCATTACAGAAGATGTAAAATTACTTGTTTCTATATATGTGTATAAATATATTTTATTACATGTATCTTTACATAGATGACAAATATTTGATATATATTTTATATATATATATCATGACTTTTCAATATATGCTATAATACAAAACTATTTTCACTTTATGTATTTACCATTTAATCCATTTAGTTTCTATACCCTGTGGCAGGGAATACTACAATGTGTGGGAATCTGGTCTTTCCATCTTCAGAGAAGGAGACCAGGTTCTCATGGATGGCATTGACTTCGCAAGCTGCTTTGAAGCTGAATGTATTTTGCAGTTTACACTCTGTCACTTCCACTTTATATCATTATCAGACACCAAAAACCAATCCTTCTCAAAGGACAAGAGGAGCAGAGTGGGGGGAAGTAAGGGGGAAAATGAGACTTGACTTTTTTATCTTTTTTTGAGATGGAGTCTCGCTCTGTCACCCAGGCTCTAGTGCAGTGGAGCGATCTCAGCTCACTGCAGCCTCTGCCTTCTGGGTTCAAGCGATTCTCCTGCCTTAGCCTCCTGAGTAGCTGGGATTACAGGTGCATGCCACCAAGCCTGGCTAATTTTTGTATTTTTAGTAGAGACGGGGTTTCACCATCTTGGCCAGGCTGGAGAGACTTGACTTTTAGTAAGTAATGATGCTGAAAATTCATGTGCTAAATTAGCCACCATGGAATTTAGTCAGCTTAATAAAAAGGTAAAAAGAAAAGGTATCTTAGAAGACATGAAAGAAGTATGAGATCCAAAAGTAAAAACAGAAAGAGTTGTGCATGTGAGGTATAGGGAAAAACTAAGAAACAGAGACTGGAAAGAAAGAACAAATAATAATCAGAAATGTTAGCAAGTAGGTTTGAGTTTCAGATCTTTCCCTAAGTGACACCTTTTAAGACTTTGATAAACTAATTTACAGTTATTTGATAATGAAAAGAACTTCCGAATGTCTTGTTATTTGAAGAGTTTTTTTAATTACAATAGGATAGAAATTCATGCTCCCCCCTTTTTCCATAAAGCATTCATTAACGTGTTAAAGGAAATGAAAGAATGATTAAAACCTAGATTTTCCTTGTGCAACTTTTTCCTTTGATCCAGAAAAGAGCGGAAAACATTGATGTTATTCATTTTCAAAGTCATGAACATGAACAAGTCATTCTGCATTGAATGATTTTTTCATATTGTGTACAGTGTTAAAATCACATGCAGGTAAAATGTAAATACATGCCCACGAATGACCACGTAACACCCACTCACAACTTCCACAGATATGCTGATAGCAGAATTGTCATTTAGACTGCCTACTGGATTTCCCAGAGAGGATGATCCCTTGCCTAAAGCTGTCATTTTACCTCCTCTACAGGAAATAAGCAGGATGTAGGGCCTGCTGGTATTTGTTGGTAATGACCTCCCACAGCAACCTTTTCTGTTCTCGCAATGAGAAATTCACAGAACAGCACAGAATAACGTTAAAGAGAGCCTGATGGAGGTTTGTGTGCTAGTTACTATTTGCAGCCAGTGTTAGGATCTGTGTTGTACTTAAGTCACAGGAATGTGATAAAGTTAACATGTATCCAGTGCTTTCTATGTGCTAAGCGATGTTCAAATTGCTCCATGAGCATCCTCTCATTGAAACTTCACAGCAACACAATGGCGTCAATACCACTTTGTCCCCATTTGTTAGACGAGGATGCTGAGTGAAGAGAAGAAATTTGCCCCAAGTCATATGCCTCGTAAGAAATGGAACCAGGATTTGAACCTGGACAACTTGCTCCAGGAATTTTCATCAGTCCTCTTTCCTGCTTCATAAGGACACGTGTGAAAATGCTCCTGAATCTATGCCACAGAACAGTCATTCTGATTATGGACATAATGCTCTGCTTTTGTAGTGTTTTAGCCATTATGTATTAATGGTATATTGGCTGTTCTTTTCATCTGAAAAACCTAAAACTTGACTATTGTGCTAGCTATCCTAGCTGGACAGTTTTTCATGTGTCATATTAGCAAATATGTTTTGTATTCTATCCAGGTATATCATCCACTTACTTTGAAGTCTGGAATTGTGTGTTGAATACTCTGCATCTTTAGACATCTGTAGTCGTTTTTGGTTTGATTTTGCCAATATCAGATACTTCTAGGTATGAACTTATTTCCTCCATAAAGATGGATATGCCATGTAATTGCTATCTTGTAGGCAAGTGTTATCTGAGGCTTTCTAAAAGGCAGAGGTCCATGTGGATATCCTGGAGAGGGGACAAAATAAGCCTAGTGTGTAAACTGTTACATAATATTTAAATAAATAAATATATCTGAAGTTGTGATATCTGACATACAGAGTAGTCAGTAAGGAAAGAACCCTGTGCTTGCAGACGGTGTGGAAATTCCAATGCTTTTTTAAAGGTCTGAGCATGTTGCCTGCTATATCCATGTACATTAAGTCATTCTTAAGGGATTTTTGAGATTTCAATTTAGAGATCTAAGTTGATTGTATTCTTCAGATGCTTTTTACACCAGACCACACTATTTTCCAGAGAATAAAAATGTTCCGGCCGGCTGTGGTGGCTCACACCTGTAATCCCAGCACTTTGGGAGGCTGAGGCGGGCAGATCACCTGAGGTTGGAATTCGAGACCAGCCTGGCCAACATGGTGAAACCTCGTCTCAACTAAAAATACAAAAAAATTAGCTGGACGTGGTGGCGGGCACCTGTAATCTCAGCTACTTGGGAGACTGAGGGAGGAGAATCGCTTGAACCCGGGATGTGGAGGTTGCGGTGAGCAGAGATCGCGCCATTGCGCTCCAGCCTGGGCAACAAGAGCGAAACTCCATCTCAAAAAAAAAAAAAAAGTGCCCACTTCTTAAGTGTTTTGAGTTATTCTTGTGTCCGTCGGTTATTTAATGATGAAAGCAGTATATGAAATACCGTGTGTTTCCTAATCCACCAGCACATAGGTATGGAGTATCTGCTGTATTGGAGGAAAATACCACGTGTTAGATATTGTAGGAAGAAACTAAGAGCCTAGAGCCTGCTCTCAGCCAGTCCTTGGGTAGCAGAGGGACCAGACATACGTACGGCAAATATGGACTTATAATACTAGAGGGGCAGGTGAATCCCAAGCAAGCACCATTGTGTTTGAGGTGGCTTATTCCAGGGAAAGAAAGATGGCCTTACGTGGAAGAGTCTCATAGGAGGTGGGATTTTATCTCAAGTGTCGAAGGATTAAGTTGAACAAAATGATTGAAGGTAGAAATTCTAGCATGGGGAGTGTGTGAACAGAACATTGGGATCAATATCTGTTTAGGACATGGGAAGGAGATGAACTTGACCAGAGCAGAGGTTTTCTCTAAGGAAAAATGGTATGTAAGATCTGCAGTACATATCAGAATCGTGAATGTTTGTTGTTGAATGTGATTAAGGATAACTGGGGTCAGATTTTTTTTTTTTTTTTTTTTTTTTTTTTTTTTTTTGAGACAGAGTCTTTCTCTGTTGCCCAGGCTGGAGTGCAGTGGTGCGATCTCAGGTCACTGCAAGCTCCGCCTCCCAGGTTCAGGCCATTCTCCTGCCCCAGCCTCCTGAGTAGCGGGGACTACAGGCACCCACCACCACGCTCAGCTAATTTTTTTGTATTTTTAGTAGAGACGGGGTTTCACCATGTTAGCCAGGATGGTCTTGATCCCCTGACCTCCTGATCCACCCACCTCGGCCTCCCAAAGTGCTGGGATTACAGGCGTGAGCCACCACACCCGGCCAGGGTCAGATTGTTAAGTCTTGAATGGTAAGCACAGGGGTGTAGAGCAGCATTTCCTAAACTGTATTCTCTGTAGCCCAGTTAACCCACGAAGTGATTTGTGAAAATGCATTCTGTGATCACATAAGTGTAGGCAACATCATAGTTCGCAAAGCGTACATGGACTTCTCACAGTCTTGAATTTGCTAACACATACTATGCATTCCCAAGGAGGCAGAATCATAGCATGCCATGTCTCTCACACTTTGAACACAGACTGCTTCCCAGAATACTCACGAACAGCTACCCTGCATGCTAGTTTTCTGTGTAATGCTGTTTGAAAAGCAATGGCTTCCACTGCTCCATGTAGGATGAAGCATTAAGAAACATTTTGGAAAAAGAGAACGGTAAGAAGAAAGTATGAGTATTATTGTTATTATTTTTTGAGACGAAGTCTCCCAGGCTGGAGTGCAGTGGTGCGATCTCAGCTCACTGCAGCCTCCGCCTCCCGAGCTCAAGCGATTCCCCTGCCTCAGCCTCCCAAGTAGCTGGGATTACAGGTACCCACCACCACGCCCCTCTAATTTTTGTATTTTAAGTAGAGACGGGGTCTCACCATGGTGGCCAGGCTGGTTTTGAACTTCTGACCCCAAATGATCCGC
This sequence comes from Pongo pygmaeus, assembly GCF_028885625.2. Lineage (NCBI taxonomy): Eukaryota > Metazoa > Chordata > Mammalia > Primates > Hominidae > Pongo > Pongo pygmaeus. The sequence goes on from NC_072378.2 coordinate 22,048,165, forward strand.
CCATCTCGGCCTCCCAAAGTGCTGGGATTACAGGCATGAGCCGCTGCGCCTGGCTGAAAGTATGATTTAAGGAAAGTTTTATGTTGCTTGAATCTGCCTGCAGCTTTTTTTATTCCTGCAGGCATAGATCTAGGCCAGGGGTCCCCAACCCCTGGGCCATGGACCGGTACCAGTCTGTGGCCTGTTAGGAACCGGGACGCACAGCAGGAGATGAGGGGTGGGCGAGCATTACTGCCTGAGCTCCGCCTCCTGTCTGATCAAAGGCGGCATTAGTTTCTCATAGAGCACCAACCCTATTGTGTACTGCGCATGCCAGGGATCTTAGGTTGCGTGCTCCTTATGATAATCTAACTAATGCCTGATGATCTGAGGTGGAACAGTTTCATTCCAAAAGCACCCCCTGCCCCCCACCACCATCCGTGGAAAAATTGTCTTTCATGAAACTGGTCCCTAGTGCCAAAAAGTTTGGGTCTGCTGATCTAAGTAGCTAAGATTTTAAAAGTACAGAGAAGTCCTAAAATTTCATGTCTTCCTAAAGCTACTGGTGGGAACTAATTTCAAAGTTTGTTTTGTTGTTGTTTTGAATGCTGAGCTTCTGGCTCATGTTGTGCTCATTGACGCTGAGTTTGAAAGTCTTTTTGCAGTGGCCAGGCGCGGTGGCTCACGCCTATAATCCCAGCACTTCGGGAGGCTGAGGTGGCCGGATCACGAGGTCAGGAGATCGAGACCATCCTGGCCAACATGGTGAAACCCTGTCTCTACTAAAAATACAAAAATTAGCTGGGCGTGGTGTTGCGTGCCTGTAATCCCAACTATTCGCAAGGCTGAGGCAGGAGAATCACTTGAACCCAGGAGTCGGAGGTTGCAGTGAGCCGAGATTGCGCCATTGCACTCCAGCATGGTGACAGAGCAAGACTCTGCCTTAAAAAAAAAAAAAAAAGTTTTTTTTTGCTTGTTCATCTTAGGTATCTGACTATATTAGGATGCTGCCCACCTGGATGGTAATTGCTTTTGGGCATTAGCACTGTTAGAGGTGTGTGGCTGGGGAGAGAGCAGTGTGGCCACCCATTTCATGCAACGCTCTCCACACTATCGTGGCATTGAAGGAAGGATTCACTAGGACCTATTGTAGCGATACACACGTGGTTGGGTTGAGGTGAGGTTCAGCCCCTCCGGTAGCTGTTGATAAAGGTTTTATTGCTGTTTCTAGCACCCTGCTCCTAAAACCCCTCTCTGACAATTTGGCCTGGTAGAACCCTTTGGACGGACCTGGTATTTGTGTTCTGTGTTGTCAGCCTCTGGATCATCACAGGATCATGGGAGATTGACTCCAAAAATTGTATCTTCCTCTACCCATATTTGAATGAGAATCACGTGGAAAGTATCATTTCTTCAAAAAATCCTTGGTTGCTTTTTTCTCTGCCTTTCAATAGCTATGTTTAGGAGCATTTTCTTTAACTCTACGTTTTGAAATAAGGTGGCAAATAAATATGCCACCTTATAGATAAAATTAGACAAATAAAAACACTGGATCTAGAGAAATATTAGGAGAATCAATAATACAATTAACTGGATTCTTAGTTGTGAAGGTCTTCAATTAAAATCTGTTCTTCGCAAAGACAGGTTGAACGTCAGGGTCGTGTGTTTGTGTGTGTGTGTGTGTGTGTGTGAGAGAGAGAGAGACAGACAGGCAGGCTCTCGTTCTGTCACTCAGCCTGGAGTACATTGGTGCAATCCTGGCTCACTGTAGCCTTGGTCTCTTGGGCTCAAGCAATCCTCCTACCCCAGCCTCTTGAGTAGTTGGAGCTACAGGCACGCACCACCATGCCTGGTTAATTTATTTATTGTGGAGATGGAGTCTCCCCTTGCTACCCAGCGTGGTCTCAAACTCCTGGGCTTAAGCTATCCTTCTGTCTTGGTCTCCTAAAGTTCGCAGATTACAGGTGTGAGCCACTGCACCCAGCTGAAAAATAAGTTTTTAATGAAAGTTGTCATGCTTACCAAGGATTAAGTGCCAAATCCCTGTGTAATTCTTTTTAACCCAGATTTAGACTAAAATTACAGAAAATGAGAGAAAAATTAGGATAGTAAGTACAAAATCCTGAAGTGGTCATAATAAAAGCAAATCTGTATTTGGTTCAAATTCTAAGATAGATAAACATGAGTCTTTCAGGAGAATTGCTTAAAAAGAAAAGTTGTTCAGGAGTAGGTGCTTCCAACTTTTTTTTAATACAGCTCATTTCATTTTTCTTTTGGTCACCCTAAAATGGTGAAAGGTTTCTTCATAGCCAAGTGGAATCTTTTTTATTTAAACTATCCTCAGAAAGTTTTCTGTGTATATGCGTGTTGCTACTCTCTTTGGACTTGTTTGTGTCTGGTCCTCTTGGAGATTTTTGAAATAATCAAAAACACTTATGTCATTGACAGTGTTTACTATCTTTGAACAATAGTTTACTTTTTTTTTTTTTTTTTTTTTTTAACAGGTGGCATGTTGGAGCACAGGCCTGAGAAACAGTATAGCTAGAAGGGGAATTGAGTGTGAGACACTGGAATCAGGCTGCTTGGATTCTGGTCCTGGCTCCACTGTACACTAAGGCTGCAACCTTGGGTGACTTTGTCTCTCTGTGCCGTGGTTTCTCCTTAAGTAAAATGCAGTGAATAGTAATAGTACCTGCCGCATAAGTTCTTTGTGAAGAGCTTAGAATGGTGCCAGGTACATAATAAGTATTAAATAAGTGTTAGCTATCATTGCTAAATAAATTAGTAACAAATAAATGTTAGCTATTGTTTTTAGATTGTATTGTTTGAAAAAGTGGCTTCTCACTTTTGGCGGGTTTTGGAGGAGGGAGAGAAAATGAGGCAGAAGGGAGGTGTAAATCTTTGTTTCTAATATGTTCACTGGAACATCTTTAACTGGAAGATAGGATTTGACTGTTATGTGTTTTCATATGTATGCAGAAGCCATGTTATTCCTCCCCTCCCCCGAGTCAGTGCCAAGCTGCTGAACACTCTGTCTGTTTATGCAGCCTTGGAAAACTTCTAGCTTCATATTCTCTACCAGAAGCTTGAAAACAACCAAAGAGAATATCTGGTTTACTCCAAACCTTGAGTAGTGGCACCTTGACACAGAAGCTTATAGTGTTTAGCGTTCTAGGAAACCATACACGTGTGTGTCAGTGTTTTTTTTTATGGTTGTCAGTGGAGGGCTAAAAATATCAGACCCTACATACGTGTTGGTGACATTGGATTTTTTTTTTGTCATGTTAAGTGATTAAAATCAGGTTATTAGTGAAGCATAATTTATTTATAGAGTCAGATTCCACAGAACTCTATTTAATGTCACTACTGACCATGAAATTGGCAATTTGGTATTTTAGGATGACTTTTGCTTGTTAGATGTTTGTCTTTGGAATGTTTTGAGAACTATGGCTCCCGTATAAGTCCGATCTCGTCTCTGAAGTATTTCCAAGTTCTTTGGTTTAGAATTTTTCCTGATGGTTTGCCACTAAAATCAATAGCTGTGATGTGTGTTTGAGAAATTCCAGTCTTCTCAGCCCTTAGCCCCTGAATTCTTTCTCTAAATAGTTTCTCTAAACCTATATGACTTCAACTCCCATCCATAATGACTTCTCATCCATCTTCAGTCTAGACTGCTCACATTTGCTCTGACCCTTCCAGAAGGTATCTCGTCTGGGTTATAATACCATCCTCACCTCAAATTGAGGTGTCTTCAAAAGAGAATCCCCAAACTGGTTCTTCTCCTTCCTTCGCAATGGCTCATTGGTGATATTCTTATTCTTCTGCGTAGTGAGGTGTAATCCCTAGCTATTCTTCACTTTTTCCTCTCCTTTATCCTCCTTATCCCCACAGTCATTGAAACCTTTTAAATTCTTCATTAGTACCCTTTCTCCCAACCATCTCCCTGGTCAAGAACTCATGGCTTCATGCCTATGTTAGCATAACAGCCTCCTAACCAGTCTCTATGATATGGTTATTTAGTCCCACCTTCCCTTGGTAGCTTTCTGACTAACCTTTTAAAGCCTATATTTTATCTTTCACTCCTGATTCAAAACTTACAGTGGTTCTGAGGAAAGCCCAGATTCCTCCATCAGTTTGTCTTCATTTGGCCCTGCTCCTAATTTGTTTTCAGCATCTTCTACTCTGCAGCAGCAATTTCCTTTTTGTGTGTAGTGTCAAAACCACCATCACACCAGGCCCATTCTTCCTTTATTTGAATGCTTTAGAATCTCCTTCACTCTATTTCCACTCAGGTATCTCTCTGCCATCCTTCAAGCTTCAGCTCAAGTCTTCCTGTTCTCCTTCATCTATACCTCTTCACTAGGAGACTCAGAACCTGCACTTTCTTTATCTCTCATTTCTTGCCTTGTGCGAACACGTTACCTGTCCATTTTGGTAACTCCCTAAGGGCAGGTATTATTAATATTACTTAGGTTTCTATGTCCCTCAGTATGATTTATATACCATAGTAGGTACTAAATAAGAGAATGTAGAGTCATCCTCTCCCAAAACTTGGGGAAGTCAACACATACACTGCCCTACTTGGGATCCAATGAGATGGCATATGAGGCAGCATTCATAGAAGGACTGTGCAAACGTAAGGCAGTGCCATTCATTGCTGGGCACATTTGGGGTTTTTGATGATGCTGTCCTCTATTCCAGAATAGCAGTATGTGGTCAGGACTTCTCATGAGCTTCAAAGTTTAATTGGAGACAACCAAAATGTGTTTCCAATAATAGGTCATAAAAAATAAGACTTCTATTCGCGTGTATGTTTACTTGTTTATTTACATATTTTCCTAGGTCTTTTATTTCCTCACTGTGAATATATTTGTTTTTAAATGTAACAGCTGACTAAGATAGAGGTGCTGTTTTTTGGTCACCTCTGTATTGCCGTGGTCTTTGTTATTGGGCCAAGAACCTTATTTATCTTAACACACACAGTTGCTTAAGGATGGGGATTATATCATCATCCTTTGCATCTTTGAATTACACTGTGCTGCCTTCCCACATTGTCATGCGTACCAACTATCTAATCCAGAATGTCACACACTGCTCCGTCTAAGCCATTTCCATGTTTCAGCTAGTACCAGCCATGAAAAATCGCAGGCGAGAGCGGGGAGCTGCCTGCATTCTCCAGTAGGGCACCACTTTACACCTAAGCTCTTTGGTAAAGGGGGATATAGAATCTATAGCTGTAAGCGAAAATGAGTCATTTTCACCTCTGATTAACATACATTTTCTTCCCCAGATAAACCTGTATCTTCATTAATTTTTTTTTCCTTATCCTTTTTACCCAGGTCGTTCATTATCAGTGAACATATTGGTCTTTTTGTCCTCTTTATAGGATCTGCATTTATTGCTCAATCACATCTAATTTGATGTTCTCTGCAGATTTAAAATGTGTGCCTTCTTTTCCATCACCAAGTCATCCCTGGGTTACTACTGAACATCCTTCTCAATTCCCCCCGACCCATGGATGGCTGTTCTCCATTGTCTATTTCACCAGATGTCCTCAAAACAAACAGACAGAAGAAGGAAGTGGCTAACGGTAAGAATTTTTTCTCCCTGTAAGAAAAATTTTAATGCATTTACTTTAAAGTGCTGGAGATGTGAGGTTTTTCTTGTAAGTAGGTAATATGAGTGTAGTTCAAACATTTTGTTTTTAGGATATCAAAATTTTTGGAACCTTCATTGGGTCCTTTCATAGTGATGAATCAGAAAAAAGATGAAAGAGTACAGTACAGATAACTTTTTCACACGTTCAAACATTTACAACATTCTTCTGATTTCAGATCCCAATGCTCTCTACCTGTCACTCCTGGCATGACCCACCCACACATGAAACTCAATAGAGCCAGAAACAAACTCATTCTGTCTGTTTTAACACTTTTTCCTTTGAGTTTTGTGCTTCAAAGATCATTGTTCTCATTTCTCTGCTGTCCCCTGCTCCCTAGTCACTCATTCCCTATTCAAGCAGTTTGCCATGCCTTCCAAATATTTCTCTAATTCATCCCCATTTCCCCGTTCTCCTATCTGGCCCCGATGATCTCCAGCCCTGGCTGGTTCAGTTACCTTCTTACTGGGCTATCTAGTCTACCATGGACAGTCCCTACTGCTCCCCCCCTTCTCAAGTGGATCTTCTTATGTTATTTTTGTTATTGACTGAAGAGTGTATTTCAAGATTTTCAGCATTTCATGCCCCATCTATCTCTTTGCCATAATCTTCCCACACCTGTATTCCCTGATGTCTTTGATTTGGTGGTCTAGTTCTGGTTCAGTTCCTGAATCAGTGCTGATTGAGACAGAGTACATGTAAACGTTTTCCATTCTCCCCTCATCTCTTCCCCTATCCAATGGGCACTTAAAATTAAAATGGCTATCCTACCGGAAATTTGGTGGCCCAGTAATGACCTCTGGGTTGCTGTGTCTTTCCTGTTGTTCCCACTACTATTCAGACCCACTTTCCTTCCCTGACATGTTGTCATTTGGTGGCTTCTATTTATAGTTCTTCCAGCCACCTTGTATTAACCTAGTCTAGGATTATACCTGGGTTTCTGTTCTTAAATTTTGACTAGTTACTCAGGTTAATAATCTTGTCTTCCTCTAATGTGGCGGCTTAGACTTCAATTTATTCTTGACAGTTGGAGTGCCTTCCATCTGAATTCTTTTTTTTTTTTTTTTTTTTTAAGATGGGGTCTTGTTCTGTTGCCCAGGCTGGAGCACAGTGGTATAATCATAGCTCACTGCAGGCTGGAACTCCTGGGCTCCAGCAGTCCTCCTCCCTCAGCCTCCTAAGTAGCTGGGACTATAGGCGTGCACCACCATACCTGGCTAATTTTTATTTTTTGTTGAGATGAGGTCTCGCTTTGCTGCCCAAGGTGGTCTCAAACTCCTGGCCTCAAGCTACCCTCCCACCTTGGCCTCCCAAAGTGCTGGGATTATAGGCGTGAGTCACTGCCCCTGGCCTGAATGATTCTTATCAAGACTGGTGATGGTGGCACATAAGAACAGCTGGGGGGACTCTTTGTTCACTGTGTGTATTAATTTCCTCTGGCTGCTGTACCAAATTACCACAAACTTGGTGCCTTAAAACAACAGACATTTAGGTTTTGACAGGGCTGAGCTCCTGCCAGAGGCTCTGGGGGAGAATCTGTTCCTTCTCTCTTCCAGCTTCTGGAAACTGCTGACATCCCTTGGCTTGTGGCCTCATCACTCCAATATCTGCCCCCTCCATGGCCACATTGCTTTCCTGTCTTCCATCTGTAGTCAAATCTGACTCTGCCTCTCTCTTAGAAGCACACATATAATGACATTTAAGGCCCAACTAGATAATTCAAAATAATCCCCCCATCTCAAGATCTTTAATTTCATCACATCTGCAAAGTCTTTGCATAGAAGGTAACATTTACAGGTCCTGGAGATTAGGACCTGATATATTGGTGGCCATTATTCTGTGTACTACACTGTCCACCTAGGTTGGGCCTGCCACTTCTCCTGGAAGTTCCACTCTTGACCATTTCTGAGTCATAGTTCAGTGCACTATGCCTTCCTGCTTCTCTGCCTCTTTGTCTTCCTCACCTCTACCTACAGAACTGGCCTTAGCAATGCTGTCAGTTTCCCCAAGGTCTGTCTCAGGCCCAGGGGCCAGGGCTACCTCCTGTTCCTGCTGCTTCTCTTCCTGTACACTTGACCTCCTTCTCTTTTATTGAGTTGTAGAAAATACCAAGTCTCTTTTCAAAAATCTCATCCTGTGATGCCCCCTTCCTCACAAAGACCTCGCAATCCAGGCCCTTCCAGGCTGTCTGCATTGTGTGACACTTAACTCGGAGATATGTAGACATGCCTTGAGATGTGGGCTGCCATTTATTTATCTAAAATGCCCCTTCCCCTTGCTCTATATTGGGTGAAATATTGTACATTTTGCAAGGTCTTGTTTAAGTGTCAAATTCTCTGAGACTTTCCTAAGCCCCTCCCCCTCCTCTTTTCCATACAGAATCAATTACATCTTCCCTCTGTTCTTCCTTAGCACTCTGTTTATACTTGACTCAAACCCTTCCCACATTGTGTTATACTTTATTTTGTCTCTGTCTCTCCTTGCTGGACTTTGAGGTTCATGAGAACCAGGAAAAGGATATTATTCATCTTTTTAAATTTTAACCTGACATGTAACTCACAATACATCCTTGATATAATAATAATATGTTTAATTAATTGATTAATTTGAATTTTAAACTTTTCATAATTCAGAATATCTTAGAATAGATGAACATTTAATACTTTTCTCCCAATTTCCTTATGGACCCAAGAGTAATTATTTTCCTTAGATGGCTATGTACAGTCAAGCATGGCTTTTGTTTCCAGTATAAATTAATTAAAAATACTGTAATTTATGCATTCTCTTCTTTACATTTTGTTCAGTGTGGAGGTTATTACCCTTACCCCTCTAGAGAGCCAATTTACTTATTTTATTTTATTTTTGAGATAGAGGCTTGCTCTGTCATCCAGGCTGGAGTGCAGTGGCTTGATCACAGCTCACTGCAGACTTGACCTCCTGGACTCAAGCAATCCTCCCACCTCAGCCTCCCGAGTAGCTGGCACCACAGGTGTGTGCCACCATGCTTGGCTAATTTTTAAAACTGTTATTGTTTGTAGAGATAGGGGTATCCTTGTGTTGCCCAGGCTGGTCTCAAACTGGGCTCAAGCGGTCCTCCCACCTCAGCTTCCCAAAGTGCTAGGATTATAGGCGTGAGCCATCTACTTGGCCCAATTTACTTTAATATGAGATTTTTCTAAACCTTAAAGGCTACCAGTGTAGTGTTGTCACTTGATTGTCTTCTTGTAGATCCAGACTTTTAAGCAAGAATTAGGAATGTTATATGTGAAGATTGCTTCTTTTCACTTACTGGTGCTCTACTGAAACAATACTATTTTCCTCCCTTTTCCTGGGTGTTTTGTCTGAGTACATGTGAATGTCAGAGTTATTTTCCCCGCCTTGTCACTGGAATCTGCAGCCAGCCTCCCTGATTGTGGACGCATCCATGCCGTACAGCTGGCGTCTGTTTCCTATTTCTATAGCCGTGAGTCTCTCAGGGCTTTTGTAGAGAGTACGGGTGTTTTATTACATTGCATGTCTTATATTTATGAGAAACTTAAAGGGCTTTGAGGATTTTCTTTTTCGGTATCTAATCTTCTAACAGCTCTCTGAGGTAGGTAGCAGGAAGTGTTATCTCCATTTTGCAGATGTTATAACAGAGGCATAGCACAACTTGATGTAGGCCCCACAGCAAATCAAGGGCTGAGTGGAAAAGGTCTCCCCAGTCTTTCAACCTCCATTTCAATGCACTAGTTGCCAGACAAGTTAATTTTAATTTTTAAAACCTCCATCCATTTTGGTTTTGCGTGAAATGCTATTGTCAGCATTCAGGTGGTAGCAGTGCTCCAGTTCTAGTACTACCTTTCCTATCTTCTGCATCCTTCTAGAATCCCTTCTTGCTTGTCACACTCACACACACTCATAAGTGTGTCTGTCTTTTTATGTGTGTATGTATATATGTAAATAAAGAAAATAAAAATATATACTCTTTCTTTAAAAAGAGTTTCTATACAACATTAGGTTCTGCAGAGGGGTTGTTTGGTCTGGGGACTATATGCAAATATGAGATTTCTGTATTAGCAGCATATTTGATACTTTCCAACTAGTTTTTTTTTTTCTTGTCAATCGAACATACTATGTATACATTTAAAAATATAACCAACATGGGCAATAGAGTGAGACTCTGTCTCTACAAAAAAAATTAAAAAAATTAGCAGGGTGTGGTGGCACATGCATGTGGTCTCAGCTGCTTGGGAGGCTGATGTGGGAGGATTGCTTAAGCCTGGGAGTTGGAGGCTGCAGTGAGCTGTGATCTCACCACTGCGCTCCAGCCTGGGCAACAGAACAAGACCCTGTCTCAAAATACATTAAAAATATATATATAACCTATGACAATGGGAAACATAAGAAATACTATAAAACTGGATATCAGATACTATTAATAAGTGAAATAAATGTTTTTACTCAGGTAATTCCTCTATGCGACTTATGGTATCCTCAAAGTGAGCTCATACTGTAACTTTCACATACTTTCCATCAAATGCGAAGATTTTTTTCTTCTCTCAGAGGACAGTTAATGCCTTTTGGTAAATGTAAAACTGTACTGCAAATGTCAGCTCCTGATCAGATTTGCCTGAGTTTCTAAAGGGAACACGACAAGGGGCTTTGTGCCTGCTGTGTAGGGTGTGTGGTAAGGCGTCTTTCTTCCTTGTGGCTGAATTTGGAATGCCCCGCTCTTTCACTAAGTGCCATTAATTACACTATTGCTCCTAGAGCACTGAACTGCCTAGCAGGGAATTTCTCCCCACTTTCTGGAGTCTCTGGGGCAGTTTCCATTCATTGCTGTGGGTGGTGGTGAGGCACAGGCTCTGCACCAGCCGCCTGCCTGGAATCCGCCTGGAGACCTCTTTGTAATTTCCCTAAGCTGGGAGAGGGGATTTGGAGCACCTGGTGGGGGGATGCAGCTTGCCACCCCCGTCTTCGTCAGCCTCTCCCCTCCACCCCCTGCACTTGGGAGCACCACCCGGCAGCAGTGTTTTTGTGCCTTGAAACCTTTTGGAGCCGCTGGAATGGAGGCCACCCAGAGCTTCTGTGAGCAGCTGTAGCTGCAGATCTCCTATTGGCCAGAGCAGAGAATGTTCTTACTTATCTCCATTGAGCATGGGTGGCCGTGATCCCTCAGGATAATGCAATTTCTCACTGTCTGGAGGTGGAAGCTATTGTCCTGCTTTCCAGCTTGTTGTTTGAAGTCGTTTTGTAAGGCTTCCGGCTTCTGCTGACTCACAGACACACACAGAAAAACTCCCTTACTGGCTTGCTCGCTCCCAAGTCTTTTGAAATGGCTAAGGAGATAACAAACCTCCCCCCTGCAAGGGGGTAATAGCTTAAATAGTAAGTAGAAAGAACTGTTTTGTACATGTCCGCAAAGTCTGAGAAACTTCATCTTCCTCTTTCACTGCTCACTCCGTTTCCTTCCTTGTTCCTTACTCCCCTCTTCAAAAGTTTTGGGCTGAGCCACAGGCCTAAATGTGGTTTGCATATGATTTTACGGAGGCACAATTCACATCTGGGGACTTTTTAGGATTAACAAGTTGAAGGATGCCATCTTTGTTTCCCCTATGGAAAATTGCCATTTCTAATGAACATTTTATGAAGAAGCCTTCTTCACTTACCTCTCCCACTTGTGATAAACTGTAATTAAAATGTATGAAGAACTTGATTCATGGTGTGTGCACCTGGGCTCTTTGTGGAGTCTCTCTTAGCAATATGCCGTGAGAACAGACTGGCAGTTGATGGATTTCTAAAGCAGAAAATCAAGCTTTTTCACAATAGAAGCTTATAGTTTTAAAAACCACATGGATAAGAGGACTGTAGTTTTGCAAGATTTGGCAGGCATCAATGAACCCAGTAGCCACAGTGACCACGACTGAAAATGTAGAAGGCTAGTTTTCCTTCTTAATTACTTTTAAACTACGTTAGCAAATTCTCAGGGTCAGTGTGATAGTGATAGTTTCGATGCTTGATTATAGTGATTTTTTTCTCATAATAATTTTCTTATGTTCCCGTAGCATAAAATAGGTCTTTTTATTAATTAAGGAGAAAGGGAAAGAGTGTGTAGAAAGCATTCTTATGTGGTAGCGTGTGTGAACTTCTTATAATTAGCAACATGTCCTCATTGTGCACTTAGAAAAATCCAGTGATATAAATCCTCTATTTTGTGCAGTCACTATTTGCCCAACTAAATCATTTAACTGATAACATTCACACCTTTCTCCATGATACTTTAGAATAATATCAATGTACAAAAATAGTCTCTGTCCTTTCATTGTCATCAGTTTATGAAAATACTGCCAAAGAGCTGGAAAACAAAATTTTCTCATGTTTTACAACACAGCTCCCCTGGGCCACTGGGCCTAATTAGTTCATAATAATTTTCAAAAGAGACTCTGTCCTTTAGCTCCCCAGAAATATACAGGCTGTCCTAAAGAAAGCTGCAGCCTGATACAGAAACTCTGCCAACTTCTAGGAAATGGAAGTTTCTGGAAAGTAGATCATTTTTCCCTCTGGTAGGAACAATGTAAGTTTTAGACGTGGGTGGTTGGGGTGTTGTGTTTGTATTAAACATATATGTATACAGCTGCTAGTGCAAAAATCACAAACCTTTCAGTTTCCCTGAGACTTGTCTGCAACCCTTGTGCCTTGAATGCAGATTGTAATAAATAGAGGCAGTCTCTGTCTGGAAATACCGGACATCTCTGTTTGAGTTAGAGCTCTTGTTCCAGGCTTCAGGGGATTAAGACAGAGGGTTGTTTTCTAGCTTGCCCTAGAGCCCCTGAGCCTTTGCGGATTGGCGTAGTTGCCTTTCTGTGTGTGCAGAATCTTGCCTCCAGCCTCCCACAGTGTGGGGAGAGAGAATAGGGAGAAGTGGGAGAAGGGAGATAAATTATTCAACTTCTGCAAAATGTCGGGCACTGTGCTGGATACTGTACATACATTTCACTGAAAAGTAAGTCTTTTATAAATATGGCAATGTAGAGCTTCAGAGATGGGATTTTGGAGCCAGACTGCCGAAATCAATCCTGGCAAAATCATTTGCCAGGATTCAAATGATAACTTGGCCACTTTTGAGGTATAGGACTACTTGGTGCCTCAGTTTCCCCATTTGTAAAGCGGGGATAATATCAGAACTAACCTCAATTGTTTGTTGTTGGGATTAAATTGTAAAGTACTTAGAAGCATGCCTGGCGTGCAGTGATAGATAAGTGTTACATGAAAGGAATGGAAAATAGAAGTTAATCCACTTGCCCAGTTCAACTAGCAAGTAGCTGGGGCAGGATTTAAATCTGAGTCTGTTGGCTTAAAAGAGATGATTTTTGCCTGGGGAACATGGTGAAACCTCATCTCTATAAAAAATACAAAAATTATCCAGGCATAGTGGTGCGCGCCTGTAGTTCCAGCAACTTGGGAGGCTGAGGTGGGAGGATGGCTTGAGGCTGGGAGATGGAGCTTGCAGTGAGCTGTGATTGTGCCACTGCACTCTAGCCTGGGGTAACGGAGTGAGAACCTGTCTCAAAAAATAAAAATAGAGAGAGATATGATATTTTTACCTTACCATAGCACCATACTTTCTTTTCTTCCTAGCTACATTTGAGGTGGTACCTTGAGTCAATTCTCTCCATTCCTCCCCACCTTACCTGATCAGGGGTGGTTGCTGTATCAATCTAGTTTTCCCTTTTCCTTGCTCTTGTAGGGACGTTGTAGGGCCAGTACTCAGAGCTTAAACATTTAACATCTTCTGTGCAGGCAAGTGATAATAGCTTCTTTCCCCCAAACCACTTTGGGGTTGAACTAACCATTTTAGTTGCATGGTCAATTTTTTGGGCTGGAATAAATGATCTTTTGTTCTTTCTTGTAGTTATTTGATGTGTTGGTTCTTTTCTTTCCTCAAAAATAGAAGCATCTAATGAGCAGCCTCGATGTCATGTACTTCCTATTGTACTCACCCAAGCAGTTGACTCTCTGCTGAGCACATTGGTAGCAGCTCATGGGCATTTGAATGGAGGAAGAAGGCGTTATATTAAATGATTTTTCCCTGTTTTTTGGACATAAAATGCCATGGGACAGCTTTTTTCTTTTTCATGGCGGCAGGATCAAGAGTATAGAGTCTGGATTTGGAGATCTTTGACGTGTGCTTTGCTTCATCTGGCAATTTCTGTTGGGATTTCCAGTTGTAAGCCCGTGTCCCTCTATCCTGCGATTCCTCTAAATGTCTGGAGTTGGCTTGAACCTGCGTATCTTATGCCAACTTTCCTCTCTTAAGAAATGCTGCTAAAGAGGTAGAACATATTTACAAAGTCCTTAGCTGTGACGATGAAGAACATAACATTTGGTCTCCAGTAAGGAAAATAAAAAAGGGATTTGATTACTTTTGCCCCAGTCCCACCTAATTCACCTACACATGTCCAGTTTACTTTGGACAGGAGTTTTCATTAATGTTAAAATGTACATAAACTGCAGTGGGGTTTTTGACTAAGGACACAGGGTCTCTAAGGCAAGACAACACTATTAATAGAATGTGGATGTGTGTGGTTTATTTTTGTTTTCAAAATGGAAATGTTTCTTTGGGGTTTTGGCATGCTCTTTGATATGTTGAAAGATGAGAAAACATCATTTGGGAAACTCAGCACTTCTACCATATTAGGAAATTTACAGTGCTTCAGATTTCACATTTAATGTTTTAATTGCCTGGTTTGGTAATAGAAAAATGTCAAGCTTCTCTCTTTCATTTGGAGTTACCACCACGTTTTTTTCCCTCTTTGCAGTGATGGGCTGTTGCCAGCTTGTACTTACTGCCCCAGTCCCAGCATGGACTGAGTATTTGCTCTGAGAAAGCAGTTCCTCACATGTCATCTAAAATGAGTATCAATGTGGACTTCTGACATACTGGTTTAGCCTTTTTTGAATGATATCACATATGCAGTTGTTTCCTGTGGTGCTTGTAAATATCCTAAAAGTACAACTAAAATTGAATTGTCTTTTTGAAACTTTTAAATTGTTTCTGAACAGAGGGTGCTATTCTCAACATTACATAAAGTACAGAAGAAGTCAAAGAAAACACTACCATTCTGATCTGAGAGCAATCTTTAGGAAAAGCCTGTACATTACGAGAGAGACAGACACACATGGAAACAGAGAAACACACACACAGATCGAGGCAGAGAGAGACAGACAGAAATGGAGACTGAGAAGGAGAGAGGAGGGTGGAGTTGTATATTCTGTGAAGTGTAGGCCTTTTGGAAAAATCAAGACCGAAAATAGAGTTGAAATTTACTCTTCTTATAAATACACCTTACTACTGAGGAAACAATGATGGACTTCCAGAAGTAATTTTTTGTGGACAATAAAATGTGGAGGAAAAAATCCTGTACATCATCTTTACTGTCATACATTGTCACAGGATTTAGAGGGGAAATATGCTCTTATCTGGAGAATTAAGGCTCTATTGCTAAGCAGCTGAGTACAAATATTTTCACCTTCCCTGCACAGTTATCTCCAAACAATATTTGCAATTAAAATAGTTATTTCATTTTTCAATATCCAAATATGATTTTTAACTATATAGTAAGTCCTACTTAGTATAGAAAATTTGGAAAATATAGAAAGACCTCCAGACAAAAATAAAAATAACCTGCAATCATATAATCTAGAGGTAATTTGAATATATTTCCTTTTAGAATGTGTTTCTATGTGCTTATGTCTATATGTATTTTTTATATAAATGGAATCACACTGCACATACATTTTAGATTCTTCACTTCTCTCTGTAACAATAAACATGTTATTTAATGGTTACATTGTAATTCTTGGTAGGACTCTATCACAATTCATTTTACCATTTCCCTATGGGTTTTCTTCTGCACTAATTATGTTGGTAGTGATTTATGGGTTAGGTTAAGAAATGCTGTAAAGAGGATCTTTGAGTGTGAATAGTTTTTCTGGATTCCTGATTATTTTATCAAGTTATGTTTCTGTCTAAGAATTACTGTGTCTTTTTAAGGGCTCCTTTGCACATTGCTAAATCACTTCCCAGAAAAGTTGTATGCTTTGAACTCTAACATTTCAGATTGCTCATCTTTCTTACTTGAGACAATACTGACCCGCTTTTAAGAGTTCCTTCATCTAACATGAAAAATAATACTTTGTTACTTTAACTTTCATTCTTTGTGAATTATTTGTTTTATTGGAACTTTTATTGTTATGTTTTATTGGTCGTTTACTTATTAGCTGCTGTAAATTCTCTACAAGCGCCTTTTCTGTATTTCTACTGGGATTTTAATGATGACTGTATAGATTGGTGTGCCTTCTTGTTTATTCAGGTTGTTAACTCTTGTTTGACTTACTTCCTTTTTTATACATACAGACATATAAAATCTAATTTTTATCTAGTGATAAATGTTTTGTAACATCATTTTTCTTTCCTTTCCTTTATTTTTTTATCTTCTCTTAATTTTTCTCCCTCTGAAATGCCCTTGAAATTTCTTTGCTTCTCAGTCTTATCTCTCCACTTCTCCACGATCTTTTCCCCAGACTACTTTTCCAAACTCACTTCCTGCCATGATCCCAACCAAGTGTTGCTTCATCTGCATTTCTCCACTTTTCCCCTTAAGCACAGTTTTGCTTTTGGTGATTTCTGTTACCTGCAGTCAACCGTGGTCTGAAAATATTAAATGGAAAATTTCAGAAATAGACAATTTGTAAGGATTACATTGTGTGCCATCCTGAATAATGTGATGCAATCTCACGCCTTCCCATGCCGTTCCTGCTCTGGATGTGAATTATCCCTTTGCCAGTGTAGCCACTGTATACGCTCCCTGTCCATTAGTCATTTGGTAGCCATCTAGCCATGCAATGGAAAAAACATAGTGCATATGGCATAGGGGTTGGTACTATGTTTCTGTTTCAGGCATTTACTAGGAGTCTTGGACCGTATCCCCCGTGGATAAGGGAGGACCACTATACCTGGCAAATTCCATTTCCAGCTCTGTGTGTGTGTTTGCCTTGACATATTATCGCGGGTTCTTCTTTCTCTTTTAAGACAGAGCAGGTATGTCACCTCTTTCATACAACCTTCCTTCACTTCGGCATGTGGCGATCTGTCCTTGCTCTGTTTTCAGTGCTCATTTTGCACTTTTTGCACAGTAATTTATATCTTTAGTTATACCTTCATATGTGTATGTTTTGTCACCCTGTGTAGGCTGCCAGGTCCTTGTAAGCACAGATGCTATCGCTGTCATTTCTCTGTAAGCCTTATCCTCACCTTGAGCACCGCCCAAAAATACTTAGGACAGTGCTCCATGTATGGGACAACTAGACACTTAGCGATATGTTGTTGACTGATCACTCTCATGATACTTTACTTTTTCCATCTTATTTCTTTTCACCTTCTGCCCCTCCCCTCCCCCCTTCCTTCTTTTTTTTTCTTTTTTTTTTTTTTGACAGAATTTAACTCTTTTTGCCCAGGCTGGAGTACAATGGCATGCATGATCTTGGCTCACTGCGACGTCTGCTTCCTGGATTCAAATGATTCTCCTGCCTCAGCCTCATGAGTAGCTGGGATTATGCATGCACCACCACGCCTGGCTAGTTTTGTATTTTTAGTAGAGACAGGGTTTCACCATGTTATCTAGGCTGGTCTGGAACTCCTGACCTCAGGTGATCCACCCACCTTGGCCTCCCAAGGTGCTAGGATTACAGGCACGAGTCATTGCACCTGGCCTTTTTTTTTTTTTTTTTGAGACAAGTTCTTGTTCTCTCACTCAGGCTAGAGTACAATGGCATGGTCATAGCTTACTACAGCCTCCATCTCCTGGACTGAAGTGATCCTCCCACCTCAGCCTCCTTAGTAGCTGAGACTACAAGGCATGCATGACCATGCCCAGCTAATTTGTTTTCATTTTTAGTAGAGATGAGGTTTTATTATCTTGCCCAGGCTCGTCTCGAACTCCTGAGCTCATGTGATCCTCCTGCCTCGGCCTCCCAAAGTGCTGGGATTACAGCGTGAGCCACTGTGTCCAGCCTATTGTTGGTTTTCTTATTCAGGATAAAGAATCACTTGGTACACTCACACTGGAAGCCATGTTCCCTACTTGCTCCCTTCCCTTTGAAACATTATGCTATGCTTTCTTTATAATATGCCATGTTCAACTACCAGAGAATCTTTTTTTTTTTTTTTTTTAATAATTTCAACTTTTATTTTAGATTCAGGAGGTACATGTGCAGGTTTGCTATATGGGTGTATTGTGTGCTGCTGAGATTTGGGGTATGGATGATCCTGCCACCAGATAGTGAACACAGTACCTAATAGGTAGTTTTTTAGTCCATGTCTCCCCACTCCTCCCTCCCCCAACCCCACCACCAACTCTAGAAAGTCTGCGGTGTCTATTGTTCTCATCTTTACGTCCATGTGTACTCAATGTTTAGCTCTCACTTATAAATGAGAACATGCAGTGTTTGGTTTTCTGTTACTATGTTAATTTGATGATGATAATGGCCTCCAGCTGCATCCATACTGCTGCAAAGGATATGGTTTCATTCCTTTTTTATGGCTGCATAGTATTCCATGGTATATATGTACCACATTTTCTTTATCCAATCCACTATTGACAGGCTCCTAGGTTGATTCCATGTCTTTACTATTGTGAATAGCACTGAGGTGACCATACAAGTGCATGTGTCTTTTTGGTGAAATGATTTATGTTCCTTATTCCTTTGGGTAAATAGCCAGTAATGGGACTGCTGGGTCAAATGGTAATTCTGTTTTAAATTCTATGTGAAATCACCAGATTGCTGTCCATATTGGCTGAATTAATTTACATTCTCACCATCAGCATATTAGTGTTCCTTTTTCTCTGCAGCCTCACTCGCATTTTTTTTTTTTTGTCTTTTTAATAATAGCCATTCTGACTGGTGTAAGTTGGTATCTCATAGATTTGCATTTCTACCGAGAATCTTGATATCATCAGAAACTGTTAGGCAGCTAATTTCCTCATTGTATATTTTTGTTTTCTTGGTGGCTTCATCAGCGTTATTTGCTGACTCATACGCTTCTTGCCTCTTACCTTCTCTGCCAAATCTCCATGCTTTATAACCCAGACTTACCCACAGTCGAGTTCTCGAGACTTGGCTCCTCTGATTGTGTGAGATCCTCCCACATTTAGGAAAGGGGAGCTGGTATTAAATATATGTGTGAAATATTTAAAGAATAAAGTATGGAATAGTGAAATATGGGCCCTAATGCACTAGGAGATCAGAAGGAGGCAGATGGGTATGAGCTGATTGACTCAAGGACAGCTTAACAGGTACAGAGGAGATTTATTATGGGTATAGGAGGATGGGTAGGATCTAGATGGGGCATGAGGAAAGAGAGGGCACTTAACAATTGGAATGAGAGTAAACAAAAGCCCCAAAACCTTTATTATTAGTAATAATGCTTGGTAGAAATGAATGGGGTATATACATGGGAAATGGTGTATAACAAGGATGTCTGGGTGGGCAAAAGGAGGACATAGTTATTTCTCAGAAGGAAGTCAATGGGTGCTATGCATGGCCACCGACCATGAATTTCTACAGCTGCTTGCTAGATCCCGCTGAGTGGTTTTCCTCAGGACTGCTGCTGCCCCTGTGGCAGC
Organism: Pongo pygmaeus; assembly: GCF_028885625.2. Taxonomy (NCBI): domain Eukaryota; kingdom Metazoa; phylum Chordata; class Mammalia; order Primates; family Hominidae; genus Pongo; species Pongo pygmaeus. The sequence continues at coordinate 22,067,467 of NC_072378.2, forward strand.
CATGCCAGCTTCTCTCTTCTCCCTCCTGTTTAGCCTCCCGCTGGGAAGAGCTGCTATGTAGAGACTTATTAAAATTTTCTCAAAGAGTGGCAGGATGCAGTGGCTTATGCCTGTAATCCTGAGGTGGGCAGATCACTTGAGGTCAGGAGTTTGAGACCATTGTGGCCAACATGATGAAACCCCCGTCTCTACCAAAAATACAAAAATTAGCCAGACATGGTGGTGCACACCTGTAGTCCCAGCTCCTTGGGAGGCTGAGGCAGGAGAAACGCTTGAACCCGGGAGGCCGAGGTTGCCGTGAGCCAAGATCTGTACTGCACTGTAGCCTGGGCAACAGAGTGAGACTCTGTCTCAAAAAAAAAAAAAATTTTTTTTTCTCAAAGAATTTTTCAAACACTATCTCATTGGATGCATGCGAAAAATCTTGGGGGTGCTGTTATACCAATTTACAAGTAGGAATCTGAGGTTCTTTGAGGCTAAGGAACTTTCCTGAAGCCACAAAACTGGTAAGCAGCAGAACTGGACTGTGAGGCTCTGGCCCAGATGTGGTCGGCGCTGTTTGTGGTCAGCCACGCCACACCAGAGGCCATTTGCCTGCTTTTCTATTCATTCATTCATTCATTCACTTATTCATTCACTTTTGGTAAATCTTGTCTGACCATCTACTAAGCGCTGGGTCCCAAGTGAAGACAAAGGTAAACAAGGCCCTTTTCTTGCTCCCTGTTCCAGTTGGATGGGGATCAGAAAGGCAAAGCCGGCAGTTGCAGTCTTACGTGGTAAGGGCTGTAGGGAGATGCCCAAGGTGCTATGGCTGCCCCTAGGAAGGACTTTAAGGGTGAAATTGTGCCAGGGGCTAAGGCTTCCTAGAGGAAGTGATAGCAGAGCTGAGATACCAGGAAAGATTTAAATGTTCTTTACAGAAATCAGTAACATAAAAGGCGAGAGGCGAGAGAGAGGAATGGTATATTTGGGGAATTAAAAGTAGTTGAATTTGCCTGGAATGCGAAGGGCAAGTTGGGGAAAGGTGGAAGATGAAGCTAAGGACACCTTAGCTTAAATCTACTGAGGCCAGATCGTGTGTAGTTGTGGAAACCATGGTTAAGAGATCTTCGCTGCTCAGAGCACAGTGAGGAACTGTTTGAAAGGTTGGGAACCTGAGAGTGACTTGATCAAATCTGCAGCCTAGAAGAATTCCTCTGGTGCAGTGGGAAGGATGGGCTCACTGTTGCAACAGTTGTTGCAATCTGTTAAAATAGAGACATTAGCTGATAGCGTAAGGTGCAATAGCGTAAGGTGCTTCTCTCTTCTTCAGTCTCTGCAGTAGCATTCTGCAGGAATTCAAAGGCCTCTTCCAGAGCAAAGCTAAAAATGGTGGAGAAGGGAGAAGCAGAATTTGCTGTCTTCCATGATTTGGTTCCAAATGCACAAGCCTTGTTCTGGTTCTTTTTAACATCTGCGTGTCTCAAGTCAGGAAAATGGCTTGAAAAGCCATAATATCAGCATAGCCCTAGCGTTCAGATTACCTTCTTTCAGTTGGCTAACCAAGATAAACTTTGATTTCGTTAAAATTGTGTACTTTATCTCCAAGTCATGTGACTAAAAAAGCCAACTCTTTAAAAAATATATATGTTTCTACACGTTTAGAATAATTTTAAAGTATCTATCTATAGCAAATATAATTTTAAACATTCATAAAACAAAAATATAGCTCAGGATCTTTTCATTATGGTCTGGGTTCTCAAAGAGCACATTGCAAGGTAAAGCAAAGAAGCTTAGAGAAAATGTTAAGTGCTTCTATCAGACAGGCAGAGTTTTGTCAAGTGGCTGAATGTTTGGACTCACAGAGCTGCTTTTTTTCTACGTAAGGAAAACTCTTCTCTTGTAGACCCCTCTACATTTTTCTCATAAGCAATTCTCTTTAGAGATTACTTCTCTAATTTATCCCTCCTTTCCCCTCCAAAAAGAGAGATGAGAGATTATCTCAAGGAGCTGGCAGGACAGAATCAAAAGCAGGGCGGGTGTGGGTGTGGAATAAGTTAGTGCAGACCCAGGTCCTTGCCGTCGCTGGAGATCTCTGAACTTTGCCGCCTCCCTCTTTGCTGAGGTCCCTCAGGTGGCCTCATTGTTTCTATTACCTTGGTAGAAAGCCTGTGTGAAGTCCCTGCCTGCCTGGCAGTCTCGTTGCCATGGAAACTTCCATTCCGCACACCTGATTCACACATCACGCTTGGCTAAGTCCAGACAGAGGTCACAGACTGGCATTTGCCCTTTGTTTCCCCTTCTTGTGTTTTCCAGACACTTAAAAATGGATACAGAAAGATGAGAGGGTGGGCAGTGTTGTGTGTAAGAACGCTTTGTTGTCAACTGTAGAAGTTTGTGAGGAAAAAAAAAAAAAGAAAAAACCTTGTAAATGGAAGAGCAGAGCAAATGGCAAAGTGTGCATATAGTTCTAACCTTCTCGTAAGAAGGCAAAGTTTTAATCCTGTAATGTGTCTGAAAGTGACTTTTTTTCTGGATTTCTAGGTGAGATTGGAAATGGGTATAACAGATTCCAGAGTCTGCGGCTCCACAGGGAGTTTTCTGTCCCATTTCACCAAGTTGCTCTTACACTCTAGGATTGCAATGTGGGTTCAGGTAAACCATCCCTGACAGCTGTATGTTAAGAATCAAATTCTCTGATGTTGCTTTCTATACTGCAGCTTTACTTTTACGTAAAGTGTAATACTTTAGAAAGCATAAATACTTTTGAGGAAATTATCCTTCATTAGAGGTCAATACATTTGCTGGAGCAATTTTCTCTTTACCCTCTGATTTTTCTTCTTCCTGTGTAACTTCTTTAATATATAACTTAGAGAAAAGGACCCTGTAGGAAGGCAGATTATTAACGTTCTTGCCCAACCAGAATTTCTCTTTCTTAGGTTGAGTCGTTTTCTTTTGATTCTTGTTTATAAGGCTGAGATTTAGAGATTAAAAAAAAAAAAAAAAGACTTTCAAAGGGACATGGGACACGGCATTCAGCCCTCCTAAAACAAGTTGGCCGGGCGCGGTGGCTCTCGCCTGTAATCCCAGCACTTTGGGAGGCCCAGACGGGCAGATCACGAGGTCAGGAGTTCAAGACCAGCCTGGCCAACATGGTGAAACCCCGTCTCTACTAAAAATACAAAAATTAGCTGGGCATGGTGGCGTGTGCCTGTAATCCCAGTTACTTGGGAGGCTAAGGCAGGAGAATCGCTTGAACCCAGGAGGTGGAGGTTGCAGTGAGCTGCGATTGTGCCACTGCACTCCAGCCTGGGCTACAGAGTGAGACTCTGTGTAAAAAAAAAAAAAAAAAAAAAAAACCAAAACAAACAAACAAACAAACAAAAAAACCCACATTAGATTTCAGACATTATGTGCAGTGCAGTTATCATGTCTTGGCAGTCAGGTTAGTTAGTGAGTTTCTGTTTGCTCTTACCTCCATTGACGCTTCTGTTTCTTCTCATTTGTCAATATTCCTCCTGTTTAGATGGCCTTGATTTACAAAATATGCCCTTACTACCAGCAATCAACCAGACCTGGGTTTCAAATCTCATCTACCTTATGTCCTTGGATAAAATTATTAGCCTCTGTTGTCTCATCTGTGAAATGGCGTTAATAATACAAAACTGCTGTGAAAAATATTGTAATTTTTAAAGTAGATTGCAAGATACCTGCCACATAATATCTATTGTTAGTTATCCTGTTAGATCAGTTTAGAAATAACATTTATAGCATATGAAAGCATATGCTTGCTCTCAGTGTTACTAAGTTTGGTGTTGTTCTTGACTTTAGCCAAGGTAAGGACAGGTTGGGGCTAAGTATATGGATGGTGGATGGAAAGAAATTGTAATTTTTACAAAAAAATAGAGCAGGTACACACACATTCTCCTTGTCTTTTTTTCATTTGTGTACTCACCCTCAGTCTGTTTTTTGAATCTCCCTACAAATTCAAGTGGCAAAATGAAAAGGTTGTACAAGTATTGGAAGATAAAATATTGTCATAGGACGTTTAGTGAGCAGTGGCCCTGCTCTGTCAACATTTCCAGGCAGTCATAGAGGTACATGTGTGAATTCCCATTCTTATGACCCCAAGGCCATTCTAATCCCCTCATTCTAATCCCCTCATTCTAATCCCCTGGCTCCTCACCTCCTTCCCCTTCCTCTCACTGTTCTCACATTTTCTCTCCGTTTTTCCTCCTCTCCTCTCCTTCTCCTCCTTTTCTCCCCGTCTCCTGTTTCCTCCTGCCTCTCCCCCTCCTCCTTGTCTTTTTCTTCTTTTTTTTAAAATTGTAAAATATACCTGCTACAGAACTTACCATCTTAACTGTTTATACATTTATGGTTCTGTGACATTACGAACTTCCACATTTTTTGCAACCATTACCATACTCCATCTCTTGAACTTTTGATCCTTCCAGACTGAAACTCTGTACCCATTAAACTCTGACTCCCCATGCCCTCCTCCCACCACAGCCGCTGGAAACCACCATTCTACTTTCTGTCTCTATGAATTTGACTACTTTTGGTATCTCATATAAGTAGAGTCATATAGTATTTGTTCTTTTGTGACTGGCTCATTTCACTTAGCATAATTAGCCTTCAAGGGTCATCCCTGTTGTAGCATGTATCAGAATTTCATTCCTTTTTAAGGCTGAATCATATTCAATTGTATGTATTAATATATACCACATTTTTGCTTATCCATTTATCCATCGACAGACACTTGTGTGGCTTCCACATTTAGTATTTGTGAATAGTGCTGCTATGAATATGGGTGTACTCATATCCCTTCAAGAGCCTGCTTCAATTCTTTTGGGTACATACTTAGGAGTGGAACTACTGGATTATATGGTAATTGTATTTCTGATTTTTTGAGGAACTACCATACCGTTTTCCACAATGGCTGTACCATTTTACATTCCAACCAACAGTGCACAAGGGCTCCAGTTCTTCCACCTTTTCACCAACATTTATTTTCTGATTTTTCGATAGTAGTCATTCAAACGGGCGTGAGATGGTATCTCGAAGTTTTGATTGCATTTCCTTAGTGATTAGTGATGTTGAGCATCTTTTCATGTGCTTATTGGCCATTTGTATATCTTCTTTGGAGAAATATCTATTCAGTTCCCTTGCCTGTTTCTTAGGTCGTTTGTTTTGTTGTTGTTGAATTTTTAGGTGTTATTTGTATATTCTGAATATGAATCCCTTATCAGAAATATGATTTGCAAATATTTTCTCCCATTCTGTGGGTGGCCTTTTTACTCTGTTGTCTTTTGATGTGCAAAATTTAAAATTTTAAAATGAAGTCTAATTTATCTATTCTTTTCCTTTTGTTGCTTATGCCTTTGGCATCATATCCAAGAAATAACTGCCATATTCAATGACATGAAGCTTTTGTCCCATTTTCCCCTAAGAGATTTATAGATTTAGGTCTTATACTTAGGTCTTTGTTCCATTTTGAGTTAATTTTTGTATATGGTGTTATGTAAAGTCCGACTTCATTCTTTCGCATGTGGACATTTCATTTTCCTGGCACCATTTGTTGAAAATGTTGCCCCTTCCCACTGAGTGGTCTTGGCATCCTTGTCAAAAATCATTTGACCATATATGTGAGGGTTTATTTCTGGGTTTTCTGTTCTGCTGGTGCATCTCTCTGTCTTTATGCTAATATCACCATGTTTTGATCACTGTAGCTTTGTAGTAAGTTTTGAAGTCAGGAAGTGTGAATCCTTCAGCTTTGTTCTCTTTCAAGATTGTTTTTGGCTATTTGGGGTCCTTTGAGAGTCCCTATGGATTTTAGAATGGATTTTTCTATTTCTGCAAAAATTGTCATTGGGATTTTGATAGAGATTGCATTGAATCTACAGATTGCTTTGGGTGGTATTTGTATCTTAACAGTATAAAGTTTTCTAATTCATGAACATGGTATATGTTTTTATGTATTTATGTCTTTTTAAATTTCTTTCAGAAAGTTTTTATTGTACAAGTCTCTTAACTCCTTGATTAATTCCTAAGTATTTCATTGTTTTTGATGCTATTATAAATGGAACCATTTTTGTAATTTCCTTTTCAGATTGTTCATTGTTAGTATATATAAATGCAACTTACTTTTATATATTGGCTTTGTATCCTGCTACTTTATTGAATTTATTAGCTCTAACAGTTTTTTGAGTGCGGGATCGGGGGATCTTTTGGAGGTAAGATCAGATCATTTGCAAACAGAAATAGTTTTACTTTTCCTTTCCAATTTGGATGGCGTTTATTTCGTTTTCTTGCCTGATTGCTCTGGCTAGAGCTTCTTGTACCATATTGAATAGAAGTGGTGAAAACAGGCATCCTTGCCTTATTTCTGATCTTAGAGTAAAGCTTTTAGTCTTTCACCATTATGATGTTGGCTATGGGTTTTTTCATGTGTGGATTTTATTATATTAAGGTAGATTTCTTTCTAGTATGTTCAGTATTTTCAACATGAAAGGGTATTGAATTTTGTCAAGTCCTTTTTCTGAATCAACCACATCGAGATGATCATGTGGTTTTAGTCTTTCATTCTGTTAACATTATATATTATATCAATTTTTCTATGTTAAACCGTCCTTGCATTTCGGGACTAAATCTCATTTGGTTGTGGTGTATAATTCTTTTAATATTCTGCTGAACTCAGATGGCTAGTATTTTGTTGAGAGTTTTTACATCAGTATTTATAAGGGATATTGGTCTATAGTTTTCTTTCTTTTTCTGGCTTTGGTATCACAGTAATACTGGCCTCATAGAATGAATTAAAAAGTGTTTTATCAGCTGGGTGCAGTGGCTCACGCCTGTAATCCCAGGACTTTGGGAGGCTGAGGTGGATGGATCACCTGAGGTCAGGAGTTCAAGACCAGCCTGGCCAACATGGTGAAACCCCATCTCTACTAAAAATACAAAAATTAGCTGGGCATGGTGGTGTGCATTGGTAGTCCCAGCTACTGAGGCAGAAGAATCACTTGAACCCAGGAGGCAGAAGCTGCAGTGAGCCCAGATTGTGCCACTGTACTCCAGCCTGGGCAACAGAGTAAGACTCAGTCTCAAAAAACAAACAAACAAACAAAAAAACGTGTTTTATCTCCTTCAGTATTTTGAAAGAGTTTGAGAAAGACTGGTGTTAATTCTTTATTTTTATTTTTATTTTTTGAGACGGAGTTTTACTCTTGTTGTCCAGGCTGGAGTGCAATGGTGCAATCTCAGCTCATTGCAACCTCCGCCTCCCAGGTTCAAGTGATTCTCCTGCCTCAGCCTCCCAAGTAGCTGGGATTACAGGCATGTGCCACCATGCCCAGCTATTTTTTGTATTTTTTAGTAGAGACAGGATTTCATCATGTCGGCCAGGCTAGTCTTAAACACCTGACCTCAGGTGATCCACCTGCCTCAGTCTCCCAAAGTGCTGGGATTATAGGCGTGAGCCACTGCACTTGGCTTACTTCTTTAAATGTTTGGTGGAAGGTTGTGCATTTTTAAAAACAGTTTTAAAGAACATATTTAATCAGCTGAACTGAGGGAATTGTTACATTTAGGATAAAGAGAAGTTTGGAAAACTGTGGGGTTTCCAGATTCATTGTTTTATCTCCAAGTGACAATTCCCCTTTTGCTCTCCCAAGTCTTTACCACAGGACTGAAGATTCAGTTTGGCCTCTGTGATGTGGCCTGGCCGACAGTCTGTTGCTCTCTCATCCTTTAGGAGTCCTGGGTGATTAGTAAGCATTTTCTCACAGCAAATGATTCAGAATGAAATGTAGTTCCAGATACAAAAATCATTTCTGAAAATAACCTCACTTCTTTAAAACCATTTCTGTTATATGTTGATTTAAAAGCATTTATACTGATCTCCAGTCAACTTTCTCTTTCTCTTGGTGTTCTTTCCTCCATCCTTCTCCCCACTCTCTTTCTCTCTCTTGCCTGCCCACCTGCCCGCCCCTCTCCTTCCTTCCCTCTCCCTCTCCTTCCCTTCCCTCCCTCCCTCTCCTTCCTCCCTCCTCCCTCCCTCTCCTTCCCTCTCCTTCCTTCCTTCCTTCCTTCCTTCCTTCCTTCCTTCCTTCCTCCCTTCCTCCCTCCCTCCCTCATGGAATACACAGAACAATACTATCTAATAGACATATAATATAAGCCACATGTGTAGCCATGCTAAAAAAAAATGAAGAGAATTAGGTGAAATTGATTTTAATAACACACTTTAACCTAATATATCCAAAATATTATTTCAATATTTAATTAATATAAAAATTAATGAGATATTTAACTGTATTTTTTGTAGTAAGTCTGTGAAATCCACTGTGCTTTTAAAACTTGAGATACATCTCAGTTTGGACTGATCACATTTCAAGGGCTCAAGAGCCACATGTGTCTAGTGACCACTGTATTAGACAGTGCAGACCTAGTGTATTCGGTACCAAGCACATAAAGTCCAGAAAAGGGCAGCCCTCCACTTTGCTTCATAGACAGGACAGATCAATAAAGGATGAATGATGGCTGTGAGTACCTGGGGAGGAGCTGTGCATAGAGTATTGGGGAAGCCCAGAGGAGGGGCTCCAAAAGCAGACCTGCGAGCTGGGGCCTCCCTGCAACTTACTTGGCTTGTTCACTACCACTAGATCTCATTTCTTTGAACTAGTCCCCTGTGGGGAGGCAACTGAGCTGGAGTTTGGCATGGGCCCCAGTCCATCAGACATTAACTTTTTGCCTCATGTATTAAGAGAGCCACTGGCAAGTTCACGTTTAATTACAGGCTCTGCTCTGGCCACAGGTTTGGGAGCTGGGATTTTGGAATCACAACCTCACTGCTTTCTGTTCTGGTCTGCCTTTCATTCCCGCACACAGGATGGCTCATCTAGCTTCCTGGAGATTGCTCTCCGGCCAGGTGCACCTCCTTGCTTCTTTTTACTGCAGTGCCCAGAGGAAGGTTTAAAGTATGACTGAGGGAAGGGAAGGAAGAAAGCATTTTTATTTTCTTCTTTGTCTAGACACCTCCCCTACTCATCTCTGGGAGGCAGCACCAAGAGCTCTGGTTGTTAATGGAAAGGTCATCAGGTGGCCTTCTGTGGATCCACCCTGTCCCCACCCTGGCCACTGTGCCTGACCTGCTTCTCAGGGATTTAGAGAGGTAGCTAATGTGGATGGTGTGGCTCCAGCAGTTAGGCAAGTGTGTGTATATCCAGGCTCCCTGCGTGGGGAAGGGTGGTAGAGAGATGTTTACAGATATCCAGCCAGGAAGTGCAAGGGAAGAGGAGGAGCTGTTTCTACTTACCCTCCTACCTCCTTTTGGCTTTCTCTTCTGGCATTGCCTACGGCCAAAAAGGGATGGGAATTTGGCAAAAGTGAAAGTATCTCATTGTACTTCCCCACCCCTCCGTCTCACCTCCCTTCTAAGACTTTTTTCTACCCAGGTCACTTAATACTCAAAGACTGCAAATTCCTTTCCTACTGCTGATGTGGAAGAAGCTTGGAAACATGTTCCTTTCCAGGAGATGAGTGATACGGCAGAAAGACGGGTCAGATGAGGCCAAGGGATTGGAGCCAGAGTCTTACCAAACTCGCAGGCAGCTTGTGACTGCGGGCATGCTGTGCTGATGGAGGAGGGGAGGCCTGGGGGCTCCATGCTGTAGGGATTCCCCCCTTGATAAACAGAGTGAAGGTGGGTAGGGGGACCTTGTGAGAGGTGTCCAGCCCTTTAGAAGATTCTATTAGCATGTGTTGGCTTGTTAAATGATCTACCCATTGAGGTTGGTGGCCTGGTCCAAGGCTTTGCTTCTGATACCACCTAATCTCTTTTAATATTTGAACTCTATACTATTAACATAGATTTCTTTGGGAACTGTATACACTTTCCACTACAGGGAATCAAATCCAGCATAAAAAGATGGCAAGAATCTCAGTAATTACCTAAATTCATGAAGAAGCCAAAGTAAAAATATTTCTTCTCTTGGGAATAATAAAATAAAATAAAATAATAAAATAAAATAAAATAGATGAGAGCTGAATAGCTCTTCTCCTTACCCCACACTCACAAATCTCCTAAAACTCAAAATTAATGTTACAATGCACATTAGCAGATAGCATTTTTATTGCTAAGTGTTAAATTAAGGAGTTAACACTGAGAAATTGAAACTGATTAAGAAAATGGAAAAGGCCACAGTATTTGAATGTTACATATGCATACTTTTATTGTAAATGCATTTTTTTTCTTTCTTTTTTTTTTTTTTTTTTGAGACAGGGTCTCTTTCCGTCGCCCACGTTGGAATGCTGAAGTACAGCAGTGCAATCATGGCTCACTGCAGCCTTGATCTCCCAGCTGCTCAAGTGATCCTCCCACCTCAGTTTCTTGAGTAGCTGGGACTACAGGCATGCAATACTGTGTCTGGCTAATTTTTTAAATCTATTTTTTTTGTAGAGACAGGTTCTCAGCTCAGGCTGGTCATATGCATTTTGACACCCCAAAATATTTTGAATTAGTCTTAGTTTCAGTAGATGAGATGAGTGATCATTTGAGTTCCTTCAACAGGTCATTAGACCACACCAGAAGCGAGCTGTGATGATAACATAGGCTGTGGGCAGGCAGGCACCATGAGGCACAGTGAGAGCACCAAGACTGTGGGCTCTGGGTTTGAATCCTGGCTCCACTGCTAAAAAGCCCTCTGCAAGTGATTCAGCTTCTCTTAACCTGATTTATTTTCTGTAAAAATGGGAATTGTAGATTTATATTTATGGAGATTATATAAGGTGATCTGTGTAAAATACTTAGTCTGCAGTACCTGACAAATATTAAATTCTGAGGAAATATTAATTGCTATTATTACTACCTCAGCTCTGAAAATGCTGTTTTCTTGACAGTAAATGGCTGTTTCGTTTATTTCTGCCAGTAGCAAAGCAATATATTGATTGTTTAATGCCTTCTTGGCCTCTTTGAAAATATTTAAAATTATGTTTACCTTTTCTTTATATCATTGCAGGTTGTGCGTGTGTGTGTGTGTATGTGTGTGTGTGTGTGTGAGAGTGAGTGCGTTTTGGGAGGCCAGTAATTACTCTGTGCAGATGGAGCTGCCCAAACAGTCTTTCCCATGGCAACTGAAAAAATAAAAAATAAAAGCAAAAACTTTGAGGTTACATAATTGCCTTCAATAGACTAGGAGGAGTGTAGAGTTCATGACTTTTTTTTTGTGGGTTTTGGTGTTCTTTTGGTTTAAGGTGTTGGGTGAAGATACAGAGGTCCTACTGAGTAACTGAACAGGATGCTGTTGCTTGCTTTGAAGTGAATAAATTGGTCAAAAGTACAAGTGGGAGGGGAAGTTGAGGTTTAATGAAGGAGGGCCATTATTAATGTTTCCATGGTTTTAGCAGTTTAAAAGTTGGGAGTTTAAATAAGGTTGTTAGTTGTGGGGAAAACAGCCCACAGACATTCAGACATAGTTGAAGTTTAGTCTTTCAGTCTTCATTTTAATCTGAAAGTAGGGAGCCAAGGCTTCTGAATCACACAGCAAAGGGATTGCTTCATAACTTTAACAGTCTGAATGCTAATTATTGCATGCTCATAATGGCATAAGATTTGCATAGCTCCACCACTCTCATCAAATCCCAATTATCTGAAGATTGTTTTTCTTGGGAGGCGAAAGAATATTATAATTTTTGGATTTCTTTTAATCTTCCAAAACGATTTATATTCATCCCCTTAAAACCTGGGTGTAACCAAAAGCATTAGGGTCCAAAGAACAGGTGTTGTCTTTCCAGAACATCCATAAAATGATCCCTTTTTTATTTACAAAGATACATTCTCTTTGTATCTCTTGTGTAGGGGTTAACATGGAAGGCTTCATTATTTGATTGGAAAGTAGGTTTGACTTTTCCACTGGAGATTTGATACTCTTAGCTCCAGAACCAAGAAAGAGAAGGCTATTAGACTTTCCTTGCCCGCCACCCCGTCCCCAACCCTGCCAAATGTGTGCTAAGCCTATATTTGTTTTATTTCCAACCAATTTGTTGGAAATAAATTGGTTATTTATTTATTTATTGGTTTTTCTCTCCGGAGACCCAAAAGATCATATAATGCCAACTCTATGTTATTGATAATAAACTGGGCATAGGAAGAACACGGAGAGTTGAAATCCACAAATTCTCCTAAAACCCAACATTCAAAAACCTCTTCTGCTCAGCTCTTTATATGTGAGCAAAGGAAAGAAGAATGAGAGATAAGATATTAAATGAGTACACGTGGCTCAGGGCACTTGGTGTCAGAAACTCTGTGTTACAATCCAGCCTCTTCCAGTTACCTAGTGAGCGCTGGGCAATTTTTGTAACTCCCTGAGTTCTCCCTTTATCATTTATCAAATGATGAAAGAACACTTTAGTCTTGTAATTGTTGCATTAGATGAGATACGATATATGTGACAATTTGTAAATTTTGGGGCACCCTCTATGTGGTGCTCACTACTTTGTGTCATCTGATAGAGAGGAGGGGGAAGCATATACAACTAGTAGCCTGAGTAAATATTGGTTATCGTTTACTTCCAAATTGCCAAGAATAGGCTGTAAACCAACAATCTTCCTTGTTTAAACTCCATCAACTACAATGGCCTCAGGGCCCCCAAATTGCGATTGGTAAGACAACAAACAATAAATGCAAAATCCATAATTGTATTCTTCTTCCTTAACTTTTTTCATTCGTGGTGGTCAATTGAGGTTAGTAACCTAACTGACCTGCAAGGATAAACAAATGAGTTTTTTTTTTTTTTTAATCCTTTCTGGGAATCCTAAATAACTAGTTTCAATTGTTGTAAGTTGTGGGAGCTGGGAATTTGTTTTCACCCCAGTACTGGACCCTTTCACAATGGCACACTGGGAAACCAAATTTGAAACTCGGAGGAGAAATGGAACAGTGACAGTTTCCTTTAACCTGAGCTCAGGGCTTTGGCAATAGCTCTGCTCCAAGTTTCTGTTCTATCTAGTTCTGCCTGGAACTTAGATAAAGGAAAGCTTTCTGCATCTTCCATCATCCTTGCCTTGTTCTAATGTAGCAGGAGTAAGTCTTTCCTAATAGTGTTGCTTTTTTTTTTTTTTTTTTTTTTTCTGAGATGGAGCGTTGCTCTGTTGCCCAGGCTGGAGTGCAGTGGCGCGATCTCGGCTCACTGCAACCTCCACCTCCCACATTCAAGCATGTCTTCTGCCTCAGCCTCCCGAATAGCTGGGAATGATTACAGGTACACACCACCACACCCAGCTAATTTTTGTATTTTTAGTAGATATGGGGTTTCACCATGTTGGCAAACCATGGTTGATCACCAGTAATTCCTGACCTCGTGATCCACCCCCCTTGGCCTCCCAAAGTGCTGGGATTACAGGCATAAGCCACTGCACCCGGCTGCTTTTTTTTTTTTTTTTTTTTGGCCTTCACTTTATTAAAGAGTGAGAGTTTTCTTTTACATTTTTTCTCATTGCTCTCTCAGCTGTTTTTTGTTGAAACCAGTATGGAATAGTCATCTTTCCTTAGCGTGTGCACCCATGGTGCATTACACGTGGCACCTCTCCCTGCAGGGGCCACATTCTATCACAACAACCAGTGTCCTCATCTGTCCTAGGCCTTGCTCCCGGCCCAGCCCTGAACACATACTCTGCAATATCTGAACCCTTGATCAATTCTGAAAACAATTTATTAACTTCCAGCCATGAGAAAGAAGTGAATGAGTGGTCACCATAAACATTGTAGGCATAGTTTAAAAATTCATTCCAGTGACATAATGAAAAATTTCGTCAGGAGTCAAGATTGGAGATCTCTTTTTGGCTTTGCAACTGAGTAAATGTGGTAAAGTAACTTGATGTCTATGTACTTCAGATTCTTATTTATAAGATTGGACTGAATTAACACAACAGCATTGTGATTCTGCATCTTTAAGTCCCATACAACTGTCCATAGTTTAGTTGTCTGATAAGGGATTATAATATTTGCGTCTTATGTAACCTAAAGAATATCTTATGTTATTCAAAACTGCTCATTTTCATTGACATGCCCAATACCTAAAGCACATAGTTTTTCAAGACTCTGACTATTCTCCCCCGTCCTGTGAAGGAGAATGGTAAGGGCCAGTTTCCTTATGAAAGCAACTGAAGAAACCGAAGTAAACATGTCTTTTTTTTTTTTTGAGAGGGAGTCTTGCTCTGTTGCCCAGGCTGGAGTATAGTACAGTGGTATGGTCTCGGCTCACTGAAGCCTCTGCCTCCCACTTTCAAGCAATTCTCCTGCCTCAGTCTCCCGAGTAGCTGGAATTACAGGCGCCCGCCACCACGCCTGACTAATTTTTGTACTTTTAGTAGAAACTGGTTTCATCATATTGGCCAGGCTGGTCTCGAACTCCTGACCTCAGGTGATCCGCCCACCTCGGCCTCCCAAAGTGCCGGTATTACAGGTGTGAGCCACCATGCCTGGTCAAGACATGTCTTTTTATCATGTCTTTTATCCGATCTTTGGAAAGGAGACTGTATAACAAACAAACAAAAAAATCATCTAAGCTGAGTTCAAGAATAGATGTTGCTTTTGGACTCACTTCTTTTGGAAGCTTTAAAAATGGGATCATGAGATCAGAATGTATGTAGGTATTCTCTGAAGACAGAATTGTATTTGGCCTTCTAATACCCATCTCTCAAACTTAGCAAGTGTTTAGTTGCTTCTCTTTAACATAAGCCTCTGTTGGTAGTTTGTGTATCTTTTCAGAAGAAATGTAGGAAAAAATATCTAGGGGCTTATGAAAACCAACAAAACTATAGTTGGAAGGTAGATGTGTTCCCTTAGAAAGATTTATATGGAAACTTGTTTTCTAGAAAGATGAACAAACAGTGAGCCAGACTGTCCTTGTTCTTGTTTTAAAAGAAACATATTTGTAGACCTGTAATTGGCTCCTGATGAGCAATACATGAAGCCATTTAAGGCATGAAGCTTTGCATTGGTATGGAACCAACTGAGTAAAACTTGTTTATAACCTTGTATACCTTTCCAACATAAACACCATTTCTGGAGTTAATCATTTTTGTACTGGTTTGTACCTAACATCATGTGACAGCTTTTTCTTTTACATTTTTTTCTGACCTGGATTGCTAGCGAGGCATTTGTATTTTTTGATAGTGATGTTCTAGGTTATCCTTTTACATGCCAAATTGGCATAAGCCAGAATATTATATTTCATACTTGTCAAAGGAAAGCACATATTATTACTATATCATAACTAGGGCTCGCTGTTTTTTTTTTTTTTTTAAAAACTGCTTCAACTTTCCACCTATGTAGAAACAAGTATACCTTTTAAGTGAATGCTTGGATTGAGGAACCAGGAAGTGTTTTTTACTCATTAGTATTGTCTCCCACCTGAAATAGTTCATTTCCTTAGAGGATATTGTGGAGTTTAGTTATCCATGAATCTGTTTTTGTGGATTGTATTGAAGAAGATGAGGAGTACCATGCGTATTTTTCTAAGAGTAAAATTGTAACTATCAGTATGATTATATTTTACTTTTTTGGTGCATTTAGTGGGTTTCATTAAAACTGATCTTGGATTTTCACAATATAGGAGAGTGGGGTTTTTTTGTGGGAGATGATGTCTGCATACAGGAGATTGTCATTATAAATATGATGTATCCTGGAAATTTTGGAAAGTTGGAAAGAGTGACTTGACAACTCCTACTTTGAACAATGTATCTGAATCTATTAATCAAACAGATCACTATCTGACCAGAAATCCCTCTAAGAGGGAAAAAGTTTTCACTTCTTGTCCTAAATTTTATCTGTCTATACAGATAATATTTCTTTTCCCGTTTGACATGTTATTTTCCTCATAAACTGTTTTAATGGTTCCATGCGCCTACAGGCTAAAAAGCAGAGACCCAGTGATCTCATCTCTACTAGTCGACTCCAATCTGTCTTTTCAATAATGGCCTCCACACCCAGTCTTTGTCAGATGTGTACTCTGAGAGGAGGCATTCTATGATGGGGAGGGAAGACACTAGATTTAGAAAACTCTGGGTTCAAATCCCAGTGCTTCATTTATTAGCAATGTGAACTTTGTCAAATCCCATCATGCCTCTGAAACCTAGGCTCTTGAAGGGTAAAATGTGTATAAATATATTGACTTTTGTTTTCATCTGTGATGCCATGTGATATCTTTTAGGGTCGGAAATGTAGTTCTATTTCTTGAACTAATTATGGTGGCTAATTTGAATTTGCAGCATGTGAACAGGCTATTTGGAATTCAAGCATTTCTCCCTTTTCTTGGCATCTATTTAGATGGTGAATTCTTCTTTTCCTATTATTTATTATTAAAACACTTTGACCACAAGGATACTTTTTTTTTTTTTTTTTTTTTTTTTTTTTGAGGCGGCTCGTTCTGTTGCCCAGGCTGGAGTGCAGTGGTGTGATCTTGGCTCACTGCAAGCTCTACCTCCTGGGTTCAAGTGATTTTCCTGCCTCAGCCTCCCGAGTAGCTGGGACTACAGGCGCCTGCCACCACGCCTGGCTAATTTTTATATTTTTAGTAGAGTCGGGGTTTCACCATGTTGTCAGGATGTTCTCTATCTCCTGACCTTGTGATCTGCCTGCCTTGGCCTCCCAAAGTGCTGGAATTACAGGCGTGAGCCACTGTGCCTGGCCCATAAGGATACTTTTAAATATTTGGGATACAAATAAGCTATTTTAAATTTAACAAATAAAAAGGGCTACACACAAATTTTTGAGGTTGGTGTCCATTCTTTAATTTTAATAGGTTGTTCTGTTATGAAGAGGAGAGAGAACATAAAATTGGATTTTTATTGGATTACTTTTATGCTCAATATACTGTTTTTTGGTCTTATCTAATCCTGTAGAAATATCTAGGAGGATGTATAATCCAGTGTTCATAGACATTGCTCACCATCTGTTTCCAAAGTGAAAAATCAGCATTCATATCGTACCTTTATTTCCCTTTGTGTGCTAAGTCCAAACTCAGGCAAAGAAGTCACTATTTGTTCTCTTTACAGCAAACTTGATCCTAACATTGCATATTCCATAATCTGTCATCTTTGTATAGTTTTGTGGTGATGATCTACTCTTACTCGGCCTCTTCACATACTTATTATGATAGATTTTCTTGATTTACCAAATAGGGAACTTATCCATTAGAAATGTTTGATTGGCTTTTTCAGAAATAAGAAGTTGTTTTGCTTTTTTTAGTATTTTTTTTTTTTTCCCTTAGACCCAATCTAATCTAGGTGGGTGAGAAAGTAACGAGAGTCTCTTGGAAAACTGAAGAGAGTCACAGCAAACCCACAGAGTTACATAGGAATCAGGAGGAATAAAAATGTAAAGGTAACATGGATGAACTATTAGGTGCTTTCGTACATACTATCTCGTTTAAGGTTTACCAGTAGCATTAGGTATGGTGAAGATGATTGATAAGGTTTGGCTGTGTCCCCACCCAAATCTCATCTTGAACTGTAGCTCCCATAATTCCCATGTGTGGTGGGAAGGACCCAGTGGGAAATAATTGAATCATGGAGGCGATTTCCCCCATATTGTTCTCGTGGTAGTGAATAAGTCTCACGAGAGCTGATGATTTTATAAGAGGTTTCCCCTTTCCCTTGGCTCTCATTCTCTCTTTGCCTGCAGCCGTGTAAGACATCCTTTGTTCTTCCTTCATCTTCTGCCATGATTGTGAGGCCTCCCCAGCCATGTGGAACTGTGAATCCATTAAACTTCTTTCCTTTATAAATTACCCAGTCTTGGGTATGTCTTTATTAGCAGTGTGAGAATGGACTAATTACAATGATTGTGATAGTGACTATTGCCATTGGACAGATAAGGAAGCTGGCTCAGAGTGGCAAGTCACCTGGGCCCAAACATCTTGTTAATAAGCAGCATAGCACGTTCCTTGATTACTCTGTTATATGTGGCTCTAAAAGGTTTTTTTTGTGTGCATTCATATGGATGTCAGCAAAACCAATTTAAGTGTAGTTAATGGAATTATTATTTCTCATGCCTTCTATGGTTTCTTGTCTGATTGGAACATAATACTCCAGGATCAGGTTTGTTATACTTCCTTCTATGACATGTACCCCAAATGGCAGTGACCTTATGGCAGAGATTGGCTCAGGAGAAGTATTTTCTCATCTTCTGGAATGTCCTACTAATGAAATAACTTAAAAGACAAGGACATATGAAGGTGATTCTATAATATTAACTCTAACCATTATTAAATTCTTAATGCATGCCACATATGCTTCTATTTGCTTACCTGCATTAATTTTTCACTCTTCATAATACCCTTGTGAGGAAGGCACCATTTTTTTTTTCCTTTAAAGATGAAGAGGTTAAGGCACAAGAAGATTCATAACTTGCCAAGGTCCCAAAGCTAGCGTGGGTTCCAATCCAGGTCCTCTGGCTCCACAGCCACTCTCCAGTGCTGCTTCGGAGCCTGATACATTAGTAACTGGTGGCTCCCTAAGAGCCTTGACTTTGGCTTTAGTTGACTTAGAAAATAATTTTATATGTGTGTATTTACTTCCAAGCCTCTCATATTTTCTCATTAATTATAAGTAGTCCACAATTTTCAGGACTGTAGTTGTAAAATATAACTCAAGGCATAGCGAGAAAGTAGATTTTAGTCATTTGGAATGGTTAGGATCAGCTCTCTGTGTACCTTTCCAGGAATTTAATGTTTTAGCTGAGCATAGTGACCCTAAATGTTTGGAGAAAGTGAGAGATTTTGTGTCTATATAAATAGGTGTCCCTGTGTCATCTTTTTCTTTAGCTTGAAGCACTTAGGATGGAAAAACAAATCTTGGGAAAGATGAAAGAGTAGAACTAAAGGAAATACTACATAAGTTACAAAGGACTAGAGTTTTACGGCTGTAATTTATAATGTCCATTATCCTTGTGAAAATTACATGGGATAGTTTATCTTTTTCTATTTGGGCAGATATATTTTTTATATTTAAAAATATCTTGTCTTTAGAGTTCTTTTAAGTGTAATGATTGGAGGGCTGAGATATACGAACTAGATTATTTTCATTCTGGTCTTTTTCTTCTAGTATTTGGGGTAATTTAAATGCTTCTTCGTTCACTCACATGCTTATTCAACAGATATTTATTGAACGCCTACTATATACCAGACCCTCTGCTAGACCCTGAGGATAAAAGGTAGATAAGATGCTGAATCTGTCCTCCAAGCATTTGGATTCTGGTGGTAGAAACTGTTGTGTACCCAGTTAGCCACTGCAGTTTGAGAAGTGCTACACTAGCAGAATGAAAAGTTCTGTAAGGCCACAGAGGAGGGAGGGAGTAATTCCTCCTGTGGTTATGAACAGAAATTTGAGCTAAGTCTTTTAAAGCATGAATAATAAGGTTGGGTAGGCCAAGTGGGCAGGGAGGGCCCAAGAGACAAGGTGCTCAAATGCCTAGAATATGAAAAGGACGGAGTAACTATCATTATCTCACAGCTAGGAACACTGATCCCTGTAACTAGCTTGGCTTACCTGAGAAGGAAATGCCACCACCTCTGAGGGTTTCCCCCCCGCCAGTCTTCATTTATTATTGTGTAAAATTAGAGGATGACAGCGGTGGTGGTGGTGGTGGCTGCTGCTGCTGCTGCTTTGTCTTCTTCCTTTTCCTGGTTAGCTTGAAAGATTTGGGTTAAATATAGGCATTTTCCACATCAGGCTTTAGTTCTTTATTTTTTCAACTTTTATTTGATTTTCTTTTTCTTTTTCTTTTCTTTTCTTTTTTTTTTTTTTTGAGACAGAGTCTTGCTCTGTTGCCCAGGCTGGAGTGCATTGGTGTGATCTTGGCTCACTGCAACCTCTGCCTCCCGGGTTCAAGTGATTCTCCTGCCTCGGCGTTCCAAGTAGCTGGGATTACAGGCATGCACTACCACGCGTGGCTAATTTTTATATTTTTAGTAGAGATGGGGTTTCACCATGTTGGCTAGGCTGGTCTCCAGCTCCAGACCTCAGATGATCCACCTGCCTTGGCCTCCTCCCAAAGTGCTGGGATTACAGGTGTGAGCCACTGTGCCTAGCTTCAAAAACTTTTATTTGAAATATGGGGGTACATGTACAGATTTGTTGCATGGGAATATTGTGTGATGCTGAGGTTTGAAGTACAGATCCCATCACCCAGGTAGTGAGCATAGCAGCCAATAGGTAGTCTAACGTGCCCCATCTGGATCCAGGCTTTAACCATACTGAGAGAGTGGGAAAAAAACTGAGCTGCCTACTATGACCCAGTGGAATGGAAAGTTTTCTACCATTTTGCTTCTATGTCATTTTCATATTACTTTTTTAAGGAAATTCGATTTTTCTGCCATTCTACTAGACTGTATCTCTTTGATCACTACCTGTGTGCCCAAATCACTGCTTCTCCTAACTTTTTTTTGTGGGCTATCATCCATGAGCATGGTACGTCCATGTGGTGACTTCCTCTGTTTGTTTAAATTTGCTCATTTAGAGTTTTATATTAGGACAGTAAAACACTCATGTCTAAATAATTTATAAGTCCTGGGAAACTCATAAAAATGGCCTGACATGATGTTTTGTGCCTGTAAGAAACCTTGCAGATGGCTGAGAAGAATGAAGATGTTTTGACTTACTGTCTCTTCAATTACATTATAAAAAATTCAGCGGACTTGTCCATGATCATTAGGAAAATGAATGATTTTCCTATTATAAATTACAAGTGCCACAAACTGCATGAGGACTGTGATTGACAGGTATCAACTGGTAGCGTTTATTTACATTCTCCAAGGCAACCCACAGAAATGTAGTGCTCACCATATTTATTCAGAAAAATATGGTTTTAAGTAAATAAAACTTCCTTAACACTGGTTACTATAGTTAAGCAACTTAATTCCAATTGTTAACTTTGTTTTGTAAATGATAGATGAAACATGGTTTTGTAAGATAAAAGAACACGGTGCCAAAACATTATATGAGCATTGACGCCGAACACACACACACACACACACACACACACACACACACACACACACACAACTAAATACATTGTTCATAGTGTTTTCGAATTCAGGGAAACTAGAAGATGATGTGAAAGTATTATATTCAACTTTGTATTTATTCCAGGAAAATTTACATAAGGAGAAAATACATTAATCTTGGCATGTAATAAAAACCTATATTTTGTTATATAATTCATTTTGTGATTTACATTTCTATAATTTATTCAATAAACCTAATAAATGCTAGGTAATGAATGAATTTAGTTTCATGAGTAAAAAATGGTACATGAATGATCTGTCATTGTACAGAACTGCTGAATTATGAATATGGTTTTTGTGAATATTTTCTTCCCTTCCTCCTTGTCCCATCCATATGTCCTTCCTTCTTACCCTAACCTCCTACAACCCGAGGATAGCACGTTGAGGGAAGAAATCGTCAGTAGTTTTAATATAATTATATTCAGGATGAGAGTTCTGTTCAACACAACATCATTGGTTAATTTAGTAATTTCTAGAATGCTGCCCAGACTTGAAAATACTTTCAGTACTCATTGCTGAATATTGCTGTTCTCTGCATGTTTTTCTTCTGGGATTGAACTGGACAGGATTTTGGCTTTTTAACACATTCCAGTGGGTATAAGTATATTGGCTAGCAAAGGTTCCCTTAATTGACCTGGTTTTAATAAAAAATGATCCAGTACTCCTGCCACTAATTTTTCTCTTCTTTGAAACCACAGATTAATAACCTGGTGTTATCTCTATCACCAAGGTGAGAAATTCTGCCAACAGTGGTTTACAAAAACAGCTTTGGGGTTGGATCTGGAGAGTGGCTATGATATTACCAAAACTGGATCCCTGTTTTTCTTTTAAATTACATATGGACAGTTTCATCAATTAAGTTACCAAATTCATATTTTATATTCTGTTCACATATCAGGAAACATTTAGCCCAAACAAAGTCTGTTCACATAAAAATTTCTTTTTGGATATTTTCTTCTACTCTGAGGACACATGCCTGCCTTTCCCCAGTATGTTCTCTGCTGCTCCCAGTACCTTGAGTATAGTGAGCATTCAATAAAGAGTCAGTGAATGAATCCCTTTGTCATTGTGTCTCCATTATGTAGAGTGGAAATCTGTGCTGGAACAATAGCTGGTAGATGATCTGCACCAGGGAGGCCTGGGCTAGACTTCAAAAGCTGTTTCCCCATCCCGGCAAGGCAAAACATGTTCTTTATAGGCTGGGAGGTCACAGCTCTATCCCCGTTCAAGACTGCACCTCCTTTTTTCTCTCTTCCTTCCCAGGAGCTGTGGAGTCCAAGTGTGACTGCCAAGAGGAATCCAGCAAAGCCAAAAAGCCCAAGCATGTAGCCCTGCCCGAAGCCCACCACACGCATGGAAAACCCAGAGGAAATGAGTGAGGATCAGTGGGAAGAAGGGAGCCAGCCAGGTGAGCAAGCTCATCAGTCTGGAGGCTAGCGCCACTGGAAAGAATCCCGGGCGGTTCTGTTTATTTGGCAAGTTTGGGCCATGACCTGAGCTTACACTAAATTACCTCAGAGCAAATTATTTTTTACCAAGCCATGTAAATGTTAGGTCGACTCCCTAGAGCTTTTGGGCTGAAAACAGATGACTACATCAAAGGCTGCTCTTGAGTTTCCAGGTGTGGCTTGGGGAATTGTCTGTCTTCTTTCAGGAAAGGGTTGATTGGTAACTGTTCCCCTTTCCCTACCTCAGGTGAATTATTTTGTTTCATGCCAATTTAAGTGTTACCTAGAGACCTTTTACATAGAGCCAATTTATTTATTTATTTATTATTTTGAGACGGAGCCTCCCTCTGTCACCCAGGCTGGAGTGCGGGGGCGCGATCTCGGCTCACTGCAAGCTCCGCCTCCTAGGTTCATGCCATTCTCCTGCCTCAGCCTCCCGAGTAGCTGGGACTACAGGCACCTGCCAGCACGCCCGGCTAATTTTTTTGTATTTTTAGTAGAGATGGGGTTTCACCGTGGTCTCGATCTCCTGACCTCATGATCCGCCCGCCTCGGCCTCCCAAAGTGCTGGGATTACAGGTGTGAGCCACCGCGCCCGGTCACAAAGAGCCAATTTAATTGAACATGGAGTCCTCTGGTTTTGGTATGAGTGGGTGTGCCTGTGTGCCTGTCTTCATAAGAGGAGGCCAAGGCTGTGTTTCTTCTTTGTAAATACAAATTTCACATTATGGTCTTGGGTAGATATATTCTGAAGCATCCTCCTAGGTAAATTGAATTGGAGTATGGTGAATTTTTTTTTTTTTTTTTTTTTGGCAGGGGGAAGGATTTTAATAATTAAATCATTGGTTGAAGGCCTGTGCAAAGTTTGGTGCTATATTAGGATTTACCAGGGTTCCACTGTGATTCTAAGTTCATTTTAAATTTCTGCCCCCTGCCTTCCTTTCCATTTATATTAAGTGTTATTACTATGTGGAGAGAAGGTATTTTGATAACAGGATTTTACTTAAAAATGCTTCCAGCCAGGCATGGTGGCTCATGCCTGTAATCCCAGCACTGAGGCAGGAGGTTGGCTTGAGCCCAGGAGTTTGAGACCAGGCTGACCACCATGGTAAAACCCTGTCTCTACAAAAAATACAGAAATTAGCCAGGCATGGTGGCATGTACCTGTAGTCTCAGCTACTCAGGAGGCTGAGGTGAGAGAATTTCTTGATCCCGGGGAGGTTGAGGGTGCAGTGAGCTGTGCTCAAAACAAAACAAAACAGCTCCCGTTCTACCACTCCTAAAATCCATATCGTATATCAAAAAAGGAAGTTTGATACCTGAAATGGCTCTTGGCAGGGCTTCTCAACCTCTGTTCCCTGGTATTTGGGGCTGTATCATTCAGTGTTGTGGGGAGCTGTCCAGTGCGTTGCAGAATATATGGTAGCACCCCGGCCTCTACCCAGTAGATGCCAGTAGCATAGTTCCTCTCCCCAGCTGTGGCAACCAGAAATGTTCTGTGGGGGACCAATTTGCCCCCAGTTGAAAACCATTTTTTAGGGATTGATTCAACAAAGGAAAAGAAGGTAAAGAAAATAGTAGAGATGTCACGTATGGAGCTTTGTTTTTGTTGTTTGTTTGTTTATTTTGTCATATTACCCTGTGAATTTCCAAAGAAAGTAAATCCTAAGACAATGAGGTCTGCCACTAGAACTCCCATTTAGCCACCAGTTCTCTCTCCGTTGTTGACTAGAATTTAGTTTGGATTAATATAACAATTACAACTCACAACAAGTATTGACTTTGATGCTGTCATTATCGACTGAGGAACTCCCAGGTGTTTATATTAAACACGCAGAACTTCCTATGAAGTGGCCATTCTGATCACTGGGTGTTTTCACAGGGCTGGCTTATTGGGGGAAAAAGAGGGAGTGGTTGGAGCAAAAGACTCAAATAAGGCTAATGCAAGACTTTAATAACTGAATGTATGAGTTGAATGAAGAAACACGCCTACTCTACACTGTAATTCAGCAGTTTTATGAATGGGAGGTCAGATACATGATTTAAATACCGGTTTCATTGAATGCAGTATCTTTTACGGTACCAGAAAAGGTCTGGAATCCTGCGTTCTTCCTGTATAGAATTGTAATTCATTCTCTCTGCTCTCACTCTCCTTCCAAATTTACTTCTACCTCTGTCGTAGAATGTTTGAGCTGCCAGACAAGTAGGATCATGTCACTGCTGTGACTTAACATTAAATGTCCTGGTGTCTTTATTTCAAATGTTCTGTTTTTCCTCTATTTTCTGCTCACATGAACATACACACTTGCCAGGCACATTCTGGCTTTTCTTATTTCTCTTTCTGATTTTGCCTCCTTCCTGCCCCTATTTTCTTCCCTTTTCTCTGGCTATGGAAACTGTCAGGTGGCCTTGCTGGCATCCTACCTCTTTTGAACTGTGTTACCCAGGAACTTCCATTTATTATGCCTCGAGCACTCTCTTTCTTTAATACTATATGTCTCTGAGGGATGGTTAATGATCTTTGCAGCAAATGAAGGTGAACTGTAGCCACATTATTGCCAGAATACAGCCAACTATACGGAACAGATTGGGCTGAGCTTTGAACAGCTGGGGCTGGCAGAGTGAGTCTTGACTTCTCTCGGAAGAGTTCCAGAACTGCCAAATCATCAAACTTGAAGGGGAAAGAGGGACGAGAAAGGTTATGGGGATAGTGGTTCCTGCAGGTGCTTTTTGATTTTGTGATCTACCTTTTTTGAAATGTTTACTAGTTTGTGGATCTGGCAAAGCATGGGCTAATTGAACCCAAGAGCTGCTGTCATTGCCACAGACTAGACCCGCTTAGTGGCCGTGGCGGTGTTTTATTGTTCATTTGCAGGTACTGAACATGGGATAAGATGGATACTTTTGTTTGTGAAAGCTTATGGCTCTTTTCAGGCAACTGAAACGATGTGTAGGTTTGAGGAGAATTTTGATTTGCAATGTGCATGTAACCCTAATATAAATTTAATAATGGCTCCATTGGAACTTTTGGACTATAGTGTGGCTTCCTGGTGGATATAATGAACGAAAAATAGGCGAGGTAGGACAGATATCATAAACTGGGGGACCAGAGAGCTTAATCACTCCTTCAAAAATGTTGTGTTTGCCCATATGAGGAGTCGTGTGTGTGTGTGCACATGCATGGGTGCATGTGTGTTTAAATGATTTGCTGCTAATGTTTTAAAAATGTTTATATAAACATTTGGTCAATTTTTCCAAAGAAGCCAGAATCTGGCTTCACTGGTCTCCCATGGTCAATATCGGCTGTGGCTGAATAACAAGTACTCCATACCTCTCCTGGTTGGGCAGGGCAGGGACTTTCCAATTAACTAGAGTTTTCACCCTCTACGCCCACTGTTACTGCAGAGATTGGCCTTTGCAAGAAAAGTTCAGGAAAGAAAAGAGACAAGCCTTGGGATTGGGAAATAATGGGTTTGCATCTCAGCTTCACAGGCAGCTTTCTCAATTGGGGAAATTATTAAACTTTCTGAGCTTTAGTTTCCTCCTGAGTAGAATGGGAATATACTCTGCACCTCTAATGGTTGCTGGAAGGAATATTAAGCAAAACAGCATATTTAAAGTTTCTAAAACAACTATGTACATACACAGGAGGATTGCTCTACACATTTGCTGTTATTGTAGTTTTCAGTTGCTGAGTATCATAGGTGAGTTGATACCAACCCTTTAGTGTCCCATTGACCATGTTACAAAATTTGATAAACACTTCTGTTACTCAGAACAAAGGAGGAAACTTATGCCTTGTCTTCCCATATTTTGGGTTTTGTTCTACAATATAAAATATATAGTTTTTCTATGGAAAAAAATCCAATAGAAACTGATTTCTTAAAGGTTGCACAATTTGAAGAGAGAAAAACCTTATAATTTAGTTCATATTAGGTGGACTCTTAGTTTCCTTTTGACCGGGTCAAGCCTTTGTATTTTTGCATCTATACTCCTGAAGTTTCTGCCCCACACCCCATCACAATCACATTCAAAATCAGGCTGACAGTAATCCTGTACACAGAACATGTGCTGAATCCTCATGGAAGGAAAGGTAAAGAAATGAAAGCCCTGTAGAAATTAATATATTTCCTTAGAGGCAGGCATGGGATGTAGCTTTTGTTAGGCTTACAATGCTGCGTTGAAGGTTTGTCAGCATTTTGTGCACACAGATTCTTTAAAACTTCTAAGGATTTTTTCCCTACATTATTGCATTCAGTTGGCATCATTTCTTTCTCTAATGTCTGACCTTTGACATCTATCAGAAAGTTTCAGTACATCTTTGGATGCCACACCAGCTGGGGGCAGGGACTACCTGGTTATTATAGTCATGGTTCAGAAATACAGGTTCTTCCCCCTATTTTTATACTTCCTGCATAGATGGGTTTCCTTTAGATGTGGATGTTTCACTTAAATGCATACTCTTGTCTCAAAATGGTAAAGGATACCAGTGTAGTAGTTTCTTCTTCTACTTCTGACAGTGACTGGGAAACTTGTGTCTTTCAATAAAATGCTTTCTAGAAGGCAAGGTGGCTAGAAAATGTTAAGGCAGCTCAGGGACCAGTGGGAGAAAATAGATGTTAAAGGTAAAAAGTGACTTGTGATTAGTTCAGTTATGGAGTCCAAAAATCCAACCAAGTTTGATGTTTCAAATGTGATCTTAAGCCCACCCTGAGTGAGTGAACCTCAACATGAGAGTAGAAGACCCTGGAAGGGAAGATGTGAGAAGATAAAATACTGTTTTCGGAGCCCTAGGTTTTTGTTTGTTTGTTTTTTGACATTTTTATGAGTGGAGGAATAGGACTACCTCTGGAACCTAAAATTGGGCTGAAATCCAGGTCCAATTGTAGGTGATTGCTCAGGGTCCCTTCCCATTCCTTCCTCCATCTGCTCCTGCCCACTTGAGTGAAGGAGGTGAATAATAAAAAGAGGGAAGAATGTGGATGAAAAGGAGAGGATGCAGAGAATGAAGATTCTCTGTCCTTTGTAAACCTTTTGTCCTAATCACCAAAAGTATTGTGGCATGTGTAAGTCTGAGAAAATATTTAGGTGAATCCCTTGAAATTGTCAGTATTTCAAGGGTTAAAAAAAGACAGTTTCACATGGGTCAAATGAAAGCAACAATTACATTTTTGCTAGAACTTCTCTGGGTCCACCAATGGGATGTATGGAGTGGTTTTGAAAAACCACACAAGGCTGGGCGTGGTGGCTCACGCCTGTAATCCCAGCACTTTAGGAGGCTGAGGCAGGCGGATCACCTGAGGTCAGGAGTTTGAGACCGGCCTGGCCAATGTGGGGAAACCCTGTCCCTACTAAAAATACAAAAATTAGCTGGGTGTGGTGGCACACGCCTGTAATCCCAGCCACTCGGGAGGCTAAGGCAGGAGAATCGCTTGAACCCAGGAGGTGGAGTTTGCAGTGAGCTGAGATGGTGCCGCTGCACTCCAGCCTGGGCAAGAGTGAGGCTCTGTCTCAAAAATAAATAAATAAATAAAAATTTAAAAAACCACACAAGTTTGGGCATCCAATTGGATTTTTTTTCCTTTTGCATATGGTTTTCTAACATATGCAGATATTTTCTTCTTTGATTTTTCTTATAATCAGGCTTTCTTACTTTTTCTAAAATTGTAGTTATTGCCTCGAATCTCATAGTAGAGGAGTAGAGGCAATGAAAAGGAGAGCCAAGTGTGGGAGCAATTGAAGACCGTGGAGTCTTTCCAGATCATTCACCTGGGAACTTGCATGGCAGTTGTGGGGGTTCCAAAGATCCAAAATCAGGTGTTTTAACTTAGCTGACTTGAATATTTACTTTGAAAATAAGAAATGAATGTTAAAATGTTGAAAAGTTATACACATGGGCACGATTTATTGAAACCTGTTCTTAGTTAGGGTAGATTGAACCCTGTTGAAAGTTGTGAAATTTGCTCAAATAGTCATTTTTTCTCTTTTTTTCTAGGTCAGAATGATTTCATGAATATTGTGGTAGTTTGGGCAAAGAACAAATTTGCTTAGTCAAGAAACATTAAAAGCCTCTACGAAGGCCTAGAGGTGGTGAAATCAGTGGTCCTCTGGTGGGCATGGTGTGTGTGTGTGTGCGCACACGCGTGTGACTCATCTGGGGTTGGCTCAGAGTGAAAGAGACAGATGCTTCCTTCGCCTGCTTGTTTCCTGGTTTTCAAAGCCCCTATTTCATTGTTGTTTTATTTTAAGGTTCGATGCCTTCTCCATCCGTCAGTGAGGGTGTGGAGAGCCTGCAGGCGTGTGCCTCCCTCTGTAACTTGCTATTCCTTGTGTAATGTCAAGTGGAAGTGTAAAGCACCACAAACTGCTCTGAGCAGAGCCCACTTCCCTTCACCCACGGAGAGCGTGAAGCAGTTACACCAACATCAATCAAGGAAAACCCACAGGCTGAGCTCACACGGTTGAAGCAGGTGCGTGAGCGAGCATTCTGTGACAGGCACATGTGATTGAGGTGTACCTCGGCGTCTTGCCCACAGATGTCGGTTACGATGACTGTGTGGGGCTGTGCCCATTCCCTGCAGAGCTGAGCCTGTCATGCTTGTGGGACACAGTGGGTGCAGCTCTTGGCAGCTCAGTGGGGTGAGCAGGTCAGATAGTTCTGAAGTAGGCTTCTTTGCTGTTTACTCACTTGTTTAATGGTGAGGAAAAGAATCCGGGAGAAATAGTGTTTTATTTTCTTTCTGTGGTGTTTTGCAGTGAGAACACCCCTGGGATTACTCTTTTAAAATAGTAAACAAGAGGCTGGGTGTGGTGGCTCAGATCTATAATACCAGTTCTTTGAGAGGCTGAAGCAGGAAGATTGTTTGAGCCCAGGAGTTCGAGATCAGCCTGGGCAAATCTCTAAAAGACACCATCTCTAAAAGAATTTTTTTTTTTTTTTTAATTTGCCATGTGTGTTGGTGTCCCCTTGTTCTCCCAGCTACTTGGAGGCAGAGGTGGAAGGATCCCTTAAGCCTGGGAGGTCGAAACTGCAGTGAGCCATGGTTGCGCCACAGCACTCCAGCCTGGGCAACAGAGCGAGACCCTGTCTCAAAAATAAATAAATAAATGAAATAAAATAGTAAACAAGAACACATTAGTATTAATTGATTTGCTAAGCCTAACGGGGAAAATGTAAGGTCTTGAATCTCCATATGTATGCATATGTATGTATACATATCTATCAATATATATCAAATATATATGTATGGAGTGGTTTTAAAAAACCACACAAGGCTGGGCGTGGTGGCTCACGCCTATAATCCCAGCACTCTAGCAGGCTGAGGCAGGCGGATCACCTGAGGTCAGGAGTTTGAGACTGGCCTGGCCAATGTGGGGAAATGCTGTCCCTACTAAAAATACAAAAATTAGCTGGGTGTGGTGGCACACACCTGTAATCCCAGCCACTCGGGAGGCTAAGGCAGGAGAATCGCTTGAACTCAGGAGGTGGAGTTTGCATATGTAGAGTAGATGTATGCATATGTAGAGTAGATGTTTGTGTACACACATATACGTATATGTAAATATGTGTGTGCATACATCAACACAGACACCAATTTAAAGCAAAGCTCAAGTGAGCCGTGAGATGAAAAGAGAATGTGAATATCTAGACATTTTAAAATATCTGCTGACAAGGTGAAGGGGCTGGTAAAAAAATGCATATCTCATCCTAAGTTGAACCATCTTGATATGTATTGAGCTTTAGAAAATTTTCACAAAAGTTCTGAGCAATCTTAATTTTAAAAATACAGACGCAGTTAATACTAAGACTTCAATATATATTGTGCTTTGTAAAAAGTGGCCGGTCTCTCAAGGCTGCTAGTACCTGCTATTGGTTATGAGTATCTACTTTGAGCTGACACTTCAAAATATTATACATATTATTTGCATTTAAATATGTGAAACAATCACCCTTTCTTTAAGCAGTGTAAAGTAAAACAAGACATACTTTTAAACTACTAAACTGACTCAGTTGGAGAATAATGATAAAAACCAGTATTACTATGGGTAAGGAAAAAAACATGCCATTTTGGGGGGAATTTTTTATGTACTCTCTAAAGGTGATTTCACGATATGTAAAATCAAAAGCCACAAAATATTCTTACAGTTTCAGCAGTTCAGCTTCTAGGCAAATTTTTTCTCAGACTGTGATCAAATGTGTAAAAAATTAGCTACAAGAATGCTTGATCGCAAACTTACTTATTTTTGATACATTTTGCTAGAAATGTCTAAACAATATTACAGTGGTCAAATAAATTATAGCAGAAATATGCAGTAAAATACCAAGTGAGGCATTAAGCAGTGATGGAGATTTCTCTAAGACCCTGTTTTTTTAAAAAAACTAACAAATCGGTGTTTCATGCATTCAGTATGTGCAGATATATTATAAATAGTTTGTGAGATTTATATAAATCTAAAAGTTGTTACAGCTTGGATTAGAAAATAATTAAATGGCTTTATTTTGCCTATCTGTTGTTATAATTTTCTAATATTCAAGTGTATTACCTGCACATTAAATACAGAAAATGGCAAACATGGAAATAGCATATTGGGAGTATACTTGTATGTTACCTAGAGATATTTGTGAAGACAAGGAAGGGAAAGAGATTTCTTTCTTTTCTTTTCTTCTTTTTTTCCTAGACGATGTCTTAGCAGAAAGTGTTAAAGACTAGCGATTGATTAATTAGTTCAACAAATATTTGTGTGCCTCTATGTGCCAGGTCCTGGACAAGACTCTGGTCACGTTGCTATGTACTTCTCATATGAAAAATTGCTGAATCCATTCTGTTTGATATTCTGCATCAATGTAGCTTTACCAATAGAGAGTCAATAATATGAATAGGAAAGTAATATGGGCATGTAAAAATTATGATGTCACGGCCCAGCATGGTGGCTTGTGCCTGTAATCTCAGCAGTTTGGGAGGCCGAGGTGGGTGGATCACCTGAGGTCAGGAGTTCGAGACCAGCCTGACCAACATGGTGAAATGCTGTCTCTACTAAAAATACAAAAATTAGGTGGGTATGGTGGTGGGCACCTGTAATCCCAGCTACTTGGGAGGCTGAGGCAGGGGAATTGCTTGAACCCGGGAGGCAGAGGTTTCAGTGAGCCAATATTGTGCCATTGCACTCTAGCCTGGGTAATGAGAGTGAAACTCCGTCTCAAAAAAAAAAAAATTATGATGTCAGACTGACATTTTGCTTCATATTTTTACATATGTGTTTTATCTGCTTTATGCTGTTTCACATATTAAATGTGTGAAACTTTTTCTATACTGTAGATAGTTGACACCATGAATTGTCTGGAAAGTCAAAAGCAAAAATTGAGAAGACTTGTTATCATTAATGAAAACTTTAAAGGACATTAAAAAGCTTATTTGCAAGTGCTTTGAAAAATCTGACTTTTCCATATTTTGTGAGGTTTTGGCTTTGATACTCAATCTTGGTTTAATGTTCTGCAGGTGTCCTTTGGGGAGTTAGAACAGGATTTGCAGGGATGGGGAGATTGAGTGTGATGACTCTAGTGTTCACTTGCTTGGAATGTTGAGACTCTGAGGCCTTATATAGGAGGTTTAGATTTGGGATGTCTGACTGAAAGAGGGTTAGGATTCAGGCTGATGTGGAGATGCTCACTGAGGAGTTTAAATGCTTCTCTGAGCCCCTAAGAATCTACCCAAAGGACAGTCTTCTCCTGATGTCCAGTCTCTTTCTCATGAAAATGATCTTAGAAGTTTAATCCTTCAAATGACCTCTTAACATGACTTCTCATACTGGTGTGAGATTAGAAAAAAAAATTCCAGCCTGAACCATCAAGGGCTCCAAAATGAAGAGATTTTTTTGAGTTTTAAAACTCTGAAAAAGTTTTTCATAAGTTATAAAAATAGCAAAGGTTCTTGAGAGGAAGGGTTTGTTTTGGGTCAGTGCCAATGTGCCAAAGTTGCTTTCCTTGTGTGTGTTTGTGTGTTTGTCTTTGTCTTCTGTCTGCCTGTCTGCAGGGATGATTATGGATTCTTGAACTTGGTTCTTTTTTTCCTATTGATTGGTGAAGGGAAGAAGTTAAACTTTGGATTTGGCTCTATTTCCATTGTCCATTGAATCGGGAGAGTTAGCCCATTGGTTATTCTATTGCTCTTTTGCTATGATTTTGTGGGAAAATTGTCATTTTCACTTCCCCCTTCTTCTCTCCATCCTTTCCTCTTGTTAAAACAGACATGACGCCTTTAACGAATTGCCTTGGGATAGTTTGAAGTATAAAGGGAGGAAAAAGAGATTTAGCTCTTCCTGAGACAAGCCCTGAGTAGTAAAATCAATAATTCGAGAAATCACTTGCCTTTAAAAAAAAAAAAAAAAAGACTTGTAAATAGAACAAGATTGAGAAAAACATGTCTTTAGGCAGGCTAATCTAATCACACACAGAAGGCAGCCTGTTTTCTTACTTGCTGGATCACTTCCATTTTATATTCTCACAGGGAACAATATATTAAGTACAGTATTTAGAAATATTTGTTGAATCCTACTGTCTGATTTTGGCACGTCCCAAGGAAAAAAAGAATATGTCTTGGACTGCTTGAGCCTTCCTGGGAGGATATTGGAGTTTTCCCAGAGAGGCTGGCTTCACACTGTGGGAAACACTGGTTTGGTAGATAACACTGTTAGAATTTATATTTCAGAGGGCATTTAGTTGTCTTCAGATTTTTAGAGCAGCCACAGCTGATCTTCTATGTCTCAGGATCTGAAGAAACTCAAAGTATAAGCTAGCCTTTCTTTATACTGATGTAGTCATTCTTTTGAGGGGCACCCTAACTTGTAACTCACTGATTCTGTGTTATGGCAGCAGGCTGAGTTCACCAGCACCAGAATATCCAGTTAGAGTATCAGAAGAGAAAATGTGGGTGTCACAAATAAGAGTAGCTAAAAGATAGGACATTATAGGGTGAAAGGTCCATTGGCTAATGCTGCCTTCTCTCAGGGAATGTTAAAGTGTCAACATTTTGGCAAAATCCTAAGCTAATTTTGTTTAAATGTGATCATCACATAGCATTGACTGAGTAATTGAAATTTGTGATGGGAAATAAGGATGAAATATTTAGAAAGTATGTTATGGCCCCTTTGCTTAAGAGTATATGCTAAAATAAAAGTATCTCATTATGAGGAATGTAAGTGAAATAAATTCTTTTAGTTTAATTTTCTCAGTATGTATCTGGCATTAAGTAGTTTTTATAAATCTTATGCAAGGGCCTATCCCACAGCCCTATTCCATTGGTTGCTTAAATGTGAAGGAGGCATATCTGAAGGGTTCTTTTGCTCTGTATTATAATGTTGAGAAGTTAGTTATTGAACCTATAGCTTTTCATCTCTAGAATGGAGATAAGAGAATCATCCTCAGAGTTTTAAAAAAAAAAAAACTTTTAATTTTTAAGTAGTTTTAGATTTACAGAAATGTAGCAAAAATAGGAAGAGTGTAGTCTTATATCCTTTGCCTGGTTTCTTTTATTGTTACCTTATTATGTATGCTTGTCAAAACTAAAAATTCAACATTGGGACTTTCCTATTAAATAACTCCACAGTTTGGGTTTTTTTTTTTTTTTAATCTTTATATTTCACTAGTTCTTCCCTAATGTCCTTTTCTGTTCCAGGGTCTTACTGGATACCACATTGCATTTAGCAGTCATGTCTCTTTAGATTCCTCTGAACTATGAGGGTTTTTCAGCCTTTCCTTGTTTTAATGAGCTTAACAGTTTTGAGGAGTGCTGGTCAGATATTTTGTTGAACGTCCTTCAACTGAGATTTATCTCATGATTGGACTTGGTTATGGGTTTTTTCAGAGGAAGACCACAGAGGTGAAGTACCATTCTCCACCATCATATCAAGAGTACCTATGATCACCATGATGTATCACTATAGATGTTGATCTTGATAACCTGGCTGAGGTCATGGTGCCAAGTCTCTTCACTGCAAACTTGCCTTCCCCCGACTTTTTCCCATACTGCACTCTTTGGAATGAAATTACTAAGCACATGTCATAGGGTTATTTTAAGGTTTAAGTGAGATGATGAAGCTTGTGGTATAAAACCCAGTGCTTTAGAAAACACTCATGAATGTCAGTTGCTACTGTAGTTGCTGCCTTTACACTGGTCCCTTTCAATACATGAAAGCTAGTATTCTTTAGAGCTGCTTTCTCATAATTATACAGTTTTCGGGTGTTTACTGATATTGATCAGAAAGTAAAAATAACAAAAAAGAGTGCTCACATACCTTTCAAACGAGATGCCTGTATACAAAGTCACTCTAGCATGGAAGGATATGAATTCTCTCAAAGTTTACCATGGAGAGACTCTGCTAAACTGGGATTATCAGCCTCTGGTCCTGTTTCATGTGATGGAGTCAGTCATTGATGACAGAGCTGGTGGATTCTGGTTGGTCTTGGGCATGAGAGGGAGAAAGAAAGTTTAATTTAGGAGCTGAGCCTGAAAAATTGGTGAGGTTTTTTTGTTTGTTTGTTTGTTTTTTGTTTTTTCTTTTTCCTCTGGTGATAGCTTTTGGGTAGAATTTTGAGTTCTTACTGGAATAAACTATCTTCAGCACTTCTCTGTGAAATGAAGGGCTTGTTCTGGGACCTGAAATGCTTCAAACCCTGTGCAGTTGTTGCCAGAGTGGCCGTCTGAGCCTGGATAATAGAGCTTGGAGTCCTATGTAACCATGTCTGTTGGAATAAATAAGAACAGCTGGTTGCTTGTACAGATACTGTTGGCATGAATTTTTTATTTAAGTCTCTCCATGTATCCAGTAAACAGTAAGCAGTATTCTAACATTACTAAAAGCCTCCTAAGTCTCCCACCAATAAATTTCTTTTACTCTTCCCCATTAAAAGTTCAGGGAGTAGGGCAAGGTTAAGGTACCAGAGAAGGAATGGTAGGGAAGTGTTTCTGAGCTGGAGAAAATAAGGTTCTTCTTCTGTGTCTCTTTTCCCATTTGACCTTCTTGCTTCTGTCTAAGATAACACTTTTTTTTTGGACTATTTCTTGAGAAAGCAAGATTCATACAGATATTCTTTTGCTGTTTCTTATGTACTAAGTGAAGAGAGACTTATTCGTGTTAAAATGGAATACTCTGTCCCTGAGCGCTTACTGGGAAAAAAAATTTGCATTTGTGTTAAGGGGTAGGTGAGTGATAGAATATTCTCTTGGTTTCTTTTAAATGTCTAGCAAGGAAACTCTTCCATGTATCTTTATGAATTTTTGTCTCAATAAGCTTACTAGAGACTAAACACTCCTTCACTGTCCTACAGAGAACCAGAGATGTACTTAAAGAACATAGATGATGTCGCACATTCATTTTTTCTGTTTTTTTTTTTCTTTTTGTTTTTGTTTTGAGACAGACTCTTGCTCTGTCACCCAGGCTGGAGTGCAGTGGCATGATCTCAGTTCACCGCAACCTCTGCCTCCTGGGTTCAAGCGATTCTCCTGCCTCCGCCTCCCAAGTAGCTGGGACTACAGATGTGCGACACCATGTGCAGCTAATTTTTGTATTTTTAGTAGAGACGAGGTTTTGCCAGGCTGGTCTCAAACTCCTGGCCTCAAGTGATCCGCCGGCCTCGGCCTCCCAGAGTGCTGGGATTATAGGCCTGAGCCAGCACACCCAGCCTGTTGTTATCGTTGTTTATAAAAGCAGAAAGAAATTTCCAGCTTAACCTGCCCTATTAACCCTGGGGTGCTAAGAAGTGAGACCTATCAGAGACACTGGGCCCCACTGCTCTGTTATTTCTTTCTTCAAGGAGACATTGAGTTCCCTGCACCGGGTGCTAGGAATGTACATAAGAAGAAGATGGGATCTGTGTGCCTTAGGAATCAAATGATAGTCTTTATGTGCTCTGGTACGGGTGTGTGTGTGTGTGTGTGTGTGTGTTTCTTTCAAGCCTTTGGGAGACTCCTGTCGCCATTAGGGAGGCTCACAGATATCCTGATGGCCTTCCTTGGGCACACTCAGCACAGTTGTACTTTCTTGCCTCCTTTAAGTCTAGGCATGACTATGAAAGTGGCTTGCCATGAAATGTGGCAGAGGTCACATGTGTCACTTCCCAGATGAAGCTTTAAGAGTCACCATGTGATTGCTTCATCCCCTTCCCCCTACATGGGTTGAAGCACAGGCCAAGAGAGAGCCTACACAGTCTGGTCCTGTGATGAGGGGCTGTGATGGAAAGACCTCCCGACTGAGGTTGAACGTGTCATGTAAGCAAGAAGTAAGCTTCAGTTACTACAAGTCATGGGGATTTAGGTAGAGGTGGTGTGTTCCTGCAGCATTATCCAGCCTGTCCTAAGTAATGCAGTCAGCATTCTTATCTCTTGAGAGTTATAGGAATTAAGTCCTCAATGTTGGGCTGTGGAGGGGATGTTCACAGTTGTGATGGTGGCAGCAGTGGTGAAAAATCTGTACATGTGGTAGTTATTGATGCGCAAAAATTGGGCATCATTTTTTAGAGGTGTGACCTACATTTCAGTATCGTTGTTAAATATCTGTAGGGAGATTACATCCCTTCTGACACTGTATGTCTAATTGTCAGTGAATATCTTTATATAATGAAGCATAATTCTAAAGAAGGAAAAAACTCAAAGTATGTACACACACGCATGCGCACACACACAAACACACACGCACACATGCACACACACACCCTCTAATTTATTCTCCCAAGAATTATATGAGAGATTTTAATGTTGTTCTGCTGGTGGAGTGCCAGGAAGAATTTCTTGGGTAGATATAATGCTTAATTTATATTTGGGGAATTTCCACTGCTAAATCAGTGCTTGTAAAGTTTAAAAAGAAAAGAGGGGGAGGGTTGGAGAAGGGGACCAAAAAAAAAAAAAAAAAAAAAAAAGCCCAGGGATGTGGTTGACAATATTCCTTTTAATTTAAAGCCACCTGAAGGCTTCAGCTAAATAATAAAGTAATTCCCATATGGTTTCCGTTCTTTCAGTGTTAGAACCTCCGAAATACAGTCTACTTTTAGCCTTGGCTTCTGCATGCCTCTTTGTCAGGCTGAAATGCTTCCCGTCTGCTTGCTCTGGTAGGAAATGGAACCAAAGCTGACTGCTCTGGGGGACGAGTTCCCAGGCTTTGCTTTCTATTTGGCAAACGTGGCTCATGTGGTGGGGGGCACTTCTCCTCCAGGGCACTCTTGACTCTCCGACAGACAGGACCAGCTCTGAAGGTGGCTGCAAGCTTTCATTAATGCCAGAGCTTGCTATAGGCACTTTTCTCCCTCCCTTACAATTCTGTTTACAATAAACTTTCCCTCAAAGGAAAAACCCAGGATTCATTTGAGTTTCGTTGTTTTCCCTGGAAAGAAGTTTTTGTAACCCTCAGACTCTTTAGAAGGGAAAACATCCAGTAAATCCTGAGATCTGACTGCAGAGTTATATTTGATTATTTGTACTTTCATTAATTCAAATTCCACCGAAAAACTTTTCTCTTTTTCCTGCCCTATGTAAGTTTACTTTCCCCCCTGTGTTCATATGAGTTCATGAAATACTTAGGAAGTATATCAAAAATGTTTCAGAAACACAGTTGTGTTATATGATGCTTACCCGAATCCTGCTGAAGTAAGTGAAAAGACATTCCTTCTCCCTACCCCTTCTTTTTCTCCCCTTCTCTCTCCTAACTTTCTGTGTTGAGAGTCAGTGCAAAGGCCCTTCATTTTTAATGTTAATTTTAAAAATAACTAGTTTCTTTTGAGGTAAACTTAGGGAAAGCATATGTGTTTGGAGATATATATATCCATATATACATACGTATATGGATATATATATGTATGTATATATATAAATATTTACATTTGGAGCTCAAGTTTTTCATTTTATTTTTTAAACAGGTTGAATTAAACTAGCTAAGGACTGGAAACCCACCATGACCATTTGCTGTGGGTTGTATGATCACTATTCTGGCTTGAATTTTTGAACTTCTACAGCAACATCTTTAAAGTGCCATGAGATAACTTTGCTGTTGCTCAAAAAGAAGCTCTTTAGGAAGTCAGAAGACAGGAATTCTGGTGCTACTTTATGGTGATAATGTCACTAACTTTTGTACCTTTCTGTCCATTTAAAAAATGAGATTAATGGTGCTGGCCTTTCCACTTTTCATGTAGTTGCAAAATCATTTCTTCATGCAAGGACAATCAAAATAATATGAATAACGTGGCCTGAATATTTGGAAGAAAAGTCCTGCAAAAGTGTAGGCTGATGGAAGCAGAGGAAGAACATTTTATATTGAAGAACAAAGGAATTTCAAAAGAAATGGTGTTACCAGCTCTTTCAGTTGACCAGACAAGTACTAAGTGTTTGGGACTTGTTCCCGTCCCAACAAAGCCAGCATTTTGAGGAGGCCTCTCTGGCAGGGTCATTACATCAGCCAGTTTCCTCTCCATTTGAAATGAGAAAGTACATGTTAAGCACAGAGGCACTCTAAAGATGAGCTCATGCCAAAATATGCCTTCATGAGCCTCCAAAGTCACTTGTGGGATACAGTGTCAGAATGAACATGATCTTATCTGGCCTGTAAATTAAATGACACATTTTCTGTTTCTGTGTCCCTAAGCGATGCTTCATGTGAGTTTCTAGAAATGCCTTCTGTAAACTAGACTAATATGCACATGCGCTTTTTCTTGATCTTTAATTGTTCATTACTAATATACTGACTTTGCATCAAATTTAAAGCAATCTCAACAACAGTCTCAATCAAGAGAAATGTCTCTATGTGTCATAATTTTCCTCAGTAGAAATTTTTAATGATACTACTTTTTAAAAAGCTCTCCTTCTGGTTTTCTTGGATAATTTTACGTAGTATATTTAAAAATCTACTTCATGAGCTGAAGATACAGGCACTGTATCCTTTTCTCTAGCTCTCTGCACTGTTCTACTTTCCAACATATATAAACTGTATATTTACTTCCTATTTCTAAGGTTGTTAGCAATGCTATTCTGTAACCATTATGAAATCTCTCATGGTTCCTGTTCAGCTTGATACTAAAAATTGAAAGCCAGTAAGCAGTGTTTATGATATATATGCAAATACTTTTCAACAAAGGGCCAATTGGGATGCTCTGATTACATACTTTTCTTTTCCAATTTCTTCACCCCTGTATCTCTCTGTGAAAGGGGTCAAATGCAAGAGGCCAAATGAAGATGCTTTATTTAATTTTATCGCTGATTGAAACCATACAACAGGTAGTTTGCTTCAAACTCGACCTTCTTGTACAATTTGTTAACTCTCAAGTTTTTGATCTTTGTTTTTTCTTGCTGGGAGAAGAAATTCAAGCCTTAAAAAAAGGAATTCTCTGTCTAGAGTCAATGCTGTTTTCTGTCATTAAACTTTTAGGATTGCTTTTAATCTCGGTGTTCTCAGATTTCATAATGATGTTTGGGTCTTATTAATCCTGAGTGGTACTTAGAGAAATCTGGAAACTACGCCTCCCTTTGGCCCTGAGACATTTTTTCGCATTGTTTTGATGTGTTTTCCCAAGGTTTTCTCTGGTCTTTCTTAATGGGACTCCTGTCAGTCAGATGTTGCGTCCCCTGATTTGAGCCTCTGCGTCTCTTCTCTGTCCTTCATATTTTTCATCTTTCTGTCTTTGTCCTTATGATCTGGAAGATTTTGACTCTAACTTCTAATCCTTTCACTAATGTTTTTCAGCAATCGAAATTTTGATTTCTTACCATTTGAGCCGGGAAACTCACTAATGGGTATATATACAAAGGAATAGAAATCATTCTATTATGAAAATACATACATGTGTATGTTCATTGCACCACTATTCACAATAGCAAAGACATGGAATCAACCCAAATGCCCATCAATGATAGACTGGATAAAGAAAGTGTGGACATATACACCATGGAATACTATGCAGCCATAAAAAGGAATGAGATCATGTCCTTTGCAGGGACATGGATAGAGCTGGAAGCCATTATCCCCAGTAAACTAATGCAAGAACAGAAAATGAAACACCATATGTTCTCAATTGTAAGTGAGAGCTGAACAATGAAAACACATGGACACAGGGAAGTGAACAACACACACTGGGGTCTGTCAGGGTGGGGATGGGGAGAGGGAGAACATCAGGAAAAATAGCTAATGCATGCTGAGCTTAATACCTAGGTGATGGGTTGATAGGTGCAGTAAACCACCATGGCACACGTTTACCTGTGTAAGAAACCTGCACATCCTGCTTGTGTATCCCAGAACTGAAAATAATTTTTATTTCTAAGAGCTCATTCTTGATTCCCTTATTTTTTTGACATGTGTGCTGAAGTACATTAAAACACTGGTATAAAACACTAGCACATTGCCAGGAATTGATCTGTTATAAAGATCTACATTGTAAATTCAAAATTTCTATGGGTATTTGAAGAGACAGCTAGAATTACCCTGCAGTGTCATAATTTGACCACTTAGGAAAACTATCTCAGTTGCTGATTGGCTATCTGATTTGACTTGTACATTACAAATAATGAGTACCGACCAGCAGCAAGACACAGAGAGATGAAAAGCATGCAGTTATGGCCCTCAAGGAGTTTATGGTCTAGTTGTAAAAAAAGACAACATCAGAAAATAAGAATAAAACATGTCAAATTATGCAGTATGGAGTCTTAAGCCAAAGAATGTATGTTGTTGTTGTTGTTAGCGGAGATAGACTTTTTTTGCAATATCTTTTTTCCATATTTTGGATTTTTTATTTATGAAGATATATAGAGAGTCAAATTGTTGGATGAAGACTATTTGCTGTGGAGATATATGTCTATTTTCCTTTTAGGGTGCCGTTCACCATCAAGCACAAGACCAAATTTACCAAAACTTAACTCATAATAAGAAAAAATAAAACCACTAAGTAGCTTATTTGTGAAAAGTAGAATTTCATCATTTTAGATTGGATTATTTAATTATGATTATATTGCTTTTTATCATTCATTGTCATTGATATAAAAATCATAATATACTTATGTGCAAAAGATATTGTTTGTTTTCTCCTTCTGCTCTTCTTCCTCTCCCTCTTCTCCTTCTCCAACATCTTCAGTCTGATTGTCCAATACTGTAGGTATATAAATAAAACAAGTCCAACTTGTATCTGAATATTTTCTATACATTTTCTGCTCAGTTATATGATCACATGGGATTGCTTCCTGGAGTGTGGTTTGATGTGTATTATATATACATCAATATATATTGTCTAGAGGCAACGTGGTATTGGTTTTATTATTTAATTAATAAATTAGTTAAGGCCACCTGTTCTTAGATGGTAAGAAATGTAAATGTGGCTTTTGTTGGGTTAGGACTTGAATTGGAGAGCAGAGTGCAGTTGTTTATACTATTAAACTTTTTTTCCTGAGTGCTAATTTCTATGACTTGTTTAAAGGCTATCTTGATGTGGAATGGGAGGACCATGTGTGTGGACTTTGGATTCTTAACCTGGCGTCAGAGCAGGCCTTAATTGAATTGACTGGTCACAGCACTACTTCTGTTTTGAAAGCTCTCTACAAAAATATACAAAGTTTAACAACTTCATTCAAAGGGAACAATAATTGGCCCTACTTACTGTATCTATTTTCTTCCTAAAATTCTTCTTCAATTTTGAAATGTGGCTGTCAGTATATTTTGGCTCAATAAAACTCACCAAGAAATATTGTACCACTTAGAATTTGGCATTATATCGGTCAGTTTCTCATCAATGAAAAGTTTTATTTCTTGTGTGAACTAGTCCTGAAAATGTAAATGTGTATTACTTGATATTTAGAATAAAGCTGTCTGAATAGAGTTTCCAGGGTTAGAAATGAGGCTGCAGAGTGAGCCGAGATCGCGCCACTGTACTCCAGCCTGAGCAAAAGAGCGAGACTCCATCTCAAAAAAAAAAAAAAAAAGAGAAATGAGGCTGCAGATAGAGTAGCAGGACAGAGACTCCATTGTGGCTGAGTATTGATAGTTGGCCTTTTATGCTATAATATTTACATTTTTATCATATTTAAAATGTACACTTTTGGGTTTTTTTTTGAGGCGGAGTCTCACTCTATTGCCTAGGCCCAAGTGCAGTGGCATGATCTCAGCTCACTGCAACCTCCGTCTCCCGGGCCCAAGCTATCCTCCTACCTCAGCTTCCCAAGTAGATGGGACTACAGGCATGCACCACTACTCCCAGATAATTTTTGGGTTTTTTTTTTTTGTAGAGGTGGGGTTTTGCCATGTTGCCCAAGCTCCTGGGCTGATGTGATCCACCTGCCTCAGTCTCCCAAAGTGCTAGGATTACAGGTGTGAGCCACTGCGCCTAACCTTAAAATGTACACTTAAGAGATAAAAATAACTTTATCTATTTGATCCAGTAAAATTACCCTAAGCTTTCAGGTAATTAATCTTTAAACACTTTGCTGATATCAAAGGCCAAGGTGAAGGTATTTTCTTGAATATTATGGTATTGCCTCTGGTGGTTAAGAGTCGTTTGTTGCAGACAGTAAGAGGCATGGAGACAAATTTAATTTTAGTTTTACTTTTTAGAAAAAGAAAAATAGAAGTATTTGTTCAGGTACAGTATAAATGTAGAATATATATATATGGATATATATATATTCGCACAAACACACACACATGAAATATTTCTTTGTTTAAAGCCATCAATACAACGTAAGACTCCAAAACTTTGTGTAAACATGTTCCTGTACTACATGAAAGTTCCTATCTCAGTATTTATAGTATGATGTTGATAAATTGCATGATATTTTTTTTCTGATTGGTGGTAATAAATGACAGTGATTTATCACTTAACTTTTCAGGTGAGCTCAAACAGTTGCCTAGGCTGATAAGCAACTAAAGTATTCAGCAGAAAAGCAGACCTTTCTGTTTTCCCAGAAGCATATGTTCAGATATTAGCAATAGGATATGAAGAAGGGGAAGGAAAATTGTAAAAGGGTTGTTCTGAGAGCAGTCCTTACAGTCAGAGCTGCAATAAGAGCTCGTTTTCATGCCCGGCTGTGTGTCTGCTCTGTCAGCAGCGTTAGAGTCTTGATCTTTATCAGGTTACTGCTGCTGATGTCTACATTTTCATTTACCTTGGCTGCCATTTAATAATAATAATAATAATAAATAAGATGACAAATGATTAAGGCAGAGCTAGGACTGTAGCTGAGAATGCGTGTCTCGTTATATGTCTATCACATCTCCTGTGACATCTTTGATGGGGCATAGTCTTAATTTTACAAAGCCAGATTCCTATTTTTCGGTTTCCTAAGTTTTTCTAGCTTTTAATAAGTTTTCGGAATTATGAAAATGATGAAAACTCTGAAGTCTCATTTCTAGAAGTTGCTCATTTTCAAACTGCGTTCTAAGGAGTCTTAAGGACACAGTTGCCTCTGATGCCTTGGAGAACAGGGGTCAGAGAAGGGGAAGGTAACATCTCTCTGGGTTCCTCGGGAAAAGAAGACTTTATCAAAGACTTCTATTTATATATTAGAGTTCTATAAGATTTCTTATAGAAAAAATAGCTTTTGAATAAAGTTTGAAGACCAATGGTCTAAGCCATCATAACTGCGGAAATGTCTTCCTTTCTCCAGTATCCCAGCTTGGACAGTGGTTTTGCCCCCATCGTGTACAACACTGTTCCAAAAAGCCTTTCAACATTAATTATGGCTGGAGCTGACTGCTTTCCTCAGACCATCATACTTCTCCTAATACAATAAATGTTTCTCTTGCTGGGCAAGTGGATGATTGGATTGATGAATGGATGCATAGGGATGGGCAGAAAGGAAGGGAGAGAGGGCGTGCATTTATCTCCATGTGTCTGATCCTCTATGTCCAGACATATTTTTTAAATTATTTGATTATATTTCTTATCACTTAGGATAGGAACCATATCTTGCCCGCATTTTTTCTAGCTCATATGTGGTTAGAGAAACAGTGAACTGCCTACTCACTGTTTCATGTATTTTGGGGGCCAGATATCCTTCTAGGTGCTAA
This sequence comes from Pongo pygmaeus, assembly GCF_028885625.2. Lineage (NCBI taxonomy): Eukaryota > Metazoa > Chordata > Mammalia > Primates > Hominidae > Pongo > Pongo pygmaeus. The sequence continues at coordinate 22,111,985 of NC_072378.2, forward strand.
GGATACAGCACCAAGCAAAACAGACAAAAATGCCTGTTCTCGTGGAGTTTAGTTGGAGGAAAAAGAGTAAACAGAGAAGTGAATTTTATGGTAGGCCAGTTACTGATCAGTGCTACAGAGAAATACAAAGCAGCAAAGGGGAAGAGGCAGCTATTTTGTATACAGCAATCACTGATACTTGCACAAGGACCTGAAGGAGGTGAGGGAGGGGACCTGGGAGCCATAAGGGAAAGACTTTGAAGTAGGTGCTTGTTTGGCATATTCTGGGACCAGCAAGGAGACCACCTGGGGCAGGGCAGGAAGAGCCAGAAGCTGATTGCTATGAGGTCTGACTGTTCTTCCTTGTTCACTCTAAGCTGGGAAGACAGTCACGAAGTTTGAGCAGAGCAAAGACGTGATCTGACTTAAAAGAACCATTCTTACTTTAGTGTTAACCATGGACCAGGCATCAGAAACCTTTTTATGTAAAGGTCCAGATAGTAAATATTTTAGGCTTCACAGGCCATATGATCTCTTTCACAGCTACTCAACTCTGCTATTTTAGTACAGAAGCAGCCATAGACAATATGGAAGTGAAAGGCTATGGCTGTGTTCCAATAAAACTTTATTTTTTTATAAAACAGGTGTCAGGCTGGATTTGGTTCCCATGCCACAGTTTGCCAACCACTAAACTAGACCATTTGCCAAGTGGTTTTGAATTGTGGCTATGAGTGCGTAATTATTTTGTCTGTATCACTTGTCAGCCAAAACACACCCCAAACAGGCTACCATCTATTGATAATTTTTATGTGTGATGCCCTATTTACACAACTCATCTGTTACCACCTCAAAGCCATAGATGTAATTTAATAAATTGATGCTTTTAAAAGACTTGTCTATTAGAAAGAAAGTTACCCATTCATAGGTTCTTCATATCAAAGTTTCCACATCACTTTGAGGAATGGAATATCCAGGATAAGGACTGTGTTCCTTGTAATGATTGTTGTGAGTTCTGCTTACTCTTCTCTACTTTTTTCTCCGACTGGGCTAGCCTAGTGCAGTCCAAGAGAAATGTAACATGAGTCTCAAGTGCGAACCATATCAAGAAGTTCAAAACTTCTAGGAGCCACATAAAAAATGCAAAAAGAAACAAGAGAAATTAATTTTAATAATGTTTTGTTTAAACCAAAATATTTCAGTATGTCATCAATATAAAATTACTGAGATATTTTACATTCCTTATCTTGTACGAAGTCTGAATTCTGGTGTGTATTTTGCAATTTAGACTAGTCACATGTCAAACCCTCACTCCGTAGCCACATGTGGCTCTTGGCAGAGATCTACAGGATTGGAGAAGGCTCAGAATTTGGCCTTCCCTGATGAATGGCCTTTTGTAAAAACAGTAGCAACACTAATAACCCAGCAATAATCTTTAAGCTAATTTGTGAAACTAATTTACTTTTTCTTTGAAAGAGATTACAGGTATGGACCACTTTACAAGCGCTGAGATTATTATTATTGCTATCCTCCAGTTACTCAGCAATGATGAACAGCAAAGTGTGATGTAAGGAGGACTTCTAATATTCAATAGAGTTTTCTTTTCTTGTCTTCGTCTAAGTTTCTTTCTTTTTTTTTTTTTTTTTTTTTTTTTTTGAGATGGAGTTTCACTCTGCCACCCAGGCTGGAGTGCAATGGTATGATCTTGGCTCACTGCAACCTCTGTCTCCTGGGTTCAAGCAATTTTCCTGCCTCAGTCTCCCAAGGAGCTGGGATTACAGGTGCCCACCATGCCCAGCTAATTTTTTTGTATTTTTAGTAGAGACGGGGTTTCACCATGTTGGCCAAGCTGATCTCAAACTTCTGACCTCAGGGGATCCACCTGCCTCGGCCTTCCAAGGCTTACTAGGTAACTGATTACAAATATAAAAATTGCAAAATCAGCTCACTAGTGATTCTCTCACCCTCACCCCCAGCTCAATAACTGGCTCTAGAGTCATTTGGCAAGACTTTAGAACTACACGGATTGCACCTTCTCCCCCTTCAGGGTGAATCTTCTGTGTGCTCTATCGGTTGTTTTCAATGTGAAACAGGACTCAGAGGTGGTGGCCACTGAAGGCCCAACCTGCAAATAAAGCTTAGTAATATTCATTTTGCACAATTTAAATACATATATATACATTTACTAATCTATAACTGATCCCCCAAGACAGAATTATCTGGAATTTGCATAAGAAACTGTTTATATAAACTGTATGTTAAACGATTTTTAATAGAAACTATTTTTATAATAGAAACTATTTTTTAATAGAAACGATTTTTAATAGATAACTATATGTTAAACGATTTTTAATAGAATTGAAATTCTAAGAAATTAAATTCTTTTTTCTATTCTTTGAGAAAGGGTCTTGCTCTGTCACCCAGGTTGGAGTGCAGTGGCACGATCATGGCTCACTGCCACCTAGACTGCCTGGGCTCAGGCAATCCTCCCGTCAAGGCTCACAGGTAGCTGGGACTACAGTCACATGCCACCATGCCCAAATAATTTTTTAAAAAATTAATTTTTTTCTGTGGAGACAGGGTCTCACAATGTTACCCAGGCTGGTCTGGAACTCCTGGGCTCAAGTGATCCTCCCACCTCAGCCTCCCAAAATGCTGGAACTACTGGCATGAGCCACCATGCCCAGTCTCTACAAAAAAACTTTTTAAAAAAATTAGCCAGGCGTGGTGGCATGTGCCTGTAATCCTAGCTACGTGGGAGGCTGAGGTGGGAGGATAGCTTGAGCCTTGGAGGTTGAGGCTGCAGTGAGCCATGAGCATACCGCTGTACTCCAGCCTGGGTGACAAGAGTGAGACCCTGTCTCCAAAAAAAAAAAAAAAAAAAAAAATTAAAATATAGGACAACATAGAGTTTGAGAGTTGGCAAACAGCAGGGCCATAAATAAAATAAATGCTACAGAGCCATTTGACTGAAATTTTTGAGAAACTTGTAGCACTACAGCAGGGCTACTCTAAAGGCCTGTAACAGCAGTAAAAGCAGCACCTTTCCTCACTTTGCCAGACACTGCCGTTTTGGCTTTCTCACCCCGAGGGGGTCCCATGCCATTGTGGGAGTGTCCAGTGGTGTTCACGGGGACCCTGACACAGAAAACTGGCCATAGGATCTAATGAAGGAGGCGATGATCAGAGCTGGGAAAATTTGAGTTACCACAGTTTCTCTAACTACATCTGATTCCACCACAGGATCAGTCATGGGTATCTTTGAGGTACACACATACTCAAATCTTGCTCAGTTAATTACTTTCAGGCACAACCAGGCCATTAAAATAGTAATTGAGTTATAAGTTACTATTTTATAAATCGCTTTCTAAGTCTTTGTAGATTTATAGGTTCAGTCTTCATTAAATTTGACCGTAAGCCAAGTAATTTCAATTTCTTTAAGAAGAGAGTTTGGCAGATGTTAAAATAGAAGGGAAAACCTGATTTTATGGAATTTCTTGAAAGAGAACATTTTTGAATCCAGTGAAAAGGAAAAAAAAAGTATTATTTATAGTCACATAGTATAACAGCAACAAGAAGTAATTCCTCTGGCTAGACGTGACCTCCTCTGGCTAGGGCACTTTTAAAAATGCTTTATGTAGAACTTATTTAATTCTCACAATCATATGAGATAGGTATTGCTCTTTTCCTCATTGTGCAGTGAAAGAAACTGATTCCAAAAAGGTTTCATAACTTGCCCAAGGTTATACAGCTAGTAACTGGTAAAGCTGGGATTTGAGCCCAAACAGCCTGACTCTGGAGTTCCTCCCTTTAATCACCACACTAAGTAAATATCCATGTGCATGATGAATGGATACCTGAAAAGCATTTTACAGATCAAGTCATATTAAGCACCTAATGGGTTTAAAACATAATGCAATCCCCTAGTGAGTCCTTGTGGCATCAGTGGGACATTATTAGCTTAAAATTCAGCAGTTTTAAAAATGTAGATTTTAAAAAATCAGATTCACCTAAAATGGAGATCATTTATAGAAAGAAAAAAACCACAAAGGTCTTCTGTTCACCTGTTCAATAAGTGTGTACTGATATAATAATATGGCAGGATATTTGGTTTCTAACTCAGAGTTGATAGTTCAGAATTAAATTTTGGCCTATGTCTTGCTTTTGAGCTTTTTAAGGCATTCTGACACTACCATAGACATGCCCATCTGATAGATGAGAAATTCAGGTGTAGAAAGACTTGCAGAAATCTTATGAGATGCTCTTTCTTTGTTTCTGTTCTCTTTCTCTGAACCAGCTCCTAACTTACATCTTTGTAGTCTCACCATTAATCCTACCTTTGACCTTCTGGGCTCAATTTTTGCAGTTAGTCTTACCAGTGTTTCACACTTAGTTTTCCCTAAGTAACTCTTGCTGTCTGGGTAGGACAGCATGAGTCCTGTCCCATAAGACCCAGCCTGCATCTGCTTTCTCGGACATATTTTTTTAAAAGCAAATATGCTAGTGGAGTGTGTTATTTAGAATGCGTTTTTCTTAGAGATTTCTCTGGAGGTTTATATGGGCTAATGGCTCCCCACCCACTTGACTTTTTGCCCATTACATTATATGTTTCTTCCAAGGAACAAAAATATAACTCTCTTTCTCTGACAGCATGAGGGACATTCTCTTGCTGTTGCTCTCCAGGAAAAATCTCATAATCTAACTAGACAAACCCTTGCTGAAAAATTAGACCAAATGGCATTTGTAAACTCCAAGGAAAGCATTTTTCTTCTGTGAAGTATTCGCTAGCTGGAAGTGTTAGAAACTTTACATATACTGATACCAGTTAGGTTTATGGAAAAAATGAAAAGCTATAAACAGCTGGATACACTGTCAAAACTGAACCCTGTCAACTTAATTTTTTCCCTAGCTCTGTATTCTAAGAACCTGGAAACAATCTTTACTCACACTATTAAGACGATTGAGAAAAATGGATGGATAGAATTTATTTGCTAAAAGAAAAACGGAATGACTATGTAGCTACCTCGCTCCTTTTTGCTCTATTGGTAAGTTCAAATGAAGGAAATAGTATTAGAAAACATATGTTGGGATTATGTGCCTTTATCCTCTTTCTCACACTGTATTTGTACATAACAGAGTCAATGCACAGATTGTCCGTATGCCTGATATGATTGGTGTTTGTTTTATTTTATTTTTGACTCATGATCTAAACCCATTACACAATGAAATATTTCATCTTTAGAAATACATATGATCTGCCTCTTTTGGCTTACCAGGGAACCATAAAGAAACTAAAGATCTATGTTGTTTACTTGTTTTCAGCATCAGATAAAATAAAAATATTACATCTTTTTTGGGTAATTCATGCTGCACCAATGTGACTTTCTTTATAGGGTTCTTTTATTTGTTAATTGGCACTCCAATATCTAATTTATTTGAAGAAACTTCTCATGCCTTGTATATGATGAAGAACTACTAGTGAAGAAATAAGCATAGCCTATAACTTATTTAACATACTTGTAGGTTCTTAGTAAACACAGTTACATAAATGTTGAAACAAAAACAGGCTGGAGTGAATGAGTCCTGATCTATGGTTGATACTAAATGTAACTAACTTCACTATCTAATGTGTCTTCTTCTTTTTAAGAATGAGATTAGTGGCATGTCTAAAATTGGATTTGGGTTCTAATACATTAAAAAAAATAACTGTCTTGTCTTGAAAAAGCAATTAGTGAACAGTAGAGATGCTTGCTTAGTTTATAAGTGCCATGTATTAAGGGAGTTTTGAAGTGATATTTATCTGTACAACTTCAAATTTACCATGGCATTCTATGGTAGAGTAAAAACTTTACAACTAAACATACCTGATGTTTATACATGACATATAGCTGCATGTCCTTGGGTAAGTTATTTAATTTCTCTCAACCCTAAATTTTGACTGTTTAAAGTAGGTTTTGTGTAATTTGAAGTGTTGTTATAAATAATAACGATAATAAAATATCTTACACAGTTCCTGGTTTGCAATGATTGTTAAAAGGTACTTGTGGCCTAATTGGTTTCACTAGTAAATTCTAGCAAACATTTAAGGAAGAAACAACACTAATATGCAAAGTCTTTCAGAAAATAGAGGAGGTAAGAACATGTCATTTTATGTAGCCATCATAAACTTGATTAAAAAAATAAGTTTTAAAAATAGATATCTTAAGAAAATATGAAATGGAATGTAGCAATGCATAAAATTGGGATTTATCCCTGGAATGCAAATGGAATGCAAATCTTTAAATGCTTAAAGATTAACCTGTGTAATTCACCAGAGCCACACAATAGAGGAGACAAAATATAGGATAGTTTAAATAATATAGAAAAATTATTTGACAAAAGGGAACATCTATTTATAATAAAAACTTGAAGCAAAGGTGCAATGGTAAGGAATTTCAATCTGTTAAGTGAATATATGAAAAATCTACAACTAACATTACACTTAATAGGGAAATACTGGATGTTTTCTCCCTAAGATTTATAACCAGGCAAGGATGCCCACTCTCAGCTCTTTTAATTATCATTGTATTGGAGATCATAGCTAGCGCAATAGGAGAAGAAAATGAAATAAAAGAAATACAGATTGAAAAAGAAGCAATAAAACTGTCTGCTTGCAGATGATATGGTTGATTGCACAGTATGTCCTAATGACTCTACAAAACAACTATGATGAATAGTAAATGAATTTGGCAAGATTGCAGGATATATTGTTGATATGCAAATTCAAATGTATTTTTAGATGCTAGTACAAAGAAGTGGAAAAATAATTTTTAAAATTCCACTTACAATGTCATGATGAAACACAAAATACTTAGGAATACCTTTAACAAAATGCATGCAAGGATGTCAGGGTGACCTGGCTGTGACATCTGTAACCCCACTGATCACCAAGGTTGACTTGGCTGATCTGGATGGCCAGGCGGGTGTCCCCTACCTCCCTTACTGCTCCATGTGTATCCTTCCTGAAGCTGCATGCTTGGTCGAAGAGGATGACCACCACCGATATAGAGGAGGACCTATCTTCGGTGAAGAGTATATGAGTAGCTGCACTCCCCTGCTAGAACCTCCAAACAAGCTCTCAAAATGCATGCAAAACCTCTACGCCAAGCACTATAACACATTGCTGAAAATAATGAAAGACAACCTAAATATCTAGAAAGAGATGCCATGCTTACTGATAGAAATTTCTCAATAATGTTGAGATGTCTGTTATTTCCAGATTGATCTATAAAGTCAGTGTAATCCCTTATAAAACCAGGCTGTTTTATTTATTCTGCAGGAAGACATCCTAATTCTAAAAATTTATTTTAAATGACCTAGAGCTAGGATATCTTCAGCAACCTTGAAGAAGAAGAACAGTGTTGGAGGAATTACACTATCTGGCTTCATAACTTACTACAAAACTACAGCAATCAAAACTTTGTGACACCTTCATAAAGAGACAAGCACATCAATGGAACAGGATTGAGGACCTGGAAATAGACCCACACTTACACAATGGACTGATTTCCAATATATGTGCCAAAGCAGCCCAATAGAGAGGAAAATATTTGTGGAAAATGGTGCTGGAATAACTGAAGCATCAACCCCTACCTCACTCCATTCACAAAAACGATTTTGAGATGGTTCACAAACCTAAAAATAAAAGCCAAAATTATAATGTATCTGAAAGAAAACATAGGAGAATATCTTTGCAATGTAGTGGGTAGGTGAAAGTGTGTTAGGTCACAGAAAGTGATAAAAATTGATAAACTAGGCCAGGCACAATGGCTCATGCCTGTAATCCCAGCACTTTGGGAGGCCTAGGCAGGTGGATCGCTTTAGCCCTGGAGTTCAAGACCAGCCTGAGCAACATGACTGAAACCCACATGTCTACCAAAAATACAAAAAATTAGCTGGGCGTGGTGGTGCACACCTGTAGTCCCAGCTACTCAGGAGGCAGAGGTGGGAGGATCACTTGAGCCCATGAGATTGAGGCTGCAGCGAGCGGTGATCGTATTACTGCACTTTAGCCTGGGCGATAGAATGATACCTGTCAAAAAAAAAAAAAAAAAAAAAACCCTGATAAACTAGACTTAAAGTTGAACTTGAGCTAATCAGAAGACATTGTTAAGAAATTTACAGAATATATATATGACAAAGGGTTAGTATCCAGAATATATAGCACTCTAAAACTCAATAACAAAAAGACAATTCAATAAAAAACAGGCCAAAAACTGTCAGGTACTTTGCACAGGAAGATAAACAAAAAATGCTCAATATTATTAATTATCAAGGGAGTGCAAATTAAACCACGATGAGAGACATCCACTAGAATGGCTAAATTTAAAAAGACCAACAGCAAATATTGGTCAGGATGTGGAGCAACTGGAACTTTTAAATTTTTAGTGAGTATGTACAATTGTGCAGCCAGTATGGGTAAAAGCCTGGAAATTTCTTATAAAGCTAAATATAAACCTACTCTGGAACCTACAGTTTTACTTCTAGATATTTTCCAAAGAGAAATAAAAAAATACATTTACAAAAGTCTTACAGGAATATTTACAACAGCTTTATTTAGAATAGCCAAAAGTGAGAGTGGATGAACTATGGGATTCCTAAGTGGAATACTTGCCAGCTATGCCAAAGAACAAACTACACATTCATGCAACAAAACAGATGAATCCCCCAAACCTTTATGCTGCATAAAAACCCTTATACAAACGAATACCTACTGTATGTTTCCATTTCTATGAAGTTCTTGAACAGGTAAAACTAATTTATGATGAAAATACATCAGAACAGAAGGGATTGCAACAGGGATTTACCAGGAAGGGGCATGAAATTTTGGGGGTGATAGTAATGTTCAGTATCTTGATGGAGGTACTTGTTATACAGGTGTATGTCTTTGCTAGAGCTTATTGAGTGGTATACATTTTCTGTATTTCACAGTATGTAAATTTTGCATATAAAATACTGTAAAGCATTGCAGCATTTAGGGGTAAAGTGTACTGATGTTTGCAACTGACTTTGAAATGGATCAAAAAGTAAAATAGATTGATTAAGAGAGGGATGGGAAGATGCATAGGTATATATAACCAAACATCAATGACAGAATTTAGGTGGAGGGAAAAATGGGCTTACACTGCGTAATTATTTCAACTTTTCTGTGTTTGTGAAAATTTTTATAGTAAAATATTGTGATAAGCAATTATTTTTATGTTCTAACCTTTAAGGGTAGAAATGATCTTGCTTACAGGTGAAGAAGGCATTGAAATTCAATCCCTCAAAATCCAAAGTTGTCAAATAACAGAGCTAGTATTAAAATTCAGGTGGCTTTAATCCTACAATCCATATCCTTCCCGTGTTGCTGCACAAATTTCCAAATCTAAACACCCAGAGACCTTTGGTTAAAATAGGAAGTGAACATGAAACCTCAGCTTTGCTTTGAACCCCAGTGACGACTCTCCAGTTTCTTAATCGACTGACCTTTCCTTAAACAAAAATTATTCTCGAGGGAAGAAATGCTAGTAGTCAGGTTGTTGAGCACACATTTACTAAATATCCATAAAAGAAGATAAATACTGAGATGAAATAAACTATAAGTCAATTTCTGAAAGAATTATTTTTTTCCTAAGCTCAGGTGCTGAGAATTCTAGATGCAAAAATAAAAGGCCAAGTGTCTTAGAATGATATGCTCATGCCTATGTGTATTTTTTTCTTCGCCTTTCAAAGCAGAAATTCATCAAAGGCTTGCGGATGATGAGTGCGTATTCTGTTCCTAAGATCACTACAGGGCAGGCTTAGAGCAGTGTGTGGCAGTGGAAAGAGTTTGGGGCTGGGTGTGTGAGACCGGGCCTCTAATTGCAGGTCCTGTGACTTTGTACAAGTCCTTTAACCTCTGTCAGCATCATTCTTCGATCCTGCTTTCCTTATTAGTGCGAGGACAAAAAGAAAGCAAATTTCAAAGTTGAAAGAGAGCTAAAAGATAATCAAGCCCAACCTCCTCATTTTATCTGTGAGAAAACGAGCCTCGCTCAAGGAAGCTGAGCCCGATAGATCATTGCTTCATCACAATGATCTGTAGTCAATAGCTATGAAAATACTTCAAGGATGTAGGTACTATAAGAATGCAAAGTGTTGATATTTCTTTATTAGATTGTGTAAATATTGTATGCACATTTTTACTTAGAAAGTATGTCTTGAATTACGCATATTAAGATTTTATATTGAATCTGTAACTGTATAATCACGTATATATAACAGTCTATGTGTAGGGACATGGTCCTTTTTGTAAAATTCATCACTTTTTTAAATTCTCTGACCACTTGACAATATGCTTGACCTTTTTACAGATTATTCTTTAGTGTAATATTCAATATATATAATAAATTACAAGAGTCAGTATTTCAATTGTAGATATTTCACTGGGACCCGGTTGAGGAAAAGTATATAAAACACATTACACAGCATTGCATTTTGAAATAATAAAACTTTTGCAACACTGTAACTAAATATAATGACATCTTGTCAAATATAGTATTTTCTTTTTATCTTTAAAAAGCCAAAAGCCATTTTGAGGCAAAACAGCCTAAATGAGATTTCTTTAAACCAAATGTGCATTGGCAGCTTTTTAAATTTTGGGTTGTGTTTGTGTTTTGTCAACTTTATATTACATATATATTTTTAAACAACTTTATTGAGGTATAATTGAAGTACAATATTCTGTACATATTTAAATACAATTTTATCAGTTTTGACATGTTTACACACTGGTGAAACCGTCACCACAATCAAGATAAAGAACGTTTCTGTTATCCTCAAAACATTCCTCAGAGCCCCTTTGCCATCTTCTCTCCTTCCAACCCCGTCCCCAGGAAACCACTGACTTGTCTTTTCTCACTATAAATTAGTTTGCATCTCTAGAGTTTTATATAAATAGAATCATAAGCATACACAGTTTTTTGGCCTGGCTTCTTCACTGAGTATATTTTTGCAATTCATCTATGTCATTGTGTGTATCAAAATTTTGTTCTTTTTTCTTTCCCTTTGCTCAGTAGGCATTATGTGGATAACGATGTCATCCTTTGCTTATCCATTCACCCATTTGTTGGACACTTGCGTTGTTTCCACTTAATGGCTATTACAAATAAAGCTGCCATCATCATTTGTATACAAGTCCTTGTGTAGAAATATCTTTTCCTTTCTTTTGGATAAATATCTAGGCCTAGAATAATTGGATTATATGGTATGCTTAATTATTTATGATGCTGCCAACGTGTTCTCCAAAATGATTATACCATTTTACATTCCCACCAGCAGTGAATAAGAGTCCTGGTTGCTCAAAGTCATTGTCAGTGTTTGGTATGGTCAGTCTTTTTAATTTTAACCAATCTAATGGATATGCAGTATCACTTATATATTTTATTTGCTTTCCTGTGGGCACGAATGATGCCTGTATGTTTTATGCACTTTTGTCCATTTGCTTATCTTTTGCGAAGTGTCCATTCAAATATTTTGTCCATTTTTCTGAACACTTCAGTTGTGTCCTATTATTTAACTGCAAAAGTTCTTTATAATATTTTGAATACAAGTCCTTCATCTGATATTTGTTTGGAGAAAATTTTCTTCCACAATATAGCTTGCCTTTTCATTTTTTAGTGATTTTTTTAAGAACAAAAATTTTAGATTTTGATGAAGTCTGATTTATCAATTTTAGCTTGAAAGTTTTGTATTTTGTGTGCGTGTTTTATTTAATAAAACTTTGCCTACCATAAGATTACAGCTGTTTTCTCTAATGTTTTCTTTTAGAAGTTTTATAGTTTTAGGTTGTACATTTAGGTCTATGATTATTTTTACTCAAATTTTGTTTGTCGAGTGTGAGGTAAGGATCATTGTACTTGTTTTTTCAATTTTGATTTCCGGTTGACCCAGCATCATTTGTTGAAACGACTTTCTTTTCTCTGTTGAATTTTCTTGACACCGTTGTCAAAATTCAAGTCATCATATATGCATGGGTCTCTTTCTAAACATTCTATTTTGTTCCATAGATCTATGTCTCTATTTTTTTTTTTTGGCCAATAATCCACATTCTTGATTACTATAGCTTTATTGTATATCTTGAAGGTTAAGTGAATTCTCTACCTTTTCACTGTCTAGATACTTTGCATTTTCATATCAGTTTTAGAACCAAGTTGTCAATTTCTAAAAAAAAAAGAAAAAGAAAAAAAGAAATTCTTGGTATATTTTGTTTGGACTTACATTGAATCTATAGGTCAGTTTTTGGAGAATTGCCCTTCACGAACATGCCGTTTATTTATATATTCTCTAATTTATTATAGCAATTTTTTGTAGTTTTTAGGTGAGAGGTGTTGGGTATATTTACTTAGATTTATTACTAGGTATTCTTCTCTTCTCTCTGCCCAACTACTGTAATAGGAATTCAAAAGAAAATCATTTTCATTTTTTTTTTTTTGCTGTGAATACATAGTTACAGGATACTTTTTATATTAACATTTATCCTGCACATAGCTTAATTCTTTTCATGGTTTATGTAAGGTTTGGGGAGTTCCTTGGTATTTTCTGTACAAACAATATATAATATGCCAATATTGACAGATCTGTTTCATCCTTTTTGGTTATTATCCGTTTGTTTCTTCTCTTGATGGAATCAATCATACCCCAAACCTCAGCATCATGCAATATACCGATGTAACAAACCTGCACATGATTATATGGTTTTCCTCCTTTACTAGGTTACTGTTTTAAATGACATTGATTTCTGCATGTTTAACCAACTTTGCATTTCTAGGAAAAGCCTACTTTTGTTATGATGTATTTTTTTATATACAGCCGTGTCATTTAATGACGGGGTTACGTTCTGAGAAGTGTGTCATGAGTCAATTTTGTCATTGTGCAAACATTATAGAGTATACTTTCACAAACCTGGATAGTAGAGCTTACCAGGCTACATGGCAGGGCCTATTGCTCCCAGGCTACAAACCTGTACAGCATGGTACTGTACTGAATACTGTGAGGGAATTGTAACACAATTGTATTTGTGTATTTAAACATGTCTAAACATACAAAAAAGGTAATGTGTTGAGCGAGGACATTCTGACAGCTATGATGTCATGTCACTGACAGGCTACCACGTCACTAGGCAACAGGAATTTTTCAGCTCTGTTATAGTTTTATGGGACTACTGTCATATATGTAGTGACAGTAACATCATTATGCAGCACATGACTGTATATAGTGAATTACATTTGATAACATTTTGTTAGTATCTTTACATCTATATGAAGTACATTGGAATTTTTTTAAAATGATATTTTTGTTTGATTTTGTTATTAGTCTTATGCTGGCCTTACAAAACCAAGTTGGGCAGTGATACCAACTTCTTTATCTTCTGAAAATATTTATGTTAGATATTTATTTATTCCTTGAAACTTTGCCAGAATTTGCTACTGAAAACATTTTACCCTGGAGTTTTCTTTTAGGAAAGATATTGGATAATTTAATTATATATAATTATACATTATTAATTATTAATTATCTTCATATAATTAATTATGTATAGTTGTATGTAGTATGTATTCTATATATTTGGGCTTGTGGGTTGCTGAATTAAATATATATTTGTTATTAAATACATATATTGTAACTTTGTTTTTCTTGTGTCAATTTTGATAAGTGTATTTTTTAAGAAAATTGTCAATTTTATGTAATTGTTCCGTATTTTGCTGTAATATTGTATTGTTACACCCTTTAAAGTCTATTGGTTCTGTGTCATTCCTGACATTAGAGATTTGTGTCCTTTCTCTCTTTTTCTTATACATTCCAGCTAGGACTTTTTAAATTTTATTGATTCTTTTTTCAAGAAACTAGCTATTAGATTTTTGTCTATCCATTTTATCTTTCATCGATTTTTGTTTTTTTGCTATTTTCTTCCTTCTACATTGAGTCTTTAGACCATGGTTGAATTTAAGTCCAAGATTAAATTACATATTTTCTGTTTGTCCCCTCTATTTTTTTATCTTCATTTCTCTTATTCCTGCCATGTTTTAGTTTATTCGAATATCTTTTCACATTTCATTTTTATTTATCTAATGTATTTTGGCTAAATCTCTCTTTTTGTGTGTGTTTTCTGTAGAAATTTTATTATACATACCAGCCCTTTCACAGTTTATTTAGAGTTAATGTTATGCCATTTCACATAAAAAGTAGAAAAATTTTGGGGCTGGGTGCACTGGCTCACACCTGTAATCACAGCACTTTGGGAGGCCAAGACAGGAGGATCACTTGAGCCCAGAAGTTTTGAGACCAGCTTGAGACCAGCTTGAGCAACACACAAAACCTTGCCTACAAAAATAAAAAGGAATAATTTAAAAACAGTAGACAAATTGCAATAATATAAATGATCCTCCACTGACCCTTATGTTGTAATTTTTGTATGTATTGTACATATATACATAAAAAAATCCCACCAGATAATAAAATACTGTTTGTTTCAACTAGTTATATGTATTTTAAAGAACTTTCAAAGGAAAAATAATCTTTTGTATTTACCCAGAAATTTACCATTTCTGTTGCTATTTCTTCATTCCTAAAGATCCATGGTCCTCTGTAGTATTATTTTCATTCAGCGTGGAGAACTTGCATTAGCAATCTTATATTCAGCTCTCCTAGTGATGAATTATCTTACTTTTCCTTTATCTAAAAATGCATTTATTTTGCTTGCATTTCTGAAGAATGTTTTCACTAGGTATAGAGTTTGGGGTTGACAATTCTTTTCTTTCAGCCTGTAAAGAAGTTGTCTGCCATCAGGCCTCCATGGTTTCTGATGAGAAATCTTCAGTATTTCCACCCATTCCTCTCTGTATAATGAGGCATATATTTCTAGCTGTTTTCAATTATTTTTTCTTTATATTTGGTTTTCACCAGTTTAACTGTGATGTGTTTAGGTGTGATTTTCTTTGGGCTTGTGTATTGCTGAGCCTCTTGAATCTGTACATTTATGGATTTGATTAAATGTGGAAAGCTTTCCGGCATTGTATCTTCAAACAATTTCCTTCTCAATCTCTCCTGTCCTTCTGGTACTCCAGCCACATTATTTTTGATCTTTGGAAATTTTCCTACAGGTCCCTGAGGCTCTGTTCACTTATTCTTTATTCTCCACTTTCATTCTCTGTTCTTCAGATTAGATTATTTCTATCGCGCTATTTCCACGTGTTAAATCAAGTTTAGCCTAAAGCAGCCTCCTTAAAAATTTTAAGTTCAGCCTGAAGGTTTCTCTGTACATCGTGAACTAAATGGAGTTGTATACAGACTGGAGTCTACTCTTGTGCCGATCACTGAATGTTGGCCAATCCAAGGTGGCCAACTGTCCAAACCATGTTCAAATAAGGCAAATGCTGAGCTATAAACAGTCCAGCTGCTTTTGAACCTCACTTCTGTTTTCCATAGGTCACTTTCCTTTTTCCTATACATAAGTCTTCTTCCACTGCATGGCTATGCTGGAGTCTATGAGCCTTCTTTGGCTCAGGAGGCTGCCCAATTTGCAAATCGTTCTTTGCTCAATTAAGCTCTGTTAAACTTAATTCGGCTAAAGTTTTTCTTTTAACACAAATTTGCTGATTCTTTTCTGCATTGTTTTCGTACTGCTTTCAAGTTCACCTAGCGTTTTAGTCCGTTTTCATACTGCTGATAAAGACATACTTGCGACTGGGTAATTTGTAAAGAGAAAGAAGTTTAATGGATTCAAAGTTTCACATGACTGTGGAGGCCACACCATCATGGTGGAAGGCAAAAAGCACATCTTACATGACAGCAGGGAAGAGACAACGAGAGCCAAGCAGAAGGGGTTTCTCCTTATAACACCATCAGATCTTGTGAGACTTATTCACTACCACGAGAACAGTATGGGGGAAACCACCCCCACGATTCAATTATCTCCCACTGGGTTCCTCCCACAACACCTGGGAATAATGGGAGCTACAATTCAAGATGAGATTTGGGTGGGGACACAGCCAAACCATATCACCTAGTGAGTTTTTCATTTTAAATGCAGTAATGTGCTGCATTACAATGTTTCAGTCAACAACAGAATGTATATATGACAGTGGTCTC
This sequence comes from Pongo pygmaeus, assembly GCF_028885625.2. Lineage (NCBI taxonomy): Eukaryota > Metazoa > Chordata > Mammalia > Primates > Hominidae > Pongo > Pongo pygmaeus. The sequence goes on from NC_072378.2 coordinate 22,128,110, forward strand.
AAGATTATAATGGAGGTGAAAAATTTCTATCACCTAGTGATGTTGTAGCCATCGTAATGTCATAGCACAATACATTACCTTTTCTATGTTTAGATCCACAAATACATAGCATTGTATTATAATTGCCTACAGTATTCAGCATAGTAACATACTGTACAGGTTTATAACATAGGAGCAATAGGATCTACCATATACCCTAGGTGTATAGTAGACTATGCCATCTAGGTTTATGTAAGTACACTCTGTGATGTTCCCACAATGATGAAATTGTCTAATGACACATTTCTCAGAATGTATCCCCATCAAGTGACATGTGACTATACTGTATATTTCACTTCCCAGCAATTTAATTTTTTTATAGTTCATTATTGAGAATTTTTGTTTTCATTCATTTGAAGAGTGGTTTTACTTACTTATAAAGCATAGTCGTAAGAGCTGCTTAAACTGTCTTAAACTAGCTAGATCATCAGGTAACTTGATAGGTTTTTGGTTTTTTTGTCATGAGAATTGGTCTTTTTTTGGTCTACTGAGTAATTTTGGATGGTATGGATATTGTGAATCTCTGTTGTATACAGTCTGTTAGAACATTCCTAATATACTTATTTTAGCAAGCAATCAGGCCACTTAAATTCAGACTGTAAGTTGTGTCTCATCTTCTATGAGAGGTAGTTCAAATCTCAGTTGAGTTTTTAAATTCTTGGCTTTATTGGTTTGTGTCCCTCCTACGCATATGCAATTCAGGGGTTAGAATAAGACTTGTGCAGACAGCTCAAATCTCTGTTTGGCTTCCAAAGCATTTGTGATCTTTATTTGGGACTGTCTCATGTATGCTTATTTCAGGAATTATGCTGATAGTTTTGTGAGGTTCATTCACAAATTAAAGGATTCCCTCCGCTTTCTCTTTTGTCTGTGGGATTCTCCTTAAACTCTCGGGCTTGTAGGAGTCTTTCTTTTTGGTTTCTTTTGCCAGAGAAACAGAATTTATCTCAGAGTTTATCTGCTTCTGCAGCTGCCATTTCCTCACCATTTTGCAACTGAGGTCTACCCTTGAGATCATATTGCACAAGAAAGAAGCAACACGGAAAACTCATCACTGTGCAGGTCACTTTTCCAACTTTTGCCTCTCTTCTATGGTTTGCTTGCTTTTGAGAGGTGGTTGTTTTCTTAAATGTATTTTATTCAGTTTTTAGTTGTGATTAGAATGAGGAATGGGCTACCATGATTGAACTAGAATGTTTATTAATTTTTTTTTGCCAGAAAAAATACTGATTATACGTCAAGGTATAGAACCTGTTTTTTAAAATTAACCGAACCAAACCAGGCACAGCGGCTCATGCCTTTTGAGAGGCCCAGGTGGGAGGATTGCTCGATCCCAGGAGTTTGAGACCAGCCTGAGCAATATAGTGAGGCCCTGTCTCCACAAAAAAAAATTTTTTAATTTAAAAATTAGCTGGATGTGGTGGCTTGCACCTGTAGTTCCAGCTACTCCAGAGGGTAGTAGTTGAGTATGGTAGTATGGTAGTACTGAGATGGGAGGATCACTGGAGGTCAAAGCTTCAGTGAACCATGATCATGCCACTGTACTCTAACCTGGGTGACAGAACAAGACCGTGTCTCAAAAAAAAAATTAACCAAACCATTGTGACAGATGAAGTTCTGTCTTCATGAGTCAGTTTTGTAGAAAAGAGCAAAAGTGATTGTTAAATTGTGACTATTACACACACATGCACACACACACAATTTAATAAAATAGCTGCTTGTGGTACTTTAGATTTCACATTCCACCTATTCTGTGTACTGAGTATTATTGTCAGTAAAAGACAACACTGTGTTTCCTCCTCCACTGGGTTATTAAAGATAGAACCAATTGTATATTTGAAGTGCTTGGTGCCATCAGAATCAAGATGTATATAAATTAAAGTGGTATTATTTTTCTAATGCATAACTAATTCTTAGATATTGTTAAACCTCCTTACAACTGATTCTTTGAGATGATTTACGTATAAGGCTTAGTTAAAAATCAAGTTTAAAATTAACATTGGTGACAGTGTTTCTTGTTGTCAAGTTCAAATAGTAGGTCAGTGACAACTTCCTTACGAAGTCGAGTTTACATAGTGATACAGTATAAAAATCAAAGGATAAATTGCTGTGTTTGTTGCACATTTTGGATGTAGTACCATTTTCTTTTCTTTTTTCCCTCAGAATAATCAAGGGCTAATGTGAATCCTGTGTTATGTATTTCTACTTTTTTGATGGTGATTAGTGACTTTTAAGGAAATGAAAGAAAGAGGGCAGCAAGGCCATTTTATGTAGCATTGAAGTTAAATTGTTCTTTAAAAAAATAAAGGATGTATGGGCATATGATAAACCATAAGATTTTCCATATGCTTATGATACCCTTCTGACCCTGAATTGGATCAAATTATTTAAATATGGCTCAGATAAGAAGCACATTGCAGTTCAGATAAAAGAGTATCCTAATGGACACTTTCCAAACATTTATTATTCTTGTTTGCCTCTTGAAATTGTGGGCATAGAAATAGCAAGTCTCTGAATTTATGTTATTATTTGTGAAATGATGAACTATTTAGACATTTTGTTATATGACTATGAGAATTTAAAAAGTACTTATCTGATTAATCTCTAATTTATTGTATCACATGACCTCAGTATTTTACAGTTTTCAAAATTGAGATATGATTGGCACTCGGTAAAATGCACAGATCTTAAATGTAAAATTCAATGAATTTTCACATAAAGTCTATACACTTTTTACATATATTACCCAGATCAAGATATAAAACATTTCTGTCATTCCTGAAATTTTTATTGTATCCTTTTCCTTTCAATAGCTCCAGCCTGCAACTAGAGTCAGTCACACCTTTGTCAGCATAGATTAGTTACCTGTTCTTCAGGTGCATATATATATATATAGCAGCATGCAGTGTGCACTCTTTTGCATAATGTTTTCAAGATTCATGCATGTGTTGTGTTTTCATCCATGTGTTGTGTGTTATTTCATTTATATTGTTGGGGAATATTCAATTGTATCAATATTCCCCAGTTTCATTGTTCATTTTTCTCTTGCTGGACTTTTGACTCACCTCCATTTTTGAGCTATCATGAGTAAAGCCACTTAGGACATTCTGTATGTCTTTTTGTGGAGACAGTTCTCATTTTTACATTAGATAATAAATTTATTATAAATTCATATGTAAATTTGCCTAGTTGGATTTCTGTTTCATGTCAACTTTTAGAATATAATTTGCCATAAAAAATGGTTCCAAAAGGTAAAAGTTACACTAAAAAATTCTAACATTATTTGAAAGATTATTCTCCCTTATTTAAAACATGGATTATGCATATTTGATTCTCCTGTGTAAACTACAAGGAAAAAGTAAACTTTATAAATCCGTAAAAAGCATATGAAAATTAAAACACTACACACATGACATTCTTACTTTTTCCAAACAACTGATGTGACCATTTCTCCCTTCAAGGGCCAGCCACGTGGCTCCATATCCTTTCTCCACCATGCTCTTTTACTATATTATGATAAGCAATGTATTCACCCATCTCCCCATGAGACTGTAAGCTCCCTGGAGACAAAGACCATCTGTGTCTTTTCTTTTTATCCCTAGCTTCTAGCGCTTTGCCTGGTACATGGTAGGTACACATTCTATGTTGAATGAACTGAACAACTGCCTTTTGTCTAGGGTATATATTTGCTTTGCAAAAGTTGCTTTTGCTATGGAAACACAACATACACTTAGCTTTAGCTCAAGAATTTACTATTCCCTTTATGTCTTAAGGCTTTTGTTTAATACATGAGCTGACTTATCCTCGTTTCCTGTTTATGTAAAGTATGCTTCTGGTGAAAATATACACTACTAGAAACTTATAAAGGGTTTCTGTTTTATTAGTTTAATAACATTGTTAAAATTTACTGATGTGTCATTGAGAAAAAACAACTTCAAGTGAGGACAACACACACACACACACCTTTAACTGATTTTTTTCTTCGAGAGTATATAGTACTTAGCACAGTATATACTTAGTGCATGGAATATAAACATCATTTTGCTTATTTTTATTGTTGGCAAAAGATGCAATATCTGTTTTACACAATTAAAAGACCTTGAAATTATGCATGATTTTTATTACTACTGGGATTTCTATGTTGGATCAAAGGTCATCATTCTAATCGTCTCAGACTCCCTTTTTTTTCTTCTAATTGATCATTGCAGTGCCCATCTGTCTGTGGCTCATGGTATAACCTTTTTTGATAGGGGCAGGGTGGCAGATGGACAGCAGATGGGAGTTTTACCCTGCCTCGTGGTTCAGATCTTGGCCCAGGCACGAACTGTCAGAGACTGTCAGTTTGTCGTCTCAGCTTGTGGGCTCCAGTGCTGTGTTTGGCACCTCAGCCATGGGTCTGAATTGATGCCAAGCTGGACCAGCTGTTTGTCATTGTGACTAGTTAATGACCAACATTAAGAGTGGGAGCACCTAGTGAGTGTGTAAGATAACCTAGTAGAGTTGTGCTTTCTACTGTGAGCTGGATCCCCAGGACCCAAGAGTCAGCTCATTCTCAGGATAGAAGTTACAGAATTAGAAACATGTAGGTGTCTTATAGGTATTTACCCACTTTAAAAACAACACAATTTCCCCAAAGTTTTCCTTTCTATGCAAAATCACATGAGGACATGAGTGAAAAGTAGAGGTAGATAGACAGTGGCTTGTGTTTTTGTCTAATTGTTGGACAGTTGTCATCTGGAATTCCTAAGGGTACTGCATGATTCAAACTTTGACTATTGATAACATTTTGAATGCAGTAACTATGACTGCTTCTGCCATCACATTAAAAGACAGTTCCTGAGATTGCTGGTCTTTTCAAAGGAAAGAAGAAAGTCTTTAAAAAAATTTATTCTGAACTATCAGCACACTTTTTTTTTTTTTTTTTATGTGTGCATGAATTTGCTGCTTTACAAGTGACTCTTTTCATTTCAATAGAAACCAGATTGAAGTAAACAGACGAGGCTGGGTGAAGTCTCCTAATGGAGGGTAAACCTTGGCAGTGACCATGAATAAAAGGCAATAATGAGTCAGAGTGGACACCGAGTTCTGTGCTTTTTTCTTATTTATTTAGTTTCTTTAGACTTAGAGCTCCACGGAGATCATATTGTGCCATTCCTTAGCTGAGCTGAATCCCAATTTTGATGAATAACATAAGAGAGTTTGTATAATGAATATGTGCCCACAGATCTCTAAATAAATGTCCACAATAAGTATAGAAAACTGTCCCACTCTCTCTACCAGGGCCATCAGTAACTTCTCACCCAGTTGTAGAGATCTTTAGAATACTCCATTTCTTTCCTGTCCTCTGAACTAAATCGAAATATTATGTCCTGATGGTTAATAGAATCTCTGTTCATACAATAGGTGCATGATGACATTATTAGACAGTTTATTAATATGAATTGTCCACATTTGAATATTTTCTTGTATTCTTGGAGTCAAAGGTTGCTCCTACATATTTGTATTGAATTATGCTGCTCCAAATTATATGAACAACATTGGATTGTTATACTCAAATAAATTATGTTTTCATTCACTCCAGATATTCTCTCAATTTGATTTAGATATCTGCAGTATTGACCACCACAAGGCACTTTAAAATCCACATTATAACAGATGGCTAGACAATCGTTTACGTAAACCTTGAGTAACCCCCGTATTATAAAATAAATACACATTTTATTCCATATTCCGTCAGATATTCTTTTATCTCTTCAATTTTCTTCTTTCATAATTGAATATATTTAAAAATTGTAAAACTGTGCTTATATCCTCAGGTAAGATAGTGTGTGTATGCATTTGTCTGCTTATCTTTGTAATTATTGTTCAATTTATATATCTGACAGGTGACCAAGGTGCTTGTATTTTGGAATCTTGGCATTGTATCTGTGGCTTCCTTGAGACCAACTCATTTATTCTTTCCTTTTAAAGGAATCTTGAAATAGAAAAAAAAAAAAATCTTATTACAGTGCTACTCAGGATGGCCTAAAGGACTGTTATACCCCGGCTAGCTATTAATGTACTTTAACTTGGATCTTGCTAACATGATTTCAGGTGAGGTGTGCACAGGATCTAATTAGTTATAAATCTGTAAATGCTTGAACAGAGGCTAGCTTGAAATTTTTCATCTGACTGATGCTGCTGTAATACTCTAATCCCAGAAAGCTGTCTTAAATGAATTTCCATTAGCCGTGGAGTTAAGGGAAAGTCACAAACTTGAGGAAATTAAGCAATGTCTGTGACTTAGCCAGTTAGATAGAAGCTTTGCTTTGCCAGTACGCTATATGCGTCCCCGTAGTCTTGTTCTTGCTTTGGGATGGCAGTTGTTAGATTACAACCACCATGAGCTGTTATGCAGAAATGTTTAAGCTATCTAACACTGAACGTCTTCTATAAATAGCTAATTTCTTGTGTGTAATCATCCTTTAGATTATATAGTACTTATGGATTACAAAGTGTTTCACTCCTGCTTTGTCTCTTATGATTTTTTAAATCCCCCATTAGGCAAGCAAAGAAGAAACCTACATAACCAAGAATACAAATCAAAGTTCAGCATCCAGTTATATTAATTATTGCCTTTTATTCATGGTCATTGCTATTGGATATAGAATGGCAAACAAGAAAAAAAGTCTTCACCTTCAAGAAGCTTACATTCTGATAAGGCCGGCAGTAAACAGAAAAGCAAATACTAGAACATCAGATCTAAATAAGTGCTATGACAAAGACTGAGGCTAACGTGTCAGAAAATGAGGGAGAGGGAGGTGAAATTTTATGTAGGGTGGTCAGAGAGAGCCCATCTCTAATGTGTGTGTGTGTATGTGTGTGTATTTACAGATTGACAGGTTGTGAATCGCACAAATCTTAAGCATGCACACACACACACTCACATTGATATAACCTGTACCTCTGTCAATATATACAACATTTTTTCTTTTCTTTTTTTTTTTTTTTTGAGACAGGGTCTCAGTCTGTCACCCAGGCTGGTATGCAGTTACATAATCATGGCTCACTGTAGCCTCGACCTCTCACCTCAGCCTCCTGAGTGCCACCACAGCTGGCTAACTTTTGTATTTTTTGTAGAGACAGACTCTCCCCATGTTGTCTAGGCTGGTCTTGAACTGGGCTCAATCGATCCTCCTGCCTTAGCCTCCCACAGTGTTGGGATTACAGGCGTGCACCACTGTGCCCAGCCTATGTGGAACATTTCTATAAAATATAAAAATTATAAAATATAAAGCTTGCTCCTGCACTTTTCTCCCCCATTGTCCCCAAGGGGAACACTGTTCTGATTCTTTCTTCATAGATGACTTTTGCCTGTTCTGGAATCACACAATATGCACTCTGTTGTGGATGGATTCTTTTGCTCCTCTTAAGATTTTTGGTGCGTACCTATGTTATTGCTCTATTGTGATCATTTCTTTTTATTGTGTTCTGTTGTCTGGATATACCACAATTTGTTTATCCATTCACCTGCTGAAGAACATTTGGATTTTTTCCGGTGTTTGTCCATTGTAAATAAAGTTGTTAGGAACCTTTTTATACCACATTTTTTATGCATATGTACTTACATTTCTTTGGGGTAAATACCAAAGGGTAGATGGTTAACTTTAAAAGAAAGTTCCATACTGGTTACTAAAGAGGTTATACCATTTTACTCTCCCACCAGCAATGTAGGAGAGTTCTGTTTTTTCATATCCTCTTTGACATTTGGCATCATCAGTCTGTTAAATTTTAGCCATGTGAGTTGGTGTAGGGTGGTTTCTCATGTGGTTTTGATTTGCATTTCCATAATGACTAATGATGGTGAACACTATTTCATGTGCTTTTTGGTTATTCATATATATTTCTTTGTGAAGTGCCTATTCAGGTCTTTTGCCCATATTATCAATTGCATTGTCTTTTTATTATTGAGTTGTAGGAGTTAGAAGTCCTTTGTCAGATAAATATATTGTGAATATTTTCTCCTAGTTGGTAGCATTAACCACTTATTTTCCTTATGGTGTCTTGTCTTTTCTTTTCTCTTTTCTTTTTGAGACAGAGTCTTGCCCTGTCACCCAGGCTGGAGTGCAATGGCGTGATCTTGGCTCACTGCAACCTCTGCCTCCCGGGCTGAAGCAATTCTCCTACCTCAGCCTCCCGAGTAGCTGGGATTATAGGCGTGCACCACCATGCCTGGCTAATTTTGTATTTTTAGTAGAGACGGGGTTTCACCACATTGGCCAGACTGCTCTTGAACTGCTGACCTCAAGTGATTCGCCTGTCTCGGCCTCCCAAAGTGCTGGGATTACAGGCATGAGCCACTGTGCCTGGCCTCCTTATGGTGTCTTTCAAAGATCAAACGTTTTAATTTTAATGAAATCCATTTATATATTTTTTCTATTATTTTACATGTTTTCTTATGTTAAGATGTTTGTCTTTCCCAAGATCATAAAGATACTCTTCTATGTTTTCCTTCAGAAGGCTTATAGTCTTATGTTTATATTAAGATCTATAATCTAGGATACAGTTTTGTATATGATCTGAGATATGGGGTATTTCCCCAAATAAATAGCCAGTTGTTTCAGTATAACTGGTTGAAAAGAGATTTTCCTTTATCTGTTGAAGTACTTTGGGGCCTTGGTTGAAAAATCAAGATTTGGGGCATCCAATTAGGATGTAGAAAGCTGAAAAAAGAATATTTCCACCCTTACAAGAACAACAAAATAGCAGAAAATTTGCAAATACATGCTGTTCTTGAATCTATGAGAGAACTGAGGTCTCAGGGAAACCAGCTAAAACTTAAAATCCAAGGAGGGACAAGCGTCTCTCAGGAGAGATGAGGGGCTAGCCCTTGCTTACCTGGAGCAGATGCCTAGGACACTGGTAAGAAGAATTCCACTAAAATGTTTAACAAATTCATAAAGGCCAAGATTGAGCTAGTTAGAGCAACTAAAACCCCTGAGGACTGCAGACACAGGGAGATTTTCACTCCTTGGCAGGTTCTTCTTCACTGATGTGCAGGATATGCATAAAAAGGTTAGGGCAAGAGTCCAAAAAAAAAAAAAAAAAAAATTTCCCTCGTGCAGGCCTGAGAGGGTGTTCAGGGGAGGGCATGAAGACCTGCCTGTATTGCTTTCCCCTCTCTCTCCTACAGAATAAAAGCCTTAAACTTCATGGGGAAGAGCAACAAACCCTGTTGTCCTTAGGGAACTGGGGAAAACTTACTGCAACTGAAGGGAGGTACAGAAAAGTCTCTCTTCCCCTGGGATGAGGCAGGAATACATCTTAGGCCCAGACCTATAGATGGAGGAGGAGCAGGCACCAAAGGAAAGCCCTACCTTCAAGACCCAGGACTCACTGTCTGCCCAGTTCATCATTGCAACAGAGAACATCTCCTATCCCCATCACCTGGCCAACAAGTAACAAGTGGCTATACCAGGATGATCCCCAGGTTGCAAATGGAAAACTAAAAACAGGGAATTAAACGGGTTGCCCAAAGTCCCACAGCCAGTAAGTGGAAAAACAGATTTGAACCCAGATAGTCTGGTGCCAAAGTCCCCATAACCACCATGCAGTATTGCAGAGGCAAGAGAGTGGGGACTTGGAGAGAATGAGGCAAATCAGAAGAGTGACTCTCCTGGAACGGACAGAAATGGCCAACAGAGCATGTGGTTTTAGGAAAGAGGATGCAATTGACAAGACCAAATTTAACAGAGCTGTTGAAACAGGTGAAAAATGAAAAGTGTCCATTGGATTTAGCAATGTAGAAGATTTTGTTTAACTTCTAAGAGTAAGCCGTTTTACTACAATTGTGAAGATCCAAACCACAATTCACTGGATTCAGAAATGAATATAGAGTGATGAAGATGAGTTAGTAAAAATAGCCCACTTTCACCAAAAGTTTGGAGAGGACGAGGAGTTGGAGCATAGGTATGGAGTGACATGCAAAGAGGAGTGGTTTTTAAAGATAAAAGTGGGCCAGGCGCGGTGGCTCACTCCTGTAATCCCAGCACTTTGGGAGGCCGAGGTGAGTGGATCATCTGAGGTCAGGAGTTCAAGATTAGCCTGGCCAACATGGTGAAACCCCATCTCTACTAAAAATGCAAAAATTAGCCAGGTGTGGTGATGTGCCTGTAGTCCCAGCTACTCGGGAGACTGAAGTAGGAGAATCGCTTGAACCTGGGAGGCAGAGGTTGCAGTGAGTCAAGATCACACCACTACACTCCAGCCTGGGCAACAGAGCAAGACCCCATCTCAAAAAAAAAAAAAAAAAAGAAGTGATTTGGGCTTGCTTACGAGACAGGGTGACAAAGCCAGTAGGATGAGAAAGTTTGTCCTCACAAGAAAGAAGAGTAAATAGAGTACAATGTAGTTGGTAATAGTTTATAAAATAGGCATAAGGAGGTTTGTTGATTTATCTGGGATATGTTTTGTGGCAGTTTTCTGAGTGTACAAACACCCTTACTTTTTTTTTAGCTTCTTACAGTATTATTTTAAGAGATATATAATTTGCTCAATTTCAGTATATTCCTTATGTGAGCTAAGTTTTTATCTATACTTAAAGACATATGTGAATTTCACATACCTCTTATGTAAATTTTTTTTTGAGTGAGCTAGCCAGGAAAAAGTAGTTTCATCTTTGCTGCTGTGTGTTGATATGCATTCTGTCAGAATACAGCTTTTTGGTAATGCTGCAATAAACTGTCACTCTAATGTGGTAACATGTAATAGATACAATAACTCAATCATTCCATATTACTTGACATAGTAAAAAAAAAGGCTTGAAAAACACAGCCTAAAGAACAAGGTTGAAACTCTAGTTAGCACAGGTGTTAGGCTTTCTACTGTTGTAGTCAATACTTTCGGAGCTGATACCTTTGGAGGCAAGGACTGTGAAAACTTTCATGTCTTTATCACCATTGCCTAGAATGGTGGATGCCTGAAAATGTCAGAGGTATGGGAAAAGAAGATACATTTATTTAGGTTTCTTATCAATATTTTAAAGCATATGGCTATTTTAAATGATTTTATCCTGTGTTTGACAAATAGTAGAACCTCCAGAAGCCCTGGAATTTCAACTACCTCCATGAAGTTTCAGCTGACTTTAGAGATTTAGTTTGATGGCCAGTTACTATGGGCAACCTAAAAGGCATTCCACCTGGCAGAAGCACTGGAAACATCCTTTCCTTATGCTTCTAAACCTTGAGATGATATCATCAGGTCCAGTTCCATAGTGTCCATCTTATTCTCAATATTCAGTCTCTCCATTGATACAAGTGTAGTACATTTGTTATTTTTAAAAATGCATTAGTTTGTACTCCAAACATGAGATGGTTTTGTTTACACCAATATCTCAAATATTAACACATATTAAGGAAAAAATTAAAAGTTTACATTTGGAAATTGAATTGACATTGGGAACTTTAGGTTAACTATCACAGTGGGTCACAGGAAAGAACCTGGCCAAATTTGTCAACCATATTTGGCCTAGTTTTCTGCATATGTTTGCCAGATGCAACAGCCAGTTTATTGCTGGAGGGCACAAAAATCTGGAGGAAAGGCTTGGCACTTGTGCTGTTTAACCCATTGGGGGGTCTTCTTTTTGCTGAGATTTTGCCTACAGAGATCCAATTGTACAATAGAGTATGAATGGAAGAATGGGGCTTCTCTTTGCCTTCCATAAATTAGAGATTTATAGAATGCACCTGTCAAGCATTTTTGGGAACACAGTTGCAAAAAAAAGGGAAGATTAAAAATGTTACCTGTATTGGGAAGAATACAGTTCTAGGTGTGAATGGTCAGGCAAATGAGCCAATTAACAAACATGTACTCTTTATTAGGGGGGCTCTCAATTTCCTGGAAAGTTACCACTTAAAATGGGAAGCATGAATATATATATATTTTTATAAAGTTAGCCTGATATGTAAAAGAATTTCAGAATTTTTGACAAATCATATAATTAGAGGTTATATATTTATAGCTGATTCAAATCCCAAAATGAATAGAGATGTCAAAGCCTTGAGCATATTGAACGTTTACACATGAATAAGCAAGATGGCAGAAACTGTTTTCAAGCAGACCTATTTTTTTGCATTTGTATGTTTTTGGTGGTTCTTCAACTTGCAATTTCCATATAATATTTTTTCATGTTTACGTTAGCATGTAATTAGCATACATATCATTCCATAGTGGGATATGTAAATGCTCCCCACTCCCCAAATAGGTCAAATGGCTGTGGGTTTTTATTTTGTTTAATACTATACTTCTAGACTATTTGTTATTTAGACAGTAATTGTATTTTCTTTCTTTTTAATTATTCAAGTCATGTGGCAGCTTATTAAGTTCCGTTTTTAAGTCAAAGACATTAATGTTTCAGGACAGGTGTTTGAGTTTCAGAATTTGGAGGAATAGAATTGAACACATTTATATTACTTTTCCCTTTCACCACACTTAGTATTTGAAGACTATAGTTACTCTTCAACTATCAAATTTTTTTTCCATATTTTCATAAAACCTTCATACAACCAGACACCTAAATACTATCTCAAAGTCATAACTTACTTCTGGAGGTAGTCTCTCTGTAACTCTTCTCAGATCACTGGGAAATATCTGCAAAATGTTTGAGGAAAATATTTTAATGACATTTACCGAATTTATTTTTAAGCTCTGTGTGTGTATATACGTGTTGAGTGAAAAAGAGAGAGATGCACACTATAGAGAATGTATTTCAATGATTAAAACATGCAGAGAATAAACCAGTTGAAGTATCATTTATTTGGACATCTTATCTTTCACCTAATACAGATGTATGAGGATTATGAGTAAAGTTATACATCTTTATATATATGTGTGTGTGTATATATATGTATATATGTATGTATATTTATATATGTATGTATACATATATATTTATATCCAAAGGCCTCTGACACAGGTGTGTGCACGTATACACACACACACACACACACACACACACGCGCGCCTTTGCATTTCTTTTTTTTTTTTTTTTTGAGATGGATTCTTACTCAGTCGCCCAGTCTGGAGTGCACTGGTGCGATCTCAGCTCACAGCAGCCTCCACCTCCTGAGTTCAAGTGATTCTCCTGCCTCAGCGGACTACTACAGGCGCCCACCACCATGCCAGGATAATTTTTGTATTTTTAGTAGAGACGAGGTTTCACCATGTTCACCAGGCTGGTCTCTAATTCCTGACCTCAAGTGATCTGTCCGCCGTGGCCTCCCAAAGTGCTGCGATTACAGGCGTGAGCCACTGCGCCCAGCCTGTATTTTATTTCTGGTTAGCTCAGGACAGTGAGTCATTACTGCTGGGTACAGATGTGAAGTGCACATGATTTCTCTAACACTGCTATGGGAACAAATGGGGCTAACTGTGGCTGCTCCAGAGAGGTACAGTTTTTAGGGCACTGAGACTGTTGAAAAAGAAAATGACCAGTGATACATGTGTAGGTAGCTGGAGTGGGTGGCCCTCATCACTTCCATGTCACTATATACCCTGCATTTCTGTCTTTCCCTTGGTAATTTGCAGATTTATTGAGACAAATATTTTCAACTAAGTAATTCTCACATCCTAACATGTGTAATGAAATTCCTACTTGTAGAGTTACTATGTAATCTTAGTAACCATTGGAAGCATGGAAAAAATTGATTTGGAAACCCTGAAAGCCCTAAGATAATAAAAATCATACAGCACTGAACTTGCCTAGGTGTATTATAATTGCATTTGTCTGTCTCCCCCCACCCCAATACTGTGATTTCATTAAGAGCAGGGACAAATTTTAAATTTCCAGATTTTAAATTTCATAGTTTGTTATGGCAGAAGTATTCAATAAAGGATAGTTGAATGAAGAAAATGATGAATGAAGTTTAATGAAACATCAAGATCTCTCTATTTTGTTATCTTTACCAAAATCATTACATTTTTTTGCTTAGGTAAGTGGCAGGAATTTATATTTATATTTCTCTTTTTTTGTATTTACTGATACTGTCAAGGAACTATGATATTAGTAATGAAAAGAATGCTGGAATAATAATACCAATACCTGAGTTTAAATTTTGGTGTCACCTCCTCGAGCCTTCCTTCCTTCATCTGTAAAATGGGCTAATAATATTTACCCCATATAAGTGTTATTTCACAGTTATCTTTCTTTATTCAGGAAACTCTTGAAAATCTCCCATAATCCTAAACTGCCTAGCTAATATAGTAAGGATACAATTTTGAAACATTTCATGATGTTTAAAAAAAAAAATCCCTGTAAATCTTGCTCTGCAGGTGCCATGCTCATGGATGGGGGATCGAGAGCCTCTATTGCTTTAGGAGTAGGGCAGGGACAGCCTAGATTCTAGAACAAATGTGCCCTGGTAGCCGTTGGAGAAGTTCTTATAAAAACCAGGATTTGTTGAAAATTCTAAAGCTAACATTTAAATATTAAGAAGAAACCCTTAGGATCTGAGACAGGATCTTGTGTAAAGTGAGATGCAACCACATAGGAAAGGAAGATCCTTCCGGTAGGTCAAAGTGATGCTTGAGGAGAGATTGAGGATGGCGATCAAGAACAAGGTGATTAAAAACAACACAAAACACTTTGGAAGGTTGAGGAGGGACAGGCAGAGGAGGCCGTATCTCCCTGATCCTCTGGAACCCTGGGGGAGTGCCTTTTGAGAATCTCCAAATCACCTTGGCACAGGTAGTAGAGTTGAAAAGTGGCCTGTTGAAGAAAAAGCCATTCTACTCACGTCTTTTCCAGGTACCTCATGTCTTAAAATTGAGCCAGATATTCTGGAGAGACAGATGATGAAGTGACCTTATAAGTAGGCATCAGCACACCTTGCAGGGTCCCGGTAGCTCAAAGCAAGGAAATCGGTGGCAGAGATTACAGGGTGCCCCTCTCCAAGCTGGGGTCACAGCTGAGTCTGAGTGTCAGATAGAGCTGAGATGAGGAGTCTAGTCAATCAGGGGAGATGGCCACAAGCAGGCATTGTTTGGTGCCTACGACAAGAGGACCATCCCAGACACTTCAGAAACAGTTACAGTGAAGTTAGAAGCCAACACCCACCAGCGACCAGGCAAGATTAGCTGTGCCTTACTCAGACTTTAGCAGCCCACCCAAGAAGAGCAGTGATGAGAGCAGATGTTCTTTTACCACCACAGCATTACATACGCTTCCTCTGAGGAGGTGCTAGCATGCCAGAAGGAGAGGGAAGAGAGAAAACAACCCGAAAGACTGAAAATCTGCCCCAAATTGACTATTTTCCAGAGAACCCGAGTGATACCAAATGAACCAGCTTAAAATGTTTGTTTTGTTTTGCATTTTTATCACCAAGGGAGAATGGAGACTTGTGAGCGACATGAAGTTAGTTATGTGACGGGAAACACCATTTTTTAAAAAATTATTTTTTGCACATCTGTATTATAATGAATACATTTCCAATCAGCCACACTAGTGCGTCTTTCTCTCTTTTTAACTTGCAGATGTATAGTGTTCTCATTTATAATGTATGTGTTTGGAGCATTTTATGGTGTACAGAATGCTTTCTTTCCCATACGCCCTCTCATCTGTTCCTTACCATAACACAATGGGGTAATGTCAATATTATTATGCTTATGTTTCAGGAAGTTGAAGATTTGTCCAGGAGCAGATAGCTGAAGAGAGAGAGAGAGAAGAGAGAAAGGCTTACAGCTTAGGTCCTCTCTCCATGCTTAGGAACCACTACAAATGCTACTGCCTTGAGTCTCATTTTGTTTCCCTCTGGAAACCACATGTGTACTTTGTTTGCAACAGTATGGGTATGGATGTTTTGTTAGTTCTTACACATTTATTTTAAAATTTAAAGAAATAGTGCCATAAAGCTTTATCAGGATGTATTTAAAATGAAAATAGTCTCTTGTTATCTAGCATGCAACTGATTCTTTTAATTTGGTTTGGTTAGTCAGAATCTTACCAGAAGTCTGTCCAGGTGATAGTTGAGAGCATCAAAACCAACCAAAATAAAACAAAAACAATAGCCTATGGCAAACTCATTCTGATCATTTCACATCCTAGAGAAAAGTGCAGAGAAACAAAAATGAGTCAATATTTTATAAATTCAGGGTCAATATTGTATGCAATGTCAATAGTGTATGAGTTCCAAAGGATTTGTGTCACTGTGACATTAGAAATGATCCATTTTTATTCGATGTATAGTAGATCGGGCCATATAATGGCCAATAAATAAATAAATAAGTAAAACCCCCACACCAGAATACAAAGGATAGAGAGCAAACGTATTTCATACGACAATTGCAAACCACTTATGGGCTTCAATACAAAGTAATAGAGACCATCTCTTCTCTTTGGCTTTCCATTCATTTTTAGCATTAGTGAATTTATGGCCTGTGCTCTTGACCTTGAGCCCTAAGAGGTGTGTGTCTTTGCCATGCCTCCATGGCTACATTTTAGGAGAGTGAGTGTGCATTATATGTCCATAACCCAGATCTTAGATAGTAGAGGGGTGCTGTTATAATTTGTGGAGAGAGGCTATAATTTGGTGCTCAGGGATTACCTCCTTTGTGTATGTTTGCCTACTGCATGCTACCATTTATTGTAAGCTTTTCATTCATGATCTTCGTTCTAGTTGAGTCTGTGGAGCTATTGGTCATGAGTATAGAAATAGATCTACAGGGTTTTCTTGAATGGCATTTTTCATTGCTAATGTGTTTTGTGACCAGCCAGGTTTATGGATAAACCCAGTTTTTGTGTTTCTCTGAGAGGCATGCATCAAAGCAGTTTTTTCCTCTTCACTTAGGAATTTTAATTTTCCTTCAGGGTTCAGTGGGCCATTTAGTACCTCCATTATCTCATAACTCATTCTTACTATTTAAATGACTTTTTTTTTATTATGTTAGCATGTTGGCCCTTTTATTTAACTTTTATTTTCAAAGTCAGACCAAACAAACCATCAGAGTGCTGTAAATTTACACCTTACATTTGTTTGGAATTCTTTTTATATTCATATTTTTAGAGTCCTCATATGCAAGCAGAAATTTTCCATCCCCTCTCCACTGATCACCATTGAGGACAGGGCATGAAATGGGCAAACCCATGCTTTTGTGTGCCTGTAATGGCTAGCCTCTTTGTTACACACTTTATATTGGTCATTATCTGATAGAATTCCAACAAATGAAAACATGCCCATGTTAAAGAAATTAAATCTCCTTATCCATCACCTTAGAAAAATGACAACACAGCATGTATATAATTTAAAATGACTTGTTGGAATATGTATTGCTAGATTGGGAGAACATTTCTACTGATAAGAAGCTCCTTTGATTTATCAAAGTTTTCCATATTATTTGTTAATTAACTCCATGTCCTTAATATCCACAGCTCATTTTTCCTATGATAATGACTCCATTGTGCAACATATAAATATAATGAAAAATATCCCTACCTGTATTAAAAATTGAGAAACCTCAATTACTTCACACGCATTGTATTTTGTAGTCAGCTCAGGACTGTAGTTATATAACTTCGGTTATTATTGCTGGAGCAACAAGATAAGAGAGTCATTGAAACATTGCACAAGAGAATGCAATGGACCAGGATGGTAATGTTGTCCTTGTAATAAGCCTACTCCTGCCATTGCTGTTAGATGAAGGTTTTCTTTTTCTAAGTGTTATATAATTATATGCAATTATTTTTGTCGTTTGGTTTTCCTATTATCTTTTTCCTCCTCTTTTTGGTACGAAAATGACATTAACTGGAAAATATAAACCAATAAGATTTGAGCTATTTAATATGTTAAAGAGAATTTGCCAGGTTTCAAATTATTTCCTCATTTGGATCTAGTGTGCAGCACTTACTGATAAGAATTCTCTAACACATGTCTATTTAAAAGTATTAAAAGTATTGTGTACACATTTCAGCAAATTTTCGCAAAAGGGTGTCTTCTGATGGGGAAGTGACTGTTCCTTTCTTTTGCCATTTCCCAGTCTTAAACCCTTGTTTTTACATCAAGCTCCTTTGTTAAGGATTCAACATAAAAGTCTTTGATATTATTGAGTCCATCTCTGACTCATTATTAGCCAATACTTGGTGTCTGGCTGGCAGCTTTTCCGTAAGTGGCAAGGTCAGCCTCATACAGTATTGCACAGCCTTTCCCATTCCTTTTGCGTCAGTGAGAATCAAATGATTCAACAGTGAAAAGCAAACTCTTGGACTGGAATAGCAAGATGACCCATCTCTAAACAAAGCAAACTGACTAGGATTCTCTCATGCTTAACATGCATCTTACTGGTTCTTTATGAAGAGCTTTCTCTTGGTAAGAGTACTCTTTAATATTTGTCTTTACTGCAGGTAATCAGGATCTGTAATTCATGATTTCTCTCCTCAGTTAACAAGGCTATGGAATATTTCAAAGCAACTCAGGGTCAGCATGGTATAGTGGAGAAGGCATTGAGTCAATAGATGCGTCTACCATCTGGGTGCTCATTGAGAGAGAGGCCTGTTACCTTCTCTTAGTCTATAACTTCATCTGTAAAATGGAAATAATCTTACCTGCTTCACAAGGTTGATGCAAAAGTGAATGTGTATAAAATGACTTGGTAAAATGTAAAACCCTATTCATATATAAGGGACTGCTATCCTTTTAAGAAGCAGAAGTGTTTGCTATCATCATTTGAGAGAAGTTGAGAATACTGGAACCTTTTAAAAATTGCAGCATAATGTCTTGGAGTGATTTGTTAAATATTGGCTTAAACTAGTAGGATTTTCCTTTTTTCTTTTTCTTTTTTTGAGACAAGTTCTCGCTCTATCACGTAGGCTGGAATGCAGTGGTGTTGGTGTGATAAGGGTCAGTGCAGTCTCAACCTCCTGGGCTCAAGTGATCCTCTTGCCTCAGCCTTTTGAGTAGCTGGGACCACAGGTGTGTGCCACTGTACCTGGCTAATTTTTGTAGTTTTTGTAGAGCTGGAGTCTCACCATGTTGCTCAGGCTGGTCTCAAACTCCTGGGTTCAAGTGATCCTCCTGCCTTGGCTTCTCAAGGTGTTAGGATTACAGGCGTGAGCCACCATGCCCAGCCAACTAATGGGATTTTCAGTAGTCAAATTGTAGCATTTTTCTTAGTCTTTGGCTCTGTAAGGTTATCATGCTATATTGGAAAATCTTCTTTCTTTGACCACAAAATTTAAAATGAAACTGGATTTGAGTTAGCTAGTACTTCTTCAGTAAATTGTGTGTATTTCCTTTTAAGTAATTTGCTTCTTCCAATTGTTTCATCTTTATCATTCATTCTCTTTCCTCAGTCCTTTATTCGCTGCTGAGGGGAAGCAATGAAGAATTTCCTTTGACTCTGCCCAGTTTTTTATGGACACAAACAAACCTTTTTTTTTTTTTTTTTTTTTTTTTTTAAAGAGGCAGGTGTTAATTCAAAGGAAATATAATATATTTTTTTAACCTAGTGGTGGGTGTGCCAATTAAGGAACTTGTAAGTAAAAGTTGAACTTTGGAGCTAAAACGATTGTTGGGACTCATCATCTTCATAATGAAAGTCTTTGCAATTATAATTTCATTTGGCAAAGATGAAGTTGTACCCTTGGGAGATGCCTTGCCAAATCTTTATCCATAATTCTGAATTGATTCCAGCCAGACTTTGTTTTCAGAAAACTACTTCATATCCTTTCTTTACGGTGTGTGCCCTTAACCTCAAGAATTCAGTTTGTGAACACTGAAACAGTGTTCACAGAAAGTGTTTGGAGAAGAGCGCCTTTTAAAAATTACAGTCATTAAGGTATAATGCCATATGGGCTCAAGGGGTGGCAGAGATGCTGAGCGGCTTCTTGTTCATTAAGACTGAAATATTTATATGAGCAGTAATAATAACAGCATATTTCAGAGTCTGTGTGGTATGAAATCGAGCAGCGATGCAATTAGATAATATTGACAGCCCCTATTGTAATTATGTTAATAGTAGTAAGTTCAGCTCTCCTTTTATCTTTCATTTCCATGTGCACATGTAAGGAGAAGGCTAGAAAATATATAAATGTTGGGCAGGAGTGCTTGGCTATTTATTTATAGGACAGAGTAGCCTGAAGCTTGTGTTCCCCGAGTTATTTTTTTTTTCTTCGAAATTAAGCAAGTCCAGTGGGTTCCCAGAGGGGACATGCAAATGCTTAGTGTTAAAGCATCCACTTGAGGATCCTGACAACCTCATAGGTCCATTCTGAGTACTTTTCTTTTGGAGCTGTGTGTTGGGATCCTACTTGACTAATACCAATACTTTTTTTTTTTTAACCTTTCGAACAGATAATTTAAAGTTGTTCTCCATAGAGATGTTTTCTATGTCTAGCTGCCTATCAATCTTTCCATCTCAATGCAGAAGTATTTGATTAGTGTATTTAAAGTAATAAAGATGCCAACAGTAGTGTCACCTTGATTGATGCTAATTATAAGTCTTTAATGGTTCCTCTGCTTCGGCCACTGTCTCTGCAGATTGTGATTTTTATGGTTAAAATAGTGCCCTGCTGTCCAAAGCCTTAATCATAAATTCTGGTCTCCCTTTCTTTAATGATTTTGCATGCAGTGGTATAATCCCAGTAACATACATTATCTTCGTTAAAAGCAAGCAGTGACTTTCATAGGGGCGATTAATGCATTTATAAGGAGCTTGAGGAATCCTTGTTGGGATCGTAGCAGAGGTTATGATGATTGTGCTTCCTGGGCATTAGAATTAGCAGCAATGTTGCATAGACTGCCTGAAAATAATTGAAGATTTTTATGCAGTCCCTATTTAGCACATTAATGTTGTAAATGAGACTATAACTGCAATGGTAAAAAGGCAGGATTTGCAACCTGAAGATGCTATCAGTATGTGGCTGTCAGACCCGTGAAATGAAAAGCAAGTTAAATTATATGAGGGCTTTCCTTCTTTAGAACAGTCTTAAACAGATTTGGGGTCACTCAATTTGAAATATCTGTTGATGAAAATATCTCTTATCCTGAAGTTTTTCAGGCTGAATTTTCACAGTGCTAATATATGTTTAGTCTTTAATCTCCTTACTCAAGTCCAGAGATACAGTTTTAAATAAGAGGAAATGTGCCTAGTAATACACACATTTATGGGACTTTCAAGGTATGGATAATTTGCTTATGTAAATATATGCCCATATACACCACCCATACTAATACTTCTCTGAAATGACATATCTTATTGCAGACAAGCTTAACATAAATTAAATCGATGCTTTGCTATCTTGTAAGAGCAGTTTACTTTCACACCAATTACAATGCATAGCTTCTTGCATGTAGCGGGTATTTTAAAATAGTGCTTTAATGCTCTTATTGAAAAGACCTTGATAATTAAAAAATTGTTTTTTAAAAGCACATTAATATTGGCACACAATATTATTATGTACCTGTTTTCTCCTATTTAATTTTACTATATTCTATGCTTACAAACTAAGCTAGATGGAACTATAATAAAATGTTAGGTGTTTATATCATATTGCTTTCCACTAGTTATTCAGTTCTAATGATAATATCATACTATAATATCCTCTGTTAGTGCTAACCACTGACATCTAGACAAAATTGTTAACTTCTAGTAAGGAGAAGATACTTTTAAAATTTTTGAACCATTTACATTTTCAAAGAAGGGAATGCTAAATTGCTTTATAGGAAGGTAGTTATTTCCCAAGTGGTACCGACTTATAGGAAGAAACCACAGACCTCAGAAGCCAAGCTTGAAAGAGTATTCGTCTTGAAATAGCATCTATTCAACATTTCTGGGGGTAGCTGTAGTTAATAATTCTGGATGATAAGCAAAAGTCTACCCAATATTTATTCTTTTGGTGGAAATTTGAGGAGATATACCCAGCTGCATAGTGGTTATTAGAAAATGCCTCAATTTACAAGCATTATATTGAGAAACTTGTGACATCTACTTTGGGTATTTACAATAATGACTTACTTGCAAAGTCTTTTATTTTACCATAATATGGTTTAAGGTAATTGTTTGAAATGTTAATCTTCAGATGTTCTGAGGTGCTCTTTTAGGTAATGGTTATCATCGGTGAGCCATTGGACATCTTTTCACCAGAGTGATAATACGGAAAACACGTACACAGAGTGTAACCTCTCCCACAGGGAACCTTTATCTTTTAGAGCGTCACTCAGACATTCTAAACATGGGCAGACCAGAAAGCGGTGTTAGAAAGCTTGCAATGGATGAGGAGGGCTGGGATTAAATGAACTAGGATTGACCGGGGAAGAAGACTGGTATGGGAGCCTATGGGATTATTAGTGGGGATCTGTATGGTAATTAATCCCATGTGAAGACAATACCTACCCTCCAATCTGTTTGTGTACTCATTCCACCATTGTCGTGCTCTACTGATTATCAATGGTGTCATTAGAAAAACCAGAGAAAGACTCTTCTGTGGGTGTCAACAATCAGCAGAGGTCTAACTAAGCATTAGAATGACATCTTGTGTGATTCTACAATGAGAGATGCAAACTGCTTGATCAGAGGAGGTGTGAGCTGCATTGTTTAGTCTCTCTTGCTGTGTGATAATTTTCTTTTGTAGTTTTGATAAATTAACATTGGCTCATGTATTCAGCAATATTCAACAGGAATCTTTTTTTTTTTAAGCCCCAGGGCTTGTGTTTAAAAATTCAGGTTAGTTCTCAGAGGCTTTCAAAAGCATGTCTGCATCATGCTACTAATTAAGATAAGGTTATCATTTTAAGTTATACCAGGAATGCAATTAGAGCTTCTAGTGAGAACTGTAGCAATCAATTTTATACAAATTATTCAGACCTGGTAAGGTACAATACAGTTTTAATAGGACAAGTGAACATACTGTGATTTATTAGATATAATGTGAATTCAAAAGACACCTGAACACAGCATCTGTAACACATCATGTAGCCCAAGTCACTGGGACTCTAGTTCAACAGCCCTTCAGTGGGAGAGATTTAATAATATGCCTTCCATTCTCCATTGTTCAGTGACTGTTATTTTGGATTTTGAGAGGGATTTCTGTTTTTCAGTTTGAATAGTTTTCGACATGAGAAAGGATACAAAGCGCAGATGAGTGAGGCCCCTCGTTTATCTAGACTGACCCACTGCAGAGCTGTGGGTCAGTCCTACCTGTCATTCCTTTTACTTTTGTGGGACCCACAGAGTCCAGGTGACCAGCTGACAGTGTAATTAACTAATTTTTCTACACTGTCCATCTCCGCTGAGAGTATTTGGTGTTGGATAAGAAACTTACATGTCTTATCTGCCAACTGTCAGTTATTACTTATTCATTGAATGGATACCTGTTTTCTAAGGATGTATGAGGACTGCAAGGTTGAATAGCTCCTGAGGAGGCTGTAGATTTTCTTCCTAGATCACTGCAGGTCATCTGGAGCTCTCCATTAGGTCATAAATTACAGTACTTCTGGGCTTCCTTTTCTTAAACCTCTTAAAAATATCTGGAACACCTTTTTCTTCTCCCTGGTTGGCTTTTATTCCATTTGACCTATCAGCTTGTTCTACATTTTTCCATGCACCTAAATTCCTCAAATTGCAGTTGTTCATTCAATGTATATCTAGAGATTTTCCATCGTGTGCCATGCGTTGTGCTAGGTATTGGACACATCGTGGTGAAAAAGGATACTGTGCTAATATCTGTAACATATGCCTGCCTTTCCCACCTCCACCATTAAGCACGTAACATCCCTTCCCAGCACTTGTAACCTTGCCTTGTAATTTACAGAGAAGATAAATATCCTCTAGTACAATCTCCTCTATCTTCTCCTTTCTTCCATATCTGCCATTATCCGCAGCTGAAAGGTGTTTTCTTTCTGTTCTGTCTGATAGAAAGTGTCACCTCTTCTCCATTAAATTGCCATGATTAAGATAAATTTTCTTTAATGTTTCTATGCATTAATTTTTCCAATAATTTCTCTTTTTGCAATAATTTTTCTTTTCTTTTCTTTTCTTTTCTTTCCTGCATAATTGTTTTCTCTCTACTTTATCTCAGTCTTTCCTACTCTTCTGCTATTTCCCTTTGGCCAACAAGCAGGCTCACATTTTAGCTCAACCCTATCCAGAAACAATAAGTAAAAAATCTGTTATCTTACGTCTGTTACTCATTCAAACTTCCTAGTTGCTAGTTTCTTCAAAGTGTGCCTACACAAATTCTGATTTTTCTTCTTCATGTCTTTTATTACAACAATCTGGCTTCTGGACCAGCAAATCTCTAGACCAAAACACACCAGTGGCCAAAGTTTACTTCTTACTTCACTTAGCCTTGTACTAACATTTGTTATTGCTGCATCTTTCCTACTTCTGAAAATCGGCAGCTGTCTTGAATCTATGGTGTCATTACTTCATCCTCAATTTCTTAGGCTGAGTTGTCCTTTTTTGCTAACCCTTTTGGTGACAATGTCCCTCAGGGTTTCAACTTTAGTATTCTTCTTTACTTACTCTGTGTGAGGAGGTTCTTAAAAAAAAGAGGCTTCAAAGGTGAACTGTGAATGCCCTAAAATCATATGCTAACATATATGGTGTGGGTACCTACATTTTTCGGAGAAAAGGGTTTGTAGCTTTCATGTGATTCTCAACAGGTGCCAAAGACCAAGCTACAGCTGAAACCTCATTCTTTGAATGGTGGCATCCTCTTCCATGGTGTCCTGCTCCAAACCCTCACCTGCGTTTCTACTGTACTGTATCTCAGGCTGACACATTGCTGTTGACCTAAGTTCTTAAAGAATCTTCCGTGTCTTCTCTTTCCACACTCAGTTTTATGCCAAATTCTTTCCATTATGATTCAGAAATATAATTAGTCTGTCATGGTTTTGTCTTAGTTAGATTCCCTGTCACCTATTTCTCACCATTCTGGTCCAATCTGCACAATATCTCCAGAAATATCTTTTGATGTATCCTAAAATTAAAAAGCCTGCTCCTAGGATTTTCCCTCACTTACTATTCTTCAGTACATTCTTTCCCTTTTCCTTTACAGGTCAGGTTCCAGGTGAGAAATCACTTGAATTGTAAAAGCCTTCAATATAATTCTCCTTACTTATATCACTCTTCCTCAACTTATGAACACTTTGAACCCTTTGCAATTAGCCAAGAGAAAACTCCCCCTTCAGCCTTTAAAAGTTTGATTAAAAATCAGCTGACAAAAGACAGATTAATAGGAGAAGAGGCATACACGTTTATTAACATGCACTGGAGTCTTAACAAAATATGAGAACTCAAAGAAATGGCCAGATGGTTGACACATTTTTTTTCTTTTTCTTTTCTTTTTTTTTTTTTTTTTTTTTGAGATAGGGTCTCCCTCTGTTACCTTGGCTGGAGTGCAGTGGTGCTATCTTGGCTCCCTGCAGTCTCGACCTTCTGGACTCAGGTGAACCTCCTACCTCAGCCTCCTGAGTAGCTGGCACCACAGGCTCACATGACTACACCCAAATAGTTTTTTAAAAATTATTACTTGGGCCGGGCACGGTGGCTTACAGCTATAATCCCAGCACTTTGGGAGGCTGAGGTGGGCGGATCACTTGAGGTTGGGAGTTTGAGACCAGCCTGGCCAATGTAGTGAAACCCCGTTACTACTAAAAATACAAAAAAGGTAGCTGGGCGTGGTGGCATGTGCCTGTAGTCCCCAGGTATTTGGGAGGCTGAGGTGGGAGGATCACTTGAACCCAGAAGGCGGAGGTTGCTGTGAGCTGAGATTGCACCACTGTACTCCAGCCTGGGCAACAGAGTGAGACTCTGACTGAAAAAAAAAAAAAAATGTATATATATATATAAATAATTTGTAGAGACAGGGCCTCACTAGGTTGCCCAGGCTGGTCTCAAACTCCTGGGCTCAAGCCGTGCTCCTGCCTTGGTCTCCCAATGTGCTGGGATTACAGGCATGAACCACTGTGCCTGTACTGGTTGACACTGTCTTTTCTTTTTTTTCTTTTATTTTTTTTTGAGATGGAGTCTCACACTGTTGTCTGGGCTGGAGTGCAGTGGCATGATCTTGGCTCACTGCAGCCTCCACCTCCCAGGTTCAAGCGATTCTCCTGCCTCAGCCTCCTGAGTAGCTGGGATTACAGGCACCCGTCACCACGTCCAGCTAATTTTTTGTATTTTTAGTAGAGACAGGGTTTCACCGTGTTAGCCAGGCAGGTCTGGAACTCCTGACCTCATGATCCGCCTGCCTTGGTCTCCCAAAATGCTGGCATTACAAGTGTGAGCTACCGCGCCTAGCCTGGTTGACACTTTCATACCATCTTGAGGTTACAGAAAGAATGAAAACTTTGATGAATGAAAACTTTGATTATGGCAAAACAGGTTATGAGAGGGCAAGAAGAGCAGGCCTGGCTAGCAAGGGTGGTCTTCTTATGTAGATGAAACCTCAGAGGTAACAGCCCTCAGAGAGAATAGATGGTAAATGTTTCTTTAGACCTATAAGGTGTCAGACTCTCAGGTCATGTTTCCTAACTGCACAAGGGAGAGGTTCAGAGAAAGCATGGATGCATCCATGCCAATTTTCTCTACAGATGTAAATCTCCCCTACAGAAGACAGCTTTTCAGCTGTTCTTGTATTTCTAGCCCTTCTGAATAGCCATCTTGAAATGTGTCAAAGAAGTATGTTTTGGGGTGAAATATTTTGTTTTCCTTCACATTTCTCCAGATGTGTTATGCTGCGGTTTTCTCTCCCTGAAAGGAACCCCTCTTGTCTTGAATCTACATAGATGTTTCCTATTTATCTCCCACGATCCAGCAGAGCCATTACCCTGGTCCCAGCCAGCATTCAGCGTGGCTTCCCTCTTGTCCATAACTCTGTTGTTGCATTGACAACTATTCAATATCCTCACTTTGTTCCTATCTCTCTCTCCAACAATATGAGAGGCCAGGGAATTTGCAGCAAATTTTTGTTATCTGAGTCTCCTTAGCATTTCAAGAAGTGCATGTTGACAGATCACACACTCTGAACTTCAACTGGACATTTACTTAGATATAAAAGGCATTTTAGATCATTTTTTGGATCAAACAAATGCATCAACTTTTTCAGATTTGCTTTCTGAGTGAGACTCCAACAGCTGTGGTTAAAACTGCAGTTGCCATCCCTGAAATTCTTCCCGTGGTGCAGTCTACATAAATGTGCAACATATGTAATATATATTGTTATACATGTAATATATGTCATATATATGTATGTATATATAACATATATACACTATATATGTATATATAATATATACATATAATATATGTTATATATGTATATATGTGTGTATGTATATATGTATATATGTGTGTATATGTATATATGTGTGTATATATGTATATATGTGTGTATATATGTATATATGTGTATATATGTTATATATGTATATATGTGTGTGTATATATGTGTATATATGTGTGTATATATATGTGTGTATATATGTGTATATATGTGTGTATATATATGTGTGTATATATGTATATATATGTGTGTATATATATGTGTGTATATATATATATATATAACACTCCCAGGCTGGAGTGCAGTGGCATGATCTGGCAGAAAGTCCTGGATCTATTTTATGAAACAAGATGAACAGCATATATAAGCATATAATATATTTTCTGTGATATACTTTTTAAAGAGAAGGTAAATCTTGAGTATGTTGACAACAGCTCTGGGATAGTTGATGTGTGACTTCAGTGGTAATTTTGTATTTTGCAACTTTTGAGCAACTTTGTGCAAGGAGAGATCTCTCCCACTCCCCCCTTCCATGGTGCTTATTCTCCTTCTTGCCCATAGTTAAGGCAACATCAGACCAAAGCAATTGATATCTCTGTTCCTTAAATTCACAGTGTCACATATTAATAAAAGTGATGGATATTTTTCTCTTTTCTGAGAGTTTGTTAGATTTGTTAAGGTAATTTATTAACAAGATGTATCCTAGGGAAATACATTTTTTCACCTATCGCTATCTTAGTAACATTTTTTGCTAATGAGGAAACTGGGTCACAGAGAGGTTAAATTACTTTCCATGGAGTTTTTGTCAGAGAACCATTAAGTGTGATATCATTAAAAGTTACAGCAAATTTCTTCTAGAAAAAAATGTAGTGCTTAATCATCTGTATTAGTACTTTATCCTTAAGTCAACCTGGTAAATAGTTTCTAGATACAGTACAAAGCTAGAGTACAGTACCTTCTGATCCATTGAGCCCTCTTCCATCTTTCCTTCTGCTCTCTGTGTCATTTTTTTTTTTTCCTGAGGTGGAGTCTTGCTCTGTCGCCCAGGCTGGACTGCAGTGGTGTGATCTCAGCTCACTGCAACCTCTGCCTCCTGGGTTCAAGCGCTTCTCCTGCCTCAGCCTCCCAAGTAGCTGGGACTACAGGCATCCACCACTGTGCCCGGCTAATTTTTTTTTTTTTTTTTTTGTATTTTTGGTAGAGATGGGGTTTCATCATGTTGGCCAGGCTGGTCTTGAACTCCTGGCCTCAAGTGATCCACCTGCCTCGGCCTCCCAAAGTGCTGGGATTACAGGCATGAGCCACCACACCCAGCTGCTCTCTTTGTCTTATGTAGAGAAAAATAACACAGAGATTCTTATTCATATTTTTATGAAAAATTTAAAAAGGAAACAAGATTTTTGTAAAAGGAGTAGGTGTAGAAAGAGTTAATTTTCTTTCTGACACTTCTTAACGTATGAAAGGAATTAATTATTTGGCTGTTAGGTAGATGAATTAGGTGATGGACATTCTGGTTTTTGTTGTTGTTGTTGCTGTTGGTATCTTTTCTGAATACTTAAACACTTTGGCCAGGCGTGGTGGCTCGCGCCTGTAATCCCAGCACTTTGGGAGGCCGAGGTGGGCGGATCACCTGAGGTCAGAGGTCAGGAGTTCAAGACCAGCCTGGCCAACATGGTGAAACCCCGTCTCTACTAAAAATGCAAAAATTAGCTGGGTGTTGTAATGGCCACCTGTAATACCAGCTACTCAGGATGCTGAGGTAGGAGAATTGCTTGAACCCAGGAGACGGAGGTTGCAGTGAGCCGAGATCGCACCACTGCACTCCAGCCTGGGCGACAGAGCGAGATTCTGTATCAAAACAAACAAACAAAAAGACTTATTTTCCCTTTTAAATGCTTTAATATTTGGGTTTGAATAGACAGAATTTGAATCAAAGCCATTCTCTTTTACCTGGGACTTTTGTTTTGTTTTTGTTTTTGTTTTTGCGACAGGGTCCTGCTCTATCACCCAGGCTGGAGTGCAGTGGTGCAATCATGTCTTACTGCAGCCTTGACCTCCTTGGCTCAGGTGATCCTCCCACCTCAGCCTCCTGGGTAGCTGGGACTATAGGCATGTGCCACCATGCCTGGTTAATTTTTTGTTGTTGTTGTTGAGACAGGGTTTCACTATGTTGCCCAGGCTGGTCTTGAACCCCTGGACTCAAGTGATTCACCTGCTTCAGCCTCAGGCTCCCAAAGTGCTGAGATTACAGGCATGAGCCACCGCACTGGCGTTTTAGTACAAACTTTTACTTCAAACTTCCTTTCAGCCTACAAAGAGTCGTGTTACAAAACATCTGAATCCAAATTCTGCCTCCTTACCTTGTCATGTCTTGGCATGAGTCTATGCATTAGTCTCAGACTGATTTGATTCATGTTAGTTGTGGCCACCTCATATGTATTTTTTCTTTTGTACAAGAATGGAGCCTAGTTTTATAAATGTGATAAAATGCACTGGATTTTTTTTTCTTTTTTCTGGAAGGAATTCTGAAAGCTTCAACTGTTGTCTCCTGGAGTATATTAGAGTATAGGAATGTCTCAAGATATCTGACTTTGTCCATGAACTTCTGCAAATCCTTGATTATCGAATATCACACACCACAACTGGAAGTATGTTTTATGATCATTCATTAATCCTCTCCATTGCAAAGGCTGAGTGGCACATTTAAGAGGTTGGGGAACATGAACTGATGGGCACACTCCTTTTAACATTGCTTCATTATAAGGCAGATTGATTAGGGCCCCTGCTACTGTCCTGAAAACTGTACATGTCCTCTGGGTCCAAATTACTGTTAGTCCTGTTTCACTCTGATTTTTGTTTATGACTTTTAGTACTTCCTAGGTTTTTATTCAAGATCTCATGTGAACTTTCTGTATCTTATCTTTTCTGCCTTTGTGATGCTACCAATTAGATTATAGATAGAACATCACATCTGCTTGGTGCATCCCAGAAAGGGCCTTATATACATTAATTATCCACTTTTCTGCCCCTGTTCAATCCTGATTTAGCAATAGGAATCTTATCAGATTGAAGCTTGCTGCTTTAAGCAATATCTTTGCAGAATATTTTCTTTTGGGTCTTGATTTCTATAGATGAGTCTAAAGGTGCTACCACCAGTATTAGTTCTCTGAAGGCATTTAAACAATGTTGTTAGTCTGTGGGCATGATGAGAAAGTATACCTTAATACCATAGACATTAGATTGGCCTGTTAAGAGTTAACTTGCATAAATCTGCACAAAATGGATGTGATTTATCATGAGTAATTGTTAACTCAAAATTTTCTATAAATAGAGACTCAAGAGATTACAGAACCCATAGATGCTAATCAAAGTGGACTCTGGGAAAAATCTGAGAGGCAGGACTGGAAAGTGGTTATCATTTGCTAATCAGAAACATTATCAGAGTATCGTATCCTGTTTTGAAAAGGGCTATACAAGTATAACCAGGTTAGCAACTAAGAAAATGTAGAAAAGGACAATCACAAAGGCAAATACTGTTGATGTTCATGTAAGCAAAGTCTGGTGGAGAGGAAGTCTTGAATAAAAGACTTGAACCTTACCAGCAAAACTACTGATAAATTTAGCATCTATTGTGCCAGGCATATGCTAAAAACTTTATCTGCACTGTTCTCATAACTTCTCAAAAGGACTTTTGACCTACTGTTGCATTTTTTTCTTTCCAACTTTTGTTTTAGGTTCAGGGATCCATGTGCAGGTTTGTTACATGGGTGAATTACGGTCACTGGAGTTTGGTGTACAGATTATTTTGTCACCCAGGTAATAACCATAGTACCCAAAGGTGGTTTTTCGATCCTCATACTCCACCCTCAAATAGGCCCTGGTGTCTATGGTTCCCCTATTTGTGTCCATGTGTACTCACTATTTAGCTCCCACATCTAAGTGAGAACATGTGGTATTTAGTTTTCTTTTCCTGCATTAATTTGCTTAGGGTAATGGCCTCCAGCCGTATCCATGTTGCTGCAAAGGACATGATTTCATTGTTTTTATGGTTGCATAGTATGCCATGGTGTATATGCACTACATTTTCTTTATCCAGTCCACTGTTGATGGGCATTTATGTTGATTCCATGTCTTTGCTTTTGTGAATAGTCCTGCAGTGAACATATGTGTGCATGTGTCTTCATGGTAGAACATGTTATGTTCCTTTGGGTATATACCCAGTAATGGGACTGCTGGGTCAAATGGTAGTTCTGTTTTAAGTTCTTTGAGAAATCTTCAAACTGCTTTCCACAATGGCTGAACTAATTTACATTCCCACCAGCAGTGTATAAGTACTCTTTTTCCTCTGCAACCTCACCAGCATCTGTTATTTTTTGCCTTTTTAAAAATAGCCATTCTGATTGGTGTGAGACAGTATCTTGTGGTTTTGATTTACCTTTCTACAATGTTTAGTGATGTTTAGCATTTTTCCATATGTTTGTTGGTTGTGTGTGTGTCTTCTTTTGATAAGTGCCTGTTCATGTCCTTTGCCCATTTTTTAATGGTATTGTTTTTTGCTTGTTAATTTGTTTACATTACTTATAGATCCAGGATATTAGATCTTTGTTGGGTGCATGGTTTGCAAATATTTTCTCTCATTCTGTAGGTAGTCTCTTTACTCTGTTGATAATTTATTTTGCTGTGTAGAATTAGGTCCTGTTTGTCAATTTTTGTTTTTGTCACAATTGCTTTTGGAGTCTTTATCATGAAATCTTTGTCATGGCCTATGTCCTGAATGTATTTCCTTTATCTTTTTCTAGGGTTTTTATAGTTTTAGGTTTTACATTTAAGTCTTTAATCCATCTTGAGTTAATTTTTGTACATAGTGTAAGGAAGGGGTCTAGTTTCAATCTTCTGCATATGGCTAGCCAATTATCCCAGCACCATTTATTGAATAGTGAGTCCTTTCCCCATTGCTTGTTTTTGTCAGCTTTGTTAAAGATTAGATGGTTGTAAGTGTGCTGCTTTATTTCTGGGTTCTCTGACCTGTTCCATTGGTCTGTGTGTCTGTTCTATTTTTTGTTTGTTTGCTTGTTTGTTTTACAAATACCATGCTGTTTTGGTTATTGTAGCTGTATAGTATAGTTTGAAGTTGGATAGTATAATGCCTCTGGCTTTGTTCTTTTTGCTTAGGATTGCTTTAGCTATTCAGGCTCTTTTTTGGTTCTGTATAACTTTTAGAATCGTTTTTTTTTTCTATTTCTTTGAAAAATGTTGTTGGTAGTTTGATAGGTATAGCATAGAATCTGTAAACTGCTTTGGGCAATATGGCCATTTTAATAATATTGATTCTTCCTATTCTTGATCATGGAATGTTTTCCATTTGCTTGTATCATCTCTGATTTCTTTCAGCAGCATTTTATAATTCTTGCTGTAGAGATTTTTCAACTCCTTGGTTAGCTGTATTCCTAGGTTTTTTTTTCTTTTTCTTTTTTTCTTAGTGCATATTGTGAATAAGATTGCATTCTCGATTTGACTTGGACATTGTTGATGTTGATGTATTGAAATGCTTCTGATTTTGTACATTGATTTTGTACCCTGAAACTTTGCTGATTTATTAGATCAAGGAATCAAGCAGCTTTTTGGCAGGGACTATGGGGTTTCCTAGGTATAAAATCATATCATCTGTGAAGAGAGATAGTTTGATTGCCTCTCTCCCTATTTGGATGCCTTTTGTTTCTTTCTCTTGCCTGATTGCTCTGGCTACGACTTCCAGTACCATGTTGAAGAGGAGTGGTGAGAGTGGGCATCCTTGTCTTGTTCTGATTCTTAAGAGGAATGCTTCCAACCTTTGCCCATTCAGTATGATGTTGGCTGTGGTTTGTCATATATGGCTCTTATTATTTTGAGGTATGTTCCTTCAATGCCTAGTTTGCTGAGGGTTTTTAACATGAAGAGATATTGTATTTTACCAAAAGACTTTCCTGCATCTATTGAGATAATCATGTGGTTTTAAATTCTATTTATGTGATAAATCACATTGATTGGTTTGCATATGTTGAAGCAACCATGCGTACCAGGAATACCTACTTGATTGTGGTGGATTAGCATTTTGATGTGGTGCTGGATTTAGTTTGGGAGCATTTTGTTGAGAATTTTTGCATCCATGTTAATCAGGGATATTGACCTGAAGCTTTCTTTTTTTGTTGTGTTTCTACCAGGTTTTAGTATCAGAATGACACTGGCCTCATTGAATGTGTTAGGGAGAAGGATTCCCTCCTTTTCAATTTTTTAGAATCTACTGTTGTATTTTGAACTGTCAAGGTTTAGTTCTAATAAATTTCTTATTACCAAGTAATTCAGTTATAAAGCTGGGATTTGAACCTAGGTTTTAGGGTTCCAAAGACTACAGCCTCACTAACTGTGCTATATAATTTTCTTGTACCAAGACTATTTGCTATAAGTAAAATAAACTTCTTATACTCCTTGAAGTACCCACTTAACACATAGAGTCATATAGCCATCAAGATAATCAAATCCCTCCTGCCACTTTGAAAACAATCCCTATATTCCTACTCTAAGTACCTGGAAGCCATTGCTCTGTCTTCTGTTCCCACCTACATTTTAAAAATGTATTTTTGTTTTAAAATTATATTTACTTGTATAAACTTAAGGGCTACAAGTGGAATTTTGTTATGTGCATTTATTGCATGGTGAAATCTTGGCTTTTAGTGTAGCCATCATCTGAATAATTTACATTCTACCCACTAAGTTATTTTTCATCACCCATCTCCTTCTGCACCCGCCTTCCTAATCTCTAATATCTATCTTTTTTTTTTTTCCATCTTCCCCTTATAAGTGAGAACATGCAGTATCTGACTTTCTGTTTTGGAGTTGTTTCACTTATGATAATGGCCTCTCTCGTTCCATCCATGTTGCTCCAAGACATGATTTTATTCTTGTTTTATGGCTGAATAGTATTCAATTATGTATATATACCATATTTTCTTTATCCAGTGTTGATGAACACATAGGTTGATCCCATATCGTTGCTATTGGGAATAGTGCTGTGATAAATATAAGAGTGCAGGTATCTTTTTGACACAATTTCTTTTCCTTTGGGCAGACACATGGTAGTGGGATTGCTGAACTGAGTGGTAGTTCTATCTTTAGTTCTTTGAGAAATCTCCATACTGTTTTCCATAGAGGTTTTACTACAGTGTATAAGAGTTCCCTTTTCTTCTCATCTTCGCCAACATCTGTTGTTTTTTGACTTTTTAAAATAGCCATTCTGACTAATGTAAGATAATATCATTGTGGTTTTAATTTGCATTTCTCTGATGATTAGTGATTTTGGGCATTTTTTTTCATATGCGGGTTTACCATTTGTATGTCTTCTTTTAAAAAATGTCTATTCATGTCCTTCGCCCACTTGTTAATGGGGTTGTTTCTGTTGTTGTTGAGTTGTTTGCATTCCTTGTAAATTCTGGATATTAGTTTTCTGTGAGATGCATAGTTTGTGAATATTTTCTCTCATTCTGCAGGTTGTCTGTTTGCTCTGTTGATTATTTCCTTTGCTGTGCAGAAACATTTTTATTTCATTATGTCTCAGTTTTTTATTTTTGTTTTTTGTGGCTTGTGTTTTTGAGGTCTTAGTCATGAATTATTTTCTTAGACCAATGTCCAGAAGAGTTTTCCCTAGGTTTTCTTCTGGTATTTTTACAGTTTCAGGTATTACATTTAAGTTTTTAATTCCTCCTGAGTTTATTGTTGTATATGGTGAGAGATATGGGCCTATCTACATTTTTTAATGTAAGGTTTACCAATCTGTGGCTGGCTTGGCCAGGGTAAAAATATGCATTGGTCAGATTAACAAAAATACCTGGTTGAATTGACAGTTGTACATCTCATTGTAAATTAATAGATTGACATTCTGATTAGAATTTCTTTCCATGTTGTTTGCTTAGTAGGAGAGAATTAATTGACAGGTGTGTGTCTGCTTAAAAATACTCTTTTGTATAAAATAATAAAATGGCATATGCATATGTTTTTATATTTGTAGGAGGGATGAATATGATCATGGATATAAAAATATAACTAAATATTAGACTACAATGCCTTCTTTAAGTATGATTCAAATTTATATTGATAAAAATATTTATTGGTGACCAAAATCAGAAGCAAATATCCAAAATGGGATTGAGTTTAAGATTGGGTTTTGATATGGTTAGGCTTTGTGTCCCCACCCAAATCTCATCTTGAATTGTAATCCCCATAATCCCCACGTATCAAGGGACAGACCAAGTGGAAGTAATTGAAGCATACTGATAGTGAGTGAGTTCTCACGAGATCTGATGGTTTTATAAGGGGCTCTTCCACCTTCACTTGGCACTTCTCCTTCCTGCCACCTTGTGAAGAAGATAACTGCTTCCCCTTTGCCTTCCGTCATGATTGTAAATTTCCTGAGACCTCCCAAGCCATGCTGAACTGTGAGTCAATTAAACCTCTTTCCTTTATAAATTACTTAGTCTTGGGTAGCTCTTTATAGCAGTGTAAAAATGGACTAATACGGGTTTGTTTCAGTAAATGTTTTGAACACAAGTTGTTCAACCAACGACTGTTTATTGAACATCTTCATCAGGCTAGAAACTGGATGAAGAGGTGGGGCATTGGATAGAGTGAAAAACATTCTTAGCTGAAAAAAACAGCAAGTGCGATGTGTCCAAAGTGAGAGGAATGTGGCATATGGAGTCATGAAGGAAGGCAGGGATAGCCAAAGGGAAATAAGGAAACCAATGGGTATGAGAGCAGAGTGGAGCATAGGCAGGGCTTGGATCTATTACTGGTTTCTGTGACATGTGTTATGAAGAGTATCATTTCACTGACTGGCTCTGCCCAAATATGTTTGACCATATTTACATCCCGTCTCTCTCACTCTGGACTGCTGAAGAAGCTTACACTATCAATGTACTCTTTTTTTTTTTTTTTTTTGAGACGGAGTTTTGTTCTTGTCGCCCAGGCTAGAATGCAATGGTGCGATCTCAGCTTACTGCAATCAATGTGCTTCTCTCATGTGTACTCAACTATTCCCTCTCAAATGAATCCTTTCCATTGACTTTAAAACTTGAATACAGCTCTCCCATCTCACCTGCAAACAAACAGCTCCTCCCTGACTCCTTTAGCTCCCTGCAGGTACTGCTTTCTCTCCTACCCTTTATAGCGAGATGTGCTGAAAGCACTTCCCTGTCTTCACTTTCTTGCCTTCCATGCACCCTTCTCTAATTTAGCTTCCAGCTTCATCAAAACGACTTTTACTTGCAATGACTGACTGTTGTCCATCTCATAGTCCTCTTCTTAGTAAACTTAACAGCATTAAATAAAAACTGTCTTCTTCTGGAGCACCAACTTCCCTTGGCTTCCAGGATAGCCCAGCCTCCTCCTTCTTCACGTCTGGTGATATACTCTCAGTCTTGTCTGCCAGGAATCAGTTACTAATACTGGCAACCTCAAAATCCCTCTTCTTTTTTACTCCCTACTGTCTCCAAAGTTGGTTTCAACCCCCTTCCTTGGCTTGCTATGAGAATGACATAGGCTAGTTATAGGATCTGCTCATTTAATAATTGTGAGGATAAAATGAGTTCATATATGGAAAGTACTTAAAGTAATGCCAGGCAAATGATAGTTGCCCCTTGAGTCGATAGCTGTAGTTATAATTTGTGGATGAAACCTGAATGACATCAGTCCATACCTATGTATTCAGTGGCCTATAACTATCTCCATATTCAACTCTAAAGGCACATCAAACTCAGTGTATCCAAGACCAGATGTATGTCATTCTTGTGCTTCATCCTGAGAAAAATAAACCCGGTCTCTCCTAGTATGTCCTGCTTCAATGAGTGGTCCAACCATTCTGTCATTTGCACAAGCCAGCAAAGTAATTTGGCCCACTAACTTTCTATGAAAATCTTCCATTTCTCAACATTCCCTCTGCCAGCACAGTAGCCAGAGATACCATCATCTCTCATCTGAGTTCTATAAAAAGAGATTGCCTTGTTTTCATTCTGTCGACTCATCACCCCCTATAAGTTCTCCCCCCAATCCCCATTGCCTGAATGCTTATTTCAGAAGACCACCCTGAGTCCCCCTTTGCTTCCAGCCTTTCCATGGCTTCCCGTGACTCTCAGGATAATGACCAAAATCCTTCACATGGTTTGCCAGGCCCAGCCTCTGAGGACTGTCCCACCCATCTCCCATCCCACCTTCTGCTGTTCCCTCCACTCCGGCTGTGCATGTCACTTTCAGCTGCTCACACACACTTTACTCTCCCTGACCAGAGGATTTGTACATGCAATTCATCATACTGGAAAGCTCTCTCCACCTTTATAAGCAATGTCTTATGCATCCATTATCACAGCTCAAACTTCTCTTTTTCAGGGAAGACTTCCTTGACCTCCTAGTCTACTTCAGCTTACTATGTTATAAACTCCCACAAACTATATTTTTCTTCTTTAGAGTATGTACCTCATTTTTTAATTGTATTGTGTTGGGGATCCCCAAGATAATTCTCAGGCTCAATTATTTGCTGGAAAGACTCACAGGACTCAAAAAAGCTGTTATACTCATGGTTAAAGTTTATTACATTGAAAGGATACAGAAAAAACTCAGCGAAGTGAAAAGGTGGATAGCATGGAGTAGAGGAGAAATTAAGCACCAGCTTCCAGTTGTCCTCTCCCAGTGGCATTGCATGGAGTACACTTAATTTTCTCAGCAACAATGTGTGACAACATATGTAAAGTGTTGCCAACCAACGAAACTCACTTGAGGCATGTGTCCAGGGTTTTTATTGGAGGTCAGTCATGTAGGCATGCAGCACCTTAGCTACCAGTCTTCAGGCCTCAGATCAAATTGATACAGCATGATCCAAAGCCTCAGGCATACAAAAACAGGTGTTTGCCATAAATCACACTGTTGGCATAAATTACTATCTCAGCCAAGGGCTCAGAAGTAATCTTCCCAGGAGCCAGGCCAAGACCAGTCTTGAGACTCTGGGAATACTCAAGGTTTGAGCAGCCCAGGCCTGTTGACTTAACCCTTTCCTGCACAAGTGTCAATAGTGCCATTCTTTGATTAATGTCTCTCTTCCTGCAGACTACATGAAAGCAAAATTTGTAACTGTGTAGGTAATATACCTAGTCTTTAGCACAGCTGCTGATAATTGGAGGTACTCTGTAAATTTTTGTTGAATAAATGAATGAATAAAATCTTCTGATTGTCTTTATCTCCTTCTAGTCTATACTGTGTTCTATACCTTTCTGCCCTATAGCTTTCAGACACTTCTTTATAATGGAGTCTTGTCATGCATTTTATACCTAAAGTTACTTTTGTGCTAATGAGTAATATGTAGTAACTACTTAAAATATTTATTCTATTACTCTAATTCCCAATTATATCCCTATACCTCCAGGCATTATTCTGTCTACATATTAAACTTTAAACTGGCAAATGTTTTTCACAATTATACTTGAAATATATGTATAATTGTGAAAAACATTTATATATCAGATTATATGATATCACATAATCTGATATATGTGATATATAATCAGATTATGTGATATCATATAATCTGATATATAAATGTTTTTCACGATTATATATATAATATCAGTGTATCAGATTATGTGATGCCTACTTATAAGCACCAAAGTTATTTCTAAGAGAATGAGGTATTGATCCAACATCTGCCTTAAGAATTCTAGTAAACAAATTATGCTTAACTTTGAAGCTACTGACTATATATATTGAATTTTATCCTGGATATATTAGAAATATAGGAAGAAAGTTTCCTGGAATGAGGAGGTATATCCCCATTTTCTCTGTGAGATGGAAGAGCAAATATGTCTTGATGATCCGTAGTTTCTTAACCTTCAAAGTCCACATGATGTCACAGTGCTTTGCTCTATCCCGAATCTCTGTTTAGCCAAGGTCAAGAGGTGTCAGGCCCATTTTAGCAATGAATTTGAATGCATCTTCATTAAAAATTTCTTTATTGTGTTAGTATTGGATTATAACCCAAAGTATAAAAGAAATCCCCATGAGTCCATACTGATATAAAAAAAGATCAAATAAATAAATAAATGGGAGAGTGAGATAATTTTCCCATGCAGAAGAATGCCAAACAATTTATGTAGATTTTCTGCTTACAAATGGGTGGAGCATAACTTCCCACTCCTTAAATTTGGGATGCATATAGTGACTTTCTTCCAAAGAGTACAGTACAGAAAAGTAGGTGATGAGAAGAGTAACTTTACAGTGGAGAAACATGACAAACACCACCACAGCCAGGCAATCAAAGTTCACATCAATAGTATAAGGCATGCTGATGGTATGTACCTTTAATATAATTTGATGAGAATGGTACTTCTTCACCTCTGTGGTCTTCCTCCCCAAAACCCATAACCCCAGTCAAACCCTAAGAAAAACACCAGCCAAACTCAAATTTAGGGCATTCTATAAAAATAACTGAGTAGTACTCCCTCAAACTGTCAGGGTCTCCAAAAACAAGGAATGTCTGAGAAACTCACAGCCGAGAGGTACCTAAAATGACAGATAAATTCAATGTGGTGGCCCGGATGGGATCCTGGAACAAAGAAAAAGAATGTTAGCTAAAAACTAAGGAAATCTGAATAAATGTATGGGCTTTAGTTAATAATACTGTATTGAATATTCATTAGTTGTGACAAATATGAGAGGTTAGTAATAGGAAAAAAATGAGAACTCTGTGTAATCTTTGAAATTTTTCTGTATATCTGAACTATTCTAAAATTTTAGTACCACTAAAGGTTTTTATTACATAATAGTGTTTTAATTTAATCTCCATGCTATTTAGTGAAATTTACCAGTTGTATTTGTGTTTGATTAGACATTATCTCAAGTTGATTGGAATTACTCATATTTTGTCATGCCATTGTTGCAGTTGTAATAAGGTTGATTTTTCTACAATAGACACAGAAATCGTTACATCACCATTTAATTTTTGAAAAATAATCTGATCCCCTGTGATTATAAACTTGAGATTCTTCAAGAAAGTAGAAAGGTTGTAAGATGTTATGAGTCATGGGATATTTCCAGTTTTGAAGTAATAAGACAAAAATCATTAACTAAACAAATTGGCATAAAAAAAACCCAGTATTTTTGAGAGGACCAGTCCAGACAATGTGTCTGTAAGATAGACTTTACAAACTTAGTTTGATTAATTTTTGTTTTTCCGAGGATATGATTCTTTTCTGTAATTACTCTTCTGTTTTTTTCTAACAGGCTATCAAATATTGGCTGCCTTAAGCTCTCTGTGAATTGAGTTATTCTCAATAATACTCTGTATTATGAAGGCATTATTTGAGTGGCTGTCCACTGTGATCTGGTTATTTGGAGCTTTACATAAAACAGGTGGTTCTTCCATCTCATTGACATTTCTTATTATCCAGAATTCACCATCCTTTTTCTATGGCTCGTCATATGCAGGCCATCACAGACAGGGCCCTATCCTGTAGTTTGCCCCAGTTTATTTTGTTTTTCATTTACATTCTGGTCTTTTCTCTTAGATACTCTAATTTCACTTGTTTTTGGACTTTATCAAGGCTCTTGCTATATGGTTATGTGTTTATTTACACTGGGAATAATTCCCAAAAGGCTTTGCAACAGCTAATTGTATTTGTTCGGCTCTGTGAGATGACCCAGGCACCTCCGATTCCAATCAGAGGGGCCACTTACTTTGAGTGGACATGAGGCTGATGCCCAGAACCAAAGAGGAAGCAGCCTCTGATCCATGATCCTACAGTCTCAGTGCTGCTCAATGGTGCCGTTTCTGCTGACCCAAATGCCTGGAGTTGACCCTGTTTGTCTCTCCAAACCTCTTTACTGGTTTTCCTTGACTTAGATGATGCTTTGAACTTGATCTGTAGTACTATGACTAATTCCAAGAGCACAGGCTTTCCCGTCATGTAGAGCAATAGCTGAATCCTGCCTCAATCGTTTGTTACCTTTTGATCTTGAGGATGTTACTTCATCTCTGTGGGTTTCAGTTTCCTCATCTGTCACAGGAGAATAATAGCATACTGGCAGAGTTGTTATAACAATTAGATACAATGTTTCTAAAACTCCTTTAGAAAGCCTGGTTCTGTATCATGGACACTAACTATGAGGCCTGAGCAGATTCAAGAGAGGGATCTGCCTTTGATAAGGTTTTGGGGGTTAGGGGTCAGGTGGGAGAAGAGAAAAAGAAGGAAGAGATACAAGGCAGAGTAATGGACTCTGGGGCAAGAATTGTGGAACCTCACTACCTGAATATGCAGCCTGGCTCTCCCATGTGTTAGCTGTGTGGCCTTGGTCGTTATCGAACTCTGTTGCTGCAGTTTTCTCATCTATAAAATGGAGATTGAAATAGTGC
The DNA here is from genome assembly GCF_028885625.2 of Pongo pygmaeus. Classification (NCBI taxonomy): domain Eukaryota; kingdom Metazoa; phylum Chordata; class Mammalia; order Primates; family Hominidae; genus Pongo; species Pongo pygmaeus. Next base: position 22,169,824 of record NC_072378.2, read on the forward strand.
CTAACTCAGTAAATGTGAAGTGCTCAGAGCAGTACCTAACATGTAGTACTAATTGTCCAGTATTATTAGATTTACTCTTTTCCCAGGGATTTACACTTTACATTTAACTACACCTGATAATCTGCTTACTGATCAATGTGTCTTTTTGCAGCCTCAGTAACCTGAAAGTATTAAGATCATTTTGGCCTTTTTAGTATACTCATATAAACAAAAGTTTCTCCTTTCAAAGAAGTCATATGAAGAGGTGCTACATTTATGTCGCTATATCACCATATTTGAATAATTATTTTTAAATTTTCCTTAGATTCTGAAAAACGATACTCTTTTCAGTATCCTCAGTAATAACAAATCTTTGTCTCTGAATATAGAGTATCAAAAATAAAGCCAACTCTATTAAGATAAATTATCTATGCTGATACTATCTTCTATATGTATAATTTTGCATACTTGTACAGTTATATATACTTAATAACTTTATAATCTCAATAAAACATACACATATCTATTTATATATAAACTGTGAGTGAGTGAGTGTGTGTGTGTGTGTGTGTGTGTTTTGGGAAAGGGAGTATCAGGAACCAGTGTTTAATGTAAGCTGAACTATTTTCATGAACATAAATTCAATCATTGAGTCACAGCTCATATGAAAAAAATTACATGTGACTTATTGCATGTTTCAGAGCCTTTAAAATAAAGCCTAATTAGATTTTTGACCTTATGGGATGAATTCTACATAAAGCATGCATTGAGTCAAATGGAGTAAAAAATGAACATCTTTTCTTTCCAGTTCTGCCATCCTTTTCCTCCCTTCCATATACCTACATCCTATAGACACCATAATACTATAGCACTGATCTTGGGGGACCTGCAGAAAAGGCCATCAAATGCAGTCGGGTGGGGGAGGGGTGGGCTCTACTTCAATAAGACACTCAATCTACCCATGGGCATAAGCCTGCCTCCTCTATTGCCTGAGAAAGCTTTACTGCTTTGGCAGCCAATGATATATCTGTATGCATTTGGCATCCTGAACGTGGCCACTTTAATTATTTTAAGGTTTCCTCTAAAAGTCTGCCTTGCTACTTGAATGGAGATGTGGTCATTTGTGCTAATTGCATTTTAGAGTCTCTATTATATTGGTTACAATAAGCTAATGTTTACAACTTTTGTTCATATCAAATGCCATTGGGCACTTAATTATGTAACAGTTTGCTACCTAGGTATATTTTGCAAACATCAAAAGGCACCAGTCCATCTCCACATCACTATGTCTGGACTATGTGCGCATCATATAGTTGTGGCTTTTTTTTCAGGCTCATTGAAGTGCTGCATGCCCACTGCTACTGGAGCCCAGGGTCTTGGCTTGAGAGCCCTCTGCCTGATGCCCAGAAAGGGATTTGAGACTGAGACAATATTGTTGCACTAGGGTCTTTGCCATGAAGCTTTTAAGAATGAGAGAAACTAAGATACAATATGACTTGTGGATCTCCAGGATCATAAGCTGCTTGGATAGCTTACATGTTGAAAGCAGAGGATCTTCAAAAGCCAAAAAACATGCCTCCTTTCTGACATATGGGCAGAGAGCCTAGACACTCAGAGACCTCCTCTGCTTTACAGAAGATGGTGCTGAGGTCAGAATGGCGAAGGAACATGCACAGAGAAAGGCTGGGCCAAAACTGGGCCCAGATTTTGAGAAAATGAAGCCCACCATTCCAATTTTTATTTTATTTCTTTTGATCTGAGAGAAAAACTGCATAGTCTAGTAATATACTTAGTAAAAAGACCAACTATTGTACTCTGTGAAGTTAATGTTATGAGGGTTGGATGTGTCTTAGAATCTGATCATGGAGTTAATTTTACTGTAATGCAAGATTTTAAGATGGGCTGGTGTTCTCTTGTTATGCCCATACGCCATCATTCCCTCCCCCGTCGCTCAGAATGTGAATAGTATTCCCATTGTGGGAACTGCTGATTGACATCAAGGCACTCTGTTGTCATGGCTCTAGTTAAAAAATGTGAAAGAAACTAGATCTTTTCAACCTAAAGGTTCTCTCTGTATAGTTAATTAAAGACATTTTAAGAAGACATTTGGATTATAGGAAAGTGATGATATCACGTTATGACATTTATTCCTTACCCCAAGAATCTCAGTAATTGGTTCACCTATTCAAAACAGTTATTTTATCAGAGGGTAAAGATTCCAGGACCCCCAGTCAGACTTATCTAATTTCCCTAATTGGCATATTAAAAAAAAAAAAAAACTCTGGATATAAGAACTTTCTGATTTGTGAATATGCCATTCACTCACTTAAGACACAATTTAATGTAAAACTTATCTAATGTTAATGAAAGTCTATAGAAAATTTTAGCCAGGGCTTAACCACTGGCTAATATACCATTTATTCCATTGTATTAAAGAATAGATTTACAAATTTAATTAGAATTCCACAGAAATATAAACTATTAGAATGCGGTACAGCGCAGGGTGTGTATTGAGATTCTCACTTTACAACGAAGGAAACTGTAGCTTGGAAAAAGATAAAATGACCTTTCTATAATTATATAACAGATAAACATATAGTCCATAGCAACATAGATACCAGATCCCACAGCTTTTGACTTCTAGTCCAGTATTTTTCCTACTAGGCCAGGGTATTTTATGTAATCAGAGTTATTTTATTCTATGCAGTGCTGTTGTGATAGACGAAAAACAGAAGGTGTACTCAATGCCTTCTAAGAACTTCTGCTCTCATAAGTCTTGTATCTTACCATGGATAGATATGTGTATTTACAAGTTTATCTATGACTCCTTCAAGAATAACTTACTACTACTTCTTTCCTTTAAAACAAAAAATTTTTTTTTTGTTTTTTGAGACAGGGTCTCACTCTGTCACCTAGGCTGGAGTGCAGTGGTGTAATCATGGCTCACTGCAACCTCCGCCTCCCAAGCTCAAGTGATCCTCCCACACTCAAGTGATCCTCCCACCTCAGCCTCCTGAATAGCTAGGACCACAGGCACGCACCATCATGCCTGGCTAATTTTTGTGTTTTTGTAGAGATGGGGTTTCACCATGTTGCCAAGGCTAGTGTCAAACTCCTGAGCTCAAGTTATCTGCCCCTCAGCCTCCCAAAGTGCTGGGCTTACAGGCATGAGCCACTATGCCTGGCTTAAAAATGTTTTAAAATATACCTAAAATCTGATCATATGTGGTAACCAAAACCAATAACAAAACAAAACCAGTCAAATTAATGCACAAAGGCATTGTCTGAAGATGGTAGAAATGTGATTTAGGTGAAACTGTATGAATAAAGGCACAGGTGAGCCCAGTAAGAGTCACCAACATGAGGTACCCACTAGGAAAGCAAGTGCAGGTTAGTCTGCACTAAATGAAATATGATCAGTTTGAATGATGGAAGTAATTGGACTATTTTGCTTTGTGTAGCCACATCATGGGACCTTGTGTTATGTTTTGTGTGACACATCATTCAAAGCACTACCGATCAACTGGAATGTATTCCTAGGCTCGGAAATTGAATATTGAATAGACTTGAAGTCACAGAGTAATGTCTAAAGAAGTTGCAGATATTTTGTGTTGAGAAGGAAAATCCGGATGGGGGATGATAGATGCCCTCCAGTAACTGAGGGACCATCATGCGGAAGTCACACTAGATTTGAGCTCCCAAATCAAGGGCTAATAAACAGAAGCTCCAGTGAGGCTCCTACTGTCATAGAATAGGACCTTTTGGCTCAGGGTGTTTTTTTTTTTCTTTTTTTTTGAGACGGAGTCCCACTCTGTCACCCAGGCTGGAATGCAGTAGTGTGATCTTGGCTCACTGCAACCTCCACCTCCTGGGTTCAAGCGTTTCTCATGCCTCAGCCTCCTGAGTAGCTGGAATTACAGGTGCATGCCAGCACGCCTGGCTAATTTTTGTATTTTTAGTAGAGACAGGGTTTTACCATGTTGGTCAGGCTGGTCTCAAACTCCTGACCTCAGGTGATCTGCTCATCTTGGCTTCCCAAAGTGCTGGGATTTCAGGCGTGAGCCACCGTGCCCGGCCTTGGCTCAGGGTTTTAAATACTGAGGCTGTTGCATTCAAAAGATGGAATGGCTTGTCTCTCTCCCAGGGCACTGCGTTTATAGTCACCAGAGGTGTTCCCCTTGAGTCTGGATGATTACATGGAGGAGGTTTTAAAGGGCAGCATTCACAATTTAGATTTGCGGTTGGACCAGATGACCTTTAAGGTGCTTTCCAGCACCTGGGGTTTTATGATTCTATTTCTATTATGCATCTACGCTGGGTATGTGTCACATTGTTTGAAGCAAACACTGAGAATGAACAGGAGCACAGTGTGGAATGTTGATGGTGCTCACATCTATTTTGTGTTTCAATTTCTGGAAGCAGTCTTTGTCTTTGAGGCAGTTTGGTCCCTGACCTTCTGTAACATTTGGAGCCCAGCCACACTGTCTTTGTTTACTGTAAAGAGCATGGAAAAACCGACTTCCTGACAGTGCTCTGCAAAGTCTAAGGTCAAACCACTCACAGGTGAACAAACACAGTTCTTCCACCTTAAACTTGCCATTTGGTCCCTGTAAAATGGACGAGGGTAATAACGCTGGATAGCAGAGAGAGGGGAAATCAGTCCTCTGCCAGCAGCCAGCAATTAGTCACTTTGTCAGTCTGCTTTGGGAAGTGCTCATCTTAATTCAGCATCCATTTTGAAGAGGTTAGAAGCCATGACATGCAGTTTTAAGTCCTCTAGCAACTCTGCTAAATAAACCTACAGACCCTGCCTTTCTTGACACTGTCAGCACCTCATTAATATTTCCCAGGATTGCACAGGTAAAGCACAGCATTCTTATTCACTTAAAGGACTGAAGACTCACATTCATTGAATATTCACATCATGCAAGCTATTTCTGCTATGGTAAGATCTCTAAGGTGGGTTGGCTCCCTGTCAAGAGAGCATACCCTTTTTTTTTTTTGTGAGACAGTGTCTTGCTCTGTTGCCCAGGCTGGATGGCAGTGGCATGATCATGGCTCACTGCAACCTCTACCTCCTAGGCTCAAGTGGTTCTCCCACCTCAGCCTCCTGAGTAGCTAGGACTACAGGTGCACACCAAAACACCCAGCTAATTTTTGTACTTTCTTTGGTAGAGATGGGGTTTTGCCATGTTGCCCAGGCTGGTCTCAAACTCCTGGGCTCAAGCAATCCACCCACCTTGGCCTTCCACAGTGCTGGGATTACAGGAGTGAGCCACGGCACCTACCCTGCCTCCCCTGCTATTTTTTACTATCATCAAATGCAATAGCTTCCCTCTGTAAAAGGAAGGGAAGTGTCTTCCTGGGTAAATGTATTGTAAGCTCTTTAAGGGCTCTAGACAATGCCTACCATACTGTCTTAGATTAGCAGGTCCACATAACGCATTTGTGTGAACATCATTGAATCAAACAATGACCTTGCTCACACATTTACCCCATTTACTCAAAATCACTTATTTGTGAGATCCAAGTTTCCTTCTTACTATTTAAAGATTATTAGAGTTGATCTAAAGTATAAATGAAAATATTCCCAACATAAATTCACATTTTTCTTTTTTCTTGGAATAAATTCAGCTTTGGCTGTATTTTTTTTTTTCTCTTGTTCTTTTTTTTTTTTTTTTTTTTTCGGTCTCTGGTGTAAGCAGGCTCTTGAAATGCCCTAGTTATCTAACACTGCTCTTGAACTCCACTTACAGATGATATACTAGCCTTTTACTAAAATATATCTGGGTATTAAAAGCTCAATTCTTTACTGCTGATGAGAAAGATTATTAACACTTTTTTTTCCCAGCTATAATATGAGGCAGTAACACCCCTTTTTACTTCCAGAGCCAGAGGCAGTATGTCACATTAACCTTCATTAACTGCCCAAGAAATGAGGTACGTTCATTAATTTAGTATTCTGGTTAGCTAAAATTGTGTGAGAAGGCTGATAAACGTCTGTGGTTTCTCCCTGTGCTATTAAAAAAAATAAATAAAAGAATGTTAAAGTATGTTAGCCCGCTTATCTTATCATCTTGATAAGTTCAACATTCTGATTAGGGGTCAGATCTGGACAGGATGCATCTACAGCTGGTGGGCAAGGATGGGGGTCGCTGGGGCAGGGTGGAGGAAATGCAGCCTGACCGAGATCAGCCTGAGGAAGAGCATCGGAGGCGTGTGTTGGGGGAAATCAAGTAGCATCTGAAAAGTAAGCCAAAGGTGGAAAGAGAAAACAAATTCTGTTTATATATAAGTAATGGCATGATGGAAGCCAACCCACCTAAGCCACTCAGATACCCTGTGAATTACCAAATTCACTGTAGAGATTTTTGTTATATGTGGCATCATCACTTCTGATGTTCCCATTTCTACCTCCATCACCTTCATTTATTCATTACTTTAAAAAGGCATATCAAGCATTTTGCTAGCTACTGGGAAAAAAAGATGAATGACACAACTCCTAAGCTCAGGACCCTGCATTCTTTCTTCAGCTGAGCTTTAAAAAATGTAGAGTCAGCTTTACCATCACCTCCTCTCTGTTTTCCAGGAATACCGCAATAATGTCATTTCTTCATAACACCTCCAGAATCCATCTCAATTTTCCTTTCACCACTACCAAGGTTTGGGCACCACTCCCTTTTAGCCAGGCAATTGCAGAAGCCTCTTGATTAGTCTCCTTATATCCAATCCCTTCCTCCCCCATCAATCTTAGATTTGGCCACTGGACTTATTATCCTACAATTTGGTTGTTGGTCCCATTGTTTATGAAGAGAGTAATGTCTTAGCTTTATATTGTGGCTCTCCTCAACCTAATCCCACTTCTACAGAACTAACACCCTACTTGATTCCTTCATCCACCTTCAGACATATGCATGTATTTTCACCTATCTGGTCTCCATCCCACAATTTTTTCATTTCCAAAGCAGCACAGCATGGTGGTTAAGATCATGTGCTCGGGGGCCAGATGTGCTTTACTACTTAGTTGCTGTGTAGTTTGGGCAATTTTTTTAACCTCTTTTTGTGCTTCTGTCTGTATATCACTGAAAATAACTTATTAAAATATTTTCTCATAAAATTAAGTAGGTTAATATATCTAAAATTCTTAGAATAGATGCTGGCACGTAGTAAGTGCTAATTTTTAGCAACTGCCATTGCTATTGTTGTTAATACCTAAACCCCGCCCTACTCCCTGGGCAAATATTTTATAGCTCACTGCAAATCCCAGGGAACTCGGGGAACCTCCCCAGACATTTAGGTAGAAGTGTTTGTTCCCTTTTCAGCCCTTCTGTAGCACCACTTATCTGACCCACATTTAGCCAAGTGGATTGAGACTTACTAATTATTTTCATGGGAAATAAAACCTGAAGAAATGACTAGCAATAGAAGATAATAAATGGTTAGTAATGATAGAAAAAAGTAGCACAGGCTCTATAGAGTATATGTTCTCTGAGGGCAGGGACAATGCTTCGTGTGTCTTTGTTTCTTATACAATGCTTTATGCATTGTTATTAGCAAAATTAAGCCCCCAATTTTTTCTTCTGATTCAATGGAGGATGTGATCAGAAGATCATTAATAGACCATTCTGTTTAAATAGACAACGGATACTCAGATAATAGATTGTCTTGACTGGTAGTGTATGAACGTGAAGAAATAAGGAGCCACCTTGGTTTTGGACAAAGGGTTGTCTAGCCCATCTGGACAGTAGTTCTGGACATCATGAATGTGGCGCTTTGTCAGGATTAGTTTGGTGGCAGGCCGCCAAATGGAATGAAACAAAAAGAAGGTGACCAGATTGGAGATCATTGGTTGGGAAGGTATGAGTACCTGAGCTTGGACTCTAGGAATGAATGGAGAAGAAATCTTAAATCCAAGGGCAGATGGTAAAGAAACAATATATAGGATTTGGGAGATCATAGAGGATGTTGAAAAGGCAAGGGTCAAAAGTGACTGCTGGATCTCTTCCTTGGTTAACTTTGGAGAATTCAAATTGGGAAAAGGTTGTCTTGAAGGACAAAAGATGTGTGCAGTTACTGGACCTTGAGCTCTAAGATGGCAGAGACCATGCATCTCTTGCTCATCATTGGAACCCCAGTGTCTGGGACCATCCTTGACACACTCATACAGTGAGAGGCTGAAAGGGCATCTCAAATGAATTAATGGCCACTTACCTTGATATCTACACAGTCCAATAAGACATGTTGTAGACAATTATCTCCCACCTGTTTAATGATTCTCCGGTTCTAGTTAGCCGGCATAATCAATTTTGCTAAAAAGGTATACCTCTCACATCTTGGGAAGGACGTCCCAAATAGGCAACTTACTTAATTCCAGGATGAATGACAGAATCTACAGACCCTGAGGCCATCTCACTTGTACTTGCCTTAATGTAACTAGTAAAACATACCTGGCAGTGCAGCACCTCCACAGAAAGGTGCTCCAGAAAGCAATTGTTTGCTTTCACCCTGCTGAGAAGTAGCAATATCCACGTGGCTTAAGGGCTGTAGCTGCAGCCATGAACAGTGTTAGAAAAATATCACCACCATTTGCCAGCATGAGATGCCAAACTGCAAATAAGAGACATGTCGATTCAATGAAGCAGAAACATTTCACTTGTTTTTAAGATTACTTGCGAGAACTTTATTGCTATGTGTTTGTCTGCCTTTAAATAAGAAATTGCATTTTTAAAAAACCATCTCCTCTCTTCTCCCTACAAAGGGACGAGGCTTTCCTACTCGGGTGAATATTGCCTGTGCTGCTTACCGAAGAAAGGGAGCAGTCTTGGCAAGCATCTTATTAGTCTAAAAATAAATTATTCAGAATGCAGGTTCAGATACAGATTGCAGGGGGAGATAATAGAATTGGTTTTCCAAGCCTGATCATGCTATGAAGACGTGGTGCGTGCTTTTCAGGAATCCACTTAAGTGGAATCAGCTTTGACTAATACATACTAGAAATAATATTGCTGCCATCCAGCTAGTGTCTGTGGTACAGCATCCTCAGAATGTCTTCAAGTATCCACGGCCTCTTTAGTCTCTGTAAGTGCGCGTATGTAAAAGCGTATATGTATTCCCAAGCAAGCTTCAGAGGCATGCTTCTCATTGTTCTTTTAAGGAAATGTCTTCTGGCCGCCTGAGAGGGGCATGTCTCACTTGAGGTTTGTCTCCCTCCTGCTCCCCCTGCCTGGGTGAAATAGTTGACCACATCAGCAGCCGACTACAGTTTGTCATGTGGTTTCTCATGTGATGCTGGGTCTGCAGCACTTGGGAGCAAGAGTCTTTGTGACTGGCACTCATGGACAGACAGTGGTGTTCAGGGACAGAACAGATTTTGGAGGGGGTGGGGAGGCCAATAAACCAAGAAACGTCGGAAATAAAAGTCGCATGAAGTACTCTGATCTCTGTGTTCCTTTTTTTTTTTTTTTTTGAAATTTGATTTTAACTCTTGCTTTTTTTTATGGTTTGTGTCTGTTTTTTCCACCCCCGCTGGCGCCGAGCTGCGCTGTTTTGTGTTTCTTTTTTTTTTTTCTATTTTTTTTTTTTTAAATTCTGAAGCCAGACCGTCTTTCCTCACAGCTCCAGGGCTGCATCTCCGTGGGCACGCCAAGCTTCCCCTGGTTACCTGAGCTGCTCCTGCCGTCTCCCGCCTGGGCTTCGCCGTGGTGCACCCGATCCCGGAATCGTGCGTCTGCGCCCTGCGAAAGAAGGACCTGCTGGCGGAGCTCCGGCCAGGGTCTCCTGCCTCGCAGCTGGGCGAGGGGACTTGGAGGACAGGGTGAAGCTGCAGAAGACCTGGGGTGGGATGGCTAGAGAGAACGCCAAGGACTGGGGAAGGGGAGGTTAGGAATACCTTACATCCAATGCCCACCAGTGCTCGGCAGGGCAAGGGCAGCCGTCGCCTCGGCCGCGTGCACCCAGCTCAGGCTGTTCCCAGGGATTTAGTCTGGGGGGACAACCCATGGCGAGATGTGGTGGCATTTTACCTCAGAGTGGAGCTGAAGATGGATAAACAAGGTATCTGATGTATCTGCCTGAGAAGAGCAGGAGAAGAGCTGGAGAAAGGCGGAGTGAGGAGGGAGCGCGTGGAAAGAAAGAGATGCCGAATGCCGGGTGATTGTCTGCCGCTTGCTGTGCATTCTCATTCTAGGGAGGATGGCATAATTTATAACCCAGCACATGGATAGAGGAACTGTAAATTGTAGTCTGGATGTCCCCGGCGCTGTCAACGAAGGAACTGATGGGCTAGGTGACTGTACCAGTGTCCCCAGAGAAAATCGCAGCCTCGCAGCATGGATTTAAATGCATGTGCATGCATGTAGAGACATGAAAAAAGGTTTCTGACCATTTTACACAGGAAGTCTGTCACTTTGCTGGATCGGGCTTGATTGCAGCTTGTGTTTTCAGCTCCAGTTCAACACCCATTTCCTGACTAGTGAGACAGCATGGCCAAAGCAGCTGCAAGCTGAATTTTCTTTTTACTGTGAAAGCAAGCCCCCTCTGTTTTAACTCCTTCCAGTTCTGAATGCTCAGTGCTTTGCTAGGACCGATCGTGGGGTTTTGTTTTCTTCTACAAATCCCTGTAAACACAGCTGTATTCAGTAATGGCAAAAAATTCTATCCTGTAAATAGAAATCTGATCAATTTAATCAAAATAAATGTGTCCCAGATGACTTTGAGACCAGCTGGCTACCACAGGCTTCAGATGCTAAATGCTCAGTGGAGATGAATACAGTGTTATATTTACATGTTTCAGAATGCCGGGATCAGCCTATAATTTGCAAAAAGAAATTATTTTCTAAGGACGAGAGGTGGTCCTACCAGCTCACAGCTAAGATGGTTAGGTACAGGTGTAAATGCTGTTCATGTGATTTGGAGATTTGCAGTGTTGCATTTCAAAAGGCATGTGCCATGAGGCAGAGTATGGCTGTTGTCAGTGTGGAGAATGCTTGCTTCTAACTTGCTGTTACGGAGAGCCGAATGCCCTCCGAATAGCTTCTAGTGAGGTTGAGGGCAGGCACTTGAGGCTTGTTGTAGATTCAGATGTGAGAGCTGGGGTTCTCCAACCCCAGCTCAGTGGAGTCAGCTCAACCCTGGGGGTGAGGAGCTTTCCCAGTTGTCATGGGGAGCTCTTCTGGGACGCCTGTCTGGCCCTTCCACTGTTACTAATCCTACAAAGGCAGCTCTGTGTGTTGGATTATGTTTGGCCAGCTGTTGATGCATTCCTGCGGGTGGGGCTGGGTGAGGATCCTATTACTGTACTTTCAAACTGTAGATCTGCGTGCAGGGATAGTACAGAAGGAAAGGAAAAGCAATAAGTTACAGAATCTGATCATTCTTACCTCTTTCTCCAGATAGTCCTAGAGTGAATCCAGAAAGACTTTAAAGTGAAAAGAGGAAAGAGAGAGTAAGTGATTGGGGGTGGGTGGCATGAGGAGAAGAGAATGAAACAGAGCAAGCGCACAAGAGAAAAACAGCCTTAGAACTTCAAAGCTGCATAGACAAGCAGAATGTCACCAGCTTGTAATTAGCGGTTCATGGTTGCGTCAGTGACTGTATCTATCCAAGAATAACTATGTGATGTGTGCCACAAAATGAAGAAGATAGTCATCACTAAGTTATCAAACCCAGTTCAAACAAGGGCAAATGGATTAAGAAATTTTCTGTTTGTAAATCAAATACTGATGGATTACACAGATAAGACTTAACTGAATTCTGCATAATTGAAGGCTGAATTATCAATTTGTCAGGGGGGATATGTTCATTAAATGAAACTGTGAACGCTTAAACATGCAAATTAATCATGCGAGAAAATATCAATGCAAGCTCTATCAATACAAGATGTTTTACTAAATAGCCAAAAATGGCACTGCCAGTCTCCTATCTCTGTATCCACACATAAATTTTTTTGTTTGTTTTTGTGCATTTCAATAGAGAGAAGTCAAAAGTTACATTCGAGTAAATAGGGTAAATTAAATTCTAAAATTCCCACTTTCGAATTTAAAAAACAACTAAGGAGTTTTGATTTTTGGTGATCTCCCGAGTTTAAACCTTGAGGGAGCTTTTGTTGTCTTGAAGCCAAACAGCAGCTAGTCAGTAATCGTTATGGGAAGTCAGGGTACCACAGTTGTTGAGATTTCAAGGCCACGTTCACTTCCCTCCCTTGTCTCTTGTGCTTGGAGATTTGGGTGCTACTACAGCCTCCACAAAGAGACAGTGGGAGGAGCTGATTGGCCCGTAGGCTTAGAATGTTTACTCTTATTTGTTTTCAGTGCTCCTCCATGGCATTCATTTTCTGTTTGTATTTGTGTTCATGCCGCACAATTACTCCTGACCTGCTTTGTTTCTCTACCCAAAGAGAAGTCAATTTTAGTTCAGCTCTGTGTGTTTAGCTTGCTGGGTAATATGTGCATATGTATTGCATTACCCATGTATGCATTTTTCTTTTTTTAAAATCTGGATTAGGGAAAATTGTAGCATGGAAAGTTGCATATATTAAATCAATAGCTTTTTGAATCACATGTAATATAATTTAAATATACTCACTTTGAGGTTGCCAAAACTGACATTGTCTGAGCCCGTTTAATTTACATCTTCGATTTAGTCAAGAAGCGGAACCTGCCAGATCAGAATAGTGTATTCTGTGCACCCAACAGGGTGGAAGACATTATTTTGTTTGTGTTAGTTCAAACAGCTGGTCATTAATGCAGTCCCTATTTCTAGAGCGAAGTGCTGCTGGACATGAATGCCTGCCTGATTAATGCTGCCCCTCCGAGGGTCCTTCACCCAGCAGTCATGCTCACAGCAGAATAATGTAGCATGATGTGATTGCACTCTAACAGGATAGTATGTCATTGTGTCACCAAGCAATTGAGGTTATTATGGGGCAGGGCAGACAGACGGGACAGTGGGGTTACTAGACCGTAGCATTTTTAGAAATACAGGCCTGACCTACTTAGAGTTATTCTCTCTGGCTGGCAGCTGCATGGTACATAAAGTCTCCTGATAGGCTGAGGCTGTTGCTAGGGGGAATTAGCATGAATTTTTCCACACACAGACTCAGTGGCTGAATGATAAAAGCTGACTGGAATTAAAGAGATTTGGTTTAGTATTATACAGATTTATGTGCCTCCTTTTCTTTCTCAAGTGCAGAGAAAGAGTGCAAAACACAGATTTTGTTTCCATTTGTTCTTTGACCTTCTTGTTCTCTCCCCCTCCCCTCAAGATGCATGAGGGGAGGAGGGCAGGACAGTTATGAAATTTCGGTTAATCTCTCACTGTTGGGGTCATTGAAACGATGTTGCAAATTGCAAGATATTTAAGCTTAAAAACTGTTGGGAATGACTAACAGAAGGTTAGATTATTTTTCCTCTTGTGTGCACTAAGCTGTTTTGAAGTTGGGCATGCATCTTTCACGCACTGTATATTTAAACTCTCTTTCCCTTTTGGGCTTGAACAAAACATTTATATAAATTCTTTTCTATCCAAACAGATTGAAGCTTGCAATCTCTGTCTTGTTTAAAATAAGGTGGTCAGGATTCCAGATTTAGATAGGAAAAACATATATATACCATTTTTGTTATTACAAAATATTATTTTCTGGGGTATTGTGGGTTTGGCTCTCTTCAAAAACCAGCCTGATGTGGATGCTTATGGAGGAAACTGAACTGCTCCTACCCTACTCTGTTGGCTTCACAATAATAGGAAAACATAGGTTTTTCTCCAGAAGAAAATCTGCCTGCAAAATGTATCTGGAGGTTGTTTTCCTTGTTGCTGACATATGCACTGCATGTAGACAACTCACATAATCAATTTTATAAGATGACCCATTTTTTTTCCTTCCCGTGGATCTCCAAGTGTCTGTGGCTTTTAATAGATCTTTTCTAGAGGAGGAGTCTTGATAGATCTTTTTAAGGTAATCTGAAAAGCCATCAGGAGAAAAATTAAAGCAACACATATTTAAGAATACTTTAATTTTTCTTGTTCTTAATTATATGCTATCTGTGCTTAAACTGCAATTTCTTTCTGTTACCTTTTACTGCTGAAAGTAGTGATTATCCTTGCCTTTTAGATTTGAAATTAATTTTTGTGAGAACACCCTGGGATATCACAAGTAAAAAAGAAGCTGGGCTACATAAAGGAAAAGAATAATAGAGATTCTTGTAAACTTGTCACATTAGATTTTTTTTTTTTGCCCACATGAAAAAGGCAAGAGAAAATTTGGGTGATTTTTCTTTTCATTTACATTTTAAAAAATATTTGGAACTATTTAGATACATAATGCTTTTAAACAGTGATTCCTACTTATACCAGAGACTATAGTCAAAACAAAATAAAACAAATCCTCTAATGGTATCAGAGCCAAGAAATCTATCAATCATATATATATTTTTTAAATCCAGGAGTGTTTACATTTCAGCATATAAATCTTATCAAGCTAAAATAGAGTATATTTTCTGATGTTGTAACTGATAGATCATACCCTCACTAGCTTTGAGAGTCCCCAAACATTTATTGTGAAGGTTTCCAACTACACTAGCAATCTTTCGTAATTAAATAAAATGTCAATTTATATTTGTTGAATAAAAGATTATCTGGTATACTGCTCCTTCCAAAATGAAGCAATTTCTTTGTTGTTTTAATAAGCGAACATTTTTTGTTTTCTTTTGCAGTATTTATTTTGCTTAGGTCAAGGGGCAATTATTTAAATATTTAAATGCAAATATATAGAAATAAAATGTCACTTTAAAATCACTTAAGAAAGGAAAAATGTCAACATACTTTTACTAACATTCTTTAATAAACATACGGCTAATTTGTATGTAAAGCACAGCCTGTTTCCAGTCAAATCAAATGTTTATTGTTTGATTAAAAATAAATTGATCACATTAAAATAGTTCAATATAAGTCTTATTTGGTTGTTTAGGTTGCTAAGAATTTCCCATTGTTTTTATCCATTACCAGGGAGGTAAGTATTCAATAAGTCAAAAACAAAAACAAAGCAAGCGTATTTTAAAATGTCATTTATGCTGACTTAGCTAAGCTTAAGCTTATACTTAAGCTTGAGTCCTAGATATTCACTTAGACAATGTATGTCATAGTATTCATTTCATCGTTTGCCATTCATTAAAACACCAAAGGAGCAATCATCCTCACTCATTGCATCAATCATTTATTTATTAGGTATTTATTTTCTGCTCACACATGAGGCTAACTTCTCCAGTTATAAGGTTCAACATAGACCAATGAGGTTTTGGTGGGATTGGTGGGTAAACAAAAAAGGGAATATAAGCAGTTGATTGATTGTGGTGGGCCACGAAGCACTGCAGGTGAATCTTGTGTTGGATAGTTTCCCGGACTGTGTTCTGTCTGACACCTAATGTTACTTAGTCCTTACAACTTTGGGGAAGAACTGTTGCCCAGTTTACTATCAGATGCTTGGAGATGATCAGCTCTCCTGATGTCACAGAGAAGCTACATCTCTTCCAAACTGTCTCAACACTTTTATAATATTAAAGATCTATCAATAAGTCAGAATGTGCCTTTTGTGAAGTCATAAAAACATAACGTAACCCAGTGATTTTGACATCACTGTTAAAATGGGTAACAGTATCTCAACCGTAATACCTGAAGCGCCCAAACTGTATACTGCCTGAGACCTTATCTGATTCCCTCAGCCTGACACCTCCTGCGCTTCCTTTTTACCAGGCTCCTGTCTTATTAGACCAGTCATCACCTGGTGGTATTCTTTAGTCTGTTTCCCCACTAGTCTCTAACCCATTCTTCATCTATGTGCCAGGGGCACAGAAGATGTTTCACAGACATTAGTTGATTAACAAATGAATGAATGAGTGAATTGATGAGTATCCAGAAGACAGATGTTAGAGAGGAATAATGAAGTCTTCTATCTGTGGATGTATCAATGGCATAGGGCAGGGATCAACAAAGTTTTTCTATAAAGGGCCAGATAGTAAATACTTTAGGCTTTGTGGACTGTATGGTTTCTATAGCAACTACTGAACTTGGCTGGTGTAGCTAAAAAGCAGCCATAGACAATAGTAAATGAGTGAGTATGGCTGTGTTCCAATCAAACTTTGTTTACAACAAGAGGCAAGGGGCTGGATTTGCCTGTGGGTTATAGACCCCAAGTTATAATCATTACCTTTGATATTTTGAGGATGTGATTTACACCTATAGGTTTACTGAAGATCAGTGTATTAAAAAAGGAAGAAGATTTCAAACAATTCAATAAAAATTAAGAAAAAGCGTTGGATAAATATTAATTATTTGTGATGAGAACTCAGTGCTAATCAACCAAATTTTCTTTTCTCACTGATGACACAGATGGAACAATTTATTTTAAAACTCAAAGATGAAAGCAAGGATTGTTACTCCTTCTTTAATGGTATTTTATTGCTCAATATGTAAAAAAGAAGAATGGAAAATTTTTACCTTCAAAATTATTTTTTTAGTGTTGGTTGCCCAGGGGCAAAGAGGAAGTCCAGCCTCTTTGTTTGAAGAGCTGGAAAAAATTTAAAACGTGTGAAGTGGTAACTCTGGAAGCACAGCCACTGTGCATCATGTTATCTTTTGCATATTCTTTTAATCAATGTAAATACTGTGCTATTTCAACAAACTAGGTCAGATCTTTCCTTTGTCCTATCTCTCCAGTCCCTTCTCTGTTAGTAATTAATCTGCAACTGTAGAGGTTCTGGATGAACCCTTTTCCTCCTTTCTCTTGCTCTACTTGAGGCCTTTCCTTGCCTTTCTCCTTTGTTGTAGGGCAGCTGGTGTTGGCCTTATATGTTGGTGGATGGTGTTGGAGGCAGTAAACCAGGACGGATCATGCTCTAAAAACCACAGGCCTGGGAATTAGGCAACCTTGTGTGTACATCTCACTCCTGTATCCACCAGCTGTGGGACTGGAGATACTTCAGTGAACTTCCCTAAGCTTGAACTTCCTCATTCATAAACTAAGGGTGATGATAATACTTACCATGCAGAGGCTTTGGGAGGGTGAGATGAGATTATGAACATAAAGCCCTCCTAGAACTTTCTAAAAGTGCAGCATAATTTCACTGCTGGTGCTGTGACTCCTGCTACCACTCTTGTTTTTGTAACTGGGAGTTGTCCTGCTATCAAGGAAGTGTGCATTAGCCTTTCAGATCTTGACGGCATCCTTAAGGGTAATTCTCCTTAATGAGAGGCTTCATCAAGAGCATTTATTTTGGGGAGTCGGATAACAGAAGTCCTGAAGCCAAGAGCAGAGCAGATACAGGAACTTAGAATAAGTCTGGAGGTATCCAGTATATTTCAAGGAACTGTGTTCTTGCTGTTTCACCTCTAATTTTGTTGTTGTTGTTGTTGGCTTGGTGTGTTTTAGCATATTCTCTTTTAGGATTGTCCTAGAGACACAGTTTGTTTCTTGTCTGTTTTTAGAGTAAGACCAAAGACGGACAGAGCAAAAAGGACTGCCCCTCTACCCTAAGGCTGTGATTTCCTTATTTTAAAACTGTGTTCAAGGCTGATCTTCTCCAGAAAATTTGTCCTGATTAAGTGGCTTCGGAGCAACACATGCTCACAAGCATTCGTCAGTCTTCAGCAGACTTTGTGTACAATGATTTTTTAAAGCACATTTGTTCATCATCACCTGACTAACTTTTCTATCGCTTCCAGGACTCTTATGGAGCACCTCCATTAGACTGCGGATACCAAAGGGCTTACCTTAATATGATATTCCCAGCAACTAGAAGAGCCATAGGCACATTCTAAGTGCTCAATAGATATTTGTATAGAAAATGACTATCAGAGGCTTGTTCATTCTGCATATTCTAACAATTTATATTAAATAAGTCACTTGAAATATTGCTGAACTATTAGTAGTAACTACTACTACTAAATTGATGGTGAAATTCATGAGTTAATCTATCCCAGTAATTGTAGAATATCACTTAAAAATAAAGGGCTCTATCCACACAGTTTTGGAATTAGTAAATGAGAAAATACATGTACTATTGTGACTCCTTCTGAGATTGGACCCAACTAATTATACATTTTTGTTTAGACAGCATGCAGCATAGAGATGAAGAAGAGAAACCAATTTTTTTTTAAAGCAGGAAGAATAAGAATTATTCCAAAGCAAGAATAATCATCCTTCTTTTGTAGGGATTTCATAAAACATGTATCTTATTCTGTGAGTGAGACATGTTCTCAGTTCTAACAAACCATTGAGAAGCTTATTAAATGAAAAGTGTTGAGGAATCATCAATTGAATGTGATATTTGATATTTTAGCTTGCCTTTATATTTTTCTTAATAAAAAAATCCTTTAGTTCTCTAACAGAAATGTTAGAAAAATGTTACTTTGATGCTTTTAAGGACCCTTTCCTAACCCACAAGGCTAAAATATATTAATAACAGAGAGGTGTAAGGCAGGAGGGGTGGGGGGTGTAATTGAACGTGTCTGGTCTTCCTGTGGTTTTTTCCTTGTGGCTGCTAGTGGCTACAAATGGCCATGTACCCCAGGGGAAGTGAATGCAACAGCATGGGAGTGAGAGCGTTTTTGTGTTCTCTGCCAATTATTAGGTGTGATTGAATATTTTGAAAGAAGCCAGTACATAAAAATGGACATTTGGCTAGTGCCTGATAGAAGTGATTCTTTTTCCACCTGTTTTCTTTTCAAATGTGTTTGATATTCTGACTTTAGACTCTGCCTACCCCTCTTGTTATCAGAGGTAGACATCAGTCTTACAAAGGACACTCGATAGATATGGGGAGGACGACATTGGGTTTACAGTGTTTTTTCCTCTCTAGCTACCATAGGTCTGTGTTTTCCCTTGTTCTGTTATAGGGAAGCCTTTGCTTCATCTTTTTTTGTTCCAGGACTGTAGTAATCAAAGTCTATACCACAAAGGCTCTTGGATTTAGGTTTTTAGTTGTAAGAATGAAGAATGCCAATATTGTTTCCCAAGAATGACCACTGATACTTTTAATTTTATGGTATTTTCAGAATAAAAGGCGTAACAGAATTTGTAATTTTATAATTTTAAGGAAATCTCTTTATACTCCTTTACTGGAAAACATCTATAGAATTTTGCATGTCATACTTTTAACAGAAAACACAATAGTAGCAGGAGCAGTATTTGGTGATCATTAATCTTCACTAGGATTTGAGAACTCTTAATTAAAGAATTATGGAAGGCCTGGGAATTTTTTGGCAACACATATAAAAAGAGAGAGTCTTCTAGCAAAATATTAATCACTTACAGCCAATTCAAATGATGGCCAGCAAACAGAATTTAAACATTGCATCCCTCCTTTTGATAAATTCTCCATGTTGCTAATTGTTGGAAATCAGGGGTAGAGGGCTTGTCTTCATTCTGGAGTCCTATTTAGAGTTTTGAGGAATCACTTTAGCATAAAGGATGGTACTGTATTGTCAGGAATTTATATTTCCAGGATTCTCTTTAGAACCAATGTGCCAGTCTTTGCCATCTTAGTCACAGGTACAGGTAGCAAGGTAAACATGGATTATGGTCTATATGTTTGTACAGCTGCTTTTTGGGGGATCAGTTTTTAATAATTAGAAGGATGACATGATGTATCATATACTCAGTCCTTAAAGGAGCATTTAGTTTAATTTTCTTTAGATCTGTCCATCAAACTATAAGATCCATGGGGACAAGTTTGACAATTTAACTCATCATTATACGATGCCTGGCCCAGCAAAAATGCCATATACACATCTATTGAATGAATTGGAAGTAAGTGGGAATAGTGTTAAGATATTTTAAACCAAAATTTTCCATTTAAACCAGTAGCTTTCTGTTCAAAATGTAAAAATAAAAATGTCTATCCATACAATATAGTTTTATGGATTTCTCACTTTTATTTGTGTGAAATAAAATTTTCTGAAAAGAAGTGGAATTTTAACCATGCTATTGCTTTTTATAATGCTTACTGTTGTAGGATGGTTGCTTATAGAGAAACACTATTATGGTAGTGATTACTTGAGATTTAACATTTTTCTTCTTTATGAAATCATTCAGTATTATTTGATTAATTTTTGGAAGTATCCATAAAGAGAACAGGTGGCACCATTTTTTTCCCTCTGAGTAGAAGACTAACTTAGAAAGGTTATTATGATATAATCATTTGTCTAGCAGGAATTAGAATAAGTATCTTACAATGGAAGGGACCTTAGAAATAATCTAATCCTCCCACTGCCAGTCATTTTGCAGATAAGGAGATTGGGTCATGGAGCGGTTAAGAGATTTGCCCAAGGTCACACAGCTAGTTTTCATCAGAGCTAGAACTACAGCTCACTTTTTTTTCTTGATTCCAGTGTTCTGCCCCGCTATATCTTAGGCCTTATTTCTGTAGTTCAGAAGTGGTCTACATTTCTTATATTTTAGAAGTTATTTGAGCTTGTTCATCACCTAAGAAATGTATCACTGAGAGCTCGCATAGGGAAAATACGAGGAAATACTAATGCCATGCCATAGAAATATATATACAGTAGCCTCCAGTACCATATTTTAGTATGGTAAAATTCAACATACTGCATCAGAAAGTTCATGGACTGCAAACTAGAATTGTGGATTACCAACCTGGCTCTGCTGCTAACTAGCTGTTTGAGCTTAGCTGCGTCATTTATCTCTCTAGACAGTGAGAGAATAGCACTTTGATAGTTGCTTGAGGTTGCCTCTAGTTCTGTTCCTCCAACAGTCTGTCATTGCCCAGAAAAAGTGATCCTATATTTTTGAAGCTGTGTCCAAAATATCTCTTTATTCAATCATGGTCTGTGAACTAGTGTGAATGAACAGAAGTCTGTTACCAGGTGGACTAAAGACATGACAGTTGAAATTATATCGTAAGAAACTGTTGCCCTGCTATTGTTTCCCATATTCAAGGAAAAAGGAGAAAAAAAAAGTACTAGATGGTATGCTGTCCAGTATAGTAGCCACTAGCTTCCTATGGCTATGGAGTACTTGAAATGTGGCTAGTGCAAATTAAGATGTGCTGTAAGAAAATAATATTTTGGATGTGTTGGGTTAAAATGATAATATTTTGGTTGTGTTGGGTTAAAATGATAATATTTTGGATGTGTTGGGTTAAAATATTGTATTAGAATTAATTTTTCATTTTACTTTTTAACAAAGTAGCTCCTAGACAATTTAAAATTAAATATGTAGCTCACATGATATTTCTATTGGACAGCTTACATCTATACTACAGCTTGACTCCTTTTTAATTTGGAGAATAACTCTTTGTGTCTTAGAAGCCTTGTGAATACCATGGTGTGTTGAGAACACTGAGAATGTGCTGGAGAATATGGGAATGACAGGTGACTATGAAATCACTGAGAGGAGTAAGATTCTCATGGTTGAGGTAGGGGTTTCCTTCTGGAAGCTGCTAGCTATGCTCCCACATTTATATTTTAATGTTAATGAGCTTACTTGGAATGCTTACAAGTAACCCAGAGATGGGTACAGTCAGCTACCAATTCACAATCAATGAACAGATTGAAATCAATTTCCAAGGTCCCTCTAATCTCTACAGTGCCAAATGTCTTGCCTTTTAAAGGATTTTTCCTTTTCTAATGCAGTTCACTGGCTTAAAGTAGATTTAGTCTGAAGTTCTTACAATGCCAAAAGGCACAATTACCCACAGGATTCATGATGATAGGAAAATTACAGAATTTGGGGTAGAATAGATGGAATAGACACCCTAAAGGTTCATAAAGGAGTTATTATAACTTTGCCAGTAACACAAAACATTTGAGCAATAACGATTGTAAACTTGTGGGATAACCACCATCATCATAGCAAGCTATAGGGCTCTTCGAAAATAGCATTGAATTTAAGTCTTGAAAGAATGAATAGAGCACTGAACTGATTATGTTGTTTAGTGTGTGTCAATATTGCCTTAAACTAAGAAAGTGTAACTGTTTATTGAACATAGTAATATTTAGACTTATATATCTTAGAGGTTTTCTCTACATGGCTGAAAGCTAGCTGCAGCCTTAGAGTTGAAACGGACATTTTTAGCGATGGAAAAATAGAGATTCAAACATAGTAAAGTGATTCAGTGGTGCCATACCTGGGGCCCACATCTGTTGATTTCAAGTCAAATAGTGTTTCCATGTTATTGTGGAAATGCACTTCCATAAATCTACTTTTTTATTATTATTATTATTATTATTATTATTATACTTTAGGTTTTATGGTACATGTGCGCAATGTGCAGGTAAGTTACAAATGTATACATGTGCCATGCTGGTGTGCTGCACCCACTAACTTGTCATTTAGCATTAGGTATATCTCCCAATGCTATCCCTCCCCCCTCCCCCCACCCCACAACAGTCCCCGAAGTGTGATGTTCCCCTTCCTGTGTCCATGTGTTCTCATTGTTCGGTTACCACCTATCAGTGACAATATGGGGTGTTTGGTTTTTTGTTCTTGCGATAGTTTACTGAGAATGATGATTTCCAATTTCATCCATGTCCCTACAAAGGACATGAACTCATCATTTTTTATGGCTGCATATTATTCCATGGTGTATATGTGCCACATTTGCTTAATCCAGTCTATCATTGTTGGACATTTGGGTTGGTTCCAAGTCTTTGCTATTGTGAATAATGTCGCAATAAACATACATGTGCATGTGTCTTTATAGCAGCATGATTTAGTCCTTTGGGTATATACCCAGTAATGGGATGGCTGGGTCAAATGGAATTTCTAGTTCTAGATCCCTGAGGAATTGCCACACTGACTTCCACAAGGGTTGAACTAGTTTACAGTCCCACCAACAGTGTAAAAGTGTTCCTATTTCTCCACATCCTCTCCAGCACCTGTTGTTTCCTGACTTTTTAGTGATCGCCATTCTAACTGGTGTGAGATGGTATCTCATTGTGGTTTTGATTTGCATTTCTCTGATGGCCAGTGATGGTGAGCATTTCTTCATGTGTCTTTTGGCTGCATAAATGTCTTCTTTTGAGAAGTGTCTGTTCATGTCCTTCGCCCACTTTTTGATGGGGTTGTTTGTTTTTTTCTTGTAAATTTGTTGGAGTTCATTGTAGATTCTGGATATTAGCCCTTTGTCAGATGAGTAGGTTGCGAAAATTTTCTCCCATTTTGTAGGTTGCCTGTTCACTCTGATGGTAGTTTCTTTTGCTGTGCAGAAGCTCTTGAGTTTAATTAGATCCCATTTGTCAATTTTGGCTTTTGTTGCCATTGCTTTTGGTGTTTCAGACATGAAGTCCTTGCCCATGCCTATGTCCTGAATGGTAATGTCTAGGTGTTCTTCTAGGGTTTTTATGGTTTTAGGTCTAACATTTAAGTCTTTAATCCATCTTGAATTGATTTTTGTATAAGGTGTAAGGAAGGGATCCAGTTTCAGCTTTCTCCATATGGCTAGCCAGTTTTCCCAGCACCATTTATT
Source organism: Pongo pygmaeus (assembly GCF_028885625.2). Classification (NCBI taxonomy): domain Eukaryota; kingdom Metazoa; phylum Chordata; class Mammalia; order Primates; family Hominidae; genus Pongo; species Pongo pygmaeus. The sequence continues at coordinate 22,193,280 of NC_072378.2, forward strand.
AAATAGGGAATCCTTTCCACATTTCTTGTTTTTGTCAGGTTTGTCAAAGATCAGATACTTGTAGATATGTGGCATTATTTCTGAGGGCTCTGTTCTGTTCCATTGATCTATATCTCTGTTTTGGTACCAGTACCATGCTGTTTTGGTTACTGTAGCCTTGTAGCATAATTTGAAGTCAGGTAGTGTGATGCCTCCAGCTTTGTTCTTTTGGCTTAGGATTGACTTGGTGATGCGGGCTCTTTTTTGGTTCCATATGAACTTTAAAGTAGTTTTTTCCAATTCTATGAGGAAAGTCATTGGTAGCTTGATGGGGATGGCATTGAATCTGTAAATTACCTTGGGCAGTATGGCCATTTTCATGATATTGATTCTTCCTACCCATGAGCATGGAACGTTCTTCCATTTGTTTGTATCCTCTTTTATTTCATTGAGCAGTGGTTTGTAGTTCTCCTTGAAGAGTTCCTTCACATCCCTTGTAAGTTGGATTCCTAGGTATTTTATTCTCTTTGAAGCAATTGTGAATGGGAGTTCACTCATGATTTGGCTGTTTGTCTGTTATTGGTGTATAAGAATGCTTGTGATTTTTGTACATTGATTTTGTATCCTGAGACTTTGCTGAAGCTGCTTATCAGATGAAGGAGATTTTGGGCTGAGACAATGGGGTTTTCTGGATATACAATCATGTCATCTGCAAACAGGGATAATTTGACATCCTCTTTTCCTAATTGAATATCTTTTATCTCCTTCTCCTGCCTAATTGCCCTGGCCAGAACTTCCAACACTATGTTGAATAGGAGTGGTGAGAGAGGGCATCCCTGTCTTGTGCCAGTTTTCAAAGGGAATGCTTCCAGTTTTTGCCCATTCAGTACGATATTGGCTGTGGGTTTGTCATAGATAGCTCTTATTATTTTGAGATACGTCCCATCAATACCTAATTTATTGAGAGTTTTTAGCATGAAGTGTTGTTGAATTTTGTCAAAGGCCTTTTCTGCATCTGTTGAGATAATCATGTGGTTTTTGTCTTTGGTTCTGTTTATATGCTGGATTACATTTATTGATTTGTGTATATTGAACCAGCCTTGCATCCCAGGGATGAAGCCCACTTGATCATGGTGGATAAGCTTTTTGATGTGCTGCTGGATTCTGTTTGCCAGTATTTTATTGAGGATTTTTGCATCAATGTTCATTAAGGATATTGGTCTAAAATTCTCTTTTTTTGTTGTGTCTCTGCCAGGCTTTGGTATCAGGATGATGCTGGCCTCATAAAATGAGTTAGGGAGGACTCCCTCTTTTTCTATCGATTGGAATAGTTTCAGAAGGAATGATACCAGCTCCTCCTCGTACCTCTGGTAGAATTCGGCTGTGAACCCATCTGGTCCTGGACTTTTTTTGGTTGGTAAGCTATTGATTATTGCCACAATTTCAGCTCCTGTTATTTGTCTCTTCAGAGATTCAACTTCTTCCTGGTTTAGTCTTGGGAGGGTGTATGTGTTGAGGAATTTATCCATTTCTTCTAGATTTTCTAGTTTATTTGCATAGAGGTGTTTGTAGTATTCTCTGATAGTAGTTTGTATTTCTGTGGGATCGGTGGTGATATCCCCTTTATCATTTTTTATTGCATCTATTTGATTCTTCTCTTTTTCTTTATTAATCTTGCTAGCGGTCTATCAATTTTGTTGATCCTTTCAAACAACCAGCTCCTGGATTCATTAATTTTTTGAAGGGTTTTTTGTGTCTCTATTTCCTTCAGTTCTGCTCTGATTTTAGTTATTTCTTGCCTTCTGCTAGCTTTTGAATGTGTTTGCTCTTGCTTTTCTAGTTCTTTTAATTGTGATGTTAGGGTATCAATTTTGGATCTTTCCTGCTTTCTCTTGTGGGCATTCAGTGCTATAAATTTCCCTCTACACACTGCTTTGAATGCATCCCAGAGATTCTGGTATGTTGTGTCTTGGTTCTCGTTGGTTTCAAAGAACATCTTTATTTCTGCCCTCATTTCGTTATGTACCCAGTAGTCATTCAGGAGCAGGTTGTTCAGTTTCCATGTAGTTGAGCGGTTTTGAGTGAGATTCTTAATCCTGAGTTCTAGCTTGATTGCACTGTGATCTGAGAGATAGTTTGTTATAATTTCTGTTCTTTTACATTCATTGAGAAGAGCTTTACTTCCAAGTATGTGGTCAATTTTGGAATAGGTGTGGTGTGGTGCTGAAAAAAATGTATATTCTGTTGATTTGGGGTGGAGAGTTCTGTAGATGTGTATTAGGTCTGCTTGGTGCAGAGCTGAGTTCAATTCCTGGGTATCCTTGTTGACTTTCTGTCTCGTTGATCTGTCTAATGTTGACAGTGGGGTGTTAAAGTCTCCCATTATTATTGTGTGGGAGTCTAAGTCTCTTTGTAGGTCACTCAGGACTTGCTTTATGAATCTGGGTGCTCCTGTATTGGGTGCATATATATTTAGGATAGTTAGCTCTTCTTGTTGAATTAATCCCTTTACCATTATGTAATGGCCTTCTTTGTCTCTTTTCATCTTTGTTGGTTTAAAGTCTGTTTTATCAGAGACTAGGATTGCAACCCCTGCCTTTTTTTGTTTTCCATTTGCTTGGTAGATCTTCCTCCATCCTTTTATTTTGAGCCTATGTGTGTCTCTGCACGTGAGATGGGTTTCCTGAATACAGCACACTGATGGGTCTTGAGTCTTTATCCAATTTGCCAGTCTGTGTCTTTTAATTGGAGCATTTAGTCCATTTACATTTAAAGTTAATATTGTTATGTGTGAATTTGATCCTGTCATTATGATATTAGCTGGTTATTTTGCTCGTTAGTTGATGCAGTCTCTTCCTAGTCTCGATGGTCTTTACATTTTGGCATGATTTTGCAGCGGCTGGTACCGGTTGTGCCTTTCCATGTTTAGCGCTTCCTTCAGGAGCTCTTTTAGGGCAGGCCTGGTGGTGACAAAATCTCTCAGCATTTGCTTGTCTGTAAAGTAGTTTATTTCTCCTTCACTTATGAAGCTTAGTTTGGCTGGATATGAAATTCTGGGTTGAAAATTCTTTTCTTTAAGAATGTTGAATATTGGCCCCCACTCTCTTCTGGCTTGTAAGGTTTCTGCCGAGAGATCCGCTGTTAGTCTGATGGGCTTCCCTTTGTGGGTAACCTGACCTTTCTCTCTGGCTGCCCTTAACATTTTTCCCTTCATTTCAACTTTGGTGAATCTGACAATTATGTGTCTTGGAGTTTCTTTTCTCGAGGAGTATCTTTGTGGCGTTCTCTGAATTTCCTGAATCTGAATGTTGGCCTGCCTTGCTAGATTGGGGAAGTTCTCCTGGATAATATCCTTCAGAATATTTTCCAACTTGGTTCCATTCTCCCCGTCACTTTCAGATACACCAATTAGACGTAGATTTGGTCTTTTCACATAGTCTCATATTTCTTGGCTGCTTTGTTCGTTTCTTTTTATTCTTTTTTCTCTAAATTTCTCTTCACGCTTCATTTCATTGATTTCGTCTTCCATCACTGATACCCTTTCTTCCAGTAGATCACATCGGTTACTGAGGCTTGTGCATTTGTCACGTAGTTCTTGTGCTGTGGTTTTCAGCTCCATCAGGTCCTTTAAGGACTTCTCTGCATTGGTTATTCTAGTTATCCATTCGTCTAATTTTTTTTCAAATTTTTTAACCTCTTTGCCATTGGTTCGAACTTCCTCCTTTAGCTCGGAGTAGTTTGATCTTCTGAAGCCTTCCTCTCTCAACTCGTTAAAGTCATTCTCCATCCAGCTTTGTTCCATTGCTGGTGAGGAGCTGCGTTCCTTTGGAGAAGGAGAGGTGCTCTGATTTTTAGAGTTTCCGGTTTTTCTGCTCTGTTTTTTCCCCATCTTTGTGGTTTTATCTACCTTTGGTCTTTGATGATGGTGACGTACAGATGGGTTTTTGGTGTGGATGTCCTTTCTGTTTGTTAGTTTTCCTTCTAACAGTCAGGACCCTCAGCTGCAGGTCTGTTGGAGTTTACTGGAGGTCCACTCCAGACCCTGTTTGCCTGGGTATCAGCAGTGGTGGCTGCAGAACAGCGGATATTGGTGAACCGCAAATGCTGCTGCCTGATCGTTCCTCTGGAAGTTTTGTCTCAGAGGAGTACCCGGCCGTGTGAGGTGTCAGTCCACCCCTACTGGGGGGTGCTTCCCAGTTAGGCTACTCGGGGGTCAGGGACCCACTTGAGGAGGCAGTCTGCCTATTCTCAGATCTCAAGCTGCATGCTGGGAGAACCACTGCTCTCTTCAAAGCTGTCAGACAGGGACATTTAAATCTGCAGAGGTTACTGCTGTCTTTTATTTGTCTGTGCCCTGCCCACAGAGGTGGAGCCTACAGAGGCAGGCAGGCCTCCTTGAGCTGTGGTGGGCTCCACCCAGTTCGAGCTTCCCAGCTGCTTTGTTTACCTACGCAGGCCTGAGCAATGGCGGGCGCCCCTCCCCCAGCCTCGCTGCCACCTTGGAGTTTGATTTCAGACTGCTGTGCTAGCAATGAGCGAGGTTCCATGGGCATAGGACCCTCCGATCCAGGTGCGGGATATAATCTCCTGGTGTGCCATTTGTGAAGCCCGTTGGAAAAGTGTAGTATTAGGGTGGGAGTGACCCGATTTTCCAGGTGCCGTCTGTCACCCCTTTCTTTGACTAGGAAAGGGAATTCCCTGACCCCTTGCACTTCCCGGGTGAGGCGATGCCTCGCCCTGCTTCAGCTCACACACGGTGCACTGCACCCACTGTCCTGCACCCACTGTCTGGCACTCCCCAGTGAGATGAACCCGGTACCTCAGTTGGAAATGCAGGAATCACCCGTCTTCTGCGTCGCTCATGCTGGGAGCTGTAGACTGGAGCTGTTCTTATTCAGCCATCTTGGCTCCACACCGCCTTGCTTTCCTTTCACCTTCGGCTGTGATTGTAAGTTTCCTGAGGCCTCCCCAGCCATGCAGAACTGAGTCAATTAAACTTTTTTCTTCATAAATTACCCAGTCTCAGGTAATACCTTTATAGCAGTGTGAGAACAGACTAATACAGAGAATTGGTACTGGGATAGTGTGGTACTGCTATAAAGAATAACCTGAAAATGTGGAGGCAACTTTGGAACTCTGTAACAGGCAGAGGTTGGAACAGTTTGGAAGGCTCAGAGGACAGGAAGATGTGGGAACGTCTGGAACTTCCTAGAGTCTTGCTGAATGGTTTTGACCAAAATGCTGATAGTGATATGGACAATGAAGTCCAGGATGAGGTAGCCTCAGATGAAGATGAAAAGCTTTTTGGGAACTGGAGTAAAGGCAACTGTTGCTATGCATTAGCAAAGAGACTGGCAGCATTTTGCCCCTGCCCTAGAGATTTGTGGAATTTTTAACTTGAGAGAGATGGTCTGAAATTGGAACTTATGTTTGAAAGAGAAGGAGAGCATAAAAGTTTGGAAAATTTGCAGCCTAACCATGTGGTGGAAAAGAAAAACCAATTTCCTGGGAAGAAATTCAGTCTGGCTGCAGAAATTTGCATACATAACAAGGAGCCGAATGTTAATCATCAAGACAATGGGGAATATGTCTCCAGGGCATGTCAGAGGTCTTCACAGCAGCCCCTATCATCACAGGTCCAGAGGCATAAGAAGAAAACTTGGTTCCATGGGCTGGACTCAGGGCCTTGCTGCTTTGTGCAGTCTTGGAACTTTGGGCCCTGCATCCCAGCCATGGCTAAAAGGGACCAACATACAGCTCAAGTCTTTGCTTCAGAGGGTGCAAGGCCCAAGCCTTGGTGGCTTCCAAGTAATGTTGGGCCTGTGAGTGCACAGTAGTCAAGAATTGAGGGTTGGGAACCTCCGCCTAGATTTCAGATCATATATGGAAATATCTGGATGTCCAGGCAGAAATTTGCTGTAGGGGTGGAGCCCTCATGGAGAACCTCTGCTAAGGCAGTGTGGAAGGGAAATTTGGAGTCAGAGCTCCCACAGAGTCCCCACTGGGGCCCTGCCTAGTGGAGCTGTGAGAAGAGGGCCACCATCCTCCACTAGAATGGTAGATCCACCAGCAGCTTGCACCATGCTCCTGAAAAAGCCACAGGCACTCAGTGCTAACCTGTGAAAGCAGCCTTGGGGGCTGTACCCTGCAGAGCCACAGGGGCAGAGCTGCCCAAGGCCTTTGGAGCTCATCCCTTTTGTCAACATTTTGCCCTGGATGTTAGAGATGGAGTCAAAGGAGATCATATTGGAGCTTTAAGATTTAATAACTGCCATGTTGGCTTCCAGACTTCCATGTGGCCTGCAGACCCTTTGTTTTGCCCAATTTCTCTTATTTGGAATGGAGTCATTTACCCAATGCCTATACCCTCATTGTATCTTAGAAGTAACTAACTTGCTTTTGATTTTACAGGCTCACAGGCAGAAGGAATTTTCCTTGTCTTGGATGAGACTTTTGACTTGGACTTTTGGGTTAAGGTTAGTGTAAGCTAAGATTTTGGGGGACTGTTGCGAAGGCATGATTGATTTTGCAATGTGAGAAGGACATGAGATTTTGGAGGGGCCAGTTGCAGAATGATATGGCTTGGCTCAGTTCCCCACTCAAATCTCATCTGGAGTTGTAATCTCTAGACATTGATGGAGGGGCCTGGTGAGAGGTGATTGGATCATGTGGGTGGTTTCTGCCATTCTATTCTCATAATAGTGAGGGCGTTCTCAGAAGAGCTGATGCTTTAAACATGTTTGGCAGTTCCCCACTTCTATCTCTCTCTCTCTCTCTCCCTTTCCCTTTCTCCTGCTGCCATGTAAGACATGCCTTGTTTCCCCTTTGCCTTCCACCATGATTGTAAGTTTCCTGAGGCTTCCCCTGCCATGCAGACCTGTGAGTCAGTTAAATCTTTTCTTTCATAAATTACCAAGTCTCAGCTAGTATCTTTATAGTGCAGTGTGAGAATGGACCAATACAGTGTGTGTATGTTGAACTGTCCTTGCATCTGTGGGATAAATCTCACTTGATCATGGTGTATGATCTTTTTGATGTGCTGTTGAATTCGGTTTGCTAATATTTTGTTGAGCATTTTGCATCTATGTTTATCAGGGATATTGGCCTGTAGTTCGTTGTTGTATCCTTATCTGGTTTTGATATTAAAGTAATGCTGGTCTTATAGAATGAATTTGGAACAATTTCCTCCCCTTAGATTTTTCTAGAGTAGTTTGATAAAAGTTTGTATTAGTTCTTTGAAAGTTTGGTAGAATTCAGCAGTGAAGCCATCTGTCCCTAGGCTTTTCTTTGTTGGGAGTTTTGTTTTTTTAAATTACTGACTCAATCTCATTTCTCATTATTGGTTTATTCAGGATTTCTTTTACTTTCCGATTCAATCTTTCTTGGTAGGTTGTATGTGTCCAGGACTTTATTCATTTCCTCTGGGTTTTTCAATTTGTTTGGTGTATAATTGTTTATAATAGTCCCTAACAGCCCTTTGAATTTCTGTGGTATCAGTTATAATGTCTTCTTTTTTTGTTTCTATTTTTGTCTTTTTTTTCCTCAGTTAATCTGGCTAATGGTATATGCTAGTCGATTCTTGCACTGCTATAACGAAACACCTGAGACTGGGTAATTTATAAAGAAAAGAGGTTGAATTGGCATATGATTCTGCAGGATTTACAGAAAGCATGGTGCTGGCATCTGATCAGCTTCTGGGGTGGCCTCAGGAAGCTTACAATCATGGTGGAATTTGAAGTGGAAGCAAGAGAGAGATGAGGAGATGCAACACACTTTTAAACAAGATTTCAGGAGAACTCATTCACTATGGTGAGAACAGTACCACGCTATAAGGGATATTCCCCCATGACCCAGAAACTTCCCACCAGGCCCCACCTCCAACATTAGGCATTACATTTCAACATGAGATATGGGTGAAGATAAATATCCAAACTATATCATGATGTGTTTGGTTTATTTTATTGTAATTAATTTAGAGACAGTGTCTCCCTCTGTCGCCCAAGCTGGAATGCAATGGTGCAATCTTGGCTCACTGAAATCTCCGCCTCCTGGGTTCAAGCAATTCTCATGCTTCAGCCTCCCAAGGAGCTGGGATTACAGGCATGTGCCACCACACCCAGCCAATTTTTGTATCAATATTTTTAGTAGAGACAGGGTTTCACCATGTTGGCAAGGCTGGTCTCGAACTCCCAATCTCAGGTGATCCACCTGCCTCAGCCTCCCAAAGTTCTGGGATTATAGGTGTAAGCCACCTCACCTGGCCTATTTACTTTATTTTTAATTTTTTTTAGCTTTTATTTTAGGTTCAAGGCTACATGTAAGGTTTGTTACATAGGTAAACTTGTGTCACAGGGGTTTGTTGTACAGATTATTTCATCACCCATGTATTAAGCCCAGTACCGAATAGTTATCTTTGCTGCTCCTCTCCCTCTTTCCACCCTCTACCCTCAAGTAGACCCCAGTGTCTGTTGTTTCCTTCTTTGTGTTCATAAGTTCTCATCATTTAGCTCCCACTTGTAAGTGAGAACATATGGTATTTGGTTTTCTGTTCCTGCATTAGTTTGCCAAGGATGATAGCCTCTAGCTCATCCGTGTTCTTGCAAAATACATAATCTCATTATTTTTTATGGCTGCATAATTTTCCATGGTGTATATGTACCACATTTTCTTTATCCAGTCTGTCATTGATGAGCATTTAGGTTGATTCTGTGTCTTTGCTATCGTGAACATTGCTGTAGTGAACATTCGCATGCATGTGTTCTTATGGTAGAATGATTTATATTCCTCTGGGCATATACCCAGTAACGGGATTGCTGGGTTGAATGGTCGTTCTGCTTTTAGCTTTTTGAGGAATCATCATACTGCTTTCCACAATGGTTGAACTAATGTATGCTCCCACCAACAGTGTATTGTGTTCCCTTTTCTCTGCAACCTCTACACCATCTATTTATTGACTTTTTAATACTAGCCATTCTGACTGGTATGAGATCATATCTCATTGTGGTTTTGATTTGCATTTCTCTAATGATCAGTGATACTGAGCTTTTTTTCATATTCTTTTTGGCCACATGTATGTCTTCTGTTGAAAATTGTCTGTTCATGTCCTTTGCCCACTTTTTAATGGAGTTTTTTTTCTTTTGGAAATTTAAGTTCTTTATAGATGCTGGATGTTAGACTTTTGTCAGATGCATAGTTTGCAAATATTTTCTCCCATTCTGTAAGTTGTCTGTTTACTCTGTTGATAGTTTCTTTTGCTGTGAAAAAGCTCTTAAGTTTAATTAGATCCCATTTGTACATTTTTGCTTTTGTTGTGATTGCTTTTGGTGTCTTTGTCATAAAATCTTTGCCTGTTTCTATGTCCAAGATGGTATTGCCTAGATTGTCTTCCAGGCATTTCAGAAAACCTGCTGTTTAATTTGTTGATCTTTTGCATTTTTGGTCTCTATTTCATTTATTGCCACTTTGATCTTTTTTTTCCCCCCTTTTACTAATTTTGGGCTTGGTTTGTTCTTGCTTTTCTATTTCCCTCAGGTGTATTGTTAGGTTGTTTATTTGAAATTTTTCTACTTTTTGATGTGGACACTTATTGCTATAAAGTTCTCTGTTAGTACTGCTTTTGCTGTATACCATAGGTTATGGTATATTATTTCTATTTTCATTTGTTTCAAGAAATTTTTACATTTCCTTCTTAATTTCTTCCTCAACCCATTGATCATTCAGGAAGATGTTGTTTAATTTCCATGTATTTTTATAGTTTCCAAAGTTCCTCTTGTCGAATTCTAGTTTTATTCCATTGTAGTCAGAAAAAATACTTGATATTAATTCAGTTTTTAAAATGTTGTTAAGGCTTGTTTTGTGACCTAGCATATGGTCTATCCTGGAGAATGTTCTATGTTCTGATGAGAAGAAGGTGTATTCTGCCTTTGTTGGATGAAATGTTCTGTAAATGTCTGTTAGGTCCAGTTGGGCTATATTGCAGTGTAAATCTGATATTTCTTTGCTGATTATCTATCTAGGTGATATGTTTGCTGAGAGTGAGGTGTTGAAGACCCCAGCTATTATTGTATTGAGGTTTCTCTCTCTCTTTAGAGCTAATAACATTTGACTTATATAACTGAATGCTCTGGTTTTGGGTGCATGTATACTTAGAATTATATCCCCTTGCTGAATTGATCCTTTTATCATTATATAGGGACCTTCCTTTTCTCTCTTGACAGTTTTTTACTTAAAGTCTAATTTATCTGATATAAGTATAGCTACTCTTGCTTGTTTTGGTTTCCATTTGTTTGAATAATCTTTTTCCATTTCTTCACCCTCAGTCTGTAGTGTCTTTACAGGTGAGATTGAGTTTCTTGTTGGCAGCATATAGTTGCATCTTATTTGTTCATTAATGCAGCCAGTCTACATTTTTTAAATGGGGAATTTAATCCATTTTCATTCAAGGTTATTATTGACAGGTAAAGACTTACTGTTGTCATTTTGTTAGTTGTTTTTTGGGTGTTTGTTTGGGGGGGTATATCCTTTGTTTCTTCTTGTTGATCTTTGCAGTTTTCTGACTTATTTTTGGAATGATAGGATTTGATTCCTTTCTCTTTCTCATTTGCGTGTCTGTTCTACCAGTGAGTTTTATATTTTCATGTGTTTACATGATGGTAGTTATTTCACTTCCAGTTGAAGTACTTCCTTATGCATTTCTTTTAAGGGTAGTCTACTGGTGATGAATTTCCTGAAGTTTTGGTTGTCTGGGAAGGACTTTATTTCTCCTTTGTTTCTCAGAGATAACTTTGCTGGACATAGTATTCTTCTCTGACAGCTTGTTTTCTTTCAGCAGTTTGAATATATCATCCTATTCTGTCCTGGTTTTTATGGTTTTCTCTCCTGGTCTGCTGAGAAATCTGCTGTTAGTCTAATAGGGACTGCCCTATACATGACTTGACACTCTTTTCTTGTTGTTTTTAGAATTCTCTATCATTTACTTTTTACAGTTTGACTATAATATGCCTTGGAGAAGAACTTTTTGGGTTGAAACTTTGGGGAGCTTTAGAGCATTGTGTATCTGGCTTTGCATATGTCTCTCAAGACTTGGAAGCTTCTTAGCTATTATTTTATTAAATAAATTTTCTATGACTTTTCCCATCTTTTCCACTTCTGGAACTGCCATAGTGCAATCATTTGTTTGCTTAATAGTGTCTAGTAAGTTTGACAGTTTCTTCATTCTTTTCTACTATTTTTTCTTGTTTGACTGGATTATTTCAAAAGGTATCTCTTAATGTTCAGAGATTCTTCTGCTTGATGTAATGTGTTGTTGAAGCTTTCAATGATAAATTTTTATTAAATTCAGCTCCAATATTTCTGTTTTTTTTTTTTCTGATACCTATCTTTTTGTTGATTTTCTCATTCAAATCATGGATTTTTCATTTTGATTGAATTTTCTTTTTTATATTCCTTTGTCTCTGAGTTTTCTTAAAGTTATTATTTTGAATTTCTTTTCAGGCAATTTAAAATTTTCACTTTTGAGGTCAATTACTGGTGTGGTGTCATATTTCACTGCTTTTTCATGTTCTTGTCTCCCTCGCTTGATATCTGTGCATTTAATGGAACATCCACCTCTTCCAGTTTTGTAGTGTGGCTTTCATGGGAAAAAACTTTCTTCTACAGACATGTCCTAGGGTGTCAGTTGGGTAGGGCGCATTGGCTTTTCTTTGGGTGGGTGCAATAGTGTAGTCTTTGTACAGTTTCTTCAGCTATAGTCAACATCAGCAATGCCTGTGTGTGCCTCAGTGGCTTAGGCTGTAGAGATTTGTATGGCTATTCCACCTACTTGGGCTCTGCTCCTCGGGGGATTGAGTGCTGGGCTGGTCCATGCTTTGGAGAAGTGAGGGGCTGGTAAATCAGTGGCTTGAGTCACCTCAGGCTCTGCTCCTCACATTAAATCTTGAAAGATGTGAATTTCATTACCTCTTAGTTACATAAAGCCATATACAAACTCTTCGTTGTTTTAAATCTTATCTCTGACTTGGTTATAAATGATTGCAATTTTCTACTATTTCTAACTGCAGTATAGCAGTGCTAAAATATCTGGAGGGCAAAAGAAAGTTAGATAGGCTAGTAACACCAAAGTAATGCTGAAACCTGGAAGGAAAGAAAAATACATTACTTTCCTCTCCATTCTTCTTTGATCCCCTTTGAATATATGGCTTATTATAACAGCAAGATGTGTGACCTTGAGCCATTTATTTGTCTGGAGCCACAGCTTCTTTACTTATAAATAAAGTTAATGCCATTTACATCTCAGAAATTGTGAATATAAATGAGAAATATGTTTATAAAATCTCATGATATGCTTGTCACACAGTAAGGTTTGGTAAAGTGAATCCTTCAACAGCGTTCCCCAATTCTTTCTCTTGTGCTGAAAGTGGACTATCTTAGAAAAGACCATGCAAACAAAAGTAGAATGACTTGGCTACAGAGCAGTTTCACTGTGTACTGATTACCAACCTGTCTTAATCCAGTGAGATAGAACACTCCCCCACGCAGGTTACGTGAAGCCAGTGTATTACTTACAGATAGGACAACAGAAGTCTATGATTCGTAAAAGCCTCAAGAAAGCTAGTTTGGCAGATGGGGTTTCATCTGCATGTGACTCACTTGCACTGCAGTGGAGGGTCCCAAGAAAGCACTCCACCCTGGGTTTTATACCCCAGCATAACATGATTCACTGTGCTAACGTGTTGAAGGACATACTGTTTCTATGAGAGATTAGAACAGAGCCTAGGCTGTTCAGGCTAGTTTCTCTCTATCCTAAGATGTTGCACTCTCAGCATATTCTATATTTATTCTTGAGAACTATGAGTAAAAAAGAGGGGTAACTGTGTCAGTCCAAAGATACCTGAAGAATTGTCCTGTGCTGACTAACAGCAGAAAAGTTTCCAGTTGATTTAAAATCAAGTGACTTGCAATGTAGTTACAAACAAAATTATTAAGTGCCTATTTTGTATTTGGCCCCATGGTAATACTAATAATGATTATGATAATAATAAGAAAATGTATTAAGCAATTATTTTTACCTGTCGTTCTTTGAAGCATTATCTCATTTACTTCTCCCAGAACCCAGTGAGGTAGTTAGTATTATTATCTCTCGTTTACAGATGAGGATATACTGAGTTTGCAGTGTTTAACTCATCCACAGTCACATTACTATTTGTGGTGGAGGAATGATTTGAACCCAACCTATCTGACTGATTTTTTAACCAGATTGTTAAGAAAATAAACATCAGCCATCTCAAATCTCCCCATCTAATCCAGAGGGGAAGTTTACAACTTGAAATAATTACTTTCAAGAGATTTCAGAGAAGTGGTAGAAAACCAACATGGCCTTGGTCTTCTACCACTAAGGTTTTATTTTTAAAATTAATGAATAAGTAGGTCTTGAGTTGCCATTCTATAGCTTTGGTCTTAGTTCAACAAGAAGGAGCAAGTAGGAAGACTTTTCATAGCCCAACCCCCAGTGCAGTTGAAATCAGCATTAGCATAGAGCATTAGAAATAAGATTCAGCATGCATCTTGCCATGTGACCAATCCTGGCCTCCATCACAGAATTCTAGTTACGTGGTGAACCTGGGAGGCCACTCTCTGTCCCCACCCTGGACCCCCCCTATACTGCAGATCCTCCCTGACATGGGACCCCGGACCCTAGGGCTCAGGAAGGCTCAACCAGGACTTAACAGCAGTTTCCGAAGGGCCTTCTGAGCCCCTCACCCATCTCCCAAGTCTGGCCAGACTGACAGGACCAGCAAGGGATGGGGCATGGGAAAGATTAGAGACATAGACTAGAACAGTATCATGGAGAGCCTTGAAGACCAATTTAAAATAGTTTTATCTTCTAATAGTAGGTCCTAGCTTAGCATCCTAGCTTAGTGGCCTTTACGCTTTGGATCTTGACTCCTTAGTAGGTTGTAAAATTCGTGTATTGGGTCACAACCAACATACCTGTTTTAATGAACTGGGATAGAGTAAAATGGAAAATAGAAACGTGTCTTGCAGGTAATAAGGGTTTTTGTGAAACATTTGTTTTAGTTATATACAGTCAATTCTTGTTATCTGTAGTAGTTCTATTCTATAAAGTCACCACCGACAATGAATTAGTAATTACAAAACCATTGCTCCCTGTGTACATACAAGATTAGGTTCCTTTGTTCCTCTGGTCACAAAATTTTCACCAACAGATTAATACATAAGCTTATTTTATGAGTGTTTTTGTATAAGGACACCTCATTTAATAGATATTGTTGATTCATTAACATTAAACTCTAGGCTAAAAGCACCATCACTCATACCTGAATGAAGCTTCTCGAACACATGTATTTTTCTCCCTAAGGTACATCACAGCCTTCTTGTGCTGACGAACCCAGTTACCACTTTAGCACTATGCTTGGGGGCCATTTTGAACATGAAATCACCAATAAAGAAAGCACAAAAATGCAAAAAATGTGACATTAAATAGGCCTTGAGAAGAACACTTGTTTACAGTTTGAGCTGAAATAAGAAGACAGAGCATCACTTTTTTCAACCTCAGCTGGGAACACGTATGTCAGGTGCTCACATTTTCATCACTCTACATATGTCTGTGACTGACACAAACATGCTTTGAGTATGGATTTGGGAGCTACAAATAAATTTAGCAAGTAGGTGAATTTGCAAATATAGAATTTGTAAATAATGAGGATCAACTGTGTGTATACAGACACACAAATATGTTTACTAGGTCTATGAGGTTGTAATGTATTTCTCAAAAGAAAGGTTTTTTTGTTTTGTTTTTTAGACATACATCCTTAAATAATCAGATTGCTGAGGAATGACACAGTGGACATTGCTTTAAGATGTAAACAGTAAGCAGAATGGGGTTTCGAGGCAAGCAGCCTAGATTAGAAGACTTCTATAGAAATCTAACCCCTTGAAGCAATGAGGGCAAAAGTGGGCCTGGGGACTAGGGATAGTTAAGCCAAGAAAAAAAGAGATGATAACTTGGTTACAAATTGAATATGTAAATAAAGAAGGAAAAATTGATGCTTATTCTGAAAGTATCTGGTGTAGAAATTAGAAGGGTGGTAGGTATAGTGAGATATGTTGTATATTGGAAAGAATAGAGCTTTGAATGCTGGTGGAATCCAGTTTCAGTCTTGCCTCTATGACTTTATTAGACATGTGATCTTTGGCAAGTCACAAAGCCTTCTGCCTCACTTTTACAATCATGCCATTTAAATATCAGTTAATTGCTACAATTAAATGAGTCAATATACTATATATGTGACATTCGTAGAATACACTAACATCCAGGATGTAGCTGCAATATAAATAGGTGATACGTCTGTATTATGTGTAATTATTCATATGTTTATTATATCCACATATTTATATATATACATGCAAAATATAGTATAATTACACCTGAAGAAATAGTGGGACATCAAAGAAGAGTTATCGGGCCATGAAATTATGAGATGGCAATAAAGTTGAAAGGCCAGGATTACTATATATGTGGATTATCAGTTTTTCAAAGCACTAGAGTACAGGTAATATATATTAAAATTGCCTGACAAAATTTAAACTTTGTTTGAGAATGCACAGTAGGATCTTGCAATCAGCCATAATCATAAATATCAATTTTTACCATATTGGCACAGCTCAAAATTGTTGGTAGAGAGGAACTTCTGATTGATGGACTACCAAATACATAGGCTTTTACTGTAATTTGTTCTACAGGTTAAAGTTAGTATTGTCAAAACACGGCAGGCAACGTTACAGATTTTAAGGCTGCAGTATCTTTATATCTCCCATGATATTAAATATAATTCAAACACAGAAAAATGCTCTTCTCTCATTATGTCTTTTCTTTTTGATGAGAGACGAATAGGTCCACTTGAGAAATGATTATATCGATGTTGTACTTTAAATTTTCTTTAGCACTACAAAACTGGCAAGAAGTGGCAAGTCAGTAAGTCCAAATAGACAGCTGATGTGTGATTTCATATCACAGATATTCTGTCTGCAGCACAACAGAACACAGGGTATTGAGTTATCCCCCAGTGAATTAAAGTCCCTCTTGCATCCTTTACATACCGATTTCATTAATATTAATAATTACTAATTCTAGCTAACACTTGCGAATGCATAATGGGAACTACGTTTTTACAAATGTTGCCTAACAAAGACTGCTATTTTCTTCTGTATCTTGGTCGTGGTACACAGTCTGATAGCTTTCAAAGAACAAGCCAAATTGTCAAACGCTGTCGGTTTGTAATGTCATGTTCGATCTGGCGCTGAGAAGTGCGGCCTCAGGTTTCTGGCCTGTCTTTTATGTCACAGAAGTACAGAATTGTTCAACAATCTGGGGAAATTGAAAGCAGCAAATGTGCAATAAAATTTTCTCTGTAGTTCGGTGCTACATAACAAAAGAGACCCATAAACTTTGTTCCATTCTGGCATTGGATGGTGACTTATCTTTGGAAACAGCAGCCACAACAGATGTAAAGAAAAACAGATAGAACTTTTAAAAAATAAACTTCAGGAAATAGTTTTCAAGTCTTTATTTTTCCCTGTGTTTCAGCTAATGCTCAAAGCGTTCCTAAAATGTTCTGTTGGAAATAGTGAGACTGGAATAAGCTCTATTTTCCATTTTGTCCGCTTGTTTCAGGGCTTTCAGATGTCCTTAATAACCCTGAACTTGTAGAATGTTTTAATTAAGGACTTCATTGTTAGAGTATAACAACATAAACCTAAGATCCCCCTGTGATTATCATGCTTTGTTTATGGTTTTACAACAAAATTGTATTCTATCCTGTTGGTATATTTATTGTATCTTGGCATTTCTTTTGACGATGCCAAAAAAATCTCAGAGGCTTAAAGAAGGAGAGACAACCTCTGAAGCCACTTTGACTTTTCTTTTTTTTTCTTGACAAAGTGTTTTATCTCTGAAGAATTCAATTCAGTACATGGGTCTTATGAGTACATTTATTGTACTAAAATGTCATATTTGCTTAGATCATATGAAGAGCAACTATACTGAAAATAAGACAGATAACTATTTTATAAAAGAATTTCTATCTTTCTCTGCCAAGAACACTGTATGTTTTTTCCTTACATTAGGAAACGGGGATAATTTTGACACTTTTCACTTTATTTTAGAAAGAGCTTGTACTTTTGTTTTGTAAGGAAAATAAAAAAGGTAAGCATGGTAGGGCACCGTGGCTCATGCCTGTAATCCCAGCACTTTGGGAGGCCAAGGCTGGAGGATCACTTAAGCCCAGGAGTTTGAGGCTGCAATGAGCTATGAATGCACCACTGCATTCCAGCCTGGGTGATAGAGCAAGACTTTGTCTGTGGGCGGGGAGGGGGGGGGGGAGTGTGAGTGATACTGTTTATTATGAAGCTTAATTTGCATTGTGGTTAAATGTTAATGGGATTCTCCTCTCTTCTTTTTCTCTGAAATTCCATTCTAAAGCCATTAAATGGGCAGGGCAAAGTAGGAGTCTGCAGCAGGGAGGAGCAGGGGAGTTGTGGTGGCTCAGAGCAACATGCCAGACACGAGAGGGTCAGTACTGATAGGGCACAGCCTGTCAAGGGCTGTCAGAGCCTTGACAGGGTGACGAGGATGTTCACATGTGGGGACAGGCTGGTGTGGAGTTTTGGAGGACAAGCTGAGTGAAGCAGGTATCTAGAGGTAGCGTGGATTGGAATATGGACCCCCAAAATATTTGTCCAAGTGCTAACTCCTGGTACCAAACTCTGTATTAATTTCTCAGAGCTGCTGTAACTAATTATGTTAAACTTGATGACTTCATTCAACAGAAATTTATTCTTTCACAGTTCTGCAGGCCAGAAGGCCAAAATCAAAAGTATGAGCAGGCTTGATTTCTTTAGAAGACTCCAAGGGAGAACTGTGTCTCCTTGCTTCTGGTGGGTATTGGCAATCCTTGGAGTTCCTTGGCTTGTGGGCACATCGCTTCAATCTCTGCTTCTGCTTTCACGTGGGGCTCTTCCCTGTGTGTGTCTGTGTCGCCTCCTTTTCTGACTCTCATAAGAACACTTGTTATTGGATATAGAGCCCTCCCTAATCCAGGATGATCTCATCTTGAGATCTTTATCTTGGTTATGCCTGCAAAGACCCTTTTTCCAAATAAAGTCACATTTTGAGATTTTGGGTGGACATGTGTTTTGATGTGCCACTATTCAACACACTACCAAAGAGGTCAGTCATCGCATGGTTTCAGAGATCAAGAGGAGTGAGAATAGTGTCCCTGTGAAGGGGTGGTTTCTTGTGGGGCACAAAAGCTTATGCAGGATAGGAGAGTATCTATGCTAGAGGTCACCCAGCATAAATGTCAGACCCCAAGTGGGGTGAGGAGGCGAGATGAGAGGTTGGTTACATATGGTAGACTGATCAAATAGGTAAGTAAGTATACTGAGGGTGAGAGGAGCCAGGTTTCTGTCATAGAAGCAAATTACAAATATAAAGAAGGAGAAAATTATGGAGTTGAAGGTACTGGTGTGAACTTATAATTTGTAATAAATGAGATATATTAATACATGGAGATGTAAATGGATGTGGGTGTATGTGTGTTTTATAATACCTAGCTCTGTTCACTGAAATAGGCTGGCAACATATCCACTGCGATAGCAACTAGCACATTTAGCATCCATATCTTGGCTTCTAAATACCAGTCTTCACCAAAAAGAGAGAGAGTTCTTCTTGGGAAAATGACCAGATTTCATAGAGGGAGTACATTGCATAGAGGGAGTACAATATCAAGCATTTTATACCAGAAAGTAAGGAAGTCCTTTAAAAAAATAATGGAGTCATGTCAAAAGGGCACAAAAATCATCTTGAAGAAGCTCCCATAAGCCAAATTGGGAATAATTTGACCATCAAAATAAACGATAGTAATGTATTACAGCTCATTAAAATACAAAACCGTAAGTCCATCATTATCAAAGTAAATGAGTAAATTGAAAATTTGGAATGAATGAGGTATTTACATACTTACAAATCTATCTCCCACAAATATTTACTAATCACAAGGGGGAAAATGAAAACATTTTGAATGTAGAAACATGGCAGATGCCACCTGAACTGAGTGATCAAATTGAACATCGTCAGTGATAGCATAAATCAAAATTATTTGTCACCCACCTGATAGAATGCAATGAGAAACATCTGTGATATTCCTGTCAGATGCATCACCTGAATCTCATCATGAGAAAGCACAATAAAGCCAAATTGAGGCATGTTCTACCGAATAACTGGGTGGTAATTTTCAAAAGTCTTAGAGTTTTGAAAGCCAGGGAAAGACTAATGAACTAATGAAGGCATCTAGAGAGACATGATAACTAATTGCAATGTGTGTTTCTGAACTGGACACTTATTTTGACAATCAAATGGGGTCTGAAAATTAGAGAGTAGTAATATCTCAATATATCAATTGCTTAATAAATACCCGGAGCAGAGTAAGCACTCAGTTTAACTATGATGATGACAATGATGACACTGACAATGATCACTGAAGGACTGCATGAAAAAATACACCTAGCAGGGATCGGGGGATGGGGGAGGGATAGCATTAGGAGATATACCTAATGTAAATGACAAGTTAATGGGTGCAGCACACCAACATGGCACATGTATACATATGTAACAAACCTGCATGTTGTGCACATGTACCCTAGAACTTAAAGTATAATAAATATATATATATATATTAAAAAAAAAGAAAAGAAAAAATACACCTAGCATCTATCTACTCAATATCCTGGAATTCTGGAACAGGAGTGTTCTGGACTCATTTGCAAAAAAACTGATTCCTCAGGTCTAATCAAATTAAATTGAGAGGTAAATTTAAATTATATATATTTTTTATCCAACAGAGAAATAAAAAGCACTTTGCCAAATAGTTAAACACTTGTGACCCAGATAACTAAACTCTTCAGACCTAGGAATTCTAAAATTAAATTGTTTTCATGAAAGTAAAAAATTCAGTCTTCTTCCAACAACCAAAGAAGAGGAATGAATATGAAAACAGAGGCTGAATTGTCCCAACACTGAAGAGTTGGGAGCGATTCATTGAATTGTAGAACTGGAAGGGATAATGGTAAGTGTGCCAAGATCTTTCTATAATGCTAGTTTGGAAGACTGATCCCTCATTTTCCAAGGGAAAAATAAATCCCAGTGTCACAGCTGCATTCCTGTGTAGATCTTTGCTTAGGTTTTCTAAAATTCAGAGCTCAAAGTATATCATCCTTTGTATTTAAGGAAGTCTTACGGGTATCCTCACTTACTCATGGTGCAATAATATTCCTGCAGATTCTACATCTCCATCCATGGGCCACTGTTTCAGCAACCTCAGCCAGTGCAACACAACCTCAGCCAAGAAGAGTATGCAGAGAAAGGAGTCGCCTACCTGCCACAAAGCTGTTGTCTGAAAACTATCTCATATTGTCTCAAGTTGTCGTTCAGTGTGAATTAGACCTTTTTAACATGCAATCTGCAACATGCTTCACTGTCTAATTTTCCAGAGCCCCTCATCTAAGAAACTGTATTATTGATATAATCATCATGGTGAATAAGTTGGTATGTGGGGGAGAGATGACGGAAACAGAGAGTAAGTCAGAGCTGGCTGCCTGACAGATAAAAAGGAAATGACCAAAAAAAAAAAAAAAAAGACACAGAAGAATACTGTGTTGTCCACACAGAAAAGGGAAGTATAGGTAAGACAGCAGTAGACTCAGATTCGTAAGACCCAAGTTCTAGTCTTATTTATTAGCTATGGGGGGCCTTGAGGGAGTTCTAGAATTAAGTGATCTCTCTTTATAAAATAGGAACAGTAATAACTTCCTGGCTAACTCCCTGGCTATCTCAAAATGCTGTAGTAGTAAGAAATAATTTTATAATTAAAGACTATTTTAGGGCTGATTACATTTTTGGGCAGTGGCTCATGCATGTAATTTCAACACTTTGGGAGGCCAAGGTGGGCGGATTGCTTGAGCCCAGGAATTCAAGACCAGGCTGGGCAACGTAGACCTTGTCACTACAAAAGAAAAAAAACATTAGCTAGGCGTGGTGGCATATGCCTGTGGTCCCAGCTACTCAGGAAGCTGAGACAGGAGGATCACCTGAGCCTGGGAGGTCGAGGCTACAGTGAGCCATGATCACACTACTGCACTCCAGCCTGGGAAACAGAGTGAGACTCTGTCTCAAAAAAAAAAAAAAAAAAAAAAAAGGGAATATTTTACACTTCAAGTTCCTATACAAATGTAAAATATCATTCTATTACATATTTATAATGCTGATTATTCTTTAAATGACTTTAAAATGTTAATCTGTGCTTAAGCCCACAGAGAAGTATGTAACAAATTTGTGAAGGATTGGCATTAAAGATAGTAAAAATAAAACATAGAAATTATGGTAAATAATTTAACTGGTAAAATAATCTAAGTAGTAATTCTCAGGTAAGTGGAAATTCGATTAGCTGATTGTTTAGGATTCTTGGTTATAAGTGACAGAGACCTGACTAAAAGTACATGAAGCACATAACTGAGAAGTCTGTGGTACGGCTCAGCAGTCAGAAATGGGAAAATCTTGGGACTGGTTCGTGTTTTATTTACATTATCTTTGTTCCCAGGCAGTCTCTGCATGTAAGTGGCAAAGATGACTGTCTGAAAATATATACCTACTTTTTTAAAGGGCTATCTCAAACCATTCTGGAGAAGCACTAAAAGCCACTTTACTTATACTGGGAGAATAGTTTGCTTTCCCTAATTTGTGATGAGTGAAACACTGAACAGGGACATAGAATAATATTCTGTAGTTCAGGGGATGGTGTAGTATGGCCAGTGGGCGGAATCTGGTCCTCAGACTGACTTTGCAAATAATCTTATAGAAACACAGCAACAGCCATTCATTACATGTTGTTTATGGTTGCTTTGGGGTTACAATGGCAGAGTTGAGTAGTTGTGACAGAGATCACTAGGCTCACCACATCTGAGATATTTACTGACTGACCCTCTACAGAAAGTTTGCTGCTCTTAGAGGAATGTGTGTTTCTAGTGTCAGCAATAAACTTCTTGGATTTGTTTTGTTTTCTCATCTTTACATGATAGTTGCAGACTAGTTGATCCTTGTGACCTGTTTTTGAATGCCACTGTGTATTCTGTCTGTCTGCCTCTGATTCTGTTTCTTATGCTGCTGAATGCACAATTTCATGCCCTGGAATTTCCTTCTGTCTTCTGCTAAACTCATGCCTCCTCAGATAGTTAAATCGTGTTCTACCTTAGAAGTCTCCAGAGTTGGGGGGAGGAGCCAAGATGGCCGAATAGGAACAGCTCCGGTCTACAGCTCCCAGCGTGAGCGATGCAGAAGACGGGTGATTTCTGCATTTCCATCTGAGGTACTGGGTTCAGCTCACTAGGGAGTGCCAGACAGTGGGCTCAGGTCAGTGTGTGCGTGCACCGTGCACGAGCCGAAGAAGGGTGAGGCATTGCCTCACTCGGGAAGTGCAAGGGGTCAGGGAGTTCCCTTTCCTAGTCAAAGAAAGGGGTGACAGACAGCACCTGGAAAATCCGGTCACTCCCACCCGAATACTGCGCTTTTCTGACGGGCTTAAAAAACGGCGCACCAGGAGATTATATCCCGCACCTGGCTCAGAGGGTCCTACGCCCATGGAGTCTTGCTGATTGCTAGCACAGCAGTCTGAGATCAAACTGCAAGGCGGCAGCGAGGCTGGGGGGAGGGGCGCCCGCCATTGCCCAGGCTCCCTTAGGTAAACAAAGCAGCCGGGAAGCTTGAACTGGGTGGAGCCCACCACAGCTCAAGGAGGCCTGCCTGCCTCTGTAGGCTCCACCTCTGTGGGCAGGGCACAGACAAACACAGCAGTAACCTCTGCAGACTTAAATGTCCCTGTCTGACAGCTTTGAAGAGAGCAGTGGTTCTCCCAGCACGCAGCTGGAGATCTGAGAACGGGCAGACTGCCTCCCTCAAGTGGGTCCCTGACCCCTGACCCCCGAAAAGCCTAACTGGGAGGCACCCCCCAGCAGGGGCAGACTGACACCTCACATGGCCAGCCGGGTACTCCAACAGAACTGCAGCTGAGGGTCCTGTCTGTTAGAAGGAAAACTAACAAACAGAAAGGACATCCACACCAAAAACCCATCTGTACATCACCATCATCAAAGACCAAAAGTAGATAAAACCACAAAGATGGGGAAAAAACAGAGCAGAAAAACTGGAAACTCTAAAAAGCAGAGCACCTCTCCTCCTCCAAAGGAACGCAGTTCCTCACCAGCAATGGAACAAAGCTGGACGGAGAATGACTTTGACGAGCTGAGAGAAGAAGGCTTCAGATGATCAAATTACTCCGAGCTACGGGAGGATATTCAAACCAAAGGCAAAGAAGTTGAAAACTTTGAAAAAAATTTAGAAGAATGTATAACTAGAATAACCAATACAGAGAAGTGCTTAAAGGAGCTGATGGAGGTGAAAACCAAGGCTCGAGAACTATGTGAAGAATGCAGAAGCCTCAGGAGCCGATGCGATCAAATGGAAGAAAGCGTATCAGCAATGGAAGATGAAATGAATGAAATGAAGCGAGAAGGGAAGTTTAGAGAAAAAAGAATAAAAAGAAACGAGCAAAGCCTCCAAGAAATGTGGGACTATGTGAAAAGACCAAATCTACGTGATTGGTGTACCTGAAAGTGACGGGGAGAATGGAACCAAGTTGGAAAACACTCTGCAGGATATTATCCAGGAGAACTTCCCCAATCTAGCAAGGCAGGCCAACATTCAGATTCAGGAAATACAGAGAACGCCACAAAGATACTCCTGGAGAAGAGCAACTCCAAGACACATAATTGTCAGATTCACCAAAGTTGAAATGAAGGAAAAAATGTTAAGGGCAGCCAGAGGGAAAGGTCGGGTTACCCTCAAGGGGAAGCCCACCAGATTAACAGTGGATCTCTCGGCAGAAACTCTACAAGCCAGAAGAGAGTGGGGGCCAATATTCAACATTCTTAAAGAAAAGAATTTTCAACCCAGAATTTCATATCCAGCCAAACTAAGCTTCATAAGTGAAGGAGAAATAAAATACTTTACAGACAAGCAAATGCTGAGAGATTTTGTCACCACCAGGCCTGCCCTAAAAGAGCTCCTGAAGGAAGCACTAAACATGGAAAGGCACAACCGGTACCAGCCGCTGCAAAATCATGCCAAAATGTAAAGACCATCGAGACTAGGAAGAGACTGCATCAACTAACGAGCAAAATAACCAGCTAACATCATAATGACAGGATCAAATTCACACATAACAATATTAACTTTAAATGGAAATGGACTAAATGCTCTAATTAAAAGACACAGATTGGCAAATTGGATAAAGACTCAAGACCCATCAGTGTGCTGTATTCAGGAAACCCATCTCACGTGCAGAGACACACATAGGCTCAAAATAAAAGGATGGAGGAAGATCTACCAAGCAAATGGAAAACAAAAAAAGGCAGGGGTTGCAATCCTAGTCTTGGATAAAACAGACTTTAAACCAGCAAAGATGAAAAGAGACAAAGAAGGCCATTACATAATGGTAAAGGGATCAATTCAACAAGAAGAACTAACTATCCTAAATATATATGCACCCAATACAGGAGCACCCAGATTCATAAAGCAAGTCCTGAGTGACCTACAAAGAGACTTAGACTCCCACACATTAATAATGGGAGACTTTCACACCCCACTGTCAACATTAGACAGATCCACGAGACAGAAAGTTAACAAGGATACCCAGGATTTGAACTCAGCTCTACACCAAGCAGACTTAATAGACATCTACAGAACTCTCCACCCCAAATCAACAGAATATACATTTTTTTCAGCACCACACCACACCTATTCCAAAATCGACCACATAGTTGGAAGTAAAGCTCTCCTCAGTAAATGTAAAAGAACAGAAATTATAACAAACTATCTCTCAGATCACAGTGCAATCAAGCTAGAACTCAGGATTAAGAATCTCACTCAAAACCGCTCAACTACATGGAAACTGAACAACCTGCTCCTGAATGACTACTGAGTACATAATGAAATGAAGGCAGAAATAAAGATGTTCTTTGAAACCAATGAGAACCAAGACACAACATACCAGAATCTCTGGGATGCATTCAAAGCAGTGTGTAGAGGGAAATTTATAGCACTGAATGCCCACAAGAGAAAGCAGGAAAGATCCAAAATTGACACCCTAACATCACAATTAAAAGAAATAGAAAAGCAGAGCAAACACATTCAAAAGCTAGCAGAAGGCAAGAAGTAGGAAATAGAGACACAAAAAACCCTTCAAAAAATTAATGAATCCAGGAGCTGGTTTTTTGAAAGGATCAACAAAATTGATAGACCACTAGCAAGATTTATAAAGGAAAAAAGAGAGAAGAATCAAATAGATGCAATAAAAAATGATAAAGGGGACATCACCACCGATCCCACAGAAATACAAACTACCATCAGAGAATACTACAAACACCTCTACGCAAATAAACTAGAAAATCTAGAAGAAATGGATAAATTCCTCGACACATACACTCTCCCAAGACTAAACCAGGAAGAAGTTGAATCTCTGAATAGATCAATAACAGGAGCTGAAATTGTGGCAATAATCAATAGCTTACCAACCAAAAAAAGTCCAGGACCAGATGGATTCACAGCCGAATTCTACCAGAGGTACAAGGAGGAACTGGTACCATTCCTTCTGAAACTATTCCAATCAATAGAAAAAGAGGGAATCCTCCCTAACTCATGTTATGAGGCCAGCATCATCCTGATACCAAAGCTGAGTAGAGACACAACCAAAAAAGAGAATTTCAGACCAATATCCTTGATGAACATTGATGCAAAAATCCTCAATAAAATACTGGCAAACCGAATCCAGCAGCACATCAAAAAGCTTATCCACCATGATCAAGTGGGCTTCATCCCTGATATGCAAGGCTGGTTCAATATACGCAAATCAATAAACGTAAACCAGCATATAAACAGAACCAAAGACAAAAACTACATGATTATCTCAATAGATGGAGAAAAGACCTTTGACAAAATTCAACAACCTTTCATGCTAAAAACTCTCAATAAATTAGGTATTGATGGGACGTATCTCAAAATAATAAGAGCTATCTATGACAAACCCACAGCCAATATCATACTGAATGGACAAAAACTGGAAGCATTCTGTTTGAAAACTTGCACAAGACAGGGATGCCCTCTCTCACCACTCCTATTCAACATAGTGTTGGAAGTTCTGGCCAGGGAAATTAGGCAGGAGAAGGAAATAATGGGTATTCAATTAGGAAAACAGGAAGTCAAATTCTCCCTGTTTGCAGACGACATGATTGTATATCTAGAAAACCCCATTGTCTCAGCCCAAAATCTCCTTAAGCTGATAAGCAACTTCAGCAAAGTCTCAGGATACAAAATCAATGTACAAAAATCACAAGAATTCTTATACACCAACAACAAACAGAGAGCCAAATCATGAGTGAACTCCCATTCACAATTGCTTCAAAGAGAATAAAATACTTAGGAATCCAACTTACAAGGGATGTGAAGGACCTCTTCAAGGAGAACTACAAACCACTGCTCAATGAAATAAAAGAGGATACAAACAAATGGAAGAACATTTCATGCTCGTGGGTAGGAAGAATCAATATCGTGAAAATGGCCATACTGCCCAAGGTAATTT
Source organism: Pongo pygmaeus (assembly GCF_028885625.2). Taxonomy (NCBI): domain Eukaryota; kingdom Metazoa; phylum Chordata; class Mammalia; order Primates; family Hominidae; genus Pongo; species Pongo pygmaeus. Next base: position 22,220,024 of record NC_072378.2, read on the forward strand.
ATAGATTCAATGCCATCCCCATCAGGCTACCAATGACTTTCTTCACAGAATTGGAAAAAACTACTTTAAAGTTCATATGGAACCAAAAAAGAGCCCGCATCACCAAGTCAATGCTAAGCCAAAAGAACAAAGCTGGAGGCATCACGCTACCTGGCTTCAAACTATACTACAAGGCTACAGTAACCAAAACAGCATGGTACTGGTACCAAAACAGAGATATAGATCAATGAAACAGAACAGAGCCGTCAGAAATAATGCCACATATCTACAACTATCTGATCTTTGACAAACCTGAGAAAAACAAGCAATGGGGAAAGGATTCCCTATTTAATAAATGGTGCTGGGAAAACTGGCTAGCCATATGGAGAAAGCTGAAACTGGATCCCTTCCTTACACCTTATACAAAAATCAATTCAAGATGGATTAAAGACTTACATGTTAGACCTAAAACCATAAAAACCCTAGAAGAAAACCTAGGCATTACCATTCAGGACATAGGCATGGGCAAGGACTTCATGTCTAAAACACCAAAAGCAATGGCAACAAAAGCCAAAGTTGACAAATGGGATCTAATTAAACTCAAGAGCTTCTGCACAGTGAAAGAAACTACCATCAGAGTGAACAGGCAACCTACAAAATGGGAGAAAATTTTCACAACCTACTCATCTGACAAAGGGCTAATATCCAGAATCTACAATGAACTCAAATTTACAAGAAAAAAACAACCCCATCAAAAAGTGGGCGAAGGACATGAACAGACACTTCTGAAAAGAAGACATTTATGCAGCCAAAAGACACATGAAAAAATGCTCACCATCACTGGCCATCAGAGAAATGCAAATCAAAACCACAATGAGATACCATCTCACACCAGTTAGAATGGCAATCATTAAAAACTCAGGAAACAACAGGTGCTGGAGAGGATGTGGAGAAATAGGAACACTTTTACACTGTTGGTGGGACTGTAAACTAGTTCAACCCTTGTGGAAGTCAGTGTGGCAATTCCTCAGGGATCTAGAACTAGAAATTCCATTTGACCCAGCCATCTCTTTACTGGCTATATACCCAAAGAATTATAAAACATGCTGCTATAAAGACACATGCACACGTATGTTTATTGCAGCATTATTCACAATAGCAAAGACTTGGAACCAACCCAAATGTCCAACAATGATAGACTGGATTAAGAAAGTGTGGCACATATACACCATGGAATACTTTGCAGCCATAAAAAATGATGAGTTCATGTCCTTTGTAGGGACATGGATGAAATTGGAAATCACCATTCTCAGTAAACTATCGCAAGAACAAAAAACCAAACACCGCATATTCTCACTCATAGGTGGGAATTGAACAATGAGAACACATGGACACAGGAAGGGGAACATCATACTCTGGGGACTGTTGTGGGGTGGGGGGAGGGAGGAGGGATAGCATTGGGAGTTATACCTAATGCCAGATGACGAGTTAGTGGGTGCAGCGCACCAGCATGGCACATGTATACATACGTAACTAACCTGCACATTGCACATAGGTACCCTAATACCTAAAGTGTAATAATAATAAATAAATAAATAAAAAAGAAGTCTCCAGAGTTATTTTCCTAAATTAAGAACTGACTTCGAAGTTATTCATTATGCCACACACAATGGTTGAAAAGAGCATCTCTTTTATGTACTGTGTGTATTTCAGCATCCACTCAGCTTCTTAGGTCGAAAAGGAAGAGTCTTCCACAGTGTATTTTATCCATATTTGGGTCAGAAACTCTTCTTTACCACGGAGTGTGATGGAAGAAAGATATGGGATGGTAACAGTAGGCAAGGGATGTAATAATCACAAAATTTGAGATATTTTGTGACTGGTGACTCACGCCTGTGATCCCAGCATTTTGGGAGGCCAAAGTGGGTGGATCACCTGAGGTCAGGAGTTCAAGACCAGCTTGGCCAATGTAGTGAAACCTCATCTCTACTAAAAAAATACAAAAATTAGCTGGGCGTGGTGGTGCACACCTGTAATCCTAGCTACTCAGGAGGCTGAGGCAGGAGAATAGCTTGAACCAAAGAGGTGGAGGTTGCAGTGAGCTGAGATTGTGCCACCACTGCATTCCAGTCTGGGTGACAGAGCAAGACTGTCTCAAAAAAAAAAAAAAAAAAAATCTAGAAAAAGATCTCCAAGATTCAATCATCTAATTACTTCTTTTAAAAATGAGAAAAATGACTCCTGGTCAGCTTTTACATTCTTTTTCAACTGTCTTGGCCATACTTACATATTGGGCTTTTAAAGTCTCAAGTAATAGGTTTTTAAAACCTCAGCTGATAAAAGTATAAAAATAAAGTTAAAACATATCAAAGACAAAACCCAAGAATCAGCTTCCTCTTCCTTCATTACTCTTGCATGGGTGATGGCTGTAATTTCTCCATCTAGTTAGGCAGTCCTTTGCTTTTTATTGCTTGTTTATCGATGACATTTGCCATTTGTAGCAACAGTAATAGAATCATCTATATGTTTATGGCCTTGTTGAACGTAGAAAAAGGATAGTGGCATTTTCTAATTGTGTAACCCTATAACACCTTGACAGGGGACTATAGTTCATATGCTGGACCTTTTGTGTTTGTTCATGGCGGGTGGGTTGCTTTAATATACTTAGCACATTATCCTAATTGCCATCCTTTTGGGGAGAGCTATATATCCAAGCTAATATGGTAGCATTTTTGTTTTAACATAGAGCTGACCCAAGGTAGACATAAGTGTTGTTCATTTTTGCCTAATACTAATAAAATTACCTAATTGTTGAAGCTTGGAGCTTGAATCTAGGCATTTTATGTCATTTCAAGTACACCCTAGTATTTTAAAGCATAAATATCCTACTATCCTCAACAACTTTAGAACAAAAATAAATATTTTAACAAGAAAAAAGCATGCCATGACAAGCTGTAACTTAATAAAGAAAGACAAGGAATGGTCTCTGTAGACCGAGAAAAAATAGGTCCTCAGATATATTTATACCAAAGGAATGTTATGAATGTAAAAAACAGTTTGACTCCCCCCCCCACAAAAAAAACTCCAAAACCCTATATTTTGTTATCACAAGACTGTTTTAGTGAATAAAACAGTATGAATTGGTTTTACTTGTTTCCATTTAATACTTATTAACTTTATAATTATATAGCCTGAGGGTTTTAACTTCAAGTACAACATGATGACTATAATAGTTTTACACAAGGCAAATGTGAAAAACAGAAGTAATTTCTTTTAAAAAGTGTGAAATATCTAAAAGGTATGACTTTTCAATACATCAACTCAGGTGAGCCAGATGTGTAACTTCTTTTTTCCATGTTTAAACCCAATGTTGCTTTTGTGCCTCTGAAGGCTCGGAGTTTCCATGCCTTCTTAGGACATGCCACCCTCTCCACACCTGGATGTGTTCACCAACCCAGAAGCTCTTGGAACTGCATCATTTGGGGTTTTTATGGAGGCCCCATTAAGTAGGTATGACCGATTAAATCACTGGCCGTTGGTGGTTGACTCAATCTCCAGCCTCTCTTCCCTCTCTGGAGGTGAAGGGGTGGGAAGGTGAGGCTGAGTTCCAACCCTCCGATCACAGGGTTGGTTCCTTTGCTACCAGCCTTCATCTTGAAACAATACAGGGCCCACCAAGAGTCACCCCATTAGCAAACACAGATGTGATTGAAAGGGGCTTATTATGAATATCAAAAGATATTTCTCTTCCTCCTATTACTCAGACAGTTACAAGGGTTTTAGAAGCTCTTGCACCAGGAACTGGGAACAAAGACCAAATATATATGTCTTCTTCTATTACAATGTCACAGGTGTGATAGAGTAGGTAAATGGAGTCTCACAGAGTCCCCCAGAGTATTCCATGGAGCCACAAAATGAAGAATAAATGGATGGTTCTCCCTATGTGGCCTGAAAATGCTTGAGAATGAGTCATAACTTAAAAGGCTGTATAGTAGAAAAGAATGCACAGAGGACTGAATGTAAAAGAAGGCATCCCAGTCTCAGCTAGTGTGGATGCATGCCAGTGTAGAAAGATGCTAGTGTGGCTACACTGGTGCACTGAAGACCAAACTCCTGCATGGCCCCACATCCTTGATACCTTAGCTCTATATCATCCCCTACAACTTAGGTGTTATGACATTCAGGATATGCTACCCCATCATTTTTTAAGCTGAAGGAATTTGAGAAAACAGAAGCAGGAATGTAATTGCCCAGTGGGTTTTTCCTGCCTTCTGCACAGACAAAACCAGTTCACTGAGACCACGGTATTGCAGTTAAGAAAGAGTTTAACAGGAGGCTGGCCACATGGAAGAATTACAGTTATTACAAATTAGTCTCCCTGAAGGCTCAGAGGTCAGGGTTTTTCATGGATAGTTCGGTGAGCAGTGGATTAGGGGGTAAGAGCTGCTGATTGGTTGGGGATACAATCATAGGGGTGTGGAAAATGGTCTTTGTGTGCCGAGTCACCTCTGGGTGGGAGGCCACGGGACCCGTTGAGTCATGAGTCGCGAGTCTGCGTTGGGTCAGTGTGAAAAACATCTCAAAAGACCAATCTTAGGTTCTAAAATAGGTGATATTATCTGTAGGAGCAATTGGGAAAGTTATAAGTTATATGACCTCTTGGCCCCATGACTTCTGAGCAGTAAGAGATGATAGAAACTAAACCTACATTTTATCAGAACTCAGGCCTCTTCCATAATCCTAATCTTGTGGCCTTTCATTAGTCTTACAAAGGCGGTTTGGTAACCGCCCTCAAGCAAGGAGGGGATCAGTTTTAGGGAGGTGCTATTATCATCCTTGCTTCAAAGTTAAGCTATAAACTAAATTCCTCCCATAATTAGCTTGGCCTACACCCAGAAATGAGCAAAGACAGCCAGCCTGTGATGTTAGAAGCAAGATGGAGTTAGTCATGTTAGATTTCTCTCACTGTCATAATCTTTGCAAGGGAGGTTCCAGGAAGGTCATTCTATATTTCCCCTCACGCTTCTCATGTGACACAGGTCATGAAGCCTAGGAAGGATTTTCTGACCTTTCCCTGAAGCAGGTCGTAAGACACTCACTGGGGAGGTGCCATTTCTAGACCAAGAGAAAAGGCACATCCTTATGTCTGAAGACACAGGGACACAGAGAAGAATCTGAACAAACAGGTCTTGCTAAGTTCCCCCCAGTTTGTTTTCGTTAGATCATGCCCCTTTGTTCAATGCTGTTTCTCCACAACTATCAATTTCTTCATCAAGCCTAGCATAAAAAATACAGGTTTCATGGTTTCTTTGGGTCTTCATTTCCTTATAAAGTCTCCTGTACCATGTAAAACTGAAATAAGTTTCTCTGCTTTTCTCTTGTGGATTCTGTCCTTTGTTTTATGGGCCTCAGACATGAACCTGGTGATGAGTGAGGGGAAGATAATTTATTTTCCTCTACAGGCAAAAGGGAAAAGGGAGCAATCCCTAAACTGAAGTTATGATCCAGGAATCAGAGGCTCAAAAGCAAGATCAGGTTTAAATGTAGAAAAATACATTCCTCTTTCATTTTAGATATCCCAAATGCCCAAATCTACCCAGCTATTTCTCAGAAGTCTGTTTCCCCTCCACCCTCTGCTCCTCTGTGTAGTGAAACTGTCTCGTTAGGGAGTAAAATGGCCTGGCTTTCCTTATTGAGTATACTCTCAAGACTATTGCCTATTACTTTTTTCCATTCTTTCTTGAGAACTACGCTTTTTAAAACAAGAATTGACTCCATTTATCTTTTTCTTTTAGCCTTCTGCTGGGGCATGCCTTCTCTAAAGCAATGAACAAAAAATGCTTTAGCTGAATAAATGGGGCAAGGATCAAGGAGTACAAGCTAATATTTCACAATATTATCCTGCCATAAATAAAAGTATGGTTTAAATGACAATGGTGGAGTTAGGAGTTACAGGTCACTGAAACACCACCTTATTCACGCTACCAGCCCCTTGGCATTCCTGACGGCGGCAGGGAAACAACACATAGGTACAATTATGAGCCAACATCGTGACTGGAGAGGGATTGAAAATCTCATTTGTTGTCTTCCTAGACTATTAAAGTTATCTGCTGAAATTAGACCCAATTCTTTGGCGAAAGTACTTACTCATTTTTAAGGTCCATAATAAATTGTAAATATGTGGCCTTTGTTGTATGAGTTTAGTATGAGCTGATTGGTGGGCCACAGTGGAATGGCAGAGGGAAATGGATGTTAACTAAGAAGTAGAAGTCCCCTTGAAGTCCTGACCCTGTCACTAATGAAGTCTTTGTTTCCGTATTTAGTAATTGCTTTTTTTTTTTTTTTTTTGAGACAGAGTCTTGCTCTGTCGCCAGGCCAGAGTACAGTGGCACAGTATCGGCTCACTGCAACCTCCGCCTCCCAGGTTCAAGCAGTTCCCCTGCCTCAGCCTCCCAAGTAGCTGGGACTACAGGTACCTGCTGCCACACCCGGCTAATTTTTGTATTTTTAGTAGAGACAGGGTTTCGCCATGTTGGCCAGGATGGTCTCAAACTCCTGACCTCGTGATCTGCCCACCTCAGCCTCCCAAAGTGCTGGGATTACAGGCGTGAGCCACCATGCCTGGCCAATTGCCTTCTTTATATCTCATTTAAAAAATAAAAATTTATAACAAAGAAGTGGGTTGATTTTCAAGACCTAGTTCAGTGTTAGTTTGAATCAGATGCATACATTTGGCAAGTTTGGGGTCTAAGAAAAGATAAAGATCTGAATGCTGAAAATCTAGAGAATTCAGGTTACTGGGGGATAACTTAAAGTCACTAGGGAATTCGGGTTACTGGGGGGTTAACTTAAGGTCACTAGAACCCAAATGCAGGGAAGAGTTGGGTGCTCTTTGGCAAATAAACATTCCTGACTTAGCATTTTTCTTAAACAAGAACATGCCCGCTGTTGTTTTTGTTTTTGTTTTTTTTTTTTGACCTCAGCCAGGCTTGCGTGTTTATTCATCACATATTCTAAGCTCATATACAACTGTGACCTGATCCAGCCTTCAAGGAACTCACTCTTGATTTTAGGAATCTTTCCACCACTTCGATTTCATCTTACTCCTGAAACAGTCAGCCAGAACTGTCTAATTCAGTCTATATTTCTGATACAAAACTCTACCCAGCAACCACTATGGTTTTGTTGCTTTAGGTACGTGTTAGAAAGCACCCATGTCGGCGAGCGACGCAGAAGACGGGTGATTTCTGCATTTCCATCTGAGGTACCGTGTTCATCTCACTAGGGAGTGCCAGACAGTGGGCGCAGGTCAGTGGGTGAGCGCACCGTGCGCCAGCCGAAGCAGGGGCGAGGCATTGCCTCACTCGGGAAGCACAAGGGGTCAGGGAGTTCCCCTTCCAGGGGTGACAGACGGCACCTGGAAAATCGGGCCACTCCCACCCGAATACTGTGCTTTTCCGACGGGCTTAGGAAACGGTGCCCCAGGAGAGTATAGCCCGCACCTGGCTCAGAGGGTCCTACGCCCACGGAGTCTCGCTGATTGCTAGCACAGCAGTCTGAGATCAAACAGCAAGTCGGCAGCGAGGCTGGGGGAGGGGCGCCCGCCATTGCCCAGGCTCGCTTAGGTAAACAAAGCAGCCTGGAAGCTTGAACTGGGTGGAGCCCACCACAGCTCAAGGAGGCCTGCCTGCCTCTGTAGGCTCCACCTCTGGGGGCAGGACACAGACAAACAAAAAGACAGCAGTAACCTCTGCAGACTTAAATGTCCCTGTCTGACAGCTGTGAGGAGAGCAGTGGTTCTCCCAGCACGCAGCTGGAGATCTGAGAACGGGCTGACTGCCTCCTCAAGTGGGTCCCTGACCCCTGACCCCCGAGCAGCCTAACTGGGAGGCACCCCCCAGCAGGGGCAGACTGACACCTCACACGGCCGGCCAGGTACTCCAACAGACCTGCAGCTGAGGGTTCTGTCTGTTAGAAGGAAAACTAACAGAAAGGACATCCACACCAAAAACCCATCTGTACATCACCATCATCAAAGACCAAAAGTAGATAAAACCACAAAGATGGGGAAAAAACAGAGCAGAAAAACTGGAAACTCTAAAAACCAGAGTACCTCTCCTCCTCCAAAGGAACGCAGTTCCTCACCAGCAACGGAACAAAGCTGGACGGAGAATGACTTTGACGAGCTGAGAGAAGAAGGCTTCAGACGATCAAATTACTCCGAGCTACGGGAGGATATTCAAACCAAAGGCAAAGAAGTTGAAAACTTTGAAAAAAATTTAGAAGAATGTATAACTAGAATAACCAATACAGAGAAGTGCTTAAAGGAGCTGATGGAGCTGAAAACCAAGGCTCGAGAACTACGTGAAGAATGCAGAAGCCTCAGGAGCCGATGCGATCAAATGGAAGAAAGGGTATCAGCCCTGGAAGATGAAATGAATGAAATGAAGCGAGAAGGGAAGTTTAGAGAAAAAAGAATAAAAAGAAACGAGCAAAGCCTCCAAGAAATGTGGGACTATGTGAAAAGACCAAATCTACGTCTGATTGGTGTACCTGAAAGTGACGGGGAGAATGGAACCAAGTTGGAAAACACTCTGCAGGATATTATCCAGGAGAACTTCCCCAATCTAGCAAGGCAGGCCAACATTCAGATTCAGGAAATACAGAGAACGCCACAAAGATACTCCTCGAGAAGAGCAACTCCAAGACACATAATTGTCAGATTCACCAAAGTTGAAATGAAGGAAAAAATGTTAAGGGCAGCCAGAGAGAAAGGTCGGGTTACCATCAAAGGGAAGCCCATCAGACTCACAGCGGATCTCTCGGCAGAAACCCTACAAGCCAGAAGAGAGTGGGGGCCAATATTCAACATTCTTAAAGAAAAGAATTTTCAACCCAGAATTTCATATCCAGCCAAACTAAGCTTCATAAGTGAAGGAGAAATAAAATACTTTACAGACAAGCAAATGCTGAGAGATTTTGTCACCACCAGGCCTGCCCTAAAAGAGCTCCTGAAGGAAGCGCTAAACATGGAAAGGCACAACCGGTACCAGCCACTGCAAAATCATACCGAAATGTAAAGAACATCGAGACTAGGAAGAGACTGCATCAACTAACGAGCAAAATATCCAGCTAACATCATAATGACAGGATCAAATTCACACATAACAATATTAACTTTAAATGTAAATGGACTAAATGCTCCAATTAAAAGACACAGACTGGCAAACTGGATTAAGACTCAAGACCCATCAGTGTGCTGTATTCAGGAAACCCATCTCACGTGCAGAGACACACATAGGCTCAAAATAAAAGGATGGAGGAAGATCTACCAAGCAAATGGAAAACACAAAAAGGCAGGGGTTGCAATCCTAGTCTCTGATAAAACAGACTTTAAACCAACAAAGATCAAAAGAGACAAAGAAGGCCATTACATAATGGTAAAGGGATTAATTCAACAAGAAGAGCTAACTATCCTAAATATATATGCACCCAATACAGGAGCACCCAGATTCATAAAGCAAGTCCTGAGTGACCTACAAAGAGACTTAGACTCCCACACATTAATAATGGGAGACTTTAACACCCCACTATCAACATTAGACAGATCAACGAGACAGAAAGTCAACAAGGATACCCAGGAATTGAACTTAGCTCTGCACCAAGCGGACCTAGTAGACATCTACAGAACTCTCCACCCCAAATCAACAGAATATACATTTTTTTCAGCACCACACCACACCTATTCCAAAATTGACCATATACTTGGAAGTAAAGCTCTCCTCAGCAAATGTAAAAGAACAGAAATTGTAACAAACTGTCTCTCAGATCACAGTGCAATCAAGCTAGAACTCAGGATTAAGAATCTCACTCAAAACCGCTCAACTACGTGGAAACTGAACAACCTGCTCCTGAACGACTACTGGGTACATAACGAAATGAAGGCAGAAATAAAGATGTTCTTTGAAACCAACGAGAACCAAGACACAACATACCAGAATCTCTGGGATGCATTCAAAGCAGTGTGTAGAGGGAAATTTATAGCACTAAATGCCCACAAGAGAAAGCAGGAAAGATCCAAAATTGACACCCTAACATCACAATTAAAAGAACTAGAAAAGCAAGAGCAAACACATTCAAAAGCTAGCAGAAGGCAAGAAATAACTAAAATCAGAGCAGAACTGAAGGAAATAGAGACACAAAAAACCCTTCAAAAAATAAATGAATCCAGGAGCTGGTTTTTTGAAAGGATCAACAAAATTGATAGACCGCTAGCAAGATTAATAAAGAAAAAAAGAGAGAAGAATCAAATAGATGCAATAAAAAATGATAAAGGGGAAATCACCACCGATCCCACAGAAATACAAACTACCATCAGAGAATATTACAAACACCTCTATGCAAATAAACTAGAAAATCTAGAAGAAATGGATAAATTCCTCAACACATACACCCTCCCAAGACTAAACCAGGAAGAAGTTGAATCTCTGAATAGACCAATAACAGGAGCTGAAATTGTGGCAATAATCAATAGCTTACCAACCAAAAAAAGTCCAGGTCCAGATGGATTCACAGCCGAATTCTACCAGAGGTACAAGGAGGAGCTGGTACCATTCCTTCTGAAACTATTCCAATCAATAGAAAAAGAGGGAATCCTCCCTAACTCATTTTATGAGGCCAGCATCATCCTGATACCAAAGCCTGGCAGAGACACAACAAAAAAAGAGAATTTTAGACCAATATCCTTGATGAACATTGATGCAAAAATCCTCAATAAAATACTGGCAAACAGAATCCAGCAACACATCAAAAAGCTTATCCACCATGATCAAGTGGGCTTCATCCCTGGGATGCAAGGCTGGTTCAATATACGCAAATCAATAAATGTAATCCAGCATATAAACAGAACCAAAGACAAAAACCACATGATTATCTCAATAGATGCAGAAAAGGCCTTTGACAAAATTCAACAACCCTTCATGCTAAAAACTCTCAATAAATTAGGAATTGATGGGACGTATCTCAAAATAATAAGAGCTATTTATGACAAACCCACAGCCAATATCATACTGAATGGGCAAAAACTGGAAGCATTCCCTTTGAAAACTGGCACAAGACAGGGATGCCCTCTCTCACCACTTCTATTCAACATAGTGTTGGAAGTTCTGGCCAGGGCAATTAGGCAGGAGAAGGAAATCAAGGGTATTCAATTAGGAAAAGAGGAAGTCAAATTGTCCCTGTTTGCAGATGACATGATAGTATATCTAGAAAACCCCATTGTCTCAGCCCAAAATCTCCTTAAGCTGATAAGCAACTTCAGCAAAGTCTCAGGATACAAAATCAATGTGCAAAAATCACAAGCATTCTTATACATCAATAACAGACAAACAGAGAGCCAAATCATGAGTGAACTCCCATTCACAATTGCTTCAAAGAGAATAAAATACCTAGGAATCCAACTTACAAGGGATGTGAAAGACCTCTTCAAGGAGAACTACAAACCACTGCTCAAGGAAATAAAAGAGGATACAAACAAATGGAAGAACATTCCATGCTCATGGGTAGGAAGAATCAACATCATGAAAATGGCCATCCTTCCCAAGGTAATTTACAGATTCAATGCCATCCCCATCAAGTTACCAATGACTTTCTTCACAGAATTGGAAAAAACTACTTTAAAGTTCATATGGAACCAAAAAAAAGCCCGCATCGCCAAGTCAATCCTCAGCCAAAAGAACAAAGCTGGAGGCATCACACTACCTGACTTCAAACTATACTACAAGGCTACAGTAACCAAAACAGCATGGTACTGGTACCAAAACAGAGATATAGATCAATGGAACAGAACAGAGCCGTCAGAAATAATGCCACATATCTACAAGTATCTGATCTTTGACAAACCTGACAAAAACAAGAAATGGGGAAAGGATTCCCTATTTAATAAATGGTGCTGGGAAAACTGGCTAGCCATATGTAGAAAGCTGAAACTGGATCCCTTCCTTACACCTTATACAAAAATCAATTCAAGATGGATTAAAGACTTAAATGTTAGACCTAAAACCATAAAAACCCTAGAAGAAAACCTAGGCATTACCATTCAGGACATAGGCATGGGCAAGGACTTCATGTCTAAAACACCAAAAGCAATGGCAACAAAAGCCAAAATTGACAAATGGGATCTAATTAAACTCAAGAGCTTCTGCACAGCAAAAGAAACTACCATCAGAGTGAACAGGCAACCTACAAAATGGGAGAAAATTTTCGCAACCTACTCATCTGACAAAGGGCTAATATCCAGAATCTACAATGAACTCCAACAAATTTACAAGAAAAAAACAAACAACCCCATCAAAAAGTGGGTGAAGGACATGAACAGACACTTCTCAAAAGAAGACATTTATGCAGCCAAAAAACACATGAAAAAATGCTCACCATCACTGGCCATCAGAGAAATGCAAATCAAAACCACAATGAGATACCATCTCACACCAGTTAGAATGGCAATCATTAAAAAGTCAGGAAACAACAGGTGCTGGAGAGGATGTGGAGAAATAGGAACACTTTTACACTGTTGGTGGGACTGTAAACTAGTTCAGCCCTTGTGGAAGTCAGTGTGGCGATTCCTCAGGGATCTAGAACTAGAAATTCCATTCGACCCAGCCATCCCATTACTGGGTATATACCCAAAGGACTATAAATCATGCTGCTATAAAGACACATGCACACGTATGTTTATTGCGGCATTATTCACAATAGCAAAGACTTGGAACCAACCCAAATGTCCAACAATGATAGACTGGATTAAGAAAATGTGGCACATATACACCATGGAATACTATGCAGCCATAAAAAATGATGAGTTCACGTCCTTTGTAGGGACATGGATGAAATTGGAAATCATCATTCTCAGTAAACTATCGCAAGAACAAAAAACCAAACACCGCATATTCTCACTCATAGGTGGGAATTGAACAATGAGAACACATGGACACAGGAAGGGGAACATCACACTCTGGGGACTGTTGTGGGGTGGGGGGAGGGGGGAGGGATAGCATTGGAAGATATACCTAATGCTAGATGACGAGTTGGTGGGTGCAGCGCACCAGCATGGCACATGTATACATATGTAACTTACCTGCACATTGCGCACATGTACCATAAAACCTAAAGTATAATAATAATAATAATAATAATAAAAAAATAAAAAAAATAAAAAAAAAAAAAAAAAAAAAAAAAAAGAAAGCACCCATGTCAATTTACAGAAAATCCTTAACTGAATCTCTAGTCCCAGAGGAGTCGTATTTTATTATATGGTGCTTTTTATTTAAAGAGATCGGTTTAATAGAAATTACTCAGGCATTTGAAGTGATAGCTTTAAAATGTGGGACTGGGGAGAATAAGAACACTTGACCTCTCTCCATAAAATTGAATTGTTCTTTAGGTTTAAAGTTTTGACAGACAAAGAGAAAGTGAGAGCAAGTGAGGGTGAAAATATATCCTTATTTGGTAATGAGTACCCATTAAGAGGACAGTATATTACATTTCATCTTCCTACTTCACATTCCTGTTTTAAGGATTTGTGAGCAAAGTGCTGTGAGACCTCTAGAGTTAAGAGGCTGGAGATAGGTAGTTTTGATGGTATTTTAAGGAGTGCTCCATAATGTGTAGTGTCTGAGCGGTGAAGCTGAATCAGCTTCAATTAAATCCAAAACATACTGAACAGCTCCTATGTGTCTGGCATTGAGCTATGTGCCGAAGTAGTGGAAAGATGTAAGAGCCACTGAGGCTTAGAGATGAACAGGATCTTGAAGCCACTGGTTTCCTGCCTGCTGGAGTTTTACCATCAAGGACCCTTTCATTATTTTTCTTCTGCCATGCATTTTATTAAAATTTTTGGTTTAGTAAACCAAATTCACTAATGGGATGTTATTTTCATATCAAAGACTACAATTCTGCCAATCAAGGCTTCTGATCAGCATAAAATAATTAGGTTTCATACTGAATGCACAAATTCTAGTCAAAAGCAAAGCCATTTGATGATATGTCTGCTGTGTTGCCATTTGCTTTATGAGAGGTAAAGGTAGCCTGACTTCTGTTCACTCTGTAGTACAGAATACATCGTTAACAAGTCATAGGTGTGTTCTTTTAGGCTTCTAATTACTGTCAGCCTCTCATTTCAGACAGGTGATGTGATAAGGTGAAATGATTACTATATTTAGACTCAAAAGTCCTGAGTTTGAGTCCTCGTTTAACTGTCTAGTCCATGAGCTTCAGTTTTCTCACCTGTTAAATGGAAATGATGATTATCCCAATTGCATTTCCGGGTTGTTTTGAATGATAAATGATATGGTGTATATATCAGCTTTTTGCAAACCAGAAAAAGCTATTCTATGGTAAACACATGCAATGGGCTGAATTGTGTCTCCCAAAATTCATATGTTGAAGTCCTCACCCCCAGGGCCTCAGAATGTGACTGTATTTGGATCTAGGGTCTTCAAGAGATAACAAAGTTAGAAGGAGGTCATTTGGGTGGATCCTAATCCAACTGACTGATATCCTTATAAGAAGACGAAATTTGGATACAGAAATACACAGAAGACAGGGAGAACATGGCCATCTACAAGCTAAGGAGAGAGGCCTCAGAAGAAACACACCTGCCACACCTTGAATTTGGACTTCTAGCCATCAGAACTGTGGGAAAATAAGTTTCTGTTGTTTAAGCCAGGAGACCTCAACCCCCGGGCTGTGGACCTATACCAGTCGGTGGCATGTTAAGGACTGGGCTGCACAGCAGGAGGTGAGTGGTGGGTGAGTGAGCATTACTGCCTGAGCTCCACCTCCCGTCAGATCAGCAGTGGCATTAGATTCTCATAGGAGCACAAACCCTACTATGAACTGAGCACACGAGGGATCTAGGTTGCGCGCTCCTTACGAGAATCTAACTAATGCCTGATAATCTGAGACTGAACAGTTTTATCCCCAAACCATCCCCTCCACCACCCCCATGGTCTGTGGAAAAATTGTCTTCCACAAAACTGGTCCCTGGTGCCAAAAAAGGTTAGGGTCCACTGGTTTAAGCCACCTAGCCTGTGGTACTTTGTTACGGCAGCCCTGGCAAATGAACACAACACGTTTTAGACTGTGATGTTACACATGCAGTGTGTTGAGAGCCAAAGAACCCAAATGATTTGTGGTATCTGCCCTTGAAGAGTTTTCAATCTTTTTGGGCATGATGAAACATACACATGGAAAATACACACATGGAAAATAAAATTGAATATAACCAAGTGCCCAAAATAAAATAGCATATAACCAAGTGCCCAAATCGGTAATAAATACAGTTGACTCCACAAACATTTAGGAACCTTCTATCCCATGTTTCCACATTCTATCCCGGTGGTTTTTGCCACTAAATTTCTTCACCCACAACTAGACTGATGTTTTCATCTTTCAGTATCGGACTAAAGCTTTCATCTAGAAAGAGGGGGTGGGGGGATAAATGCTATACTTTGGAACCAGTCCAGATATTTTAAGCATGTTTTTAAAAAGTTTAATCCTCACAACATGAAAGTTATTAGTTCTATTTTTCAGGTGAGAAGAGTTAAGTTCAAAGAGAAGAAAGCTAGTTAGTGGAGGGACTGGTATTCCAAGCCCATTCTGGTTAAACTAAATCTTGTGTTCTGTCCACTAGAGAACTGCTTTTTGTCTTAATTATAATTTTGTGACAAGGGTGTGTAGTCCATTAAGGAATACATACAATAGAAGAGGCATTTAAGTGGACTTGAGGTTCGTGAATCTGAACTAGTTTCAGTCGACTTTCACATCAGCAACTCCTATTCTGGGGAAAGAGAATGGAGGCCGGGAGTGATCCTGACAAACCTTAATGCGCAGGCTTGTGGAGAAATTCGATTCACACCCAGGCTTGTGGAGTGTGGGAGAGGCTGGCCTGTCACAATATCAGGACAGCCTCTCTTAATAACACTGCAGAAGGAATCGAGGGCCGTGTGGTTTGCGGTCAGTGTGCCTCTTGTGCCAACTTTGGCACTACAATGTCTTCAATCACATTATCTTCCAAACCGGCTCTAGCCTTGACCATTTTTCATTTTTGGTGCTGTTTCAGAGTTGCTATGAACTTTACCTGGGTCCTTTATCACCTTACCCTGTCATTCTGCCTAATAAAGGGTTGAGCAGCTTTATTCATATGAATGATCTTATTTAAGCTATTCTGTACACCTTCTGCTACTTAAACAGGCCCTATGCTTCCACATCTGCTCTCTATCTGCCTATCTGACTCAAACAAACTTCAGTTGTCTATCTCAGACATCACCTCCTCCATGAAGCCCTCCCGGGTTATATGAAGTAATCTCTCTTCTGGGCTCTCATAGCATTACTGCTTGTAACTCTTTCAAAAGATGAATTTTGTGCTGTTCTTTATTTAATGAGTACAAATTTAGTGATAAATTTGAAAAAGTTGTGTCCATGTTTGATAAATATGAAAATCTCATCATTTTCAATGTCTTAGAATTTCAAAATGTACTAAATATTATTATTAAAAACCAATCATGGCAATTTTAACATTGAGTATTCTTTTTTGAAATATGCATGCTCCTCTCTCAAGACTGGTATACTTTCTCACTCTACTTCCCTTTTCAAATGTCCTTATCGAACTTTGCTGATGAAATCATCTTTTCTTAGTTTGTTAAACTTTGGATGGTGGAGACCTGTGCCTGCTACTTCTCTCATCTCCTGATATGTAATGCATAGTGTTCAATAAGTATTTATTTGGTGATAACAATATCAAAAACTAGATAATGCTTAGAAGATCCAACACCTTCCAAAATCTCTGTTAACCAGGTACTGAAATATGGTCAACCAGATGAGCTGAAATGTCAAGAACTTACAGACGCACATGGTTTCATGGTGGTGAAACTAGAAGATGTGGCATATTTTACACAATGGAGGGAAGAGCAAAGGTTATGCATGTGTGGAGGCAGAGCCCCTAGGCAGGTTTCCCTCTTTTCCTTCCTGTGCACTGATTTTTATTTTGGTGAACTGAAACAGGGGTCTAACAAACTGGTATCTCATTTGTCTTTATAAACAGAACTGCCAGATTGGCTTTGCAATTCGGGGCCCCGTAGGGTGTCCACCTCCTCGGTTTGGGCAGCAGCATTATATCTGAGTCTTAGTAGAATAAAAATGGAAAGCAATGGCTCAATCCATTGGTTTCTTTGTCACCATCCACATGAAGGATCTCTATTGGTAAAAAAACAGACTGCAGTGTTCAAGGCCCTGGGGCTGGAATCAAATCCATCATTCATTTATTTTGGTATTTTAAGGCTAAATACATAGGGAAGAAAATGAAATGTGAGAAAGCTCTGCATTTTCAATGTCATCTTGAAAGTGAGTATCTTCAGACACATAAAGTAGATGAGTGGTTAACTTGGGCTGGGAGAGGGAGTGAGGAGTGGTTGTACATGGCACAAGGTTTCTACTTAGTGTGATTGAAATGTTCTATAATTTGATTGATGATCATTGTACAGTTCTGTAAATAAACTAAAATATATTGAATTGTATAATTAAAACATGCAGATTTTATATTTAAAATATACTTTGATAAAAGCATTTTAAAAATAAATATCTCATAGGGTAGAATGAAATGAATAAGAGAAACAGTGAGGCATCCAGGGGCCTTTCTGCACAGTGGGTCTGTTGTTAGGCAGGTATGTTGCCACAGCCAGTTCTAATGCCCACTCATAGGCCAATGCCTAGGACAATTGCTCAGATATCGCCTCTGACAGGCAAGTGTTCCATCAGTAACAGCAGGCATTGGAAGATGATGCCATTCCCTGCTGTTTGTATGATTATATTGACTTAGGTTTTAAATTTTCTTTCTTGCTGTGTGTGTTTTTTTTTTTTTTCACCTTCTTAGCCACTAAAGCATGAACATCTGTGTTTTTCAGCTGCCTTTTCAGAAGGCAATAAAAAGGGTTTGTTCCATTTCTCTCTTCTGGATCTTTTGGATTATCAACGTTCCTCACTGGCTTAACCAAACACAAACATGAAACAACTTGGAAAGGATCATAAAATAAAAGATTGCAGTGTGTCTGCTGTGGACTGAACCATATCCTCCCTCAACCCCCAAATTCATACATTGAAGCCCTAACCCCCAATGTGATTGTATCTGGAGATAGGGTCTTCAGGAGGTAATTAAAATCCAATCAGTTCTTAAGGGTGAGGCCCTAATCCAATAGGACTGTGACCTTATAAGGAGAAGAAAAGAGATTATCCCCCTCCCACCACCACTATGGGAGGACACAGCAAGAAGGCAGAGAGCCCTAACCAGGAACCTAGCAGACAGCTATACATTGATCTTGGACTTGCCTACTTCCAGAACTTTGAAATATAAATTGTTGTGTAAGACACCCAGTTTGTGGTATTTTATGATGGCAGCCCAAGTGAATACAGTGTCCTTCCAGAAAAAGAACTATGTCCCTAAGTTGAGGGTATTCACTTCTCCATAATAATAGATGGTCTGAAACTTTCATGCCAGTTTGCCCCTGTTGCAGAAATAAGGACAGGATTGTTTTCTTTTTGTTTTGTAATGCCTCCCCAACTAATTTCCCTTAGGCTCTTCTCATTCATATAATCTCTCAAGCCAGACTGGGTAGAGTCATCCTTGTCTCTGTATATGTCATACAAGTTATCTTTTCTCTGTACCTCAGTCAGTCACTCGATGTGATTTGATTTTACTTCCTATATGATCCTTGTACCTGTTCTCTCATCTCATTTTTTATTCCCCATGCTTTTGTTCATTGCAACATCATCTCTCATATGAGTTACTATAATTACCTCCAAAATCTACTTTGGTGATACCTTTGCCTGTCGATAACTTCCTGTTACCTCCAGAAGTACAACCTACTTCAATGTCTCTCATGCTCTGTATTAGTCCGTTTTCACACTGCTATGAAGAACTGCCTGAGACTGAGTCATGTATAAAGAAAAGAGGTTTAACTGACTCACAGTTTTGCTTGGCTGGGGAGGCCTCAGGAAACTTACAATCATGGTGGAAGGGGCAGCAGGCACGTCTTACAGAGAACTCACTCACTATCACAAGAAAAGCATGGGGGAAACAGCCCCCATGATCCAATCACATCTCACCAGGTCCCTCCCCTGACATGTGGGGATTACAATTCAAATTACAATTCAAGATGAGATTGGGGTGGGGACACAGCCAAATCATATCACATTCCAATCCCTTGCTATGTCTTCAGACCTAATTCTACTCATTGCTCTTATATTAATCTCCATTACTGCTGTACTTCTTGCAAGATATGAGCACAGCATATGGCTTCATTCCTATGTGTCTTTGATAGGTCTTTTTTCTTCCTGAAATGTCTTCACTCCTGCATGTCCTCATCCATTTTTCTGTACAGCTTAAACAGTATTTATGGCCAGGGTGAATTTATATTTTAAACTGGGATACTTTTGAGAGT
The DNA here is from genome assembly GCF_028885625.2 of Pongo pygmaeus. Taxonomy (NCBI): domain Eukaryota; kingdom Metazoa; phylum Chordata; class Mammalia; order Primates; family Hominidae; genus Pongo; species Pongo pygmaeus. The sequence goes on from NC_072378.2 coordinate 22,239,496, forward strand.
AAAAGTAAGCACTTGTTAATTATTACTCTAGAACCACAGATGTAAACTGAAATTATTTTAGGTAAATAGTAACAAATGTTATCCTATTCGCAGCTAAAATTTTATACTCTGCCTACTTTAGGAATCTATAACATGATCAGTAACACATCATAACTCCACTTTTGTTTCGACACGGTCATGGTCGTTTGCAAATAGCAGCTGGGAGGCTGACAAGCTGTGCAGAACTCTAGCAGACTCACAGGGCTGAGGAGATTAAAATTAAATTTCTGGGACTTCCAATATAAAGGGACCTGGAAAGGCCCCAGGTTTTTGTCTGGAGCCTCAAAAAAGTTGCACAATAGAAAGAGAAGTGAAAAGAAAATAGAAGAGCATCTATAACAACTCCAACCCAGATTCAAACAGCAAAATACCCGATGAAACGAAAGTGATTTGCTTTAACTTAATTGAATATCTGAAGCAAAATTAAACCCAAATCTCAGAAAATATCATCTAGAGCCTCAAATTATCTCTCCAGTTTTTTTTTTTTTACATTGCCTTGCGTGTAATAAAAAATAATTAGGCACACCAGAGGACTAAATAAATTGAACAAAAATGAGGAGAAATAATAAAAAATAAGAAAAGTAATCCCACAAGTCATCCAGATATTGCAGTTATCAGATGTGGACTGATTAACATGTTTAAGAAATTATGTGCTAACATGAAGGATAATAGCAAACAACTGAAAAATATTAAAAAACTAAAATCAAGATCAGAATATATGGGTTTAATAGCCAATTAGACATAGCTTAACAGACGACTGGGATTATAGGTCTGTTTCTATTCCTTTTCTCTGAAAGTAAAAAAAAAATACTAAGACTGGAAAATGATACAAATTTGTAAAAGAAGAAGTATATGAAAAACAGTGAATTGGTCTAATATATATATGTAAGTAAAATCTTAGAAGTGGAGAAAGGAAATGGTACAAAAACAATGTTAGAAAAGATGTTTAAGAATTAGCAAAAACTGGGGGAGGAGCCAAGATGGCCGAATAGGAAAAGCTCCGTCTACAGCTCCCAGCGTGAGCGACGCAGAAGACGGGTGATTTCTGCATTTCCATCTGAGGTACCAGGTTCATCTCACTAGGGAGTGCCAGACAGTGGGCGCAGGACAGTGGGTGCAGTGCACCATGCACCAGCCGAAGCAGGGCGAGGCATTGCCTCACTCGGGAAATGCAAGGGGTCAGGGAGTTCCCTTTCCTGGTCAAGGAAAGGGGTGACAGACGACACCTGGAAAATCGGGCCACTCCCACCCAAATACTGCGCTTTTCTGACGGGCTTAGGAAACGGCGCACCAGGAGATTATATCCCACACCTGGCTTGGAGGGTCCTATGCCCACGGAGTCTCGCTGATTGCTAGAACAGCAGTCTGAAATCAAACTGCAAGGCGGCAGCGAGGCTGGAGGAGGGGCGCCCGCCATTGCCCAGGCGCCCTTAGGTAAACAAAGCAGCCAGGAAGCTCGAACTGGGTGGAGCCCACCACAGTTCAAGGAGGCCTACCTGCCTCTGTAGGCTCCACCTCTAGGGGCAGGGCACAGACAAACAAAAAGACAGCAGTAACCTCTGCAGACTTAAATGTCCCTGTCTGACAGCTTTGAGGAGAGCAGTGGTTCTCCCAGCACGCAGCTGGAGATCTGAGAACAGGCAGACTGCCTCCTCAAGTGGGTCCCTGACCCCTGACTCCTGAGCAGCCTAACTGGGAGGCACCCCCCAGTAGGGGCAGACTGACACCTCACACGGCCGGGTACTCCTCTGAGACAAAACTTCCAGAGGAACTATCAGACAGCAGCTTTCACAGATCACGAAAATCCGCGGTTCTGCAGACACCGCTGCTGATACACAGGCAAACAGGGTCTGGAGTGGACCTCCAGCAAACTCCAACAGACCTGCAGCTGAGGGTCCTGTCTGTTAGAAGGAAAACTAACAAACAGAAAGGACATTCACACCAAAAACCCATCTGTACAACACCATCATCAAAGACCAAAAGTAGATAAAACCACAGACATGGGGAAAAAACAGAGCAGAAAAACTGGAAACTCTAAAAAGCAGAGCGCCTCTTCTCCTCCAAAGGAACGCAGTCCCTCACCAGCAACGGAACAAAGCTGGACAGAGAATGATTTTGACGAGTTGAGAGAAGAAGGCTTCAGTCGATCAAACTACTACGAGCTACAGGAGGAAATTCAAACCAAAGGCAAAGAAGTTGAAAACTTTGAAAAAACTTTAGACGAATGTATAACTAGAATAACCAATACAGAGAAGTGCTTAAAGGAGCTGAGGGAGCTGAAAGCCAAGGCTCGAGAACTATGTGAAGAATGCAGAAGCCTCAGGAGCCGATGCGACCAACTGGAAGAAAGGGTACCAGCGATGGAAGATGAAATGAATGAAATGAAGCTAGAAGGGAAGTTTAGAGAAAAAAGAATAAAAAGAAATGAACAAAGCCTCCAAGAAATGTGGAACTATGTGAAAAGACCAAATCTGCGTCTGATTGGTGTACCTGAAAGTGACGGGGAGAATGGAAAACACTCTGAAGGATATTATCCAGGAGAGCTTCCCCAATATAGCAAGGCAGGCCAACATTCAGATTCAGGAAATACAGAGAACGCCACAAAGATACTCCTCGAGAAGAGCAACTCCAAGACACTTAATTGTCAGATTCACCAAAGTTGAAATGAAGGAAAAAATGTTAAGGGCAGCCAGAGAGAAAGGTCGGGTTACCCACAAAGGGAAGCCCATCAGACTAACAGCAGATCTCTCGGCAGAAACTCTACAAGCCAGAAGAGAGTGGGGGCCAATATTCAACATTCTTAAAGAAAAGAATTTTCAACCCAGAATTTCATATCCAGCCAAACTAAGCTTCATAAGTGAAGGAGAAATAAAATACTTTACAGACAAGCAAATGCTGAGAGATTTTGTCACCACCAGGCCTGCCCTAAAAGAGCTCCTGAAGGAAGCACTAAACATGGAAAGGCACAACCGGTACCAGCCGCTGCAAAATCATGCCAAAATGTAAAGACCATCGAGACTAGGGAGAAACTGCATCAACTAACGAGCAAAATAACCAGCTAACATCATAATGACAGGATCAAATTCACACATAACAATATTAACTTTAAATATAAATGGACTAAATGCTCCAATTAAAAGACACAGACTGGCAAATTGGATACAGAGTCAAGACCCATCAGTGTGCTGTATGCAGGAAATCCATCTCACGTGCAGAGACACATATAGGCTCAAAATAAAAGGATGGAGGAAGATCTACCAAGCAAATGGAAAACAAAAAAAGGCAGGGGTTGCAATCCTAGTCTCTGATAAAACAGACTTTAAACCAACAAAGACAGACAAAGAAGGCCATTACATAATGGTAAATGGATCAATTCAACAAGAAGAACTAACTATTCTAAATATATATGCACCCAATACAGGAGCACCCAGATTCATAAAGCAAGTCCTGAATGACCTACAAAGAGACTTAGACTCCCACAGATTAATAATGGGAGACTTTCACACCCCACTGTCAACATTAGACAGATCAACGAGACAGAAAGTTAACAAGGATACCCAGGAATTGAACTCACCTCTGCACCAAGCGGACCTAATAGACATCTACAGAACTCTCCACCCCAAATCAACAGAATATACATTTTTTTCAGCACCACACCACACCTATTCCAAAATTGACCACATAGTTGGAAGTAAAGCTCTCCTCAGCAAATGTAAAAGAACAGAAATTGTAACAAACTGTCTCTCAGACCACAGTGCAATCAAACTAGAACTCAGGATTAAGAATCTCACTCAAAACCGCTCAACTACATGGAAACTGAACAACCTGCTCCTGAATGACTACTGGGTACATAACAAAATGAAGGCAGAAATAAAGATGTTCTTTGAAACCAACGAGAACAAAGACACAACATACCAGAATCTCTGGGACACATTCAAAGCAGTGCATAGAGGGAAATTTATAGCACTAAATGCCCACAAGAGAAAGCAGGAAAGATCCAAAATTGACACCCTAACATCACAATTAAAAGAACTAGAAAAGCAAGAACAAACACATTCAACAGCTAGCAGAAGGCAAGAAATAACTAAAATCAGAGCAGAACTGAAGGAAATAGAGACCAAAAAAACCCTTCAACAAATTAATGAATCCAGGAGCTTGTTTTTTGAAAAGATCAACAAAATTGATAGACCGCTAGCAAGACTAATAAAGAAAAAAAGAGAGAAGAATCAAATAGATGCAATAAAAAATGATAAAGGGGATATCACCACCAATCCCACAGAAATACAAACTACCATCAGAGAATACTACAAACACCTCTACGCAAATAAACTAGAAAATCTAGAAGAAATGGATAAATTCCTCGACACATACACTCTCCCAAGACTAAACCAGGAAGAAGTTGAATCTCTGAATAGACCAATAACAGGAGCTGAAATTGTGGCAATAATCAATAGCTTACCAACCAAAAAAAGTCCAGGAGCAGATGGATTCACAGCCGAATTCTACCAGAGGTACAAGGAGGAACTGGTACCATTCCTTCTGAAACTATTCCATCAACAGAAAAAGAGGGAATCCTCCCTAACTCATGTTATGAGGCCAGCATCATCCTGATACCAAAGCCGGGCAGAGACACAACAAAAAAAGAGAATTTTAAACCAATATCCTTGAGGAACATTGATGCAAAAATCCTTAATAAAATACTGGCAAACCAAATCCAGCAGCACATCAAAAAGCTTATCCACCATGATCAAGTGGGCTTCATCCCTGGGATGCAAGGCTGGTTCAATATACAGAAATCAGTACATGTAATCCAGCATATAAACAGAACCAAAGACAAAAACTACATGATTATCTCAATAGATGCAGAAAAGGCCTTTGACAAAATTCAACAACGCTTCATGCTAAAAACTCTCAATAAATTAGGTATTGATGGGACGTATCTCAAAATAATAAGAGCTGTCTATGACAAACCCACAGCCAATATCATACTGAATGGGCAAAAACTGGGAGGATTCCCTTTGAAAACTTGCACAAGACAGGGATGCCCTCTCTCACCACTCCTATTCAACATAGTGTTGGAAGTTCTGGCCAGGGCAATTAGGCAGGAGAAGGAAATAAGGAGTATTCAATTAGGAAAAGAGGAAGTCAAATTGTCCCTGTTTGCAGATGACATGATTGTATATCTAGAAAACCCCATTGTCTCAGCCCAAAATCTCCTTAAGCTGATAAGCAACTTCAGCAAACTCTCAGGATACAAAAATCAATGTACAAAAATCACAAGCATTCTTATACACCAATAACAGACAAACAGAGAGCCAAATCATGAGTGAACTCCCATTCACAATTGCTTCAAAGAGAATAAAATACTTAGGAATCCAACTTACAAGGGATGTGAAGGACCTCTTCAAGGAGAGCTACAAACCACTGCTCAATGAAATAAAAGAGGATACAAACAAATGGAAGAACATTCCATGCTCATGGGTAGGAAGAATCAATATCGTGAAAATGGCCATACTGCCCAAGGTAGTTTATAGATTCAATGCCATCCCCATCAAGCTACCAATGACTTTCTTCACAGAATTGGAAAAAACTACTTTAAAGTTCATATGGAACCAAAAAAGAGCCCACATCGCCAAGTCAATCCTAAGCCAAAAGAACAAAGCTGGAGGCATCACACTACCTGACTTCAAACTATACTACAAGGCTACAGTAACCAAAACAGCATGGTACTGGTACCAAAACAGAGATATAGATCAATGGAACAGAACAGAGCCCTCAGAAATAACGCCGCATATCTACAACTATCTGATCTTTGACAAACCTGAGAAAAACAAGCAATGGGGAAAGGATTCCCTATTTAATAAATGGTGCTGGGAAAACTGGCTAGCCATATGGAGAAAGCTGAAACTGGATCCCTTCCTTACACCTTATACAAAAATCAATTCAAGATGGATTAAAGACTTAAACATTAGACCTAAAACCATAAAAACCCTAGAAGAAAACCTAGGCATTACCATTCAGGACATAGGCATGGGCAAGGACTTCATGTCTAAAACACCAAAAGCAATGGCAACAAGAGCCAAAATTGACAAATGGGATCTAATTAAACTCAAGAGCTTCTGCACAGCAAAAGAAACTACCATCAGAGTGAACAGGCAACCTACAAAATGGGAGAAAATTTTCGCAACCTACTCATCTGACAAAGGGCTAATATCCAGAATCTACAATGAACTCCAACAAATTTACAAGAAAAAAACAAACAACCCCATCAAAAAGTGGGTGAAGGATATGAACAGACATTTCTCAAAAGAAGACATTTATGCAGCCAAAAGACACATGAAAAAATGCTCATCATCACTGGTCATCAGAGAAATGCAAATCAAAACCACAATGAGATACCATCTCACACCAGTTAGAATGGCAATCATTAAAAAGTCAGGAAACAACAGGTGCTGGAGAGGATGTGGAGAAATAGGAACACTTTTACACTGTTGGTGGGACTGTAAACTAGTTCAACCATTGTGGGAGTCAATGTGGCGATTCCTCAGGGATCTAGAACTAGAAATACCATTTGACCCAGCCATCCCATTACTGGGTACATACCCAAAGGACTATAAATCATGCTGCTATAAAGACACATGCACACTTATGTTTATTGTGGCACTATTCACAATAGCAAAGACTTGGAACCAACCCAAATGTCCAACAATGATAGACTGGATTAAGAAAATGTGGCACATATACACCATGGAATACTATGCAGCCATAAAAAATGATGAGTTCATGTCTTTGTAGGGACATGGATGAAACTGGAAATCGTCATTCTCAGTAAACTATCACAAGGACAAAAAACCAAACACCGCATGTTCTCATTCATAGATGGGAATTGAACAATGAGAACACATGGACACAGGAAGGGGAACATCACACTCTGGGGACTGTTGTGGGGTGGGGGAGGGGGGAGGGATAGCATTGGGAGTTATACCTAATGCTAAATGACGAGTTAATGGGTACAGCACACCAGCAAGGCACATGTGTACATATGTAACTAACCTGCACATTGTGCACATGTACCCTAAAACTTAAAGTATAATAATAATAGTAATAATAAAAAGAATTAGCAAAAACTGATGAAACACATCTAACCACAAATTTAAAAAGCCTTATCAACCCAATGTAGAAAAAACAGAAAACCAGAATAAGGCACACCATAATACAATACGCAAAACAAAGGACAAAGAGAAAATCTTAAAAGTATTCAGAGAAGATTTCTTGTTTAATCCAAAAATGAGTACCTTGTATCACATTAACACTTTTGCCAAGCACAACGAAAAGCTAGACAAATTTTAAAAAAAGAAGGTCAAAGCCATTGGAGTATAACTATTGTAGGAAGGATGTAAGGTGCCACAATCACCAATGGAAGGGTAGCACATTAAGATGAGCTTCACAGTCGCACTGACGTTTTCCTCAAGGGCATTTTTCAGATCATGACATTGGGGGAGTAGTATCTGAGCAGAAGACAATAGTATCATTGACTTAAGAAGACAGAGGTTGTAACATGGGGCTGACAAAGGTGCTAGGACATGAAGGTCAATATCTAGAGAGGAAAAAACTGAAATAAAATGAGGTCAAATGTTGCTATATCTATGTTGCACATGTACAAAATTAAAAAAATCATGCTGAAAGCAGCAAAGATTTGAGTAGTTGTGACCATTAGGGGGATAAATATTGGAGTTTCGAGTTGGCTAAAGTGGATGGACCCTGGTAACTACCTCAGACTTTTGTCTGAGAATTGGGAAATGCCACATCTTAGGAGAAAGGTCTATACCAAAAGGTAAGGGAAAAACCTACCTATAAACATAGAACAAACCTATCACAGGATCAGGGTGATGTGCCTATACTCTCTCTACCAGAGAAAAATTTTCTTTTTTCAGATGAAGGGGTCATTATCCAGAGCCTCAAAATTTTTTATTCATAGGTCTATTACCAAAACTTTTTAAATTGAGGCATACTATATAGTATGACCCAGGCCAGGCATGGTGGCTCACAACTGTAATCCCAGCACTTTGGGAGGCTGCGGCAGGCAGATCATTTGAGCTAAGGAGTTCGAGACCAGCCTGGCCAACATGGTGAAGTCCCATCTCTACTAAGAATATAAAAATTAGCCAGTGTGGTGGTGTGCACCTGTAATCCCAGCTACTCGGGAGGCTGAGGCAGGAGAATCGCTTGAACCCAGAGGTGGAGGTTGCAGTGAGCCAAGATCATGCCACTGCACTCTAGCCTGGGTGACAGAGCAAGACTCCATCTCAAAAAAAAAAAAAAAAAAAAAAAGAAAAACTGCCCCAATGTGATTCAGATACTGAAGTCATCAGAGTCTTCAAAATAATTTTGAATAGTATATTCAAGAAAATAACAGGAAAAATGGATATTTTCAACAGAGATCTGAAATCGGTAAGAAGGAATCAAACTGAATTTTGGAACTGAAACATACATTATCTGAAATTAACAACTTAGTAGATTGTTTCTATTAATTATGCAAAGGAAAACAGGATTAATAAATAGGAAGACAAGTTAATATAAAATGACCATATTGAAGCACTGAGAGGGGATATGGAAAATATCTAAAGAGTCATATGAAACAAAAGTAATATGTAAATAGATACTGACCAAGAATTTTCAAACTTATCAGAAGTGTTCAAGATACTTCATGAATTCCAAGCAAGAATATCGGCACCTAGGATAAACTACATCTAGGCACTTCATAGTCAAATTGATTCTTTTTAAAAGTCAAAGAGGAAATTTAAAAAATACTGGAGTAAAAAGTTACATTAAAGGAAGCAACAGTGATACTGATGAATCCCTTTTCCACAGAAATGAAGTGAGTCTGATCGTTGTAGAATAAAATCTTTGAATTATGGAAAGAGATTATGTCCCAACCCATAATTCAATATCCAGGGAAAATATACTTCAAATGTGAAAGCAAAATGAAAACACATTCAGACAAAAGGTGAGAACTTTTCACCATCACAAATTCTATATTCTTCATATAGTAGGATATCGATCTGGAGGAAGCACAGAGATGTAGAAAGGAAAGGAAAGCATAAACATATGAATGATAAAATTGATTAATCCAAAATAAGGCCAGAAAGGTAAATAATGAAACAGATAATAAATAAAAACAAATGGCAAAAAGGTAGATTTAACCAAATGTATTAGTAATTAAGTATCAATGGATTAAATTCTCCAATAAGACAAAGATTGACAGATTAGAATAAAACAATAAAAACTGGACATGCTGTTTACAAGGAAAAAATTTCCCTCTGTTTATTAAGGCCAATGAAAACTAATTTTAGTCTGATTTTATTTTTAAAAGTTTTGATGCTGTCTGAAAAAAATTAATCATTCAATATATTTAAATATCTGACAATGTTGCAAATATCCAGTTCTTATATATTTTTACTCTAGTCAATCTTACATGTGGCTAAAGTAAAATCTGTTTAAATCAGGGATTCTTAATATGTTGTTAAAACTAATTAACAGATGTATGTAACTATTTCATCTTATAGCTGTATTCTGGTTTCTCAATAAATAGACTGAGTTAGCTTTGTTGCAGTAACAAAAAAGAACTTCCCTGATAAACCCCAGTTCTGCTGTCTGAGAGCTCAGTTCACTGGTTTCTACAGCTCTTGGCTTTATTTTCTGGGGTGTCCTTCCTGTTCTACTGTTGTTCTTGAATAGATGAAGGGAACGTTGGAGAATATGTCCTTTTCAGGTACTAAGCAGATTTATTAATACAGTAACTCATAGTAGAAATTCTGGGCCCCCCAAATTCTTTTAACTGTTAATTTGTCATAGTGTCTCTTACTCTTGGTTGGTGAAACTTTTGCCAGTACAGTCAGTCCTCTGGATCTGTGCACTCTACATCTGTAGATTCAACCAACCACTGATCCAAAATATTTTTTAAGTGTCTATACTGAACATGTAGACTTTTTTTTGTAATTATTGCCAAAACAATACAGTAGAACCATCAAAATAGCATTTATACTATATTGTCAATAGATATTATAAGCAATCTAGACATGATTTGAAGCATATGGGAGGAGGATGTACATAGCTTATATGCAAATACTGTGACATTTTATGTAAATAACTTGAGCAGCTCAGATTTTGGTATCTGCAAGGAGTGCTAGAACAATCCCCTATGGATACTGAGAGCTGACTGTACGATCTGTCAAACTTTTGTGTCCAAACAGTTCTGTGCGCCAAAAGCTATAACCACAATTCTTTTTGAGATATTCCTCTCTCTCTAGATTTATCTTGAGTTTACTGGCCTCCTGGATGAGTCATGTATACATTCTCTTTATCCTAAGCATTTTTCCCCAATAAAAGATTTTCTATGGGCAATTTTGAACCATTCACAGTGTTTAACTAAGGAGGTGATGATCATACAAAAGATTTGGTTGTTTTCTTGAGATATAGTATAAGTTTTGTTGCCCAAGCATTTAATTTTTTCTCTCACTGGTTATAGATAAAAAATTAACTGCATCTTCCAGTCCTGCTAGAACTGAAGTTTCTAGATTCCCTCTATATACTTTCATCCCAGGATCCTCTCCATACTTTCATCGAAATTCTATTGAGCTTCTCTTACTCTTGTAATGCCTAATCAAAGACAGCTAAAAATAACAACCCAGGCACCCTAGCAAAATTCTTACATTGCAATCTCTTTGTCTAAAGCCACAAGTTCAACAGGTACATTTGCTCACTCCCATGATATCACAGATGACATTTAACCCAAATATGACATCACTGCGTAATATAGATCATCATTCTTCTCATCCTCTGATAATATTTTCCCCATTACGTACCACCTGGCTCTGAGGCCAGTAGCTCATATTTTATGTATTTTTGAAGTCATCACCCTACTTCTGGTACCAATTTCTGTGTGCTGGTTCAGATTTCTATGTTTTCTTAGATCTGCTTCAGTAGCAGCAATCATAAAATCCCATTAATTTACAATAACAAAATTTATTTTTTGTTCTCATTACATTTGGGAGGCTAGCAGATTGGTAGCTGCAGCTCTGCTCCCCAGGTCATCTCAATTTAGTTGCCCAATTCCCTCCCCAACATATATTGCAGGTATCGTAGAAACTGATATGGGCTGGTTTGCAGCGTACAGAAAGACCAAGCAAAAAGGGTGAAGATCTACAGGGGTCAGCCTGGGAACAGTGCTCCAAAAGGTTTGAATCTATCCAAGCAGATCTTTCCTCCCACATTCCAGGCTCATAACTTCCTCCTATTTCGATGTGGCTAATCCATACACAGATATTTAGACAGCGCCACATACTCTTGTCCAGCTGCATTGAATGAGACATTTCCACAAGCTAAGCCCCAGCTCAAGTTCTGTACAGGAAGCTCCCGATGCTGTCCCAGAACTCACAGGCCAATCTGCTCTACTTTGTTGCAGAAGTTTGGTCACCCGGTTCCCCTAACTTCAACTCCTCCAGCTCCTCATCATTTGGCAATCCATTGCTGTCAGTCCTTCTGGGCTTCCCAATCACTGCTGGAGTACTTCTGCCCTTTATGCCTATGGCTGCAGCGACAGGCATAAAGCTCTCCTCCAGGCCCTGGATTCCATTTTTCCTTCCCTTCTGTATACTCGCTGTATATGTACTGTGAGTTTTCGACACTCTCAGTTTAAAGCCATGCTGTGACTCTGGCCTTTCGAGGAGGCATCATCCTCTTGCTTCAGCAAAGAGCCTGATACAGAGTGCCCTGCAGAGAATAGTTTCAAGATGTCTCCAGAGCCCTGGAGCTGCCTGAGTGAGAGGGCAACACAGCTGTCTTAAGGACTTTTTTTTTTTTTTTTCAAATCAGGATCTTACTACCTGGCCCAGATGGGAGTGTAGGGACATGATCATAGTTCACTGCAGCCTCAACCTCCTGGCCTTATGCAATCCTCCTGCCTCAGCCTCCTGAGTAGCTAGCACTAAAGGAGGGCACAACCAAGTCCAGCTAATTTTTAAAACCGTCAAGGTCCTGCTATAGTGCTCATGGTCCCACTACATTGCTGGTCTGGAACTCCTAGTCTGAAGCAATCTTCCCCCTCCGCTTCCCAAAGTGCTGGGATTATAGGCAGGAGCCACTGTGTGCAAACTCATAAGGACTTTTTGATCCAGCTTCAGTTTCTGCTCCAATGTTGGTACAACCCTGCTTTTTAAAACCCTTTGGATCACACTGGTGCCGCATCAAAGCCTTCAGCCAACCTGGGAACTGACCAGGACTCTACAAATTCCTTATGTAAATACCAGATCTGCTTTATGGACAGGGCACCTGGCGCCTCCATTTACCTCCAAATTTGTTGATATCAGATTGCATTTTTCTGTCATTTCAGGGCACCGAGGAAGAGAACCAATGGCAGAGGCCACATGTGCAAGCAAGATGGGAGTCTGGAGAGCCTCAGGCTAAATCACGAGCACTCAGCGCTCTTCTCTTTGTAAGGGCAACCGGGTCACATCTGCCAGCATGGAGCTGCTCTGTCCACAGCCCTAAAATTTAATACCTAGAACAATAAATGCACTTAAGCACGTCAAACTCTCTCAACTGGTGATGAAATCTGTCACTAACGAAGGGACTTGTCCCAAGGGAGCTGAACACCTGCTCCTGCACCCTGACAACGTATAAGAAACAAGCACCACTGTGGATGCAGCCCCAGAAGCCTAGTGTCACGGGGGCGCAAGGCCCTGCTTCAGGCTGGGGGCCCGGGGAGGGGCTGGTACCTCTCCACCTCCTGCAGCTCCTGTTCCTCTGGCTCCTGGTGAAAATCCGGGTCTGAACCCATAGCAAGTGAGGGCCACAAGGCTTCACATTCTGAGATGCAGCTAGAAGAAACAGCTGGTGTAATATATGGTCATGCACTACCTATGTTTCCTCAACATGGGACTGCATATATGACAATGGTCTGTCCCATGAGATTATAATAAAGCTGAAAAATTTCTATCACCTAGTCATATCATAGCCATAGTAATGTCAAGGCCCAAGGTATTACGTGTCTGTGGTGATGGCAGTGTAAACAAACTTGCCACACCGCCAGTCATATGAGTAGAGCACAAACAATTATATAATACATAGTACTTGCTCAAAATACACAACTATATTTCTGGTTTATGTATTTACTATACTATACTTTTAATCATTATTTTAGAGTGTACTCCTTCTGCATATATGTGTCAACTGTAAAACAACCTCAGGCAGGTCCTTCAGGAGGTATTCCAGAGGAAGGCAATGTAATCACAGATGACAGCTCTACGCATGTTATCGCCCCTGAAGACCTTCTACTGGGACAAGATGTTGAGGTAGAAGACAGTGATATTGACGATCCTGACCGTGTGTAAGCCTAGGCTAATGCATATGTGTGCCGTGTCTTAGTTTTTACCAAAAAGTTTAAAAAGTAAAATAAAAATAAAAATAGGAAATAGCTTATGGAATAAGGATATAAAGAAACTGTTTTTGTACAGCTGTACAAGTGTTTGTGTTTTCAGCTGTGTTATTACAAAAAGGTCAAACTTTAAAAATAAACAAGTTTATAAAGTAAAAAGATTTCAGTGAAGTACAGTAAGGTTAATTTACGGTTGAAGAAAAACATTTTAAAAATAAATTTAGTGTAGCCTAAGTGTCCAATGTTTCTAAAGTCTACAGTAGTGTGCAGTCATGTTCTAGGCCTTCACGTTCACTCACTACTCACTCACTGACTCACCCAGAGCAAATTCCTGTCCGCAAGCTCCATTTGTGGTAAGTGCCCTATACAGGTGTACCATTTCAACCTTTTATATCATATTTTTATTGTACTTTAAACACATCTACATTTACATGTTTAGATACATAGGTGTTTACTATTGTGCTACAATTGCCTATGGTATTCAGTATAGTAACACGCTGTACAGGTTTGTGGTCTAGGAGTGATAGCCTATACCATACAGACTAGGTGTGGTAGGTTGTACCATCTAGGTTTAAGTAAGTATACTCTATGATGTTCCTACAACAACAGAATTGCTGAATGAAGCATTTCTCAGAACATATCCCCATGGTTAAGCAACCAGTGAGTGTATTTTCTGTCTACCTTTCACCTCCATAATATATATAGTTTTCTACATTTCTCATGGTAGAGGGAAAGAGCAAAAGGACTTCCAGAAAAAAAACTAATGTGTCTTCAGACTTCTGCTTGTATGTGGCTCATGTTATATCTGAGCGTATGCTATTGGACAAAGTGAGTCACATAGCCAAGGCTTACAATGGGATGGGGAAGCATACTTCATTTTCGTGAAGGCACTCTAAGTCACATGGCGTCAGTGGGGTCATCTTGTTCTTTTATAGTGAAGAGGGGAGTAAATAATAGAGGACAATAATACAGTCCACCAAAGATATTAAGGCCAATTATATCCAAAAAGCAAGACCACTTTGGTGGAATGACTTACTAATGCACTGAGATGCCCATATGCCCATATTCCCTGCCAAACAGTCTAAATGGAAAACTAGAATCCTAATTAAAATGAGAAAAGCCATGTCACAAAGCTTCCTTTATTGTAGAGCAGTTGAGTTGTGATGTTCGTTACTAGATTTTTGTTATTAGCATGTTGTTAGTTGTATGTATGCCTTCTATTTATTAAGCACTTATTATGTGCCAAGCATAGTAGTAAACCTTTTTCTGACCTTATTTAAACCTAACAACAGTCTCAAGTTGGAACAAGGTCTTTTTCCATTTACAGATGAGAATATTAAAGGACAGAATAACTAAGCAACTTGCCCAAAGTCACAGGTCCCTGCTTTTATCTGCTATATTTTCTCTCTCTGTTTTTCTTTTTCGTGTAATACAGAAAGCCCATGATCATCATGATGCCTCCTCTGTGTGGATATCACCAGAATGGCAACTTACGCCCTTATGAAGTAGTTTATTCTAATTTAGGGTAGCTTAAATTACTAGAACAAATATTTAATGGGCCTTTAATCTTCTACCCCTAAAATATTTTCCAGTTGGTTCTAGTTTTATCTTATGGAGCTAAACGTATGGAAAATAATCCAAAGAATCTTCCTTCAAGTAGTAGAAATCATCTTCTAGATTTTATCTTTCCCAATCTAAAAATACATTGTTGTTTCAACAATTTCATAAATAACACGGATTGTGGATTTTTATCATCGTGGTTACTTTTCTCTTGGACTGCCAAACGTTTGTGTGGAACAAGAACTGTCTGCAATAAAACATAATGAATGTTTATGCTAAATTTTTAAACATTGACAGCTTCTATTCAACTGATATATCTCAGAACACAAAAGAGTACTTGCTGTTTTGGGAAATTTGGTTCCTGTCTCCTTCTCTGATCTGAATTGTTATATTGATAAATTTGCCATATTCTGCTAAAGAACAAATTCTGGCATCTTCACTGAGGAATCAGGGTCTGTCTCTAATACTTCT